>NC_090841.1:2901250-5802500 GCF_028021215.1 Eschrichtius robustus
AACTAAATCTAATCATACTCCACATGCTTCTTACTTTACTTTTTCTCAGTGCATAAAATCTTAACAAGATTCTTTTAAAAACTCCTTATGGGAAATCTGACACCACCTCATTTCCTTACACTCCAAACGGAGTTGTTTAACTCACGCTTAAGAAATTTCCCATGTCTTTCTCTTTGTTTTTCCTCTCCTGGCTGGCACAATTTTTGATATGTAGTAGGTACTACTTTATTTGTTTAATTTTATTTAATTGAAGATATAAAATCAAAGTTTAAATGTTCATAAAAGTTTATGAAGGAAAAATTTTTTTAAATCACTAAAGTTGAAGCCCATGAAATGACAGGAAAACTATAAAATACCTATTTTCTTCCATCCAAAAAATCCTTATTATTCTATTACAGATTATTCCAAAGCATTTTAAACGATTTTTTTTTTCCAAAACCAACAAAGAGCAAAAGGGTAAAATTTTAAAACACAATACAGGACTTTGAGCAAATTCAGAGTTTTCTCATCATTAAAGTTAATGAACCTCTGAGACTACAGTTTTAATATGAAATGATGATGTTATTCTTGAAATCTGTTCATGACTATTCATGGTGAAGCAGTTTTAGGTTCACCGAATTTACATGTTGCATATTACAGAGTGTGACAGCTTGAAATCCCATAGCCAAGAAACCCTGTGACTTCCAATTCAAGTTAATTTATGTCTTAAGTTTATAGATATGTAAACCCGTAACAGATATTTTCATCTACGAAGACTGCAGTTGCAGTAAGGAGCATGACAACTATTTCTTTTCTGCCGTGTCCAGTGCCAGTTTCTGAGTGAGCACATGTAATCTTGTTCTTATACCTCCTTAAAATATTTTAGGGCCTCTCATGTTTGTTCCAGTGTGCTAAGCCATATGACTTTCTAAATTTCTAGCACAGTCCAGAGGCTGCAAAACTTTAATACATTTTTTGAAACTGTTTATTAGAACACAAAGGTATCTGAAGGAGAATCTGACACAGTGACCATGAAGTTTTCTTATTCAAGGAATCTTTTTGAGACTCATAAAGATTACAGACACTGTCAAAACAAATGCACACTTACACAAAATTTTGCTTACAATTTTGGGAATTTCAAAGAATACTGAAGTCCAATTCTTAGATCCCAGGTTAAGAATCTTTACCTACTTCAGTCCCCTTACTGGGAACCAAAGCCCAGAATGGGCCAGGACTCAACACTTTAGTGGCCAAGCCAGCCTGACACCCAAGCCTTTGCTGTCTGAGTTCAATGCTTTTTTCCTGCACTGCACTCAAACTCAGAAGAGGTGACAAGAAAGAAAATGCACAATTACAATTCAAAGTTCCCATTAGATACGGAATAAAGGCTAAACCAGACAGAAATGATAGGTGTAATAACTCTAGCATAATACATTTAGTGGTAGAAAACAACCAAAACAAGCCATCAAAAATGATAGCCTAGGCATATGAGTGGCCAAAGTAAATGTATAAAGTGAGCATGATCATTAATATCAAGTGATTGCTGGAAGGGAGGAGGGGGAGGGGCAGAGAAGAGAGGGAGGTAAGGGAGGGGAGGGGGGAGAAATGAGTTTACTGGCACAGAAATAAATATTGGTCTAAAAAGTCACGCTGCTGCTAAGGTTAACATGGCTTAAGCTATCCAATTAAGTGAAAATGTGAAGATGATATAAAAGTCTGCCATAGGACTTCCCTGGCGGTCCAGTGGTTAAGACTGCACGCTTCCAATGCAGGGGGTGCAGGTTCGATCCCTGGTCAGGGAACTAAGATCCCACATGCCGCACAGCAACTAAGCCCGCGTGCCGCAACTACCGAGCCCGCGCACCGCAACTAAGAGCCTGCGCACTGCAACGAAAGATCCCAAGTGCCACAACTAAACCAAATAAATAAATATTTGGTATTTATTTACCAAACACAGCCATATAGGAAAATAAATAAATATTAAAAAAAAAAAAAAAAAGGAGAAGAGAAAGGACTTCCCTGACAGTCGGGTGGTTAAGACTCCAAGCTTCCACTGCAGGGGCCACAGGTTCGATCCCTGGTCGGGGAACTAAGATCCCGCACGCTGCAAAGTGTGGCGAAATAAATAAATATAAAAAATAAAAGTCTGCCATAAGGTAACTATAAAAGGAACAACTATTATCTCGGTTTTTTAAACTTGGAGTAAGATGGACCATGCTCAGATGATGCTTCGTTCAGAGAAGGAGAGGTAAGTGTCGCGGTAGAAGAGCCAAGGTTTCAGAAGCAAGCGGACGCCAATCTGCACAAGGAGGGACAAGTATTTGGAACCTTGAGTCGAGGGAGGGCTGGGAGAGGGCAGGACAGAGGTGGGAGAAGAGGAGGGCGGGGTGCGGGGGTGGCAGGAGGACCACACTCTGCGCAGGTACTGTAACAGGGAAGAACGAATCTGACTCCATGTGAGATCTGTTCCTTTTGCTTTAACCCTTGGGCTCTGTTGCCTGCGCTTCCTCAGGCTGGCTCTGCACCTTTCGTAAAAGAATGTTGCCTAGAGCCTGAAATACAAAGGACAGCCCATTCTCAAAGCTCTGACCTTTAAGAGTCTATTCATGTAGAGATAGAGTTGCGGAATGTCTGGTTGGAGGTTTACAGGAACATCATAGCCTGACCTACCTGACAGCTGCAAGAACAAAGGATCCTACACCAAGAAGTGTGCAACAACTAACCGCCTCCCTCCCTCACCTTGCCTTTAAAAATGCTTTGCTGAAACCCTTCGGAGAGTTAGAGGTTTTCTGGGCATGAGCCACCCATCTCCTTGCATGGCCTTGCAATAAACCTTTCTCTGCTCCAAACTCCGACGTTTCAGTTTGTTTGGCCTCACTGTGCGTTGGGCACATGAACTTGCGTTCGGTAACAGTATCTCTTCCTCAGAACCCCCAAATCTTGAGATTGGTCTAAAACTCACAGAACGTTTAATGTGCGTGGTCGCTTTATGGAAGACACTGAATGACCCAAACGCTTCCTCTAAGGTGATGTACAAGCCAAAACAAACCTGTTAATTCTTAGAAAACTCTTTCTGACAATAGAACATATTTCCAAAGAAGACTGCGGAATCTTCTCTGGAAATGTTAAGGCTAAATTAGTTATACAAGAGATTAAAATGATGCTAGTATAAAACCAGTTGAAGTTATCAAAATCTGCTAAATATCTTCTTTAGAATCTTTTAACTTGTTTCTTGTGATTCTATGATGTGCTTTCTTCAAAAGCCCACATAGTTTAAAATATTAGACACCATTAGAAACAAGAATTTCAGGTACTGAATTTAAATACATCTGTGAAATTCACTCATGCACATGGATTTCATTAAGTTCAGTGAAGCAAATAAAACCTGTTGTTATGAAAAGGACCTTTGACAGCTCATAATTACATAAAAATAAATGCACCAGTTGAAGAGCAGAATAAAATTAAGATATCACTATTGATGAATCTCATAACTAAAATTTTTAAGAAGCATTTTAAGACTCAGTAACTTTTCCCTGTTTTGTGTGGTTATACTAAAATGGTAACAATTAATTTTGCAGCAACTTGACAGTAATTATTTAATTCTTAACACATCGTGGAAGGTAATTTTTAGAAATGATAGACTAAAATATATTATATTAAAATCTGCTTAGTTAATTAAACCATGAAAGACTAAGATGGCAATTGCAATAAGAATTCAATTAAATTCTAAACCTGGACTAAATTTATAGATTAGAAATAAATGATTGGTTCTAACACATGTAAGTAAGGATTACAATACTAAAATGAAAACTAGCTCCAGGTCAAGAAGCCAGTAAAAGGCATTCTTGGCAGTGGTAGCAGCAAGATTCTTTTTGGTAAATATTGGTAGCTGACAACAGTTAGGACAGATGTGTGTTGCAGGCTTCACTTAAGATGTGACAGGGTGAGAGAGTGTCATGGACATATATACACTACCAAATGTAAAATAGATAGCTAGTGGGAAGCAGCCGCATAGCACAGGGAGATCAGCTCGGTGCTTTGTGACCACCTAGAGGGGTGGGATGGGGAGGGTGGGAGGGAGGGAGATGCAAGAGGGAAGAGATATGGGAACATATGTATAACTGATTCACTTTGTTATAAAGCAGAAACTAACACACCATTGTAAAGCAATTATACTTCAATAAAGATGTTTAAAAAAAAAAAAAAAAAAAAGCTAGTCTCAGATCAAAATCCATCACACATGGTAGGTACTGCATTGAATCCGTAGACTGCCTTGGGTAGTATGGTCATTTTAACAGCAGTAATTCTCCCAATCCACGGGCACAGTATATCTTCCCATCTGTTTGTGTCATCTTCCAGTTCTTTCATCAGCAACTCATAGTTTTCTGAGTACAGGTCTTTTACCTCCTTAGTTAGATTTATTCCTTGTTATTTTATTAATTTTTATGTGATTGTAAGTGGGATAGTTTTCTTAATTTCTCTTTCTGGTAGTTCTATGTTAGTGTATAGAAATGCAACCATTGAGTATAATATTAGCTTTGGGCTTATCATATATGCCTTTATTATGTTGAGGGATTTCCCTCTAGAGCCACTTTGTTGAGAGATTTTATCATAAATGGATGCTGAATTTTGTCAAAAGCTTTTTGTGCATCTGTTGAGATGATCACATAGTTTTTATTCTTTAATTTGTTAATGTGGTGTATCACATTGATTGATGTGTGGCTACTGAAGCATCCTTGCATCCCTGGGATAAATCCCACTTGATCATGGTGTATGAGCCTTTTAAAGTATTGTTGAATTCGGTTTGCTAATATTATGCTGAGGATTTTTGCATCTACGTTCAATAGTGATAGTGGCCTGTAATTTTCTCTTTTTATGATACCTTTGTCTGGTATCAAGGTGATCCTGGCCTCATAGAATGTGTTCCAAAATGTTCTGTCCTCTGCAATTTTTTGGAATAATTTGAGAATGATAGGCCTTAACTCTTCTCTAAATGTTTGGTAGAATTCACCTGTGACGCCATCTGGTCTTGGACTTCTGTTTGTTGGGCTTTTTAAAATTATTGATTCAATTTCAGTAATGGTCACCAGAGCTATATGCTGTAGGGCTTCCTCCTATGTGGGCTGCCTGGGCCCTTCTCTTGTAGCAGGCTGACTACTGTGGGCATGCTAGTAGGCTTGTCTGACCTTTGTTCCAGTTGGTTGGCAGGCCCTGCCTTGTGCGGAGGCTGCCAGCCGGCCGCGGGTTGGCAGGTCCAAGTCCTGGCACGGCTGGATATAGGGCCAGGGGAGTCTTGGTCCCGGTGCCAACCTGCTGGCGGGTGGGGCTGAGTCACGAGGGGGTGACCTTCCAGTGGGCTGGGCCAGTCCTGTCATGGTTGGCTGCAGGGTCCATGGTGTCCTGGAGCTGGTGAAGGGGCCATGTCCTGGGGTCTCTAGCTGCAGGGCCCTGGGGGTCCTGGAGTCGCTGTTAGCTCTCAGGTGGGTGGGACAAGGGCCCAGGGCGTTCCAGGGCTGGTGCTCACCCCTTGGTGGGTTGGGCTGGGTTCTGGGCCCTCTGGTGGGCAGGGCCAGTCCCAGGGCAGCTGGCCTGCTGTCGCATGGGGCTTTGTCCCTGCCCACCTAGCTGCTTGGCCTGAGGCAGCCCAGGACCGGTGCTGACCGGCTGGTAGGTGGGGCTGGGTTCTGGCACTAGAGGGAGGATTTCAAAACGGCGCCGACCAACACCAGCATCGTCGTGGCGGGATGAGCTCTGCACAATGGCTGCTGCAGAGTCCTCATGCCAGGCTGAGCGCCTGCTACCTATTGCCTCTCTGCGAGCCTCTCCAAGATCAGCACGTGGGTCTAACCCAGGCTCCCTCCAAGTTACTGCTCTGCCCCGGGTCCTGGAGCGTGTGAGATGTTGCAGGCACTCTTTAAGCATGGAGTCTCTGTTTACCACAGCGTTCTTCTCTCTTTATCCTTGGTTTTCTCTGTTAAATTTCTAGCTAGTCTACCACTGAGCTCTTTGCCGTCATGGAGCTACCAGCCTCTTCTCAATTGCATATTACCAAGCTCTCCATCATTTCTGAGGGTGCCCTTCCCCACCATCTGCGCAGGGAGGGCTGTGGAAGTCCCCGCTTAGCCTGCCTCTGCCCCGGGCAGAACCTCGCCCCACTGCTCCAGAGCTAGAGCCCCCTCTCTCACCATGACCTCCACCCTACGACTAGGGCACTGATTAGGGACTGCAGCCCCTAGTCTCCTCTCCTCTCCGAGTGTGGAACTGCCCCCTACGAGGGAGCCAAGATGGGGCAGTAGTGGCCCCATATCCTTGGCCTGCCACACCTGGGGGAGAGGTTCCACCCTAGAGTGGTGGCTAGATACGTGGGAGGTCCCAGACCTGTCAGCCACACTTGCCTGGAACAAAGCTTGTGCCTGCAGCTTGGGGGAGGGGGCTGAGGATGCTGGAGGCCTGCCCCTTCTAAGGAGAAACCAGCAACGCAGACTGGGAACTGGAGGAGAGGAAGGCCGCCTTCTCGGCTGCACCCACATAGCGCATCACACTGAGCTGGGGTGGCGCAGATTCAGTCCTAGACCGAATACCCAGATTCCTGCTGTTCTTACCAAGATTTAGTAGGTTCTCATGAATGAATGTTTCTCCATTTACTGTATGCCCTTAGGACAATTTCCAGAGACTTTAAATAAATGTTTTTAAAATAATTTTCACCACTCACTTTTGATTGTTTCACTGGAGAGAGGGTCTACAAAGAGCCTCACGTCACCATTCCAACACTTTTTCTATTTATATGCACTTTTACCATTCATTTAAAATTTTCTCTTTGTGTTTTACAATCTAAGTAATATATCAATCTTCTGCATGTAATATGTTCATAAATACGTATAAGATGCAAATAACTGTACATGTCCTGTGTTGTTCAAAATATCTCAGATAAGGCGCTCAATCAAAACCACCTGGAGAGTTCAGACCTTGTGCACACCCCTGGCTTTTTCCATATTCCACTTTGGATATATTTACCTTTTCCATCAGGGAAATCATGGCACGTGCTCTGGGCCCTTGATGCCGTCACCATCCCCAGCAGGAAGCTCGTGCCAGCTCTTTTTTCCTAAGCCAACGAGAGAGATGATGCTGGCTCTGGGATCCTGTCAGTTTTGGCAAACAGAATACATTAATAACTTTTACACTATTTGACACAAACATAAAAACAGCAACCTTTACTGGATAGTATGGACATTTTTAGAGCAACAATTCCCAACTCTTTTCATTATGCTGCCTGTGAAATATGTAGAAAAATATTAATCCATCTTTAATAGTACATCTGAATCTACAGCAATCTTACTTATCCCTGTGAGAGTAAATTTTTTAAAAAAATGGTTGTCACTATCACCTATGAGGTGGAGAATGATTAATGAAAATTTTCATTGGACTACTCTGGGAAAATGGCTTTTGATTTCCACCTGTGAAAAGTCTGCTTTAAAAAAAAAAAAGTAATCTAAGAGTTGTAAACATTTCTGCCTTGCAATTATCCACTTGGTTACGTGAAAAACATTTTTAAATACCCCAGCGTCTTTGTGTTTCCATTTGCTTCCAGATAAAATAGCGTTATCTCCATTTAAAAATTCACAGAATACACCAGTAGGACCCTTTCAGGAATGTGTTTGATAATCTACCTCCTCAGCACGTTCACCAAACATCTGCAGACACCCCGGCCATTCCCCAGACACAAAACTGCTGGAACCAAGTCACCCTCCTGTGCGGAGGTGTCAACAAGTAAACAAGTGACAGGCACGGAAGCACTACCAGGAAAACCCTACGCCTTAGCATCATTTGAGCGAACCGCTCCAGGCTTTAAAAAAGGAAACAAATCGTAGTACAGCTGCCCTTCAAAGCAGCGGGTGGGCGCGCAGTCCCCTTGGTGCCGCGGACAGAGTTTCTGCAAACCCCGCGGGGGCCGCCTAGCGGCCAGGCCCCGGCCCTGCTCGGTGTCCGGAGCCGCAGAGGCTCGCGGGGGACAGGCCGGGGGACACACCGGAGCCCGCGAAGGGCCGGGTCCCCAGCAGGGCCGCCCTGGCGCGCGCGGAAAGGGCGGCGCCGGTTCTGGTACCTCGTGGGACGAGGGCCGAGGCGGGGACCCCGGAGCTCCGAGCCGCACTGCGTGACGCGACGCCGCTGCACCGGGAACGGCTGGAAGGCGCCCCCGCGGCGGCAGAGGAGACGGGCCGGGGCCCAGCGACCCGCGGGGACGTGACTCGGGGTTGGCACGTGGACGCGCGCGCCGGGTGGGCGGGGGGGGCGGGACGCCTCGGGGGCCCCGCGCGCCCCGCCGAGGTCTGCGGTCCCCGCCCGCCCGGCGCCGGGTCCCGGGCGCCCCGAGCCCGCGCGGGGATGTGGGCCCCCCCGCCCGGGGGCGCAGTCGCCGCTGCGGCCGCCGAGGACGCAGGACGGAGCCGCGGCCCGCGCTGTCCGGGGAGAAGACGGCGGCCCTTCCGCCTGGGACGACGGGACCTGCGGCGCCGGCCCGCGCCCCCGGCCCGCGGGGAGCAGCGCAGGTAAGGAGCGCAGCCGCGGGCCACCGCTTCGCCGTCAGCTGCCCGGTTCCCAGCCCCTGAGCGGGCCCGCGCGTGCTCAGGCGCCCCCTGCCCGGCCCCGCACCTGCTCCTTCCGCCGCTGCGGCCCGCGGGTCCGGGGGAAGCCACGCAGTGTAGTTGGGACCGTCCGCCTGCCTTTGCCCCAAAGAGTTTTGCCGGCCGGGCCGCCCTCGGACTGGACTGAACTTCGGGGGAATGACTCGTATTCCGTGAATTGGTTTTGCGCATCGCGTCGCCCTGGGTTACTGACCGACCCGCCCCCGGAATTAGGCGCGAGCGCACTTGGGGGCTGACCTGGGCTTCCCGGGGCGGGGCCGGGCGGGGCCGGGCGGGGGGTGGAGACAGAGCCCTGAAGCCACGTGTCTCACACCCGCTTCCCTGGGTGGGGGGGGGGGGTCCTGGGGGGTCCCTCCAGCCTCAGCCACTACCCACCGAGTACCCATGGTTGGTAGGTACATATTTGCGTGTTATCGCTTGGTTAAATCGGGATTAATTAGAAAGTTGATAGGAGCCAGCGGTGGATAGTTGACTGGGAGAATCACGTACGGTTTTTCTGGGAAACAGCTGCTCATCCAGTGATACCTACTGTCGTAGGAGTAGATGTTATAGAGATGGCACTCTGTGTAGATGCGTGGTATTGTTGTACTAGGGCTGCTGGGTGTCCCTTAAAGCGGGTAAATCTGTGTAAAGCAAGGGAATTGTATTTCTTAACTCAGCCTTTTTCTATGGCTCTTCTTGTGCTTTTCTTCCTTGAATATGAGCAGGTTATTTAAAAACTATGAAAAATAGATTTTACAGTATTTTTCAAATATTTACTTAAGCTGATCTCTTGGTTCTTGGTGATGGACTGTTTTACTGGAAGGTTCAGTGTGTCTGGTATATCCTGCAGTGAACTTTTGAGGTTGTAGAACAATCATGTTTTCAATTATTTTACTTTCTCTGAATCCTATGTTCTTTCCATTTTCAGTGTTTGTTAGAGCTGAATCAGACATTAAAGACAATATTTAGTAGATACTGCACATAAATCATTAACACGGATAGTACACTTACACTTCAGGCTTAGAAACGTAAGAAGGTGCCCTGCATAACAATTGTAATCTATGAATAATGTTTCTTTAATTTCAGGAAAAAATGTAGTGATGAATAATCCATTGAACAAATTAAATTCGTTAGAACTACATAGCAGACTATAAAAGGAATAAACAAACTCACATTTAACCAATAATTTGTTTGCTTTTTTAAACTATGAAAACACCTCTCTCAGAGATAATGGGGATAATACTCATTTCATTTTTAAAGAGGCATTTTATTCCTGTGGCTAGATCATATTTTAAATATATTATATTAAAAAATATATATGTACTATTACATTTTAATCGGCACCATTTCATTTTCTTGGTTCTGATTTTTTTTTTTAAATAAACCTGTAGATTACTTAGAGTTTTGTTTTGTTTTTAATTTTATTTATTTATTTTTGGCTGAGTTGGATCTTCATTTCAGTGGCTTCTCTTGTTGCAGAACATGGGCCTTAGGCACGTGGGCTTCAGTAGTTGCAGCATGCCGGCTCTGTAGTTGTGGCTCGAGGGCTCCAGAGCACAGGCTCAGTAGTTGTGGCGCACGGGCTTAGTTGCTCCGTGGCATGCGGGATCTTCCTGGACCAGGGATCGAACCCATGTCCCCTGCATTGGCAGGCAGATTCTTAACCACTGTGCCACCAGGGAAGTCCTGATTTTTTTTTTTTTGAATTTATCAGACCCTCGTTTAGTCTTTACTACTTAAGATTGTGTCCTGCAAGAGCTCCTGTCTTACTGTGGATAACATCTGCAAGTATCTACAGACATAGTTACAGTTAAGCAAAAAAAGGTAATTGTATTTCTTTCTCCAGAATTGTATCGTTAGAAAGTGATTTATGTGGGAATGATCATTGTAGTATAACAACCCAAACATTTAATTTTCTAGACTTAGGAAATGGTGCTTTGTGATTTTTTTTAAAATGCCCATTTTATTGTCTTCTTAGTTAAATTTACACTAAGTAAACACAACTGGTTATGTGCTCTCAGTGATACAAATACAGTGTTCTCTGTATAGACAGCCCTCCTTTGAAGTATATTTGCATATAAATTTCTGAACATGACACCTTCCAAATTAGGAAACAAAATAACTGCATATAGCACCTTGTCTTTTTAGCATATCATTTTGTTATATGTGAGGGAGATATTTGTACTGGAATAGGAGGCCGCAGGAAAAGGAGATAGTAAAGAGATGCTTCCTAAGTATTTTAAGGTCATGGACCCCTTTGAAAGTCTGGTGATTGTTATAGATGTGCTATCCAGAAAAATGCCTGGACATGGATGCCTACTTTATTCGATTTCAAGAGGTTAACAGCTCTCTAAGTCCAGCCTTGGATTCCGGCCAAGATCACTTAAATTAGATTTTTAGCATGTCAGTAGGCTTGGTTGCTGCACATACAAAACCCTAAGTCATTCCATTATATCAAAACATAACTGCATTAATAATTACCTTAATAATAAAACAATGAAAACTTAATTGGAAAAGTAACATGAACCAGGTGTTAATTTATAAAAATGTGCTTATTATCGCTTCTCGGCCTTTTGGCTAAGATCAAGTGTAAAAATGTGCTTATTATTTTTGTGTAATGTTTGTTGCTAAACCCTTTTTTTCAAAAATAAGGTCTCTGAATGAGAAAAGGAAGAATTTTTAAATATGAAAAACTCAACTAAAATCATATTGCATTGAAGACAAAGACCTAAGGAGCAAACAGATATGAAAAAGCTGGGGCTGTATACAAGTTATATTTTTACAAACAGTGCCTATATGAATCATGGAGCTATTTAGGTGCAATTCTGTGGGTTGTGTTGTAACTCAGGTTCCTGACCAATGGCCCCTCCTCTGTATCCTTCTCCTTTAAGATTCATGACTCAGTCTGTTTGTTTATAAGCTCTTAATTCATAATGAATTAAGGGAAATATTCAAAAAATTATTCTCCAGAGAATCTCCTTCTCAGATGTACCCCTAATAGCTTGCTCCTTTACCTCTGTCTTCTGGCATTTGCCTTAACAAGAAAAGGGCTGTGTCCATGCCATCGATTGAGCTCCTGCTTTAACCCAGGCACTTTAGGAATTCCATTTCATCCCACCTTCACAAGCACCCTGTGATTAGGGCCCCCCTTTACACAGCCGGAAACTGGGCCACAGAGGCTGTCATTGGCCCAGGTGGCCGCTGGGCAGAGCTGGGTAATAACAGAGACCTGCCCCCAAACCCGTGGTTCCCACTGCAGCACAGTGCCCAGGAAAACCTTCCCATGAGCCCTGCATTTCACTCTTCTTATGGATGCAAAACAGCTCAAACAGCCAGCCCATATGACTAGGGCTAGTAATTCCTTGAATCAAGGGAAAAGAAGACCAACGTTTAAGGTTAAAGCGACGTCGTATAAAAAATAAGCACCACTAACCTTCATGCCCTTAAAACCTCACAGAATTTGTCTTTGGAAACTCTGTAGACGCCTCCTTTAGGTCCTCCTCCGCTCATTAAGTGTGTTTCTTTGACTTTATAGTAAGTCAGGTAAATATAGGACATTGATGGAATAATATTAACACAGTATTCTATTAGCAAGTATCGAGGTGAGTTGAGTATAGTGGAAGGGTGGTTTAGCCCATTGTACTTGCTTTTTATGAAAGATTTTAATTTTATTAACATTTATCCTAATCTGCCTGGGACAGTTCTGTCATCCTTTACACAGGATCATGTTTTGCTACCCCGTTTTTGCCTGTCTTCCTTTTTTTCTTTCCTGTCCTTTCTTGATGGGTCCTAGACCAGTTTTTCTGTACATTTCATGGGGGGATTTAGAGCACATATTTGTAGTAAATTTGGTCAAACTCACACCCACACACGGTGCAGGCTCGTGGTTGGTACAGGCCCTGACTTTGCTGTCTTTCCGTCCACAGCCTTGAGGAGGGAGGGGCCTCTCCTTGTACTTCCTTCCATGGCAGGAGCTCTGGCCTTGCTCTGCCCAGAGGCCAGCTATCCCTGTTGGGCACAAAGATTCAGGCTGGGCCTCTGAGCCCAAGAGTGGGTCTCATCACCTGCTGCCTCCGCACCTGTGAAGCTGCACGTCCCACTGTCTCTGGCTGTGACTTCCGTCCATATTTCTAGCCCTTGAGAATTTTCCACTCTTTCCTATAAGTTTGACTGTATATACTTTTTAATTAATTAATTAAATCATTTTTTAAAAATTGAAGTATAGTTAATTTACAATGTTGTGTTAGTCTCAGGTGTACAGCAAAATGATTCAGTTATACATTTTATATATATATATTCTTTTTCAGAGTCTTTTTCATTATCGTTTATTACAAGACATTGAGTAGAGTTACCTGTGCTGTACCGTAGGTCCTTGCTGGTTACCTGTTTTATGTATAGTAGTGTGTATCTGTTAATCCCAAACTCCTAATTTATCCCTCCCCCCAACCTTTCCCCTTTAGTAACCATAAGTTTGTTTTCTATGTCTGTGGGTCTATTTCTGTTTTGTAAATAAGTTTATTTGTGTCATATTTTTAGATTCCACACATAAGTGATATCATACGATATTTGTCTTTCTCTTTCTGACTTGCTTCACTTAGTATGGTCGTCTCTAGGTTCATCCCTTTTGCTGCAAATGGCATTATTTCATTCTTTTTTATGACTGAGTACAGTTGATTTTAGTTTTTTGAAGGTGGAGGGGATGTAAGAATGTAATATAATTATCAGATTCACTTCTTGAATTGACAATGCTAATTAGACACAGTAAATTTATTTTTAAAATAGTAAAACCAAAGTAAAACATGACCCACATTACAGTTTATTTCCAGTGGGTTGTATCAGGAGGTAGAAAACTTTTTCTGTAAGGAGGCATGTAATAAATACTTCAGGCTTTGTGGGCATAAGGTCCCTGTCACAACTAACTACTCAGCTCTGCAGCGCTGGCCACCATGGGGATCCCTAAAAGAATAAGCATGGCTGTAACCTGGTCTCGCTCTACCTACAAGGACAGGTGGCAGGCCTTATTTGACACACAGGCCATTGTTTACCAAACCCTGACCCATACTAATGAAAGCAGTCAATTATTAAGAAATATGTTTAGTTGTGAAATATTTTTCAACATAGACTGGAATATATGTAAACATTCTTTTTTGAGAAATCACCTCATACAAAATACTGCTTAGTCATCCTCGAAAGATTTGGCAAAGAAGGAATTAGTCCCTTTTATCTTGACTTTGCTTTCTCTTCTCACCTCTTGCTTCAGAGAATGAGATAATACACAACCCCTGTGCCCCCCTGCAGGAAAAAAAAAAAATGTTGCTTTCCTCTCTGGAGCTAAAAATTCAAACTGAGTAAATTAATGTTTGTAAACTATGCCCAGGTTGTAAAAAATTAGTACAAATAAGCGTTTCTCTTTTTTCGAAAAATAATATTGTAGTAGCTGCATCACTGAGAATATACTGTACATGTTGCATTACATTAAGAATCATCCCTGAGTTCCATCACTCTGCAAAACTGTTTCAACAATGAACAGCATAGAAAACTATATGAGTGACCCATACTTTAAAGGGGAGATTGCATTGTACCTATCAGTAAACCATGATCATGTGCATAGTTTTGATTTTATATTTTTATTACTTCATACAATAATCAAATGAGGTGAGCCAGACGAGTAATTGTTCTTTAAGAAAATAAGCAGGAAATAAGAATTGGAAATAAGAAAAAAAAAAAAAACCCTAAAAAATATTTTATAAAGTTTGCCTTTTTGGCATTTGTAAGATTTTATAATTTCATTAGACTAAATGTTCTTAGTTTCATACTGGAAAGGATTCCAGATTTTTCTATGTTGCTTAATTTAAAAATGTTAGCTACATATTGAAAAGTGATGTTATCCTTTATTTGCTACACCTTAAACAGTTGGGAGATATTTTCCAACTTACAGATTTTGGTTATTTGTAGATTTTTTTTTTCAAATAAAATGGATGCCCAAGGTGATGAAAGGGAAGGTATCTGTACATACTTTCGTTAAGAATATTTTCCTGCAAATAAAGTAAATAGACTACTTTTATTAGATTTAGAAAGTAAATGCAAGGCCTGCAGGTGTGCTTCACTAGGAGTAGGACAGGAGAAGACAGCGGAACCCAGAGAATCCCACAGGTAGCCTATTTGTTCCAAAGGCAGATGACTTCAGTGTTGTGGTGCTGACATGCCTCTGGTTTCACACATGAGGTTATTTCTGTGTGTAAGTTAGAGAAGCAAGAGTGTCCCGTAAAACCTGAGCAGTGTGCTGGCGGGGGTGTGATGCAAGAGGAACTCCCATTCACTGCTGGTGGGAGTGCAGAATGGTGCGGCCACTTTGGAAGACACTCTGGCAGTTTCTACAAAATTAAACACGCTCTTAGCATATGATCCAGCAATCGTGTTCCTTGGTATTTACCCAAAGGAGTTGATAACCTATGTCTACACAAAAATCTGCACCCAGGTGTTTATAGCAGCCTTATTCATAATTGTCAGAATTTGTTGACAACCAAGATGTCTTTCTGTAAACGAATGGATAAACAAACTGGTACATCCAGACAATGGAATGTTATTCAGTGATAAAAAGAAGTGAGCTATCAAGCCACAAACAGACATGGAAGAACTTAAATGCATATTACTAAGTGAAAGAAGAAATCTGAAAGAGCTACATACTGTATGATTAAAACAATATGACTTTCTGGAAGAGTCAAAACTATGGAGACAATGAAAAAACAGCAGAGGTTGCCAGATGCAGGGAAGCGGTGTGAAAGAGGTGAACAGACAGCACAGAGGATTATAGGGCACGTAAAAAAATATCCTCTATGAATCAATACAGGAGGAAAGCTGGAAAATTCACAAATGTGTAGAAGTTAAACAAAACACTCCTGAACAACCAATGGGTCAAAGAAGAAATCAAAAGGGAAATGAAAAAATACCTTGAGGCAAATGAAAATGACAACACAACATAAAACCTTTGGGGTGCTGCAAAAGCCATGCTAAGAGGAAAGTGGAGAGCAAAAGTGCCTACATTAAGAAAAAAGAAAGATCTCAAATAAATAACTTCATTTTATACTTCAAGGAACTAGAAAAGGAGATCGAAGTTAGCAGAAGGAAGGAAATAACAAATGTCAGAGCAGAAATAAATGAAATAGAAACTAAAAAGACCATAGAAAAGATCAATGAAACTAGGAGCTGGTTTTTTGAAAAGTAATTAAAACGTACAAACCTTTAGTTAGACTAAGAGAAAAAGAGAGGACTCACATAAACAAAATCAGAAGTTAAAAAGAAGTCATTACAAACAATAGAACAGAAATACAAAAGATCATAAGAAACTACTATGAACAATTACATTCCAACAAATTGGATAACCTGGAAGAAATGGATATATTCCCAGGAAAAATACAGCCTACCAGGACCAAATCAGTAAGAAATAGAAAATCTGAAGAGCCCAATAACAAGTAGGGAGATTGAATCAAAATAAAAAATCTCCCAACAAAGAAAAGCCAGAGACCAGATCCAGCTTCACAGGTAAATTCTACCAAACGTTTAAAGAGTTAATGCAATTTCTTCTCAAACTCTTCCAGAAGAGTAAAAAATGCGAACACTGTTTTTTTGCTTTTTCGTATTTTGAATCCACCTGGTCAAATTGTAGGAGATACAGGAGATGATCATTTCAGAATGGAATGTGAATGTGATCCATTTGATCATGTAGAAGTAGTCAGGGGAAATGCTCACGTCCTCGGTTGGAGGGCAGAAGGGTGGAGAGATGTTCTGTCATTAGGGACCAAGAAACAAATGCTTACATAGACTGGAATTTCAGACGTGACCACGGGTAAAACCACATGGAGAAAAGGAGGGGAAGGCTACTGGGTGGTAACGTACATGAACTCAACCCACAGGGTGAGTCTGGAGTTCGTAAATCGAGCTATAGCAATATAAAGTTATTCGAAGGTCAGAGGTTAAGTATGGGGAAAAAGATGTAAGTAGTGACCTCAGACCAGTGGATGTAGAGATGGCGGGGAGAAGCGGGAGACGTTGGGGTTTATCACAAGCCCTTCTGATGGATTTCCTCTCCAGCGTGTGCCGATTCTGCCTTGGTAATTACTTAGTGGGTTTCCTGTCATTCTGATGGACACACGCTACACTTCCATTCTCTGCCCAAAAACTCTATACTTAATGGAGCTGCAGGATCTGTTCCCTATAATTATGCAAAGTTATATGTTCATGGAATAATACTTTTTAATGATTATGACTCACTTCAGGCATTACCATCAGGTAACTTTTGAAATTTCAGGTCATGCTCCATTTTCTCCTCTGAAATCTAAAAGTTTTCTATTCCTTTTCGTCTTTCCTTTTCTTATCTCTTATTTCTCCAGATGGTTTTATCCCCTCTGTCTTCCCTGAAAACACTGAATTAGCCCTTTATACTAAATATTGACTTCTAAATTCCCCCAGAGTACCATGAAAAACATAAAATACCTACATTCAGTAGTCTAGTAGTCAGTTTCATTTTTTATTGATATGGCAACTCTGAAGGGAATACGAATTATCTTTGTTAAAATGCATACACTTGGATCATCCCTATTTAAAAATAATCAGAGAAGCTGGGTGAGAATCATCCAGGTACTTACATTAATGACATTCCAGATGAAAACTGAGTTATCAGTTGTGTATGGAATCATTTGATCACTTCATTTTGCTTACTTGGAAAGTCTGTGGCCACCTATTTTGAAGACGTATAGCTTCGATTGAAAGTGCAAATAATTCACATGGAAATTTTTAAAGGTTTAAAGTTTATCACTTACAAAAGAATTTAATTTGATTTCACGTTTCATTTGCCCCGAAAGCCATCCCTTATTGCTGTTATACTGGCCTCTTCTGGATAATTCTTGTAATGTCATCCTGATTGTGTATGTTAGCTCTATTTTTTTTTAATGTTACTGTGCGCTATAGAATTGATATCATAAAAAACAGAGTCTGGTGTAACTACAAAGTTCAACTAATTGAGGGTTGACTCTAGGCGGGTGCTGAGCAGGGAGTTCATGGTCCAGTGGAGAGAACAGGTCTATAAACCAATGATGGCAATGTAAATACAAACGATTATAATACATTTAAAAATCCATATACAAGGCTGGCTCTGAAAAGGTGAAAGATGAGAAAAAGATGAGAGGTGAATCTAATCCGAGGTACAGCTGGGCAGCCGACAGCACTGTGACTCCTGTGGTTTCTTACGGAGCCCAAAGGAAGGGGACAGGTGAGATGGGCAGGGCTCCACCGTAAAGGTGCGTGTTCCTGTCCAGAACCAGGTACCGTATCCTGACGGCTTGCTGAAGGGCTTGAAGCAGGGCGGTGATAAGGACAGAATTACCTGTCCTCAGCATTTCTCTGGCAGCCCCAGGGTATAAGGTGAGCACAGCGGTGCCTGGAAGCAGGGAAGCAGGTCGGCTACACACAGACCAGGTCCCGCAGTCAGGGGGGCACTGATGGGTGGAGAGGGAGGCAAGGCAGCAGGCACTGGGGAGCTTAGGGACCGACAGGCTGGTTAGCGAGGGCGATTCCCAGATCTGTCGCCCCTGATTTTTGCGGAGGATGGACGAAAGAGCGGGTCTGGGGAGACGACGAAAGTGTGGTCTGGTTTGGGGAGATTTTGCCATATAGGCGCTCACAGCTGCAGTTAGCGTATAAAGCCACAGGGACGGTTTAAAATGGGACTACTGTGTATTCATCAACTTCAGCTGGGCCCGGAACGTGGTCTAGTAGGTCTCACTAGTAACTTTCCTGCCAACTCTTCAAGGCAACTACGCCAGACTTCTCTGTTCTTTCCAAACCTTGAATTATCTCATCTGAAAGTCACTTCTCTCCACGCCCTCAGCAGCTCTGACCTTGAACAAACTATTTTACATCTAGTGGAGGGTTAGACGAGTTTTCTTTAAGGCCCCTTATAGCTTTAAGATGTTATGATTCTGTTGAAAACAGATGAGACGTGTATGTGAGTTACAAACCCCAACTATACCTACAGTGGAAACTTTGAAGATCTCGTTTCAATAATCTCAACTATGCTAAAAAATCAAAAGATTTTTTTTTTTTCTCGAAGTCATCCTCCAGCAGGACCAAAAGTAGAAGTCAATAGTGTTAAATGAATCTGTGAGTGTGAATGGAGATCCAACATACAACTTGACTAATGGCCTTACAAAGCAGCCCCCAATGCTGAAAAGTTCATTGCTATAAACCAGTTAACTGGTGGTTGAAAGGTCCCTCAGTAAGTAACCTTTCAGTGTGACATTTCAACCAGAATATTGAGTTAGGAGTTTCAAATTTTGACTTTTCAGACACACAGTAATACAAAAGTACATCTCATAACATCACTGTTAAATATAGTAGATATTTTTGTTGAGAATTGGTAGTTGTGCCATGGTTTTATGTCTAAATGAATTGCCATGATAAGAAAAATAGTAATGTGCAAAGACATCATGGAAGATTTTTAAATGTCTTATAAATAAATGTACGATTAGTTGAAGCTGTATCAGCTTTTCATTTAAGACCTGCAGCTGTTGGTGTTAAGAAGCATCAAATTTCAAAAGAAGTTACAGCGTAAATGAATAGAATAAGAGAAAAGGTCTCCTGAGAAGAAAATTAAAATTAACTATATGGATTATCATTACACTGCTTCTCATAATCAAGGTTTAGTGCTAAAACGTGAATTTCAAATGTATAATTTAGTCAGTTTTAATTCAGACTCTAAAAATAATGCAAAATAAAAGATTAAGGTTATTTGAAATTTTGATATTTGTTCTGTGTTCTTTACACCTTATAAAAATTGAATGATCTACTTATCGTTCTTTTTAAATAAAGGTAAGACAACATAACATCACCTTGTTACGTTCACATAATTTGTTAAACAAAATATAAATTCAGTTTACTTAGAAAACAACTGTGATAATTTTAACATGTAGAGTTTACCTTCTGTTTATTATGATGATCATTATTTAAGGTTTTCTCAAGTGTTAAAGTTTTTTCACTTAAAAAGAAGCCTAAGGAAAGTGGTTTTTAAAGAGTGACTATTAACGTGAGAATATGCAGTTTACTTGGAGGAGAACAGCACACATTTAATACCAATAAAGTTACAAGTTCTAAATGTTGCCTGTGAATTTGAAGTGATTTTTTTATGAGATTTCTGTCAACATTAGATTCTACTGGAAACTTGTCCCAGAAGTTTTTGCTGTTCATTTAAGGTAAAGTTCATTTTAGAAAGTTGCAGTTACGTAAGACTGTCCTGATTCAGGGTTTAGCTGGTGGTTTCGTAGGAATTGTTTTCCTCTTGGCACACTTAGCGCTGTGTTCTGGAATTGGTGCCCAAACAATTTTAAGTGTGGTATATGAGTGGTTTGTGTCACTAAGTAAAATTAGATGCGCCGGCTGCTAACAACCAGGGATGAAACCTGAGACGAGGCCAGGCCGGGAGCCTTTGCTTCCAGGCTGGCTGGTGGACTTGACCCGTCCCCTCTCAGCGAGTCGTGGGACAGCCTGAAACGCTCTGTCTCAGAAGGATCTGGAGAGGTGCAGTTAATTCACAGTGTGCTTTTTACAACATCTAAGGTAAGTAATCGGTTTTTACTTGGATCTTATATAATTATAATGTTCAATTTAAAAACCAAATAGGTATGAGGCTTCTTGATTATTTTTTACCTTCATAGGTATCATAATGGAAAATGAATTTTAAATGTTGAATAAATTTAGCTCAAAATGATTATGTATTAAGTATCAACAAACTGTAGTTAACGTCTCAAGTTTCTTTCAAGTTATTACGACTACTAATATGCTACCTGTTTTTAGCATGATTATGTCCTTCTAATAGTTTTAATTTGTATCAACAGAATACCGTGATAGCATTTCTGTTTTATCGGGCATTCAATCGTTATACTAGACAAAGGATAATCTTTAAAATCACCTGCTGCTAATTCTACTCTTAAACTTTTGTGGCAGAATTACGTTTGATTTACATTTTGCCCATAGTTTTGTTACAGACATTTAAAAACAGGGTAAAATTCATGAGAACAGAAGTCCAGGTAGTTTGATACATTGAGAATAAGCAAAACAAGAGCAAAATACCAAGTTTGGCTGCCCAGCCCTTCTTGGATGAAAAAGGGAAGAGTGTATCTCTCCCTAAATCTGGAATAAATAATGTGTTGCTCAAAATATGTATGAAAAAGTAAAGAGAAGTAGAATCAAGGTAAACCGTGCTATGCTTCGGCTTGTTTAAAGTGTCTGTTGTTTCTGGTGGATCCTAAGTTAATTAGGGCCCTTAGAAGACAAGTTTGTAAAGAAAGTCATCAAGAAAGATAACGGGGAATAAAATAGCTCAACTGGCTGGAAGATTTGTCAGCAGGATGGAGTAACTCACTAGGTACGAAATGAACTACAAAACATACTGTGTTTATTTTTTGCTTATTTTCTTGGAAACATTTTGGACCCACAGAGCCACTTACCGCCGTATGGTTCAAGTTGGTGTTAGTCTTAGAGGTTCTAGAATTTATCTGAGGTTTCTTTCAAAGCCAAAGGAAAAGTAGTATTTCAATATATTTAAATATCAAATTCCAAAGACTAACGAATCCAAGTTTCCCAAACATGCTGGCTAAGCTTGCAGCTAAAATGCTGCAAATAAAATTGTTCCATAATGTCCTTTAAAAAAACATACACTCTAGTCACTAAACTAGATTGCTATTATATTGAAGATGAAACTCAAAGAACAATTGTAAATTATGAATGGGTGCCCATTTGGTTTAATCTTGCACATTTTGTTGGACCTGGGTAGGGTCTTCTCCGTGGCTTCCTCTCAAGCGAGCACAGCCCTGCTCACCCACCATGAATGTGGTTTCCCAGTGGGGAACCCTCAGGACCTGCCTCCCGCTTCTTTCTGTCCTTCCCGCCTCCTTCTCCTCCCAGCCTCAAAAGCATCCAGTGTTGTTCTTCTCTGGACCCACTTCGGGACCAGATGTTTATCTGGTGTTCTCATGAGCTTTGTAGAATCCCTCACCCACTGTCCTTGCCATTCCAGACTCCAGGCTCATCTCCTATTTCACATGTTATTTTGCCTTGGGGAATTTTATGGGAAAATAGATGCCGGAGTGTTTAGCGATCTGTGGATTTGCAAGGGTCTTGAGACTTCTCCCCAAGCCCCTCACAGCGCCCGAGTCCGCTTGACTTTGGTCCGGCTGGTGTGCTGTGCACGCTGGTGAAGGAGATGGACTTCCCAAGGGCTGCATGTGCCCAAGGCATCTGTGCTTTGTCCTGAAGCCACTGGGATAGAATTAGTCTTGGGGAAGGTCACTCTGGTTGCCATGGAGACTGGATAAGGGGCATGGAGGGAGGAGAGAGGAGCTGTAAAACATTGACAGATGGCCTCAGCTGAGGTCTGGAAAACAGACCCCAAGGGAGAACCAGCAGGAAGAAGTCGTTGCCATGGAGACCATACCTAAAACCCAGCCTCACCTTTGTGACTATTTTAACTCTATTTTAAACATTCTCAGTGAGTTTTACATGTGAAACATCTCTGAAAAAGCACACTATCAAGAAGCCTGATAGGTCACTTGAGTTGATCAATTGACCAACTGATTGTTGATCGGTGGACAGAATTGATCATCATATGACCTAGCTAAGAAGGCATGACTTTGGAACTCAGTCTGGTTTATATGATAGCTAAAGGGAAATACCTAAGATAGTATGGTTGAAAAGCAAAGGTAGAAACAGTGCTTTTCTGATGCTAATCTTCCTCCCAAATCCAACTCATTTATCGAGGTAGAACTTTATGTGATCTTGAACCTTAAAATACACTGTTGAAATACAGAGTGCTTATGGATTAACATTCCAAGTAGAAGATGAAGTAGTATGATGGTCACTGAGATGTAAAATGCAGGAACTGTCAGCCTATAAACTATGACATATGCATCAATCACATCATTATGGCAATAAAAGGGCCAGGAAAATAACAATGTATAAATCTGTTATTTTCCCCTTTTGTTCTATGGGTTCTGGTTATTTTCCTAGCAGTTTATGGAGTTTCTGTTAAAGTTGGCATGAGACATATATGAAGTGTGGTAAAGATGGAATGATTTCGGTTTTCAGTCATAACATTGGACCTAGACATGGGGACCTAGTCCACAAATACATCGTAAATGAGAATATACTTCATTCTGCCTGCCTGTCTTTAACAAATACGTATAATTGAGCCCCTGCTCAGTTCCAGGCCCTACTGTAGGTGCTGGTTATATTGTGGTGAACAAAACAGTGAACAAAACATCCTTATTTTGGCCTTATTTCCACCAACTTCAACTTCTGGACCTTGATATTACCCTTTAGTCAAATACTATATAAGGACATGGTAAAAGCTTCAGATTTCTGAGTTTCTTTAATAGAACCAAGAATAAAACACTAAGAAAATATATTTGAATTGCCCATCTTTATAAACTTAACACTGCTTTAAAATAAGCCTCTATCTGAACTAAGCAAACATGCCTTTTAAAACCACAGTTTTATGAGCTAACATTTGTGTGACAGTGGGTACCAGTGGTTTTTTTTTCCTTTTGTTACTTTTTCATTTAAATAAAGGTTTCTTCCCTGTTCAGGACTGTTAGCTACTTAAAGGGCATTTCTTCTGTTGATTTGGTGTATTTTGTAAGGAACTTTTTAAAGTGGCAGTTTGCCATTTTATTTTAAAAGTCAATTCTATTGTAAAGAAGAGAGATGGTTTGATGACCTTTTAATCTGTGTGTGTGTGTGTGTGTGTGTGTATGCACGCATGTGTGTATTTATAGCAGGGGCATTAGTGATTGTGAGAATTGTACTGATTGTAACTTTGGATGAAGTGGATAACTACAGTTTGTGTACTTTGCTCTATTTAGTGACCATGATGAGCAATTTGACCAAAAGATGAAGCAGAACTATTTTTGAAATTATTTGGTCGTCCTAAATGTAGTCATAAAGTTGGGACAAGTATGGTGAATTTACTATTAACTTTACTATTATCACAGGAATATATATATCCAAAGGTATATATATATATATATATATATATATATATATTTTTTTTTTTTTTTTAATCTGAAAAAATACAGAAAAACATTTGGGAAATGAAATTTTAAGTGAAAAAGGTGGAATATAGGGGGAAATGATTGTTAACAGTTTTTAAATTTATCGTCTATTTTCTATGGGTATATATATATTTTCATAAGTATTTCAATAGTCTTTTTCATTCAACACTCTATCATTAGTATTTCTCTAGGATATTATATGCTTTTCAAGCAGTTAATTCTGAACTAATTACTCTAATAAATTATCATTTATTTACTTTCCAGTTATTCACCATTACACATAACGTAAAATAAATATCCTTAAACATGAACCTTCATTTTCATTCCTAATTGTTTCTTTGGAATAAGTTTCTAGAGTTGAAATTACTGTTTGTTTGAGGTTCTTGGTACACCATCCTTCGAGAGGGACGATGTTAATTTTCACTTTTAACAGCAGAGGGGTTCCATGCCCATTTTTCAAACACTTTGCCAATAATGGCTACTACCAGTTTTTAAATCTCCCTTAATCTTTGAAAACTGCTTATGGAACTTGTGTTTATTTGCATTTCATGGTGAAGCTGAACCTTTTGCTGTGTGTATTAATCATCTGTGTTTCTTTAATGTATGTGCATTGTTTTGTTCAAGTTTTATTGGATTATTTATATTTTTAAGGGTAATAACCTTGTCTTATCTTTAAGGCAAATATTTTCCCCATTTGTTATCTGCTGTTGAATTTTCCTTGTTGATGTACTTTTGTCACATCTACCAGGGTGAGCTCCTCCCCACTGCTCTTTCTTTTCCTAAACGTTGGCACCAGTTGGGAATGCTATGAGTTGTGATGCAGACAGTGAGGCAGGAAATACCTTGACAATTAGCAATTTAATGTGGGGATTAGATTAGCTATTTCTTGGAAGTTTAAAGGAAAATGGAGGTAAACTCGTCCAGTGATTCTCAGTGCCAGCCTGACCTAGTCAGCTTTAACTTAATAAGCATGTATAAGAGACATGGAAGCAACCTAAATGTCCATCAGTAGATGAATGAATAAAGATGTGGTCTACCTATGCAGTGCAATATTACTCAGCCATTAAAAAGAATGAAATAATGCCATTTTCAGCAACGTGGATGGACCTAGACATTATCACACTAAGTGAGGTAAGTCAGAAAGAGAAAGACAAATACCATACGATATCACTTATATGTGAAATCTAAAATATGATACAGATGAACTTATTTATAGAACAGACATAGAAAATAACTTATGGTTACCAAAGGGGAAAGGTGGGGAGTGGGGGATAAATTAGGAGTTTGGCATTACAATATACACTCTACTATATATCAAATAGATAAGCAACAAAGACCTACTGTGTAGCACAAACTATATATTCAATATCTTGTAATAAACTATAATGGAAAAGAATCTGAAAAGAATATACATAGTAAATGTATATAAATTCAACTGTACTTGTAAATCAACTACACTTCAGTTAAAAAAAAAAAGTATATGAGGAGCGACCCATAAATACTGGATGTCTCTCATTTCTCACTTTTGTTTACTTATCACTTCTGTGTATGGGCTTGTTCTCGACTCTTTGCTGTTTTCTTTGTCTATTTGTCCGTCCTTTTGTCACTGTCTCATTTTTTCATTACCATAGCATAAAACTGTGCTTTACATCCAGCAAGGTAAGCCCCACTCTTCACACATTCATTTGTTCAGTGCATATTGGCCTGTTATGTGCACGTAACTCCTGCAGGTCATGGTATGTCGTCACATGGTTATGATTGACTTTGCATGTGAGTGGCCTTGTCATTCTGATGGATGATGTAACATGATGGTACTAGTTATGTCATAAGAAATGATGCTTCTTGAATATAGAGCCAGGTGACTATGAAAGGCAATTTTTGAAACTGAAAAATAATTTTCCTGAAGTTTTCAAAGGGACATACATGATGGATGCTATAAGAGGTTTGGTAATGCCCCAGTCAGCATGCCCTGTGGCCTGGCAGGACCTCACTCGGTGCTATAGAATTCTATCCCTGACATTCAGATGACTCCCCCTTGAAGAAGGGGGATGACCAGAGAAGCAGCACCTACGGGATCCCCTCCATCCCTGCCTGTGGTTCTCTTTGCTAAAATTAGCCAGTGAGCTTACGGCAGGAAAGCAGCATCTGTCAGACATATGTGTGGAAGTGAGCATAACCCCAGACCTCCTAACACTTCAGAGATTGATTTTTGTTTTATCCATTGCATTTCTAATTTTACTGAATTATGACGAGAGCAAAGGATTTGTATGAAATTTATCCTTTGGCATTTCTTCATTCTTCCTTGTAAATGTTTATCAGATTTTGCAAAAGTTATACCCTTTGTTGAAAAAAGTAAGCATTTCCCAACTTCAGGGATGGAGCTCTACACACATCCACTTAAACACATTTTAATTGTATTGTCCAGGGTTTCTATAGAAATATGTTAAAGTCTTCCACTATGGTAATACCTTTCTCGGTTTTTTCTTAACGTTCTTCTTCAATTTTTATCCCGTATATACAGATGAAGAGGTATAGAAACAGGTATAGGTGTATCAGGACATTTGAGAGAGGCATACACGTCTAGCGTTTTATAGCCTCCTGATGAATTTGCTTATTTTTATATCCATAGTATTACAGCAATGCCCCATCGTCACGTGCCCTATCATCATGGGAGTTCAGATACAGCATAAATGTCAGGTGGCTCCTGTCCTTTGCTCCTGCCCCAGGAAACAGTGCCTCGTTTTCGTCATGTCTGGGGAAAGGATGCGAGGCGAGGTGTGGATGTTGCTGAGTACCGTGTCAGGGTCGTGCAGAGCAGGCTCCGTCACCAGTAATCACCAGAGTGGGTTCACAGGGAGGTCCTTCACCCCGTGAAGGTGGCTTCACCCACGTCCTCTTCCCCTCCGTCCTGGAATCACTGTGCAAGCCCAGGGGCTCAGGACCACTCCCTTCGGTGGCCGAGCAGGAAGTGCTGGCCGGGGGGCTGGATGGGACGGTCAGCCCACAGCCTGATCATGTCTCCCCTGGGGCGATCTCACCAGCTGCACGGCACGACTCTCCACTTACAAAGTTGAAATCTGGGACCCACACCTGTCATGAAGTTTCTTTGCTTCGGCGTTGTCCAGACTCAGAATGATTTTATTTAATAGACTTGAATTAAGTTATCCTGCTCAGGAGTCAGTATCTGTTTCCAATCTCACATAGCTTCAATTATAGAAAATTCTTGGCAATTACCTCTAATCATTGTCTTTCCTATGTTTTCTCTGGTTACTCCTGCTGGAGCTTCAGTAAGACATATTTAGACCGTCTCGTTCCTCAGACATGTCCTTTAAACTCACCCTCACGTTTCCGATGCCGTTTATCACTCCGGCGTGTTTTCTAAGATCTGTCTTCCTATATGTACTGATTCTCTTCTCAGCTCTGTGTAATCTGTTAAATATAGGGAAATTGTCTTTATATGTCACAACTTTAAGCGATACAACACGTTCTTTGGAATTTAAAATATAACTGAACTTCTCATTTCTAAGGAGTCTGTTTAGGTCTTTTTCAAACCCACCTTTTTAAAAACTCCTTTTAGATTAGTTCCTTTTGAACATCATCCGTGTGTTTATCATTTCCATGCCTCAAACTCCTGGCAACAGCCTCTCCAGACTAGGCATTCAGTAAAGGTTAGTTAAAATTAACAATGTCATTTAACAACATTTATGTAGTGGACGCTGCATTCAGTTACTATACTATGTACTATGACAAGAATCAAAGAATGTAGAAGGCAGAATTTCTATCCTTAAGATGGTTTTATTTTAAATAATAAGTAACCATGTATTCAAGAGCATATGAAAACTGATATTTTTGCAAAACATACTATAATGTTTCGTGTCTGGAGCCTTTTGTGTTAAAATATTGATAACTATATTTAGAGAGAAGCATTTAAAGCTAATCTAAATTAAGTATACCATCAACATACTTTAAAGATGGTTAACAGGGAAAGGGGTGGGATATTTTTTAGTTAATTAATTAATTTATTTTTGGCTGTGTTGGGTCTTCGTTGCTGCATGCGGGCTTTCTCAAGTTGCGGCGAGCAGGGGCAACTCTTCGTTGCAGTGCGCGGGCTTCTCGTTGCGGTGGCTTCTCTTGTTGTGGAGCACGGGCTCTAAGCGTGCAGGCTCAGTAGTTGTGCCGCACGGGCTTAGTTGCTCCGCGGCATGTGGGATCTTCCTGGACTAGGGCTCGAACCCGTGTGCCCTGCATTGGCAGGTGTATTCTTAACCACTGAGCCACCAGGGAAGTCCCCATAAATTGTTTTTTAAATAAAGGAGCCTATGAAAATAATTTTTGCCCAAGATGTAGTAAAACTCAAAATTATTTACCTTGGAGTATAGATTTTTAAGTTCTAACATAAAATATTATCTTATTAATTTTTTGTAAAGGGTCTATAAGTAGATCATAAAGCATAATGCATTGTTCCAGAGCAGTTTCTTGCCAGCATGAATACTAATACTTTACAGTTATCTGACCTCGAAGTGATAAAGAACTGGTGTCCTTTCCAATGCTAATTTTAACACATATCTGAAGGAAGCTAGCTGAACCTGATAGCCTCTGAAAGTCTCTTCCAGAAAAAATTGAATATACAGTGTCAAATAAAAATGGAAGCCACCATGAGTCACCATTAGAATATAAGCTAATAATTTATTAAAATAACAACATCAACTTTTTAGAACAAAAAACTGGAGTTGAGTGTTCTGCCTCATCATTTTAAATCATGCCTGTCTAGAGTAAGATCCTTGTTCAATGCAACACATCTAACACTGGTAAGTGGCAGGTTAACCAAAAGAGTTAAGGGGGACAATCATAAAACGTGACTTTGTTACCAAAACTCAGGCCCAGGTGCCTGCCGCTCAAGCAGCCCTGTTCACACTTTGATTTTTAGCCCCGGAAGACCCATTTTCATACTTCTGACCTCCAAAACTATAAAATAATAAAATTATGTTGGGTTAAGCTAGGTTTGTGATAGCTTTACACCAGCAATAGGAAGCTCTAGATAGGAATAGAAATATGCAGCAAGTGGAAACCATATGTGTGTGTGCGCGCATGTGCACGTGTATACACACACACTTGGAAAACTGCTGTTTTTATCAATCTGTAGCAATACTGTAAAATAATGCACTTGCTTTAAATTCAGATTCTCTGGCCACCCTTCCCAATCCAATCGCAGACTCCTAGCCTATCTTTTACAGAAAGTGTGGTTTTGCCACCATTATTTAGACGACAAGTGCTTTGAAATAAATATAACAGAGTGCTGTGTTGGGAGTGAGTGAGTGTCGGGGAAGACTTGTTTGAGGAGGTGACATGTGAGCTGGTCTGAAGCTGAGGAGGGAGCTGGCAGAGGGTTTCAGGTGGAGGGGATGCCCAGGAGTGAGTCCTGACCCGAGGGTTCACCTGGGCTGTTAAAGAGTGGATGGGGCGCTGTGAGCAAAAGACCAACAACAGCAGATGAAGAGGTGAGTGAAGGCTCTCACTAGGGTGATGGAGGTGATGGAGGAGGTTGGATGTTCTCAGTGGGGAAAAGTCACGGGAAGGTGTGAAACTGTAGAGTGGCAGGCGCTGACTTACATTTCACATGTCTGCTTGTGGGTAGAGAGGGGTTTCCGGAGGGGAAGGAAGGGAAGCAGGCTTGCAGTGGTGCAGATGACAGTTCGCGGTGGCTGGCACCAGAGCGGTAGCCATGGCAATGGAGAGAAGTAGATTTGGGATGCAGGTTGAAGGCAGAGCTGATGTGGGGCTATGTGGGTGGTGATGGACTTTCTAATACAAAAAAAGACTGGAGGGGTCAAAGGTGAGTGAGTAAAGAATGCCCTCATGAAATTGTTAACCACTTAGGTTTTGAATAATGCAGATTGTCAGTCCTGAGTGTTTGAAAATACTGAGTGATGAATAGCACCATTTTATACAATCAGCTAGAACACGGGGAAATGCCTGTTGTTTGGTTGGAAAGAAATTTATAGAATTATTTTGACCATAACATTTTAAATAAGGATACCTCCAAGTCATTCCTAAAAATAAACGCATAGGACTTCCCTGGTGGCGCAGTCGTTAAGAATCTGCCTGCCAATGCAAGGGACACGGGTTCGAGCCCTGGTCCGGGAAGATCCCACATGCTGCGGAGCAACTAAGCCCGTGCGCCACAACTACTGAGCCTGCGCTCTAGAGCCCGCGAGCCACAACTACTCAGCCTGTGTGCCACAATTACTGAAGCCCGTGCACCTAGAGCCTATGCTCCACAACAGGAGAAGCCACCACAATGAGAAGCCGGTGCACCACAATGAAGTGTAGCCCCTGCTCACCGCAGTGAAGACCCAATGCAGCCAAAAATAAAATATAAGTAAATTTATAAAAAAAAAAAAAATAAATAAATGCATAAAAAATCTCAGAGGAGAATATTTTATATGATTCATCATTTTGCTACATTTACAATCAGAAAAGTCATAATTTCTAATCTTAATTTAAACAGTTAAAACCATGTTCTTTTTTTCCTTGTGTAAAGGGGAAAATTGAGCAACTTTTAAAAATCTCTTCACAGAGTGGAAATTGTTACTAAAACTCTTAACCTAATTTACATAAAACAGTGAATGTTTGTAAACATTTGTACACGTACACATTTTGATCTTTCTTGAAGTAGGTCAGTACTTGGGAGCTTTATTATAGGCCAAAGTTGGTGTGGTAGGTATCTTGAAAAGAGCCTTTTTAATTCTGAATAATTTAGTAGCTGAAGGAAGATGTAATTTAATCATTTGGCATAAAATTGAGTAATTGGATTTTTTTTTCAGAAGGCTCTTAGGTACCAGCTTGATTTTCCTCCCACTGAATCTTTTAAGAATGTGATAACTTGATTGTTGTGGGTTGATGCTTCAATTCCAAGTTTAATCTTGCAGAATTTTGAAAGCTGTATATGTACTGATTTTACTGATTAAAATCTGAAAATATAATCACTGGATTTCAAATGAATTTGTCCTATCTAAATATGTTGCATGACAGATTATCACTGTGGTTGAAATACAGTGACATGTTTCAAAGTAATAGCCAATGCTCATTTTAAACATCACTAATTTTGGAAATTTGTTATTGGGGTAAAAAGTATTTTGTTGGACTAATGGTCAATCAATATTGACAAACAAATTCTCTTTCTGGCATGTGTCTCTCCCTCTCTCCCTCTACCCCCCTCCTCCACCCTCCCCCCTGTCTTTACCCCTCCCTCCCTTGCCCCCCACCCGGTGGCAGATGGTGCGTGAACAATACACCACGACCCCAGAAGGCACCCGCGTAGAGCGGCCAGAGAACCAGTCTGTCTACAAAATCGGCATTTATGGCTGGAGAAAGCGTTGCCTGTACTTATTCGTTCTTCTTTTGCTCATTGTCCTCCTTGTGAATTTTGCTCTTACAATTTGGATTCTTAAAGTGATGTGGTTTTCCCCAGTAAGTATTTTTTTTCCTGATAAACATGTTCTTGTTTTGTTTGCGCTGTCCCTCCAGCCACATTGTATCAACAGAAGCTTCCTTTCATGCAGTTAATGTTGGTTTCCTGTCTGGATCAGAATTTTCAGTAGCAAAAAATAATATAACATTTACTTTTCTTTTTTACCTTTTTAAAATAATTTCACTGTGAACTAGAGCGTGTTGGTTTTCATTGCAGTTCTGTATTCTGATTGTGTTGGTGGCTACCCGAATCTATATGTATGTTAAAACTCATAGAACTATAAGCCTCAAGAGTCCATTTTATTGCATCTTAATTTTTAAAAATTTTTATATAGTAATGGTAAGATTTTTTTTTTCTGACATGGTGGTGGGCTCTTGCATGTTTGTTATAAGGTGATTATTTAAATCTTATATGCATTTCCTAAATAGTCCTTTGTATTTACACTAGATGTAATAAAATACTGAATATTGAATAAAAACAACTAAAGTTTTAAATAAAGTATTTAAGAGAAATACAGTAAAGTGCCGATAGGAAATCTATGAAAATGCATACATAATTTAAGTTGATACTAAAAGAAGTGAAGAAGAAAGCAATAACAAATCTCTTTTTAACAGACAGGGATGGGTCACCTGTATGTTACAGAAGATGGACTTCGCCTGGAGGGGGAATCGGAGTTTTTATTCCCACTGTATGCCAAGGAAATACACTCCAGAGTGGTAAGAAAATGAGGACACATTTAAATAATTTGTGTTTCGTGAAAAATAAATAATGGTGAAACACAGAAAGTTTGCTTTTCTGATGAAAGGGGTGCATGCGTCGATACTGCCTGTTTCCCTGGCCACGTGCCTTGGGTGGGCCCTAGCGAGTGACCGCCATGGTCACACCCAAAACCTTGCCTGGAAACCCCCAGCCCCGCCCGAGCAGATTTCTGCTTACATCTCATTGACCAAAATTGTGTCACTTGGGTCTCCCTCCCTGCAGGACAGGCTGAGAAAGCAATTAGCCTTTGCAGCCCCTGCGGTGGAAGCCAGAAAAAGAACAGTGTTGGAGAGCATTCATTGGATCAGACAACCAGAGTGGTTCCCGGGACAGCTTCCTTTGTCTAGGCCCGGGGGTGGGCCTCACAGCTCTGACCTGGGCCGTGTCCTCCCTTTCAGGGAAAATGATAAAAAAAAAAAAAAAAGATCCTGGATGTTGGGGCCTGAAGACTGGGTTCCATCATGGAACTGTCACTTGCTAGCTGTTACATTGGGAGAGCTGTCATTTAATCTCTTTGAGCTCAATTTCCTCATCTGTATGTGAGGAGTAATGCCACCTCCTTCAAAATGTGGAGATAAAAGGAGAGGCTGGATGGTAAAAATCGTTGGTGAATTATTAGCTCTTATTATCATGCTGGTTATTTCACAGCAAAAACAAGTAGTAAGGTCACGCCATTGGATAAAAGGTGAGACAATGGTAAATCCATCTGCTTCCACAAAGCAAGTTGGAGAATTTCTGACCTGCTAGAGTTCCAAAGCACTCCTAAAACTTCTTTCCTTCTGAAAAATCATATTATACCCCACAACTTTGGAAGATATTTGGTTCCCTCTGAGTGACATAAACCCACCTGAATCCAGCAGCCAAATTACTGCATTCCTTTTGAAGAAAACTGTTATAGAAGAGCCAGCAATCTTCTGTGAGACAAAGCCCCCGCTCAGACTATGACCCCACTTAACGTGCTCATAAAGCCACTGTATCTTCCAACAAAAAGCTCTAAAAATGTAGGCATCCAACAGATTTTAAAAGCTCTTTTGAAATTGTGAGAAGCCTTTTGCGTTTTGAAAATAAGTAATATGGTCTTTATTTATAGAAGAGCTAACCGCTCTCTGATATATCATGTCCTGGACATAAATTATGAGAAATGAAATTGTAATTCCTTGGAAAAGACAAAACACTGATTAAAACTTGATTGTTTCAGATCTTCACCTTGAGAGCAGACTTGGTCCATTGTAACCAGTGCACACAGGCACAGTAAACCCAGGAGGTTATTATATTTTGTGGGGAAAAAAAATTAATGCATTTACCCCCTTCACATAATATAATCCAAGTTTAAAAAATAGTTTTAGCCACAAATTTATAGGTTCACAGGATCTATGACATTGGAGAAATTAGTTTGTATAAATCCTCAATTTATATACAAATACAAAGGTATAGTCATTTTAAATAGTCTGTATTTGGCTAACTTTGTAAATCTGTTTTTAGGACTCATCTCTGCTTCTGCAGTCCACACAGAATGTGACTGTAAATGCACGCAACCCGGAAGGAGAAGTCACAGGCAGGTTAAAAGTGGGTGAGTCCAGCTTCATAACAGTGCTTTGCATGTGTGTGGTCCATGAACAGTTGTGCTGAATGGATCCATTTGTTTATTTTCTTCTAGAGAATTCAAAGTTATTTATGAGCAATCAAAGTATGAGTTTTCTAAATATCATGCTGTGTGGACCACGGAGACTAGCTCAGGTGGTGGGAGGACAGTCTGAAGTATTTTAAGTGAAGTTATTTTGGTTCCAAGAAATAAGAGGACCATTTAAGGTAGTACAAGAAACACAATGATTGTTGCAGGATACAAAATAATCTCACAGAGACTGAGGAAAGGAAACAAAGTAGCTGCCCTCAAGCAAAGAAAGACCAGGGTGGGAGAATCAAAGTATTCATCCTCTCTCCCCCTCTCTCCCCCTCCTTCTCTCTGCCATGTTCCCCTCCTTTCCATGAATCTCTGTCCATGATCTTCACTTGGGTATCATGGTTGCAGCAGTTCTAACTCTACAGGACTCTCTGGTTCTTCATCCGATTGGCTATAGTTCTCAACACCAGCCAACCTGGTCTTCAGTGTCATAAATTCTCAATTCAAAACAAAGTACTCTAATTGGCCCAATTACTCTGTTCAACCAACTGCCCTTGGCTGAGCCATGTACACCCATCTGATCAGCTAAGACCAAAGAATATGGTCACATGGGAGAGAGGTCCTTTGGAGTCGTGCACAGAGAGCAAAAGGATTAGAAAGAAAGAATATCGATGGAAGAAATAACAGAAGAGCAAACAGCTGGTGAAAGGAATATACCTTCTCTACACCATCAACACTTTATAGATATGCTAAATCTAAGAAATTGGATGGCTCTTCAGATTATGGGGAAATAGATGACAAGTGTACTACCAACACAGGCAGGTAACTTTCCGTGTCCTCCTTTTTTAATGGCTGTTGTTACAGGACAATAATGTTACATTGGAAGGTACAGCCATATCTTAACTTTATGATTCCTCTTTATTACAGTAACACATGAGTTCCATAGTCTGTGTTCTGATTTAATCTTTATAACTTTTTCTAAATGATAAATTGTATTTCTCTTTTGCTTAGAAGCTTGTTTGATCACCAAGTCCAGTGAAATTCTCAATAAATCTAGAGATGAACCTGAGCTTACACAGCGTACATGTTCATGAAACTTGTCTAAACCAAATCATATTTCTTTATAAATTATGTTGTATTATGAATTGTGTCTACCATTTCTTAAATTTCTTAAAAAATTTTAACTGACTATAGCTTTTAAATGTTTGAGGGATTTTTACCCATCTTTTGTCATTCATTAAGCAAACATTTATTGAATGCCTATGTGCTACTTTCCATATGCTGTCAAGTAATTAATAACATTTAGAGTGTGTAATTATTTTTTAGGAGTTCCAAAAGTAAAAGATTCATTTTATATTCTTCTGAAAATGACTTAACACAAATACTCATTTTCACATTTAATCTTTTGCTAAGTGTGGATTTTCATATATAGGGGAGTTAAAGATAACATAAATCTGTCTCCAATTTCGTGGATGAAATAATGGAAGCACTGAAAAGCTAATTTTCTCAAAAACACACAGCTAGTTAGTAGAGAAGCCAAACCAGGAGTCACCTTAGGACTTACTTCTCCATCAGGGGTGTTTCCACCACCCTCCTTCTCTACTCAGATTTCATTAAATCATGGCACGCCAGGAACTGTCCTAGTTGCTGCAAATATGGTGTTGTTTTTGTCACCAAGGAATTCACTTTAAAAAAAAAGTTTCCCATCAGAATTACTTTAAACTGTTAACCTCAAATTTTGAGTTTTAACCTTAGTGTTTCATACCTGAGGTAGAGTTAAAATAAGTGACTTCTATTAAACCTTTTGTTGGAAAGCCTCTGCTATATTGAGACTCCTGAACTAGGAAATATTCAACTCACCAAATCCAAGATGATTTTCAGTAAATGACTTCCCACAATCACACTCATTCCAGCCTCACGTTTCCTGAAAGAAGTTAAATTTAGCCAATCTGGATATTAAAATGTGATTTATGTGAACTAGACAAAGTAATCCCATTTAATTAAATGAATAATTGTTTATTACTAAGACCACTGAAAAAATTGGCAACCAATACAATCAAAGACAAAAGTCTTAAATTCCAAAAGAAATCAAACAGGAAAGCAAGCATCAACAGCTAGCATTTCAGATCTTGGAACTAAAAGACAACAAATTGTGAACAACAGTGGAATCTTACTAGTTATAAATGCAGCCCTGGTTACTACAGTTAATGTTCTTTTGACTTCAAATAATAGAAACCACTTCTGGTTAGCTTCAAAATAAGACTTTTTAGCTGAATGGGGTCAATTTTGGCAATTCCTATTTCCCTGAAATTTTCTGTTTCATCTAGGTTTTCAAATTTATTTGCATAGAAGTCTACATAGTACTCTGTTTTTGTTTTTTTAATTTCTTCCATTTCAATGGCATTATTTTAATGGCTACATAATATTCCAAGGAATATATATATATATATAATTGTGACTATAATTATAATTATAAAATTATATTGTAAATATAATGTATATTTATTGTAAATACAATATAATTATTGTATATATACAATAATATTATTGCATATTATATATATATAGTATATATACAATAATATTATTGCATATTTTATATATATATATATATATATATATATATATATATATATATATATATACACACACACACGATAATTTGACGATAATTTGATTATGTACTACTCAAAAATTGGAGTTAGGTTATTCCATTCAGTCAATGCCACAGTTCTGAATCCAGGCCACTCATATATTTAGGAGGTATTCAATAAATACTTGTTGAATGAATGAATGGAGGAATGAATAAAAGACTGTGTAGGAAGGGATGGGCTGGAAAGCCAGCTTAAGTGTGGGAGAGAGTTCCAGGAGACGGGGTGGGGGAAGATGGCCTGTCCAGGGTGCTCCAGAGTGGACAAGGGTTCAAGTATAAGTCTGAGCCACAGCTGTGAGGGATTTGGGGTCATGAGTGGGAAACAAACTCAAAATTTCTCAGGTAAAACAAACTCAAAATTTCTCTCTTCTCAGGTAGAAGAGAGAAATTCAACAAAGAAAGTCAGGAATAAAAAACAAGGGGTTAACATCACTGTTCACAATAGTCAAAACATGGAAACAGCCTGTGTCTATAGACAGATGAATGAATAAAGAAGATGTGGTATACACACACACACACACAATATACACATTGTGTATATATACAGTGGAATACTACTCAGTCATGAAAAAGAAGGAAATAATGCCATTTGCAGCAACATGGATGGAGCTAGAGATTATCATACTAAGTGAAGTAAGTCAGACAAAGAAAGACAAATATCATATGATATCACTTATATGTGGAATCTAAAATATGACGCAAATGAACTTATCTATGAAACAGAAACAGACTCACAGACATAGAGAACAGACTTATGGTTGCCGAGGGGGTGGGAGAGGGGTGGATTGGGAATTTGGAATTAGCAGATGCAAACTAGTATATATAGGATGGATAAACAAGTCCTATTGTATAACGCAGGGAACTATACTCAATATCCTGTGATAAACCATAATGGAAAAGAATATGAAAAAGAATATATTTATAACTGAATCATTTGCTGTACAGCAGAAATTAATACAACATCGTAAATCAACTATACTTCAATAAAATAAATTTTTAAAAAACAATGGGTTCATCCAAGGCAATTGCTGTGAACAGCACTGGAGCCCTTTCCTGGTTATTATAGGTTCAGGAACTCATGTGCTTGGATGTAACAGACTAGCCTAAAGAATAGAGTCAGGCTATATAGATAAGAGTCACTGACTCCAGGCTTATAAAGTTGAACCTAGTAATACAAGATGATACCAAAAAATTAGTAGAATGAACTTAACCTCAGTTTTATACTTCCAGTTCAGTATTTTCTGTGATATGATATTTGCAGCAGCAGAATAAATCTTTCCTTTTCTCAAAGGACTCTGTGACGTTTGTTTTGAACCGATGCTGTCTTACAGCTATCATGGTGGGCGGGTGGAACGGAGCTGTTAATGGGGCATACGGTAAAAGCCAGGAAGAATTTGATTGTGTCTTTACCAGAAACCGCTTGGGCCATTTCACAAACCTAAGTCATCAGGTCATAAAACCTTCCTTTATTTAATTCCTTTATCTTTTATTTCCCTCGTTATTTGTACCAAAGCCTCTTATTAAAATTGTGATTTTACCAGATAGCTCCTTTTTTAATCACAAAGAAAATATTTGAGTTTTATTTCTTAAAGAACTCTGCTGCACATGAGGGTGACTTGCTCAGCTCTAATGCATGTCCAGCAGGTTATAAAGACTAGTAGAATATTAATGAAAGTTACAAGATTTAACTATCAACTCACTTACTTTAAGAGATGATTATTCCTGTGGTGGGCTTGTTATCACTTGGAACACAGTTTCTTCTGAAGTGGAAAACATATTTAAACTGAACATTCTATGTCTATATTTTTTTATAAAATGAAGATGGAATTTTATCCACCTCTGTGCCTTTGCTGGAGCAACCCCCTCTACCTGGAATCTCGCATTCTCCCTTCATCAGGGAAACATGAACTCTTCCAGGTCAGCCCAGACATCCTCTTCCCTGAGGTGTCATCCCTGACCCCCCAGGAGGGACAGGAATTCCTGGTCAGGGTTCTCACTGGACACTGTCCATGCTTGTATCACGGCACTTCTCAACTTGCCCTGGGACTAGATTTATATGCTTTTTTCTTCAGTGGACTACGAAATCCTATAAGTTGTGAACTGCATCTCCTCTTTTATATATCCTCAATTCTTAGCACAAAACCTTGAACATAAAAACATGCAATAAATTTGTGTTGAATGGAAGAGACTCACTTTCCTGCATTTTCTTTGATTTGAGGATTTATGTAGCTTTGTTACTCATGAAAATTATGCAGCTAAACTCATTTGTTGAATATTTCATCAATGTATATGAAACAATGGTTACAGAAAAAATGTCACTTAGTTTAACCACTTTCACTTGATAAATTCTCCTCGAATTGTTCTATGAACCTCCAATGAGCTAAACAGTGAACTCTTACTGGATAAATTACTCCAGTTTTTTCCTCTTGATTCTAAACTCAAATAACTTCAAATTCATCACTTAATGCAAATCAGTGTTCATATGATAAATATGTAGGATATATCAGTGACCCAGAAGAGGTAAATAGTGACACTGAATCACAGGATAACTGAGTTTGGGTGAAAGCTCAGAAGAGCAAAAATACAGGCAACTATCAAAAAATAAAGCCAGGCTTCCTTCAGAGAAAGGAGATAAAACAGAGAGAAAAAAAATGTGTTCCGCTTTGTAACATGTGCACATACACACACACACACACACACACACACACACACACACACTTAAATGAAGAATCATTGGAGGGTTCTGAGGTACAAATTAGTGAAAAAACATAAGACTATGTTGCTGACAATATCCAAAACTGATTAATGTATTAATTGAAAAGCTTCTATTTAATTTCTAGCAGGTACCAATCAACTTGAATGAGTACTGTGAGGGACACAGGGACACATACACGAAATCTACAAGTATCCATTTCACAATAAACTTACTTTTCTAGATCAGAAAATAGAACTAACAAAAGAATGAAGGAACACTTGTAGTTCCTTAAGCAAATGCTGAACGCTATGTTCTAGAGAGATGAATCCATTGTGCTGCTAAGGTTAGAAGGACAGGAAGCACAGAGAAATCAGAAAACATGAAATGATGGACACCCAAGCGTACCAATGAGAGATGTTGAACAAGATCTCACACGCTGAAGGTACAGTGCCTGGCACACAGAAGCACACATTAAACATCTGCTGAGTACAGTCGTAATTTAAAAGCCAGTGGGTCAGAGATTGGGATTGGTGTATATACACTAATATGTATAAAGTAGATAACTGATAAGAACCTGCTGTATAGCAAAAACGAACAAACACAACAAGTTCATGTGAAAGGAGTAAGCTTGGAGGAGAAAGTGATGCCCTGTCCCTGAAACAGAAAGAAGGGCTGGAGAAGACAGAAACGCCTGAGATGAAGGTGAAGGGCAGAAACTTGAGGGTGTGTTTCCATGGTGATGTCTGTTCGCTCCATGGGGTAGGAGGTGAGGATTAGGGCAGAGGCAAGGACCTGAGTGTGATTCATTCAGTGTCTGCGTTAACTTTGGCCATTGAAGGAAGCCATTCATAAGATGGTCTTTCACAAATCTCACATTTCAGCATATAAAATCCTCAGTTGGTTAATACTCAAAAGAACACCAATTTCAGTAATCTGCGTAGAAGAATTATATTATTTTTGGCAAGTTTTAAAAACCTGAAAAAATTAATTTTTATATAATTCATTCATACATATATTTGATATAGATCAACATACATGTGACCTACATTAATTTTAATAATATAATAGATTTAGGTTTAGGACTTAAAATTTAATCACAGAATCAAAAAAATTACTGGTAACAAATCTTAAATGTTTAATGATTTGGTACTACTGGGTGCCATGGCATGTGTAAAAGTAGAGCTTTTAACACTGCATAGACTACACACTTTATCATAAAATGTTTTAATTAATTCTTTAGGTCCCAATATGGTAGAGGTGCAGAGTCAACAGTTTCAGATCAACTCCAAGGACGGCAAGCCACTGTTTACTGTTGATGAAAAGGCAGTTGTGGTTGGTACAGATAAACTTCGAGTAACTGGTATGTGGTAGCTCTTTATTTTTAATTAAGGAATAATTGACAAACAACATTAGTTTCAGGTGTACAACATAAGGAGTCAATATTTGTATATATTGTGAAATGATCCCCACAATAACTCTAATTAACGTCCATCACCACACATACTTAAAATTTTTTTCTTGTGACAAGAACTTTTAAGATCTACTTTCTTAGCAACTTGCAAATACACAATACGTGGTAACCGTAGTCGCCATGCTGTATATCACATCCCCGTGACTTATTTGTCTTATAACTGGAAGTTTGTACCTTTGACCACCTCCGCCCATTTTGCCCACCTCCCAACACTCACCTCTTGCAACCATCAATCTGTTCACTGTGTGAGTTCAGTTTTTGTTTTGTTGTTGTTTGTTTTTTAGATTCTACATATCAGTGAGATCATACAGTATTTATCTTTCTCTGACTTTTTTCACTGAGAATAATTCCCTCGAGGTCCATCCATGTTGTTGCAAATGGCAGGATTTCCTTCTTTTTCTGGTTGAATAATATTCCATTGTGTATATACCACATCTTCTGTATCCATTCATCTGTAGTAACTCTTAAGAAAAACAGTATCCCATGGAGGGCACTTCTGCAAAAGCAAATTGCAGTTTTGGCAAGTTTACTGTGGAATATTTCAGGCCGACAAGAAAAAGTACTGTAGTTTGAATTTGTTGACTTTTCTTCATGGCATTTCTTTTGAAATTCTTTGATACTCTCTTAGAAGAATGAAATCTTCCTCACAAATCTTTACCCACTTTTTTTTCCCCACCATATTGTTTCCTTTTATCTCTTTCCAATTTGTGTAACCCAAAGGCTTTACACAGAAATAGAAAACCACTACAGCCATCCTATAATTCCAACTGTGTTGGGAAAATTGCACCAAAAAACAAAACTTGATTTATTGTTTATGTCATACGATTCCATAATTGCTAGAAGGATGGTTAAGTTTTGTTAAATATATAAAATACGGGAAGAATATTTTTATAAACGTTAATTTTTCCAAGTAGATTCCCATTCAAGCTTTTCTCCACTACGTACTATAAAAGTTTGGTCTCTGTTTTAAATGGATTGATTTCAAGTAGCCTTTGGAGTTTCTTGGATCAGCAAAAGCAGCGGCAGTTGACGGCCAAGGAAAGAGGAGTGAGAAGCGACAGAGAACCAGCTCACTCTGGGGGCCGAGAAAGAGAATTCAATGCTTGGCTACACTCTTCCCTCTGGCCACTTGCCCTGAGCATGGGGCGGAAGGGGAGGGACTCAGTGGTCTTTCTTTAAGGCGGCCCCTCCAGATTCCTGACTTGCAGTGCCTCCTGATCTGAACGCGCATCAAGAAGTGCTTTCTTGCCGTTGCCTTTGTCTCAAGTACTCAAAGCGTAACGTGAAATCCCTCGTCCATTCTTAAACAGCTGCCATATATACTCCAGTCAACGGGGAAACTGAAAAATCATTTTTAAATCAAATTCATGGAGGAGATTAAACAATTTCACCACCCCAGTTTGAAATTGACCTCGACCTTCAGCAGTCTCATTTTTCCCCCTAAAAATAGAATTGTCACCAAGTGACCAAAATCAGCACGTCTCTTTTACTAACCCCAGTTGCAGAACATGTTATTAGAGCAGCATCAAAATGTCATCTTCAAAAAAAATATTTTATCCCGTTGCCAGAACTGGCTTCTGGAAGACGATGCACGGTTGGGTACTTTGGTTCCTTGGCAGTGATTCGCTAGGCGGGGTCCACGCCCCAACATTTAGGAAGGAAAACAGGGCCCTGGAAGAGTATCCAGTCTCATCACTAAGGAGAAAGACACAATCTAGCGATAAGGCAGTTCAATCCCTTCATCCCCCTCTGAGCAGCTAAATGGGATTACGTATGTCACAAGTGACGACGTAGAAATTCTGGAGTCACCCACAAAGCCACCCACAAAAGAGGACCTGGAAAGTAAGGTTTCAGCCACTGAAGAAGAAGTGAAGGTAAACACAGGTGGTGAGCCCATGTCCCTTAAAGATGTGAAGACAGATCTCTAGCAGCTGCTTAGAGAGGACCACACCCTTCAAGCACATGCTCAGCACATCTGGCTCCGGACCCAGTCATGCAGCCCTGTGGACAGCTGATGACCTTCTCCATCAGTTAACAGCCCTTCAGCTGAAAGGAACAAAAGGCCCAATTAAAACTGGCTTCAACTCTAAGGACATACATGATCCCACAGGAGGTCTCCAGGCTGATTCATTCGGTATTTTCCTCCAGCTCTGCTTCTCTCCTGACTTTCCCCTTTCAGTGGTGGTGAATGGTGCCATCAATTCCAAGGGTCACTTCCTTGTGCAGTGACTTCTCCAAACTTCCATAAGAGGACCTTGATGGCCTCTGTGGGTCTGTGCTCCTTAAGTTGTCCTTCCAGCTAAATTCTCCTCGTATTAAATTGCTTGCGTTTCTCTTATAAGCGGCACTTAGTTGGATTTTTTTTTTAACCCAATCTAACAGAATGATTTTTAGCGGAGTTTAAGACATTCACATTCATTTTGATAACTGCTCTGTTTGGGCTTATCTGTATCATATTATTTCATGATTTTCACTTTTTAATCTTAATGAATTTGAGTCTGAAATAAACCTGGTGTAAGGAAAGATACAAGGGGAGCAGATCATGCAGGGGCTTTGGGCCTTTATGAGAAGTTAGGATTTGTTTTAAATGCAAAGGAAAGGAATTGAATTGTCTTGAACTGGGTACTCCTTGATTTATTATACATTTTAAGATCAATATAACCATTATAAGAGAGAACAGCTCGTTGGAAGGAAAGAATGGAAGCTGTAGGACCAATTAGGAGGACATTAATTGTAGTAATTGTCGTACAGGCAGTAGATGATGGTGACCTGGCCCAGGTGGTAGCTGTGCTCAGAGAGTGAAGCTGATTGATGACTCCAAATTAAGAACTAACATACAGAGACTTGACAGTGGAGCAAATGGGTGGCAGGCATCAAGCGAGAGTGTCGAAGATGAGAAGATTACATTTGTTCCTGGATGATGGCGTTACTCTTGGGTAATGGAGGTGCCTGAGGAGGAGGAGGAGAATACATTTGAAGGCAGAAAGAATCAACAGTTAATGTTTTAGACACTTACATTGAAGCTGCCTGTGAAACAGCCAAGTGCACGTGTCGGGTCGGCTATGGATACGCGAGTTGTCTGCCGCTCAGAGCAGAAGTCCCCGCTAGAGATGTAAACGAGGGCATCGCCAGCCAGCTGGGCCCCGAGAGATGCCAGCATCAGAGCCCAGGTACAAGGGAGCAGCCATCAGAGAGAGTGAGAAGGACCGCGTGGTGGGAGGGACGTCCCAAGAGCCGTTTGCCCGGCGCCAGGAGACTCTGTGTCCCCGGGGTTTGGGTCCATGAAAGGTGGGGACAGAAAGTGCCCTTGGATTTATCATCAGGAGGCCATTACTGTCTCAACAAGAGCATTCTCACTGGAGTACTGAAGCAAAGGGCACTTTGAGGTGGTGGCAGAGTGGATAGAATGGGACACAGGAGAGATGTGTGGAAGTGTGACTTGAAAAGCTTGTTTCAGCCCATAAATGCTCAGTGAATGTGTGGAATGAATCAGTAGCTGTCAGTTCAGATACAAACATCACACAGATGTCTGGGTGTGTATTATCCACTGTTTGAGCAGAAGTGTTAATATTGAACTCTACATATATCTGTAACTGAGGGGACCCGGGGGAGCGGCAGGGGGAAGGAGGGGGCCACTTGGAGCAACTTGCCCCCAGCTGTGGGCTCTGTCCATGAGCCCTTGAACTGCTTTCACCACCATGTCCATCCATCTTGTCCCACGGTCTGACTGTAGATCTTCCCAGGAGCATCATTCAGCATAAACTGCTGTAGGACCCAGAGGAGAAGGATGGCGTCATCCAGATACTACTGATACTTCATAGGAGGAATGACCAGACATTTATTATGTCTACTCTCATTGACATATTCATAAAAAAGTTAACATTTTAACACTGAGCTTTTTTTGTCTTTTTGATTATACTTTCTTGTATAGATACTATTCATACGGGTCATATTATACAGGATCATTTCAATACATTTATTTCTAGGATGATGTTTTAGAGTGGAACTTTTGTTCCCTGCCTAAAATTTAGATTCCACAACCTCAAATAATATGTTAGTTCTATTTTCCGCAAGGAGCAGATGTTACACCAATTATATTTTTTATATAATCTTGGTTGGGAATATTTAAATATGAGCATGAATGTAAAGGAAATACAATTACATTGAAAATCAACAACCATTAACTGAGATTTATTTTATGAAACCATTTAGGAAACACCCATTTTATATATTATATGCATACCACTTCGCAGGAGTAGTTACTGAATAGTAATGATATAATCAAGATCATACAATTTGGGCATCTACAGTTTCAATGGTAGAGAGCTGCTCCTCTTATTTGAAGATAATACATATTGGTTTATAGACTTCATGTCTGACTGTAAGTACGTTACCATTATCACATGTCACTGTACTATCACTGACTCTGGTCATATTAGAAGATGAGTAATTGGCATGCACTTAAAATCTAATTGTGGAGTCATATTTTCTTGTAAAATAGTACCACTGGCAGTCTTAGAATAATTTCAACTCTTGGAGGAAAAAGAGTTGAAGCTGTGTTAAAATAAAAAGTGCCTGGGTACCTGGACTACATTGCAGTTTCTAGCTTGTCTTATAAAGGGTTTATAGGGGGTAAACCTTGTTGGCACTTTTTTCTCAGTCATATCATTTTATTCATATAAAAATTAAAAGGTAAATAATTACACAAAAGTTTATGGCCCACGTTCCTTTTGACTCTGTCATCCTAGCTATGGAAAGGAATCATTATTTTTTGATGATCTGTAAAGCCCATCCTAGGTTTCTTGTCACAAAGCACGAATCCTGTTTCAAACAATGCTGTGTAAACCCAGACGATAAATCTACTTCACAAGTAAAACTATACTTAGCATGTCTCCGCCTGTCTTATTAATGATTGACTTGAGATGTATTTTTTCTTTACTTTTTCTTTTATATTTTGCAAATCAGGAGAAGCAAAGGGGAAAGAAAAGGATAAAGGGAATGCAAAAATCATACAAATTACTGTTAAATTATTTTCCTTTCCACACCAAACAGAAAATGTTGTCTATACTTCAGGCAAACCAGACATCGACCTGTGAAATTTGACTGACACAGTTTACTGTGGAAACTGTAGTGCTTAGTATAGTCTTATTCTCCATAATGGTCACCATCATCATTTAGGTTTGCTTAAGTGGTGTTTTAAGGAGAAGTGTCGTATTATAGCCTGTATGAGGATCTGTTTCTCATCTGAAAATAATTTACATGAATTATAATTTTCATGAACACTAACCTTCACTTACCTGTGTTCCTCTATTTCAGTTTATTATCGCTTTTATGTTGATCACGCTACCAAATCTGGTTTGTAATTTTGAAATTTCATTTTGTACTGACGGGTGTGGTCTAGGCCAGGCAGAAGGACCTAGGTAAATCATGATGAGCACTTATCTGTGAATAACCCTGCTGTGCATAGGTTAAAAGTGTGGGCTTTGAAGTCAAATCACAGTCCAGCCACTTAGCTGTGTAACTCTAGGCAAGTTAATTAACCTTTCTGTTTGTCCCTCAGTTTCCTCTTCAGTAAAATGGGAAAATAATCATACCTGCCTTGTAGGGCTCTGAGTACTAAGCAAGTTAGGATATGTCACCTTCAAATCTCTGCACCCTAACCCAATAGCCACGCCGTGTCTTGCACATAATTAGGTTCTCAGACTAACCAGACAACTGGGAACATACTGATTCGTACAAATTAGAAAGTCAATTTTAAATATTCAAAATTTGGATTTTTCTATAAATTTCCTGATGTACCTTAAGAAACAGATGACACAAGATACAATTTTTACACATAAAATCTAGAGAATGAATGAAATTACTGTTACCGAAAATATATGGACTTAATGCAATTTTCAACTGAAATTTCTTTAAATTTGAGGGCTAATATTGCTTTCTGGTTTTACAATAAGCCTGGGTATTTGTAACTTCTTTAAAAATCATATTTTGTTTATAGACATCTAATGAAATCATGGTATCCTTGGAAAAGCAGGAAAGCAGTTATACCTATTTTTTTCCTGCAACTCAAACATCTGTACGGATTCAGCAACGATCAGAACCTACGTGTCCTGGAATATGCAGTGTAAATGCTCGATTTGTTGGCTGTTGTTTATTTTACTTTTGTAAAAGCTTCACCTTTGGTTTGTGTTTAGGGCCTGAAGGGGCTCTTTTTGAACATTCAGTGGAGACGCCCCTCATAGAACCGGACCCAATCCAGGACCTTAGGTAAGAATTTTGTTCAAATATAAACAAACTCTCTTATAGAAGATACCTGGTTATGTACTAGAATAACACGTTAGCAGATATTACCAGGTTGTTTCTTATTCCATTAGTTGTCTTTATTCTGATGAACTTCCGCCCATAACAAGTCATTTCTTACAAAAATCCAAAGGAGGTTAGAAGTCCTACTGTACATCCCGTCCTTTTGTCTCTGAGCTCTTTACTAGCCCTGCCCCTGCCCCAGTGCAGCCTGTACTGTTCCAATAGCTAGTCCCGCCTCCAGAAAATCTGAGGGACTTGGCTAAATGCAGCTATTTTATTTATTTTTTCCGATTTTTTAAATTGTGGTAAAATACACATAAAATTTATCATCTTAACTATTTTTAAGTGTACAGTTCAGAACATATTTATACTTTACATACTTTAAAAGAATTTTTTTTCTTTTCCATTATGGTTTATCACAGGATATTGAATATAGTTCCCTGTGCTATACAGTAGGACCTTGTTGTTTATCCATTCTATATGTAATAGTTTGCATCTGCTAACCCCAAACTCCTAATCCATCCCTCCCCCACCCTCCCTACCCCTTGGCAACCACAAGTCTGTTCTCTATGTCTGTGAGTCTGTTTCAGTTTCATAGATAAGTTCATTTGTGTATATTTTAGATTCCAAATATAAGTGATATCATATGGTATTTGTGTTTCTCTTTCTGACTTACTTCACTTAGTATGATAATCTCTGTGTCCATCCAAGTAGCAGCAAATGGCATTATTTCATTCTTTTTTATGGCTGAGTAATATTCCATTGTCTATAGGTACCACATCTTCTTTATCCGTTCCTCTGTCGATGGACATTTAGGTTGCTTCCATGTCTTGGCTATTGTGCATAATGCTGCTATGAACATGGGGCTGTAAATGCAGCTATTTTAAATGTTTCATTGATTCCACATCAGCCATAGTAAAGTCCAGAATGCTACTGGGGCACTTGACCTGTGACCTAGACTCCTTGGGGCTCTCTAGGTTGGCACCCTGGGGGCCTCCTGCCTCACCCGTCCTGAGACTGAGCCGCTGCCAGGCCCCGACTCCACACTTCCACACACGTTGTCCCACCTGACTGGGGTGCCCTCCTTTCCTTGGAGACCCCACGAATGTCTGCTTGTCCTCACGCTTCAGGTCACATGCCATGGGGTTATGATTCATGTGGTCCACGAACCCTTCGTTTTTCCCTGAAGAGCATCAGCTGAGGCAAAACATTTGCACGTGTTAGTGAAGGAGGATGGTGTCCTATGTGGGCTGGAAATTTGCAAAAGGCATTCTTGAAAATTTCAATTTACATTACATTTTTTTTCTTTTTATTAATAGACTTTTACTTTTTTTTTTAAAGTATTTATTTATTTATTTTTGGCTGTGTTGGGTCTTCGTTTCTGTGTGAGGGCTTTCTTTAGTTGCGGCAAGTGGGGGCCACTCTTCATCGCGCAGGCTCAGTAATCATGGCTCACGGGCCCAGCTGCTCCGTGGCACGTGGGATCTTCCCAGACCAGGGCTCGAACCCGTGTCCCCTGCACTGGCAGGCAGACTCTCAACCACTGCGCCACCAGGGAAGCCCTACATTACATTTTTTAAATATGTGCACTGTTAGTAGAGACAAGGATGTTACAAAACCGAGAGCTTGACGGATTCATATACGCAAAAAAAGTTGATATATCTTTTTTTTCAATTGTGGCAAAATGCACATAATATAAAATTTACCATCTTAACCACTTTCAAGTGTACCGTTCAAAAGTCTAAGGTACGCTTATTGTTGTGCAGCCATCCCCCGCCTCCATCTCCAGCATTCTTTACATTTTGCAAAACTGAAACTCTGCCCATTAAACACTAACTCCCCATTTCCCCCCAACCCCTGCAAACCACCATCCAACTCTCTGTCTCTATGAATTTGAGGACTATAGGTACCTCATTTAAGTGGAATCAAACAGTATTTGTCCTTTTGTGACTGGCTTATTTCACTTAGCACAATATCCTCAACCTTTGTTATATCTTTACATCGTATCAGAATATATAAAATCACCCAGTTCCATATATAAGTTTATTCTTTATACAGAGTCTCTGTGTGACTGTGTGTATTTCACTTTATTACTAGGCTACTGAACGTTCTTTGCTGCTGTAACTGTTTATTCCAATAGTATATTTGTATTTTATAACAAAAACAAATAATATTTTTAAAAACAAATGTCTTAAAGTCTACAGTGTCACTTAAAATCACGTTTAGAATTTGAACTTGAAAAATATTCAGGAGACAATTAACATGTTAACATATTATGTATAATAGGGAATAATGTACAGTAGGAATCCCAGCTTTACAGACAAGCGTGGTGACCTTGGCCAAACTAACCTTTTGAGGCTCTTTTTTCTCATATATAAAACGTTGATAGGGACTTCGCTGGCAATCCAGTGGTTAAGACTTCGCCTTCCAATGCTGCGAGTGTGGGTTCGATCCCTGGTCAGGGAGCTAAGATCCCCGCGGATCTCTCATAGCCAAAAACCCAAAACATAAAACAGAAGCAATATTGCAACAAATTCAATAAAAGACTTTAAAAATGGTCCACATCAAAAAAAATCTTTAAAAAAAGTTGATAGTAATGCACATCTCAGAGTGTTCTAGGAAAGATTTAATAAGCTATTAAGTTAAAAATATTTTTTCTAAACTGAAAGTGGAATACAAATAATCATTTTTATTATCAAGTAGATAGATATTCACACAAAATGGAATTAGGGTTAGGAAATTCAGCATTTCTCTTAATGTCTAATTAAATATTCATCAAAAGCAAATGACAGTTCAATTCATCTTACCCACTTAGAGAACATTGGCAGCATAAAAATAGATTGTGACAATTAAATTATAACAATTTCATTGATTTTGATAAAGAACCATAAGATTAATATTATAGAATTATTAGAGTTAGGGAAAAAGAACACTTTATTTTCCTAGGAGAGGAAAATGATTCAATATCTTTAAAAAATAATCCCATTAAAACCATTTTGGAATTATAAAATAATGTAAATTGTAGAGATGCCAAGCCACTCTTTGCAATAAATATCATTATTTTAAAATTATAGGTCTCAAAATTAAACAATTCATCATACGTTTTCCCATTAGGAAATAAATCTGCTGGCTTCTACAGCAGTCCCTTACTAAAAAAGAAATGGCAGAAGGGTATTATTCTCTGGCTTTCTAAAGTGTGATACTAAGAGAGGATTACATAACCCAAATGTTACAACCAAAGTGATTGAGAATGTAACGAAATTGTAAGGAATTGCTTACAATAAGGAATGAGGTTTGGATGGAAGATGTGAGCTAATATGTACTGAATGCCTTCCATGGCCAGGAAAGGTGCTGTCACATAATTTATCTCATTTACTCATCAATTCGACCTGAAAAGTATCAACTCGATCCCCATCTTATAGAAGAGAACACTGAGCTCGAGATAGTAGTTCTAAGGCACAAAGGAAAAAAATGTAACCAACTCATGACTCAACTTCAGCTCTGACCCCAAAGCCCTTCCATATACACTCTGTTCCCTCTTTCTACCGTGCAAGTGAACCCTTCACTGATTTATTCTTTGATTTACTACCAGGCTCCACTGATTGAGTACATGAGAGTCATATTTTCTTCTGTAAGTTCTTGCCGTAAACTGTCTTTCCCTTTTTATTTCTGTCCAGTAGCATTACTGTTCCTGGCCTGAGTAAAGTAAAGTAAGATATTCCTGGAATATCTTAACTGACCCATGAAAACTTTGAATGTGGATTTTGTTGGGTTAAGATCATGATGCATTTATAAAAAGATCTCTGAAATATACACGTTTAAATATCACAATTCAAATTTTGGTATTTGCTCAAATGGTAGTCATGAAAGGGTAACAATTATTATTTTAGTTAAGAAAAAAATATAATTAACTTGTATTTAAACTAGATTTACATTTCTTACGGTAAAATCATCCTCAAAAAAAGTGTGAACTCTGACATACTGTTTTAAAGCTACTTCTCATTCACACACGATATAATTCCATCTTTTTTTTTAATTTAGCAAAAATGTATTAAGTGTATTTATTTGCCAGAGTCTATGATAGATGTTGGTTCTACAGTGATAAAAGGCATGGTCCCTGACCTTAGTGAGTTTAAAGTCTATTGGGAAAAGAAACATGCAAACAAGTTAGAACAACATAATTCTTTGCTATGATGAAGGTACAAATTACAGTGAGAGCATAGGAAAAAGAGCATAAATTCTTCCCAGGGTGACCTCAGATGAAATCACAGGTAAGGAAGCATGTGAACTGAAACTTAAGGAATCAGTAGATGTGGATACGATAGGGTAAACTGCAAAGCCTCTGCAACCCAATAGGGATGTGACGTGATTAAATATGTTATTATTTGTAAATTTGTGGAAACAATGCCTAGCACATAGTCAGTAATATATATGTGTCTTCATTAGTTCAGTAAAATGAGCAGACATGGAAATATTTTTTCCTGTTTCAAACACTTGTAAATATTGGTTTGCTTAATAAGAGTTTATAAATATTGCTCAACTAGAAACCAAGGAAAGCTAGTTCCCAGGTCCCAGTAATAAAGAGGAAATTCATGGTCAGAGCAAAGTGAAGCTAAGTCAAGGGTACTCAGGGAGAAATCAGGATCCCATAGAGATTAGGGGCTGGGACTTTAATATTTTATGGGGACTGAGATTCTAAGGTATAGCCTAGTGTATATGAAATGCCCAAACTGAGATATCTCATACATCTTGGCCTCCGTGAAACAGGTATTTCAATTTACCTACTAGCCCAAGGATGCTGCAAGAAAGTTGCATCTTGGCCTCCGTGAAACAGGTATTTCAATTTACCTACTAGCCCAAGGATGCTGCAAGAAAGTTGCTATCTTGGGCTATGGGTTGAAAAAGTTACCCAGGAGAAATCATGGGTTGCAAGCATTAGGAGGACTAAATCCACACTACCTCATTGTGTAGGAGCTCAAAGCTGGAAAATTAATATTAAAAACTGCACCAAGTCTATAAACCAATAGGATGATAAAAAAAAAAAGAGAGAAACTACATTGAAGATATTAATGGCATAAAAACACTGATGGGAAAAAAAATCTTGCTGAAGATGAGCTTACTAAAAGAAGAAGAAAAAGGCAAATGACTCAGGAATTGAACTACCATGGGGAAGAATTAGCAGCCACTTCAAGTTACCCTGAAACTCCAAGTAGTAGAGCAAAGCGAAGAAATTTTAAAACAGGTATGAATAAAAGGCTCAAAGAGACAAAAAAAAAAAAACTTGAATACAAAGGTAAGGCAAAGACAAGATGAAAACGGAAGATTTGGAAAATAACAAAAAGAAGTTCTAGGAATGAGAGATTGAGTGATTAAAATCAGTGGCAGCCAGAACTTGGTTTCTCATACCATTCTCCAACAAAAGGAACCAGGATTCCTTGGAGAAATCCTTGGCTCATTCTAGGACTGGGAATGTAGACGAATTTAGAGCATCTTATAGCCAATAAGTAAGAAGTGCTCAAAAATCAAAATAATGAGGGTGTGTCAGAAGGAACACAGGAGTCAACTGAAGGTTGGCAGGTATCAAATCTCCATGATTTTTAGATTCATTTTTAAAAATGACAATTTGTAATATGGAAGAAATTACATCTTTTGCAAGATACTTAAATGTATGATCAAACATTTAGATGTTAACTTAAAATATGTAATGGGTGCCTCGTTTTTCAAAATTCTTTTAGGACAGCCATGAAGAGCACTGCTTGGTTTTCTATTCTACCCAGTTTTGGAATGTGTGGGTTTCGGGGATGAACATACTCAGTTTTACCAAACTTGGCCAACGTACACCTCAGAGTGCTTGCAATGGTGTCTAATTCATGAGCAGTACGAGTTTGTCCTTCCTCACATTTTTCCAATATTCGGCACTGTCAGAGTTTATGATAGTTTTCATCCTGATGTGTGCTATATTGTGTTATTTTACTTTTTGTTTCCCTGATCACTAGTGTGGTTAAGCATCTTTCATATTTTTATTTTGTTATTGAGGTTGCTTCTTCTGTGAATTGACTCTTCATCTCTTTGCTTCTTTAATTACTTTTTTAAATGGATTTGTAGGGATTGAAATATATACATATTCAGAATATTAGCCTTTTTCCTATTATATTGCTATTAATTTTTAATGTTTACATACTGAAATTTATTAATCATTTATTACTTCTGGATGTTAAGCCATAATTAAAAGACTTTCCCTACAGGAAGAGAAACTCGTCAGCCACGTTTCTTGTATGGCTTTCTCTCTTACATTTGGATCGCTGATCCATTTGGAGTTTATTCTTGTATGAGGTACAGATATGAGAATCTGGGTCTAATTTTCTCTCTTCCCACTGGCCAACCAGGTGCCAGCAATTGCATTATTATGTAACTGCCACTACAATATGAAATGTAACCTTTATCATATATAAGATTTCCCTGTGCATCTGGGTCTGTTTCTGCAGTTTCTACTCTATCCTGCTCAGCTGTCTATTCAGGTCCAAGTACCAACTTTGTTACTTAAATAAACTTTAAAAGATATTTCAGTGTCTGGTAGGGCTAGCCACACACAGGCACACATACACACACACACACATACACATACATACACACACGTACACATACACATATACATATGTACACAAACATATACACACATACACACATGTACACATACACATATACATATGTACACAAACACACACATGTACACATACACACGTACACATACAAACACACATACACACGTACACATACATGCGCACACACGTACACATATACATACACGTGCACATTACAAACACACACAAACATACACAAACACACACATACACACATACACATACACACACATATGCACACACACACAACACACATATACACACATACACACACAGATGTACACATACACACAATACACACAACACACACACATACTCACAAACACACACACAACACACACATACACACACTCTTGCAGCTTTCCCCTTTCACCATTTCTGTCTGCTCTTGCTTATTTTTCCACATGAACGTGAGGTCTTTGATATCCGACCACTGTTGAATGCGTTCACAGAGAGGTGCACTTCAGAGCATTCTAATCTCAGCCGTTCGGGTAAAATGTGTCTACACCTGTGCTGAACTGAAACGTTTCATCTTCAAGGATAGAAATGACGCAAAGGGGACGAAGGTTGCTCTCCCAGGAGCTCATAGTATAAGGCCGTTTACAGCTAGTCACTGGACCTGTTGAGGTCGTTTGCGGTTTGAGAACTGATCTTTGAAACCGACTCACCCTCACCAGGGTCCCTGAAACAGGCCGAACCTGTGCAGTTGCTCACTCGTCCACCTCCCTTCCCTTCCTTCCCTCCCCTCCCCTTTCTTTCATCAATCCTGGCAGGAGAAATGCAGGCAGTTAGCAAAGTCGGAAGGGGCCCGCGATCAGCAGACCAGGCTCATGAAGATACCAGCGTGTTTCCCCAACACCTAAACCCAACAGAATTTGACCGATAAATTCTAGGAATGTCTCTGTTTCCTTGCACTCAAAGTAATATTTTTAAATGTGTAACAGATCAGATCTTACATACTGAGATGTACATAAGGAAGCTTTGTTTTCCATAACAAGTAGTGGTAGACAAGAAACTTGCTGATCAAAGGGAACAATCCACCTGATTTAAAAGTCGATCAATACTACTCAGCCATAAAAAAGAATGAAATAATGCCATTTTCAGCAACATGGATGCAACTAGAGATTATCATACTGAGTGAAGTAAGTCAGACAAAGACAAAAACCATATGCTATCACTTATATGTGTAATCTAAAATATGACACAAATGAACTTATCTACAAAACAGAAGCAGACTCACAGACATAGAGAAGAGACTGGCGGTTGTCAAGGGGGAGGGGGAGGGGTTGGGAGTTTGGGGTCAGCAGATGTAAGCTATTATATAGATAATGGATAAACAACTAAGGTCCTACTGTATAGCACAGAGAACTATATTCAATATCCTATGATAAACCATAACGGAAAGGAATATTAAAAAGAATATATGCATGTACAACTGAGTCACTTCGCTGTACAGCAGAAATTAACACAGCATTGTAAATCAACTAGACTTCAATTTTTAAAAATTGTAAAAGTCGATCACTCAGTTCAGCAGCAAATTCATTACCAGGCACTTGTCTCCTCTTAAACATTACCCTTTCTGTCTCCTACCCACCTCCACCTTGCTCTTACCCTGCAGTGGGAGGGTTTCCATCCTGTTCTCCTTCTTATGGATCTTTACACATTTCAAGGAAGTCACCCTTTCAGCTTCTGGTTGAGTCAGGTTGGAGCAGCTGAAAAACCTGTCCAGTGATCACGTTGTGCCATCTGGTGGAAACTCAGTCTTTTCCAGGCGGAGGCAAATAAGAGAATTTTTCTGCTCCTGTGTTCCTGGTTCTGTATCTGTGTTTGACTACATCACAAGGAGATGCTGATAAATTTTACAAAAACAACGCCAGCGGAGGCCAGTCTCCACCCTGTCAACTCCATTAATTCAGTATTTTTCCAAAAGAAATCTTTGCATCTGCCCTGTAATCTTCCTAAATGAAAGCAAACAACACCTAGAATCCAAATTTACATCCTATTTTGTGAACGTGTTAGCAAATGTACACGTTGCCCTTAAATTTCTCTTTTTCCCGAAGAAATTTGTATTTTGGCTAAAAAACAGTTTTCCAGAGATATTCACCAATAGCATTTTCTTCTGCTGTGGTGTGCCAGAGTGCTAACCACGCCGTCGAAGCTACTGCACAGGGCTAGGACTGTCTAATGTTTGCATCTATTTTCAGAGGATGCTAATTTCATAGACTCCATTGATGGGAAGTTAAAATTCCTTACTGCACTTTATTTCTGGATTTATCAATGAGTAACGTACCATATGTTAGCATTCAAGAATGAGTGAAGATACCATATACCTTACTGATTATATTTTCTATGCTAAGCCCTTGGTTGGGGGATTCCTGGGGTGGCTGTTTTTTACGCTATTTTTCCTGGTTTCTCTCCCTCATTTCAGACTAGAATCCCCAACACGGAGTCTCAGCATGGACGCCCCGAAAGGCATTCATATTCAAGCTGCTGCAGGGAAAATCGAGGCCCTTTCCCAGATGGACATCGTTCTTCACAGCAGTGATGGGACGGTGAGTCCAGTAGATGGGGGCGGGGTGGGCCTCCCCTTGTACAAGCCTCACGTCCCCTGAGCACTGATGACACGCTTGCCCATTAAGGCATCAGCATAGTAAATTTATGGTAGTGTGTAAAGAAACGTCATGAAAGGCATGGCACAGAAAATGTGAAAGGAAGGAAAAGACAATTTAGCACTGAAAGAAGGGCCGAGAAAGGTTAAAATAATTCTATGTTGGATCCAGACTGCTTTGTTTGGTATTTGTGCTATCAAGTCTCTTGTTATTTTCAGCTTTGAAAAAGTACTAGACTTTCAGAGCTTACAGAGAACATCAGTACTGCCATTTCCTAGTGATCCAACTTCCCTCAGTAGGGCCGTCACTAGGAGTTACCTGTGACAGCCGTCATCTGTTACTGCCAGGGGTGGTCGCTCGCACCAAGTTCTGGGTAAGTGAAAATTAAATATGAAAAGTAAGAGCTACAGTAAGAAAAAACCCGGAACCTCAGGTCCAGAAATAAAACATCGCTGATACGAGCTGTGACTATAACGGGCAGCAGGGTACAGGCTCCCCACTATTGACCTTTCTAGTGCGAGATCAGTTTGCCAATTACTGTGTGAATTCAGGGACGCTAACGGGCCTCTCTGGGCCTACCCCCTCAATTGTCAAGTACGGGAAATAGTATTTACATCACAATGTCACAGGGTTATGAGACCCCAATGCGGTAAGATAACTTTGAAATGATATTAATTTAATAGTAAGAGGGAGGTGTTGTTAAGGCAGCTCCTGAGTACACAGGACCCTCGAGGGCAGCCCGCTGGTGGGAAACCAAAGTCATCAGGCGAAGCCCCTGCAGGTTGTAACTTACAAAGTTTTGATGCATGGAGCAGATAAATGCAAAAGTGGAAGCCAGGAATTTTGGAATCTTATTACTAAATCGTAATGTCACTACGTACTGAAAGCGTATGACCTTGAAAAAAATCTATACTGATCTTAGTTTTGAAATAATATTACTTATTTTCATGAATTGGGTGCCATTTTACAAGTAGCACTCAGCCTGACCCATACTTGAAGTTGGGAGCTAGTTCAAAGTGAAGAGATGTCTGGCCTCCCAGAAAATATTCTCCCAAAAAGGCAAATGAAGATGAACAAGAAAGCAGTATATGGACCATCAGTGACCAGAGTTTGCTGGAAGGACAGGAAAAAAATAACTAGAAAAAAATTAACCAATTAACCAGGAAAAAGGAGAGAGGAGAAGCCAACAAGTTAGGGAAAAGCAAAGAACTGGGCAGAACCCAAAGCATTAGACAATAACCCAAATATGTTCTGCTCTAAAAAAATAAGACCCACTTGACTTCCTCCTCTGACAGTGACCCAGACCCCAGGGCAAAGCCTGCCTATCACGCATGTGTACTGTCACCCACTGCTTCCGTGAAGAGGTCAGCATCCCGAGAGGGGACACAGACGCAAACGCCAGTTTATTAAAAGCTTGGAGTATACAGGATGAGAGCCACGTAAAACAAAGGAGGGGTCCGACCTTGTTGGCGAGGAAGAACATGGAACCTTCCCAAACATGGTTTAATTCCTTCTGACAAGTGAGCGCCCTGGTCAGGCTTGGCTGCTCTGTGTGACCACACTTATTTCCTTAAGCTGTCAGAGAGATTTCCAGATCTCAATAAATGGCCATTTGTTTGTATTTCAGTTCAACTAAACCTCGATAGGAACAAAAAAATCCAGTGGCTTTCATCTTATTTTAGTTGTCTGTGTGTCTACTGCTTTCCTGCATTTAACAGAAGGCAGCAGAGTTTCAAATAATATTTTAAAAGCCGGGGAAATGGTTGACAGCTATTAGGATGAATTTAATTGCCTCTCACAGGAAAATAAAATCAGGAGAAATTCCAACAATCACAGGTTAAAATGACTAAGATGAATCTACTTCTGTGGCTTGTATCAATACTTTATCCTAATAGGGAGGAGAAGCTGAAGGTCAAAGGGGAACACAAGGCAAAGAATTGTATTATTTTGGTCAAATAATTCTGAAAGGTCTTCATAAAAGTGTCACATCATACATTTTTTTCTAGCTCGCCCAGCACAATGAGTAAAAGAAAAAAATGACTTCCCTCCAGTTCCTAAGGACTATTTATCCCCTGCCTGGATGTAAACTAGAAATAGGCTTTTAAAGAATCAGATAATTGTAATATGATTTCAGTCAAGCCAGGTGCCTACTTCATTTTCTCTGCAGAGAAACAGCGAATTTGTTTGGAACATTCTGAGCATTTAATTTTGTGCTTGTTGCGTTCATTCCTCCTTGACCACTTCATCTCTCGTTCTCTCCCAAGCAGCTTGTGCTCGATGCTGAAACCGTGTGTTTACCCAGGTTGGCTCAGGGGACTCAGGGTCCCGCAAGCAGCTTGCAGGGACTCTACGAAATCTGTGCATGTCCAGATGGGAAGCTTTACCTGTCTGTGGCCGGCGTGGGTACCACGTGCCACGAGAACAGTCACATCTGCCTCTAAACCAGGGGCATCTTCCACGGAGCTACCTGCCTCGTTTCGGTGAGCTTTGGAGTGCCGACCTTAAGCCTTCACACCTGGAGCAACTCGACAAAGTAAAGCTGAGTTGGCACATGGGAAGGAAGTAGGACCCGCTTTCGAAAGGAGCTCAGAAAGAAAAATGTACCAGTGGAAGTGTTCCCATGAAACTCCGTGCTCTCAAAGTGGCGGGTGGACCTTAGACACGAAAGTCAAAGGAATATCAGGAGAATGTGTTGATTCCACTAGACTGATTCATTTCCATCAGAACCATTGTGACTTTCCCTTTCTTGTACGTGTCGATCTACAGTGAAATATTGAACTGCTGTGTGGAATATCAGCTGTGGGTATGTGACTCCCCATGAGAGTAGCCGTGGTCCTGCTGAGGTGCCCCGAGAGTTCCATGAGGTTTTCCTCTGTGTTGCTCAAACCTGTAAGTGCTCTCTTCATTTAATGCAACGTTTGTCAGGTTTCACAAGAAAATCTTCAAGTTTTGAAGGGACGTTAAGGTTGATTTGATTTTCAATATGTAGTCAGGGGAATACATGATACAAAACCATGCTTTCTTTATATAGTCAATGAGCAATAAAAATCAACCTACATTTTTCACAGACTTCACAGTGTGTCTTACTTTCTTTAATCCTCATAACTCTTTGAGGTAGGTACTACTTTTCCCCCAGTTACTGGTGATAAAAAAGGTTCGGATGAGACAAGTCACAAGGTCACACAGTATCTGTTAAAATTAAACTAAACTGTGACCCTGCATTTCCACATCGGTTTTCACTTCAGACAACTTTGACCTGTGTCTCATTCCATCCGCGGCACCAATCTACCTGATATCTGCGCAGATGGGCTGGTGCTCGCTTGGCAAGTGGAGAAACTAAAGTCCAAATGGTCTTGTCATCCACCAGAATCGCACCGCTAGTAGGCAGGGGCTCCCAGCTGCCCAGCAGGCATGCTCACTTGACAGGACAGGCGAGGGACCAGGTGGAACCTCACGGAGTCAGCCTCTTACACTCACCGTCGGTTGTGTGATTTGTATTTGCATCCGGTGGGCACACTGAACCCATGAGCACGTTGGTTTTGTGGAGGCCACTCACTCACTCTGTAAAATGCCCTTCAGCACACAGAGCTGTGGATGTCAGTTTTGGTTTGTGGTTTACCAGTTGTTTATTTATTTATTATTTATTTTTGGCTGCATTAGGTCTTCGTTGCTGCATGGGCTTTCTCTAGTTGCGGCGAGCGGGGGCTACTTTTCGTTGCGGTGCACGGGCTTCTCATTGCGGTGGCTTCTCTTGTTGCGGAGCACGGGCTCTAGGTGCGCGGGCTTCAGTAGTTGTGGCTCACAGGCTCAGTAGTTGTGACTCGTGGGCCCCAGAGCGCAGGCTCAGTAGCTGTGGCACATGGGCTTAGTTGCTCCGCGGCATGTGGGATCTTCCCGGACCAGGGCTCGAACCCACGTCCCCTGCATCGGCAGGGGGATTCTTAACCACTGCACCACCAGGGAAGACCAGCACTGCAACTTTCTAATTAAAGGATTTATAACTATAAACACAACTTCAGTTTCACTTTCCACAGTCTCAGAACTGAGAGAAAAGTGAGTCTTTATTTCCAGTGCTATTTTGACAAGGTGTTAACAGTGCAGCCCACTTCTGACAACTCCACGACTTTTAAATTACTAGTGTCATAAACACTTGAGATTACAAAAGTACAGTGTTTCCTAAGCAGTTAAGGGCAAACTCAACTCTAAATATAATGCTCCTAGTTTCTGGGGGCGGGGGGGGACTTTAGATTATAAACTGGTATTTGCCTTTTCCATTTAGTTGAGTCCTGATTTTTAAAATTAACGTCTGCTTTCTTGCTCTAACATTCCTATTGTCATAGTAAATAATGTCGCCGTTTTTGTGTCATATGTACTTTCCTGTACCATGTTTGTGCAAAATAAAAAAGTCTTCCAGCCCAGTTGATGTAGATGGAACACAGGATCACCATGGAACATTTCTAAACTAGTTTGGTTCTCATAGAACGTGTGTACATGTCAAAAAAGATGATGCCGATGATAAAGTGAGGTCGAGAAAAACAATCAAAGAGAAAGCATGCGGAATAGAACCTTTTAAACAAAAGGTGCAAATCAGATCTTTTTGCTCCTCTGCTATGATGGAATCATCACTAAAGCTGTTTCTAGCTTCATTCTCCAGAGTGATCAGGAATTTCTCCTTGGTTAGAATAAGAACTTTTAGATGGGCTGTATTCTAAGATGTATTACATAAACCTGTCTTCTTAAGTACATTATACAGTGTAACTTAAATTTCCATTAAAGGTGCAAGGCCATGCTTATGAACGTACCCAATGAGGCATACACACGGATAGCCCTACACACTAGGTGCTTATCGACCGTCAAGTGCTGATATTTTAGTGACCTCGCAAAATAGTCCTTGTTTCTTTTCCAATTTCCGAACCGACTGAGAAGCAGACACAAGTGAAAAAGATGAAGATCACAATATCAGCTTTAATAGTAAAGTTGGATTTGCAGCAAAATGGACTTGCTAAGACCTTTCAGCAGAACAACCCCGAACCTCTCCCGCCCCGGCAGGCTCCGACTCCGCAGCCCCTACACGAGTTCAGGTCCCCCCGCCCGGGCACCCCCAGGTCAGTCTCCACTCGTGCGCGGACAGGGAAGCAGGGTGGGAGCTCCGGCGAGGCTGGGTCGATTTGTATTGATTTTCATCCCCTCCCTTCCCTGATCCAACACGCCTCTTCTCCCTTGGCTTTAGCTGGCTTCTCCGTACTGTAAATGCCACTGCAAATTGGCTGTGGTTTAATAACCAAACAAACTTTGGGTCACGTATAAACAAGCAGGTGGAAGAAGCGGGTCTGAGGGCACCGAGGGAAAAAGGTGGATTCGGAGCTGAACAGTCAGTGCAGCTTCACCTTTCGTCCTGGGCTTTGGATCCAGAACAAATGAGGGCACTTCCCGGGCCACTTAGCAGCTACAGGAGAAACAAGCCCGAATTTTAAACACATAGCTCTTATTTTTCAGTAAAATGTACCTCGCGTTGGCTTTGGTATCCAAGTCTTCCCCAGTCTCTCCCACACCTGACGGCACGCGGTGCCCGGGACCGGCTTCCAAACCAATGAAGGAGTGATGACACTTTTGGCCAAACTTGTCAAAACAAGATAAATGCAGAAAAAGCGTCAGAAGACAGAGTGTTAGGAAATTCCACCTGCCGACTGCAGCTCTTGCCCGTGGGGTGCGCGCCCTGCAGGTCGCGGACTTGCCGGCCCCTGCGATGGCGAGTCAGCTCCTGGAAGGAGAGCTCTTCCCAGGTCTGTGTCCGTGTCTCCTGCTGGTTCTCAGTCTCTGGTAGAAGCCGGAGTCATACATGACTCATTAAAAATCTCATCTAACTGCTGTTTTCTACTAGCTTTTATCCTTGAGGTCTGCAAAATATTGGAAGGACGGAAGATGTCAGCTGGCGCTAGTGAAAAACATCCCCACCAGTCCCCAAAGCAGACCTGTTCTCTTTGACTGAACGCTACGTGAACATTTTCCCACCATCATTCTCAGGCTCGTCACTGGTCTCCCCCTGGGGGCTGTGGCGCATTCAGCCCTTCCACTCACGGGGAAGCACAGAACCCGCTCCTGAGTGCAGAAGGCCTGTTCCAACCCCTTTCTCAGGAGCAGCTACACCCACACCAGCTGGCAGTTTCCACCTTCTTTTTAATAAAAAAAGCAAAATAGGATAAAGGGTCGGGGGGAGCCTGATACAAAAAATAGTTCGGGTCCAAAATTCCTTACCCTGAATTTGAAAATCTAAAAAGTTCCAAAACATGAAAACTTTCCAAATAACATCTACTGCAAACTATGGATGGCAAAACCTGACCTAAATTTAGATGAGGCTACTTCTCATGGCTGTGTAGTTTACTGTGGGTGGGTATTCATGGTTTCACTGCAGAAATACTAATGTGTTTGATTAAAGGGAGCTGCCCAACTCTGATGGAAAAGCCTCATTAAACCCAGTTTATATGCACTGGTATTAACGTTCTAAAATCCAAATTCTGAAAAACATTTGGATGCAAGCGTTTCATATAAGGGACTGTGGACCTGTATTTTTTCTTTCAAAGGAAGTCTAGAAAAAACACAAAACTCCACCTAGATCAACTATCACAAAAGCCAGACAGGGTGTTCTGTGTACATTTTAATATCCAAAAGCAATGAAATATATTCCAAGTGTCGAATCTGAGTTTTAAAGCAGCAAGAACTTAAGAAAGTCCCAGACAGCTGGAGACCCAGCGTTTGGGTTGCCCCAGAACACAGAATTCCAAGCCTGGTCTGCCAGATTTAGAAGACTTGTGCCTGAGGTGTAAAGATGAACATGTCCTACCTGTTAGGGCTCAAGTGTGAATTGGCCCCAGGCACACAGCCCTCCCCTGAGGCAAGGTCGGTATCAATCCAGCTTCTACCTACAGAAGAACCATATTTAACGTATTTCCAAATACATATGTATACCACATATGTCAACTAATTTTATTCCCTAAAAAGGCGAAATAAAATCAACTCTTAACAAAATCAGTGAGCACCTAATAAACCTAGTATATGTCAAGTACTTTATATTCAATCGTAAAAAAAGGAACCTATTAAAATTCCAGTATAAAATATATAGGAAAGTTCTATCCTAATATTTCCAATAAACGCACATATACACACAGGTCAGAACTTCATATAGGAAGATATTAAGTTTGATCTTCAAGGAACTGTTTCTCAGGAAATACCAGCTACAATGATTTCATATGTACATTTGCTTTATTAAAATTGTGGCACTTAATATAATAGCAGAAATTATCACATGGCTTCACATCCAGAAGCAATACAATAGTGGAGGCGCAAACATTCCTTATTACCAATAAAAGTAAAAAAGTTTTAATATGTTCCATAAGCCCTTAATTGCATAAAATATTATATTTAGCATCATTTACAGCCAGCACACTTATAGAAACTAATTATCATCACCGTTCTTTTACATTCTGCAAAAGAAGTACATTTGTAGGACATTCAAACAGGATAAAAATTAAATGTCAGTTGTGAATTGTTCATGGGGAAAACACAAGCTGATAATTCCTCTTTTATAACTTATTAGATATTGTCACATGATTTTACAATTTTTTAATGCCTTCAAAGTGAAATCCCAAAAACTCCACTAAGTGCCATGTTGAAGGACAAAAAATGTTTACTGCAGCACCTTTAGACAACAAAAGATTGCATCTTGTTCAACCACACTATATAAATTATGACGTTTGTGGAAAATATGTACAAACAAACATAAAGCAAATGTTCTAACAGGTGACAGATGTCGCTTTGGCAGGCGGTTCTTGGAAGCAGTATTCACATCCAGCGGCCAGAACGGCCACCACTGGGGTCTCCCACGTGCTACCTTCACAAACCAGGAAGCCTGTAAACCCAGGGCGGGAGGACATCCAGAACAAGGATGTAAAGTGCACTCAGTGCGCCCCAGCAGTACCGTCTGCAGAGTCTCAATCAAGTAATATTCAGGAGTAAAGTACTGTACCATGTTATACATGTACTGAGGGTCTAATATGTAAAATTGCAACAAATTCATAATCGGATCCAGCTGATAAGAAAATAACACACTCAGGAGGATCCACTTAAACAGATAATAAGTTCCAAAGACTTAATTCCCCTTATTTGTTTAAATCAATGATATGTCCAGTGTTTCATTACCTCCTTCAAAAAATACTACATGGAAGACATAAAACTAACTTCACCCTAACCGGAGACAGACAGACTCTTATCTAACAAACTGCTGAGCTTTGGTTGTATAAAGTGCAGTTCAACAAGCTGCCACCTCAGCCAGCCAGCTGCCTCCAGCAATTCCACAGTTCACCACCAGCCTCAAAATAGTTCTTAGATCGGGTTAACGTCGTCTGTTGAAATTCATGTTAATAACAACTCCAAAATTCTCCCCGAACAGTCTGCAGTGTGCTTCACAATTCCTAAATAACTGGCAAGGAAGCTTAAGGACAGCAATTCATACTTGTGCTACAACACATTCAAGACCTAGCTCTGCTTTTTCTTTAAATACGTTCACACTTTTTGTTGTATAAAATTTTCAAGTTTTATGATGATACAGGCAGTACATTCCATCACTCTCATGGCAACCTCAGAAGTGAACCTGTCATTCGGGATCTGTGGGAAAGGCAGCAGATCGGGGTACCTTGTTTTTAAACTGTCTACACCGTAAGCTTCCAAGGTATGGACGTCATTCGTCAGGCCTTCCAGCTGCTCACTGTATTCCTCTATTTTCTGCGCGAGTGCAGTCGGCTTCACGTCTTTGTCGGACTTGCCCCGCACAGCATAGTCGGCGGCGATCAGAGCCAGCTTGGTAGAGAGGAAACATTTGAAGCACACCCATTCGTTGGCGTTTTTGTGGAGGTCATTCCTGGCGGCTGAGAAATTGGCTCTGGCTTGTCGTAGCCATCTGCGTGCTTCGACTGGGTTACCAACTGACTTGAAGGTGGGGGGAACAAAGAACCTCGGAGAGTAAGTCTGTCCGGCTGAAGGTGGGCATTTTTCCTTATTTTGTTGTTGCCTTTCAGATTTATGGCTCGTTGCTTCTTGATTCCATGAAGTGTAAAATCTCTGAAATGAGTACTTCTCTGACTGAAATCGGGATGCTGAGGTTGAAAACGTTCGCCTTGAGCCTCTGTCTGCATTTTGATCTAGAAAAGCCTGTTTCTCTAATCTGTTAATTTCATTCTGCAGATGTTTAAAAACTTCATTAGCAATGTCATGATTCTCTGGGTTTTTGTCAGGGTGCCATTTCAAATACAACCGCCTAATAATCTTTTTTCTTTCAGATTCTGGAAGCTTCCAAGCTTGCTCCACCACTGATGTCACTTCTTTTAAAATTTCTGGTAAAGAATTCACCTTAAGCTTCTTGGGGGAATGATGCTTCGAAGATGAGGTCTTGTGGCTCTCCCTACCAAAGAAAAGAGGAGGGATGCTTCGTAGACCAGGGGCCAGGAACTCTGTAGGGCTGGTGGGTGTGGAAGGGGCACTGTCTCTGCTCTGAGAGCTTTCCTCTGGCCTTGAAAACTTATACAGATCAAGAGAGCTAACTATTTTATATTCACTATAACCAATATCAATCTGATATATCTTTCCTAGAAAACTAGAGTTGTCAGCATCTTCTCTTTCAACTTCTTGTACGATAATGGCGTATGTATATGTCGGCTGGTACGACCCATAGATCTCCCCACCTTCAGCGTCAACAAGGTACCCGACATATTCCCCCGGGTAAAAGACATTCATTGGGTCCATAAGCAGAGTGTAATGAATCTCAGCAGGTATCGGAGTGCCGGGCATTGGAAGTTCAAGTTTCGATGGTTCTGAAGAGTCGTATTTCACTCCTAAACTGTCGAGTTTCTCACTGATCCTGTAAATATCATTGCATCCTAGCATAGCAATTAGATATGAAGTGTCGGAAATCAAATTGTCAGTCGCTGATTTAAGCGTCATTGCCAAGGCTAACAGGAAGTTAATGTCTTTACTGTCTGAATGCTGTATGTAGAGCAGGATGACTGCATTCCCAAACCTCTTCAGGAAAGCAAAAGTTTCACTTCTGCTCTGGGGAATAGGATTGAAACCTTTAACTCTTAACGTTGTCTGAAGCTTCTCAAAACAGGACACTTTCAAGCCTTCTCTTAGAGCTTTGCAGAGTCGTACGGCTTTCTCCTCGTTGGCCAGAAAAGCGTTATCGTTTTCATGCTTCATGATTCTGATCAGGCCTGTGATGAACTGTTCAGAGGACAAGAGCAACTGCAGCCTGCCCTGAAGAGAGCACAGCGCTCCAAACTGGCAGACTCGGGGGGTCTCCTCATCTAACTGCTCCTCGAGGATGCTGCTCAGCAGACGAGGCCTGAGTTTCTGAGGAACGAGCATAGTCAGCTTAGTGTGGAACCCATGGTCTTTCCCTAAGTAGCACTGGCTGAGATCCACCAACATCTGCACACCGATATTGCCCTGGATCCTGCTCTTGTAATGCGGGGCGTCATCAAACACCAGGATGTTGGACTTCACCAGCCTCCCGTCCTGGCTCGGCAGGTAGAGTGCAAGGTCCCGGATGTTCTCGAGATCGCCCCGCACCTTGACCGAGTCATTCTGTAGACTCTTGAACAAGCCAGAAACGACTCTCTTAACGGTGCGCATTTCATTAGGATCTAACTGTTTTCCTTCAGAATTTTTGAATATGCGGCTCAGCACTTCAACGTACTGCTTGGTTGAAATGATATCTTCAGTGCCTAAGTGTTTGAACAGCTGGTGAAAGGTGCCCAGTTCTAAAGGCAGCTTGTACAGATACGGTTTAAAATCAGACTCGTACTCAAGATTGATCACCACCTCCTCTGGCTTCAGAAGCTTCCAGCCATCTTCCACCATCACAAAAGCAATGCCCCGCAGTTGAAAACGGAACTCCCTTTTCTCTGCGCTGAGAAACTCGTATATGCTCCTTAAGACCTTTGCTCTAGTCTTGACCATGTCTTCATCCAGAGTTGTGATGTTGCATATGTTCCTGCAGTTATTGATGACCTTATCCAGAGGTGGGTCCAGGTTCACATTCAGCATACTTAAAACCTGCTCCAGCTGTTCTTGTGGACCAAGGTCACTCCCTTCTTGTTCTTTGATGCTCAAGGGGGTGGCTTTCTCTGGAAGAATAGGGCATGACGTCCATAACAGCTGGAGCACGTCGCACTGCTTGAATTTTGGATTCACCTGTGCTCCGTTGAACTTTATAAGAGGAAGCGTTCCGTTCACCTCTTGATACTGAGGATGAAATCGAATGAATTCAGCAGGGGCCCGCTCAGGACATAAGAATGGTATTAAAGACAGTTCTTTCAAAAAATTTCCAGATAACAAATCCATTCGTTCTTGGAATATATGGTAGAGAAGGATATCAACTGTATTTTGCAATGTTTCTTTAGACCAGTTTTCTGTATTAGCCCTCACACTGATCTCCTTAGCAAACTGTAACAACTGCTGCTGAGAAAGGATGTGTTTTAGTCCGATATTTCTTAAGAATTCTACCCAGGATGTCATAAATGCAACTTGATTTTTGGGTTTTATAAGTTGTTCCAATTTTTTAAAGAAGTCCTTAGGAATAAACAATTTTTCGGGAAGCATAACTTCAAAAACTCTCACAGTTCTATCATAGAAATGTTTGGCTTGCTTTAGTCGACTGTTAGCATCATGGATTATCAATAAACTTTCCAGTTTTTCAAAAAGTTGTTCCTTGATCTCTGACAATTCCTCAATACTTGAGAGTCTATTCTTAAGATAGATCAAATGCTCTAATTTTGCATCATAAGAGAGATTTTCAATTTTTGGTAAGAGGTGTTTCAAATATACCTCAAGATCATCTACAGGTACACAACCAAGCACCTCATATAGTTCTTTTAAGTGTATTTTTTCTTCAAGAAATGCAGAGGACGATGATTGTGTCCATTTTTCCACTTCAGCGGAAGGAATACTTTTTGTAAGCACATAGCATGTTCCAAATTTCGCAATGCTCATATAGCGACCACTGATGGATTTGTAGCATGGAAGTGACTTTAAAATTTTTATGTCATCTTGGGACATCAAGTGATTCAAATTGCAGTTGAAATACATCAAAAGTGCTTCAAAGTCACTTTCTACTAGTTTTTCAGTTCTAAAAGTTGAGGTTTGGACCATATAATGCACAGCCCTCAAAATGCTTGTGGGGCTCTCTATGTTTGCTGTGTGACATGACAACAGAGGAACAAATGCACTGTCTTTGGAGCAGATTTTGTTCAAAGCAAGCTGAATACAGCCAGCTTTCATGAGAGCATGAAAAACCTTATCACTCTGGGCATTTGGAAAGACTGCAATGTGCATGAGACTTAGAGGAAGCAGAACATCACCTTCGGGAACTACAAGCTGATTGGCTGACACAGTAAACTTTGTTCCAGGGAGCAATGCCCAGTCTTTTAGGGTGTCAACAACAGTGTCAAAGGTTGCTTTTGTCTCTTCTTGATCCTCTTTCACATTTACGGATTCGCTGATAAAATGCCACGCACTCTTAAGCCAAGACTCGCTTGTAAAACTGTCTTTCCACTTTGTGCAACTTTTGGTCTTATATTCACGGGGCAACACAGAGGATAACAAGTCAGCAAAGCTGGAAATGTCAAACACTTTTGCAACTTTACAGTTCAGTAAAATATTATTGTACTTCAGGTACAATGTATTCATGAACAAGTCTTTGCGGGATGGAATCAATTCATGGTATGTTGTTAGAAACTTGGGTCGTTTTGCATCAAAAGTTTGCAAAACACTGTCTAGTGTAATGAGAAGGGGCAGTCCCTCCACTTCAATCCCGTTTTCTTCTGCATCCTTAAAACAGTAATCAACTAAGAGTTTTAAACTGTGAAAAAGTTTCAGGTTAGTCTGCTGGAGACGACAAGGCAGCTTCCCAATATGGCAGTTAGTATCGGGAGAGGAAAACGTCATTAAAAAAGATCGCACATCAGCAGGGGTGACATAACTAACGGGAATATCGGCGTCTATCAGACAGTGGTACAGATTAGCAGTTTCATCACAGTTATAAACCAAGTTGAAGCCAATTTCCAAAAGCAGGTGTTTCAGCCTATAGACATTCTCTGCCACTGTTTTGCGTGTGGTGATGTTATAGTCTGCATTTTTAAGGTGGTGTAATTCATCCTGCAGCAAATTGTCAAAAAATGGTCTAGTTTTATTTGAAGTCGACATATTAATCCAAGTGATTATAACTGCAGAGTGCAGGTCAGAGCCATCAATGTTCGGAGCCCGCACAACGGGTAAAAGGCGCTTCATGTCCTCGTGGATGCAGCCGTAAAGTGCTTTCACCAGACAGTATAAATCTGGCTGTAGATCAAGCCTGTTGACTGGGAAGAATGACAAAAACTTCTTTAAGGTGTCCTTTACAACATGAATAGGCATGTTCTGTAAGACCGATAACGTCGGGTCAGAACCAGGGAAATAGCGCTTTTTTAGCTGGATTAATAACTCGACGTACGCGGGAGCGATCAGGGCCGTCATTAAGCTGTTGTTCCAGTCACTCCGAACGCCCACCCCATTGTCATCCCGCCACAGGTTCCTCCTGGCTGAATCGAGGGCAAAGTGGCCGTTCATGTGAAACGGTAACCCCGTCTCTAAAGAGAGGGGCAGAAAGCAGAAGGCCCTGTGGGGCTTTTTATAGTTGTGGGTGATGCAGGCAGCTACTCCGCCACGTGGGAAGAGAGTGATATCTTGGTTCTTGTGAGCTGATATAACGCTCTTAGATACTTTCTCCATACTTGAAAAACCTGATCTATTACAAATTAGCCAGGTGGTAAGGTTTCCCTCAGAGTCCTCCGTATCCATAGTGTAGGTGATCTGCTGAACCGGTATGTCCTTGAGCGGCCTCTTTTTAGTGACACTGTCAATTACAGATGCGTGAAACTGCTTCCTTTTCAGCCTGTCTCCATCAGTGATGTTGCCCTTCACAGAATACAGCACGTTTAGGGCTCCTGTAGCTTTATCTATTTCACAAATAGAAATTTTTTCCATGTGATTAAGAAACATTAGAAGTTCAGCCCCATCTGACCGCAGTTTGTCCAAAAGATTCTGGACCATTCTGTCTGATGATGGAACTGAAGAAATTTCTGAAACTTTTGCCATTTCTGCATTACGAAGAGGAAATCGAAACATTGTGCAATTATCCAGTTTAAAGTGGGTTCCCAGATAAAGATCCAGAACATCTGAGAACTGTGTCCTAAAATCTGCATCCAAATCTCTAAACATGCGTCCAGGACTAACAGATGTGGCTCCTGGTGCGTATCTGGCATGAGGATCAAAAATACACAGGATGTCATTGCCGGAAATAAAAGAAGGGCAGTCTGTAATGTGATACACAGAATTGAATCCTATTCCGTACTGTCCAGTTTTACACGGATTTCCTTCCTTGGTGCCTTTCCCGAGGTTCTGAATCCCTCTGACGTCGTCTTCTGTGAAAGGCTGGTTGTTGTACACACACAGTGCTGGCCCCTGCAAGGGGGCCCACTTGTCGTCAAATATCCTATCAACTGGATGCTGTCGAGGGTCAAACACAAAACAGATTTCTGTAGCCTTTGCATCATCAGCATTCTGAAGAAGTTCTTTCAGCATTTCCTTTTCTGAGGGATAGGCATTAAGGATACTCTTAATTCTGCTGGTCAGTTTTTCCTTCTGTCCAAATTCAGTGCCCAGTGTTGTAAAGCAGATGTTGGACGCATACCTTTCTAAGGCTTTATGTCGCTTTGGTACTGCTCCTAGTTTCACAGCCACTTCCCTGGGTATATCTGCATGACAGTATTTTACAGTGCTATCCTTTACTTTTATCCAGGGACAATCATTGTAGCATAAAGATTTTGCAGGGAGAAGCTTAAGATTAGTATCTGGCAATAATATTTGGCCATAATTTTTCTCACAAAATTCTTGTTTCTTTTCTCTAATGAGACTCCATATTCCTTCACTGATTATTCGCCGGCAAAGCTGAAAATTCTCTTCTGTTATTTGTTTTGTTTCTTTTTCTTGAGCAATAGACTCCAAAACAAGGGCAAAATCTTCAACAGTAAAAGACTGCCTCACACCCACACTTTCAAAAAGTTCACGGAAATTATTTTTATATTTATTAGGCAACTGATAAAGGTATGGGGCTGCTTCAAAATTCAAATGAAAAGCAATTTTTTCTGAGTCAACATATGCACTCTCAACTAGAATGAAGCTAAAGGTTTTTAACTTTTCAATAATTGATATCTTAGTGATGTCACTTTGCATCATTGCTTCATGAAGGTATTTGTAGCAAGCGTTGGTGATGTTCTCCTGGTACAATGTGATTCCATCATCAACTGATTTTGCAACTTCTTTCAACTGGTTTACGACCAGGTCAACTGGGGGCTTCCGCAGTAACCCCAAAAACTCTTTAACAGCCAGTGGCACTGAACCGCAGCCTCTGAAGGAATGTGAATTTTCGTTTAGAACTGGCTGCAAAAGACAAACTATATCCTGATACTCAGCTGTATAAAGGTCGGTTGCTGCAAACATGGTTTCAGGCTTAAAACTGTTACCTTTCCAGTCCAAAGAAAAACCTGCTGGTTTTGTGAGAAATGGGAGGAAGGGGATTGTTTGATATTTTGCAGCAAAATCCTTTGCTCTAGGGTCCCTTATTTTTAGTTTTTCATCAATAAGACTTAACAGGATGCTACTTCTTAGGCAAGCAGCACCGTGATCACTTTTATTAATTTCAGCTACTGACTCGGCACGTTCTAGCATGTCATCCCATAAAATATCATCTTTTGCCATACCTAACTGGACGAGTTTAATCAGAATAATAGGATTTAGGTAGTCCTGAGTAGAGCCGTAAGGAAATCGTCCGTCTTTAGTATCAAATAACTTTGCAACCCGTCCTTCAGGGTGGATTAATCTTGATGGTAAAACCAGAGGATGCCCCTCCAGAGAGCAAGGGATACATGGAGTAACACGAAGAATTCCTGAGAACTCATCAACTTTCTCATTCAGAACAAAATTCATTAAAGGATCTCTGAGTTCTGCTTCAATTTCTTGAATATTCGGAAAAAACACTTCTGAAAAAAACTGTTTCTCTGAAAATGTATTTTCAAGCAGTATCTGTTTGCAGCCAGCTTCTTCAAATCCTAATTTTACTGAAGAAGGAAGTTCAACAGCACAGAGGTTTTTCGACCCGGTCTTCTTGAGGTATTTCAAAAATATCTTGAAGGCTGCTGGACCAACATCTCTTCTCTTAAGTATACAGTCATCTAGAAATCTCACATTCTTCATGGAAACCCATGTGGATCCATCAGAGAAGACTCTTGTCAATTCCCTCCCTTTCCCGTGAGCTACATCTTCATAAAACCCTTGACAAATTACAGAGAAGTCATCATGAACCAGATCAGGGTCAGGCCACACTGCATGGTAAGTATAGTCCATCAGCTCCCCACTTGTGGCCAGGTCACGCAGGATGCTGAGTGCCTCTAGGTAAGCTTTCACAACCACGTGTCTCATGAAGGTGGTGTTCCAGCGTCCTTTCGTATCTGTCTTCCAGATCTCTTTCCTATTTGAAGTAACAGCAAAGCACCCGTTGATGTGAACTGGCAATCCTGTTTTGATTCGTAGGGGTAAATAGCAGAACACCTCTCCAGCCTGTGGTCTCACAGCCCACTTCTGGTCCTGGATCTCAGCCAGAAAAACTCCCACTGCCCCGCAAGGAACCACTCCCAGCCTTCTCCCGCTCTCACTCAGGGAAAACCTGAGAGCCTCTCCTGTATCCATGCAGGTACATATAAGCCACGTGGTGCACTCCATTGTTTTTTGTGGTAACTCATCCGATGGCTTTTTTGATTGGCCGGACTTAGCCATTTCAAAGAGAGCAGCTGGGTCGTCATCTGGACCTCTAAAAAGTGGTGACTGTAAATCAGCAATCCTTCTGAACACGTGATGAAATTCCTCCACTGTGATCTGAAGGATGCAAGCTGACTTGGGTGCATCAGCGGGGAGCTTCTTGTTACTGCTGTCACAAGTCTTCATGAGCTTAGCAGCTTCTTTTAAAACACTGATGACAGGTGCAATCAATGCTTTGGAAGAGCACAATTTTTTTTTAATTACGATTGTATCTTGAGCTAAGCTGGGATTGGTTTCCTCAATTTTCAAGTACTTCAGATACATTGAGGTTACACTCTGAGTGAAAATGATAAGCCTGTGTCCACAGAGACTGAATTCATCCACAAGAGAGTAAATATCTGCTGTGTTGTAGCAGGTACTACTAACTTCACTCACTTTGGCTTCCTGCTGAGTTCTAAAGGACAGTCGGAACAGAGTCCCACTATAGCTGTAAGGTGCTTCCACGGTCAGAGGTAACTGACAGCCAAATACGTCTATGAATGGTTTGAACTGATTAGGAAATTTCCTAAGTCTTTTCTGCTGTTTACTCCAATTAATTTTGATCCCGGGATTAGATCTGTCTTTAATGTGTTTACTGATGTGGTTTATGTTGGGATCAAACATTATCATGAATTCTCGACTCATGATGATGGGAATGTCGGTGATGTGGTACACGGAATTAAACCCAAGACCAAATTTCCCAACTTTGTCAACTTCTGCCCTCTTTAAAGATTCCCCTAGCCTTGTTATGTTCACGAAGTCCGAATCTGAGAATTGAGAGTTGTTGAACGACCACAGAGCCGGCCCATGACACGCTGCCATCCCCGGGTCCAGGAGATTCTCTCGAATGTCCATGTTTCTTCTCATGTCAATCATGAAGCTGCATTCTGTTGCATTCGCATCGTCAGCATTTTGAAGAAGTTCTTTAAAGATATCTGACACTGAAGGGTATTCTTCCAGAATATTTTTAATTCTTACAGTCAGTGGTTCTCTTTGTCCTGACTGCTCAAAGCCCATGTTTTCGGGGTTGATCAGTCTTGTACTGAGGCACGGGACTTTCAGCCACTCTGCAGTTTTCATGGGTATGTCCTCATGCACCAAAATGATTGGTTCCACAGAATCTTCCAGTAAGTCATTCAGGTCATCAACTTTAATGTCACAGTAACAGCATTCATGAATTGGCTTCATGATAAGCTTGGAAGGATCTCTGCTATGATGTATAGGAACTGGTGTGTTGAGGCTTACTGGAATCTGATTGCTATAAAGCCATCGGATAATATTCAACATAAGATGAAGATTCTGTTTGCTTTCTTGGTCACTGAGGTCTTGGCCGCTTTTGAGGTACACCTTCTGAATGACCATGGAAATGTGATCTGGCATCAGCTCCTCTACTGAACCGCAGGCCTTGAACAGCTGGTGGAACTTTGCCATGGTTTTAGGCACACTGTGCAAATAAGGCTGAAGGTCAAGATCATAAAACGGTTTTATCACAGCTTGGGCGAGAGGACAGAACTTTTTGCCAGTCCAAACCCACGGAAATTTTAAGGCTCTAAAAGCATCCTTCCCTTCATTTAAATGATCATGCATGAATCCATAAATTTCGAGCAAAATGTGCTGGAATTGATAGTAGTCTTCATCACTAAAGGTGTTCGAAGTATACCAATCGACAACAATTTTAAAGTGCTTTAAGACAGCATTGATATCAGGTTTTGTGAAGATACCTAAAGCTTCTTCCAAGTTCACATGGACACTCTCAACAAGAGGAAGTGATGAGCCGACTAGAATGGCGTGGGCCACGTCGCACATGTCCGCGGGTGCACAGAGGTCCCAGAGATCCCCTTTCCAGACTAAGGAGCCTGGGTAGTTCGGAGGCCTTTGCTTGCAAGCTGGAGCCCATTTTATTTTCTTCAGGGCCATCTTCCCTTCAGATGACTGCAGCAGGGTGTGGTTCTTATTTAAGACCAGTAAGAGCGTTCTGGCTTTCTTCAGGAGAATGTCCTGATTTGGACAAGAGCTGGCCTGTAAAGCTTCAATTTTTTTAGCCACTTGCACAACATCTTTCTCTTTGAGACTGGCTTCATTTTTTAAACCAATCTGTCTTAAGGAGTGAAGAATATCTGGTGAGGTAAAAGCTGAGGGTGGGAAACAAGTTTCTTCTTCATCATAGAAGAGGTCCTTTAATACTTCCACATCAGGGTCAAAGAGCTCACTGGCTGATACCAGCCGCTCCTGTGAGATCTGCATGAATTTTAATGGCATTAGCCAATCAAGCACATTTGGATTCTCATTTTTAAGAGAGGATAGATTCTCGAGGACCCACAACATAAGGTGTGTCATCTCTTCGTGTGAATAAAATGCATTTTCGATGTCTTTTAAGATAAGCTTTAAGCAGCTGGTGGTCTTTACCGTCTCCACCTTGAGCAGGTTTGCCAGGCGGATGGTGGCCTCGTCGCTGCTGTCCACGACCGAGATGGAGAGCCGCAGGCCAGCCGGGAGCCTGGACGTGTGGTGCAGGACCCTGCAGCCCTTCAGCCTGGTGTAGGAGGAGATCCCCTGACTGGATGAATGGTTAATGCGCTTGAATATTGGCAGTTCCTGAATTACTCTTTTCTCCTTTTCACTGCTATCAGTTAAGTTAGCTAAGAACTTCCTTAGGGCATCTTTGTGCGTTGGAAGGAGCGACGCAACCTGGTTGCACAGCTTCTGCAGAGGCATCTTCTCCATCATCTGCAGAACAGCACTTGGGGATGGTGAATGAATGTATTTTTTAATAAGTGGATGTTGTATGGAGGCATCTAATTGCTTAAGGATAATCCCTCCAAGTTTTTGTACAATGTCAGCTAAAAATTCCGGGAGCTGTGCTTCAGATTCATCATCTAAAATGACTAATGAGGGGATCCTGAGTCTGATGAGTTCCACACACGTCTGACCTTCTTCTACTGCGGTTCTAGGGATGAGTGGCATCTCATCAAATAAAGTCAAATCCTCTGAAAAATGTATATAGAGATTCTTCCACACCATTTTAAGCCATGAAATAGATGGGTGCTTTTTGTCTTCATCACATGGATACCACTGAACAATCAACTCCCTGCCAGGCCAGAATGTGTTCACTACTTCTTTGATAAGACGTGCAAAACGTTCTGGGTTTAGAAGCTGTAGCTGGGTACACGGTCTTCCTGTAAATCACATAAAGAAATGTTTTGAATACATACAATTCTACTGTAGCTTATATAACTTTCTATTCTCATAGATTAGACAGATTAAATAGTACTAGAAAGTCATTTTGAGAGTTTTAAGTACACTGTGAAAACGCAAAAATTGGGCATAACTGGGCTGATCACACATAAATCCATATTTATAATAGCCTGTGGGAGTGATAATTCTCTCTGGAAAGTGCTTATTTTAAATAAATATCTAAAATGAATTTAGATGTGTTTTAAAAATTATCCTATAATGCCCTACAAATAGAATCAACATGGAAAATAATTTTTAGTGGTGATTTGTTCACAAATAAAAGCACTAAAGAAAATGTGGATAAAGTTTAAATAAGTACCCTTTTATTTAAGGGTAAGTAATTTATAAGGAGGCCCAGTTTCCAGGAGCCAGGTGGCCACAGGATAAAGCAAGGCCCGAGTGAGCGCACGGGGGCTAGCACCCTGTCCCAGCTGACCAAGGCTGCCAGGAGCTGAGGCCGCCAGGACACTGGAGTTTCCTCTCCACCAGTAACTAGATGTGTGAGGAGTCAGGGGTCACGCAGCCTCTCTGGGATTGGAAGTCTCTCACCTGGAGAAAGGACGAGGCTGAGGTTCTAGCTCTAAGACTGCTCTGTGCGCGTGTCCAGGTACAGAGCACAGTCACAACCCCCCGAGGCAGCGCTTACTTGGTACTTAGCACAAAGTAAAGTGTGTTCTTCTGGGATCTGGGCTTTGCAGAAGTGCTTCAGGGACAAGCAACAGGGGAAGCGGGCCCTGCTGTGAAGGCAGGGTTACCCCCAAAAAGGCAGCTCCACTCCCAGATGTTTTATAAACTAGGAGACTAATAAGGTTTTCTCTGGGGAAGAAAAGATTTTTGCTGACTTTTAGTCAGTGGTCTAGAAAATAACATTTTACTTCTAAGTGCATGTTGTGTTTCAGAGTATTTCATTTGCAATACCAGGAGTAACAAAATTTTAAAGTAACACTAGGTACCTATAGGTATGTTATTTGCCCATATAGAGAAATAAAAAGCATCTCAAATTCAATCTTATGGAAAACTTAATATTCCATTTCCTCCCTAGGTACACGTAATTTCTAGACTCTTAAAAGACTAATTTTGGAAAAAGTTATAAAAGTGGGCACACCTCAAGCCCCTTGAAATTTTTCTGTATCACCATTTGTTAACCAAGGAAGGACACCCTTGTTCCACAGACTCACACATCAGGAAGATGACCTTACTTTCTACCATGAAAATTATCTTTCATGTTACAATAAGACATTTAAAATTACTGCCATAGAAGTTTAAGCAAGGGCATACTTTTGCAACTTTTGAAGATATCAATACCCACATTCTGATTATTATCAGTTTCTACATTGTGTGACTTAGGGTAAGTCAAGTAGTAATATTTAAGAAGTCATAAAATCTTGTCAGTAGTCTGACTAGCATAGCCTCCTTGGTCTATGAGTCCCATTAAGATATAATTTTTTAAATTAATTTGTTTAATGTTCTAAAAAATGCTTACTGAATTGAATTAACTATAATAGAATTTCCAAATCACAAGTAAGGCAAGGATACAATACCAAAGATACAAAAAAGGGTTAGAAATTAAAAATCAGAACACTCAACAAAAAAATCAAATACGCACCACACTGTGTCCTATGTTAATAATTGGCACATGACATGCATTTTGTAGATAATCCTATCCAATATCCTTGCATGAACTTTGGAACTTATAAAACATACCTACCTTCAGGAAAGTTATCTAATATCAATGTATAAATAAAATGCCAATAAACCCGCACACCACACGTAACATGCGATTAACACCAGTCATGCTCAAATGAAAAAACAGCAGGGAAAATAAAGGAGAGAGAAAATGTAGTAGGACACAATTCTAAGTACATAAGTCAATTCAATCTGAAGTCCCGATTTCTGTTTATTTCGTATTTAAGCCTTTAGCTTTTACCCTAAAATATAAATGTTAACACAGAAAGAAGTCTCCCTGCCCTAGATTAAAAGTCATTGAAATTGTAAAGCATCTCCAACAGTATCAGTAAAATAATTTCACAGCGTTTTAATAAATGACTTGTGTTTCTGTGGCCTAGCCTTTAAAATCATCAGCACTGTCAAAAGAGGTTACGTAGTACTGTTAGGTGTCCCTGGAGACAGAAAGTGCTTCTCTAAACTCTCATCAGATGTGTCTGTTTAGAAATAGCTCTTCTCAGGGTAGTTTGTGCTTTCCTATAGATCGGTTCAAGATAATCACATCGACATGCTGAATCACTATTCAAGGATTGCACTACGTTTTTGTTTATGTGTTTATGTTCAGTCCTAACTTTGAGAAAGATTTTCAACATGAATGGAAATAGGATATTACAGTCTACTTCAAAATAAGGTGAGGGGCCAATTAAATGGTATGCCATCAGTCAGTCAAACCTTCAAAGAAAAAGGAAAAAAGGGAAAGTAAATGAGCACACAGAAGGCGAGGACAGCCCGCCGGCAGGCTCAGCACTCCCTTGGGCACTCTGCAAGCCTGGCGGCAGCACCTAACACCCCAAGGAAGCCAGCGGAAACCTCATTCTACCTCGGAAGGCACCAGCGTCATTCAGAACAGCACTCGTGACCAAACTTCTCTCAAGAAGTCATCACTGACACTGCTTCGGCTTCCTAGTTTCCATCCCTAATAGGAGACGGACAAGTGGGGAGATGGCCGACACAACCCAGAGTCCCCAGGGCAGGCGCTAACCGTGCAGCCTGCTGACATCAAGATCCTGTCTTCCTCTTTGCTCACACCTTAAAAATATAAGAATATATAGTCATAGCAGCTGTGGATGATCAGCCACTTTTAATACAAGCTAGAAACCAAAGTTAATATTTATATGAATTATCACTATAACAATGACTTGGTTTCTAAATTTATTTCAGCTTCAAGGAAGAGACTGACTCAAAAAATAATGTTTACTATAAAAACAATTTCTGTAAAGCAAATCTTACGTCCTCTGATCTTCCAAGTGAAACATGACCTGGGGGGAAATAATACAAGTTGAGTCAAAACTTGTTATTAAAAAAAAAAAAGACAGTCAATAACTGACACTCAGCATTGTGCGAACAGTCAGCGGCTGCCCCTAATGGCAGCTGGCGGCCACTCTACCTTTGCTCGTCCCCCGGGTGCACCAGGCACACTGGACCAGGCTCCTCGGTGGCCGGTCCACACAGGGCCTCTCACTTCATCGGCACAGGTCCCAGAACGGATCCCCCTCTGACCTTTTTAATCTCAATATTTACGTGCATCATATAATAGGTGTGTGCACTCTCACACTTTCCCCTTAAATACCACAGCTTAAAATACCAATTTCAGCATAATTCTTTCATTTGAGACTAAATGTTCTATGAAATGAATGTTTCCAAGTCATTTAAATATGGTTTTATTGTGGTATGTGTAACAACCACCTATATACTCTACTAGTATAGTTTCCTCTCTCCTTTAAGAATTACCACCAGAAAAAAAATACTGATATAAATTCTAGCTACTTAGGTAAACGAAAGAACAGGATTCAAAGAATCAAATGAACAAAAACATCAGGCTACAAATGAACACAACATTTAGTCATCATACCTGAATATCCCCAGAGAAGTTGTTGTGCTAGAATATAATTAAATCCGTTCTTAGAAAAAGCCAGAATTGTCACAATTTTCACATGATGGCTACAGGAATTATTCTGTATCTTAAGATAACACAGTTTGCAGAATCTTACACATCATTATGTAAAAGAAAAGCCATAAACAAAACTCCAAACATAGCAGAATGTACATTTAAGATTTAAAGATATATTTCAATACGAACTAAAACCAAACTATTAGGCATTCCTACCATTCGTCTGACTCAACTTTTTTTCTATTTATTTCCTCCAAAACCCATTGACCTGCTCCTCTAACTTCTGATTGTCACCCATTTGCTCAGGTAACCTAACACAGAAATAATCTAGACCTGTAATAGGAAAAACAAAACAAAACAGAATCATCATTCCAACTCTGCAGCTCAAGCAAGGCACTTAAATCCTTCAAATTCTTTCAGCTTCAATGTCTCTACCCCTCAAAGGAGGATGACGATTATCTCACGATTGTGGAGAACAAATAAGATACTGACGATACAAGAAATCCTGACTCACAGGCACAATGGGGGGATCTGCCTTTTCGCCCTTGTCCCTGCAACACCATCCCACCTGGCCCATCAGCTTGCCACCCAGGCACTGGGAGCACAAAAGAAATAACAGATGGCCCCTGCTCTCAAGGGTTTGTAGTTTGGCACAGTGAAAACGCGCCTGTGATCAGGCAAAGAGGAGCACACGGACGGAGACAGGGTCCGGGAGTGAAGCAGAGACGGCCCCTCAGGTCTGTGGGCTGGGCGGGGCCGGAGACGGGAGAGTGGGAAAGGGAGCCGCTTGGAGGAGGCGCGCGGGCTGAGGGCCAGAAGATGAAGGAAAGTCACAGGGCGACGTGGAGGAGGGCGCCAGCAGTCTAAGCCAAAGGAACACCGTGTGCAAAACACAGGTATGAGAAAACCTTAATTCGGGTAAAAAAAATTTACCAAGCGCCCACCTTGAAGTGGGCGCTGTGCTGCACGGCGGTGACAAATCTCACAGGGCTCTGCTCCCACAGGGTGCAGGGCACTCAAGTTTGTCCATCTGCAAGCGCCTGTGGTGACGAGAACAGAAGAGGGACACCGAACGAGTCGGGGTCAATCACGGGACGCCCCACAGGCCACACGAACAAGACCACGCCTGTCCCGAGTCGGGATCCGCTAGAAACCCGTGAGTGGGGCAGGCGGTGATGAGATGAGGGGTGTGGGCACAGTGACGCCGTGGCCCAGAGACAGAGGGCCTGCAGCACAGCCAGGGAAAGTGCGATCCCCAGACCCCGGAGACTGGAGAACAAGGAGGGCGAACGGGGGTTCAGTCCTGGGCATGGTAACGGGCGCCTTTCTCAGGAGGAAGGACCGGGCCAAAGGAGAGACAGACGCGGGACAGGATGAGGACCCCAGCTGGGAGAACGCCGACTTTGAGACACCTAAGGAACTCCAAGGGCAGAATGATAACAGCTGCCATTTCATCACCATTTCTTAGGAGCAGGTAGCGTGTTAAACTGTACACGCTCTGTACACATCATCCGATCTTCAGAGAAGCGCCTACCACGACTAAAATATTACAGTGGAGGTTATCAATAAGCTGCCCCACTGCGGTAACGCAAACTGGATAAAATTCAGCTGGCAAGTTGTGACTGCCGTCCTCCACTCAACCCTTATTCTCATTTCATTCCACTTGTGAGAAAGCAATCTTGCATTTCATGTAATTGAATCTTGAGGGCCCCAGATATACTCTTATGGAAGGATGTTCCTGTACTGCCATGACACTGATGAGGAAAGAGAGGCTCAGACAGGTCGGGTAATTTGTTCAAAGTCACACGATGGAGGAGTCGAGTCTGAACCCAGATTTGTGCGGCCACAGAGCCCAGGCTTGTAACCACTACACTGCACTGCACTGCCCCTCTTGAGACTGGGGTGACAACTGAAGGTATGGAGACCATTACATATGCGTGACAGTGGATGCCTGGGGGTGAATGAGTATACTCGAAGAAAGTAAGGAACAAAATGAGAGCTGAGCAAGGAGTTCCTGAACTAATCCCATTTAGCGGGTAAGCTGAGGAACGGGAATTCACAAGTAATTCTCAGAAGCAGGCAAAGAAGTATAAGGACACCAAGAGAGTGGTATCATCAAAGCCAGGGAGTTCAAAGAGGGAGTGACCAGTAGTACCAAAGCTGCAGGGAGATCAGGTAAAAAGAACAGAACATTCCACTAGATTTAATAATTTTTAAAAAGTCATTAACTGGTGACCTCAGTCAGGCAATTTTATTGGAATGATGTAGAAGCAAAAGTCCATGTGCTGTGATAACAGATGACGAGAAAGTACAGACAACAAACACACGCCACTCCTTCCAGTAGCTGGACTAGGACGGGATGCAAGAAAGCGAATCAAAGTCAAGGACTGTTTTGTTTTCCCCCAAACGGAAAAGACGGAAGCATGTAATTGCAAACGGGAAAGAGGTAACAGAGGTAAACAGCGAAAGTACAAGTAGTAACTTAATATTTAGCTCAGGATTTTAAATGTGAAAGAAGTGAAAAGTAAAACTACCACATAATGAGACAGATTTTGCTTGGGCTACAGAATTAGAGAAATACCCATTGCAGAGGAAAAAAACTTCACACTTCAATTGTATGCAGCAGTACTTTCAAAATTGGCCAGTCAGATTTTACTGATAATTGGTAAACAGAAGTCCACAGTGCTTTGTGTCAGCAAAACAATCACACAGTCATTATTTAGAGCAAAAAAGATCCAATGCTGTTAGACACCTGGGATGTTCCCTACCATAGGAAGGGAGCTACACATACGTAATACTCTCGGCCTCTCCCCTCCCCACTCGTAATTCCCCACCTGCCCCACACACCAGAAAGAGGAATGACTTATCAACCAGTCAGGGTGAAGAGACTCTGCCCCTGCCCAGGGAGACTCGTGGGGCAGGGCGTACCCGGGAAGGAAGCCCGAGGTCTCCCAGTGCCCCTGCGACTGGCCTGGCAAGCTCACCCGCCTCACTCTGGAGCGGTCACAGCACAAGTCCACCACGCACCACAAGCCAGGAGCCCCACTACCAGGATTATAAGTAACACAGGGGAGACTGGCGACGTCTACCTGCTGGATCCCTCTCTGTGCATCTCTTCACGGACGTGGCTCTCAGGAAAGCAAAGGTGTCATTTATTGGGTCCCCATCAGCCCCTACACATGTTTAATGTTTAATGTTCCCAAAACATGGCAATAAAGTAGTATCAAAAACAAATTTTTGTCTGGAACCAATGGTATAAAAGCAATAGGGAAGATACCCAGGAAGCAGTTACCCATCACCCATATGGCCAGATAAAAATACTGGAAAGGCTAGAGATCATGATTATTAAATAATCACAAGGGTGGCAGGCCAATACTTAAATCAAGATAGGAAAAGCGACCATGAAGACAACTTCTGGGGTAACTGAGCCACACGTTACGGGCAACAAACACAGTGAAGACGTCCCTTCTAGTGTAACAGTCAAAAAAAATTAACCAGGAACCAGAGATAAAACATGGTGTTGGTATGATCCCAAAATAACAAATCAGAATCCACAGTAGGTGAGAAAATGAAAAGACACACAAAGTGGGAAGACTCAACGTTATAACAATGTCAAATTACCAAAGTTAAGAGTATATAAATTTAATTTGTCCCTAAAAATCTTACAATAGGTACCCCATCCGTCTAAGGCCAGAGAAGCAAGCTGTGGCCATGTTCTGTGCTACAGGGTACTTGAACATTTTGAGTAAAAGCAGTATGATTCTGCTGGTTTTCTACCCCTTTTACCTGATTTGATTCTGAATAACTTTTGACTGATTTCCAAACCCCTATCTACCTCAGAAACTACTGGCCATTAACAAAAATTCTGTCTTCAAAAGAAAGTAAAACCACACAATGAAATAGCACAGCCATGGAAACGATGATCTACAACTGCATGCACCAACCTGGACGGATCTCACAAACTCAGAGTAAGTGAAAGCAGCAGACAGAGTGCACACTGTGATTCCCCCGACAGGGAGTACAGTAACTCGCTGAATCAATCGGTGCTATTAAGAGTCAGGGTCACGGTTACCGTTGAGTGGACAAGACTGTCACAGAAAAGGCAGCCAAGAGTCCCTGGGTGTTGGCAGTCCTCTGGTTTTGATCTGGGCGTGTTCAGTTTATAAGACTTCATTAGGCCTACATTTAAGATATGTATACTTTTCTGTACGTACATTATATTTCAATGTAAAGTTTTTTATGTAAGAATGTAATAGAGAATTTGAAAAGCAAGGATTTCTAAAACTTTGGAGCAAAGAATGGCAGAGTAATAGGAATCCACGTTTAGACTCCCAAAAAGGCTACTCTGAAGATGACAATTCCCAGTTAAGGAAGGGATCTCGATATTGGGAAGAGCAGTGTCCCAGGGATGCCCTCCTGGTTCACACCCGCACTCCCTTCAGCGTCACTCTGCTCCACCCTGAACTCGCCTCCCCCATTCCAGCTCCTTTCCCTTCTGTTTACATGAATGAAGATGCACAATCATTACCTTTGAAAAGAAAACAGCATATAGTATAAAAGACACATCACAAAGAATATGCTTTACAACCTCAACTAGTAGGACAAATCTAGAATTTTTCAGGCCAATATCTAACTTAGAAAAAGTTCAGGCAACAGTCTTACAAGAGAAAGGATGCTCACAAAAGTTGGAAGATAATACTAAACAGAACCATGGTGATTTTTTTCCCCCAATTATTCTGTCTTTTCCTAAAAAGGATTCCCAATAAAGGACACCCAGCCTTTGCTACGACCCCAGGAGTGCCCTTTCCTGGCCCTGCTGCAGAGGTCATTTTGTCAGCCTGCATCTCCTCGACACTGCCCCAGGACAGCCACACAGAACTGAGGAGGCGGGTGGTGTGAGGACAGAGCAAGGCTGACGACCTTCTCTCCGCGTATGCGCCCTCTAACCCACGAGAGCGCCCTCACCACCGCATAGGCTACAAGGGATGAGGCTGGGGGCACAAATGGAAAAGAAACGGGGAGCACTGAAAGCTGTAAAGCACTGCGCACGCGCCAGGGATCACATCCACAAAGGCACACCGTCAGACCGTGACGAGAGACACTTAAATACAGTATCACGTTCGGATTCTTTTAGATGTCAGAATCCAGCACTGACACATCTTAAACTACAACAAGTACATGAAGTTGAACCACATGGAACTGCTGAGTGATAACGTCTAAAATGGATAACTAATAATTTCCTATCGGTTCAATGTAATAGGAAACTTACATAAGCTGTCATTTTTATAAATACATATATTAAAAAAAAAAACAACAACTCAACAGCTATAATACCTCGGGTTTGGGCAGCTTCCTTTAAAGCAGCCAGAAGGTGAGGCTTCAAGTTATCCAAAATAAATCTTCCTTCAAGACCTGGGAAAAGGGACCTAAAAAGTGAAAGAAACACAGCAATTTTAATCTTCTAACAATTCTAAGATACAGAAATTCAATCATATAATTTCAAGCCAGTTAAATGTACTTACTATTTTACATCAATTATAAGGCACACATCTAATCACACTGCAATACTTTTTGATCAAGTATTATCCAGGCTTCGCTTTAAAACATGAGGACATCATGCACCATATCCAAATCCAGAAATTGTCTAAACTTCTTAGAATAAAATTCATTTTATTTTCTGAAATGTCAATACACACCCTGAGTTATAAAGAATTACTTAGTACAGTATTTTAATTAATTTAAATTAACTTCATCAAAATAATTCACTTTTGACTAACTGTAGTTATTATTAGCTCTTTATAAACATTCTTTTCTGTGTTCTGTTATTGGAATTTCCAAGAAAAACAACTGCTTGGACCCGCTCTTTAACTGGTAAACATCTGGATGCCTTTCACCTTAGAATGTAAAAATGTATCCTTTCCTATTTTAACAAAGCAGCTCTGCAAAAGTCACCCTAAGGTAACATCCACACTGACAGCTGATGAATTTCACAGCAGCCGACTGGAGGTGCGGGCAGGGGCAGAAGGTGGGGTCCGCGCATACCTGGGATAGCTTTCTGAGCTTATATAAACCACATCTTGATCGGACACAGACGAGGAGAAGGGGACGAAACTTCCGTTCTGTAGGGGCAGCAGCTCCAGCCCCAGCAGCTCGCCGTAGGCCTGGTCGGAGAGCACGAACTCTAGCAGCTGCAGCTTCTCGGCGGCGCTGGTACCGCCCAGGTGGGCTGCCTTCCGCAGCACCTGCCGGGTCCACGCGGGCGTCACCTTCCTCACGGGCCTCACGCCGGACGCCGCGAGCTGAACGGCGGCGGCCACGTGGGCCGGGACCCTGACGACCTGCTTCCCTGAGCTCTGGAGATAGCTGAGCACGGACCTGGTGCAATCCAGACTCTCGTCCAGTTCCGAGAAGCACGCCTGCTCCAAGGGGACCCAGTGGCCGCTGAGGGAATACAGGACTGCGTGCTGGAACAGCTCGTGAAACAGAGGCTCCAACACGGGCTGCCAGTGCGCCGTGACCCGCTTGACGTCGGGCCACAGCTTGTAGATGACGTCCACCGACAGGGGCAGGTCGGGGCTCCTTCCCGCCTGCAGACGTTCTATGCAGTCTAAGATCAGAGTGGCGTAGGCTCTAGGGACGACGTTCAGGACGAGAAACTCATTCCACAAGGCGGCCGGGTCCCTCCACTGGTCCAGCTCTCTCCATTTGATGCTCCTGCGATTGTCCGTCAGGCCAAAGAAGCCACTGATGTGAACTGGGAGGCCTGTTTTGCTTTCCTCGCCAGGCGGTAAAGGAAGGAAGCAGAAGGCTTTCCCTGAGAACGCGGACGCTGTTCCTCCCTCCTCCTCAGCTCTGCTTGACAGCAGCGTGGCTATTCCAATGACGGGGACGAACTTCAACTCATCAGCCAATGCATCGAGCCTACTACTAATCCCTCGCCCACCCACGCCGTTACACACCAGCCAAGACGTTCTCTGTGCACCCCTGGCACTCTCATCTTCTAAAACTATATTTATAGGGTACGTGACACAGGTTATGCTGCTGCTGGGAATCTTCTCACAATAGTTACCGATGGCGGCTCCCAGGATCTTTATAGAATCCGGCCGCTCCTGTGTCAGGGCTGCACTCTCACTAGCACTCACTCTGAAGACCAGCTTCTCTGTTCCATCGGCCTCGCGGACAAGTAAGGAGATGTCCTGCACACTTTTCAGAAAGAGCAGCACCGTGTCTGCATCTGCCCTGAAAGACTCAAACAACTCGAGAACCTTCTGTTTATTGTAGAGGTTACTACTAAGCTGGGAGGGCTGGAGCCGAAGGGGGAAACGGAAAAATGTTCCTGGAAAACTGCCATTTATAAACGTCTCCTTGGTGCTTCCAAAGATGCCAATAAATGGTGCAAACTGGTCTGAAAGTTCGCTAATTTCTTTGCTGTCATCTTTGAGATTCCAACATTGGCCTGATTCATGTGGACCAAAAAGTGTCTGATGAGGATCTAACATCCCAATCTGATCACCACTAAAGATACAAGGAACATCTGTAAAGGAAAATTCAAGTCATGATCAACTCTGAAATTTAAAGGACAATTATAAGTACAACTACAATAGATAGTTACTATCATATATTACACATGAAAAAGCATGAGCCACAAGATGACTCTAAACAGATTTATCTAAAAACAAACTAAATCTAGCTTTCGAAATATAATTCTTTGAGCACAAAAAATGATTTCTCTTTTGATTCAAAAAGTACCAGGCATTGAGAGGCTTTACATGATTGTTGTGAAAACCTAAGATATATCTTCAAACACTTATTAAACAATTAAAATACGTAAAGAGAATTTGGATATTTACACTCTCCCCATAGCCTAGTGAACCCACTTAAACAGAAGAGAGTTGCAGCCTATGCTCAAAATAAAACCTCAACCACAGATTCTCTGAGAAAAGAGGGAAGAGAAAGAACAACACAGATGATCTACAAGCACCGTGCCCTGGAGCGAGTGTGAAATGGGCAGTGACTTGAGGGCCTAACCTTCACACAAGACACAACTCCGTGAGGTCCACCTGTAATACGCATGGTCACTGACCACAGCCTCAGGTGTCACAACCGCCGACTCCTAAGCTCTCGGGTATTTTAAGTAGGAGATGTTACATCCACCGGCCCAGCCACCACGTCCACCAGCAACGCCGGTCCACGGCCCCCTCGTCCACACTCCCTGTTCCACTCCCACTATTGAAACTATGTCAGGGAGGCTCCTGATGGTTGTAAAGCAGGACTCAAGAACTTCGCAAATCCTCAGATTAGAGAACAGCACCCCGGGTAACACTGTCCCACATAAATGTGCTCGTTCTCCGATAGCGAACAAATCCACAGTGAGAGCAGATGCTGGCCATCAGGGGAATCTCTAAACAATTCACTCCTGTACAACTGGCTCCATGCTTATGCAACTCACGTGTGTGCCCCCATAAAATTTAAAAACTACTACATGACACAGATGTGAGGAGTAACTCACAAATAGTTGAACACATGAATATTAATATTTGTATAATTGTTATATAATATTATGATTTCATCAGTGTTATTATATAACACATAACTAATATTACTTAACACAATATCATACAATATATTGTAATAATGTAAATGCAATTTAAAAAATAGGCTTAGTAAATAAAAGTGGGCCATAGTGATGGTGACCCTATATCCCACTTGCCCAGGGCAGTCCCAATTCAGGCCAGTGTCTGAGAATAATACCACCTCTTTCACTCTCAGCAGTGTCCCAGTTTGGGCAATAAATTATATGCCACTCTAGCTACAGCTACAGCTCTGCCAGCTCAACCCTCCTTCTCCTGCAAGTTCAAAATGCACAAATGGTTTCAAACTTAAACGATAACAAGTGCTAATTTCATAAAAAAGTTTTATCACAAAACTACAGTAAATACTAAGAGCTCTGATTCTGGAAGAACAGCCATATACCCTTAGAGGTGTCTACCCTAAGAGTTTCAAGTATTTCCTACTATAACCATGAATCAGAAACCTCATATTCTTTCTAGATTCCAAGCATGATTTCAAAGTAATGGTTAAAATACTCGTAAGTTTAAAGAGAGTAAAATTTTTATGAAGAAAGTGAGAAACCAGAGTCATTTCAAAGGTCCTCTCCTTGTCAGTTATTCAATACCACTGGATATTATACTTTCTTCTTCCTGTTATTTAAACCTATGTACAAGAAAATCTGTGAAAATCGGTTTGCCTGACTCTTAAAGATTTGCAGTGTAAAAGTTTTTAGAGTAACAATTTTGTGTAGGCTTTCAACAGCTCACGTAAAATCTCAAACCTCACATAAAATGACTTAATATACTACACTGATTCCACCGGAAATGATGGCATTAACTTTTGCATCACATGATGAAGATTTGGTATAGTTACCATGGTAACTTGAGAAAACACAAGACGCACTGATATTTCATTGATATACTTCTTGCCACTGACAAGAATTCGGGAAAAATGCCTTTTAAACAGTATCATCTCTGAAGTTAACCCAATAAAGTACAAAATATAGGCTAAAATAATTGTCAGTCTCAAGACTGAAAAGCCAAACACCATACCTGTTATATGATAGACAGAATTAAACCCAATTCCGAATCTTCCAACCTTCAGAGGGTCGTCCTTCTTCCTGCTCCGTGCTATTTCCTGAATGCCGTGCCAGTCCTCCGGGGTGAACACCGCGTTGTTGTGCACGTAGAGAGCGGGCCCTGGGCATCAGGAGGCACACGCATGTGTTGAGAAAGAAGGGAGCCTGGGTGATCACTTCTCTTACAATAACTTCCTCTACATAACATTGCTTATTTGATGGGAAGATGGAAAGAACTGAATGGAGTGACTGATCCAGCATTACAGTTTGGTTGCTTTCACATTAAAAACAGAAATTACAAATTAATGGTAAAAATTACCAGCAGAGGAAATATAGTATTGTTGACCAAAAATCCAAAAAGGAAAACTTATGGTACTTAGATACTCAAAACACAGGGCAAAGAAGAAAATTAATCACAGTGTACTACTTTTAAATTTGTTCCTAAATAGAATATTTATTTTTGTGAATGGAATTACCTGTAAATGTATAAGAAGACCAAAGAAACCTTGTTAATATATTATTTCATAGGGTGAAAAATAACCCTTCTCGGGCTTCCCCCTGGTGGCGCAGTGGTTGAGAATCTGCCTGCCAATGCAGGGGACACGGGTTCGAGCCCTGGTCTGGGAAGATCCCACATGCCGCGGAGCAACTAGGCCCGTGAGCCACAGTTACTGAGCTTGCGCGTCTGGAGCCTGTGCCCCGCAACAAGAGAGGCCAGCGCACCGCGATGAAGAGTGGCCCCCACTTGCTGCAACTAGAGAAAGCCCTCGCACAGAAACGAAGACCCAACACAGCCATAAATAAATAAATAAATAAAACCCAAAAGTTTATAAATAAATAAATAAATAAAGAGTGGTCTTTTAAAAAAAAAAAATATATATATATATGACTTACATCCCCTTAAGAATATGTCCAGGAGAGTCTGAACTGATCCTCCCTTTTTTCAATGACTTTCTACCACACACAGTCATTCACAATCACCCTACTGACTTTAAAGCTGCACTAAAAGTTATGCATATTCTTTTCAACACAGCACTTCAAAGCGCAGGACTTCGGAGTCCTTACGTTGGTTATCATTTCTTACTGTCTTTACTTTCATTTTCCTTACTCACTTCTCTCCTTCAATCTTCCTTCTCACCCTACTTCAAAATAATTCAAGGGCACTCTCAAAGCACAAAGTAATACATAAAGCCACAGCCTCTAACTTCTTTCCAAATGCAGAGAAGTGTTCTATTTGTCTCGCTAATGATATAAATGCTCACAAGTTGACTGAACAGAATAAGAGGTTTATGTATTTACATTGCTTATTACTCTGAGTTTCAAGATTTTTATTCTTCACTCTGTAAAAATACCAACTAGCAGAGACATCTGCCCACAAAAAGCAGAGAAAAACATCTCTTGGAGTTAAATACGCCAAGAAGTGAAGGACAGGTGGTAACTTGACTGTTCATTAAACACTGAATTGTAAATCACTAAAACTCACCTGTTAGTACATAAAATAAAACTTGTCCGTAACTAATTATTGAGTCTTACCCTGATATTGTGCCATATCTTTTGACCAAAGAGTCTCTGTTCCATACTGAGTTTCATCATATAAAAATTTAACTTCTGTGGCCCCAGCATCTTCTGCATTCTGAATTAATTCCTAGTCAAGAAATACACCAAAAAATAATAATATTTAATAAAACAGTAATCTACTGCCCATCTTTGTATTTACTTACAATATTTAAAAAGTAATTACACATAAGTAAAGGAAACCCACTATTTGCATCATGAGCGAGGTCTTTGTACATTCTTACAGTTAGCAAGCGCTGATGTGTAGTCCTTCCACGTTGCTCATTGTGTAGATCTGTGTGCCAGCAAACTCAGTATAATTTTTCTCCCTTGGATATTTTAGTAGAGTTCGACCTAGTGTAGTCTAACGTAAAGAACAGGTGACAATCTCCTGGATGAGCTCTGAATTAGACCAAACCAAATCAAGGGGTTATATTTTAAATGGATGGGTCTTTAGACACAGAATAATCCACCCTGTATTAGCACACTCATGAACCTCTAACTTTGGGGGGCACTATTTTTTACTTTCCCAGCACCCTGGAATCACTAACGGGGGTGGGGGTGGCAGGGATGGGCAGGAACTGCAGAGGGCGTACACTGACACTACAGCCATGCCGACAGCAAAGCCTTCATCAGAGCGGGTGACACAGCACACCGCCTGCATGCAACAAGATAAGCATCAGACTGAGTGCGGGAACAGTGTGCAAATGAGAGCTGGTTGTGACATCAGGTGGGTGGTTAGTTCACCCCGTGCACACCAGAAGGCTGGGGACACTTATCCCACATGCCGTTCAACCCCAAACACGAACACGTGACCACGCCTTTATCTACCTCCTCATCAGCTACAAAGTCTTCCTGTTTACACAACTTCCTATTTCTCATGGGATTTTTAAGACCCACTCCCACCCTATTTAGTCTAGTAGAATCCCTAAAAATTAGCAATCTTATTTACATTAGGGTATAATATAAAATAATATTAAAGGTAGAAATAAAAGTTAAATAGGTAGCAAAATGCAAGTTTAACTTACAGAATGATAGCACTTTAGAGGCTGGATCTTGCTTTCATCTGGATGGCTACTTGAGACTTATGTGTGTTTTAGGCAACAGAGATGAAGAAAACAAGATAACATCCCAAGTCCCAGATTCCAACTATCAGTCTCAAGTTGAACAAAAAATACTATGGGGCCCTTCTTCTCAGGGGATCTCTTTCAAACTGATTCTGAGAAGAAGAGGCAATAAATGTGCCCATTTGCATAAGATCTTGAGCTAGTCACTAAAATTTCTCTGGATCTATTTCAGCAAACATCACACAAGGTGGTGGCCTAAGTCTAGGTAATCCTAAGATTCCTATTACATCTAAAATGGTAGAATTCTACTAAAATAGCCAAGGGACAGAAATCATACTGAGTTGTCTGGCACACAAATCCACACAATAAGCAAAGCGGAAGGACTACACATCAGCGCTTGCTAACCCTAAGAATGTACAAAGACCTCGCTCACGACCACTGCCTTGTTTGCCAACAGGATCTCTACCACTCATTTTTGAATTGATGAGGCCCTACTAAATCCTATCTTAAATTTATTCTGTTCACCTCTCTCTACCCCCATAACCCAATAATGACACTCTTCCCACCTTCACTTTCCTAATATCTCAATATGAAAATGGCTTTCAAATTAGCCTTCTGTGGGCCACTGGTGCCTGCTCTCAAAGATGGACTTAAGCTGCCCCAGTGCCTCATCATTAGTAAACTCCCTAGGGTACAGCACTCCTCAATCAGCGCCTGCCTGAGTATGACTAATACTTAAGGTAAGCTAAACTGACCTAGTGCTTATTCTCTAAAATTTTACCATCTAAACTAGAAAATATAATAAGAGCTAAGATATTGAACACAATAACAACTAAATAATTAGAGGAAAATGCATAATAATTGATCTACTTTTACACTTAATTAAGGAAGTTTCTTATTAAGCTTAAACACAAAATCTAACTTTTGCAGTATCTTCCATTTGCATTCTTTTATGATTGTTCAGTTTGTTTTTTTAATGAGTGTATTCAAACTAAAAGAATATATCGTAAATAGAAATACTTAACTAAAACAATTATCCTTTTAAATAAACTCTCCCAAAAAGCAAACTTCTAAATCTAGGGGAGTCAAACAGGTATGGGTTCATGGCCTCTGAATGTGGGTTTTGTCTTATTTTATTTGGTCGGCTGGTTGGTTTGTAATGCCCCTGCACAATGTTTTACATAAAATTCATAAAATTACACTACATAATTACATAAAATTACCAAATAAATGTTCCTAGAGCAACACTGCATGACTACAGCACACTGCAGCTTAGGGGGTTCCTTTGCCTCTGAAACCTCACATATTTACATGGACTGCACCTCAAGCCATCCCATCCAGCGTATACACTGCAGGTGCAGAGGGAAACAGACACAGCCATTCAAATCTAGACAAAATTCTAAAATGTAAATACTAACAGGACTTGTAAGTAATACTATTCCGTCTCATTTTTATCAATGTAAATGCACACATGCACACACCCATACCTCACCTTAAGAATCTGTCCTCCTTCTGGATATCTTCTTAAAATGTCCTTGAGGAAATCAACAAGTGGGGGCGTTGTTTGACCAAATCGACCTGAGAACACGTGTAAAACACTTTAGAAGAAAGTCCAGTCCTCTGGCCTATTATCAACGTGTTATTTGGTTCTGAGACACAGTGAAGTTGTGCAAGTTCTGACTTCACACACTTCACTGCAGCCCTCTGGTACGAGGGCTACCTGACTAAACAGATTCAGTACAAAGCAAAGCAGATTCAATTTTATCAAATCTCAAGATTTTTAATTAAACTACAAATTAGGTTTTTTAAAAATGTTCAAACATATACCAAATGTCACATAAGGTTATTAATTCAAAAATAAAGAGCATGGCGGGGTGTTGCTCTTTTCCAAAGCAAAGGAAATAAATGGCGCTATTTTGTGGGTGCTTTGCCACTAAGTAATAAGCCAGAGATTGTGGTGCCTGTTATGACATCCTTAATAGTCGCAAACACAACCAACGTCCTGAGTGTTTTGAAATACGGCACAATGTCTCAATGGCTGCCCAGTTCAAATACCCTAAGTCTCTCCTAAACTGGAGATTCTCAGAACTGACCAACCAGGTCACCTTCAGATAGGTGACAGCAAAGCGTAGGGAGCATGGGGGAAGGGAAATAATTTCTCAGATGCACAGAATAAAAATACCTCTGTTTATAAGTAAAAAAGAAATCTGTGCTTAAGACAGAATCATCACTATGAATTTATCTGCATCATTTTAGTACAACTACCCACCACAACCAAGCATCCACAGGACCCTGCCCGCAGACTATTCCACCCATGCACCCTTACAGCTCACTGGCTCCACCCACACCTGTGTTCCTCTGGCCCTGACATCCCCTCATCACATCCAAATGTTATGTACATTCTTTTTATTTTTAAAACATAATCTTTATGCGACTAAAAATGGAATTTACTCCTGGTAAAGTCAATGTTATACCTCCCCCTTTTAAGCCTTTTGATTGAAGGTTTACAAAAAGATGACAATTTTGGGAAGTCAGATCTCCAATCCTGATCCAGTCAGATAACTGAAAAAAGAAAATAAAATTATGAAAAGCAATATAGTTCTTAATTCTGCAAGTTCAAAACTTTACCTCATTTTTTTTCACCTAAGAAATGTTTGTTTTACAAAACAGAAATAGAGTCACAGATGTAGAAAACAAACCTATGATTACCAGGGGGGAAACGGGGGAGGGATAAATTGGGAGATTGGGATTGACACGTACACACTACTATATATAAAATAGATAATTAATAAAGACCTACTGTATAGAACAGGGAACTCTACTCAATACTCTATAGTGGCCTATATGGGAAAAGAATCTAAAAAAGAGTGGATTTATGTATATGCATAACAAAAAAAAAAGAAATATTGTTTGTTAAGTGTTCATATAAGGAAATAAGTTGTTCTGGAGAAGTGAATATTCCAAAGAACAAAAATTTAGTCAAAAATTTTAGTTAAAAATGTAAATGCTTCTTCCTTAAATAATTACAAATAGATAGAGATATACAGATTCTGCTTTAAAATAATTTTTAAAATTTTATGGTGAATCAGGATTATCAACATAAACAAAATCATTATTTTGATCAGCATTTCCAGAGAGTATTACTCAGAACAGAGCTCCATGGGATTCGACAGATATTAGAGGACCAAAAAAAAAAAAAAAAAAAGCTTTAATTTGTTGGAATAATTTGGTTTTTAGGGCATTCAACATATTAATATTATGGTAACCTTCTTTCAAAGGATTATACTATGTGGTATTTCACAAATCTTAGCAGTAATTTTTTTTTCATTTATTTTGAAGAGCATCTTGTAAGATACTGTTCCTAGAAATACACTTTGGTAAACTGCTTATAGACGTTGTTATAAAAAAGCTATGATGTGAAAGGAAGAGACAAGTGAGGACTCCAACCTCTGAAGCTGCTTTGGTCTATGATTTCCCCAACTGGCTTTCCTGAAAAATGCCTCAGTATTCGTTTTCCTTTCGGTGACTGCTCTGTTTCCCACAAAGGCAGGGTACAAGTGTGATCATGACCCACAGGGGCAGGTGATGGACGGCTTTTCTGAAAAACTGCCAGATCCACTTCTCCCCAGCAGCCCACTCATGTTACCGAGGAGTGACTCACAGGCAACAGTCTGCAAACACTACCCCAGCTCTCACCTCTGGTGGAAGAGGTGAGAACTACCTGTCACTGACTCTTCCTTGACAGGGAGGACAGGTGCTTAAGGACAGAGCTCTCCATACCACGACTCCACCATCTCCATTGTCCACCCCCCACCTCACCCGGCTGCCCTCCAGGCTCCCAGAGCTCGGCCTGCCAAAAGGCAGCTTCAGCGGCCCTCCTCCACCGACAGTGGCACCAGCGTGTCCATTCCCAGTTCCTCTCACATCTAACTCGGTCTTCTCCACTTCCAATTGTTCAGACTCTCAACTTCTGTTGGATTTTTATAACCATCTCCCATCTGGTCTCCTTACTTTCTGTACATCATCTTCATTCTAGTCCCCATTTCTAAAATACAAATCTGAACACGGTTGTTAACAGTTGTTACAGCTCCCAGTTTATAAAGCACTTTCATATACATGTTCCCACTGAATCTTAAGGCAAGCCTGTAAAAAAAACCTCTGTGCACAGGAGAAAGATAATCACAACAGTACTGTTGTTAACAACAAAAATTCAGAAACAACCCAAATCCTATGACATATTCATACAGTGGAATATTATACAGCAATGAAAATGACTTAACTAAACTGTACATAAATTGGGGTGAATATTCATAACATAATATTGAGTGAAAAAAGCTAAATCCAAGTTGCTACATATAGCATAATAAGCTTCTTGTAAAGTTCATAAACAACTAAAAGTAAACAGTATATTGTTTAGCTTATACACACACATCCATACACACAGACAAACACAGGTATCCACACACACACACACACTTATGATAAAACTATTGAAACAACTATAAAAAGGCACCAGAATAAAAAACACGAAGAGGTAAGGCAAAAGAGACAGGCATACAGGCTGGGGAAGAAAAGAACAGAGGGAAAGGAAACTGTCAACAGCATTCTAGTTCTCCAGTTGGATGATGTCATCAAGGTTGTTCATTCTATTATTAATTAACTAATTAATTGATTACTAAAAGAGAGCTATGCATAAACCAAGGATTAGTAGTCCAATTCAGTTAGCTAAGGTACTTTTAAAGAAGAACAGCAGGAAGGGAGGAAGGAAGGAAATCTGTAATACAGGAAGATGTCTCCAGGTCTTAAAGAGGACTTGAAAATGAAGAATAATACATGGAGTAGAACCCTGTCAGTGAAAACACACCTAACTGCTGTGTGAGTCTGACACTGAATGCTTTTGGTAGATTGTAATCAGTGGCCCATATCAAGGCGGTGATTCTCCCAAAGGGAAATCAAGCAGCAGAGATAACCTCAACAGTGCTACCTGCTTTCTCCCCCTGAGCCTGCCAAGACTTGGGAGTTCCGCTTGGGCCTCTCTCCTTGGACCCTAAATCATTCAACCAAGCAAAGTGACATTGGTCGTGTTCATCTCCAGAGGCAACGAAACCTTAAAAGTTGTCCATTTCAGTCTTCATATTTTGTTTCAAACAGAATGATGACAAAATACTTTGAACACCGGGTCTCTGTTCAGGCCAGCCTAAGCCTCCCTTGAGGACCTCAGAGACGCTCACTTTCATTTACTAGGAAACAATAACTCTCTCCAAATTGTGAAGCAAATAGTATAATATGAACTGCAATCTGGATCTCCCAACACTTTCCCCTCTCTTCAGCTGTCAAGAACACAAGGAGGTTCTCAAGATTCAAGAGCTGATAGGCAGGACGTTTCCGATCAACTAAAAGACAGGAAAGGTAAGCAATACTTCAAACCTCCGGGTTTGAGGCTCAAACACATTTGGCTCGAGGAGAAAGGGTCAGGAAGATATGCAGCTCTAACGAACAGCTTCACTCTCTTCACAGGACAGGAAGAAGAACTTACAGATTCCTCTTCCAGACCAGGAAAAGCAAGAGAGACAAGGAGAAGAGGATGGTAGGTGACCTGGAAAGACTGAGGAGCAAGTAAGTGCCCAACGCTAAGTCCAAAACCAACCAGAACCAGCGAGTGACACCGAGGTGTCAGCAGCTTTTGTTTCTGCTTACCCTGAAAATATGCAGAAGTCTCACCAATGATTCAAATCTAAGAGGTTCTGAGCAGCACTGAATAAAAAGGGAGAGAAACCACCTCTGTGAAAGATTCGCTTATAAAAAGGAGACCCTTCTTGATGACATGCGTTAGCATCACTAAGTTCACCAGTTCCGTAGAAGTCACAGCCCGTCCTCTGCATCAGGAGAGAACTGTGCCCTCTGACTGTTTTCTAGGAGAGCTCCATCCTTGAGTTCAAAGTTCACTTTTAATGGTTTAAGCTCTTCTTTGTTTTAAAGAACTTTACATTTAACTTTTACTTATTCCCAGTTGACAGCCTGACAGGTTCTCTCTGATGTGGAATAGTCAAAAGTCCATAGACTTTGGAATCAGACAGATGTGGGTTCAAATCCTGACTTGATACTTTATCTCCCTGAATCTTAGCTTTGCTCTTCTGCAAAATGGACTAGTCACAACCATCTCCTGAGGCTGGCTGTTCTGAGTAGTAAATGAGACGATACATGCAAAGTCCCCAGCAGAACAGTGTGTGGAGCGTAGTTGAGTGCTCAGCAAATGTCAATCATATTCCCAGTGAGCTCACCAAGGTGCAGAAGGAGAAACGCACTGAGCAAGCTGCTTCCCAAAATCATGTCCCCAGCCCCGACCGCTATGCCTTGAGCTTCAGCGCCAGATCCATAGCTGCCTGTTGACGATCATGCCCTAGACTCTTACACAGCAGAGACCTCAGAACTGGTTAGAATTCATTTTATCCCATTCCTACCAGAAACAGGAAAACAGATTCCAACATGTTACTTAACTTGGCCTCTGTTATCCGCTGGTAATACAGGAACAGGATCTAGGTCATCTACCTCTTCACGCATTTTCCTAGATGCTTATATCCTGCCACCAGCTCAAACATATGCAAAAGCGAACTGAAACTTGGATCCCTGCGAACTTGTTCATCTCTGCTAACTGAGCATTCTTTTCCTGGTCTGACTCAAGGCCTGTGAACATCCTTGGCCGGGCCTTCTCCCTTATTCTACATCCACCACCGCCACCACCCCTCCCTCGGTCTGCACAAATACACACCCCCATCCGGTACCAAACCACCATAATTTTGTCTTTTACAAAGCCTGCTGTGCATCCTTTCCTCTCAGTTTCAACTCCACGATCGAAGTCTGGAAGCTCACCCCTCGTACTAGCACAAGCTTCCTAACTAGACTCGCCGCCGCCCACCCGCTCAATCCGAAACACGCTGCACACCACGCCCGCGTCCGCCATCCCACAGCAGTGCTTTGCAGACACCTCCAGAAACCTTTCCAATAGCAAGACAGAGCCCCAACTGACTCTTTGGCTCTGACACATCTAGGGGATAAGATGACAAAGGAGAACCAGAGGAGCAACCAAAGAAGTAGGTATAGGACCCGGGAGGGTACACAGGAAGGTCAAGAGACTGGGGCGGACAAAGATAAAGAGGTAAGAATAATAAGCTTTCCTCCTCGGTCCTGCCCAAAGCCCTGAATCAAGCCACTGTCTGACACCAAAGACCCTGGGGAACCAAGCAGTAAGGAGGACTGATGCCTGGAGGAACACAAGAACAGGTTAACCTGAAATCTGTCTAAGTGGGCAAGAGACCAGAGGGTGCGCCCAGGCACACAGAGGCCAAGATTACACTGAGAGGTTAAAAATCACGGGTACCAAGCATGTCCCCAGTATTTGTACTGGGTAGTAAGGAAATCCAATACTTGAAATGCCATCCTGGGTGGCTCAAGCAGTCCTTGTGTATCTGGTTCAACTCCTTTTTACCTCTTTATCACTTAAAAAGTGAAGATATTTACTAGGATAAAATAAGAAGTTAATTTCTAGTAAAACGTCTCCATTTAACACCTCCTTAAAGAAAACGGTACTATTTCCACCAGTCTTAAAGGTTATATGTAACATGAAATACTCCTATTTTCCAAAGTTTTGATCTGTTAAATCATTCATTTGCACCTTACAAGTTTTAATATAAATTTACTCCTCAAAATAACAGCTTCCATGTTAAAGTATGCCTGAAGAGCCTCTCAGTCCTAAATTTCTCTGATTCAGAGATGGGTAGAAACTTCTAAGACATAAAAGGTGAAAGTACTGACCAGGATTCCAGTTAAATGCATAACAAAATCAGAAAACTATGAGTAATGATGAAGTCACTTCAGTGGTGATGGCTCCGAAGAAGCAAACCAAAAAAAAAAAAAACCCTCTTGCTAAAACGCCCATCAAAAAAGTATCTTAATTTCAGGAAGTGAAGATTCAGACAAAAGGGGGGAGGGGGAAACAATGCTGAAACGGCAGATCGACAGAAATCACAGCAGTGACAGGCACACAGCCCCGTCATTCGATCGGTATCCACCAGGCATGATCATTCCCGGGCGAGCGGGAGCCCGGTCCCCCGTCCCGGCCGCCCCATCCCCGGCCTCTCCCCCCAGACCCCGTCGCCGGTACTCCCCGTCCTCCGCCTCCGTCCCCGGTACCCCCCGGTCCTCCCCCCCGTCACCCGGGCCCCGTCCCCAGCCCGCCCCCGCGTCCCCTGTCCCCAGGCCCCATCCCCGGGCCCCGTCCCCGGCCCCCCCGTCCTCCGTCTCCGTCCCCGGAACCCCCGGTCCTCCGCCCGCGTCCCCAGCCCGCCCCCCCCGTCCCCGGTCCCCAGGCCCCATCCCCGGGCCCCGTCCCCGGGCCCGCCGTCCCCAGGCCCCGTCCCCAAGCCCCCCGCCCCAGCCGCCCCGTCCCCGGGACCCCGTCCCCGCCCTACCTGCCGGCCTCCGAGCCACAGCCGCTGCTCCGACGCGGGGAAGCCCGTCTCGGCCGCGAGGCGCCGCTTCACGTCGCGCACCGTCCAGGACGCGGGCACCGCCATCGTCCTGCAGCCCACGCAGCCGGGCAGCACGGTCACCCGGAGCCACCTGTGTGAAGGCAAAGGCCTCAGCGGGCGCCACGTGGGGCCGCGCCCTGGGCCGACCCGCGCTCACCTGTCGCCCATGACGTGTCCTCACCGCCGGCGCCGCCGCGCCCGCACCATGCTCCCGCCGCAGCCCGCGCCTCCCGGCCCGGCCCGCCGACAGGGAGCCGCTGGAGGAAGCCTCGGCCGAGGAGGGGCCGGCAGAGGCGCCGGCGCGCTCCCGGCCGCAAGGGCCCCGGAGGCGCCGCCCGCGGGCACGCGCCCGCCCGGACCGTTAGCTGAGGAGACGCCTGGCCTGCACGTAAGGCCCACCCGCAGGCCCTGCCCCAGGCCCCAGGCCCCGCCCCTCCGAAGGCCCCGCCCCTCATGGACCGTTCCGGAGGAGATGCCCCTCCCGTCAAGCCCCGCGTCTCCCTCACCTTTCCTTGAGGAGACGCTGGACCCACCAGGCCCCGCCCCGCCCTCAGGCCCCTTCCCGCCCATCAGGACTCGCCCCGCCTACAGGCTCCACCCTACCCGGATCTGTAGTTGAGAAGCTGCCTGGCCCCGTCCCTCCCTCAGGCCTCGCCCCCGCCCGCCCGCCCTCCGTCTGCGACAATGCCAGGCTGGGACCGCCTGCAACACTTCGCTGGAAACGGGGGACGCAGGTTTACAGAGGACTTGTGTTTTCCTTGACCGAGTTCAAAAGTGCCAGGACATGCAGAACTAGACCTGCAGGGCCTACGTCTCCTTCAGCCGTAGTGATTTGAGTCTCTGGAAGCATCTCCAGATGAGGTTGACGGTGGCCTCTCGGGCACCAGCGGGGAACGAGGCGGCCGCAGAACAGTGTCTCCGCGGATTCGTTTCCTCTTTGTTTTTAAGGTACAAGAGGAGGATCGACGATTCGGTTTCCTGATGGAGTGAGGACTGCCAGCAGGAAAGTGATATAGATGAGAATGCACGCGAGCGTATCCTATGACGCGTTAAAACATATGCAACTTATTTTGGCAATATTGTCTTCTGTTGTTGTGGCCCGTTTCCCATCACACCTGCAAGCTTGTAATCAGAAGCAGGAGTCTCAGAGTTGATGGAATCGCCCCAGAGTGACTACCGTTGCCTTGTAATTTGAAAGTGTATGTGGCTTGTTGACACTTAAGAACATGTCAGTCCTTTCTTCCGGCTAACGTCTCTCGGAGGTGTGGAAGAGACACATTGCGGAAAAAAAAAGGCAACGTCTACTCAGGCAACTCAAAGGCTCTGTCGTGAACAGGTAAACGTGTGTGCTTCTTGTTTAAATACCCTTAATAGAATTAAATTTTAGTGTTGACCCCAAAAATGGTATTAAATACTGTTTCTCAATTTTACCCCCTCCTCCACAGAAAATATTACTCAGAACTCACTATCAGTAATAAAGATACAAAACACCCTTACAGCTGTTCCATTCCTTCCTTCCAACCGTATTTAAAAGTGAAGTTGCTATAAGTCATGCAGGTTTTTCCCTACTTGGAACAAGTAAGCATGTTCAATCAATTACAGGAGAACACGCAAATTCAATATAAAGATCAGGCCAGAAAACCCTAACGGATGAACGTTCACTTCTTCAATCAGACGAGGCCATACAAGCAAGTGCATTAGTGCCAGGACAAATCTTTCACACCTCAATTCTTTGATAACCCTCAGATCTCTGATTTCCTTAAGGAGCCAGGCAAACAGGATGTAGTGGCAAAGGAACAAAGGTGCAGAGTGAAGACTCGAGAGACAAAGAAGTGACCTGAAGGGAGAGGATTTCACAAGAAGTGAAGCAGATTTGGCTGGGGAAGGAGGCTGATGACGAAAATCTTTGAACACCTGGAGTTCAGAGTACACTCAGGATATCCTTTAAAGGGTTGGTCAGCGTGGGGCATGCAAATCTGGAACTCAGGCGAGGTGTCAAAGCTAAGGATATAGATTAGGGAATCATTCTTTTAATCACTCTGTTGATATTTGTTAAACCTCTCCTGTGTCCTAGATGCACACACTTCTAAATTGCAGGAATACAGCAATGAACAAAACAGAGTCCCTATCTCGTGCTTACATTTTGAGGAAGAAGACAATAATAAACAAGTGGACAAATGATACATAAATTCACGCTATGAGGTCAGCCAGTTCTGTTTAAGTGAGGGGAGGGCGTTGGGGCTGTGCAAGATGGGACAGGAAAGGCACTCGGCTGGTCGCAGAACTTCTTCCTAAGAAGTGACAGTGAGCAGAGGCCTGGGTGAAACACAGGAAGGTGAGCTTCTCCAGAGAGAACTTACAAAGGGGGCAGAGAGCTGGTGCAGCTCACATTCCCCTCCTCTTTCACCCGCACTTGGTGTCGCTGCCTAATTCTTCCCCCTCTTCCAGTTCTCTCTCTGATGCATGCCCCAACCCGACACAAACTCAGATTTGGAATTAGTGTCTCCTGTTACTGGTGGCTTCCCGGGGCCTGGAGGAGGTCCTAACACAGAATAGGTGCTCAGTAAATATATACAAAGAAAGGAAGGAAGGACTGAGGGAGGGAGGGAAGAAAGAGAGGGAGGAAAAGAAGGAGAGAGGGAAAAGAAGGAATGAATAAATATCTGGAAAATACAGAAAAGTGGAAACTCAAACATTATTCATAATTCTAACACCAACCTTAATAACAAACAACAATTTTATACATGGCCATAAATTTAAGGGTTTTTAATATGATGGTAATTATACCATGAACACATAGTATTTTTCAATGTTTTTATCACTGTGTAAATCTCATTTCTATTAACTGCCTAACTTTCCATTGAGAAGAAATATCTTAGGCTACTTAACCCAATGAATAAGTATGGTAGTCTAATTTTTAATAAGTATGGGTATTTTAATTTTTCAAAAGTGCACAAACTTCGTAACTGTTGAATATCGGTTCATGAAACGTCACCATTATGTATGATAAGAAGGAAATTTGCAAAATGTATTCTAAGAAATGTTAAGCTGAGCCTTATATTCATTCTGTAGGAACCTATTATCAAATGCAGAACAGCAAGAAGTCAAAGCTTTAGTCCTTTCATTTAGAACGAGTCCAAATCAGTAAGATAGGAGGGGGTCATGGGACCACCCTCTGAGCCTGTTTCAGTTATAGAGACGGGCAAATGAAGCTGTTCTATTGGACAAGCTGGATTCAGCGGGACGCAGAGAACAATGTTATTCCTTCTCATGACCCCTGTTTTAACTTGCCCTGGTGCTTTCTTTCTCTTTCCCTGGATGACATATCTGGCATTGCATGGGCCCCAGCTTCCCCATCACTCTTAGATGATGAAAATCTTCCAGCCCCTAACGTGGACACATTTTAGTAACTGAAAATCCTATCCAGGGTAATCATCAAAATGCCAGTCCAATCCAGTGTAAAAATTCTTAAATTTTTATTCTGGTCCATTTGCAGTCTCACACTGCAGTTTAGAAGCATAGTTCCAGGCTCAGGTTAACTTCCCCTGAAACAATGCTTTGTGATTTTACAAACTGGAATGCACCTGATAGCATGTCTTTGATCAGAGGGAAACAATTAATTAGCCCCTTCTGGAAAATGTTCTCCAATTATACAAAGACAAAAGTATAACAAATCATTATTCCTTTGTTTCATGAGTCAGCACAAGGCTGTTTAGCTTGGAATTAAAAAGATGAGGATATTGTGGGCATGCCATTCAGTGAAGTCCTAAAGAATAAGTAAAACCATAAACGAAACAGGGAGAGGAAAAAGATCTCTAAGGGAGAGAAAACAGCACCTGCCAATTATGGAGTCAAAAATAGCAATAAAGCTGAGGAACTTCTAATAGTTCCCTACAAAAAGGTCAGAGGGCAAAATTCGTGCTGGAGCGTAAAAAATATGACCACGCGGTCATGAAGTCTCTATGCCACATACGGAGTGACTGGAGGGGATGGGGAACCCCTTTCAGATTTTAATCAGGTTAGGCGATCATAGCTACATTTTACAAAGATTCCTCAGGCAGCAGAACTGAGGGTGACTTAAGGAGACAAGACTTGAACTAGGAACAAAACCAAGGGAAAAATCGTATCCGTGAGATTAAAAGCTTCAAGAAGGGCATCAGCAATGCCAAGTAGCTGAAGTGCCTATAGGATCTGACGACAGGGAGGCCACTGTTGACTTAGTTCTTTGCTCCAAAACCTACAAGAATTTGTAGGATCCAGGGTCAAGTTATTCAGCGTGGCATACAAGGCTCATCACAGTTTAGCACCAATCAACCTTCTCAGAGTCTTCTCAGGCCACCCTGCCAACCATAAAAGTCTGTGTCCCAGGATAAGGGAAGACACCCGTCCTGTCTGTTTTATGGGAAAAGAAGGATTTTCCCAGCAGACTTCTATTTCTCTCTCATTAGCCAGAACTTTATCACATGGCCACCCCATAGCTGCGAGGAAGGCAAGGAAAGTGAACACAGTTGTCTCTCGGTATGAGGAGCAGGAGGGAGGGGGATTGGTTCCAGGAGCCCCATGGTTTCCAAAATCCTTGGATGCTCAAGTCCCTTATATAAAAGGGCATAATATCTGCATATAACCTACACACATCTGTGTACTTTAAATCATCTACAGGTTACATATAATACCTACTACAATGTAAATGCTCTGTAAATAGTTGCCGGCTCATGGCAAATTCAAGTTTTGCTTTTTGGAACTTTCTGGATATGGAGTTTCCACAGGTTTATTTAGCTTTTCAAGCCTCCATAGTAGGTTACAGCAAGATAGTAGGGATTTGTGCGTGATCACCGGATCAGCCTACAGCATTGCTCTAATCTACATGGCAAAATGATGTTTAAATAATCTGCAGAAATATTAGAAAACAGTGCAACTGATAAGATTTTAAAAGATGTTGTGTAGTAACATATCAAGGTACATTTTTCTGAAGGATGGGGGAGGGGTGATATTGTGTGCAAGTAATCTTTCTTGGCCTTGGGATGGGAATTTGGGCAGATCCTATGATTTTTCTGCTCACTCTAATATAATGGCAGTCCTGAGGTCACTTTAAGTTTTTTCAATTCTATGATTGGAATAAGTTCAGCCAAAATCATTACATAAAAATTCAACCTTCAATCCTCATTCGAAGGTCAGTTTTCTCCTCACTGAAGCTATCACCACCCCACACTAAGGCGGGTGGTCAGAGCCTTCCTAGAGGGAAGATGTTGGGGGGGGTTCTCCTCTCTCCTTGTTCCCCCAAATAGTCAGCTGCGATTGAGCCCACACAGGCCAAAGCCCTGAGACAGGAAAGGAAAGAAGGTGGTCTGTTCCTACTTGGCTGGGTGGACCTGAGCCCTATGGGCCTGGCAGGTGACTGAGGTCACCCTTTCTCTTCCTTGCCTCTGTGTTTGATAAACCTCCCCCCGTTTCTGCTTTCCATCAGATCGCCTGACCTTGAAGAAGCATGGGGAGTCCACCGTCCTGAGTCAGGCTTGCTGGTTTCCACTCGTTTTGTCTCCATGCTTTCCTGGGGCGTCCAGCACCTGCCCTCTGCCCGCCACAGCCTCCACTGCCGGTGAATATCCTAAAAACACTGAGTTGGACCCTTTAAAAGGTGAATTTTATGGTATGCGAATCATATCTAAAAATAATAACATTGTAGTTGATGCGAAGGCAAAGGCATTCCCTGTACCACAGTGTGTAGAGTCCCTCTGGGCACAAACATTTGTGAATGTGACTACTTTGACTTTTCTGGTGAGTCCAGTGGTTTGTCTATTTAACCGTCTTCTTAAGATGCTCTAGGTCTTTTTCCAGAATGGTCGGAACTGACATCTTTGCCCTCAAGTACATACAGGAACAGAATGAAATACAAACTCCTTAGAAGGACATTCAAGTTCTACTTGTCACGCTCATCTCTCACTCCCCGCCCTCGCCCCAATTTACTCTCCCCCCGCTCCCACCTACCCTCCGGGCTCTGCTGCAGCCTCATGAAATTAACTCCCCAGCTCTCTCATGTGGTCTCTGCCTGTATTCCCCTTCCTTCCCCGATGTCCACTCCTCCTTCAGATGCACCCCAAGTATCCTTCGCTGGGAAGCCTGATGCCTCACAGGGCACCATGGCTGCGAGCCTGGTGCCCACCTTCTAGATGACTTCCCCCGTGGACCCCACAACTCCACCATCAAGGCCTTATGCAGAGTGATCCTTTGCACGGAGGATCTGGGCTTCAACCGGAAAGGCAGAGCTTAGCTGGCAAGCCACGTTCAATACAACAAGCCAAACAAGTGAAAGAACTTCCCTTCTCTGTGCCAATGGAGACACGGTGCCTTAACTTTTTTTTTTTTTTAAATAACTTTGATTTTATTTGTAATTGTATATATTTGCTTATAACTTTGACAAAGAACATCAAAGAATTTGGCACTGAAATCTCATATTGCTGTGATTAAAAGGAACCTGAGAGCCTGGATAAGGGCAGGATTAATAATAATAATTTGACTATGATATCTTATCCCTGAATGCCTTTGACATATTTTATAGTGTTCTTTAAAAGCTCAGCAAATATAGTATGGTATTCTGGATTGGATCCTGGAATGGAAAATGATACTAGTGGATAACTAGTGAATAAAAATAAAGTCTGGAATTTAGTTAATGATAATGTCCTAATGTTGTATCAGCTAGAACTCTTGTGATTGAAAGTAACTGAGGCTCAGCTCAGCGTTCAAGGAAAATGGAACAATCATGAGTTTATCTCAAATTAGACTTGGTATGGTACAAACTTCTTTCTCTCTATTCTGCTTCTCTCTCTGTCTCTCTCTCCTCTGGATCCCTCTATGTTGCTCTAAAAGAAAACCTGTGTGCTTCACTAAGATGCCATTGTTAGCCCCAACTAGTTATCTACTTAACATTCCAAGTGGAGGAAATGTATGCTTCCCTCTCCAATATCTATGTATGAAAAGTGCTAAAGAGCTAAAATCTATTTTAGTTATTTATTCACCCTTGAGATGATTACTAAGCCTGTTCATCTTGGCCATCCAAACTCATGTGATCAAATAAGAATCAATCAACTACAGAGAAAAAAACTGTCTTGGGAAAACTGAATCTATGCAGTCATGTCACCAACATGTATGATCTCAAACAGGATAGGGTTTCTTTGCTACATGATCCCACAGCATCCTGTATATTCCTCAGTGAAATTATTCTAAATCATCGCAAGTCCGCCTTCCTCATAAGATCATCTTTGGTGACTTGAGTTGTGAAATATTGCCTTACTCATCTTTCTATCTCCATGTTTATCTGATGTTAGTAACTACAAAATATTTGATGAATGGAGACAGAAAATAAATCAATCTGATGCAGGTAAGAAAAATAACTGGAGTTAGCACACAATATGTTAATATTCATTTTTGTTTTTTGGCATTTAAGCAAAATTAATTTTGTTTAATGGAGGCATTAGATTTTAGTCCATGCCTCTGTTTGTTTCTCTGAGGTATAAGTGACATGTAATATTAGTTTCAGGTGTACAACATAATGATCGGCTATTTGTATATATTGCAAAATGATCACAGCAGTAAGTCTAGTTAACATCTATCACTACACATAGTTACAATTTTTTTCTTGTGATGAGAACTTTTAAGATCTACTCTTAGCAACTTTCAAATATACAATACAGTATTATTAACTGTAGTCACCATGCTGTACCTTAAATCCCCATGGCTTATTTATTTTATAAAGATGCTCATTTTTAACATAGCTCCTAGATGCTAGCTTTTCCCATCTTTTTTTTTTTTTTTTTTAATGTAGTATCCATTTAACTTGAAGGTGAGGTTCTAGACTCAGCATTTTCACATGAGTGAGAATCCACTGGAGCATATGGTTTCTAGCCAACAGGTGAAAGAAATCCAGCAAGGCTCTTTAAACCCCATTCAGGATGGGAGTAAGGGTGGCCCAGGAAGCCTGAATGATCATCTCAGATTCTCACTTATTCTTCCCTTCCACACAAGGAAGGAAAATGGAGATAGAGGAGACGGTGCCTTAACTTTTATTTTTAGTTCCATTAAACATGCTCTGAGAAATGATGTCACGTTTCTGAATGAACAATCCTCCCTTTCCTCCTTCCAAAGAGGGACTACGAATTCCCTAAACTGCTGTAAAAGTTTTGACAGAATAGGATTGTATAGACTTTGCATGATGCTTTTGAATCTATTGTTAATGTGAATGCGAGGTAGCTGTTTGGTTGCCAAAAATCCTAGATTATTCTAATATAGCTTTGCCAAAGCAAAATTAACCAGGAAGAGCCTTAAGTGTAGTCATGGTCACATACAGCAATGGGGTAATCTGAAAGAACTTTGCATTAGAAAGGAAAAAAGTGACTCGGCCCTCAGATTTTGTAAAGGTGACACATCTTGAGCCATATTAGCCATTTCAGGGAATAATAAAACCACATGTGGTTTCTGAATTCCTCTTCCATTTATGACGACCTTGATTAAACATCCCCTCTTGGAACGCTTTATAGAAAATACGGAGATAGAGTGAGCTAACTATAGCATTATGTACATTAAAATAAATGTACTGCATGCTAATAATTAGAGTGTTTTAATGGAGTCTCGGCCCTAGACACAATGGTAGGAAACTTACGGCATAAACCTATAAAACACTCCATCATAAAATTGATTAAATTGAACATAAAAAAAGGAAATGATATGAGCAACGAATACCATAATACACTCTAATACACTTCTTCCTTTTTTCTGTTTCTTCCAGCTATTGATATCGTGCTTTTCTTTTGGGAAGTTAATAATTTTCCTTCTGTTTTGTCCTTTATTTACACAAGTTGCTTTTCTTCACTTTCCACCTGTCTCCATCCTCCACCCCTTGTGTGGAGGTGAACTGATGGTCAGACCCGACCCCCCCTGCAGCCCCGCTCTCACGCCTTTCCATGGGAGGGATGTCACCGCTCCGAGCTCACTTCCTCACCTGTTACGACCCTTCCTCAGGGTTACGGTGAGGTGAAAAGGGCTGTCGCTGACCTGGGAGGGTCGCACTTATTCATACAATAAAAATGCGTGACAACCACGATGCGCTGGGTGCTGGCATCCTGATAAAGGAGCACAGTTCCCGCCTCTGTCTGGGGGTGCGCCAGCTCATGGAAACGGCACGCAGGCAGGCATCACGAGAGGGCGGCCTCCACACTCTTCTTCTCACCCTCATCCTCCCCATCTGTGGCTCTGACACCTGAACAGTCAAGGCCAATGCCAGAAAAACCGTGCAGCAGGCCAGTGGTGTCTTGGGTACCCTTCAACATCTGGATCTGAACTTCACCTCCTCTCCTGATGCACTCTGCACTTTGATCTACTGCTTCCCCAGCTCTGCTGAGTTCAGTAAGCGTGACCTGTGCCCATCCTACGTTCAGGCACTCTGCCAGGTGCCCAGAAATCAAAGACCAATAATGCTGTTAATGACGACCCCAGTGCCCGTAAGGAGCTCAAAGACTGAAATGATACACAAACATCATTTCAATATGAAAGGGAAAGTGCTAAAATAAAGGAAAGCTCCTGAGTGTCACGGTGTTGTCTTCCATTAAAGGTTTTCTTGGATGAGCACAGCAGCCTCAAGTCCCTGTCAGGAAAGAGACTGCCCTCCTGGTTGATTCCGTGTCTGGACTGAGATCTGGTTCTTCCTTTTCCTCCTTCATTGTCTTTACTCCCAAGCGTACCCAAGGTCGGCTCCCATCAGCTCCATCCTTCAAGCCGTCGTGGATCTGCTTCCCTGCCAGGCACATCCCTCCTGCTCACGAGGAGTCCCACTCCAAAGTGGCCCTGGGATTCCCTTCAGGTGCATTTCCCTGTGTCTGTGTGTGTTTAGAAATAGAATTTATTTTTCTTTCCGTCTCTTTAAACCTTCTTTGGAGAAGACCACGCACACGGGGTAACTCTCAACAAGACGTATCCCTCTCAATGCCAGGGCACTGTCTCCTCTGATCCCCACTTGCTTCTTCCAGCAGGAAGGCAATGCAGCCTATTCCTCTCTCTCAAGGATATTTCTGTTGCTGTGTGGGCACTAGGTTCAGAGTTTGGGAAGGTGAGTCACCTAACTGCCTCTGAAATCGTATCACAGAGACCATGGTTCACTTACAGCAGTCATTGGGATGGTGAGAAATTCAAAACCACACATTATAATAATACCTGCCATAATGAAACACTTACTGGGCACCAAACACTTCTAATTTAATCTTCACTAAAATCCTATGAGGCATTTTTATTTCTATTTTACAGATTTTTTAAAAAAAGAGATTCAGGAAGGTTATAACTTCCGCAGACCACACACAGGGCCAAGATCTAACCCCACTCCGTGCAAACCCATACCCTGTCCATACCCCCATATGGGGTTGTTATTGGTGCTAATAGAGATGTTTATCCTGGGGAAAACATGACTCCAGGGTACATGTTATACTGTTCAAATAAGAGAATGGTTTTCATGTATAAAAATTTCTGTGGCTCCAGAGACAGATTTGGGGTTCACTCTAAGGAAAAATATTCCACCAATTAGAACAATACTCATTTGTATTCATTTATCACCAACCACATGCTGAATCTTTCACACCCACTGTCATATTTAATTCCCAGGTAAATCTACAAAGAAGACATTATCAACCGCATTTATAAATCAGGATTCAGGACCCAGAGATGGTAAGTAATTTGTCTAAGATTTCCTTGCAAATGCCAAGTGTCAAGACTGGAACCCAGGTTTCCATTCAATTTCCTTATTCTATGCTGCTCCCCAGAATTGAAGTAAAGGGGCAACACTTTGCTTGAGATTCTAAAAATCTCACACAGTCAGCATGCTTTAGGGATAAAAGTGCCCTAAAATCTCTCCTAAGAGCTAATTACAATCTTGTATTTTCAAGCACATGGCAATTTTATAGTCTGGCTGGATGTAGGCAGCACAAAAGCCCTCACACACGTGCTGGAAAACACTTTTGAATGAATATGGTAAGTCAGACAAAGACAAATATCATACGATACCACTTATATGTGGAATCTAAAAAAATGGTACAAATGAACTTATTTACAAAACAGAAATAGAGTCACAGATGTGGAAAACAAACCTATGGTTACCGGGGGAAAAGGGGGGGAGGAATAAACTGGGAGATTAGGATTGACATATACACACTGCTATATATAAAATAGATAACTAATAAGGACGTACTGTATAGCACAGGGAACTCTACTCAGTACTGTGTAATGGCCTATATGGGAAAAGAATCTAAAAAAGGGTGGATATATGTATATGCATAACCGATTCACTTTGCTGTACACCTGAAACTAACACCACATTGTAAATCAACTACAGTTCAATAAAAATTAAAGATAAATAAGTAAATAAATGTGATAAATATATAAGCATGAATTACCAAATAGAGATATAGACATATCTATATGTCTATATAGATATAGACAGCAAAAAGGGTGAGATTTTACAATTCACTAGTTCTGTTCAGTTAATTATAGCCAATTGAGTTACTTGTGTAAAAATACACTCCCCTATGTTTAGTTGTTAAGCAGTGTCTCAGATAGAATCCCTAGACCATGATTTGATTAAACTAACATCCTTTGGATCAGAAGTATTTGAGAAATGAGTTTATTTATGAAAAATTGAATCTTTTTTATTTTGTCATATTTTATTTTTAACATTTCTTGCTTACATTCATGAAAGATTTTTAAAAATAAAAAAATGTTCTTATTTATCTAATGTCTAAATATTTGGACTTGGAGTAATAATGTCAATGAATGATCACTTCAAAAGCTGACCATTGTTTTATCTCTGTGCAGAGTCAACGCCACAATAACTTGAAAATACGAATCACAGAAACTGTGTCCACAAAATTACAGATCTGTGAATTTGTGAAAAACAATGTTCTGTTTTTTCCCTTTGCTTTATTTAAAAATAGGAGCATGCTACAGCCTTCCTCACACGGAAGGGTTCATGAACGGCTTCATGCATTTGCTGTTTGGAGAACAATGATAGTAGTTGGCAGGCAACCACTACTGGAGGGGACACAAAGGAAATGCTAGTTAGAAATAGGTCAAGAGAGCTTTTTAAGGAAAATTGGGAATGAATCCATAAAAAACCAAAATGACTGAATTTTACATGATTACTGCAATTGAACAGATGCTTCATCTGTTAAAATCCTACATTTTTGCTCATTTCCCGAACCATTTCAAATTTTCTCTTGATAGGATTTTATTGGATAAATTAGATAGTTATAAAATGGAAAAAGAAGATGTCTATTTACTGACTGCTTCTAAAAATGAGTATTTCTGAAGCAGCAGGGACAAAATTTTTAAATAGAGAAAGGGTAGAATAATATTCAAATGTACAGTTTTTCTTTCAGAATTCACCCAAATCTAAATCTAAACAAACTGTATGATTGTTCACTATTTCCATAATCTTTATAACTATAATGGCTAAGTAATTTACATTAAAAACTCATCAGTGGGGCTTCCCTGGTGGCGCAGTGGTTGAGAATCTGCCTGTTAATGCAGGGGACACAGGTTCGAGCCCTGGTCTGGGAAGATCCCACATGCCGCGGAGCAACTGGGCCCGTGAGCCACAACTACTGAGCCTGCGCGTCTGGAGCCTGTGCTCCGCAACAAGAGAGGCCACCACAGTGAGAGGCCCGCGCACCACAATGAAGAGTGGCCCCCGCTCGCCGCAACTGGAGAAAGCCCTCGCACAGAAACGAAGACCCAACACAGCCATAAATTAATTAATTAATTAATTAATTAAAGAAAAAAAACTCATCAGTGGAAAACTATTAAGGGCAATTGAATGTAGTTCAGAAAACACATATTTAATGTCCTTAGCAACGAAAGTTATATGTGTGTTTGTCTTGTAAGCCTTTGGTCGCTTTCTTGTTTTCTAAATATCTTCCCTTTTTGCTTAAATAATCTAAAGATATTATAGATGCAAAACAAATATTCCAAGAAGGAAATGCTGGTCATTCTCTGCAAACCGTCTCCTTACACATCCAATCGGCCACCGTGTCGAAGTGCTCAGTCCTATCAACACCTTTTGAATCCATTCCCTCCGTCTGTTCCTGTTGGTTCAGGTCCTTACCCTCTTTTACTCAGACCACTAGGTCAGGGTCCCAGCTCTTCTCACTGCCCCAAATCGTTTCCCCTCCGACTAATCCTTCCTGTTGCCACCAAGTTGATCTATAACTAAGCACGACTGAGCCTTTCCCCAGCATAACAACACTCAGTGCTTCAAGTTCAAAGGTTTCAGAGACAGGCTCACCTCTCCTGCCTTGCCCCAGCCCCTCCTTCCTGAGCATCCTCCCAGAGCCCTGCAGCCATGCTCACATCGTTGTACCTTTTTTGCACATTTCCCTGGACATTCTGTTTTAAAGATGTTAAAGTGGAAAAAAAAGCACCAACAGCTGGGCATGGCTTAACCAGTCAACTGAGTGGACGCAGAAGGCTGAGACGACTCAATCCAGGGGGAATCCACGCTCTCAATTGAAAGAATGGGCTAATCCTAACCTAACCCTTTGAGCAGCCTTCACTAAATAACTGTAAGTAAATTGGGTAACATTCATGGTATTTACTCTAAAAATGTATGGTCACAATTTCCTGTTCCAGAATAGGGAACAAGGGTTCTTAATCATCTCTTATTGTAACACGACCTATGGATCCAAAGAATATGATGACGAGGTACTATTAGTAAAGTGCAGACACAGAGATGACCCTCCCAGTGTTTGCCTTTTTCAGTGGCTGTGAGCAGCGGACAGAGAAGCCATCAGTTGCCTCCTCCGTACTTAACACGATACCTGCAAGACATGTGTCCTCCTTGCAAACCTTCTCTCCTCTCCTTCTGGGGCTCGACTGAAGCTCTAAGCTAAGCTCTCCCTAGTTAAAATAAAGGTATGGTAAACATGTATGATGGGTCTGTAGTACATCATTGTCTTTTTTTTTTTTTTTTTTTTTTGGCTGTGTTGGGTCTTCGTTTCTGTGCGAGGGCTTTCTCTACTTGCGGCAAGCGGGGGCCACTCTTCATCGCGCTGCGCGGGCCTCTCACTATCGCGGCCTCTCTTGTTGCGGAGCACAGGCTCCAGACACGCAGGCTCAGTAGTTGTGGCTCACGGGCCCAGTTGCTCCGCGGCATGTGGGATCTTCCAGGACCAGGGCTCGAACCCGTGTCCCCTGCATTGGCAGGCAGATTCTCAACCACTGCGCCACCAGCGAAGCCCCATTGTCTTTTAAAAAACACATTTGCCTTCATCTTTCTCCATGCAGGTGAAAGGAACAAATTAAATACTGTCTGAAATCCATTCATTCGGGACTCTGCATTCAGCCACCACTTTCTTGCAACATGAGAACGGTCAGTTCCTTTTCGTTGTTTTCCCTTTTGTGGGCAGTGGGGAGCAGGTAGCAATTTAACTTTACGTCAAAATGTCAAATGGTTTGGCTGTGCCTTCTTATGCCAGATGGCACAATCATATGCAATCACTTTTATACAGCTTTTCTGTCTTTTATATTTTCTACGATTGTTCTAGGGATTTTGTTTTTTTCTATTCACTCTTTGAGGGTTTTTTTCTACAGCACCTATTTACTCGGTCTAGGAGGTGCTGTAGCTTTCAGATTGAGTTTGCCTCTGAAAAGAATTAGCGTTTTGTTTCTGTACTGTTTTTCGATGGCTACTGCTTTCAATCATAACAGACTAGAAATGAGAACCATTTATATTAAAGTTTCACATATAAATCGTTTTGCCTACTGCTTAATTTTAAAAAATCATCTTGAGTCGATTTGACTCTATGCTATCACTTCTATATGAGATTCCTTCCCCCAGCACCCCTCCCCAGGAGATTCAGTAAATGAGATAATTTAAAATCCTGTTTCATGCTGGGTAATAAGTTAACTTTCTATTATTCTGAAGAAAAAGCTATCAGTTGATTTTTCAGCGAAGGGCACCTTCCTAAGCAGTGTCTAAAGGGCAATGATTCTGACAGCCATGAATGTTAAATAACACATGTGTTTCTATGGCTGTGACTGTTCCTCTTCTCCCATCTGTGCCTTCTGGTGACCACACCGAACTTGCCCCGGCTCCGCACATGAGTCCCTCCTTCCCCGAGAGGAAACTGCCTGGAGCGGAGCAGCCCTTGGGGCTCCTCAGAGGACCACCCTGCAGTTTAAGAAGTGCCCCCCGACACAGATGTACACCCAGGGCCCTGCCACAAAGACCAGGGAAAAATAAGACGTCTAGAGTTTGCTTTAACACACTGACGCAAAGAAAAAGAGGGTCATGAACAAATGTGGTGGATTTCAATCATCACTGAATCTGCCCATTGGCTATATGGATGTTCATTGTAATAGTTCCCCCTACTTCTGTGGATGCCTGAAATTTCTCATGATAAAATTTTTATCACAAGGTAGAGGGGTACCAAGGCCAAGCATAGGATTTCTGTCAATTCCAGGTAAGGAGGGTGAAAGCCCAAGCACCCCTCCACATACACCAATACTTTCCCTTTGCCCCATGGGCCCACTCTCCACCCTGCTCTGGGCCTCTGGCCAGAAATCCCCACCACCAACCAAGAACGACAAGAAAGACGGGTTTGCAACTGCTCATTAGGCTGGGATGGTGGTGGCAGCACTGTTCCTGGGGCACCTGCGTGATGACAGATGCTCTGGACTGTGGGTGAGCCATCAGTGTTGGTTTCTGGAGGATGGAGGGATGAGAGCAATGGTGCCCTTTTCCACATCAGGTACTACACAAGTGTCTTACATCCACAGTCTCTGATCTAACATTATTATAGGCATTATTTTCCCCATATTATGAAAAGAAGTAACTTACTCAAGGCTCCATGACTAGTAAATGGGATTCAAACCAAGTTATGTCTGGCTCAAAAGTTTATACTCTTCCCATTACACAATTTGTTTTCTCTTAAAGGAGCTGGGAGGGTGTTTGTTGAGTTGGTTTTGTTGTGTTTGGATGCAGAGGTAGGTGTCTAAGGAAGAGAGGAAAGAGAAGACCTAGAAGGGACAGGATGGGAACCATCCTCCCCTCTCTGGCCACACACGAAGGACCGGTGTGGAGCCTATGAGGACAGAAGGTGAAGAACCAGTGCCATGAAATGCTGAATGGGAATGAGTCCATGCAGCACTGCCTCTTTCCTAGGAAACAAAATCAGCACGGGCTTGAGGAGAAGCCATTCCTCTTCCCGACCTACCATCCACAGGTTGCAGTCACTTTGGTCCCAGGGGAGTCCGTTGGGATAAAGTCTTACTGAGGCACCAGCTGCAGGGGTCATGACAAGTGCCCTTGACCAAGAGGCTCAAGTGGAAAGAACGTGAGCAAATTCGTTCCTGGGCCCATAGGAGATGCCACCGCCCTGAGGACACCCAGAAGTAGCTGGGGAAGAATTTAAGCCAACAAGAAGAGCATGGAGGTTAAGGTCTTACCAACAGGTGAAGATCTGGAGCCATGGAGACATGGGTGTAAATATTAATTGACCTTATTTATACTCACAAGCTATTGAAACCTAGGAGGTGCGGAATAATTGCTAATCCACTGTTCTTTCTTTGGACTCTACGTCCCTGGCTCTATTCCGGGGTTACTGCCACCAAATCCATGACTCCATCAGAAGTCAGGGCTGGCAGGTTTGCTTCGCCCTCTACTGCACACCTGCTCTTCCCTGTCTGGGCTTAGTTTTCATACAATTGGACTCAGCTTATCTGCCTGCTCTCCTGAAGACTGGACTCTGCTCTCTCATCTGAATCTTTGTTACTTCGATTATGGGATAATAGGAAATAAATATTTGGTCTTTGCCTCTGGATCCTGGCACAGAGCTCCTAAAACTCTCGGAATTTCCTGAGTGATAAGGGTGTTTTCTGTATGCTGATGGCAGGGCCCCCAGGTAGCCTCAGATGGGGGTGGGGAGGGGAGTTGGTCACCCCAGGAACCAACCACATGATTAGAGGGTAGGAACTTTCTGACCCGCTCTGATCTCCAGGGAGGGGAGATAGACTAGAGATTGACTTCAACCACCAACAGCCAATGATTTAATCAATCACGCCAACATGATGACACTTAGCTGGGGACTCTGGAACAACCACCAAGCTGCAGGAGTTTCCAGGCTGGTAAGCACATGAAGGTGCTGGGATGGGACGTGCACCTAGAGAGGGCCCGGGAGCTCTGCACACCTGCTGCCCCCAAATCTTGACCTATGCATCTCTGCCATGAGCTGTTCCTGAGTTGTATTCTTTATAATAAACTGTAGTCATAAGTAAAGAGCTTTCTGGGTTCTGAGTCAGTCTAGTGAATTATTGAACCTGAGGGCAGGGGTCCTGGGAATCCCTGAATTTGTAGTGGGGGTAGCCTGGGGATTCCCGTCCCTGCTGGCACCTCAAGTGAAGGCGATCCCGCAGGACTGAGCCTGTAACCGTGGGGTCTGTGCTAATTCTGGGTAGTTAGTGTTGGAATCAACTTGAATTGCTGGACACCCAGGAGGTACTGGAGAATTAGGGAACCGATTGTTGTTGGAAAGATCCTCATCAGGTTGTCGACATTCATCTTAAATGACATTCCGACACTGCCAGGTGGTCAGGACATTCTCCCAGCCTCCCTGGACAGACTGACACATGAACCAGCATAGAGCCGTCAGGTAAGGGCCTCCTACACACAGCCCTCCTGGCCAGAACTGCCGTCATCTCTCACCTGGGTTGTGACAGCAAACCATAATGGGTTTCCCCGCCTCTACCCCTGCCCTCCACACAGCAGCTAGAGGGACCCTTTTACAAAGTGTAAGTCAGACTGTGTCACTCCCTGCAGTGGGTCCCCATCTCCTTCACGGCTTCCTCTTCAACCATGACTTCAACTCCCTGGCCCTCAGTCCCTCCCCGCCAGCACACCAGTCTCCTCCCTGTTCTTGGAACATGCCAAGCAGCACCCACGTACGGGATCTGCACGTGCTCCCCCGTCTGGAACATTCTTCCCCTAAATAGCTTATGACTAATTCACTCACCTCCTTCAAGTGTTTGCTCAAATTTCACCTCCAAGAGGTCTTTCCTGAGCATCCTATTTAAAACTGTGACACACGTTCCTACAACAGCCCATTGGACTCCCACCTCCTTTTCCTGCCCACTGTTCCTTTTGTTCCATTGTATGAGGTACCATATAATCTAATTATGTATTATGTTTACTATGTACTGTCTTCCTCTGTCAGAAAGGAAAAGTCACAAAAGTCAGTATCTACATCCATTTCATTCCCTTACATATTCTAAAGACCAGGCATAATAAATGCCCAACACATGTTAGTTGAATGAATGACTTTAAGGACAGAGCTTCTGTAGTGAGCAGAACTCTGTGGGGTCTTCCCAGAACAGACCACCCCCATCAAGTCCTCTGCCTGCCTCTTGTCTGTAGAAAAACTATAGCCTCCTAGGCCTTCCCCGAGTTCCAAAGAGTAAATTTAATCAGAGAAGTGAGAAAACGCAGAAAGAGAGGAAAACAGTCAAGCAAGACAAAATAATAATAGTTTAGCCATTAAACAAAGTCAAGGACCTTTAGTTCCTCCTCCAGGGCTACAGGTGATATTCTGAGCCATGTCCTTTGAGCTGTTTCGCAGATACTGAAATCCCCACCAGTTAACTGCATGCTGCCCACAAGCATGGAGACCCCAGACCTGTTGGAACCAGAAGGTTGATGATGTTGACTCCCAATCACTTCACCACCAACCTATCAGAAGAACGTCCACAAGCTGATCACGCCCTCCGCAAGCCCCCTCCCTCCCCCTGTCTCTATAAACCTTTACCTGAAAGCCTTCAGGGAGTTCAGGCCTTTTAAGCATTACCCGCCTGGACTCCTTGCTTGGCGCCAGCAATAAACGCTGCACTTTTCCTTCACCACAACTGCGGGGTCAGTACGCTGGCTTTATGACCTGTGGGCGAGTGGACCCAAGTTTGGATCCGTAACAGTTCGTCTGGAGGATCCTCACTGAAAGGGCTGCACTGCCATCCCCTGGTTAGATGGACACTCAACACCTTGGATGGACCCTGCAGGAAGATAGCACTGGTCCAGTTGTGGCCGGGCTTGAACCTGACAAGGGCTCTCCACTTGGCCAAACTTTAGAAGGCTCCTCTGAGCCCTCTCTTCAACTAGGCCTTGTCCTCGGGCTCTGTCTTTGAACTGCCTAGCCCAGTTTTAGCAAGAATCCTGCTGTCAGTTTAGCAAGAATCTCCTCACCCTTGAGATCTGATTAACCCCCGAAGCTAACCAAAGTCCTCCTCCCGACCCTTGATACCTTATCACCCTGGCCTGCCTTCAGCAAGTACCCTGTCAAGCCGGTTTAGCTGGAATTCCCCACCCTGGATGCCTCCTCTTATTAATTTGCCATCCACTGGCCCCCTCTCTCAGCTCACTGGCTATAACTACCTAGCTGTCTTTGCTGTATTATGAGTTAAGCCAGATCTCCTCCACAATTGCAGTCGGTGTCAAGTCCTAAATAAAATCTTCCTTACCATTTTAACAAGTATCAGGATAATTTTTTCTTTAACCAACCTTATGAGTTTGAACAAGTCACATAACTTCAGTTTTCTCATCCATCAAATGAGACACTAAGACAGGCAGGACCTCTTAGACATTGTCACCAGCCTGAATCAACCCCAAATGGACCAAGCTCTTTAGCACCATGTACCTAGAACTGTTTCCTTAGCATCCTAGGGGGCAGTTTCCCAAATCTTGTCCACCCCTCCATATCCTGGAATCTGCTCTTTGCACTGTCACATACTGACACTCCAGAGTCCCCCTGAAGGCAATGGAAGGGAACCAATCGCAAAGCAGCCTTCAACGAGTGAAACTAACTCAATTTTTAGTTTAATGTTCAGATGGTATAGTCAATAATATATCTGCTTTTATCTTAGCGTAACATTTTATATTGCTTATCACATAGATAATCTAACTTCTTTTCCCCAAATACTTGCCTAAAGCCAGTTCCCTGGGAAAGCTCTGTGTGTTAATGCAGTGGCTCAGAGCAAGGCCCACGGCCCACACATGCCCCTGAGAACTCGGCATACAGTGCTCCAGAGATCAAGCCCACCCCGGATCCTTTTTAGCTTTAAAACTTATTATCTTGCCCCAGGGACAAAAAGACCAGACAATCAAGTTTTACATAGTAATGGTCTTAATGAGACAGGTTTTAAGTGTCTTAATAAAAGTGTGTTTATAGATTGATGCTTTGATTTTCAACCCATATACTCTGCTCTATGTATTCATAAATGTTGCTGTAACCAGTCACTGACATTTTCACTTTAAGGAAATTATAAGTTCTGCGGAAATTCTAAAGTACCCAAAGCCTATAGGATGTAAATCTCTGCAAAGATATTCTCAAAGTTAATTTACACTTTGTTCTAGCTGTAAATAGACTTTATCACCTAGTGACTGCAAAGATCATCTAATCTGCTGGTTTTTTTCACTATATGTTAGATGCTTCAAATCAATCCTGATTGTTGAAAATGTATACTTAGTGTCAGCATCAGTGAGTCTATGTTATCACTGCTATTTAAAATAAATTTATAAATGAAATTATTTCTAACAAATCAGCCAACTGATAAGTTGAATGTAAATGAGGTCACCTTTAATTTGAAAAAACATCTACTTTCAAAACTACATGGAGAAAAGCACTACATGGAAGCAGTTTAGAAGGTAAAAAAAAGAAAAAATCCAAAGAAATACTGTGATATAACACATATGATGCTACATGAGGGTTCTTCTTTCAAGCTTAAACAATTTAGCATCAGAAATAGTGAGAAAATTCATCTCAGGTGACTTCTTATAATATTAGAAATAATCAAATATTCCAACTTGTCAATAAAAGTCAGACCCATTAAGTAGTCTCTATACCTGTGTGAACCACACATTTGAATGACAATCAGTCACAAAATGAATCCCGATTTGTTAAGAGGTTAAGTTATTTTGAAAAAGTTACACTTACTTCCTCTGTCTAATGAATAAAAATTTTCAAAAGGTAAAGAAAAAAAAAACAAATATTGGGTTTTTTCAATATTTCAAATTTGGAAAGCCAAATTTAAAAAATCTTTTTATTCATTGACATCATTGGGTTACAAGATGTGAAGCCCTACCTGGTCTCTGTGGCCCTAAATTTTGAATTACTGAACACACTATTTGAATACAGCCGTCAAAAACCAGTGAAAGAGTATTTTGTTATATGCTTAAGAAAAAAGAAGAGCACAGAGAAATTTAAGGGGTAATTATAAATATACACCGATACTACATTTTTGCATAAACCCTCAAGCTTATAAAATAGGTTCTCATAAAATAGCAACTAAATTTGAGGAAAGGAGCAAATGTTATCTTTTATCGTCTTAGTTTATAAAGGAAAAGCAGAGAGCTCTCTCTCTCTCTTCTCTCAGCTTATTTGATACAACTCCAAGTACTTCACAGTTGTTATTTAATATTTTCTAAATAATCATATGGCCAGTGAAAGGCACCAATATATACATTTTACAAAGGAGAAAATAGGATACATCTAGTCAACTGTCCATTGTAAGAGCCACACAAGGAAACAAAATCCAAAACCGTATAGAGAAATGTAAGGAGTGATTGTCAACCACGGCTTGAAGTGTTATCTGCACAATTCCCATTAGAACCAGTGTATCTATGGTTGATTCACTTTTACCTCTAAAGAGCTTTCCTTTGTTTTTGCCAACATATGTTTCACATGGGAAAACCCAATAAGCCTTAAAATCACAGTGCAAAGTGTTGTAACTTAAAACATTAACTCATTTACCTATTATCCTTGGTCTCCATTATCACTTGGCCTGGAATATCTGTCTGGGAAAACCATGAAAATATTTTTCTTTCTTCCAAGTCTTTCCTTTGTGTTTCCTGTAAGCGTGTACTCCAGTTCAGCTCCGCCTGGCCAGTGAAAAGGCCGTTTTCCCCTCAGCATCCACTCATCATCTGATGTCCGAAAGCGTTGCTATGTTTTGTGTTTGTGTTCCTTAAAGTATGACTCTCCAGTCTCAAAGTGTTGCCTCCTTGGGTTACGCCTTCTGATCCAACAACCCACAGATGTTCTTAAGGTAAAATGGTATTGATTAGCTAATGGGTTTTGGCTTTTCCCCAAAGCAAAGATAAGCTGTTTTCATCTGAGAATCTTCCGTATTTCTTTTTGAAGGAGTTGGGAAAGATATGTAGACGTTCTCAGGCTCCGTGTTCCTCACCCTTATCTCAGCAGACGTGCAGTACTCCTTGGCGAGCACCTTTCTTCTTGCTCCTGTGATACCTGCATCTTGGCATCACTTTTGGGCTCCTGAAAGAAAAATCAAGGAAGGGTAAAGGAAGGGGTAGGGGAAAGTACTCAAAGTAAAGGCGCTGACAATGCAGTTCCTCGTGGAAGACTGCCATGGTTCTGAGCTCCAGGGACTTTCTAATTATAGACTGCTGGTTGCACCACAGCCCTGCCAAGTAGCATGGCACTTAGCCTTCCCCTCACCACCGGCAGACACACATCGTAACCACACAAGGCCGCCTCTATAAATAAAGGCCTGTCCACTTAATTTAGTTTCATGTTCTCACTACCTGCGCATTTCTCCTCATCCCTCTAGTTCCCCGGCTTCTTCCAAGTAGAAGATGTGCTTCCCACAATGTGCCTTTTTTCAGGAACAATACCCCTAGATCCAAGCCTATGACTTTACCCATTATAGCTCATGTCTGAAAATGAAACATCTACTTTTTAAGAAGAAGAAATTTTACTAGTCATATGCTTAATAACCATTGTTGCCTGCAACAGTCTAACATTTTAAGAAATAAACTAGAAGAAAAAAATGACAAACTGAAACAATGGTAAGCCAGAGGGATGAATGAAACTGAATTTTCTACCCACTCCTACAAGTATCATGGTTACAAATTCTTGATAATTTTCAAGGCGCCCTCTTAGACATTATCGCGGTTCTTTGATAGAGACAGAAGTGCGTTAAAGCAGGAAGGTGAGTCGCTATGCTTCAGCATCCTCGACTAGAAAGGGAGGGACTGAAAACGGGAAAACCAGTTCCTGACTTCTTATTCTGTTTTTGCTACCCAGCAATGTTTCCTTTTGGACGAATTAATGTAGAGATAATAATCTAAGCTATATTTAGAACACTGTAGATTCTTGGATTCATTAAAACCCAGGGAAGAAACTCAAAACTCACTGCAAATTCTTCCCCAAACACTTCCCTAGTGACTTGCTATAATAAAAATATTCCTAGGCACCATGAGTGAGGTTAATGGAAACAAACCAACCCAAAATCTTATTATTCTTTTATAGGAAATCATATATCAAAAAATTTGACTGCCTCCTGTCAAGAATTAGAATAATTCTAGATTTTAAATTAAAATTTAAGAATTAAAATTAAACTAAGGAATTGTAGTAGCAAGAGAATGGAAGCCTTTGGCATGATAATGGATTTTAAAAATTGGACTCTTCAATTTGAAATGCTCAGATTCAGAGACATTATGTATAATAAAGTGGAAGAACAGGATTGATTTCTTTATCTGTAGAATGAGAGAATTAGAATGTGTTCTAAGTTACCAACTCCTCTAAAATTCTATGATTCTAGACAAGTATATGTACTTTTAACTCATCAACAATTGTGAGACTAGGCATTAATCCAAATATGCTTTTTTTAAATTTTTATTGGAGTATAGTTGCTTTACAATGTTGTGTTAGTTTCTACTGTACAGCAAAGTGAATCAGCTATATGTATACATATATACCCTCTTTTTTGGATTTCCTTCCCATTTAGGTCACCACAGAGCATTGAGTAGAGTTCCCTGTGCTATACAGTAGGTTCTCATTAGTCATCTATTTTATACATAGTATCAATAGTGTATATATGTCAATCCCCATCTCCCAAGTCATCCCCCCCTTCCCCCCTTGGTGTCCATACATTTGTCCTCTATGTCTGTGTCTCTATTTCTGTTTTGCAAATAAGATCATCTGTACCATTTTTCTAGATTCCACATATATGTGTTAACATACGATATTTGTTTTTCTCTCTCTGACTTACTTCACTCTGTATGACAGTCTCTAGGTCCATCCACATCTCTACAAATGACCCAATTTCTTTCCTTTGCATGGCTGAGTACCAAATATGTCTTTTAAATACAAAAAAAAAAGTTTTGTCAGTGAAAATATCCTTTTAAGGAAAACCATAAAATATGCGTGTATTGTTGAACAGATGCAGGCATGAACATACATGAATGTTTACGGCAAAACATGAGCCTCCGAGGGAAATCTGGAATTGGCTATCCTTGGAGCAAGAAGACTTTCAAGGCTTTGCCTGCAGCCTGCGTGGGTTATCCGCGCAGGAAGTTCTGCCACCCTGGGAACATCAGCGGGAAATAGGAGTATCGATCTAAGTGGAACACTGCAAGTCCATGCCCACCAGCCGCACTGCATGAGTTTCCATCTCTAATTCCAGCTTCTGGATACCTCTTAAAATATGTATTCTGTCATCTGGGATATTAATTAACTTTATATCACCTGGCACGCTTGACAAACTTGCTAAACAGCAAAGAGCCCTGTGGCATATTATTATAACTTTCCTCTGGATGGACAATGATACATTCATTACAAAAAAACAATCTTTGGATTGTTTTTCCTAAATAACTCTGCGCCCTAATGAACGTACATCAAACACATTTATTGCCATCATTTCTAGCAGGATACAGTGACTTTGCCCAGCGTATTACTAAAGCCAAGATACAGTCTTTCTCCTTGACCACTACTGAGCTGCCAGTCTAATAATCTTGTCAAAGGGAGAAATGCATTATATAGATGTGCGCTTCATGAACCCGTGCTGGGTCCCAAGGATCACCGTGTCCTAACAGCTCATGACCTCTCGCTAGTAATCCAATCTTCAATTTTAATATCACTTCTATTATGAACATCTTCCTTTTTTAGACACTGGATCGGTTGTGCGTGTGCATCTCCCCAGGACCTGTCTTATTCTCTAGTTGTGCAGAACTCACCATCTACGGTTGAATAACTATATGCCAGTGACCACGCATGTGGATGAGAGAAGGCAGTGTGTTGACTGGAACATCAGTTTCCCAAACAATAGTCCCAAATTATAGTCATTTCATAATGTTTCTCATATTTGAGATGCAAAATACCACTTTGAGGATCTTTGGCCTATTGTGTACCACCTGTTTGATTATTTACTTAATTTTTTTTTCTTTAAATGACTCTCTACTTAAATAAATGTATTATAAAAGGAAACCCAGTACCACGTTCCACAAATAGAAGGCAACTCTAAAAATAAACAAAAGGAATACAAAAGGAATCTTATTAAATTCTGGTTGAAAACACAAGTGTTCATGAAAAACACTGAGTCTTTGACTTGCTCTTTCCTCATTATAAATGGGGATTAGTAAATTTATGGGGCATTCATTGCCTTCAATGATTTTATTCAGAAAGAAGAAAGGCTAAAAATTAAGTATCCATTTCAGGAACTTCAAAAAAAAGGTAATGGGGATAAACTCAAAGAAAATAAGGTTGAGAGTAGATAAGAGTAGAATTAATGAAATAGAAAACAAAGATACAATGGAAAAGTTAGTTCTTTAAAAAGACTAATAATATTGGCCAACTTGTGGCAAGACTGATCAAGATAAAAGCAAAGCAGAAAAAAAATGTTGGAATGCATCAGAAATTAAAAAGATAAGAGAATATTTTTTTTTTTTTAAAAACTTTGTTTTTGGCCGCGCTGTGTGGCTTGTGGGATCTTACTTCCCCGACCAGGGATTGAACCCCAGCCCTGGCAGTGAAAGCGCCAAGTCCTAACCAAAGGACCACCAGGGAATTCCCTAAATAAAAAACTTTAAGGTAATGCATTTTCAAATTTTGAAAATGGACAAATCCTTGGAAAAATATAAAGTACCAAACTAATTCAAGAAATAAGTCAATACTATATTAAATAGTTTCAATCACTGATATTTAAAATCTCCCCTTGGGGAAAACATTAGGTTAGATGGCTTTACTGGTAAGATGTACCAAATATTCAATAAACAAACAACTCTAAAAGCTACAGATTCTACCAGAGAACATAAAAACAGACAATATGCCCAAATAACGTCATGAGACTGATAATATTCCCAAATCCAATTATCTAAACCAGACTGGGACAGTCTGAAAAAGGAAAATTACTGGCCAATCTTACTCACGAACATAGATGCAAAAATTCCAAATACGTATTAGGAAGTTGAATGGAGCATGTGTAGTATAATAAAGATAATACTTTATGGCCAAATTTATTGGACTTAGAGGATAAAATTCAATATCCATTAATGAACCCCCCTCTCAAAAAAAGAAAAGAAAACAAAAAACTTTTAGTAAATAGGAAGTAGATGGGAACTTCCTTAATGGGCAAACCTCACACTGGGCTATCTCCATTTCTAGTAAACATTTCACTGCAGGCACTGCCAGGAAAAGACAGGAAAAAAAAAAAAAATGAGAGGGTCAGGAAGAGTGGGGAGGAAGAGGGGACAAAACCATCACCATTCACAGATGGGACAGTTGAAAAGAATTTCAGACAAATTAACAGAATTAATGATAGAGTTTATCAAGATTAGTTCTGATAAAGTTGATTAGTTCTGATAAAGTAATTGAACTGATAGAGTTCAATTGCGCTTCTACACACCAGCAAAAGTTTTTTTAAAAAAGGAAGTTTTTAAGACAACCATTTATAATAGCAAGAAAAAATAAGTTACCTTGGAATAATTATAACAAAAGAACTTGTATAAAAATTGTAGATAGAAAATCTATAAACTTGAACAAAAGACAACCTTTTAAAAATGGAGAGATATATATGATGGGCAGAAAGGCCCAATATCACTGAAATGTCCGCTCTCCTCAGATTGATCTTTTAATTCAAAGGAATTACAGTTAAAATCACAACAACCATTTTTTTTTTTTTTAGATTCTGTATCTATGTGTTAGCATACGGTATTTGTTTTTCTCTTTCTGACTTACTTCACTCTGTATGACAGACTCTAGGTCCATCCAGGCAGACGTAGAGAATGGACTTGAGGACACGGGGAGGGGGAAGGGTAAGCTGGGACGAAGTGAGAGAGTGGCATGGACTTATATACACTACCAAATGTAAGATAGATAGCTAGTGGGAAGCAGCCGCATAGCACAGGGAGATCAGCTCGGTGCTTTGTGACCACCTAGAGGGGTGGGATAGGGAGGGTGGGAGGGAGACGCAAGAGGGAGGGGAAATGGGGATATATGTGTACATACAGCTGATTCACTTTGTTGTACAGCAGCAACTAACACAACAATGTGAAGCAATTACACTCCAATAAAGATGTTTAAAAAAAAAAATCCCAACAACCTTTTAAAATGAAACTTGAAATTCTAAAAGTTTTATGGAAGAACAAGGGGATAAGAATAAAGAAAGACACTCCTTCAGAAGCATGAGGGGAAAGACTTGCTTTACTAAATAGCAAACTGTAATATAAAACTATAATAACTAAGTTGGTATGGCATTCACACAGAAACAATCAAACAGCAGAAAGCTTAGAAACAGATCCATGCATTAATAGAAACTTGATACATGACAGAGGTGTTTGTCAGTTCAGTGGGGAAAGCTGGACCATTCAAAAAATGTTACCCGGACAAGTGCTTATCCACCTGGAAACATAAATGTATCTGTACCTCGCACTGCATACAAGTATTAATTCCAGATGATTAAGGGCATAAGTGAGAAAATGAAACATTAAAGTTTCTGGAAAGAAATATAACCCAATATCTTTATGACCTCAGGGTAGAGAAGAGCTCCTTAAACAACAAATAGAAAGCATTAACCGTAGAAGAAAAGATGGCTACATTCAAACCACATTAAAATTTAGAACTTCTGTTCACCTAAAGCAAGCTACATAAATCAGGAGAACATATTTGTCACACAGACAATCAAAAAAAAAACTTGAAAGTAAAAAAAGATACAACCTCAAAGAAAAGTGGGCCAAAGACTCACATTTATATATACTCTTTCCTATGCATAGCATTTCCGTTTTAAAATGATAAAATTTAAATTTGTACTGTATTGTGTCTTCTACATGGGATAATGTTGAAAGTGTTTATAACATGATGAAGAGTATATAATGACAGCTCTGTTTGAAGTAGTAACTTTAATATCTTTCATTTATTATCATAATAGCTGTTCATTAAGAATGAGGTAAAGATGGAGTAACAGAGTCTACGTAATAAGATTTTAAAAGAAGAGGAAAGGAAGGGAGGGGAGGCAAGGAGAGAAAAGGAATTTGCAGACAGGGTCGCCCCTCACAGCATGGCTTCATTTTTGGTGCCTACTTGAGTAGCACCCACTCCTTCCCTGAATACCTCTCTGTTATCAGGGCATGCATCCAGCCCCTTGTGAAACCTCCCTGAGAACTTATTCCCCAAGCATTCAAAGTATTCTTTGGGGTTCCCAAGATCCACTTGGTGCCAATGAATCCTTCTTCATTAGTATGAAATTCTGCATGTGGTATTTAAATAATAGCACTGTAGGGGAGCAAAAGTTGCCATTTATCATACTAAGTGAAGTAAGTCAGAAAGAGAAAGACAAATACCACATGATATCACTTATATGTGGAATCTAAAATATGACACAAATGAACTTATTTATGTAACAGACTCACAGACATAGAGAACAGACTTGTGGCTGCCAAGGGGGAGGGGTGGTGCCAGAGGGATGGATCTGGAGTTTGAGATTAGCAGATGCAAACTAGTATATATAGCATGGATAAACAACCAGGTGCTACTGTAGAGCACAGGGAACTATATTTAATATCCTGTGATAAGCCATAATGGAAAAGAATATATATGTATATGTATAACTGAATCACTTTGCTGTGTTGCAGAAATTAACACAACATTGTAAATCGACTATACTTCAATAAAATTAATTTTTTTTAAACTTAGGCTGATTATGTTTAAGGCCCCAAAGACTCAGGGAGAACCTCTGACCTTCCCACGAACTGCCTAAAAGAACACAGAGCACGTGTTCCAGGAAGGGAACATCACCATACATAACTGTGTTATGCACTCAGTCTGTCTGTTACCATTCCTCTCTGTGTCCCATTGTCTCTGCCTGGCCCAGCAAACGGTTGTTCACCAAACTTCTGCTTTTCCATCTTCATGTCAATTGCCTTCCTCCACTTTCAAGTCCCAAACCCCTATTCCCAACCTCCTCTCATGTCTTTAGCTGAGGATGGTATTTAAGGTGAGGGCTTCGGCCACTCCGGCGAGTGACTCAGTTCCTGGGTCTCTCCATGTAGACACGTTAATAAAATTTTGTCTGATTTTCTCATCTTAATCTGTCTCACGTCAATTTCATCCTTAGACCAGCCAGCAGAACTTAGGAGGGAAGAGGAAAATTTCTTCTTCCCCAGCAGTACCTTACCTATGTGTAGTCCTTTACAATTGCATGCATTGTTTCATGTGATCCTCAAGACAACTTTATAAAAGAGGTAGACCAGATAGCTTCCTCATTTTACAGGTTAAGAGTCTGAAGCTATAAGAGGTTAGAGGATGTGCCCACACCCTACAGGCATAGAGAAGGCGACAAGATGACAGAAGTCCTCAGGACCTGTCGGTGTTTGTTTACAGAGATGTTAGCTCTGCCGGTGGAGTGTGAGGGAGCAAGGTCGTGCACACCATCACAGAGCCTCCTAGGGCAGTAGGAAGTGACAGAGCCCCAGCAGACCTCTTGACCCCCAGGTAAGGGATTTCAACAATAAACCAGGCTGCTTTCATATAATAATATTGGAATGTGTGGAGCGCATCAACATTCACAAATAATCATATATTGTTTATTATATATATAATAACCTTTATTATATATTGTTTTACTTATTCTCATGATTAGATATTGTTATATATATTGTTTTATTTATTATATATTGTTTATTATATTTATAATAAACAAGCCTTTATTATATATTGTTTTACTTCTTCTCATGATTACTTTGTACTCATTCAAGATCAAAATATGTAGACAAAGAAATATTAAAATGTCTTTCTTGATTCTCAGTACATGCTTTCACACACATGTTTATTCAGTTCAACAAATATCCATTTCTTGGTATGCTGTGGCCATTCTACATATGCAGATATATGAACACATCTCTGCCTATAATTAAGCATATATTTAGTTCTATTTCATTTTTATTGTATTAAACTACAGAAATGTTTTGTTCCTTACTGATTATATGACTACCACTATATAGATTTTTATACTTATGTGTTTAATGCTTCTTTTGTGTATAAATCTTCATCTGATAATGCATCCATTTTTGAGTGCTTCAGTGTATCACACATTTACTTTTATAAATCCTTTACGATAACAATGCATGGAAGATAAAAGCTAGCAGCGTTTTTATGGCATCTAATATGATTGAACAGCAGTCTGATGCAATTTAAAAAAATAAGAAATGTGAACATTCAAACTATCCATACTGATAAATTGACAATTCCTCAACAAGACAATCAAATTAATCAAGATATGATAAAACTGGGTCTTTTTTTAATTTTTTACTGCTTTCATGATAATTTTGTGTTTACATATTTCATTAACACAGGCAAGAAAATTAGTATATCCTAAATTTTGTACCCAGTTGCATTGCTATGGATAGTAAACCTGTAATGCAGTACGGTAAGGTTATCTTGTAGAGGTATGGTATCTTTAATTTGTTAAAGTGATTTCATAGATATTATCTTATTTCAGCCTCATAACAGCCTCGTGATTTGGTGGGAAATTAGTAATTCCATTTGACAGATAAGGAAACTGGTGTCCAGAAAAGTCAAGCACCATCTCGTGCTGGGACTTAAACTAAGGTCTTTACTCCACCTCTTACCTTAATCCCGCTATTGAGTACCTAACACAATAAAGACACTCAAATATTATTTCCTTCTCTGCCCTTTGGTTCCCCAAAGGGGAAGGAAGCTGCTCTCATCATATCACTTTGGGGTAGAGAAATTCAATCGAGGCCACGACCCGGGAGTCACATAACCTCTCCGTGCCCAGCCTTCCTCACTGTGGCACAGGACAGCTTGCCCCATCTACACACAGAGTCATCATAAACACCAGCCTGAACGGTGTCCAAAAGTACTTAATGGACGGCAGGCCGGTCCTGCAAATACGGGATGCCAGTCTTTTTGCTCGTGGCCTATCCTCTCACCCACAGAGGGCCAGGAAATGTTCATGCTCTTCTCGCCCAGTGATCCCTGCCCTTGTCTCACACATCAGGGGCTAAACAGTCCGTGCCCTATGATGGCTACGAGGGAACAGGCCTGGCCGCCCACCCTGGCCAGCTGTGAAATCCCCGCGTTCAGCTTTGACTCCTGAAGCCACTGCCCACGGCTAATACAAGCACAGTGTGTCCCTCCAGTGATTTCGTCACCTTCCCAGCAAAAACACCCTATTGTGGCAACCTGGCCTTTCCTCAGAGCAGTCGGATTTGACACCATATATGATTTCATTTAAGGAGCAGGAAAGAAACACGCTTGTTCCACTTACTCACTGGGGTGAATATTTCTTTGAGTTGCTCTACTTGAAATGGAAACTGGCCGGATACCCAGGGCTTAACTCATGGCCATTGTGCCGGAGGGCCCTGTCTTAAGGAAGCAGGGACGTCCAGGGTGCCCCTCCCCCTTCACAGTTCACATCGACCCCTGAGCTCTACCTGTCACGAAAGCTTCACTTTCCCTAGAAGCAGTCTTTTCACCTATTTATAGCAAAGACTAGAGCCAGAGTTTTCTTCAGCGATCTCCTGCCAACAGGATACACATTCCTCTAAAGCTGGGAATTAAAAATCAACATTACTCTTCATCATGTTTGATGAGACGCATTCACAGGCAGCTAAATCCTCTGTGACGTGCTGAAAATTCACCCTTGAAAGTCCCTAACGTTACAGAAATGAGGATCCAATACAGACAGACTCCGGGCCCACAGAAAGCCTCCACTGGAATTACCCTCAGAATAACGGTCTTGCTCTCCTTGCTGTCAGCACAAAACATGAGTCAGCACAGACTTGAACACAGCATCTTTGCAAAACAGAGAAGTCAGATTAATTCACCCTATAAATCGACAGACCAAAATGTAAGGCAAAGCAAGAACTCCAGCTGTCATTAATAACAGAACTGTATGGGCACAATCTACTGTAGAAAAGGTCATGGTCACTATAGCCTTATTTGACCTCAAGTAAACATCCCTGAAATGGAAGATTTACAGAAATGCACTTTACAGAGCCCAGAAGTGAAGTTAAAGGTAAGGGATACTTATCAGTGGTGTGTGTGTGTGTGTGTGTGTGTGTGTGTGTGTGTAATTGAAGATTTCCAGTAGAATGTACAGCAGAAAAAATACTGTATCTCAAATTTAATAAGAAAAATGTATAAATTATTCCCTTACTGTCCCAAATCCCTTCTGTGTTGTACAAATCTTCCTCGTCCACTTTGCAAAAAGTTCCTCAAGAATGTCTTACTCAACTTTGCCCCCCTACTCGGTCAGATGCAGGGCTATGGATACATAAGGTATTCAATAAAGAATGAATAGTTTAGTCACTTTGTTCCATTTCCAGGTAATAAAAGACATATATACTGTCACAGCATATCTTGAATCGAGTTGATCTAGCCTCAGCTTTGGGTCTGTCGACGGGCAGAGCTAATTGTTGGAGGCATGGGTTTGGAAGGGTTACCACTGGAATAAACTCCTTGGAGTCTTAGGTTTACCTTTAAAAGCTCAGTTATCTTCAAAGATAAATTTTACATAAAAATAATATGCCCTATGGGTGAACTGTATAGTATGTGAATGATAACTCAATAAAGCTTTTAAAAATAATATATTAAAAATAGATTATATGATTGACATACATCTCTTTTGATATTATCTGACTACTATTATTATTATCTAGCTTTTTGAAGGGAAAAATAACATTCACTCATTCACTTGAAAACCAATGTTTCTCTGGAGCCTGCCAGGGACTTTGCTCACCAGCCATCTGATCCCAGAGGTGGGGAGGGGAGAGGGTCACTGAGCTATTCTCAGGCCCAGTTAAGGAGAAACTGAGGCTCCAAGAGATGAAGCATCAGAGCTAGTCTGATGTAGAGCCCGTTTTCAAAACCGCGTTTACCTGACTCCTAATAAATGTATTTAAAGTCTCGGGTATTTTTTTTCAGTCATTAGCCGGGCCTCTGGGGAAAATGAAGGTGAGTGGTACATAATACGTTCTTCAGGATCAGAATTTTCTTAGGATAATCATTGAACTTAAACATTTAATAAACAAAAGTATCAATAAATACACCCAGGGAAATGTTTGGCATGTTATGGAAAATTGATAAAGATTAGATATAACTTATATTTTAAGTTTAAAAACCTAACAAATTAATATCTTTAGGCTCAAAGTAACTATTATTTAATTTATCAGTTAAGATTCTGTTTATATAAGGTTGCCAGACTTAGCAAATAAAAATATGCCCAGTTAAGTCTGAATTTCAAACAAATAACAAATAATTTTTTTAGGTTATGTTTATCTTATGCAATAGTTTCTGTAATTTATCTGGTAACCCTATTGGGACTTTTTTTAATGGTTAAATGTATCATTGCATTAAAAACAAGGAGAGGGGTGGGATGAATTGGGAGATTGGGATTGACTTATATACACTACTATGTATAAAATAGATAACTAATGAGGACCTACTGCATAGCACAGGGAACTCTACTCAGTGCTCTGTGGTGACCTAAATGGGAAGGAAAACTAAAAAAGAGGGGATACGTGTATATGATTCACTTTGCTGTACAGCAGAAACTAACACATACATACATCCCCACATCTCCTAAATGTTTTCTTTATTAAAAAAAAAAAAAAAAAAAGGAGAAAGACTAAACCTCTATTAATATGGTGAAATAGTGCACAAATTCCAGATGCCCCAAAAATTCACATACAAACTCCTCTCTAGCACTTAGTACTTTAATGAAATAAGGAGATCTATGAAGTTTAAATGATCACCCATAAAAATATTCAGGCGGCTTTGACTTATTTTAAAATGCTGTCGTTTCAGAACACGTGAAAAGGATATGTGAACTGCAGAGCCCGTATTTTCTTTACTAGAGGACAGACTCATGGTCTCATCCAGAGCAGAATATTGAAAACGAATGCTTGTCTGGATGGCATGTTGCTGTAAGTGGACCATAGATTTCCCCTTACAAAACCGAGAAGCCCCATGGCATCCTGGGCTTCACATCGCCACGACCTCTTAGTGCCCTGAGAGGGCACACAGGGTGCAGGGGTCACCGCTCAGGGTTGGCAATCTGAGCGCTCACTGAGGTCCAGCAACAAAAGCGAATTTAGATACCGCCCAGTCAACCCCCTCTTTCTACAAATAAGAAACGGTTGGGGCTCCACTCTCTTTTAATTTTACATTCTATAATCTGCAAAATGGGTTGCCTGTTTCACAAGGCGGTTGTGAAAGTGAAGACAGACAACATACGTGAAAGCGTGCTATTTGATCAATAATTGTGGTAAACTGGAGTATACCAGGCCTTGAAGGAAATTTAAAGACTGCCTACACCATACCTCTTATCTCAGAGCTGAGGTTAACAGACTTTCCCACTAGCACAAAGAGAAGCCACAGCCAAGGCAGAGCCACGCCTCTGATTCCCAGGCCAGTGTTTCTTCCAGCTTCTTATGTCTCCTGGCACAATGGCGCCATCCTCGACTTAAGTCTGACACTATGTGCTAAGCGCAGAGTTTAAGGAAAGCAAAGGTGGCCAGGAGAAAGGCACGCAAAATAGAAACTAAAACAGTAACGGGATTGGCAATATGAAAAGCAAGTTGCCACCCAGGTTGTCCAAGATCAGAACTGCCACGGGAATTGTTCCAATTTCAAATCGGCGCCCTTTTGCACCGCTGACTTGGACTCATGGCCGGACAGTCAATATCATCCTCAATTCTGCCATCATACAGGATTTGATGGGAGCCAGAAAAAGGAAATCGGCCTTTCCTCTTCCAGTAGAAAATGCCTGCGGCAACATGGAAATATCAGCATCACTTTTATAAGAGATCCTTAGCAAGTGCTGGATATATTTTTTGTACTTAGAGCTGATTAAGAAGCACTTGGTCAAAAGATCATTTCAAAATTCATACCTTTAGGGGTTTCCCTGGTGGCGCAGTGGTTGAGAATCTGCCTGCCAATGCAGGGGACACGGGTTCGAGCCCTGGTCTGGGAGGATCCCACATGCCGTGGAGCAACTGGGCCCGTGAGCCACAACTACTGAGCCTGCGCCTCTGGAGCCTGTGCTCCGCAACAAGAGAGGCCGCGACAGTGAGAGGCCCACGCACCGCGATGAAGAGTGGACCTCGCTCGCCGCAACTAGGGATAAGCCCTCGCACAGAAACAAAGACCCAACACAGCCATAAATAAATAAATAAATACATTTAAAAATAAAAAAAAATTCATACCTTTAGTGAAATGGTATGAGAAATCTGTTTTTTTTTATTTTTTAAGATAAAAATTTATTAAAGAATTAACAACAAAACATAATAATAAGCATAAATAGTAAAACAACAAACATAGAATTACCGAGAACCCAATCCCTGTATAACACTATGTACATTCTTACTGTTAAACATGGTCTTATCCAGTGTGAACAGCAATTTATGCTTTACTTATTTTTGCTTGTCAAAAAATGAAGGATTTTCTTCTTTGCTTAATGAATAAATCTTTTGTTACTTTACCTAGGCTCTCCACTTGGGAAGGAAAATCTTGAAAGTATGCTAATCGTAATTGAAATTGTATTATAATTGAAAGTCAGTTATGTTGTCATCAGCTTGCATTGTTCTGTTGGAAATAATTGTGAAAACCTGAACTCCATCTTAGGATGATTATTTAGTCAACAAGGACTCTTCATTGCCATTTTTATCAAGGGGGTTTATTAATGTCTAGTCTTAAAAAAAGATAATTTAAAATTTTGACAACACTTTTTTTGGCTCCTACGTACCTATTCATTAAGGAATCATTCACCTAATGACATAAGCAAAATGCCTTTTCTTTCTCCTATCGAAATGCTTTCTATTTCTTCCATCTACCTGGCTCTGGGATGTCAGCAGTCACAGTGAATCAGTAGAAGGAAAGAAGACCAGGGCCCTTAAAAGAGGAAAAATAATCCACATTTCATTGTGCCCAAAGACAATTCAAATCACTAGATTTACAAGAATGTTTGAGAAACCTCTTTAGCCTGCTTCCCCACAGATGGGTGGATTGAATGAGAAAATGACAAAACACCCGCGAAGTAGCTACCTTTGTGCCAAGTACCGTGCTCGGTGCCTTCAGATGCACTGGATCATTTCAACCCTAGAAAACTGTGTGAACAACTGCCATCATCTCTGACACAGGAAGGAACTGAGGCTCGCAGAAGTTGAGTGGATTTTCAGGGGCTGCAGAGCTGAGATCTGAACCCAAGGCTTCTGAGAGCAAATCCAGTGTCAAGCAGCAATACACAAGATGCTGCTGATGTAAGCCAAAAGTCTTAAAATAAGGCTGTCAATCAGGTTTTCCTTCCTATTATGTGAAGAATAGAAAACACCATATTAATCATGGAAAAGATCTTACAAACCAAGCCAGGAACAAGGAAAATATGGGAATATGGTTTGTTTGAAAGGGAGACCGAAGGAGTCTTGACCTCCACAGAAAAGGAGGCAATTGGCCAGCTGAAAAGCCAGGAAGGTAAAGAAAGGATGAAGGGATGGCCACAGAGGAAGGAGGAAAAGGAACTGGGTATCATTTGTCCATGATGTGAAGAAGACTGCAGCAAGATTAGGGAAAGACAGCTGGTTAGTCATAAGTAAAACCAATGGGTTATGGTAACCATGCATTAACCTAATATGTGTCTGGTTATCAAGGAATAACTTCCGAAAACAATGTGAGAGATTTGCTTTTCAAGTGACAAATAAAATGGCATTAAGTGTCAATCGCTTATCTGCAGTGGAGGAAAGGTAAGAGCTCCCCTCGGTATAACTTCAGGGCAGCTCCCCTCAGCTCCGGGAGCGTATGGGCTTGGCCTGCATTCTGCCTTTTACTCAAATGAACAGGCTTTCCTCACACAGAGAGAACAAAACTTACACAAAAATTAAAGCCCAAGCTATCGACATGCTAGAAGCAAACCCAACACTCTTCACCGAGGCATCAACCTTGTTTTAAGAAAAAGAGTGAGAGATTTTCGTTGCTACTGTTAAAGCTGGGATACTCTAAGAATTTAATGATCACTTATTAAAATAAAATTTAATAACTAAGTAAAATGTTTTCAACTAAAAGCAGGATTTTCAGATATTACTATTTAAGATAACTGCAATAAGTGACATCGTTTACGAGCATGCTGTTTCAAGGAGGACCATTACTATAAATTAGACCAGAAGGCACTTGGGGAACCCCGCTTTGTTATTCAATAGCACTCTGCGCTCCACACTCTGCATTACAGCAATAGACCCTTTGTGAGCAAACCCACAGCCCGGGGTGGGAATTAAAATGACAAAGCCGGGAGCTCTGAGCATCTCGGCCGCGGGCATCTCTCTAGCAAGGCTGCAGCCGGCGCCTCCCCCGCAAACCGCAGGCTGCGGCCCAAAGTGGGAATCGCCAAAAGAACCCCTAACTTACAGCAGCACAGAGCTTTAAAGAAGCGTCTCTGTCCTCTCACAAGGCCGTTTCCCAAGGCGACCGCAGGGCCCGGCTCTCAGAGGACCTGGTGACCCATCCCCCGCGGAGCCCGCATTCCCGGGGGGCCCCGGCCCGCTCCCGTGACATCCGGCCGGCCCCTCGCATACTCACCGGTGGCTGCCAGCATCGCGTCCCCGGCCTTTGTGGTCCTTGTGTCCCATCAGCAGGTTCCAGCGTGACTGCCACCGCAGCCGCACTGGTCCAGGCCACTGGACGCCGTGCCGCAGTCAGCAGCTACCCGCCCACACCCCGCGCGCCTTTTTTTTTTCTTTTTAAAGAGACAGGACCGTCACCAACCTTCGGTTTCAATAATGCTGCAAAATGCGGCTCGGTCGCTCCAACGGGTGGTACAGAGGACAGTAAGTGCATGATCTCTCTTGTTCAAATTACAGAGTTGCACTTAGGAGGAAGGCATGGCTACCAGGAGATCATCTCTCTTGGGCACTGGTAGACCTAAGGCTGTGTGACCTTAGGCACGTCGGTTGTGGGTTGCATTTTCCCCATGGAAAACAAAGACTGTGACCGGCCATATCCAGCCTGGAAATCCTATCATCTACTAGAATTAAGGAGCAGCCACACACCTGCTGCTAGAACACGATAACACGCTATGCTTGCCTTGCAGGTTCTAGCTCACAAGGAATTTTTTGTATTTTATTTGGATCTGGGTAGGAGTTTCCAAAGGTTAAAAAGAGCATTCACTCAAAAGGCTTTGTCAACTGTGAAATGCTATACAGCTGTCAAACGCTCTAAGTTTTCATTGTTACTGTCTATTTAATAATAAAACGATAGGAATGCTAGATCAGATAGTATCTACCTCCTTGCTTCCTACAAGAGGAGGATGTGAAATACCAGGAGAGTCTGTTTTCATAGGCAGCCCTACCTCCCCTCCCCCTTGGGTGCACCGTCTTCCTCATCCAGGTTCCCGGTGAACGAGCCTGCTTCACCAGTGTGGACCTGGACTGCAGGCTTATCTGGGGACGGCTGCAGCTTTGAAGCTCCGGCTCGCTTTACCTCTGAGGAGAATTCCTAACTCAGCTCAGCAAACTCCAGACCTCTCCCCTGGGGAGACCAAGCAGGCCCCCAGTGTCAGAATCACTCCAGATTCAAAGCCACCTGCCTCTGCAGAATGGCCCTGCACAGGCTGCACTCAGGACACTAAACTGCCTGGTGTTTCCCTGGCATCTTAGCCTCACAGAGTTAGATGTATAAATATAATGCCCTAGGAGATGGTAAGGAAGTGTTTTGTTCTAGCAAAATCACTATGTAACGACAGGTTTCCATCAGGGAGAAATCGTGCTGGGGAGCCCTTTTCCCTGATTCTCACGTGGTGCCGTGCGGGCCCTTGGTGGCAGATGGAGGCCAGCCTGTTCCCTCAGTTCCAACAGCACCCTTTCGATGGTCCCCAGGTGAATGAAGCCCATGTCGACCAAGATGTGGGCTCCATAGGCCCTGGGAAAACCTTCAGTTTCTTGTTCACCTAGCACAGTTATCTGCTCGTAACTCTGAGCTATAAGTTCTAAGTTTATTACTCCCCACTCCCCAGCCTGCCAAGGAAAGTGGGTCCCTAAGAACATCCCGGGTAGGGGATGTGGGGATGCAAGTAGCAGAAGCCCAGAGAAGAGCCTGGTCGTGCTGACCTGGCTAGAAAGTCCTCCAGGTGCCAGGAATCCAAGGAGAGGGAAAGCTGCGGGGTTGAGAGGACCCAAGAGAGAGCTGGAGGGGGGGTGGGGGAGGGGAGGGGAGATGAAATGTTTCTATGATGAGTGAAATTTGGGGGAGAGACTTAGTGAATTTCCAGGAAGCCGTGCTGCAGCTTGTGCAGTATCATTCTGTCCTGTGTCCCCTCATCAGGAGCAAACTTTAGTAAGATTGTTCCCATTTCTCCCTGACACTCTGCAGCCGGGTTTGGGATCCCTCCGAACCTGCCACAGTGCTGAGTCACGTCAGCCCGGGAGCAAGAAGACATTTGCGGAGGGATGCGGAGTCTACCTCCGGGGTGGAGACCCCCTGGGTGAGGACTGCCGTGTAGCGTGGCCTCTTCCTCGGGGCCCCTGCCCCTAAGCGAGTGCCTCCGTGCCGTCTGACTTCTGTCCCTTCTTCTGGGTCAGTGATGCCATCACCCAGGTGCAGGCTTTCTCCACCCCAGGCCTACGTGCTCCAATTGCTTCTTTGGTATCTCTCGGATACATTCATCAAGAGTGGCTCTTCAGGAACTTCCCTGGTGGCTCAGTGGTTAAGAATCCACCTGCCAATGCAGGAGACACGGGTTCAAGCCCTGGTCCGGGAAGATCCCACATGCCGGGGAGCAACTAAGCCCGTGCGCCACAACTACTGAGCCTGCGCTCTAGAGCCTGTGAGCCACAACTACTGAGCCTGCGTGCCACAACTACTGAAGCCCACGCGCCTAGAGCCCATGCTCTGCAACAAGAGAAGCCACCACAATGAGAAGCCCGTGCACTGCAACAAAGAGTAGTCCCCGCTCGCCACATATATATATATACATATATATATATATATATATATATATATATATAAATACATATATATTATGTATAATATATTATAATATATATATCATATTATATATAATATATTATATATATTATAATACTATATATATATAATATTATATATATTAAAAAAAGTGGTCTCCAGGGCAGTGTAGACAGGAAGAGGGGTCGTGGGCTTGCCTGCCACCTGTGTCCACACAAATGCAGCCAGTTACACCGAATCCCGTGGTCTTGTGCTGTCACTCATTTGGTGATATTTTTGCAATTAAATGACAAAACCTAGATTTTTTTTTCTTAAGTGGCAGTTATTGCCTTACACTAATTAGAAAGACAATGTGGGTTTCTTTTAGAAAATATGACAAATATAGCCCATAATCCTACCATCTGATGTAACTGCTCTTCGTCTTTTGATCTATATCCTATTTATACATTTATGTATGTATCAATTTTGTTTCTGGTTTTCCCACTTAAATTATACTGAGAATATTTTCCTCTTTTATTCTTTGAGAGCATACTTTTTAATGCCTGCATCATAACCCTTCTTACAGCTACGCCATAATTTATTCAACCAATTCCCTATTGTTGGACTTTAGGTTGACATACATGGTTTTCAGAAAGGTTAATCCATTTTCCCCACCTACTCACGCTGCAAGGAAGCACCCAGTGAAATACTGGTTATGCAGAAGTCACCCAGTGAAGTTTCAGCGCCTTCACAAGCTTGCACAAGACAGGCCTTTCCACTGTCATGACACTCGCACGTGATTCCGCATGGCTTTACACTCGTTCTGCAGGTTCCTGTACCCCCATGACCCCCGCCTGCACTGTCCAGATGCACCAGCACCTACAGGAAACTGTGCATGTTCAGTTAAATTCATGGTATTTGAATGTTGTTGTCAAAAGATTTAGACTTTGTCCTAACAATGTTAGGGAGTCAAAGGCTTCTGGATAATTAGTGAATCACGGACCTTCTGTGTTCCGGTCCATGATTGGCTGTTGATGCACATGGGTTAGAGGTCAACATATCTCCACCTCACCTCAAGCTGACCCTAGGAAATAGCATAATAAAGTATCATCTAGAGCCACCCTTGCCCAGAACCACGAAGGCTTAGCCAGAGGAGAAGCCTTTGCCACTTGTCTGGGGCTTTTAAGGAGCTGGCACCACCAGCCCTCTGGTTTCTTCTCCTGGAAGACTCCCAGCCATGGCTTTCACCACGGCCCACTCTTCCTTTCCAGCCATGTCTTGGGGCCTAACCCCTCTGCCCACGCGGCCTGCATCGTCAAACTTGTACAAAGTTGTATGAGTGTCAGATTTTTATCAACTCAGAGATGGCCATTCAACCTGAGAGACGTCAGCTCCATCTCAGCACCTACTCATAACTCTGGGGTCTTAGCTTTCATGCCTTTTTCCCAGTCTCTGTTAGCTCACCTGTGTACAAGGCCAGGGCTCTCTCCATCCCAATAGCTGCTTTCAGCAGCTTAGCAAGCAAACATGGCTTCAACCCCTATAAACCAGTCAGGGTCCAGGCAAGTCACCTGTGACTTTCAGTTTTTTCATCTGTGAAATGGGAATATTACCTTCCAATGTGGGAGTACACGGTGCTCGGCATATAATCAGTAATTTCTAGGTGTTCAAGTCGTAGAGGTTATTAGTTTTGTATATTTCCTGCTTTAAGACACTTTCTCAAGTTGAGAAGTATAACTTTAGACCTGGGGGCAAGACACTTGCCCTTAAAAACTACCTATGTTACTTCAGGTCAACTTTCAGAAAATCCCATTACATTTCTAACAACAGCAGAAAAATGATCCCATGCCAAGACCTAAGAAGGACATGGAGCCCCTGAATTGTGAGAACGTGAGGGCCATTGGAAAAAACTAACAGACCTATGTTCCCATAAGCACATGGCCCTCAGTACAACTAGGCCAGCAGGGAAGAGGCACCAGCCACGTTGTGGGTTTCCTGTAAGTCCCCACAGCCTCTGGCCCCGGTGGACATCTAGGTGTGTGGCCAATGTTAGCTGAACAGAGAGGTTTGGGGCAGAGCACGCTATGTGGGGGACTAGACTATGGCATTCTGAAATATGCCACTTTGGCCTAAGGATTATTTCGAACTGACGACAATCGAGAAGCAGCAGACACAGAAAAGCTCTAAGTCCTCTTAATCGTCGGAGAGGACTCTGGGCTCCTAGCAGCCCACCTTGCGAAAGCCCACCTCCCTTCAGCTTCCCCCGGTGTTTACCTTCCCACAGTTTGTCATTTTCCTTGGTCTCGTCATGCCCCTACACACCCACTGTCCTTTGTGAAGAGCCTGTGTAAGCCCCAAGTTCTAACCACCCCTTTGGCGATTCATCCTTGAGTTTCTCCAGTGTGTATGGGCGCGGGGCATGGCTTAGCAAAATTTCTGGGCTTTACTCTTGTGAATCTGGCCTTTGTCAGTTTAATATCAGAGTCCCAGCAGAACCTAAGAGGGCAGAGGAAGGGTTTCTGCTCTCCGGCACGTACAGACTTGTCACTGGTTCCCTGAACTATTTTCTTAGCAGTCAGTCCCTGGAGCTCAGCTCTGAGTTAACATGCCTGCGGCTTTCTAGTCCTGTGATGTTCCAGAATAACCAGGCCTTCTGAGGCACATTCACATAGACAAAGAGACAAAGGCCGTCGCCACACGGCTTCCTTGTAAGTAGCTTTCTGTACAAAGCTAAAATCGGGCTCGTTTTGTCCCTGCTTCAAAATATAAAGGTGTCACAGTGAAGAAATACAAACTTTGCACATCTTAATTACAAGGGACCCAATTCTGCCACTTAATGCTGTGTAGGCAAAATTACAATCCATGTTTACGGTGATGCATGAAACCATCCTAGTCACCTAAAAAACAGAAAAGAAAAGAAAAAAAAAAGCACACCAGCCTACAGCATCATTGGCTCCCTAGAAAAGGAACACTGTTGTCAATAACCCAAACCTCTGTGAGGCCACAAAACGAAACACAGTCTACACAACTAGGAGTTGTCTCAGGTCAGCCTCCCATCCCCTTCGGGTTTTTTTTTTTTCCTTTTTAACTTGAAAAATATATCATTTTGAATATATAAAAACCAACCATAATCCTACCACTCAGAAAATCACTGCTGGCATCTTTTAGTGGGTGGAAATCATTCCCGGTTATTTCCTAGGCGTATGTGTGCAATCGACAACTATTTATTTATTGATCACCCTGTATGTGTAAGGCCCTGTTCCATGCGCTGCAGCAAACAAACAGCAGTAAACAAACGGGCGGGGGCCCTGCCAGGTGGAGCTTACATTCTAGCGGGGAGAAACCAAATATACACAAATAAACATATATGTAAGCATAAAATTAAGCAGTATAAGGAGATAATGGTGACATTGAGGAGGTGCTATTATAGACAGAGAAGGAATTGAACCAAAAACTATTTACTGGACACTTACCATATGCCAGCTTTATGAAATATAGAATTTTCAGGCTTAGAATCAGAGTTACAATTCTTAACCTAGTAAGATTAAAGACAACAATCATCAAAGAAAAAAATCAAATAGTCGACATTTTCATATATTTCTTTCTTTTTGTTTTTCTTAAACACTCAAAGTGTTCATTTTTAATTACACAAGTAACATCATTGCATTCTTCTTGAAAACGACTCAAACGTTACAGCTAAAAGAAACCTTCCGTTATAACCCAAACATCCCACCAGATTCTCATCTCAGAATAAATAACTGTAATCATGCCGAGTTTCTCCTTCTAGAGTAAACCTAGATCCTTGCAATAACGTGTATCACTGCAAACATGACAACGCGTTGTATCGAGTCTTCTGAAGAGCACAAATTAGACTCCCCGTCCTGCAAATTGCTTTTTCCACCTAATAATCTGTCAGTAAATAGGCTTAAATTTCATGCCAGTACCCCAATCTTTCTAACTGTTGCATAGTACTCCATAGTTAGGACGAATCAGCGTATTTAACTCTTCCTTTCTTGATAGATGTTAAGATGATGTCCAATTTGTAGTATTTAAAAATAAGACAGTACTTGCCTCTTCATGTCCATGTGACTACTTTCCTAGGGCAGGTAATAAGGAGTGGAGTGGTTGAAACATAGGCTTTAAATCTTAATATATGCTGTACAATGGCTCAATCCATTTAAAGTGCTTGTATTGGTTTAACCTTTCACTGGAAGTACATCCTTTGCAAAATTAGAACCACAATATATTCATTGTTTAAGACTGCATTTTCTCCCATATAACAAAATTCTATGAACATTTTCGTATGTCGTTAAGTGCGCTTTTAAAAGACAATTTTTAATGGAGGCTTATTATTCCATTTCATTTGATGTATTATAATGGCTTTTATCAATTTCTCTACAGTTGGATATTTCAGATATATCCAATTGCAGCTATAAATCTTTGTATGCATTTAGAATGATTTCCTTATGCTATATTCTTTGAAGTTAATAGTGGACCAAAGAGGATGGACATAAGGTGTTTAAAGCATCTTATACCAGTTGCCAAATTGGTCTCCAGAAAGACTTCACCAGCTGACGTCCCCACCAGCAGGAGGTAAGGATAACCACGTTCATTTTAAGATGAGCTGGAATTCAGCTGTTCTGCAGGACGTACTACGTATGAGGAAGTCATGAAGGACTTTGTGAAGGTACCAAATCCCCCCACCGTGGAAGGACCTCACACGATGATGTGAGGCAATGCGGCAGAGTGGGTAAGAACACGCCAGCTGTGTTCAAGCCCCGGCTCCCCACCTACCACTGTGGGTCCTGGTAACACGACTTGTCTTCAGGCATCAGCGTCCTCGAATGTAAAATGGGATGATGACAGAGCCTGGGTGCATAAAGCTTTTTGCACACCACCTGGCCCAGCTCTCCCATAAGTATTAGCCAGATATCATTACATCATTGCCAACTATTCGCCTAGAGCAGCTACAGCTCCACAGACGCCCTTGGGGGGAGAGGGGAGGTGGTGACATGTGTCAGCCCAGGAGCAGCTGCCTCGGGTCATGGGTGACGTGACTCAGTGAATCCTCTGCCACAACGCCGGGCAAATGTTGGTATAACCTCACCGTGGACACGTGTGTGGAAGGTGGAGGGGGTGGCCTGGGGACACTCGGTCCCACTCGGTGACACACAAACAGCTGCAGCATCCGAGAAGCCCAAGAGAAGCCTGGTGCGAGGCAGTCTCCCTCCACACCCGGGCCAGGGCTTCCTCCCCGCCTCAGCCTCCTGCACGCCATTCATCCTTTAGCAAACTTTGTTTCTGTTCCCACTGTGGACTGAATGTCCGTGTCCCCCCTGAGTTCAGACACTGGAGCCCTGTCCCCAGTGTGATGGTGCCAGGAGGTGGGGCCTTTGGGAGGGGACTAGGGCACCAGGGGGAGCCTCACGGCGGGGTTAGTGCCCTTGTTGGAAGAGACAGGGGAGATGATCTCTGCATCACGTGAGGACACAGCGTGCAGGCGGCTGTCCACAAACCTGGAGGAGGGCCCTCACCAGGAACCCACCACGCTGGCCCCTTGATCTCAGACTCCAGCCTCCAGAACCGCAAGGAATCAGTGTCTTGATTAAGCTGCTCAGTCTGTGGTCTCTGGTATAGCAGCAGAGCTGACTAAGACATGCCCTTCTAGTGCCAAGACTTGCACTGGGCCCCGGGGACGGAGGGATGGGGACGGCCCCTCCCCAGGGGACTGCAGGTCCCCCAGTAGAGGGAGGCACACAGACGGCAGTGACGGTGACAGAGGCGTGTTTGTAACTGGGTGGGTCCACCCAGGGCTGGGGAAGAGGACAGAGAGGGCAAAAATGATTGCCTGGGGGGGCTCCGTGTCAATTAAAGACTGGTATTCTCAAGAGAAGCTTGTGCACAAAATAGCACTCAAATGTGATTTTCATATTAAAAATTAATATTTATTTTATTAAAGTTATAAATTTAAAATTTAAAGTTTTCCTTTAGCTCTTAATCCAATTCACAAATCTTATTATCTTATGAAAACATACATGATTCTAGAGAATTTTAGCAATCTCTACTAAGGAAACTTTGACAACTTAATTAGAATGCCATAAATCATTCAGACTTATTAATAAATGTAAAATCTTCAACTTACTTTTATTTATTTATTTATTTAACATCTTTACTGGAGTATAATTGCTTTACAATGGTGTGTTAGTTTCTGCTGTATAGCACAGTGAATCAGCTATATGTATACATATATATCCCCTCCCTCTTGCGTCTCCCTCCCACCCTCCCTATCGCACCCCTCCAGGTGGTCACAAAGCACCAAGCTGATCTCCCTGTGCTATGCGGCTGCTTCCCACTAGCTATCTATTTTACATTTGGTAGTGTATATATGTCCATGCCACTCTCTCACTTCGTCCCAGCTTACCCTTCCCCCTCCCCGTGTCCTCAAGTCCATTCTCTACGTCTGTGTCTTTATTCATGTCCTGCCCCTAGGTTCTTCAGAGCCTTTTTTTTTTTTTTTTTTTTTTAGATTCCTTATATATGTGTGTTACTGTACGGTATTTGTTTTTCTCTTTCTGACTTACTTCACTCTGTATGACAGACTCTGACTCCATCCACCTCACTACAAATAACTCATTTTCGTTCCTTTTTATGGCTGAGTAATATTCCATTGTATATATGTGCCACATCTTCTTTATCCATTCATCCGATGATGGACAATTAGGTTGCTTCCATGTCCTGGCTATTGTAAATAGGGCTGCAATGAACATTGTGGTACATGACTCTTTTTGAATTATGGTTTTCTCAGGGTATATGCCCAGTAGTGGGATTGCTGGGTCGTATGGTAGTTCTATTTTTAGTTCAACTTACTTTTAAATGCTACAATTTAATAAACAAAATCGTCTTGAGTACCTAAATAACTCCTACAACTCATAAACTTATAAATGTAATGATTCTTAAGTTATCATAAATGTATACATTTTAGTAAGACTTCAATATACAACAGCAAATCAAAATGAGCTACTGAATCACATTTTAATAGAATCATAGAGCTAATCATTGCCCCTACACACCAATTTCTTTTAAACATTACAGACACTTAAAATGTCAAACATGCACACTTTAATCCTCAGCACTAAACTATAAATATCACAAAGTTGATGGATTTCATCCCCTTAAAGATTTCTATATTTAATTCACAAGCTTCTCAGGATTAAAAGATGCTTACCTTGTTATAAAGCAGAAACTAACACACCATTGTAAAGCAATTATACTCCAATAAAGATGTTTAAAAAAAAATAGATAACTAATAAGAACCTGTTGTATAAAAAATAAATTAAATTAAATTTAAAAAAAGAAAAATTAAAAAAATTAAAAAAGAAAAGATGCTTACCCGCTAAGAAGGCAATTATGTAACCCCAACAATTTTGGAGGTGACTTTTCGGCGTTCTGAGGGTGCATAACAACAAGAGAGAAGAGCTGGGACCTAAGCTCGGACGCTTCCCAGATCCGGACTTATTTTTCTGTGACCTCGAAGCCAGGCTGAGCCATACGAATGTGGTCCTGCACCTCTCAGGGAGCATGCTCGGGGAGCCCACTTTCTCACCTCACCTAATTCTTCTCATCACTCATGAAGTCTACAAAGGCCAATCAGGATGCTCCCTCACCCGTCAGATGTTGTGTCTGACATGCTCATTGGCTAAGTTTAGACCTTCCCTTGTCTGAGAGAACGAGCACGGCGCCTCGTGGAGAAGGGGGCTCATCTATTTCCTGGTGTCTCATGCCCTCTTGCTTTCTGCCCGCCGTCCAGGGCCCCCCTTGGGTGGCCCCCTGGTATGCTGGGGGCAGATGTGCAATTCTTCCCAACCCTGCCTTCAGTGACATCACACTGGGAGCTTGAAATCAGTCATGGTGGGAGTGTTTACACCATGAAAATTGGTGATGCTACAAACAAGGGCTTTCAGGAAACTGGTGGTTAAATACTCACTGTCGGTGGTGCCCATGGCAGGCTTGCAAACTCTTTGGTCACACGCTGTATTCTAGGTCAATCCGTTGATTATTCTCTCCTCCCAAACAAATTTGGTCCATGCCAAGTTGGAGTGTTATAGAACTCTGTACTACTCTCTCTAGTGGAAAAGACTAATACTAGATAAATCAAGTCACATTAAGAATTAGTGACAGTTGTTTACAGGCAAGCTGAGAGAGGAGGCCTCTTCCATAGGCTGCTGGGAACACCATGATTTTTTTAATACGTGTCACCCTCTGAGAACCTTCTCTCATTGTCCTCATAACTGTCTTTCCACAGAGCTTTTTCTCTAGTGTCTTTTTGGTTTATTGTTGTTGATCCTAATCTTGAAAACAATCTGTTGCCTTAAAAAAGGCCACTTTCAAAATGAAGAAACGGAAATCTTTGTAATATCACTGCTCAGAGACAACCGCTATTAATATTTCGGTGTATTTCCCTAATTCTGTTTTCTATCCATACTTATTTCTACATAATGTTTAAAAAATAGACACACATGATGTGTCTCACCTGGGACTCCCCCAGCTTAGCGAACATATCTTACACCAAAGTGACCTGACATCTCTGGCCATCAGACTCAAGGGTGGCCCTTTTTTTTTTTTTTTAACATCTTTATTGGAGTATAATTGCTTTACAATGGTGTGTTAGTTTCTGCTGTATAACAAAGTGAATCAGCTATACGTATACATACATCCCCATATCCCCTCACTCTTGTGTCTCCCTCCCACCCTCCCTATCCTACCCCTTCAGGTGGTTACAAAGCACCGAGCTGATCTCCCTGTGCTATGCAGCTGCTTCCCACTAGCTATCTATTTTACATTTGGTAGTGTATATATGTCAATGCTACTCTCTCACTTCGTCCCAACTTACCCTTCCCCCTCCCGGTGTCCCCAAGTCCATTCTCTACATTTGTGTCTTTATTCCTGTCCTGCCCCTGGGTTCATCAGAACCTTTTTCTTTTTGGATTCCATATCTATGTGTTAGCATACGGTATTTGTTTTTCTCTTTCTGACTTACTTCACTCTGTATGACAGACTCTATGTCCATAGGGTGGCCCATTCTTAGACCGACTAAGGACCTGCGAGCTGTGGTCCTACTCAAAAGATGGGCTGAGCCCATCAGCGTAGGAATTTGGCACTGGGAGACAGAGAGGAAGCCAGTGAGTGATGAAATCGAGATGAACATGTGTGAGTTATGAGAGAAGATAAGGAAGGCAGTGTGGACCATGTGCAAGCTGGATTGTGAGACAGCAAAGGCTGTGCTTCGGGAGAGGAAGTGTGGGGTGGAGAGAGGAAAACAGGAAGCAGGTGCAGGAAGAGGTAGATTTCCCTCAAGAGGGAAACCAGGAGCCCGAGGAAGGAGCCTTATGCTTGGCGATTTTCCAGATTCAGTTTCCAGGAGATCCCTCTGTCTCTGATTCTCATGAGGCTCCTGAAACCTACTTAAAGCCCCTTTCATCCAAGTTAGGTCAATGTTACTGACAACCAGAAGAGTTACTGACTCAAACAATTTAAGTCTGAATTGACACTTTTTATTGACTATTATAAAATATTTCCCCAAGTTTTATTTATGCTTTAAATACATAGTTTTTAATGGCTAAATAATATTTCGTAGTATGGATACATTGTATAAGAAATCTAAATACAACAAAGTTGATTACTGTTAATGCTATCAAAATGAATCCCAGGGTATTGAGAAATCTAAGACCTATGGTCGCCCAGATGATCCAGGAAGAGCTCCAATATCCAAGAATCCTTTTACCCACCAGACGTGGCAACACACACACACCAGAACTGACTGTGGAGAAATCTAGCATGCCTTCAAAAACTTCCTTGAGTGCTGTTTTCCTAACTGAACCCATTACAAATATTTTTATGAGGGCACAGTGGCTATTTTCCAGCGACCCCCTGCCTTTGTAACTCATGTCGTAGCTCTGCCTGATCTTAGCCGTGGGACAAGGAAATCCAGGAAAAAGGCCACCATGAAGTCCAGGTGAGCAGATTAGACGCACAGAAACAACACTTACGCCTAAACCCTAAATCTGCCTTTTCTTTCTAATAGATCTACTAGATTGAAAGAACATAAAATGTCATGGTTGCTCTTTATAGGGAAAGCAGAAATGGCATCAGCTCAAAAATTGGCACCAACGCTTGGTAAAACCTCGGGCAAAGTGTGAGGAATGTGGGCTCCATCCCGTTTCTAAATAGAATATCAAGTGCTGCACTTGTGGGTTTGGAGATTGTTTGGGAAAAAAATCTATCACCTTTCCCTCATGCAAATTTCACCCACATGGTAACCTGAAAGTTCTCCTGTAGCTCCTCTTTCCCAACTTAACAGGACAGTTAGTTTTTCTAGCTGAGCTTCTCCCAAACCCCTAAATTCACGCCAATCCTCCCACAAAACTCCACCCACCCAGTATTATCAAATACACGTGAGAGAGAAAAGTCACAGGATAATTCAAGCAGCAGGAGCATCTCTGAACTTCTTTGAGTGCTTTGCCTTATCTTTTTCCAATGATGTAGCTAAACCACCTATGAGGTAAGGGACAATGTTCTAGCTCTTACTTAGTGTTAGTTAGGAATGATTGTGGCCCCCTTAGGTCTAAAGGTTAGTTCTGAGAAAATGTGAGATAAAGTGTGTAAAAGATGAAGCTTATTTTACAGATAAAATGCTGTCTTTTGCTGGAGGGTCGAGTAAACCAAAAGTTCTGGTGAACAGACTGAACTATGACAGACGTGGGGTTCCAGTCTGATCTTCTTGACCCTGGGCTAGTCCCTCACCACTCTGTGATTTGCTTTCTTCGTTTATAACGTGGTTTTACTGATGTATTGCCTCCTTCATCCAGGTTCAATGTATTCTGTATCAGTAACACCTCCCTCACTAAGTTAATGAGAAGATTAAGAGAAGTTTGTGACGTGTCTGCACTAAAAGTGGTCTTAATGGGGGAAAAAAAGGTTACTTTCCCAGTAGCCTTACTGAGGGTTTAGTCGCTCTCCCTGCTACTCCCCTAGCTGAATTACTGCCTCAGATGTGTCTCATTTGGCCTTTACATTTTGGCCAGCACAGTGTTTGGTAAATAACTTAAATATTTTTTTTAAATTGTCAACATTTAAAAGTTGGAATATGCCACTTTCAATCCAGGTTTCTGGCTTCTCTCGACCAGTGGGAGATCTGAGGACACATGACCCATGTTCTCAAATGACCATCGGTCCACAGTCAGCCCCGGCTGGCAGGGGTGCTCCTCTGGAAGGGGTCGGGTTGGCTTCGCTTCACGAAAGGAACCCAGAAGTATGTCTGCACACCCCACCTTGGGACGTGGAGGGGACCTCATTCATGGAGGGCCAGGGACTCCGCCTTTGTCATTTCCTTCCCACTTCACAGCAAACCTCACGATTAAACCAGGCTCACAACGGAGGAAAGGGGAGCTCGCAGAGGTCAGGTTCCGCCCCCATCCACGCCCACCTAGCGGAGCGCAGAGGTGGAGTCCACACCTGTCCCACCGCGACCCAGGTCCTGAGGTCAGTGGGGTTGTTACCAACCCTTCGAGTCGGGTCCCAGCAAGGGTCCTCCCGCCTGGTTTGCTCATCCCAATAGAACGACGCCCAGTTCGGTTCAGAAGCAAAGGAAAGTTTTATTCTTTGATCAAAGACTGGGCGGGGGGGGGGCGGGGGGTTGGCGGGAGGTAGGAGCCTACTCTGGAGGACAAGCTCCCCTAGGCCGGCTATGCGGGGGTTGCTTTATGGGGTCTCAGCCGCGGGGCAGAGGCGGGATTCTCGCGGGGCGGGGCTCTCGCGGGGCGGGGCTCTCGCGGGGCGGGGCTCTCGCGGGGCGGGGCTCTCGCGGGGCGGGGCTCTCGCGGGGCGGGGCTCTCGCGGGGCGGGCGCAGGCGTAGCTGGGCGGCTCACGCTCCAGGTACTGTGCCCGGGGCAGCCTCTCTGCGCACGGCCCATCGCTGCCGCCATCTTGGAGTGAGTGCCGGTCTCTAACCCGACGTGTTAGGTGGAGGCTTCTGTGCGCGGCCCAGGGCGGAGATGTCAGCGCAAACATTTTGCCCCAGGAACCCTGGTCTGAGGTGCCGGCCTGCACGCGACCCCCTAGGAGCCAGTGACACGAGACTCAGCACAAAGGAAAAGGAAAAAAGGTTAGACTTGACTTTATTACCAGATTCCATCTTTGTTTCCCCGGAATTGTGAATGGCCTTTGCCGGTGACAAACCCTTGCTCTACCGTCGGCCCTGCTCCTCACTGTCGAGGGCAGGACGCGGGCGGCGTCCTGACCCGGGTGGAGGAGCCGAGCTGCTCCTCAGCCACCGCGCGGGCTGCGTGGGAGGCCCCGGGCCTCGGCCCCGACCGTCCACATCCCTGAGCGACCCCCATTTGTCTAACCTCTGGGAGACAGAGGACCCCAGACAGGTTAAGATAGGTGCCCAAGTATCGGCCAGAGAATCCGGTCATCGGTGAAATCCTCCTGACAAGGCAGGGCTGCGGGTCTTCGGCCCCGACCCCGAGGCTCACCGCCGGGCTGAGCGTCCCTGGCTGCACGGTCGTGGTTTTCCGGAGGAGAAGCTCCAGGTCAGAGAGAGGGTCCCACGGGCGGTCAGGGTGCCGTGGCCCCAGGTCGTGTCTGTGGAGGCTGGGGCTCGGGGGGGCTCGGGGCCCCTTCCCTCGAGTGTGATGCACCCACGGAGTGACCCCTGCCACTTCGGGGCCGATGGGTGGTCAGGGTCACCAAGCGGGGTCCGTCCACTTAGGGGCGCAGTTCGGGGAACTCAGTGTGGCCCGCGTTCATTCACTAGCCCCCGCGGCCTCCTAGGTCTCTAGCGATGCCCCGCTGTCGGGCTTTGTCGAGCTCTCCTGTGTAGACCGGCGGACGATTGGATGGACCTGGCCTTGGAGGTGTGAGGGGTTGTTGCCAAGTTACTGGTTCCAGGGCCGCCCTGTTGGCAGTTGCGTCCACCTTGTTGTTTCCCTTTATCACCGCTGCACCCCCTTTGGTGACCCCCACAGTGAATCACTGCTGCCTTTATGGGAAACTGCACTGCTTCTAAGTGCTTCAGTATCCTTAAGCCATGTTTCACCTGTTTATATTCTGCAGTAAGCGTCCCTCTTTCCTTCCAAATAGACTGTGTGTGTGTGTGTGCGCACGCGCGCACACACACAAGCGTGTCGGATGGCATACGCATACTAGAATCTGTGTAAACATTCAACATCTTCCCTGTCCCGAGCTCTAAGGCTCAGGTGAGGGCTGTCAGCTCCGCCTTTTGGGCAGAAGTCCCTGGGAAGGCTTCGTGTGTCTATCACTTGGGTCTGGGAGGTCACCGCGTGTCCCCCCAGCCTTTTTCCCTCCCTCATAAAACTGCTCCTCTCTGTGGACCATTCTTCTTTGGGGTTTGGGCGACACTCACTTCCTGCCTCGGGGCAACTGGAATCGATCGTGTCTGTGGTTTCTATTCGGTCATGCTCCCGGGGCCCCGTTTCTGTGGGTAGCTGGGTAGCAGGGTTTAGCGTGTGACCGGTTTTTGTGGTGGCCACTGGGTTGTCTAAAAGCACAGCCTGCACTTGCATCCACCCTTCAGGGGATAGCCACTGTGTTCCCTTAGGACTTAACAAAGCCGGAACCTGGTGTGGGGTCCATATAGTGATTGGATTTGCTCCAGGGAGGTCGACTTGCTCTGTCCGGGGAGGTTTGTCCCCAGCCATTAACATCATCCTCTTGTGCCCTGTGTCTATGGGGACACCACCCTCCAGCTTGCCTCCCATTAGGTGGACAGCAGCCCCCAATTTATGTGAGATATCTGCGATATCTCTTCCCAGCAGGGGTACAGGATATTCGGGGACATACTGGAAGGAATGGGTGAGTGTGTGTTGGTCCACTTCACATTCTAGTGGCTCTAAGAATGCCCGTTCTTGGGCCTTCCCTGATAACCCCATAATTTTACAATCTTGGGACCCAGTTTGCCTGATCTGGTGATGAGAACCAAGTAAGTAGCATCCGTGTCAACTAAGAATTCGACAGGCTTTCCCCCTACGGCCAATGTTGGCCAGGGTTCCGGGGGGTTCAGGTGGTGTGCCAGCTTAGGAGTCCCCAGCCCCGTCATTCTTCATCTCTGTGGACCATCTGCCTTCGAGGGCTGTGGCCGGGATCTGCCATTTCTGTCCCCCTTCGGGGGCGGCAGGGTCATTCTCCCTTCCAGTGTCCCTCATTTACATATGGTGCACTGATTGGGTCCTAGTTTCCTTGGCTTGATGTCCCTCCGTGGGGGCCGGGGGTCACTTGCTGGAGTCGAGAGTCTCCATGGGCAGGTAGTCCGGATTCCTGGGCTGACTGGCTGACACTGGAGGCCAGCAGCCAGTAGGTGGGCTTGCCTCTGGCCCTCTTTACTCTCTGACTTTTCTTCCTTTATATCTCGGTTATTAAACACCCAGTAGGCAACCTGGACCAGACAAGAGGTCGGGGTATCTGGTTCTATTTCCAGCCTGATGTTTATGCCTAAAGTCAGGGGCAGTTTGGGAAATGAATTACGACCTCAGGATTGCGTTCCTTCCAATGACTCAGGGTCAGTGGTGGTACAGATTCGAAGGCATTCCCGGGGTGCTCTAGGAATGCCAAGCGGTTTTCCATTGGCTCCTGACTGATTTCCTTTATCTTATTCCAGTTGACAGGTTCTTGCCTGCTGCCTGGATTCCCTTTAGGACTATATCTTTATAATAGGTCAGCCTCAATCTTCTCTTCCCTTTTCCATTGTCTCCGTGGTCCCAGTCGGGTTCCTTATCCGGGACCACTTGATTCCCCATCTGAAAATAGCATGACCTGCGTTGTTTCTCTTCCCTGTGGCTGCTTCCTCTCAGGCTTTTGAAAAGACCACGGCCTTTTCTTCCCCTTTAGGAGTACATTGAGGAGGCTCTGGATGTCGGCCCAGGTGCTGGGGATTGCCAGAATTTGTTACCGACCCTTTCGAGTCCATCCACAGCGAGGGTCCTCCGGCCGGTGTCGTTAGAGCCAACAGAATGAGACCGAGTTTGGTTCAGAAGCAAAGGAAAGTTTTATTCTTTGACCAGAGAACGGGGAGGTGATGCACAATGTTGTGTTAGTTTCTGCAGTACAGCAAAGTGACCCACTTATATCAATATATATACATACATTCTTTTTCATATTCTTTTCCATTATGCTTTATCACAGGATACTGAATACAGTTCCCTGTGCTCTGCAGTAGGACCTTGTTGTTTATCCACTGTCTATATAATAGTTTGCCTCTGCTAATCCCAAATTCCCACTTCAATCAATCAATCAATCAATAAAAATAAATAAAACCAAAAAAATGGAGAGGCTAGAGCTCCTGCTCTAGAGCACATGCTTCCCCAACAGGCAGAGGAGGGGCTGCATTATAGGGTCTCAGCAGCTGGGAGGGGGTGAGGTTCTCCCGGGGCGGGCACAGGTGCAGCTGGGCTGCTCACGCTCCAGATCCAGGGCGGGGAACACAGCCTTTCTGCACCAGGCCCACCACCGCCCTACTGGATTGAGTGTCGTGGGCGGGGCTTCTGCACCTGGCCCCTGGAGCGCTGGGAAACACGTATCTGATGTGAGTTTAGTGCGAGGCCTCTGCACACGGCCCCTTGTGAGCCAGTGACACTAGACTCAGCACACAGGAAAAGGAAAGGTTAGGCTTGATTTCGTTACCCACACTCTATCTTTACCTCTTGGAGTCGTTTGTGGCCTTTGCCGTGACAGGCCAACCTGGGAGACAGGGACTAGACGAAAAGGCCATCCAGCCGCTCCGGGTGTGGCCTGGGGGCTCCTCTGGTGCTGGCTCCACTGAGAGGCAAGCTGATTCTCAGGGGGCTTCACACTGGCAGATGCTTGGAAAGAACTGAAAACACTCTACATCCTGTTGTCCAAGCAAAAGGGACTCAGTTTGGGGCTGGTCTTCCCAGGCTGGTGAGCCCGGCCACCAGTCTATCTGGCGACTTGGTGCTGTCTGGATTAGTCCGTGTGTCTGTACTGATGTTGGGGGCATCTGTACTGATATCCACCGTCCCAGGCCCGCATTTCCCCAGAGGCCGCGGCACCACCAACCTTGGCGACTCTACTTCCAACCACGGGGGGGCGCAGCGGCATCACTAAAAAGATTCCCACGACAAAGCTGCTAGGACACAAGGTTTGGGGAAAAGACTCATGGTTGTGGTGTTTTGTTTTTTGTTTGTTTGTTTTTATGATAAATTGTTCTAATACAAACTCAAATGGGGTTGTTCAAAACAGAACCTGTTCCAATCCCCTCATTTTGCAAATGAGAAAACGAAGGCCAGAAAGCTCCAGGGCCTCAGCCTCCCAAGGTGCACAGGAAGTTGGTGGCCACCTACGCTGCAGGCTTCTCCAGGGGATGCAGCATGACCCAGCCAGGGGCTGGGGCTGGGCGAGGGCCATGCACAGCTCGAAGGACACAGGGAGGCTTGGTGACAGCAGCCCCACTGTGTGCCATGGAGAACTGCCCAGGAAACCTCAGCATCGTTTCCAGATTGGAGGAAGTCGTAATGTAATGGGAAAATGAAGGAGTGCACAGCACAGGAAGAGTGGATGATGGAAGCACGTGGAGCCCAGAAGGGCTTCACTGGTTGCATCTGCACCTGTAGGGCCAGCAATCACCCTCGAGCTCCTGGCTGCCATGTTTGCACGGAGAGCTCCTTCCCTCCACGCAGAGCTCCTTCCCTCCACGCAGAGTTGACGAGCTCTGTCTATTTCTGAGTGTCTGATGAAGGATCCAATTTAAATGATTATTAGGACAGGCCAAAGCAGAGCAGCGCTGACCACTGAAGACCCTGCACGCCGTGGGGAGCTAACGCAGGAGGCTGTTGAAGGGAGCCCACCAATGGATGGAGCCTAAGGACTGATTATCTGGTCTGGTGCATCTCTAGCATTCAGACAAATCCCCATTAAAATTTTTTATTTTATTTACACTTTTGCTGCATTTAGTCATGATCATTCTAACTTAATTGCTGTTGTCTGTGTAATTTTATTAACTGTCTTTTCTTAGATATACCTTGTGTACCTTTCCAGGGTAATGCAGTAAATAAAGAGGAAAAGAACTTGAGAGACTGAAGCACTCAGAATGAGTCATTTCCTGGTTATCAAACCTAATCCTGTACTAGCGTGGATGCTGTATCCATGGTTAACCTCATGAGGAAGCAAGCTGTTCACCTCTCATTTCCTTAAAGATGTGCATTCCATTTCTTCTAGGGGCAAATAACCTAAAAGACAATTAAGCTAGACAATAAAAGATAGTTATGCTTTATCATTTCTATAAATTCTGCCCTTCTCCAAAATTGTCTTGATAAAATTTACCCAAAAAAGCATATGATATATTTATAGGACATTCCATCCAAAAACAACAGAATACAATTTCTTCTCAAGTCCTGATGAAACATTCTCCAGAATAGATAATATCTTGGATCACAAATCAAGCCTTGGTAAATTTAAGAAAATCAAAATCGTATCAAGTATCTTTTCTGACCACAACGCTATGAGACTAGATATCAGTTACAGGAAAAATATCTGTAAAAAATACAAACAGGTGGAGGCTAAACAATACACTACTTAATAACCAAGAGATCACTGAAGAAATCAAAGAGGAAGTCAAAAAATACCTAGAAACAAATGACAATGAAAGCACGACCACCCAAAACCTATGGGATGCAGCAAAAGCAGTTCTAAGAGGGAAGTTTGTAACAATACAATCCTACCTTAAGAAACAAGAAACATCTCAAATAATCAACCTAACCTTACACCTAAAGAAATTAGAGAAAGAAGGACAAAAAAACCCCAAAGTTAGCAGAAGGAAAGAAATCATAAAGATCAGATCAGAAATAAATGAAAAAGAAATGAAGGGAATGATAGCAAAGATCAATAAAACTAAAAGCTGGTTCTTTGAGAAGATAAACAAAATTGATAAACCATTAGCCAGACTCATCAAGAAAAAAAGGGAGAGGACTCAAATCAATAGAATTAGAAACAATAAAGGAGAAGTAACAACTGACACTGCAGAAATACAAAGGATCATGAGAGATTACTACAAGCAACTCTATGCCAATAAAGTGGACAACCTGGAAGAAATGGACAAATTTTTAGAAAAGCACAACCTTCTGAGACTGAACCAGGAAGAAATAGAAAATATAAACAGACCAGTCACAAGCACTGAAATTGAAACTGTGTTTAAAAATCTTCCAACAAACAAAAGCCCAGGACCAGATGGCTTCACAGGCGAATTCTATCAAACATTTAGAGAAGAGCTAACACCTATCCTTCTCAAACTCTTCCAAAATATAGCAGAGGGAGGAACACTTCCAAACTCATTCTACCAGGCCACCATCACCCTGATACCAAAAACAGACAAAGATGTCACAAAAAAAGAAAACTACAGACCAATATCACTGATGATCATAGATGCAAAAATCCTCAACAAAATACTAGCAAACAGAATCCAACAGCACATTAAAAGGATCATACACCATGATCAAGTGGGGTTTATCCCAGGAATGCAAGGATTCTTCAATATACGCAAATCAATCAATGTGATACACCATATTAACAAATTGAAGGAGAAAAACCATATGATCATCTCAATAGATGCAGAGAAAGCTTTCGACAAAATTCAACACCCGTTTATGGTAAAAGCCCTCCAGAAAGTAGGCATATAGGGAACTTACCTCAACATAATAAAGGCCATATATGACAAACCCACAACCAACATAGTCCTCAATGGTGAAAAACTGAAACCATTTCCACTAAGATCAGGAACATGGCAAGGTTGCCCACGCTCACCACTATTATTCAACATAGTTTTGGAAGTTTTAGCCACAGCAATCAGAGAAGAAAAAGAAATAAAAGGAATCCAAATCGGAAAAGAAGAAGTAAAGCTGTCACTGTTTGCAGATGACATGATACTATACATAGAGAATCCTAAAGATGCTACCAGAAAACTACTAGAGCTAATCAATGAATTTGGTAAAGTAGTAGGATACAAAATTAATGCACAGAAATCTCTTGCATTCCTATACACTAATGATAAAAAAGCTGAAAGTGAAGTTAAGAAAACACTCTCATTTATCATTGCAACAAAAAGAATAAAATATCTAGGAATAAACCTACCTAAGGAAACAAAAGACCTGTATGCAGAAAATTATAAGACACAGATGAAAGAAATTAAAGAAGATACAAATAGATAGAGAGATATACCATGTTCTTGGATTGGAAGAATCAACATTGTGAAAATGACTATACTACCCAAAGCAATCTACAGATTCAGTGCAATCCCTATCAAACTACCAATGGCATTTTTCACAGAACTAGAACAAAAAATTTCACAATTTGTATGGAAACACAAAAGACCCCGAATAACCAAAGCAATCTTGAGAAAGAAAAATGGAGCTGGAGGAATCAGGCTCCCGGACTTCAGACTATACTACAAAGCTACAGTAATCAAGACAGTACGGTACTGGCACAAAAACAGAAATATAGATCAATGGAACAGGATAGAAAGCCCAGAGATAAACCCACGCACGTACGGTCACCTTATCTTTGATAAAGGAGACAAGAGTATACAATGGAGAAAAGACAGCCTCTTCAATAAGTGGTGCTGGGAAAACTGGACAGCCACATGTAAAAGAATGAAATTAAAATACTCCCTAATATCATACACAAAAATAAACTCAAAATGGATTAAAGACCTAAATGTAAGGCCAGACACTATAAAACTCTTAGAGGAAAACATAGGCAGAACACTCTATGACATAAATCACAGCAAGATCCTTTTTGACCCAGCTCCTAGAGAAATGGAAATAAAAACAAAAATAAACAAATGGGACCTAATGAAACTTAAAAGCTTTTACACAGCAAAGGAAAACATAAACAAGATGAAAAGACAACCCTCAGAATGGGAGAAAATATTTGCAAATGAAGCAACTGACAAAGGATTAATCTCCAAAATTTGCAAGCAGCTCATGCAGCTCAATATCAAAAAAAAACCCAATCGAAAAATGGGCAGAAGACCTAAATAGATATTTCTCCAAAGAAGATACACAGATCGCCAACAAACACATGAAAGAATGCTCAGCATCATTAATCATTAGAGGAATGCAAATCAAAACTACAATGCAATATCATCTCACACCGGTCAGAATGGCCATCATCAAAAAATCTACAAAAAATAAATGCTGGAGAGGGTGTGGAGAAAAGGGCACCCTCTTGCACTGTAGGTGGGAATGTAAATTGATGCAGCCACTATGGAGAACAGTATGGAGGTTCCTTAAAAAACTAAAAATAAAACTACAATACGACCCAGCAATCCCACTACTGGGCATATACCTTGAGGAAACCATAATTCAAAAAGAGACATGCACCACAGTGTTCATTGCAGCACTATTTACAATAGCCAGGACATGGAAGCAACCTAAGTGTCCATTGACAGATAAATGGATAAAGAATATGTGGCACATATATACAATGGAATATTACTCAGCCATAAAAAGAAACGAAATTGAGTTATTTGTAGTGAGATGGATGGACCTAGAGTCAGTCATACAGAGTGAAGTAAGGCAGAAAGAGAAAAACAAATACCATATGCTAACACATACATATGGAATCTAAATTTAAAAAAAAAGGTCATGAAGAACCCAGGGGCAAGACAGGAATAAAGATGCAGACCTACTAGAGAATGGACTTGAGGACACTGGGAGGGGGAAGGGTTAGCTGGGACAAAGTGAGAGAGTGGTAGTGTATATATGGACATATATACACTACCAATTGTAAAGTAGATAGCTAGTGGGGAGCAGTCACATAGCACAGGGAGATCAGCTCGGTGCTTTGTGACCAGCTAGAAGGGTGGGATAGGGAGGGTGGGAGGGAGACGAAAGAGGGAGGAGATACGGGGATATATGTATATGTATAACTGATTCACTTTGTTATAAAGCAGAAACTAACACACATTGTGAAGCAATTATACTCCAGTAAAAATGTTAAAAAAAAAAAAAAAAGCTTATGATAGACCTAATAAAAGAAGAATGAGCTGGGAGCTAAGGATCAAGGGGAAAAGGTACAGTAAGTACAGTAATGCTAACATGTAACATAGTTTCTATAACAGAGTATGAAACATGACTCTGAGCTTCCTGGAGGCGAAGGCAAAAGTGGAAACGAGAAATATGTAATAACAGCAGCAGACAGAAAACGTGATTTTTTAAAAAATTATTCTTCCTTGAAACCAAATCTAAAAAGAATTGGTGTATGTAAGGATTCATATGATGGCTTTAAGTGAAGAAATGATGGACAATATCCTCCATAAGAGTTCTTGCACAAATTGAAGGCAGTAAGAATTGATACTCCGGCACAACCAGTAAAGTTAATCCTGAGAGGGGCTGGGCCAGCCTAAGCGAACTTGTGAAGAAAAACTCAGAATTCCAGCAAATGGAGGCATGGAATTAAGGTGGCTGTTTCTTCTACATCCTTGTGCCTGGAGCCAGGTATGAATGCTGAAGACAGCTTGTTCCCGTATAAACTCAGATAGGATTGGTCAAAACAGGGTCCTGCAAGAATTCTACATCTCTGATTTGAAATTATAAATGCTTCTCCTGGGCCGTGTGTCTGGCCCCTTGGCAGACACTGGGGCACCCACGCCAGGCTGTCTAAGCGCATCCACTGGCAGCTCCGGGAACCAACAGGGGACATCTCAACGATACGTGTGTGACACAGCTTTATTTCATCATTTCATCTCTGGATTGAATTTTGAGCAGATGTACATTGCTCTCTTTTTTTAAGGTAAAAAGCAATGAAAAATGCTGTGGTTTTGAAATTAAGTGAGCCCTTGAAAAATATCAGCTTTGTTTGGCTTCGGGTTTTGTTTTTTCCTATACTCTAAGTTTCTCTTCTTGGCAGCAAAATATCTAATTGAAAACTCAGCATGCCCACTGCCTCCCCACTCCTTCAACAACAACAAAAAATCTGTGGAAAGTTTTCACTGAGAGAAGTTTTCAGTTTGGTTTTATTTTTAAATGATAGTCATTTACTTAATCTTTTAAGCATTTGTAATAAATTAATCAGTTAACACCCGTGTATCAGTTTCTAATGTGTCTAATATTGCCCTGAGCTACAAAAAAAAAAGATAATTTCTTCTCACAAATATCATGATCTTGTTGGAGAGGAGAAACTGAGACATGTGATACAGTTAGAGGACTAGTAAGTAGGAATATGTGTCAGATCCCCAAGTGCAAGTTCAAAGGAGGGACCACGGTGGGAAGGGGTGGTCCGGGAAGAATTCAGGGTCTTTACCCGTGCAGTCATTCCTCATGCCTGAGAGAATGAGAAATATCTGAGAGCCCTGCTGCTCTCGGCCCTTCTCCAATCTGACAGATATTTATCCAGATCCAAATCTCTCCCCAAGTTTCACTGTGGCTCCTTGTAAGAACAGGAAAATCCTGCCCATGAATCAGACACTGGGAACTGCACAGAACCTGGTCGGCTCTGAGCTCATCAGCTCACACTGGGATTCCTGAGCACAGGCTTGCATTCCCGCTCTCAGTCTCCCTTGGCGACCTTCCACTCCAGCATCATCTTTTGTGCAGAGAACCAGGCACGTTTCTCATCAGCATTAATCCTGCTCTCAGCCAGGTATGTAGATGAGCACCAGGATGTGAATCTGTCAGAGGGATTCCAGCCCAGCCTTCTCTCACAACTGGGACACTGGCCGAGTCATGGATACAACCTGATCAGACATGAGGCTGACAGGTACATTCTTTATAAGTATGGTCCTGTTTGAACTTTCGCCTCATCAAAAATGTAACAACCGATGAAAGAAGAAATCCCTACTTCTTTCTTAGTGTATTTTTATTTTTTCAAAATTTTATGACCACTGTTGAGGAAAGGAGTAAGTTTTGGAATTACCGAAACAACATGTTGATGGCAGCAGGGTGCCAGCTTCATCGGCTCCCCCATCCCACTGAGACCCCTTGACGAGCCAGGGGACAGAGACTGGGCAGCAGCGGAGGTGAAATTTACTAGGTGGGACCTTGGGTTCAACTGACAGATCTGCTGCAGTCCTATCAGCCCTCTCGGGAATTATAACACATTTCAACTTTGTACATTTCACATATTTCAAGTATGAGAGCTCAGGACTGACAATAACTGACCCTCATTCGCTCAGCAGACCTTTATTTCACACTGCGTGGCCCGGTTCTGGGCACTGTGGTGAGGACGTTAACAAATGGTCCTGCCCTTTGGGTGGTCACTGTTTTATAGGGGATCTCTGAAAGCAAGACGGAAGCAAGGTCCTAGAGGGGTGGCCTTTGAACTGAATCGGTCTTTCAAAATAAGTTGGTCAATAGAGTTGGACCGAGGGAAAGAGAGTTTTGGAAGATGGACCTTTCAGAAAAAGCAATTAACTTGAGCCAAGGCATGGACACAAAAAAGCCAGAGCATTTGCAGAATTTCAGAATTTCAGACTGGGTAGAAGGAGCACGAGAGGGGCTTTGAAAAGTACGGCTGGAGAGGTAACGAGAGTCCAGATCTCATGTCGCACAAAGGACCTCTTATGCTACCCAAAGGAATTTGGATTTTTTTTTTCCTTTAGGCATAAGGAAGCCATTGAAGGGTTTTAAACAGGCAGCAAAGTAATCAGATTTACTCTTTGGAAATAAGAACTCCTGATTAGTTAATGAGCTCATATTTCTTTTCTTTCATGTTAACCATTGTTTTATTTTTTGGTCTTTAGACTCTATTACTGATTGAAATAACAAAATGACTGGAGTTAAGAGGCTATGCCACTTAACCTTCTAAAGTCTCAGTTTCGTCTGTTTTTAAAATAGTGGTTACATTATCTGCTTTACCTTACTAAGTTTGATGTAAGAGTGAAGTAAGATGAAGGCAGATAAACTGGCTTGCGGTACTATTGTCATTGGTGTGCCTGTTGGACTCTTATCAGTTAGCTGGTACCAAGCAGGTTACAGATGAATCAGTGTTTACTTTCAATGGGGAAAGGATAGTCTTTTCAACAAATGATGCTGGAACAATTGGATATTCACCTGCAAAATATATATATGAACTTACTCCCTTACCCCCTACCATATACAAATATTAACTCAAAATTGGCCATAGATCTAAATGCTAAGCACTAAGTCTATAAAATTTCAAAAAGAAAACATAGAAATATAGGAGAAAATCATTGTGGCCTTGAATTACACAAAGATATCTTAGATATGACACCAAGACAAAATTCAAAAGAGAGAAATCGGTAAATTGGATTTTGTTAAAATCTAAAACACTTGCTTTTCAAAACACATCATTAAGCAAATACAAAGATAAGTCTCAGGCTGAGAAAAATATTTGCAAATCATATATCTGATAAAGACTTGCAGCTCAAAGAACTCCATGACTCCATAGAGAACTTTACAACTCCATAGAAAGAAGACAAACAATCCAATAAAAATTGGACAAAAAACTTGAACCAAAAAATATACTATGGATAAAAAAGCACATGAAAGCTGCTCAATATTATTTGTGGTTAGGCACTCACACATATTTGTTGAGTGAATGAGATATATATAGAGACAACTTTATAATATCAGTTGTGGCTATTTCGGGTGAGAAAGAGAACAATGATTATATCATTATTAGCCAAGTGAGCCTCAAATGAGTTAATCCAAATAATTTACATCAAGGTAAATTTTTAATCTAAAATATTTATATATTTGAGGTAAAACTGGTAAATTTCTTCTTAAATTATTTGGATAATAGTTCAGGGCTCCCCTGGTGGTGCAGTGGTTAAGAATCCACCTGCCAATGCAGGGGACACGGGTTCGAGCCCTGGTCCAGGAAGATCCCACATGCCGCAGAGCAACTAAGCCTGAGTGCCACAACTACTGAGCCTGCGCTCTAGAGCCCACGAGCCACAACTACTGAGCCCGCGCACCACAACTACTGAAGCCTAGAGCCCATGCTCTGCAACAAGAGAAACCACCACAATGAGAAGCCCGTGCACCGCAACGAAGAGTAGTCCCCGCTCAACGCAACTAGAGAAAGCCTGAGTGCAGCAATGAAGACCCAACACAGCCAAAAATAAAATAAATAACATAAATAAATTAAAAAAGAAAAAAAAATCTTAGTTCAAAAACTTGAGAGATGTTATACCATACCATTTTCTATCTTGGCTGTTAGAATTTGTGTGTGATTTGAGGATCCAAACCTCAGGTTGATCAAGTTCAGGATCATACTGAACAGATGTATTCACCTCCCATCCCTCCTGAGAGCCCTGGGAAGTGACAGCGTAGCAGCACAAAGGGGAATAAACCCTTACAACAGAGAAAGTAAATGAGAGGGATTTCAGTAGACAAGACATTTCAACACATGCCCAGAGGACAGTAAAGCAGATGGACAGGGCAGCAAAGGAAGCTGGAGCCCAGAATATAATAACTGGGGACCCTGTGGAGTCTCGCCTGTGGAGGCCTGGAGAATCTCAGGCCTCAGAAATGCGAGGTACAGTGGGCATAAGTGAAGGAGAAGGCAGAAGTACAGAGGGGATGATGGGCTGTGTGTCTTTGTGGCTGCTGTGCTGTCACCTCTCTTCCACCCCCTCCCCACCCTTTCCCGAGCATGTGGAAGGCCAACATTGCCACTATTAAAAATAGTGGTAAAGGAGGTGGGTATTTTTGGGTTTTTTTAATAAATTTATTTTCTTATTTATTTATTTTTGGCTGCATTGGGTCTCTGTTGCTGTGCGCGGGCTTTCTCTAGTTGCGGTGAGCGGGGGCTACTCTTTGTTGCTGTGCGTGGGCTTCTTATTGCGGTGGCTTCTCTTGTTGCAGAGCACGGGCTCTTAGGTGCATGGACTTCAGTAGCTGTGGCTCGTGGGCTCTAGAGCACAGGCTCAGTAGTTGTGGCACACGGGCTTAGTTGCTCTGTGGCATGTGGGATCTTCCCAGGCCAGCGCTCATGTTCCCTGCATTGGCAGGCGGATTCTTAACCACTGCGCCACCAGGGAAGTCCCTAAAGGAGGTTTTTGTAAAAGAGACTGTACCAGTTTACCTAGGAAGATGTAAATCTTCTGTCCTAGATGCTTCGTTACAGAGACTCCTTCTGGCATCACGGAGTGGGGATTGACTCTAACCCAGTCGAGCCACCTGTGGTGAAGGACCAGTTCCTTTTTACAATTTTTTAATCCATTGCAGACTGTTACTTTTTAGAATACAGTGGAAATGAATTACTAGAAAAGATAAAAATGTAAAGGCAAAGACATGCCAAGTACAAGCCCAAACATTTTATCATTAGATCCAAGAGACACAAGATTGCATTTCAATCAATGTAATCAGAACAAACAAAATAGGGGGAAAAGAATTATAAAAATGGTACATATTTATTGATAGTGAGCATGTAGTTTTTGTCATTCTGTGATTGTAACTAGAGGTTATAAAAGAAATAGTGATTGTCCACACTTTAAGCCTATAAGCATTGGATGGACATCACATATAAAAATATTGAAAGTTTTTATTGTAAAAAGTGAGCCTGATTCTTGCTTTTAAATGTACTTAATCCATGTTGGATTATCAACAATGCTATTCACAGAGGATAATACATACCTAAACTGTTTCCATGTACTTTTTTCTTTATTTTTTGAAATAAAATTTACACACCCAAAAACTTTCCATTTTAAAGTGTACAATTCAGTGGTTTTAAGTATATTCACAGAGTTGTGCAACTACCACCACTATCCAATTCCAGAACATTTTCATCCCCCCAAATGGAAACTTTATACTTGTTAGTGGTCATTTCCCAAACTCCCCTACTCCCAGCCCCTGGCAACTGCTAGTCGCCTTTCTGTCTTTATGGATTTGCCTATTATGGACATTTCATATAAATGGGGTAATACAATAAGTGGCCTTTTTTGTCTGGCTTCTGTCACTTAGCATCATGTTTTTAAGGTTCATCCATGTTGTAACATGTACCAGTACTTCATTCCATTTATGGCTGCATAACATTTTGTTGTATGGAGGGATCACAATTTGTTTATCTGTTCATCTGTTAATGGGCAATTGAGTTGTTTCCACTTTTTGGCTATTATGAACAATGTTGCTCTTAACATTAACATACAAGCTTTTGTGTCAAAATATGTTTCCAGTTCTCTTGGGTATATCCCTAGGAATGGAATTGCCAGGTTATGTAGTTACTTTCTGACTTTTTCAGGAACTACTGTTTTCCACAATGGTTGCCCATTTTACATTCCCACCAGCATTATATGATGGTTTCAGTTTCTCCATATCCTCGCCAACACCTATTATTTCCCCTTTTAAGTCATAATTATTATAATGGGATGTAGCTGTTGTTTTTAGTGTGTGTGAAATGATAAATCATTGTAGATTTGATTTGATTTGCATTTCCCTAATGATATTGAGCATCTTTTCATGTTTATTGTCCATTTTTATGTCTCCTTTGGAGGAATGTCTATTCAAATCATTTGCCCATTTTAAACCTGAATTATTTGTCATCTTCTTATTGAGTTGTAAGAAATTTTTTATATATTCTGGATACTAGACCCTTATCAGATACATGATTTACAACATTTTTTCCCATTCTATGGGTTGTCTTTTTTTTTTTTTAATAGTTGATTTATTTATTTATTTATTTATTTTTGGCTGTGTTGGGTCTTCGTTTCTGTGCAAGGGCTTTCTCTAGTTGCGGCGAGCGGGGGCCACTCTTCATCGCGGTGCGCGGGCCTCTCACTGTCGCGGCCTCTCTTGTCGCAGAGCACAGGCTCCAGACGCGCAGGCTCAGTAGTTGTGGCTCACGGGCCCAGTTGCTCCGCGGCATGTGGGATCTCCCCAGACCAGGGCTTGAACCTGTGTCCCCTGCATTGGCAGGCAGATTCTCAACCACTGTGCCACCAGGGAAGCCCTATGGGTTGTCTTTTCACTCTCTTTATAGTTTCCTTTGATGCACAAAAGTTTCCGGTGTTGATGAAATTCAGTTTGTCTAATTTTTTCTTTGCTTACTTGTGCTTTAGGGGTCATCTCTAAGAAACTATTGCCTAACCCAAGGTCATAAAGACTTACGTAAATGTTTTCTTCTAAAATTGTTATAGTTTTAGCTCTTGAATGTAGATATTTTGTCCATTTTGACATAATGTTTAAATATGTTGTGAGGCAGGGGTCCAAATTCATTCTTTTTGCATGTGGTTAATCAGTTGTCCTGGCATCATTTGTTAAAAAGAGACTATTCTTTTCTCCATTGAATAGTCTTGGCACCCTTTCTCAAAAAAATCAATTGACCGTAAATGCATGGGTTTATTTCTGGACTCTCAATTCTACTCACTGTTCTATATGTCTATTCTTATTTCAGTGTCACCTGTGTGGATTACTGTAGCTTTGTAGTACATTTTGAAGTTAGGAAGTGTGAATCCACCAAGTTTGTTCTTTTTCGAAATTGTTTGGGCTGTTCTATGTCCCTGGCATTTCTGTCTGAATTTTAGGATCAACTTGTCAATTTCTGCAAACACAGTAGCAGAAATTTTGATAGTGATTGCACTGAACTGTAGATCAATTTGGGTAGCGTTCCCATCCTAACAATATTAAGCCTTTCACTACACATACATGAGATGCCTTTAATATTTATTTAGATCTTCTTCAATTTCTTTCAGCAATGTTTTGTAGTTTTCATGTATAAGTCTTGCACTTCTTTTATTAAATTTATTCCTAAGTATTTTATTCTATTTTAAATGGAATTGTTTTCTTAATTTCAATTTTGGGCTGTTCATTGTTATTGTATGACACAATTGATTTTTGTCTATGGTCTTGTATACTACATACTTCCTGAACTCATTTATTAACTCTAATAGATTTTTTGTATGTGGAATCTTTAGGGTTTTCTGTAAATAAGTTCTGTCATCTGCAAATAGAGACAGTTTTATTTTTTGCTTTCCAGTCTGGATGCCTTTTATTTCATTTTCTTACCCAATTGCCCTGGCTAGAATTTCCAGTACAATGTCTTGTTCCTGAACTTAAGGGGGAAAGCTTTCAGTCTTTCACTATTAAGTAATATGTCAGTTGTGGATTTTTTGTAGATGTGCTTTATCACATTGAGGAAGTTGCCTTCAGTACCTAGTTTGTTGAAGGGTTTTAATCATAAAAGGGTGTAATTTTGTCAAATGTTTTTTCTGAATCAACTGAGTTGGTCACATGGGCTTTTTCCCTTTATTCTATTAATGTGGTGTATTACATTGATGGATTTTATATGTTGAACCACCTTGGACAGAGAATTCCTTAAACATCTGAAGGCAATAAACCTCTGAATCTTTGTGGGGGGCTGGGGTGCTCCATGTGCATGTGGGATAATACCTTTAACCCTCAGACAGGCAGCTTAGAGCTCTGCCTTAGCCTTCACTTCCTGCTGGCACAGAACCTCAAGGTCAACTAGAGGGGAGAGCTTTTATAATAATAAATTACACAATAATTTGAATATGTAATCTACATGTAATATAAATATATTATACAAGTATATATATTTATTTGTAAATATTTATGCATCCAATATAGGAGCACCTAAATACATAAAGCAAATACTAAGAGACCTAAAAGGAGAAATAGACAGCAATACACCTTTTTATACAAAGAAGCAAATTATATTGTATAAACTTTGTGTGAATAATACATGCCACACGTATTTGATAAACATGTATTAATGTCATGTATATTCAGTTTATTTATAATTATTTATAAGTTATAATTTATGTTTTATGATAATTCATTTATAATACATATAATACATTCATTTATATGAATATGTATGTTTTAGTAATTATATAAATTTATTACATTTATATTTTACAAATTACCAAGCTCTCCAAGATTAAGAGCTGGGCCAACAAAATGGAAGCCCTGAGCAGCAGGTTGGCTGCTGTCCTGAGGACTACCTGGCATACCTGTAAATGCCTACAAACTGGTGAAGCAGCTGACCACAGACTGGCAGTGCTGGAGGACCTTGTCCTGAAGGACTCAGCCACAGGTTTCACTGCCGACCTCTCAGTGCAGTGGCAGTCCGTCTCCACTGCGGAAGTCAGCAAGGCCCTGGATTCAGACATGATTTCCAAACGGGAACTTCCAGGAGCCAAAGACCAGGCAATGCCGAGTGTGGACAGCTCCTTTGGGATGGCCTATGATGAGACTTTCTGGGGGTGCCACCATGGCAACAGTATGCCACAGCTGCTCATACCCCCTTAATAGAGGAGGGCACATGGGACAGTCTACACCTCATCAGGTACTACGATGTCATGTCTGACATGGAAATTGAATTTATTAAAAATAAAAAGGCTGATGAAGCATGCTGACGAGAAAGTACACTGAATTAAAGCATCCATAAAAAATATGGACAAAGGACCTGAATAGACGTTTTCCCAAAGTTATACAAATGGCCAACACATCCATGAAAAGGTGCTCAATGTCACTAATCACTATGGAAATGCAAATCAAACCCCACAATGAGATACCACTTCACCCTGTTAGAATGGCCATCATCAAAAAGACAAAACATAACAAATGCTGGTAAAGATGTGGAGAAAAGGGAACCCTTGTGCACTGTTGGTGGGAATGTAAATCGGTACAGCCACTGTGGAGAGCAGTATGGAAGAGATCAGATTTGTGGTCACCAGAGGCAGGGGGTGGAGGGTAGGGGAACTGGACGAAGGTGGTCAAAAGCTACATACTCCCAGTTATAAGACAAATAAGTCCTGAGGATGTGATGTGCAACATGATGACTATGGTTAGCACTGCTTTATGATATATTTAAAAGTTCTTAAGAGAGTAGATCCTAAGAGGTCTCATCACACGGAAAAAAATATTTTTTGTATCAATATGAGATGATGGATGTTAACTGAATTTATTGTGGTAAACATTTCACAATATACATAAGTCAAGTGAAATATACATATATTTTGCTGTATACCTTAAACCTATGCAATGCTATATGTCAATTATATCTCAGTAAAACTAGGGGGCAGAGATGAGAAAGTTTACAAAATAAAGTACATTGCTTTAAAAAAAAAGAAATTAGTAGTGCACTGGTCTACATTCTGTCATAATTTCTTTATTGTGAGTAAAATATTTTCCTGTCCTGTAGCTGAGTCATCAAAATATACTCCTATACAAACCTTAAATGCAAAACCATATTAAACATGCCAGCTTGGGTTTCTCAGCATTGTGTTAAAATGCTACAAAATTATGTATTTGAGCATTCTGAATTTCCCTACTTGTCTCATTGTGGACCAGTAGCCAATGGTTTGCAGACCAGCACCAGTGAAGGAGCCCACCTAGGAACTCTTCCCTGAGCAAAGCCCTCACATGTGTGAAACTCTAACTTCCTCTTCCACAGAGGGTCCTGGGAGGAAAATGGACCCATCAAGCCACAGCCAGGGAATCCCTCACCACCTACCCAGAACAGTCACCTGCTTCATTCACTCATTTATTGATTCACACATGCATTCAATGAATGAGAATTACCACAGGAGGAAAGTTAAAAACACCCAAAGAGAGATTTCCCTGGCAGTCCAGTGGTTAGGACTTCTTCCAATGCAGGAGGTGTGGGTTCGACCTGTGGTCGGGGAGCTAAGATCCCACATGCCTCCTGGCCAAAAAACATAAAATAGAAGCAGTATTGTAACAAATTCAATAAAGATTAAAAAAAATAAATAAAAACACCCAAAGAAAGTAAACAGAGCAAGTAACTCTGGAGTAAAAAAAAAAAAGATTCAAAGAACAGAAGAGAACTTTAGAGGAAAGTTTAACTGAATCATTAAAGATTCAACAAGAGATATTAAAGAATTTCTCGGATTCAAGTCAGTTTCCTTTTGAAACATAAGAACATAATGTCTTGAAAAAGAAAGCAAAGATAAGCATTTGGAAATGAAAAATATGATCGTCAAAAAATTTTTTTTCAAAAGAAAGAATTTCAAAGTTAATCAAAATAACTTACATCAAGGGGTGGGGGGGTGGGTGGGAGAGATTAAAGGATGAATGAGATGGGAAAGTATTTAAAAAGAATTAATAGAAGTAGGCAGTCCAGGACATCTAATATTTGACTAGCAGGAGTTCTAAGAAGAGATACCAGAAAATGAAGGGTAGGAGATCATTCTTTTAAAGTGTGAGGAGGACAAAACTTTACTCGGAACCAAAAATGTTCAGAGTAAATGGGACCATAGAATTCCAAGCAGGACAAAAGAAATTAAAAGGCTTGAGACTCATCTTTGTGAAATTTCAGAACAGTAATAATAATAGGAGACTTAGCAATATTCCAAAGAGGAAAAAACAGACCATCAACCAAGGAGAAGATTTCAGCTGGTATCAGGTTTTTCTCATCAGCCACACATATGTTAGAAAATACTGAAGCAATGCCTTCAAATGCAGAGGAAAAATTATTTTGAAACTTTAATAATTGGCCCAGACAAACAATAAACTATGCAAGGGAAATAAATGCATTTTAAGTGATACTGGAAGTTCACCTGTCACATCTTTTTTCTCCAGAATTTACTGGAGAATATACTCTAGTCAACTGAAGGAGAAAGCCAAGCAGACTCACTGTGGAGGCTACTGAAGGTCCAGATGGGGCGGAAGACTCCAGATGATGGCACATGAGTTTGTCCCAGAGAAAACTCAATTAAAATTATAACAATTAAGGACTCTGGGAAAAGGAGGACTTCATGCAGTTAGTGTGACAGGCAGATAAATTTTAGGTTACAGTGAAGGTATATTACTCCTTTTCCAACAAGAAGTATAAAAATAATTTAAAACTTAAGGAGGGGAAAATGGAAAGATGTGTGAAGACTGGCTCAGATGTGACACTTGTACTGTGTGAGCTTTGAGCATCTAGTGCAAGTACAGAAAGGGGGTTCATTTGACTGTCGTGAGCCCCATTCCTCTTGGACATCACCGCAGTTCTGCACTGGACACTTAGAGAAGGGAATGTTAACCGGGAAATCCACCCAGCGCTGCAGGAGCAGTGTTTACAAATTCATAAAGGCTGCCCTTGGCTTTCTACTTTTAGAATCAACCTGTAGACATTGAAGACTTAATTATAGTTGCAGAATGAAAGGTAAAATATTATCAGCCTTAATAAAGTCATAACTGTCAGAAGTTGTCAGTGAACAAGGGTAAGGAAAAAGGGAAGATTGTAAGGCATTTTATATGGCGCAAGGGAGTCAAAAACATTGACAAATGTTGATGAAACAAAGAAATAGACTATGTTGCTTAATATGACAACAGTAACCAACATAAAAATTTTTTGAATTGTCAAAAAAATTGTCAAAAAATTGTCAAAAATTTAGAGAAATGGAAATGGGGAAAGGCAGTTCTATAAGTGAGATAAATCTTTATCTTTTGTATCAAGAAGTAAATAAGTATTGTTTTAAATATATTGGTCATTTGCGTTTCTGTGAAATGTCCAGAAGAGGTGAATAAATCTATAGAGACAGAAGGTGGAATGGGGATTGCCCAGGGCTGGGACTGAAAATGTGGGGTAACTGCAAATGGCCAGTAGGACCGTTTTGGAGTGATAGAACTGTTCTAAAATTGGATTGTGGTGATGCTTACACAACTCTGTAAATTTACCAAAATTCATTTCATTGTACACTTAAATAAGTGAATTTTACACACACATTATACATCAATAAAGCTGTGTTTAAAAAAGAACTGTTAAAAATTGATGGATTATTGGAAGTTTTAGCCACAGCAGTCAGAGAAGAAAAAGAAATAAAAGGACTCCAAATTGGAAAAGAAGTAAAGCTGTCACTGTTTGCAGATGACATGATACTATACATAGAGAATCCTGAGGATGCTACCAGGAAACTAACAGAATTTGTTGGTAAAAATTCATTAATACAAAATTAATGCACAGAAATCTCTTGCATTCCTATACACTAATGATGAAAAATCTGAAAGGGAAATTAAGGAAACACTCTCATTTACCACTGCAACAAAAAGAATAAAATACCTAGGAATAAACCTACCTAAGGAGACAAAAGACCTGTATGCAGAAAACTATAAGACACTGATGAAAGAAATTAAAGATGATACAAACAGATGGAGAGATATACCATGTTCTTGGATTGGAAGAATCAACATTGTGAAAATGACTATACTACCCAAAGCAATCTACAGATTCAGTGCAATCCCTATCAAACTACCAATGGCGTTTTTCACAGAACTAGAACAAAAAATTTCACAATTTGTATGGAAACACAAAAGACCCCGAATAGCCAAAACCACCTTGAGAAAGAAAAACGGAGCTGGAGGAATCAGGCTCCTGGACTTCAGACTATACTACAAAGCTACAGTAATCAAGAGAGTATGGTACTGCCACAAAAACAGAAATATAGATCAATGGAATAGGATAGAAAGCCCAGATATAAACACAAGTGCATATGGTCACCTTATTTTTCATAAAGGAGGCAAGAATATACAATGGAGAAAAGACAGCCTCTTCAATAAGTGGTGCTGGGAAAACTGGACAGCCTCATGTAAAAGAATGAAATTAGAACACTCTCTAACACCATACACAAAAATAAACTCAAAATGGATTAAAGACCTAAATGTAAGGCCACACACTATAAAACTCTTAGAGGAAAACATAGGCAGAATACTCTGTGACATAAATCACAGAAAGATCCTTTTTGACCAGCTCCTAGAGAAATGGAAATAAAAACAAAAATAAACAAATGGGACCTAATGAAACTTAAAAGCTTTTGCACAGCAAAGGAAAACATAAACAAGATGAAAAGACAACCCTCAGAATGGGAGAAAATATTTGCAAATGAAGCAACTGACAAAGGATTAATCTCCAACATCTGCAAGCAGCTCATGCAGCTCAATATCAAAAAAACAAACAACCCAATCCAAAAATGGGCAGAAGACCCAAATAGACATTTCTCCAAAGAAGATATACAGATTGCCAACAAACACATGAAAGGATGCTCAACATCACTACTCATTAGAGAAATGCAAATCAAAAACTACAGTGAGGGTATCACTTCACACCAGTCAGAATGGCCATCATCAAAAAGTCTACAAACAATAAATGCTGGAGAGGGTGTGGAGAAAAGGGAAGCCTCTTGCACTGTTGGTGGGAATGTAAATTGATACAGCCACTATGGAGAACAGTATGGAGGTTCCTTAGAAAACTAAAAATAGCACTACCATACAACCCAGCAATCCCACTACTGGGCATATACCCTGAGAAAACCATAATTCAAAAAGAGTCATGTACCACAATGTTCATTGCAGCTCTATTTACAATAGCCAGGACATGGACGCAACCTAAGTGTCCATCGACAGATGAATGGATAAAGAAGATGTGGCACTTATATACAATGGAATATTACTCAGCCATAAAAAGAAACGAAATTGAGTTATTTGTAGTGAGGTGGATGGATCTAGAGTCAGTCATGCAGAGTGAAGTAAGTCAGAAAGAGGAAAACAAATACCGTATGCTAACACATAGATATGGAATCTAAAAAAAAAAAAAAAATGTTCTGATGAACCTAGGGGCATGACAGGAATAAAGACGAAGACATACAGAATGGACTTGAGGACACTGGGAGGGGGAAGGGTAAGCTGGGACAAAGTGAGAGAGTGGCATGGACTTATGTATACTATCAAATGTAAAATAGATAGCCAATGGGAAGCAGCCACACAGCACAGGGAGATCAGCTCGGTGCTTTGTGACCACCTAGAGGGGTGGGATGGGGGCGTGGGAGGGAGACGCAAGAGGGAGGAGATATGGGGATATATATATATATGTATAGCTGATTCACTTTGTTATAAAGCAGAAACTAACACACATTGTGAAGCAATTATACTCCAGTAAAGATGTTAAAAAGAAAATCGATGGGTCAAAGAACAGATGCAAAAGCACATTATTTAGAAAATGTTAGGTTAATGTTAGGTAACCAACAGGAGTAAAAATAGATGTTTTCAAGAATCATTTAGGAACAGTGGGGCATGGTGAGAAAGTGAAATGGAGGCTGTTGTTTATCATTTATGCTTTTCTCTGCTATTTGATTTTTTTTATCGACACATAAAAATTAAAAAAAATTTTAAACATTTAGATTCGTTGATGCAAAAAATAAATTCCTATTTTTAATCTTTTAAAATTTAAATATGAGTAATGATGCCATTGGGTAAATGAGCAGGGTTTTTTTTCTCCTAAAGACCAAGGCCAAGTGGCACACTCTTTGACAAGCCACCATTGGTAACGCGATGGAGGCAAGAGCTCAGCTGAGCATAGTGAGAAGTGTGCAGCACTCCCAGAATAGAACAGTGTAAAGGAGAATAAGCAACTGACCATCCCGGGAACAACATTTGGTACAGCTATGCGAAGTGGTTGCCATGGATTAACAGATCAAACATAAATAATTTTCAGGGAAGCAAGTGCCCTAGAAAACGAGATGACAAGTGAAGTCGATAATGTTCTCAGCTGTCTTCATCTGTTTGTGTAAGAACGATGCCAAAGTAATCATCTGTATGCTTGGGTTCTGAGCCTCGTGAAGCAGCCTTCTTAACCTGGCCCAAAACTGTTAGGGTGGCTGATGAGAGACTGTCAACTGTGAAAAACAAATAGCAAGAAGTTTTCGAGATGGGAAGTGTTAGGGTGGGTCTGGGGGCTTAAAGCTGCAAGCTGAGGGCCTTGCAGTTGGTCTAGTCACCAACACACTCAGCACCAAGGTTGCTACAAAGTGCCTGGGAATATTTCAGTGTCATTTTGTTGGGTAACCAGAAACTTTAGACATGGATTCCCTTTCAAGTAAAGTGCTATGTGCTATGTTGGTAATAATAGTAAACCCATTGAGGGATCGCATGCAGCCAAGCAGACAAGAAAAGGGAATGTGTTGCCTTGGGCCAACTCCATCGTATTCAATTCTGTTGCACAGTCTTCCTAATAACAGTCTTGGTTTGCTCATTTTTTTCAAAATCCTCTTTTTACTTAAAAGTGTTCTTCAACCAGTTTGAAACTGAATTCTAAGAGAAAGCCAGTTGTGAGCCGGGGAAGTTGGAGACTGATGTTCTCCTGGGTCTGTTCATGAGCCCTGGGGCCTGCTTTCTCTCAGACATAAGGAGGCGCATGTGAGATCCCCACCAGCTACAAATGTTCACGTGCTAGGCAGGATGCAGAACTTCAGGGGGTATAAAACAGCGACCTTCCTGAGTTACACGGGACAAATTAATAAAACAGTAACTAGCAATAGAGACCAGCATATAGAGTGTTGTATGGTGTGTATGTGTCAAGTTTTGTTCGGGTCCTTTGATGTTGGGTACGTGAAGCCATCAGTGTGTATGAAGGTGTGTGTGTGTCCGGGAGGATGCAGATGATACTCAATATCTTAAACATTGAAAGGAAAATATGAATGAGACTAAATTATGATCACTCTCCCGTCACTCATCTATCCCCCCTTTTCCAACTCTATCTGCTCACATGTTAAGCTGCATCTCTTCATGTTTTACCCCAGGTCAAGGTGATTACTGAGCTCAAAGATCTAACAAGTTCACCACAGACAATGCCTCCTTGACAATATGCACCTAATCCAGCACTACCCAAGTCCACTGTTGGGACACACATTATCCGGCTATAAAACCCCAAATGCAGGTGGAGGTGGTGGTCCTCTTCCTTTGGACCTTCCCTCTTCCGCACCCTAAATAGAAAGTTAGAGAAAGACACTCAAACTCTCTCTTCACCTTTATTCCAGCCCAATCACTTTATTCTTCAAAAAAAGGAAAAGAATTGTAATAATTAACATAATTTTTCCCTGGACCCTGTTTTCTTATGTTCACTTTGATTGGACGTATGTCTTTTGCCTACCATTTCTTTTTCTTGGAATATCTAAACAGCTAGAGTAAAGAAGGCTGTTTTTTTCTTTTCCCTTTCCTTTAAAACTTAAAAGTTGGAGTTCCATAAAAAGTCAAAGTGGGGGACGGGGACTCATCAAAGAAATAATGCAAGAGGATTTCTCAGAACTACGAGTCACTAGTTTCTGTATTGAAAAGCCAACCAAGTAACCAAGCAAATAAGCACAATCACATCAGAGCACGTTGTCAAAATTTTTCAGAATTCCAGGACAGAGAAGGTCCTAAAACCTCCTAAAGATGAAGAAAAGAAAATGCAGTTAAGTGGAAGCCAGAAAGCAATGGAGCAATGCCTTTGAAATCCTAAAGAAAATGTTTTCATCCTAGAACTATATACCAAGCCCAACTATAAATCAAGTGTGAGGACATAATAATGGTATTTTTTAATGTACAAGTTCTCAAAAAAATTTTTTTGTCCCTTATATCAAAAAGCTAAAAAAAAGCTGAGCTTTTTTTTTACTAGAAGCTACCAGAAGATGAGTTTCACCAATAAAAATGAAGACAAGGAATAAAAGAAATAAGAAATCAGCACAGGAACAGGCAAAGAAATGGTGACGAGAGATCCCATGAGGACAGCTGTGGACCAGGCCTGGAGGACAAGAAGTCTGAACTAGAGGAAACTGGAAGGTTGTAGAAGATGTTTCTCCTGAAAAAAAAAAAATGAAATTGATCGAATGCTTGATGTGATCTGGGGGAAGATTTGGACAATTTGTGAAGAGTTTGTGGTTGAATTAGCAAAAAAGACATAAAAATCAAGGGGGGAAAATAAGATTATTAACTCCAAGAAAAACAAAACTTTGTACAGAAAGGGAAAAGTAATCATGATTTACTACATGGCTCAGCTACAGGTAACATTTACATGGTCATAATGATGTAAATACTGAATACTGAGCTAATTATTTTACAGCATAGCTATTTTTGGAACTGGGAGGAGAGACATAGTTAAGTAATCCTCTTTTATAGTAGGAAGATAACCTACAGCTGAACAATTGAAAAGTAGAAATAGAAGCATGCCATTAGAGAATTATACCCTAAAACAGGTAAACACAGCTGTCTCAGAGTAGAAAATGAGGTGAGAAAGGGATGGAGCCTGTTGTTTCTCACAACCAGCTTGTTAGCTTCAACTAAGGGCATATATAGATTTGATAAATATTAAAGCTAAGACAAATACACACAAAAACAATCCAATTAACAAAGGGGTTGGCACCAAGATGGGTTGCTTCTGAGACCATAAAAGTGTGGAAACCTGAAGCTTCCATCGACAAAATAATTATCCAAACTGGCTTCAATTAGGGGAAAAGAAGACATATATACTTGCAGTCATTATAGTCAGAAATTAGTGGAATTTTCTGGAATTACAACCTTCTAGAACTAATAAGAAATAAGAAAGATATTAGAAGTGGGAAATGGCTTACATTATGAAGCAGAGGGCTGGCTTTAAAGAGCTCAGATTATTTTACGAAGCTGTGCATCATCAGTTTAGGTTTACAGCTTCAGTGTCTGAGCTTGTGCTTTCACATAGGGCAAACCATGCTGTGGGTTACATGTATCCGTGGTTAATGGTGATCCTCACCCACATAAGAAGGGGTGATATTGGGAGACTGGCTATATGTGATCATTCTCCAGCTTACTTCTAATCAGCGATGGAGATTGTCTAAGCTCTGGGGGTTTCCAGCCGTTCTTGTCCTCAGTTTTCAAGAAAAAGATTCAGTGTGGAAACAGTCTGGAGGGAGTCATGGAAAAGGAGAAGGCTCAAGAAGAAAACACTTGGGAAATGCAGTCGCCTGGTGTCTAGGAAGAAGATGTTTGTACCACCAAGACACTGGAATTCAAAATAACAGATCAGATTTGCACAGCCTTATATAAGGCAGTGGAAATGAGAAACAAAAGACAAAAAGACTGGCCCCGCCGTGACTGGCAGTGCATTCTGCGCCCATCTGTTTGGGTTTACTGAGTTGTCCTTTGCCAGCAGAGTTGGGGAAATGCATAAAAATAATTCCATCCCATCTCAGGCAGGCAGTATAATCAGAAAGGGAATATAATAAACCAATTCATGGAAATGGTGGGGTGTACCCTGTAAAAACTTAAAGCCAACATCTCTGAGCCAGGGTTGACTTCTTCAGTAAACTTTTGCTGAGTTTCCCAAGACAGCATGTCTCTTTCTTCTTTTCCCAGAAGCGTCCCAACCCAAAAAGCCTTTGGAAATAATGTCCTGTGCCAGTTTCCTAATCCCAAAACTCTACAGCAGATTATCCTAAAATAATGTCATTAGAAATGCTAGACTGGATTCTCAGTTGATTGAATTATAAGTTGATATGAAGTCAACTGCAACTATAAAATTGGACACTAAATCCTAATCATGTCCCTTGAACAACAACAAAAATGTGGAGAGGGAGTCCTTCAGTAAAACCTGGGCTTCTTCGTGTCTCACAAATCATGACGCTTGGACTCCTTAAGTAAAATAGTGAGGCTCTGTCTTCTTCCTTTGACCCCACAAGCCATGCGGGCCCTCAGGGGGAGAAGAGGCAGCCCTGACCCCTTGTGTATGCATCAGAGCCCCTGCGGGAAGCAGCAGTTCACCCAGGGGCCGCACTTCACACACATCCATGCAGAGACCTTCCACAGAGCTGTGGGCCACCCCAAGGCTCCACCAAAGATGCGAAGAGACCCCAAGGTGAGCATCATTAGGGAAAAAGCCAGGTTCCCCCGGTTTAATGGGAAGACAGGAGAAGGGAAGGTGACCAGAGCCCAGTGGCTACATTCTTGGAGGGACAGTTATTACCTGAACGGTGGGCCGACGGGGAGAGCAGGGGAGGACGATCCTGAGCTCTCTTCCCTCCTGCTCTCCATCCTCTGGCCAGGCCCAAAGCTGGCTGACAAGAAGCTGAAAAAGGGAGTTCACAGGGATCAGTCTCCCAGGATTCAGACCGAAGAGAAGAACGGATGGGGAAGGTGGGGAGGAAGGAAAAAATGAGGAGAAACCAGCACAACTGGCATTTGAGCCAAAATGGTTGACTTAGACAACACCTGGAATTGATTTTTCAGAAGCTTGAAAAGTATGTATATTAACATGTGTGTACGTGTGTATGTAAAATAGAGATCACACACACACATGGACTAATCATCATTGTACCTCCAAAGTGATCTCAGTTCGCATAGAGTCATGAAGACACAAAACACTTTATGTTATACAAATATGGATGTCATAGCAACCCCCTGCCCCACAAGACTCCCGTTCAGCCTGAAGTGAGAGGCCTGGATGTTGTATTTTCAACAGCTCAGTGAGTGATTCATTGCACATAAAGTTCTGAGAACCAGCCACTTCAGTAGTCAATATCAGTCATGCACCTCTAAGGAAAAATGCATTTAAGCAGATTATTTTCCTTCTGATGACGGGGTTGGACCCTCTCTAACCAGAAGGAGAAGGAGCAGGAAAGGTGGAAAGGTGTGAAGGGAAGGACAGAAGGCAGAGAGAGGAGCAAAGACAGCTTCTGAAGGAAACAGGAAAAAAGCAGGCAGGAGAGGGGTAAGAAATAATAAGAAAGAGGAATCAGAAATGTGCATGTGTGGCTGACATCATAGTAGAAGTTTTATGTAGGGTCCATTTAAAACCTTTAAAAATTCTAAGCACTAAGAACATTATGACTACCTGCTGAGAAGTTCTAAAGACCATGACACCCTGGTAGCTATGAGCGCACCCACGGCCCAGAGCTCGGTTTGTGAATACCAACCTGCAATGAAAGAAACCAGGGATCCTTGGAGAAATAGCTGATTCTAAGGCTGGGGCAGGAAATATGCAAGATGTACCTGGAGCATCTTGTAGGGTCAGGGAGTGAGAAAGTACTCAAAAAACAAACAAGCAGGAGCATCTGAAAGGGACACAGGATCCAACCTGAAAGAGCTCCCAACAGCCAAAGCAACAGAATAAAGTATATTGGACTACAGCCCAAAGTGCAGATAAATGTACACGAGTCCACAATTCTGTAAATAAATACTAAATAATTAAGTGAGGGGAAGAGATGCGGTTTTCATACACAGGAATTCCAAGCAATACACACAGATACTCCCCTCGCTGGGAGTGGAGTTTAATTTCCTCCTTGGAGGGTAGGCTGGGCTTAGTGACTTGCTCCCAAAGAATAAAGAAATGGGAAGAGAAAAACAGTGACTTTACAGTGGAGAAACCTGACTGACACCACCTGAACCAGGTGGAAGTGAACATCACCAGCAATGTCACGTGGAGATCTGTGCCCTCAGTACCACATGTGGAAAGGACACATCTCCTCGGGGATAATCTTGCCAGAAACCCATCATTCTGCTCCAATTAGGAGGACATCAGATGAACCCAAATTCAGGGACATTCTAAAAAATGCCTGCCCAGTACTCCTCAAAACTGTCAAGGTTATGAAAATAAGGAATTGTCACAGAGCTGAGGATCCCAGGGAACATAACAATGAAAGCAACGTGGGGTTCAGGATGGGACCATGGAACAGGGAGAAGAGATTATGGGAAAACGTGTTTGAATTCATGTTTTAATAAAGTCTGGATTTTAGCTAGTAGTAATGGAGCAATGTTAAATTTGAGGAATTTTAATTTTTTTTGAATTTTATTTTTTTATACAGCTGGTTCTTATTAGTTATCCATTTTATACATATTAGTGTATATATGTCAATCCCAATCTCCCAATTCATCACACCATCACCACCACCCACCCCACTTTCCCCCCCTTGGTGTCCATACGTTTGTTCTCTACATCTGTGTCTCTATTTCTGCCCTGCAAACCGGTTCATCTGTACCATTTTTCTAGATTTCACATATATGCGTTAATATACGATACTTGTTTTTCTCTTTCTGACTTACTTCACTCTGTATGACAGTCTCTATGTCCATCCACATCTCTACAAATGACCCAGTTTCGTTCCTTTTTATGGCTGAGTAATATTCCATTGTATATATGTACCACATCTTCTTTATCCATTCCTCTGTCGATGGGCATTTAGGTTGCTTCCATGACCTGGCTATTGTAAATAGTGCTGCAGTGAACACTGGGGTGCATGTGTCTTTTTGAATTATGGTTTTCTCTGGGTATATGCCCAGTGAGGAATTTTAAAATTATTCAAATAATTTTAATTTTAAATAAAAAATCAAATATCTATTGGAACTATTGATACTTCCTATAATATCTAAAGCAGTTTTTAAGACATTGGCTTGAGTAGTATCTTAATTGAATTACAGTCCACTTTTGAAAAACCAATACTGCAAAAAACAACATAAACCCTCCTGCTTCACTTTATGCACAGTCATCATCTGGATGTTTCCGTTCACTTTACTGAATTAAAAGTGGCTCCTCCTCCAGGAAGCAAAAAGTAGCTGCCATAGGAGTTCACTGGCCAGAAGTTGCACGAATAAAACCTCACGTAAAATTTCTGAAATTTTCCTTGAACTAAAAATAAGCAAAATGAGTTGTTGATGACTAGATTGCTGATAAGGTCACCCCGGGAGACATTCCAGAAGCTCTGCAGATAATCATCTGCTCCCACAGTGAATTTCATACAGTTGGCCCATAAGAAGTTTCACTCTCTGAAGTGATAAGACGTTCTGATTAATGCAAAAAATTCTCTTTTAAGGTTCAAATAGGAAGCAACTATTTGGATAACTAGAGGCACTATGAAAAAATTAGGTATTGAAATGGGATAATAAGTCCCTGTGCTGGTAATTGGTAACTAGAGGCTGAAACGTGGTTGCGGTGCCTTTTTTCTGGATGAACCTCAAAGCCCTTGACTCACGGTGGTGACAGCGAGTGGTACGTTTCTTTAGACACCTCCCTCTGGGGACAATGAACTGGTTCAGAGCAGCTCTGGCTAGAGATGGTTTACCCAGGGATAAATATTCGATTATAAGGCTTTTTATTCCTAGAGTACTGAATCCCAAGGATTCTCTGCAGGGCCAACTTAAAGGACATTTACTGAGCAAGATGTTTCCTGAATGTTTCTCATGGATTGGAAAATGGTTTGTAGGGAGAGAGGACACCTGTACTTCTCTGGGCACCAGATTCCAAGAGTGACCGATAAGTTCCAATCGCAGCAGCAGTTTCTCCATCTAAGGCCTTCAGAGATGTTGAAGGACAGAGGCAGACAGACAGACAAAGACAGACGGAGAGAACCAGACTTAATGTTCCCAAAGTACTAATTCACCACGGAGAAGACAAAATGTTTCCGTAACTGTGATAGAGCATCCAGTGGCAGCTAAGTTTTATTTCATTCTTATGAAAATACAGATTTTTAAATTTATCCTAACCAAAATATTGACTTTGTTCTCTTTTAAATATCATTCTCCAATATGAACTGCTGAATCCTGGGACCACAAGTAAGATACTCTGAAGGGCTATCTCCTTATCTCACACCAAGAGCACAACTTACATGGAAACATTCACAGCTAATTCATCCCTGTAGACATCCCTCCATCCCTGCAGACATCCCTCCATCCCTGGATGGAGAACAGAACCAGATATCCCCATGGGGACGGCTAAGTGGTTTTTTTAACTACAGAAATGACTGGTGACGTGGACCAGGAAAAGTTTCTAGATGCGGACAATCTTTGTCATGCACCATGGCAGGAATTCCACAGTCTCAAACAAATCCTTGCCGAGATATTTGGATGGATTCAAATCTTAACTTTGAGGGGAATCCCACCTCTGCTGCCGCTGCCCCTAACAGCCCACCATGGACTGAGATTGTGTGGACTTCGGTTCCAGCCAGAGCCCTGGCCTGATGTACCAACATTTATAACCAGAGGTCACTCACTCATTTGGTAACCAGAACGTATCTTATTCTCTTAATGACTTGATTGAAACTTCCTAAGAAGCAGAGCTATGTCTTTTAACCCCAAATCCAGCTCAGGCCTAACCTGATGAACCATAAATATTTGTCCAATGAATGAATAAACTACACTGTTTTATCACGCAAAGTCTCTTGCATAAAATCTAACGTGATCCTCTCAGAATCTGCCTCCAGGAAGATGTTGTCTCTTTTAAGGAATGTATAAGCATCTTACATTAGAATCAGAATTATTTAACTCACTAAGCTTAGCTTTTTGCCCTGGCAGCCAAATCAGAACCAAATAGTGTATTCAGTAGCAGTAACGAGACAAGGCCTTACAGTCAGAGTGTTTTCTTTTCTGATTTTAGTTTATTAAACTTACTGTTTATTTATATTTTATTCTAAGCTGCCTCAAATTGAGAAAGACAGTGATCGTTAAATAAATAAGTAAAAAAGTGGCAGCGTGGGTTATGTTAACTGATCCATGATTTCAAGGTGTCCTGTTCCTCCCCCAGGGGCAGGAGACTACGTTTCTTCCCCTCCCTAGGAAGCCAAGGGGTGTTGTCTGTGTCCTGGGGGCAGGAGAGTTTTCCGTTCCTCCCCCAAGGCAGCTGGTTCTGCTTTTACACCTCCAGGGGCAGAGGGTGCGTGGGTGGGCTTTGGGCTGGTCCCCAGGGGCAGCTGCCCTCCTCTGTCCCAGCACCGAGGGCCTCCAGTCTCCTGCGTCGGGGTGGGAGCTCCTTTTCCATCTGGGCTCCCGGCTGAGGGACATGCTCGCCCACATGAGCCTTGGGAATCTGCCTTCTCACTTGTCTGTATGGAGCCGCCACCTCCTCGAGCTGCGGGTGATCTGGCCTCTCCTGGAAAGGCTGGTCCCTCTTTGAAATTCCGTTTACTTGGTGACCTTGTAACCTCGGCTCTCTGATGGGCTCCAGAAAACTCATGATTTGATAGATTATCCAGCTTGTTGTCATTGCTAAGGTGGGAGTGATGTTCTTTTGCGGTTTTCTACATCCTAAGTGGAAGCAGAATCACCAAGGTGATAGTTTGAACCACCACTGGGTGTTTTTCGAACACCCTTCAGCTGTGGAGCCATGGTTCCCATCCCCTCCTGCCTTCCTTACATCCAACTGGGGCCCGGGCTCTGATCCTTTGCCAGGGTTCACATTCCGATCAAACCCATGACCTGAGTTTATTAGTCCCATGCCCAGGCACCTGGGTAACCAGCCGTCCTGATGGGAAATCAGATTACACCACGGGGTGGAGAACCACAGCCTCCTATGTAGTTATCACTTTTCACATCAGGGCTGTATTTTGGCAAGATCTCATTAAGTTTTCACAACAGGAACTTTGAAAAGCAACACATAAGGTTTACATAGTACAAAGTGAAATAGAGATGAATCATTTTCATAATTAATGCGTAGTAATTATATCAACACAGTCAATCCAAGTAATTTAATCTTAGCCCCATGATATGGGCTCTGAAGTTACCACGAGCTTGTTTGGTCTGGATCAGTACTTGCCAGATTCGTACTTTTTCTTGAGCTTTTTGATTCATGAAAATATATGATAAAGTCTATATGGAAAATGAAAGCCTTGGTACCTTCCTGAAAGTTATTTTTACAAATTATGGAGGCCTTTATAACAATATTTTTGCTAATCATCGTCTTTCCAATTGTCTTTATTTTCTATCTTAACTTGTCCTTGGAGGGTTACTGTTTCTGGTTGGTATTATATATGCCTGGAGAAAGCAAGCAAAATGTCCATGTGAGGTATCCTACTCCAGCAGTGAGATTAACCAGCTTTCCTGAAGTTGCTAGAAGATTGTACAGAACAAAAATTATACTGTTTAAAGTTTTAAAGCAAGTAGTCTCCAGTTTAAATAATGGCAGATGACTGGTTTTTCCCTAATAAAAAAGCTATAAATACAGTAACTCTATTATAAGGGCCACATGCTACAAATTTTTCTGAAACAATTTTTTATAGTTTAAATTACAAATACCAGAAGTCAAATGTTTATAATTAAAAACTTAAAGTCTGGTATCACAAATCCCAGACTGTCAAACACAGAGCACATACCTTTTTTTTTTTTTTTTGAATTTAATTTTATTTATTTTTTTATATACAGCAGGTTCTTATTAGTTATCCATTTTATACATATTAGTGTATACGTGTCAATCCAATTTACCAATTCATCACACCACCACCCGCCACTTTCCCCGCTTGGTGTCCATATGTTTGTTCTCTACACCTGTGTCTCTGTTTCTGCCCTCCAAACCGGTTCATCTGTACCATTTTTCTAGGTTCCACATATATGTGTTAATATACGATACTTGTTTTTCTCTTTCTGACTTACTTCACTCTGTATGACAGTCTCTAGATCCATCCACATCTCTACAAATGACCTAATTTTGTTCCTTTTTATGGCTGAGTAATATTCCATCGTATATATGTACCACATCTTCTTTATCCATTCGTCTGTTGATGGGCATTTAGGTTGCTTCCATGACCTGGCTATTGTAAACAGTGCTGCAATGAACATTGGGGTGCATGTGTCTTTTTGAATTATGGTTTTCTCTGGGTATATGCCCAGTAGTGGGATTGCTGGATCATATGGTAATTCTATTTTTAGTTTTTTAACGAACCTCCATACTGTTCTCCATAGTGGCTGTATCAATTTACATTCCCACCAACAGTGCAAGAGGGTTCCCTTTTCTCCACACCCTCTGCAGCATTTGTTGTTTGTAGATTTTCTGGTGATACCCATTCTAACTGGTGTGAGGTGATACCTCATTGTAGTCTTGATTTGCATTTCTCTAATAATTAGTGATGTTGAACAGCTTTCCATGTGCTTCTTGGCCATCTGTATATCTTCTTTGGAGAAATGTCTGTTTAGGTCTTCTGCCCATTATTGGATTGGGTTGTTTGTTTTTTTAATATTGAGCTGAATGAGCTGTTTATATATTTTGGAGATTAATCCTTTGTCCATTGATGCATTTGCAAATATTTTCTTCCATTCTGAGGGTTGTCCTTTCGTCTTGTTTGTAGTTTCCTTTGTTGTGCAAAAGCTTTTAAGTTTCATTAGGTCCCATCTGTTTATTTTTGTTTTTATTTCCATTACTCTAGGAGGTGGATCAAAAAAGATCTTGCTGCGATTTATGTCAAACGGTGTTCTTCCTATGTTTTCCTCTAAGAGTTTTACAGTGTCCGGTCTTACATTTAGGTCTCTAATCCATTTTGAGTTTATTTTTGTGTATAGTGTTAGGGAGTGTTCTAATTTCATTCTTTTACATGCAGCTGTCCAGTTTTCCCAGCACCACTTATTGAAGAGACTATCTTTTCTCCATTGTATATGCTTGCTTCCTTTGTCATAGATTAGTCGACCATAGGTGTGTGGGTTTATCTGTGGGCTTTCTATCCCGTTCCATTGATCTATATTTCTGTTTTTGTGCCAGTACCATACTGTCTTCATTACTGTAGCTTTGTAGTATAGTCTGAAGTCAGGGAGTCTGATTCCTCCAGCTCCGTTTTTTTCCCTCAAAACCACTTTGGCTATTCGGGGTTTTTGTGTCTCCATACAGATTTTAAGATTTTTTGTTCTAGTTCCGTAAAACATGCCATTGGTAATTTGATAGGGATTGCATTGAATCTGTAGATTGCTTTGGGTAGTATAGTCATTTTCACAATATTGATTCTTCCAATCCAAGAACATGGTATATCTCTCCATCCGTTTGTATCATCTTTAATTTCTTTCATCAGTGTCTTATAGTTTTCTGCATATAGGTCTTTTGTCTCTTAAGGTAGGTTTATTCCTAGGTATTTTATTCTTTTTGTTGCAATGGTAAATGGGAGTGTTTCCTTAATTTCTCTTTCAGGTTTTTCATCATTAGTATATAGGAATGCAAGAGATTTCTGTGCATTAATTTTGTATCTTGCAACTTTACCAAATTCATTGAGTAGCTCTAGTAGTTTTCTGGTGGCATCTTTAGGATTCTCTATGTATAGTATCATGTCATCCATAAACAGTGACAGTTTTACGTCTTCTTTTCCAATTTGTATTCCTTTTATTTCTTTTTCTTCTCTGATTGCCATGGCTAGGACTTCCAGAACTATGTTGAATAATAGTGGTGAGAGTGGACATCCTTGTCTTGTTCCTGATCTTAGAGGAAATGCTTTCAGTTTTTCACCATTGAGAATGATGTTTGCTGTGGGTTTGTCATATATGGCCTTTATTATGTTGAGGTAGGTTCCCTCTATGCCCACTTTCTGGAGAGTTTTTATCATAAATGGATGTTGAATTTTGTCAGAAGCTTTTTCTGCATCTATTGAGATCATCATATGGTTTTTCTTCTTCAGTTTGTTAATATGGTGTATCACATTGATTGACTTGCGTATATTGAAGAATCCTTGCATCCCTGGGATAAACCCCACTTGATCATGGTGTATGATCCTTTTAATGTGTTGTTGGATTCTGTTTGCTAGTATTTTGTTGAGGATTTTTGCATCTATATTCATGAGTGATGCTGGTCTGTAATTTGCTTTTTTTGTAGTGTCTTTGTCTGGTTTTGGTATCTGGTTTTGGGAGTGTTCCTTCCTCTGCAATTTTTTGGAAGAGTTTGAGAAGGCTGGGTGTTAGCTCTTCTCTAAATGTTTGATAGAATTCACCTGTGAAGCCATCTGGTCCTGGACTTTTGTTTGCTGGAAGTTTTTTAATCACAGTTTCCATTTCATTAGTTGTGATTGGTCTGTTCATATTTTCTGTTTCTTCCTGGTTCAGTCTTGGAAGGTTATACCTTTCTAAGAATTTGTCCATTTGTTCCAGGTTGTCCATTTTATTGGCATAGAGTTGCTTGTAGTAGTCTCTTAGGATGCTTTGAATGTCTGCGGTGTCTGTTGTAACTTCTCCTTTTCATTTCTAACTTTATTGATTTGAGTCCTCTCCCTGTTTTTCTTGATGAGTCTGGCTAATGGTTTATCAATTTTGTTTATCTTCTCAAAGAACCAACTTTTAGTTTTATTGATCTTTGCTATTGTTTTCTTTGTTTATATTTCATTTATTTCTGCTCTGATCTTTATGGTTTCTTTCCTTCTACTAACTCTGGGTTTTGTTTGTTCTTCTTTCTCTAGTTCCTTTAGGTGTAAGGTTAGATTGTTTATTTGAGATGTCTGTTGTTTCTTGAGGTAGGATTGTATTGCTATAAACTTCCCTCTTAGAACTGCTTTTGCTGCATCCCATAGGTTTTGGATTGTCGTGTTTTCATTGTCATTTGTCTCTAGGTATTTTTTGATTTCCTCTTTGATTTCTTCAGTGACCTCTTGGTCATTTGGTAACGTATTGTTTAGCCTCCATGTGTTTGTGTTTTTTACATTTTATTCCCTGTAATTGATTTCTAATCTTATAGTGTTGTGGTCAGAAAAGATGCTTGATATGATTTCAATTTTCTTAAATTTACTGAGGCTTGATTTGTGACCCAAGAGGTGATCTTTCCTGGAGAATGTTCTGTGCGCACTTGAGAGGAAAGTGTAATCTGCTGTTTTTGGATGGAATGTCCTATAAATATCAGTTAAATCTATCTGGTCTATTGTGTCATTTAAAGTTTGTGTTTCCTTATTAATTTTCTGTTTGGATGGTCTGTCCATTGGTGTAAGTGAGGTGTTAAAGTCCCCCACTATTATTGTGTTACTGTCGATTTCGTCTTTTATAGCTGTTAGCAGTTGCTTATGTATTGAGGTGCTCCTATGTTGGATGCATATATATTTATAATTGTTATATCTTCTTCTTAGATTGATCCCTAGATCGTTATGTAGTGTCCTTCCTTGTCTCTTGTAACATTCTTTATTTTAAAGTCTATTTTATCTGATATAAGTACTCCTACTCCAGCTTTCTTTTGATTTCCATTTGCATGGAATATCTTTTTCCATCCCCTCACTTTCAGTCTGTATGTGTCCCTAGGTCTGAAGTGGGTCTCTTGTAGACAGCATATAGATGGGTCTTGTTTTTGTATCCATTCAGTGAGCCTGTGTCTTTCGGTTGGAGCATTTAATCCATTCACGTTTAAGGTAATTATCAATATGTATGTTCCTGTGACCATTTTCTTAATTGTTATGGGTTTGTTTTTGTAGGTCCTTTTCTTCTCTTGTGTTTCCCACTTAGAGAAGTTCCTTTAGCATTTGTTGTAGAGCTGGTTTGGTGGTGCTGAATTCTCTTAGCTTTTGCTTGTCTGTAAAGCTTTTGATTTCTCCATCAAATCTAAATGAGATCCTTGCCGGGTAGAGTAATCTTGGTTGTAGGTTCTTCCCTTTCATCACTTTAAATATGTCATGCCACTCCCTTCTGGCTTGTAGAGTTTCTTGTAGAAATCAGCTGTTAACCTTATGGGAGTTCCCTTGTATGTTATTTTTCATTTTTCCCTTGCTGCCTTCAATAATTTTTCTTTGTTTCTAATTTTCGTCAATTTGATTACTATGTGTCTTGGTGTGTTTCTCCTTGGGTTTATCCTGTATGGTACTCTCTGTGCTTCCTGCACTTGGGTGGCTATTTCCTTTCCCATGTTAGGAAAGTTTTTAACTATAATCTCTTCAAATATTTTCTCGAGTCCTTTCTCTCTCTCTTCTCCTTCTGGGACCCCTATAATGCGAAGGTTGTTGCGTTTAATGTTGTTGCGTTTAATGTTGTCCCAGAGGTCTCTTAGGCTGTCTTCATTTCTTTTCATTCTTTTTTCTTTATTCTGTTCTGCAGCAGTGAATTCCAGGATTCTGTCTTCCAGGTCGCTTATCTGTTCTTCTGCCTCAGTTACTCATCTATTGATTCCTTCTAGTGTATTTTTCACTTCAGTTATTGTATTGTTCATCTCTGTTTGTTCTTTAATTCTTCTAGGTCTTTGTTAAACATTTCTTACATCTTCTCGATCTTTGCCTCCATTCTTTTTCTGAGGTCCTGGATCATCTTCACTATCATTCTGAAATCTTTTTCTGGAAGGTTGCCTATCTCCACTTCATTTAGTTGTTTTTCTGGGGTTTTATCTTGTTCCTTCATCTGGTACATAGCCCTCTGCCTTTTCATCTTGTCTATCTTTCTGTGAATGTGGTTTTAGTTCCACAGGCTGCAGGATTGTAGTTCTTCTTGCTTCTGCTGTCTGCCCTCTGGTGGATGAGGCTATCTAAGAGGCTTGTGCCAGTTTCCTGATGGGAGGGACTGGTGGTGGGTAGAGCTGGGTGTTGCTCTGGTGGGCACAGCTCAGTAAAACTTTAATCCGCTTGTCTGCTAGTGGGTGGGGCTGGGTTCCCTCCCTGTTGGTTGTTTGGCCTGAGGCAACCCAACACTGGATCCTACCCGGGCTCTTTGGTGGGGCTAATGGTGGACTCTGGGAGGACTCACACCAAGGAGTACTTCCCAGAACTTCTGCTGCCAGTGTCCTTGTCCTCACGGTGAGACACAGCCAACCCCCGCCTCTGCAGGAGACCCTCCAACCCTAGCAGGTAGGTCTGGTCCAGTTTCCCATGGGGTCACTGCTTCTTCCCCTGGGTTCCGACGTGCACACTACTTTGTGTGTGCCTTCCAAGAGTGGAGTCTGTGTTTCCCCCAGTCCTGTTGAAGTCCTGCGATCAAATCCTGCTAACCTTCAAAGTCTGATTCTCTAGGAATTCCTCCTCCTGTTGCCGGATCCCCAGGTTGGGAAGCCTGACGTGGGGCTCAGAACCTTCACTCCAGTGGGTGGACTTCTGTGGTATAAGCGTTCTCCAGTTTGTGAGTCACCCACCCAGCAGTTGTGGGATTTGATTTTATTGTGATTGCGCCCCTCCTACCATCTCATTGTGGCTTCTCCTTTGTCTTTGGATGTGGGGTATCTTTTTTGGTGAGTTCCAGTGTCTTCCTGTCGATGATTGTTCAGCAGTTAGTTGTGATTCCGGTGCTCTCGCAAGAGGGAGTAAGGGCGCATCCTTCTACTCTGCCATCTCGAGCGAATCTCAGCACATACCTTTTTAATTGAGGATCTGGCCAGGGGCCCCGGCAGAACTGAAGGCTGAGACTGGCAGTGAGAGTGGTCAGGGGTGGGCGTGGCCCTGCCTGCCGGGGCCCCCAGGGCATCCTCCGAGGGGGTAGGACTGTGCCCAGCTTGGAGGTGATGGATCACCTTGAAAGAGCAGCATGGGCAGGACCCATCTTTTATAAAAGCACTCACTTAGAATTGATGCCTTTCTGTTAGTGGAATAGAGCAAAGTCTGTCTGATTTTCTTATGTGGCCGGCTCTGCAAGGTTTCTTCTGCAACTGAGAATGACAGAGCAAGAATGCGTTTCTGGAAGCCAACTAGTCCAAACTCTTCTCCAGAGAAGAGGTGAATGACAATTCTACATCTAAAATGAAAAGATCAGCCAATCCTTTGTCAGATAAGAAACACATTTGGAAGAAAAAAAGGCCAGATGGATAGATATTTCACAAAACTAAACCAAACTATACCCCAAAATATAACTAGACAACAATATTAGCTTTCTTTAAGTGTTTAGAGCAGATCGCCCAATTTCGTAGTCTCATTTCTTAGGCTAACTTACCTTTATCAATTAGCTGACTATATTCTCTAACGATGAGTTATTTGGAATGTAAACATTTTGAAAAAATTAAAATCTTCTTATATTTCTTAACTCAATTTTTTCATTCATTTAAAGTCATTTAAGATTTTATTTGATCTGAGAATTTCTAATTGATTAGGAATATAACATATATCTTGAGAGAAAATATGTTCCTCGCAATTATTTAACTACTGTGTCAGAAAACTATTGGGATTCTCCACCACCTTGCATTGTTCAGATTTGTATAAGCTATTGCAAAATACCATCACCTTTTATATTAGTTCCTTTGTTTTAAAAGGCACTAAGTATGACTTCGTTTACTTCTGACAGAATTGCAGTTGATCTAAACAAGATCTAAAACTACAAACCAAGGCATCATTTCCGAAGGAAGCCCCTTGTGCTTTTATTGTAACGTGTCTGGCTCACTTTACACTGGCGATCTCTTCAATATCCCTTAGTCACATCTGTTTCATGGATTTACTTGGAAAACAAAAGGGCTGTGAGAGCCTGGAAGACACTGATGCTGTCACCATGCATGGATTCAATTCCTCCGTCTTTGAAATCGCCTCCCAGACACATTCTGTGCATTTGGTGCCATGTGGAACAACTTAAGCCAGAGAAGACAGCGTCAATATTAGATCAAAAGTATTTTTCCAGATGCCACTTCAAAATAACAAACAGAGCTGTAGAGCTTACTTCCCAGTGGAGACAGCATTTGGAACAATGCTTATCATTCACAGCTCCTGCTTCTGCGGATTAAAAAACATTGATCCATTCTTTTCAAAAGGCCACTGAAATATTTTGTACCCAGCCAAAGAGAGTTTAACAGAGTCTGTTAAATGCCCACCCTCCTGGGCCTGTGCCTCAGGAGAAGGAAACCAGTGACATGAACTGATAAGAATTAGAGTCTGGAAAAGATACTTTCATTAGGAAAAAAAAAAGAGATAAAAGGAAGCCAGTTAAAAGGAAAAATATGAGGATTCGAGGTACAGATTTCCTTTTAAGTATTTTTGTGTGTTTTTATTTTCTAAGTCCTTCTCTAATTCACTCAGCCAAAGTACTCTGCCTCTCTCAGCATTCCAGGGACATGTCATTTAACTGTTCCTCCGCAGGGAATGGTATCGTGTACTAGAGAGATTCGGGCAGTCATTGCGAGGTTCTTTGGGGACATGAGCCTCATCTTCACTTCACTTTGTATATCCCTGGGTGTCTTCCAAACACAGTCCCTCTCTGTGGTAACAATTCAGTAAATGCTGAGTTGAAGAGGAACAGGATGGGATGGAGTGGATGGAACGGGTAAAGGAGAGACCGAGGACAAGATGGGAGGAGGTTTGAGACACTTACTCAAAATCAAAACAAGTCCACAAAAATGTATGCAGAGAACAAAGAAGTTTGTTCCAGTTGTTCCGTGCAGCTAACAGGGAATGGAATGGCTATCCTGCTACAGAAAAGTATATGAGCTCTACCACATCTACTCATCAACCACTTCTCCCTCGTATAAAATAAGGGTTTGTATCTGGAGTCAGGAGGGAGAGATCCTTCTGTTCCGAACTCCAGGTGCACCTGAAGCTCCGTCTACGCTCCAGCCGCCTACCTCAGCCCAGGCTTCCAGCTGGAGATGCTCTTCTATCAAAGAGCAGGGGTGGCGATGAGTTGAATCTGAAACAGTTATGGGTGAAGGCTTCAGCCTGTTTGACCCCCTATTAATTTAGCTCGGATGTCTCATCCCTAAGGGGAAAAAAGTGAAAAGAAAGAAAGAAAAGCGAAATTCCTTCTAAAGTGGCAAAAAGAACACAGTGAAGATGTCTCAATATGTTCTCCAAAATCTCACCCAGGAAAGCCACTTTGAAGCTCTAGGGGGAACATGATACTCTTGGATTGTTCAGAAGTGTTGCTCAATCACAAAAATCTAAACGGTTCCTTGGCAATAAACAAATATGTAAATTATGTTACTTCAGCATTTTTAAGTGGTGGGTAGCCTGAAAATGCTTTCTACAAAAAGATTAGTCTGTGTGTTAGCCAGATGTACTAGGTAGACCGTCCTTCTTAATCACTGAAAATAATGCTTCCTTTCCCACTAACTTAATCCAGAATAACCTTATATTATTATGACACTTTCAGAAAGAAAACACCTGTGTGTATCACCTGGCACAATTTAAAACTTGTTAACAAGGTGGTGACAAGGAATTGGATGCCGTTTACCAGTGGTCACTACATGTTTCCAATAAACAAAGTCGATTTTGATCTCCCCAGTTCCTTGCTCACTGGTAGTTTAAATAAATGCATACCTTCCTTCAGTGAGGTGGGATCACTGTTCTTTGCCAGCAGGTGGTGCAAAAACCATATCGTAGAGATGGTTCCAGAAAAACAAAAGGACGTCTCGAGTTGGGAGCTTAGGTACACATGGACCCTGCTGATGGAGCTCCTTCTGTAATCTTGGCAGGTGCTACTTCCGTAATATATCACCCCTTCCCACCCTACCACCTTGCTAATTCCACACCTTGGGTTGGACACAGAGTTGATCCATTTTGGCCATCATGACAAATTTCATACTCGTCAGCTCTCATCGCATTTCCTCTGCTTTCTCCAGCTCCTTGAGGTTGATAACCAGAGCAGCCCAAGACCATTAGCCAGTCCCAAGAGAGGCCGGTTATTTGTGACATGACTCCTTCTTCTCACCTCACCTGGAGGGCCCTGGATGAGATTGGGGTCCCTAGATCCGATGGACTCTGCCTACTAAGCTTCTGTTTCCATTTCTCCACCTCATTCTCTGCTTCCAATCAGAGATGAGATTCTGCACCATCAAAGCTGGTCCAAAGCAAATGACTATGATTATTTAGTGACAGAAATAGTGAACCATGGGATGTGTTGTGGAGAACAAACAAAACCAGTTAAAAATGTAAAGAATTTGATTGTAGAAATTTTGAATAGTTTAAAATCTGCTTGATTATTTCCTATATGATCTCCTTCAAATTCCTTACCTCTTCCATGCCTCAATTTATTTCTTTATTTACTTATTTTGGCCATGTGACAAGAGAGGGCACAGGGGAGGTCGAATGAATTGTAAGCACTCAAGAAAAAAGAATAAACTAGACCCAAATTTAATTCTTATTCACTGTACCAGGCACTGTGCTGTGGACTTCCACAAACTTCAGAAAAACAGCTACTAAGGGATAGTTCCAGGACTTAAATCCAAAATCCGGTTGGTTCTCCCAATGTGTTTCTCTTCATATACTGATCCATAAATGCTAATTCAATCTTAGGTTACAGGCTCTAGTTTTCAGGTCCGAGCAAGGCCACAGGTTGAATGTGACACTCAATGCTGTGATCCTCCTTAGCTGCTGAGGACACGCTGTCACAGGGATGCTGATTGGAGAAGGTCCCCCTCCCAGAAACACACATGCACACACAGTTCACTTTAAAATGCACCCCAGTTTTACTAGAAAGACTGGACATTCTGCCCTATGTCACAGAGACGGTTGGCTGCCTGAGAATAATCTGTTTCTTTTCAGCAGAGGACTAAGCAGCCAGATTCAAGTAGGAGAGAAGACAAATTTCCCCTCATTCCCCACTCTTCTGTGATAGCCAAAGATACCCTTGGGTAACCTAGACAGGCCTTACATGATCTCACCGCCACCTGGACCATGCCCAAGACCCGCCCCTTCAGCTTCAAAGCTGAGGCTCGGTTCCCAGGCAGCTCTCTTCCCTTATCTGCACCTGCATTCCAGCACTCCCAATGGGCTGGCTCCAGGCAACTCGCTCAACCCGCTTCCTCCCTTCCTTTGCTCTGCCACCTTCCTCTGTCCCTACAGGAGCTGCTCAGGGGACCCGAACAGTCTCCCGCCCCCAGCCTCCAGGACTCCCAAGTTCCCAGATGAACCGCACTTTATTTAGCTGTGGCTGTGTTTATGTGCACTTACTTTTCACAAGGATGTAGAGCAGCTCAGATTCATCCCCCTAATTCTAACCAAACACAGAACTTTATATGCTCCATTAATGCAGTTTTTATTTATAGGTTTTCTATATAATCCTATGAACTTGTGTTAGATGGCATGGTTTATATGGATTCACATTATCCCATTGACTCTCATCATACTGGCAGTTGTCTGACCTTAAGACACGTTTTGATCCTAATATGTCCTGATGTCACACTTAAGAATGTAGATGTTTGATCTATGTTTTATCCTTTTTATTGGTGATTCTACTTGTGCCTAATTTTTGTACTCAACTTTTGCACTGAGTTTATCAAGTGAGTGATCCAGGTGATAGCGGAGACCACCTATCACTTATCATATTAGCCATATTATTCAGTACATATTTATTAAGTATAAACCAAATACAAGTCACTGAATTTAGCTCCAGGAAAGAAAAAAATGAAAAAGTAATGCTCTCAGTCCTCAAAGAGTTTATTATCTTGAAAAGGGAAAAGATTAAGAATGTACACACACTTCTGCTAAGAAGCAGAACGGGGCAAGCCTATCTCAGAGGCATAAACAAAGTGGTCTAGAAACACAGACAAGGGAGAGGTCTTTCTGGCAGAGGGCAGGCTGGAGATCGGATGGGGGCTGGGGGGGGGGTTCTGTGCGTCTGAGGATAACGGCATTCATATCTGCCAGAGGCGCAGAATGGCCAAAACCAAGAAGAGGGGACCGGCAGTTGACTTTTACTGCAACTGCAGTTGGCGAGGGAACAGAGCAGAGACCATCAGTAGCACTGAATTGAAAAGGGTAGGGGGTGTGGATTCAAGAGGATTTAGAGACGAATCCTTAGAATTCGACAAGTGCCCCGTGTGCCCGCAGGACTCAGCAGTGCCCTTCCTAAGCACTAGGCATTGTTGCAAGCGTGTCACGTGTGTTAATGCTGAGGCCTCAGGACAAGCTCCCGGAGAAAACCGAGAAGAGAAGGAAATGAAAGAGCAGGTTGAGAGCCAGGTTGTCAAGAGCCTCCAAGGCTCTACAAAGCCGAGACGGGATTCAGAGGCAAAGGGGATTCGTGGTGGCTTTTCAGCAAGGATGTGCTCAGGCAACACGGGGTGGTGAGTGGTGGCTGGGCCCTGGAAACTGGCTTGAACCCCAGTCTCTTACCTACTGGACCTGTCCGCTTGGGCCAGTTACAGGTGGGTAGTCGTTGGCCCCACCTAGTCCAGTTGTAGTGAGGATTAACTAAGTTAACAGGTGTAAAACATTGCAAAGGGGGGCCCTGCATGTGCTGAACTCAGAGTTACACCTTCAGATCTGGGCTCCAGGCAGGTTAGACGGCAGGTGCAGAAGTGGGAGGCCAGGCAGGGCTGCCGAGGTCGTCGTAGGCTGGGAGGACACCGAGGTGACCTAAAACTGGAGGGAGTGGATTTAAGAGATACTTAAAGGGAGGATCTCAGAATTCGACACGGTTGGGTATCTGAGTGAAGCCTCAAGGATGACGTCTCTAAGGTTAGATTGTCAGGAGAATGGGGTGCTGGAGACTAGTACAAGAAAGAACCCCTGTTTGGAGGAAGAGGATGTGTGTGGTGGGTGATTAAGACGGGATCAGTTTTGGATGTGTTTAATTTGGTCACTAGTGGAATACCCAAATAGAGGTACAGAGTAAGCAGTTTCAAATGCTTCCCAAAACACAGGAGAAACAAAACCTGTAAGATTTACCCTCTACTATTATTCCCATGGTGAATCTCCACTCAGTCCTCAAAATGTAGCTCAAAGGCTGCCCCCTCTGTGGACACTATTGTATTTATCAAATTGCACTGTATTTGTTTATACGTGTAACTTACTGAACTCCTTAAGGAAAGTAACATGTCTTGTTTTCATCTTTTTTTTTTTTTTACCGTATTTGGCTGAATTGACAAAGGGATATAAACATCGTCTTTAGAGTGCTGCTAATTTAAATCGCAGAGATGTATGAGGTTCCCAGGGAGGGTGAAAAGAGAGAGGAAACGGAAGACCAAGGGTAAATCTCCCCTTTAGGGGACGCCTACATTTAGAGGTAAGAGAAAGTGGGGAAAGCAGTGAAAATCGGGCACAGAAGGAGGAGAGGTAGCTGGAGAGTAGAGTGCTACCTCGGATGAGACAAGAGAACAGATTTAGACAAAAGAGAGGTCAGTGGTATCATGCTGAGGGAGGCACAGGAGAGGGAAGGAAAACACAAACGCTGTGGGTGCCAGGACACTTGAAGTTGGCTGGGAGATACACCAGTTAGGGGTGGGGGGAAGGACCACGGCATCAACGTGGAGGGCCAGCATCCAGGGAACGTTGGCTCAGTAGATCCAAATCTTCTGAGTTCTGAAGGAAAGCCAGAATGCAGATGCGCATGTGAATATTAAACCTCAGCAACTAACTCCAGTTCAGAAAATAACAATGTGATGGCCAGCACTCTGTGGGGCAGACAGATCCCACCTGCCCTGGAGGCAGCCAGTTTCCAGCATCCAGGCAAGAGTGATGGGGAGGTGGGGGGAGAGGACAGACGCTGAAATGGTGTTAAGTGGTTAGTGGTTGTCAGGACAGGGCAGAAGTCACGTTACAAGGCTAAGCAGTGAGTTGAGCGTTGAGGACACAGAGGCAGGACACACAGCAAGTCACACTTCCTTGTGGTCTCTTGCCTTCCTGACCAGGAAGAACAGCCACCTATGGGCGAGCTTGCCTCAGAGGCACCACGCACTCGCTTTTGCTCAGATAGCACAGGGAGTTCCATTTACTCGTTTCTGAAAAGAAAGCTCAGCGCAGGGAAAATGGAAGTTATTGTCTCTCTAAAAGCCTTCCTCTAATACCTGCAGGGGCCAGATAGCCCAGACCGGATTTAATCAGTTAAGGTCAGGGCCATTAGCATCCATTAAGGCGCTGCTATCTGGGGTGTCTTTTGAAGTTCTATGTGGACCAGGCAGATCCTTTCAAGTCCTGAAGTGATTTTGTTTTGTCTGCGGCCAGCCAGCGGGGAAGCCAAGACAGGGCCCCAGGGGACCGAGGATACACTGCAAGCTGGGGCCCCGCCATCACCCGGTACAGAAAGGGCTCTGAGCGGGGTCTGCTCCAGGAGATCAGTCTAGCCTCTCAGAGGGTCTCTGCTTGGTTAGCACAAACTGAGTGTTTAGGTCAAGTTGTTTGTCTCTTCTAGGACTTAGTTATCCCATCTACAAAATGGAAATGATGGTAATAAGGCTAAAACCTAGTCCAGAAGGTTTTCTGCATTTATCATAGTGTAACATGAAATTGAGTACTTAATAGAAGTGTGTGTGAGTGTGTGTGTGTGTGTGTGTGGAATAGAGAGCTTCCATCTAGTTAAAAAATATAAAAACTGAGATTTTTTTTCTCTTTAGTCCATTAACTCCAAATCACAGAACAGACGGACGTTACAGACGCGCATCCAACGGGCTGTTTATAACCACGTTCTTCATTTCGTTGGAGGCACTTGTAATTATTTCATTTCAAAGACAGTGCTATTTAAAGGTTATGACAAATCTTTTTTTTTTTTTAAAGGTGGTTTATTTATTTATGTATTTATTATTATTATTTTTTAATTTATTTTTGGCCGTGTTGGGTCTTCGTTTCTGTGCGAGGGCTTTCTCCAGTTGCGGCGAGCGGGGGCCACTCTTCATCGCGGGGCGCTGGGCGCGGGCCTCTCACTGTCGCGGCCTCTCCCGTTGCGGAGCACACGCTCCAGACGTGCAGGCTCAGTAGTTGTGGCACACGGGCTTAGTTGCCCCGCGGCATGTGGGATCTTCCCAGACCAGGGCTTGAACCTGTGTCCCCTGCATTGGCAGGCAGACTCTCAACCACTGCGCCACCAGGGAGGCCCTATGACAAATCTTATTGGAAAGCTCCAGTAAACATACCTTATTTCACTGAGCATTTCTGGAAATTACCTCAGAATTGTTCAAGATGGTACAGGGCAGGTTTGCTTCCCTCAGAAAGAAGCAAAGGGTAATTTAGTAGCTGTGGATTGAAACTAAATAATGTTGCCAAAACAGTAGGAAGCGTCTCACTCAGGACCTTACCTTAACCAGTGGTGATAATTCTCATTTTCATGAAAGCTAAGTACAACTTAGGGCTTCTGAAGCTCTCTGCTAATGCACAGTTGGTTCATTTAATGTTTCATCTTTCCACTGCTTTGATGTATGGATTTGTTTATTTTGTAATCATTTTGTTTAAAGACGCTCTATGATTGTTTGACGGCTATGCCCATTCGTGCCATCCTTGAGATTTTAAAAACTACCTGTCATGGGCAATCACTAGGACCATGCTGCTGAAAGAGAATAATGGGATTAAAATACCACACACATGCAAGGAATATCTGGAACATAGTGGAGTCGATTTAAATATATACTGAATCAAGGATAAATGCATTGGGTAGAACACAGGTGCAAGTTCATTCCACTTCAAGGTCTGTGGGTACAAAGCACATCTTTCCTCCAGGTAGTGCTGCTGGTGGCGAAGGGCTGGCTTTGGGAGGCCCTGAGACGTCTGTCTCCTTTTGGGTAACTCTGCCCCTGGCAAGGAGCTGGGTGAGGGCCACAGGCATGGCAAACTGTTCCACTGTGAACAGGGATTCTCACAGGCTTAAGAGAAAACGTTTTCTCAGAGCACAGCCCTCTGCCCTCAGATTCCACTTCTCGCCTTCACCTGGACCTGTTCATCCCTTCAGAGCAAGGGCCACCCTCCCAGTGACGGGCTCCAGGGAGGGGTGTGGGTGAGAAGGCTACGGAGAAGCTGCTGAAGTTCCCTCCTGGACCACGTCCTGGGAATTTTACACACCTCTCACCGCTTTCATCTTAAAAGGTCTGCTGCAGACTGACTGTGTCCCCCAGATGCCTATGTTGAAGTCCTGACCCCCAAGTGGGGGTATTAGGGCCTTTGGGGTTGATGAGGCTGTGAAGGTGGGGCCCTCATGAATGGGATTCGTGCCCTTTGAAAAGAGACCACAGGGAGCTCCCTCGCCCCTTCCACCATGTGATGTTACAGCTAAAAGACGACTGTCCTTGAACCAGGACTCCACGTCTGCCTGCTGGCACCTTGATCTTGGACTTCCCAGCCTCCAGCACTGTGAGAAATAAGTGTTTGCTGTTTATAAGCCGCCCAGTTGATGGTGCTCTATGACAGCAGCCAAACTGATTAAGATGACACTAGAAGTAGAGAGAACCCCATTCAGGTTTCTCATAATCATGGTTTTTCATAATTAAAATTATGATGTGACTTAACAGTGCTTGGTGTCCAGGTGCTTTTAAAATAAAAATGTGATCTCTATAATATCATTATGCTGTAAATAGTACGAAATAGAGTTAGTATGGTTCTTAATAGTCTGCAGAAGCACTTCCCTACAATTTAACTTGTTCAGGCCTAGAACGGAGGTAACAAACACCAGTGTTCTTACTGCGATGCTCATCCCAGGTGCAGATACTGAGGTTTAGAGACGTCTAAACTTAGTATGTGTCAGCGTTGTCATCCGTCTGACCTGCTGAAGGCCATTCTTTCCCACCTCACACCATTATCCTTGATCAAAATTTTGTAAAATTCTCTTGTTACGCAGTCCTGGGGCAGGTGAAGTTTCTCGCCCATTTACACAGTCACTGTAAAGCTAAATCGATAGTGCTGGAAACCTGGATATAATAGAATCCTTTAAAACGTGGCAAGCATTCAGTATACCCAAAGTAACAAAAAGAACTTGCTATAGTATTACTCTGCCACATATAGGCCTGAAAATGCCAGTTTGGGGACAGAGTTAATGAAACCACTGCCGTTTTCTCTGGCTACAGTGACTGAGTCCTCTGCAAACCACGGAACCCCAGCCCCCAGCATCGTTCCTGCCGGGAGCAAGCATGCGGTCCATATTTCCTGACTGCTTGTTGAAACACGCGATTTATCTCTTGCTAAACACTGATTAACGTTGGATTCATTTAAAGTGTTGAATAATAGACACATCATCAAGCACACAAATATGTCTCTCCTGTGACTAAACAAGATGTCCACCGATTTAGTATATTTTCCCTTTTTTCCTGACTTGCATTCCTATCACAAACAGAAATCCTCTCTAGTGAGCTCTGTGCACCTCGGAAATCTCTCATCACTGTCTTTTTTTTCTCTAATGTCTTTGCCTCAGTTCAATGACTCCACAATGTTGCTGATTTGATCCTTTCTAAGCTGCTCCTTGAAAGGCAGACTGTCCGTGTCTACTCACAGGGAAACAACTAGCAAATGGAGTGCCTGAGTTTGTGGAAACCAGCCAAATGCTTCTGGGGCTCCTGCTGGGGCCCGTCCACCTCTGCCGTCACCTAATCAGAGTGTTGCTTTTCTCGGGGGACCAGAAACAGCCATCTTTCTTCTGTCATTCATTTTTTCCCTTTTCAAACAGTTTTGAACCATGTTTTCTATCCATCCTCTTACAGAACTGGATCAAATATATTCTTTCACGAGGCTAATCTGAAATGTGAGTCTAGAGTACAGGATCTCGAACAATCCTTCCAATGCGGAAGAGACGGGCCCACAGGTAGGGGAAGGTACCTCTTTTAATTTAAAGTTGTTTCATCCAGAGGGAAAAAAAAATCAAAGGGATTACTTAATAATTATTTCCAAGGTCCGTAAAGCCGGCCTCACCCTTAGTAGCAATGATTTAAGACAGAAGAGGATGAATGGTCAAAATCAGCGGTTCTCAAGTCGAGAGGGCTTTTGCCTCCCAGGGGACATTTGCAACGTCTGGAGATATTTTTCATTATCTCGACTGGGGCTTGGGAGCAGCTGCTACTCTCTTGTAGCAGGTAGAGGTCAGGGATGTGGCTGAACATCCTACAGTGCAGGGGACAGCCCCCCCCAAAAGAATGTTGTTGGGTGAGATTGACACCTTCCTGACCACCACACACCTGTCTCTGAACCACACGACTAGGGGAGTTTTCCCAATCTTGTGACGGAGCGAAAATGGATAAGGGTGTGGTGATGCTTATTCCCGTTCTCTTCTTACCTGTTGCTGATACTGAGAAATAACCATGATTGCATGTACATCCATCCCTTCACCGGTGCTCTTCCCTTTGACAAGATTGTGGGCAATGCAGGCTTGCAGAGGGTTTTCTGAAGACCCACGTGCTTTTAGACATTCTGGTCTGGATATATTTTTTCTCTTCATTTTCTGAACTGACTTGACTATGGATTAATATTGTCTTTACTCTGGTTTTAAGGTCTTAAAAGCAACTATAGCTGTTTAGAGGGTATCAGATGTCATTGAGGTGAGTAACCACGATCATCATTAGATCTGACTTGTGTTCCATCTGCCCACTCTGCCTTAAATTGTAGGCTCCATAATGACTAAATTTAACTTGGAAATGTTTTCTGTCATGTTTATATAACATGTTTGGACCAGCTCTGCCTAGCAGCAAGCCAGAAGAGAAAACCGTAAATAGATTTTAAAAGTTTTTCGATTCAGTGCAAACAGTAATCCACATTCAGGGTTAAACCTTGAAATTCCAGAAAGATTTGAAGGTTTTATAAGGTTTACCCACCTATTATGTTAACTTCTACCTTCTTTAGTATCTAACTTAATTGCTTTGAAAGACAATTCTTACAGTGACTGGTTTTGTTTTCTTTTGTGTTTAACCTAGATTTTGCCAATATATGTAGCTGATTTCACTAACTCTCAAATATTTGCTTCCTTTGGGGGATAATATCTTTAAAACTATAATAGATGGCGGTAAGTCTGCCAGGATGCTGTCTTCGGTGGATAAGATTTCTGTGGTGGAGCTAATTATATAGGACATTGGGTGGTGTAGCATTTAAAATCCAGAACCGGAGTCCGACAGCCTGGGTTCCTAGTCAGCCTTACCGCTGGAAGGTGGGAGTGTAGCCACGTGATTCAGTTTCCCTGTTTCCTTTTGTGTAACATGGGAATAATAATTGCATCTTCCTCACAGGTATTTGTCAGAAGTAAATTAGTTAAATCAGTGGTTCTCAAAGTGTGGTCCACAATCTGGTAGCAGCGTCACCTGGGAACTATTTGAAATGCAAATTTGCTGGCCCTGCCCAGACCCACTAAATCATAAGCTGTCCAGGTGGTTCTGATGCACACAAAACTTTGAGAACCACCAAGTTAAGCCACGTCATAATAAGCATTCAGTAAATGCTAGCTATTATTATCATGCAGTCTCTGTAAGGCTTCTCTTTTCTAAAGTATTTTATACTCCTGTCTACTTATTTCTTTGAAAACATCTATTTCTGACACGCCCTGGCTTTCATACCCTCCTGGCTTTTAGTCAAGCACAGAGTGACTCACTCAGACTCCCGCTCCTCCCTCACCCCTCCTCCTTCCTGGCTCTGGGGACTCCCCACCACCCTCTCCCTGCCCCCTGGTCCTCATCTTTCCTCCGTGAGCCCTGCACAGACCTCGAGGCAGTGGAGGTGCTCTCTTTGCTCTCCCAGAACATATGACAGTGTGAGAAAGGGCACGTGCCCTGATGCCAGAAACCACAGGGACATTGTAATGGTTTCCTTTAGGACACAAATCTCCACCTTTGTGGTTCATCACACCGCATAATTGCAGGGGGCACCATTCATACCATATTCCATGTAACCCTGCTCAGGTGTCTTCCTAAAGGGAATTTTTAGGACAAATAGGGAGGAGAGAAGATGACCTCGTAGCACTGAGAACAGTGGTTTTGGTGAAGTGGGGCCCCTGGCACATCTCAAAGTGCTGGCCTTGCTTGCACAGCGGAAAGGAAAGGCTCGTCTGGGACTTGGACACCAAGTAGAAAGCGAAGACGCAGTGTCATCCTGGAAGGACTTTGGAGGAAGAAAGCCTGGTGTGACACCAACAGCATCCCTGTCCTCACTCAGTTTCACAGATTAACTTAACTGACAGAAAAAAGAAGAGTGAGCGTCCTTCTGAGGAGTGCAGCACGGAGAGGGGAGGGGAGAGAGTGACAAACACGACCTTGGCCAGGCGACCTTGGGCAACATCAACAGTCATAAACCACGTTGACAGCACATGCCCTTGATTTTATATGATACGGTGAAAAGGGCACTTCACCTCTGTGGACTTCCTCCCCAAAGCCCACAGCCCTGGTCTAATCTTGAGAAAAACATTAGATGATCCCATCAGAGGGACAGACCACAAAATACCTGATTAGTGCTCCCCAGCGTGTCCAGGTCAGCAAAAATAAGGAACATCTGAGAAACTGTCAAAGACCAGGATCGACTAAGGCGCCATGAGGACTAAATGTGACATGTCCTTGATGGGATCCTGCAACGGAAAAAGACATTAGGAAAAACTAAGGAGATCTGTATAAAGTATGGGCTTCAATAACAGTGCATCAATATTGATTTGTTCATTGTGACAAATGTACCATACTAATGTAAGATGTTAATGATAGGGGAAACTGGGTAAGAGGTATATGGGAAATCTTTTCAATATCTTCATAATTTTTCTTTAAGTCTCAAATATTTCTAAGAGTTAACGTTTGTTAAAAAGAAATAAAACAGTAAGACTTGAGGGGATTCAGCCACCATGGAGAGCAGTATGAGTTTCCTTAACAAACTAAAAAATAGAGCCAACATATAATCCTGCAATCCCACTCCTGGGCATATATATATCCAGAGAAAACCGTAATTCAAAAAGGTACATGCCCTCCAGTGTTCATAGCAGCACTGTTTACAATAGCCAACACATGGAAGCAACCCAAGTGTTCATCCACAGATGAATGGATAAAGAGGATGTGGTACATATATACAATGGAATATTACTCAGCCATGGAAAAGAATGAAATATGCCATTTGCAGAAACCTGGATGGACCTAGAGATTATTATACTAAGTGAAGTAAATCAGACAGAAAAAGACAAATACCATATGATATCGCTTATATGTGGAATCTAAAAAAAAACGATACAAATGAACTTATTTACAAAACAGAAATAGACTCAGAGACATGGAAAACAAATTATGGTTACCAGAGGGGAAGGGGGGGATAAATTAGGAGTCTGGGATTAGCATATACACACTACTGTATATAAAACAGATAAACAACAAGGACCTACTGCATAGCACAGGGAACTCTACTCAATATTTTGTAATAACCTATAAGAACTTGAGAAATGTATATATATATATGTATAACTGAATCACTTTGCTGTACACCTGAAACTAACACAACATTGTGAATTGGTTACACTTCAATTAAAGAAAAAAAGTCTTGAGGGGAGAGTGTGACAGTGGGCATACATGACATTCGTGTTGCAGGTCCAGCCAACATTTCTAGCCTTATTTCCTCTATTTAAACCTTACACATCAGCCAGTATGACTATGATCTCCTTAAGGTCAGGATTTTACTGTTTATTCTCCACAGAGTCTTGCATACAGGATGTGCTTAATTGTTTGAGAAATTGACAGAAGGGAAGAGAGAAGAAGAAAGGAAGAGATATAACCTTTCAGAGAAACAAATGAATTTTCCTAATTTCTTGGAAGATACAAGAGATAAAGCTGAGGTCATAAAGTACAAGTTAAGGAAAATTTCTACCTGAAGAAACTTCTAAAACAGAAAATGGTGGTGAGGAAAAGTAGTAGTGTTTAATTTATTATAAAAGGTTTAGCAAATCAGTGGGGGAGCACATTGGTTTTTAAAGGCTCTGCTTCAAGATATGCATACATTTTAAGGTCCTCCCCTAAGTACAAAGCCTGCTAGAGCTCATCAATTCAAATAAAGCTTTGGTTGTGGTTATCTGCAGGATGCTTTCCTATCATATCCTGTCTCACATGAGACTCTTTAAACAAATGCTTTAATAGTCTAGATTTTCCTTGCAGGAATTGCTGCTACTGGCCCACCCAATAACCATTCCCTCACCTTCCTTGCAAAGAACCCTGTCTGTTCAGGAGTCTCCCAACATGCTCAGGAAAGGGGGGCTCTCCTAGGCCCAGGTGGTTACCTTTGATTGCCCTGTGACACCACGGTGATCCCAATCACCTTTGCCACTGATGGTTTAAGGGTAGGGATGTTACTCATTCTGGTCAATGATATGAGAGAAGTTTACTGGGAGGGGTTGTTTGCTTACATTGTTTAATGAGTACAGAGTTTCAGTTTTGCAAGATGAAAATGTTCTGGAGATCAGTTGCACGACAATGTGAATATATTTAGCACTACTGTACATTTAAAGATTAAGATGGTAAATTTTATGTTAAGTGTATTTTACCACAATTAATACTTTAAAAATATATATTGAGTATTCCAATCTATAAACACAATGTATCTATTTGTTCAGATATTCTTTCATTTCTCACAGCAATGTTTTGTAGTTTCCAATGACCAGATTTTACAATATTTTGTTAAATTTATTGCTAGGCACTTCATGTTTTTGATGTCATTGTAAATGGTGTTGTTTAAAGACAGTTTTACTACTTCCTCTTAATTTGTATTTCTTCCTTACATCCTGCCTTCCTTCCTTCTCTTCTTTCTGTTTTGGCGATGTTGAGCTCAAGTGGGGAGACAGGCATCCTTGCCGTGCTCCCAGTATTAGAGAATGTTCAGTCTTTCTCCGTTAAGTATGTTGTTAACGCTAGGTTTTTCACAGATGACCAGACTGAGGAAGTTCCCTTTTATTCCTAGTTTGTTTAGAGTGTTTATTATTAGTGGGTGTTGGATTTTGTCAAATACTTTTCCTTGCATGCACTGAGATTATCTGGCAGTTATGTGTATTCTGTTAATATGTTGGAGTATCTTGATGATTTTTAGCCATCCTTAGATTCCCAGCAGGAAACCCACTTAACCATGATGCACTGTCCTCTTTATGTATTAATGTGCTTGATTGGCTAACATTTGTTAAGGACTTTTTGCCTCTGTGTTCACAATATATCTTTATAAATGGCTGTCTTTTTTCTTGTAATGTCATTTTCTGGATTTGGTATCTGAACAATACTTACATCATAAAATTAAGAAGTATTCACTTCTGTACTTTCTCAAAGGTTGATAGAAAGACTTTGGGTAGAATTCAGCAGTCCAAAACTATCTGAGTCTGGAATTTTCTTTATCGAGAGATTTAACCACAGATTAAAATATTTAATAAGCATAAGCCTATTCATATTTTCTATTTCCTCTTGAATCATATTGGTAGTTTGTGTATTTTGAGTAATTTGTCCATTTAAAGTTTTAAAATTTATTGACATAAAGTTGTTCACAATATCTCATTATCCTTTTAATATCTGTATGATCTGTATGATAACCCACTCTCATTCCTAACATTAGTAATTTGTGTCTTTTTTTCTTAACCACTCTAGCTAGAGATTTGTAGATTATACTGATAATTACAGAAAACAGCTTTTGCTTACACTGATTTTCTCTACTGTTTGGTTGATTCCTAATGTATGAATATGTGCTCTAGTCCTTATTTTTTTTCCTTCCTTCTACTTTGGGTTTCATTTGTTCTTCTTTTTCTAGCCTATATAATACCTCTAAATACTACTTAAACTGCCCCTTACAAATTTTTATATATTGTGTTTTCATTATCAACAGTACCATGGGTATTGTTTGATTTCCAAATACTTACAGACCTTGCATTTTTATTCAGTTTGGCAATCTCTAACTTTTAATTCAGTTGTTTAGATAATTTTTATTTACAAGTCTGCCCATTTGGGTTTAAATCTGGCATCTTGCCGTCTATTTTTTCATTAACTCCTCTGTTCGTTGCTTGTTCATTCTTTTATTCCTCCCTCCTTTTGGATTAATTTAGTATTTTTTATATATTCTCTTTTATCTCCATTATTGACTTATTGACTATTCATCTTTTATTAGTATTAATATTTATTAGCTGCTCTATATTTTACAATAAATATCTTTAATTTATATCTTCAAGTAATATTGTAACTTTTCATGTGTAATGTAGGAGCCTATAACAGGATACTTCCCTTTCACTCCGTGTCATTCTTTGTGCTGCTGTCAGACATTTTACTTCTACATTTATTACAAACTACACAATACATTCTTCTTTAAACTGTCTTTTACATTTACCTATACATTTCCCATTTCTGATGTTTTTCTTTCCTTTTTAAGATTCAAGTTACTGGTATGATTTTACTTCTTCCTGAGGAATATCTTTTAACATTTCTTACAGTACAAGCTGGGGAAAAGTCTTTCCAGATTTTGTTTGTCTGAAAATGACCATTTTGTCTTTATTTTTGAGGAATATTTTCACTGGATATATACTTCTGTGTTCCCCCTTTTTTTATCAGCAATTTAAAGATGTCTTTCCATTGTTTTCTGGCTTTTACTGGTTATGATGAGAAGGATGGGACATTCTTAATTTTGTTCTTGTGCACATAATGCTCCCTCCCACCCCGGGGCTGCATTTAAAATTTTCTCTTCATTGGTTTCCAGTAATTTGAGTGTGATGTGCCTTAGTATGGTTTTTTTTTTTTCATGTTTCTTCTGCTTGGAATTTATGGAGCTTATTGGTTTATAGTTTTAATCAATTTTGAAAATTTTGACTCTTATTTCAAAAAAATTTTTTCTGCCCTCTTCTCACTCAAATGATACGTTAAATCACTTACTTTCCCAGTCACTAAAGCACTGTTCATTTTTGTCCAGTCTTTTTTTTCCCTCTCTCCATGATTCAATTTGGAGTTTCCATTGCTACGTCTATAATTTCACTTACTTCCTTCTGCAGTGTTTAATCTGCTGTTAATCTCAGTGAGTGAGTTTTCTCTTTCCAGGTATTGTAATATTCAACTCTAGAAGTAATACGATATATGTACATCTGATTAAGTTCTTCCATGTCTAAAGCCCAGAAGACAGTAGGACTCACACTGTTGGTTTCCCCTCCATCCAGAATCACACCCCTGTGCTCTCTGTGGTCCAACATCTTCAAGCAGGTGTTTCAAAAATTTTTGTCTCCTTTTCTCGTTCTCCATGGCAGAAGGGCAAGTCCATGACAACAATGACAGCATGACCGAAAGTGGAAGTTGTTGATAAGCTTTTAACACACTAATTATATAACCTTCTTCCCCTTACCCACCTTTTTTTGTTTTCAGTTTCTCCTACTAGAATGTAAGTTCTGTAAAGTCAGGGAATTCAGTCTGTTTCCTTCCTGTTACATCTCCATTACCTAAAATATACCGTAAATATTTGTTACATTATTGAATCAATTATTTATTTTTTTCTGCAATTTGAAGTACTTTAGCCAAGAAAGAATGACACTATATTTGTTCTAGTAAATTCAGGTTTTGACATGGCACAGTCAATATTCGTGATCATGAGTCCACATTCAGGGGTGTCTAGCTAGTATTACCTCAGTCAGCATGTGAGGCATCACTTAATTAGCAAAATGTATGTGAAAAATGGGCTCTCTGGTGAAATTAAAGGTATTCAGAATATGGGGATAGGCTAGCATATTTCAGAGACATTCCTCACCGTTATAGGCCATAAGAATTCAGTGAGCCTGTAGTCTGAACCCTTAGTGATGATATGAGGCTTAATCTTTTTTTTTAAATTAATTAATTAATTAATTATTTTTGGCTGCATTGTGTCTTTGTTGCTGCGCACGGGCCTTCTTTAGTTGCGTTGAGCGGGGGTTACTCTTCGTTGCGGTGCACAGGTTTCTCATTGCGATGGCTTCTCTTGTTGTGGAGCATGGGCTCTAGGCACCCGGGCTTCAGTAGTTGTGGCTTGTGGGCTCTAGACTGCAGGCTCAGTAATTGTGGCACATGGGCTTAGTTGCTCCACGGCATGTGGGATCTTCCCGGACCAGGGCTCGAACCCGTGTCCCCGGCATTGGCAGGTGGATTCTTAACCACTGCACCACCAGGGAAGCCCGAGGCTTAATCTTTAAACAATCCTGTCTCCAGCCATTTCTAGGCAAATATGTTTGCCTGACAGCAACTATGGAATGTTGTCATGCATTTTATGCAGAGCACTCAAATGTACAGAGAGCTGGAATTTCATCTAGATTAGAGAACCAGTTTCATATCTACTTTTTAATCAGTATCTGTTTAGTAAATGTTAGTATGTGTGCAGAAGTTGGTCTAAGATATGCTTTCATTATAGCTGGTAGGGAGGTTTTGGGGCAATAGCTAACCTTCTCCTACTACAAACTTTTCAGGGGTTCCTGCTTTCTACTAAATAGTAGCTAAGAGTTATGTGTAATCAAATTCACTTAGATCAGTTTGTGATTGACCAACTCGATTTATTCCCAAGAAAGTTAACTTAAGAAAAATCTAGTAAGGTAATTCATCTCATCAGTAGATTAAAGGAGGAAAATCTCATGATCATGTTAGAAGATGTATCACAGCTTTGACATATAATTTCTAACAAATTCATGATTCTGTAAAAGTTTAGCAAACAAGAAATGGAAGAGACCTTCTTTAACTTGAAAAGTATTATACCCAAATCTAAGATTAAATAAACTTATAAAATAAAATGAAAACCAAGGAACAGTTTTTTTAAAAATATTTAATGTGTATGTGATACTATAGATGTAGCTTTACGAATCAGTGAGAAAAGTATGAAGTATTCAACCAATTTTGCTCCTTTTACTACCTGGAAGGAATTTGACTTTTTGGTTTTTTCTATGGTAATCTTAAGGTCCTAGCAATCTTTGATTAAAAAGTCTGAACTACTTTAACAGAACACTAAAAAGCTGAATACCTCATCTCTTACTAATAATATCTCAGATACAATCTTATTGTGTGCAAATAGTTACATTGCATATACTGGGATAATTGGCAGTGCCCTGGGGGAAAATACATCTATTTCATTGCATGCATAAATGCATTTAAAAATCTAAGTGTAAAAAGTAAAAGACTGAAAACTAGAAGAAAGCACTAGAGAATATCTTTATAACTGTGGAATAGGTTAAATATCCCTTAAACAAGACAGAAAAAGCAAACACCTTATCCATTCATCAAAAAGATTTATAAATTTTATTACATTAACATTCTTTAACTTCAGTATAAAGAAATAACTTAGGCAAAGATAAATGGTAATTGATACACATACAACCGGCCACAAATTAGTATCAAAATTTACATGTAACATTCAGCAAATCAATAGGTAAAAGACAAACTATGGCAGAAATTGGCAAAGTATATGAATGGGTAGTTCAAAGAAGAAGAAATATAAATCGCTAGTAAGCATTTGAAAAGATATTCAACCTCGTAATCAGGGAAATGAAGCTAAAAATCATGAAATATTATTTCATACTTATCATCTGGCCAAAGCTTAAAGCCAAGCATTGGTTGAGGAGTACTGGGAAGCAGAACAGCCTCTTGGAAAGCAAGTTGGCAACAGCTAGCAAATCCCTAAATTCTGCGTTTAGATCCCCTTGTGAAGCTCTCGTATATGCGTACTTAGAGCTGTAGATAAAGATGTTTAGTGGATGTCCATTGCAGCATTTTGTAACAGTGAAAAGCTGGAAGCAACCTAAATGCTCAGCACCAGGGCAATGAATAAACATTAGACGTTAAGATCCACATGGCCGAGATGATTCTCAGCGCCTAGAACCATGCCCAGCTCTTAGTAGATGCTCAATTAATACTTGTTATATATACAATTAAGTGAATTCTAGTACGTTCATACCGTCTTGTGTCATACAGCACATAAAACAATCTACATGCATCAACATCAATGAATCTCAGAGAAAAGACCTGGAAAAGAATTTGTGGAGCATAAATCCATACATGTAAACTTTCAAAGCACACGTCTTCTCACCTAACACTGCATATATTTTACTTCGTATTTACTCACTGTCTGTCCCTGCACTCTTTCAAATGTCAGCTCCAGGAAAGCGGGAATGTTTGTCTGTTTTATTTACTGCTGAATCCCCAGGAACTGGAATATTGCCTGGTGCCGAGTAGGCTCAGAATGAAATAGAAAGGCACAGCGGTCAGGAGGCTGACCTCTTTCAGGACAGTGATTGCCTCTGGGGACCGAGAAATGTGGGTGGGATGTGGGGATGGCTCCAAATATATTTTGTAGTGTTTTATGTTTTAATCAACAAAAGAATAGAAGCAAATATGGCAAATGCTGGCATTAAACAAATCTAAATGGCACATCTTGTTGTCTGTTATATAATTTTTCATATTCTTTAAATTGATGAATAATATCTGTATAACAAAACACAGTCATCTCAAATGTACAGCTTGATGAGTTTTTATATATGTATATGCCCACGTGACCACCAGCTAAATCAACATTCGCATGTTCGGCACCCTATGAAGTTTGCTTGTGCTCCTTCAGGTTTATACCACTCCTGCCCCAGACAACCACTATTCTGACTTCAATAACTAGTAAATCTGCCTGTTCTTGATATTCATATAAATGGGTTCATACAACATACGCTCTGTTAGTCAACTTAATTTCATTGAGATGTATCCATGTGCTTGCATGTAGCAGTAGATCACTTTTAAAAAAAAATGTATAGTATTCCCTTGCGTGAATAGATAACAATTATTTATCTAACCTCCTGTGGTGGGAGTTTGATTTTTTTCCCCTAGTTTTGGGCCTTTATGCATAAAGCATCTATACATTTCAGGAACATATTTGTTTGTGTACATATGCTTTCATTTCTCTTGCATAGATCCTGGAACTAGAATTTCTGAGTCTTAGGTTAGGGATATGCTTGGATCTGGTAAAAACTGCCAAGTGGTGTTCTGAAGTGGTCGCACCATCAACACCAGCACCAGCGGTGTCTGAGTTTCAGCTGCTTCAATCCTCACGAGCACCTGCTACTGCCCGTCTTCTTAGGTTTTAGCCATTCCGGTGGCTGTGGCAGCTTCTTGTTTACGGTTCTAATGTGCATTTTCCTTCTTTTTTTATTACTATTTTTTACATTTTTATTTTATACTGGAGTACAGTTGATTAACAATGTTGTGTTAGTTTCAGGTGTACAGCACAGTGATTCAGTTATACATGTACATGTATCTATTCTTTTTCAAATTCTTTTCCCATTTAGGTTATTACAGAGTATTGAGCAGAGTTCCCTGTGCTATACAGTAGGTCCTTGTTGGTTATCTATTTTTTTTATTTATTTATATTGGAATAGAATTGCTTTACAATGGTGTGTTATTTTCTGCCATACAATGAAGTGAATCAGCTGTATGTATACCTATATCCCCTCCCTCTTGGACCTCCCTTCCCCACATCCCACCCATCTAGGTCCTCACAGAGCACTGAGCTGAGCTTCCTGGGCTTTACAGCATGTTCCCACCAGCTATCTGTTTTACCGTAACTGAAAAGGACACATGCACCCCAGTGTTCATTGCAGCACTATTTACAATAGCCAGGTCATGGAAACAACCTAAATGTCCAACAACAGATGAATGGATAAAGAAGTTGTGGTACATATATACAATGGAATATTACTCAGCCATAAAAAGGAATGAAATTGGGTCATTCGTAGAGATGTGGGTGGCCCTAGAGTCTGTCATACAGAGTGAAGTAAGCCAGAAAGAGAAAAATAAATATTGTATATTAATGCATATATGTGGTTATCTATTTTAAATATAGCAGTGTGTACATGTCATTCCCAAATTCCCAATCTATCCCTCCCTTCCTTCCCCTCTGGCAACCATAAGTTCATCCTCCAAGTCTGTGCATCGGTTTCTGTTTTGTAAATAAGTTCATTTGTATCATTTTTTAGATTCTGCTTATAAGTGATATCATATGATGTTTGTCTTTCTCTGTCTGACTTGACTTCACTTAGTATAATAATCTCCAGGTCCATCCATGTTGCTGCAAATGGCATTATTTCATTCTTTTTAAAGGCTGAGTAATATTCCATTGTATATACGTACCACATCTTCTTTATCCAATCATCTGTCGATGGACATTTAGGTTGCTTCCATGTCCTGGCTATTGTAAATAGTGCTGCAATGAACATTGGGGTGCATGTATCCTTTCAAACCATGTTTTTCTTTGGATATATGCCCAGAAGTGGGATTGCTGGGTCATATGGTAGCTCTATTTTTAGTTTCTTAAGGAACCTCCATACTGTTCTCCATAGTGGTTTTACAGATTTACATTCCCACCAACAGTGTAGGTGGGTTCCCTTTTCTCCACACCCTTTCCAGCATTTATTGTTTGTAGACGTTTTGATGATGCCCATTCTAACCAGTGTGAGGTGATACCTCATTGTAGTTTTGATTTGTATTTCTCTAATTAGTGATGTTGAGCATCTTTTCATGTGCCTCTTGGCCATCTGTATGTCTTCTTTGGAGAAATGTCCATTTAGGTCTTCTGCCCATTTTTTTTTTTTTTTAAATTTTTTCTTTTTTTTTAAAATTAATTAATTTATTTATTTTTTGCTGTGTTGGGTCTTCGTTTCTGTGCGAGGGCTTTGTCTAGTTGCGGCAAGCGGGGGCCACTCTTCATCGCGGGGCGCGGGCCTCTCACTGTCGCGGCCTCTCTTGCTGCGGAGCACAGGCTCCAGACGCGCAGGCTCAGTAGTTGTGGCTCACGGGCCCAGTTGCTCCGTGGCATGTGGGATCTTCCCAGACCAGGGCTCGAACCCGTGTCCCCTGCATTGGCAGGCAGATTCTCAACCGCTGCGCCACCAGGGAAGCCCTTCTGCCCATTTTTTGATTGAGTTGTTTGTTTTTTTTTGATATTGAGCCACATGAGCTGTTTATAAATTTTGGAGAGTAATCCCTCGCCAGTTGCACTGTTGGCAAATATTTTCTCCCATTCTGTAGGTTGTCTTTTTGTTTTGTTTATGGTTTCCTTTGCTATGCAAATTCTAAGTAATAACATTGAGCACCTTCATTTACTTGTTGGCCTTGGGAGCCCACTTTTGTGAAGAGCCCCATCTAACAATTAGGTTGTTTGCCTTTCTTATCATTTGTAAGAATTCTTCATCTGTTCTGAGACAGGCTTTTCAGGTCCTCATATCGTGAATATCCTTCCCTGGTCTGGCTTGCTTTCCACGTTCTTAATGATGTTTTTTGGTAACTAGAAATTTAGAATCTTGGTAAGATCCACTTGCATGTTTTTGGATATTTGAAATATTTTGTAATTTAAAAATTTTAATTGAAAATAAAAAAGAGAGAAGGGCCTTTTCCTTTTCCTCCCAGTTAGAACATATGGTTGGAAGGATCCTTCCTCCCTCCCTCCCTTCCTTTCCTTCCTCTTCCTTCCTTCCTTTTTCCCCTTCTTTCCTTCTGTATTCCTTCCTTTTTTCTCTTCCTTCCTTCATTTGCTGTATATTGTATGACTTGTCTCTAACTCCAGGATCAGCACGGAGGGTAAGCCCTTCCTGCTCTCTGCGGCCCTCCCCTCCTTCCCCTCTGCCCTCTCCCCTGCGAGCCTTCCTTAGGGGCAGAGGCAGGTCTTCCTCCCTGGGGACCGGGGACCCGCAGGCCTGGAGGGGAGTGGGGGTGAAGGCCCAGCGCGCAGCCCCGCAGCCCTGTGCACCCCGAAGGAAGGGCAGGCGGGTGGCAGGCGCTGTTGCACAGGGCAGGCTGCTCCCGCTGCACCGAGTTTCTGAAAAGTGTCCCCGGGGCATAAATGCTGGAATAAACTGTGTGGAGAGGTGGGGCAGGCCGGACACACGCACGTTTGGAGAATAATACCAAAGAATTTATAGAGGAAAAATAGAGATGACATAGTACAACATAAGGCATAGCTTAGAAAAGAGAATACATGCTAATCTACCCATCAAAAGAGTAATAGAATCAAGGGGATCAAATTTGAGAAACAGGTCACTCCTAACAGAAATTAGTCATTTATTTATTCAACCACTATTTATTGGCCATCCACTGTGCCATACCCCACGTGAGATGCTGAGAATTACTACTGACCCCTACAAGGCATTGATCCAGTCTCTAAAGGAGCTCAAAGGGCAGGGCTGGCCTGGAGCCACATTATGAAACATACAGTACAACATGTATCATTGCTTTTCTTAATCTTCTTTTTGTAAGCTTCTCCCAGCTGCTTTCCCCTCTCTGTGGTTCACCTTTGAACTTTAGATGCCAGAATTAAAAATTTACTGTAGGAAATATATATATAGCTAGTGTAGTTGTGTCTTAGTGAGAATTTAGGTCTCCCAATAGTATTCCTGTTTTAAAGTTTATCTATTTTAATTGAATACATAAATAGTTACGTCTTAGTGGGAATTTAGGTCAACTATCCTCTCCCAATAGTATTCCTGTTTTAAAGCTTATCTACTTCAGTTAAAATGGTTGACTGGCTCCAGTAAAGGAAATCAGAAGAAGGTAGAAACAATCCATCAGCAGACGATGACAATAAAAAGTCCTTTCTGTTACTCCCTCCTCCCAGGTAAACTATCCCACATTTTATTATTGTTAGGAACTTGAAAGGCCAGCTTTTTTAACTGTGTGCTTGAAATAACTTCAGTTAGAGTGAAAAGGAAAGTCTTGAGCTGGGTCAAATGCTCCACGGATTTACATCATGGAACAGCAAAGGAATATTTTCTCTGCAGTCTGCTTCTCCGAAGACTACAGCTGGGCTGCGCATAGCAGCGTTTGTTAACAGGAGTAAGTTGATACAGTTGAGAGGGTCCAGAGCAAGGCACCAAAATGATCAAAGGAGTGGCTGTGCATTAAGGTCGAAAGGCCTGGCAGAGTGTAGACTGGCCGAGCAATGGTGGAGAGGGAGGGGATGCTGCCTGGGTTCTCGATAAGAGTTCCACAAATATTTGAAAGGTGTTAACACCCGAGAAGGCAAGTCCTTATTTTGCTTCCTTGGAGGTGACATAATGTGAAACAGTAAAGGTAAAAGTAAAGGAAGAACAAAGTACCCAGAATATCAGGAAATATATCCTACAAATAGCAACTGAAGATTTTGAAAAATGTCAAGCATTAGATCCGCTATGCCCATAGTAGAAACTAACCGTGAATAACTCCCCTTGTCTGAGAATCATTGTCTTTCTTACCTTGTTATCCAACATTTAATGCTTACTAACCCACCTTCTTCTACCTGTTGCTCAAATTCTTTCATATCCTTAGAGGTCCTATCAGTGATGTTGTACCTGCTTTTTGGCAGAATATGATTTACGTAGCCAAGTCATATAGACGTATACAAATAGGAAGCTTCTGAAGTGGCCGTCGCTGAATGTGTTCCACATGTAGCATCTCTGTTCATCAAGCAATGCGAAGGTTAGAATCACAGGGTTTTAAGAACCAGAAGCAAGCTTGAGGGAACCGCTCTCATCAGAGAGGCTGGTTGACTTCTCCAAAATGCACCAGCCTGATGACTGAGGAGAGAAAAAAAACAGGTCTCACCGCCGTGGGGCCTGATTCCCAGTCTACGGCAAAAACTTTTTCTTTCCGAAAATGCAGTGCTCTCTGACTCTATATGACGGTCTCAATTTCATTTTTCTTAAAGCTGCAATTAGCAGATTTTAGGAAATGTTTCTTTGCCAGATTTCCAAATTCTCCCACTTTTATTATTGCTAAGAAGAGATCTGTTTAAATTCGCACATCAGGTTCATTCACAGTACAGCTCTTATCCTAATGGGAAGATGAGCTTGGACAAGACTTCCCTGAGTGTCGGCCCCTCACTGTGGTCCGCACGGAGAGCGGCTGGAGCCGGGAGGGATGGTTTCTCCCTCAGCACAGGAGCAGCCCTGCTCTGTGCAGCTTCTCTGTGTAGAAGAGCTTCCCGTTGGGCACACCTAAGTCTGACGTAGGAAGACTGAGTTGCCAGGAGCCCTGTAACAGTCTCCCCATAGGCTGGGACAGGCTTACCAAAGGAAGTGTTGAAGGTTGGGACTATGGTGATTTCTTTCTACCTAGTGGCAAGGTGATTGTGGTGGGCGAACTGCATCACACAGTGATGAATGGTACGTTTCACCCCCTGATCTCACCCTCCACTGACTGTCTGTCTGGTTCTCGGCACTGAGCTGGTCTCGAGGTCGGCCAAGATGAGTGACTCGTGGTTCCTTCCAGGAGCTCAGGGTCTGTTGTGCAAAGTGGAAACAGAGACCAATTTATAGCACTGTGTGGCGGGGAGCTATGATAGGGCCAGCAAGTGCTGTAGAGATAGAGAGTCCCACAGAGATAAGTACTGCCGATGGAATATTTGTTTCTTATTGTAAATCACATCACACATACAAATGCTGAAAACCCTTTAGTATGTAAACTAAGTACTCTGGAGGTGACTTGCTAGGTTGACATTGCTGGTAAAAACAAGGAGACTAGCTCAGAGAAGTCAGGCTTCCTAATCATAACACAAAATCCAGAAATCAGGGGCAAAATAAAATGTAAAATTGTTTCATTGTGCATTCATATGCAAGGGTAGATACTGGAGGAAGGGAATAGGAAATGAAGTTAGGAATGAGGATAGAAGGGAAAACATGTAAAATAAAACAAAGTAAAATACAATACAGCAAAACAAAACAGAATAAAGTAAAATACGTCACAAGAGTCTGTAAGCAGATAATAGTGTGCCTTGAGCTAAGAATAACGATTGAGTGTGTTAAATGCGTATACAAATATGGAAAAGTTTAAAGTGCAGTAGCAGATTTGGAGACAACATTTGCAACATATATAACAGATAAATTATTATTTATAGTACCAAAATTATTGTTTCAAATCAATCAGAACACATTAAATAAGAGAAAAAGACAGGAAATCACAATAGTGGAAATACAAATGACCAATAAATATGTGAAAAGTTGCCTAAGTTCACTTGTAATTAATACGGAATGCAAATTAAAATGAGATATCACCTATCTAATTGGCAAAAAAAAAGTGGAAAATACCGATAAATCTCAATGTGAAGCAAAGGTGAAGGTTGGGGTAAAAGAGTTCATTTTTATATGCTGCTGGCAGTAATACTAAATGATAAAAACATTTTTGGAGAGTAATGCAGAGATACCATAAAATGTTGTATCATTTCACCTAGCAGTGTTCTAGGAGTCTTTCCTAAAGAAATATTAGCATTTGCTGGCAAAGATATTAACTATGGTACTGTTTACAATAACAGAATAATTGGGAATAACTTAATATCCACTAATAAGGAAATATCATGCTAGCATTCTGATATATTTAGTGTACAAAAGGTAAGTTTTAAAACAATAGAGCAGAATATAGCGTAACCACATTTTTGTTTAAAAATAAGTAAATGTGTGTGCGTGTGTGCACGGTGTGGTGTGTGTGTATGGTGTGGCGGGTGTGTGTGCAGTGTGTGTGGTGCAGGCATGGTGTGTGTGCACGGTGTGTGTGCATGGTGTGGCGGGTGTGTGTGCAGTGTGTGTGGTGCAGGCATGGTGTGGTGCGTGCACGCTGTGTGTGTATGGTGTGGCGGGTGTGTGTGCAGTGTGTGTGGTGCAGGCATGGTGTGGTGCGTGCACGCTGTGTGTGTATGGTGTGGCGGGTGTGTGTGCAGTGTGTGTGGTGCAGGCATGGTGTGGTGCGTGCACGCTGTGTGTGCATGGTGTGGCGGGTGTGTGTGCAGTGTGTGTGGTGCAGGCATGGTGTGCGTGCACGCTGTGTGTGCATGGTGTGGCGGGTGTGTGTGCAGTGTGTGTGGTGCAGGCATGGTGTGCGTGCACGCTGTGTGTGCATGGTGTGGCGGGTGTGTGTGCAGTGTGTGTGGTGCAGGCATGGTGTGCGTGCACGCTGTGTGTGCATGGTGTGGCGGGTGTGTGTGCAGTGTGTGTGGTGCAGGCATGGTGTGGTGCACGGTGTGTGTGCATGGTGTGGCGGGTGTGTGTGCAGTGTGTGTGGTGCAGGCATGGTGTGGTGCGTGCACGCTGTGTGTGTGTGGTACGGTTGGTGTGGTGTGTGTGCAGTGTGTGCACCTGCAAAGACGCACGTTTGGAAGGGCTCCCATCACAGGGCTGGCAGAGTTGGCCTGTGTAATGGGATTAGAATGGAAGGAAGGAAAGAAGGGAGTTCCTTTTCACTGTACACATTTCAGTGTACTTTGAATTTTTATTACAGATTCCTGTACCGATGTTCTGATCTGAGTCACATTTCTCTTTTCATGCTAGACCTTTAGAGAGGAAATCGTGCAATTTCTATTCGAATTCCACAAGAGACCTTTTTCTTAGCAACCTCATTTGAGGACAGTGTCTTATTTTGCAGTCTCTCCCACAGTGTCAGAGAGGTTGCCAATAAAGGGAGTGATTTTCAGAGATACTTGTTTCCTAAAGCTTTGCACGTAGATGTGATTATGAGATAAAGCAGCAGCAACGCATTTCCTGTATTAAATATCACACTGAAGTAGCACTTAAGATACCGACCAGAAGGTTAAACAAACATGAGTGGAAGAACACCCTTGTCAGAAACCAGCTTGCTAGCTGCCTTCTCCATTCAGGATTTGCCAGTAATGAAAAGCTTCTTGCTTTTTAAATTATAAAAAAATTTTATTTATTTATTTTGGCTGTGTTGGATCTTTGCTGCGTGCGGGCTTTCTCTAGTTGCGGCGAGCAGGGGCTACTCTTCGTTGCGGTGCGCGGGCTTCTCATTGCGGTGGCTTCTCTTGTTGCGGAGCACGGGCTCTAGGCGTGTGGGCCTCAGTAGTTGCAGCATGCACGCTCAGTAGTTGTGGCTCGCGGGCTCTAGAGCACAGGCTCAGTAGTTGTGGCACACGGGTTTAGTTGCTCTGCAGCATGTGGGAACCTCCCAGGCCAGGGATTGAACCCGTGTCCCCTGCATTGGCAGGCGGATTCTTTACCACTGCGCCACCAGGGAAGTCCCAAGCTCTTTGCTTTAATCTTTTGAATCCATATAATTTTTTATAAAGAAGAATGAATTAGGATTATGGGTGATATGGATAATGTTTTTTACTTTGTTTTTCTGTACTTATCCAATTTTCTATAATAAATATATACTGTTTTTGTAATCAGAAAAAAAAAACCCAGTCCTTGAAATTTAACAATTTTAATGGGAGGACCCATACGCCTCCTACGGGGGATTTCTGTAGTGCAAGAAGCCAAGGGTAATTTACAGAGGCTATTAACACTTAAGTTGGCAGGGCTCCCTACTTGTGAGAACTAAAACAGTGTTTTAGAAAGATATTTAATTAACAGAAAAAATAGTGCAATAGTGTAAAACAACACAGGTTTGGAGTCATACACTCCTGAGATTGATTTTAGCCATGTGACCTTGGAAGGTTGATATATCTTTTCAGACCCTTGGTCTCCTGGCCTATGAACTGGGGGAGTTGATTATGAACCTAGCAGAGGACCAGGTTGAAGGGAAATGGTTAACCAGGAACTATTGTTAAAGCTCTGCAGAATGCACATGAAAACTGAGTGTTCCATTATGTTCCAAACCTCTTGGAGACCCCAAATGAGCTGTCAGATCATCAAGGCATTTGAGGAGAGCTGGACACTTTCCTGCCTCTGATCATAGACTGTCTCCTGGCAGCGTCCCAGGTGCACTGGGCCCCAGGGCCCTTCACTTCTGACTTTTTACCGGTTGGACTTGCTACATCTTTCAGGGGCTGAGGTCTTTGCTATTCATCATGTCATGTGCAGCCCCTCCAGACCATACCCTTAGTCTTAGCACAAGAAGTTCTGGGCCTTCCTAGCATCTCAAGGCCTGTGCCCTGTCTCTAGGCAGCCTGCACCACACCAGGATGGCAGGCTCACAAAATGCTGCCCCCAGCCCCAGCACACACAGGCCACTCCTATTGTCTTCCCATCATTCCTCCCTGTCTCCATGGTGACTCCTGCCCTCCACCATACCCTTAGCTGGTGAAGGACCAGACATCCTTCTCTGGGGGCACTCTGCCCCTCCAGTAGTGGAGGACTCACTCGCTGTCTAGCTGTGCCTGTATATGAAAGTCCTTTTAAATCGTTGAAGTTTATGCATACAGTATACACTTCATTTCTTATTTTGAGAGAATCTTATTTATAATCTTATACATTTATCTAAGGAGTGGTGAATCCTTAACCTCGAACGTGAATGAAGTATCCCCTCTGAAAATTGTCATAATACTCTTTGGACTTTTTGATGGTATAATGTAATAGTAAATATAATACTAAATATAATATAAAATATCACAGTAGCAGTTTAAAAAAAAATCAAAGTTGTCCACTTTCAAATGCTGTAAAACATGTTGCTTGACAAAATGCAAAATATCTTTTGACTTCACCATGAGAAATGCTTAGAAAAGGCAGAATACAGGGTGCTTTTCTCTTCCAAAGAGAATTTTTTCTCACCTGATACAGTCAGAAATGACTTTCTTTTTTTAAAATTTACTTATTATTTATTTATTATTTATTTTTGGCTGTGTCGGATCTTCGTTTCTGTGCGAGGGCTTTCTCTAGTTGCGGCAAGCTGGGGCCACTCTTCATCGCGATACGCGGGCCTCTCACTATCGCGGCCTCTCTTGTTGCGGAGCACAGGCTCCAGACGCGCAGGCTCAGTAGTTGTGGCTCACGGGCCCAGTTGCTCCGCGGCATGTGGGATCTTCCCAGACCAGGGCTCGAACCCGTGTCCCCTGCATTGGCAGGCAGATTGTCAACCACTGCACCACCAAGGAAGCCCCAGAAATGACTTTCTTTTAGCAATACTTTAAATAGCTGGGCGTTAAGATGTGTTCCATACTTACTATATGCCAGTACTATTCTAAGGTTGACAAAAACCTTAGGGAGTAGGTACACTTATTGTCCCAAATTTTAGAGATAAGGAATCTGAAGTTTAAAGTGACTTATTCACACTCGGAATTTCATGTGGAAATACTGGAATTCAAGCCAACACAGCCTGGCACAAGCAACCATTCACCTTCTTTATCCATTTATCTGTGGGTGGGCACTTAGGTTGCTTCTGGGTCTTGGCTGTTGTGAACAATGCTGCAGTGAACATGGGGGTGAAGGTGTCTCTTCAAGACAGTGATTTCATTTCGTCGGACAAATACCCAGGAGCAGGATACTCCTGCACATAAGGTCGTTGTCTCAACGGCACTAACAGGGTAGATGTTGTCCCCTTCCCCTTTCCTAAACTATAGTTTAGGAGAATGAAGCTCGGTGCGATTGAGCCAGTTTACCCCAATTCTCCAAGCTGTTACCCAGTAAGAGATGATGAGAGAGATTGAAACTCAGGCCTTTCTGACTCCAGTGCCCGTGCCCTTCCTTGACATTGAGCTACTTCACACACAGACACACACAAAGTGTGTAAATGAAACAAGTTCTAAAATGATTCCTCCCCACTGATGTATATAAAGCAGTGCTTATCAGATATCATCCAGGATATAGCCTCTGAACAGAAAGTTTGGAAAGGATGGCATTAGAGAAGACTTCTAGGGAACTCCAAGAACTCTGAAAAGTGATGGGAAACAAATAATATGTATTCCCTGAGCCTAGATCTCACAATTGTGGAATTTATGTGATTTGCCTGTCAAGGTAGCGAAACAAAGGAGGCATGTCTCAGGTGTGGGAAAGAAAAAAGCACTCAGTGGCAATTGGGGGACATAAGACACCTTCCTCAAGAACCTCAGGAAGCCCCCTCCATTCTTTGACATGAACAAGTGAAGTCTCCTCAGTGTTAAGTGCACCGAAAGGCAGCCTGGGCCCCTCGCTGTGGATCAGACAGCCGCCCAGCCCCACGGCACAGCCAGGTGGCAGAGACAGGACTTGGGGAAGAGAGCGAAATATGCCATTTACACACGACGTGGCACTAGGAATCAGCAATAAAATACTGCCACTTGGTGTTGTTAAAACCGATCATTATGTAGCCTGTGGTGACAGCATCAGATTTAATTGCTCTAATCTGAGCTTCTTGGAGGGGAAAGAGGAAAGCTGTGCAGCGGCTCCCCTTCCTGGAGTCCTGCCGAAGCAACAGCGGTGCAGGCACGCCTCCACAATGCAGGGGGCTCCGCGGCCTGGGGCTCAGCCCTAATGAGCTGGGTCGGGAGGCCTCATTCCAGGCGGCCTTCAGCCACACTCTGCTCCTGGTGACGCGGGGCCCGAACCTCGCTCCCCTTCATCTTACACGTGGGGGGTCTTGGCCACAAGACAAACAACTCAAAATAATTTTCAGCCACTTGGTGAATACACTCCCCCACTGGAGATGATATCGCATTGCTAGACATATTTTGAACTACAGATCTTCCCTGATGAGATTTGTGTAAAGCGAGGATCATTTGAGTGGTTTTCATTGAAGTCCCTGCTTTCAAATGCCCCCTGCCAGGTTCCAGTGGAACTGTAAGAATCCTAATTCAGCCCCTCACCTATTTCTGTTGGTGTTGAGCTCTATCAAGACATTAGGGTTTACTTGCTTATCCATAGAGCCTTACAGAACATGTAGGTGTTATGAGTTCATATGTCGGTGTATCAGGAAACCTAATTTCTGAGGGCAGTTTGATGGAATATGGATTTAACACTGGATGCAAGGTTGGATTAACTCAGAGAAGAAATGGGCATATTTCTTATTTCCATTGGGAAATATTTTGTCCTTTGAGATATTTTATTTGCATTCAATGGAGCCCAGGAAACGTTACGTGGAGTCCAGGTATCACAGGAGTTTTCCTGGTGTACTTTGGAGAAGTAATGGGAAATCACACCTGTATCACATACTGTCCAAGCTCTGAGCATCTTTGAGAAATGATGTGTGAGGGAGGAAAATTATACAAGAAATGTTGGATAAAATGACTTTTTTTTTTTTAAATTTTTTAAAAATTACTTTTGGCTGCGTTGGGTTTTAGTTGCTGCACGCGGGCTTTCTCTAGTTGCGGCGAGCGGGGGCTTCTCATTGCAGTGGCTTTTCTTGTGTGGAGCACGGGCTCTAGGTGCGCAGGCTTCAATAGTTGTGGCACGCAGGCTCGATAGTTGTGGCTCACGGGCTCTAGAGCGCAGGCTCAGTAGTTGTGGTGCATGAGCTTAGTTGCTCCGCGGCATGTGGGATCTTCCCGGACCAGGGCTCGAACCCGTGTCCCCTGCATTGGCAGGCGGATTCTTAACCACTGCGCCAACAGGGAAGCCCCTAAAGTGACTATTTAAATGTTATACTGAACTCATTAACTGTTGAAACCAAAAATTTTGCTATCAAAATTTGTTCGAGAATCATAGAAGTCTGGAAATAAACACACCATAAACTACATTTTCTAATATCACATCAGGAAAAAATAAGATGAAACTAATTAGGAAGGGAAGTTATATAAGTTATATAAATTAAATTCTGTTGTCTTCTAAGTTTTGCAAAGATATTTTTAACTGGCCTTCTAAAAGTTGGCAAGTTGCCATTAGAAAATAGAAAATTTTCCTTCAGGCTGTAAAAGAGTGGTCTGCAATTCAGAAATGCACTGTAACCTAGATGGTAAAGAAGATGGAATTTTCTGTTTTCTATTTGGATAAATACTAAAAATAAAATAAGCTTATTTTATTGAATCTGCTACTGTTAAGGAAGAGTAGCAAGACGATTCTAAATAATGTGCAATAAATTTCTTTATTTTTTGAAGCATATTTTCTTTTTTTAAAATAATTAATTAATTAATTCATGTTTGGCTGCATTGGTTGGTGTGTGCGGGCTTGGTGCTAGGGATTCTCATTGCGGTGGCTTCTCTTGTTGTGGAGCACAGGCTTCTAGGCACGTGGGCTTCAGTAGTTGTGGCACACAGGTTCAGTAGTTGTGGCTCACTGGCCCTAGAGCGCAGCCTCAGTAGTTGAGGCGCACGGGCTTAGTTGCTCCGCGACATGTGGGATCTTCCCGGACCAGGGCTCGAACCTGTGTTCCTTGCATTGGCAGGTGGATTCTTAACCACTGTACCACCAGGGAAGTACGAAGTTTAATCTTAAATTATGGGTAAATAGACTAATGTGATGATTTTTAGTGAGTAAAGAGGTCAAACTATGGATTTAGCAGAAACGGCCCTAAAAGGCAAGGAGCACAGCTTTGGGGTAAGCACGGGGCAAGACTATGCTCTACATCGTTCTTTTCTTTTGTGAATTTTAAATGCTTCACAAGTGCTAATAAATTACACCTATCTAAGAAGTACACGTGGTTTTAAAATCTAATTTTCTGAATCCCAAACTAAGACCAAGACTAAGATTAAGTGTCCGCCCAGGGCCTTAAGTGAGAGGGTGACAGAGATCAGACACTAGGTAACTCTTGGTTATCTCATTAATTACTTTAATTAAAGTACTGCTGTTTAATTGGCAAAGTCTAACAATTTAAATGTCAAAGAAAAGACAGTTTACTTAAAATCCTTAAGGACTTGTCACACTGCAAACAAAAACACACTTTGAAGAAGTCACCCTCTCCCTCTGGCAGTGTCCTGGTGCTTCTCCGAACCATTCTGGATACTGGACCCCCGGTCTTTGGGAAGTACTGTGATTTCTCTAAGGAAGAGGCAATTATTACATGCTGTCCTCTGGAGCCAGGGTGGATCAGGGGGCCTTTCCCGCTGGAATCACCCCGCAGTACCGCCAGGCCTTCCAGCTGGGCAGCAGATGACAGAGCTGCGCTGCGTGAGTCGCAGGCGTGCAGCGCGATTAGAGGCCGGGCCGCCCTGCTTCCCGGGGCGGGGCGCGCTCCCCGCGGGCGGTGCAGCCTTCCTGCCAGGCCCGGCGCGGTGATGTCATGGGATCCGCGGCTCGGCGAGATGAAAGGGATCCAGCGCGGCCCGCTGGCACCAGGCACAGCTTCCAGCGCGCAATCAGGGCGCAGCGTGGGGACCCGAGCGCTGCGGTCCCGCCACTCAGCCCGGGCTGGGGTGACCGCCGGGCCAACTGGGTGCAAGAAAAAAGGAGGAAAGCAACGTGATCCGGGTCAAACAAAAGAATCCGAGGACGGGGAGGCGGGAGGGCGACTACCTGCTGAAAGGAGCGTTCCAGGAACCCTGCGCGCACACACGCAAACTTGGCCTGCCTTTGATGTGCTGCAACTGATCACCGAGCAGATTACGGGCATTTCATCTCGCTGCTCGTCTGCCTTTGATCTGCAGGGCTCTTTTTCTTCTCCTGGATTGGAAGATTCGTCTGGGCTTGCGCTGACATACATTTTGGGGAAGGTAGAGCTTTTGGCACAGAAGCGCTGCCAAGGAGAAACTCAGCTGCCGAAAAGGGTGAGTACTGCAAAGAGTTCAGCACGCTGAAGGCGCAGCGTTCATGTTTCGTTGTGGCTTTCAGTTCGCTTTTCCTGCGAGTTCTCAGAAAAGGTGGTTCTGGTCCAGAGAGCGCGAGCATTTCTGTGCTTGAATACTATGTGTATGGATGAGAGGAAACACGATACTCGGTGCCGTTTCAGTAGTTTGTACAAAGGGTTTGCAATCTGTCGCGCACATTTTACTTGGAAATGAGTTGTTCCAACAGGACAGAAAGGGAGAGAGCTAAGTTTAGCAATCACCCGCCGCTGCAGAGCCCGAGGTCTGTAGGCTGTAATTGCTCTAAGTATTTACAGGTTGCTTTACTTAGTAAACGGGCGGAGGAACTCTACTGGATGCCAATGTTTTCCTTGTTTTCTCATAGAAAAGAGTACAGTGCATCTCTGGCAATACTGTTTCTTTATTTATTCTCTCACCTCCAAGACTCCAACCTATCAAATACATTTCCTTATGCAGTGTGTATCCTCAAAGGAATCACTGGAGAGGCATTCAAGTATGATTAAAGCCTTTCCTGGGTAAAACTGAAGAATTTTCAAACAGGGAGGTTTAAGTTGTGCTAAGTTTGGTTTAAAAAAAAAAAATCATCTAGTGGTTTTCTGGAACCTTTGGCAATAGCACAGGCCTCATGTACAGAAACATTCACAAAGTTAATATTCCTAAATTAAAATGTACTCTAAATGTAGTGACAGCTGTTGTGAGTTAAAATTTGCCAACTCTTTATGAAAACTGAGTAATCAACAGTTATGATGTTACATACAGTTTTTAGCCACATTTTCACTTAAGTTTACGCTCAACATGGCAAAACCAAAATATATTGCTGTGCTGAATTTGAAAGTTAGCTTGTTTTGTCAGTTCAGTGGTCACATGCATGTGCGCGTGCACACACACACAAAGTCTTTACATCGAGATGCAAGAAAATCCAGTGGAAATGTAAGAGCGCCATGTTCACATTAGTTCATTTTAATATTCTGGTCTTAATTTGGGGGGGGTTAAATATTTATCATCACAATAGTCTATTTTAGTGCTAGCCGAACCACAGAGAAAGTAAGTGATGAGAGAGATGGGTTATTCTTTAGTCTGAAATTCTGATGAGACAGGAAGGGCCTAATGAGTCTCATTTCACGTGTAATTAATTTTTCAGAGCCAATTAATTAAATTACTTTCTAAACTTTCCTCCTGATATTCTAAGGAGGATAATTAGCATTGTTTGCTTAATTTTAAAACTGATAGCTGTTAAGTGGAGATTATTTAAAACCATACCAAACTGACTATATTTTTAAGATGTGTCAGTAAGAATTTGAAAGATTTAACTGTTGTATTTAGTCATGCCAAGAGAGGCATTTACATTTTTGTTTTACTGACAGTGTGACAAAGCACGTTCACAAAATCCTGAATTATCAGCTTAGGTTGATTTTTTTCATTTGTTTGCTGAAAAAGTCCTCTTTAAATCACAAAAGCAGTAGTAATGTTCACATTAGGATAAAGAAAATTAAACTTTTAAAATAATGACTGGAGAAGATGCCCAAAGAAATAGTGTGCTTAAGAACTCGGTCATTTAGTTCATGTTTGGGACTTCAAAAAATTTTTTAATGACTATTTATTCTGCTACTAGGTTCATTCTAACAAACAGACTTCCTTCAACACAAAACAAAAGGGAGAATTAGCAATTATCTGATTAATTTAGGTTTTGTAGAAAACTAGCTTGGGCAAGTCAAGTCATTGAAAATTCAGTTCAGTGTCTGAATTAATTCAGTTAATTGTTTACTTCTTGTGTCTTGGTCGAGAAATGAAACAGATTGTATTTGATTTTAAAAGAAGGATGCCTATTGCTGAATGTACAGGTACAGTCTCAAAAGCTGTCTCTGAATTAATTGCCGCCTGATGACCTTGACTGTGATTTAAGAGGGGATACTCCATAAGATTTCCACTGAACGAAACCCTTATATTACATTTTTTAAGCACTTTCCTATCTGTTGCTTCAATGGCAGCTTTGTTACTGCAGAAAGTCCAAGACTTCAAAAGACTTATTTCTAGTCCTGATTCTGTCACTGATTAGCTATGTGACCTTAAGGGATTTGCTTCACTCCCCAGTGTTCTCATATGGGAAATGAGGGAGTGGATCAGATCATCCTCCTGAAATAAGTGGGGTGGAATTTTTATAGCCATCTTACAGATGAGGAAACTGAGATTGCAGGAAAGTCGCTTGACTTTTTTAACTAAGTTACATGGCCTGTTTTCCAAGTCCTGGTCCTGTGTCCTTCCCAGTTCACCATGGATATTTTCCAGCACCTGCTAAAACAAATGCACTGCTGACTGGAGAACAGGGTTAGTTTGAAAGATCAAGATAACCACTTCCTTCTGCTCTGCAGTTTTTGTTTCTATGATAGATGTGTCCGTCAACTGGATTAGTCCGCTGACTTCCCAACAGTTGCTTTTGCTTCCGTATTTCTAAGCAGTCTGAAAACAATTACTGCTACACATAGTTTACCATGACATTTAAAATAATTTAATATATCAGTGCAATGTGAAATTATATATATTTGTGTCTGTGTGTGTATGTATATATATATATACGTGTGTGCACATATATATATTATGCACATCTTTTGACATTATATGCACATCTTTTTGTGTTTCCAAGGATTTGATACTTTCTTAGAAGATGTCAGTGGTGTGCATGAAAAGTTTAATAGTTAATTAAAGGTTGTTATTCCTCCAGGGAGATTCCCAGTGGGATTTTGTGAGATTTCAGTTTACATATTCCATATGGGCTGCTACATGATATATATTCCCTATTACATTTGATTATGTTAAGAATCCTTGAACATGTTTTCACTAGCTCCTTCTGGGATTTTTCTTGAAAAAAAAGGAATATATTTCTTGTGAATAAATTTATTTATTGACTATAAATTTTACACATATACACTGCTCTCAAGGCCAAATATCTCTCATGTCTTATCACCCTCATAAAGGTTTCATATAAAGCTTTACAGATTATTACTTAGTAACATTCACTAATATTTATTAATGTACTAGTTATTAATTCAGTAATATTTATTGAGTACTTGTGTGCTAGGCACTCTAACAATATTTTTCAGGACACCATCTCATTTAAATTTCCAGCAATTAAGTTTGTCATTCCAATTATACAGATGAGAAAAATGAGGCTCAGAGGGATTAAATAACAAGTGCAAGGTCACAGGGCTGATTAAGTGGCACCACTAGAGTCTATCTGATTTCAGTTCGGGTTCTTTTGTTCTAGGGCTGGGCAGTTAATTCCTTCTATTATAAGAATTACATACAGCTGAACTTAACTGTTAGCAAACATTACAGCCAAAATTTGGGGGCAAAAACGTGCTCTGTTTTTCTTTCCTTCTTTTGGTATATTTTATGAGCGCTATTAGAATTTTTTGATAGGGTTTTCCATCAGTTGGCCTAGAATCTTCAACTAGAAAGGACCTCAGGACGTAATTCATTCTTCCTCTGCTTCAGGACTGGACCACACTCAAGCGTCCACCATTGGTCTGGTTGGTCAGACTCCCTGTGATGGCAGGGCTGGTCCAAGGCACCCTGGAAACATTCAGAAACTGGTGTGCCTTTAAAGAGTGATTCTTTAAAATGTCAGCACCATTTAGAGGAACGGGCTATGAAAGGGGGGGGCAGGAGGAGGCTCCCTGGTGGCCGTGCTTAATTTCTCCTCAACTGTCACAAGCCATTCAGCTTTGCTCCAAACTGCCCCGCAGATCCACCCACTTGCTGAAATCACCACTCTGAAGTGACCAAGTCTCACATCCTTCGATTGAGAAGTACTTCAGCATCATCCATTGTGACTTAACTCAGATCTTTGGTGAGAAGGTGGAGGGAGGTGAGATGGGGGTGTTGAGTGACTTTTTGAAACCATTTCTTCCAACACAACCCACTCCCTTTGTGAGAAGAGTTCCGGGAAGTACAGCTTTCCCCATCCTGTTAATGGTCCCCAGTACTTAGACAGCCCTATGGCCTAGCCTCACTGGCTGCTGCCCTGCAAGCCTGTTCCTTAATTCTGCACGTGCGGAGGAGTCCCCTGTATTTATCAGGAAGCAGAGGAGGAGGGTCAATGGCTCGTTTCTCCTCTCAATAAACACATGAGAAGAGTCTGGCCAACGCAGTGTCATAAACTCACCAGGGTCAGTGCAAATGCTGCAACTTATAGCACCTTTGCTCTATAAATGTCATGAGTTTGACATTATATCAGCTAAATAAATACCCTCCTTGGACTTTCCATGTGTATTAATTTAAGCATTCGTGGTACGGTGATGATTATATTAGTGTTCAGGAGGCCTGGATTTTGGATCCTGCTTTGTTAGTAACTTGGTGTGTGACCTTGGGCAAGTTGCTCCCCATCAGGCCCCCAGCCCTACGCTGATAGTCTGATTGGCAGCAGTGGGTGCTGGGAATTACTTAAATAGCTGGGTCTTGGTTATTTTCCCCCTTATTTTCTTAACTATATTTGGCAAACTTTACAACTCTTTGAGATTGTGGCCCCCATTTATTCATTCATTCAACAAATTTTTAATGAGTACCTACCACGTGCCAGGCATTGTGAACAAAGGGACAGAATTCAGGATTCTCATGTAGCTTGCATTCTATTCCTTTTTCCCATGAAATAGTGCTCTACATGGAAATTACTAGAAAGTCAAACAATTTTCCATTAACTTTGCTTCCAGTGAGCTAGCTTATCACTGAAATTATTTTCTCAAGAAGTTTGTTACTTCATTGGTTCAACTTTTTTAGGAATATATTCTAAACAAATACACTGCGTATCAGCTTAGAGATTGCTAAAACTAGCTTCAGAAAACCAACCCGTAACATAGTCTTAAAAACAACACCTCTGCCGAGATCTTCATAAGAATTTGGCTTTTTCAGGGAATTCGCTGGTGGTCCAGTGGTTAAGACTTTGGGCTGTCACTGCCATGGGCCTGGGCTCAATCCCTGGTTGGGGAACTGAGGTCCCTCAAGCCACAGCGGCCAAAAAAAAAAGAATTTAGCCTTTTCACTAAAATTTCAATTCATTAATGATAGTCAGTGCTCTAAAGGGAGAGAATGCTTGCAGCCCTAATTCTAAGCATTGGTTTCATTGTGAAAGATCCTAGGAGTCATATGATTCTTTTTGTGCTACCACTGGGTCCTCCTTCCTTCAGACACTGTCCCCAGGTCACTTACACTCAAAGTGAGGTAAGTGGGGAGCATTTGTTAACTTAAGCGGCCTCTTCTTTAAAGAGTAAGAGGCACTTAACGGCTACAGTGCAGAGGTTCAATGGTTCTCCACTGTCAAATACCATTTCAGTTATCGATTTTTGATGCTTGGCATTGTGTGCCTGACAAAAGGTACAGCCCTGCCAACAATGGCTGCCATTTAATGAGCACTTACTATGTGCCAGGCATTGGGCCAAGCTCTTTAAATACCGTATCTTATTTAACAACGACCAATGAAACAACTTACTTCAACAGTGGGAGATACAGAAAATTGGGAAGGTCAAGTAACTTTTCCAAGGGCATGCAACTAGCCAATGGCCAATTGGCCTCCAAGGCCAGAATATGCGATGCCAAAGGCTGTGTACGTTAATAGGATCTGTCTGCAGAGAGCTAGCAGGGGGCTCACGGGGAAGAGCAGTCACATACAGATCACATGATGCAAGAATGAGTGAACTAAATGTGCCACTGTCTCTAACAAGGAAGGGAGGCCAGAGAAAAAACAAAGTAGTTCCTGGGCTGGCAGATTAAATTCCTCTCAGAAAACACTTATTGAACATTCGTGTTAATGTTTGATACTATCACAGATGCAAGTTTGAGCAAAATATGCTGCTTCTCGAAAGCAGGACTCCTTTTAAGTCCTAGAGGAAGAAAGCTAAGTCACAGGAAGTCAGGACAGGCGGGTGCTGCCGTTGTGGCAAAAAGGCCTCAGACCTCGCCGTGACGCCTGAGAGCTGTGGCTTCTGAGCTGGTTCCTTACCACCTCGGGGGAGGGGGCATCAAGAGGAAGCTTGGGGAGCAAAGGAAGGGCGCGTTCAGGGCACACCGGAGGGAAGGCCCGCAGACCAGTTCGGCCAGAACTTGAAGTGTCCCGTCTAGAGGCAGGAAAGACAGAGCTGAAGATGTGGGTGGAGCCCAAACATGGAAATCCCTGACCAGAAGCCATTCTTAACAGTGAGGAATCTTTGTAAATCTTTTCATTGGACAGGGACCACGATGAAAGGCAGGGGGAAGCAGGACGGGTGGAGCAGAGCAGCCGGGAGGGAGGTTTGAGGGCGGGGCATTCAGGGGAGAGGCGCGGAGGGCCTGTATGGCACAGGCCGTGGACCGGGTGCTGGGATGAAGAGGAAACGAGGAGGAAGGGGTGAGTGTGTGAGACCTCACAGAGAAGCAGCAGTAAGTCAGCTTAACCACGGCGGCGGCAGGATGCCCTGTGTGCAGGGCTCCGGGCTACGAAGAAAATAAGCTGTGCCCTCGGGAAGGTGAGGTCTAGTTAGACAGGTAACTTCCAGCTAAGGGCGAGCTTGTTAGGGAACCTCGGGGTGTGATGTGGTCCCAGATCACAGCTGACAGGTAGGCTGGGGACAGGCCCACTCGCCTTGACGTTCAGGTAAGACAGTGCGTATCATTTGTAAATGGTTAAAAATAAGTCGTGATTGCGGTTTCTATTCCGGCCATGACAGCCTTGAGGCTGACACTTGGAAGGATATTTTTAATGTATTTTGTACAAGTACCTAGTAGCGCATTCGGCGTTCTCAGTGCGGGGTCATGAGACGGGCGGATTGGTGACCAACTGTGACAACTTACTCATTCTCTCAACAGACATTTATTGACCATGGGCCTTGCGATATAGAAAGGAAACATGGGATTTGGTTCCATTCAAAGAGACGTGCAGGTGTGCCGGGGAAATCAAAACCAACACAGGAAGTGGTGGGCGCCCCTGCACCAACGCGGTGCGTGCGCAGTCTCTTGGGTTGGGGGCAAGTTTGTCCACTTACTCACTGGACGGATGAACGACAATTGATTACGTTTCTACAGCATTGTAGTGCCGAAAACCTATTTATTCTGTACATGGTTCTTTTACTCCTTCCACTAAATCTGTAAAGCGGGCACCGTTAGCCTCGCTTCGTAAGCGCGCAAAGTGGAGAAGTTTCGACACCGTCCTCGAGCCGCGTGTGGAGGCACAAAGCCCGGACCTGCGCCGCCCACGATCCCCGGGGGCCTGGGCCGGACTGGGCTGTGCCCGCGCCGAGGCGGTGGAAGCACCCCGACCTCTGGAGGCCAATGTCCGGCGAGCGAAATGGGGAGGACCCGCCGAGAAAAGCATCTGCAAATGACGAGGCGGCTGGTGGGCCGGGTCCTGGTGATCCGGACCCACCGCGCACACGTGTCACGCCGTTTCCTGGGCCTTTCCTGGCGCAGAGGTGGGCGCGGGGTAGAAGGTCACCGGCAGCGCAGAGGCACAAAGGCCTGGAAACAGGTCCAGGTGGACGCGAAGGCGCCCCCTAGCCGCAGGCAGGTCCCCGACACAGCCCCGCTCTCCGTGGTCCTGGTGGGCCCCCTCCTGCCTGCCCAGGTCCGCCTGCGGGATGCAATCAGCAGCTCCCGCAGCCCGGGGGCCACCAGCGGCTGGACCGCGGCCTGGGGCACCCGGGGGTCTGCGGGGACGCAGCCCGGAGCCCAGAGGGTGGGTGGTGGGCGGTGGTTCTGATGTGGGCGGGGCTCCCGGTGGGCGGGGCCGGGAGGCGGCGGCCGTTGCCGGGCTACGGGGCAGCGCGGACCCGCGGCGCCTGGACGTGCCGGGTGTGCGCGCGTGGAGAGGACCCCGGCCCAGCTCCGCACCGAGTGCCGCGCGCTCAGCCCAGCTCAGCGCGTACCGGAGCGTCAGATCGCCGCCGGGACCTGCGGAGCAGCCTCTAGGCACCCGGGAAGGTAGGTTCCCCGCCGCCCCCGGGGCCGTGGCGCCGCGGCACGCGCGCGGAGAGGAGGCAGCTGCGGGTGGAAGGAGGGGGCGCCGGCCTGGGCTGCTCGCGTGCAGAGTAGGGGGCGGGAGGACAGGGCCGGCGGAGGCGACTCTCGGGAGGGCTGACAGCAAGGCCACCGAGATGCTGCAGCTGGAGGAAGCGGAGGGTGTGAGCACCCCCCGGCCCCCGTGGGCGACGGGAGTGGCCGCGCTGAGCCCCGCTGTGCAGGGATCTTGTAAATAGAAAGACTGCATGTAGGCGAAGGTGCCTGAGTGTGTAAGTGTGTGCGCGCGGCTCTCCCGGGGCCTGGACGGGGGCGCTCCAGCCCGTCCTGGCGGGAAGCGGTCTGCAGGCCGGCCGGCCCGGCGGGAGCTGGGGAGAAGGGAGGGCACTCGGAGGATGTGCCAGCAGCCGGTAGACACAGTGATGGGAAGGGCCGCTCTCACAGCCCTGGTCAAGGGTCTCATGCCATTTCATGGAACAGAAATTAAGCTCATACAGTCTTGAGGATGACGTTTGGAAGCATCCAAATACAGCGATCTGTTCTGATGGTAGCGAACTATGCGTCAAACCTGCAGTTACCATTGTAAGAAATCCAGGTCACTTTTTTTTTTTTTGCATTTTAATAAAAGGACTCAATTTGCAAACAAAAAATCATAAGCATTGTTCGATATTTCTTTAATTGAAACAGTTTAACAAACTACTTATGAATGGGTGGTTTTTACTCCAATGACAGTTTTCCTTTACTAGAAGACGATTTCTTTATATAAAGAAGAAACAGTTATTGTTAAACATGACTTCTGTAAACAGAAGGATTTATTTTAATATGTTGTTATTTCATGACCAGATACTTGTATGCAAAAGGGAAGATTATATTGCATTCGTTCAGGATTTACTCCATATGTTTTCTGTTGTACAGCTTCACCTTAGGTGTAGTTTTAAAACATGTTTATTTAAAGCACTGCTTATTATCTAATTTAAACATATGTAACTAGAGGGGGTGAGAATAGAGTCCTTCCCTGGAAGGCAGTTTTTGACAGTTATTCACAGAGATATCAGTACTTATGAAGAGTTTTTCTTCGCATAATATTTACCAAGTTCTGAGAATAATACAAAACATAGAAATGCAATTTCATTTTGAAAATACTGCCTTGACATGAATACATAGTGCATTATCATGAGCTCTATGTTTGTTCCCTTTTAACCCATGGAGGTGTCTCATGACATCTACTTTGTTACTGAGGCCACATGGCTTTATTAACTTTGGAATGTTTTTCCATACTAAGTGCTAGCTCTAGGATGTTGAGTTAGCATTTTCTGGGACATTCATGGAAGTTATTTGTTTCTTTGATGGGGGTATTTTTAGGCTCTGAGTCCAGGCTGGATTTTGAGTTTGAAAGGTAAGGACATAGGAAGACTTCTTGTGCACCTGAAATTGCAATGTAAAGTGCCTTTCCTATCCAGAAGACTTGAATAAGGAACACTGCTAAATTTAAGTAACGTTTAAGAGGCTTTTTAAAAGAACAGAAAGAAAATTTTTTTTTACTTTAGATGGTCATCAAATTTAATTTATATATAATGTGTTTGTACATACATATAATAATCACATGCTGTGCTTAATATGTTAATTTAATTCACTAGTTGTAGCTCTAATATATGAATCCGAGGTATGTTGGGGACATTTGAAACCTAAGTGAGGAATTCTGCTAACATGAGTAGAATATTCTTCTCCTTTTTCACCTATTTAAATCTCTGAACCCAAACTTAACCCAATCCTCTGCAACCAGTTCAACGATTCAAAATATAACACAGCACAAAAAACTGAAGGCATCTTTAATGAAGGAAGCCAAGTCCTCTTAAATCTGATGAATCAATATTTAAAGTCAAGCATTTAAAAATCTGGAAAAGGCCAGCATGCTCTATCTGTTGACAACAGGTTGAATAAGAATACCCACCTCGAATAAATGTACACCCCAAATAAAGAGACAGCTGCTTATGTGATAAGAGAGCGGGGAACAGTTAAACAGTTCAAGGCGTTTGTCTCATGGCAGCTGATTCTTAAATGTTCATAGCCTTTCTAAAATGACCTTCTGGCTGAAGAAAAAGAACAGTCAAGCAGTAGGAACGCAATTTCCTTTCATGATTTACTGGCTGAGCAGTGAGTTCATTCATCGTATTTTATCTGTCTCAAATGTTTACATTTAAAAGTAAGATGTTTAAACAGTATTGGGTTATCGTCTAGTCCACACATCACAGAATAGGTACCTTTTAAATTGATGTTTTAAGACCTGGGTTTTTAAAAAGAGAACAACCAACCTCAGCAATTATATAAGACAAAGGAGCTTGTCTACCTCAAGATTAGATGTTATTCAGCCAACTCTTCCCCTCCGTCTGCTCGGATGGCTCTAATCTGAGGAAATTCTAAAAGAATGGAGGCCTCTTATAATGGAGAACACTACACATGTTACAAAGAAGGACTTTGGAATCTATCCAGGCTTCTAAAATAAAAATTTAAACAGCTGTGTTGTAGACATTATTATGCACAATTCTCTAGAATAGATTGTGTCAATGTTTGGGGTCCCCTCAGACCTTGATGCTACAATTGTCCTATTTGTATTTTAGGATTGAGAAACATTTGTGAATTGGGGGGAAGAGTACATTAGTTACAATCCGCTTGTTGATTGAACATTCTGAGAACACTGACTGATTTTCCTAAAGCAAAAATGATAGCATCTACAGCTCAGAGAAATGAAAAGAATTAGTCTCAAAAAACCGTATCCTAGGTTAAGTTCTGTTGAAAAAAATTATAGGAGCCTGACGATGACTGGCCCCTAATGTTTTTGAACTTTGGAGGAATTGAAGATATTGTATTTGGCAACAGAACATTTTAAAGCTTGTAGAGTTTTTAGTAGAAAATATTTCTTGACTTGAAAAGGGAAATCATTCTCATTTCCCAGCCAACAACAATATGTATATTTTTATTACCGCATACCTTCGTGAGCTTCCTAGGCTACAAAAAGGGCTGCCAACCCTACCGTGTAGGAAGAACAATTTTCAGGATATAGTGAAATTGAAGACGAAGATAAAGAACAGCTAGAGGCTAGGGGTTATTGCCCCGTTTGGAAATAGCAGTACCCTAAATTTCTAATTAATTTTTTATTCTCTTCACATATGGGACTGACATTATTCTCAGCCATTTATGATTCTGTTCCACCATTAAATGTAAAAGGCTGTATGTGTGGCATTGGCGTCATTTCAGTGCTGATTTTATAAATTGTAAGCCTGCCAGTGTACTTTAATGTTGATTTCTTTAAAAATATTTCAGTTTATTGCATATTGGGAAAATGTATGAGTTGGTTGTAGCTTCATGACCTAATGTTAATACAGTTTTGCTAGATGAAAATGTTTACATGTTGCATGCCCTGTGTGCTGGATAATAAATCAAATGGCTTTGAAGGGATGGGGGTGGGGGGAAAAAAGAAAGTTAAGCAACTTATTCTGAAACGAATTATCCAGATTATTTGAATTATTTCAGATTCATCTATTTTGGTCATTTATAAGATCACAAATAAAAACTATTCTCAAAAAGGTTACTGAATTGTTAAAATTAGAAAGATACATACCAGATCTTCCTCCTTGGTGATCTTGGTCGATATTATAACCCTATATTCAGAAATGGGGTCCTCACCTGAATTGTGTGCTACCACCATCACTTATAGTTCAAGCTCAAGCTGTGGTTGCACAGATTTTTCCCCTATATTATTTTATCCCTTACAACAGCCCTAAGAGTAAAAGTATTATCCCTAGCTAATGAATTTCTTCATTTATTCAGCATCTGTTGGGCACATATTTTGGGTGAGTTACAGTTGTAGAGGGAAATCGCAGTTCTTGTCATGAAGTCCTCAGACCCTAACTGATGGTAAACTCAGATGGCTTGGTTGACGATGAATGAAGGAAGGTTGCCCCCTGTGACAATAGGGAGGAGTGGGGACTGGAGCACCAGACGCCTATGTTCTTCTATGGACGGGACAACAGATGCTCAGCTGTAGCTCATGTTGCCTTAATGTGGGACTCATGGATGCCAGGCTTTCTAATTTTTCAGGAAAATGCTCCATTTTTAATATTGAAAACTTATTTTTAAAATGAAGTGCTGTACTGACAGAAGGAAACAATGCATCCTGGCAAGATGCAATGCAAGAGCTACAAAGAGAGGGAAGGAACCAGATAATCGTCCTGTGAGACAGAGAGATATCCAGGGTGCTATGGAAGCACCAAGGAGGGTGCCCGTGCCAGATTTAGGGAGATCCCGGTTTGACAGATTCAGGAAGGCATGGTAGATGAGGCACAGTGTATAGGAGAGCCCCAAGGCAAAAGAGGGGGCGGCAGTGGAGGGACCTGCAGGTTGAAGCAGCCACTGCGGTTCAGATCCAGGGGGCTGCCCCTCCCCAGCTGCTCCCGGAAACCCTGAGCTTTGCCTGGTGACGCACCAGCCCAGGTCTTCAGGATCTGGACGAGGAAGGGAAGGGGGCTGCACTTCGTTTCAGCATCTTTTGGATTTACCCCGCCTCGAGGCTGGCCAATTAGGATTGCCTCCCTGTTAGTTACCATTCATTCAAATGAGCAGGCTAAGCAAGTTAACTTGATAAGCAGCCACTTTCTCTGCCGCTTAACAGAGTGTTTGCCTGCTCTGTGCTTTGGGCTCCTACCTCTTCTTTTTTGCTTGCCTGGTTCTCCTGACACCTGCTTGCATTTGCTGTAGAGCAGATGGTGAGGCAGGAACGCCACACACCTAGATTCCTGTAAACTAGCATCCTTGGTCTTCTCCTGATATTTAGGCAAACTGTGAAAACCCTCGTGGGCCCATTGTACATAATCTCATAATGTGTGTATCTTGTGCCTGACGAGTCCTCCCCCAGATAAACAGAAGACGGAATTCTGTCTGTAAAAGCATTTCTTTACCTTGGCCAAACCCAGAAGTTAAAAGCAATTTCAGTAAATATCTTTTTATGGCCTTGTTTTTATTTTAAATATTATTACTTAAATGCTTGTTATTTCATTAACTTTTCCTTCTTTATATGAATGCCAAAGCATTTCATAAGGTATTTGTTTCCAGGAAATTCAAGGTCACGCTTATAACACTGCACCAGCTAAATTGTTTATTTCTAAGTAGTCTGTGGCCAGGTGGTATGAAAAGTCTCCGCAGCCCTGCTTAGCTGGGAGTCCCTGCAAAGCACACCTTTGCGGCATCCTACCCCAGATGGCACCACCTCCTTTCAGGCGCCTAATAACTGCTTAATCAGAGTTGGTGTTCATTCAGCGTGTTATGTGGTTACATAGCTTTGTTCGTGTTGACCAGGTGGATGTAGTCCTACTGTGCTAAGTGGAAGGGACTTGGATGCTCAGCGCGGTGGGTACAGCCCTTAGCCAAGCTGGCAGAGCACCAGGGCCCTGCCTCGGGGTCACCAAGCGTGAATTTGCTTTGGTTTCCACTGTTTCTAGTACATGTGTTCTTCGGCCCTCAGCGTTCTCCCCATTGTGTGGCGATAAAGATGTACTTCAGAGGGTAGGTAGTAAGGAAAGAAGCTGTACTTCTTCTAAAGCACCGACACAGTACTTATACCGTGAACGCTAAGTTCACACTGACCCTGTTCTCAGTCTTCGAACGCTTTCTGCAGCCTCAGTCCAGAGGTCTGAAACGCTACCTGCCCCTCGATTGCGACTGTCTGCATCATGTCCCACACTTGTCCAGAAGGTTGCAGCCTTCAGGGGCTGTCACACACACTGGACCATTTGCTCCTCAAGGATGATATCACTAACAGAGGCGGCCACCATCGCTAACGAGTATCGAGCACTTATTCTGGGCCAGGAACGGTGACATCTTCCAGCTGTTAAGCTCACTATTCCTCACGGCCGTCCAGGAGGCGGTACTGTCGCGACGCCCAGTTCAGAGAGAAGGAGACAGACTTGGGTCAGGTCCGCAGCTGGTAAGTGGTGCTCCCAAGAGCAGCAGGAGCCACGGCAGCATTAGCAGCCGTGAGCTTTTACTCTGTCCCAGGCCCCGGGCTGCGCATCTTACCTGCATTATCGCACCGGACCCTCCGCACACCCCATGAAAAGGGGTCTGTTTCTGTCTCTATAGATGTGTGGTCTCAGAGGGACTTTGCTAAGAAATGGGACTGAAAACCCAGGTGTTCCAGTTGCCCTTTTCCCGTGACCATTCTCAATAACGCCCAGGCTGTTTTCAGTTATGGTGGCTTTACCTGCAGAAGACTATTTGAACTTGGCCTTTATAGCGCCCTGATGGCTCTCGGGATCACCCACCCAAGTCTAAATTACATCTCAGCCTCTTGGTATAAAAAGCCAGGTTAAACAAGAAGCCACGGAAAACAGAAGTGGCGTATTTCAGTGGCACAGTTCAATCCCCAGCTCCCAGTGTAAGAAATCTTCTGTGAAGAACTGCTTGCGCTTTTTAAGCCAATTAGGATTTTTTAAAATACGTCACTGTATCATTTAATCCTGTGTCCTAATCTAAGGCACTGAATGCCTTGAGAAGGCAATAAGGTTTTATATAAATCTGAAACAGAATGTTTATCCTGTTCACCCCAGAAGAATTAGATCTGTTACGTGCAAACAAATCTCAGGTGTTTTCCACAGTGTATTTTTCATTGTTTTGTGCTTCTTCATTCACTTAGTTAATTCAGGAAACGTTCGCTGAGCACCTTTGCGCTCGACGCAGGGAACACAGAGAATTCTAGGTGTGATCCTAGGATTGAATGCTTTAAAGGAACATTCAGTCTGGGAGTGAAACTGACCTGCGGCGTGATGGGTCTTGTCCATGGACGTGGAAAGGGCTGTGGAACCCCAGGGAGGACCTCACTTCACTCAAGCTGCTTGGCTGTGGACCGCATTCAGTAGAGTGATAGTTGAGCTGGTTCTCAGAGGGACCCAAAAAGGGAAAGGCTGTCCAGACCAAGAGGGCAGGATCACGGGTGTCCAGAAGAACTGTGGGTATCGGGGTATGGCTGAGCTGGGCGGGCAGTGAGAGCAGTGACCTGTGATGAGACCGGCAGGCCGGCGGGTGAGATTATACAGGGCATAGGTGCCAGGCCGAGGAGTTCAGAAGATAATTTGCAGGGACAAACCCACCTGTACGTACCCCTGGATATTTAGGTGTAGCAATAATGCTCCTTTTGTATTTCCCATTCAAACTACTCAATTTAGCATGTGTGTTGGGAAGATAAGACAAATCAGCACATTGGCTCTAGTTCCGTTAATTTTTTTCTACCCTATCATCTAAAAAATACCAAAATCTTTGTGATGCAAAAATCATAGTACACTTTGTTCAAATTTTCTCCTTTTTTTTGGTAGTGTATATGTGGTTTTTATCTCATCCTTTTTTTTAGGTTATAAACTTTCAAAAAGGATCATGTTACGTACCTTTTTTGCCCCAAGAGCACTATACATATATTTTTTGTCGTTATGAATGAAATATTTACACTACAAAGATTTTTTTAGGGTAAAGAGGGTAAAAAATTCACCTGGATCGCCACAGTATAAACCTAAACCATTGATAATATGTTGGCATGTTTATTTTTGTACACAAAATGGGTGTATCTTACAAAGTCAGAATCATAGCGCCATGACTTCTAGCTTGATGTGCCTTTACAAGAAGATGCTGCAGTGTTTGTGTGCCTTACACAGTAATCAGCACCGTATCCCAGGAGAGTTTTCTGTGTAAACTAGATGCTCGATTACCGACCGATTACGGACAGACTCTATCGATCTCTTTATTTCTCATGTTTTATGTAAGTGCTTTGGTATTTATACCCTCTTTTCCATATTAGTTTACTTCCATGTAGATTTTATGTTTTTTACTTTTAGAAAATTAACACATTAAAAAAAATTGAAGACCCGGCTGGGAAAGAGATAGCCTAAAGCATACCTTTCAGGGAATGTGATTTTATCTTCTGACCCCAATCCTGTGTCTACACAGCAGCAGGTTGCATGGTTGAGTAATTGCTGGATGATTTTGAGATGTGCAAGGGGAAAAAAAGCTATGACCAAGAAGCTGGAAAAGCCAAAAAAAAAAAAAAAAAAAAAAAAGCCGTCTGAATTCACTCAAAATGGGTCTTTCATTCAACCAAGCTTAAAAATGATTTTTCATTGCCCTGGTGGTTGGACCTGCTGGGGCAGCTGGGATGACCACCTGGGTTGGTCTCCAGGCGGGGGTGGGGCGCGCCCCTGGCTGACTGCTTGGTCCACGGTTAGGACAGCAGCCTGCTCGGCCCGCTTCCTTTGTTGTTATTGTTGCTGTTTTTCTTGAGCTCTTTGCTTCTGGTTGTTCTCTGCTCTGGTTTCTTTCCAGTTAGTCAGGTTCTCTGCTCTGGGTTTCTGTTAAAGAGAAACTGAACCATTTTTTCTCTGCCTGATCGATGGAGCGACCAGGTGAGTCTTCACTTTTTAAAAATTTTCAAATAAATCTCTTCTCTTGACATTGAGTGAATCTGTAAAACAAAACAAGACAGATTCATTTCTACATTTTCCATCATTCCTGGTAAAGATATAGAGGCTTAGTTTACCTTTTCTTGAAATGTCAGGATAGTGCCTCCAATTCATCACTTGTAAATGATTTTTAGATGGTTTTAAATAAATGCTCATTTTTCTGCTAGTAGATGATTTGTACTGCACTGGTTTGGGGAAGAGCTCACAAATGCCAGTTGTTAGCTATTTCTGCTGCTTAGTGGAGCTGAAGGCCCGATACCCAAGCACACAGTTTTTATTAAACGGAGCAGGTTGTTTTCAGGTGTATGTGACACGGGGACATTGGAACCACCCACCTGGGTTTGCATCCAGCTCTGCCTCTCACTGGCGATGTGACCTTGAGCAAGTGACTCAGGCCTCTCTGAGCCTCAGTCTCCCATCTCTAAAACGGGGATAATGACAGTATCCACCTTCTAGAGTAGTTGTGAAGATGAAATGAGTTCTGCTAAAAATAGTACCTGGCATGGCGTGCTTAGCGTGTGTTAATTGTTATTTTATCTTTGTTATCATCCTGTATGACTAAACCCGTATAAATGGAAGGTTTCTATAAGTCACAGTTTGAATGTAATTCTCTGCTGGGTGAAGTCGACTGGACACTGTAGAGACTTGGATAGAAAGAAAATAAAGGCATGTGTAGCCTGGGAACTCAGAGCCAGCAGGAGTTTTGTATATACTTTGTAGGTAGACAAAGCTTCAATTCACATAACCTAAATTTGTAAAGAATTACATAGTATTTGTCTATGGTATCCTTTTAAAAGGTGATTCCTTTTAAAACATAAATAGTGTTATGTTTTACTAACATACTAAATAATATTATGTTTTACTAGTGTATATAATAAATGGTAACATTGTATAATACTTACAGAATGCAGTCACTCATGTTATTAATGTTAACTGTATCTTCTTATCTTTTAGAGCTCTCCAACCAGAAATACATTTAATGAGAGCGATGGCTTTCAAAGTGCTACTAGAACAACAGAAAGCATTTTTCATGGTTGTAGTTTTACTAGCCTGTTTGGTAAGTCAACTGTTTACTTTCATAAGAATGTGGGGAAAGAATTCATAAAACTAGTACCCAATCTATTTTCTATTTCTAACCCCATATCTTAAAATTTTCTTTCAGATTCATTTTATCATTGTTACATTTAATTAATAAGTCAAAGGTTGCTGTTGGGTCTTGACTTTTGTAACAGTGGTCGCAATTATTTATTTAAATCTAGGTGAAGTCATAAAATCACAGCATCACTCGTTGCCGCATGATAATGATACTCCATTGAGTTTATAGGCAGATGCCTGTCACAGCACAGCCTAACAAGACCTTAGATTCTAGTTTGGAGCCCATGACTTCACAGTTTGTGAAAAATTAGGAATCATTTCTTAAATGCTATTGTTTTATATAGTTATTTATATCCTTCTTGGTTCCAAAAAGCATCAAAGACAGATGGAGAATTGTAATGTTTGAAAGCTTTAACACAAAACATTTATGAAGGTGTTCAAAAGAATTACTGAAACATTTAATCTGGAGATGCAGTCATGATCTACAAATGTAAAAAGAATTATTTACACTGAAGACAGTTCCTGAAGTCTTCTTGGAAGACAAAGTAAGAGGAAATGGGGTCCGATTGGAGTCTGACATGCAGATAGACGTAAGGAAAACATCCCTTCCTTGAGTTGAGGTTGTTAAACGTTGGAAGAAATGGTCCACAAGAGAAGCTGTGGCATTTCTTTCTCAAAGCGATGCAGTGTCTTTGTGGTGGAGGGGAATCTCCTCTCTCCCTTAAATAAAACCAAACTCCTCTAAGATTGGTTGTTAATGAGGGTTAAGAAAGGTGGGAGGTGATTACTAGACCTTTAGCCCCAAATCATGGTTTAGTCTTGAACCCCACCTTGAATTCTCCCTTCTGCCTGCTCTGGAGGTTAAGGCTGTGATTTTATTTAAGGAAGTTGGCTGACTTCATTATAGATATTTGCTTCAGGGTGGAGGCAGTTTGTACTGAATAACCTCCCATCGTTATAACCATCAAAAACCATATCTGTGCACTTGTGCGATGGACGTTACACACACCAGTCTCTGTTCCCCCAGTGCTTCCTAAGGTTCTCAGTTTTCCTTTAGGGAAACAAAATTGTATCAATAGTCAGGAATGTTACTGAGGGAGTCCCTGCTTGATGTAAGAGTTTGAACTGAATGTTGTCACCAGTCTGAGATTCTGTTAATATCAACATTTTTAATGAAATGCCATCTGTTAAGAAGCAGATATACACACTTTGGTAGGATGGTGTGTATAAGACGAACTTACCATTTTTAGGTAAAATAAGAAATAAAGGCTATATCTTGAAAATGACTTACAACCTTTGTTTTTGCAAAGCAGATAATCTTTCCATTTAAGTCCTATGCTGTGAACCAAAGTTATTGTTAGGACATAGAGAACAGACTTGTGGTTGCCAAGGGGGAGGGAATGGGGGAGGGATGGATTGGGAGTTTGGGGTTAGCAGATGCAAACTATTACGTAGAGGATGGATAAACAACAGGGTCCTACTATATAGCACAGGGAACTATATTCAATATCTGGAGATAAACCATAATGGAAAAGAATATGAAAAAGAATGTATATATATGTATAACTGAATCAATTTGCTGTACAGCAGAAATTAGCACAACATTGTAAATCAACTATACTAATTTTTTTAAAAAGTGTATTGTTAGGTCCCATTTAAGTGGCAAAATGGCAATCAGTAGGAAAGTAAGTTCATGTTTACGTGACATTTTTACTCTGAAGCGTTCAGAGAATTGGGCCATTGTTATTGTCATCATTATCAGGAATTTTACTGATCTCACGATTGTCAGAATTTTTTGAATGATGAACTCTAAGTAAATGGAATTCAGCTGAAAAACTTCTGCATCAAAGCTGGGTATCAGATATGTCTAAAGGATAATAGCAGAGTTCTTGGGACTAGTATATGTATTCCATTTATTTATTTATTCAACTCATTATGGGTGAATATGTTTTCTTAAAGAGCAAAAATATAATTCTTGAATTCAGATTTTTTCAGGTTGCAAAAGGACCTTGGTCTCTGCGTAACTGTTCTTTTATACATCTTCTTACTTAGAAAAGAGAGCAGTTTCTACCTATTTTTACCTTGGGTACTCAGAAAAGTGTCAGAAGAAGATAGCAGTTAAATCCAGAAAAAGAGAACTCTCATTCAAGGAATACAGAGAGGAATCAGGCTTGTTGATTTAATTGTTCCACTGACTTTTCCAGAAAGTGTTTATTCTTCCTGAAGTGAAAACTGAATTGGCCTCACTCTGAATTAATGTTTACATTCAGTGATTATGTGAATAACACTGAAGATACTCTTCCTTTTTTGTGAAAAATAGAATTAACTTCCCTTAAGATAACGCTTTGTGGAACATTTTTTTCAGGCGTGTAGAGTGATCTGTGAAACAGGAGACTGTGGACAGCAGGAATTCAGGGATGGGTCGGGAAACTGTGTTCTCTGCAAGCAGTGCGGGCCAGGCATGGAGTTGTCCAAGGTAACTGTCGGGCGTGTGGGAAAGTTGTAGATCTGTGTCTTTAAAATGCGTTCTTTTCGGCTCAATCCTTTCAGTTAATGACTAGTGAAGATTTCTTGGTTCGTCATGTCCCTTTAGCCAAATATTGCACAATTCCCTTTTCAGTACATTCGATTCACGTGTCTTACTGAGATAAAAGAAATAGATTCTAATAACCGTAATTCAATAAATGTCATTGTTTTGTATAGTTTAGTGTTTATTGTATTTTATTGAAAGAATAGAATCATTAAACAACAAGGTCCTACTGTATAGCACAGGGAATTATTCAGTGTCCCGTGAAAAACTGTAATGAAAAAGTATATGAATAATGGGATCACTTTGCTGTACAGCAGAAATTAACACAACATTGTAAATCAACTATACTTCAATAAAATAAATTTTAAAAAATAGAATCATTAAGGTTTATTTGCTTTAATTAAAAAGAATCAGCATTCTACTAAAGATTTAAAAGTAAAACATTGGTAACAGAAAATGGTAATAATACTATTTACTGGGCCTTCTTTTTCTTCAAATTAAGGTTACAATTACTAGTCAAGAAGAACAGAGCCCAGCAGTGTCTTAAGTAACCGGGCTCCAAGGGAGCAGTTCTTTTCCGAGCCAGAGTTTTGAACATTGTTTTGACAGTGCCAGTACGATTATTAATTTTCCCACTTTGAGTATATGCTACTCCCAGGAGCATCTTAAATGTATTCATCTTCACCACTGCTTGTGAAGCAGCTGTGTTCCAATGGGGTGGATTCAGAGTTCTGGGTGTTCCCAGGCCCTTCTTTGTTGTGAGCATGCTCAGAGGCACACATGCATTTGCTTTATTTTCTGACCTTTTGAAGACGTTACCAGTTGTGGACAATTGATGTATCGTTTTGTTCTAAAGAATGCACCAAGGTCTTCCTGTTAGAAAAGGAACAAAAGATGTGTCTTTATTTTAAGTGACTTTTCAAAGAGAAGTCCTTTCCCCTACAGTCTGCTGTTCTCTGAATTTGAGTCTTGTCATTCATAGATTTTTGATCGATGATCTGCAAACAGCAGGAAACAAAGAATTATGCATTCCACAAGTGATTCCTGGCGGATGGCCTCTCTGGGTGTTGTGTTTAATATGTTGGCTTTCAGCTTCTTGTGCCGTCCGCTTGGAAGGAACTGGCTGAATTTTGAACTCTGCGGTGTCTAGTTGCTGAAGCACCCCGGCCGATGTTTTTTAAATCCCTGTGGATTGTAGTAACATGGCATTTTCAGACATAGGTTTTGCTCTGTTGGATGTAAAAAGGTCCTTTATAACAGCAGACCTGCATATCTAGGATCTGTCAACAAAGTAGTTAAGAATGTGATTGTGCCCGGGAGGAAACCAGTGATGTTTCTACCCCTCAGAGTTCTTTTGTCAAATCTCTGTGAAAATATGAATATATCACAGATTCGAAGAGATGAGTGAATCATTTCTAAGAAATTGCTCCCTAACCTTCATTCTTTATCTAGAGAATGAAGATGAAGGTTCTATCAGCTCGCAGTATTTTTTTTAAATCCATCCTCTGAGATTATCTGATAACAGTTTCTGTATTTCATAATTTCCCACAGATATCCATAAGAAATATTTTTCATTAGGTAGTAATTTTCCCTGAGTATTGCAATAGCTGTCCAACTTTTATTTCATCAGGAGTCACGAAAAGGAAGCAATCTGAATAACCCTGCCTGTGTGTACTTATTTTAGTTATTAATATTTATGATCATTTTCCTCATTAAAAAAAAAAGACCAGGACAAAAAATTGAGTGAGAAAGAGTAAAAGTAAAGGTAACGACATCACTGAAATATTAGATTCTCAGGACCCACTCAGAAGCACAAATTTACAAATGTAGAGGGTGTTCCTGCCTGTCCTGAGGTGTCCACCCTGAGGGCAGGCAACCCCTCAGCTTTCACCCTCACTGTCTTAAATAGACCGCCCAGCTCCTTTTAACAGACACTTAGTGAATCTTTGCTCAAGGAGTGGACCAATCTGTCAGCCTCGGATAGGTTTTGGAAAAAAAAGATGACAGTTAAATCTAGTAATATAAAAGTTAATGGATGTGTGATTGTGTGTTGCAAATAATGTTTTGCCAAGTCTTTTAGCTTGGTTTTAGCTCTTAGTAAATAAAATTAGCAAGTGAGCCTCGCTCAGGGTCTAAAATGTAAAGCGTAAGAAAGGCAAAGGAGTCAAACATACCTATGGAAGTAAAAATATATTTTTATTTTCCAGTTAATTAATCAAGGCAAAGGATGTGAGTTTTTTATAAGCAATTACTTTGGAGCTGGAAGTTTCTAAACTGTCCACTCATGAATTTGCAGTTTCTTCCTTCCAGGCCGCCTTTATTAAATTTTTAGCAAGAACATATATCTTTCAAAGGAAAGAAGAGTAAGTTCTGAGTATATTAAAATCAGATAAATCACTTAAATTGACAAGTATGTTCAACTGGTTAATTGTCACTTCCAAGCTTTGCAAATCAAGGCAAAATTTATTCTTGTCACTGAGACTAAGTTTTTGTTAAATTGTTAGATAACTACATTTATAAATAGTCTATTTGCTTGTTGCTTGGAATACTAAATATATCATGGCGGCGGGGGGGTTACCTGTTAATTTGTAATGAAGCAGATGAGTACAAGAGTCTTTACTTTTTGAACTGAGGTGTCCCATTTTGGTTACCAGTGGTGTTTGAAATTTTGAAAGCACAATAAATAGCAAATATTTTATAATTAGTTATGAAACAGTAGGAAAGCTGGATCAAATTATTGATATCCACAACTAAAGTTTTCTTTATATTAAGAATTTTAAAAAGCATTTTCACCAAACATAGAGCTTTTAATAATCTTTATTCTAACATTATTATGTAACTTATTCTGCTGTACTAAGCATAATTTAAAACTTCTGTCCATTTTTCTACTATCATGTCTATCCAAAATAAATTCCGGGTCATGAGGTTCTTCGAATTACAAACATATATCTATACCTTAAAACTCAAGCTTGGAAATACTTTGGGTAAGCAGGTACAGTTAAAATTTCCATCTGTGGTTTTATTACTCCTATTTATTATTTTCTTTGGAAGGCATTCAGTCCTGCCTTTTCACAAGGTATGGCTTGCTCTCCCATGGTTAGGTCTCTACATTAGGACATGCAGTTGGGCTTGTTGGAAGGTGCCGGAAGAGCTTTCCTGGGGCAGCATGTGCTCTGCTCACCTGTGGCGTGTGGTCGCTGTTTCCCAACCGCTTTTCACTTCCTTTCAGTTGTGAGAGCGTAAGGAATCTACGCAGCAGCTCCAGGTTCAATAAGACCCTTGATGCCTGTTGCGAGCAATGCCCTTCTCAGCTTTGGCCACTTTTTAAACGAGTACTTATTTTAACCTCTCACCCTGGATACTTTGCGTGTGTTCATCTGCAGGGTGTGTCTTAACCTAAAAAATATGGACTCTCTCTCAAAATGTCTTTAATTGTGAGTCTGTGATATATACCATGCAGCGAAAATAGCTAACATTGGCCAACATGTATTATAGTGAGCCAGGTTCTATGTGATCTCTGTATGACATAAGGAATTCTTACAGCATAGGTCTTAAGTGGGGAATATAACTACCCCTGTTTACAGATGGGACACAGAGGTTAGTCGCTGTGTCCACCATCACTGTAAGTAAGTGACGGTGTGGGGGGGGGGGCTCTTGGGGTCACCGTCTGCCTCCCGTCTTGATAATGCCTGAGGACAGCACACCTGGCAGGACTTTCTGTGCTGATGCGCGTGGTCTCTACCTGTGCCGTTCAACACGGGTGCTATGAGCCGCCGTGGTTATCAAACACGTGAACTGTGGCTGGTGTCACCGAGGAACTGGGTTGCTTATTTTATTTCATTTTAAGTAATGAAATTTAAGTTTCCCCATGTGAGGTTATGGTTGTCGTATTGGACAGTGTCGTTCTAGAATGATCGACTTCCCGCCAGAAGTTGTGGCTTAGGACCAACTTCGAAAGCAGAGACAAATGTCCCAGCGTGTGCGATGCAGGAGCTGCTCCTGGCAGCGGCAGCCTTCCACTCCTCCTCCTGCGGGTGTCGGCATTGTCCTGGTCCCCACCTGTCCCTCCCGCTCCACTGGCCCCGCCCACCACTGCTGCCCTGGGGCCACCTGAGCCCTAGCATCTCAGCAGCCCTTTTGGTTCCCAGGTCCCTCCCACAGAGCCCCAAGCGCCATCTCTGTCATTTCGGCTCCTTTTAGTAACTCAGCTTAGGAAGTCGTTTTCCTGAATCTTTGGGAAAATATGTGACGGGTCACCGAGCCATTTAGAGTCTGTTTTGAGGATTTTATCCCCTTGAGCCATATTTACTCTCTCCCCCACTGCAGGGTTTAATTTTTAGTCTTTGAAAGTTTATGATAAAGATAATGAATAATGTCTTTTTCCTATTTCCGAGGCAAAAAATACCGAGTATGATTTCCATGGCTCTGTAAGCAGCTACGCTGGGCTTTTTGACCGCGACCGTGTGCGTGAGTGTTCGGTGGCGTCCCGGGGGCTCGTGAGAGTGAGTGGGAGATGATTTTTGTTTTCCCGAAGTGACCACATTAGACTTGAATTCTCACCGTCTAGAGTTTGCCCAGCCACGGCCCCTCCTCCGCACCAAGCATTAATGCCAACAGTGTGCTTTTAACACGATCGCCTCCCGGCAGTAAATCAAGAAACTAGTTTTTGCATGAGCCTCTGGAAACAGACTTCAAGTCTCTGGAACGGTTTTCAAAGTAAGCTTTTGCTAAGCAATTATTGGGATGACTTTAGTTAATGTGAAAAAAGTTAATTCTTGTAAACAACAACATCCTTCCCTCCACACGGGTGCATGCGGGGCTTCCTATTTTTAAAGACATCTACTCTTTGGAAAACTGTTTACAACCTTATGAAGAAAATCACACAAAAAATTAATGTAATTTTCAAGCATGAAAGAGATTCATTTCTGCCATTTAATTACAGTGTCGCTCACTTTATTTGTGTTTAATTATACCTAATCAAGCCCAGTGGTGTTTGGCAGATATTAACAAGCTCTAGCTTGTAATTTTTTCGTTAGAAAACTCAACTATGGGTTTTCACAAACCAGAAGTTGGGGGGATATGTCTTTGGTGTTGTTTTCTTAAAGGAAATTAAAAAGCTGATTGCTGCACACCAGCGACACCTGAATCTAATTTGTCATTTCCATTTGTGTGCCCTAGATTTTCTTTGTAAATAACTTCTTCTCCATCCAATTTGAGCTTTCAAAGTTCAAAGAACCCAAGTTAATACTTATTGGCTGTACAAATAAATAGTGCTTTTGACCGGAGGCCCCTGGTTGTGTTTCCCGGATAATTCATGGCCTGTGAGGATCTCCCCTGTCGGGGGGGGGGGGTTGGGCGGGCCTGCTCCCCCGGCGTGTAGGTGGGATCCACTGGTGCTTTTTGTTCAGTTCTGGATTTGCAGAGGGAGAGAAGAGAGAAGGGGATATGAGCACTGTTTACTTGGAGTCATTTTGCTACTGGAAAGCCACCAAATGTGGCTTAAAAATATTGGGCAGAGTGACAGAGCCACGGCTGCCCCCAGCTTGGGTGGAAGAAGCCCAGCTGGGTCCAGCCCTTTCTTGCTTTGGAACCAAGATAAGGAAGCTGCTCACATCTCCACCCGCCCAGGGGGAAGACTTGGCCTCACCAGCTAGGAGATATTGCTGTGGCCCTTACGGGCTTTTGCTCCCTGGGATAAAATAATAGTAGTAGTACTAATACTAATACTACTACTAATAATAAACTTTAGCAAATACTGCTTCACACTATATTTGTTCATCCGTCTGTTTACCCAGCAAGCAGCTCTTTATTACGCACTGGCTTAACTACGGTGAAAGAGAACATATTCAGTGGCACTTGCTGAAGTTGGCAGGGCAGGCATTGTTCAGAACCTTTGCAGTAGGCATGGGGATTTTACAGGGGGGAGGGAAGGGGCTGATCTCCGAATACAGCCTGGATGAGTGGGAATTCATAGCCGAGGAGCAGGGGTCGAGTCAGTGATGGGAATTACTACCAGGGGACATGAGAGGAAGAGACTTTCTGACCAAAGCCGACCCGACGGGATTCTTGCTGAACACAGGGTGGGACGGTCGGATGTCACCTGGGGGGTGGGAGGCTGAGGACCCTGAGGGTGGGGTCCTGGTTAAGCCGACCCCGCAGGGTTCTTGCTAGAACTACATTTCACAAGGACATGCGCAGATGGGCTGGGAAGAGGTCCAGGAGCCCGACTCGAGCGTGCTCGCGCAGAGAACCTTTGACAGCTCCAGGGACGCGGGCTTTGGGGAAGCGGGGTAGGGGGCGATGTCAGATGCCAAGGGTTAGTCACTTCTTTTATGATTTGGGGAAGTAAGTAGGAACCCTATGGCGATGCTTTTTTTTTTTTTTTAATTGCATTCTTTTTTATCCATGTGTATATTTTCTCACCTCAAAGTTTATTAATAAAAAGGTCTTCTCGGTGATTCAGGGAAGTCCTAGGTATCTCCTTTAAGCTTTAAGCTCCTTTAAGGTACCAGGTCATAATTTCAAAAATAAAGGACTGCCGTATTGTTTTAAAGACTCAGTGCATTTCTAGCGTTGATATTAATGGCAGACCGTCCTCCATAAAAATAAAACATGTAGCTAATTCTGGAGCCCAGGCCAGTGACTGACTCACTCTTCCCTCCCCCTTCTCCTCCCTCTCCCTTAGCCTCCCACACCAAACATACACACACACACACACACACACACACGTCCTTCTAATAACTGGTGAGAGGGAGAACTCAGTACAACCTGGAAAGTGTCAAAGAAAACCAGAACAGGACAGAGGTTAAAGCAGTAAAAACAAATTCTATTCAGGAGCTTTTGCAACAGGAGAAGAGAGACCTCGCCCTAGAGCTGCATTCAGCTCCAAATCCAACGTGGACACATGGGGGGTTATAGCCCAGGAGCAGAGCGGGCGTCAGGGTGGGCAATCACCAAGAGGAAACGGCGGAGGAAGGGGAATCCTGGCTAAATAGACACCAGGATTCCTGCTGCAGGCGGACAGGGGACCAGGCATCACCTGGGGCAGGGGGTAGGGTGGGTGGCTTGGGAGGTCAGGTATGGAGAATAAGCAGGTACCGAGGATAGGGGATTCTGGCTAAACCAACCGGACAGGATGCTTGGACAACCGGGTTCTTCAAGACCAGACCTAAGAACGGGGTGCAGTCGAAAAAGTGGCTCAAAGACGCCTGCAGACTTTGGTCAAGCAGAGAGTCTGTCAAAGGAAAGACTAAGCAGAGCCAGCGTGGGCAGCCTGCCCCTTCCTCCTGTCACCATGGACCTGTCCACACCTCTGCTTCTGTCCCCAAAGGAAGTACTGTGCCTGGGAGCTCGCCCCCTTGTACCCCAAGGTAACGTGGGAAAAACCAAAAGATCTGATACTGTTGATATTTTCATGAGATGCCCAATTAGATCACGTGATCCTTGCCAGCTCAGCTGGCAGCACTCGAAGGGTACCCTCTGTGCCGCAGCACCTGGCATGCAGTGATGAGTAAGAGCAGCTCCCATGGGGTAACAACCTGCATCCCTGTGGAGGAACCCGCGCTCAGGGGCTGATGCCGGCGCTCCCCACAATGCGCTGAGCGGGGTGAACAAAAAGGAGACGCAGAACAGTTGTCCACACACGAGGAGGGTGTGTCTGGGAGGTTTCCCCAAGCCTGGCATAGTGGGGGAGTAGGAAGTTAGGGACGAAGGATGGAAAGACGGGTTACCATGGGACAGGGGCTGGTGACCCCCCCGCCTCGGTCTCTCTGTCTCTCTGTCTCTGTCACTCTCTCTGTCTTTGTCTCTCTCTCTCCGTTGTTTCGCCTCCTTCCGTTTCTCTTGGTAGTTGTTTACTGAACTTAATATGGAAGATTTCAAGGCATTTTTAACTACCTCGTTTTACTGAATGAAATAAAAACATCAAGGTAGACATTTATATGGGGGGTAATTTAATATTTATATGCTTTTTATAGTCTGGATTTCAAATAATTATGGCGTCTCTACATTTATGGTGCTTTAGAAATATGACAAATCAGCTCTAAATGTGGTTGCTGCCATGGACGCTATACAGTAATTCTTTGGAAATAATTGCTCTGAATTTCTAGTTAGTTCAAGATGTCTAGTTAATTTAACATGTGGAATGATCACTTCATACACTTCTTAGACTCTCATGAACTGAAAGCAATGATATTATTCGTAAAAGTTTAAAAATAATATTAGGCTGTGTTTCTAATAATCTTTTTTTAAATGGCAAATACTTTAGAGAAAGTATATATTTTAAAAATTTTATTGAAGTGTAGTTGATTTACAATGTTGTGTTAATTTCTGCTGTACAGCAAAGTGACTCAGCTATACATACATACATTCTTTTTCATCTTCTTTTCCACATGGTTTATCATAAGATATTGAACGTAGTTCCCTATACGGTAGGACCTTGTTGTTTATCCATCCTACACATACTAGTTTGCGTCTGCTAATCCCGAACTCGCACTCCATCCCTCCCTCCCCCACCTACCCCCTTCCCCTTGGCAACCACACGTCTGTTCTCTGTGTCTGTGAGTCTGTTTCTGAGAGAAAATAATATTTTGAATAAAATTCCCCCAAATAATCAATCTCTGTTCAAGTATGGCTCATGGTACCTGCTCTGTACATTTTGGTACTCTTTTGTGATAGTGATGATACAAAGCCTTATCTCAACCCCTCACCTAAATCTGCCCCAAAGAAAATGGCTACAGCTGCCACCAGAGCATATAAACTGCAGGCAGAAATAGTAAGCCAATATCCAGTTAATAAAGGCAAGCTATGATGCATTTGGAGCCTGGCTTTGTTTTCTTTCTATACATGGTTTGGTCCAGTGTAGAATGAACCAAAAAAAGAAAAAAAAAAGTTTCATGAAATCCTCATTCTATAAAATCTAATGACATGTAAATCACACACAGCGATACATGGCAAAAACTCATCGGTCAAAGCGGTCCTTATGTACAATATAAACTCTAGACACGGCCAGGAATCAAAAAAGAAGCACAAAGATTTCCCAACACTAAAGTATATGTTCTTTCTCAAAAGAGATGAAACTGTCAACACACCTGTGTATATTCTTTCAAGTTCATTTCTAGTCAGATCATTTCTCTAGTTCTCAGGACTGGAGAGAGGAAGTGAGTGGCTGTATACAGCGACGCTCAGCAGGAGGAAGGGAGGCCAGCTGACCACATGGCAGAGGCGTTAGAACAGCAGAACGGCCCCACAGACCCAGGACTGCCTAGTTCTTTGTATGACGGCACAACGCAGTAGTGGATTCAACCAGGAAAGGTTAAATTCTATCTTATGTACCCGTTTTCAAAAGGAGGTACTTGGGATTCGTTTTAGAAAAATTTTTATTCAATAAAAATGTTTTAGACGGAAAGTGATGTTTGAAGTAGCCTAGAAAAAACTGGGGTCTGAAGATCCCTTTGTTCCCCAGTGAAGCTTTATTATACCGGAATCAAGAAAATCGGTCTGTTGGGCTGTAGAGAATCCGAAATAGTAATGGCCATCGGCATCATTTATTTACGGACGCCTGTGCTTGATTTAGAGTTTAGAGGCTTTATATGTTTTCCCTTTTATTCCTCAGAATAACCCTGTAGGGCCTGGATTGTTATCCAGTCTCACAGAGGAAGAGTCTGAGGGTCAGAGAGTTCCCAAAATAACTTAGCTGGCAAGTGGCCGATGTGTCTTTGGCTCCAATGCAGGAAAATATACACTTTCCCCCTGTATCAGCCTGGCTTGAAAAGCAACATTTCTGATGTTTGCTACCAGTTCATAGATGCCTACCCCTTTCCCTTTGTTTTCCTATCTTCCTCTCCCTCCCTTTTTCTTTCCTTCTCTGTTGTGTGTCAACCTGTATATGAGACCCTTACAGTCCCAGCTGCCTGGATCAAAGCGTGATGTTGAAATCGCTGCCGCAGGAACTTTGAGGGATGTGCCCAGCCTGTGAGTGAGGAGGTCCCGCCCCGGATGTCATGTGCACATGCTTTGATCCTGGGACTCGGGGTGGGAGGCTCCCTTCTGTGCCTAAAGAAAGCCTTTGGATGCCTGGGGCTCTCTCAGCAGCTAACACTGTCCTGGTGCAGATCCCGCTGCCGTGCACAGCCCCCCAAAATAGCAGTGGCCTCCCTCCCGCCAAGAGCAAGTACACATCCCAAGAAATTCTTTCTCAGTGTGTGTCTGTATTGTTTTCCTGATTACTAGAGATGCCTTGTGCAAGAAAATCAAATCATTACAGAAGTATAAAAACTGAAAACACACACACAAAAAAAACTGAAAACACCTCATAATTCCACTAACCCCCCAAAAAAGATAATCCCTGTCAACAATTCTAAAGAAATTCTAATTTGTGAATTAGTATTTAAAATTGTTCCCCCCTGCTCCTGTCTGCGCCTTTGGTTCAGAACATTGTCTAGCTGGAGCCCTCAGGGTTAGGAAGGTGCTGACCTTCTGCTTTGTTTTTCTCCCCTGCTCTTTGCTGTGCTTGTTCAAGACACACATTGAAAGACGGGCAGAGGAATTGAAGGGGGAAAGGAAGGGATAGTCCTTCCCAGATGTGAGTGAGTTCATTAGTGAGGTCTGGATTGAAGTATCATTGCTAATATCCTTTATTGAGTGGCTTATTGAGTACAGGGAATACTATTCTTTGTGTTGGTTTTTGTTTTTTAATTGAAGTATAGTTGATTTACAATGTCGTGTTAGTTTCAGGTGTACAGCAAAGTGATTCAGTTATACATATATACATACATATATATATGTATGTATACATATACTCTTTCAGATTCTTTTCCCTTACAGGTATTATAAGATATTGACTAGAGTTCCCTGTGCTATACAGTAGGTCTTTATTGATTATCTATTTTATATATAGTAGTGTGTATATGTTAACCCTAACCTCCTAATTTATCCCTCCCTCCACCCACCCTTCCCCTTTGGTAGCCATACATTTGTTTTCTATGTCTGTGAGTCTATTTCTGTTTTGTAAATAAGTTCATTTGTATCTTTGTGTGTGTATGTGTGTATGTTGGTTTTGATTTAATTTTCAGCCAGTAAGTACTGCTTAGTTGACTTTGTATAAAAATATGGATGAAGAAGTTAGATATATAAATTTTATGGAGAAACGAGAATTCTGACCTCGCTGGATCTGTGTTCTGGCTTCCGTGGTTCCCAATGAGGAAGCTGAGGCTGTGAGTGGGAGCGCTGCCCGTCCCCCGCCCCCTGCTGCCCATCTGTCTGTGTGTGGGCTCCCAGCATGCCCTCCACGTGGGGCTCTGTTCGCAGCTCGAGAGCTGCTGTCTGATTTTTTTTTTAATGGCCAGTGTTCTATAGAAATCATCACATAGTGCAGATAACCGTGCTAACATTTGATATGTAATCTTTCAGACATCTTCCTGTGTATATGTCACATAAAGTGCCTGAAAGTCCCAGAGTGTAGTGGTATGAAGTCTGGCTCTGGAATTAAACCACGTAGGTTCGTACCATATGACTCGGCAATTCCGCTCCTAGGTATACATCTGAAAAAAACAAAAACACTGATTTGAAAAGATACGTGCACCTCAGTGTTCACAGCAGCACTATTTACAATAGCCAAGACATGGAAGCAACCTAAGTGCCCATCCACAGATGGATGGGTAAAGAAGATGTGGTACGTATATGCAATGGAATATTACTCAGCCATAAACAAGAAAGAAATTTTGCCATTTGTGGCAACATGGAAGGACTTGGAGGGCACTGTGCTAAGCGAAGTAAGTCAGACAGAGAAAGACAAATACTGTATGATATCACTTATATGCGGAGTCTAAAAAATACAACAAACTAGTGAGTAAAACAAAAAAGAAACAGACTCACAGATAAAAGAGAATAAACTAGTGGTTACCAGTGGGGAGAGGGAGGGAGAGGGGCAATATAGGGATAGAGGATTTTTTAAAAAGGATTATTATGGGATTGTATGAAATCACGTGTGTGAAACTTTTGAAAATTGTAAAGCGCTATAGAATAAATAAATAAATTAATTAATTAATTAATTTAAAAAACACGTAGGTTCAAATCCTGGTTCTGACATTAGCAATGTCTCTTTGGTTAAGGTGCATGCCTTCTGGGAAACCACATACTCCCATCCGGGAAATAAGAGCATGGGAAGCGCTTCCCTCATTGGGGGGGAGGATGAATTAATGAGATCCTGGCATAGAGGAAGCCCCTGATAAATGTTAGTACTTACTATTAATGTTTTTGTAAGAAATGGGATCATATTTCTCATTCTGTTTTATAACTTATTTTTTAAACTATCATGAACACTTGTCTATAGCATTCTTTCTGTGATTGCATTATAACGACATCATATGACATGCTGTGATTGATTTAGTGCTTGAACTTGTGGAAATGATTGTATGCAGGTCAAAGAGCTGTCTGTGAAGCCCATCCTTGGAAAGCAGTTCTGGGTTCTGATGGCCAAATCTAGAGATGCTTGAGACCTTTAGTATCACAGGGTTTGATCCAAACAAGGATTTAGTGTTCTTATAAGCGTTGTGTAAGCATCTTCCCTCTCTCAGACAGTAATAAACAGCTAACCATTCCAAGTTTCTCTACGGATATTGTAAGCTTCTGACATTTCGTATGCAGCTGTCCTCGTGTTCTATTACTTATCAAAGCACTTATTTTCTGCCTTGATAAGTGAGTAGGTGTCTACATATTTCCCTGACTCTAGCTTCTGAGCACTCAGATGACCAGCTGAGTTGGAGAAGAAAGTGCCGTAATTCTGCCCTAAGCTGGTGATAATGCCGCAGCAGCGGGGGGGGGGGGGGGGGGGGGGAGGCGGGGGGAGGGGGAGAGCCTTTCTTATTCAAATGCTCATGCTCCTGGAATAAAGTGGATGACTAAGTATACTTAGGTCGTAAGAGAGATTATTAGCAGGGGGAGACACATTGGAACTCGCTGAGAGAGCGGCCTTTGTGCCCCGAGAGGCGGGCACTGGGCAGTCACCAGCCCAGTTCTCCGCGGTATCTCCTCGTCCTCCTTTTTCACGCTCGCGGGGGCTGAATAGCTGTCTCTTGCCTGTTCCTCCCCGCAGGAATGTGGCTTTGGCTACGGGGAGGATGCCCAGTGCGTGAGGTGCCGGCCGCACAGGTTCAAGGAGGACTGGGGCTTTCAGAAGTGCAAGCCGTGCCTGGACTGCGCCCTGCTGAGCCGCTTCCAGAAGGCCAACTGCTCTGCCACCCGCGACGCCACCTGTGGGGACTGCCTGCCCGGGTACGTGGCCAGTCCTTACCGCGTAGTCAGGCAGTTAGTCCGAACAGGCTTTTCTCTGGTTCCCTGCCAAGTGCAGATGCCCGCTGACATTAACCCGAACACACTTGCTGGGGTTCGTGGCTCTTCTATTCTCTGGGCCTCCTGTGTGCCGTGCACGGCGACAGGCGTGGTTAGGATGAAATGGATAAGCGTGGTGACCAGGGCTCAGTGTCCCGAAAATCCTCAGAGTTCCTGCAGATCGATAGGAAAGAAAACATGGACAAAGGGACGAAAGAAAAAACATTCAGTTCACAGAAGAGGAAGCGTGTGTGGCCTGTGACCATACAAAGCTGTCCATCCTCAATATGATCGGAGAAATGCAAACACCGCCATCCAGTCATTTCTGCGGTATTTTGTAAGGCATCACTTTGGGGGAGGGAGACAGAGATCCCCACCCACAGGCAGCTTACATCCTAATAAGATTTGACAAATACCTACACAGTAAATGATACGGTATGCAAAAAGGTGGAAGATATGATTGCTATGGAAAAAAAGTCTCAAGCAGCTCAGGACGTTGGGCGTGCCCCCTGGGGGATGCAGGGGATGCAGGTTGCAGGATCAAAGTGGGTCATCAGGATGGGCGATGCTGAAAAGGTGAGCTCCCTCTGGACACAGACCCTGAGGTGGACATGGCCTGGTGTATTTCAGAAACTGCCAAGGGGCCAAGGCGGCTACAGGAGAAGGGAGAGCGGAGAAGAGGGAGAGGCAGTGAGAGCAGCAGGGGGTGGGCAGATGTACCGGTGGAGACCTTAAATGGGCACATTGCAAAGGAACCCAGGCCGTGGACAGAAAGGGGACCACACCTGGGCCAGGTGGGGAGACAAAGCCCAGGAGGAGGAACTTTAACATTTTAAGTGCTTCTAGGTAACGGTTGGCCGGACATGCCAGATAAAACAGGCAGTTGGAAGCCAGAGTCCTGATGAAGCCCGGGACTCAGTGGGGCCAGTGTGGTGGTCTGTTAGGGGCGAGGCATTGCTGCAGGAAGTAAGGAGGGGAGGGGACAAAGTGAGCATCAGGAGAACCTAATTAGTATCTAGTAGAGCCAGAGGAGAGACCAGGATTCCTGGAGCTTTCCTGGAACCCAGGCTTTATTGCCGAAGTAAAGCAACCAGGGCCAGCAGCATGACAGGAGCAGCAAACTGTATTATGTAGTGGCTAAGCAGTTTACATGAATTATTGTCTGTGATGTTCACAGTGTTTTAAAAACAAAGAAAGTGAGCCTTATCATTAAGGTTATTCAGGCGAGACGGCACAGGCAGTGCTCAGTGTAGCTTGGACTCTGCCACCAGAAGCCACTCTCCAAGTCAGTGCAGACAGAGGACCCTGACTGCACTCCGCCGGCTCGTGCCCACAGGAGCAGGGATTTGACAAGTGCTGGGTGCCAGCTCTGGGGCTTTTAATGAAGCCAGAGGGCAGACAGAGCTCTGGGCCTGAAGGGCAGAAACAGGGCAGGAAATAGCCTCATGGGTCAAGCAAGTCCTTATGCGAAGACCCAGAACCCAAACGGATGCAAAAAGTAGTGGTCTTACATCAGCAGCACAAGTGACCAAGGAAAAAATAGCTATATTGGACTTTGTCAAAATTAAAGCCTTTTGTGCTTCACAGGATACCATCCAATTGAAACAACAACCCCCAGAATTAAAGGAACTATTCGTAAATCATATATGTGATAAGGGACTATCTTATCTAGCATATATAAAGAACTCTTACAATTCAATAACAAAAAGACAAATAACCCAATTAAAATATGGGCAAAGGATTTGAATAGACATTTCTCCAAAGAAGAGACACAAATGACCAGTGAGCTCATGAAAAGACATATGTCAATTAGTCATCAGCAAACGCAAAAAAAAGAAAAAAGAAAAAAACCCCACATACTTCACACCCACCAGGGTGGTTATAACCAAAAGACAGGCAATAACAGGTGTTGGTGAGGATGTGGAGAAACTGGGAATGTAAAATTGTGCAGCCACCTCGGAAAACAGTACGGCGTTTCCTCAGAAAGTTACACACAGAGTTACCATGCGACCCAGCACTTCTACTCTTGAGCATGTAACCCAGGGAACTGAAAACATGTCCACACAAAAACCTGTACACAGATGTCCATAGCAGCCTTATACATGAGAGTCAAAAAGTAGAAATGACCCAAATGTTCATCAGCTGATGAATGGATAAACAAAATGGAGTGTATTTAGCAATGGAATATTATTCAGCAGTAAAAAGGAATGAATTACTGATACATATGACAACGTGGAGAAACCTAGAAAACATTATGCTAAGTGAAAGAGGCCAATCACAAAAGAACACATATTGTAGGATTCCATTGGCGTGAAACGTCCGGAATGGGCAGATCTAAAGAACAGAAAGTAAATTAGTGGTTGTCTAGGGCTGGTGGTTGGGAAGGGTTGAGAAGAAGGGGGAGTGATTGCCAAAGGGTACAGAGTTTCTTTTCTTGCCTGATGAAAATGTTCTAAAATTGACTGTGCTGATGTTTACACAGCTCCGTGAATATACTAAAGACCATTTACTTGAATACTTTATTTTTTTTTATTTATTTATTTTAATGATGTTCTTGTCTGCTTACATTCTTTTTATTTATGTATGTATGTACGTATGTATGGCTGTGTTGGGTCTTCGTTTCCGTGCGAGGGCTTTCTCCAGTTGTGGCAAGCGGGGGCCACTCCTCATCGCGGTGCGGGGGCCTCTCACTATCGCGGCCTCTCGTTGCCGAGCACAGGCTCCAGACGCGCAGGCTCAGTAGTTGTGGCTCACGGGCCGAGCTGCTCCGCGGCATGTGGGATCTTCCCAGACCAGGGCTCGAACCCGCGTCCCCTGCATTGGCAGGCAGATTCTCAACCACTGCGCCACCAGGGAGGGAAGCCCTACTTGAATACTTTAAAGGGGTAGATGGCGTGGTATGTGAAGTGTATCTCAGTAATCTGTTATTTTTTTAAAAAGTAACGGCCTGTGATCTCAGAAGACGCTGATAGCTGTGAATATTATTACCCAGAGTCTTGAGCTCGTGCAAAGCTGATGGAAGGGCAGAAACGGGGCACCTGATACCTCTCTGCTCCTGTTCTGATGAAACCGTGTCTTTGCTCCTCTGCCCTCTTCACCGGGGAAGAGGATGGGGGTCAGGGAGAGGAGGAGTCCACGGGGGATGCCAGGCTGAGCTGGGCAGTGTCCAGAGACCCAGGACTCGGTTTTTACAAGGGGGAACCCAGGCGTGGGCTGCTGGAGCGTGAGAGGGAGCCCCCGCCAAACATGCTTCCTTCGTGCTTCACCAAATTTGTTGTCACCTGAGCCCACTGCTTTAGTGTCACAGTGTTTGCTCATTCTGTAAATAGATGCTTAGATGTGGGAAAGTTAGAAATGAGTAGACATTTGAATGGTGTTTTGTAGTTTATTTATATGATTAGTTTAAAATTACATCCTTTCTAAGCAAGCATGACGGTATGAGGCAGGCAACAATTATAGAGTGACTTCTACTCTTCCAGGTCTTCCAGGGTGTTTTCAAAGTGTTCACCCAGCTTGACTGTATTTTTGTGAAAGAGGAAAATAGTTGACACCCGTTTGACAGACAGGAAAATTGAGGCAGAAAGAAAATACGCAAATTGTGTATTGCCTCCAGAAAAATGCCAAGGTCAGGCATAAGGTGGGCAAGTTTATTCCTGGTGTGACGCCTGCCCTCTGCGGCTGCGGCCTCACTCAGATCAGGATCTTCTGCTGCCCAAAGGCCCATCCCCCCACCGGACACCAGTGTGGAAAGTCTGTCCTCTGTGCTACAATTTGACCAATTAGGGAAATTCAGTGCCCTCGTTCCCAAATATGGTCAACAGCTTTCGGCCAGTTACTTAATTTCTCTGACATTGATTCTTCTCACCTATAAAAATATCATCTAATAATAATACCAGCCTACAGAATTGTCAGAAGGATTAAGAACATAGCTCATGTAGAGCGCCTAGCAGAGCGCCTAGTACACAGTAAGCACTAGATAAATCATTGACATTGTTGCCAATTAATGTTATTGGGGGCCAGTGAAAGCTTTGCAGAAAGTGGCCAAAGGGCCTCCAGCCCCTGTTCTGGGCCACGCCCCCTTCCCTTCTCTGCCGAGGGGACCTGGGGCTCCGCCTTGGAAGAGTAACCCAGCCCCTGCCAGTTCTTTGCTGCTTTTAGTAACCGGGATGGTTAACACTAGGGATTAACATCACCCCCTCCTTACAAAGGAGGAAGTCCATCCTTGGAGCGGATAAATGACTTGCTCGAGTCCTGTTTCGCTGCCCCTGAGGATGGCCTCTGCCGGTTCTGTACCCACTCCCCTCCCCACCCCCCTGTCAGCCCTGCTCCCCAGCCGCCTGGTCCGTCCTCCGTCCTTCTCACAGTGGCACTTGGCAACCCTTGCCCATCCCGAGCGCCCCAGTCAACACCAGGCTCTTCCCCTGGCGGTCATCTTTTCAGTAGCATCTTCTCAGTGTCACTGGGGCCATCGCTTTGGCGGCCGAGAACTGTGAATAGGGGGCTGACCCTCCAGCACAAACAGGGAGCCCACGGGTGTGTAGGAGAGGGCAGAATTGTCACCTGCCCCCGATGGACGCGCTGCAGGAAATGGGACCTGATGTCACACACAGGACGTGGCAGCGGCATTCAAACCTGTATTAAGGCAGATCGTTCTGAAACCAGGGCTGGACTGGGGTCTGTCATCCCCCTGCAGAAATGCGTTCATTGGTGGAAGAGTTAGTGTCTACAACCAGGCTTTCTTAGAATAGCAGTTATCAAGCTGGTGTTCATTAGACTAAGTAGTGTTATTTGGGTTCAGCTCAATTAAAAACGCCTCTTCACATTCAGTGTTGGGGAATATTTTGGGTGGACAGATGTATTTATATGGTGCATCTCATCAGACAGTAAATTAGATAAAATTCAGTGTGGTTTCCTTTTGTCTCTTTGCATTAGCTGAAAGCATGGAGTAAAATTTAAAGTTCAACGATAAAAACCACTTTAACCAGACACCGTGTCTATGTCTCTGTTCTCTTTTGTCTTATTTAATTTTTAAAAATTTGTGTCCTGTCTCATTTGGTCAGGAGCAGAGTGGCAAATATATCTATGTCCCCCAAACCTTGGCAATCTAAACAAAATAGAGAGTAGAATAATTTTTAAAGATTTATAGATTTCTTTACCCACTTAATCTTTTGTCACATCTTAAAACTCTAATTTCTGTATCTTCATCTTCAAATTGAATGATAATTTTAAGGAGACTTTTTAAAAATAAAAAAACAGTGTCTTTGATCGTTAATACATAATTGGTGATTCACTAATTATTCTGTGCTTTAGGATTCAGACCTTAATCTCATTTTGTACTAAGTGGAAAAAGTGAGAGTCGGTTGATGGCTTTGAAAATTTCGTAGCAGTTAAAAAAATCTTACATTCTGCCGTCCAGCCATTGTAATCAAGAAGCTGGCAGAGCAGGTTCTGAATGCTTTTAGATGATCTCTGTACCACTGCTGATAGCTGCTATGAGCATCATGCCCAAGTATCACCTCTCCTGTGAGCAGTGGCAACAAGGCAGGCCCATCCAACCTCCTATCTAGTTAGGGTTTCTAGTTAGACTTAATGGTCATTGAAAACATGGTACTTTCTCAGCTGCTAGCCTCATTTGTGTTACAGCCCTCAAACTCATCATATATTTTAATAATTATATTTTTGGCAAATATATTTTGTTCAATTTCAGGGAGAGCTCAGACCTCCAAACTGTTTCGTCACAAGTAGAATTCATTATTTTAAAAATGTTCAATAATGTCCACATTTGATTCCCAGCACTTGTTTAGCTTATTTACATAGAAAGAGTTCTCCTGTTTAAAAACTATATTAGACTATCTTAATATTTAATTTAATCAACTTATAATTTGGCATGTTTTCTGTCTGAGATAAAGAGAATTAGTCCGCATATATTACAATGTTTAGCAAGAAGTACATCTAAGAAAGCTCCCTTATATTGTCCTATGGTTTTTACCTATTTTTAGATTTTTAAATGCATGTTTTAGTTGTGGTAAAAAAATGTAACATAAAATTTACCATCTTAACCATTTTTTAAGTGTACAGTTCAGTAGTGTTAAGTATATTCACATTGTTGTCATTATACGCAGATGACATGACTCTCTATATAGAAAACCCTAAAGACTCCACACAACACTATTAGAACTGATAAACAAATTCCACAAGGTAGCAGGATACGAGATTAACATACAGAAATCTGTTGCATTTCTTTAGACTAACAATGAAATATCAGAAAGATAAAGTTTAAAAATATTCCTTTTAAAATTGTGTACGAAAAAAAAAAAACCTAGGAATAAACCTGACCAAGGAGGTGAAAGACTTATACACTGAGAACTAGAAAACACTGATAAAGGAAATTGAAGATTATTTAAAGAAATGGAAAGATATCCCATGCTCTTAGATTGGAAGAATTAATTTTGTTAAGATGGCCGTACTACCCAAAGCAATCTACAGATTTATTGTGATCCCTATCAAATTACCCATGACATTTTTCACAAGACTAGAACAAAAAATCCTAAAATTTATATGGAGCCACAAAAGACCCAGAATTGCCAAAGCAATCCTGAGGAAAAAGAACAAAGCAGGAGACATAACCCTCCCAGACTTCAGACTATACTACAAAGCTTCAGTAATCAAAACAGCATGGTATTGGCACAAAAACAGACATATGGATCAATGGAACAGAACAGAGAGCCCAGAAATAAACCTGTGCACCTATGGTCAATTAGTCTATGACAAAGGAGGCAAGAATGTACAATGGAGGAAAGACAGTCTCTTCAGCAAGATCCTGGTTTCAGTTCTTTTGGCTAGGACTTCCCTGGTGGTGCAGTGGTGAAGAATCCGCCTGCCAATGCAGGGGACACAGATTCGAGCCCTGGTCCGGGAAGATCCCACATGCCGCGGAGCAACTAAGCCCATGCGCCACAACTACTGAGCCTGTGCTGTAGAGCCCGTGAGCCACAGCTACTGAAGCCTGCGTGCCACAACTACTGAAGCTTGCACGCCTAGAGCCCGTGCTCCGCAACAAGAGAACCCACCGCAATGAGAAGCCTGTGCACTGCAGCAAAGAGTAGCCCCCGCTCGCCACAACTAGAGAAAGCCCGCACACAGCAACAAAGACCCAACACCGCCAAAAAATAAATAAATGAATAAAAAAAGAAGTTTAAAAAAAATGCTTTTGGGTATATACCCAGAAGTGGAATTTCTGGATCTTATGGTAGTTTTATTTTTAATTTTCTAAGAAAACTCCATACCATTTGCCATAGCAGTTGCTCCATTTAACATTCCTGCCAGTAGTGCACAGGGGTTCCAGTTTCTCCACATTCTCGCCAACACTTTTTTTTAAATAGCAGCTCATTTCAGATCATTTAGTGCAATTTAGTGCTATTTTTTCATAGCACTAATGAGTGTGAGGTGATGCCTCACTATGGTTTTGATTTGCATTTCCCTGATGATTAGTGATGTTAACCGTCTTTTCACGTGCTTGCTTACCATTTATATATAATCTTTGGAGAAATATTCAAGTCCTCTGCCCATTTTAAAATCAGGTTATTGGATTTTTGTTGTTGAGTTGTAGGAGTTCCTTATATATTCTGAATATTGACCCCTTATCATATATATGATTTGCAAATATTTTTTCCCACAGGGGTAGGTTGCCTTTTCACTGTTTTCATTGTATCTTTTTTTTTTTTTAACCACCAAAGAAACTATTATTACTATAATTTAAAACTTTCTTTTTTTTTTTTTTGGTTGTGACATTTTTTTAACCACTTTGTTGAGGTATGATTGACAAAGCTGTACATATTTATTGTATACAACTCCTTGAGTTTGGGAATAAGTATACATTGATAGTATTCTTTGATGCACAAAAGTTTTAAGTTTAATATATTCCCCCTTGTCTATTTTTGCTTTTGTTGCCTATTTACTATATGCCTTCTGGTTGCCTTTTGATGTCATATCCGAGAAATCATTGCCAGAGTCCATGTCATGAAACTTCTCCTATATTTTCTTCTAGGAGTTTTGTAGTTTGGGGTCTTACGTTTAATTAATTTTGAATTAATTTTGGTATATGGTGAAAGATCAGGATCCAGCTTCATTCTTTTGCATGTGGATATCCAGTTTTCCCAGCACCTTTTGTTGAAGAGACTGTCCTATATCCATTAAGTGGTCTTGGCACCCTTGTCAAAAAGCATTTGACCATACGTGTGAGGGTTCATTTCTGGGCTCTCTATTCTGTTCCATTGGTCTGTATGTCTGCATTTATGCCAGTATTGATAATTGGAGTTCGTAATATGTTTTGATATCAGAAAGTGTGAATCCTCCAACTTTGTTCTTTAACTTTTACTTTATAAATTCCAAAATAAATATTTTTTATAAATTCTGGTGGAAAGTCACCATATTACAATCATTTAAACAGATTTTCACAGTCAAATGAAAATGGAAGGTTGAGCAACTGCTGGATATGTCTGGACATTTGGTCTAATTATCTAGTTTCAAATGCAAATTTTGCTTCAACCACAAATCATACAGATTTGCTACTACATTATCAATTCCACAAAATAATTGCATCTATCTGTCTTTATAAACTTGATCTGTAATTTATTCTCCATGTCACTATTTTTGTCATGAAAAAGTTGGAAGATATACATATATGTAAAATCACTTGAATCCCCACCATCTAGAAATAATCAGTTGTTAATATGTGGTATATAATATCCTTCCAAACTGTTTACAATGCAAATATATACACAAAAATTGTTCTTAGCTGCATTGGTAAATAAATGATCTGAAAGAATCTATACCAAAGCGTGTGTCTGTGCAAAATGGCATTATATTATTCACACTTCTTTCTTTTCCACTTAATGATAATTCATGAATTTAAAAAAATAGATACGTAGATCTGCATCATCATTTCTAAAGGTCCCTTTGTATTCCACAGCCTTGGGTCTACCATGGCTGGTCGTGTCTGCTTTGGGTATGGGACTGTGCCTCGTTGACTTTTTTTCTTTTATGAGCAATGCTGTGGTTACACTCTTTACATCCAGCTTCACCCACTTGATTATTTTTTGAAGATAAATTTCAAAAAATGAAATTACTGGGTAGAATGTAAACTATTCTATTGAGTTCTGATGGCCTACAGCTAATTGCCCTCCTAAGTGTCAATTTATGTGCCCACTGGCAATAAACACAAGTGCCTCTTTGCCTAGGCTCACGCCAACACTTTCCCAATTTTCTAAGTGAAAATGGTATATTTTCACTGCAATTTGCACTTACTTGTTAGTAATGAGGTTAAACATTTTACTGTTAATTTTTTAAATTTAATTGCATCATCTTTTTAGTTTTAATTATGAAGCTTTAAAATTATGAAATGTTCTTCTTTTGGGAATTAGTGTTTTTTGCCTGTTTTTCAGTTGCCTTGTTCACTTTCACCGTAATGATTTTTAAGTTTTATGTTATAGTCTTAAGTTATAGACAATACCATGACTAGAACTATTTTCCAATTTTCTTTTGCCCACTATGTTGATGATAACTTTGTTTTTGCTCTTCAGATGCCTCTAGTATTTGTGCATCTGTGTGTGTGTGTGTGTGTGTGTTTGTGTGCACGCACGTGTGTTCAAAGCTGTTAATCTCTTCCGTTCTGGCTCCTGGGTTTCTTGTCATGCCTAGAAAGATGCCCCCTTTTATCATGATTGTATCAGTATCTGCCTGCATTTTTCCAATACTTTTATGGTTTGCTTAGCATTTTTGGTCTCCGAATTTCAAAGGTTAAAAACTAGCACTTCACAAGGCATTTTGTCATTTAAATGACAATAGAAATGTCCAGATTTCATACGCCCTCACGGGCACCCCACCTCAGTGTACGAAAAGTGGGGCTGAGTAGAACCTACAAAGTTACGTTTAGTGAATTGTTATTTCTTAAGCGTTCACTGCATGCTCAGAGGCCTTTCTAAGGATGTGTCTGTCTGCTGCTATAGTTAAGCCTTTGAGAACCTTTTTTTAAACACTAGAACTGGTAATGGAGACTGCCAGTAATTTATCACCTAAGTCTGTTTGCTGCGGCTGTGAGCTTAGATGAAAATGCTAACAAGGATTATTTCCCTTTCTCTTCTAGATTTTACAGGAAGACCAAACTTGTTGGTTTTCAAGACATGGAGTGCGTGCCTTGCGGAGACCCCCCGCCCCCCTACGAGCCGCACTGTGAGTAACGCCACACAAAGAGCAGAGGGGCTGTGGGCCTTTTTAAAAACCTTTCTTCAGTGGGCAAGTGGAACAAAATCTCTCTCTACTGCGGGGCTTAGAGTGTGTGGCCTTTATCAGGCGTCCAGCAGGACAGAAAGCCCTTTTGTTGCGTGTCTCAGTCAGCAAACCGCATCCATTGATTGGACTCTCGGGTGAAGCACAGAGGCGTTGCTGCTGCCATGTTCCATTCAGACTCTTATCTTTCATGCTAGATCGTAACTCAGGCACCTCCGGTTAACTAGGGGGGTCCACATCCTACCGCGTCGTGTCTTTGTGCCGGGCGCTTCCTAGTCCCCAGACGCTGTCGTGGGGTGGCTTCCAGGCGGTTCTGGAGGCATCCCCCTCGGGGACTGGCAGTCACCTGCTGAATGAGTGCGCGTCCTAGTTCATTGCATTCCCTCCTTCACTTTTCTCGTTTAACAAATAAGTAAAAAGAGAAAACCCGTTACATGTTGGTAAAGAGAAAATGGTGCCTTTTCTTCTTTGTATTAACGTTAGTTGAACTTTTTGACCATATTTTTTCCTTAGATGAAAAAGGCGTTTGTTTCAGGTTATCAACCTGCATTGATTTTGAATAGGAAAGAGTGACTCCTCACTCTCCTTAATCCTAAATACAAATCTGGCCAATGAAAACCCACAGGTGAGGGGCCAGCAGAGAAGTCAGAGGGCGGGCGCCCCCCAACCCCCCGGCCCCCAGGTGTGCTCAGGGCAGGCTTGTCTCCGCTGGGCAGGGCCTTCCTGAGCTGTGGGAGCAGCGAGGTCCAGGAGGAAGGCTGGAGGAGGGCGCCATCCCTGCATGGGTTGCTCTTGACTTGCGGGGAGCATGAGTAACACAGATGTTTATTTAGGGATTAGTTTGATATAATTTTCCGTGCGTGGGATCTGACCTCTTGCTTCTTTTTGTGACAGAAGCCCCCTTTAGTCCATTGAAAGTCATTGCATTATTTGATAAGGTCACATGGTACTTTTGTTTCCAAGAATGTCATGGAATTTTGCAGTCCCTACTATTAGGTCCTTTACCAAAACGCATTACTTTCTACATTTGAAGTGATGGAAAGGCAAAGAACTTGACCCTTTCCAACTTTTATAGAAACGTACCTTGACCCCCATCTTTATAATAGGTAAACGTTCGCCAAATAATTCATTGCAATTAACAGATGCAGTATTGAATACCTGTTATGTATTGGTCACAATTTGTTTTACTTAATTTTCTCAATGTCTCATCATCAGCTCACACTTGTCATTGAGGACACTGGGTCCAGAGGGGTTAATAACTTTCCATTGTTGGCTGGTAACTGGCAGAGACAACATTCAATCCCAGGTCCAGCTCCAAATACTATGTTCTTCCCCCCCACGCCCTACTATCTCGCTAGAAAAACCCAGCTGTCCAGTCTTCCCTCTGTTGGCTGGTGTAATCCACTCCATGTTGACTTTTTCCTGTATTATTTGCTTTAAGGTTCGTCGTTTAACAAAAACTCTAAAAATCTAACATAGGGGAGATACTGAGAGGGTCTCTTTTTGCTACATAGCCCCTAAAAGGACACGTCCCCTTGCCAGTTAAAATGGGGCAGCAACCTAGCCTTGCCAGTGGCTCAGCTCAGCTATCATTTTGTCCAGAAGGCCAAGATTATGCCCTTCATGCTAAACTACCATAAAAAGATTTAGTGAAGAAATCAGTATTGCCCAATTTAGAGTTGGAAGGCCCTGGGGTTTTTTTTTCCCCTTAATTTATTGAGATTAAATTTAATGTAATCTAGTCATAAGTCTGAGGCACTGGAATTTTTTGCCTTCGGGGATCTGGCTAAGCTTGGACATCATAAATTAGCCTTCAACTGTAGATTTCACATTTAACCTTTAATGTGTTGTAAAGCCATAAGTTATAATTTGAAAAGAAAATTGGCTAGTTTAATTTATGTGTATAGATATGTTTCACCCTATATAAGACTTTTTAGAAAACAAAGAAATATATTTTTCAGAGTCAGAAATGCAGTACACACAGCTAATAGCTTTTTGAATTATGAAACAACTGTCTGGTGGTCTTTAGTGAGCCTTAATCCTTATCACTTGGAAGGAGAGTTTGCTGCCTTTGGCACAGTTCTTGGGAATAATTCCAGAATGCAGCTAATCTCTTCAAAAGAGATCTTGAGGTCTTTGGGGGACATTATGTAAGGCGCCTTATGTTTTCATTTCTTCTACTTCGGGCTTTTCCACTCATCCACGAAATACTGCTCCTTCAGTGACTTTCCCCGGAGGAGTTGCCTGTGTTATTTAGACTCTGAGCTCGAAGGTGGTGGCACTTCTCAAGCTACCTGGAGTGGTGGGGCTTGTTTCAGGGGTACACGTGGCAGTGGGAGGCTGGACTCCCCAGGCCCAGCGGCAGCCCTGGAGCCTGGGGGCTGTGGCCTCTGCAGCAGGACGCTCCCTGCAGCTACTTTTTCAGGCTCTGCTTCAGTCCCCCGTCCCCCCAACACTCTCAGCGGGCTGCTGGGGTGTGTACTTCCCTAGTCAGGCTCCTGAAGGAGAGAATCCGATCGGTGCAGGTAAACACCATCGTCCTGGGAGGTCCAGCCTTTCCCACTTACCTGCTGCACAAATACTTGGGTTCCTGCTGGGAGCGTGCACACCATGGTGCACACGTAGACCCAGTCCTTCCCTTCGTGGAGCTTACGGTGCAGGCGGCTAGCCGTCGAGTCACTCAGGCGCTGCACACCTGGACGCACCTGGCGACGGATCAGTCCCGCCTGGGAGGATCCGCGGCTTTAAGAAAAAGTGATGGGTGATGACTGGGGAGCCGAGGGGCGCTGCCCCGACAGACCGTGACTTTCCGGCTGTGATCTAAGGATCGGCCAGGGGAAGATGAGCCCGAGAAGGAGGAAGCTGGGGTAGGGGCAGGGGCGGGGCGGGTCAGCCGAGGCGGGAGGTGCCCTTGGACTTGGCCCCGGAGGTCTTCGGCGGCCATTTTAGGGAGTGATGGACACAGAAGCCAGACGACGGTGATGTAGGAGGCTGTGCAAGGAGAGGAGCGGAGCCGACGGGAGGCCACTCGGTCCAGAGCTCTGGCTTGAAGGTGACGCGCGGGAGGGCGCAGGCAGGGCCGGGGTTTTGTTTTCCATTGTTTGCAGGCAGGAGACACGTCTGCCTGTTTTTGCAGGTTGAGGGGAAGGTCCAGCTGAGAAAGGCTGACTGTTCTGTATGAGAGAACAAAAGAATGATGTCACGTGAGGCTTGTTGAAGGATCCAAAGAAGGGGTGGCCTCCGGTGGCGGCGAGGGCTCCGTGCTGTAACCAGGGCCGGGCGGGCAGGATGCCGGGCTCGTGCGCCCAGAGTCCGGCGAGGCGCTCTCGTTCTGGGCTGTGCGTGCGGCAAGCACGAGGTGCCCCTCTGCCGGCTGAGGCTGGACCGGCACAGGGGGCTGAGGGTCTCATCCCAGAGAGTGGACGGACTAGATTAGATGAAGAGGTGTGTTTCCCAGGAACACCAAGGGTCCGCAGGAGTTAGTGGTCATGGTGAGGCCTTGTTTGCATCTGCTGTGATACCCGTAGGGGCTTCTGCTGCCACAAGACATGCCTAAATTGTACCCCAAATGCGCAGTTATAGCAAGCAACAAAGAAGTCCTTAAAGAGGATGACTGTCTGTGTTAATAACACCAGAATAACTTTAAATGACTGTAAATACATTTTTTTATCTGATACCTGAAGCAAACCGAAGATTTGCTTCGTGAGATTACGAGAAAACTTAACAGAAAGCACAAGATTGAAGACTTCCCATATTTCCGTCAACTCTCCAAAGGGCCACCCGGGCCCATCCTTGTCTTGGCTGGTGTAACTGTGGCGGGTGACTGAACTCCCCGGTGCCTGGGTTTCATGTCTGTAAAATGGGGTGCCCCCCACTCCCCCCCCGCTAAGGCTGATGTGAGTAGGAGATGGTCGGTATCTGTGATCCTCTGTGTGCTGTCCGGGCGGGCAGGAGCTCCAAGCTCTCAGCTCCTTCCTTGCCCCTTCTCCCATGCAGTGCTTCCTGGGTGCCTAGGCCTCACCGCCTAGCATTTGGGAGGAGTTGCTGTCTGGAGAAAGGGCCGCGGGACTGGTGTTTAGCAGAGGCGGTGGTTCAAAGACCAGCAGTGAGTGTGGGAAGCCGCCCCACTCAACCGGACAGGGGGTAACAGGAGATGGAGGAGACGTTAGCCATTAGATAACAGATCTATTCTCTGCAGCTTAGATTTGTGATCAAGAATGTCTCAATAGGCGTTTCTCTCCCTGTAGGGCGTACCTGTATTCCTTGTAAACTGATTTCAAAAACTGGAAGGAGGGACTTCCCTGGTGGTCCAGTGGTAAAGAGTCCGCCTTACAATGCAGGGGACGCGGGTTCCATCCCTGGTCGGGGAACTAAGATCCCGCATGCCACGGGGCAGTTAAGCCCATGCAACACAACTAGAGAAGCCCGCGCGCTGCAACTAAGACCCGACGCAGCCAAAAATAAAAATAAATAAATAAAATAAATATGAAAAAAAAGACTAGAAGGAAATTTCTATCCCCCCGACTCTTTATATTGGCCCAGTCTTAAGGACTCCTTGGAACCTTGGCGTCTACCAGCAGCAGAGTGTAGGACACAGCCTGGGACCAGCAAGAAGTCTGGATTCACGTCCAGGCTCTGCCTGGACCAATGGCGTCACGTTGGGCAAGTCAGCTCACCACTTTGAACCTCCACTTACTCCTTGGAAAACGGGGCTAAGCATGCCATGTTGGCCGAGTTTAGATAGAACTGAATGGAATCGCATCCAGAAGCACGCCAGCCTTCTTCCCAATGGTGCCTGCACCTGCCCCGCATCCCTGCGGCCCCGCCCGCCCCAGGTGTACCCTTTGTGGGGTACGGAGCCTGGGAACTGCCCCACTCCAGGAGGGTCTCAGATGCAGCTGGCTTTGATGTTGCCTTGCTGGTCCTCCCCCTGCACTGGGGGCTGAGCAATGAAGGTTACCTAGAAAGGGGCTGCGGTGGACTTTTGCGTTTGTTTACTCGGATGGCCAGAATATCAGGCTGAAGAGTCCCTACTCCAGCTGGCTGCTTTCCTCTCTGTCCCGTTGCCCAAGGCCTCATGCCCGCTGCCCAGCCATGAGCTTTAAGCTCTCCTCCCCTCAAAGTAATGGTGGATGTGTGAACATCAATTAGTCTGCCTGTAGCATTAATTTGTGAGGATGTCTGGTTGACATCACTGTAGATGCAGATAAATAAATGGCAGCCTTTACGGTAGAAACCCCTGCTTCAGGCTTTGCCCCTCATCATAGCTTCACCTCCTGATAAGGTGCAGCTGCTTAGAGCATTAGGCGAAATAGAGAAAAACACCAGGAAATTTTAGAACTATGTCCTGCCCCGGGCCTGATAAGAAATGCAGATTTGGTGTGATTTCTTTTAGATGTGTTTACTTAATTTGGAACTGTAGTTGGAACAAATGGTTTTGAAAAAATTCAAAGCGGTTTTTATTTAAGGGTGTTTAACCTAGATGTTTGCTTTGTTCTTGGGGGCTCTGTAAAACGAGCCACGTGATTCCGAAGAGATAAGCGATCAGATAAATCGGCCGGTGGGGGAGAAGGAAAGTCAGGAGCTGTGCTAACCTGCAACTATTTAGGAATTTACATGACTTAATACTCTCAGAAAACCCGCAGGTCTCTGCACCAGTAAGTAATACATCACATTATGAAAGATTGATTGTTTTCCAAAGGAAACTCAAACTGTCTTCTAAATAATGAATAAAACTGATTTCAAAGTAAACTTTTAGAAGAATTATTTGCTCATTAAAGATAATTTTTAAAGTTTAGTAGAAAATAAGAAGGGGAGAACATTGTAAACAAAACATTTCCAGCATTAGCACATACAAAACAAAATACAGCCTTCTGATGGTTTTCTTTTCAGTATTTTTTCTATCTCTACTACTGATCTTTTTTAAAAATAGGTGTAATTATGCTGTACATACAATTTTGTATCCTTTTTCCACTTGAGATGTATATTTTTTTCACGTACTATTCTAAACCTTAATGATATTTTCGAGTGAGTACGGCGTGGGCTTTGGACCTCAGGTGGATTTCAGGGCTGTCTCTGCCACACGCATTGCTCTGTCCACGTGTGCGTGAGCCCTTCCACAGGTGGGCAGGTGGATGGTGCCCACAGGTGTTTGTGTGTCCAAAGGTACTGATATTTTTCTCTCTTGATCTGCAATGCTAAATTGTTTTGAAGTAAGGGTGCCTGGTAAACACCACTTTTAAAGAAAACCAATTTAAAAGGAAATAATGGGGAGTGTTCTGAAATTGATGCCAGTACGGGTTTTCCAGCTACTTGTGGTGAAATACAGGTGGCCTCAGCTGCTACCTATGTTTCAGCGAACCCCTGAGGTTCAGAAGCCAGTTCCTGCCGTCCTGCCAGCACCCAGGACTCTTCATACTACCAGGGACTAAAACACTCACTGAATCTGATCAGAGTGAGTGACATAGAATGAGATGCAGAGAGATGCATATAATCCAAAAGATTTATAGCAAATCCATTTGTTTTGGAAACACCATGTGATGTTATTGCATCTGTGTGTGTTTTCTGTTTCCGCAGCAGAGAGTTCTTCTCCTGGGCTTGCTAATACTTAGTGGCCTGACTTCCTGGAGTCCTTCCTGGATCCTCTGCAGGACAGGCCCACAAAGCCACCCTGTGCTAATTAAGGGTTCAGTGTACAGAGGACGCTCACGGAGTCTGTGGTCCTCAGGGCGCGACTCTAAGTGTCGGGCGGGGGGTCTGGTGCCCTGGGTGTGCTGGTGGAGCCCAGCTTCCAGACTGTTTCAGGAACAGATGGGGGCTCCTGGGCCTCCTAACCGGTGGAGAAGGGCAGCTTATTCAAGATTTGGGTCTTTCCTGTTAAGCAGAACAGGGCGGGGAGTAGAGGACAGTGAGATCAAAGGAAACAGCCTGGGCCTGTGGAAGTGCCGATTCCAGGGCCGCCTCCCCAGGCTTCTGAAGCAGGTGCCCCGTGCTGTTCACTCTTTATTCTTTGCTTTAGGGAACCATTCTCCTCTCTTCCATCCACTTTCCGTAGTTCTCTGCTTTTCCTCCCTTTCTTTTTCTCAGTATTATGTGATTCCCTTACTTTATTGACAAACCGTCTAAAACAGTGGTCACGGAAGGTTGCTTATGGGGGAACCAAAGAGACGGAAATCCACCAGGGCTCCCTGCAGGGTCCCGGCACGAATGTCCTGCCCCGAGGACACCTCGTGAGCCCCTGTGGGGTCCACCTAGGCTTTACTGTGGGTGATCTGTCGGCCCAGCCAGCCTGGCGGAGGGCAGGAAGCGGGGGAGCAGCTGAGACAGGCAGAGAGATGGACGCAGGGAGAAGCACAAGGGCAGCCTGTGCGTCCAGCGGGGAGGACGCAGGACCCCTCGGGGCAGCCACAGAGCGCCAAGCACGCCGTGACTTTGTGCCATTTAGTGTAGAGCAGAGGGACCAATTCCACCTCAACGACTGACCCCTGGGCTTTTCTAATGCCACTCACGGCAGGCATTGCAGTTTTCATTATTGCTCTGGACCCAGAAAGGGTGGGGGAGGGGAGACCCCATCACATTTGTTGACATCTTTTTCAGAAAACAGAAAACTGCTGTAATTTCTTTGAAATGATTTCCATTGCAAATGGTTAACCCATTTTTCAAGCAGATTTGCTTCTGGAGGTAAACAACTGTTTTCTAAACATAGATTGACAATTCGTTATAGCAAACTCTTCGTTTTCCAAGGAGCAGGACAGTTTTAACATCTTGGCCTCTTTAGAGAGAAAAAAGTGTGCGGTAAATGCAGCTGCTTTGAACGATTATTTAGCTGTTTTGGGTATTTATCTTTCCTTAGCCCTAGCTTCATTAAAGTTATAAAAATCAAAAAATTTTAAGAGAAAAAGGTTTCTCGTGCGCTCTATGTGCATTCTTTTCTCCCGATATAAAATTGCCAAATATTTGTAAGCCGTTCACTTGGTCCCGCGTAAGAAGAACAGGAAAGGGCAGTTTAGCCGCCTTCACTGGGTCCGTGGACCGTGTCCCTTGAGTCTGGAGATGCTCTGAGAGCTCTGGTCAGCTGGCTGCCGTCTGGGAGGTGGGAGAGTCCTGGTCTGGAGACGCTGAAGGCTTTGATCCCGCCCTTCGAGCGGGGCAGTTGATTATTACCCAATCGGCTATAAATCTAGCTTCTCGGCCTTATCTTCAGTCTCTTTCAGACATCTAAAGTCAATGAACTCGTTTAAATATTTGCTCACGAAGAAACAGGTTGTGGTTTGTTAAAGGCCATCCCTAAATTAAATGAATGTTAGGTTAAGTGCAGTTTATTTAAAAAACATAAAATCCAGCAGGCCTGTTTCATTAAGTTGTGGGCTTTTACAAAGGGTACAGTGATTTGTGTGTGTACCCATTAAACTCTTGAAATAAATAGGTGTGGAGAAAAGCCGTCTCACAGTTTATGTCGGACCCGTAGTGGAAACACTCAAGGTTGTAGCTTAGCGATGACTCCCTCTCTTAGAGCAGAGTATTTATTCTCAGGAGGTGGTGTGCCAGGGCTCCTGCTGCCTGGAAACCAGCGCTTGGTCCTTTTGGGGCCACATTCCAAGGGCGCCTGGAATACGTAGCTGCCCCCGTGGAGGGGGGTCTTTTTGTCTTTAAACGTGGATGAGCGCCCGGCCGCTTCCCACGCCAACTGCTTGACGAGGGATGTCATTGGAGGAACATTGCTTTGAGGAGGGAAAAGAGAAGCATCAGGAGAGTTTAAAATAGCAAGCAAGGGGGCTTCCCTGGTGGCGCAGTGGTTAAGAATCTGCCTGCCACTGCCGGGAACACGGGTTCGAGCCCCGGTCCGGGAAGATCCCACATGCCGCGGAGCAACGAAGCCGTGCGCCACAACTACTGAGCCTGCGCTCTAGAGCCCGCGAGCCTTAACTACTGAGCCCACGTGCCACAACTACTGAAGCCTGGGCGCCTAGAGCCCGTGCTCCACAATGAGAAGCCACCGCAATGGGAAGCCCGCGCACCACAGCAAAGAGTAGCCCCCGCTCGCCGCAACTAGAGAAAGCCCACGCGCAGCAACGAAGACCCAACGCAGCCAAACGTAAATAAATAAATTAATTAGTTAAAATCAATAAATAAAATAAAATAGCAAGCAGGGCTTGAGTTCCGGAGGGTACGACACTCCCTCCGTGTCCCGCAGCCTGCGCTGCCCACACGTAGCCAGGAGGTGGTCCCAGAGGAGAGAGGCAGGACTGCCACCCAAGTCGGGCCTAGCTCTCCAGGCCAGCTCGGAACGACCAGGGGCAAGAGTTTAATTTCAAACTTAAAGAAAAAACATCGAAACTATACTCGAAATGTAGTTGAGTCATCCTACTTGAAAAAGTAACGTAAAATAAGTCAAAGGGAAAATAAAAAGTTAAAAAAAATTTTTGTTTAATAACTCAAAGGGTGGAAAAGGTAGTAGAAAGTAAAAATTGGAAGCTTAAACTCAAATATCAAATAGGAATTTTTTAAAAAATCTCATTTTAGGTGTTTAAACAAGTATTTTAACTGCTTTGTTTATTATTTTGACCGTATCAGGAAATTAAGTGTTTGTGAGGGTTTTGTCTATATATTAATCATGTATCCATTTTCTTAAATATTCAGGACGCTTCTTTTCTTAATACTGTACAATTATAAGGAAAGGGAAGAAGTGCTTCTTTTGTCTTTAACTGTTCCAAAGTAATTTTTTAACTTTATTGAAATGTACTTGACATACAAGAAGAGGCATCCATTTTACGTGCACAGTTCAGTGGGTTTTGACAGATGTGCACAGCTGTGTCGTCATCTGCCCCAGGGAAGATGTAAAAGTCTTCCCAAAGGGGAGTCATCTCAAGCAGAGCCTGGAGTCACCTCAGAGGGGTTCTCTTTATCGTACTTACCATTGTCTTGAAGACAGGGTTTAGACATCTTTTTGTTCTCTTGCATTTTAAAAAAATGTATGTATGCATATATTACTGTTTTCTGTCCACATTTCCTTTTCTACGTGGAGACCAAAGGGTTATGGTGTGAAATGTCGAATCTTGTGTTTAAATGATTTTCTGAAAAATCTTCAGTATCAAACTTAAAAAGTGCACTGAAAATCAGTCATCCCTGGAAAGCTTTCCAGTGGTCATAAGAGACACGCTTTTCTTTAAAATGAGGAAAATTACTTTTTCAAATTTTTGGTGTTAGGCTGCTTAGCTCAGGAAGTCTCCCAGGGAGTCCTTTTTGGGGGCTTAATGCTAGTCTGGAAAGCAGAGGGCATAAAGACAGCTCTCTGATGTGATAACTGTCGACCAGTCTGTCCTCTTGTTCACGGACGAATGTACTGGATCCTACTCTGGGCACTGACGTGGCACCAGGGACCCTGCAGTGAAAAACACAGACTAAATTCCCAGTGCTCAAGGAGTCGACGCCCTAATACTCTGGGGGAGAGGGGTATTATGTAAGATAAGGTGGTCAGAAGAAGGCCTGTCCCAGGGTCCCTGATGCAGGGAGGAGGGCAGAGCGTGGGCAGAGGCGGGAGCCCAGCCAGTGGGTGCAGGGCCTTGGGAAACCGTGCAGACCAAGGAGGACCCTGCCCTCTGAGGGGGAATGTTAACTACAGGAGTGACAGGATCTGACTTCACATTTCACAGAGATCCTTCTGTGCTGCTGAGGATGGACTTCAGGAGAGCAAGGGAAGAAGCAGGGGACCAGTTCAGTGCAGCGGTTTTAGCTGATTCGATAAAAGGATGCACTTAGAAGAACGGGCTTTCCACCCGTTTCTCAAGCGTTAATTTTTTTTTTTGGCTGCATATATTAATAATGTAATAATATTTATTATATTTTATCTGCTCTGTGATGTCAAAGAAAATTACAGAAGAATAGCGTTCAGTTGATTTTTTTCTAAACTTGGGCAAAACACAAATTTTGAAGAGGTCAACTTACGATTTTATATCACATCGTAAGATTTTACTGCATGATAAATGTTTTCTATTATTTTAGGCCCCGGGGACACAAGAAGGATCTAAAAAATAAGATCCTGGAAGTTTCTCTCTTACTTCTAGTGCTGATTAGCACTGAAAGGACACTCACATAACTACCTCATTTGATCATCCCAAGACTAATGCCAACCAATATCTACTTGATGTTTTTGTGGATTAGCTCATTTAATCTTCATTATGAAGAGGCTTGCTTTTGAGTCCTGGTCCTAACAGCTAACTTTCAGATGAGTTATTTAACTTGTCTGTGTCCCAGTTTTTTCATGTACCAAAGGAAGATTCTTATAGGTTTAAAAGAGGAAATAAAAACCCCCTCAATTGAAGTCCTGAATCTGCTTCACATTCCAAACCTCAAGACATATGTGCTCTTTCCAACCTAACCCAGACTTGGGTTCTTTACCATAAGGTCTGTCAACTGTCAGGTTATAAATTAATTAAGAGCAGGGTCAATTCTGCTGTAACAGAGACAGCAAGAAACACAGTCCAAATCCAGATTTTCTCTTCAGTCTAGACCCAGCCATGTGAAACTGGGCAGAGACATACACACGTTTTTTTTTCTTAGTTGAAAGTTAATGGGTGGAAATAATTGAGTTTCATCATTTTAGAATAATTTCACAGAAGATTACTTCTTTCAGGGACTTCCCTGGTGGCGCAGTGGTTGAGAATCCGCCTGCCAATGCAGGGGGCACGGGTTCGAGCCCTGGTCCGGGGAGATCCCACATGCCACGGAGGAACTAAGCCCGCGCGCCACAACTACTGAGCCTGCGCTCTAGAGCCCGCGAGCCACAACTACTGAAGCCCGCGTGCCTAGAGCCCGTGCTCCACAACAAGAGAAGCCACCACAATGAGAAGCCCGCACACCATAAGGAAGAGCAGCCCCCGTTTGCCGCAACTAGAGAAACCCTGCGTGCAGCAACGAAGACCCGATGCAGCCAAAAACAAAAAATTACTTCTTTCAATACTGCAGTGAGGTAGATAAGAATTATCCACTTTACTAATAACAGGGAAGCTGAGAAGTTCAGGAGGCAGAGTCCTTAGGTGAAAGCATGCTGAGCTGGACACTGCCTTCCCCGAGGATGTGGTCAAACGAACAAGGTCGTGCTTTCATGGGAACACGGAGTCCAGGGCCCCCAGTGGAGCCTGGCACTCAAGGGGTTAAGCAGAGTCCTGTGCAGGAACCAGGAGGGCAGGGGCCCAAGTTTCATGTCTTTGTTCCAATTCCCAGATGGCAACCCGGTCTGTTAGTCGCAGTTGAAGCAAAACTATTTTTGAGCCTGTGTATCCTACAGCACAGATGGTTGAGGCCATAATAATGTGTTTCTTTTATGGTGTCTTTTCTGTTTCTTGGTGTAGAAGTTTAAAAGCTTCATTGTTTCATCAGTCAAATAAACACAGCAAGACCTTATGGGACTGTGGGATAATAAAAGGAAGAAAAACATCCTTGAAAGCAGGAAAAAAATCTTTTTCTTTATTCTGTTTACGGAGAAATGCTATAGACAATCTGCGGCCATTGTGTGGCTTATAATTTTTTCAGTGTTAAATATGGTATTTATCATAATTACAGTACCGAACAGTTATAATCTGCCCAGTGCCAAAGACAAGTCTAAAGTACCGAGCTCTCTCTGGGCGTCACAGACTTTCTGCGAACAGCACCGGGCGGTGAAAGTCGCTGGCCAATTGCGCGGCTGAACTGCGGGCAGTGGTGGCCTGGGGTTCACATCCCAGTCTCACCGGCCACTCTGCTGTGACAGTTGCCTTGTCTGTCCTTCCCTTCTTTTCCCCACAAAGATATGCATGATAACATGTGGCACAGCTCTGGCGGCGGACCGGTCTCTAAGCCAAGTGATCTGGAAGCAAGATTACGAAGAACAGAAACCAGGGGACTTCCCTGGTGGCACAGTGGTTAAGAATCCGCCTGCCAATGCAGGGGACGCGGGTTCGAGCCCTGGTCCGGGAAGATCCCACACGCTGTGGAGCAACTAAGCCTGGGCGGCACAACTAGAGAGAAGCCCACAAGCCGCAACAAAGAGCCCTCATGCTGCAACTAAGACCCAACGCAGCCATAAATAAATAGATAGATAGATAGATAAATAAGCTGCTTGTTTCAGCTTCAAAAAAAAAAAAAGAAGAAGAGCAGAAACCAAGTTCAGTTAAATAATTGACCAAGTCTCAGCTACTGGGACCTTCAGCCTCGTGGCAACAGATCCCTAGCCAGGATGTTACTCCTCCCGGGGATGCTTCTGCATGTTGGGTTGGACTTCAGGATCCCCTCCGACCGCCAGCCTTTCAGGTCACTCCCCACCCCCCAGGCCTCCGGGGTTGTCTTTCTACCTTTTGGGAGCCTGAACCCCTCATCCTAACCCCACCCCAGCCCCTCTCTTAACACCCCTCCCGACCCCTTTGCCTGTCCGACCTCTTACGACACTTGTTCCAGGCCTATCACTGGGCTGCTGAGTGCCCTTGAATCCTGTTTTCCTTTGGTTTTTTTGTTGCGTTTCTGATGGCACATCCAAGGACACGCACATCTTGAGGAGTAGAAAACTGTTTATCTTGTCCATCTATAATTTTCTTTTGTCCTGCTGAGAAGAAATACAGCTGTTCACTTCAATGCCTTGCTTTTTTTTTAAATTTTTAAAAAAATTTATTTGTTTTATTTATTTATTTTTGGCTGCATTGGATCTTCGTTGCGGTGCGCGGGCTTCTCATTGCGGTGGCTTCTCTTGTTGCAGAGCATGGGCTGTAGGCACAGGCTCAGTAGTTGTGGCTCACGGGCTCTAGAGCACAGGGCTCAGTAGTTGCGGCTCACGGGCTCTAGAACACAGGCTCAGCAGTTGTGGCACATGGGCTTAGTTGCTCCGCGGCATGTGGGATCTTCCTGGACCAGGGCTCGAACCCGTGTCCCCTGCACTGGCAGACGGATTCTTAACCACTGCGCCACCAGGGAAGTCCTCAATGCCTTATAAATGTAGTTAATTTTCATTTTCTGGATAGAAACATTGACCTTTGGTACTAATAAATAAGATCCAAAGCCAAATTTAAAGAAATGAAAAAAGGGAAACCTTTACCACTCCCTGTTGGTAACAGTCGATCAGCAGTGACGGGTCAGCTTCAGTGACCAGCGCTCTTGGGGAACAACAGGCCTGGAGAGGATGAGGCTCACTTCCCAGCTGCTTCTCACGCCTCCCGCCAGGGCCACGCCGGGGCCAGTGCATCCGCCCCTGGGTGGGCTGTCCTCCCCTGGCCCCTCGGCACTCCCGGCCGGTGTTGGTGGAAGCTGGCGGCTCAGAGTGCAGACCAGCCACTGCTGGCAGATTCGGGCAGCAGGGCAGGGTCTGCAGGGCGCAGAGGAGATGGTGGGTGAGAACCAGGTGGAGGCTGGTGGGAGGGAGAAGAGGACAGAGACCCAGGTATTTGGAAAGACAATTTTCAAAGCAGTACATACCCTGCTGGATGAGAAAGGACATCCTTAAATCATTATTCTTCTGGCCATTGAAAGACAAAGTACTCATTATTGTAGTCAGAGTGAGTGATGATACCGTGGCTTTTCAGCTTAGAACAAAACAGAGCCCTGCTGGCAGGATACAGTGCTTGGCCTTCAGGGGTTAAGGGCTGTCAGCTCACTCTGTGTCTCAGAGGGCATTTGCACCGGTGAACACGCGGCTGGTGATGGGTGGAGCAGCGGAGACGCTCTGGGTGGTGCCGTCTCTCAGGAAGAAGGCGCTGGGCTCCCCGAGACTCCGTTCAGACGTGCTGTGGGAGCGCGTTTACGTAGTCGGTGAGGTTCGCCGTGGAAAATACGGCCTCAGTTGGACAGGGAGCCAAGCCCACGTCTACACACACCAAGCGGAGACTTGGTGATTTCCGCCCGATTTTTAAAAATCATTTTTTGTAACCACGCAGGTTAGTAATTGAAGTCAGAAGATGTAGTTGGGTAGCTGTGTTGGTGAGAATCTGAACCCACCACATTCCTCCTTCAATTCACACCATCAGCTTATTGCAGATACATGCATCACCGACTTCCTGACCCTAAGGTGTCCCCAGGTGGGAGCAAGAGTGACTCTCAGGTAAAAGGTCACAGGTAAAGTCAAGGAGAGACAAGAGGGTGAAACATCCCCGACGTTGGGTAGAATTTCCCGTCGGTCAGCATGTCTTTTTGGTCGTGACGCTGTGCTGGCCAGGTGGTGGTCCAGGCTCCTTCCTTGTCACTGTCTCCCCTTTACCCCTCTTCCTCTCAGATAAGAGGGTCTCTCTTCCCACGTTGGCACTCCACCACGTTGCAGATGCTCACCGAGCATCACATCCACCCTCAGGAAAGAATTAAGCCAAATTCCCTTGTCCACAAAGACAGTTATCTCACATCCACGGAACGGGCCTTTTTTTCTGCTGTAATTTCACAGTGAGGCCAGACCATCTAAATATTGGCAATAGAACCAGGGAAATACATACATGACAAAATACAGATTTCAGACAGTCATTTGTATTAATCCCTCTTCCTTCAATGCCCCTTTTGTTTGCATTGAATTTAAATACGTGTCATTGTTTATGCTTAAAGTCTGTTTCTGTTTATCTGTCAATATGTCGGTAATAAGTCCAAACTGTGGTCTTAGTGCTCAAGGAGCTAGAATAGAAAAAAGCACATTGTTTTAGTTTATTCTCTCCAAATCCTGTACCAACAGTGCTTAATACAAGGCTTTGGGAGAGGCTTGGAGATCTTGGACAAACATTATACTCAGTTGGGACTCTCACCTTGTGTCTCATCCACACAGAATGCTCCGCCAGTGTATTTAAGAAGCAGTGAGGGCAGGTCCTATAGCTTGTGTGCCACACCCCTCTAGAGAGGGACCAGAGGGTTGCTTCAGAGTCTTGGCAGGTGTACCCCTGCTCTGTATTCTCTGAGCTATCTCTGTGCCTAACCATTAATATTTTCCTAAAGTTTTTTTTCCTAAAGACTTTTCTTAGTAATAGCTTTACCGTTTCATTCACAGTATTCCACGAGGTTGAGTTATTTTGCTCGTGGTCGCTTATTCTTATATAACATTGCTTCTGTTACCACTGGGAGATCATATGGTGGGACCCTTTGAGATACTTAGATAAAAGTAGTGGTAGCTGTGTCTTTTGTAAGAAATGCGTCTAAACTTCTGGGGAGAGTCATGTTGGTTTGTCTTCACTGTGAATTTTCCTTCTGAATTTTCCTGCCGTCTAGGGCCATGTAACAAGGACCCAGGCTGTCCCATCAGTGTATTCAGCGGCCTGCCCACTACGTTGGTGGTTCAATTGGTCTAAAAGACACTCCAGATTCTGACATAATAACAGTTAGAATATAATATCTGGTTCCGAATAATAACAGGAGGAAGCATGGCTAACACAGAAAGTTCTCTGTGGGAGGTACCATGCTAACCCTCTGTGTGCGTCACGTCGTTCAGGTCTCACAAAAATCCTACGAGGTAGATACTGTTATTTCCCGATTTCACCGATAAGGAAAGTGGGGTTGTCATTTGCTGGTGGTAACACAGCTAGTAAATCGGAGAGCCAGCTCTTAACCAAGAGTATGCGCAGCCATATATACAATGGAATAGTTCTCAGCCATAAAAAGAAATCAAATTGAGTTATTTGCAGTGAGGTGGATGGACCTAGAGACTGTCGTACAGAGTGAAGTAAGCCAGAAAGAGAAAAACAAATATCGTATGCTAACACATATATGTGGAATCTAAAAAAAAAAATGGTTCTGAAGAACCTAGGGGCAGGACAGGAATAAAGATGCAGACGTAGAAAATGGACTTGAGGACATGGGGAGGGGGAAGGGTAAGCTGTGACAAAGTGAGAGAGTGGCATGGACATATATACACTACCAAATGTAAAATAGATAGCTAGTGGGAAGCAGCCGCATAGCACAGGGAGATCAGCTCGGTGCTTTGTGTCCACCTAGAGGGGTGGGATAGGGAGGGTGGGAGGGAGACGCAAGAGGGAGGGGATATGGGGATATATGTATACGTATAGCTGATTCACTTTGTTATCAAGCAGAAACTAACACACCATTGTAAAGCATTATACTCCAATAGAGATGTTAAAAAAAAAAAAAAAAAGAGTATGTGCAGCATTTTACAGTAAGTGTTAAAGCCAGGAAAAGAGAGAAGGAAAAAAGGATACAGGCCCGCAGATGTCCGTGTACCACACTTGGACCAGTGGAGGGAAGCTTCTGTCCAATCCTTTTTAAAAGTTGAGCTCTGGACCTTCAGCAGCAAAGTGAATTCATGAACCAGCAGTGCTTCTGGTTCGAGCAGCGTCCACCTACACGGCAGCTCCGGGAGAAAGAGCTGTGTGTTTGCTATTTTAATTCTCACTCAGTAGAATCAGGTTCACATGAACACAACTTGCGTGAGCTCCACTTATGTGAGCTGATGGCCAGTAGAATCCGCTAGTTGTTTGTTATTATGTGTATTAACTTACCTGGATGGTCGCTACTACTATTTTCTGCTTCGACGTCAGCAGGCCTAATTACACGCAGTTGCTCTACATAATCAAAATCCTGATACTGCATTCTTATCTTTAACCCTTTGATTGGTAGTAGTGTTCTGTCAGCTCCAAACCATTAACAATCAGTTACCTCATTTCTCCACTGACTTTAGTTAAGATTTTCTACAAGGGACGACTCTATAGCACAGGGAACTTACCCAATATTCTGTGATAACCTATATGAGAAAAGAATCTAAAAACGAATGAATATATGTATATGTATAACTGAATCACTTTGCTGTATACCTGAAACTAACACAACATTGTAAATCAACAATGCTCCATTAAAATTAAAATATTTTAAAAAGTAAGAACAAAAAAAAAAAAAAAAAAGGATTTTCTAAGAGCAGAGATAAAGTTGCAGATAAGAACTGATAGGCCTGTTATTTAAAGAAGTTTCTTTGAATAACACACCTCTTCTTTTAATCACACACCTCTTCTAGGGTAAGAAATTCAGAAAAATGTTTTGATGAAAACTTTCCAGAATACAAAAAGGAGCTTTGATTCATATCACTAGTGTTTTCACTGCAAGATTTGGACTTTCCTTCTTTAATTCAAAAGATAATAATGGAATAATTGGAACCATTTTGGAATATTGACTATAATCATATCTTTTTAAATGTCTTGTAATAGAGAGTAATGTTTATTAATAATCTAAAGGAAAGACTCTATATATAAAGATTATGAGAATAGACATAAATGCGAAGGACACTTCTAAATGCTTTAAATTTAAGAATGCATAGAATTATATCCACCACCCTCCCCCTCCCTCCAGTTTCCAGAAGGACACTTCACATTTTCTTCATAGTTTCCTCCCAACAAACATGGTAACAAGCTGAGAATAGCAATAAAGCAGCGATGGGCAGGCAGCCCAGAGGGGAACAGAAATTGATCACGGCAGAATGGCAGATGGAGAGAGGGCTCAAAGGTCCTCCATGGGGGTCTCAGGGTCTCCTGCTCTCAGGAACCTGGGGAGCCGCCATCCCATAATCCCACAATCAGGGCGCCCATCCGTGCCATCACAGGGTACCCTGGGTTTCTTTGGTTCTGTAGCCTTTCAGCTTTTACATTTCACTTTATTTATCCTCAGCGGTTAGCCCAACGTGGCCAAGTGGGAAATAAAGATACAAAAGTTTACTTCTCAGAGGTGGGTTCTGCTTATGATAAAACCATATTTGTGAATCATCTGTATTAGTAATAGAAGAAAGCAAGCTTGAGGCCACCTTGGGGTTCTGCCTTGATTCACTTGCATTTAAATCATGAAAGGACTCGTAATTAGGGCAGTGCCTGCAAGGGAACTTAAAAGAAGGAAACGAGCTCAGAAGTTCTGTATTTATAAACAAATGTTAAAACGTTGCTCAACAAAGGAAAAATGCTTGCCTAGCTGCACTGTTTTTGATGTGCTCTCAGTTCAAAAAGGAAAATCAATAAAAACATTTTAGGGCACTAACTTGGGAACTCAGCACTCAGAGCATGTTTGAAAACTGGTGTGACACGGTGAACTTTTGGTTTCACTTGCACACAACTGACTGCCCCAAATACAGATGTTAGAAGATGGTCTGGCCAATGTTTACTAGGCTCAGATTCTGGTAAACAGAAATGACAAGTTGAATGATTTGGGTGAAGCTTCGAAAGTAAGGTCAGAATGATTCCTTTTAAAAAAAGATGCAAATCCTAGTATAATCCTTCTGTCATTCCTTTGAAAAATGATACTTTCTTAATGTAAATAATCTTGCTTAATGAGTAATGAAATCTCGCTTGAGTTGTGATTACTGTTCGTTATAAACTCCCACTGAGCTTCGCTCCTCTTATTTTACTTTGTGATACCATATTTTGAAATCACATTTTAGTTTCATTTTAATTCAGAGATTCATTCAACAATAAATTTGTAGGCAGCTGCAATGGGCAAGGTCAGTAATTTTTTTAAAATATGATAGTTCTATTTGTAATTTTTTAGGAACCTGCATGTTGTTTTCCATAGTGTCTGCACCAATTTACATTCCCACAAACAGTGCAAGAGGGTCCCCTTTTCTCCACATTCTCACCAACACTTGTTATTTCTTGTCTTTTTGATGATAGCCATTCTGACAGGTGGGAAGTGATATCTCACTGTGGTTTTGGTTTGCATTTCCCTGCTGATTAGTGATGTTGAGCATTTCATGTGTCTGTTGGCCATCTGTTGCCTTCTTTGGAAAAATGCCTGTTCAGGTCCTCTGCCCATTTTTTAATCAGGTTGTTTGGGTTTTTTTGATATTCAGTTGTATGAGTCCTTTATATATGTTGGATATTAACCCCTTATCAGTCATATCATTTGCAAATATCTTCTCCCATTCAGTAGGTTGGGTTTTTTTGTTTCGTTGATGGTTTCCTTTGATGTGCAAAAGCTTTTCAGTATGATTAGGTTCCAATTGTTTCATTTTGCTTTTGTTTCCCTTGTCAGAGGAGACAGATCTCAAAAACTATTGCTAAGACCAGTGTCAAAGAGAGTACTGCTTGTATTTTCTTCCAGGAGTTTTATGGTCTTTTCATTTAGGTCTTTAATCCATTTTGAGTTTATTTTTGTATACAGTGTGAGAAAATGTTCTAATTTCATTCTTTTGCATGTGGTTTTCCAAGCACCACTTATTGGAGAGACTGTCTTTCTCCACTGTATATTCTTGCCTCCTTTGTTGTAGATTAATTGACCATAGGTGCATGGGGTTATCTCTGGGCTGTGCTGTTCCACTGATCCATGTACCTGTTTTTGTGCCAATACCATACTGTTTTGATGACTGTAGCTTTTGTAGTGTAGTCTGGAGTCAGGGGGCTAAAAATCACAAATCTGTTTTAAGTTTCCTCTGGAATTGTTGAAATTTGCTTTCTGTAACCAGTCCCCCAAATAAATCCTGATGTTGCTTAGTTATTTAAGAATTGGAAGAATTCATCCCATTAACCTTTGTTTACCACTTCTTTCTTGAAATGAATTCTTTTTCAGGCTTGTTTTCTTCTTATCTCAGAGACTAGCTCCTCCTCTTCTATCAGATTTCCTAATTTCACAGTGTACCTGAGTTCTGTCCTAGGTCCTCTTCTTTATCTACACTACACGTGTAGGTGATTTTACAGTCCTCTGGCTTTGGACATTATCTGTACACTCAAGAGTTTCAAATCTGTGTCTCCAATTACAATCTCTTTTATGCTTTGTTGGGATATCCAGCTGCCAACTCAGCAGCTCCGGGTAGACAGGTAACAGGTATCTGAAACTTCACATTTCCAAAACAGAATTCCCTTCCTTCCCGACCCCCACCAAATGCAGTGTCCTTCAAGCTGCTGCCATCCCGATTAGTAAATGGCACCATAGTTTTTCTGGGTTCACTCCAAAACCTCATATCATTGTTGGTTCCATCTTTCCTTGCACATGACTCACAACTAGTACATCCAGTTGCTCTTACAACAAATATTGCTCAAACGTAACCAGTTGGCAACATCTCCGTGGTTACAGTCTTAACGCAAGCCATCATCATCATCATCTAGACCACTGCACACCCCCTCACCTGATGTCTTTCTCTCTTCACCTCAGCAGACAGCAGGTGGTTATCTTTCTAAAGTGTGAGAGCGTGTCACCCTCCACGTTTAAAACCCTCCAATCCCTTCCCATTATTATTATTATTTTATTATGCTATGCTTTGGTATTTAAGGAACCAAATACCAAATCCAAGGTCATGAAGATTTTACCCTATGTTTTATTCTAAGAATTTTATAGCTTTAGTTCTTAAACTTAGATCTTTGATCCATTTTTTGAGTTAATTTTTTTAATATGGTATGAGATAGTATCCAGCTTCATTCTTTTGCACGTGGATATCCAGTTTTCCCAGCACCATTTGTTGAAGAGCAGGGTCTTGGCACCCTTGTTAAAAATCAGTCGACCATACATGTGTGAGTTAGAGTTAGGATTAGGTCAGTGCAACCTCTTTGGAATCAGTTTAGTCAAATGAATCTGGTGCTCTTGTGTACCAGGAATAGGTGAGAAGTACATGAGCAAAATTTACTCATTATGCTTGTATTTGGGGTAGATTCCAAACCATCATTGCCCTGGCACATAAATCATCAAATGCAATGTCAAATCCAAAGCCTCAGAGGAAAGAGTTCAGTCCCCAAGAGAGCAGTGAGAGCTTAACAGTGTAAAACTTTGTCCAGAGTGTATCAGCATTAAATTAGCACTGCTGAAACAGTACGTTGAAGATTTGCAGTAACACCTGGAAGTTCCTTCCAATGTGCATATAAGTAGAATCCTGGAAGCTTTTTATATTACTTGTCTTATGGCCTTACAGATTTAATGAACCAAATGAAAAACTGAATCTCTGTTCCACATCCCTCCCTTTATCTCTAGGTAAGACAGAATCTATTCTTATTTCAAGGTAGAGTTCTAAGTGTCCATATTTCTTAAGCCACATTTAAAGGAATCATATCTTAAGTAATTTTAAATGTTGTCTGTCTTCATCTTGTACATAAAACTCCAGCAAATTTAATATTGGCATTCATCATGCTCTTCAAAGCAATCAAATTTGGGATCCTCAACATTTCCGTGTCCATAAAATAAGGCGTGGAACTAGCAGATTCGATGAAGACCTGCTTCATCCTTGGCCATACTGGACGTCTGGGTGCCATTTGGGTTGGGTTTAGAAGATGGGGGAGTGGAGCTGTTTCCAGGCCTGAGTCTCTTAACAGCAGAGATAGGGAAGGGAGGAGGAGATCCCCAAGAGACCGGCTGTTGACTGCAGAGCACTGCCACTTGCCTCGTGGTGGCACTCGCTGGATTTGGGGCAGCTGTGGTGTTCTGAGAGGAGGACCTGAAAGTCTTACAAGAGTTGTTGGATTTGAACAAATCTGCTTGGATCGGAGCAGCCCAGTCTGAGCCTGCCCACCACCGCTTTGCCCACATCTGCTCTGTGGGCACACGGCATGTCTCGCTGGGTGCTGGGTGTACGGAGAACCACCGGCTCGGGGCAGGCGCAGGCAAGGACTCTTGCTGATATATTGAGTGTTTTTATCGTGAAAGGGTTAGGGTTTTGTCAAGTACTTTTTTAGCATAAATGAGATGATCGTGTGTTTTTTTTCCCCTTTCATTTTTTTACTGTGTGTTACGTTGATTGATTTTTTTATGATTAATCATCATTGCCTTCATGGGATAGATCCCACTTGGTCATGGTGTATAATCCTTTAATATGCACTGACTTTGATTTGCTACTATTTTTGTTGAGGGTTTTTCATCTATATTTGTAAGGGATCTTGATCTGTAGTTTTCTTTCCTTATAGTGCCTTTATCTGGCTTTGGTATCAGGGTAATGTTGGCCTCATAGAATGAGTTAGGAACTCTTCTTTCCTCTTCATTTTTTGGAAGAGTTTGAGAAGGAATGGTGTTGATTTTTCTTTAGATATTTGGTAGAATTCACCAGTGAAGGCATCTGGTTCTAGGCTTTTCTTTGTCAGGAGGTTTTTGATTACTGATTCCATCTCTTTGTTATGGTCTATTTTGATTTTCTGTCTCTTCTGTGTCAGTTTTGTTGGCTTGTGTATTTCTAAGAATTTTTCTGTTTTACCTAGTTTATCCAATTTGTTGGTGTATTGTTGTTCATAATGTTCTCTTATAACCCTTTTTATTTCTGTAAAGTCCATAGCAATGTCTGCTCTTTCATTTCTGATTTTAGTTATTTGAGTCTTCTCCCTCTTTTCCTGTCAATCTAAGTTTCATCAATTTTGCTGATCTTTTCAAAGAACTAACTTTTGGTTTTATTGCTTCTATTGTTTTTCTCTATTTATTTGTCTCTGCTCTGATCTTTATTACTTCATTCCATCTGCTAGCTTTTGGTTTAGTTTGCTCTTATTTTTCTGATGTCACCAAGTTAAACATTAGGTTATTGATTTTAGATCTTTTTAAATGTAGACATTTGCTGCTATAAATTTCCCTCTAAGCACTGCTTTTGCTGTATCCCATAAGTTTTGATACGTTGTTTTTTATTCTCATTCCTCTCAAAGTATTTTCTAATTTCCTTTGTGATTTCTTCTTTAACCCATTGGTTATTTAAGAGTATATTATTTAATTTCTGCATATTTGTGAACTTCCCGGTTTTCCTTGCGTTATTGATTTCTAGTTTAATTCCATTGTTGTTGGAAAAGTTACTTTGTATGATCTTAGTCTTTTTAAAGCTATTGAGACATGTTTTGTGACCTAACATGTGGTATAGCCTGAAGAATATTCCACATGTACTTGAGAAGAATATATGTTCTGCGATTGTTGAGTACTTCCTATTATTCTTAGAATAGAATTCAAGCTCCTCAATACGGTTTACAAATCCCTACATGCAGTGATCCTGACCAGTTCTCTGGCTCTGTCTCCTTCCACTCTTCTCTTGGTTTGCCCAGGAATTGTTTTTATTTCCTGACTTACTAATTAACTTAATGCTTTAGTGTAATAACATTAAATAGATGAGTGACTGATTAACTTAATTCCTTAGTGAAATAACAGTAATGTACCTTTTGATAGCGTGTGGAACCGTTGCTGTGTATCTTCGTGAAAAGTTTAAACATATATGGAAAAAGATTGAATGTAAATGTTCATAGCAACATTATTCATAATAGCCAAAAGGTGGAGACAACTCAGATATCCACCATCTGATGAATGAATAAACGAAATGTGGTCCATCCATACAGTGGAATGTTATTCAGTCATAAAAAGGAATGAAGTTCTGATGCATGCTGTAACATAGGTGAAACTCGAAGACATTCCACTAAGTGAAAGAAGCCATACACAAAAGGTCACATGATATTTTATGATTCCATTTATATGAAATATCCAGAATAGGCAAATTCATAGAGACAGAAAGCAGATTAGTGCTTACCAGGACATGGGGCGAAAAGGGGGAGGAAAACCATCACTTTAGTGAATGTACTCAGTGTCACTAAAGGTAAATTTTATGTTATGTATATTTCACCACAGTAAAAAAAAATCAATTCAGTTTAAAAAATATATTTTTTTCTGTGCAAACAGAAAAAAATCTCATTTTCAAATAATGTGTTTTGTATCGGTTATTGAAAAACAAACCACATAGTTCAAAGACCAAAGTTTAAAATGAAAAATAAGTAAAATGATAAAGACTCACTCTTTTACATTACATTACATCCAGTGTCAGAGTGCTTGATATAAAATGGATTTTAAAAATCCAACTATTTTATTTATTGTTTATTTCAGAGGAATATGCCAGTGGCTTGAACTCCAAAGGGTTTATCTCAACAGATAAATGAAATCTGGTGGTAGACAGTGCAAAGAGGATGTAGAGCAGGGATCAGTAAACTACTGCTCTTTCTATGGGAATACAGTCCTAGCCATTCATGTACATATTGTCTGTGGCTCCTTTTCACTGCAATAGCAGAGTTGAGTGGTTGCAAACCTTTACAGGAAAAGTTTGCCCACCCTCAGTTTAGATACTGCATTTAGTATTTGACATCACTGAGGATTCAAGCCTCCTCTACAATGTACTCCAGCATCCTCAGTAACAAACTTTTATCCCCATGGCTGGCCAAAAAAAACAACCTGGGCACATTTAGGTAAGGATATCTCCATGAATAAGAATTACAGTTTTTTCCTCCTAGCTGGATTATAACTTGCCTGAGGATAAGAACCATACTTTATATTTACTTATATTCTTTATACTTTGCATTTAGAAAAGTAAGAAATAGTTTTATTAGGTCTACAAAAAAAATCAGAAGAAAAAACTCAGGGACACTTTTGATACTCTCTGTCTTCGTTTCTCAGAAATAAATTACTGATATTATTTTTTTACATGTTCCTTTGTTATCCATAATCAACAAATTCTACTTGGAAAGAAAAAGGAACAGTGCTAGTCTAGCATGTCAAATAAAATGTAATCATGTCTTCTTGTCCTTCCTTCATCATCATTATCATCATCATTATTATTATTTTAAATAAAACCAAGGATACTTCAAATGCTAAAAAAAAAAGAATAGAAGCTTTCTTTTAATGTGTGTGTCGCTTGTAACCAGGGGCAGGCGGGGCAAGAGAAAGGGGAGGAGGTGAAAAAAAAAACAAACGTAAATCATAATTGCATATCAAGACCCTCATCTAAATTAGAAGAAGATCTATGTATAAAATAAATAAGATACACGGGTATAATATGCCACACAGAGAATATAGCCTATATTTTATTATAACTATAAATGGAATATAATCTTAAAAAACTGTGAGTCACTATGTTGTTACAGCTGAAATTTATATAATTCTGTACATCAACTATACCTCAATAAACAAATAAATAAATTAGAAGCGGGAAAAAAATCCAACTATTTTGTTTATTGGCAGACTTCTTTAATACATCTGGAATTCATACATTGAGTGTTACCATAGATATTTTTGTTTAACCAGTTTAGATTAACAAGATAAACCTTACTAAACTCCAGGACTATATCCTTGCCTCAGTTAAGATTGCAAAATGCTCTTTGTTAATATATTTTTTTAATGAAAGAACATAGCTAGAAATAGATTCATCAGGTTTTAAATTTGTTGAACAGTTATTCAACATGGGGTTTTTTGGTTGGTAGTGGTTGTGGTGATGAAAGAGCACAGAAAGCAATGGATTGATTTGTACTTTACTTGAAAGAAATATAAAAGTCAAAGATAAAATATATTTCTGAAAATTATTAGCAAACGTCTAAATCGTAAGTTTATCTTCCTGAACTAATTGTTAATTGAGTTGCATGTGCCAAAGCATGGTCATCCACAAGTGAAAAGGCTCACATTTCCAATTCTGTTGGCGTTTCCGAAGTGATCTGTCACATAGTGTGACACCTGCTGTATTATTTTCTTCCGTGAACTCTCTGATGAAAACACAAGGCATTACTGAGATCTTAAACATGGAAGCCCAGACAGAAAGCATAATTAGTTCATTTACAACTGGTTCTTCCCTACTCTATTTATCTGACACTCATCTAGTTCTACCATATAGACCTTAAAAAGAACATTTAAAAAATAAATTTAAAGAGCCATATGTTCTTTTTCACTGCGATAACATGCAAGCTTATCGACCAGATTCAGTTGTTTACATGAAAAACTGTTTAATAGATTTGTACAGCTGTCTTCATTTTTTAAAAATAATTTATCTTTTATTCAAATTGTTGAATACTTTATATTACAGTAAATTTGATTGAAAAAAAATGAGGAAAGAAATCAATTTTTAAAAATATACTCATGTTGAAATCAAACAAGCCAGCCAAACGGAGTACAAATCAAGGAACCCTGTAGTTTGGTTTGCTTTCCAGAATATGAATACCCAGTGGTGGTTTAAATGAAAAACTGTTTATAGATTTGAACAGACGTCTTCATCTGTAAAACCCTTGCTGTGAAGGATTATTATGACATTTCAAAAGTGGGTAATAAGAGGCCGGCCCTCTGTAGGTGTTTGGTGTGTGGTGTCTGTGATAATGTTGATGATAATTTGGATGACTTTCTACAAAAAAAGAAAATTCATGGGCTTCTGTTGTTAGCAGATCTCTAAATGTTCATGTAATTTTCTCCATCCCTCTGAGTGGTTTTAGGGGGAGGGGGTGGGTAAAAATGTAAGATAAAGATGCCTAATTTGGTAAAATGATAGGAATGCGATTTAATCGTTCCCTGTATCCAATTTGCCTAACGGTCAGTTTCTGAAATTGACACCAAAGCAGCTTTTGTTGGAAGATGTGATTGACCTCCTGAAGGTCCTCTCCTTTTCTGGCTTCTTTGGCAATTCACTATAAATCAATTGTTGCTAAGTGTGGATTTTTAACTAAGATTACATTTGGCGGAGAATAACTAAAATAAGATCCCTTTTTGATGAGTCCATGGGGTGCTAATTCAGATTGAATAGAGAGAGCTAAATTTTTGTTTCATTCTCATTCTGAGGTTATAGCCAATAACCTTCAAGGTTCGTGTATTGATAAATCTGAGCAACCCTTGCTTTTTCTCCCAGAGTCAAATTAACATAACGTAAAGTAAGTGCCTGCAGATGAAACTGTTATTTTCCCCCAGCTGTTTGCACCTGTACTGTCACCAGCCAGAGGTGGAGGGATAAAGGACAAACGCATTGTGGGTATAATCTCATCTCGGTGATTGGACAATTTGCCATTTAACAAACTTTGGGGAATACTTAGGGTTTTCCAGTTTCTTTCACAGACATGCATTCGTTTCATCGTTTATATTTATTGGGCACCAGCTGTGTGCCCAGAACTCTTGTAAGTATCATCGATACAGTGGTGAACAGAGCCGATGACATCTCTGCCCTTGTGGAGCCTGTATTTCAGGGAGGGATTTAATTGGTCGTGGTCAAGGCTAAGCAGCTGTAACAAGGAAGCCCCCCAACACTGCAGCCTCGTATAAGACAGCAGGTCCTCTCTGTTCTGTAACCGTCCAGGTGGTTCAGCTGGTGGAACAGCTGTGCTGCAGGTGTCCTGCAGAGGCCCGGTGTCTGGCCCCTGCTGCTCTGCCAGCCTTTGGGTAGCTTCCTCACCTGTCCTCCTCATCCATAGGATCCAGACTGGGCTGCTGGTACATGCAGCTCCAGCCCCAGTGAAGGGGACTCCGGAGTCATTTGCCCCTAAAGTGGAGATGACACAGATGCCACACCATCCCTTCTGCTCATCCTGCCGGGCCCCCTTGACTCTGGTTTGGCCGTATCACACTTGGCTACAAAGGAGGCTGGGAAATGTAGCCTCTTGCTGGACCAGCTTAAACACAAGGCAGGGGGGTGGGTTTGGGGAAGCAGAGTGGGCTGTACTGCTCCCACCACAGGGGAGAAAGACAAGGAAGCACCCAAGTTAAATATAGAAAATGTCAGGTGGTGGCAAGTGCTGGGGAGGAAAGGAAAGCGGGGGGGCATTGGAGAGAGATGACAGCTTTAAGGAGTTGGGCAGGGGAGCCTCACTGAGTAGGCGACACTTGAGGAAAGAGCTACAGCAGTGAAGGGGTCATGCTCGCAGCCCAGGGAGGGCACTGCAGACCGAGGCCATGGCAGGGAGGAGAGATTCGTGGGGCGCAGGGCGGGTGCTGGCAGGAGGGTGGGCCGGGGCGGTGGAGAGCTCGTTTTGGGATATGCTGGGCTTAAGGTGCTTCCCCATCCACCTGGAGACATCCCGCTGGCCGTTGGGTTTGTGACTCTGGAGCTGGGAAAGCAGCTTGGACTGGGAATGTAAAGTTCAGAGAAACGAGATGCAGCGTCTGACTTAATCCTGCTCTTTCCTGTAAGGACCACGCTCACCTCTGTGGGGAGAAGCCGGCCAGGCCACAGAGAGGTCACGGGCTCCTGACCACAGACCTGTCCGGGTGTGCATGGAAGCTCGTTCCGCCTTTAGGGAAATTCTCGTGGCCCCCCGCAGTGGATCTTGGTGCCACATCTGAGCCGCTGTGTGATCGTCCCTGGGGAGGCTGAGGTTCAGGGAGGGGCCAGATGGCGCCAACCAGCTCCCTTCTCCCTGTTCAGCACCCTCTGTGGGGAGTGGGCTCTGGGAAGAGGGAGCTTGTGTTCAGCAGGTTTTTAAACACAGCCTACTCAGGCGTGAGAGAGGTTGAACAAGCAGGGGGCTCGAGAGGAAGCAGAGCTGCAGTTACTAGTGGAGGGCGTCTGGGCGCTGCCCCTCCTGCCATCTCGCCCTCGAATCCTTTCCAGACTCAAGCCCCTCCGTAGAGTTTCCCCTCTGCCCAGCTCATCATGCGACACTGAGATCCACGCTGGGCCAGAGGCCCGCAAGTGGAACGAGCTTCCGTGCACACCTGGACACCTGCACACCTGGACACGGGGCAGGTCTGTGGTCAGGAGGCCCGTGGTCTGGGGGGCCCGGCACCTGGACACCTGCACACCTGGACACGGGGCAGGTCTGTGGTCAGGAGGCCCGTGGTCTCTGGGGCCCGGCCAGCTTCTCCCCACAGACATGAACCACCGTCTGCTCATCGCTACCTGACAGATGTTTACCTGCATCCCTGGCCAGGGTGGTCCACCAGAAAGGACCCAAAGGCCACGTTCCGGTTCTCAAGCTGCCTGCACGTCGCTGTGTGACCTTCAGCAAGTCCCTCAGAGTCTGGGTTTTCTCCTCTATAAATGGAGGGTGGTCAACGGACTTCACCCCATCGTCAGGAGGGTGGGGTCACCGGAGGTGCGTGTCAGCGTCAGGTGGCGGAAAGCACGCCAAGGTCCACTCCGGCCTGAGCTCCTCCTCGGACCTTCCCGAAAGCAGTCGGAGCCCGGCCACAAATCCCCCCAACACACACGTCTCCCCAGCCACGTTCCGAAGCTCTTTAGAGGCTGAGGTGCAGGGAGGGCGTCTCAGCTACTCGGATTCGCTCACCTTGTCCCACTCCAAAGAGGGGAGCAGGCCTTATAGAAACGCTTGCCAGGCCTTGCAGGTGACCCCCGTGTTCTCATCTGTTCAGATCCTCATGCAACGAACGTCGTGCCTTGTAGGACTGAGACATCTCAGTCACTACAGACACTCAGTACGTCACCGTCCAGTTGAGCTGAGCCCACTGAAACGTTCAGTGTGAAACTGAACCCATGTACAGTGTGTCCTGTAACGTAAAACTTTAGCGAAGAAACAGCTCTCACTGTGAAGTAACTTGCCGAAGCGTAGTGCTGAGATCAGGGAGGAATCTGATAACTTAATTGGTTAGGGTAAGACGTGCCTTTGTATCCCAGAAGAGTTAAAACTTTCCAGAGAATAGGGATAGTCCTATTCCCGATGGCTTGGAAGTACCCTCAGGATCCGAGCAAGGTGAGGGTGAGATGCCTTGTAGGCATCGAGGTGCTTGGTCAGGGAATTGACTTAAAGCCGTGGGTGGAAAGAATCTTGAATCTCAGTATCATGGCAGCAGCTACAGGCCAGAGAAGCAATCTTTTTTGGTTTGTAGTCGATAAATCCCTTTCTGAGCCAGAACTTAGTAGGGTAGAAGCCACTTCATACGGCTGGTACCGCTCCCTCCCCTCTGTTTTTTACTGCTCAAGTCAAAAGAATGATAAGAAAATAAGCTTTTATCGGGAACTGATGTGAATGAGTTTCTGAGGGTGGTTCTAAAATCTAATGATATTCGGCCCAGTCTCTCATAGCTTCTGTAGTTATGTCTGCATTGCTGATGTGACAAAATTGAGAATGATGAACCCATTTCCCATTAAAAAAAAAAAAAAAAGGTGGTGTTTGCTCTAAGGGTTGTCATAAACTTGTCCATATAGGGGGCTTCCCTGGTGGCGCAGTGGTTGAGAATCTGCCTGCCAATGCAGGGGACACGGGTTCGAGCCCTGGTCTGGGAAGATCCCACATGCCACGGAGCGACTAGGCCCGTGAGCCACAACTACTGAGCCTGCGCGTCTGGAGTCTGTGCTCCGCAACAAGAGAGGCCGCGATAGCGAGAGGCCCGCGCACCGCAATGAAGAGCGGCCACCACTTGCCGCAACTAGAGAAAGCCCTCGCACAGAAAAGAAGACCCAACACAGCCATAAAAGCCCTCGCACAGAAACGAAGACCCAACACAGCCATAAATAAATAAATAAATAAATAAATAATAAAAATAAATAAATAAATAAATACACTTGTCCATATAAACAAGAATAAAGAATGTGGCTTTCGGAGCGTGCTTCCCACGGGGACTCTTGGGAGGGGTGTTTGCATTAAACAAGATGCCTTTTCGTATATAGGTGTCAAAAACTGAGAGGTGAAACGTCCGTCTTTTTCTTGTTCATCTTCAAATGCTCCTGCCTGGGAAACGCATAGAGAAATAGCTTATTTGGTGTAATTACGTTTAAAATGGTCGTTATTATGACAACTCAGTAGCATTGAAATCACAGCATTAGTGCCCTTCCTTGGAAAGATACGTGTTACCAAGACTTTTCTGATTGGCTTGGGGACAATAAACCCTGAGTCACAAACCACCAAATTAAAAATATAATACCCATTTGAGGGCATTTCAGCTTATTTATAAGTTAGAAACAGTTCCTTTTCTATGAAGGCAAGGAAGTTGACTAATCCATTTTAGAAAGGTTTTAAACAATAAGAACCCAGAAGACTCTAATCTTGATCTACTTTAACCTGAATTCCTGGTTCTTCGTAGGGTTTTTCTGAATATCTAATACTCCATTGATCAATGAGTTTAACTTAATCCTTACATCTAGTTAGGAACTTTATCTTCAACTCAAATAATGTATTCAGTCTCATTTTGATAACAGTTCTGCTAAAGCCTGGTATTGACTAGAGCTTGGTTATTTGGTGGGAAGTTTCACCTAAGGGGCCTGATCTCACTCTGAACTAAACCACTTTCTCACAAACATAAATCAGCTTCACCATTTGGTCGCAATAGGTAATACTTAATGTTCCCCAAGCGTAGCCCACGATTTTACTTGCATTCGATATAAATTCCTATTCGTGTATTTACTTATCAGTGTTTGCACAGCTGTGCTTGTGTTCATACGTCCTCTTGTGAATTTGTCCACTGACAGAGGCTGTTTCAGGTTTAGATTTCATCTCTATCAGGTCAGAGGTGTAATCTATTTAACTTGCTGTATGATGAACATCTAATGTGTGCAATTTGATTATGACAGTATGTCTACATAGCTAGAAGCGCTGTTTTTTTATGAATATTAAAACATGTTTACAAACAAATATCCTTCAAAATGTATGATTGGATTAAGATTCTTATTCATCCAGGTCCAAGGCATATGGTTTATGTGCCTTTCCCAGTGGCGATAAGAAACGTGTATGAGGGTAGCCCAGAATCACTGAGTGTAGGTACACCAAGATTCAACATTCCAGAACGATCGCTCCTGCTGTCGTATTTTTATGATTCAATAATATCAACCCTGAAGTTTCTCTCTGGCTCTAGCCTCAGGGGTCGTACAGTGGAAACCAGGCTTCAGGGGTTGGGATGGGGGTGGGGCCTGTGCAGTCAGGGGTGGGGAGAAAGTACCAGGTGGCCTTTTGTGCCGTGTGCAGCACCGATGCAGACACCAGCCTGTCATCTCTAGGGCTGCCAAGTCCATTACCGTCACCGTGAGCCACAGGGGCAAACGGCCCTCAAGATGTGCTTCGTCCAAGTTGAGATGTGCTGTCAATCTGAGGTCACAACAGTGGTTTTTTTCTCCAAAACTTAGGTGTTGTTCAGTAATTTAACAGCTAAGGCGTTAAAAAATGTTCACTGTCTCAGAAAGCGGGGGCCTACTGTGAGGTTATGAATGATCCAAGTCCTCGTTTTCCCCTAAAGTTGACCCCCAAAGCATACTTTAGTTCAGCCTGCTTAAAACTGTAGAAGGTCTAATGCCAATTACAGAACGCATATCGAGTGCTTGCTCTGTGGCCCACACTGCCAAGTGCTGGGGAGGAAGAACAAGATGACAGATTCCCAACTCGCGGACGGCTCTGGCCCGACGGGCCCGACAGCACACGTGTCAGGGCTGCGCGTGGTTGGTGTCATGGGAACAGAGGAGAGTCGCAGGTAGAGGTGCGGTATTCCAGCGATCTCCCGGGCGGAGGGAGTGTCTGAGCCCTCCAGAACACCTCCCCCTGGTCTCACTGATGTTGCCTGAAGGCCACTGCAGCAGGGGACCCCGAGTTCAGTGTGAGCACCTGAGTCCCTTGGGTGGTCGAGATGTGCTGATTCCATCCCCGTGGTTTTCAGGTACCAGCAAGGTCAACCTGGTGAGGATCCCGTCCACGGCCTCCAGCCCGCGGGACACGGCCCTGGCTGCCGTGATCTGCAGCGCCCTGGCCACCGTCCTGCTGGCCCTGCTCATCCTCTGCGTCATATATTGTAAGCGGCAGTTTATGGAGAAGAAACCCAGCTGTGAGTTCTGAGCTCTTTCTGTGTCTTAGCGTCTTGGTGAAGGGTGTTTGTCCGTCATCACTGCCATCCGGGTGTCCGACGAGAACCTAAGAGGAGAGTCAGGTTGCAGCCAAAGGGACAGAGAGAACACGTGGAAACAGGCGTCCCAGGGGCCTGCTCCCCAAGCGGCCTCCTGCCAAAAGGCGCAGAGGGCGCGGCCAGCGGGCAACATCACTTCCCGGGGACCTGAGGAGGCAGGGATACCCCCGCCCCTCGGCAGAAGCACAGCTCATCTGAGTTCTGGCAACACAAGTACCTTACATCTTGAGCTGACTTGACCGATTGTTTCATATCTTTGCTTCCGTGTAAGAAGGAGTATTTTTAGCTGTGAACAGCAGCTCTCCTTTCCTTTATAACTGCAAAAGCTGGGGTAGTTCTGGCTGCGCTGTGATGTCCGTGGGCGCCTCCTGGGGAAGCTGTCTCGCTGACCGAGTTCTCGGCCTCCGCAGGGTCCCTGAGGGCACAGGACCTGCAGTACAACGGTTCTGAACTGTCCTGTCTCGACAGACCTCGGCTCAGCACCGCTGCGCCCCACGCCTGTTGTCAGTGCCACCGGGACTCGGCCCAGACCTGCGGTAAGTTCAGCGCTTGGGGGCCACTAGGAATGCGGGCCCTGAAGCCGCAAAGAACTGCTCCCACTCAGGTTTCCAGTTAAAGCTAATCTAGTTCAGTCATTCTCCCCCGTCCCCTGATGTTTTGGGTGTTTTGTGTCTCTTAAGTATTGAACAGAAAAGAAGCATGTCATTAAAATTCTAGAATTTCTCAGTAACTTCTTAAGCAAGTTTGCCTTTATTTTGGGGTGGATTGATTTAGAATAATATGAGCCTTTTGCAGAGCAGGGGATCCATCTCCTTTCTTGTCTGGTGGATTCCAACTGAACCTGCATGTAAGTGTCTTAGTGTCTTTTGGGATATCTTAAAGAAGAAGGAGGAGGGAGACCCATTGCAGGGTTTTCTACAAACCATAATTGCCTTTGGGGTTATTGACAGAAGTGAACGTTTAGGGAAGTCCAGGCAGACCCCGGAGATACTGTGGGTTCGGTTCCAGACCACTGCAATAAAGTGAATATTGCAATAAAGCGAGTCACGTGATATTTTGGGGTTTCCCAGTGCATATAACAGTTACGTTTGCACTGTACTGTAGTCTATTAAGTGTGCAACAGCATTATGTCTAAAAAAATAATGTATACACCTTAATTTAAAAATACTTTATTGCTGGAAAATGCTAACCGTCATCTGAGCCTTCAGCGAGTATAGTAGTAACATCGAGATCCCTGATCACAGATCAGCATAACAAATATCATAATAATGAAAAAATAATGAAAAATTCGAAATATTGTGAGAATTACCAAAGTGGGACACAGACACAAAGTGAGGAGATGCTGTAGGAAAAATGCTGTCGATAGACCTGCTCAACGCAAGGTGGCCGCAGACCTTCACTTTGGGAAAAAGCAGTAACTGTGAGGCACGACACAGCCAGGTCTGCCTGTGATTCAGATGGACTTGGTTTCTAACGTGGGCAAAAACGGGCAAAGGTGACACCAGCTGGCACACTTCCTGCTGCTGTCCCCACCAACTCACCTCCTCTGCAAAGTAAAAGTCGACGCGGCCGCAGCCCTCCCGGAAGCCTGCCCTCCGCCTGCTCCGGCACCTGTGGTTGCAATAGCGCAGCAGCATTTTGTCTCCTGTAATAACCTTCCTTGAAGTTAAACATTTCCCAATTCAATTGTTTATTGTCTCAGAACTGTCCGATCTTTCTTTTCAAGAAATTGAAGGGTTCAGCTTTTCAGTCTAATATTTAATATGTGGGATAAGGCATCTTCAACGTCATTATTTCTCTACTGGCCACTACTGTCTTCTGCTTTAGGGTTGAGAATAAAACATGGGATTTCCGTAGCGTGCGTGGATCTGGTTTTGCCTTTGCCTGCAGAGATCATAGACTCAGCTCCTGGCAGTAGCGATGCCTTGGTGATTCTCAAGGCGGCCCAAGCACTGCATTTTCTAGATGCTGTGCCAGGCACTGCCCCTAGATCAGAGTTAGCAAAGAGGATCGCTTGAGAGAGAAACTTGGGTTTGAAATGTGATCAAGTACAGCTTTGCGCAAACTCTGCCTCATCGTCACTTCTATCTGAAAAGAAAGATTAAATACGTGGATGGCTTTGTTGCACGTTTTTGTAATAGAACGCAGAGACTGGACAGAATCCGCCCCCGCTGTCACCCGCTCAGGTTCAGTGTCGCTCATCATATAAATTGCTTCTTCCTTAGTGGCAGTGCCTATTTTCTTTTCACTTTTATTTTGACATAATTTCAGACTTTCAAAAATGTTGAAAGAATAGGACAAAGAATTCCCACATACCCTGTACCTAGATTCCCCCAGTATTAACATTTTATCTCATTTCCACATTTGCTTTATCATTTTTATCTCTTTCTAAGTATGGTGGGTGTACACAGTCGACCCTTGAACAACTTGGGGGTTAGGGGCACCCACTCTCCACCCAGTCAAAAATCAACGTGTAACTTATAGTTGGCCCTCTGTATCTGCGGCTTCTCTGTGTTCACGGTTTCTCCGTATCCGTGGTCCTGCATCCTTGGAGCCAAATACCCGCTGATCATGTGGCACTGTAGTATTTACTGTTGAGTATTTACTCCAAGACGTGCACCCACACACTGCAAATCCACGTTGTTCAAGGGCCAACTGTGTGCTTTACATAGACATGTACACAGTTTTTAAATTTCCATTTAAAAATCAGTTGCAGGGAGTTCACTGGTGGCCTAGGGTTAGGATTCTGGGCTTTCACTGCCGTGGCCTGGGTTCAGTCCCTGGTTGGCGAACAGAGATCCCACAAGCTGTGCGGTGCAGCCAAAAAAAGAGAAAAATCTGTTGCAGATGAGGTGTCCCTTTACTTCAGTGCTTGTTTCCTAAGAACAAGAATGTTCTCTTACACACAGCATGATTAGTGCTAATTTCCTAATTTTGTCTGTATGCTTTACTATATTTATAGTTTTATAAAATCAGAATTACATATGTCTGTATATGTAGAGAGAGAAGTCTAGAAGGCTGTTCAGGAATGTGGACAGTGTTTTGCAGCTTACGGAATTAAGGAAGATTTATTTTTTAATTTCTGATCTAATCTCTCTATTTTTAAAGTTTCTTTCTTCAGTGAATGTGTATTATCTTTGTAACCAAAAATACATACCGCTTCAGTGAACATAATAGTTTGCAAAGCTGTGTGCACATAGATAGCTATTCTTTAAGATACATTCCTAGCAGTAAAAAGACAAAAAGGTGTGTGTGTACTGAGCTAAAGGGTTTAGACGTTTATTTTCTGCGCTGCATGGCTAGGCCACTCTGCAGAAACTCTGTGCTCTTTCCACCCTTGTCAGCCATACGTCATTTCACGTACCCTCTCATCATTCCTCTTCATCCTTATTTTCATTGCAGTAAAATAGACATCACCTTAAATTTACCGTTTTAGCCGTTTCTCAGTGCACAGTTGGGGGGCATTAAGCACGTTCACATTGTTGTGCAACCGTCACCACCATCCCCAGAACTTCTCCACGACCCCAAACTGAAACCCTGTCCCTTTTAAACACTAACCCCCTATTCTTCCTGCCCTCCAGCCCCTGGGACCCACCATCCTACTTTCTGTCTCCAGGAATTTGACTCTTCCTGGTCGTTCATGGAAGTGGTCCATCATTTTTAAGATAAGAAAAAAGAGAAAAAATTAAACCTCATAACCCCTTTCCCCCCAAAAGTCACCCAAAGGGGAATAGCTAAATTTTCAAGAGCAGTGTTGAAGTGGTAGAAACAAGCGCTGCACCTCACAGCCCTGCCGGCTTTCCTAGGGCCCGTGCATCTCATCCCATCCGCATGCTGTGACGGGGCCTGCAGCGTCGGCCGGGAGACTCCTGCTTGCAGGGTGCACTCCAAGGCCATTCTTCAGGACAGGTAAATGGGTGTTTTTAATCTATAATTTCGTGTTCGCATGTGCAAATATACAGGCTATACTCATTCACCAATTTTTATGTGAAACTATGGGACATCACTTTTTTAGTATTATTAATAACATTCTAGACATTGTAGGGGGTGGGAACTTTGGCAAGAATTAGGTAAGTGTCTCAGGGTTACTGATAGCCAATGTAACATTCTTTATTCTTTATATTCCACTAATTTTGTTTTTGTCTTACATTCATGATTTGTGACACTACCATCATCTGTAAGTAATTTTTAGCATGTCACATACTCAGAGAATTTTAGAACAGCAATCAAAGGAACTCAGTTAAGACCCAGGAAACTGCCTATTTTAGACATCGGATTAAGTTTAGCTATATTGGTTAGAAGTAGGTATAAAAATTTGGTTTTAAAGTAAATGTAGTAATTTAACTTACTGTATTGAAGCAAGTTTATAACAAAGGAAACACGAGAATTCTGACTTAATAACTTGTTGTTTATTTCATCTAGAAAACTGAAAAGCATAGCTGGAATGTTGCTTTGTAGTAGGTTTTTCTCCCAGTAGAATACTTACAGCTCCTTCGAACATGTGTCCAGAAACACAGGTCCAGCGGGGGAAGCAATGCCGACTTTCTTTGGGTCTCTTTCGAGGTCCATCTGTGGCGAGTTTTCGGACGCCTGGCCTCTGATGCAAAATCCCAGCTGTGGTGACGACATCTCTTCCTGCGATTCTTATCCTGAGCTCCCTGGAGAAGATGTTCGCTCTCTCAATCCAGAGAGTGCAAGCTCGGCATCCTTGGACTCAAACAGTAGTCGGGGTGTGGTTGGTGGAGCGGTTCCAATTCAAGCTCATCCTGAAAACTTTACAGAAACTACTGATTTATCGAAACTCAACAACTCAGTGCCAGAACCAGCGCTAACTCAGGACGCGCTCACTGCTAGAAATCAGCTGGATCAGGAGAGAGGAGATGTCCATCACCTGACTACTCAGCCGTCACCCCAGGTAAGGCAGCGATGGATTTGCTGTGGGCACAGCAGTGACTTAAGGAAGCCCAGAGGGAACAGGACTCTGTCCCCCATTAAATGTGGGGGAACCTGGGGAGAAGGTCTTTCTGTCCTTCGTAACTTCTTGTATGTTATAGGAGAATATATTTAAATTAAATTTCAGGAGTCTTTTTTTTTTTAACTAATAGCTCATCTCTAAGGCCATCCAGGGCAGCCGCATTCTTTTCTCCTCTTGTCACTCCAGCTACCCAGCACCGCACCCCAGCACCATCCTGATTGAGAGATGAGTTAGTTACGGGAGCATCTTGGAAGCAGTTCCTCACCTTTGTCTTCCCCTGTGATGTTCTTATGCGCAATACTTACATGCTGTCCATTCACGGTCAAGTTAATGAGAATTTAGGTCCCCTCCGGCTACCCTTTTCCCTCCTCTCTCTTTCACTGTGGTTTTTCTAGATTGCTTTGCTTTGACTGATTGATCAGTTTGGTTGGAAATTGATTGTTGGTTGTGATCTGGCACCAAAGACAGTAGAAGAACCTTCCAGATGGAAGGGTCTGAAATCAGGTTTTGGGGTGGGGCGGGTGGTGACTGCAGGGAGATGGGGCTCTGGCACCGGGGGTACCTGGGCACTGTCCCTGCTTTCTCCTCCAGGTGTGGAGGTGGCCTTTGCTGAATTTGACTTAACGTGTATAAGCATTTCCTGAATGTGAGCACATACGTTGTTGGTGCACGTTCTTCTGGAAGAATGATGCCGGCCTTGAGTATGAAAGGGCAGAATCACAGCAACAGGGGCTCCCAGGCCCCGCAAGCCCTGTTCTGCCCAGACAGGGCTGCTGTCATCCTTGGTCCTTCCTGCCCCGGATCAGGGACGCGGCCGATGAGGCACAGGCACGCTGCGTGGGCTCCTGGATAGCACCTCTGTTTCATTGAGACGTCCTGTCTTTGTCTCATAAAATCAGAAAGAGTCTAAAGTCAGTGTGGATGGAGATAGTTCCTTCTAAGAACAAATATATGGGTTTATATGCATCTAAATCTGCAGTACTTTTTTTTTTTAACTATGAAGAAAATCTATAAAGCATGTACAGGGAATTCTGTACTGAAAACATGTGTTGGCTTTGGAGAAAAAATGATGTTGGTTTTCTCATAATAACGGAAATGAAGAAGAGATCAATGAAAGGAGGAAAATCAAATAAATTAGGCATTTTAAAAGCACAGACTATGTACCTCTATAGCTGGGAAAGGTCACTTACTGACCTTGTTCTTCGGAGCCGGCCTCTAATTTTCACACTGTTCATGAGGATAGTAAGAAAAGACTTAAGAGTTGGCCTAGGTGCATATAGGTCTCAGAATGGACGTGGTCCACAGACCTTTGGACAGAGAACCCCCAGCAGCCCAGAGCAGCTAACAAGCCCCGAGAACGGGTGAGAGCAGGACGCAGAAGACAGGATACGGGGCCCTTTGGTAGCTAATCCCAACATCCCAATCGGATGCCTTGCCACGTACTCTAAAATGAACATCTTAGGACACTTAATATTTAATCTGAGTCACATTTTCATTACAAAATGCTGAAGTTTCTTTTCCATCAAGTCACTTGGTTCTGATGATAAACTTGCTTGTGTTGCCTTCACGAATTATGTGTTTCACCTTCTCGTGTATCTACTGTCAGAAGAAAGTCTGAGTGGCTGCAGTGACGGTGCTACCATCGGACTAGCTACAGTTCTTCCGAGTATTGTCAGTAAATAGAATTACTGCTCGTCTTAATTTTGTAGTTTGTCCCCAATTTTGTGGTGTAAATTCTAAAACTAAGGAATAAAGCATCTCGAAGTCAAGTCGTGTCCGAAGCAACTCAGCCTGCCCTTTTTCCGGTCTATGTTATTGAGGAGGTGGGGGTTAGGGTGGATAAGCCCTTTTGTCACAGCTACATGGATGCAAAATTGTAGAAACATAGTTTAGTATGTAAGATTGGTGCATCATGACATGCATTCTTTTCAAAGAGAGTTGTCAAGGTAATTATGATTACATAAAGATACCTTCAACTCAAAGTCTGATGGAAAGTTATAATTACGTATAAGATGAATGAGAAAATGTTACATTCAGGTTGCTCCATGTAATTTATTTATTTATTTTTGAGGTAGTTCTCGGTGGCTAAGGACATCACCAAATATTTTTTTTATAAATTTATTTATTTTATTTATTTATTTTTGGCTCCGTTGGGTCTTCGTTGTTGCACGCGGGCTTTCTCTAGTTGCGGTGAGCGGGGCTACTCTTCCTTGCAGTGCACGGGCTTCTCATTGCGGTGGCTTCTCTTGTTGCGGAGCACGGGCTCTAGGCACGCGGGCTTCAGTAGTTGTGGCACACAGGCTCAGTAGTTGTGGCTCGTGGGCTCTAGAGCGCAGGCTCAGGAGTTGTGGCGCACGGGCTTAGTTGCTCCACGACATGTGGGATCTTCCCGGACCAGGGCTTGAACCCACGTCTCCTGCATTGGCAGGCAGATTCTCAACCACTGCGCCACCAGGGAAGCCCCACTCCATGTAATTTATTAATGAAGGGTTTTTATAGGCTTTCCAAGCTGTGTTGTCTTACAACTATTAGATAATTTTGGCAAATCTAAATAAGACATCCTAAATTCAGGAAAGGGATTGTTAAAGTGTAAATCATTTCCATTTTCTCCATATAATTGAAAATAGCAAATAATATTTTGAGCCCATTTTAAGCGAGAATCTTTTCTAAACTCTGAAAAACACTTCTCTTAGTTGTAGTTACTGAACTTACCTCTTGCAAAGAATTTGATTTCGGAAGCTTTCTATTAATGGACCAGAGGGCAGGACTCCTGGCTCTTCAAGTTCAAGTGCAGTGAGCTTGGCCCCTGATGTGGGCTCACTCCTAACTCAGGAGGGCACTGTTTCCTGTTTGGGGGGTGGATGAGGGCAGCTGTTGCCAAAACAGCCCCACCCCTTTTTAAACAATTTATTTCTATTTTATTTTCAATGAAACTTTAAATTCCTACCCAGGCACTCACTTGTATTTTAACCTCTATTTCACTTGAATACAAGTTTCATTCACTTGTATTTTAACCTCTATTCACTCTTTATTCCCCAGCTTTATGGAGATGTAATTGACATATAACATAGCATAAGTTAAAGGTGTACAGTGTGATGATTCAATTTATTGCCACGTGCATCAAGGGACTTTTGTCTGTATTTGGTGTGAGCCTCAGATTTCTAACATGTGATGCATTTGTTTCCGAAAATTTATTTTTACACGGTAGTCTTCCTCTGGATAGTTTAATGCCACCCAGAGTCTGATATGATAGTTATGGTTCAGGATAAAGCAAATAGGAGTGAGAGCTGTCTTTAGTCTGTATGATTCCATTTTAATCAAATGTTCCCTAAACACACCTCCCCAGAAGGGAACCAGGACTAACATATTGAGACATCACTTGCTAAGATATTTGGGAGAATGAAGCCAGCCTGTTTCATAACAGGAAAAGCTTTCTTTGGTGGTGTTTCTTAACCAACATTTTAAATGTCAACATGAAATAATGGAAGGAATGGTAGAAAAGATATGAGATGACCTGGGTTCTAGTTTCTCAATCTATCAAAATCTCTATTTTTTCCTTATTGGCCAATTAAGTATAATTTTCCTCCCTGGTAGCATTAATATGGTTGTTATTATCATTTCAGTTGATCAACATATTTGATAAAACTATCTTATTATTGAGAGAACCTCAGAAGTTTCTATTTCTAGATAATCTCCTTAGACCTTTGAAAAAAATTTTTTCTGTAAATGTGTCTGATATGTCACTAATGCCAAATTAGTGGTAAGTTAATGAAGGTTACTGCGTGAATGAAGGTTTCACTCACGTACAATAACACGCAGGTGACCCAAGCCTCAGCCCCTCCCAAAGTGAGGTCACTGTGCTTTTGTGATAAGGGACAGATCTAAAGGCTGCTCTCTCCTGAGGACGTTTGCCCTGTGACGTATGTGTGAGTATTCCAGGGAGGTCATTATAAGAGAAGTCTCACTCCCAGACTCTTTCTAAACTTTCTCCAATGGCTTCGCAGAAGTTTTAAATTCAAAGACTAAGAATAGCATTAATTATTAACCATCTTTGTTCTTTTAAAGAATAGACTAAAGAATCCTAAAATCTTTACCTACAATTGCTTTAAAAGAGTGCAACACAGAAACAAGCTTGAAATGTTTGACTGAGGTTGAAAATCAGCAAAAGAATTGTTCATTGATATAGTTTGTTTGGGGCACATTTTCATCTTTTAAGGACTGTTTGCACATATGGAGTGACTGTGGGTTGTGAGGAAATCTTTCTTTATTTTTATTCTCAGAGTACCTGATATTGGGACACCCTTACAGGAGTTTCTTGTCCATATATTATAAAATTCATGTGCACAATTAGTAAAAGCTAAGCACCATAAATTTTTACAGTCACAGTTGAGGGCTTTAATTTGTAAGGTGCTGTGTTCAAAGCTGTCCTTCTGTCACCGTTTCAGGAGGCCGAAAGGACTTGCTTCTTTCTGCAGTGAAGTGTCATACGGAGGCCAAAGGGCGGCCACTCCTCTGCTTATGGACTCAGCACCGTCTGGACCTCGCGTGGCATCTGGGGGAAGAAAGTAAATCTGAACCACACTGACGGCATTTTAAGCCTTTCAACCAGTTGCTTCTGAGCCAGACCAGCTGTAAGCTGAGACCTCAAGGAATACACTCCAAGCACTTCTGGGACTTTGCATCTTTCCTGCACAAGAAGCTTCTACGCTACAGGCTGACTTCAGAGACTGACGGGCCAAGTTTGCAGCCACCGAGCTTAGGGGTGTAACGAGAAACAGAAATGCATTCATGCTTCTTTTCATGGCGGAGGTGGTTTGCCAAGACTGAAGACCCAGAGTATAAATTTTCATTTACGTTTTCTTTCCAGAAATAATTTCATGTATCCTACTAAAAGTCAACGTCAGATTAGTTACCTTAGTTTTTAGGTAGGATGGATGGGTTCAAAAGGGAGTGTTTTTATTTCCTGAAGGTCACTTTTTCATCCTCTACATAATTAGCATAGGAGGTTAGAATTGACTTCACGTGGCCTGCCTGAGTCTTGGGTTTATTAGATGATGTTAACGGTCCTCACTGGGAATCAGAAGAGACCAAATCCTGCAGAATTGACGCTTCTCGCCTCAGCCACCGTCTTGTGAGCAGCGGCTGAATTAGTTAACAAGAGGGGCCCGAGTTAGGACATGTGTTTGGGAAAGGACTGCCCATCCCTCCGAGTTAAAAACCCCTTAGCGTGCGCATCCTAGATTAGCAGATTTATGTGAAAATCCATGGATATGGAAGCTTTTTTTACTTCTGTCCCTGGGACTGAGCTTAAAAGATCCAGAATTTCTCTTTCATAGAGAATCGGTATTTATAATGATCTTTTATTTGCATCATGTTTTATACTAAAGGCTTTAGAAATGACAACATATCAGGTTTCCCTACTGCTGAAACATGACACCAGGTGAGTAGTCTTAGGAGACTCTGCGTATTACCACGAGAAGAAATAGCACAACTTGCAGGCAGCGTTTAGGTGAATGGATTACGACTGCCGTCGTGTAGCTTGACCAGGACATCACAGGGCTCCCACCGATCTCCTAAGCTTCGTCAGCACGGTGATTCCCACCATAGCCCAACGGCGCTGGATTTGAGAGTCTGGTGCTTCTATGGAGGCGATCCGTCCCCTACCACCTTGGTATTTACCTACTAGAACTAGCTCTAGAGCTGAGACAGAAATAACCCAGCTCAGGCATGAACCAGGGGCTGGCTCGTTTGCTCATCTCTGCGCCCTGGAGAGGAATTATTTGAGCAGGGTTTATTTTTTTCCTGCTTGAACGTATGTGATCAGCTCTGGCATTTGTCTTTTAAGTGAGTACTATTAGCTCTGTCCCACTTGCACTTAAAAAAGAAATAGACCTTTGAACATCCCTGTGTTAGAGAATGCTGAGATATTTTGTTTCCAAATCAGTGTCTTCTACTTGACATTTAAAGTGAGCATTAGAGGGTATTCCTGGGCAGTCCAGTGGTTAGGATTCAGCACTTTCACTGTGGAGGGCCTGGGTTCAATCCCTGGTCGGGGAATTAAGATCCCGCAAGCTGCACGATGCAGCAAAAAAAAAAAAAAAGAGTTTAAAGTGAGCATTAGAAATCTGCCTTTCCCAAGAACATTTTTATCTTCCCTCTTATTGCCCCGTGCTTTGCTCTCTTGCAGTAGTGAGCTCTCACGAGGCCTCTTCCTCGTGCTGGGACTGTCCCTCTATCCGCAGTTCAGGATCCCTGTGCGGACATGAGCTCAGGGTATGTCGTGCACGTGACCTCCGTTCCTTTGACTGAAATGGGAAATTAGAGGGTCTCGTGGTAATGCACAGCCTTTCCTGTCTACCTGGTGTCCCGTCATAGTTGATTGACTTTCTTTTTTCTCTTCCTTTTTTAGCCTAAACCATTGGTTCCTAAGCTCTGGTACTCACCAACTCTTCTGAGACTTGCCCTTAGGAAACGTATATAAAGTATTTAGGACCTGATCACAAGAGGTCCACGAAAATGCAAGTTTCACTGTAAGTCACATGTGTGCCGTAGTTTGTAATCTGATCACTTTTGTGATGACAGAGGGGTGATCAAAGTAGGCCAGGGTTGTGCTCCTTTTTGTAACCTGAGTATATTTTCCACATGTAGAGCCCTCTTTAACTTCAAAGGCAAAAACACTTGCAGGAGAAAGCTAAGATTGATGGGAATGAGACTTTGGCCGCAAATCCTGAAACATCACTTTTGATCAATAGAGAAATACTTAGGGTTAAAAACTTGGTTTCATTTGATACTGCATTTGAAAAATCCTGGGTTATTTTGTTGTGGACCATTTTTAAAGTCTTTATTGAATTTGTTACAATATTGCTTCTGTTTTATGTTTTGGTTTTTTTTGACCCCAAGACATCTGGGATCTTAGCTCCCTGACCAGGGATTGAACCCGCACCTCCTGAATTGTAAGGTGAAGTCGTAACCACTGGACCGCCAGGCAAGTCCCGATCCTGGGTTATTTTTATCCAGAGGAAGACAGTTTACTACCATGTGCTGTGGAAACATACAATGATGTTATAGTCTACACTCTTTGTAAATGCTGTAGAGGACAGTCCAGTTGGCATTTCATATCAATATCCTGTAGAACTCAGATAAACTCAGCTGCTAGGGTGCTGATGCCAGGATCGCCATCAGCTAATAACAGGGCTGGGAGTGCGGGTGCTTGTGACTTCCGGCACTGCAGAAGCTCCCTGACAAGGATGAGATCAGGATTGGGGAACAACCACATAAAGGCATGGTGTTTTCTAATCTTGTGTATATGGAATGTATTTTTCAAATGTAGATTTTTCTACTTTAGATAAAGTGTTAATGTTGCTGTTACCTAGGTTAAGCACTATTGTCTGTGCTAGTAAAAAAAAAAATAGAAAAGGAAAAAATATCCATCATTGCTTTAAGGCAGTCAGCTTGCATCAATTTAGACCTCATCCTGACTATTTTGCATACTGGAATTGATAAATTTGTAAATGTTGGTTTCCTTACATAACTAGTTTTGTAAGACCTTTTTTTAATTTGTGAATAAAATTGTTACCTGGTATTCTTATCGACACATCTGGTGAGAAAATGGTTGATGGTGTGAATGCAGATATGTGTTCCCCTCCTGCTCTCCGTGGAGGGTCTCACTAAGATCTCCTCTTTCCCCATGTGTCCCTCTCTGGATTTCAGACTCTAGGAGGGAGATTTGGAATCCTCTGGTTACATCTCTCGGGCTGGTCAAGCTACTGAAAAATGTACTGAGTTATTTGAGAAGCTTTAGTATCAAGGTTTTCTCATGACCTCTTTTTTTTTTTTTTCCTTCATTTTGTGACACCGAGAGGGAAGGTCTGAAGAAGGAGAAGTTTTCCGTTCATTCTCTTTGGAGGTCAGTGGGGCGTTCTCCTGGGAGAGGTGGGCTGTGGGAGTGAGGGACCGCGCACAGGGCAGCGCTGGTCACCGTGAGAGCCCTTGTTTCTTGCCAGCTCCTTCCCTTCTCCCTTCTCAGCCCCCCTTTTCCTTCCCTTCCTTCCCTCAGTAAAGCTTTGAAAGCTGTTCCTAGATTTTGAGAGGAATTTAGACTTCCTGGAAAAAAATGGCTTATTTATTTATTTATTTATTTTATATTAGAGTATAGTTGATTTACAATGTCATGCTGGTCTCAGGTGTACAGCAAAGTGATTCAGTTCTACATATACATGTATCTATTCTTTTTCAGGTTCTTTTTCCAAAATAGGTTATTTGAAGGGTCACCATATTCTCTCAGCTTGGTGTTAAATGTCCCTGTGGACTCCATGAGGGAAGGACATTCATTAGCTTCTTTCCTCTTTCCCAGTGTCCATGCAGACTTGGGAGAGGGGGCCTTGCGGGACCACCAGCTCTCTGAGGAAAGCAGCTCAGATCCTAGGAGCGTCTAACAGGAGGCCAAAGTGTTCTGTCATCACACAGATGACACATTTGCACGATTACAGCTATGATGGGTCTCTCTGCAGCTGTCCACTTGTCACTCTGAATATGTCCGTTTGTCCCATTTTAACTTGAGAAGTTGTCTGATTTTTTAAAAATGTATTTGGCACCCAAGAAGGTAGGAAAGTACAGCTTAAATGTATCATTCAGTTATATTGAAGCTAAACAGCAATCCGAGAATTTCCAAAATCTTCTATAATTTTGAAGACATTTCACGAAGACCCGGTGGATGATTCTAAAGACGTAATTATCCCACTCAGCCGTCAGCTCTCAGTAATATTGCTTATGTCACATTTCAGCCAGAGGAAGGTTGCAAGGTTTCTACCGTAGAGATTCAGCAGGCCAGGGCCGGGTCCTTTCATAAACCACCAGTGGCACTTGAAGTAGTGTGATTTCTGGCTGCTTTCAAATTAGCCTTTCCAAGAGACTTGAACGTTAAAAACTTAACCAGCAAAATACTTTCTCTGGAACCATGGGTGGTCTTCTGAAGCAGGTTTCAATGATTCATCTGTAAAGACAGAGGATTCTTTCTTTTTTATCTTAATTTCTAATGGCATTAACTATTCCTACTTAAGACAGAAATAGCTGTGTTCTCTCAGTTTTGTTTGGGGTTGCATGTAGCCAGCAATGCCCTGCAGAGGGATTTTCCTCCCCTGGGTTGACTGTTTACAGTCAATAGAAGGTCTGCAGAATAGGCTGGCAATCCTTTAATTGCAGGTGAGAGAGGCAGGTGCCCACAGCCTGGTACACATCACCCCTCGGTGAATCAGGTAAGAACTGTGTCCCCTGAAATCGAAGCACAAATCTAACTCCTCTCAGAGGCCTTCTCTGGGAAGAAGCTGTTTCCTGTGTCAGCCCCTCCTTCCTTCCTTCAATATCTTGATATATTTATATAGTTGTATAGGGTATGTGCTCGGTCATAAATGCAGTGCCGAGGTTGAAGCAGACACTAACTGTGAGGGAGACAAGCCTTTTAAGTATTTACAAAATGGGTCGCCATTATAAGGAGAGTGCAGATTCCTCTGAGGCGTGAGGGAGCAGCGACGATCTGCGGACACTCAGGACGAGCGCGGAAGCTGGGGAACCTTGTTCACGGCGGAGGTCCCCACGAGCAGCACGTGGAGAGGCCCAGCTTGTTCTGGGAGCGGTGGGACCAGGTTTGGGGGGAGCCGAGGCTCCAGCCTGACAAGGGCCTGGTGTGGTGCCCGGGGTGTCAACTCTGCCCTGGAGGGAGTTTACTTGCCTTTCAACAGATGGGTGATGTGACTTGAAAACCCTGAAATCTCTAGTCTTCCAGAAGCTTGGTCTTTACAAAGCTAGGTGAGTTAGACCTCTGGCTGGGAGCAGGGGATGCGGCCAGCTGTGCATGGAGAGGCGGACGGTCAGTCCCCTGTTTGGAAATACCGGGGCTGAGACTCTTGTGTCATCGGGCTCACGTTTGTCCTGTTCCGATCTCAGGGGAGACGGTGCTGAGCACGAGGTGCACGCTTAGGACTCGGCTGAAGCACCTGCTCAGGTCAGATCCGCGCTCCCCGGTCCCTGAGAGGCCTCGGGTGGGGACGGGACTGACTTCCCAGCCCCGGCGTGGTCATATGTCCCACAGCAGCACTGCTCAGACGCCTGGCCTGAGTCGGCCGCTGGGTGAAAGGCGTTTGTCCGCTCGCTTCTAGAACTGAGCCAGCCGCCTTCATCTGAGAGCTAAAATCCTGCCTGCCAGTTTTTTTCTCAGCCCCTTGCCCTTGTCTTAGAAACGCTGCCACTGTTGCTGCTTGTTCCTCGGGTGGCCGAGCAGCCTGGCACAGAAAAGCTCGAAGCCTGGCCCCTGGTTTGGGGTGGGCGGCGAGGCCCGGGGGGCCTGTGTGCAGCCTTTTCTGCTCCCCCAGCTCTGTCACTCCTGCTCGCCCTGGTCCCCGCGGTGCGGCCTCTCGGCTCCCCTGTCGGCTCCCTGGCACTCAGCACCCCTGCAGGGAGATCTTCCCGGGTAACGTTAACCCCAGATAAGTGCCCGGAGAGAGAAGTAGTCAGGTGGCTGGAGATGGAGCCCAAGCAGGAAGGTGAGGAAGGAGCCGCACAGAGAACCCAGGACCCTCCCTGAACCTGGAACTGAACCCCATGCGGGTTGGGGGACGGGGGGCGGAGCAAATGAGGAGCAGCTGCAGTCATGTGACCCGAGGGTCCCGTTTTCTGCAGAATGACTGTGTTAATCCTAATGTCCCTAAAGCCTAGGGAGAGAAACTGGGATTCAGTGTTTTTTCAGATGCGCCACTCAGAAGTGGGGAGGGAAGACTCGCGTGTGAGCTTGTAGAGAGGAAGCCTTCCTCCTTCCCTTGCTGCTGTCCCCCTCTGTGGCCCTCACCACGTGGCCTAAGGTCTGGGTCCGTTTCCCAGCCACGCAGATTCCAGCTAACGTGGGGGCCGCCTCCTGGGCCGCCCATGGCCGCGGTTCCATCCACGCAGAGCGCCCAGAACGCATCCAGGAGGGGAGCTCAGGTTGCATCCGAGTCCCATCCGACCGTGAACGTTGTATTCCCTTGAGGAATCGCACATCTAATAAACCTGCGCGGTAATTCTTGCGCTCGCCTGTCAAACCTAGGACAAGGCGCCTTTACGGACGTCCCTTCCTGGAAGGTGAGTTTGATGAGGAGGTTATGGAAGGTCAGGTTCCAGCTGAGGCCTCTTGAGAGAATGTCTTCTCTCAGCTCATAAACCAGTCAACCACCCATAACGCTGTGGATTCCAGTCACTCTCTGACTGGATCCCAGTTAGATATTGCGTTGGGGAGGGTGATGGTTAATTTATGTGTCAACTTGGCTGGACCACGGTGGCCACGTATTTGGTCAAACACTGGTCTGGATGTTGCTGTGAAGGCATTTTTTTAGATGAGATTTTTAGATGAGATTAACATTTGAAGCAGCAGACCTTGAGTCAAGCAGATGACCCTCCATTGTGTGGTGGGCCTCGTCCAATCAGTCGAGGACTGAAGAGAAACGACTGAAGCTCCCTGAGGAAGAAGGAATTCTGCTTCCAGGCGCCTTCGGATTCAAGCTGTACCATCATCTCTTCGCTGGTCTCCAGCCTGCTGGCCTGACCTGTAGACTTCAGACTCGTCAGCTCCACAATCTCTTAACTCCTTAAAATCAACCTCTCTCTTTCTTTATCTACCCCGCCTACCAACACACACACACCCTATTGGTTCTGTTTCTTTGGGAAAACATGACTAATACACGGACCAAAGATTAATCAATCAGTCAATCCCCAAGCTGCATAGACACCAGTGACCAGAACTTGTGGAGCCGTAATATGAGTGAAAGGTTCTCTGTCAGGCAGACCGTAGAATCTCGAGGGGCTCCAGGTGTTCTTAAAGGCCGAGTCACACCACCCAGAGGTCACTGCTTGGAAACCACTGGACCGTCTCGTCTTTTTCTTCAGGCCCAGCTCCCTTTGCCCCCCACTCCCTTTCCTCCCTTCTCATAATTCCCATCCGGTCTCCCCCCTCCTCTCTCCTCTCTCTACCGTGCAGACGGCCTCCTGCCAAAGAGGCTTCGTCCGTGAAGGGAAAGGCCTGGCTCTTGTTGGTTTTGATATGATGACTGGACGTTGGTTCAGGGAGAATAAGAGAAAGAAAGCTATGGTTCTCTTCTGGAGGAACGGCCAAAATGACACTTTCTGAGGTGAGCGCTGGCCTGAAAACACTTGTCATTTGTTGTGAAACATGCAAAACAGCCAGCGAGTGTGACTTCCTTTGGCTGAGAGCTTCAGTACAGAGAACTTGTAATTGTTCTGCCTCTTCAGCAGCCCGGGCAGTGGGCACTGCTTTCCTGTGAGGGGAGTGATGCACAGAAAGAGCCCAGGGTCTTCCGGGGACTCAGAGACAGACTAGGAGCAAGAACCTCTGTGGTCCTCCATGGCTCCCAAGGACACTCAGGAGTCCAGGAGAAACTTGTTCCCCAGGACCCAAAGCAGAGTCCCTGCAGGCCTCACTTCTCCCTTCCTGAAAAGCCAACCCCGCCTGCATGATCGTATAAATCACTCTGGGGGAACACTGTCTTCTTTCTAAACCCAAGTTCTGTGCTGCCCTCTGACTGGGATTCAGGGTCCCAGGAATGGCATCTCCTAAAAATCCAGCATGCCCTTTCATAAGCAAACCAATTCAGTTGTCAATTTCCACACCTCCTCAAACAAAATGTAGAATTTGGTAGTGTAGAGCAGGAGCCCGAATTTCAGAAAAATCCTACATTAAACAGTACAGTGGAGTCCGCCACACAGGAGAACAAGCTCATGGCGTAGAAGGTATTCCTCACTTTAAACACATGTGCCTTATCTGGGTCGATCTGCTCCTATGGTCAAAAGTCTATATGGCTCCATGGGTATAAATATTGTTTTTTCACCAAAATTCAATCCAATGGATAAAGAGTTACCTCTACCAAAGATAATACCAGCTTTGGAGACAGCTCTAAGAGATGCGTTTGAAAGAAATCTTAAGTAACAGCAACATTATCAGAATAATGAATCGCCCAATGAAGGAACATCTTTGAAGTTAATGATATTTATCTGGATATTCAAGGCTTGTTTGTTGTTTAGAATCTCAGTACTTAACGTCCAGGCCTCACACGCTGCACATTCTGTCGGAAGTGGTGAACATGCTGAAAGCCCGACCCGCACTTGGGGGCCTCCCAGTCATAACGTGACATTTGAAAACAGCTTATCTCTTATTTGGCGCTTCTACATCCGTTATCTCATCTCGTCTTCACATCTGTCCTACGACGAGCAGGATTACGATCTTCGTCTTACGGATGAGGAAATGGAGATTCAAAGACAGTAAAAACCAGCCTTAAAGTCAGTAAATGGTACAAAGTGGTAGAAAACATGTAAAAAGGTTTTCAGCCAATAGCGGTAGAGCTGAGAGGTGAACCCTGGATTCCAACTCTCAGAGCCATGATCTCCTGGTCACGCGATGCAACCAAGGAGTCCCTTTCCACACTGCGGTGCAGGGAGAGGGGACCCGGGCTTCTGGCCGCATTTGTGTGGGATGAAGGCGTGGGACTCCTGCCTTCACCTACAGCCCCAGGATGGAGCTGGAAGGACCGTAGAGATTGTCTGGTCCTGCAGCTTCAGCCTGGAGATCTGCAGAGCCCAGAGTTCTGAGGAGGCTGCCCCAGGGAGTGAGAGAGGCCTGCAGCGGGTACCTGGCCCATCTCAGCCCTGCTCCAAACACAGGACCATTCATCTCTTACTCTGCAAATGCACAGACATGGACCCAGCGAATCCCCACTCCATCCTTGGTCTCCTGGCTCTGAATCCATGGAGGACAGCAATGGCTTGATGATAATGAACACCAAGACAAAAAGCAGAGAGACCAGATTCTAGTCTGAGTTCAGCCACCAACAGCTGAGGGAGCTTGGGCCCATCACTTCTTTGGATTGTTTTTCTTACTCTATAATATAAAGGAATCAGAGGTTCTTTCAGGCCCTTGTGTTCTTCAAGCTGGAATCCCGGGTTATGGAGACTCAGAGCACCCACCACAGGGGCACAACCCCTCATGTCACAGCACTGTCCCTGCTCCCTATGGCCAAGCTCACCTTCCACACCTGCCACATACCGTTGGTGGCAAGTTTCCAGTTCAAGCCCCAGGGTCCCATCCTTCTTTTATTGTTACCCCAGGAAAATAGCAGGACCTGGCTGTGATCCGTACCCCGCACCTCCACTATTCCTGGATGCTGTTGGGGCGGAAACACCAGGCTCCTATGAAAAGTGTGCAGACCATGGAAGCCAGAGCAGCCATGGGTCCCTGGGAGGTCGTCTGATCCTTTTATTCCTCTCTCAAAAATGTTTATCCACCTGCAGTGGAATGGATAAACAAAACGTGGTCTGCCCATAAAATGGAATATTATTCAGCCTTAAAAAGGAAGGGGGATAGGGAGCGTGGGAGGGAGACATAAGAGGGAGGAGATACGGGGATATACGTATACATATGGCTGATTCACTTTGTTATACAGCAGAAACCGACACACTATTGTAAAGCAGTTATACTCCAATAAAGATGTTAAAAAAGAAGAAAAAAAGGAAGGAAATTCTGACACCTGCTACAACGTGGGTGAACCTTGAACACATTGTGCTGAGTGAAATAAGTCACAAACAAAAGGACAGTATATAATGCTACTTACTGTGGTGTACTTACAGGAGGCAAATTTATAGAGACAGGAAGTGAAATTGAGGTTTCTAGGGTCCGGGGGTAGAGGAAGGGGTAGTTAGTGCTTACCGGGTGTGGAGTTTATGTGAGAAGATGACAACGTTTTAGGTGGAGACGGTGGTGATGGTCACACAACATGGCGCATGTACTTGGTGCCACTGAGATGCACACTTGCGTTGGCTAAAACGGTAAGTTTTGTGTATACTTTACATTTTTTAAAGCAGAGTCTGTATCTAAATCAAGGTCCTGGGGGCCCAGCGCACGCCTCTCAGGTGGGCCCGCGGCTGCACACGCAGCTCCCCGGGCGACGTGAATGACGGAGTCTGGGACGCTCCTCCGAGCTGTTCTGGGTGGGGAGACTGAGCCTGCGGCCCTTGCGGCCGGGAGCAGGGCTCCCAGCGCGCCCTTCCCAGAACTCCCCCAGCACCTGCGGCTGCGGGACGCGGCTCAGCCGAGACCGCCGCCCTCGGCCGGCGGGGCCACCGCGCAGCCGCCGCCTTCGGACGCTCGCGTCGCTGGGGCTGCGGGCAGGCGGGGCGGGGTGGACGGGCGCAGCGCCCCGCACTTCCGCGCGCCACGCGGCCGCCCCGGGATCCAGCCTGACTTGCCCTTGGGATCCATCCCTTCCTTCCCTCGGGTAGAGTCACCAAGGGCGCGGAGAGCCCAGCTCCCGTGAAGACAGGAGCCCGGCCGTGGGCAGGTCCTTGAGCCCGGCGCTGGCCGCAGCCGTGTCCGGTGTCCCGCCGGCTGCCGTGCCCATGCGCCCAGCCCCGCCCCGCCTCCCTCCCCTGCCGAGCGGGTGGGCGGGGCCGCCCGGAGGAGGGACAGTGGCAGCCGGGGAGCAGGGCAGGCTCGGCCCTGACCCGGCGCCGGCACCCGCGCAAGTCACTTCACTTCCCTGAGTCGTTTTCTTAATTGTGGCAAAAGAGACGTAACGTATAATCTACCGTCTTAACCGTCGTAAGTGTACAGCTCAGTGGCATGAAGTACTTTCACACTGTTGTGCAGCCGTCACCCCCATCCATCCCCAGAACTTTTTTTTTCTCTTTCCAAACTGAAGCTCTGCCCCCATTAAACATTCACTCCCCAGCCCCCTCCCTCCAGGCCCTGGCCCCCACCATTCTTCCCGTCCCTATGAATTTGACGACTCATGTAAATGGAATCATATTTATCCCTTTGTGGCTGGTTTATTTCACCCGGCATAATGTCCTCAAGGTTCATCCATGTTGTGTAGCAGGTGTCAGAATTTCATCTTGAGTTTCCTTTTAACAACTCCTGTGCAAAATAGTGATGATTTCTAACTCTCCAGAAGGAATATAGTAAGAATCAGAGAGAAAATATGTAAAACTATCACAGAACAGGTGCTGCATAAGTGGAAGATACTACGAACTCTACATGTATTACCAGTATAATAAGATGTGGAAAGAGTCTGCAAGCAAAATGGAAAGCGTCTTTGGACAAAAAAATGTTGCCTGCCATTCCAGTAAACAAGGAATGTTGCTTGCATCAAACCATCAGCCAGGACGGTGCACCCTGAGGGGATTCAGGATGGAGAGAAACAGGACACTGGCCCTAGACAGTTAAGACGCGGATCTAAGGAAGAACTTCCACGAGCCCAGACTCTTGCATCTTCCCACCCATAGAAAAGCACGAAAATCGTTAACTTGCGATGTCTGTGTTTTGTGATTAGCGGTCCTCATTTGATGCTCCACTACATGTTTGATTGTTTCTGGCAAAAACTCCTGTGCATCCCGGCTCCTCCCTGACCTCTTCAGAGAAGTTTCTCAAGAGCATCTGAGAGGCTGTCTCCTGGGCCATGGTCCTCAGCAAGCTCCCCGAATAAAGCATAACTCGCAACTTTTAGGTTGTGCGTTTTTCTTTTTCAGTCGACAAGTTGCCTCTGCCTGTTCATCTGGGCTTGTGAGGTTCAGGGGGTCAGTTCAGAGCTTCCCACAGTAACGCGGGATTCTCTGGAGGCAGAGGAAGACTGAGGCCAGACTGTGGTTTGGCGACCTCGTTCCCTCCAGGTGGTGTGTGTAAGGGTAGAGGAGGTGGGAGAGGGTACATGGAGACCGGGATGTTTCATCCTGGAGTCTGGGGTGGTTTTCCAGCACTGCCGCAAGAAACTCCTCTGGGCCAGCATGGAGATGCAAGGCCCCCAGGCCTGGATGCACAAATGCACATGTGCAGACAGTGAGACAGCAGTAAGCTGGGAAGCAGTGGGCCAGGCTTCCCAGGTAATCTCCCAGAACCTGGCCTCCAGGAAGGAGATCTCAGCCATGAAAGGCCACTGCCTGTGGGTGGGCTGCAGGTGCCAGACCAGCAAGTGTGGAGGAAGCGGCAAGGGTGACGGGCAGAGGCTGCAGAGGTGACAGCAGCTAGGAAGCTGGTGTCGGCACGTGGCCCAGGGTGTTTGCTGTGATCCACCTGCTCTGGGATTCTGGGATTCTGTTCTGTTCTGGGATTCTACCAGTCCCTGTTGGGTAAACCTATCCAATACTGCCTCAGGGGATGAAGGCCTGGGAAAACCAGCTACCCAGGAAGCCCAAAGGACCAGGGATTCAGGCAGCACCGGCTGCACCCCACGCGGGGGCTCTGTCAGTGCTACTATGCCACAGAAGTTTACCTGCAGGGGCAGAAGAGAACCAGACGGAGCAATCTGAGAAAGCCCTCCTGCCCGGTCTGTCACCAAAGTATCTCAGAGGAGGAAACCAGGCCCCCGGAGCAAGAGCCAGCCGACACGACAAGGGCCAGGTTACATCTCCAAGAACTTGCTGCCATCCAGCCACAGTCTGGAATAAATCTTGTTACATGATTAAAGATATAAAAGATATAAAAGAAGAAATAAAAGATTATGGGACTTCCCTGGCGGTCCAGTGGTTAAGACTCCGTGCTACCACAGCAGGGGTTACCGGTTCGATCCCTGGTCAGGGAACTAAGATCCCTCATGCTGCACGGCATGGCCAAAAAAAAGAAAATTATGGGCGAGGAAAACAAGCAGATGTAGAAAATAAACAAATAGAACTTCTAAAAATTAAAAACATGATAAATGAAATTTAAAACAATACATGTTAGGAAGCAGAAGAGACAATTGGAAAAATCAGTGGGCTGGAAATTGGATCTGAGGAAATAGAAGGGACGTATGATAGAACACGTGAAAAATAAGATGAGAAAGTCTAACATGTATCTAAAAGAAGTTTCAGAAAGAAAGAAAATAGAAGATGAGGGAAAGAAAATTCACAGCGGCCATTTTCCAGGACCAAGTGTGTATCTCTATAGTCATGTCCTTAGATCCAGGAGAGCAGGCACCCCGCCCTGGGCCCTGCACCTCAGGGAGCCCCGGGGCTGCGAAGTGCCTTCCTCAGGGTTTTCTACACCCCCTCCAAAGGCGAGGACGAGCAGGGCTGGCAGTGTGTAGTCAGGATGCCCAGCGCCTGGAACAAGCCAGGGTGGACCAGAGGCCTGGTTCCCCCCTTCAACGCACTCTCTGGCTCTCTATCTGGCTTATGGGGACATCGAGTCTTCCCCTCTGGGTTGTCCTGGGGCATAATTTAATGCCCAAAATGAACACGCAGGCCCAAAGGTGCACTTAAGTGCAAGAACATCGGTATATATCATTGCAAGACTCAAACAATAGAATCAATCAAACCACGTGCAGCGTAAGGAAGTCAGGAGGCGAATGATTAGTAATTGAGTTGCGAAGCCTCAGGACCTGGGGCCCACGCAGGATGCCGGCTGCTGCTGGAATAACCAGCCCCCAGCCCCCGGCTCCAGAGCTGATGCAGCTGATGGAGGGCAGGAGGGGCGGCTGCAGCCACACCTGCACCCAGTACCGGCCATCAGCGAGCCCGGATATCCGGCCCCTCGGCGGCCCCGGAGGAGCACTGCCAAGCGGGCGGGGGTCAGCAGGCCTTCTCCCCGAGGTTCAGGCCGGGGGACGCGGCCTGGGAGCGGCCCCGAGTCCCCACAGAGACCCACACCCGCCGGCTCAGACCCCAGCACCGGGACGCCACGCACCGAGAGCTGCCGGCCAAGCCTTCTCGGCAAGACTGCTCCAACGCTGGTAGGGAAGAAAAGTTGTTTGTTTGGGGGTTTGGCTGCTTTTCTTTTGCTTTTCTTGGGGCAGAAGAAGGCGGGGAGCAGGCAGAGAGAGCCCGCTGGGGACACTGACCTGTCGGGGTCCCTTCCCCATCACCCGCCCTGTGCCCACCCTGTGGGGACCCAGCGCCCTCTCCTGCTGGGACACCGTGTCGGACTCGGGGCGCCAGCTCGGAGATGGTGACTGAGCCGGCCGGACGCCGGAGGTCCCCCGGATGCCTCTGGTCCTCCCGAGGGTCCTGCGCGCGGGGTGCCCGCCCGCCCCGGGGAGCAGCCTGGGTTCGGGCCTCGAGGCAGCGATTAACTCGGCGTTCTTGCAGCTGCTCCTCCCCAGGTGCGCTGCGGGGCTTGATCTGATCCCGGTCCTGTAGCCCGAGGTGGGGGGAAGAATTTCTCCTTTGCTGTGGCTCCTTTGAAGGCCTTGGGCTCGCATTCCTCCGAAGTCCCTCCGGGCACAGCCCGGCTCCCCTGGCCTCCCTTTCCCCGACTGCGGGGCTGAAGCTGAGATTCCATCTCGGACGCGGCTGTTTTCTCACCCAAACGAAGGGCCCCCGGAGCGGGGAAGAGGGAGCAGGCCCGCGCAGTAACCACAGGGCCCCAGGCCCCGGTGTTGACAAGCCCGCCTGGGCCTGGCCCGGCTGCGTGGCTTCTGTGACCATGTCCTGGGGTCGGGCGGCTTCGAGGCTGTGCCGCCCGAGAGCCCCACACGGCCCGGCTCGCTCGCAGGAGGGCCCACGCTTGGTTTCACCCCGTTTGCCGTCAGCATCTTGAAACTCTCAGTACTGGTTTGAACAGGGACCCCTGTGTTCACTCTGGATCGGGCCCCAGTGGGGTAGAAACTTGGGCCCGGCCTGGAGCACGTTAACGTGACTACTTGGGGGTGAGCAGACGCGGGGAGACCGAGGGGGAGGGGGAAGGGGGTGGAATCGGAGTACCCCCCACGCTCCTCCCCTGCCCCGACCCTCCTGTGTCTCTCATCCCAAGTGTCCGTTGTGCCTGCTGGGACCAGGGCCTAGAAGGGTGCCGGGCAGCCCTGTCCCTGTGAGCCAAGTAACCCCCGCCCTGGGGACAAGGAATGGGCCCCCTGCCTCTGGTTTTACTGTGTCCGACGCATCTCAAATTACGGTGCCTTGAAAGCAAAGATGAAGCTTCCTTTGGATTTCCTGGTATAGGCTGATCAGAGAAAAGCAAATGTCTTCTGAAATGTAGCAGAAGCAGTCAGTGATGGCTTTAAATGCCTGGCGTGACCCTCCGGAGACTGAGAATGGGCGGCGTTTGTGATGCTCTGAGGACAGCGGTCCAGGTTCTCCCAAGAAAGCCTGACTGGTGACTCCGCTCTCTCTGGGGGTGGGTTCATGATCTCCGCAGTCTGGGGGAAGGTTGGCCTCGGTATTTACTTCCCTGGGCTTTACAGACAGGGGGCCCTGATGACCAGCATGGGGGGCGCAGTGCGGGGAGAAGGAAGGAATGGAAATTGGGGGAACCTCGGAAGACTGGACAAGGGAACCCTAGAATCCTGCCTCTATCTCCGACCTTACGATGCCTCGGCTCATTCTTTTTTTTTTTTTTTTTTTTTTTTTTTATTGGAGTATAGTTGATTTACAATGTTATGTTATTTTCAGGTGTACAGCAAAGTGAATCAGTTATACATATACATAGCCATTCATTTTTAGATTCTTTTCCCATATAGGCCATTACAGAGTATGAGTAGAGTTCCCTGTGCTATATGGTAGGTCCTTATTAGTTACCTATTTTATATATAGTGGTGTGTACATGTCAATCCCAATCCCTCCCCACCCCCAGCTCCAGCTCATTCTCACGCAAACATAAAAAGGCTGGAAAAGTAGCGCTTTAGGGAACATATAGGATTTTGGAAAATTTAGCCCATTCCATGAAAATCCATGCCATTCTATGAGCCTTGGTCTGGGTGGGGTGGGGTGAGAGGTGTGCCTTGCCAACTCAGACGTATGGAATAAATCTGAGAGTTGGAAAGGACTTATGTGTAATCAAGTCCTGACCATAAAAAATCAATATGGGAAAAGTCCTGACTATATTTATTTATTTTTTTATTGAAGTATAGTTGAGTTACAGTGATGTGTTAATTTCTGCTGTACAGCAAAGTGATTCAGTTTTTTATATATATATATATATATATATATATATATGATTCCTTCTTTTTTTAATGTTCTTTTCCATTATGGTTTATCATAGGATACTGAATATAGTTCCTTGTGGTATACAGTAAGACCTTGTTGTTTGTCCATTCTTTATAGAGTAGTTTGCATCTGCTAATCCCAAACTCCCAATCCATCCCTCCCCTGACCCCCTCCCCCTTGACAGCCACAAGTCTGTTCTCTATGTCCATGAGTCTGTTTCTGTTTTATAGATAGGTTCATTTGTGTCATATTTTAGATTCCACATGTAAGTGATATCATATGGTATTTGTCTTTCTCTTTCTGGCTTACTTCACTTAGTATGATAATCTCTAGTTGTATTCATGCTGCTACAGATGGCATTATTTCATTCCTTTTTATGGCTGAGTAGTATTCCATTGTATATATGTACCACATCTTCTTTATCCATTCATCTGTTGATGGACATTTAGGTTACTTCCGTGTCTTGGCTATTGTAAATAGTGCTTCTATGAACACAGGGGTGCATGTATCCTATTGAATTATAGTTTTCTCTGATGTATGCCAAGAAGTGGGATTGCTGAATCATATGGTAATTCTATTTTTAGTTTTCTGAGGAACCTCCATATTGTTTTCCATAGTGGCTGTACCAACTTACATTCCCACCAACAGTGTAGGAGAGTTCCCTTTTCTCCACACCCTCTCCAGCACTTGTTATTTGTAGACTTTTTAGAAATGGCCATTCTGACTGGTGTGAGGTGGTATCTCGTAGTTTTGATTTGCATTTCTCTAATAAAACAATGTTGAGAATCTTTCCATGTGCCTATTGGCCACCTGTATTTCTTCTTTGGAGAAATGTCTATTTAGGTCTTCTGCCCAGTTTTTTGCTTGGGTTGTCTGTTGTTTTGTTGTTGAGTTGTATGAGCTGTTTGTATATTTTGGAAATTAAGCCCTTGTCAGTCATATCATTTGCAAATATTTTCTCCCATTCTGTACGTTGTCTTTTCATTTTGTTAATGGTTCCTTTGTTGTGCAAAAGCTTGTAAGTTTGATTAGGTCGCATTTGTTTATTTTTATTTTTATTTCTATTGCCTTGGGAGACTGACCTAAGAAAACATTGGTAAAATTTACATCAGAGAATGGCTTGCCTACATTCGCTTCTAGGAGTTTTATGGTGTCATGTCTTATATTTAAGTCTTTAATCCATTTTGAGTTTATTTTTGTGTATGGTGTGAGGGTGTGTTCTAGCTTCATTGATTTGCATGTGGCTGTCCGACTTTCCCAGCACCACTTGCTGAAGAGACCATCTTTTTCCCATTGTATGTTCTTGCCTCCTTTGTTGAAGACTAATTGACCGTAGGTGTGTGGGTTTATTTCTGGGCTCTCTATTCTGTTCCATTGATCCACATGTCTGTTTTTGTGCCAGTACCATGTTGTTTTGATTACTGTAGCTTTGTAGTATGGTCTGGAGTCTGGGAGGGTAAAGGAAAGGTCCTGACTATAAACAATTAATATGGGAAAAGTCCTGACTATAAAAAATCAATATGGGAAAAGTGAGACCCAGAGGGGAAAACACTGACTTAGGACCACTTCTGTCATCATGTTATCATCACCATTGACCATCCACACATTCACCGACCACTTAGTCTATTTCATGCGCTGCATTTGCCACATTTCCTGCGACAGTTGTCCCAGGACGCAGGCAACTGGGGTGTAGTGTTAAGTGTCAGCAGTGTAGGGGTTCAGCTCAAATTGTTCCCTCAGCTGAGATCCCTCCCCGGAGTTGCTGACGGCCAAGACGGTTGATCCTGAAACTGTCAGTTTAAGGTGAGATTTGAGAACCGAGGAGGGTGGTTACATGGTTTGCGTGTAAACCATCTTCAGAGTCCGAGAGCAGATGCGTGGAGATCAAATAAGTTTCCAGGATCAAGCACGCCTGTTGTAAACCTGCTCCTTTGTAATTTACAGTGTGCTCCTAAACCAAAATAACTCTGGAGATACTGAGATAAACAGTTACATAGAACAGAAGGAGAGAGTATTATTGAGAACAATGTCCAAAGGGCTGGAATCAAAGCCAGAAGATGTTGATCTAGTCTAAATGTATTAAGGATCCCATTTGACAAGCCTTGGACTTGAGCCCTCCTGATAGAAAAATCTCCATTTTATTTCTAAAGATCATGCAGGAAGAGACTCTCCCTACCAGCACCCACACTCCCACCCCAGGAGATCTTTCCTTGGCTCCCATCCCATGCCTCAGGATTAACTACGGAGAAACTTTATCTCAAATCTTGTTCTAGTACTAACCCATCTGCATCATGTAAAAGAGATGGGAAACACAGCTAATTTCTGCCCTCGATAGAAGAATGCCTCACCCCGGGAGGAACACTTGGGCCCGAGCGTGAGATCCCAGTCACGCGGTTCTGGTTATTTTATGTCTTCATCAGAGCTCACGTCTCTGTGTCTTCGCAGGACTTCCCCGAGGCCCCAGTGGGCAGGGCCTGGAGGCAGGAGGAGGAGGGGTGTCCATGGTAACATCCATCCCTCTGGCATCGCCTTCCTGCCCAGAAGACCCGGGGAGGCAGCTGCCCATTAACCGAAACTCCATGAGCCTCCCAGTTGAGGATGAGAATAGGATGCAAAAAGCAAGGGGCGATCATTAAGGGCAGTAAATAAAAGGCGGTCCAGGGTGGAAAAAATGCAAGGATTACCCCAAGGAGGACAAGAATCCCAAACATAGTTATTAATGGCAAGGAGATAAAGTGTTTGGAAACGGCAAACACTGAGCGAGAACTCAGGGGAATGAGAAAAGGCCGACAAATTATATGTGAGCTCGTAACGGGATCCAGGGAAACAACCGCACGGAGCACAGCAGTTGTGAATCGCATAGTTGAGGTATCACGTCATGGACCAGGGAAGAGGGCCGTCTCCCCGGAGCCCCCGGAGCCCCCGGAGCCCACAGGCCGGCCCGCAGATGGCGGAGATTTAGCTGAGGTGGAGGGGATGGAAAGAGGGCCCTGCAGAGGGCGAGGGGGCAGGGCTGGATGGAGAGAATTCCCAGCAGAGCTGGTCCCCTGCGGACAGGCCAGCCAGGCCCAGCCCCAGGGGATGGGGAGGCCCACAAGGGCGGGGCAAGTCCTCACCCAGTGCGTGCAGACCCGGAGGCCGTGGGACCACTGGCCGAGCAGCTCTTCTAAGCATGTTGGGGAACAGGCAACACCACAGCCCGTGGGCCCTTGGGGGGTCTGCAGAGCAGCCGTGGCCGTGGCCCCCTAGGAGCCTTGGGTGAGCTCCTCGGGAAGGGATGGGCATTTTCTCAGCCTCTCCAGGCAGCCCTGCCGGACGCCATCAAAGGCTGAACTTGGCGGGGACTGGGTAGCCTGTTCCCACCTCTGTCCACTGAGACCCAGGCCTGGTCTTTCTGTCATTTCTTGAGGTCTATTGTCTGCCCATGTTTCAAGCTGAGAGAAGGGCTGGCAGCAGAGGAGACTGGGGATGACAGAGGGAAGCAGAAGCCAAGAAGGCCCCGCTCAGGGTGGCCACAGGGTGGGCACAGGGGCCAAGGCGGGGTTCGGGGTAGCCTCCAGGGGCATCAGACAGCGGGCTGAGGCCAGGAAACCATCCCCGGGGCCTGGGCCCGCTTTCAGCCACAAGCAGCTGAGCGCCTCATCCACTGTGTGATACACGCCTGTCTCCCATGCCTTGTGCAAATGTGTATTGATCCCCTGCACTAGACTCAAAATGCAAAATGACCCATGTGGACCCCGGTAAGGACATGGAATAGGGGGAGATAGACAGGGAAGCAGATGATCATGCTCGGGCGGGTGGGTGCATGAAATGAGACCCCTGGGGTGGGAGTGGCCGCTCGGCCTGCAGTGAAGACCTTGTGGGGGGGATGCGTGGGCTCCTGCAGACAGAGCAGGGTCTGGCCAGGCAGGGGCAGGGGTGAGGGCAGCTCTGCACAGGTGTGGAGTATAAGGTTGAGGCTGGATTCACTCAGCCTGACTTTGAAGCTGTGTGACCTCAAGCAAGCAACTTAACATCTCTGTGCCTCAGTTCCTCATCTGTAAATAAGGATGGAAAATGGTACCTACCACCCAGGGTCGTCCTGAGGATTACATGTGTTGGTGTATGTAAAGACCTTAGATGCGTGTCCGGCACAAAGAAAGTGCTCTTTAAACAGGAGCAGCTGTCTTTTGTCATGTGTTGGGAGAACTTGGGGAAATTCAGTGTGATTGGACGGGACAGAGAGACACAAGCTCGAGGGCTGGAAGGGGGCAGACAAGGAGGGCGACGCCCGAGAAGTCACCTCGGGCAGGCACAGGCCTTGGGTCTTTTGGAGGCTGAGATGAGAAATAGCTTTCTACCTCTCATGTTATAGATTTCTAAGTATATTACTTTTTTCAATATATTTAAAATCATTTTCCAATTCCATGACCTACAAACCTAAAATTAAAACACGCTGCTGTTTTTATATTGCGTCATTCAAGAGCTGTTCAAAGCTATTGCTTAAACATGTATTTACTTGCGGCCAAAAGAACAAACAAAAATGAATGTCAGAGTTTATTATTTGGCTCAAAAAAAAATGCATCATGCTGGGGCAGCTGAAGGAGAAAAAATGAGTTCTACAAAAATAGGTGACCCCAGATGGTAAGATAAGTAATCAAAGCAAAATCGTTGGCATTTTAGTGCTTATGAAATCCTTCACCTAAATGCAGTGCAAAAAGGTCCTGCTGCCCTTTTGGGCTCTTGGCCTGGGAGGTGCCGGGCGGAGGTGCTCAGGGCCCAGGAGAGAACTTGGGGTCAGAAAAACCCGGGGAGAAACCTCAGTAAATCTCTTAGGTAAGGAAGAAGACACTGATTTTTAAATTAATTTATAATGCATTCACCTCTGTTTCTTAAAAATATTATATATACAGACCTTCCCCCAAAGCTAAATTTCATCAGGTGAGAGATGGAATGTCGAACTTCTGTGCACTCCGGGCCTCTGTAGGGGGCTCGGCCCCCCTCCTCCCGGCTCTTGAACCAAGGAACAGGAAAGCGGGAGGGGCCGGGTCTCAGTGCGGCCACACGTTAGAGGAGTAGGGCAGTCACTGTTTGTCCTCACCTTCTCCCATGTGACGCCCTGCCTCAGGCACGGACCTGGGTGGGCCTCGCCGCCTCTCTCACTTCTGGGCTCTCAAACACACATGAGCCCTCATAACCTTTGTCCTCCAGTGAGCTAACCCTGGCCCTAACCCTAACCCTAACCCTAACATTAGCCCTAGCCCTACACCGAGCCCTAGCCCTACACCGAGCCCTAGCCCTACACCTAGCCCTAGCTCTAGCCCTAACCGTAACCCTAACCCTAACATTAGCCCTAGCCCTACACCGAGCCCGAGCCCTAGCCCCGGCCCCATAAGGCCTCAGGCCCCAGCCACACGCCTGGTTTCCAGAGGGCTTCGCAGCCCAGCACGCAGTAATGTGCTACTTTGGTTACTTGGCCATCGTATTTGGGCAGAGGCCTCCTTCCCAGCATTCCTGCCCAGAGACGGCTGGGACGAAGCCAGCTGCGGTGTTCCTGTGGCCGTGGCCGTAACGGCCTCTAATACCAGCAGAACCACCCAAACTGAAGCACCTGGGTCCCCGATCACCACTGGCCCCTCCTCCATCACCTAAGTGCTATGATGGGCAGGCGAGAGGGATACGGGGGGTCTGGAAAACCGGACTCCTCTGCCCCACGTTGTCACCGGCGTCGGCCTCAGCTAGCCGCACCGACCCGGAGACCCTGCCGTGCTCTGACGACGCCCACCCGCCAGGCCCTCACACCCTCGGAGCCAAACCACGAGCCCCGTGGGAGCGGCGGCTGTGACCGAGCTGGACGAGCATTTGGAACACAGTGGGCGTCACCAGGGCCTGAGGGGGGGGGGGATGGAGGGTGAGGGGCGCAGGCCAGGACGGCCACGTCTCCCGGCGGTTAACAGACAAGAAGCGGGACCGGCTCCACGGATGCCCACAGGGCCCGACCTCCCTCCGGCCTCTCCTGGGCCACTTAACACACAGCCTTCATAAAAACTGTGAGCTACTTTGTCAGGGATGCTTGGAAATTCTCGAGGCCTCTTAAAGTGCTGAGGTTTGGAGCAGTGACTCCAGAAGCCGGGAGGGGTCTGAGTGACTAATCACCAGGTCGCTGATTTCCAGGCAAAATCCTGGGTGTCCTGACACCTTCAAGGTGGGATGACAGCTGAGAAGGATCCCTCCTTTGATGGCAGCAGCCGAAACGTAAAGAGTTAAAAAGATGCTCCAAGGTCAGGAAATTCTACCCTGGATTTCGACAGCAGCTCCCCCGCCCACACTTTCCCACTAACCATCTGAGGGCGGCCAGAAGGTCCTGCCAGAGGCCACTTGAAAGAGAGCAGTTTGCTCTGCGCTCCTAGAACTGCAAGTCTGCAAGTCCAGAGTCTTTGATAAACATTTGGCTACAGACTCCCGCTCAGCAATCCCTGCTCCCCCCGGCCCAGATGAAGCGCAGGGCCCTGGTCTCCTGGGGAGGAAGGAGCCTCTCGTTTCCCCCCCTCCCCGCCTCAATGTGGGCCAGCGGCACGCGTGGCCAGAGCCCTGGCCGTGAGACCCGGAGGACTGAAGGTTCCTCCCAGCACACACGTCCAGCAGGGCCTTGCGCCAGGCGCCGTGCGGGGAACTGGTCATCGGTCGCCCACTCTTTCTGGAGGCCTGTCATGCCTGGTGCTGCTCTCTGTGCTGGGGACACACACAGATGAAAACAGTGCTTTGCCACCAAGGGGCTTAGTGGAAAGTGAAGGGCTGTTATCAAGTCACAGACAGACAGACAAGGTAGATGATGTTTGGCACTGAGGGGGAGACGGGGGACAGGACACGGGGCGGAGGAGAGGGAGCGCCGGGTGGGCGGCAGCCGCAGGGATGCTGGGCCTCCGGTTGGGAGGAAGCAGTCAGCGGGGACCCGTGGGCAGAAGCGAAGCCAGTGGGGGTCCCAAGACAGGCTATGGTTGAAGCCCCGGGAACCGGGCTGAGACGCTGAGAGGAAGGGCTCCTGGGGGTGTGTGGAGAGTGGGACCTGCGGAGGCGGGGTCACGGGCTCGGACCTGACTCTCCCCTGGCTTCGGGGACCCACAGCGGGCCCCCAGTGGACGTGAATTAGGGGTGAAGGAGGCTCGCAGACAGAGAGGACGTGATTCAGGAGGGGCTGCCCGTCCCCCGAGCCGAGCTGGAGCCCACACCCAGGCCTCCGTGACACTGACACCCAAGGGGGCCACTCGAACACCGGACACGACCCTGACTCACACGGACCCCACTGTGACGTAACCCGCCAGGGCCTGGCTGGACCTGCAGTGAGCGGCGTCAGGTGGAAGCAAGTCGGGAAGCGAGGAGGACAGAAGCCCGTCGTGCAGGGCGAAGGGTGAGAGGCGGCAGTCGTGGGCTGGTGGTTGCCTGGCAACCAGGATGCAGCCCTGCTCTGTAGCCGACTCCCCCGCTGTCAACACTCCCATCGGGGCCGGTTTCTAGTTACCCAGGGGAAGCCACCAAACAAGGAGTTGGGAAGAGATGTGCACAACTGGCTCTTTGGAGCTGTTCCTACCAATGCCAGCTCGCCGCTGGTGGGGACCAGGGCCTGGAGAGTGCAGAGGTGAAGGGCGTGGACTCTAAAGCCAGGCAGACTGGGTTCAGATCACAGCTCTGGTGTTGATTAGCTGTGTGATCTTAGACAAGTAACCTAACCTCTCTGTGCTTCAGCTTATCCCCTTGTAGAATGGGGATAACAGTAGTAGCTACCTGAGGATTGTTATAAGGATTGAGTGAGTTTATATTTATAAACACCTAGCATGTAAATATTTAAATATTTTCCAAATAAAATATGGAAGAAAGAAGTCTGAGTTCCTGTTGTGAATGTTTCTGCGTCCAAGGACCAGTTCACAAACAGGTGCTCATGTACCGCAAAGAATGTTAGACAATAGTTAAGTGTGGAAGGAAATAGTTTATTGTTTGCTTTTTAAAATATAGTTAGTAGTTAACAGAGTTTAGTGCCTTAATATAGACCTCTACAGCCTTCAAAGAGTCAGGCTCATCTCTACCGCAGGGCCTTTGCATGTGCTGTTCCCTTGGCTCTTCCCCCAGACACCCCACAGCTCTTTCACTGTCCTGGGTTTTTTTTCTCTCTCTTTTTTTTCCCTCTCTCTCTGTTTTCACTGTCCTGTTTTAAGTCACTTTCCCAGTGAGGCTGCCTCTGACCGCCCAATTTTCCATTGCATGCCTCCCCCAGATTCCATATTCCCTTCCCTATTTTCCCATAGATGTTGTTACCTTTTAACCTACTACTTATTTTATTTTCCATCATTCCCTGCTAGGATGTAAGTGCCATGACAGCAGAGAGTTTTCACTGTTTTGTTCAACACTGTATTCCTAGTGCCTAAAAAGTACCAAATGCACAGCAGGTGCTTAGTAAGTATTTGTGAAATGAATAGAGGAATACATATGTCTCTTTGGGCTCAGCTACATTCTCAGACTGATTAACTTCATAATAATCATGCCAACTTGCACTAAACCTTCAGCTGTGAAGTTTAGTAAGTCTGGGTTTTAACTCAAATATCAAGGTGGTTTGATAAGATTCATCAATAAGATTGTTATTGTATGATGTGCTCTTTGCTTCAACTCAGGTAACCCTCCATCTGTGTTTAGTTACTTCTTTGAACATTTATCTTACGGACTTTTCTTCATGCTTATCCCTGCAACTGGATCTGGGCATGAATGACTGTGTACCAGTGTTTCAGGCACTGAGGAAGCAGATTTTTCTCTGACCCATCAAGGTAGTTTCAAAACCCTAGTTTTCCAGACAAGGAGCCTGACTCTGTCCAAGGGGGCACAGCTAGTAAATGGCTGGTTCAGGAATTTGTCCAGATCCACTCAGCTCTGAACCTGTGTTTTGCTGCTCTGTCACGTTACCTCCAAGTGCAAGTTCTAGCTTACTCTAGTTTGCTTCTTGGTTTTTACTTTCTTTTCTTCCACAATAAAGTTAAGGTGATATAGTCAAAACCCAATGTGGTTTTCCTCCCAGAAGTGATATGTTTAGGTATCCACCTAAGTAAGTTAATTAGATAAATGTCACATTCCTCTTTTCTCCCATTATTCATAGGCCTCAAGGTCTTTTGGTCCTAGTATCTTTTAATTTATCTATTTCTCTTGATAATTAGTTTATCTCTATCATTGTAAGTGTGTGCAAGGCGTACCTAGCAGGCAGGTGTGCAGCGATCAGCAACAGCCAACTTCTCACAGCCTTTCCTCTACAGGTGAAGGAAATTGTCCACACGTTCACTCATTCATTCATTCGGTCATTCAATCCTTTGTTAATCTGTTCATTCATTCACTCATTCGTTCATTTGTTCATTCATTCTACAAAGTTCTATTGAATGCCAGCTGTGTGCCAGACATTGTGTTAAATATGAAAGTTACAAAGACACGATCCTTAGCCTCAGAAGTGTTCTACACAGTAGATGGATGTGTAAAGAATTTAATAGCATATCGTAAAATTTCTGCAGATTCTCCAAATCAGCAAATTAATAACAAGTGATAATTATTGTACTTGCCATTTAGGTAACAGAGCTTTTCTGCAGCAGAGTCCTCAGGAAATCAGGGCCCCTGCCTCTGGGATACCAGGAAGGCTCACACACACACACACACACACACACACACACACACACCCCATACATATCCCCGCACACACACACACCACACACACACACACACACACACACACCTGAGCAGTAATAGAAATCAAGTCAGGATTCCTTTTAATCTATCAAGTGAATGATGTGCACGGCTCCTTTTTGTATGTGCTCGCTTTCAATTAACACATTCTTAAGACATTTACAGTGTCTATAAAGCACTCTGGTCTCACCATCAGATTTAGATGTAAACTCCCATGAAGTCCTTCAGTAACAACCGTGACTAATTCAGAATCATTTAAACTCATTCATGACTTCTGGGAAGGTCAGCTCACACTCTCTGTGGTGCATTTCAGATGCTTTTTCAAGATTTTCATAACGTAACAATGGCCAGATGTTAAAACCAGGCCCTGACTGGGAAGTGTACCAGCTGCTTGAAATTTTAGAAACTCATCCTGAGGTCTTGTCCTGGGGCATCTGGGCACCATCGATGCCGTCAGCTAGAGACCCACGTCACCAGCTCAGTGCTGGGCGGGAGGCTCCTAACATCCCAGGAGGTCCAGGAACCCCTGAAAAATGGCAGCAGGTGGGGGGCATGTCTTGTAAAGTCCAGGCAGGTACAGGCTGTGGGGCTAGGCTGCCTCTCGTCCTATTCCTTCTTCTCTCACCAGAACATCCAAGGGCCACTGTCACCACCACCAGCTTGGCTGCAAAGGGGCCTGAACACTCCCTCTTGAGCTTTCATTGCGGAAGCCACCTCTCCTGTCCTTGAGGAGCCCACAGGGTTGTTTAGGGTTTTTTTCTTTGAAGAGTTACGTAGAAACTACAGGAAATTAGAAAGCGATAATAACAGGGTTTAGCACGGGGCTGGAATGACGTTTCACAACGATATTCTGGCCCGAAATTCATCTTACTGCATTCAGAGCTGGAAGAATCTTCCAACACGTTTTAGACATTTTCAAGTCTGATTTCCAGGTATGGAAATGCCATTGGTCCCCTGGGATTTTGCATGGCCCAGGGCACCACCCCACCCCCGACGTGGCCTCTGCTGTGTGAAACCCCATTTCCTGTGCAAGGAACTTGACTCCACCCAAGGGGCACAGCTAGTAAACGGCTGGTCCAGAGATTTGCCCAGATCCATCAAATTCGGAGACTGTTTTGTCGCTCTTACCATGTTGCCTCCAAGTACAGGCTCTAGCTTACCTTAGTTTGCTTCTTGGTTTCACTTTTTCTTCCACGATAAAGTGGAAGAATAAATGTGTCTCTGTTTGGCTCTGTGACCTGCCCTCCCCCTCAGCCAGTCCTCTCGAGTCTCACGGGCGCATCCAACACACAGTCAAGCTGGTTGTCAGGCCGGTTCGGCCCCTCAGCGGTAGCTCGTGTCTGATCTGGAGGTGGCAAAAGTCTCAGACCTTCCACCTCATCTGACGCCTTCAGATTCCAGAAGCCGACTCGGTCCTTCCCCCCTAAAGCAAATCTCCAGTCCTCTGGTTGGACCCTTGGTGGCGGCTAAGTTACGACATCTTCTGTGACTCTCACATCACCCGCAGGGGAGAGAAGGCACCTGCCTTGTTCTGAGCTTTTGGCAAAGGACCTCGTCCTCCAGCTCCGACCGCCAGCTCCTCTCCCCACCCCCCAGCCCCGTTCTTTTTGTGTCGCGGGTCCCTTTGGGAATTTGAAGCTGCTCTCATCTCGGGCAAATGCACATCCACACAAAGTGCCGCGTACACACCTAGGCGCTCCACGGACCCTACGAAGCCCAGCCACACAGTTAACCTGCATCACGTGTATGAAAACTGGTCTCCTTTAATGTGAGGTTGTAGGTGAGACACAAAGAAATCATTCCTTTGCTGAATCAATCGCTTGTGAGTAACCATGATGAGTCAGGTACTTTTCTCGATGCTGGGGGATTCGACAGGGACCCGGACAGATGAGACCTCTGCATTAGAGAGCTTTCATTTTAGAGCAGAGACGAGAGGCAAGAAGTCAAATAAATCACATGGTGATCTCAGCCCCTGATAAATGAACGTAAAGGTGTAACCGGTGGTGCCGGGAGACGTGGCACTGCTCCTACAGACGCAGGCGGGGAAGGGGCTCCCGGGCGACGGCATTTGGGCGGAGCCCTCAAGGGTTGCCCGGCCGTCCAGGCCGAGGGAACAGCCAGCGCGGGCGGGAGAGAAAGGGCCGCAGGGAGGCGCGGCTCACTCCCGGCGTGCGGGACCCCTGGGGGCGGCCAGGCCCGGCTCCGCGCGCCCACGTGAGCAGGGAGGTGCCCCCCGGTCTTCGGCTCCGCCCCTTGGAGGCGGGGCAGCATCTTGGCTCCCGCGGCGCCGCCTGCCGGGACCCTGTGGATGGTGGGTGCCGTCAGCGCCCGTTGGGAGAGGCTGACCGGCGCTCCCGAGGCCCAGGCCTCGGCCGGGTCGGTGTCGGGGTCACGTCCGACCAGCCTGAGGTCGACTCGCACGAACGCCAGGCAGAGCGCGCCGTCCTCGGGGGGGCCCCGAAGGATGCGCGGCTTAGTGGGTGATTCCTTACAGGTGTGGGTTGAAGTGTTTGGAATATGTGCTCACGCCACGTGGTGAATTTTTTAACCCAAGTTTGTTCACTATGTAAACGATGAAACGTGTAAGCAGGTAAACGTCTGGTGCCGTTTGTGGCAGAGATTCCCCAGGGACAGAGTGGTGGGCGTTCATGACGATCCTGCCTGTGGCCGGCATCACACACACACACAGACACAGACACACACACACACACACACACACACACACACACACACGGATGGACGGACGGACAGAGCGCAGGGCTCAGGCAGCACCAGACGGCGTCAAGCGCTCAGTGAGCCCCAGTCACGAGCCGCAGGCCGGTCACCTCCCGCTCTGCCCCCTCCACGCAGAGGCCGGCCCGCGCCCGAGCTGCTCTGACCTTCCGTCCGCCTTTGGGCTGCTCGCCACTGGGCTTCAGAAGGGACCTTTGTCACTTTCCTATCTGCTTTTCGTCGCTAACTTCCAGAGAGAAACAAAGGGGACGAAGACTCAGCCAAGCAGCTCCCAGAGAGAGGCGGGCCCAGAACAGCGAACGAGGCCGGGTCGGGCGCGCCTCCTGCTGCCGGGCCCCGTGGGCTGCTGGCGGTGGAATCCGAGACCTCTTCTAAGGCGTCTGTCTGAAGACACAGGCGAGTCAGAGGTGGGGAACCAAAGACAAACCGAGGGCAGCGAGGACGGTGCGCCCTCCCCTTGCCTGGTGAGGGTGGGGAAGGGGACGGGAGGAGCTGACCTGACGAGACGCCACACAGGTGCGGGGCACACCCTGAAGGACCCTGAGAAAGCCCCCAGCGTGAGGGACGCGGGGCACGGAGAGCCTGGCGATGGGCTGATGAGCCAACCGCCAGGTGCTAGAAATCCTGGTGGCCCGGGAGGCTGCTAGGTGGTGTTCTGGGCAGAAAGCCCCAGAATGCCCAAACCACCCTGTAAGTTACCGCTCCTCCCTGCGTGGCCCCAGGGAGACAGATACATAAACACAAAGATGCGAGGGAGAAGGGCGGCAGCTTTCAGATGTGTCTACCCCACCCTCCTCCCAGGGGCTCTAAGGTGATTCCACAATGGTTACAATTTATTCACTGCCCACCACGGGCCAAGCAATGTCCACACGACTCTCATCCAAAAGGTAGGGACTATTTAGTCCCATTTTATGGTTAGGACGTTTAGGCTTATCTTGCCCCAGAACTACGAAGAAATTGTATTTTCTGATGGAAGGCTCCCTTAGACTGCTCAAAATTGAAATAACACTGAGGTGCAGACATTTTGCCATCAAATTCACAAAGATCAACAAGGAAGGACTGACCCAGGGTGGGTGTGTGTTAAGGAAACATGTTCTCGCATACTGCTAGTGGCAACGTCCAGTAACACAAACCTTCCAGAGGGAAACGTGGCATCGAAAGCTTTAAACACGCTAACATCATTTGGTCCAGGATTCCACTCCCAGGACTTTATCTTGAGGAAATCACCATAAACATGGACAAAGATGAATTACAAAGGTATTTAATGTCTATGTTGTCTGGAAACAACCTAAACATACAGCAATAGAGGGTTGGTTCAATGAGAAATGGGACCTTCGTATGTTAGAGGGGACGCCTCCATCCCAGCTGCTGGTTTTGTAGGCTTCTCCTCAGTCCTCCTGGCTTCTCTCCCCACCCCGTCCTCTTACCCAGAGAGGGTTGGGAGTTGCAGCCGCTGGTGAGTTACGGGCAGCAGGTGGGGGTGAGCAAAGGCCCTCTGCATGGAGAATTTGTCCCCTTTCTCCATCCCCCTGCACTTGGGCCGATGGGACGCCGGGGGCCTGGTGAGTTGTCTGCTCTGCGCTTTCCCTGGGGTGGGTTCTTGCAAGGTCTGAGCAGAGACTTGCTTCCCCTGGGCTCCTCCAGGCAATGACCACACTGGCCCAGTTTGTTTCTCGTTCTGGGCTCTGCCTTCCATTTAGCCTTAATTAGGAATAGGGTGATATTCTGGTTCTCCACCAGCTGTCTTATCTCTCGATTGATTTGGGTAGGGAAGATGGGGGCTACTCACTGGTTTCTCTCAAAGACCCTCAAAAACATTCGGTAGAATACGACGTCGCCATGAAAACTGGTCCCGAAACATACTTATGATTAAAATGGTTATATTTTTACAGCAAAAGAGTCAGTTACAAAACAATATGTAATAGCTGAGAAAAATGGGGAGATACCCATAGATTGTGGTTATTTTCTTCTTTCTTATTCTGCATTCTCTAAGTTTTTTAAAACAAGTCTTTAAAAATAAGAAAATCTATATTTAACACCTTGCTCCGCTTGAACAATCCGCTCTGAAGCCCTTCTCCGGATCTTCCTGGCTCGCCGGCCTCAGCACGCCTTCCTCTGAGGCCCCGCACACCCGCGCTTGGACAGGTTATTACGTCACTATGGAAGCGTTTATGCAGATACTTCTTTTCCGCTAGGTTGCAAGCTCCTTGGGGGCAGGGACCTTATCTTTTCCATCTCTGACCACAGTCACCAGCAGGCATTGGCTGGTAATTGGTGCTCGCTCAGCTGACGTCCGTCCCGAGTATCTGAGAGGGACAAGGTTCCCGTACCTAAAGGGCGGTGACAGAGGAAATGGCGAGCAGGTGGCTCTCCTTCAGGACAGGACGGAAGAAAGGGAGGGGCGCTGGAAGTAGCTCTAGGGAAGGCTGGCCTCCTCTTTTGCAGACGGTAAAACCAGAAAGCCTGTCACCCACGCGGGGCAGTCTGGGCGTGCCTCTGCTTGAAGGCGTGGGGGGGGGGGGTGGCGGCCCGGTGAACACGGGAGTCCCTCCCCAGCTACGATTCCAAGGTGAGGCAAGGGAGACCTTTCCTGCTCATCTCACGGCGCAGCCCCAAGCTTCGGCCGGTGTGTGCCGCCCCTTGCACACTGTGGGCAAGCGTCTCCGGGTGGAATCAGCAACCTATGACCCCACCGCTCCCGGGCTCTAGGGGGCTAAGCGTCGTGGTCTCAGGGCTGAAGAAGAGCAGCCGAAGCTGGACACTGTCCATCCCGGCAGAGCCTGGCTTCCCCTGTGCGGCACTTTGTATCACCTGGTCTGCCCCGCAAAGCCGCCCAGCGGGGCCCCTCCACCAGGGTGGTGAGCACCGACCGCTTCCTGCCCGGCATCCAGTCTGCTAACATCACCCACGGTGACCTTTTCTCTCTGCGCAGCCGCTCTGGTCTCGCTCACTCCACCTGTTTCAGATACCCTGCGGCTTCTGCCTCGGGGCGGGGAGTGGGGGGGAGGGGACACGTGGCCCAGACCTCGCGAGATCCTCACGCGGCCGCCGGTGAGCTCGGCACCTCTCCGAGGCAGTGCTTGGCTGAGCGGCGAGCACGTGACCGGGGCTGGTCCAATCGAATCCACCCAGGCGTGGCTCGCGTGGTCTAGCTGGCGCGCATGCTCCGTCCTTCCGGCTGAACCTGGGTTGACACCTGCGGCTGCGGCTGAGTTGGTGGTGTGGGGCCGCCCAGGAGCGAGGACGCAGGATGGAGACAGTTGTTTCGGAAAGAGTAGAATTTGGAGGTTGGTAATGACCTTTTATTGGCTTCTTTGATTTTGGGCAAATGTAAACTCTGTAAGCTTATCCTTGGTTAGTAGTGGTAATTATCGTGAAGCGCTGTGTGAGGATCAGATAAACCAGTGTGCATGTGTGAAAAGCCTCTTTCATTTAACATTAGCAGTGACTGTAACGTTGGGAGAAGGAAAACCTCGCGAGGAATTGAGCCCAGGAGGTCGTTTCTTTCCCCAGCCGCGCTAGGGCCTGATTCATAGCAGGACACTGGGTGTGAATTGATCTCTATTAAATGAATGAATATGAAATTGCAAAAGAACAGTGTTTTCTCTGAAGATCATTGCATGCGGCTGTCATGTGGTGGTTCTTGGTTTGCATGGGGCTGTGGAAATGTGCTGTTGTCTTCTTCAAGAGACTCCGTCGTGGGGATTCAGCTGACTGGCAGCCCCTGACGCTGTGTTACTGAACCAAACTTGGGTCCCTTTGCCCAGCGTGGTAAAGCCTATCTATGACACCTGTTTGCGGTGAAGGAAAGGGCAGCCTTTCTGGCAAGGCAAGCAAGGAAAGGTTTTTAAAGACAGGGTGAGGGAGAGGGGTAGCGGGGTGCGTGATCAGCTGGTGCACATTCTTGTGATTGGCTGGTGGTGAGGTAATCAGGAGTCAACAGCATCAACCTGGTTCCAGCCCAGCTGGGACCTACTCGCTGGTGGTCAAGCAGCAGTTAACTTCTTCCACCTGATGGGGGTTTCAGTATCTGCAGAACAACTCAAGGATGGCTCAGAATATTATCTACAGCCCTGAAGAAGGAACTAAAGGTCTTTGACTTTGTTTAATGGCTAAACTATTATTGTTTGGAATTGCTTGACTGTGTTCCTTTGTTTCTGCATTTTCTCACTTCTCTGATTAAATTTGCTCTTTGGAACCCAGGGAAGACCTAGGAGGCTAAAGTTTTTCTACAGACAAGAAGGCATTTGGCGGACATGGGGGAGAGGGGTCTGCCCCAGGAAGGCCCCATAGGGTCCTTCTCAGTTACAATCTCACCTTTTCTTTGATACTCCTCAGTCTTGAAGGGGAACAGGTGTGGAACAAGAAAGGGAATAAAGTTTTGGATAGAGAGGTTAATCATAAACTCGGCAGAGTAACTTCGTTTTAGGGGGACTCAGTTTCAGCTGAGCTTTGAGGTCCACCGCTGTGTTATTGGGCCATGTTTCCCCTGGGCTCCTCCAATCAGTGAGCATGGACCATTTCTTTTTAAATTTTGAACAATTTAATAGAGGTATAATGCACATACCACAAAATTCAGTCATTTCGCGTGTATAATTCAACGGTTTTTATTATATTCACAGATTTATGCAACCATCACCACTAATTCTAGAACGTTCTCATCTTCCCTAAAAGAAACTCCGTACCTATTAGCACTCACTCCCCACTTCCTCCACACCTAGCCCCAGGCAACCACTAATCTACTTTCTGTCTGTATAGAATTGCCTATTCTGGACATTTTATATGATTGGAATCACACAATTTGTGGTCTTTCTTTCACTTGGCATTACATTTTCAAGGTTCATCTGTGTTGTAGCATGTGACAATACTTTGTTTCCTTTTACTGCTAAATAATATTCCACTATATGGATATACCACTTACCAGTTGATGAACTGTGGGTTGGTTCCACTTTTTGGCTCTTATGAATAAAGTTTCTGTGAACATTCATGTACAAATTTTGGGGTGGACATATTTCACATATATATATGAATGGGTTATATTCATATAAATACCAAATATATTTGATATACTCAATATATTCACATTTCATTTTCTTGGGTGTATACCTAGGAGTGGAATTTCCGAGTCATATAATAACTCCATGTTTAACTTTTTGAGTAACTACCAAACTGTTCTCCAAAGCAGTTTTACCATTTACATTCCCATTAGTAATATATGAGGGTTCCAGTTTCTCCACATCCTCACCAACACTTGTTAGTGTCTCTTTTATTGTAGCCATCCTATTGGATGTGAAATGGTATGTTATTGCAGTTTTGATTTGCATTTCCCTGGTGGTTAACTATTTTGAGCATTTTTCACGTGCTTATTTGTATACCTATTTGTATGGCTATTTGTATATCTTCTTTGGAGAAATGTCTATTCAGATCCTTTGCCCATTTTTAATTGGGTTGTCTTTTTATTATTGAATCATAAAATTTCTTTATATATCTGGATACAAGCCCCTTATCAGAGATAGGATTTGCAAATATTTTCTCCCATTCTGTGGATTGTCTCTTCACTTTCTTGTTGGTTTAATTTATAGCAAAATTGAAAAGTTTAAAATTCTGATGCAGTCCAGTTTATTCCTTTCTTTTGTCTCTTGTGCTTTTGGTGTCATATCTAAGAAGCCATTACCTAACCCAAAGTCATAAAAATGTATAGTTATGTTTATAGTTTGAGCGCTTACGTTTAGGACTATCATCCATTTTCGTATATGGTGTGAAGTAGAGGTCCAATTTCATTCTTTTGTGTGTGGATATCCAGCTGTTCTGATTTGTTGAAAAGACTATTCTTTCCCCCCATTGAATTGTTTTAGCACCCTTGTCAAAAACCGATTGGCCGTAAATGCAGAGCTTTATTTCTGGACTCTCAATTCTGTTCTGTCAATCTATATATCTGTCCCTATGCCAGTACTACACTGTGTTGATTACTGTAGCTTTGTAGTAAGTTTTGAAATTGGGAAGTGTGAGTCCTCCTACTTTGTCTTTTTCAAGATCGTTTTGGTTATTGGGAGTCCATTTCCATATGAATGCTGGGTAATTTCTGTGGGATGCAGAACCCATCTAATGGGCAGTTTTGACCTGGGGACTCCACATTGGCCTGTCTGAAACTTTCTCAGAGCTGTGCTGAGACTCTTCTTGCCTGATATTCCTTCACCCCTCTCCTTTCACAGGGGTCAGACAGACCTTCATCAGTGTCTAAAAGTACTTCCTGCCTCCTTCTGCTACCTCCTGTTTATCCTTTACAGGCATTTCCTCCAGTGCATCTCCTGTCTCAACATCTACTCCTCAAAGAAACTGAACTGACTCAAGTCCTAAGCTTGGAGTTTCTAAATCCCATTCCAAACCCTTTTGATATACAGTACTTGGAAATACATCAGTCAATTAGGGAAGGGAAATGTCAACTTCTAGAAAACACGCCTTCTTTTAAGAGATAGGGGCCCAGGACCCTTTTCATAAGGAGAGTAAGCAGGTACAGCTCTGAATGTCCCACCTGTAGCCCTTCAACGGTGAGAGTTGAAGTGGCCAATTTTTCAGTATATGAAGATGAAATATTTTAGGGCTGTTTTTCACTTGATCACCCATGACCATGTGGCATGACAATTTTTTTCCCTTGTGGTTTAACCCAGTTTGATTCTAGAATTATGTTATTTGCAGCCAAAGCATCCTAACTATTGCTGACTGTCCATGGGTGGCTTGAAGACATTCTAGCAGTATCTTCATAAGAGATCATCCATTTTATTCAAGGTAGTTCAAGTTTGCCTTCTATCATTTGCTATCAAGTGAGTAAACAAAGTGTTCATGTTTCTAAAAATCGTGTAGGAAGAAGAGAAATTGACAGTTAGTTTGCATAGCAAGAGAAAATCAATCTTCATTCTAACTTTCTCTATGTGACAATATTTCATCTATTTCTGAAGGTGTTAAAACTAAATAAAAAGTGGTTATGTACCTTGAAAAGGGAGAATTATGAGCATTAATATGTACTAGGTACTTTCAGGAAGTTATAATTTCCTAACAAAATGGAATTGTTTCATCATATACAGAAACAATCACACTTCCAGTCAAATACTATGTTTTGGAGCTTGTTACCCACAGAATAGAGAAAGGAAGTAAACATATCTACCACTTTCAGGAAGAAAACTGTTATGGCAAAAGATCATTTAGCAAGAATTTCCTAATCATCAGTGAAGCTTTGATAAAGATGCAGCCAGCTGGGCTGCCATATACAAGGCACTCTATTATTTACTGAATAAATAAAGATGAAAGGATACATATCTGGCTTCACAGTGTAGTGAGGAGATAAATATTGATAAAGTATAATTATAGATTTATTTTTTAAACAGCTTTATTAAGATATAATTCACATACCATAAAATTTACCCATTTGAAGTATATAATTCAGTGGTTTTTAGGCATATTGCATAATTATTTAACTTTATTTTGAATGTTTGTATTTTATTTATTTTTTTATACAGCAGGTTCTTATTAGTTATCCATTTTATACATATTAGTGTATACATGTCAATCCCAATCTCCCAGTTCATCCCACCACCACCACCCCCAGCCACTTTCCCCCGTTGGTGTCCATACGTTTGTTCTCTACATCTGTGTCTCTATTTCTGCCCTGCAAACCAGTTCATCTGTACCATTTTTCTAGGTTCCATATATACGTTAATATAGAATATTTGTTTTTCTCGTTCTTTTTTTTTTTTAATTTTACAGATTTATTTATTTATTTATTTTTGGCTGCGTTGGGTCTTCGTTGCTGCGCGCAGGCTTTCTGTACTTGTGGCGAGAAGGGGCTACTCTTCATTGCGGTGCGCGGGCTTCTCATTACGGTGGCCTTCTCTTGTTGCGGAGCACGGGCTCTAGGCGCACAGGCTTCAGTCGTTGTGGCACGTGGGCTCAGTAGTTGTGGCTTGCGGGCTCTAGAGCGCAGGCTCAGTAGCTGTGGTGCACAGGCTTAGTTGCTCCGCAGCACATGGGATCTTCCCGGACCAGGGCTCGAACCCGTGTCCCCTGCATTGGCAGGCGGATTCTTAACCACTGTGCCACCAGGGAAGTCCTGTTTCTCTTTTTCTGACGTACTTCACTCTGTAGGACAGTCTCTAGATCCATCCACGTCTCTACAAATGACTCAGTGTCGTTCCTTTTTATGGCTAATATTCCATTGTATGTATGTACCACATCTTCTTTATCCATTCGTCTGTCGATGGGCATTTAGGTTGCTTCCATGTCCTGGCTATTGTAAATAGTGCTGCAATGAACGTTGGGGTGCATGTGTCTTTTTGAATTATGGTTTTCTCAGCATATATGCCCAGTAGTGGGATTGCTGGGTCATATGGACATCTGTTTTTAGTTTCTTAAGGAACCTCCATACTGTTCTCTATAGTGGCTATATCAATTAACATTCCCACCAACAGTGCAAGAGGCTTCCCTTTTCTCCACACCCTCTCCAGCATTTGTTGTTTGTATTTTTTCTGATGATGCCCATTCTAACTGGTGTGAGGTGATACCTCATTGTAGTTTTGATTTGCATTCCTCTAATAATTAGTGATGTTGAACAGCTTTTCATGTGCTTCTTGGCCATCTGTATGTCTTCTTTGGAGAAATGTCTATTTAGGACTTCTGCCCCTTTTTGGATTGGGTTGTTTCTTTTTTTAATATTGAGCTGCATGAGTTGTTTATATAGTTTGGAGATTAATCCTTTGTCCGTTGATTCGTTTGCAAATATTTTCTCCCATTCTGAGGGTTGTCCTTTCGTCTTGTTCGTAATTTCCTTTGCTGTGCAAAAGCTTTGAAGTTTCATTAGGTCCCATTTGTTTATTTTTGTTTTTATTTCCATTACTCAAGGAGGTGGATCAAAAAAGATCTTGCTGTGATTTATGTCAAACAGTGTTCTTCCTATGTTTTCCTCTAAGAGTTTTACAGTGTCCAGTCTTAACATTTAGATCTCTAATCCATTTTGAGTTTATTTTTGTGTATGGTGTTAGGGAGTGTTCTAATTTCATTCTTTTACATAGGCTGTACAGTTTTCCCAGCACCACTTATTGAAGAGACTGTCTTTTCTCCATTGTATATGCTTGCGTCCTTTGTCATAAATTAGTTGACCATAGGTGCGTGGGTATCTCTCTGGGCTTTCTATCCTGTTCCATTGATTTATATTTCTGTTTTTGTGCCAGTACCATATTGTCTTGATTACTGTAGCTTTGTAGTATAGTCTGAAGTCAGGGAGTCTGATTCCTCCAGCTCCGTTTTTTCCCCTCAAGACCACTTTGGCTATTTGGGGTCTTTTGTGTCTCCATACAAATCTTACGATTTTTTGTTCTAGTTCTGTAAAAAATGCCATTGGTAATTTGATAGGGATTGCATTGACTCTGTAGATTGCTTTGGGTAGTATAGTAATTTTCACAATATGGATTCTTCCAATCCAAGAACATGGTATATCTCTCCATCCGTTTGTATCACCTTTAATTTCTTTCATCAGTGTCTTATAGTTTTCTGCCTACAAATCTTTTGTCTCCATAGGTAGGTTTATTCCTAGGTATTTTATTCTTTTCGTTGCAGTGGTGAATGGAATTGTTTCCTTAATTTCTCTTTCTGATCTTTTGTTGTTAGTGTATAGGAATGCAAGAGATTTTTGTGCATTAATTTTGTATCCTGCAACTTTACCAAACTCATTGATTAGCTCTAGTAGTTTTCTGGTGGCATCTTCAGGATTCTCTATGTATAGTGTCATGTCATCTGCAAACAGTGACAGTTTTACGTCTTCTTTTCCAATTTGTATTCCTCTTATTTCTTTTTCTTCTCTGATTGCCATGGCTAGGACTTCCAAAACTATGTTGAATAGTAGTGGCGAGAGTGGACATCCTTGTCTCGTTCCTGATCTTAGAGGAAATGCTTTCAGTTTTTCACCATTGAGAATGATGTTTGCTGTGGCTTTGTCATATATGGCTTTTATTATGTTGAAGTAGGTTCCCTTTATGCCCACTTTCTGGAGAGTTTTTATCATAAATGGGTGTCGAATTTTGTCAAAAGCTTTTTCTGCATCTATTGAGATGATCATATGGTTTTTATTCTTCAACTTGTTAATACAGTGTATCACATTGATTGATTTGCGTATATTGAAGAATCCTTGCATCCCTGGGATAAATCCCACTTGATCATGGTATATGATCCTTTTAATGTGTTGTTGGATTCTGTTTGCTAGTATTTTGTTGAGGATTTTTGCATCTATATTCATGAGTGATATTGGTCTGTAATTTTCTTTTTTTGTAGTATCTTTTTGTAGTATCTTGTAGTATCTTGTAGTATCTTGTAGTACTATCTTGTAGTATCTTTTTGTAGTATCTTGTAGTATCTTTTTTTGTAGTATCTCTAGTAGTGATGGTGGCCTCGTAAAATGAGTTTGGGAGTGTTCCTTCCTCTGCAATTTTTTGGAAGAGTTTGAGAAGGATGGGTGTTAGCTCTTCTCTAAATGTTTGATAGAATTCACCTGTGAAGCCATCTGGTCCTGGACTTTTGTTTGTTGGAAGATTCTTAATCACAGTTTCAATTTCATTACTTGTGATTGTTCTGTTCATATTTTCTATTTCTTCCTGGTTCAGTCTTGGAAGGCTATACCTTTCTAAGAATTTGTCCATTTCTTCCAGGTTGTCCATTTTATTGGCATACTGTTGCTTGTAGTAGTCTCTTAGGATGCTTTGTATTTTTGTGTTGTCTGTTGTAACTTCTCCTTTTTCAGTTCTAATTTTATTGATTTGAGTCCTCTCGCTCTTTTTCTCGATGAGTCTGGCTAATGGTTTATCAATTTTATCTTTTCAGAGAACCAGCTTTTAGTTTTATTGATCTTTGCTATTGTTTTCTTTGTTTCTATTTCATTTAATTCTGCTCTGATCTTTATGATTTCTTTCCTTCTACTAACTTTGGGTTTTGTTTGTTCTTTCTCTAGTTCCTTTAGGTGTAAGGTTAGATTGTTTATTTGAGATTTTTCTTGTTTCTTGAGGTAGGATTGTATTGCTATACACTTCCCTCTTAGAACTGCTTTTGCTGCATCCCATAGGTTTTGGGTCGTCGTGTTTTCATTGTCATTTGTCTCTAGGTATTTTTTGATTTCCTCTTTGATTTCTTCAGTGATCTCTTGGTTATTTAGTAACGTATTGTTTAGCCTCCATGTGTTTGTCTTTTTTACGTTTTTTTCCCTGTAATTCATTTCTAATCTCATAGCGTTGTGGTCAGAAAAGATGCTTGATATGATTTCAATTTTCTTAAATTTACCGAGGCTTGATTTGTGACCCAAGATGTGATCTATCCTGGAGAATGTTCCGTGCACACTTGAGAAGAACGTGTAATCTGTTGTTTTTGGATGGAATGTCCTATATATATCAATTAAATCTATCTGGTCTATTGTGTCATTTAAAGCTTCTGTTTCCTTATTTATTTTCATTTTGGATGATCTGTCCATTGGTGTAAGTGAGGTGTTACAGTCCCCCACTATTACTGTGTTACTGTCGATTTCCTCTTTTATAGCTGTTAGCAGTTGCCTTATGTATTGAGGTGCTCCTATGTTGGGTGCATATATATTTATAATTGTTATATCTTCTTCTTGGATTGATCCCTTGATCATTATGTAGTGTCCTTCCTTGTCTCTTGTAACATTCTTTATTTTAAAGTCTATTTTATCTGATATGAGTATAGCTACTCCAGCTTTCTTTTGATTTCCATTTGCATGGAATATCTTTTTCCATCCCCTCACTTTCAGTCTGTATGTGTCCCTAGGTCTAAAGTGGGTCTCTTGTAGACAGCATATATATGGGTCTTGTTTTTGTATCCATTCAGCCAGTCTATGTCTTTTGGTTGGGGCATTTAATCCATTCACGTTTAAGGTAATTATCAATATGTATGTTCCTATGACCATTTTCTTAATTGTTTTGGGTTTGTTTTTGTAGGTCCTTTTCTTCTCTTGTGTTTCCCACTTAGAGAAGTTCCTTTAGCATTTGTTATAGAGCTGGTTTGGGGGTGCTGAATTCTCTTAGCTTTTGCTTGCCTGTAAAGCTTTTGATTTCTCCATCAAATCTAAATGAGATCCTTGCTGGGTAGAGTAATCTTGGTTGTAGGTTCTTCCCTTTCATCACTTTAAGTATATCATGCCACTCCCTTCTGGCTTGTAGAGTTTCTGCTGAGAAATCAGCTGTTAACCTTATGGGAGTTCCCTTGTATGTTATTTGTCGTTTTTCCCTTGCTGCTTTCAATAATTTTTCTTTGTCTTTAATTTTTGCCACTTTGATTACTATGTGTCTCGGCATGTTTCTCCTTGGGTTTATCCTGTATGGGACTCTCTGCGCTTCCTGGACTTGGGTGGCTATTTCCTTTCCCATGTTAGGGAAGTTTTCGACTATAATCACTTCAAATATTTTCTCTGGTCCTTTCTCTCTCTCTTCTCCTTCTGGGACCCCTATAATGCGAATGTTGTTGCGTTTAATGTTGTCCCAGAGGTCTCTTAGGCTGTCTTCATTTCTTTTCATTCTTTTTTCTTTAGTCTGTTCCGCAGCAGTGAATTCCACCATTCTGTCTTCCAGGTCACTTATCCGTTCTTCTGCCTCAGTTATTCTGCTATTGATTCCTTCTAGTGTAGTTTTCATTTCAGTTATTGTATTGGTCATCTCTGTTTGTTTGTTGTTTAATTCTTCTAGGTCTTTGTTAATCATTTCTTGCATCTTCTGAATCTTTGCCTCCATTCTTATTCTGAGGTCCTGGATCATCTTCACCATCATTATTCTGAATTCTTTTTCCGGAAGGTTGCCTATCTCCACTTCATTTAGTTGTTTTTCTGGGGTTTTTTCTTGTTCCTTCATCTGGTACATAGCCCTCTGCCTTTTCATCTTCTCTATCTTTCTGTAACTGTGGTTTTTGGTCCACAGGCTGCAGGATTGTAGTTTTTCTTGCTTCTGCTGTCTGCCCTCTGGTGGTTGAGGCTATCTAAGAGGCTTGATGGGAGGCTCTGGTGGTGGGTAGAGCTGACTGTTGCTGTGGCGGTCAGAGCTCAGTAAAACTTTAATCCACTTGACTGTTGATGGGTGGGGCTGGGTTCCCTCCCTGTTGGTTGTTTTGCCTGAGGCAACCAAACACTGGAGCCTACCTGGGCTCTTTGGTGGGGTTAATGGCAGACTCTGGGAGGGCTCACGCCAAGGAGCACTTCCCAGAACCTCCGCTGCCAGTGTCCTTGTCCCCACGGTGAAACAGAGCCACCCCCCGCCTCTGCAGGAGACCCCCCAACACCAGCAGGTAGGTCTGGTTCAGTCTCCCCCAGGGTCACTGCTCCTTCCCCTGGGTCCCGATGCGCACACTACTTTGTGTGTGCCCTCCAAGAGTGGGGTCTCTGTTTCCCCCAGTCCTGTCGAAGTCCTGCAATCAATTCCCAGTAGTCTTCAAAGTCTGATTCTCTAGGAATTCCTCCTCCCGTTGCTGGACCCCCAGGGTGGCAAGCCTGACGTGGGGCTCAGAACCTTCACTCCAGTGGGTGGACTTCTGTGGTATAAGTGTTCGCCAGTCTGTGAGTCACCCACCCAGCAGTTACGGGATTTGATTTTACTCTGATTGCGCCCCTCCTACCGTCTCACTGTGGCTTCTCCTCTGTCCTTGGACGTGGGGTATCCTCCTTGGTGAAGTCCAGGGTCTTCCTGTCAATGATCGTCCAGCAGCCAGTTGTGATTCTGGTGCTCTTGCAAGAGGGAGTGAGAGCACGTCCTTCTACTCCGCCATCTTGGTTAATCCTCCTGTAGTTCTTCTTGCTTCTGCTGTGTGCCCTCTGGTGGATAAGGCTATCTAAGAGGCTTGAGCAAGTTTTCTGATGGGAGGGACTGGTGGTGGGTAGAGCTGGCTGTTGCTCTGGTGGGCAGAGCTCAGTAAAACTTTAATCCGCTTGTCTGCTGATGGGTGGGGCTGGCTTCCCTCCCTGTTGGTTGTTTTGCCTGAGGCGACCCAGCACTGGAGCCTACCCGGGCTCTTTGGTGGGGCTAATGGCAGACTCTGGGAGGGCTCACACCAAGGAGTACTTCCAGAACTTCTGCTGCCAGTGTCCTTGTCCTCACTGTGAGACCCAGCCACCCCCCGCCTCTGCAGGAGACCCTCCAACACTAGTAGGTGGGTCTGGTTCAGTCTCCTATGGGGTCACTGCTCCTTCCCCTGGGTCCCAATGTGCACACTACTTTGTTCCCCCCCCCCCCCCGTCCTGTTGAAGTCCTGCAATCAAATCCTGCTCTGTTTCCCCCCTTCCTGTTGAAGTCCTGCAATCAAATCCCGCTAGCCTTCGAAGTCTGATTCTCTAGGAATTCTTCCTCCTGTTGCCGGACCCCCAGGTTGGGGAGCCTGACGTGGGGCTCAGAACCTTCACTCCAGTGGGTGGACTTCTGTGGTGTAAGTGTTCTCCCACTTGTGCGTCACCCAGCCTGCAGTTATGGGATTTGATTTTATTGTGATTGCGCCCCTCCTACCATCTCATTGTGGTTTCTCCTTTGTCTTTGGATGTGGGGTGTCTTTTTTGGTGAGTTCCAGTGTCTTCCTGTTGATGATTGTTCAGCAGTTAGTTGTGATTCCAGTGTTCTCGCAAGAGGGAGTGAGAGCACGTCCTTCTACTCCTCCATCTTGAACCAGTCACTATTTAACATTTTGAGAAAGTATTTACAACACAAAGTTTTCCATTTCAACCACTGTTACGTGTAGAATTCAGTGGCATTAATTACATTCATATTGTTGGGCAACTATCACCACTCTCTATTTCCAAAAATTTTGCATCACTTGAAACAGAAACTCTGTAATTCTATGATAATTCCCCCATTACCCCACCGCAGCCCCTGGTAACCTCTATTTTAATTTTTGTCTCTGATGAATTTGACTATTTTAGATATTTCATGTAAGTGGAATCACACAATATTTGTCCTTTTGTGTCTGGCTTCTTTGCATAATTTTTTGAGTTTCATCCATGTTGTAGCAGGTATCAGAAAGGTATTCCTTTTTATGGTCACATGATGTTTCATTATAGGGATATACCATATTTTGTTTGTCCATTTATCTATTGATAGGCATTTAGGTTGTTTCCACCTTTTGGCTATTGTGAGTAATGCTACAATGAACATTGGTGCACAAATATAAATTCGAGTTCCTGCTTTCAATAACTTTGGGTATAAAACTGGGAGTGGAATTGCTAGATCATATGGTAATTCTATGTTTAGATCTTAGAGGAACAGAATTATACGTTTCTGGTAATGGTGGATTAGGCATTTGGACTACCCCACAGAAAACAGTTTTTAAAAACTAGATCAGATGTTTCTTGAAATCTTCTTAAAAACATTCAAGACCTCACCATATGACATGAAACTGGTTAAGATCTGGGGGAGAATAGGAAATTAGAGGGGTGAGCTTGGGCACTCAGGGCATCTTTGCTCTGGAAATATTTGCCAATCTGGAAAAGATAGTTGTGAGATTGTACTGCACTTCTGACAGCCCTGCAGGCCATTCTAAGGAGTAAGGGTCAGCTAGAAGTATGGGTAGCTCCTCTGCTTTAGGATTGGATACTGAAGGGAGAAAGGAGAACTAGAAGTAAAGTAGCTCCTGTATGGATTTCAGCCCACTTTTGAGTCTTCTGAGTTGCTCAGAAAATCATTAGTCCTAAAGTTGGAAGCATGTGATCCGGAATACTAATATTTGTGTGCTCTCTAGAGAAAGATGGCATTATCATAGGACTCAAACTCTTTCTAGAAATAATTTTGCAAATATAATCTCCAGTACTCAGTGGAAGACAAACAGGCATACATGAAGAAGAACCAGAGAAACAACAGATGTTGGAATGATCAGACAACACTGTAAAGAAACTGTGTTTACCATGTTCAAGAAGATAAGAGTTGACTGTGAAATTTTCAGAAGGAAATTGGAAACTATTGAAACTGCCATGGCAGATTTGAAAAAGAGAACCAAAAACAAACTCCAGAATGGAAAACACATAATTAAGAACTTAGGTAGATTTAATAGCATATTAGACACAACTGAAGACAGAATTAGTTTCTACCTGGTCTGTCTTCAAATTTACTATCTAGAATGAAGCAAGGATAGACAAAGGATGGAAAAAAGAGAAGGGAAGGGAAGAGACACAGAAGGTCTAACACACATTTAATTGGAGTCCCAGAAGAACACAGTCCAAAACAATGTTTTAAAAGACAATGACTCAGAATTTTTCAAAAACAGATGAAAAAATAATCCACAGATGCAAGAATCTTAGTAAATTCCAATGGGCTTAGTAATAAGTAATAAACAAGTCTATAGCTAGGTATTGGGTTGGCCAAAAAGTTCGTTTGGGTTTTTCTGTAAGATCTTACAAAAACCCGAACGAACTGGTCGACTCAGTACATCATAGTGAAACTACAGAATAACGAGAGAAGAATCTTAAAAAGAGCCAGGCAGGAGGGAATAAAAGGATTACCTTCAAAGGAGTAAGATTCAGACTGACAGCTGACTTTTCAACAGCAGTAATGGAAGCCAAAAGGTAGTTGGCACGGTATAGTTAATGTGATGAAAGAAAAGAACTGCTAACGTAGAACTATCTACCCCGTGAAAGTATATTTTTAAGATGAAATGAGACATTCTTGTAATAAAACATTGGGGAAAAATAAAGACTTCATGATAAATGAAAATGGAGAGAATCTTCAGCAGATCCACATTAGGAAATTCTAAAGGTGATCTTCAATTGCAAATGGAAAGTGAGAGGTGCAGGAAAGAATAAACAGCAATCAAAAAGGTAAACGTACTTGAATCTTAATACCACCTATATAGATAATAAAAATTATATATATATACACACAACAGAGAATGTATGGTTTCCAAAATAATAGAGGAGATAATAAAAATGGAATAATAAAATAAACAATGTAATAACAAAAAATATCAATAAAGGAATTCAAGAAAGGAGAGAAAAGAGAACATAAAATAGGTGAACCAAACAGAAATCATATAGTAAGATGATTGATGTAAACAGAAATGAATTAGTATTTTATATGAAACATAAATGACCTAAGTGACCCAGTTAAGAGACAAAGAATATCAGAATAAGAAGCAACACAGCATGTATAAAAGACACACCAAATAATTAATGAGATAGTGAAGGAACAGAAAAATACATCATGCAGATATTAAACAAAGGAAAACTTGTGTAGTTATAATAAATCAGGCAAAATAGGTTTTAAGCTAAAAGGTACAACTAGAGATAAAGAGAATCACATCATAATTTAAAAATTTACCAGGAAGATATAATAATTCTAAATTTGTTTGTAGTTAGCAATATGGTCTCAAAATCTATAAAGCAAAAACTGACCAAATTACAGTGGTAAATAGATAAATATGCAATTATGGTAAGAGATTTTTAATACATCTTTCAGATGTTTTGAAACAGAATAAGCAGACAAAAGATGAAGAAAACGCACCTTGCACCTAACAACTAAAAAATACACATTCTTCCCAAGCACATCTAATATGTTTACAGTCAGCATTGACCATATACAGGGCCCTAAAGTGGGTCTCAGTAAATTGCAAAAGACTGAAATGGTACAGAATATGTACTCTGACCACAGTGCAATAAAGATACACTTCTAAATTACCCATTAGACTACATTAGATATTTTGAATGAATAATAATGAAAATACTCCATGTGAACACTTCTGGGATGTAATTAAAGCACTACTTCGAAGAAAGTTTATAGACTTGAGATGCACATCTGAGAAAAGAAAGGCTGAAAATTAAAAATTAATTAACCCAAGACGTAAGAAAGTGAATAGGAAAATAAACATGATGAAAGTTGGAGGAAATAATAAATAGATCGGGTGCCTGTAGAGAGCAGTTACCCTTGGCCCAGTGCGTCGGGACTGCAGAAGGGCACCTAACACGGTCCTGCTGGTTTCTCTGTCGGTGAGATGGAGAAACGGGCCTGGAGAAGAGCTCATCACTGCTGGACAGTCCTACTCAAAGGATGCGGATTAAGCAGTTTATCAAACTAAAGGACCGTCACAATGGCCACCCGAGGCTTGTCCTAGCGCTGCTTCCCACATAGTTTTCTAAAAACATCGAGTCACGACTTAAAGAGTACAAAGCTGCCACCCGCCACCTGCCACCACCCAGTGGATGGCAAGTTCTGTGGAAAACTTTTTCCAGATGGCCTCTCCTCTCTCTCCTCCCACCCCTCGTCCCTCCTGGTCTGATGCTGTGATGTCTCATCGTCTGTCTGTCCACGGGCACAGGCGTCCTCAAGCAGAAAGGCCACGTGCGACATCAGGCCCGGTGGGCCCTGTAACCACCCAACACTCTGTCTGAATGTGCACCTGAGCCCCTGCAGGAGATCCACATCCTCTCCTGGAGACCCGTGTGCAGGGGAGGGGGCACAGTCCAGGAGTCCTGCATCGGCGTGACCAGCTCAGCGGCCGACGCATCGCCAGCCTGTCTGCCCCACTGTGGCGACAGAGTCCTGACACTGCCTGCGCCCTGTTATCTCTTGGGTGATGGGTCGCACCTGAGACGACCACGTGATAAAGTTCTTCGTGAACTGAAAAATGCTAAATGAATGTCAAGCACTACTGCTATTCATGTTTTATCTCAGTTGCTTTGAGCAAATCACGCTAACCCTTGGGTATTAGTAAAGTTTCTGACTGTACGGGTTGTTCCCTGAATGTCTCAGAAACATTTTCTGAATTTGCCTACATCAGCCAAGCATTCCTTCAGAATTGGAAACATGCTTTGAAGTTTAGCTCTGTCATGATTAAACTTTTTGTAAATTTTAAATTATATTAAAGTGAACACGTTGCCAATTTTTTTTAAATTTGGAAATAGAAAATAAAAGGCCAGAATCTCAACCCTAAGGACAATCACATTAACATTTTACTCATTATCCTCCAGTTCTTTCTCTAGATTATTATTTTTTTTAGCGTTTACGTATTCATAAGTAGTTTAAACTGGATTTTTGGAAGCTGCTGGTAAACCGTAAAGTACTGGAGAGAATTTTTCCCAGAGGAATTGCTGTGTGTTGTGGGCTTATTCCCATCATAAGGAAAAGCATTCATAATAAAATAATTTGCTGTTATGATTTATCCAGCTGTTGTTGAGAAAAGAGGCAATGACCCCTCAGCGTTCTTACAAGTTCCTTAGGGATTTCCTTTGCTTTGACTCGATCTAAATTACTTATTCTTCTAGTGATTTTTAAAGAAAGGTACAAAGCTGAGATGTCTCCTGAGCCCTCGTATATCTGAGAACGCCATTCTGCATCTCAGCCTTTACCTCTGAAAACTTTTTTTCCTTGTGCTTTGGCTTTCACAGCGATGAACAGTTGAATTCTGGGAGCGCTGTCCGTTTTGTTCCTTTCTGTGTAAGCCTGTTGTTTCTAGCTGGAGGCTTTCAGCAGTTAGTCCCCAGCGTTCTGACAAATGTCATCAGCAGGTCCTCCAACAAAGCGGGCAGGCCCCCTCCTCAAACACGTTTGGGAAGTAGGTGTTGTGAGCGCAGGACTGCTGGTGTGCATATGGTGAAACACAGAGTTAACTTGTATTTTACAAATGTATTTAACACCGGGACCCTTTTGAGTTCGTGGAACACCAGCAGCTCCTGGGAAATGCCCAGTTTGGGATCAGTTGGCTTATAATTTTAATTGTATTTATATTTAAGTTCTCAAAACAAAAGGCAGAGTCTGTCTAGGTCGGGGGGGGGGGGGTCTCTTTTTACTGTTTTCTTTGTTCGTTTTGATCTGGAATGCAGGATTCTCTTCTCTCTCTTTGCTTGCATTTATTTACTTTGCTTTAAAAAATTGTGGTAAAACATACATAACAAAAACTTTACCGTTTTAACCATTTTTAATTGTATATAGTTCAGTGGCATTAAGCACATTCACATTGTTGGGCAGCCATCAAGGATTCCCTTTTAAATTACACATCCATTTTTTTCATCTCAAAAAAGTTTCCTTAAATTCGCTGACGAGCATGTCTTCACCAGAGCTCCTACTATGTGCTGGTCACTGTTCTGAGCACTGGGAACACAGGAGGACACGAGAATTTGGGTTTTGTTGCTGTTTCTGTTCCAGCTGTCCTGGCTTTGTCCTTGGGATTCTGCGCTGCTTCCTGGCTGCCAGCTTTCACTGTGTCCCTGAATTTAACCTGTACTCTGAGTGAGATGCTTCTCATTTCTCCTTGGCAGTTTTGGTCTTTTCTGCTTTGATCATGTTTTAAATCACTGCACTATGTTTCAGTTTCTCTGCATTTCTTTTTTTCTTATTCTGCCTGTCTTCTTTTTTAGATCAGCCTATTTTAAATTTCTGCTTGTTCTTTCTTTATGGCTTTCGGCTTCATAAATACCATGTTTCCTCAAGTCTCACTGAGTATGGAAGTGGTGTTTTCTACAGTGTGCCTTAGTTCCTTTTAAAAATAGTGTTCAGAGTTGGGATCTTCCCAAATCTTCCAGGTGATCTTCCCTTCCTTGTTCTGAAGCTCCGCACAGATTTCCTTTTCTGCTCACTCACCCTCAGCTGAAAAGGGAGGATAAAGGCCCAGGGGCTGGTGGCTCGGTACACCTGGGGCTGTTAAAGCACCTTTGCAGACTCACCTGTAACGGACGGCAGGTTGGTGTCAGTTTCTCCGGGCCCGTTTCCCAGATGAGAGTTAGCGTCTGTGTCAGCAAGAGCGTCGCCTCCCTCAGCTCACAGACCATGTGGGTGGGGACAGAAGCAGCTGCTCCTGCCCTGGGCGCTGGCACCCGGCTGTCCCTGTGGCATCACCCCACACCTCCCACGGGGGAGCGACTGCTGCAGGCCTGCCCTCCTTCCCACCCAAGGATTCTCTGTGCTGTGGTTTCCACGTGTTCAAGACTGAGAGAGTCAAACGGGAGGAGCCGGGAGAGGACAACAGGCCCGCGTGGCTAACGCGGAAGCCCCACAGGAGGTGCGCGGGGCCGCGGCTCCCGGGCTGGGGCACGCAGCGTGTTATCTGTGTGAGCAGGAGGTGGGGCGAGAACGGAGGGTCGCCCCTCCCCTCACCCCAGCATCCAGGTGGACCCGGCACGCGTGGGTCACTGACGTTTCTTCATCCTGTCTCGTCTGTTTCTAGCTTGTAGAAATTCCTCCAGATTCTGTGAGTAGGTTGGACATGGGTGTCCTAGTTTGGGGGATTTTTAATCCCGCCCTTTTGCATCATCACTGGTCTTTTAGTGAGAAGCAGGAAGAGGCCGCTAGCAGGTGTCATTTTAAACGAAAGCCTATAATTAAATTCTTGACTTGGAAGGTGGGAAAAACCTATTAAACAACAGTGTCTTTCTTTTCTGTTATTAACACATGGTGATACGGTATGCAGTAATGTTTAGGATAAAGACCGGGTTTGAATCCCAGTTTCCGTATTTATCAGTGGCTGCACTTGACACATCATTCACTAATTGTACCTGCACTTATTTTTGTATATTCATCGTCAGGTCAGAAAAGTGTGAGTTCAGGTTCCCTCTGTTCTGAGTCCATCTGTATAGTATACTCCTAAACACACAGGAAAAGCCAACGCCATCGATTACAAATACTTTGGAAACCACACTTGGTTTCTCGGTCACTGTAACTGACTATTCCAGTTTCAAAGCCACCTATAAGAAATCATGCAGAGGAACTATATGTGTAATCTTTCTGAAGACTGCTTCAAACTAATTTTGCTTTTTATTACGTCTCTAACCAAGTAAAGGTCATCGGACAGGGAAAAGTTCACCAGGAGTGGGGCTGGGCTGAGGGGGTGTCTGGCCCCTGACTATAACACCTCTGTGTTCTGGTTTGTACTCACTCACTGAATGGATTTCCTTATGTTCAAAAATCTGCCAAACAAACAGGCTAAAAGCCAGCATAATTTTAAAAAATTATTTATTCCAAGTTCCACTGGTTTAAGGTTTTTCATAAGTTATTACAGAACTGAATGCTGAAATCAGAAACAGACGTTCAAAGTTGTAGCATTTACAACAAAACTGATATCTCCGTGACTGATTTAAAGGATTCACAGTGTTCCCATCATTTAGAATCCATGAGGAAAGTTTCGAAGTCCAAATCCAAGTCAGAAACAAGGGCATTTACGAAGTCATCGATAGAAGGACACTTCTGAAGCATACCTGCGAACGAAGAAAAGATCAGCTGACTCGTTCTCTGCAGAGACAGTACACAGGGACGAAGACATACATCAAATCTGCGTGGTCAGGGGACATTCGGCTTTGTGAACTGAGAGCTTGACTGCGAGGACGTTTCAAAAAGTCCTGGGCAAGCGCGTGGGCCCCGAAGCTATTTCTTGTTTTAATGCCTTTTTTACTCTCTAACCAACTCTTAGCTTAGAGATTTAGAGCCAAATATGTTTCCCGGGGGTTTTTATTTTGCACATATTACTATACACTTGGAGTGATGTCAGAAGACTTAATTTTTCAGCTGTCTTTGGGCTGATTCAGAATTTAATATGTTTAATTACCTGCCAAGTGTTATTATCAAGTTCTGTGCACTTTAAAATCATTCAACTGTTAATCATCTTGCAGAAGTCTTAGACACAAGTTATTGGCTTTCCTCCAGACCTGCCTGTTTTGGAGAACTCCTAATGTCTGGTTCTCAAATTTCCTCATCTGACATACAAGGTTGCAATAAAGCTAGAATAAGAAGCTGTATTGGAAAGCAGTGAGGCACCCTGTCTAGCGTATAGTAACAATTCAATAAAAAGCTGAATTTATCTCCACTCTTCACTCAAAGAAGCCAAAGACAACATTCAAGCAATCAACCCTGTGGCCCCGACCTGTGCTCTTGGCACGTAATGCTAACTCAAGGTTGGACAGGGCTCTCTCACCAGTATTTAATTTGAGGGATGGATCCTGTAAAATGAATTCCAACACCAAGACATTAAAAGATTACCAGAGTCCCTATTTCCTCTAAATCGTCAGTGCAATTCAGTTAACATGCCTTGAGTGTTTGCTGTGTGAAGGACCAGGCCAAGTCACAATATGAGGGCAAGAAGGACACAATCACAAAAGTAAACCATGTGGAACTGGATAGCCATATGGGGAAAATTAACCTTGACCCCTGTCACATACCGTACATAACCATTAATGTGAGATGGGCACAGACCTAATTGTAAAAGCTAAAATTATTAAGCATCTAGAAGAAAATATAGAATATGTTTGTGACTTTGAGGTAGGCAAAGGTCTCTTAGGACACAGACGGTAATAACCATAAAAGAAAAAAAGATACATTAGAGTTCATCAAAACTTAAAACTTCCAGCCTTGCAAAGAAACCATCAAAAAAAATGAACAGGTAAATGACAGAATGGGAGAAAATACTGACACAACACATATGTCACATAGGACTGGTAGCCAGAATATATAAAGGACTCCAACTCATCATAAAAATACTTTTAAAAATAAAAAATGGACGAAAGATTTGAGCAGACCTTTCACAAAAAAAGATATCTGAATAAACACGGAACTAACAGGCCCTGAGAAGACACACATCACTGTCATCCAGGAAAAGAAAACTAAAGCCACAAAGAGACACCATGATGTTCCACCAGGATGGCTGAAGTCCCAGGGCTGAAGACACCAAATGCAGTCAAGGCCTTGGGTGCCATGGCTTGTCGTCCAGCAGGGGCAGAGGGTGAGACGCGAGAGCCCTTTAGAAAAAGGTCCAGCAGTTTCTATAAAGCTCAGCACACACCTGCCCCGTGACCCAGCTGTTTCCTCCTAGGTATTAACCAAGAGAAATGAAGGCACGTTCCCAGCAGCCTAAAGTGGAACAACACAAGTTCCCATTACCAGGCTGCAGATGGACGTTCATGGTGTCTTCACACAATGGAATGACACCAGCAAGCAACGAAAAGGAAAGAACTCCTGACCCAGACAACACCTCGGGCGGGCCTCAGACACAGTGCGTTGCACACAAGGGCCCACACAAAGCACACGCTGCCTGTTTCGTTTATATTCACTTCCAAAACGGGCCGGACTAACCCATGGCGAAAAAAAATTGGAACAGTGGTTGCCTTTGGGAGTGGGGATGGCGACCGACCCAGAAGGTCCTGGTGTGATGGGAAAGTTCTCATCTGGACAGTGGTTTGTGACACCCAGGTATAGACCTCGTCAAAATTCAGTAAACGGAACATTAAGGATTTGTGCATTTCACCATATGTAAATGTTACCTCAAAAAGAAACGTAACCGACACTGAACTCTAGTTAACGCTACGCACACAGAAGTGTCTGGGGTAAAACATACTTATGTCTGCACCTTGTTTCGAAAAAATATATATATGATGGGTGGATGGAATGGACAGATGGATACGTGACAAAGCAGAGCAAAATGTTAATTGTAGACTCTAAAGGGCAAGTATATGAGTGTTTACAGTTCACGTGACTTTTCTGAATGCCTGAAAAATTTCCACATAAAGCGTTCGGGGAAAAGTCAGTTTGGGGTGTTAATAGCACACAAATGGCAGCCAGTGGGAGAACAGAGGGGGAAGGATGACTTGCAGTGGAGAGATTCCGGAGGCTCCGTGGAGCAGATGGGATCCTGGAGAAACGTGAGAGATGCGGAAGGTTCAGGCTCAAATTAGGGCCTTTGCGGTGGAGAGGGCGGCCTAGGAAAGGCACCCGGTGGGCGGCGCACAGAGCGTCTGGGGTCTGGAGGGAGGTGACCAGGAACAGAGCACCGGGGAACCAACCGCTCATGACGTTTGGGTGCCATCCGCAGTGGAACGCAGAGCTTGGGGCAGGCGCAGGGCTGGACCCACGGACACGGTCATTCCCCCTGGGGAGCACGGCCGTGGCGGAAACAGACCAAGGACTGGCTTGTGCAGTGGACATAAAGCAGTAGCTCCAACACGTGCTTGTCAGCCGCTAACCAGACCTGGTGCAGTTAACAGCAAGAATACTGTACGATTGGAAACTGCTGGCCAAAGTAGTTTCATCTTTGTTCAAGTTCAGATGATCATATCTCCATCGCAGGGAGTATTTGAGGACTAAGGAGCGGCTACTGGAAGAGAATTTCATTGCTGCGTCTTTACTGGCAAAACTCAAGTTTCAAAGCAATTTTCTTTCCACAGTAAAATAATCTTTATGGATGAGAAAGGCCTCTCCTCTGGTCCCGCTGTGTCACTAATGACAGGAACGTGGCAGCTTTGACAATGGCTAAAGCGGCGCATTTCACTTTGTGTCTCTGAGATGCGGGTTTTCACTTAAACAGATGCAGTCAGAGCCTAATAAATCCGGTTTATGCTTTTCCTACGTGCCAGGTTTCTTAATGCAGAGAACAGTTGTAGGGAAAACACTGAAACGTGGCTGGTCAAATGTGTTATCCTGTTACACCATTTCCTTCCTTGTAATGTTTGAAAACATCCTATAATTTCAAAGGACTGGCTGTTTATAATGAAACGGTTACAGAACGGTCAGAGGTGGAGCCGACCGTGCAGTCGAGCTTGGCCCTCCCGCCCTGTGAAGTGTCACGTCCACTCCACAAGCTGCCCACGTTCACAGGGCCCTGCTCGGTCCTCCGCGGCCGCGCCTAAGGGGCACACGCCCCCTGCGAGGCCCACCTCCAGCCACTTCTGCGCCTCAGAGAACGGCAGTCGTGGCGACAGTGGGGGAAGAACATAACACGCTCAGGGTAGTTTTAAATAAAATCCGGTCAGAGATGAATGGTTCAGTAATTGTGTGTGTGATGTGACTGGTAAAGCTGAAGGTTCAAAAAGGAGGGAACCCAGACCGAGAGGGATGGGGGAGTTACCGGGGCAGGGATTCTCCTGGAATATGGCTGCGGTGTCCTCGCTTTAATTAGATCGAAGTGTTTGGCAAGTGTCAACCTGAACTAACTTCCGCACAGAGAATTAAAAGAGAAACACAATGTTTTCAGGCAGTCCCACAAATAAGAAAAATTGAAATTGGCTTTTATGTATGTGGATGGTAAAAAGATTCCAAGAACTCTGAGGTTTTTACAAAAGCTGACAAACATGTCCCCTTTGTCTTCAAGTCTTAGTCTTAAAAGGGTGGTGATGAGATGTGCAATTTCGCAGGAGCCCCGGGAACCCGGCTGGAGGTGCCGAGTCCACGAGCGGGCGAGTTCACACACGTTTCTCTGTGCACATCACCTGAGTCGGGGGTCGGGGGGCTGAAACAGTAAAACAAAACCGAGGGCAGCTTCACACCTGAAAAGGGAAGCGTGGACGGCGATGTAAGAAAAGCAGGTGTGCCGGGCCCGCCGGCCGAGTCCTCGCGGAAAGACGGCGGCTCCATCTGTCCGCCCTCCTCGGAGCCACGGCAGTTGCGGAGGATGACTTAGTTTCTTTTCCTCCTCGTTTTACCAGAGAGGCAAATGCGCTGATAAAAACTGGGACAAGCCCGAACCTTTTGGTCCTGACTGCTCTGCTCAAACCACGTGTTCCGGGACCTCGAAGGACGGGGCAGCTGCCCTAAAAGGCCTGACGGCCCTGAGTTTCGGTCTCGAGGGCTGCAGACTGCGTCGCGAGGCAGGAGGGGCTTCTGCTCTGCGCCGGCATCATGGTCCTGCTCGGAGGCCCCGGCACTGGGGCAGCTGGGGGGCAGGCCTCGCTGCCCAGCTCGGCGCCCACCGTGCCCCTCCGGGACCTGCTCCCGGGGCGGAGGACAAGCGGCCGGGGACCACGGGGCGGGTGAACGCGGCACCCGGCGGCCCCGAGGAGCTCGTCCGCGCCCTTCGCCGGCCCCGGAAACCGCTCGCTCTCAGCTGCGCTTCGGCTTCTCCCTTTGACTCCGTGGTGACCTCTGCACTGTTCCCCCAAACTCCTTTTCTGCTCGGTCAGTCTAAGTTGGTTCTGTTTCTTTCAAGAAGATTGCCAGTTGATGAAAAGATGAGTTCACACGTTATGAAGAGGGGCTGAGCGATGCCCGGGGGACACTGATATTTTTGTCTGATTAAGGACCAACTTCGTAGACTCAGGGTTTAGACTAGAAGCAGGTGGTTTTTGTTTCTTCTTTTTTCATTTAAGTGACCATGTCTTCTTTCCCACAGATAAAGTAAACAGGTGACACACAAGCAGGCTTTCCTCTCAGATTCCCTCTCTCCAAGCCCACTGGTGGGGAAAGGAGAGGGGCCCTGGCCCGAGAGGGGAGAAAGACAGCTCTGCCCGCAGCCCTGGCCGCTGCAGTGGGAGGTGGGCACGGCGAGGGGGCAGGAACACTGCCCCAGCAGCTCCAGGGTCCTCCTGAAATGGGTGCCTTCCTGGTGGGATCGGGAAAGGGAACACCCTTCTGACTGTAGGCCTCAAGGTGCAGTGGAGGCCCCTGGGTTGGGTCTGTGTCCCCGGCTGCCCCAGAGAGGGAGGTGGGTGTGGTCCTAACCCCTCTCAGGCCAGGCCCTCAATGCCTGAGGTGGTCGGGACACGGAACTCCCCCCCCCAGTTCTTTTTTTTTTTTTTTTTCCACATACACACTGTTTTTTATTTTTGCAAGAGATAAATAGACTGACATCAAGCATTGTACATGGATGACCACAACAAAAGCAACAATGATTGCAATTACCAAACATGAAACACACTCATACTATGTCATAATATTGACATTCAGTCCAGTAATCCTCCACTGTAGCAGCTCCTTTACTTTGCAGTGAAAATTGATTTGTATATTCTTTGCCTCTGAGCCCTTGTGGGATTTTTTTTTTTTTAATTCAAACAGAAAGTCACAAAAATTATACTCATCCTCATCAGTTCACTCAGTCCCATGTAATTAATTTTTTTGTTCATCTTGATCTTTTGTTAGCACTTTTATGAGTTCATCAGTTTTTCATTAGAGTTCTGAAAATGCTTATTCATTCAGTTCAGCAGTACCGTCAGTTACCAGAAACCTGTACTTGTCAGTCTTTTCCATGAATTTCTTGAAGATGAAACCCTTTTATAGGAACATATTTGCAAAAGCATCAGAGTACACCCAGAACTGTCTGTAAATGACAAAAGACTTAAAAATGACCACGGTTAAAGATTTGATGAAAGTTCATAATAATGCAGTTGACAAGAAAATTAGCTATTTCTGAGATATACATTTTAAAGTAATAACTAGGATTATGACTTATAACATTATACCAGAACACGTAAGATTTTTAGAAATTTCATGTAATGTCTGAAACATTTATATTAACATATTTCCATACAAATAACCCAATGAAAGTTTAGTATTAGTTGTTTTGTTTGTTTTTTTATACTGCAGGTTCTTATTAGGCATCAATTTTATACACATCAGTGTATACATGTCAATCCCAATCGCCCAATTCAGCACACCACCATCCCCACCCCACTGCAGTTTTCCCCCCTTGGTGTCCATATGTCTGTTCTCTACATCTGTGTCTCAACTTCTGCCCTGCAAACCGGCTCATCTGTACCATTTTTCTAGGTTCCACATACATGCGTTAATATACGATATTTGTTTTTCTCTTTCTGACTTACGTCACTCTGTACGACAGTCTCTAGATCCATCCACGTCTCAACAAATGACTCAATTTCATTCCTTTTTATGGCTGAGTAATATTCCATTGTATATATGTACCACAACTTCTTTATCCATTCGTCTGCTGATGGGCATTTAGGTTGCTTCCATGACCTGGCTATTGTAAATAGTGCTGCAATGAACATTCGGGTGCATGTGTCTTTTTGAATTACGGTTTTCTCTGGGTATATGCCCAGTAGTGGGATTGCTGGGTCATATGGTAATTCTATTTTTAGTTTTTTAAGGAACCTCCATATTGTTCTCCATAGTGGCTGTATCCGTTTACATTCCCACCAACAGTGCAAGAGGGTTCCCTTTTCTCCACACCCTCTCCAGCATTTGTTGTTTGTAGATTTTCTGATGATGCCCATTCTAACTGGTGTGAGGTGATACCTCATTGTGGTTTTGATTTGCATTTCTCTAATAGTGATGTTGAGCATCTTTTCATGTGCTTCGTGGCCGTCTGTATGTCTTCTGTGGAGAAATGTCTATTTAGGTCTTCTGCCCATTTTTGGATTGGGGTGTTTGTTTCTTTAATATTGAGCTGAATGAGCTGTTTATATATTTTGGAGATTAATCCTTTGTCCATTGATTCGTTTGCAAATATTTTCTCCCATTTTGAGGGTTGTCTTTTCATCTTGTTTATGGTTTCCTTTGCTGTGCAAAAGCTTTGAAGTTTCATTAGGTCCCGTTTGTTTATTTTTGTTTTTATTTCCATTTCTCTGGGAGGTGGGTCACAAAGGATCTTGCTGTGATTTATGTCATAGGGTGTTCTGCCTATGTTTTCCTCTAAGAGCTTTATAGTGTCTGGCCTTACATTTAGGTCTTTACTCCATTTTGAGTTTATTTTTGTGTATGGTGTTAGGGAGTGTTCTAATTTCATTCTTTTACATGTAGCTGTCCAGTTTTCCCAGCACCACTTATTGAAGAGACTGTCTTTTCTCCATTGTATATCTTTGCCTCCTTTGTCATAGATTAGTTGACCATAGGTGCGTGGGTTAATCTCTGGGCTTTCTATCTTGTTCCATTGATCTATGTTTCTGTTTTTGTGCCAGTACCATATTGTCTTGATTACTGTAGCTTTGTAGTATAGTCTGAAGTCAGGGAGTCTGATTCCTCCAGCTCCGTTTTTTTGCCTCAAGACTGCTTTGGCTATTCGGGGTCTTTTGTGTCTCCATACAAATTTTAAGATGATTGATTTGTTCTAGCTCCGTAAAAAATGCCATTGGTAAATTGATAGGGATTGCATTGAATCCCCCCCAGTTCTTTTAAAATCAGATATGAAAGCAACCATACTCTTACATTTCAGACACAGCGCCAGTGCTTGGTTTAAATGAAGGTGTGTCTGTCAGGTTTCTGTTTGAGGTCCACAGGTATCATTTATTTAGGAGACAACAACCCAGCTCTGAAAGGCGGCAGAAGAGCTGGCGTGCGGGGGGGGGGGGGGGGGGGTGGCGCTGGGCAGGTTAGGGTCTTAGGCCGAGTGGAACATTCCCTGGCTCAGCACAGCATCTTATAATTTAAAATTTCAGTCCATTCTCCTCTCTGACTATCCCGAAGTTTTCCTCTGAAGGATTACCAAGGAGGAAAAGAGTGGAAAGATAACTCTTCCTTAGAAGGCACTGATGCAAGGGCTTGAGCTACCCCATCAGCCACCTGGTTAGGGACTTCAGACCAGTCACGTAACTTCTGGAACTCCCTTCTTCCGCTAGAAGCAGAGGCAGACTGGTAGAGTGAAACATAATGTTTGAAGATCGTAAAATTTGGCATAATGTCATCTACTTTGCTGGATTGTTACAAGGATTAAATAAAGTGCGTTTAACTCATGGAAAATTGCTCCATAACTGGTAACGGTAACCATCAGATCGCAAGTTCAAGAGCTGAAGGATGAGGCTGCTTACTTTTCTGCACAAGTTCAATTTCAAAACTCTGGTCTTTGATTAAGTATTTAGGGTATTATCATCAAACACAGTCACAAGCTAACTACCCAGCTAATGAATCATCGCTTGCTTTGCTTTTTTCTGGCTTTCGCCATCTGCTTTTTATGAGATAACTGTTTATCTACGGAAAGGTGGAAACAGAAGAAGTAACTAGAGTCGATCCATTTTCTGCCTGTCAGCAGCTGTGATAGAAGGTTTATCAGGAAGAGATCACTGGACAGCAGTGATGATCACACAGGGCTGTGAATGGCAACCACGGTAAATTTTATGTTCTATACACTTAGCCACAACTTAAAAAAGAAGTGACCGCAACTACTGAGCCTGTGATTCGCCTCCATGTTCAGCTGCCGTGGCTCCGTCCTCTGTCACCAAACATCGGGTTGTCCCCACAGACTGGGCAACGAGCGAGGGGTCTGCGTGTCTCCAACACCACCTCGGTTCTAGAACCCATCGTGACAGTTCACGGCTGCTTTTCATGCTGAAATAATTGCGTGTGTCAAACTTGGCTCCGACTGATGAAGGATTCCAGCGCAGAGGCTGGCCTGGCATCTGAAGAGGCTCAAGTGAACTTCACGCGATCAGAGCTCATCCCAGAGCTGCCTCTCCCGGGCCTCGGGCGGCTGGCTCATCTTTCTCTCCTTTGAAGTCCTGGGCTGCGAGGCTGCAGCTGCTACACCTTTTCCTAAAGGTGGTTCCCACTATCTGCAGCCAGTTCTCGGGAGAACAAGGATGTCAGCCAGAAAGTGAAATTCCTTTCCTCCTCTGAACTCAAGAACTCTCCTGCCCCCTCGGCTGGGCTAATACCTGTCACACTGGAGCCATGGCTCTGCCTCTGGGGTCCCTGCCTGCAGGGCTTCCTGCTGGGTGGGAGCTAACCCAGCAAGGGGAGCCCACGGACGTGCTCTGTTTACTAATCAGTTTATTCTGATTTCGTAGTCAGATTCAACAATTCCATTTACCAGTTACATTTCTGGGTTACAAAACATCTTGCCTTTTGAAGCTCCATGTCTTCCTTAAACAAACACACCCACACATTAAACACGTACACACCCTCTGAAAAAATCAGCGCGTTTACAGAAGGGAGGCCTCGGCCTTGGGAAGCCAGGTGCCCGCTTCCACTGCTTTCTGGAAGAAAGCGCTCAGCTACTGCAGAGGCCACGCTGAGTAAATATCCAGACACGCCAAGGCAGAGGGGTTCTATTTACTTGGCTATTATTCAGGGTGCCATCCACCCTGTTACTGAACCTGTGTGGTAGGTCCTGTAGCGCCACTAAATGCTAGGTCTGGCTTCCCTGATGTGCTTTCCTCACGTACTCCTGTTACTGTGTGCAAGAAAAGAAGGTTTCTGCCAGTGAGTGTGCTGTGAAGTACCACAGCCGGCCCTGCGTTCATGCATTCTCACTCAGCAAATCTTATTTTGCCATAAAACCACTACTATGTGGAAGGCAGCTGACACCTTGTCAGGTCTAGTTCGCATGTGCGGCCTTTCAGATCTGTCTCTGTGATGTCCTGCCCGGAGAACGCAACAGTATCTTCTTTGAGCATCAGTGTACCAGGCAACTCAGTCACCGAAAATTATGAAAGAGCAGAGGGGAGATACAGTGCAACATGCACGCAACTACTTCCAAAGCAGAAGCTTCCTGGTCTGACCTGAATGAGAAGTTTAAGAGACTAGCAGTGCACACAAGACGGGTCGGAGCGCCTGAGTTTGCCTACTGGTTCTCCTGCTTGCCACGGTGTGACCTCGGGCAGGAAGAGGTCACCTAAGCGCCCCTGGGACGGCTGAGAGAATGAAACGGGGGAACGCGTGCAACGTGCTTAGCACAGCACCTGGCAAAGCACCCAGCACGGGTCACAGTGGTTCTCGTTACCGCTACGTTGCCAGCACCGCTCTCCCTCCTGTCCGTTCAACTGGAGAACACCGAAGTAGCAGAGGTTAGTCTTACTGGTAATATCCAACATAAAGTATCTTAGGAAAATCAGTACACAAGGCTACTGCAACATGTTAATAAAATTCCCACTCTGAAGTGAAAAAAAACGTGCAGGAAGAAGACAAAAATGAATGTGGGGCTGAAATTCCAATTATTTTGAGGGTGTGATTTAAGATTTTAAGAATTTTTTAAAGCTCTGTTTTGTTTAAACTGCTTGAAGGGAAAATGTAAGTGGAGTTTCGCTATTGTCCTGACCCTACAGCTTAAACTAAACATACTCAGTGCTATAAGAAGAGGGATTAAGAAACTAAACGTGTCTTATTTGACGTACCCTGACATGTGATGGGGTCAAAAAAGAACTTGATCATGGTAGCCAAATGTTTTGAGATGTGCAAATTCTGAGATTAAGGAGGGATTATTCTATCTTACAAACTTTAATGTAAAGATGAACTGTTAAGCAAAGAAGAAAATTAGGTTTAGGTATAATCATGCCTTAATCTAGTTTCATTATTAGTGATGTTACATAATAGTCACAAGGGAAAAGTTTCTTTTAGAGGTAGCTGAAAAGACTCAAACACTAGAAGATACCTTGCAAAGGATCTTTCAGGAGATGAACCAGTTAAACCAGGAGAAACCTTCCCATCTCCATGCTCTCTGGCAACATTTCAGGAGGTGCTTAGCAAATGTCAGTTTCAATTCTTCCACTGAAATCTGCTCGAAGTCTCTACCAGTGCGAGTTTACCCTCATCAGTGGACTCTGGAGTGCAGATTCCTCAGTGGGTGCCCAGCATCAGCCCCGCCAAGACGCTTGCGGCCCCGAATTCCTTAGCCCTGGAAGCTCTGAGCCCCCTCCTGTCAGCTGCGAGTCTAGGGTGAGAGCTTTGAGGAGGTGACACCTGCTTTTCTAACAGCACACTGGTACCCATGCGCCAGGAACATCATCTGTAACGACCGTCTGTAAAGAACACGTTATGATGTTTCCCCTAAGCAGTCAGAAGACTCCAGAGAATACTATCTACGTTCCTGTTAGAAAGTTGTCTACGCACCATGATCTGGAAACAGAAACGTTGGTGTTTCTTGCAATGCGTCCCCTACAGGGTACCTACCCAGAAGAGAAAGGCTCTGAGACCTTAGTGCAGTCAGGCTGCAGGGGCACCGTCCTGGATGCTACACAAGGGGAGACGGCCCGTCCCATGCACGCAGCAGGCAGAGAGCAAGTCCGCTGCTGTTCAGAGAAAACGGCCAAGAGGAGCACGGCCCACCCAAAGTGAACAGCGGCTGAAAGCCTGTCCAGGGGGACGGGTGCTGGTAAAGGGCTCTGCACCACCGAGGGGGCCCATCGGCTTCTCTCGGCCTTACCTCTGTTCCCGTGAAGGGAGTCGCACGCCCCCCAGAGCAGCGCGGGTGCATTAAGGGGCCACTGTCCCCACTCCTCTCTGGAGAGTGGCTCTCCTTGTGGCATGCTGTCATCTGTTATAAACCTGTTATAAAGCAGACTATCTGGAAGCGGGAGGGCAGGAGCAGGGGCTGGACCATGACCGCCAGTGAGCGTGCAGTGGACACACTCGTTCGCTCAGGGCCAGAACCACGCGAGGTGTGCAATGCAAAGTGCGGTCAACACGTTACAAGTTAAAATTCTGTTTAAAACTTACTTTCCCAGAGGCTTTTCATCATCTTTGCTAGCAAAAATTATGTTGGTTGAATTTATTCACTGAAACATTTGACAATAAAATAGGGGGGAAAATCCAAGGGTAGTAGAGGCTTCTGGGCTAAGTTAATAGAAGGAAAGGCCTGTCGCTTCCTGGTAAAGGCCGACTCCTCCTACCCAGGTGAAGAGATCAACGCGCATGTGGTTCCCACCACCCTACACCCCAAATTATACAGAATGCCCATCGGTTTCTAGCATGCGGGACGCGGTTATCTGCCTGATGTGTCAACAAGACACCGTAACCCACAGGAGGTGCTTATTCCTGGGGTCCCAAAGTGCATTTGTTCAGAAAAGTGAAAAATGGCGCTTTTTCCAGGAGGGCATTTCCCACGTGTTCTCCGGGTTTATCGTGTCTTTGAAACGCCAGCCTTGTGTTTCAGCCTCAGCTCTTCGCATCTCTAACTCTACTATCTGTTCTCTCCAAGCTTGACCTTTGCTATTTATAAGCAAAGAATGTGATGAGCTCTAGGAAGGGGGCGGCCCGCCTCCAGAACAGACTGGACACATGTCGGGGACAGGGGGCAGTGGACGCGGCTGCAGACTCGGGTCCGAGGCCTGCTAGCGTGAGGGGCGTGTCCAGAGCCCCCCGAGGCAGGCGGCCTGTCCTGCCCACTTAGGTCTGCACCCTCCGCATGGCCCCTTCCCCCAGTGCTCACGGCCGCCTCGTCCACCGGTGCAGAGAACACGGGTGCAAGGTAGCTGACAGGTCGGAGGGCTGAACCCCCGGAGCCCTGAAGTCCCCAAGCCGTGGGCCCAGTCTCAGCCTGCACGGCCCAGAGGGGCTCCTCTGCGTCATTCCTACAGGACGCTGCACCCCTCAAGTAAATGCAGGATCGCTATCGTTCTTATTTCTGTGTCCCTGAAATGCCTGGTTAGCAGCAAGTATTTGATAAATATTTGCTAAGTTAAATGAATTAACTTCATCAACGACTATCATAAAGCTTTTTTCATTCAATCAGATTACTTACTGGTCACTAACACAAGGACACTGCAGTAACACATCAGAACGAAAGCCAGCGCCCTGGACAGCGGTTTCAGTCTCAGGCCCGGAGGTGGTGTGTCTGAGAGCACTCGGCCCCGGAGGTCCCCACCTCCCCGGAGGTGCCGGGTGGAGCGGGACGGGGTGCGAGGGCTGCGGCCAGCGTCTGCTGCAGCAAAGCCCCGAGAGAGGACTCACCTTCTGTAACAGAGTGCAGTGCCCAGTGCCGGGAAAGAGGAGGCAGAATGTATCTCTGACCTCCCCCAGTAGGAAAGTATTCTCCACTTTAATGTCCGTTCCTTAAGTAACTTCAGTAATCTACCAGACTGACCTGGTCCTGCATTAGGTGAATTATAAAACACCAGGGCAGGCCTGTCTTATTACGCCCTGTAGGATGCCAGGTGTGTGTCGCGTAGGAAACACACGCTGCTTCTAGAGGCAAAGCTCTGCAGGGGGCAGAGCACCTCACAGAGCAAGTGGATGGTCTGGAGGGCGGCTTCCTCCTCCCTCCCGAGGGACTGAGGCCAGGGAAGCAGGAGTCCTGCTGTGGGCGAGCAGGGCACAAAGGCAAAGCTGGTGTCCAGACTTCTGGGCAGACGGGGGGACTGAAGTCAGGGCAGAGGGGAGACGCTGAGCTGCTGGGTGACAGACGTCTGTCCTAGACCTGTTTCTCTTTTGTGTTATAAAAGTTGTATCACAAAAAATATTTGGGCCAACAAAATATTTAGAAAAAATTTCATAATAAGGTGAATAAAAACCTGTCCCTTTCTAATAATCATCACGATTTTTTTGAAGTAGAGTTGATTTACAATATTATAGTTCAAGTGTATAGTATAGTGATTCGGGATTTTTATGAATTATACTCAAAGTTATTACAGGATGATGGCTGTCACTCCCTGTGCTGTACAGTGTATCTTTGTTGCTTGTCTGTCTTATACACAGTAGTCTGTATCTCCTAATCCTCTACCCCATCTTGCCGCTCCCTCCCCCCCAATGGTAACCACTAGTTTGTTTTCTGTATCTGTGAGTCTGTTTTTGTTTTGCTGTATATGTTCGTTTTAGTTTTTAGATTCCACATATAAGTGATATCATACAGTATTTGTCTTGCTCTGTCTTATTTCACTAAGTATAATATTCTCTAGGTCCATCCACGTTGCTGCAAAGGGAAGAATTTCATCGTTTTTATGGATGAATAATAATCCATTGCGTGTATGTGTGTGTGTGTGTGTGTGTGTGTATCACATCTTTTTTATCCATTCATCTGTGGATGAACACTTGGGTTGCTTCCATGTCTTGGCTGTTGTAAACAGTGCTGCTACGAACACTGGGGTGCATGTATCTTTTCAAATTAGTGTTTTCGTTTTGTTCTACGTATATACCCAGGAGTGGAACTGCTAGATCATATGGTAGCTCTATTTCTAGTTTTCTGAGGAACCTTCATACAGTTTTCCATAGTGACTGTACCAATTTACATTCCCACCAACAGTGCATGAGTTCCCTTTTCCCCACACCCTCTCCAATATTTATTTATACACTTTTTGATGACAGTCATTCTGACCAGTGTGATGACATTTCATTGTCGTTTTTATTTGCATTTCCTTAATAATTAGCGATGTTGAGCATCTTTTCACGTGCCTGTTGGCCACAGATGACCTGTATTCAGGTCATCTGCCCATTTTTTGATTGGATTGTTTGTTTTTTTTGATACTGAGTTGTATGAGCTGTTTATATATTTTTTATATTAACCCCTTGTTGGTCATACCATTTGCAAATATTTTCTCCCATTCTGTAGGTTGTCTTTTTGTTTCACTGATGGTTTCCTTTGCTGAGACTGTCTTTTCTCCATTGTTTATTCTTGCCCCCTTTGTTGTAGATTAATTGACTATAGGTGCGTGGGTTTACTTCTGGGCTCACTGTTCCACTGATCTGTGTGTCTGTTTTTGTGCCATTACCACAGTGTTTTTATTACTGTAGCTTTATAGTTCAGTCTGAAGTCTGGGAGGGTTATGCCTGCAGCTTTTGTTCTTTTTTCTCAGGATTGCTTTGACAATTGTGGGTCTTCTGTGGTCCTATACAAATTTTAGGATTATTTGTTCTAGTTCTGTGAAAAATGTCATAAGTATTTCGATAGGGATCGCATTAAACCTGTAGATTGCTTTGAGAGGTATGACCATTTTAACAATATTAATTCTTCCTATCCAAAGCACTGGGTATCTTTCCATTTCTTTGTATCATCTTCAGTTTCCTTCATCAGTGTTTTATAGTTTTCAGTGTCTAGATCTTTCACCTTCTTGGCTAAATTTATTCCTAGGTATTTTATGCTTTTTGATGTGATTTTAAATAGGATTTTTTTGTTTTGCTTTCGCTTTCTGAGAGTTAATTATTAGTGCACAGAAAAAGCAACAGACTTCTGTATATTAATCTTGTATCCTGCAACTTTACAGAATTTATTTATTCTAATAGTTTTTTGGTGGAGACTTTAGGGTTTTCTATATAAAATATCATCATCTGCAAATAGTGACAGTTTGACTTCTTCCCTTCCAATTTGGACTCCTTTTATTTCTTTTTCTTGTCTGACTGCTGTGGCTAGGACCTCTAATACTATGCTAAATTGATGGCAAGAGTGGGCATCTTTGCCTTGTTCCTGAATTTAGAGGAAAGGCTTTCGTCTTTTCACTGTTGAGTATGATGGTAGCTGTGGTTTGTCATAAATGTTCTTGACTATGTTGAGATATATTTCCTCTATACCAACTTTGATAAGAGTTTTTAAATCATGAATAGATGCTGAATTTTGTCAAATACTTTCGCTGCGTCTTTTGAGATGATCATTTGATTCTTATTAATGTGTTCTACCACACTGATTGATTTGTGAGTACGGAACCATCCTTGCATACCTGGAATAAATCTCACTTATGGTGTACAATCCTTTTTACGTATTTTGGATTTGGCTTGCTAATATTTTGTTGAGAATTTTTGCATCTATATTCATCAAAGATATTGGCCTGTAATTTTCTTTTTTTGTATCGTCTTTGGTTTTGGTATCAGGGTAATGGTAGTCTTGTAGAATGACCTTGGGAGTGTTCCATTCTCTTCAATTCTGGGGAACAGTTTGAGGAAGGTAAGTATTAGCTTTTATTTGTATGTTTGGTAGAATTCCCCTGTGAAGCTGTCCAGTCCTGACTTTTGTTTGCTGGGAGTTTTTTAAAACTACAAATTCAGTTTCACTACTAGTGATCAGTCTGTTCAAATTGTTTCTTCTTGATTCAGTCTTGGCATGCTGTATGTTTCTAGAAATTTGTCCATTTTTTCTAAGTTGTCCAATTTATTGGCATAGTATTTTATGATTTTTTTATCTCTGTGGTATTGGTTGTTATTTTTCCTCTTTCATTTATTGTTTCTTTGGGTCCTCTCTCTTTTCTTCTTGGTGAGCCTTGCTAGAGGTTTGTCAATTTTGTTTATCTTTTCAAAAAAAAACTCCAGCTCTTGGTTTTACCGATCTTTCCTATTTTTTTATCTCTATTTTATTTATTTCCTCTCTGATCTTTATTGTTTCTTCCTTCTCCTGATTTTGGGCTTTGTTGGTTCTTTTTCTAATTCCGTTAGGTGGTAGGTTAGACTGTTTATATGAGATTTTTCTTGTGTTTCAAGGAAGGCCTGTATTGCCGTGAACTTCCCTCTGCTTTCACTGATTTTGGAGAGTTGTATTTCCACTTTCAGTTGTCTCGAGTTATTTTCTGATTTCCTCTTTGCTTTGTTCACTGACCCACTGGTTTTTATAGTGTCCACGTGTTTGTTCTTTTCCCATTTTTCCTTCTGTAACTGATTTCTAGTTTCATACTGTTGTGGTTGGGAAAAAATGCTTGATATAATTTCTATCTTCTTCAATTTTTTGAGAATTGTTTTGTGGCTTAGCATGTGATCTATACTAGAGATCATTCCATGTGCACGTGAGAAGAATGTGTATTCTGCTATTTATGGATGGAATGTCCTGTAGATATCTATTAAGTCAGACTAGTCTGTTGTGTCATTTAAGACCACTGTTACCTTATTGGTTTTCTGTCTGGATTATCTGTCCATTGATGTAAGTGGGGGTGTTAAAGTCCCCTAAGATTATTGTATTATTGTCAAGTTTCTCCCTTTATGTCTGTTAGTATTTGCTTCATGTATTTAGGTGCTCCTGTACTGGGTGCCTATATGTTAATGAGTGTAATATCTTCTTCTTATATTGAGTTCCTTTATCATTGTATAATGCCCTTCTTTGTCTTTTGTTATAGCCTTTATTTTAAAGTCTGTTTTATCTGATATAAATATTGCTATGCCCACTGTCTTGTCATTTCTGTTTGCATGAAATATCTTTTTTCATCCCCTTTCAGTGTGTGTGTCTTTAGCTCTGAAGTAAGTTTCTTGTAGGCAGCATATAGAAGGGTCTTGTTTTTTTAATCCAGTCAGCCACCGTATGTCTTTTGATCAGAGCATTTAGTCCATTGACATTTAAAGTAATTACTGATAGGTATGTACTTACTGCCATTTTTTTCCCTTGTTTTCCAGTTGCTTTTTTTAGTTCTTCTCTGTTCATTTCTTCTTTTTGTTTTTTCCCTTGTGGTTTGATGATTTTCTTTAGTAGTATGCTTGTTTTCCTTTCTTTTTAGTTTTTGTGTATCTATCGTAGGTTTTTGATTTGTGATCACCATGGGGTTTATATATATATATTGATCTATAATTTTACCTACTTGAAACTGATAGTCATTTAACCTCATATTCTAGAAGATCCACGTTTTTTACTCCTCCCCCCCATTCTGTGATTCTGATGTCATACTTTATATTTCATGTTTATCACTTAACTGCTTATTATCGTTATAGTTGCTTTTACATTTTTTTTGTCTTTTAATCTTTGTACTGGCTTATTTAAGTGGTTGATCCTCAGTCCTTACTATAGATTTGCCTTTCCTATTGGAGTTTTCCCTTTCCTGTAGATTCTTCTTTTCCACTTAGAGAAGACTCTTTAATATTTCTTTTGGGGGTAGATTTAGCATTGATGAACTCTTAGTTTTTGCTTGTCTGAGAAGTTCTCTCTCCTTAGATTCTAAATGAAAATCTTGCTGGGTAGAGTATCCTAAGTTGCAGGCTTTTCCCTTTCGGCACTTTGAATATATCATGCCACTCTCTTCTGGCCTGCAAAGTTTCTGCAGAGAAATCAGCTGGTAGCCTTATGGGAATTCCCTTGTATATGACTATTTTTTCCTTGCTGCTGCTTTTAGGCTTCTCTCTTTTCTTGCCATTTTAATTATAATGTCTTGGTGTGGGTCTGTTTGGGTTTATCTTGTTTGGGACCCTCTGTGCTTCTGTATCTGGATATCCGTTTCCTTCTTCAGGTTTGGGAAGTTTTCAGCCATAATTTCTTCAAATACATTTTCAATACCCTTTGCTCTCTTCTGGGACCCCCTATAATGTGAATGTTGGTACGCTTTTATCCAGAGATCTAACCTTTATAATTTTTTTTACATTTGTTTGTCATTTTGTTGTACTGGTCAGGTGATTTCCATTATTATATCTTCCAGATCCCTTAAGTGTTCTTCTGTATCACTTAGTCTGCTATTCATTCCTTCTAGTGTGTTTTTTGATTTCAGTTATTGAATTCTTCATTTCTGATTGGGTTTTTTTCATATTTCCTAGTTCCTTGTTAAAACTCTCACTGTGCTCATGTATTCTTTTCTCTAATTCAGTTAACAATTTTATTACCAATGCTTTCAATTCTTTATCTGATAAATTATTTCTGTTTTATTACTTTTTTCAGGGGTTTTCTCTTATTATTTCAATTGAGAGCAATTCCTCTGCCTCTATGAATTTAGGTGCAACAGTTTCCTATCGTGGTCTTGAAGGGACCATGTTCTTATGAGGGACTGGCCCTATACAGACTGGGTGTGTCTAATGCCTTTGGTGGGAAAACTGGATCTGATGTGGACACAAGTCATGTCTTCCTCAGGGTGTGCTGGAAGCTATCACCTCGGTAGGGGGTAGGGCTGGGGGTGGAGGGGCTAGAGCTGGAGCTGGGTGTGAAGCAAGACTTCCCTTCTGCTCAGTGGCCATCACTGCCCTATTGGGGGTGAGATCTGGCCCCAAGGGTCAGGCCTGAGCTGCCTCTGTTCCCTGTACGTGTGTGCTTTCCCTGCTCCCTACACTGGGACCCTTGCTGCAGAGGCAGGGGTGCTGAAGCAAGGGGGCCTGTGCAGGCTGTCGGCACACACTGGCTGCAGCCAGAGGTCTGGGCCGTCTCTGACGCACGGCCTGTGCAGTGCCCGCCGTGTTCCCTGGCTCTGTGGAGAAAGCCTCAGGCGAAAGTCCCCTTTGTCCCTCACAGCCGCCCCTGCCCGTGTAGGGCCGCACTGCAGGGCGGATGGGGCCCGGGGGAGCCTCAGTGCACACCGGGCTGTGAGCTGTGGCGGAGCAGCTGCTCTCAAGAGTTCTGGGCTTCGGGGGGACGGCTCGAGTAGCTGCCAACACCCCGTCCAGGCTCTGTCCTGGCCCCGGTGGCCTCTGGGTCCCACGTGAGTCCTCTGCCGTAGACCCTGTGCTGCCCTGTGATGTGGAGTATGCGGGGCTGGAGCGTGTGCCGCGGCGGCCGTCGGAAACCTGGCAGGCAGCAGAGCAGCCTTCAACCCGCCCTTTCCTCTGTGCCTCGGGGCTCGTCTGCCCTGTGCTGGATGCCAGGACAGAGGTGCCCAGTCTGTGGCTCTCACTGCTCACTGCCCAGAGCAGGTCTCTGCCTGTGCCATCTCTCTTTTCCTCTGAGTCCCCTCCCAGGGGCACAGGTCCAGACCTGATCGCTTTTCTTCCTTTCCTACCCCGTTACCGCCTTGGTTGTACAGGAGTTCTTCTGCCAGTTTCCAGTTAGTTTTCAGTGAGACTCGTTCCACACACAGATGTGTCTTTGATGTGTTCCTCGGCGGGGGGGGGGTGGGGGGTGGGGTGGTGGTGGTGGTGGTGGTGGTGAGCTCCATGCCCTCCTCTGTTCCACCATCTTGTTCGATCCCCCATAATCACCTTGTTAACGGCACAGGAGACATCTGCCCTTGCAGGTAAATTCTAACAAACACTTAAGTATGCATTAATGCAGCAGGTACCCACGGATGGTGTGCACAGCGCGGGCCTAGCCGTTTCCTCCTCTCAGAGAGCCGAGGCTTGACTCTGGTGCCCCTTGTCTGTGATGACCTGGGAAGGAAGACCCCAGAGGTGAGGTGCCCTTCTCATCACACCAAGGGTCGTGCCAGCACGACTCGCCTTGCCGGTGCTGACCCTGAACACCTGGCCGAGGCAGTGTTTCATGTAAAGTCGCTCTCCCTTCCTTCCAGAGCACGGTATGAAAGGGGGAGGTCACCGTGTGGCCCACACTCGGCAGGGTGGGGGGCACCTACAGAAGCCATCTGAACTCTCCTGCACGGGAGGTCTGCCCTGCTGATTCATTCGATCATTCCTATCAGGGCGGGCTCATGGATACACACTTGATACTTTGTGTTATATCCCAGTGCTGCCTTATTTACTTTTTTGCTCAAATTGTTTAAGTTTTGGCTGTTGAGGGTTCGTTTATAGTGGGAGCCTGTCCCCCCTGACACACATGCCCATCCTCGCGTGCATTCCTGAGCACCTTCCTCCTTCCTGGTGCTGCAGGATGCTGCAGGCCAGCCCTGCAATCAGCCCTTCCCCCAAGGAGCCCTGCTTCCTCTAGGGGAGAAGGTGTCAAACCAAGCTCCCGGCGCTCCCTGCTCCTAGGACCAAGGAGAGGAGTTATCATTGTACACTGTTTGTAGTAATCTCCTTGGGGGACGAGGGTGACCATTTGGAATATACACCACAAATTTCTGACTTGTTTCTTGAATAAGAGTACTATGTAGTAAGAAGAGATGCTACGGGATAGTTACGGCAACGACGAATGAGCTTTGAAAGCCACGAAGCTGTGCAGGAGCGTGAGCTCTTGCGATTTGAATCAGCTTACGGTGAGGCCTGGGGCGTCTAGACGCTGGTTACACAAGTCAGTCTGGCAACACAGAAGAACAGACTGAAGGGAGCTTCGCTGAGAATTTATCTACGATTTCTTTTCATCTTATCTGATGCTTCGTCCTTTTTAAAACTCTGTTAAGTTATAATGTTATAGCTCTACTTGCATACTGCTTTTGGCCAAAAGTCATAAAGCTAAGAGTTTCTTTTCTAGAAAGGAGAACAGAAATAAAGTTGTTTAATATTTAAAAATAACCACTTGGAACGCTAAAATCTTGGGCTTTAACCTTTCCCTTCCCCACAGAATTCTCTGTGCCAAGGCTGCAGGCGAGAGCACACAGGATCCATAACCAGAGGCGGAAATGTGAAACTCGGCGGGCACCGTGCTTACGCGGCTGCGGTGAGAATCATCCCATGGGAACGACTGTGACTAAAAGTGATCATGAACCAAGTTGATAGCTTTGCCACGAAAGTCTAACTAAAGAGCTTACATAATAAAAACAGATTACGGAAAATTTTACTGCTCGTCAGTGGATGTCAGGCAGGCCTCGCCAGTGTCAATGGGAATACTTAGGATGTGACATTAAAAACACACACAAACTTTGGGGATCAAACTTCGGGGATCACTGAGGCCTCAAGGCTCAGGCCACTGACATCTTCACATTCTAAAGACCAACTCAGTCTCAAGTCAGCCTTCAAAGATCAACCGAGGAAGACGCGGGCATCGGGAGGAAGGCGGCAGGGAGGAGAATGAGCCTCGTCATCTACGGAAATGGGGAAATAAATAAGACCTACTTTAGAGGGATTAAATGAGTAGCAAAGCAGGAAGCACCTGGCAAGCGGAGATTTTTCAATGTGTTGTTGGTTTTTTCCTAGTTATTTAAAGATAAGTAACATCTGAACCTAAAAACTCAACAAGGGCCATTTACTCAAGAATTTTGGATAACGTAAAAGAAAAGATAAAGCGGTCTACAATGGAAGAGGTAACCTCCTGCAGGGACTTCACCTGTTGTTCTTGAACTGCTGAAATAATACAGCTCCGACCCCCAGAAGCTGTATAATCCCCCTCTTCTACCTGCTGTGGTAGAAACAATTCTCGTTCCAGGTGGGTACCAGGTATTTCCACCTCCTTGTTACAAACTCACTGTATGTGTTTATCTTTCTAGAGAGACATTCATTTTCTGAAATGGTTTTGCAGAAACTGAACGCTGGGTCGTGTTCACCACAGCACACCTAAAAAGTTTTCTAGTATATGTTTTTAAAAATGGCAAAATGAATGAAAATGTCGTATCACCCTGGTTTATTTTAAGCAAAAACTAAGTTCTCTTATTACTAAGAAATGTGATACTTAAACCAGAAAACACTGTATACAATGTACAAAGAGTTCAACTCACCCCAGAATCCTCGGCAATTAGGAGAGTTGAATTCAGTCAGGTGTGTTGCCACCTTTGTTTTAGTGGAGGATTAAGTAACTGAATATTCTGCTTATAACATCCTTATATGTGCTGTGGATGTGTTTAAAACTAGATAAGGACACAATTTCAACCTGCAGATTAGAAAGAAGTGTTTTGAAGTCACATCACATTTTGTGTCCCTTAGGGAAATCGACTTGGTCGAGGAATTTGGCAAGTACCAGAGCTGGCAACCGCAAATCCAATTCTGTTTTACCGTGCAATGTGACCGCTCCCCCACCCCGCCCCCCGAGGAAGGAAATACTTTCTTAACCACTATTTTTGTTTTCTTCCAATGGTGTTTAGAGGAAAACACTATGGGGCCCTTTAAGAAAAGTCTGTGTTGCCGCACGTAGATCTTCCCCGAGGCTCCCGGGCACGGAGGTAGGAGTCAGCGCGGGGCGAGGAGGCTGCGTGCCGGGGGCGGCGGGCGGCGCTCCCTTCAGACCTGACAGTGAGTCTAAAAAAGGCGAGCAAGCTCAAGGCTCACCTGTGAGGTGTTTTAATCGTCCAAAGATCAAAAGCACTGTTGCGTTTGAGTAGATCGTACAAAGAGCACCAGCAGGACGCACGGCCTCCTGACTCTAAGGAAAGGCTCGCGTTCACCTGAAATGCTGTGTCTTAAGTAAGGACGTCAACAGAGGTGGCATCTGGTCACAGAGGTACGGATTCTGTTTCTTTACCTTCTGCTACTTAATATAATTCTTTACATTTACCTAGTAAGTAGACAGATGAAGCACCTTTAAAAATTACATTTTCATAAAAAGAATAATACCAACTAGAATGTTTATGCTTTCATATCACGACGCTGAGTAATTTCACAGTCAGTCACTCCTCCTAGGGCCACCCCGATGCTATGAGCCGTCACGCAGGACGCTCCTGCTTTGGGGGTGCAGGCTGGCCGGTCGCACACAGGAAGAGGGGACGCCACTGCCGATCTTGTCTTACAAACCCAACCCTACGGAGTGACAAATGGCGTAGCACCTGCGCATGGCCCCATTCATCTGCCGTGTAACAGATCACGTGAATTAAGGAGGTCCGGCAGAACAACATTAAGGACAATGGTAACACTTAACAAGCCGAGCAGTTCTATCGCCGGTGTTAGCTGCGATCTGAATACTTTCTCATTTCTAGTTTGAACCACAGGCTTGTTTTTCTCTCATGAGTGTGAGTTTCAGTGTGGAAAAATATTTTGTCTTCACACAAAAATGTTTCATATGAAGAACAGAATTTCCAGAGAGATGATACAACCATCTTGGAAGCAGAGTAGAAAAATACACCAACCAAAAGACAAACACTGAAAAGGATTTAGTATTTTTCTTTTGCTGGAGCCATATGTAAGCTAATGTTTATGTGCAGACGGCGTTTAGACCCTGGTGTCAGGAAGGATAAACTAAGCACCACTGCTGAGAGAGCTTTCCCACCAGAACATCCGCATGAGGACGAACCCTGGAGCCTCTTCTGCCCCCACTCACAGTGGGCTGTCCACGCAGCACCACAAACTACCAGCCCAAAGGGCGCCATGTAGACCACCATGAGCCAAGCAATTTCACTGTTCCCGAGTCCACAAGGGGCCTGCGGCCAGCAGTCCTACCCAGGGAGCTGCTCAGAGCTCCGTCCCTGTGGTCGGAAGTCCCAGGCTCCAATTCTGGTGGGGCTCCCTCTGTCTCTGCTGCACCACAGGGCCGGGACCTGAGCTGTTCCACCATCGGTAGGAGGGTACGGATCACCCCACCTCAGAGGGTTGCTGGAAGATTCCATCAATCGTACACGAAACCCATTTAGAACAGTGACTGGACGTGGCAGAATTCAACGAGGGCCGGCAGGATCGGCCAGAGAAGTGGGGGGCATCACAAGCCTCCTCGTCGAGAGGGTGACCTGAGGAGCAATCACTGATGGGAGACCAGGGCGTCACCCCCAAAGCACAGCGGGGCTGGGCTACAGGAAACTGCAGGCAGTCTGGGCTGGCTGACCCGCTTTATACACTGCCTGCAGCAGTGGGCAGACCGAGCCTGGACGAACAAACCCTCCCAGAAAAGCTGACGGAATCGAGGTCCCCAGCGGGATTTTGTCACCTCCAGTGCCTGGCATGTCAGCAGCTCTCGGCCACTGGGCTGGATGAGTGAGCAGCTACAGCCCTGCCCGAGATGACAGCAGGTGCAACCGATGTGCACAAGGGACGTCACCTCAACCCATCAGAGCAGAACTGCTCCGTTACCACTAGGAAGACAGCATCCCCCTAAGACTGGGAGTCATCTCCTAAATGCACTTTCATCTGATAGTCAGAGGGACCAGCTGCATAGAAATGCCGGCATCCTGAGAGCACCCAATATCACCCACATTTCCTTGAAATATTTGTGAGAACATTCTAAGAAACATCATGACGGTCACTTCCGTTCACAATTAAATTTTCAGTGGAAATACTTAAAAAATTATCCAAAACACATAGGAAAACAAGCATCGTGAGATGTCTAAGAAGACTGAATTAGGTTCTTTTAAGTAAAAAATCCATCCTGATGCCTTGGAATTTCTAACAAATGTATTGCTAGGCTTTCATAAGGGAAAAAGAAATGAGTTCTTTAGGCCAGAGAAACACACTGTAACCTATTAAAATCTGAAGGCAAATTTTCTGAGAATTTACAGTAACTTAACAGTTTCCTATTAGAGTGTTAGTAACACTTCGAGAGTTAAAGCCTGAAATTTTTTCTCAATCTAAATAAATCACAGTCACTAACTTATTTGGGACACAATGAAACAGACGCTCAGAACAAAGTGCACAGCTGAAGCGTCGTGTCTTTAAAAGAAAAAACAAACAGACAAAATAGGAAACATCTTTCATTACAGATGACACGAAACAAAACCCAAAGTGCTAATGTTAACACGTAAACCTTAAAAAAAAAAAAAAAAAAGCGCATCTCACGTTGGCTTACCTTGCACCATGAGCAGGGGCTCCTTGCCCCCGCCGTGCGCCAGCATCTCCCGGCGGTAGCGCTCCCCCGCCGCCCTGGGGAGGAGAGAACTGTCACTGGAGCCTGCACGCGCCCAGCCACACCCGCCGGAGTCCCCCAGATGAAGCCACACTGATGTCAAGTTCAGAGAAGCTGCCCTTCATTATCTTCTGGCTTCTAAAAATCTCATTCCGATTTTTAACCTACTCTACTAAGACAGACCAGCGGTGATATATTTACTGTAAGAGCAAGCATGCTCTTTCTAGGAAGGATTGTTTAGTTTATGTGGTACAGAACAAGCAGAAAATCATACCCCATTCTCCATCATCTTTAAGATTATTTTAAAGTGAGATTTAAAATCATTTATGCTCTTCTCTCAAAAAAGAATTTGAAATGGCACCCAACAGAGAGAAAAATAACACTCGGACCTAAGAGTAAAGCCACAAAAGCTGTCAGGAGAGGGTTAATTACGCCAGGAAGCCTTGGCTAAGGATAACAGAGGACACTTTCGCTCCCTGCTGCTCTTCATCAGCTGGATTCCATAAGGAACAGTGTCCATAACACTCGAAGGCTAGACAGAAATTCTCTAAATTAATGGCTACTCTCTTTTTTTAAATAGAAAATGCAATTCCTTAAATGCAAATAACTGAAGTTAAATAAAGTATGTTTTCATTCCACTATTTCTGGAGGATCTTTACGTGGGCAATTTTGTGAACGTGGTCTCTAATCGGAAATGTTGCCAGCACTTCACTCTCAGGAACAGGATGACATCAAACGCTAATCCTGCCTCCACCCTGAAGTGAGCACCGAGGCACTGTGGGCCCCGAGGCAGGCAGCGTGGACAGGGCAGCTGAGAGGCCCCGCCCGGCCTCAGCTCTGCTGCTTCCAACCGGGAGACTTCCCAGAACGGGGATCAGAAGGGATCTTTTGGTAGAGGTTAGAAATTTTCTCGTCCCCTGAGTAGTTTTACTAGCTTACTTTTACATGCCCATAGAAGTACAGCAACTGCATGTCTAGGCGAGAATGCATACATAAACAAGATATAAATACTGGGGAATACCTGTATTTAAAAGTATGTGGTTTTCTAGTAAAGTGTGATTCCTTTAAACAAGATAGTATTTTGCCTATTTTATAGAAATCTCCAGTAAAGAATTATAATCCCCAGAATTGATTTATGGTACTCGATTTTGGCTTCAGAGCCTTTGAAAATAATAAAAATTTAAAAAGCAGACCAAGTGTCTACAGTTCGCAGAGGCTGGAAGACACAGCAGCATGTGGGCACCGAGCTGCAAAACATTTAAACATTCGATTACGTCAGACTCAAGTTCAAAAGAGCCTGGAATTGAATGTGATGATTAACTGCTGAGAAAACCCAAGCCTTTGCCAAATGACATGAAGAGCTGAGGGGAGGGGAGGGGGTGGGGTGGGGTGGGGTGGGGTGGGGTGGGGTGGGGTGGGCTGGGGGGGCAGAAGGGACCAGGAATTAGCAGACCTGGTTCTCATCTTAGTCCAGTTGGTTTGCTGTGAAGCCTTGAACAAATCACCCCCTCTGAGCCTCAGTTTCCTCTTATGAAAACTCCTCCTCCGCCAAGGCTGCTGGGACTAACGTAATAACCTGCGTGGGAAACTCGAGGGCGCTCCCGGCATCTGAGGGGCCACGAGCCTCAACCTGCGCAGTGAGGCCGCCTGACCGTGCGACCTGTGTGGCGCAGACAGACCGCTCTGAACGGCTGAGAGACCAGGTCTCAGTCAGTGCTTTCAAAGGAAGCTCCCTCTAAGGACCCGTGGAACCAGAAGCCGGCTTCCCCAGGCCCCCGCTGGGGAGGAGGCCCAGGTGCACAGCGGGCCGTGAAACCCCCGTCTTCTTACCTGTTAAACGGATCCCGCAGAAAGCACTCCCTCCAGACCATGGACGCCACTGCCCGGGACACCAGGTAGGAGTAGTATTTGGCACCGTAGCCCACCAGGTGGCTGAAGCGCAGCTGCCAGGCCTGCGGACAGACAGGGCACAGGCGGCGCTGAGGCTGCACCCGGACGCCACGCGGGCCCAGCGCAGGGAGGCACGCAGGAACCGCGGACGTGCCCGTGACGTGGCACCCTCGGGGGCGTCCCGCACGGGCGGTCAATTCTCACGTGGTGCACACTGTGAGGGCTGGCTGCAGTGAGTCCCCTCAAAACCCTCGCGCTGAGCCCCGATCCCCAGGCCCTCGCAGTGAGACTGTTTGTGGAGACGGGCCTCTAGAGAGGTGATGGAGGTAAAATGAGGCTGCCGGGGCGGCCCTAGGCCACCAGGGCTGGATACGTAGGTCCCCGTACGACGGGGGAGACCACACCGGGACAGGGCAGGAAGGTGGCCTCAGGAGAACCAACCCTGACACCCGACTGTTTTGTACAAGTTCACTGCCACTGGACTCGTGTCTGGCAGAAACAGAGGGAGGACGCCCAGACACGTGGCGTAGCAGCAGTAACGGGGCAGCACGCGTGTCCCAGGATTCCGGCCTGCTGGGAAGCCTGGCTGCTGGGTCGGGAGAGGGCGCTCTGGCCTGGCACTGGGTGCCGTCCTTTTTGAGGACGGTGACGTCGTTACTGTAAGAAAGGCCACGTGAGTTCCCGGGGAAGAACACGCTCCCGCTGGAAGACTCTTTTCCTGCAAATGCTGTTCTTTTTCTGGACCCAAAAGCTGAAAACAAGTATGTTCTGGGTGGTTAGTAGGAAGAGGGTATCCAAGTGCAAAGGCCTAAGCTGCCCACAGCACAGTCATGGCACCACTGCTAGAAAAGCCAGAATTACAGAAGCCATCATCCTCAAATGACACGGTTGTAACTTAAAAATTTTTACTTTACTGAAACAAATCTGACACGCCGTAATACTCTACTGTCTTTTAATGTGTGCTTTAGCTGACGGTAAAATTTTTAGGAAAAAAAATTGAAGCCTAAGTTTTTAAACTAAGGTAATCATCATCTAATAAATCTTTTCACCGCCTGGAAGATAAAGTTTAATCACCACAAATGTTTAACCACATAAACAATTTCCACCTAATTGATTAAGCCACAAACTATAAGCCAACAAGACAGTTCCCCCCTGCTGACAGCGGGGCGGCGGATCCAAGGACACCTCGACGTCCCCCACGTGGCCCACAGGGGCCCGGCGCTCTGAGTGGTGTCCAGCACCTCACGAGGGCGCTCGGCCTGGGCTGGGCGTGGGGCAGGCAGGCCAGCTCTCAAGCTAGAGCTGGAACAGGAGGGGGTCTGGCGGAGGGAACGGGAACCCTCGGGATCCACCCTCCCCTTTCCAACCGGGATGCGACTGGAAGCAAGGGGGGCTCGCGAGCTGTGTCCCTCCGTCTGTGTGGGACACCTCGCCCTGCCCTCTGTGAAGGCGAGACCCCAGGGGTGGGGCACCACAACCCAGGGTGGTGGTCCCCGACTCCACACGGCCACCGCTGGTGCTGGGCAGTACACTCGCGAAGCTGTCACAGTAACCAGACCCCCAGGCACAGGTGCTGCCACCAGCAGAGCAGAGGTGCCGAGGCCCTGCAGCTCGCCCGGCAGGATCCACACCTGGATACCTGGACACAGAGAGTCCACGGCGTCTGCCTCCCACCAGCCTCCCACCTGGACAGAGCTACTCAGGCATGGCGCACACCTTGCTGTCTTGTGCTTAGATGACAGGTTTCCATACCTCAAGACATGCCAAATAAATGATACCACCTGACACCTTTCATCAGCGGTCTGTAAGTTTATGGCACACTAAGACCTACAATCCCATTGCTGTGTGACCACACATAGCTGAACTGATAATTCAGCCTAATGTTAAGTCCTTGTTACCACTCCACTCATTCACCTGGAAAAATAATAGACAGCATCTCATTTTAAGCTCTGGAATTACGTCATCCTCTTCCTTTTATCTCCAAGTTTCCTTCTTCCGAAAGGGACCTTTGCCAGATGAACAAAAGTTTTCACCCGTCCTTTGAAGCGCCAGGTGAGGAGCTGGTCTTAAGAACAAAGGACTCGGGCTTCCCTGGTGGCGCAGTGGTTGAGAATCTGCCTGCCAATGCAGGGAACATGGGTTCGGAGCCCTGGCCTGGGAAGATCCCACATGCCCCGGAGCAACTAGGCCCATGAGCCACAATTACTGAGCCTGCAACGTCTGGAGCCTGTGCTCCGCGACAAGAGAGGCCGCGATAATGAGAGGCCCGCGCACCGCGACGAGGAGAGGCCCCCACTTGCCACACAACTAGAGAAAGCCCTCGCACAGAAACGACCCAACACAGCCATGAATAAATAAATAAAATAAATAAAAATTAAAAAAAAAAAAAAAAAGAAGAAAGGACTCAGAAGCCTTTGCAGTTTCTCTTCTGTTCTGACTAGAGGTGTGGGCCGTCCCATCCTAACGCGAGCCCTCCGTCTGTCTGTCCCGAGTGAGACGATCTCTGTGATCCGGACGTAAGACAAGAACTTGGAGCGGGAGCAGGAGCGCGGCCGGGGCCCCGCAGGCGCAGAGTCACCAGCTGGAACCCTGGGGGGAGGCCCTCCGAGGATCCCCATCCGCTACAGCCCTGTTCTCACCCACGACACTCGTCCGTCCACATCAGAGACGGGCCCAGGGATGGAAAGGAGCAAAGCAGCTGTTACTTACACCTGTTTTCAGTTTCAGACCTAGATGAGGGGCTCGTGCAGAGCCAGCACCCAATAGCTACATGTTAGAAGTTGAATGACCGAGCTAATCATTTCTATTATCCTCTCAAATAGCACGTCATTTCTCCACTTCCAGTTACACATGTATAAGTGCATTTAACTAAAATTTTAAAACAATCTTATTACTAGAATATTAAACCACATGAGAACAGAAACATCACTGCTTTCTGAGTTTGGGTCACACAGAACTGAAATTTCCTTCAGAGCAAGGTCCACGAGGCCATGCCTGTGTCTGGCATGGGGCCAGCACGGGGCCTGGAGCACAGCAGGGACTCAACAGCTGTCTGCTGGACGGGTGGACGGACAGGTGGACAGATGGATGGACACTGCCGGATTCTGTCACAGCGATGCTCTGTGTTCCCGACAGACTGGACTTTTTTGGACTGAGATGAGGAATCACATCCAGATCACAAGCAAGAGGACGTCACAGCGCTACAAACACATTTTGGATCTCAGGCTATTAAAAATAGTTTTTTTGTTTTTTGTTTTTTTTAAAGAATTCTTTGACTACATTATATGACAGTTAAGACTTCTGAGGCTAGTTTTGGCACCAGATGTACGGCATCTGTGTGGTGTTTCCTCCTGTGTGATTCAATCTCTGTCAAGTTTCACAGACTCAAAACAAGCCATGGGCCAGCAGTACCACACAGGCCTCACGGTGCAGCTGCTGTAATAGGACTAAAGGACAGCAAGGCAGAAAGCAGCAAACTCCTGAGCTAGGCTCTGTGGGCAGACCGCCGGGCTGTTCACATTCTCCGAGCACAATACTGTTGGCTTGTGGATTATGTCCTACGGTACCCAACCCTGGGCATCCAGAAGTGTCCACTTAACCACAGTCGGGAGCAGGAGACCCTCCCCCACCTGCCTTCTCAGGTTCGTATTCTCTCTTTCTTAATGTGTGTGTATATATGTTTTCCATGAAGTAATACAGACGAGTACTTCTAATTTAATAAAAAGTCCCCGCTGACATTTTACCAAAACCCATGAAACAACAATGCCAAACAAACAGGAATTCTCAGTTTGGAATAAAACTGAGAATTTATTTTAGATGAAACACAGCCGTTGTGGTGGACACACTCTCAGGTGGCCTCCGTGGATGCCGGTGTGAAATTTCCTCACCGTGAGTGTGGGCAGGACCAGAGCCTTGCTTCTGACCACCAGAACTGGCAAAGAAGGCGGGATGTCAGAGCCACAGCGAGTTACTTACTTGATACGTCTGCCAGGCTGCAGACCCACTGCAGAAACCCTCCTGTTGCCCGAGGTCAGCGGCCCTGGTGGGAAAGCCCACCAGCAGGGACCCTGTGGGATCTGGGGGTGGGGATTTAGGACCTGGGGGTGGCCTCTGGGGCCCAGGGGTGTCCAACAGCTGACAGGCAGCAAGAAGTTGGGCACCTCCATCCTACAAGTGCACAGATAAGAATTCTGCCGAGCAACTTCCCTGGTGGCGCAGTGGTTAAGAATCTGCCTGCCAATGCAGGGGACACAGGTTCGAGCCCTGGTCCGGGAAGATCTCACGTGCCACAGAGCAACTAAGCCCGTGCGCCACAACTACTGAGCCTGCGTGCCACAACCACTGAGCCCGTGTGCCTAGAGCCCATGCACCGCAGCGAAGAGTAGCCCCCGCTCGCCGCAACTAGAGAAAGCCCGCGCACAGCAACGGAGACCCGACGCAGCCAAAGGTAAATAATTAAAAAAATTAATTCTGCCGAGAACCCAGGTGAAGCAGCCAAGCACCCAGGTGAGACGTGGGCCCGGCCAACACCCCGACTGCAACCTTGGGCCCCGAGCATGGGGCGCGGCCACACGGGGCTCCGCCTCCTGACCCGCGGGGGCCGTGAGCTTTGTGCAGCAGCTTTGTGCTGCTGCAGCCACTTGGCGCAGTAATTTGTTCCACAGCGATAGAAACTAACACCGTTATGTATTTCAACATGAGAGCTGTGTCCAGAAATACTAACAAGAGAAGTAAATGGAAAATATGGAAGGGCACCTATATTTATTAAATGTATACCCCTGTGTCTTCATGGATATCTTTTGAGGAAGGTATTTTTATAAATGCTTCATAATTTTCAGCAGATATTTTAACAGCTTACATTTTACAATAGACTCAAAAGCGTAATTTGGTCAAGGCTGCCGGCAGAGACTGCCCAGTACCCCTCGTCCGTTCCGAAACAGAACTGCCCCTCCGCCGCTCGGCTGGAGCAAGGCCTTGGCCACTGTTCTCCAGGCTTCCTCTGGGCTCAGGGCGGCTGTGCACCTACTTCCTGCAACCCGATGTGAATGGAGATAACACACTTACCAGGTGCTTCACAAGAAAGCTGCTCGCGCCCTCCACCTCCTTCCCCTTCCTGCTCCCCTTAAAGAAGTAAGACCCGGACCCACACCTGGGACTCAGGTAAGCCACATGCTGAGGAGCCGCCAGCCCACCGGCCTACCTGCCCACCTCTGCCTTGCTGGGCAGGAGGAAAGGGGCTTTATCTTACTGAAATCACTGTATTTGGGGGTCTCTGTCACAGCAACTTAGCCTGTACTCCAACAGACGATCACACAGGATTCAGACCCGGCTGTCTTTCTAATTCAGAGCCCCTGCTTCACTGCTCCTCTGCACTGCACAGCCCAAGTATCTAATACGGGACCTACTGCTCCCCACAAATGTGAAAGTTGCAACCGTCTTGATTTCAAATTCCTGAGCCCCCCAGCAGATCCCCATGCCATATTCCTGTGTTTATATTTGACACCTACAACTTGTAAATTAATCTCCATCACGTCAGCTTCAACACACATCAAAACACACCACATAGCTATTTTTACAGCTAAAAAGGAAAGCCCCTATACAAGTTGATATAAAAGCGAGTATTACACTAAGAATAAGTTAAAATGCTGACACTGCTGGACCAGGGGGAGGACTCGGGGACACGCGGGTGGCTCAGTGCCGACAGCGGCGAGAATGTGGCTGAAGCACAGTGACACCAATCCTAAGCAGAACGGCAGCTACAAGGTTAACGCCGCTCTCCAACAGACAGAAAACACGCAGCAGCCACAAATCCCTCCTTCACGTTTCCATAAAGGTCTTGAATAATTTCCAAAGTGCCAATATGAGAATTTTATAAGATCTCAATGACAACTAGAAACCATTTTCTCCGCTAATGGTGGACTCACGGCTTGTTTTAAAGAGACTAGCCCCAGTCTTATAAGAAAAAATGACTTCTAACTACCTGACCAAACCTCTTTAGGCAATTAATAGTAACACAAAACATTAACCGTCAATTCTATTTATATATAAATATTGGGAAAAAAAAAAAAGCTCTGCAAAACAAAATTTAAAACCCCCTGGAAATACCAGTATGTGTCTATCAAAAGCAAATCCATGAGCAGAACACAAAGATGTAACCAATTCAAATGGAAATGCATTTATTAGATGAAACACGGGAAGGTAATGTTAATCTAATTAAGTGAGATAATTAGGTGAAAAGCAATAAACAGAACTGGAAACTAGACATGCTGGGTTTTTTCTTCCTAATCAAAGCTCCTTAATATTGCTTTTCCCATTGCCTGTAACATCTCAAGGAAAAAATGGCAGATTCTTCATTTTAAAGGAACCCGTGGTCAAGTAATAAGGACTTCCACAGAAAAAGAGAGGCTCTGTGGTCAGGAGGGCAGCCCAGGGGAGCAAGGGGAGCCTCCACAAGGACAATACACAATCCGGAAGCTCTGGTGTTGGTACTAAACCACCAAAACACACTCACAAAACGGCAACAGTAAGTCTGTACCTATCAATAATTACTCTAAATGTAAACGGATTGAATTCGCCAATCAAAAGACACAGATGGGCTGAATAAACTAAGAACAAGACCCAACAATATGCCGCGTTTAGCTTTAGTCTTTTCAAGGAACTAGAAAAAGAACAAATTAAGCCCAAAGTCAGCAGAAGGAAGGAAATAACAATCAGAGCAGAAATAAATAGAGACTAAAAAGACGATAGAAAAGATCAGTGAAACTAAGAGCTGGTTTTTTGAAAAGTTAAACAAAACAGACAAACTTTTAGTTAAATTCACTAAGAAAAAAATGCACAAAGGAGTCAACTAAAATTAGAAATGAAAGAGGAGACACTACAACTGATGCCACAGAAATACAAAGGATCATAGGTGACTACCATGAACAATTAGACACCAACAAAAAGGAAAACCTACAAAAATGTATCATCCATAAGACTCCAAGAAGAAAACATAGGAAAATACTCCTTGAATTGGCCTTGGCAGTGATTTTTTCAATTCGATACCAAAAGCAAAGGCAACAAAAGCAAAATTAAACAAGCTGAGCAACATCAAACTAAAATGCTTCTGTAAAGCAAAGGAAACCATCAACAAAATGAAAAGGCAACCTGTGGAATGGGAGAAAATATTTGCAAATCATATAACAAATGATATATGATATCATTATATAATATCTATAATATGTAAAGAATCCATACAACTCAACAGAAAACAAACAATCTGCTTAATACAGGGCCAGAGGATCTGAAGACATTTTCTTCCGAAGGAGACAAACAAATGGCCAACAAGTACACAAAAAGATTCTCAACATCGCTAACCGCTACGGAAGTGCAAATCAAAACCACAATGAGATATCACGTGACACCTGTCAGAATGGCTTAATAATACATACATTAAAAAAACAAACAAGAAGAGGGACCCTGCTACTGTCTTCATGACCGCGCAGTTCAACAAAGGCAGTGGGGCCACCGTGGAGGCCAACTGGAAAAGATGGGCGTGTCCTTCGTAGACTACGGGACTTTCTGCTCGCGCACGAAGAAGGAAAAACGGAACAGGAACTCCTCGGCGGGGAGACGAGCCAAGAGCAGGGGTGCAGCCCTGGCCTCCGCACCCCGGGGGCGGGGCTGGCATCCAACCGATGGGAGCAGAGGCTCCTGCAGCTCCGCCTTCCCCCCTCCCAGGGACCCTCAGAGATGTGTAACTATTGTTTCCAACCTACAGGCCGGCAGCCCCCTCTCCTGTGAGATCAAGCTGAGGTACAAAGAGGGGAGGACACCTGGAACCGTCTGATGTCGACTAGGGCTCAGCACCTTCCTGCAGCAAACAGGCCAGGGACCCGGGAGCTTCCCTTGGAGCCCTGGCTTCCCCTCCTCACTCTGCATGCCGGCAGCCAGGAACCTGTGCGGCGCCCTCCCTACTTCCCTCCGTTTCCATTCCAATGACACTGCACCACGAGGCCTTCTCCAGCGGTGACGAAGGGGCACTGCCGACGGTGGGGGACACGCGAGGTCTCCCCCCAGCCCGCTGCGTCCTCACGGCAGCGGGAAGGCTGTGCTGCCAGCTCCCTCCTCTCTTGCTGGTTGGGGCCCTGGCGCGGTGTGTCCCCGGTGTCAGACTAGAGTTCTGGGCTCAGGGCCGCCGCCCCCAGCACGGTGCCCCCTCCCCTCTATTCTCTGGTCAGCACCCGGATCATCCCTGTGGACGGGCTGGGGAAGGTGATCTACGGACGGGGGAATGAAAACACACTTGCTTCGTATTTTCAAAATACTCTCCCAGATCCAAAGGAGTTTTATCGTGCCCTTAAAGTCTCCACAGAGAAAACTGGAGAGGCCGTTCCTCCTTCCCGGACCTCCTGGAGCCCTTGCTGTCTACACCGGCAGCGGCGGCTGGCACCTCAGCCACAGGTGCGCACGTGCTCGCCAGGTGGGGAGCTTTGGTGTGATGGCTCCAAAGTCGTCCACCTCTCCACGCACGGGGGAGCCTTCACGGACGCTGCCCGCACAGCCACACCGCGGCCGGGGAGGCGGACACTACACAAGGGCCACCCGGCCTGGCACTGATCACTGTGAGGCTCCCGGACCCTCACCGTGACCGCGCCCGCCTGGCAGGGCCGCCGTGCGGATTACACGAGGGCAAGCAGGGAAGAGGCCCGCACTGTGCCGGCCTGGCGCGGCCTCCATTTATCAGCCACAGACCTGATCCTCTGCAGTCAGGGACAACACTGTGACCAGCGTGGTGTCCTCAAGAGACAGTCACAGAAAGCGGGTAAAAAGGTAGGAAAATTAGAACCAAACTGCTGTAATTTGGACATAACTGACATCTGTTAAGTCCAAATTCTCTTTCTGTAATTAACTAGTTTCAATAATCCCTGAAATTATTAAGATGTCAACAGGTAAAAAAAATAATGTACTGACTATACACACACACACACACACACACACAGTCAATTTCTGAAGTGACAAAACAAAAGATATGTACCCAACTGCCTTGGTTGGAATAACTGCTACTTTGCAAACTCATTTCCTAACTCGCATGGTGAAAGATCCCTCTGCATCACACTAAAAGTATACCTGCTGTTAACTTTCATTTGTGTTGCCTACGATGTGTTAATACAAACGGTAGACGTGTGCAGTGAAGAAATACGTCTCACTAAGGGTGACGCTCCTGGTGAGATGAGACTGAGTTACAGAGAGGTAAGAACCCCCCCCCCCCGCCCGCCCAGAGCATGCAGCCCCTGCTCCGCGTGTAAGGCAGGCCCTGGGCCCCTGCCAGAAGTTCCTTGAGCGGCAGCACAGAAGTGCAGCCCGGGGCTCACGATGCCATGTCATCTGCAGGTCGTGTCACTACCTGCATTTTGTACAGAGTAACTGACAGAAATAAAGTTCGTGACTGATCCACTGAAATTACCAGGGCTGCCTGCTTTCAATCAACATGTCATCAGTCCTCCCCGATTATCTCGTCTGAAGAATGTCCAAAATTCCTGATGTAACAGCTTTTAGCAATTTCTTACCAAAAAAAAAAAAAAAACCCCCCAAAAAACCCTGCTATATTTGTGGTTGAAGCATATGGAAAACCTGGGTAATGCCCAACAGTGCACACTACTGCAACTCAAAACAAGTGTTGGATAAAAAGAATCAACACCTAAGTATTATTACAACTTTCATATAAAAATACTATCAACTAGCATTACTTCACAATGCTATAATAATAGGTGCTACGGGTAGGCTTTCTTCTCCTATCTCCTGAGTTTGAAAGTTCAAGGTGGGATCTTCCAAAGGGTCAGCTGGGAGCAGTGGCTTGTTTAAGGCTGAAAGGGACTGATGGCCTTTTACTTCCTTCCAAATCTCTAGGGTACTAAGTCTCACTCCACGTCACGACAGCCAGCACACCTTCTGTGCTAGCTGACCTCCAGCTGGCCTAGCAGTTCAACGTCCTCCTCGTGGGAAGGAGCACAGCCCACCAAGTGTCCCCCATCACAGCCCTGCCCTGCTCCCCGGCGGCTGCCGGCATTCGCTCTGTTTAAAAATTCAGATAGGGCTTCCCTGGTGGCGCAGTGGTTGAGAATCTGCCTGCCAATGCAGGGGACACGGGTTCGAGCCCTGGTCTGGGAAGATCCCACATGCCGCGGAGCAGCTAGGCCCATGAGCCACAACTGCTGAGCCTGCGCGTCTGGATCCTGTGCTCTGCAACAGGAGAGGCCGCGATAATGAGAGGCCCGCGCACCGCGATGAAGAGTGGCCCCCGCTCGCCGCAACTAGAGAAAGCCCTCGCACAGAAACGAAGACCCAACACAGCAAAAAAATAAATAAATAAATTTCTAAAAAAAAATTAAAAATTCAGGTAAAATTCACACACCATAAAATTTACATTTTTAAAGTTATTTTTAGTATATTCACAAAGTTGTGCAACCATGACCACTATCAAAGTCTCATCATCCCCCAAAGAAACCCCTTACCCACCAGCACTCACTCTGCACTCCTTCCCCAGCCCCTGACAACCACGTTCTACTTTCTGTCTCTATGGATTTGCCTATTCTGAATATTTCATATAAATGGAGTCATACAGTAACTGGCACTTTGTGTTTGGCCTCTTTCACTTAGCATACTGTTTTCAAGAGTCATCTACGTTGTAGTATGTGCCAGTACTTCATTCCCTTTTATGGCAGAATAATATTCCACTGCATGGATATACAATATCTGTATATCCGTTCATCCAAATGCCGACTAAAGTACATTTGGTTTGCTTCCACTTTTTGGCTATTATGAATAAAGCTGCTGTTAACATTAGTGTACAAATTTGGGGATAGACATATGTTTTCACTTCTACTGAGTATATACCTAGGAGTGGAATTGCTGGGTCATACCGAAACTCTTGTTAACTTTGAGCACCGGCCAAACTGTTTTCCAAACCTGCTGCACCACTTTGCATCCCCACCAGAGGCGTACTAAGGCTCCAGTTTCTCTACATCCTTGCCAACACTTGTTATTGGCTGTTGTTATTATATCCATCCCAGTGGGCAAAAAGTGGTAAATCTCATTGTGGTTTTGATTTGCACTTCCTTAAGGACTGATGTTGTTGAGCATCTCTTCCTGTGCTCACTGGCCATCTGTGTATCCTCTTTGGAGAAATGTCTATTGAAATCCTTTGCTTCTTTATGTATTCTGGAGATTAATACCCATCAGATGTCTACTGTCCCATTCTGAGCTGTCGTTTCCCTTTCCTGATGCTGTCCTTTGAGTACAAATTTTTTAATTTTGATGATTCCAAATTATCTTTTTGGCTTTTTTGGTTGTTTGTGCTTTAGCTGTCAAATCTAAGAAACCACTGCCTTATCCAAGGTCACAAATCATCAAACCTATTGAGATGATCATGTAATTTTTATCCTTCATTGTGTTAATATGGTGATTACACTGATTGATTTGCAGACATTAAATCATCCTTGCATCCCTGGAATAAATTCCACTTGATCATGGTGTGTGGTCCTTTTAATGTACTGTTGAATTTGGTTTGTTAATATTTTGTTGAGGGTTTTTGCATCTATGTTCATCAGGAACACTGGTCTCTAATTTTCCTTCCTTGTGTCCTTGTCTGGCTTTGGCATCAGAGTAATGCTGGTCTTGTAAAATTAATTTGCAAAGTGTTCCCTTCTTTTCTGTTTTTTTGTAAGAGTTTGAGAAGGATTGGTATTTTTTTCTTTAAATGTTTGGTAGAATTCACAGTGAAGCCATCTGGTCCTAAGCTTTTGTTTGTTGGGAGAGTTTTGATGCCTGATTCAATCACCTTACTAACTAGTAGCTGGTCTGTTCAGATTTCCTATTTCTTCATGATTCAATTTTGATAGGTTGTATGTTTCTAGGAATTTATCCATTTCTTCTGGGTGGTCCAATCTGTGCGTAATTGTTCATAGTCTTCTTATGATCCTTTGTATTTCTGTATTATCAATTGTAATGTCTCCTCTTTCATTTGTAATATTATTTGAGTTCTCGCTTTTTCTTGGTTAAGTGTAGCTAACAGTTGTCTATTTTGTTTTTCTTTTCAAAAAACCAGCTCTTAGTTTCATTGATCTTTTCTACTGTCTTTTTAGTCTCTATTTCATTTATTTCTCTCTCATCTTTGTTATTCCTTTCTTCTGCTAACTCTGAGTTTAATTTTGTTTTCTTTTTTTGTTCTTCTTTTTCTAGTTCCTTGAGGTTTATAGTCAGGTTGTTTATTTGAGGTATTTCTTTTCTCTTAACTGTAGGTGTTTATGGCTATAACCTTCCCACTTAGAGCCACTTTTGCAGCATCCCGTAAGTTTTGATATGTTTTGCTTCCATTTTTGTTTCAAGATATTTTAATTTTTTTCTTTTGATTTCTTTGACCTGTTGGTTTTCCAGGAGTATGTTGTTTAATTTCCACATATCTGTGCAATTTCCAGCTTTCCTCCTGTTACTGATTTCTAGTTTTATGGCATTTTGGTCAGAAAAGATAGCTGGTATGATTTCAGTCTTCTTATATTTGCTAAGACTTGTTTTGTGACCTATCACATCGTCTATGCTGGAAAATGTTGCACGTGCACTTGAGAAGAATGCATATCTTGCTGCTGTTCAGTGGAATGTTCTGTGTATGTCAGGTCCATCTGTATAAAACATGGCTCAAGTCCAGCGTTTTCCTGTTGATTTTGTGTCTGAATGATCTATCCATTGCTGCAAGTGGGATACTGAAGTCCCCTATTGTAAGGTTGTCTATTTCTTCCTTCAGATCTGTTAGTATCTGTTTAACATAGTTAGGTGCTCTGATGTTAGGTGCATATATATTTATGACTGTTATATTTTCTTGATGAATTGACTGCTTTATCATTATGTAATAACCTTCTTTGTCTCTTGTTACCATTTTTGGCTCAAAGTCTCTTCTGTGTGACGTAAGTATAGCTACCCATGCTCTCTTTTGTTTTCCATTTGAATGAACGTCTTTTCCCATACCTTCACTTTGAGTCTGTGTCCTTAAAGCTAAGTGAGTCTTTTGTGGGCAGCTTATTGTTGGGTTTTATTTTTTTAATCCTCTAGACACTTTATGCCTTTTGATTGGAGCATTCAGTCCATTTACATTTAGAGTAATTATTGATTGGTAAGGAGTTTTTCATGCCATCTTATTGTTTTTCTGGCTCACCTGTAGTTTCTTTCTTCCTTTTCTGATTAACTTCCTTTGTAACTTGATGATTTTCCATAGCGGTACGCTTTGATTTCCTTCTCTTTATCTTTTCTGAATCTACTGTAGGTTTATGCTTTATGGTTACCATAAGGTTTACATAAAACATGTTATAGATATAACTGTCTATTTTACACTGAGAACAATTTAACTTCGATCACATAAAAACATTTACCCTTCTTTTACTCCTTTTCTTATATGTTTTTGATGTCAGAATTTACATCTTTTTATATACTGTATCTATTAACAAATTACTATAGCAACAGCTATTTTTAATACTTCTGTCTTCTAACCTTTATACTCGAGTTAACACCATGTTGCAATATTGAGTATTCTGAACCTGATCATATGCTTGTCTTTACCAATATGTTGTATGTTTTTATGTTACTAATTAAGCCTTATTTCATTTCAGCTTGAAGAATTCCTTTCAGGTTTAGTGATGCAAGGCAGATTTAGTGGTGATGAATTCCTTCAGCTCTTGTTTATTAGGGAAAGTCTTCATCTCACCTTTATTTCTGAAGGACAACTTTGCTGGGTAAAGTGTTCTTAGTTGGCAGTTTCTTTTAGCACTTGGAATATTCATCCCATTCTCTCCTTGCCTATAAGGTCTCTATTGAGAAGACTGCTGATAGCCTCACGGGGTTGATTTCTGTGTATGAAAGAATTTTTTCTCTTGTAGCTTTAAAAATTCTTTTGTCTTTGATTTTAGACAGTTTTATTATTATGTATCTTGGAGAAGATTGTTTTGGATTGAAATTTCAGGGTGGCCTATTAGCTTCATGGACTTGGGATATCCAGATCACTCCCCAGGATTGGGAAGTTCTCAGCCATCAGTTCTTTAAATAAGCTTTCTACCCCTTCTCTCCCTCTCTTCTCCTTCAGGGACTCCAATGATAACTACATTACTTCTCTTGATGGTGTCCCATTAAGTCTGTAGGATTTCTTCAGTCTTTTTTATTGTTTTTACTTTTTGGTCCTCTGACTGGATAATTTCGATTGATCTGTCTTCTGTTGATTCTTTCTCCCACTTGGTCAAGTCTGCTGTTGAAGCTCTCTATTGAATTCTCCAGTTACGTTCTCTATCTCTTTGTTGAACTTTCCATTTTGCTCTTGTATTGTTTTCCTCTATATCATTAAATTGTTATTCTGTGCTCTCTTTTAGTTCTCTGAGTATCATTACAACAATTATTTTGAGTTCTCTGTTGGACAGTTCCTGGATCTCCATTTCTTTGGGTTCAGTTACTGAGCCCTGAGGCATGCATGGCAGTGGAGGTCAGCCCCAGGGATCTAGGCTGGCGTCTTGCACTCACGTAGCTGCAGAGGCCTGAGGTGCAGTTCCCAGGCTCCACCAGGAGGGGTCAGAGAGGAAGTGGAGGGACTCAGGTGTCAGGGCACGTGTACCTGTGGGAGAACACTGGCGAAACCTACAGGGGTCTGCGCTGTGCTGCCCGTTGGTTTCTTTGGTGGCAGAACGTGCTGGCTTTGTCTGCAGAGCAGGTCTGTGATCTGCCATCACTCCTGCAACACAGCTGCTGTTTGGCGGCCCCAGCTTCTTCTCCTGGTTCCTCGCCGTCTCTGTACATCTCACCTTTGCTGGTCTGGGCTGGGTGAAACTGAAGTGGACCTTTGCACGCGTCTGAAAGGCTGAGGCTGGTCATCTCCCCTCCCCTCCTTTCCCAGTGAGGTGCACGCTGTCCGGCGGGGAAGCTCCCTCCGGACGTCGACTGGGGCTGGCATGGGGCTGGCAGGATGCAGCAACGTGCAGCTGCCCCCCTCTCGTCTGGTGAGGTTGTTCTAAGGCTTTTATTTCACTGTTTCTGAAATTTCTTAGACGTTTTCGCTCAGGGAGAGCTAACTGTTGGTCTCTGTGGGGGACTGAGACTGGGATCTCCCACGTGACCATTTTGGTGGCTTCACTCTTGAAATTCCAGTCCTGATTACTACTGCTTTGTAGTAAGTTTTGAAATTAGGAAATGTGAGTCCTCCCAATTTTTCTCTTCTTTTTCAGGACCGTTTTGGCTACTCTGGGTCCCCTGCATTTCCATATGAATCTTATAATCAGCTTGTCAGTTTCTGCAAAAAAGGCAGCTGAGATTTCAATAGTGATTGTATTGAATCTGCAGGTCAATTGGGAGAGTGTTACCATCTTAACCAATAAGTCTTCTAATCCATGAATGCAAGACATCTTTTCATTTATTTGGGTCTTCTTTAATTTCTTTCAATGATATTTTATGGTTTTCAGTATACAAGTGTTAAACTTTTTTGTTAAATTTATTCCTAAAAATCAATTTATTTTTGATGCTATTGTAAATTGAACTGTTTTCTTAATTTTGGGGGTTTTATTGCTGGAGTACAGAAATACAACTGATTCTTGTTATTGATCTTATATCCTATAACCTTACTGAACCTGTTGTTTTTAGCTCTAATAGATTTTTGTGAATTCCTTTGGATTTTCTACATACAAGACCATGTCACTCACAATAGAGATAATTTTACTTCCTCCTTTCCAGTCTGAATGGTCTTTTATTTCTTTTTCTTGCCTAATTGCTCTGGTTAAAACCTATAATACAATATTGAATAGAAGGCAGACAGTGTTGTCTTACTCCTATCTTAGGCGAAAGCTTTCACAGTCTTTGACCACTGAGTAGAATGTTAGCTGTGGGTTTTTCCTAGATGCTCTTTTATCAGATTGAGAATCAGCACTGACCCTTGATTCCTTATCCCCAGGTACTGATCAATCCTCAAGTCCTGACAATTTTATCTCAATACATTTCTTATATGTTTCCCTTATATACATGCCTACTGTCAATGGCCAGATTTAGAAACTCATCATCTCTTGCCTGGATTGTAAGAGCTTTAGGGCAGGTATGTGCATTTATTTTTGTAACCAAAAAAGTTGCATTCATTAAACAAGATCAAGATGCTATGAAAAAGAAAGAAGAAGCATCAGCTACTGGCAATAAAAATATAATCATGAAAATCAAAACTAAAACCAACCAAGCCAAAAACAGTAGGAAGAAAAAAAAAAATGAAGGCAATCTCCCAGTATAACATTAAACAAAAGCATAACAGGAAGACCTGAAGGAAAGAAAGAGAAACTGGACGGAGGGACCTCAGTTTTGCTGCACGATGAACGTGGTATTTTGAACAACCTTCCTGAATGAAACAACTGAAATGCTGGATAAAAATATATTTTGTAAAAAGATTTTGTGAATGCATTGCTGAGACAGGAGAGAATGAAATATTATCAAGATGATCAAGTAGATCATTTTTACAAATAAAAATGGATGTGTCTAAGTATATGGTAAATTCAGTACATTTTTATATTTGTTTTCTCTGTTACTTGGATAGATTCTTTTCTCCCTGCCTTCAGTCTCTGTACCCTCCACTTCATCCTCTGTATTGAAATCCTAACTTTTCCCTTCTGTTTATATCTGCTCACGTCCCTGCTCCGCTCACAAAGTTCAGACCTCTCCTCTCAGGCCTCCCTGTCCCAACCAGGGGCACATAAAAGCCTCTGTGCAGACGTAACATGAAGGACTCTTGACTACTGGATCCTCGTCTGATTTTCAACCCTGAACGCTGCCCCTCCTCCCACACAGAGCCCCCTACTGTCAACAACCCCAGACCAACACATTCTCTACCCTCCTCCTGTCACACGTCACTTGTCCCTCTTCCCCTCCTCCTACCCTGGCTTCAGCTGGGGCAGACTCTGAATGAGAAGTGATAAAGCCCAGGTAAGAGGTTATTTCGTACTCCCTGAGGCAAACCCGAGCACTCCCCGCTCTACAACAGAGCATCCCAGACTGCGTCAGGTCATTTTTCACACTATCTTATACACACACATATCTTTCCTAAAAGACAATGCCTGTCAAATGAAGTACCACATGAGGAGAAACGGCGGGGCTGGGATCAAATGGGAGTCGTAGTTTATTTCTAAATGACTTAGTTGTAAAGCATCTCTCTCTGAAAAGGTCTTCTGGTTGATTTGGGAAAGAAGGGTAGAATAAGCAAAATAACGGGACAAGATCAGTTAACATGGTGTTCTTCAGACTGTGGGACCATTTTCTACAGTGGTTTGTGAAACCAATACAGCCGGTTGTAACGAGCATTTTAAAAATCTTTTAAAAAAAGGGAAAATACTGGAGTACAGTGCACATAGTTAGAGTAACTTTTAGTCTGTGGTACTTTTGCTTCAGTTTTACATACCTAAACGTACATAAACATTCCTATAAAGGACCAAAACGTAAGGCATTTTGTATTATGGGTTTGGTCAAAATGCTTGAAAGTCAATGAGTTAACAGTTCAAGGACACTGATAAGAAAATCAGTGCTACTGTAAGTAAAGAGAGATGCCAAGGATATAACAACAGATGAAAAAGCTTAAGATGGGTGATCTTAAGATAGTGGATTTCCCCCAACAGGGAAGCAGATGATGAAGAGATAAAGAGCCCCTCCCCTCTGCAGCACTCTGCATTTAGTGCTCGACACTCTAGTGATTAGAAAGCAGGCTCTCGGATGATGGGCCAGTCTCTCCTGATCCTGCTTCTACTGTCCTGTCACCAGGGTGATCATGAAGCCTGGTCATCCTCTAAACTGAACAGAAGGAGCTGTAGGTTATAGATTAGGCTCATGAGCTATAAGCGTTCTGAGGCGCACCACCCTGGAAAATGAACGACAGTCAATTTCAGGAGTGACCACAATGAGCAAATGCAGACGTGAAAGTAACTCAGGTTACCGAGTAAGGACCGTACCAACGTCGCTTCCTGGACTGGACGATGTACCATGCCTAGCACTGGACATCACCATCGGGGCAGTTGGGGGAAGGTACATGGGAGCGATGCCTGCAACTTATGAGTAAACTATTTCAAATACGAGGTTATCAGAAATCATCAGGACGAAGTGTTGTGGGTCCTCCCAGGACCAGCGGCTGTGGTTCCCCCAGTGACAGACGGGGCTGGTTACTCGCTCAACCCCAAGACCAACCACCTACAGTGGTTCCCTCATTTCAAACGAGCCCAGCAGCACTTGCTGTCACGCTGCTTTCTCGCGATACTGTGCTTTTCTAAACTAAGCTGTGGCCGGATATTATTCTCCAAGATCTTCTTATGTATTTACTTATTCACTTTAATTTAAATTCCACATAGGACTGGTTCAAATTTTTGGAGGATATACTAAGTTTTAAGAGGGAAAACGAGTTAGAAGAAGTGTTATGAGATAAATGTAAACGATCATTTGATTTATAGACCTCCATTGCTTTCATTTAAAGGACTGAGCGTGAAAGAGCTGTTTAGACTGTACGCTGGCTTAAGTGGAAAAAGGTTATTGCTGAAATTGTATAAATCATTTCAAATATTGTTTGATTTTAGCTTTTAAGTGTCTGAATTTTTCTAAATGTTCTGAGAAAGTCTGGTTCACTTTTTACTCTCCGTAAATCAGCAAGTATTTCAAAGCTTCCCTGAGACTTGAAAAAATACACACATGTGAAAAGAATGATTACGTCATCACTTAGTTAGGGACCTGAAGAGAAAGTACCTTAAATAAAGCAACTAGCTGGGTGCTTGCTTTCATAATTATTAATTATATACATTACAAATTGAGATGTAAACGACTCCAGGGTAAACTATTCTCCTATATGAATAACCTGGTCGGGGAGACAGTGCTGGATGGAGCACATGGCCGTGGGCGCACCACTCCAGGGACGCAGGTGGCCTGGCCCACGGCTGTCCTTGCGGAGCAGGGATCAGCCTCAACATCCTGACCAAACAATGCCGAACACACAGGGATGTCCATCTGCTTTAATGTATTAACTTGCTTCTGCTCTCAGCCATCCTACATGCAACTGATGAAATTATCTTTCCCGCACACCATTTGTATCATTGAAATCCCCCCTTTCAATAATCATGTATTACACTGACAAGAATAGGAACAGCAATGATACTTAACATTTGTTGTGTGTTCACTACGTGCCAGGCACTGGGCTAAGTGCTTCTGACATGCGTGATGTCACTCCCTCTCCACAATAACGGCACAGGTCAGAGCTCAGCGTCACAGAGGAACATCTGAGGCCCCCGAGCGGGCACCTGAGCCTAGAGGTCCACACAAGCATCGCGCCTGCACACCCACCACGTGGGGTGGCCTCACCCTGGGGGGGCCTCTCTTGCTCATCCCCCCCGCCCCCAAGAACTCCAGCCTCCCTGCCTGTGTCCACACCTCACTGCCTCACTCCTGCCTTCATACTCTGAATACACACTCTTGATCCAGGAGTAGTCTCAAACACACGTGCTGGCTTGCTTTCAAGTCACAGATGCAACCAGAAATATGCCACTGAGACCGTGAACACAACCAGGACGCTCAACGCCCCTAGTATTACTTGGTGCGATTGTGAAAGTTCAAGCCCCCGGACCAGTGAAGGTCACCAGGGTCACAGAAATACTGAAAAGGGGCAGCAAAACATTATTTATACATGTTGTGAGGTTTCACCTATACATGTAAATACATATTTAGAGAGAGAGAGCAGTATCTGGAAAACCTCCAAAATCCAGTGAATATGTATCAAAAACAGTAGGCGTTCATTAAGAATGCCAGCCACAAAATCAACAAACTAAAGTAAATAACTTTCTATGTCCCAATGATAAACAGCTAGAAGAAGTGGGAAAGAGGGACTAATAGACCCATTCACAACAGCAAAAAAAAAAAAAAAAAAAGTCATACAACAGGAATACATTTAACAAGATGTATGAGGCACTTCTAAGAAGAAGACCAGTAAATATAAAACGGTGTGACAGGAACAGGCAGATCCATAACAGAGTAAGGCATCTGTGTAAAAAAAACAAAAACAAAACAAAACCGACTGATAATCAACAAAAAACTTGACAAATGATTATCCAGCCTCGGCAGGAGCCCTGAAACGGAAGCTCAGACACAGTATCTTGCATACGAAACTCAGCATCTCATAAAGGAGGCCTTTTCAAATCACTGGGGAAAGTGGGTTTTCAAAAACCAATTAGAAAAAGTAAAGCTGGTTCCGAATCTCATACCTTACACCACTAGAAGATTAAATAATCAAAGATTTAAAAGTAAACAATAAAACCACAAGAGTCTAGAAGAAAATATTGGCAAAAATTTAAATATTCTCAGGCTAGCAAGTTATTTTTAAGCGTGACAGGAAACTCAGAGAAAAGCCTGATAGATTTAACTAAAAACAACAATCACCACCTTCAAGCAAACTGACAATAAAACCTTCTGAATGTTTAAAAAAAAAAAAAAAATTACACACGAAGTTGAAAGCTGAATAACAAGATGTGGGAAATATTTACAACAAAAAAGATAAGCGGTTAACATTCCTATAAAAATCAGTAACAACATGGGAAAATGACAAAAATAGGTAGTTCACCCCCTAACTTCCATACAGATGGAAAAATGTCATAGGGGAAGATGTTGGTTTTACTGGTAATAAAAGAATTACAAGTAAAAATAAGTCACAGTATTTGTGGCCTATCATACTGTCAAGGGAACGCTATCTGGACTTTAACTTTGCACGTGTGCTGGAGATAAACTGTGCAGCAGCAATCCCACTCTGAGGAATTTACTGTAGGGACAGAGCAGCCAGGCGGGCGCACACAGGTCGCTGTGTCCACAGGGTTACCTGCTCCATCACCATCACCGCCCTGTTGGCTCAGGGGCCACATGACGCCCCCCTCCGTGGGTCCCACTTCGCGCCCTCCCCTCTCTCTCACTCACTCTCCACTGAGCTCTCGTCGGGAGCAAAACTGCCTGTATTTCCACCTGCCCCCTTGACGGCCCCCTTCACTCTTCTGCTGCAGCAGGAACCTGGCTCTCCGCGCGACCTCGGCCCCTCCCCGCGGTGCCGCCCAGCTCCCCGCTCCCGCGGCTGCGGCCACTCCTTCCCGGGGGCTCTCACTTCTGCCTCATCTTCGCTCTCGCCAAGGCTGCTCCTGTCGCAGTTCTGAGGACGCCAGTGACCACACAGCGAGTCCTTAAACGCCCCTCCCCTGGCCTCAGAACCTGCGGCTGCCCGTCCGGTGAGGGAGCACCCTGGGTTACGTGAGTGGCCCCCGAACGCCACCGCCCGCGTCCCTGCAGGGGGGAAGCAGGCAGCTCAAGGGTGGAGGCGACGTGAGAGGGCGGCAAGGTGGCGCCGTGCGGCCTCCAGGAGCAGCCAGCGCACGAGGGGGCCGGCTGCCGGCACGGTGACTTTAGCGCGTGGCTCCTTTCGGCCTCCCGACCTCCAGGACCTCCAGAACCTTGAGAGGAGAAACGCCTGTGCTGCCTTAAGCCACTAAATGGGCAGAGACTTGTGACGGCAGCGACAGGAAGCTCACGGCGCCCGGGCCTCCTGACGCCTTCCCTCCTTCCTCTCCTTGGGGGACGCCGTCTGGTTACGCCTGCGCCATCGCTGTCTCCGTGGCCCTTCCCTCACTCTAGGAGCCGGTCCCAGACGCCGCCGGGACTCGGGACTCGGGACCCGCTGAGCCCTCTGCCTGCGCACAGGCCGCAGCCCGGGGACTCATGTTCTCTCTGCCCGGCAAGCAGAGATGGCGGGTCACCAGGACAGCTCTGCCCACTCCAAGGCCACCACCTCCTCCCGTGCCGCCGGACCCACGTGGCAGAGCCACAGCCCTGGCCAGAGCGCGGCGCCTGAGCCCGCACGGCCGTGCCCGTGGCCCGGCGGGCCTCGCCTGCCTCCCGTGGGCCCCGGGCCCCTAACGCCGCCTCGGGAGCTAGCAGCGCCATGTCCCCACTCACTCCCTGACGCCAGCGTCCTGAACCACAGCACAAAGCAGCCCGAAGGGAACGTCCACCACGGCCCCTGCCGCCCCGGCCTCTCCCCGCGTGCCCCGCACCTGACTGCGCGTGCGCCGGCGAGGCTAACCCTGCGCGTCCGTGGAAGACCCACGCCCGGCCACGTCCCCATCACTCTCGGGCAGCGTTACTCGTCAGTCTCTGCAGATCCTTCCCCCCAGCCTCTCCGTGTCATTCCTCTCCTTAAAAACCAAAATGAAATCCAACAGAGAAACAGCCTCTCCGCCCCACGCCCCCTCCAAGCCCCATTCCTCTCCCCTCGCAGGAAACCACCAGAGCGTCCCCAAGTCCCCTCCCTCCGCCCTCTCCTGCCCCGCACTCACTGGGCCTTCACTCCCACGGCTCTACCGGGACTGTTCCCACCTGGGTTACCAAGGACCCAAGAGTACAAACCACACGACAGCCCTTGCATGAGGCTCAAACAGGCAGAGCGAGGGGTTACCTCGTGGGGAAGGTGCATCGACTGAGGGGTTCAGTGCCTTCTGAGGTCCTGGAAATGTTGGTCTCCTGACCTGCATGGTGGTTACAAAGGTCTGTACATATATAAAAATTCATGGAGCCGTACATCAGGATTTGTGCACTGTATGTAAGTTATGTCCAATAAAAAGGTTAAAAAAATCTTCAATAAATATTTGCTGGGCGTGTACCTTGCATACCGTGCGGGGCCCTGGAGAAGCGGTGAATAAATGAAAATGGGCCTTGCTCTTAGGGAATTTCACTCCCACTGGGACGATAGGAATTAGTCAAATGACATCAAGAAATGAGAACCTGGGGTGAAGGATAGGGAGGGCAGACCTGCTTTCTGTGAGACTGTGCGACAGAGGAAGGACGGGGTCTGGAGAAGCGGCCTTTCCGGGGAGGTGAGTGTGGAGAAGAGAAGGGGGCTCCAGGCAGGGGCAGGGGGCGCGCCGCAGCCTGAGGCCAGAGTGCAGGACCCGCAGGACGGCGGCAGGAAGGCCCACCCCTGAAGGGTTTCCAGGGCGCACTGAGAAAAGGTCTCGCTGCAGAAGACAAGGGCTCCTCACTAACTGCCCCGTGTAAGGCTGGCCCACCCGGAGCAGAGGCAGATGAGACGCATCTCTGTGTCTGTGGGAGCTGGTTCCATCTTCAGGTGCGTGTGAGAGAACAACATGACACAGGGTGTCCCAGGGGATGGGGCCAGAGTGGGAGGGAGACCAGCTGCAAACCCTTTCACGCCCTCTGATTTTTGGTCACATGCATGCATGACTCAAACATACTTAAAATGTAAGATTAGCATCACTCAACCGGAGGCCTCTTACAGGGGGCTGGTGCTGCCCCCGGAGTCCCAAGGGCACAGGTTAAAAAAAGACACCAGGACAAGCCCTCTGGGCCCCGAGCTCCCTGCGTCCTGCCCACGCTCACCATGGACAAGAACGTGACTCACTCAGACGATCACTACGGCGGAAGCTTCTGGAAATGTAAACAGCATCAAATCTAAAAGACACACGTGTATTATTTAAAACGCAAAGTCTACCTGGTAAAGAACAAATGAATATTCTGGATTTTTAGATTTCATTTTATCTAGCCTATGTGAATTCTATGTGAATTTGCAGGCAAAAAAAAAAAAAAAGCATAGCACTATTCATGAAAACCAAGATGAAAATGAAAGTCGGTGACTTGGCTCAAAGAACTACATTATAAAAACAACTAGGTAGTCACATAATTTCCTCATGTTTTAAATCAGTGAAATCTAGAGTTGCAGCTGTCCCACAAACTGAAACCATATAAATTTTTAGAAAGTGAGTCAATTGTGAGATTAAAGTTTCAATTTATAACACTTCTGTGTTTTAGTTACAAAGTCATAAATAAATCTAGCATGACAGAGAAGGTAAATATTTTCTCAGTTGTTTATGCAGCCAAAGAGGAAAGGAATTTAACATGCAATTAACCACTTAGGTTTTTCTAGATATGTGCCATATGGTCTTTGTATTTAAGATAGAGAAAAAAATAAATATTGTTTTGTTTAATCTAACATTTGCTTAGCAACGTCAGATACTCCAAACTGTGCCACCTGGGCATGCCTTTACCTCCCAGGAGACTTTTTTCATTTGTACAAGAGCCAGGGCATAAGAATAGGAGGAAATGTAACTTCTTCCCCAGGGGGAAAAAGAGCTAAATAGGAGAAATGAGAATTTCTACCAAATAATTTAAGTTGAATTCTCTGGAGAGAAAATGATGAAATTTTAACCACCTTGGGGTCTAGTTCTACTGTTTAATAGACAGTTTTTTTTTTTTTTTTTTTAACACATTGAAAAAAAGAGACCTTTATGCCATTCTTTGAACCAACATCTGAGCAAGTGTGAGGTAAGAATAGCCAAAGGTCAAAAAAAAAAAAGAATAGCCAAAGGTCAAAAGCAGCCCTTGGATTTCTATATAAAGGCTCCCACGTGATCAAAGCTTTCTCTCACCAGGCTTTCTTTAAAAATAACTGATAAGAAAACATCTGATTGCCATTTTGATCTAGATAGTAGAAATCATTTAATAGATAACTATTTCCTTATCTTAGTGTTTTATCAGTTAATCTAAAATTAGAGCTTTTAAAATAAACTCATTAATGCTTGCCGCCACATAAAGTCAATAAGCTGATACAATTTTATTATGAACTGAACTTGTGACATCTCCTATGAAAAGCTTTGAAATATACATTCAAGATTAAAGCTATAAAACTGTAATTCTTCATGCGCTTGAATGCACACATGTCGGGTATCTGCATGGATCTCTATACACACTCACATACATATTTTGAAGAAAGAAGTTCTTCAGTGAGCAGGAGAGAAAATAACCTCCAGCGGTAGCACACCCCAAACGTGGGGAGCAATGACGTCCTCTCGTGGCGAGTGTTTTTGTTACCTTTCTTCTTTTTGAGACTCTTGAAAAACCAACCAAAGGGAAACACCACAAGGCAAGCACACACAGCCAGGCTGCCCCCAGCCTCTCCCACTCCCTCCCCTCTGCTGGCTCAGCCCTCCGGGGTCAGGGGGCAGCACGTGAGTAAACATTGACCTGGGTGAGCACCCTGGACAAACAACCGGGTCACCCCTGACTGCACTCCAACTCCCAACTGGTCAACTAGCGGCCGCTGTCCTTTGCACATATAATCATGACAGCGGCAACACCAGCTTAAGAATCTGCTCGAAAACTTGAGCAGTTTCGAGACGGGAAGCCCTCAGATCACATGTGAGTTGTCTGGTGAAAGTTTATCTATCAGTCTGTTCTTTGGGAACTCACAACACACATCCACGATAAATGTCCTGCAACTGATGGTCCAAGCTACGTAGCACAATGTAACCCTAAATTAATAGAAAAGGGCACAGCGTTATACTGTAGTAGTGGTAGAAACAGAAAATACGTTTAAAATGTCAGTTTTTGCTGGTATTTGAGGAAAATCTATTTCAGTCAGAAGATCTTCCCCACCGACACCGGCTGACCCGGGTGTGCCGCCTCTTGCAGGTCCCCCCGCTCGGGGGCGCTGCCCCCCTCCACAGCACACAGCATCCCCTCTGTAGGCGAACGCCGCCCGAATCTACACGGCTCCCGCCAGGATCTGCTTCCTGGCCTTCAGACCATGGATCCAACAGCATCCTCACCTCAGACTAAACCCGTCACCTCTGCGCCCCTCCTGTCTTCCTGTTTCACTGAAGCCACCCCTTCCCACCGCGGGGGCCGCCCCCCACCCCCGGCTGAGGGAGCACCAGCTCCAGGTGGGTCTGTGGGCTCCTGAGCCGCTGACGCTCCTCTGCCCGCCCAGCCGCCTCTTCCTCCTGGTACCTAACCTCACAGTGTCACCGAGCTGCGCCTGAGGGGTGCTCAGCCCCCAGGGATGCTGGCCCAGGTGAGGGCACGGCCCAGCAAGGGGGAGGAAGAACGCAGGGCCTGATGAAAACGAAGGCGCCTCTTCTCCTCACCCATCCTTCGGGGGAGAAGCCTGCCTCTGGAAATGAAAACTAATACCCCAGCGTACCCTTTGTACCAGCTGTACAACGCATCGGAAAGCCTCAATGTGCTGTATAGGTTGTCGTATAAATTATATTTTCCTTTTCTCATTGTTTAATTTGAGGAAATAAAATGATTCATTGGAGAAAAACAATCTCCGGAGATGAGTAGAGGGGAAAACTGCCCCTCCTCTGGTCTCGGGGGACTCGAGAAGTCTCCTGCCCATCTCACGTTAGAACCTGGCAGTCGCCCTGAACCCAACTTCCCGCCCCGGCCCCGCCAGGCTCCCCACCTTCCACACTGTCCCCGAACCCGCCCGACCCCCTCCCCCCCACGCCCCGGGCAGGGCTGCCAGCAGCGCTGTCCCAACGCGGGAAAAACTTTCCAGCTGGCCCCCCAACCCCTCTCTACCCCATACACGACAGCCAAAACAGCCTTTTAACATGTAAGGTACGTTCTACATACCAAGAATATATTCCTATATTCTATAGAATGACCAATTTATCAACCACAAGCCTATTAATCAGTTTAAGAAATAAAATATTTCTAAGACTTCTGTGCTCCCCCCCTTCCTTGCTCCAGCGGTTAGCACTGCCTCAATTCTGGGCTTACTATTCCTTCGTTTTCTTTATAGTTTTACTTCGTATGTAGAGCTCTATGATAATGCACTGCTTAGTTCTGCATGATTTTGAACTTTATATAAATGTACAAAATCTATTTCTTCTGAAGCTTTTTTTTTTTTTTTTTACTTTACATTTTGCTTCTCAAGCTCATCTTCGCGATTTCCCTGCTGCACAGTATCCCAGCCGATGAATATGCCCGAAATCAGTCATCTATTTTCTTGCTCACAATCGTGTGGGTTCTTCCCAGAAGCCCCGTCCTTTTTCCCCCATTTACAAACAGTGCTGTTGTACACATTCCTATCCTCAACGCTTAGGACCTAAGACAACACTTTCTCTGGGTTCCATGTAGGAGGTGAACTGACTGCTGGGTCACAGGGTCCATCCTCAACTTTAAGAGGTGACACCTGGCTGATTTCCAAGTAGTCACGGCAAACGCAACTCCGCCCGCGTGTGACTGTGACTCCACAGCCTGGGCAGCACTGGTCACTGTCCGGGGTTTTCTCTGTCGCCTGACGGGTAAGTGAGATGGCATCCTGACGCGGCTTCACCGCATGCCCCAAGGAACGCCAAGGTCATCTTACGCAGTGCATTCAAGGCACCATCTTTTCCAAGATGGTACTTTTTTTTTTGGCTAAATGTCTAAAATTGTACCTACTTTTTTTTTTTTTATAACATCTTTATTGGAGTATAATTACTTTACAATGGTGTGTTAGTTTCTGCTTTATAACAAAGTGAATCAGCTATACATATACATATGTCCCCATATCTCTTCCCTCTTGCATCTCTCTCCCTATCCCACCCCTCTAGGTGGTCACAAAGCACCGAGCTGATCTCCCTGTGCTATGCGGCTGCTTCCCACTAGCTATCTATTTTACGTTTGGTAGTGTATATATGTCCATGCCACTCTCTCACTTTGTCACAGCTTACCCTTCCCCCTCCCCATAACCTCAAGTCCATTCTCTAGTAGGTCTGTGTCTTTATTCCCGTCTTGCCCCTAGGTTCTTCATGACCTTTTTTTTTTTTTTTTTTTTTTTTTTTTAAGATTCCATATATATGTGTTAGCATACGGTATTTGTTTTTCTCTTTCTGACTTACTTCACTCTGTATGACAGACTCTGGGTCCATCCACCTCACTACAAATAACTGAATTTCGTTTCTTTTTATGGCTGAGTAATATTCCATTGTATATATGCCACATCTTCTTTATCCATTCATCTGTTGATGGACACTTAGGTTGTTTCCATGTCCTGGCTATTGTAAATAGAGCTGCAATGAACATTGTGGTACATGACTCTTTTTGAATTATGGTTTTCTCAGGGTATATGCCCAGTAGTGGAATTGCTGGGTCGTATGGTAGTTCTATTTTTAGTTTTTTAAGGAACCTCCATACTGTTCTCCATAGTGGCTGTATCAATTTACATTCCCACCAACAGTGCAAGATGGTTCCCTTTTCTCCACACCCTCTCCAGCATTTATTGTTTGTAGATTTTTTGATGATGGCCATTCTGACCGGTGTGAGGTGATATCGCATTGTAGCTTTGATTTGCATTTCTCTAATGATAATGATGTTGAGCATTCTTTCGTGTGTTTGTTGGCAATCTGTATATCTTCTTTGGAGAAATGTCTATTTAGGTCTTCTGCCCATTTTTGGATTGGGTTGTTTGTTTTTTTCATATTGAGCTGCATGAGTTGCTTGTATGTTTTGGAGATTAATCCTTTGTCAGGTACTTCATTTGCAAATATTTTCTTCCATCCTGAGGGTTGTCTTTTTGTCTTGTTTATGGTTCAAGATGGTACCTTTTATGTCCTGTGTTTTTTGTACCACAATCAAAATTAATTTAAAAAGGAAGAAAATCCTTTTCCAGTTACATGTGTTGAAAACCTCTACTTCCAGTCTGTAGCTTTTCACTGTTTTTCACCTGGTTTTTGGATGAACAGAAGACTCAGATTTTAATACAGTGGAATGTATCAGTCTTCTGTTTTACAGTTAATGTCTGTTGTGTTGTCTGTATGACATGAGAGTCTGAGCAGGAACAGAAAGGAGCTATCACAAAGACACTCCCATCATCTCTACAAATTTAAACCTTTACTTCTCACAGAATGAGACAGATCCAGGTTTCATCTTTTCCATATGGACGATGGATAGCGACAGCACCATTTAAAATAAACCAATCTCTTCTCGGCCCACAGACCTGCAGTGTTATTCAGCTTATGGTCAAGAGGCCGTAAACGTGCTGAGCCAGCTTTCAGGTTCTGGGCTCTGCTCCACCATCTGTCCCTGCAGCCCTTGCAGCATCGTTACACTGTCCTAATTCCCACAGCCTCCTCTGAGTACTAATCCCGACGGGGCAAGCCCACCCACCTGCCACTGTTCTTCAAAGCTGCTCCTTGGCCATCACGCTTCCACATAAAATCATACACTCAGCTCATTAGCTTCAAGCCAACAAAGGAGGAGAATCACATTACATTAAGTGTATAGATTAACTGGAGAAAAAGTGATATTGTTTTTATATCAAATCTTCCTATCTATAAATATGATTCAGTTCATTTATTTAGGATCTGGAAATTAAAGATAATATGCTTTTTTAAAAAGATGTTTGGGGAGGCACCACCTTATATTTTTTTCTAGCCTTAATGGTATCTTTACACTTTTTTTCTTTGTTGCTGGTAAACAGAGATGGATTAAATTTTTATATATTGTTTATCCAGAAAAGTTGCTAACTTCTCATTCATTTTAATAATTTACCTGTACACACTCTGGATTTTCTCAGCAATCAATCATCTGCAAATACTGACAGTTTTGTATCTTCCTTTCCAGTGCTTCTATCTTTTCTTCTCCTTGTCTTACTATCCTGATGGATACTACACTGAAGAATTCCAGTGAGCACCCTGGTCTTATTCTCTATGTTTACGGGAAGGTTTGTTACGGGTCTCGTGATGAGCTGACAAATGGATGAGAGGCAGAAGTTGCTACGCAGGAAGAACAGAACACTTGTGCAAATCTAAACCAACTCTCAGACATTAAAAAAAAAAAAAAAAAAAAAAAAGACAAGCCTTTAAAGAATGCCTTTTTTCTCTAAATCTCTAAATGTAGCTATGCTTCTTCTAAAGACCTCCAAAAACAATTGACACAAAGAGCTACAGCTACTGATCATGAATGGGGGAGGTAATCCCAGTGAAGAGATAAACCTTTATATTTTCTCAAAGGAGTTAGAATAAGGAGAGTGGACTTAATAACAACATCCTTCCTCAGAATAAGAAAAGTGGACTTAATAACGACATCTTTCCTTTTAAATTAAAAATAATTTACTGATATTTGATGCAGAATTGGGTACCAATGTCACCTCATCTTTGTATATTTAATTACTACACAAAAGAAACCTGCATGGTGAGGAAAACTGAGTTCTCTGCTTTTTTATTTTTCTAACATTGTTTTTATTTTTATTTTGGCCATGCCGCACGGCTTAGAGGATCTCAGTTCCCCGACCAGGGGCTGAACCCAGGCCACGGCAGTGAAAGCACCGAATCCTAACCACTGGACCACCAGGGAATTTCCTGGGTTTTCTTCTAAAAAGAGACACAGCTCAATTGTTATAAGACTTAAGATAAAGAAAGCTGGGGGCGAGCAACTCAGCCAAGCTGAAGTGGCTTCAGAAAGCATCCCAGTTCCTCCTAATTTTGGTGTTCCCACGACTTTACTACCCACCGGTGATATAACCACGTGGAGTCCAAGTCACACTGATTTTAAAGCTAAGCAAAGAAGAATATAAAATGAGCACAAAACCACACAGGCACAAAAGCACGTGGATCAGGCAGTGCTCCGTAAACTGGGAAACACCCTTAAACAATGTCTTTTTTCTCTAAATGTAGGCAGCTGTTATTATGATTCCACTGATGAAGAGTGAGATTGTTCTTATTATTACAGATTTTCACTAATATAGATAATTCAAGTACACAATAGTACACAGCACTGGAACAGTAGATTTTTTATACATATGGTCAAAAATAGGTAGGTAATGTGACTAGCATTATGTATCACAAATAGATGATGCAGCTTCTATGACAATCAAACCCTGCTGATAAGGAGTCTTATGAAGATGAAATTTCCTGTGACTTTACTTGTCTGGTAAAGATGAACAGTCCCACATGTTTGAGTATTAGGGCCTGAAGATCTAGTGGACAGTTACAGTTTACTGATTAACTTAAACTCAGCACAACACATGCTGGTATCCAACACTGTTAACAAATGAAACCACATTCATTTGGCATTTTACGGCTTACAGAGCGTTTTCAAATGAGCTTTCTTTCTATGAGATGGGCTAAGCTGGACCTTCTGGTGGCCACCATGCCACCAAGTCAGGGCCACCTCCCTGAGAACAAGACAAATCCAGAGAAAGACAGAGCTGAAAGACGAAAGGAGGAGGAACATTTCTAACAATACTGTGTAAGAACTAACTCAACCCAGCTAACCGGCAACCAAACAGACCGACCCCTGCACCTTCCAGCCACGGGGCTCAATAAACACCCTTTCTGCTTAAGCCACTAGGAGTCGGGTTCCCGTCGCTTGGACCTGAGGTCCCGAGTGATAGGAAAGCGCCAGTCTCATGCCCGGACCCAGGGGCACTCTTCCCCGCCACGCAGCTTCCTCACGGAACCTGGGCTGATGAGGACACATGGCTTCAGGGTTGGGTGGGAATCCCAATACCACCGCTCACTACCCACGTGACCCTAGACGAGACACGTAACTGGCACAAGCCCCCATGCACCCCGATGACGGGTAAGCATCGAATTCATAGGGTCCTTCTGAGTCAGGGTTTTTGCCAAGCAATCGGACGGAGTCTGGCACCCAGTCCTCAGCGAATGGTAGCGATGCGCCGCTCTCCATCCCGACAGGGCACCGAATGACGCCCGTCACGGTCCCGACACGGCACCGAATGACGCCCGTCACGGTCCCGAAACGGCACCGAATGACGCCCGTCACGGTCCCGACACAAGCGGGTCCTCAATCACTGTGGATTCTCTTTGCAGTGAGAGCAGCTGGGGACCGATCATCATGTTCATCTTACATCGCTGTTTTTCTTGTCACAGATAAATAATGAAAAAGAACACAAGACTAACTCCAAGGGCCTTTCCCTAGGAATCTAGAAAAACCCTGCTGGCAGGAGGAAAATAAGTACATGTAAACGGACGGTTGGGGGCAGTAAGTGAGTCGGGCGTTTCTAGCATTTGCCCCGCAGGAAACCTCAACGTCCAGGAGAGGATTTCACACCCCGCCCACTTGACACGTACACCCATTCAATGGCACACAACAGGGTCGGAACGCCAGACTCACAGTGTTTGGGACGTACGGTAAGCCATAGAACTTCTCCTGGGTGTCCCTGAGGATGTCTGTGGTCGAGCTCCTCAGGGGATGCTTCCCGTGGTAGATCTGATCCAGAGCAGCATAAAAGACCTGGACGGAAGAACGCACCTATTTAGTTTGGGTACCATGCTTACATCTATGATGCAGGTGACCAAAGATGTTACAAGTCTACCAGAATAATAACTGCAAGTCGCAGCTGGGCAGTCACAAGTATAAGTGTATGTGGCTTGAGATGTATTTTGTATTTCATACCACATTTAAGACCATGTTAATGACGAAAAGGAAAGCTCTCAACCTCTTCATGATCAAGGATATTAAAGAATTTTGAACCCTATCTATAAGGTACTCTTTCTGTACAGTGTAGTAAATTAAATTTGTGACCACAAAACTATATATACACACACACACATATATGGAAGTATATATATATATATATATAGCTGGAAATATGAAAAAATTAAGTTATTACCCGTGACCCGCTGGAGCTAATAAATACTGTTTGGCTTCTTCCTAGAATCCTGATATAATTAAATGAGAGAAATGACAGGGTGAGAATCCTAGTTTGTTGATGAGAGGTGAAAGAGGCGGGGTGAGGTGAGGTGAGGAAGCAGGAGTGTCACAAAGGATTCAGGAGCAGCTGTCGGAGAGTCTGAGGCCAGGACCAAGGCAGCCCCCAGCCCTGCTGTCAGGGCACAGAGGAAGCAGCTGCTGGGCGGGGCAACCCTGGCTTAAGGAGGTGACTGGTAGGGAAGGCTCACTCCCCTCCAAGGAGAGGACAGAGGCCACTGAAACATGACAGGAGAGTAAAGCATTAGAAGGAGTTTAAACATGAACCCTGCTGCGTATTTACCAAGCTCTGAAAGCTAAAATTGGCACAGAAAACCTAAAGTAGAGTGCTTTTTCACTGCAACATTTGATTTATTAACATTGTTTGAATTTTACCTGAAGCAAGCAAGTAGAAAATGTTTTATTTTAAAGGAAAAAATTCTGTCATGTGATTATGTTTCCGATACATATCTTTCTGATTCAAAATGGGAATTTGTAGAGAATGTGCAGCTGTTGACTTGAAAGAAGTGAGATTAGTTTGTATAAAAGAAAAAATTTAAATGACCTCTAACTTCTGGCTTCATCTAGATACAGAATTATGGTTCTAAATTATAAAGTCAAGTTTAAACCTTCACTGGAAAAATATAGACATTTCCTAAATATTGCTTTGCTCTAACTGGCAATCTAAACATATACTAAATACAGCTCTTTCCATTCTATGTTCTGTAATGAGTAACAATGCACAGAGAGAATCAGAGGGGCCCACATTACTCATCCATGTCCATATTCTAACAGAATAAATCATTAGAAATTGAAATTCTAAATCTCTAACCTCAACTGAGATGGGTTTTTTTTTGCCCCAATCTATAAACAAATCAGAATTTAAGAGTTTCGTTCCTTCAGTTATGCCTTTCACAAACGAAAGATATAAGCATGGAATGCCTTTTTTAAAAAAAACGATAAAAACAGCAAAATAAATGTGTATTGGGTTGGCCAAAAAGTTCGTTCGGGTTTTTCTGTAAGCTGTAGCATCTTGCAGAGAAACCTGAACGAACTTTCTGGCCACCCCAGTATTTCATGCTCATTTGCTGATGAACCAAACAATTCTAAGTGACAAGCCCACCCAGGGGGTCCTGCGTGCTTGGGACCAAGAACCTTAGAGCTGCAGAAAAACAGGAGCTATTTTTAAAATAATGCACAGCAAAAAATAAATAAATAAGAATAATTTTAAAAGGCACAATTTAAAAACCACTATTGATACCTGCTTAGAAATCTGCAGCAACTCCCTTCCGCCCTGGGGTGTCCCCACGGCTCGGGGGACGGCTGTGTGACAGGAAAGCAGCAGGAGCGGCCCTTCGGGCGGGAACTTCCTTCCCTCCCTCCTCCTCCAGCTTTTCAACCCCCCTCTCCCTTTCTCTCCCTCTCTCTCCTTATTCTTTTTGGAGGGCAGAAGTACAGAAAGGTTGGTTTTCCTTTTTAGAAGAAAATCACTGCAACAAGTGTTGCAAAGGATGCCAGGACACGGGCTTTTACAAGGTAGGACTCCCACGACAGGTACCAGTAAATCAGAAGACTACTGCCAAGTAATGTTAACCTTTCAAATAATCCAGAAATCTTTTTTGCAATTGTGTGATACAAATAGACACTAAATAATGTAAATCCATGGTTTCGTCTACAGCAGGCATCTTCTTCACTGAAACGTGTATTTTAAGGTCCAAAAAAACAGAGCACATTCATTACTTTCTAGGGACTGAACTTTATACACCTATAAAGCAATTCAATAGTGGCTATACTTCTAAACAGGTGACTGGATCATTAGAAAGTGAATACTGCCTCTGATGAAGAGGAAGAATTCCATAAACAATCTCAGAAATTAAAAATAACCTAAACATCTGGTATCACACAGACCTGACATCCAGATGGTTTATAAAATGTTTCTCGTCTTTATCTGGAAACCTGGAACACTGGCTTTGAGTTTTACGAAAAACTAAGTCGTTACTGTTTAAACTTCACATGTAAAAACACAAGTTTAAAAAAAGATACAAAGTGAACAAAAAGATATAACTTGGTTGCTGAAATGCACCATTTAGAAGAAGTTAGGTAAAACTTTTCCACGCTTTTATTTTCCACTGAAATTGGGAAATAACCTTATTTGACACTTACCTCCTTAGGACGGTTGGAAGACCAAATGATTAGTCAAGGTCAAGTTCTCTGAACTCAGACGAAAGATGTTTTGGAAGCATAATTATTATAATAAATGGGTAGCATTGGCAAGAATTTAAAGTTATACATTTATTTTGAATAGTATCTGTGGAAAACTTCAGAACAAAGGCACACACCCACCTGAAGTTGCATGTCCGCTGCTGCACAAACCTTTTTAGATTCGCAAAGACGAGACACCATATTTCTGGGCAGTGACTTGAAAAACAAAACAATACGTATGTGAGTAAACTGCACTGTGTACTTTTGAGGCAGGAAGGTTAAAAATAACATCAAATGATACAATTTCATTTTGGTTTAATAATAACTTTGAAACATTTTCGAGGACAAGATAAAGGATGAATACATTCCTCTGAATTTCAGAAAGTGGTAATTATCAAATAGGGGTTTGCATGTGAAAATACAGGATTGTAGGGGAGTCAGACATTGGCACTGTTCTTTAAAACTCTAGTTAAAACGTTAGGAAAAGTTAGTGCTTTTTCTCTTCGTTTGTTAGCAATGAAAGTCCGTTCAAGTGCTCTGTTGACCTTTAAGAGCACGTAATGACTGATGACAGGAATCAAAGGTCACTAAGTCAAGAAATAAACTCTAGTCCATGGTGCCAGTCAGTACTGGAGCCGAACTCATATCCCGACAAATAACCATGATAATGAACCGTGCCGCCTTTTATTTTCCAACCTGAAAGGATTGCAGGGCTTGGAAACTCAGTCTGATTAATGTCCCTATACAATTTAGGGCTTCCTCTCCGAGACTAGTTAGGCGTAATCATATAACATCATGTATTCTCTTACAACTAAACTAATAATGTAGCTGAAGAAGTGCTGTAGCCAATCTTACTCTACTTTAAAATCATTAATACTGGTGTTTACTGAAGACAGCTGCCATTTTATACAATTCTATTTACAATCTAAATCAAGTTAAAAGCCCTTCTAAAGAGAAACAAATTATATAAGAGACTTATGGCAGGTTACTCTGCACTACAGCTGTATAGACTAACCGTTGGTGAGTGGTAATGTGAGCTGTGAGCCGGAAGGGGAAGCAGGCACTGCCGCGTGTGTGTGCACGTGTGTGCACATCTGTGTCTATATACCTATACAGATATCTCCCCAGGGCCTAGAACAGTGCCTGGCACACAGCAGAGACTCAGTACATATCTGCAGGAGGAGTGAACTAACGCAAGAATGACCCTGACTTCTGTAGTACAGGATGAAGGCTCAGACAACAAGGCCTTTTCTCTTCTCTTTCCATTTGGCTATAAGAAAAGCAGGGCTTCCCTGGTGGCGCAGTGGTTGAGAATCTGCCTGCCAATGCAGGCGACACGGGTTCGAGCCCGGGTCCGGGAAGATCCCACATGCCGCGGAGCAACTGAGCCCGTGAGCCACAACTACTGAGCCTGCGCATCTGGAACCTGTGCTCCGCAACAAGAGAGGCCGCGACACTGAGAGGCCCGCGCACCGCGATGAAGAGTGGCCCCCGCTTGCCGCAACTAGAGAAAGCCCTTGCACAGAAACGAAGACACAACACAGCCAAAATAAATAAATAAATAAATAAATAATTTAAAAAAAAAAAGAAAAAGAAAAAGAAAAGCAAACCAGCCAAAAAAGGCAATTTTTCAAACCAGCCAAAAAAGGCAATTTTTCAAGAGTTAAGACACAGACTGAAGGAAGCTGCACAGTATAACTTCTGGTGCAGGGAAAAGGCCTGGGTCTTCCCGACATAAAACGAAAATTTCCTGCAACAGCATTTTAAAAAGTCAAGGTTCAGTGAAGTCATACACGCCAGCAGCTTGTATCAAGATGTTCAGGTTTCTTTAAACCTTACTTTATATTATACCTTCTGTTGACAGGACTGCTGCTGCACTTGGGTTTTTCATGCTTCACAAAGCTTTAATGGTTTTATTTTCATGTAAAAAAATCGTACGTGTGGAAGGATTATCAACAAACACTGGGAACTCCAGTGGGCAAGCGCTTTATTAGACCTGAGGGACAGAAACAGGGGGAGATGGGGTCCCAGCAGCACTGCCCATGTGCGCAGAACCATAAGCAGAGCTACAATGAGCAAGAGGAAGGAAAACCCTGCACATGAGCGGGAAACCATAAGCTAGAAGGGCTTGACTGAGGGAACAAGGTAGAAGTGGGACCTACAAAGTGAACAGGCGTGAAGCGGGGATGCGGGGCTGCAGGGAGAAGGGCCCTGAGCAGAGGCACGGAAGAGGGGGCTCGGGGGCTCAGCCAGGCAAGGACGGGGTGCCCACCCTCAGATCCTGCAGGAGGCCACTGGTGAGTTTTGACCGAGGAAGTCACCTGGTCCAAGTTGTGTTCTGAAAAGATTCCTTTGGCTGCAGCGTAGACACGCCGTAGGAGGGGGCCAGGAGTGGGGACCAGTGACACACACACACCACCAGTGACCTCAGCCACAGCAGAGTGAGCAGCCGGGGCATGACTGGGGCTGGACTGAGGGGGAAGAGAGGCAGGGCCGGTCAGGGGGTCGAGGTGGATGGGGAGGAAGGCCAGGAGGGAAGGCCCAGGCACTGAGCGGGGAGTGGAGAGGCGTCCATGGCCGTGGTCCCGGCTCTCTGTAAGGTTTACAAGTCCTGCCTGGAGACAGTGAGGAGGAAATGCCAATACTGGATCTAAGAACCAAACCCAACAGACCCCTTTCATTTGTAAGTACTTTACTTTGCGGCCAGTGTCTCCCAAGATTCAAACCCATCTAGCAAGGGCAAACAAAGGGACAAATTTAAGGAGGCTTAATTCTTTCCTGGTCAGGTTTACAATAAAACAAAAGACGCAAAGAAAAAGAGCACAAAAAGACAACTGAAAACAGTTTATCAAAAATTACATATTCAGGATTTCCCTGGTGGCACAGTGGTTAAGAATCCGCCTGCCAATGCAGGGGACACGGGTTCGAGCCCTGGTCCGGGAAGATCCCACATGCCGCGGAGCAACTAAGCCCGTGCGCCACAACTACTGAGCCTGCGTTCTAGAGCCCGCGAGCCACAACTACTGAAGTCCGTGTGCCACAACTACTGAAGCCCACGCGCCTAGAGCCCGTGCTCCACAACAAGAGAAGCCACTGCAGTGAGAAGCCCGCACGCAGCAACAAAGACCCAACGCAGCCAAAAATAAATAAATAAATCTATTTTAAAAAAAAAGACAAAAAAAAAAATTACATATTCAAGGGAATTCCCTGATGGTCCAGTGATTAGGACTTCACACTCTCACTGCCTGGGGCCTGGGTTTGATCCCTGGTCGGGGAATTAAGATCCCACAAAGCCAAGTGGCACGGCCAAAAAGGTAAAAAAACAATTACGTATTCAGAAAACCCACATGTGCTACATAGTTCTATAAAATGTTGGGGGAAATGAAGGTTACATGGGACTCCTGGATTACTTTTTGCAACTTCCTATGAGTCTACAATTATTTCAAAATAAAAAGTACAAAAAAAATCCCCAAACTATGTATTCAAGGCCCACTGTACATATAGTAGTGAATACAAAGAATGTTTACCAAAAATGTAAGGAAACATTTAAGTAGAAGTTAAATACTGTCCTAGTAGAACAGTTCAGAGGAAAGAATTATTAACCCATCAAATCACAAATTAAATAATACATTTATATTATGTGTGGTGTAAAAAGGAAAACAGATGTTCTTTTTCTTTTTAAATCTAGTTGGGTTGTTAATCAATTGGAATTAATAAATGTACTTCAGCTCACGGAAGGGAGTTACATATTTACTATATATACTTTTGAAAAAGTACTGCCTTTTTCAAAATTAAAAAACAATAACAATGATAAAGTAGAACGAAATTTAAATAACATCCAAACTGATCTTAAGTTTTATACAATTTTTTTTTTGGCTGCACCACACAGCTGTGGGATCCTAGTTCCCTGACCAGGGACTGAACCCGAGTCCATGGCAGTGAAAAGCGCCAAATCCTAACCAATGGACCACCAGGGAAACCCCTATATACAATTTTTTTTAAATATACAATATTTAGAAGTTAAATCTTAAACTTCAAATTAGAAACAATGTTTCCTGGTCAAGATTTTCTTCTGTAAATGTCACTTTACCAACCAGAGTCATGGCAACCAATACTGACACCAATAATTCATCCAAAGGTGGATGTGTCCACAGAGTAGCACAGATGTTTCACAGTATTGGCTCCTGAAGTCAAAGTACGGGCTCACTTCTAGTATCAATATATTGAAGAAAGACAGAATGAATACATCCAAGCCAGCAGGCAATGAGCAACCACACAGAAAAGAAAAGGCTTTAAAACACCTGAACCTCAAACAGTATTTTTTCATTATGTTAAAATGAAAATTCAACGAAGTCCAAGGCAGTAGAAATAATAATGACTCTTTCACCATATAATCAGCTGGGTGTTTTACCAGCTTCTACTACGATCTTCATAATTTCCAAGGTAGGAAATATCCCTTCTACTGATCACTAAGTCTCCTATCCCAACCATGATGTGAAGTTGTCTGCTCCCCTTCAGATCTGGATGCTGCCGTGTTCATCAAAGAGTGAAAAGCATACAGAGGATGCTACAGATCAAGAATAACCTTCAGATTAACCAATCACAGCGAAGAACCAATCACTGAATTCTCTAAGCCACGTTCTCCTCACTTGTAAAACGTCCATGTTACAGTTTCAGAGAATTAGATGACAACTGAACAAGATAATGTACTTTAAAAGTGTATTAATGCCAGGTTTAACAGAGCAGACGCTGACTAAATGGTAGCCAGTGCTGTGCACGATTACAGCTGCTCTACGTGACACAGTAACCACTGACTTTGACGACTTTATTTACATTTTACTGTTTTACCTACATATTCTCTACATATGGTCTGTTTCAGATTTATAAATTCTTAGGAGACAGGAATCATAGCTAAACAGTTCTCTCTCTGTAGCACCTAACAATCAAATCCTTAATAAGAAAATGTAATTTGTTTCCTGTTTATATTTCTTTTCATTTATAAAACAGTCAAGTATGCTTCATGAAATACATGTCTCCTCAAATTACCCAGCTTTAGCAAAGGACACTTTCTCCACTATCTGATCATCTTAAGGCTTTTAGAAGAACAATGAAATCTCGTTTCACTGCGTTACTAGTATATCTTCCCTATTTCAACATCTGCCACAGAACGTGGTCCTTAACTCACGTTTTGAAAACATTTTCTCACTCTAAGCAGAACTAGCTATCAAACAGTGAGTCAGTTCCTCATCTGCAGGGTCCAGTTCATATTTAGAGAAGATTGGTGCTAATGAGGAAATGTTCCTTCTGATGATATTTTAATCAAATATGTCTCATGCTATGGATCTTGCAGTTCAGACTTTGTCTCTGACGAGCGTTCCTCTATAATCTCTGTCTCTGTTCCTCTGTTGGTAATGCGTCTTTTTTCCTCTGGCTCCCTTCATGGTTTTCTCTTTATCTTTGGTTTCCAGCAGTTTGACTACTAATGTGTCTAGGTATATACTGTTTTCATTTATACTGCATGGGGTTCTCTAAGCGTCTTGGATTGCTGGCCTGATTTTCATCATTTTTGGCAAATTCTCAACCATTATCCCTTTGCCTATTTCTTATGCCTTATTTCTCTCATCTCATTTGTGGAACTCCGACTACATGTATGTTACATTGTCTGATATTGTCCCAAAGTTCCTTGGATGCTCTATTTTGCCTTCCCTCCCCCTAACATTCCCCCTGCCCTTGTATTTCTGTTTGGACAATTTCTACTGACCTGTCTTTAAAGTTCACACTTTCCTCAGCTATGTCAAGTACATGGATGATCCCCTCAAAGGGATTCCTCACATATGATACCATGGCTTTCTTTCCTGCATTTCCACTTGACTGTTTCTCACAGTTTCCATCTCTCTTCTCCATCTGTTCACACATGTTGTCCGCCTTACCCATGATATCCTTTAACACAGTTATTTAAATCCCCGTCCAAGAGCTACTTTAAAATTATCTCAGTTACTAGTTATTTTAAAGGCCCTGAATCTGACTCTAATGGTTTCTTTGTCCTTGAGTGGGAGGCAGGGTTGTGTGCTGCTGAGTGATAATTCACTCAGCACACATTTACTGATTGCCCATTATGGTGATATATCAGTGAACAAAACAGATAAAAATCCCAGTTCTCAAGGGGTTTACATTCTAGGAGACTTCGTTAACTTAAAAATTACTATTGATGGAAAAAAGGACATTTTTCTTTATTTCAGTTCCTACAGGCTCAGGAATAAAAGGACAGAGATTTAATGCATCGCCTCCTTTAGGCCACCCAAAAGGATCAAACTGTACTAATTACAATGCTGTTTACATATGCAATCTTTACTCATTTTAAGTTCATTTGCGAGTTTTCCCCGCCATACATTTAGACAATAGCAGGTAGTCAAACAGTGTGTGAAGGTTAGCTATGCCTGCCACTGACATTCACACGTTTCCAGAGGGAATGAAGTGGTAAATGCACAAACACATTATCTCAGCATACGCTGACAACACCAATACCCATCCTTCATTCAACAAATTCTCAGCGTAAGAATTTAGGTAACACAGGAAGAAGAAAGACAAAACACCATCTCCTGCCCTCAAAAGACTTAAAATTCTGACACCTGCTTTACACGGTGAAGTTTGTGATGTATGTTGTAGTTGTGTGACTTCAGTTTTGTAGATTTATTTTCAACTTATTTCTGTACCCCTCAAAATTCAACACCTCAATTAACGCACAATACCACTTGATAAAAGTAATAACCCTTTGCAAAATCTGTTTTATTACTACTCCAAGTTTCCCCCAAAAATGGATTTTAGCAGTGGTAATAAAATTTTCAGTGACTATTGATACTAAATACAGGTATTTAATATGTAATTAGAATACAATGAATAGATGAGGAAGTTAGAGACAGGGGAAATGGAGGTGAAAATACAATGAGGTCAGAATTGGGGTTAGGCACATAAAACTTAAAGTTTCATTCAACTTTCACAGCTGGGCCATGGACAGAGCAGAACTCAGTGATGTCCCTCATTCAGACTGCTCTGACTACAGGACTAGATCCTTCCACTGGAATTCCACAATCCAGAAAGTCTGAGGACTGAAAGTTCTCACCAATTTGACACAAACACATTTGACGGCAGTGCCTGCTTCGCACAAACGTGGACCTCTTTGCTCCAAACCGCCTGTGGATGGGGCCTGAGCCCCATACACTGCCAGCCCCTGACAACCAGGCCACGCTGACAATGTCCACGGCCAGCCCCAAGCCCCCCAGTCTTCTCTTGCAAGGCTCCTTTTCCACAGTAAAGACAGGCAGATTTCCACTGTGCTCTGTTTCAAGGGTCTCCTGCTATCACTGCTGTTCTCACTGAGCCACTTCATTTCAATACAAAAGTACTTCGAGTTATACCCTCAACCACGCTCAGCAATTCGCACCCCTTACAAACTCAGTGCAGAGCTGTTCAGAAACAATTTTCTCAAACAGTCTACACCCCTTTTTCAATGGGGTTGGAGAGCATTACTGCAAATTCACTTCAAAAGAACACTGACTGAATGAACTTTGCACTTCAGATAATTTACACCCTTGCCTGAGTTTCTTTTATTAAAACACCTGCAGGAGGATTGGTTCAAGATGGCAGAGTAGAAGGACGTGCTCTCACTCCCTCTCGCGAGAGCACCGGAATCACAACCAACTGCTGAACAATCATCGACAGGAAGACACTGGAACTCACCAAGAAAGATACCCCACATCCAAAGACAAAGGAGAAGCCACAATGAGATGGTAGGAGGGGTGTAATCACAATAAAATCAAATCCCATAACTGCTGGGTGGGTGACTCACAAACTGGAGAACGCTTATACCACAGAAGTCCACCCACTGGAGTGAAGGTTCTGAGCCCCACGTCAGGCTTCCAAACCTGGGGGTCCAGCAACAGGAGGAGGAATTCCTAGAGAGTCAGACTTTGAAGGCTGGTGGGATTTGACTGCAGGACTTCGACAGGACTGGGGGAAACAGAGACTCCACTCTTGGAGGGCACACACAAAGTAGTGTGCACATCGGAACCCCGGGGAAGGAGCAGTGACCCCCACAGGAGACTGAACCAGACCTACCTGCTAGTGTTGGAAGGTCTCCTGCAGAGGCGGGGGGGGTGGCTGTGGCTCACCGTGGGGACAAGGACACTGGCAGCATAAGTTCTGGGAAGTACTCCTTTGGCGTGAGCCCTCCCAGAGTCTGCCATTAGCCCCACCAAAGAGCCCCGGTAGGCTCCAGTGTTGGGTCGCCTCAGGCCAAACAACCAACAGGGAGGGAACTCAGCCCCACCCATCAGCAGAGAAGCAAATTAAAGTTTTACTGAGCCCTGCCCACCTGAGCGACACCCAGCTCTATCCACCACCAGTCCCTCCCATCAGGAAGCTTGCACAAGCCTCTTAGATAGCTCATCCACCAGAAGCAAGAAGAACTACAAGTCCTGCAGCCTGTGAAACGAAAACCATATTCACAGAAAGATAGACAAGATGAAAAGGCAGAGGGCTATGTACCAGATGAAGGAACAAGATAAAACCCCAGATAAACAACTAAATGAAGTGGACATAGGTAACCTTCCAGAAAAAGAATTCAGATAGTGAAGACAACCCAGGACCTCAGAAAAAGAATGGAGGCAAAGATGGAGAAGATGCAAGAAATATTTAACAAAGACCTAGAAGGATTAAAGAACAAACAAACAGACGTGAACAATACAAAAACTGAAGTGAAAAATACACTAGAAGGAATCAAGAGCAGAATAACTGAGGCAGAAGAACAGTTAAGTGACCTGGAAGACAGAATGCTGGAATTCACTGCCACAGAACAGAATAAAGAAAAAAGAATGAAAAGACATGAAGACAGCCTAAGAGACCTCTGGGACAACACTAACACAACAACATTCACATTACAGGGGTCCCAGAAGGAGAAGAGAGAGAGGAAGGACCTGACAAAATATCTGAAGAGATTATAGCCGAAAAATTCACTAACATGGGACAGGAAATAGCCACCCAAGTCCAGGAAGTGCAGAGAGTCCCATACAGGATAAACCCAAGGAGAAACATGCCGAGACACATAGTAATCAAACTGGCAAAAATTAAAGACAAAGAAAAATTACTGAAAGCAGCAAGGGAAAAATGACAAATAACATACAAGGGAACTCCCATACGTTAACAGCTGATTTCTCAGCAGAAACTCTACAGGCCAGAAGGGAGTGGCATGACACATTTAAAGTGATGAAAGGGAAGAACCTACAACCAAGATCACTCTACCCGGCAAGGATCTCATTCAGATTCGATGGGGAAATCAAAAGCTTTACAGACAAGCAAAAGCTAAGAGAATTCAGCACCAACAAACCAGCTCTACAACAAATGCTAAAGGAACTTCTCTAAGTGGGAAACACAAGAGAAGAAAAGGACCTACAAAAACAAACCCATAACAATTAAGAAAATGGTAATAGGAACATACGTATCGATAATCACCCTTAAATGTGAATGGATTAAATGCTCCAACCAAAAGACACAGGCTCGCTGAATGGATACAAAAACAAGACCCATATATATGCTGTCTACAAGAGACCCCCACTTCAGACCTAGGGACACATACAGACTGAAAGTGAGGGGATGGAAAAAGATATTCCATGCAAATGGAAATCAAAAGAAAGCTGGAGTAGCAGTACTTATATCAGATAAAATAGACTTTAAAATAAAGAATGTTACAAGAGACAAGGAAGGACACTACATAATGATCAAGGGACCAATCCAAGAAGAAGATGTAACAATTATAAATACGTATGCACCCAACATAGGAGCACCTCAATAGATAAGGCAACTGCTAACAGCTATAAAAGAGGAAACTGACAGTAACACAATCATAGTGGGGGACTTTAACACCTCACTTACACCAATGGACAGATCATCCAAACAGAAAATTAATAAGGAAACACAAGCTTTAAATGACACAATAGACCAGATAGATTTAATTGATATTTACAGGACGTTCCATCCAAAAACAGCAGATTATACTTTCTTCTCAAGTGCACACGGAACACTCTCCAGGATAAATCACATCTTGGGTCACAAATCAAGCCTCAGTAAATTTAAGAAAACTGAAATCATATCAAGCATTTTTCTGACCACAACACTATGAGATTAGAAATCAATTACAGGGAAAAAAACATAAAAAAACGCAAACACATGGAAGCTAAACAATACGTTACTAAATAACCAAGAGATCACTGAAGAAATCCAAGAGGAAATCAAAAAATACCTAGAGAAAATGACAATGAAAACACGACGATCCAAAACCTATGGGATGCAGCAAAAGCAGTTCTAAGAGGGAAGTTTACAGCAATACAATCCTACCTCAAGAAACAGAAAAATCTCAAATAAACAATCTAACCTTACACCTAAAGGAACTAGAGAAAGAAGAACAAACAAAACCCGAAGTTAGTAGAAGGAAAGAAATCATAAAGATCAGAGCAGAAATAAATGAAATAGAAACAAAGAAAACAATAGCAAAGATCAATAAAACTAAAAGCTGGTTCTTTGAGAAGATAAACAAAATTGATATACCATTAGCCAGACTCAACGAGAAAAAGAAGGAGAGGACTCAAATCAATAAAACTAGAAATGAAAAAGGAGACGTTACAACAGACACCGCAGAAATACAAAGCATCCTAAGAAACTACTACAAGCAACAGTATGCCAATAAAATGGACAACCTGGAAGAAATGGACAAATTCTTAGAAAGGTATAACCTTCCAAGACTGAACCAGGAAGAAATAGAAAATATGAACAGACAAATCACAAGTAATGAAATTGAAACTGTGATTAAAAATCTTCCAACAAACAAAAGTCCAGGACCAGATGGCTTCACAGGTGAATTCTATCAAACACTTAGAGAAGAGCTAACACCCAGCCTTCTCAAACTCTTCCAAAAAATTGCAGAGGAAGGAACACTCCCAAAACCAGATACCAAAACCAGACAAAGATACTACAGAAAAAGAAAATTACAGACCAGTATCAATGATGAATATAGATGCAAACATCCTCAACAAAATACTAACAAACAGGATCCAACAACACATTAAAAGGATCATACACCATGATCAAGTGGGATTTATCCCAGGGATGCAAGGATTCTTCAATATACGCAAATCAATCAATACGATACACTGTATTAACAAATTGAAGAAGAAAAACCATATGATCATCTCAATAGATGCAGAAAAAGCTTTTGACAAAATTCAACACCAATTTGTGATAAAAACTCTCCAGAAAGTGGGCATAGAGGGAACCTACCTCAACATAATAAAGACCATATACGACAAAGCCACAGCAAACGCCATTCTCAATGGTGAGAAACTGAAAGCATTTCCTCTAAGATCAGGAACAAGACAAGGATGTCCACTCTCACCACTATCATTCAACATAGTTTTGGAAGTCCTAGCCACGACAATCAGAGAAGACAAAGAAATAAAAGGAATACAAATTGGAAAAGAAGAAAACTGTCACTGTTTGCAGATGACATGATACTATACATAGAGAATCCTAAAGATGCCAACAGAAAACCACTTAGAGCTAATCAATGAATTTGGCAAAATTGCAGGATACAAGATTAATGCACAGAAATCTCTTGCATTCCTATACACTAATGATGAAAAATCTGAAAGAGAAATTAAGGAAACACTCCCATTTACCACTGCAGCAAAAAGAATAAAACACCTAGGATTAAACCTACCTAGGGAGACAAAAGACCTGTATGCAGAAATCTGTAAGACACTGTTGAAAGAAATTAAAGATGATACCAACAGATGGAAAGATATACCATGTTTTTGGATTGGAAGAATCAATATTGTGAAAATGACTATACTACCCAAAGCAAGCTACAGATTCAACGCAATCCCTATCAAATTACCAATGGCATTTTTTACAGAACTAGAACAAAAAATCTTAAAATTTGTATAGAGACACAAAAGACCCCGAATAGCCAAAGCGGTCTTGAGGGAAAAAAACGGAGCTGGAGGAATCAGACTCCCTGACTTCAGACTATACTACAAAGCTACAGTAATCAAGACAACATGGTACTGGCACAAAAAGAGAAATACAGACCAATGGAACAGGACAGAAAGCCCAGAGATAAACCCACGCACCTAAGGTCAACTAATCTATGACAAAGGAGGCAAGGATATACAATGGAGACAAGGCAGTCTCTTCAATAAGAGGTGCTGGGAAAACTGGACAGCTACATGTAAAAGAATGAAATTAGAACACACCCTAACACCATACACAAAAATAAACTCAAAATGGATTAGAGACCTAAATGTAAGACCGGACACTATAAAACTCTTAGAGGAAAACATAGGAGTAACACTGTTTGACATAAATCACAGCAAGATCTTTTTTGATCCACGTCCTAGCGGAATGGAAATAAAGACAAAAATAAATAAATGGGACCTAATGAAACTTAAAAGCTTTTGCAAAGCAAAGGAAACTACAAACAAGATGAAAGAACAACCCTCAGACTGGGAGAAAATATTTGCAAATGAATCAACAGACAAAGGATTCATCTCCAAAATTTACAAGCAGCTCATGCAGCTCAATATCAAAAAAAAAACAAACAACCCAATCCAAAAATAGGCAGAAGACCTAAATAGACATTTCTCCAAGAAGACATACAGATTGCCACCAAACACGTGAAAGGATGCTCAACATCAGTAATCATTAGAGAATTCCCAATCAAGACTACAAAATGAGGTATCACCTCACACCGGTCAGAATGGGCATCATCATAAAATCTACAAACAATAAATGCTGGAGAGGGTGTATAGAATAGGGAACCCTCGTGCACTGTTGGTGGGAATGTAAATTGATACAGCCCCTATGGAGAACAGTATGGAGGTTCCTTAAAAAGCTAAAAATGAAACTACCATATGACACAGTAATCCCACTACTGGGCATATACCCAGAGAAAACCATAATTCAAAAAGACGTATGCACCCCAATGTTCACTGCAGCACTATTTACAATAGCCAGGATATGGAAACAACCTAAATGCCCATCGACAGACGAATGGATAAAGAAGATGTGGTGCACATATACGATGGAATATTGCTCAGCCATAAAAAGGAACGAAATTGAGTCATTTGTAGAGACGTGGATGGATCTAGAGACTGTCCTACAAAGTGAAGTAAGGCAGAAAGAGAAAAACAAATATCGTATATTAACGGATATATGTGGAACCTAGAAAAATGATGAACCGGTTTGCAGGGCAGAAATTGAGACACAGATGTAGAGAACAAACGTATGGACACCAAGGGGGGGAAGTGGTGGGGTGGTGGTGGTGGGACGAATTGGGAGACTGGGATTGACATATATATATATATATTAATATGTATAAAATGGATAGCTAATAAGAACCAGCTGTTTAAAAATAAAATAAAATAAAATTCAAAAATAAAACAAAGCACCTGCAGTTTCTGTCTCTGTAGCGGCCCACGAGGCATGAACAGCCCAGGGCGGACGCCAGCCCTGCCTCTCTCTGGGAGGGACAGAGCAAGCCCAGCAGGCCAGGGAGCAGGGAGGCCCACTGAGCTCCCTTTATGAAGCACCCACTGTGTGCACGGCGCCCTACCCTGCAGCCAGGTACACTACAACGGACCCTTGATCCTGCTGCCAGGACCCAGAAAAGGGATGTATGTCAAAATTAATCACATGGGGAAACGCCCTACATGCCACAAAAGAGGTACAGGCGAAGCTACGCAGGAATTCAGATGACAGCAATTACTGAAATGACTGAAAGGCAATTACCTTCACAACTAATTATGCCTCTTGTATTACTGTAGAGGAGGTTATTTCTATTTCAAAGATCCATTTTAGCTATAAAATGTAGAAAGACATTGTAGGTTTCCCCCCAGTGAGAAACAGAAAAACGGCAGAATTATTATTCCTACAATTAGAACATAATATGCCAACAGTTAACTATGGTGACCTAATTTGTTCTAATTTACTTTAATAATTCAATATGAATTTTTCCACAATTATCTTTGTTCCTTATTTAAAAACAAAAATGCTGTGCTGAGTTCTGAAGAATTGAGATCTGGCTTTGTGTGACTACGGCAATGACAATGACAGTGCCGCCTGTCAGCAGTAAATGCCAAGGCTCGGCGTCAACACCAAAGACCCCCAAGGATCTGCTGGGTGTTTAGTTCCTATTTCTAGCATTTAGTTAATGTCTTCCTCCCAATCCACTGATGCATCTGTGTCTCAAATGTAAATTTCTGGAGCCCCAACCAGACTCTGAGGCGCAGTCAGCTGTCATGGTGTGATCTGGAAGCTTCTTGGAAATACATCGTCTCAGGCCGCTCCACGCCCACCGAGTTAGAATCTGCATTTTAACCAGATCCCAGATGATTTCATACATATTAAAGTTCGAGATGCCCTGACTCAGAAAAACATAATCACCACAATGATTTGAAAAACAAAGGTGACCGAAATGAAACCGTCCTAACCTTATGAGAGAAGGAACTGGCTATAGGAAGGCAGCACAGAGGCGGCGGCCGCAGCTGGAGGCTGGCATTTTCTGAGGCTGCTCGTTTGCGTTCTGACAGCAGGCGAGGCTCTGGGCATCCTGCTTTCTCATTTGTAAGATGAGAATTTAAAAAAAAAAAAAAAGCTGCAAAAAATTACTATGACAATCTGGTGAGGTAATAGCTAGTCAATCAACTTGTGCAAAGTATTGCCTGATTGGAAGACACTGGAGTCCCTGCGGGTAGCTCAGGTGTCTTTCTCAGCACTGCCAAAGGGTAACCATGTGTACAGGTGGGCCTGGCGCCTTCAGGTCAGGGTACTGTCATGTGAGACGGAGAATGGCCCCGTCTTCCTTCTTCACAGTGTTCAGGCCTGGAGGACAGATCACACAGCTGCCCCTGTGCAGCGAACTTTCCCCAGAACTTCCTGACTGCCCCGCCTCACAAGGAAGGGCGCGGTTCACTGTATTCTCGGGGTAAACACAGCTGCACTGTCTGCTGACCACACGTGGGAACAGAAATGTTAAAATACGAACAGATTTCCTATTATATTCAGAAAGCACAACATTTTTGGTAAGGTTTCTGAAATACTGTCAAAAGTGCAAATGTGTCAGCAAACTTGGCATTACTTGAATTCTCTGAATGTTTCCCTGTGTGCTTAACTTGTACACACGCAACCCCATACGTCTGTCTGACATCTGCGCTCACCTGACAACTCACCGGTCTGGTTTAAATAGTGTCACGTTAAAAGTTTTGGCATCGGGCTTCCCTGGTGGCTCAGTGGTTAGGAGTCCACCTGCCAACGCAGGGGACACGCCTGGTCCGGGAAGATCCCACATGCCGCGGAGCAACTAAGCCCGTGCGCCACAACTACTGAGCCTGCACTCTAGAGCCCGCGAGCCACAACTACTAAGCCCGCATGCCTAGAGCCCATGCTCTGCAACAAGAGAAGCCACCGCAATGAGAAGCCCGCGCACCGCAGCAAAGAGCAGCCCCTGCTCGCCGCAACTAGAGAAAAGCCGGGGTGCAGCAACAAAGACCCAGTGCAGACAAAAATAAAATAAATAAACTAAATAAATGAAAAAACACCATTCACTTAAAAAAAACAAGTTTTGGCATCAAATTCTTACAGAGCCAAGTCACTGCAATAAAATATCTGGCTTATTTATGAGCATTTAGAAAATGTATTACGGTAGAAGCTGCACAAATATTCAAAATTAAGACATCCTCTGGTACAAATCCTTGTTTTCCTACCACCGAAATCCCCTGGGAACGTGCTGGATCTAAAGACACAAACTTGTTGAGACACGGTCCCCTCAAACAAGAAAAGGCTTCAGAGGCAGCAGGCCAAGCACCAAAGCCATCCAGCCCACGAGTCAGCAGCTTCGATTCGCAGCTTGATCCCAGCACCCTGAGCCCTCGACCTCGGCACATTGTCTACGGCGGGGAAACCACTGGATCTGGCGTGTCTCAAGCTGCCTGCTTTGCTGTTAGTCAATAATCCGATGGCACATCATCAATACAATGAAAATGCTGCCAGGCCCGAAGAGGCGAAGTCTCAGCTCTAAACCCAGAGCAAACAGCATCACTTCCTACTTACCTGACTTTCAGCGGTTTAGTGTTTTCTTACGAACTGAGATGGCATCAAAGAACCTTTAGAAATGCTTGCATAGTATCACAGACTCACCTGACGGACGGCACAGGGAAAGTCATACAGGGCTCAACATGAAACACTGTAATGTGTAACAGAGTCTAACTTCTATTTTTTTTCCTAAAAAAAACTGCAGTCATACCTTGATTACAGTTGGCGTATATTATTAAATTTGACTGACTAGAATTTTTGATGTGAGTATAGAGCTATTCGTTTTTAGTTTCTAACATTAAAATTTTTATTTAAAATTTCAGACCTGTCTCTGCTCTCCGGTTCAACGGTCTTGTCTAGACGTAACTGAGAAGCATTAAAGCCGAAAATAAGAAACGTTTCAAAACAACTTAAACTTGCCAAAAGGAATCTAGTTCTAGTTGCACTATAATTTTTACCTTCAATCCTTATTCATATCTCCTGGGAGGATGACAGGAGAAGATTTATTACAAGGCTGTATGTCTCCTTGGAAATACATCTTAAGCAATTTTAGCCTTGGGCTAACTCTCACAAATGAAGGCAACAAGCTAAATCTTATGATGACGCAACACACAACAGTTCTAAAATGAAAGCACTAGAGCTGTGCTAAAAATAACACTTACTATGGAAATGGGCCTGTGTTTTTTTGTGAGACGTACTGTGTAAGGAGCATAAGCCATTTCCTACGATATTAAGGGATTTTTAACTAGGAAAAACGGGAAAAAGAAAACACCCACAATGTTATAATACTGATTTGAGTACCACTGGGTGACCCCTGGAAAATTACTTAACCTGTCTGAGCTTCAGTTTCTACAAAGTGTGGGTAACTATGTACCTACTTCATACACTGCTGGACAGATTAAATAAGAAAAAACATATGAAATAATAAATGTTAATTTCTATTATTTATTGCTTGGTAAGTATTTTGTGAGAAAGATAACTAGAACAACAAACATTTCAGTGTAGTGGCTAATAGACAAAATTATGCAAAAAAATTTAGGTTCTCTTGAAAGTCAACTGACTATATCTCTGGTGATTAGTAATGCAGCTGGGGGTTACAAAATTACCAGAAAAAAAAGAATAAACTTGAAGACAAGAAGCATTATGAAGATTAAAAGGCTAACAACTGAGGAAGAAAGGAATAGCTCAACTCTACACTTTTACGCATCTAACAAAATATTCTCAAAATAGAGCAAAAATCAATGAAATTATTTATAGGGCATTGAAATTACTCTGTATGATACCATAATGATGGATACATGTCATTACACATTTGCCCAAACCCACAGAACGTACAGTACCACAAGTGAACCCCCATGTAAACTGTGGACGTGTCAACGGAGGTTCATCAGCCGTTAACAGATGCAGCCTCCGGTGAGGATGCTGATGATAGGGGAGGCCACGCATGAGTCGGGGCGGGGGGTTTATAGGAAATCTCTACACTTTCCCCTCAATTTTGCTGCCAACCTAAAACTGCTTTAAATAAATAAAGTCTTAATAATTTTTAAAAAGAGACAAAACTAAGGGGAAAAAATGATACATCCAGCATCCTAGTGGAAGCCTTACATCTCTCAAGTTTTGCTAGGTCATAAAAATTAGTCATATATCAAAGATTTAAACAACACAAATTAAAAGGCTAACTTAACAGAAGGGTTTGAAACCCCAAGCCCAACAATTAGAAAATATACAATGTACGTGAGCACAAACAGAACATTTCCAAAAGCTGATGACACACTAGGCCATAAAATATCAACAAAATGCAAAATCAATACCAGTCGGACTAATTAATTAGATATCAATAACAAAAAGATAAACAACTCCTTTACAAAGGTTTAAAAATTGTAAACTACACTTAAAAAAAACTCATTAGTCAAAGAGGAAATTACAACGGAAATTAGCAACATTAGAAACATTTTGTATTAAAATCATGGCATGCAGCTAAAGCACTGCATCCACAGTTTAAAATTTATAGCAGTAAAATGTAAATGCACATGTTAGATAAAACTGAAACTCAATTAGCTAAGTGTCCACCTTAAGAAATTGGGGGAAAAAACCAAGGAGGGAGAGAATAATCATAAAGACAGAAAGTAATGAACTAAAACAAACAAAAGAGGGAGGATAAACAAAGTTTGCATTAGTTCTTTGTAAATACTACTGATAACTTATCTTCTGCCAAGATTAATAGAGAAAAAAATGAGAGAAGAATATTAGGGATGAAAAGGACATAAGCACGGATGTGGCAGGACGTGAAGCATGAAAGAATGCTATAAATAACTTCATGCCAATAAACTTGAAAACTTGGGTTAAATGGATAAATTTCTCGAAAATTACAAGTTAGCAAAGCTTACTTAAGAAGAAAAGAAGGCCAAAGACTCCTGTGACTATTAAGGAAATCAGTCATTTAAAAAATCTTCCCACAGAGAAAATGACAGACCCTGAATGGTTTTATGGCTGAATTCTGACAAAGTTTCAAGAAACCGATTATTACAATTTCATAAAAGTGCTTGTAAGGAAAAGAAGGAGCTCCCAGCAACTCATTTTATGAAATGGGATACACTTAATACCAACACCAGCAAGAGTGGGAGGACCAAGAAAATCACGAGCGCGTCTCTCTCATAAACACAGATACAAGAAATCCTCCACACACAAAATATTAGCAAACTGAAGCCAGCACCGTATTAAAAAAATAACATTAAGTTAGGACCAAAGTCATTCAACCCTGGCACGCAAAGGCTGCTTAACATTAATATCAACATTCACGACATTACCAGATAAGCGGAGAAGAACCACCCAATTACCTCAAAAGATGCAGAAAAAGTCTGATAAAATGCAATAACTGTTAGTGATTAAAAAGAAAAACAAAACCTTAGTAAACTGGGAATAGGAAGGAATTGCCTTTTCCTGTTATCTCCACTAAACCTACGACAACACACAGCTTGCTTTATGGTAAAACATGAGAAACATTTCCTTTAAAAATCAGGATAAAGGCAAATGATGCTCATATTACAACTTCTATTCCATGTCACTCCTGTACTGGAGGGTCCCATAACTCGAGGGGGACAAAATAAAGACATAAAAGACCTATGAATGGGAAAGGAAAAATATAGCTTACTATTTGCAGCAAGAGTAACTGTTTGGTTAAAAAACTTTGAAAATTCCATAGACAAGTTATTAGAATTAATAAGAAAGTCTAGCAAGATTGCTAAAAATAAGATATATCCAATAAAGGATAAATTGCACATTTAAACACCAGCAACAAACAAGTAGAAACATAATTTTTTAAAATATACGTTTATAAAGCTATCAAAAAGGTAGGGCAGCCAGGACTAAATCTAATAAAAGTTAAGCAAGACTCTTTGGAAGGAAGTTTGAAAACACTTTAAAAGGCTTTTTAAAAGACCTAAGGAAGGGAGAGGCGTGTCACAATTGTGGCCTGGAAGACTCAATATTCAAATATCAGTTCTCCCTAAACTGACCTACAGATCTAATGTAACCCCAACTAAACTCTTCTTACCATAGTTTTTTTTCAAGAAAATGGGTAAGCTGACTCTAAAATGTGTAGGAAAAAAGACAAAGGCCCAAGGGTTGACAAGAAATTTCTGAAAAACAAATAAAAAAAGATGTGCCCTATCAGATGTCAAGACTTATTACAAAGCTGTAGTGATGCAGACAGCACGGCACTGGTGTCAGGTCAGACAGAACGGGATAAGGGGGACCCCAGAGCAGGTGAGTGCACACAGGTGGGCACTGGGCACCCATCCCCCCAGGTCACCGGACAGAGTAGGGGACCCCAGAGCAGATAAGTGCACACAGGAGGGCACTGGGCACCCATCCCCCCAGGTCACCGGACAGAGTACACGGTGCTCAGACAACTTGGTCATCCACCAGGACGAAGGGAAACGGCATTTCCACTTCACACCAAACACAAAGAGCAGTTCCAACTTGATTAAAGACCTCAAGATAAGGGAAAGACACTAAAACTTTCAGGAAAAAACAGAAGAATCTCTTTATGACTTCGAGGGAAACAAAGGTTTTTAAAAATAGGATATTTAAAGCATTCACTAGGACGAAAAGACCGCTGGATTCAACAAAATTAAAATGAAGTTAAACCCATCAAAAGATTCCATAAAGAAAGTGAAAAGACACAAGCTGTAAACTGAGAGCAGACATACAGCTGACAAAGGATTATTATTCCAACATGTCAAGAAATCTGAGAAATCAACAGAGAAAGGCAAACGTCACACAGGAAAATGAGAAGAGAAACAGGCATGCGAGAGGAAACAAAGATGAACAATGAAAACATAAAACGATGTTCAACCAAGACGTCCTCTACCAGGGGGTACTGCTGGCAGCTGAGGTCCTCGCAGCATTCCACTTCACAGCCACAAAACTGGCAAAATTACAACTTCTGACAGCATCAAACATCGATGAAGATGAGGTGCGAGGGGAACCACTGCCGAAAAGGGTCAGTAAGCATGAACGTTCTGGACGGCAGCCTGGAGAGGGAAGCGGGTCGGAGGAAGACAAACTCCCCGTGATCTCATTTTGGGTGGAATCTTAAGAAAACAAAAACACTGAACAGACTGGTGGTCGCCAGAGGTGGCGGGTGAAATGTACCCCACGTCCAGTTATAAGGTGGAAGAGTCTGGGCATGTCATGTACAGCATGGTGACCACAGTTAATAGTACTGTACTGTGTGTCTGGAAGCTGCTAAAAGAGCAGATCTTAAAAGTTCTCTTCACAAGAAAAAAATCGTAACTATGTGAGGTGATGGATGTTAACTAAAATTACCGTGATCCTTTCACAATATGCACACATAGCAAATTAAGTTACATACCTGAAACTAACACAGTATGCCAAACATACCTCAATGAAAAAAAAAAAAAAAAAACATGGCATCACCTCATAAACTTGAAGACGCACACACCTCACAAACCCAGCAATTCCAACCATGCACATGAATATGAGGAGAAAAGTAAAAAAAAATGTTCACAGCAGATACAGACGAACTGGTAAAAACCTGGAGGAACCCATTTCAATGACAGAAGAATGAGTACATAAATTACAGAATATTATGCTGAATTGAAAGTAAATATACTGCATCTACGTGCAACACGGATGAATCTTAGGCATACCAGGAGTATAAAAAGAATCACAGAAGGTTAGAAACCGTCTAATACCATATTTTTTTAAAACTCAAATACAAAACTAAACACTATGTTGCTGAGGAATAAATAACTTATGTGTAAAGACTATTTTTAATCAAAAAACTAACAGGAATTCAAGACTGTCCTTACCTCCAGAGAGGAGCATTTGGTAACACTTTACTTTTTAAGTTGGGTGCTGGTTTCCTCGATGTGCATTCTACAGTACGATTCTGCAACATTAAGCATTAAATAAAAACAAACGACTTTCAGAGGCATCTCCTTTCCGATCACTTTTGAGATGAATCTACTGGGCTGAAATCAGCTTTATTTGATTCCCATCCACTGTTCCCAGTAATACTGTTTTCTGGAATGACACAGCCGATATATTTTCTTCCTCTACATGGTATCCTTCAAGTATTACGGCAGACTGCAGCTTCTTTTTCTGGTCTAAAACCATATTCTTACAACATTCCTAAGAGGAAGGGGTTCCCAACTTTACATGATGTGGCAGCCTCTTCTCAGGGTGCTTTCTAGATCACCGACGTCACAGTCATCCCACAAGGAACAGCAGTCCCCGTAGCCTGAAATGCCCTGGGCTTGGCAGCCCTTCTCCATGTGGTGCGCTGAGGGCAGAGGCGTGTTGGCGGGGAGGGGGGACAGGCAGGAGGCGAGAGGGCTGGAAACTGAGGACCGGGGACAAAGGGGACGGACGACGCAGACCCTGCGAAGGGAGACAGGGCGTGTGCTCCTGGGACCCAGGAGGAAATGTACCTGTGGTCTTCATCCCCGGTTCCTGGCACAGGGCTTCCAAAACCCTTGGAACTTCCTGAGGGGAGGAGTGAGAGAAGCGTCTTTGTTACTCATCACGCCCCTTCCAACCGCACAGGAGTTTATGCTGCGTGATGACCAGACTGTAGCCGTGACACAAGCCGCTCCATCTTGAGCAGTACCGAATCTCTGGCTAGCACAATTCTAAGAACTGGCCTCAAGAGAATAGGATTAACACTATTTCTCAGAATAGTCTGTATCTTTGTGGGCATCAAAATAACCGTAGCTTGCTCTGCCCGTACATGTAAGCAGACAACACTGTCAGCAAAGAGGTGGTACAAACCCATCTTCTGCTCCGAGAATACAGCGCCCTGTGTCAGCATGAAGCAGTTACAGAAGACGGAACTTAGCCCATAATCCCACAGAAACGGAGTGATGTCTGACAGTGGGGATTTGTAAGCAGCTTTTTGCAGGCCGCTCCTCGTAGGAAAGAGCTCTCTGCAGGAGGTCCTTTTTGTCTTGTCACTTTAGCAAAGCTGTATTTTAACTAACCTCCAGCCCAAGCACACCTTTCAAATCTTTTGATCGCATGATACTTTTTGCCTAACCTGTTGGTTCTTTCCTTAAAGTAGTAGAAATGAAGAGTAAGTAATTAACAGATGACCAGCCCTCTCCCCCAGCTCCCCGGGGGTTCAGTAATCGCGTGAGCAGACTGGGTGAGTAAGACCGCACCTAAGGAAAGACCACAAGGAGTCGACACGGCTGCGCGCAGTAGGGGACAGCGACGGCTCTGACCTCAGTGATTAACGGAGACCACTTCCCCTTTCCCTTTAAAAACCCTCACGGTTGAGCAGAATCTTCAGAATTGGTTCCGTGACACGAGTCCGCCTTCTCCCCAGGTCGCCGGCCTCGTGAATAAAGCAAACTTTCTGCTCCTACCAGCACTCGTCTCTTAAGTATTGGCTTTTTGAGCGGTGAGCGGCCAAACCTGAGTTTGGTAACAAAGGTAGCTGAAAGGTGGAAGCAACCCAAGTGTCCATCGACGGATGAATGGCTGAACAAAATGTGGTCCATCCACACAAAGAAAATCACTCAGCCTTAGAAAGAAATTCTGACACAGGCTACACCTGGATGAACCTTGAAAACATCATGCTAAATGAAATAAACCAGCCACAGACGGATAAATACTGTATAATTCCACTTATATGAGGTCCCTAGAATAGTGAAATTCATGGAAACAGAGCAGAGTGCTGGCTGACGAGCTGGGGGAGGGGAAATGAGGCGCTCGTGTCTAATGGGGACAGAGCGCCAGTTGTGCAGGATGAACAGCGTTCTGGGGATGGCGGTGGTGAGGGAAGCAGAGCAACAACAATGCACTTAACACCCCTGAACAGTCACTTGAAACACGGTGAAGCTGGCACGTTGTATGTTATATGTATTTTACCACGACTAAAAGAGGAGCTGTGTATGAAAATGTTCAAGGGAGGACAAGGCCCGTGCTTCCAGAAGTGTGGAACCGCTGGAAGCAACTGCAAGGGTTAGGCTGAAGGCCAGAACCAACGAGCATGGAGAAGAAAGACAACACCCCCGTTCCTCAGATCCCACAGGTCCTGCGACGCAGCCTAAGGTCGACCGAGGTTTGGGAGGAACTCCCCGAGACCGCTGATTCACATCAAGTTCAGCACGTCTCAAAACCTGGATGTTTCCACGGGAGCTGCTACCAAGTCTGTATTTCTGCTGTACTTGTGCTACTGATTTTAAGATTGATTTACAACTAATTCTGCTTCAGCTTTGATGCTGTAGCTTGTCAAGACGGTTTGAACCTCGAATGAGCACCTCTGGTATTTGTTTCCTGACAGCTGTATGGCACCTGCAGATCTGAGAGGCATACTTCTGATTCTGTGACCACAAGGAATCCACTGGCTCTGGGACGCTCAGGTTCAGATAAAGTACTTTTTAGGTGTTCATAAGTCACCAATACCTTCTCCCTAGGCGGACGGCTCTCTGGAATAGACCACGTGACGGGGAAAATTCCTTCCCTGATGTGCAGCAGGCCAGGAAATGAAGCAGAAAGGTGCACCCTGCTACTCCTCTTCTGCTGTCCCTCTCTAACGTCATTTCTTCACAGAGTTAGATTCGAGGGGATTAGCTCCGGCCCTGAGGCTAGAACTGCCCTTACAGTGAAAGCGTCCAGCCAGTTGGTGTTGGATCAGCGACAAGAAGAGGCGAGTCCTCTGCGAGGCTCGAGGGGCCCCGTGCCTCTGGCGCCCTCTCCAGACTCCATGGTCCCAAAACGGTTCCCACTTTGGAGGCTGCGTCTGCAGTCCCTTCAGCCCACTGGACGCGCCTTCTGAGTCCGAAGCGGGAATTAATCCACAGCAGCTCGCTGCTCGCTTCCCATCTCATCTCGTCTGAAGTGGAGTTTTGGACTTAATATTCTTTTCTTGAAACAATCTTGTTCAAAAATGGTTCCTCTGACTGAAGAATTCAGTAGTAAAACAGGAATTGTCTTTTTTGGGGACATTACACCACCCTCCCAGCAGTGGTCCTAGCCCTTCCTGGCTCTTCTCATTGCTCTGGAAACAGACGACAATATTTTCAAACTGGCCTCAGTATCGTGGTGTGTTTCAGCCCAGCACTCGGGGTCCGACGCCGACAGGGTCTCGCCACCGTCCGGCAGGCGCCCCGCTCCACGCGCCCTCGGGAACCCGAGCCCCCCGGCAGCCCCTCTCACGGGCCGCTTCTAACCTCCCCACACGCCGCCCGCCGCCTCCCCACCACTCGGCCCCACACGCCCGCGTGTCCACTTGACTCTGGGTTTCAGGCCGGCGCCGCGAGCCGCCGCGTGGGCAGCAACGCTGTGCAGCGGACATCCAAGGCGAGACCCGTCCTCCTCCCTCAGACGTGGCCCTCCTCCCGGACTCCCTGCTCCCGGACCCTCCCCGCCATCTGACCAGCCGCAGGCCCTTCCCGCCAGGCCTCCGACGGCTGCTCGTCTCCCGGCCCCGCTGCCAGCACCTTGGCGCTGGCCCTCGTCACCGCTGACCGCAGCAAAGGACGGAAGAGCCCTCGGGTCCAAAGGTGGACTCCAGGGAGGCTGCCGGCTAGAGGCTAACGAGAAGGGGGGCTGGGGCAGGGTCACAGGAGGGACTCGGCCCCAAGGGGAAGCCCGGGACACAGGAGAACCCCCCTCGTCACCAGGCGGGCGAGCGGAGGGGCCGGGACTCCCGGGGTGTGGGCAAGGCGGGTGCACAGGCAGATGGGGTGCAGGTTCTGAACGCGAGGACATTCCCGCGTTCGTCCCTGTCCGTCCCCCTACCCCCCCTCGCTGACCCTGCCACACGCGCCGTCCTGCCTGTCTCGGGGTCTCTGAGCCCCGGGGACTGTCCCTCGGCTGGACTCGCCTTGCCCTCAGCCCTGCTCTGCGCCCCCTGAGACACGAGGCCACAAGAGCAGGGGTGCTGTCGCACTTACTCCCGGCTGCTTCTCAGGTGCTGAGAACGGAGCCCGTTCCCTGACGGAAGGCCTCACCTACGGCCTCAGTGTGTCCTCAGTAAACGTCCTGCAACGAGACGGATGAGGGCTGCTGCGAGCGCACCGGCAAGTTGCCACCCGACGTACTTTTTCACAACCCGGTTCCTCCAGGAGCTCCTGGTGAAGCCCGTCCCAAGGCCCCAGCAGAGGGCCGGCTCCCCGCAAGCCTGCACCCTGTGCCCGAGCACGTCCGTGCCCTCGAGGATGGGCACGGGGCGGTTACGGGAGCAGGAGCTGCGCCAGGCCATCCTCCTCCTTCCCAGGCCCCAAAGTGTGGAGCCGGGTGGACCAGGCTATTGCTTGATGGGCTATGTGCTTCTATGTCGTCGGCTAAATTGACATAATCCCCAGAGCAACTCTGCACGTTGATGGGCAGGTAGCTGACTGGATCACAGACATTTCAATTCTGTCCTCTTAACCACAGAAACAGATTATGATGGAGACTAACTCAGATTAGTTCTCCAGGAACTCATCCATTATTCTACAGTTGACAGTAATAGTTAAAGTCAAGGCCAAAAAATAGAAATCACCAATTCACATTATGCATCCAGAGATACAGCCGGAAAGAGAGTCACAAATAAAGGTGGGTTTTGGCCCTTCTTTTTCTGATTCCATTCAGTCCTTCCTTTAATTTCTTTTAGCGCTTTTTTTGTGTTAGGCACAATTCTAAATGCTGAAGATTAAAAGATGAATATAATTGTACACAGGCACTCAGGGAGGTACAGTTTAAGGAAGAAAAACACTACCTAATGTAACAGTGTATCACCAAAATTCTGAGAGAAGAATACATTTTCCATGGGACACGCAGACAGTAAACATACAATGTTGACAGTTAGATTAGAGCTAACTTACCGTAAAGTATCGCTCACTTAATCCTCCTACCTTACAGAACTTAAAAACCTTTAACATTACAAGGCACTATTTAAACCTAAACCTCAAAATTAAGGAATTTTCAGACTTGGCATCATGTAGATGCTACCTAAACACATCGGGGAAATATGGCATCATAGTTTACCAAACAACACACACATTCAGACCTAGAGAATATTCAGAAGCATAAAGGGTAGAGGAAAGAGCAAAGGCTTTTTTGAGGTGAGACAGGCTCTGAGGCTTGTTTCCCCCTCTGGAAACAGGACACAGCACCTTCCTCAGGGGGCAGCTCTGAGGACTAGACGGGACGTTACTGGGCATATAATAAAGGGCAGCTACTTGTTGCCCACACATGACTGTAGCTACAGCTGAAGAAAGGGAGTCAGGAAACGGTAGAAGGATTCTGGTTCGGAGAAGGTTCTGAAAAAGCAGTAAGAGTTCCGCGCTACCCCGCAGGTCACAAAAGCCACCCCTGCGCCCCAGAGGACGGTACAGAAAGTCAATGCTCCCTACCTGCCCCGTCTGATAATGTCGGGCAAACTGGTGAACCACTCGGTAATCATTTGCAAAGTACTCCATCAGAATAGAAGGGACCTCGGCAAAGTCAGTGGGGCACCTGGTCCCTAAAATGGGGGAGAAAGAAAAAAGTTGGCATGAATCACATCAACACGTTCATCCTACTACAAACACTCTTTTAAAATTTTTTATTTGTACTTCTGATGAACTATGATAATCTTTAATTCATTAAGTCAATATTTTACTTCTATAAAATTATTGCACATATTCACAGAAAAGTTTGTAATCATCTCATATATTTTCCCACGTATCAGAAGTAAAACAAAGTATTTGCACAGCTGGATAGAACACCTTGTAAAGCAACGGCTCATACCCTCTACAAACAAAACTGTCTTCAGCTATGCTGGGCTATACCTGAAACACACATTACAACATTCTTACTTAATTAACACAGCAATTGAATTTAATTCATGAATTCCATCACCAAGTGCCCGTATCCTTCATTTGTTTTAAAAGTACTTTATCTATTGATTGCTTCTGGTAACGAGGTCAATCCTCAATACAGAAAAGCAACATTTCAAACTCAAAATTATTTAAAGAACAAATCCTGTAAGCACGTCTTGGTGACACTTTATGATTCTGTCCGGCCCATCTACCGCCGTCTTTTCAAATACCTCCTCCTCCCCCAAAATACTGTGTGTAAAGTTAGTTACTAAATACTGAAGACCAACACTTGCCCAGGTGGTCTAAGACTGACTGACCCTGTCTGACCGCAAGCTTAAGACTCAGAGAGGATAAGGAGGAGGGAAGCCTGGGACGTCACCCGACACAGCAACCCGTCGGCAGGGGGACCACAGCTTTACACAGAGGAAAGCAAAGGAGAAATACAAAGTACCTGGTCATACCTTTTCAACATGCCTTGAGGTTTTCTAACTGGTTTTGGATAAAAAGAGGCAACGGTTCATTCACTTATTCACTTGCTAAGTCTGTGCTCCTGCTAAGGAGATACGCTTATTCATACACACGGCCACAGACTGAAATTCCACATAATATACAACAAAATGTAAAATGGTACAAACTGAAAAGACAGGCAACTGAGACATTCCTTGGTGAGAACTGTCGTCAAGGATGGAAAAAAATGTTAACGGAGATCGGGTAGCATCACAGTTGGAAGGACAAGATGAGGCCATCTGCGATAAATGACCACAGATTTCCTAAATGAAAAGCTTTTTTCCAATTTAAAATGCAATGTACATGTTTAAAGTCCCCTCTTCTTGGCTCACCAGTGACATGCTGATAACGAGTCCGTCCCAGCATGGAATGCATGGCGTGTCCCATTTCATGGAAAAGATTTTCCATCATCCCAGGAGTTAATAATGTCGGCAAGTCCTTTGCGGGACAGGGAAGATTCAGCATAAGAACGACAGCGGGGAGCTGATAGTCGCCGTCTTCCTTCAGTCGGCCTCCACGGATGGTAAAGTGGCAGTCCTTTAAGAAAACACGGCAAGTGAGGAGAGGCTGGGGAAACCCGAAGGGTAATATAAAGTTGTATCAAAATGTGTGAGTACAAATTTTACCTTAATTCCATTCTTCTATTTATTTCGTTACAGACACTTTTATCCCAACACTTTTTATTTTGCTAACATATTAATTTTTTTAAAACACCAATAATACATTGAGCTTGTGCTGATGAACTCATTCCTTCGCTCCAGAAGTATGTGTTGAGTGATGCTGTACCAGATACCGGAGACAGAGTCACCACTAAGCTGAGCCCTACGCCCTCAAGGTGCTCACGGCAGGTAGGAAGGGACAGCCGTGGACCGCGGTGGGGCACTGATGTTAACGGAGCCCCTTCCGTGTCAGGCGAGGAACCAGGCGTCACTTTCCACACCACCGTCTCCATCACTTGGAGATGGCGAGCTCTCAACTGTCGCAAAGCAAGGAACCTGGAGTATCTTTCTCAGTTCGCATGCACTTCATCGCTTACTCTTCACAATGAGTCTATAAGGCAGGTATTTCATTTTTCAGATGAGAAAACAGAGTCTTGGAAATACTAAGTCACGTGTCCAAGGGCACACAGCTAGGGCTGCGGCATCTCAAACCCGAACCACCCAGGCTGGCAACTAGGAGCTGGGGCTCAGACCACTAACCCGGATTCTCCAGCCTTTCAAGCAGAGAGAAGGAACAGAGGACGCAGAGGTCAACGACCCAGACTCTGGTCCCACCGTCCAGATCTACCAGCCAAATCACCTTGGAAACTGGTTCACCTCCACCAGACTCACCTCCACCCTGTCAAACGCCAGAGCAGCTGCCCAGATTCATAAGCTCAATGTCTGCTAAAATTGCTTTGGAAATTGTGAAATCCCTATTTAAATATAAGGTGCCATTATTTCTGCTGTAACTTAATAACCCGAATTCTTGACAATTCCAATCAAACCGCCCAAAATTGCTTGAAGCTGATCGACCAGGAAACCTGGTTTGCAGCTCGAGGAACTGAACCTCACTTTTTTGCGTAAGGAGTGAACTGGTGGTTGACAGGGTCTCCACAGGGACACATCTTGTGCAATTTGAAACTAGGTCCACGTCAAGTATGGAAAGTGGCTGAGAGCTGGGGCTCTAGTCAGAAAGTCTGGGTTCAAACCCTAGTGCTTCTAACTGTGTGACTCTGGGCAAGGAGGAACCTTACCTCTCTGACCTCAGCTTCCTCACAATGTCAGCGTCCAGTTCAAAAGGCTGACGTGAACTTTCAAAGGTGTGACATGGAAAAGGGCTCAGAGCGCTGGCGGGCACACAGAAGGGCTGGTAAAACGTCAGCTCTCATCACCAGCGTTACCATGACCCAGATAAAAATGACACGTACAGATTTATGCAATTGCCTTCGTAAGTTTTATTAGCTTTAAATTCTATCCTAGTTTCAAATTTATATATTTAGCCACCATCAGTAATGCCTTTTTTTTTTTTTTTTTTTTAAAGATTTTTTTGATGTGGACCATTTTTAAAGTCTTTACGGAATTTGTTAACAATACTGCTTCTGTTTTATGTTTTGGTTTTTTGGCCACAAGGCATGTGGGATCTTAGCTCCCCGAACAGGGATCGAACCCGCAACCCCCTGCATTGGAAGGCGAAGTCTTAACCACTGGACTGCCAGGGAATTCCCCAGTAATGCCTTTTAAATATTAGGAACTACAAAAGTGAGGTATAAAGTTCACATCAATACAAATTAACTGCTGATTACTTTAGAGAGACCATTTTGTAAACAAAGCATCACCTGGTGAGGTTTGTCTGCTCGCTGAAAAAAATCACAGTAAATGTACCCCAACAGTCCTTCAGATTCATGAACCACGGCCTAGGGGGAAAAAAAAATGAATTTAGTGGAGAATGAGGCCTTTAGAAACTCTAAAAGAAGAAACACATTCCTAGCACAAGAACCTGTTCACAAAACACCAGAGCCACAAATATAGACGTTTCATTACTTCCTACGTCCCATGTGACCTCGAGGTGGCTTCCCCTTTGCCCTCAACCTCTTCTCCTGCATCTCCAGGACAACTACGATTTGGGAATTCTGTCGGAAGGGGACACCCTCCTCCGCAAGCCCTGCGTTCTGACTGGCAGTCCCCAGCGACGCGGCTTGGCCACTGGGCCCACACCACCCGCAAGAGGTGGGAAGGGGTGCTGGCGGGACCATTTTAGCAACAAAATTATAGCTCCTCCAATCTTAGGATGTAAGGATACGCGAGCACACCAACTATAACCCTGGGACATAGGAACAATACGCAGCGTCTGCCTTCAGCTGAAGAGCAGAACGTGATACCACCACTGACATCCTTCTCCCAAATCAGGCTTCCAAGAGGCCCAGCTCGCAGGAGAGCTGGTCTCCATCTTTGCACAACCTGGGGCCTCTGCCATAAAGAACGGCAACCTCATGCTTTAGGGCTTCCTGCAAGCGTATGTTCATTACTCCAGCAAACGTCTACCAAACATCTACCTGGTGTCAGGGACTGCTCAAGGCTTCTGGGGAACGGCCGTGAACAAAGCCGCAAGGGGCTCCCTCCTGAGCTGGGGAAGCTCTTCATTGCCCGCATCATGCCCTGTCCCTCTTTTCATGGTGTGTCTGCACATTACCCACCGCTGTCGTTTTGTGAAGCGCACAGAAGGATGCGCAGTGACGACCACGCTCCCCGCTGATCTCCCGACTCCACCACCACCTGCTCTACGATCACGAAGCGCAGCCAAGAGGCCACAAGACGGTTCACGTTTCTCGTGAACCGTGCGCTAAGCACGTGAGCAAAGAGTAAAACAAGAGAACACCACCACCTCAGGGCCCATAAAGCCTCAAGATCTTATCAGGAAAAAACAACGGTAGTCGCAGCTCACGTGAAGCGGGCCCTGACAGAAGGGTGGATCCCAGGCTCGGAGCGACTGTCCAAGGAGTCTCACCAAGAACACAGGCCGCAGGCTAGCATCTGGCGCGAACCTGAGCCCCACGGGCGGGCGGGGAGGGGTGGGAGGTGCCTAAGGGAGCTGGAACTAACAGATGCGACACCTGGCACAGCGGGGACGTGAAGGGCAATGACAAACGTTCGTTTAACCAGGGTTTGTCAACATAAAAGACTCAACCTTCTATTAACTTCCTTAAAAACAAATTTTTTTTTTTTCAGAGAAATAACTCTGCTGTTAAATGTTTACATTAATTTCAGGCAACAACTGATGTTTAGAGAAAAGTGTTTCTTTTGTAGCATCAGAAGTGGCGATTTGGATCTTTCATCAAGCAATGACAAGCGCCACCGGGGCAAAGCTAACTTGAGATGAAACTGCTGTTAACTCAGTACCAAACCCGGGAGACAAGGAACGCGGCTTCTTCACTCCAACCGGGACGCTTACCAGTTTCCGAACATCTTCACACCACACCTCTCCCTTTGCAGGCTGTTCCACATACAGCGAAATCCCAAACAGCCTGTTAAACAAGATATTCAGGCCTTCCATGCACGCTCCCAGGGAGAAAAACGGGCAGTATAAACTGGGCTCGCTGTTGTACCTACAGAGGAAAAGAAGCTCAATCACACTTCCGTTTGCTTCAGTTTCTTGAGGTAAATTCAGCTAACTTTTCATTGACAATTCACGAGCCAAGAAAGGATTGAAAACCTATGGGAGGTTTCTATCTTCTGAGGGACTTTCAGACTCAGTCTTCTTCAGAAGAACAGCAGTCTAATTATAACTGTAGTAAGAGTAATACTAGTTGGAACTATAGAGGTAAAACTCACTCTATGAAATGAGTTATATTCTAAAAAAAATGTCACATGTCACATCCGGTAAAATATTTGTTAATGGAAAAAGCTCCGAAGCTCTGTCATATAAACAATCAGACCTTAATTTATCTTTTTGTTATATATCTTAAGTGAAGGATAATATTCTCATAATATTAATCATTCTTCACCCCAAAACAACTTTTTTATGTTTTTTTATTCCAACATAAACCAAAATACACCCAGAATGCGTGATGTGAATGTTTCTGAATCATCACGTCAGGCCAAACCTTATAACCACAGCCAGAAAGAAGAGCTCTAGAATGATAGTAGGTACTGAATCTATTTCTACTTCCTGGGAGTAACCAAATATGTACAAACTTATACTTCTTACTAACTGGGGGACCGGACTTAGTGAGTGAGTATAAACTGCACCACAAGTGAGACTTTGGTACAGAATCCACCAACTTACAACTTAATTTCTGATCACTTTTTCATAAAAGCAGACTCAGTGGAGTAAGAGACTTGAGTGGTCCAGCGCCCTCGCTCACTGATTCGTTCACTCACGCAGCCGTCGACTGGCCCGCTGGACGCCGGGAATGGAAGGGGGCAGAGAAGGAAGGGCCCAGAGCAGCGGGCACCCAGTAGGCTCAGGGGTCGGTGTTGAGGGAGAGAGGGCAGGGCACGCACAGTGGGGCGGCGAGGGCTGTGGCTTCCTTGTGCAGTGGAGATGGGAGGGGAGCCCAGGAGAGGCCACGGTGCCACCAAAGTACGAAGGCACGAGGCAGCAGAGCCACTGCAGTAACCAGGGGGTTAAACAAGAGCTCAGGACGCAGGTAGATGGGAAAGAGGGGGAGAGACGCTGACACCGTGCGTGGGGTCCAGGGAACCGAGAGCCTGGCCCGCGAGCCTGAGGAGGGGGGACTGTGCACTCAGGCACAGGGTCTCCCAACATTCTGACTGTGCATCCCTCTCAATAAAATAACTGGAGTATTCAACCTTAATATGGGTATGTTTATAAATTATAGGCATGGGCTACTGATCTATTACATTTCAAAACAAGACATTTTTACAAGTTGAGATTAAGAAAAATAAATCTAAAGAGGACTAGTGGATTATCCTAAAGAGGATAATCTAATATCTAACGGGGTTGCTTGCAGCCTGGGAGACGTGGGACATCACTTCTGCAGACACCAGAGGAGTGACCTGGTGCCTGGAACCTGCCAGGCTGACGGTGAGGAGAGTGGACGCAGCACAGAGAGGGCGGGGGTCACCCAACGAGGGTCTGAACAGGGGCAACAGCAGGGGCTCTAAGACCAGGGGCCAGATCTAAGTTTCTTTTTCTTTTAGATGAAAAAGTTCCAGGACTGTGCGTGACTGGATTTGGAGGCTGAGGGAGAAAGAACAGCCTAGACTAACATGCAGGTCTCTGGCTTGAGCAACCGCGTGGGTAGGAGCCATTTAATCAGAGCAGTGAACACATGCGCGAACACATGCGCACGCAAAGGCGCGCACACACACACACAAATTGAAGAGGGGAGGGTGGGTGTGTTTGTAGGAGAAGAAAAGAGATTCAGTTTTGAAGACACTGACTCTGAGGTCCTGGGAGAAGTCAGCACAGAGACTGTTATGGCCGAGGAGAGTGTGAGCTGGAAAAGGAGAAGGGGAGGGGCCGACAGGAGGGTCAAGGGCAGGTCCCTGGACTTCCAGGCGAAGGGGTGGAAAGGAAGACAAGGAAGAAGAGTTAGAGATGGCAGACTGTCATACAGAGTGAAGTAAGTCGGAAGGAGAAAAACAAATATCGTATGTTAACGCATATATGTGGAACCTAGAAAAATGGTACAGATGAACTGGTTTGCAGGGCAGAAATAGACGCAGACGTAGAGAACAAACACATGGACACCAAGGGGGGAAGGGGGAGTGTGGGATGAACTGGGAGATTGGGATTGACACGTATACGTGAATATGTATAAAACAGATAACTAACGAGAACCTGCTGTATAAAAAGTAAATAATAAAATTAAGTTTAAAAAAAAGTTAGAGATGGCAGAGAATTGAAAGAAAGGGGTATCACAGAAATGGGGAACGGGGATGTGCTGTAAAACAGGAAACAACTGCCACTTCTGGTCTCCAGTCCAGCACATAAGGACCCTGGAGGGCACCACTGTCCTAAGGACAAGGAAAAGCTGAACAAACTGAAATCGGCAACTCTTCTCAGACCCAGCAGAGAAGTGAGGTCACAGAGCAAATCGCTGTGCCCCAAAACTGGAGAGGCAGGCAGGCAGATCCAGAGAGCCACAATTCACAGGAGGCTCCAGGGGAGACAAGTACCAAGGTAGGAAAACAAACTACAATCGACAAATTGTCTTGAGAGTTAAAAATTCCAGGGAGGCCCAGTTTAAGGGGGAACCCCTACCCTTTTACGAGTTTTCCCTCCAGGAGCCCCACCAGGTTCTCCCAGTGAAGGTGGAGAACAATTCCCCCACCTTCCAGCAGAGGAAGGAAAAAGTAGCCATCATGAACTACACCAGCACGTTCTGCTCTTCTTAGTAAGGCCTGCCCTCCAGAGAGACTCTCTCACCAGAGGGAATATCCACCTCGCGCCCCCCAGCCTTCCCATCTCATCAAAGCGGAGGGGGCCGGAAAGCACTTGTGAAAGTCGCAGCTGAGACGCAGGGCCCCCAACAGACTGAGACGTAACCACAGGCCTGCAGATCACATCTCCCCCGTCCACACTTCAGCACCACATCAGCGGGGCTCCCGCAAAACAACAGGGGACACAACCCAGGCCTGCAGGTCCCAGACCTTAGTTAAGCAGAAGTCTCCCGAGAAACCCAAACAAACAGGGGAGACAAAGAGAGCACACCAAAGGAGAGTTACCTCCAGCCCCAGGGTTAATGGAAAAAGCAAGCAGAGCCCGGCTCCTGGCCAGATAAACATCTAACCTCACACCAAAGCCCTAATTATCTCAGTTCCTTTCACCCAGTATACCACGTCCAACTTTCAACAAAAAATTTCAAGTCATGCTAAAAGACAAAAAACACAGTTTGAAGAGAAAGAACAAGCACCAGAACCAGATTCAGATATGTCAGAGATGTTAGAATTAGCAGACTGAGAATTTAAAACAACTGTGATTAGTATCCCAAGTACTCTGAAGAAACAAGTAGAAAACATGCAAGAATACATGGGTAAGGTAAGCAGAGAGATGGAAACTCTAAAAACGAATCAAAAGGAAATGCTAGAAATTGAAGCACTGCAAAAGAAATAAAGAACGCCCTTGATAAGTCATCAGTAGACTGGATACAGCCAAGGGAAGGATCAGTGAGCTTGAAGAAACGTCAACGGAAACTTCAAAACTGGTAGGCAAAGACAAAAAAGAAAAACAGAGACAGAAGAGGATACCCGAAGAACTGTAGGACGATCTCAAAAGGTGCAATGCGCACATGATGGGAAAACCAGAAGAAGAAAGAGAGAAAGGAATTGAAGGAATATTTGAAGTAATAATGGCTGAGAACTTTCCACACTGAAGACAAACACCAAACCACAGATCCAGGAAGGTCAGAACACCAAGTAGGAAAAAACAAAACACAACACTTAGGCAGATCATATTTAAGCTGCAAAAAATCAAAGACAAAGAGAAAATCTTCGAAGAAGCCAGAGGGAAAAAAGTCACCTCACCTAAAAAGCAACGAGAAGGATTATGCCAGACTTCTCTCCAGAAACCACGCAAGAGGAGTACGGAGTGAAATGCTTAAAGTTCTGAAATAAAAACCCACAAACCTAGAATTCTGTGCCCGACAAAAATTATCCTTCAAAAGTGGAGAAATAAAGGCTTTCTTGGACAAACAAAAATTGAGGGAACTTCCCGCTAGTAGACCGGACTTATAAGAAATGTTAAAAGAAGTTCTTCAGGAAGAAGAAAAATGATGTTAAGTCAGAAACCTGGATCCACGTAAATAAAGGAGGAGGGTTAGAAGAAATAAATGAAGATGTTAAAGAACTTTCTATTTCTTCTGTTTAATGTTTGTTCAAAGTAGTAATAGCAATGATGTATTAGGTGATTCTAGCTTATGGATAAGTGACATAATGACAGCATTGTTAGGAGGGGCTAGAAAGAAGACCTAGGTGCCCGCACTAACCAACAAGCAGTAAGTACTACTGGGAAGGAGACTCACACTACTTGTAAACGGATACTGTAAACTTCAGGGCAGCTACTTCAAACAGTGAAAAAAGGAGAAAAGCTGGAATCACATGACATACTCAATTAAAACCATAAAAGGCAGAAAAAGAGTGGAAGACAAAAAAGGGAAGAAAAAAAGAAGATACAGGCAACGGATAGAAAACAGTAAGCAACATGGTAGATTTTAACCGAATAATATCACTAATCACTTTAAACATCAATAGTCTAAATGTAACAAGTACAATGCAGAGACTATGGGAATGGATTAAAAAACAAGACCCACTATACGTTGGCTGTAAGAAACTCACTTTACGGAAAAGAAACATAGTAAAGCTACAAGCACACAGCCTATCCATCACCTAAAATACGTACCGACTTGCCTAATGCCCACGACACCTACACATGGTAATCGGGCGAAGCTCAAGGAGACAATTTAGCTTGGAGAAAAAAATTTAAGTACAGAATATAGGCTTCTATAACACCCCACGTACTACTTCAACTCTGTATACACTAAATGAGACTATTATGAATGCCGCAAAGCAAATGGTGTTCATTTGAAATGACCGAGAACAAATGCATTGGAAAGTAATATAAACTCCCTATTTTTTTTAAAAAAACTCTCAAATAACATCCCCTGGCTCACTAGTCCCACCATCCAGAGGTAACCGCTTCTTGTGTATCATCATTTTATCTGTGTAACGAGGCTTACGTGTGTGCGCGTGTATGCACATCTCCGGGTACAGAAATACACATAGATATATATACGTAGACACACATATAGAAGCATGCAATTCCTATCCCGCAAGTTCCTTTTAACACGTATTTTCAACAAACATGTTTTCCTATAGCTTTTGACAAAAGTGTACTTTTCAATACTGTCCACTTCGGCACATAAAGCTCTGGTCCACAACAGGCACCTGCCATAACTTCTCCAAAGCGTCCACTCCCCGGTGTGTGTGGCCAGCGAGAGTCTGCACCTCGTAAGGGAGCGTCCCGTCGCTGACCCTGTCTGAAACGGCCCACACACGGCGGTGGGAGGAGCTGGACTTCTGGTCGTGTTGGCATCAACTTTAACTTCTCTACAGAGAACGCACCCAGAGCGGTGCAGCCAGCTGCTGTCAGTCGCTGTTAGCTCCGCTCGGCTACGAACACCCCGCCAGACAGGCGCAGACCCCTCCGTGGAAGCCACCCCGGAACAACAACGCTCCATAGGGGATGAGCGTCTAGATTTGGAAACAGCCGTTGCCGAACCATCCTGCCCACCCCCCGAGGCTGTGATAATGTGCGTCCCTGCCCTCCACGCGTGAAGGCCTGGGCCCTCGCGCTTCAGGGCTCCCTGCCTCTCTTCCTTCGGCTCTGCGGGCCGCATCTTCCTTTTCTCTCTGGCAGTTTGGCCTTGCTCCTCCGCCACGTTTAAAATACTTAACTATTTATTTACTGGCGTATCACCTTTAGATAACGTCTACTGATCCCGGTACAACATGACGCCGCATGCTACTTCACCCCCCTGAATCTGTCTGTTACACAGAGACGGAGATGCAGCTATACTGATGGCCTTGTCCGTTACCAGCTGTCGGGGGGGGGAGTAGAGCTAAAGGCCTCTGTTCTGCCCCCCTTTCCTGGGTATCCCCCAAGAATGCACTCAGTGCAGGAGCAGCCACATTGGTAGCCAGGAAGACGAGGAGAGGAACCCAGAAATGCTGAGGACGGGCCTGGCACGGTGAACGGACACGGTCTAGGAGGCAAAGGTTCATTACTTTGGCAAGAGAGGACTCCTTATGGCAAGCAGTATGTCCATATGCCCTAAATTTACTCTACAAAATGACAGCTTACCCGCTGTCATGTGGGTGATGCTGCGGACGACAAGTGCTCACGAGGACCCTGGGCTCAGCCCTTGATATATATCTCACCTAGCAGCAGAAGCAGCCCTACAGGTCACACTATTACCCCCACGTCACCAGTACGAAAACAGGTTCCCACAGAGACAAGTCATCTCCCCGAGGTTACGACAGGACCGAGCAGGAGGGCTGAGGCTTCTTTTTAACTGGACGACAGCAGTCCGGGAGTAAACGACGCCAAGAAGAGAGCTGCGGGCCTGCTTTGTTTGGGCCCAGGCACTGAGGTCCCTCCCGCAAGTGTGTTACCAGTGGAAGTACTAAAGGAAGCGCTACACCTGGATGTTCGTCCTCAGTCACGTTTCCCAATAGTCGGCAGTCAGAACCCTGAGTTCACTGCTAAAGCTGCACCCCGCGAACAAAACAGTGCTGCCAGTTTAGAGAAGAAACCAGAAGGGAAAATGAGCGGTGCTGAGAACGTGGGGAGCAGGGGCTGAGGGCCCGTACTGAAGAAGGAACTTCAGGGAACAGGAAATAACTACCATCGGGAACCGCAGAGGTCGGGGTGTTGAGGGCTAAAGCAAGTGACCGAACTGCACGCGTGGCAGGTGGCGGGTAACTCGGACAGGCCATCTGATCGACTGTCAGGGCCACAAGTCAGACGACAGAGACCAGAGAGAGGAGGCATCCAGTCTAGACTGCTGGGGGAGGTTTGGCAAGAAAAAACGAGGACTTCAATCTCTGCAAGGGTCATGGGAGGGGCGACTGTCTGTTTCATGACCAGGAATATCTCAGCACCTCTGCAGGCAAAGGGAAAGAAGTTAATCAAAAGGAAGAGACTGATGACACACAATAAAGTTAGAATAACTGCTGAAGCAACACCTCTGACGGTGTGAGATAACATTATCTTAGGCTTGCACAGTGCTTCACAATTTGCCAAGCACTTTCACATCAGAAGCCTCCCATATTCCTTACATAATCCTGTGAGACAGGTGAGGCTAGAATTATTACTCAATTTTACTGGAGGAAATTGAGACTGGGAGAGGCTGGTGACAGCCCAAGGCAGTCTCAGAGAAAAAGCCCTGGGTTGGAAGTTAAAGCCTTGGCTCCATCTCTTTCTGTGCTTTGAGAGCAAGTTTTTTTTTTTTTCTGGTTTTTGGGGGCCTCAACTTCCTCACCAGGAAAATGAACTGTTGGGTTTGCCAAAAAGCTCGTTCGGGTTTTTCCATAAGATGTTACAGAAAAACCGACATGAACATTTTGGGCAACCCAATACGATATGTCCCAGGCTCCGCTGATGATCAGACAAATGCACGCAAAGAAGCTGGCACTGTGCCTGGAGAAAAGCAGGCACTCCATCCATCACAGCGACACTCTGTCAGGGAGCTTGACTTAATGCTGCGAATTAATCACCTACTGTGTGCCTGATGACACTCAGTGTGGACATAGTCAGGCCCCAAAGCCATAAAGAGCACTTAATGCAAGTGACAAGGGACTCGAGTGCAGAGGAGATGAAGACGAGAAGCACGGGGTGGGGGTGGGGGGTAGGGTCGGGGAGACGCATGGGGGGAGGGTCAGGGAGAAGCACGTGGTTGGGGGGAGGGTCAGGGAGAAGCACAGGGGGTAGGGTCAGGGAGAAGCCAGGCCGCAGCTTGGCTTGGAGGGAAGGAGGGAAGGGCGTCAGGGGGAAGGAGCCCCAGGGGAGGGAGCGGCGGCACAGGGCACCACAGGCTCAACTACAAAGACCACCCGCCTCACTCAGCGGCCTCAAACCACAAGGAAGAGACCCCACACACCAGTGCCCCACCAGGCTCTCCATGACCCTCCCAAACAAGAGGCTATTCCCTCCTGCAGAGCAGCCAGAAAAGAGAGGCCCAGAGAGGCTGTGAGGGATTCAGGAAGCTCCAAGGTATTTCCAGCAGCCACACCCCTGCCAGAGGCGCCCTGACGACCAGGCCCTGCCTTTGTGGGCTCAGCTTACATCCGCAACCCATAGGATGTTCAGCGCCACGGGTCACTGAGCCCCTCCAGGATGCCAGGCTCAGGAGGCAGCCACCCCCGAAAGAACCGAGGGGCAGGACTCGCTCCCCCCCGCCGTGCCCCTGGGGCCACCACGCCGGTCACCCCCGCTTGCCATGACACCTGCTCACAGCATGGTCCCCACAACTGTCTTACTCGAAGAGAAACCACTGAGAAAAAAATTTCCTCCATCATCTAGAGACCGCCCCCCCAAACAGGGGAAAAGCACAACAGGTGACACATAAAACCTCAGAGCGCGCCAGAGCCACAGCTCAACCTAAACACAGTAAAATTTAAGTATATTCGGAGGATTTGGTTTCATCACCTCAAACTCTTTCCTAGTTTTGCAAGAAGTTTACTGCTATTTGTTGTAAAGGTGTTCCCCTGACTTGAATGCAGAAATAAGAGATCTCTAGAATCCTCAGAAAAAAATTGGAGGAAGATTACTGTTCATCCACCATGGTTGATAAGTGAAGCTCAGTAAATTCTCTGCTATTTCTTCTGGTTAAAAATATGCTACGTGTGGGTTTACAAATTTTCAGTTATCAAAGAACATATTATAATCAACATGGTAAATGGTATAAATTAGGTCTTTCTCATTAAGAACAATAGAATTTAGCAATATCTCAAAATCCTCATCAGGAACACTATCATAAAAATAAGTACAGAAATACTAGTCAGTAAGAGACTTTCCACTGAAGAATTCATTCACTGTAATTTAAGTTTTTTAAAAAAATCAATGTATCAGTGTCTCTCTGAAGCACGACCTATGAGTCAGACTTATATGTCAACTTCTGATGCACCTGGGATGAAGGTAAAGAAAGAACTTGGACTTTACTTCCAAAAGCCTTGGCGCTGAACTTAGTGAAAATACAAAACACAGTTCAGTACCATCAGTGAATCCAGGTTGAAACTGCAGGTACCACAGGCTTCAGTCTCACCCTATTCGATTCAGTAAGTTAAGGCAAGTATGGGAATCTGCACAGTGGGCAAGTGCTTACAGAGGGTCCCTGCAGGACGAACACGACAGATAACACTTAGGAGGCGCAGACATATATGTGTGACGACACCGTCAGAGGAGCTATTTTCAACTTCACCAAAAGAAAATGAAACACATAGAATGTTTCTGGCATCAGGAATGATGTTCTCGGCAGGATCACAGTGTGACAGCTGGATGACACCGTGAAACGTGTAATCTTGAAGCCACAGGGAGAACGACTGTTTTCTCCAGCTAAATAAAGGTAAGGTAACAATGAAAGAACCGAAAGGTAGTAGGAACCTGTTTCCCTTTCAGGTAACCACACACTGAAAATATCTTTTTCGTCTCTGTTTCATAAAGAACTGGCCATCGTCTGTTTGGTCCTATCTTGATTTCTGACTCCAGAGGCAAGAAAACAGCTCCAGCCAAATTGCCTGGTAAGGAGGGGGCTCTTTTCCTTAACGGTGGAGATTAGATACACGGTTCACTGGAAACTGCTTTTTTTTTTTCAAATTTATTTACTTCATTTATTTTTGGCTGTGTTGGGTCTTCGTTGCTGCGCGCGGGCTTTCTCTAGTTGCGGAGAGCGGGGCCTACTCAGAAGCCGTGGCCTCTCTTGTTGCCGAGCACGGGCTCTAGGCACGCAGGCTTCAGTAACTGTGGCACGCGGGCTCAGTACTTGTGGCTCGCGGGCTCTAGAGCACAGGTTCAGTAGTTGTGGCGTACGGGCTTAGTTGCTCCGCGGCATGTGGGATCTTCCCGGACCAGGGCTCGAACCCGTGTCCCCTGCATTGGCAGGCGGATTCTTAACCACTGTGCCACCAGGGAAGTCCTGGAAACTGCTTTAATACAGATCACACTACAATTTCATCCTCACCCTAGAGAGGCAGGAAAGGGAACCTTAGGGGAAAGGATGACCACAGTCACGCTGACATGGCACCAGGTGACAGGATCCCATCATAGAGGCTGGAGCCAAATCCCAGGAGAGCAGGGAGACCTCTATTATGACAGCCTCTCACTCAGCTTCTTCAGTTCCATCAATATGTAAAATCAAATAGCCACACATGAAACACAAGACAGCGTAACCAACACAATAGGGGGGGAGAGGGGCACAAGATCCATAGTACAGGAAGACAGGAACCAGAGAAATGACCCCACGTGAAGGCAACCAGATCAGTCCACGAGCTCGGAAATTCTGTAGGACCAACGACCTGGTCTCTTTACCAAGTGGCAATGTGAACAAGGTTGGCTGGGGCATGACGTGTGGGGACCGGCTCTGGAGCAAGAGACTCAGACAGAAAGCCCAGCAAGCCAACTGGGAAGAAACAGACTGGAGACCATCAAGGAAACAGGGGTGTAGTCGGGGTACGAGATGACGCCCATGAACTGCTGCGAACTTTACTGGGTTCTGGTGGCTCTGGAGTCATATAAGAAAACAGCCACGTACTAAGAGACGGAAAGAACACACAAGAGTGACATGACACAAGGGCTAGGATTCAGCTTAAAATACTTTAGGAACAAGAAGGAAGGGAGAAATAAAACAGACCAGTGAAGCAAACATGGCAAAACCTTGATAATTACTTCACCTGGGAGATGAGTATATGGGGGTTACTTATATTATTCTCCCTATTTCTGTTTATTTTGAGAGTTTTCATTATAAAGGTTAATTTTCTTAAAAATTGAAAGCAATGAGCTCAGTATGCATATACTAACAAATAAACTACACAATTCCACGTATCAAGCAGTTGTATTATCTTGAAACACCACACCATCCTTCTGTGGAAGTCCAATGTCTTATGAATAGTTTAAAACACAAAACATCCCTATCTCACTATGTGAACGCTCCCGACATTTCAGAATATACCTTAGCAAGGAATAAACTATACTGAATCCCACATCCCAATGACATCATTCTATAAAACAGCACCAAAATAAGTGAAATGTGATTCACTGAAACTCATCCTTGGCAGAAAAGAAATAAAGTCCTCGAGCATTAAAAACAAAAATCAAATACTGGAAGGATGCATGGAACACGGTGAGAATGATTATTCTAGGGGCAGGGATGGGAGGAAGGCTCTGAGCAGCATTCGAAATATCTCAGTGGAGACATAATGTTGCTTTCAGTTTCTTCCCAACCACGTGAATGTATTAACTCTTCAAAAATAAAAATTGTAAATAAAATCATTGCACATACACGCTTTCCGTAAATAATTACTTTCACTCTTCCATGAAGAGTTTAAAACTTGAAAAAGAAAAAAAATTAAGGTATTTTTGCTCTTTAAGATTCCCCATCAGCTGCTTCTGCCACTGTTTTCCAGGACTCACCTCTCACAGTTTTAAAACACAATTTCCTATCTTTCTAATAGGTTCTCTCTTCTCTTATGCGAAAATTAAGAAACTTGAAAGAAATCTTAAATGTTTAACATGTAGGCCAAAAAAGTCCCTGGGTAGCTTGAAAAAAAGCTCAAATCAAGGAAAGCCCCTTCTGCTTTTCATTTCATGTCAAACCACACATTTTAGTCTTTACTTGCAAGTAGAGGCATTTAACGAGGATTTAGAAATCTTCACTTTGTTTGACCCTTCTAACCTCAAACCCAAACTATTACATTTTCCCTTTCTTTTCTCCTCCACTACCTGCGCCTCTCAGCCTACTCTAGTCAATCAAGATGATTGACACTGCAAACCAAAACTCAATCCTCTGCCTCTTAAGCTATTCAAAATAGATGTTTTAAACCCCCAATTCTTACAATCCCATCTAAAGCATTTCTGCATCCCTTTTCCTGGTTCTTTTACTGAGTTAACAGCCAAATAAGTGAACTGAAGTCCCCTGTGGCTGTCAGGTGGGTTACACTGTGCTCCCGGAAGAGTGGCGACTTCTACTCTAAGAACTGGCCAGCCTGGGGGAAACCTCTCAACAAAGGAGCTTCGTGAAGACCTCCAGAGGTCATGCTGCCTTCAACAAACCTGACCGATGAAAAATGCCACCCACAGAAATATGTTTACCAAAACAGTGATCACTGGGGTGCTTTTACCACGGATCTCCAACCACCGGTGTGGACACAGGCTCCAACAACGGCTGCCAACCAGCACGCATTTCCTGGGCCCAGAGCGTGTTCCCCACTGCACTTCAGAGGAGACAAGACAAACGTTGCTCCGCGCTTCCAGGCGTGGCTGACAGTGAGGCCCAGAGGACGCAGTGAGTGCCCGGCCGTGCGGCACTTGGGCTGTAAGCACAGGCCGCGAGGACACAGTGAGTGCCCGGCCGTGCGGCACTTGGGCTGTAAGCACAGGCCGGGGGCTTCGGGGACTCCAGGCACAATGTCACAGGTAGGGCAGGGCAGGAAGCCGCAGCCTCTGAGACAGAAAGGGACCAGGCAGGGGACAGGGTTCAGTTTGGCAGAGGTAACCTGGGGAGGACGAGGGTGGTGAGGGAGAACCAGAGGGCGTGTGTGTATCTTTCATTAGAGCCACGCGGGCCTTGAGCAACGCTCCAGCTTCATTTTAAAGGCGGTAGTGGGCCTGTGACCTTGAAGACGGAAGGGACCCCTGTGTGCTGCCCTGCCGGCCACAGGCAGGCTCCCCCGCCCTGGACACGGCCACCAGGATGCACAGGCAAGGTGGACCCCTGTCCAGTGCTGTCTCTCTCACCAAAAGCTCTCTGATGAGTATTCTGCTACTGATTTAATACAGTCATTACATTTCAGATGAGTGTTTTCTCAGAGAAGCTTTAAGGCAGAACTGAACCTCCTTCAAAAGATTTGAGAGGACAATTACAAAGCATCTCTGAGAGGGGACCATTCTCTAGAAGAAGGTCTACAGATGGCCAATTCCACATAAAAATGTTATTTTAGTACTAAAAATACAAGCTAGCTGAGGATAAGTCACTTTCCCAGACTGTGCGTAGCGCGTGTCACAGGGGAGCCAGGCCTGTCCGGGGCCTCAGCCCTCAGGGGCTCCTGGCCACAGGGCCACGCTGCCCCCGATCCTCCCATCTGGACAAGACCCCATCTCTGTGGTGGGTGCAGAGGGGTCAGAATTCCCAAACTTCGGGGGGCTCGGGGAGCTCTAAGTACTGAGTCCGGAGTCAGGCAGCAACCTAAAGACCTTCCAGTGGTGCATTTTTGGTATAAATGGAGGACTCACTCCCCTTTATTCAATAGCTTCTGTTTAAGATCACTGTCAACCTTCTCAGGGATCGCACACCCTGATTAATGCATACGTATACTTCATAATTGATTCTATCTTTCCAAGTATTCAAATATCCACATGTAATTTCCACAGAACCACCACTTGTGTATGCTATACTTACAGAGCACAGTTAAATGACAAAAATATCGCTTTTAAATTTAAGGCTAAGGTTTTAAAAAATAAGGGATGGGAGGGACTTCCCTGGCGGTCCAGTGGTTAGGACTCAGAGCTTCCACTGCAGGGGACACGGGTTCGATCCCTGGTTGGGGAACTGAGATCCTGCATGCCACGCAGCACGGTCAAAAATAATAATAATAATAGTAATAGTAATAATAAGGGGTGGGGGACATGATGCAGAGGAACACCACACAAAAATCACAGTGGCAGGGCTTCCCTGGTGGCGCAGTGGTTGAGAATCTGCCTGCCAGTGCAGGGGACACGGGTTCGAGCCCTGATCTGGGAAGATCCCACATGCCGCGGAGCAACTAGGCCCGTGAGCCACAACTACTGAGCCTGCGCGTCTGGAGCCTGTGCTCCGCAACAAGAGAGGCCGCGATAGTGAGAGGCCTGCGCACCACGATGAAGAGAGGCCCCCACTCGCCGCAACTAGAGAAAGCCCTTGCACAGAAACGAAGACCCAACACAGCCAAAAACAAAATTAATTAATTAATAAAAAAAAAAAATCACAGTGGCAAAAATTAGAAAGAAACAAGGACATCTAATTTACATTACTTTCCAATGTCAAAAATACAACTAAAAACTTTACATAAATAAGGAACATATTAATAAAAAATTTAACATTCCTGTATGCTACGTCTTTGAAAGGATTTTAAGAGAGAAATGCTATTTTTTTAATGCAACTGTAAGAGCAGGATCTGAAGTCTTGCAGCCATAAAACACAATTGTGAAGTAATGTCTTATTACTAGCATATCTTATGTTAAGCTATAATATATTCTGAGCACTCACTGTTTATCAGGATCAAATTATTACAGATTCTGAACTACAGTTTATGTGCTTTCATACAGAAGGTGACTGATGCTGAATTTGGGACACATGTATAAGAAATACCAGCTGACAAAGCATTATTACCTACAGGTTAGGAGACACCTATGCTCTGTAAGTAAGACTGGTTTGGGGAACAGATACGTAAGGAGAGGCCACAGAGGGGAAACGATGGGAACTCAGTGGGTCAGTGGGTCAGCTCTTGGACACAATGACTGATCTCAGGCCACCTCCTGCTGCCGGGGCAGAAAGAACAGGAAAAGCTACGGGTTTCTGCTTCTATGACAAATGCCGAAAGAAACCATTAGAATAAGCGGCGCCTAATTTTAGTGAGGTGCTTACTACCCTTTGCTTGATGCTTGAATATAATGCATGGTAACCAAAAGACTTTAAAGTTTAATACCAACTGAGTAAGTATATTATCATGATATATGCCAGCACGCTTTAGTAAAGAAAGCGGCTCAAAACTTTTATTCTCTTCCAGGACCTAAGTCAATCTTAACTGCATATCTAAAAAATGAACCATAAGAGAAAAATGTTAAGGATTTGTTAAAGGCTAAGATTCTGAGATTCTTAAAAAATATATTCCTCTTGCAGATATAAAGTTGCTTGGGACATAAACATTTTTGTGTTCACTCTGAACAGGCCTCCATTATTTTGTGGGTTTACAAGCAAACATAAAAATCACAGAAATAGGGTATATTTAGGGAAAAAAGCATAGCTCCTAGTTTGCCACAGTTTAATAGACACAGAGGAATACAGAAGCCAGAGGAGTCCCTCTATCAACATAAGTTTCCCAAAGCCTTATTTCATTTATATCCTCCCAGATGTGCCAATAACATGCTGACGTGTCCCAACAAAAATGAGAAAACATAAGAAAAGCACACTGTGCCATGCCAAGTACTACCGTATTCCTCTACTGGTTCAACAAGTATTTGCCGAGCACCCACCTTAGGCCCGAAAGGGGACACGACGAGGGTTCTAGCAAAGTCCCAGCCCCTCCAGCTCAGAGTCTAGAAAGAGCCTGGACAGCACCCACAGGAGGAGGCGGAGGGGCCCGGATTCCAGCCATGCGGGAGGTACTCACAAGGTGTAAACAGGAATGACAGAAGCCACAGAGGGCGGGCTATGGGGGAGGGACCACTACAGGCCTGGGGGAGGGGCTTCCCAGCCGGGATAAGTGACCTGAGGGCAGATGCTGGCCACGCCGGCACAGGGCCTGAGCTTGAAGGGACGCAGTTTGTAACGTGGGCACCGAGTGAAGGGACAGCTGCCCAGTTAGCAAGCAAAACGCTCAATACATATTTCTTTCTTCCTTCACACATACGAGTATTTCTCAAAAAACGTACCTCTCTGCACGAAGCACACCACTGTAGTAGGGGGGATCCCAAGGCATTAATTCCTACAATGGAAAAGTTCACTGTTATAAAAGCTGTTGACTATTTCACAATTTCAATCAATAATTTAGCCAACTTATAAAATGTATACCTGTTATGATGTCAGAAAAAGTTTTATAAAAAGCCTAAAAATTCATGACTTGGCAGGAAACACGTGCCTTTTTATTTTGACTTCCCTGCAATCAGTGAGTTGAGAGGTATAAATAAGGCATAATCGCAGAATTTGGGGAAAAGGTTAACAAATGTCATTCTAAAATGTAAACTAATAAAAGTCAAAATTGATAGATTAAATTAGCCACGCTGAAATTTTCCCCAAAATGTAACCCATGTATTAATCCATAAAACATACTGCAGGTAAGATTAGGGAACTAAAGGTGAGACTAGGGTTCTTTCTAAATCTAAGCAAGAAGCTTAGGGTGGATCCCAGAAATGAAAGCAACAATTTAAAATGTAACTAAGGCAGAATTAACTCTAATCTTGGCAAAGAAAACGTCATAAAGAAATACGAGAACCAACACTTTTGACAGCTGGTACAGAACAGTGACGGGAAGCGGGGTAGCTGTGCGGACCACACGCCCCGCAGGCTGCCAGGTGACCGAGAGCGGGGCAGACGCTGGGCCGGGACACAGGCGGCCTGGGCCCAGGCCCACGGTCCACAGCATGCCGACTCCCAGTGCCCTCCCGCTTGCCTTCTCCCCCCAGCCCTGCTGGCCTCCTGCTGCACCTCCACCGCAAGGCAGAGCCCTCCCTCCGGCCTCTGCCTAGAGGGCTCTTGCCTGGCTGTCGCCGGCCCCTCACTTCTTCAGGGCTGCTCGGGCGTCATCTTCCCGGGGGGTCTTCACCGCCCAGCCCCTGTAAGACAACAGCCTCCATCCGCTTCTCCTGCATTATTTCCCCACAGTCCCTATCACCACAGGACCAGCACAATCCTGATTTTGTTCATGTGTTTACTATCCCTTTCCTTCCCCTACGACGTAAGCTTCCTGAGGGCAGGGATTTTTGCTTGCAATTTCCCCGTTGTATCTTGGCCCCTGAATTCTGCCTGGTACACAGTAGTCCCTCAAGAGTTATCTGCTGAATGAATCAACAGCATCTCCCAGACGGTACTGCTAAATGCACTTCAACTGCAAAACCAAACATCTGGCACTGAGAAGAGCTCCGTGAACGAGGCATCCATCCTTTACCAAGGTCCTTTAAAGGTTCAGTTTAGACATTATCTCCTCTGCCGACAAGGTATTCTTTCTCATGCGCCATGCTCACATTTTTATCAGGGAAGGGAACCAAGGTAAGACACGGAGGTTTCCTTTCTTTCTGCCCATGAGCTCCTGAAGGGCAGGGACAGCACCCCTGGGACTCTGGCCCTTGAGTGATCAGTTCCCGGCACTCATGGCCTCCAACAGATGACTGTTTACTAACTGCTATGTGCCAGACAGAGCGCAGGCTCTAATGCAACAGAGACAAGACACCATCCCTGTACCAAGAGCTGACAACGGTCCAGGCAGCAGGAAGACAAGCAGCCCGCCAATCAGAGAACAGTGTGTCATGTCTATGACGTTGTACCATGCCAAACAGCCCATGAAGGGTGTTAAATCACAGGGGAGGGCAGGAAACGTCTGGAGGAGACAGAGCCTGAGTTGGGTTGTGAAGAATGGGAGCACATAATCCAGATGTACGGCATTTGCTGGCACATAAATGTCAGTTACAATTTAAAAATAAAAGAAAGCACAGCATGGTAAATCAACTATACTTCAATAAAAAATAAAAATAAAGTAAAAGAAGGGAAAGCAAAGCAAAAAGTAAGTGAAAAGCGCACACGAGCATCAGGCAGGTGTCAGTAGTGAGCAGAGAACGCTGACCGGGCTCCCAGGCAGAAGAGGAGGCGGCCAGGAAGATTATGAAGGGCTTGGTGGGAAAGCTAAGAAATGGGAAGGTGAATCTAATGATTACCTGAAAATGTTAAACAAAAGAGTGCAAGGCCCAACCAGTGTTTTAGAAAAATCCCTCTGGCGGCCCTGCATTCCTTCATTCCCATTCCGAGTAAGTGCACAGGACCTTCTCCACGTCCAGCGTGGGCCAGGCACCCAGCAAAGCAGTTGGAATGCAGGACAACTTCGAGGGGAGCAGAACAAAAGGCTAGAAAACCAGTCACTGTCGTCTTGGGGAGAAGGAATAATGACCTCAGCCAGGGCTGTGGCAATGGGCACAGACAGGGGACAGAGTTCCCAGGAAGGCAGAAGCTGCAGGCCTCGGTACCTGACACTATGGGCGGGAGCGGGGTGTGAACACCTGCAGGGCTCATTGACACACAGCACGTGGCGCCCGAGAGCCTGCCTTTCTACCAAGTGCCCAGGTGCTGCCTTCCAGGGAGCAGTTTCAGAACCCCTGGTCTAGACTTAGTCCAGGGTCTGGCTAGGGGAGCAGGGTGAACGGTGGTACCTTCACCAAAACGGGGGCTTCAGGAGGAGTCTGGGCATTTCCCAAACATCCTCAGAACAGCCGGCATCAGTAGCTACAAAACATGTCCAGGGCTTCCCTGGTGGCGCAGTGGTTAAGAATCCACCTGCCAATGCAGGGGACACGGGTTCGAGCCCTGGTCCAGGAAGGTCCCACATGCCGTGGAGCAACTAAGCCCATGCGCCACAACTACTGAGCCTGTGCTCTAGAGCCCGTGAGCCACAACTACTGAGCCCACGTGCCACAACTACTGAAGCCCGCACGCCTAGAGCCCGTGCTCCGCCACAGGAGAAGCCACTGCAGTGAGAAGCCCACGCACCGCGACAAGGAGTAGCCCCCGCTCGCCGCAACTAGAGAAAGCCCGCGTGCAGCAATGAAGACCCAATGCAGCCAAAAAACAAACAAACAAACAAAAACATGTCCAGGGAGAACAATTTCGAGTCATATTAATGAATTAGCTTTTGGCAACACACTTCACCTTTTCTGTTCCTGTGCTCACCAAGCTAAACTCTGATCCATGACCTAGTTTCCCAAGTGGACCTGCCTACCAAGCCGAAGTGGGCGGACGGCTTATCCTAGCTACTCCGCTAGATACAGCTCTGACTACCAGTTAACAATCTCACGTGCTGCTCCAGAAATCAGTGACTATGACAGAATTACTCCATTTCATGGTGGTTGGATCTGGGAAGCCGGTCAAGAGTTTCTAACCCGGCTCAGCAGCCACCAGCAGCTACAGGAGAGGGGCCCCGACACCCCAGCAATCCCGGGGCAGCCCCGAGCCGGATGAGGACCCGCATCCCGACACCTGGGATCTCCCCCCTTTTCAGGGCACCCTCTGGCCCTAAGGACACTCAGGCTGACTGGGAGGGTCACGCAATCGTTTGATCTTAAGAGTCGGTGTTTTCAGGACGGGTTTCACTTTGCCAGTCAATACTGATCTACTTCACTGAGCTCCACAGCTTAGCAAACAAACGTGTCAACTGCGAGGTGAGCACGGATGCTGAAGCTGCCACCGGCCAGGTCATCCCCCCACCGAGCCCCCTAAAGGTGCTTCGCACAGAGACGCCGACTCTCCGTAGAACAGAGGCAACCTCTGTGTGAGCAGATATTAACACAGGTTGTGTTAACAGACAGTATATGGGTGGGTGGGTGTGTGTGTGCGTGTGAGATAGCAACTAACCAACAAAAACACTGGATTTCCTGGAATGTCAGACTCGGACATTTGGATCAAATATTTCAATACTTTATTCCCCAAATCCAAGGATCAGAAACTAGACTATATACACCTTCAGCAAATCAAAAGAAAGTTCTAGAGTCAAAAGATAAAGACCTCAGCTGACAGACTGTTTATGTTATAATAAAAATATCCCAAGATGGTCACTTACAGAATTTTGAGGATTTAGTTTCATTTTCATCCCTCGTATCATCTCAAAATCTTTTATAGTTCTGTAAAACAGGTTTATCGTTAATTGTTAGGACAAAATTTTCATAATTACATTATAAAAGAACTAGTCTGCCTATGTTACTTTCCAATATTCATGATAAAATTAGAAGTAATTTGTAGTGCAAATGCAACCAGTACTAATCCAAATTTTACATGTGCTAGAAGAAACGATAATATATATATACATCAGTAAATTACTACAATTTCTACCTTTAAAAGCATCTTGGCAGAGATATGTCTTGAAAGTACTAAAAGCCTGGAAAAACTAGCAGTGTTAAAAGAAACATGCGAAGTGCAAAGTGTTAATCAGTAAACTTTAAACCACTGCTTTTTGCTACGCCTTAAAAAAGAGGCTAACAAATTACTTCATATAAAAGAATATTAACATAGATTATATTCAAGATTGCTATTCATAATTTTTCCCCTACCAAAAAACTCCAGCTGGGCAATAATCAAATATGCACTTAATATTTGCAGAATATGAAATTTCCATCAGAATGAACTCCTATATACCACTATAAAACTCTGAAGATAAGTTTGCTCAAAATATAATCTATAGCTACATACAAGGGAAAAAGAATAATAATGCTTAACCAGCAAGGCAAAGTAGAATAAAGTCTCAAATAACTGCATAATCAACACTACTTCATAATATCAAAGCCATGACAGCTCACTGCATTGAAAGATAACTTTAGAATTTATAAATATAATCCAAACTGGAGAGGCCTGTGTTCTAAGGCATGAGTCTGTAACAGAAAATGGAAATTGGAGCTAAAATTAACACGCTGGTGCAGTCAGGCAGCAAACGAGGTTTTAGGCAGCGCCACAGAGAGGTCACGGTCTCTCACAAACGTGCCATGCCTCGTCCTAGAGCCAGCGTGTCTGAAGGCTCCTGGGGGGCTGGCCCCCAGACAGAGCACTACCAGAGTGGCCCCGAGGACGAGGGCCAGCCCAGGGGGCCGGGCAGGGAGAAGGCCGGCGGTTGTGACAGAGGGACCGCTGAGAGCGCTCTTAAAGCACACAGCGGGGCAAACAGATCCATCTACCATCCCCACCAGCCGCCCACACTGAGGCTGAAAGAAGAGAAATGCTATGTCTCCAGCTGATGATAAAACTGATGGTACAAGCTAAAACATATAGTTTCAAAAGGTCTGGGAAACTTTAAGAAGTCCCTATCGATGATGAGCTCCTCAAGACGGCTGACTGGCTCAGCAGAGGGGAGGCCCAAGCTTCCGAGACTGTCACCTTCGGGGGACGACTCTGCACTTTCACAGTAGGGCTCACTGCTCCTCTAATCTCTTGAACAGTCCACAGATCTGACGCAATATTCCAACACTTATATTCTTAACAGGTCACTTACTAATTGTTTTTTTATAAATCAAGTCTTAAAAAAAAAACTAACTAAATAACACGTACTCTAAAGAGTAGAATAAAAAAACAAACCTTTCAGAGAGTTTGTCAGATAGCTTCTCAAGGAACTGCATGACAGTCTCTAAAATGAAAATCCAAAAGAAAATATCTTTAACTACATAAAATAAAAGGTACATACCTGTTAAAATGATAATGTGGTGATCATAAATCCACACACTACAATGCCTTTAAAGTGACAATTCTCAAAGGGAAGCTGGGTTGCTAACATATACTAGGCATTTCTGGATGATGATGATCTTTATTAAATAAACAAAATTAAACTGACATAGTAATAATCAAAGCTTTAAATGATACCCCAAAATAAAGAGTTAAGGGGAAACGAAAGAAAAGAATCCACAGTTTAATCTATTTCTATCTATTCATATGTATAATGGAAAAAAATGTCTGTCAGACATGTCTAATTTTTTTCTGAGTTTTCAACAGATAGCTAGACTCTGATTTGTTCACAAAAATCACTACAACTTAGAAACATCAGATTTTAAAAATCAGTGTTTTTCTGGGTAAATATTTTTATTTTTATATACACAGCAGAATAATCTATTTAGGATCAGTATCCAAAGGAACAATTGCAAAATTAGAACATTAAAAATTTAGGCTCTATTGGAATTTTTTTTTTTTTTTACTACTTAAAATACTTCAGCCATAAGTCATAAGTCACTATATGGTACAAACCCATAAAGGCAATGTAGTGGCAGTGTACTGTTGTTTCCCATGATAGGAAATTTTTCATGTGACTTTCTGAATTTAGCACTTTTTGCCACTATTTAACATGTACAGAGCTTTCATATGTATTTGAGAGTGCGCTACACACACTGTTTTTCTATTTTCCAGATGGTCTTTTATATGTTTCAGTTTCTTGTTCAGTTTCTCTCTTTTCTGAGTAAAATAAGAGACTGGGGAAAGGACGGACCTAAACCAGGAAGCCAGGGGTCTCCCCACCATCAGTGCTGAACCAGCCCGTACCTCGTAACCTGAAAAACGCTGCCTCGTTTTAGATGGTGTTAAGAAAAACATCTGTTATTTAGTTTAAAATAAAGTCTTTATTTCCAGATATCAAACCAGCTAGCATAGAAAACTGTTTTCAAATATATCTCTGTGTGTGCTTTTTATTTCAAAATAACCATTTTTTACTAACTTTCACCTATTTCGTTTTCCTAGCTCTCTTACATAGGAAACATCTACCTCAATTAATCTACCTGGAATACTGTCGTAGTATTCAATAAAAAGGAATGAGTTTGAAACGGCCCGAGGGCAAATGCATGCCTCGCCGGAAGATGACCCCCTGACACACCTGTCACCTGGGGTCCACCTTAACCGGTACCCCTCCCACCTCCCTCCCCCTCTGTCGACAGCTCACTGCTCCTCACCACCACTTTCACTTCCCTCATGAGACTTTCAGCAACCATCCAAGCACCTGCAAACTTCCTGCGCTCCTAAAATCCTAGGGCATTGTTTTCCATATTCTATGCATTTGGAACTAAAAAGACACTGACCTGTATTAAGGTTTATCTTTATACGTATACGTCTAAGCTCCCCAACCAAATGTTAAATCCCTCGAGGACACAGGTCACATTCGACACAACTACGCGCACAGAGTCCAGCTCCAAGACATTTCCTTGCTAACCACCTTGTGAGCCGTGGATCTGAGGGCCATCACCCTGGGCGCTCGCTACTGCGGGGCCGGTGACCTCCAGTGCGCGTCACTCAAGCCGGGGCTCAGTCCCCCACCTTCCCCGGGCCCCGGCTGCCCCCAGCGTCCAGGTAAGCCGACCAGTCTCGTCCCGGCGTGTGTGTGTGCCGCGCTGTCCATCAGTGTTTCCACCTGCGCTGACCACCTGGCATCTCACACCTAACTCAGACCCACCGCGCTCCTGCCCCGCCCCCGTCAGCAGGAACTGTCTTCCCGGTGGCTCATGTCGAAGGCCTGGCTCTCCCTTCGGTTCCACATGCCCCAAACGTGACATCCCACCACCTGCACAGCCGCCGTCGGCCTGGAGCAGCCGCGTCCCTCACTGTGGCCACTGCGAAGCACCTCCGGATGCCCCTCCCTGTAGCAGTTCTCAGCCCCCTCGGCGGGGCCATGACCACTGAAGTCCCGGCTCAAACCCACCTCCCCCAAGGACGAGCCTCCTTCACCTGTGACCGCCCCCCGCCCCGCCCCGCGGGCTCCCCCTGCTCCTCCTCACGTCCTCACACCTGGGCCCCCATCCGGACCCTCCGCTCACAGCCTCATCCACGAGCCTTCGCGGACCGTGCGGGGCCGCACACCTCCTGACACGCGCAGTCCTCCCTCCCCTGTACCACTTTCTCCACAACCTGTAGGAGCCAGGAACAGACCGGACTCTTCCCCTGCTTTTCTGCTCTCCTGTCACCTGCACACAAGCAGGGATTCCCATCTGTCCTACTCGGATTTATCTCCAGCGCCTAGAATAACATCTGGCACACAGTGGGCACTTAGTGCATATCTGTCGAACCAATGAACTGAAAGAGCCGATGCAGGTGACACAGAGAAAGGGGCATGTGGTCTCAGGTGGCCTACGGAGGAGCATGAATCGAGAGCCCGGGTTTGGGCTTGAGCTCTGCCACTTCTTAGCAATCAACCTGACCTGCGGTTCCTCATCTGTGAAGTGGATACAACCATCTATCTCGCACAGCTATAGAGGAATGAAAGGAAATAATGGCCCAGAGTAGGCATTATATAACTATTACATATAGTATAAAATAATAAGACGTCGTTATAACAACGTGGTGACAACAGTGACCACAGAAAAGCACCCGAGGGGACAGAATACCTGTTTGGGAGCTAAAATATATAACACAAATTTTAAGTGTTCTAAGAGTTCAGGGACGAAGGAGTACAAGGGACGTGGAAACGTTTTAACAGGCTTCATGGAGGGGGCGGCGGGAGCCCAGCCCTGACACCCTGGATAGGATTTTGACAGACAGACACGCAGGCAGCAAGCAGGCCTCGAGTGAGGGAGACGTGCCCACGGCTGACCAGTGGGAGTGAGGCCAGGCCAAGAGGACGGCGTGCACAAGAGAGAAAGAAACAAGGCGGGGTGGGTTCAAGAAGACCTCCGAGGAGCTACGGACACCGCAGGGAACACGGGAGGGACAGAGACAGCACAGAGCCAAGGGTGACCCTTCCCGCAGAGCCCCTCCCAGTATCCCCCGACCCCGCGATCGGCACGTCCGTCCGATCGCGGCCAGAGACCCCGGGTGTCCACGGCCGTCTGCCCCTCCCACTCGGCCCGTCACCGAGGCATGCAAACCCAACCCCTAAGATACACCTGGGTCTGAACAGCCCCACCACCGAGGCCACCCTACCCTGGACGCAGTGCCTAAAATGTAACTGTAATTTACTACACACCTTTGAAAGATATGCTATATACATTTGTATCGTTTTCATTGCAAAACATTTTCCCTTATACATCATAAATCGTAGAGAACTGAACGGAGCAAACCCAGGAGAGATGCTCCCCCCAGGCCCGCCCCAGCTCCAACTTTGCAAAGCAGCCCCCTTCTCTCTGAAAGGAGGGGTTTTTACATGACCCGGCCTACCCTGAACCTTGACTTCAGCAGAAATACTCTCTCTGACACTAATCCTAACCAATCTGGTCAGGCTCAGCACAGAAACCAGCTGAGTTAAAATGAAAACAATTCAAATCATCATCAGCGAAATTTTAAGTATGATGTGCTCTCAATGCGCACATAAAATACATAGGTTGGGCAGAATACATTCCAAACTATTAGCTCTATTTAAAACTTCTTCCGAGCTTCCCTGGTGGCGCAGTGGTTGAGAATCTGCCTGCCAATGCAGGGGACACGGGTTCGAGCCCTGGTCTGGGAGGATCCCACATACCGCGGAGCAATTGGGCCCGTGAGCCACAACTACTGAGCCTGCGCGTCTGGAGCCTGTGCTCCTCAACAAGAGAGGCCACGACAGTGAGAGGCCCGCGCACCGCGATGAAGAGTGGCCCCCGCTCGCCGCAACTAGAGAGAGCCCTCGCACAGAAACGAAGACCCAACACAGCCAAAAATAAAATAAATTAATAAAACTTCTTCCTAATAAAGAAGCAGAAATCTCAGTAACTGGTCTCTGACTATATGAAAAATAGAACAGTAATTTACAGCCATTTAAAATCATAAGTTCAGCTTCATAAAAACCCTGCTTTGTCCTTAAAGTTGGATAAACAGGCCTACCTGGATTTTTAGCCATTGTTCCTTGGAGAGCTCTGTGGGAATATGTAGAATACCCCACTAACTTTGCCAGAAGATCTCTGTTGCTGAGCAATTCTTCTAAACATTTCAATTGACCAGCATTGGGATAAAGAAAAATTTTATAAGCGGCTTCTCGCACCTATGTTTAGAAAGTGAAAGGTAAAAGACATCCGTACACGGTACAAAGTCCTACACCATAATAATATAGGGTACCTCCCCCACTTTGTTCTGCAGGCGAGCAACGCTTTAGAATAATGGTCTCCACAAGGTGAATAAAGCTTCTGGATTCATCAGTGGTATGGGAGACACATCATACTCGACTGGGTTCTCTACTATGGGGCAGGGTGGCACAAATTTTAGCCAACACACGTGCCATGAAGCACCTTTAACCAGGTGACGTGCAAACTACCTGCATTAAAGTCTGAGTCCCGAGAATGGCCATCACTGCTGCTGTTCATCATACTTTGAAAATGAGGAGCCCTTTACGATACAGGAGTAATCAAACCATTTTCATTATTCAAAGCATTTACAGAATTAATCACCCCCAGTTCAATTTTTAGCGCTCAGTGACACTAACGTATTTTTAAAGGTGTGACTATCTTATCACTAAATTTGGGGGTCACAACAGACGTGGCCCCGGTACGGGGACCAAACTGCACGGAGGATGGAGCGCACGTACCAAGTCATCCGGCACTTCTGCACGCAGACCATCCACCAGCACGTGGTCCCCGGCCAGCTCGAAGTGATGCCGAATGTGTTCCGGCAGGAGATGCTTCTCAATCCTGCTGGGAAAGTGGGTTCCCATGAGAAACGCGCTGCTCAGATCCAGGATTTTAACGTTCAGGTCCACCGCTCTTTTACGCTGCACGTGGGGGCAGTAATAAAAGTTATTTAAGTAATATTTCACAACTAACTTCATAGGTAATCTATGAAGACAGCAAATCAACATATATAGCTGAATTATAATTTAATAAGATACTAAATATATTATGTGATAAAATGAATACTGAATATAATTTGTATCATAAATGTTTAATACACAGTAATGTACTACAAATGTTAACTCTACTTTTGACAGATATTTAATATCCTGACCAAAAAGTTATCCTTATGGTTTTTTAGTGCTTCTAGGCTTTAAGACGTATGTAACTTCTAGAGTTCTATTCGAAGTCTGGGTTATACAACGCATCTGTGACATTAACAATATTGGGAAGTACAGGTCCTCCCCTGGCCCTGAAAACCTCTTAGTTAAGTGAGCCAGGGAGTAGTTGAATCTATTTCATATGATACTTAGAAGTATTCTGAGACTAAAAACATGAAGTATTTGAAGGGCAGATTAGAAAATATTCTCAGTCTTAAAAGATCAGGTACAAGGGCAGGGGAAGGAAGGTATAATTAACGCAGTTCTTCGCTGAAGTGCAGCGAAGGGGCACTTCCGAAGCTCTGCTGGGCACCCACTTGCGGGGTTACAGCAGGACAGCAGCAGAGAGGTGAGGAGGGCTGGAGTCGGGGCTGCTGGGGCAGGACCGCATCCCCCAGCCCCACGGCTGGCACCGTCAGGCCTCAGGCCGTCAGTGACAGTGACAGAATGGGGTGGGTTTCCTCGTCAGTCACACCCCTAGGACACCATCTCCGGAGAAAACCTGTGCCATCAAAGGGGCACCACAAATGTTTGGGATGAAACTTAAAACTGAGGTCCACATAACTGGTCAGGTACTCCTGGGGACAAGGGGTGTATTTTCAGGCACTTGTTACAGGAAAACTACACAGGCATCCGGACCTGGGCTCAGGACAGGCTTCAGGTGAAATCACAGGCAAACTTCCCGGCAAGGAGGTCGATAGCTATTAACAGGTTCTAAACTACGCTATGACCCTAAAAAATGATTCGGCAGCACTAGTATTTTTTAAAAGATAACTATGTATGATGCAGATGTACCCTTGATAAGCTGCTGGAAAAAACTTAGTGTATTTTAATAACAAAAAATTTCAATACAGAAAATTCAAACTTCATAGGAAAAATAAGTTTTCAGATACTCCTACATCTTTATCATCCAGCCTTCTCTTTGCCTATTTTGTTTCTGATATGGCCATTTGTCACCCCCTAATGGTGACCAGTGGAATAACAAAAAAGAAAGACATCTGGAAATTATACTATAGTTCCAAAAACTTTCCTCAAAGCTTTTACTACTTAAAAAAAAAAAAAAAGTGATAAAATTAGTTATTTCAAGGAGTTTATCACCTGTTACAATCCCTGGAAAAATAAAAACTGTTTATCTCCCGACTTCACCAACAGCCTGCTAAGTATATCATTTCATCATTTGGACATAATTAAACATGCGGTACTCAGAGCTCTAAGAATGCTATGAAATTGTTGTATTTATTAAATGATTGCTGAAGAACACACTTCCTTTAATTTTTAATTATATTCACGAGACCCTAAAATGTAAGTAAGGAATAACCTGGAAAGAACACAGAAAGAACGTAGGCCTTTACGGTTTGTAGGTTATGTTAGTGGCTTCATTTCAAGCTCTCTTAAAGTGTGCTATGTCTCCCTTGCCCCCTGTCCTAGTGGAGCACCTCTGACAACAGACACTGAAGTGACAACACCGGAGTTCAGCAGGTTTACGTTACTGCATCTTCAATGTGGGTGGGCTCGCAGGGAGTTACCTGCTAGGAGTGGCAGCTGTCCTATTAAGAACACACATTAGATAAAAGCAGCAAAGTCAGTGCTGGTGAAGCTGACCTTGACCTGACATGTTACTTTTTAATAAAGTTTCAAAAACATCTTTCATGAAGATTCTACAAAATAATAAAACTATTCTCCCAGATTCTCTAATAGCAAACTTCCTCATGAAAATATCGAATCTGATTAATGTTAGTGAGCATCGCTATGATTCTCACACATTCATTATTTTATTGAGTCTAAAACTCCTGCGCATGAAAAACGAGAACCCACACTCCCTGTCCTTGAGAGACCTGTGATTTAGATAAGCAACGCGGTAATAACAACCTAAAGATAAATGCCATATGTGTGAAATAAGTAAAATGTGAGTTTGGATGAATACAAAATTCCACCTGGGGGGTTGAGAACAGCTTTGCAGACACCATGGCCTGAAGATGAAGGCTTAATGGGGATTTCAGACAGGCAAGCCCAGAGGGGACAGAGGACCAGAGCAGGGAGGGCAGTGCCATTGAGTAACACGGGGGTAGGGGCAGGGAGAGCTGGGGATTCTACATATTAATTGCCATTTATACTCTTTCAATAGGCAATGGGAAGGCACTGGAAGGTTCTTGGTGGAGTGTAACAATTGAATCAGCACTTTAAGGAAAGTACTCCAATGGTCACAGACAGGTTAGACTGACCACCAGAAGGCCTGCAGGCAGGGCAGCTGGGCAGGCCCTGGAGTCGGCTTGGCTTATGTAATAGCCTCCTCCACCTACAAGCTCTGTGACCTTGGGGAAATCACATGACCTCTAGGTGCCTCAGCGTCTTCACCCATGCAACAGGAATAGTAGTAGTACCAGCCTCAAAGCTGTTATGAAGATCTGATGAGAAATATGTGATTTAAAGAGCAAATGCTTAATCACTGTTACTTATAATGGGTGTAGGAAGACAATGGCTTTTAGGATGGCCCAGGTATTTGGTGATAAGGATCAAGGTGAGTTGTTTTGGGGATGCAGACAGATGCAAGTGAAGCCCTACAGAAACAATCCAAGGACTTGGTCACTGAGATGTGAGAGCACTGAGAATGGAAAAAATGCAAACTGACTCCAAAATTGTATTTGGGTGACTCAGAGAATGGTGGCATTATTGGTACAGAGAAGTATTAATAACAAACTGGTCTGGAAAGGGGCAAATGTGTCCATTTCAGGCAATCTGAGTTTGCAGTAGAGCCTATCAGCCTTGGGGACTGCTGGGTTAGGCCAGGAGTCACGTGCTGAGCCCTTAAGGCCACATAAGCACACAAACATGTGAGCGGCCTCAGAATTACTCACGCTCAGCACCAACCAAAATGATAGCATCTATGTATGTGACACGTATTCTCAATACCCTGCCTTCTACTTTCCAAGACACTTTGATAAACCAAACTCTGTTAATAGGTAAGTGGCTTTATCGTATATTTATCAGGAGAAACATATTTATCTAAAAAAGAAAGCAGCACCGTAACAGTCTAGGCTACAGGCAGGCAGGGTGAGACACTGGAGCAGGCAGCTCTTTGGGTGCTGGTTGAGCCATCCCATTCTTCCAGCCCTGAGCTTAATACTGAAGTGAATAAGCATTCATTGGGATGTCATGTTCTAGAAGAGCAGTGGCCAGGGTGAGAGATCCTGAGGACAAAGGATGGGAACTTGAACAGATCACTTTGCCTTGTTCCCACACCTGTAAAATGAGGGGTCTGGACAAAGAAGGCCCCTCTCATCCCAGTTTCAACACTGTATAACCCATGCTTACTGCTTTCAGGATGTAACTATGGGGGTCTGTCCAAGATAGGTATTACATCAACAAACACACCTGCACTGGGTCTCAACAATACTTCCTGTACTTCTGCAACCAGACCCTAATCTTCAACAGTGCCAGCTTTCCTACTCACTAGCTGGCCTTCCTGATACGGCCCATCTCATCCCACTTCCATGACACCTAAAACGCCCCAACTGTCTCAAGTCATTTCTTAACTCTGAATTATCTTGGGTGACAGGCCAACCTCCAGAGAGCGTTATGTTCCAATACAACTTACAGAAGAATTTCATAACATAAACGACCTAGGTGTCTTTATAATATGGAAATTCAAGCAACATACAAGAACCGCATCAACAATATACCAACTAGATATCAGTAAAACAAGAGGAGCCAAAAAACAAAGTTACCTTTTCTCTGTCTAGATGGATTCCACTGATTTCAAAATCAAACATAAACAGTTCGGCCACTCGCCTGTAAATAAAATAGGTGCCAGGTTAGAACAGGTAATAATAATTATGAACAAAAATCAGTTTTTTGCAAAATAAATCCATCTTTTTCAACCTTACTGCCCAAAAGCCAGATGTTTACACACACACACACACACACACACACACACACACACACACACACCAGTTTGTTTGCTTGAAACCAGAAGCTTAACATCTTAGAAGTCAGGCAAAACAGCTGGCTGACTGACTGGGTTTTAAGCTCTCCTCTGGATGATTTGGTATCAGATACACCGTGCTAACTATACAACAAGCCTTAAACTGACAATGAATGACAATTACTCCAACAAGGCCAAATTTTCTGCTTTTTTCTAGAAAGGAAAAAATGGACATCTTTTCAACTGTCTTTCCTTCAAGAATATCTGCTGCAAACCATACACAACGCACCAAATTAAGTCTTTGTGGGACACACACATGCTGCCTGAACTCTGCATGAAGGTGTGCATGCATAACTGTAACACATTTCCTACTCAGCACGTGTACTGAACAGAATGATACTCTGCTCACCCATGAGGCGTGGCCCAGACGGGGATAAGTACTGTTTCAATGAACGAACACAAGGCAAAAGAAATAATAAGTTTCCTAACAGGGGTACAAATAAAGTGCTTAGGGAGTTCAAAGACCATCAGGTGTGCGGGCTCAGTACTTGTGGCTCGCAGACTCAGTAGCTGTGGTGCACGGGCTTAGTTGCTCCATTGCATGTGGGATCTTCCTGGACCAGGGATCGAACTTGTGTTCCCTGCACAGGCAGGCGGATTCTTAACCACTGCACCACCAGTGAAGTCCCCATCTTTCCCTTTTTAGTTATAAGCTAACTTAAGATGATTTACTTTCCCATTAGGGACCAGGGGAATCAAAATACTGAACTCGTGGGCTTCCCTGGTGGCGCAGTGGTTATGAATCCACCTGCCAACGCAGGAGACACAGGTTCAAACCCTGGTCCAGGAAGATCCTACATGCCGTGGAGCACTAAGCCCAGGTGCCACAACTACTGAGCCTGCGCTCTAGAGTCCGCAAGCCACAACTACTGAGCCCGCATGCCACAACTACTGAATCCCGCGCGCCTAGAGCCTGTGCTCCGCAACAAGAGAAGCTACCACAATGAGAAGCCCGCGCACCACAAAGAAGAGCAGCCCCCGCTCGCCACAACTAGAGAAAGCCTGCGCGCAGCAACGAAGACCCAACGTGGTCAAAAATAAATAAAATAAACAAATTTTTAAAACAGGAAAGCATCCACCTATTCTTTAAAAAAAAAAAAAAAATACTGAACTCGTAACATACTAAATGAAAGAAAAACCTGTGTGACCTGGAAACAAGACATTACCATGCTGGGCCACAAAGGCATGGGCTGGGACACACAGCTCTTCAGATCTATTAGGGTGGAAACATGGTCCCTGATGCCCAGGAGACAATGATCTACCATCACTCGTAAGTAAATGTGACTGATAAACATCGGGGGACCAGGAAGCAGAGGTGTACCTCACAGCGCTTCTGTCAGTATTACTAAAATGTAAGTCATGTATAATTGCATATCACAAATTTACTGGCATATGAAAACAGCTCAGCAAATAGTAGCTGTTTATTGGGGGGTGGGAGGGCAATCAGCCAAATTAAGCCCTCTAAACTTCTCTACCACCGTCATCCTAGTCCAGAACGTACTGCCATCAAGCTGAACGGGCCACCGTGCCCCAAGTCCGCCACCCTGCAGGAAGGCCCTCCTCATGTCAGAAGTCCTTGCGTCGTGAGACACCCTATCCGCCACGGTGAGGTCTCTAAACACTGTCCCCCACCTCCGACCAAATCTGGGGCCTCTGCTACGGGCTCCAATAGCGTTCATGATTTCCACTCCACAAGCTTAAATGTTGGGCAAACACAGAAATTTTTTAATGCTTGTGTTGAGGCCATATGATGCCAAGTCATGTGGCAGGAGACGTCACTGCTGGGTTATAAATGCTTTATGGGAAGCTGAAGCATAGCAGACAAAGAGGGAACAAAACCCAGCTTCAACCAACGTTGAAATAAGCCAGTATAGGTATTGCAGAACATGAAAAACAATTACGATTAGCAGTTCATGTAGGAGCTTATTCTTTTATTCACAGAGGGCAAACCTGTGAATGCCACCATGATGACTGATTATTTCAACTCCATCCAAATCCCAATAATTAAAAACATAAAACAGTTTATACTTGGACAGTTTTTCAAAGGCTTTCTGCGTGAGATTTTCAGTTTTGCTTCCAACTGGTGGCAGCCACTTAGAACAGTAAATTCTCTGATGCTGTACCAGAAGTGGAATCTCTGGGCTAAGGAGAACTGTTTTCTTCCTTCTTAACCCTGCTGCATGCTGGGAACCGAGCTCAGGTGTAACACTCCTTGCTTTCATTAGTTTTTTTGTTTGTTTGTTTGTTTTGGGTTTTTTTTTGGCTGCACTGGGTCTTCGTTGCTGCATGTGGGCTTTCTCTAGTTGCGGTGAGCGGGGGCTACTCTTCGTCGCGGTGCACAGGCTTCTCACTGCAGTGGCTTCTCTTGTTGCAGAGCACGGGCTCTAGGCGCTTGGGCTTCAGTAGTTGTGGCACACGGGCTCAGTAGTTGTGGCATGTGGGCTCTAGAGCACAGACTCAGTAGTTGTGGCGCACGGGCTTAGCTGCTCCGTGGCATGTGGGATCTTCCCGGACCAGGGCTCGAACCCGCGTCCCCTGCATTCTTAACCACTGCACCACCAGGGAAGTCCCAGTAGTATTTTTTTAAAACTACTTTTTTTCTGGAATTAAGTTATCCAAATATTTGATCTATTCTCCTGCTTTTCTTGACTTTTTATAATGGATATATTCATCTTCCTGATTATTGTGCCAATATACTGAATGAACAGAATTAAAGTTCTTCTCAATTTCTGAAACTTCAACAGACCTTCTTTCTTAAATAATGTAAAGGGCTCCACTCAAGCCCCGGACTGTCCTCATCATCTGTCTCCCATCCATCTCCCATCCTCAACAGTCAACCTAGAACACACCCCTCCTCTCTTCCAGCAAAGGTGGTTTCTGTTTGTTCTAATAAGAGAAAAGAAAGACGGCGGGGGGATCAACTAGGGGTGGGAATTTACTGGGTAATATAATTTTATCGTGTTACATAACATAGGTTTATCATGTAACAGCTTTACTGTAGAAATGCATGAAAAAACTAAAATCACTAATCCTACCAAAGATAACCACTATTAAAATTCTTGTATTTCCTTCCAACATACGACTTTTTCTTTCTTCTTTCTCTTAAGGCTATGAAGAACCTGCTTCATTAAATAAGGTAGGTTCCAGAAAGCAGCTTGGTGCCCAGCACATAGTAGGTACTTGAAAAAGTTTGCTGACTTTCTGCGTGGACTTAAGGAGCAGTAACTTGATTCCTGGGCTCTGAAACAGCCACTGTCCCCGGGGGCCAGGCTAGGTGGTCTGGGGGGACACCGAACAAGACCCTTATCCTCAGAAGCACAGTCTGAGGTGCATCTTTGGTCTTGTGAAGATACTATCTATCTCCATGGCAACCAACTGTGGCTGATACCACATCCCCCAGCTTCTATCCAATCCACTTTCAACGTGTTACACCAGGACTCCCGCTGGGATACAACTACACAGACTTTTGTGTCTTGCTTTTTCTTGTAAAATTATATCACAAACATTGAACAGTTCTCTGTATCTTTAAATATTCTTCAAAAACATGGCTTTTAGGGCTTCCCTGGTGGTGCAGAGGAGAAAACTAAGGCCTGGAGAGCTGGGGAACCAATATCCAGCCAAGGCCTCTAACTCTGGAGACCCATCTCCAGCCATGACATCCCACTTAGTACCAGTGTCACACTACACACTGTTACACGTTCAACAGCCATATGTTGCCATTCCTTACTTTGTGAAATAAGAGTTTCAGGAAAAGAATCCTTTACCCATTTTTCTATAAGAGGGTTCGCTTTTTTTCTTTTTTGGTAATTTGTAACACCTCTAAACATAATAACTATATTAACCTTTATCATGTAAGTAACATCTGTCCCACTGTTTATTCTGACTCTGAATGTGGAAGGGCTCTGCCAGACCAAAGCTTGCAATTTGTATATGATCAAATCAATCTCCCTTTTTGTGCTCTGATTTTGGTATCCTCTGAAGAAAGACCTTCCACATTCCAAGTTATCAATACTTTTAGGATTTCTTTTTAAAAGATATTTAAATCTTAAATTAATTTACTTTTCCATTGGCCTAACATCATCTACTGAAAACCAAGCCTTTCCCTACTGATGAGAAACGATACTTCTATCCTGTGTTAAATACAGTCACACAGACATTTGTGTCTGTGTCTGAAATTTCTCTATTCTCTCATTGACCTTCTGGCCGAAGTATAATGCTCTTAATGCTCTTTTAAATACAGTATTTTTATAATATGTCTTACTATCTGGTACAAATCCCTCTGTAGCATTTTTTCTTTACCAGATCTTTCCTGCCTATTCTGGTATATTTACTATTTATGACTTCGAAATCATTTTAAATAACAACAAGAAAAATCTTTAGATGTAGGATGGATAACATCAAACTTACAGACCAGTAGAGACCACTGAGTTTTCTTCTTCTAATCTAAGAATACACCATGTTTCTCCATTTAAATATCATCTTTCATGCCTTGCGGGGTGGGGGGTGTGTGTGTGGAGGTTCTGCACTTTGCCCTCCTGAGTGTACTCCAAGCTGTATCACAGCTTTTGCTGCTCTTGTGACTGGGACTTTCCCTCCATTATATTTTCTGGAGTGTGTTTGTTATATTCTTTGCAAACAAGAAAGCTCTTGATGGTTCTGGAAAACCCCAAGTGAAACAGGTTTCTTTATGGCTGGGCTTCCCAGAGACTCTAATATACTGAAATTCTCCAAGAGAGGAAAATGCATTAATATGTCTGATTTCCAAACTTACTGATCAATGGGACCCTTCTGGGAATACTTTCTAATATCTCACAAAACTAGTATTCCGAGGAATGCACCTAAGAATATGATGATGATGGCATTTCTTCTATATGTCATCTTCTCATGACAAAGTAATGTATTAAATCTCTAATACTTTGTTTTAGCCATTGACTTCTCCTTCACCATATGCAAGGTGCTTCCTGGGTTCCAGTCAACACTCCTGATGATATACAAGTGCCATGACAGTTTGATAATTATCACTTCCAATTCTTGTTTCCTTCCACTCACACGTAACCTTTCCTTTCCAGAATATTGATCTTCTACCCAGATTATTTTTCCCAATGTGTTTATCATTCTGTTATTTTAAAAATCCTGGGCTTCTCTGGTGGCACAGTGGTTAAGAATCTGCCTGCCAATGCAGGGGACACGGGTTCGAGCCCTGGTCCGGGAAGATCCCACATGCCGCAGAGCAACTAAGCCCGTGCGCCACAACTACTGAGCCTGCACTCTAGAGCCCGCCCGCTGCAACTACTGAGCCCACGTGCCACAACTACTGAAGCCCACGTGCCTAGAGCCCGTGCTCCGCAACAAGAGAAGCCACCGCAATGAGAAGCCCGTGCACCGCAACGAAGAGTAGCCCCCGCTCGCCGCAACTAGAGAAAAGCCCACGCGCAGCAACAAAGACCCAATGCAGCCAGAAATAAATAAAAAATAAATACTTTTTAAAATAAAAATAAAAATCCTATTGGCATCTTAGTAACACCTAGAAATGTGGTACATGTCCAATTAGCGCAAGTCCTTTGTACCTCAAATGGTCTGCCAGTCTACTTCCATTTTTATACATTAAATATGGGAAAGCAAATCTGTAGTAAAGTCAGATCATGAACAACCTGTTGTTACTCAAAGTCAGCAGCAGCTCAGTATAAATCCAGCACAACTAGCAGGCATTCAACTTTTACTCATTTTTTTGCTAACGAAGGTAATAATGCTCAAACCTAAAATTATAATAAAGACCCATTGCTGTGATTGTACAGCCAGCTTTACCCATATCCTGAGCGTCAGGATCAATGAACTGAAACAGGAGCACAGGTAACCGCTTACAGGCAGACAGGTGAAGACAACCCCTCCCTGCTTCTCACACGGCGTGGTCATTCCTACACCAGATCAACATGAGACACCACCACTGACTGATCCCTGCGGGCAGGGCTTCACTTGGGGTCACAGGCCACGTACGGAGACCGACAAGAGAGGAGGAAGCAGACGGGGCCAAGTAAGCACCCCATAAAGAAAAAGGAGATAAACAAATGCAAGAAGGCAGGAAAAGACATTCGTCTCTGTGCCATGACACAAATAACACATAGGCGGGTTAACGACAAACTCTACCACGTTTTATAAACAAATAAATCTAAGCAAAGAAATATAATATCCACAGTCCTGTATCAAATATATTTGTGTACTGAGTTAGAATGAGGTCTTTTCAATTCAGAATCATATATGGTATGAACCAAAGCCAACCATTTCAAGGATCTTGACATCCACCAGTAAATAAAACCACTCTGCTTTCAGCTCCTGCTGCAGCAATGACGGAATTTTAGGAATGCAGCTAAATGGCACCGCCAACTGCTCACAGGAATCCATTCCCTGGAGAGGGCCCTGCTGCAGGCCGCGGCTGTGGGGTGCTGAGATGCAGCAGTGAACAAATCAGACCAGGCCCTGCCCTCGAGGAGCTTCCCGTCCAGTGGGTGGGGAAGCTGAGCCGACAAACAGGCAGAGGAGAGAAGGCTGGGAGCGGGAGGACTGAGAGAAGCGGAGCTGGGCAGGAGGCCGGGGTGAGACAGGCACAGAGCTCTCGGAGGAGACACCGTCTGAGTGGCGTCCAAGGAGGGTGCGGGACTCGCCGCCTGGGGAGAAACCGTCCGGACAGAGGGGCCGTGAGCGCAGGGACGCCGAGGGGACGGCTTTCAAGCTCAGCTCCACAGTCACAACCGCAATGAAAGCAAAGGAAGCAGTACCTGGTTTCTGGATCAAGGGAATCCACAAGTTTCTTATCAGCTAATAGTTTTTGCAGACTTTGATATAATTCCACATTTGTGTTCAACCTAGAAAAATTACAAATAAAAAAATTTAATGATTTTCTAGTACCTTGTTTTTTTGCTTTACGTGAAGAGAATGGTGTCAAGTTCCAGCCTCCACATGGCCAGAGGCCAAAGGTTTGGGGTATTGTTTTGTTTCTTCCTTTGGACCAGGAATGGCATAACCGCAGCTAGTGAGGGACGGGAAGCGTGTTAGTACTAACTGTCCCGGAAAGTAAAAGCACAAACTTAAAGCCACAGTCCACAGCTGGGGACAGAAGGGCAGACAGGACGTGACCCCACTTCCATCGAGAACCAGCGTGTCAGCAACGTGCCGAGGACCATGGCTTCTCTAACAGGAGAGGAGCGGGGACGGGCGGGGAGGGTCAGACGCAAAGACCCGCAGTCCTGACTGGGCGCCAGGCCTGGGCTGCCTCGGCTCCCCCGGGGGAGCGGCGGGTCCACACCGGGGACAGCTGGAGGGCACAGGCTTCAGAGCCGCACCCTGCAGCCACGTGGGCCCCGGCTACCGTGCCCTCGGCCCAAAAGGGTGAGACCCTTGGCGGCCCCCAGGGTTCAGCGAGACGCTGGGCACGGCCCCCACTCCCAGAGGCGGCGGCTACAGTCCGCGGCTGCACTCGGGCCCGGCCCACCCAGCACTGCCCGCCCGCCCGCGGCACCACCGACAGCTCCCGAGTGCCTCTCCCGAGAGCACCAGAGGCCCGGTGCCCTCAGGGCCGCACGGTGCTTCGGGGAAGGGCAAGGGCTGAGCGCCGCCCGCCAGGTCCACTCGGGGGCTCGCGGGCGGTCAGGTTCCCCGGGCAGCTCACAATCAAACCCCTGCAGGTTCATACGAACCGAGGGGCCTCTGTCGCCACGGTGCTCACGGGCCACCCTGAACCTGAGGGACCAAGGCAGCCCCGGGCACCGAGAAACGCTCAGCAGGGGGGCAGGCTCGGCCTGCGCCCCAGGAACCGGAGAAGGTCAGCGAGCACGGCCGCCTCCTCTGGCTGCTCGGCCCCCGGCCGCCCACGTCCAAGGGCAGCCGTTCCGAGGTGGCCGGCCGGACCCACGTCCGAGGTTTGAGCACATCTCCCACGTCGTGTCCTACGTTGTAGGACTCGGAGATAAAGTCTGTATTCTAGTCTATGTTTGGCATTAATTCTAAACCAATACGTCCAGTTTTATGCTTGCTTTTCCACCACTGGAAAGTCAGTCGATTCTCCTCGGCACCGGAAGGCATCCTATTCAAAGCTGCCCTGGGCAGTTAGAGTGCGGCTCAGGCTACGGGGGAGAAGGAGCCAGCGCCCGGGAGGGCGGAGGGCAAGGCTCTGGGCTCTGTCCGGGGACGACGGCCAGGTCCCTCGGCAGCACCCACGCCCCACCGGGGGGCAGGGCCTGGTCCCAGCAAAGGGCTGAGCTGCGCTCCACGGCCAAGGAGGGACCGCGGGCCGAGCCTCCGACACCACCTCTCTACCGACCGTGGCGCCGGCTGTTCCCCCGCGGAACCAGGAGCCCAGGTCCGCCGACGCAGCACGCAGGCCCCGGGCAGGGGCCCGGGGCTCTCGCTCACCTCCCCAGCAGCCCTCGGCTCCAGCGCCTCCAGCACGCTGGGGTCTGGAGTCTGCAGGGACCAGCTTACCCGTTCAAGGAGCCGAATTTTGCACGCACCGTCCCAAAAAGGCAAACGCTGCCGGGGGCACCGGCCAGCAGCAGCCGTACACCCCACGCGAGCCCCGGGGTACGGAGGGGCCTCCGCTGGGCCGGGAGACACAGGTCCCGAGGTCTTTCCAGCCGGGGGGCCGGGCGCCCGCACTGGCTGACCCCCCATCCTGGTGGGCACCCTGCCCCCTCCCCATTACTCTGACCAGCATGCTTGCATTTACTCCGAATGCCTTTAAGGTGACCGACTTCACCCCAGCCTGCGCCTGCCGCAGCTCCCAGACTGCCTTTACGATGTGCCCAGACGCCCCCAATCCCAGCCCCAAGGGGACCGCAAGGCCACCGGGCAGGGGTGACCACACTGGCCTCTCGCCCTGCGGCCACAGCTCCAGGGCGACAGCGATTCCACCGCACGGCCATCTGCCAGCTCGCGCTGCCCCCGAGACGCTGAAGACCCCTTCAACGAGGAGAACGAGGACCCCGGGCGTCCGCCGCGCGCCCCCAGCAGCACAAGCCCTTTGCATTTACCGCCTCATCCTCCTCCCAGCAGCCCTGAGACGCGGACCACTCCACCACCCCCGTGACCAGTGAGGAAACTGAGGGACAGCAGACAGGGAGGCGGCCCAGAGTCAGGCCGGGGCAGCCGTGCGGCTCACACACCAACCCCACGCCCCATCCCCCGCCGGGCAGGGACAAGCCCTGCAGACAGACGACCTGGGGCACAGACCCGGGGGCCCCGCGGCCCAGCATGGTCCGGGAGGAGGGGCAGACGTACGTCTCCACCATGGCGCCAATGCTCCGGCAAGCTTCCTCCGCGGCCTCCCTGAATGCTGCCTCGGGGTGAGCGATTTTCACAAAATCGGCCTAAGGGAGGGGAGACAAAAGCAAAAGGGCGTTTGATGGGAAGCTTGTTTCCAGGGTCTGAGGGCGAAAATGAAAACCTAAGCTTTAAACTGTGCCATTTGCCTTGACCCAGAATTTCCATTACTGGAACTTTCCTAAACCGGCGGGAGGGGCAGCTTCTTCCTGAACACTCATTAATTCTGTTATTCCCGGGAACCAAGTCCGCTTCATTTCCAAATACATTCCAAAGTACTTTTACTGACTTTAGTTTAGAGAAGCCTCCCTCCTGCAAATGTAAAAACCAAGTGAATTCTTCCTACTTCTATCATTCAAAAGAGCAGACTCTCGCTTCAGATAATCTGGAGCTTTCTACCTAAGTGTTCCTACCTGGCTCCACGGAACATCGCGTGGAGGCACTTCCAGTTAACACTCACACCTGGTGTCCTTTCAAGGCTGCGTTAACTGCATTCCAGCCTTTGTGCAGAGAACAAGGACTGCCTTTAAGTAAATAGGGATCCCCAGCTGCAGCCTACCTGGCGCAGGGCTAGAGCTGCTAACTGACCTTAGAATTTAAGCCAGAATCCCGTTTTTTATTTTTTTTAATGAAATCTCATAAAACTAGATTTTAGTTTTCATGTTAACTGCAGTACACTGCAAAAGAGAAATGCAGGGAAACTACAAACTACTGCGTATTTTCTTCATTCTCGTGAAGACGACATGTACGGCTATAACGTGAAATAAAATCACCACAAAGTAAAATGTCCTAATTTTATTATCAAATAGTTTGTAATGTAGAAACATATAAATCCATAGTTTGATACAACATTTGACGTAACAGTAGGATAACATCTGCACTAAGGCACCTGAAAAGTGAGCTCTGTAAACTTTAAAAGATGCTATATAAATTACTCATCTGCATGGTGCACAATTTACAATCAATATTAAAATTCAAAACACCAGCATACGTTTTAAAACTCGTTTGTGATAGCGGTGAGGAAAATAATACAGTTCCATGGGGACTGTATTAAGAAAGAAAAACAAAACAAAATGACCAGTTTATAAAACTCATGCCTTACATGGTATTGATCTCACTAGTCGGTAAAATCTTAAAAATTCAAAAAAGGAAGAAGATTCTTTGAGCTTTTTGACCCAAAGATTTACATGTATAAATCACATCCTAGTCTTTTTGAATGAGATATTATCAAACTTCATAAATATAAAAAACTTCAAAAATAGGGCAAGCTATGGGGCAGAGAAGTTAAAGTCTTTTCGTGAAGAGCAGAAGTAGAAATGTGGAAAATGCCAGAACACCAGTTAATTAAGACAGAGGCTAAGACAACAAACACCCAGTAAGTTCTGGGATTTCTGACCGCAAAAGCCAATACTCGATTACAAATAAGTGAAATCTGCTGACCGGCGCTTTCCTTTCAGATTTCAGTGGCACCGTTAAGCAGAGACTGTTCAAAACCTCTTTTCTGACAGTACGTCTCCCACATCCCCCAACAAGACGAGCCCTCGCTGAGCACATCCTGGAGGGGCAGAACCCAAACCCAGAAAAAGCAAGAGCTGACTGCCGGAGCCCTCAGGAAAGCCCTTCAGGATGGATACTCTGCCGATCTCTTGACAACTGGGAAACTTGCAGCAGTGCCTCTAGGACAGCGGAGGTGTTACTGGCTCAGCGCAGAAGCTGAGAGCGAGAAGGCTCTCGAAGAAGGAAAGCACAGACGGGGAGCTGCCACTCTGGTGAAGAAAGTCAGCCTCAATCGGGAAATATGATTCCACTTAGCTGACACTTAAGAAAGGACAAACTACGGGGACGGAGAACAGGTGAGAGATTGCCAGAGGCGAGAGGCGAGGTGGGCGCGAGGCACAGGGGGCGTTCTGGGGGTGACGGAAGAGTTACGCCTCCTGATCGTGGGGCGGCTACGTGCACACAGAGTCCACGTTCACAGACCTGCACCATCCCTTAGGAGAAGTCGATTTTACTGCCCAATAACTGTGAAAATAAACACTTTCTCACAAGATGGGAGGCGACCTTCCTGCCACGCCAGGTAAGGTTCCATCCGGCCCGGGCGGCAGCAGCCCTGGAAGCGTGGGGAGCGAGGCCTCTGCGGCCAGACTGCCCGGACGCGAAGCCCAGCTCCACCACTCACGGGCCGGGGAACGTAACCTCTTAGTGCCTTTCCTTCCTCGTCGACGACAGGTGGAGACATGCCCAGAAGGTTCAATCAGCCAATCCAGGTGAAGCTCTTACCTGGGTCCAGTGCCAATAAGAGCTACGAGACAGCCAGCACCAGAACATAAGCTCCATGAGGTCGGAGTCTGTGTCTGTCTCACTCGTGGCCGCACTCCCAGTGCCCGGCCAGGGTGGGGCTGCATGCAGAGTGAACGTGAAGCAAGAGCTGTGCAGACAGGAGCAGGCGTGACCACGACTGGGGACTGGCGTGCCACTACGATGTCGCGGCCGCCCTGGGCTGAGAGGGGATCCCGCTTCCACCTCGGCCGCAGGCGTCTCAGCTGGCGGAGAGACCTGCGGGCACTTCTATCTCAACTTCAAAGCGTGGGGAAAAGACGCCTTTGATACAATCAGTTTGATGTCAAAACCTTATTTTCGATCAGAAAAGACATTCCTGAAAAGGCTTATAAAAAACTAGTTTTTTATAAGATTAATTTTATTGTAAAGGTACAGACAAATGTTCTACTAGAATTTTGGTAGACATTTTCATAAATGAAGAACCTCTGTCACATGAATCTTTGCCACGTGCGTAATCATTCTTCCATTACATATTACATATCTACTTTATTAAATATACATGTTAAAATACGAATACTAAATCTGACCTTTCCTACACGTTCTTCCCATTCAACAGCACACTTCACTTTAACAGATTACACCCAAGAGCTCTCAAACATTCCTAACTTTACCATCCAGTACTGAACCTAACACACTGAGCTTAACTTGCAGAAGTGAGAGGTGGTCTGCGGCCCACGCCCGGCGTCTTACCAAGTCGGCCACCCTGCACAAGGAGTCCGAGAGCTCGTCAAAGATGAGCACGGTCTGGGGCCCGGGCGGCGCAGAGCACACGCGGCCCACCAGCTGCTCCGTTTTCCTCAAGGCCTTCTCCTGGGCGACACGGAATCCTTCTGGGGCGCTGAGCTCAGGAACTCCAAACAGGCCCTGAAACCCAAAGAACAGTTCCCATTGATAACTAAAAACATGACCTGGGGGTATTCAATACAAATACTTTCCGCATAAACAAAATCTTGGTTTTCGTTGATATTTCATACCATGGTGACACCTGTCATCACAAGTATCGCTTTCACATTCCCCGCGACATTCCACATATGACACTAAAAATGTTTTAGAATGTAATTTTTCTTCAATTTTTAATTATTTTATAAAAAAACAAAAATAGAATGATATGGGTTCAAAATCCAGCTCTGCTACTACCACAGAACCTAACTCACAAAGTGGCAAGGATTAAACGATACACTTTTTTAAAAAAACATCTTAGTGCCTGGCACACAGAAAGCATTTAACAGATGTCAGCTGTAACCACTATCAGCTGTGTGAGCCTGGTCGAGTTCTCTCTCCTCCTCGGCCTAATTTCTCCATCAGGCATGAAGGGATGACAATATGTGCTGCGTCTCACAGCACGGACACAGGAACGAGGTTAGTAGGTTCTCAGGACCCCTGCCCGGCACTGAGTGAGGTCCAGGGCACAGCATCAAGCACTCCACAAAGTATAAAATAGGGACGGTGAGTTGATTTCTGAGCACATATGTATTTTAGGAAGATTCAGTAAACAGGCTAAACCAAGTCATAGGTGGAAACTGGCAGCAAATTTTATACCTTCCAAAAGCATTTCAACACCTTGATAAAGATAAAAATCACTAATCTAATGGGAAGGAAGGACCATCTTCTTGTACCGGTTCGATCGCACTTGTTATGACGCCCAGGAAGGCAGACAAAAACCACAAACACTTACTACACATCCACGGCATGCCAAAAGTGTACCATGTACTTTACATAGGTTCTCTCATGTAAATCACACAATCCTACAGCACAAACTATCAATCTCCTTTTTACAGATAAGGTAACACTTTCAGAGGTTAAACGAACATGTCCGTGGTCACTAGCGAACAGTGGGAAAGCCGCAACCGGAACTCGCTCCAAGCACCCCTAAAGCCCACATGTTCTCCACGCTCGCGGACTGCAACTGGCATTGGAAAGTCTTGTCTCCGCAGGAGGCCAGCTCCGAGAACTAGGAACCCCGCTCTTCGCCATTTTAACCAGCTGCCCAACGCAGGGCCTAACACAGGCGGGAACTCACGAATGAGGCAAATTAACAGGGCCAGACCACTGTGTAGACAGCTTTGTATCAAGAGATGCTTAACACGTCAATTGCGGGAAATGCCAAGAGGCAAAGCTTTCAGGCCTGACAAGGCCCACTGTTTCTGCAAGAAGGAATGCACGAAGTTGTTAACTTCTTTTCAAAATATATTAACAAGTTGGAGAAAATAAAGACAGGCAGCGGCAGAGCAGAATTAGGAACAAAAATATAGTTGGTTTTTACAATGATTTAGTATGATTCAATTACAGACTTTATTTTCACTTCTCAGCACACCTCCCCACACTCCTCTTGGGAATTCTAAATCTCAGCCTACCAAGTTATGGTAATACTAGAAAACTACATAAGCCTTTGGGTTTCTTTTTTTAATCAAAAACCAATTCACGTATTTGAAAATCTGATATCAGCACCTAAAATTAAGATGTACAAAAGAAAAATTAATAAAGCTAAAATTAGATCTGTTTCATCCACCCATAACCAAGCTTACCCCTCACGTCTTTTTGCTCAGTACCCACAGGCTGTGCTCGTTCTCACACCAATTATGTCAATACCAACGTTATTTACCCCCATGGAAGTTGGTGTAGCAAATTTCATTCAAAAATAATTTTAAAACAAAGAAATTTGGGAGTTAAATAAGAAAAACTCACATTATTAGGCTCACTGTAATTATATCCCAGACTCATCTTTCCAAGAAAGGCAATAGTAGAAATAATGAAAAAATTTAAAAGGCAAAAATAAAAGTAACCGTGCAAAAGTGAGCAAAATCCATAAATGCAAAGTAAAGCAGGCACAGGTAAATCCCTTCCAAGCTTTCCTTCCTTTCACCTTTAATTCAGTCATTCATTCAATAATGAGTTTCAGGAGGTGGGCGGTGGAGGAGGGACGGATTGGGAGTTTGGGGTTAGCAGGTGCAAACTATTATATACAGGATGAATAAACAACAAGGTCCTACTGCAGAGCACAGGGAACTATATTCAATATCCTGGGCTAAACCATAATGCAAAAGAATACGAAAAGGGATGTATATGTGTATAACAGTTACTTCGCTGTACAGCAGAGATTAACACAACATTGTAAATCAACTCTACTTCAATAAAATAAATTTTAAAAAAGAAAAAAATAATGAGTGTCTACTGAATGCCAGACACCAAGCGGGCCGCGTGGATACACAAACAACTAGGAACAACACAAGAAGTCAGTGATTTTCTGCGGGAAAAATCTACGTGATGGGCTGCACCGCCTTAGAGGACAGCAGACTCTTCTCCAACTCGGTGTTTTAAAGGAAAAAAAACAAAGCCGAGAAGCTTGGGAAAGTATTAATGACGGCACTTCGGGCACCAATGGAAAGACTAATTACACTAATTGACAGAAGCGGGTCCTGGCATCAAGACACCGAGACCGTAGGTGAGCTCACCGCGCGGCCCGCGCCTCACCGGGGCCGGGTCTGAGCTGCAGGGCTGGGAGTGCGGGGGACGCGCTCTGGCCCACTGCACCTGGGGCCGCCCCGCCCCCCGGCACCTGCCCCTCAGAGCGGGGGCCGCCCGCAAAGTCACCCCGGGCAAACGACACCTCCCTCCCGCGCGAGGCGGGCTCGCCGCCCGGACCCCGACGACCCCGCCCGGGCCCCGCGGGCCGCTCACCCGGCGCTCGCCGAACAGGTCCAGGCGGCGTCCCTGGGGCTGGACGTTGAAGGCGGCGCCCACCGGGGACCAGCTGGTGCTGACCCACCGGACCCGGAGCCCGGCCCCGAAGCCGCCCAGCCGCCGGGCGCACAGCATCGCGCCGCTGCAGCCGCTCCGCCCCGCGAAGGCCCGCGAAACCGGACTCCAGAACCCGGCCCTCAGCCCCGCCGGAGAGCGCGCCGCGTCTCCACGGCAGCGCCCGCCTGCCACGTGACCCCGCGCTTCCGGGAAGGGCACTAAGCCGCGGGGCCAGCGCACATCGGCGTCCCCAGGGCCAGAGCGTCGCCCGCCGCTTTCCCGGGCCGCCGCCTCTAGCGCCCCCGCGCGCCTGGAGGGGGAACCGCAGGATGCCCCGCCCTCCCACGTGGCCGGGCGGGTGGCAGGGTGTGCTGGGGGCCCAGCCTCGCACCCGCTGCCGGAAACACGCGTGGGCGGCGGGCCGACCGCTGCCCGGCACCCTGAACCGAGACCCGTCGCCCTCCGCTCCAGGAGGGTGCGAGACGCAACGCACTGCGCCCGCACGTCCCAGCCCTGCAGTCAGAGCTGTCGGTGGACCTCCATCCACCGACTGTAAACTCGCAGTGATCGACAACATTATCGACAACGCAGCTTGTTGAGGGGTGGAATCTGACAAACTGCAGTCACCGACGGAGGGAGTACGGGGGCGCGAGGGCAGCGGCGGAGAGGGTGAGGGGTGGGGCCGGGGGGCGCCCTCCGGGTGTCCGCGAGCGGAGGCTGTGCAGCGCTCGGAGCATCCCCTGGACGGCCCGTGAGGATGACCCTGTTGGAGGACAGCGCGGAGGCTGGCGTGGGCGGGCGGGGAGCCTGCTGCTGGGCCTCGGCTTCGGGCGGAACCGGACGCCCCGGATCCAGTCCCCCAGCGCCTGGCGCGCAGGGCATTGCGTGCCGTGCCGAAGGATGCTTCGTGTCCCTGTACCAAGGACCAGCGCCGACGGAACCTTGTATCTCACCTGAATGCGTGGGCCTGCGGTAGAGTCTGCTCCTGTGAACACCTGTTGGGTGTGAGCAGCCCCGGAACCTTCTCTGAAGTTCCAGAGAGCCAGAAGCGATGGCCAACTGGGGCGGGCTTCTAACCCGCCCCTTTCCGTCCTCACAACAATTTACTGTTAAATGGAGTTTGTTTTCAGTGTAGCCTGGTGGGGAGAAAAAGCCCCAGTGATAAAAAGATAGAGAACAATGAAAATTTAGTAAAGGCAAGTGCCAGGGTGCGCTTACACAAGTCTCTACAGCTTAACTATAAATTCTGCGTTTGTTTGTCTACATATGGTAAGTCGTGATTTCATCTTCTGCTGACTTTTTCATCAAAGATTCCAAATTATTTAAAATCCCCAAAGTCCTAACTCCGTGGTGATTCATACCGCATCGTCTGTGACTGGTTGGTCCTTGGGGCGGCCACCCCACATCGCAGGCCTGCACGGCAGGCCCTTACACAGATGTCAAATCTGCCATGTAAAAATATTCATCAATATATGTGATAAAACTACTTACTTTATCATATTTTTTAAAAGGAGTTTCAAATCTGAGAGCTTTTCTTTAGCCCAGAATGGTTCCTAACCATTTTTAATGCAAACACTGAAGCGTAAAAACACCCTCAAAGGATGCTGACTTGTGCCACGTTAACAAGGTGTCTTGTGTCTCAGGGAGCCTGGCGTAGTTAGACTTGTAAAAACTGCAGACCAGATCCACAGACAGCAGATGAGAGAGAATTCCAAATGGCAGATCAGACACCTCCCCAATCAACTTTATCCTTCTGAAGTTCTTTATAACATGCTTTAACATTTCATCTTCTACATTTGCCCTGCAAAAAAAAAAAAGAATTTTACGAAAGCTTGTATCCAATGTTCTGGTCATAAATTGTACTTTTTTTCCTTTATGCCTATCTCACCTATAAAGTTCTGGCCCTAAATAGTAGGGAGTTAGTACACGTATCGTTTGGTCCATAACAACACCAGACTTAACACTGGGGAAAAACAGCTTGGCTTATTGCAATTGAAAGAAGCCAAAGCATAAGGACACTCTGGCTCAATAAAGAAAATGATCAGTCCCTACAGCTGGGCCAACGTTAGGGCACCAAGGCAAGTGGGGGACTTGGGGTGTCTCACGTGCTTCACCCGAGTCCTGGCTCTGTTCTAGAAGAAACATACATTAAGGAAAGCCAATAAAATACCTATAAACGGAAATGATTTCCACATATATCCAAAGTCTTCCAAAACCAAGTAATTTTTCACCTTTTCATCTATAGCAGTGCTGACTGCTTATAATGATAATTCAGAAAATTGCCATTCTCCCAAGGAATGAAGATACTGTCACAACTGCGCTGACTTGGTTGACATGTGGAGAGAATGGCCGTAAGTCCGTCAGAGTCCCAGGCTGTGGTCTGGAAGATGCTGTCGGTTGAATATGCACCGGGCTTGTCTCCTCTTGCTTCTTTATTAGTTGCTCTCAGCTAATGGAAAAGTGTATGGAGTTAACAAGCATAGTTAACGCTTCCAGAATTTTAGGAGGGGATTATTCGCTGGACCACCGGGCAGTTCCCCTCTAGATTACTTAAATTACCTAGTACAGTGTAAATGCTATGTCAGCAGTTTCCAGGTTGGCAAATTCAAGTTTTGCTTTTTGGAACTTCCTGATTTTTTTTTTTTCAAATATTTTCCAACCATGGTTGGTTGAATCTGCAGATACGGAACTGTGGATACGGAGGGAAACTAAAACAGAGTCAAGTTTGGCAAACAGTTTACTAACAACTGTTTGTTGAGTTGAATGGTGATGAAAACCCAAGATAGAAAGCGAGCAGAGTGCCCTGCAGGTTCCTGGGCTGCGCCATTGTCACCAGCCCAGACTCTGATTAGTCACACATGGAATAAACACTTCCTTTTCTTTCCCTGTAATATCCTCAGGAATTAAGATGGGAGATACATCATCACACGGCTCCTTTGAGCACTAAAATGATATCAAAACACTCCCCACAAGGAACGCCCGAGCAAAGGATTCTTCAGATCATGGGAATGAGGGAAAATATCAAATACACTGTAATAAACAGAGCAGGTATTTTTACATTTACTCTTGGAAGGATAGCGAGTTCTATAGACTCAGTTTTAGGAATAACTTTCCCACTTTCACCTTTTTACGGTTATGACAAGTGGTGATATAATTAACGTGGTAAAGTCATCAAACAATGTCTTCACCAAGCTGATTCGGGCGGATGGAGAGACAGAGCTGTAACCGCTCCCCGCCCCCGACCCGTCACGCGCTGCAGAACAGGAGGAAGCCCGTGAACGTGGTGTCGTCGTCCTCATCTGCAAACAAGCCGTTGAACCTCTCCCCTCCCGTCACCTGCAGCCACACCTCGTCCCCGAGCTTCAGCTGCAGGACGATGCCACCCGATGCCTGGTCCTCGGAGCTCATGTCACCGTCCTTGGTGTGCAGGACTTTAACCCCGTTTTTGACCAAAGACACCTGGACGTTCCTGGAGAAAACGGTGACGTGGTAGGTGAAGTAATAGACGCCGGCGACGTGGCAGGTGAATTTCCCCGTGGCCACGTCGTAGTGGCCAAACTCGTTGTACAGGATCCTGTCGAACTTGACGGGCGCGTCTGACGGAGGGAACTTGCTCAGCACCGTGAGCCCCACGGTGAAGGCGCTTTTGGGCAAGACTGGCGTCTCCCCAGTTTTCCCTTTTTCTCCTCGATCCCCTTTCCAGCCTCTCATTCCCCGGGCTCCAGGCTCACCCTGGGGCCCCAAGGGGCCGGCATCTCCCCTGGGACCCGGCTTTCCAGTGGGGCCCACGGGGCCAGGTAAACCAGTTGGGCCCGAAGGTCCAGTGCTGCCCTTTGGCCCTTCTGGACCAACGGGACCCACGTCGCCCTTCTCCCCCTTCTGCCCTTGGGCGCCGGTCTCTCCTCTGAGGCCTTTCTCTCCCATGGGGCCCACAAGTCCCTGTGGCCCGTGTTTCCCTGGGGGGCCTCTTGAGCCCTGATCACCTTTCACGCCCTTTGCTTCAACGTTTCCATCGGCTCCTAGGTAGGACGAGAAAGAACGGAGGAAGAGACAATTTGTGAAACTTTGTTTGTGAAAACACCTTTGGTTTTTCTATTATTGAGCAAGCGAATGAGATAAGGCAGTGCACAGGTTCAGCATATGCTCAGGGTTTGAAAGTTAATTTACTCCTAAACTGTGCAGATACACACGTGTGCACAAAACACCCTTTGACGCTGTCTACTATATCAGCGTCGGGGCTCACGTTAGAAATGACAGGTATTTGGGACCTCCCTGGCGGCCCAGTGGTTAAGAGTCTGCGATTCCAATGCAGGGGGCGCGGGTTCGATCCCTGGTGGGGAACTAAGATCCCACATGCTGAGCGGCCAAAAACAAAAGAAAGAAATGACAGCTCTCTGCCCGTCCCTGAGGGGACACATCTTTGGAAGAGGGAAGGAGGCAAACAGCAGATTCACCGGGGCTGCTTTGGTAGCTGACACGCAGCCCTGATGACGTGACACCCGCCGAGAAGACCCTCACTGGAGTCAGGTCGTCCTGGGGGGGCGCTCACTGCTCGCCGCGTCTGCCGGCCTGTGCGCCCCGCCAGGCGCGAGGCACTGTCGTGATTCTGCCTTTCCCCCTCCCCAGCGCCTCCCGCTTCCCACGCCCTGACTGGACAGCCGTGGTCCGAGCCCCGGCTCTGGAGACGCCAGGATCCAGCCCAGTCTCCACCGCTTATGCACAAGCTGATTCCCCAGCTACACCTGGTTCCTCACCTGTACGGCTGGGATAATACAGTGCCTCCTTTATAGGCTGTTGTATTAAGTGAGTCAACACATGGAACGCACTTAGAACGACCCAGTGGGGCGAGAACACTCTTCGTGTTGCCGTGGTAACCATCCTCCCTCCCCCTCGGCGACAGCTGCCAGCAGCCTCCCTGCCTCCAGGGCCCGGCTCAAGTGCCACCTTCCGCTGCAGTGCCCCCCGGGGCGCTGAGTCAGAATCCAGCGTCCCTCCTCAGGGCCCAGCGCTAAATCAGGCTTCAGCAAACCACGGAGCGCGGGCCACGTCCAGCCTCCGCCTGTTTTTGACAGCCCGCAAGCTAAGAACAGTTGACACTTTTAAATGGCCACAAATCATGTTCCGAGATTTGTGACAATTATGTAAAATTCAGGTTTCACTGGAACGCAGCCCCACTTACTAAGGCATCCTCTACGCAGCTTTTCCCTATGACGGCAGAGCTGAGTAGTCGTGACTGAGACCCTGTGGCCCGCAAAGCTGAAAATATTTACTATCTGGCCCTTTATGGAAAGTCTGCCCATCTCTGCAGTGAACCCTGAGCTTCTGGAGAGAAGGACCATGTGGCCTTTATCACTGGAGCCTCGTAAGGGACTTGTCCTTGGTTAAGCACTTAATAATTCCTATCCTATCATTGACGGCTCCGGCTGCGGGCACAGCAGGACGGAAAGCCATCTCTGACCTGGTTCTCCTTTCTCTCCGGTCATCCCGTCCTTCCCTGGGCCACCAGGATGTCCTGGTTCGCCTGATGGAAAATGAGAAAATAGGCAGAAGTTAAAATTCTAGCTCCAGTTTCCCTCGATGTGGGTCCCAGTCAGCGATGGAGGGTCCCGGGGAGCCCCAGCCTGACCCGCACACCCCACCCCTCACAGACCTGTGGGGGGAGGGCAGGCAGGGGCAAGCAGCAAGGGTGCTGAGTGTGCCAAGGAGTGGGTTGTGAAGTGGATTGGTGGGCTTCCCAAGCAGCCGGCTCGGATGACGATCACGATTGCATGCTTCTCACGTGACAAGGACTTGGCGGGGTGGCTTTGTCATTTGTGCTCCTTTTCCATCACTCTGTGGGGAGTGGAGTGGAAGTACCAGCCTCCTATGAAAGCGCAGATGACCATGGCTGCACCACACTACTTGGGATGGGAGAGGGGGTTCCAGAAGGATCTCTCTAGCGCCTCACAGTGGTGGTCAAGGTGCCGTGGAGACCCACTGGGACATCAGGCCATGAGGTTCTGCTGCGCCCAGGAGTCCTGATGCTCAGAACAGGCTGCCCCAAGCACCAGCATCCTATGTCATGTCCACGCATGTATGTTTGTAAGCTGTGTACGGGTAATGTTCTAAAAACATGTTCATTATAAAACATACACATGGGACTTCCCTGGTGGCACAGTGGTTAAGAATCCGCCTGCCAATGTAGGGGACACGGGTTCAATCCCTGGTCCGGGAAGATCCCACATGCCGCGGAGCAACGAAGCCCGTGCGCCACAACTACTGAGCCTGCGCTCTAGAGCCCGCGAGCCACAACTACTGAAGCCCGCGTGCCTAGAGCCCATGCTCCGCAACAAGAGAAGCCACCGCAATGAGAAGCCCGTGCACCACAACGAAGAGCAGCCCCTGCTCGCTGCAACTAGAGAAAGCCCACGCGCAGCAACGAAGACCCAACGCAGCCAAAAAATAAATAAATTAAAAAAATAAAAAACATACACACAAATATATTTGAAAACGGTAAGACAAAGATTAAGTTAATTTTTAGTGTGAGAAATGTGACATAATATCCTTCTAAGAAACGTGTGTTGTATATAATCTAAATAAACTATATATGTAGTGTGCAAGTCTTAAGGAAGTATGTGAAACTTGAAAGAACGGGGACCATGGAGGAAGAAGGAGAGAGAATGAGTAGCGGAGAGGTAGAGAAATTTGGTGTTGGATACAGGAGCATGTGTCTTCCTTCTCTCTCCATCTATCTTCTTCTGTGTGTATAAAATATTTTATAACGAGCGTTTTAAATTAAACCTCCCAAATTTGGAGATAGACCACCCCAGCGCACACATGCGCCCTTGAGCCGGAGAGAGAGGATGAGCGCCAGACGGGGGCCTGTGACCTGGCCCCACCCGCGCGCTTGGCCTGCAGAAATGTTGCCTCGGCTCTGGAGCAAAGGGGACTCAGACGTTTGTAGAGAAAGCGAGGCTGTGAGCCCGCAGTCTGAGTCACGGAGACGGATGCGACACTTCCACCGAGAAGAGTGGAAAGGAGAAGCCTCTGCGCAACGCCGAGGTTCCCTGGGCGGCGGGCGCCTCCGCCGAGCCGGGTGAGAAAACTGCGGCCGCGGAGAGCACGTGCCCCAGCCCCGGGGGTGCAGGCAGCGAGTGCATCGTCCACTCCGAGGGATGATACAGGAGGCCCACAGAGAGCCGCCCAGGAGAAAGGCCAGCATCGGGCCGTCACGCTTGGAGGGCCGCGGAGCCAGGTTCTGACAGCATCATCTGAGCGATGCCTTCCTGCGCCTCTTCTCCCAGCCCAGCCCGCTGGTGGGTCCGAGGCGGTCCTCGCAGTGAGGAGGGGCGTGGGAGTGACGGGGGCGGGGGGGAGGGATCTCGAAGACACAGGGTATCCTGTGCGCGGGTGCGGGCACACGCACACACGTGTACGCACATGTACACATACATGGACACACGTGGTCCCAGCGAGAGGATAAGGGATGGATTTCAATAAGATGGAAGGTTTGCCATTCACTTGGACAGGGCCTTTCACTCCCCAGAAATGAGACGGGCCTAATGCCCCAAAGCGGCGTGGACTTGCTGGAGGTGTTACCCGGTAGGAGAGCCCAGCGCCGAGTGCAGGGCGGGGCTTGGTGAGAAGGGACACTGCCCCTGGTGACCCTCTGCCCCATCCAGCCCACGCAGTAAACGCTAGACCACAAACGCCCTGAGCAGGGAAACGCCTACAAACACCTGGAATGTCACACATCTGTACAGCAGACTTCCCACACTGAGGAATTCTTGTTTCTCCAAATCTTAAAGGCTTTTTCAAAATCCATATTCTAACAGCATTTGCTGGCAAACCATTAATTTCAGTCCATCCTGAAATTGCTTTCTGTGTATTATGCCATTTTAATATTGCCAGAGGAATATCTAATTCCCTGGTATGATTAAGAAATATCAAAAGAGGCTTCTAAATGTTTATCATTAAGTTTGGTGAAGCTTTCATACGACGTACTGAGAAAAATGACAGCGGCTTGTGTTCACGCTTCTCACGAGTCCTGAAATGACTTACTTAATTGGTGTGCGTCTTCCTATGAGTCTGTGATACCCTTGGGACATCCACAGTCAGGACAAGGGCATCTCAATGAATGTAAATGTAAATTCACCTGCCCACAGTTATAATAATTTCCAGGTTGGGGGAGCAGACGTCTTGACAGATCTGACTGACGTTCATCATTATTTTTTCCTTCTGATGCACATTTGAAGAACTCACATTAAGAACAGAAATGGCAGCTCTGCCCTTCTCAGGATTCTTTACTGCTTGCATTATCAAGTTCACCTTCAACCATCAGTTTTTTTTGCGGGAGTGTTTTCAGCACCCATCTCTTTGTGATAGTTCAACAGCATAATCTGAGAACCCCCTGGTCCAGGCACACTTAGTGCAAAACATCCCAACACGCTGAAGGTCAGTGAACGCGGGAGGGTCCCGGCCAGCCTGCTCACACTGTGGGCCGCCACTCTTCCCAAGGGACATGGTCCACGCCTCAAATGACACGTGTGTATCTGCAAACCGACCAAGTGAGGCCATTCACGTGGATTCATATAGCCAACGTTTTAAAAGCTCAATTTTTTCTTCACCTAAATTTATCTTTTAAGATGTCACTAGAAGTTTCGATGTTTTCTTCCTGCACCCAGATGGGTCCTCTGCTTACATCTCAGGTGTATGACCCTATGGTCAGACCAGGGCTCAAGAACCCCATTCAGAAATCAAGCCTACAGGTTTTTGTCATGGAAACCACTCACACATCCTGGCTTTTGGGACTGTCCCTCCCAGAGGCTAGATCCTGTCCCCAAGTCCCCAAACCGTGGGGAGGTCCCGGGACACAGCACAGATACCCGAGGAGCGGCTGTGTGGCTCCAGGACCCTTCCTGTTCTCCGGCGTTCTGCACCGCCGGCCTCACGGCAAGGCCTGCACCGCGCTGCGTGCTCTCTGCCAGAGACCTAGCCGTCGGATGTCTCTCCAGGACCCGGTGCCAAAGATCCCTCATACCTGTCGCCTGAGGCAGAAAGATCTATGACATCACAAGCTCCTGAAAACGGCCCTGTAGTATCGGAGATGGTGGCCAGCAGAGAGGCAGCCCTACTCAATGGGAAAGCCCATGAGGACAGGGGTCCTCATGGCTCGTGCTGCCCTGTACCCCACACCCAGCCTGGATGTGGCCGAAGCAGGCTTTCCATCAGTGTCTTCTGGGCAATGGATGGATGGATGGATGGATGGAGAGGGGTGAGCACACGGGCGATGAATGAATGAATGAGGTGAAAGGAAGGGGGATGAGCGGAGGGCAGCTGCAGGCACAGGTGGTGGGTACCTGCGTCCCCCTTGTCGCCCTTTGCTCCATCTCGTCCATCTCTCCCGGGCAATCCATTGTGACCCGGGTTCCTGGGGACGCCAGGGTGGCCCTGCCTGCAGGTGTCCTGTGAGTTCACCATCCCTGCGCAGACTCCGGAGACGAACAGGAGCCACCAGATCCTCATGGCTCAGATGACAGAGCTGAACGGAAAGAGGGAAACAGACTGAAGGGAGAAACTCTCGTCGCCGGGGCCATGGACAAAGCCTCTGCTCCTTGCGGCAGTCAAGCTTGGACAGCGCGGTCAGGGCGGGTCAGGGTGGCAGCCGGGAGCAGACTGGCCGCTCGCAGTCGAAGGACACTGTCCTTGGAAGGACGCGTGTGACTGGGGAGACTCCAGTGGTGGGCGATCCAGGAGAGAGCCACGTTCCAAGCCAGGAAAGCCCCGCTGACTGTTTCGCTTTGGGCAAAGAAACTCCAGCTGACCGTTTCCCTTTGGGCAAACGCCTTTTTGCAGCCAGAGAAGAGATTAATGCTTCCCTCACAGGGCTGCTGTAAAAACCAAATGTGAGCACGTTGTGCATGAAAGCACATTTTGAACAGTAAAGCAAACATGGAATCAGCATTTGCTCCAGCAATCCCACTCCTGGGTATACACGCAAAAGAACTGAGGGCAGGGACTCCCGCAGATATTTCTACACCCACGTTCACAGCAGTAATGCTGTCCACAATCGCTAAAAGATGGAAACAAACCCACGTGTCCATTGATGCATGAGTGGATAAACAAAATGTGGTCCATCCACATGATGGATGTGATTCAGCCTCAAAAAGGAGGGAAATCCTGACACAGGCTACAACCTGGATGAACCTTAAAGACACTGTGCTTGGTGAACTAGGCCAGTCACAAGTGGACAAACGCTGTGTGATTCCACTTACGTGAGGTGCTGAGAACAGTCAAATTCAGAGACAGAGAGTAGAAAAGTTGGTTCCAGAACCACTGCAATAAGGTGAAGATCAGAAACAAATTGAGTCACACGAATTTCTTGGTTTCCAGGGCATATAAAAGTTATGTTTATACTATACTGTAGTCTATTAAGTGTGCATAGCCTTATGTTGAAAAACAATTTACATACCTTAATTTTAAAAATACTTTATTGCTGAAAAATGCTAACCACCGTCTGAGCCTTCAGCGAGTGGCAGTAGTAACATCAAAGATGACAGATCATCAGAACAAATGTAATGGTGATGAAAAAGTTTGAAATATTGCGAGAATTACCCAAATGGAACACAGAGAGACGAAGTGAGCAAATGCTCAATGTAGGGTTGCCACAAATGTTTAGTTTGTGTGACAAAATGCACTGTCTGTGAAGCGCAATAAAGCAACGTGTGCCTATATGCATGGTAACAAAAACTAGAAGCAAATATATCCAGATGCACATGGTTGCTTTGGAATGGTGAGGTTATGGGAGCTTTTCTTTTTTAAAAATGCTTTTTTACCGTGTCTATAAAACTATTTCTACATATACATTTTTAAAACCCAGCTAGACTGTCATCCAAAGGATCACATCGCCATCGTATGGAAGCCCCTATGTGTCTTAGGGTGCAGTTTGATGCAAATAAAAGTATTTTGGGACGGAAAGGCAGATGTTTCCCTTTAAAATCACAAACTTACGCCATTTCAGGAAATTGACTTGAGATTTCTTAGAGCCAAATTCCATAAATAATCTACACCTTCCTCTTCTGTTTAACTCAGAAGTGACTGGTCGTAGTCAAATCTAAATTGCACAGACCAACCTCTGTAGGGGGTTTATATTTTTCCCTTTTAATTTTTTCAAAATGTGTTACAATTATTCCAGTAATAAAAAAGATCAGGAGCTCATATAGGTGTCAAATTGGGATAAACTCCATTTTGCTCGCCAGCCAGAGGAGAGCTGAGATAAAAGCAAACATCCGTCCTTCTGTGATTCTTTCCCTGGTTCTGCACACTTGACACGGGCGGAGATGTATCACCCCAGGCCCGGCAGGTAGACAAACTTCAACAAAGGATCATGAATAAAGGAACGCGCTTTGCTCCCAAAGAAGCAGTGAGATAAGCTGTGGCACCATCTCTAAAGAAAAAATTTTTTAGAAGAAGGACGTGACGGTTTGCACAAGGAATAGAGTAGAAATTACATTCGTGTGTTATTTTTCAAAATAAAAAGTTACATTTGCGTTTCTCACAAAGCCTCTGGCTGGCTCCTCAGTGTCAGTGTTTAATTCCTACTTCTGGTGTTTCTCCAGAACGCACTGGAGCTGGGACCCCGTCTGTCTCCCACCTTGCCCTCCCCCGCTTCCACCCTCCCTCTTGTCTTCTCTGGGTCACTGCCCCCCCCGCCCCGCCCCTTCTCCACGCAGCACCTAGACTAGCATCACTTATAGGTAACAGCTTGCTGAAGACAGCAACTGCATCTGCCTACTTTCTTATTTTCAGCACTCACAGTCAAATATTTGTTGAGTGGTTGAATGAATGAATGACAATGAATAAAGAATAAATGAATAAATATTATCCTGGTTCCAACCACATGCAAATCATCACCAGGGAGGCGGCTGGATGTTGAATCCAGTCCTTGTCAGTGCTCTTGGTAGAGGTCGCTAGTCTCTCCAACGCCCCTGCTCACCATCATCAATGGTAACAGAAATGTTAGTTGGCACGTGGCTGCCCGCAATAGACTCATTTCCCAGCCACCCTCGCAGCCCAGGTATCACCGTGAGACTAGATTTTGGCCGGTGGGAAGTGGGTAAAAGTGACACGTGCACCTTATGGACCAGGACCTTCACGGGAAGGGGGTGCGCCCTTCCTCACGAACTGGAGGGCAACCCTTTGGGGACAGAGAGATCCTGGTCTCTGATGACAGCACAGGCCAGGCCTGCCCTCCCAGCCCATCTTTGACGTGAGAGAGAAATACACGTGCTGCTAACTTGCCCAAGCCCGTTATCTAGGCTCCCTCCTGGAGCTAAGCCTAAGTTTTGATGGATGCAAGGCTTCAGCTGTCAAAGGTGTGGGTGCTCATCCAAAGTGAGGCGGGTTCGACATCTGTAGTCACTCAGCCCAACAAAGTTGCTGAGGACCCACTGGGTCAAAAACCCTTCAGGTGATACATTAAAAATCCCACAGCAGGCCCTGCCTTAGACAGAGCAATACAGTCGGTGTGAATGCAAAGAGAACGGACACAGTCCTTCTGTTGAATGTCAAGTCGGGGGGAAGGAGGGACCCTGGGAAGCCCCTGTGACCCCACAAACCTGACACACGGAAATGGTTAGGGGCAGAGGGATACAGACCGCAAACGGCTGTGGAGTTGCTGTTTGTTAGACCCAAATAAAATAGGTTCTTACTTCTTATTTCTGGGTTGTTTCTCCTATGCTTGATCTACATTCTCCTTCACTACTGAATATCTTTCTGAAAGGTTACTCAGGGCCCCTCCTGATTAATTTTCTCCAAGGACATGTTGTCCCTAATTCACGGCCAAGATTAAAGGTTTCTACTCTTCAAGATTCTTACTTGCCCAAATACAAAGATTTAATAAAGACCTGCCAGAACCCAGCTGAGCAATCTTTACTGGGTCTCCAAACCTCTAGCCTTTAAAGGTTGCAAAAAATGCAAGGGATGAGTGAACCCAGCATCCCTCCCAGACGTGACAGTCCAAGAACCTAAATCTCCAAATTGCCTTCATTGAATACATTTTATTCCACTTTCTCTATACTTTGTACATATGTATTTCTTCTTCAACATATGTTGAAGGCCTTGTTTTAAACTACACCGGGTAAGTTAGTATTGCCATGAATATAAAAACGTACACGTTAACGTTTGTGCAAAATAATCCATGGGCTTCTCTAGAAAGCTCTCTAGAAAGGTCTGCTAATTCTCATGATTTATTCTATGGTTTCATCCCTCCTCGCAGCCAGTTTGCAGAGTTCTAGCAGAAGAACTTCAAAATCTGCTTCTGTCTCCTGTTTAGCCTCTTAAGAATGTATTTCGGAACTGGCTTAACCCCTTTACTACCCAAAGCCCTGTAGACAGCTACCTACTTAAGCAGGATTATCACACACCAGCAATACAAGAGCTGCTTTAGGACTCTGATGCCTTAAATTGAATTTAAAGAAATTGTTTCCTAAGGCTCTTACCTGAACCCCAGGGCTGCAGGCGGCACCCAGGTGCTATGCAAACAAGGAATCAGGAGCAAACTAAATAAAATCACACCTTCCTGCCACGCAATTCCCTAGCGGATAGATCTGCAAAACAGCAGGAAGGGGAGGGAACAAGTAAGCACAAGGTGTCTTGGAAGAACTTCAAAAGTTGAGGCAACACTTGAGCCAGGGGCATCTTCCAGCAACACCACTTAGTTCGGCCAATTTAGCTCCTTCTTTCCGTCCTTTTTATTTTTCGATTTATTTTATTATAATTATTATTTTTTAAACAACTTTATTGGAGTATAATTGCATTACAATGGTGTGTTAGTTTCTGCTTTATAACAAAGTGAATCGGCTATACATATACATACATCCCCACACCTCCTCCCTCTTGCGTCTCCCTCCCTCCCTCCCTATCCCACCCCTCTAGGTGGTCACAAAGCACCCAGCTGATCTCCCTGTGCTATGCGGCTGCTTCCCACTAGCTATCTATTTTACATTTGGTAGTGTATATATGTCCATGCCACTCTCTCACTTTGTCCCAGCTTACCCTTCCCCTCCCCGTGTCCTCAAGTCCATTCTCTATATCTGCGTCTTTATTCCTGTCCTGCCCCTAGGTTCTTCAGAACCATTTTTTTTTAAGATTCCATATATATGCGTTAGCGTACGGCATTTGTTTTTCTCTTTCCGACTTACTTCACTCTGTATGACAGACTCTAGGTAGCGAGAGAAGGTGAGGCAGCTTCCAGGTGGGTCTGGAGGGAGAAGTCCCCATGGCAGGCCCTTCCCCTTAGAGTGACGTTTGTGCCTTTGCTTCCTCTCCGCGATCAATCACGAGCTAATAGGACCAAACTGAAGACGGTGCTGTCAGGCCTTGATCGGATCCCGGACCCTTAGAACTGACATCACTTAACTAGATCTCTCTGACTCTGTGTAGTTCCTTTTAGTGTAGGCATTCGTGTGCCTAAGAGTTTAATGCCTGTTCTCTTCTCACACACACACACGCACACACACACCACTAAGAAAAACATGGTGAAACTATTTTTTCAATCCCATGTGATCACTGATTCTTATCTTCTCCCATCAGTGTCTATTAACATTGATTTCTGACTTAAAAATAGCATCGAGAGAACAAATGCACCCAATGCTGTTTCTCACAGAACCAACTCTGAGAGCCAAGCTGGAATGCAGAGGCCCCAGGGAGAGTGGGGTGCAGGGCGAGTCCCCCCTGAACAGAGGTAAACCCCCTACCCTCACTGTGCCTCAGTTTCCTTCTCTGTATGGCAGGCAAAACAGTACCAGCGTCACAGGGCAGTGGCGGGGTTTAAGTGGCGTCACAGGTTAAGGACCTGGCCTCTTGACCCCTAACTCCGCCCGGACACCTGGGTCCTTTCTCAGGGGCAGGCGCGTGGGCAGCATTCGGCCCTGCGGACAGTCTCTTCCCTCTGCCCTCCTGTCCCCTTCCCCACCCCGGGCCCCTTCCCCCTTCTCTGCCTCGCTCAGGGCTGAGGCTGGGGCCCCACGTGCATCTTCACTGCCAGCTGCCTGCTCTCTGCTCAGCCCTCCCCCACCTGCATCCCAGCCCCGTGCTGCCACCGGGTGGTCCAGCCAGCCACAGACCCACTCTCCACGCCATCCCTTCCTGTATCCGATTACGGCAGCAGCACCCAGCACCCAGGGCAGAAGCGGGCAGCCACCCAGGTGATGACGGGGACCTGCATCCTCGCCGAGCATCCTGACAGCGACCTTCTCTCCTTTCTCATTGTCTCTTTGCTGGATTCTGTCTCGCCAGTCATCCCCCTGCCTCTGGTTTTAAGTCCGCCCTTTCTCTGCCCCTGCAGCAGCTCTCCTCGCCTAGACTCCGCCCGGTGCAACCCAGCGCCCCGGCCCGCAGCCCTGAGATGGACCTTCCACCACTGGTGTCTCAACTCCCATCGCACTTGGATCCCAGCAGCTCACCCAGGGCTGCTCGGGGCTCCCCCTCGGGGGTCTGCGTGGGCCCTGCCTCCTGCCCCAACCCCCCAGGAAAGGCCCCCATCCCTCAAGCCCTTCTAGAACTCAAATGCTTACAATGCACGCTGCGTTCCAGTGATGCCCTACGTGCTTGTCGCCCTGGAGCACACGCCCCGTGGGAGGAGAGGATCGCCCGGTTCACCGTCTGTCTGGTGCCCGGTGGGAGGGTGGCTCCCGTGCTGGGCCGTCTCCCCAGAACCCCTCCGAGAACGGCCCTACCCCCAGCCCTCTCCTCCCTCCACGGGGTGCCCTCCTGGGCTGCGGGCACTGCCCTCCGAGGGGGTGTTAGGTTCCAGTGCTTCCACAGCCCCGGCCCCCAAGCAAAGCCCGTCCAGTCCAGCCCAAGGAGGGGAGCAAGGCCGAACCAGTAAACAAACCGAGCAGGGGCGCTGGGCGACCTCTGCGGCAACGCTTTCCTGATGACGTCACAGCAACAATGGGCTATTTGCTTAACTTTGCTAAGCCCTTAATTAGGGAAGGAAATTCTTATCCAGCCCACTCACCAAGGCTAAGTGAGCCGGGCCACCTGCGGATCTGGAACCCCTGGGAACCAGAGCTGAGCTTCTCACTGCAGCTTTGGCTTTGCCCGTCTCATTCCAATATTTGGTGGCTTCTTTCAAGTCGAGTGGCCCCTCTCTGTTCCCCTCAGAGCCTTCCTTCTCCCGCACTCACCCCAGCAGTTTTCATCAGTTCATTCACGGATGATTTTTTGCTGAAAAGAAATCTGTCAGTGTCCAGGCAGGGAAGGAGCTGCAAATTCCAGAAACCCTCCTAGCACTCACTCTCCATTTAAAATATGTTACACACACACACACACACACACACACACACACACTCCAATGCATTACTAGAGCCAGTTTGGCAAATTAACTTTAATATACAGATACAAAACAACAAATATAGATTCACAGCATTTACAAGAAATCATTCAAATAACATTGTAAATATTTTTTTTTTTTTTTTTTACAAAAACTTCAGAGAAAATACATATCAAGTTACAGCGATCTTGTACAACACAATTCAGCTGTCAACAGCCACTTCGTCTGGAAGCTGTCACTTGACCTATACAGATAACATCACCTTGATGCTGGTGAGTTAGAATTGAAGGAACAGGTCACCAAAAGCCTTGTGAAGTAGGTAAGTCAAACACCGTGGATGCTAATATTTACAAAAAGAGACCAACTGTTAAATTGCAGAATCAGTTACAGTATTTTCTAAATTCAAGTGTCAGATACCTAATAAACAACTAAAGACAGTAATGTTAAGTTTGTTGTTACTAAATTTGCATCCGATATTTATGCTCCTGGGTTTGGTTTTTTTTTCAAGATCACACAGTTTCTACTTATTATTTTCAGAATCCTTTGGACTCCACCTTCCTTGCATCCATCCTGAGAAGAGCAGCGTCAGCCAGGTGATATTTTAACAGGGAGAACAACTTGTGGGCTAAGCTTATTACGGGGAAAACTGCTTTGGGGCAGTTTGGCCTTCTCGATGTGTGCCCGGCATCCCTGGCCTGTGAGCCACATTTATCCACGCTTGTTGGCACTGAACTGTGAGGGACACGTCTGTTTCTCCTCTCCTCAACAAAATATTACACCGCAATTTCTTCCCTAACTCAGGTGGTTGGGTTTTTTCTATTCTGGCTTGGTAACTAAGTTGATCTGCACTGAGGAGAATCAGCGGTCTGGGCCTGTAGAGATTCCCAACCGATAAAATGCTGGCGCATGGCTTTTACAAAAGATTTCTATTGTGAAACAGGTTTTGAATTAAATGCACTTTTGCTCTGTGTCTAGACAACAGCAATGTAGGATTGAGGGGATTTTCTGAACAGGCATGGAGCTCAGTCTTTGTATTATGAATAAAAAGGCACGACGATATTCAGAAGGAACGTGGAGATGGGGGTGAAATGTTTTCAACTACAAAATCAGGTCTACGGCAGGGGGGTGGGAAGAGATCAGATGTACCGAGAGCAAGAGACACAGAAGGTGTCCCAGGAAAGCCCTGGCAAATCCCTGCCACTCTTCTTCCAGTTTGCAGGCCAAAGACAAAGAATGCCATTTCTCCAGGACTTCACAGGTATTCTGTTGTACGATTGCTTACAATCTACTGCAAGGTTGTTATACATGTTAGGCATCATCAAAAACCGAGAAGGCTGCTTTGGACCTGAGGCCATTTCAAAGGTCTTTCAACAGAGTTGGCAAACTCTGAAACATGATAGAGTAAGTGAAATTCATCAAAATGTTATGCCATCTTTTTTGGGGGGGCGCGGGGGGGCGGTCCACCGATATCACGCAGTGTAGTGTTAAAAAGAGAAAAAGACAGACAGAGAAAGCGAGATTCCCAGTGAAATTCATACACAACCTGTACAGGGGGCTTTTCGTTTTTTCTCTTTTTCTCTCCAAGTGGAACATGTGAGAAATCAAGAAGGAAGTTCGGCAAATGTAAAAACAGAACACCGAGCCATCTATTCTGTGGAGAATGCAGGCATTTGCTAATAAACCCAAGCTAGACACACAGATTTAAAGAGGACAAAGGACGTTCTATCCTTTTAAACGCACTTTAGCAGTTTTCAAATCACCTGGAAATCCAAGCAGGAGCCACCTAGGATGGACATCTGACCAAGGGACTGTCACCACGTTCCCTGGTGTCCATGCTTCCTGCCCCTCTGTTGGGAAGCTTGAGGGGAGGAGGGGGGAGCCAGGAGTCAGGGCTCGGCCGAGAGACAGACCAGGGCTGCCGACAGCACGTCCAGCCCTTTGTCCCTGTGCTCTGGACAACGGGGGAGATGGAGGGAGATGGGGAGATGGGGGGAGATGGGCAGATGGGGGGAGATGGGGGGATGGGGGAGATGGGGGGAGATGGGATGGGGGGAGATGGGATGGGGGAGATGGGGAGACGGGGGAGATGGGGGGAGATGGGGAGACGGGGGGAGACGGGGGGAGACGGGGGTAGATGGGGGGAGATGGGGAGACGGGGGGAGATGGGGTAGATGGGGGGAGACGGGGGAGATGGGGGGATGGGGGGAGACGGGGGGAGACGGGGGCCCTCTGGGTGCTTCTGCACTGGGGGTGAGTCCTCACTGGAAATATAACATTAGCAACTGATTCTCTTTACTTCCTCAAAGTAATTCTATTAAAAAAAAATAAAAAAAAAAAAAGCAACCCAACTGTTCACAACTGCCATATATACAAACAACTCTGTTTAGCACAGAGGCCCGACAATGTTTGCTGAGGCGGCCCACAAAAAGCATATTAAGCATAGTCTTCAAAATTTATCATTATATCTTGTTAGTAAAAAGGTCAGTTATATAAATGCAACGAAAACTGAGAAGCCTATTCAGAAAGGAAACACACACACACACACACACACACACACACACACACACGAGCACGCGGACCCACGGCACCTCCGGAGAAGCTTCCTCACAGAAGCGGCTTCCGTGCCGGGACCTGGGCCCCGAGGTCCCCAGAGGCAGCACCGCCTGGGTCCCCCCCGCCCCCCGGGAACAGCTCTGGGTGTGAGGAGGAGGGGGGCACACCTGGAGTCTCAGGTGTCCCCTCTGTTAGGACCGTACAGGTGTGTTTATTCTCAAGCAGGAACTGGGTAGAAAAGAGAACTTTCGAGGTTTCAACACCAAAAAGAGATTCCCGAGTAGAAAACCACAAGACATGTAACAGGACCCCCGCCCGGTGCATGAGGTCAATGGAAAGGTGTCGCTCTGGCAGAGCCTGTTTCCTCCCGGCACGTTTAAAAGCCGTTTTCATCAGAATTTACCATCTAGAAAAGGCAAGGAGGTTGCCGCTGACCGGCGTCTGCCGCATGGCCTTCGCTAGAGAAGGCTGCTGTCTCTGAGTCTGGATCTATTTCGTGAGGTCTCTTCCATACGGAACCGATCTTCAGAAACCTGTCGACATGCTAATCATGGCACGGCTGACACGACTGCTCGGGGCTGTGGGACAAAGTCGGCTTCAAACATGGAGGAAGCAGGACCCTTGAGCCTCTGGTTTTCAGTGGAAGAAGGTACGTGTCACTGTCACTTGACCGGCGAGGACGGAGGCAGAGGGAGGAACAGGCACGCGGACGCTCTTTTAAGGACACGTTTCAGCTGGGAGGTCTGCACGTTCACTTCGTCATCAAACTACAGGAAATGGGTTTTCCTACTGGAAGTGCACGTGCGTGAAGTTTCTCAGGTTTCTGCTCGCGGAGTGGCACGCGGGCGGGGACAAGCGTACAAAGCCAGCAGCGGGCTCCCTGCCCCCCGAAAGCAACGGCGTCTTCGGAGCGCGTGGGTCTCTGTGCACCGCGGGCCCCGGACCACGTGCGCAGGAGCCTGCGGGAGAGGCCCGCCCACCATCTGGCGACTGCGTGAATGCGGAAGACGCCAGGGGACCCCAGGGCCCCGACGGGGCTGCGGTCACCGCCCGCCACCCCCTGACCCCGGCGCTCCCCTCCCCTTCAAGACCGAAGGCAAAGTGGCCCTGCCCCTCCTCCTCGGGGAGGCCCGCCCGGGGCCTGGACCGCAGGTCGTCCTCGGCCATGCTCCCGGCTCCCCGCCCAGCATCTCCAGAGCCCACCCCGGTTCCCTGGCGGCGGCCGCCTCGGTGGGCTCACGGCGGCGGGGAGCGGCCCAGGCGACACTGGAGCTGTGCGTCATGCCCCCCCCCCCCCTCCCGAGAAGGCAGCTGGGCCTCTGCGACCGCCGGCGAGGCCAGGTCTCCTCACCGCGTCCCCAGGGGAGGTTTTCAGCACCGGATCCCCGTGCCCCGTGCAGAGCAGACTCCTTGGGCGGGGCCCAGGAGGGGCACGGCGCCCCCCTCCCCGGCCCCCCGCGTCACTTCCTGAAGGGGGTGAGCTTGTTGAAGGTGTGCCAGAACAGCGACGGCTTCCTCTTGGGCTCCGCCAGCGCGAACACCTGCTGCTGCGGCAGGCTGGCGGGCACGGTGACGTGGCGCTGGTGGACCGGCCGCAGGCTCTGGAGCGGGGGGGCCGAGGGGCATCCTCCGCCGTAGCCTGATGCAGGGGTGGGGAGGGCAGAGGGCCACGGACTCAGCGCCGGCGGCAGCCCCCAGGGAAAAGCAAGCGCCGGTCCCCACGCCCCAGGCCGACCCTCCAGTCACCTCCCCCAAAGGGGCCCCGAACGGCCATCCTGACACTTACACTCAGACCCTGCGTGCCGATCGGGACACAGACTACCGCACTGAATCCTCACTTAAAACCCTCCCAGGACGGTACCGTGACAGCCAAGTGACCGGGAAGGAAACAGACACCCAGGGCCACTGTGTAAATGTCACTGGCAGGACGTCTGTGCGGGATGAGAAGCCGTGAAGTGCTTTCTGTGAGAGCCCGGAGTTCATACTGCGCGCCACTTACGGGATGCAAGTATTTGGTGCCTCTGAGCCTCAGTTTCCCAATGTCTAAGACGGGGTAACGGTGCCCACTGGGTTGTTACGAGAATTAAATGAGTGAATACAAGTTACGTGCTTAGAGTAGCGCCCCTGATACCTCATCGAATTAACCAAAGCTGTTTCTTTGGAGCTGGTATACAAAACCTGCCCACAGGTGGTCAGAAAGTTGTGTTAAATGAGCTACAAGACCACACGCTAACTGTGAAAGTCAGCATGAAAAGAGGAGAGAGTGGGAGTTTGGGAAGAAGAGAGGCCTCCGTCCACAATCCCTCCCTGCCCCCGACCTGCCGCAAGGCTCTCCTCCTCTTCCAGGGCGGCAGAGAGGATGACATGGGAGAACTCATGGGAAGTGCAGGACAGGCGACCCCCAGAAACATGAGTGCTCCTTCGAACTAGCTGCCTGGCCGCTGAGCCAGTGACCCTTGGAAGATATGGACGGGAACTAGTGAATCCCAACAAACTGATATTTACCAGTCACCTGCCATCCAAAGTGGAGATGCAAGAAATACTTAAAATGAGATTTTCTGCCTTGAAGATATCCGTTAACTTAGTGTGTGTGTGTGTGTGTGTGTGGTGGGGGGGGGGGTGGTTGGGGGGCGGCAGGGAATTCTGCATTTGAGCAGAGGAAGCAGGGCTTTGCTAAATGCTGTTCTGGTAATAAATTCTTCTCAGCCCATCAGTCCCGGGCTCAACTGGTCCTTGTTTTTGCATTTTCGGGTAGGAAAATACCGAATGGGATAAATTTCATATGAATAAAGTTTGCAGAAATACAACACGTAGTTTTGGAATAAGAATCCTTATTGTTTCATTTCTGTTGGGCTAGAGTATCTGTACTATGCATGTGTGGACTCTGGGGTCCGTGTCCCGGGCCTTGGTATTTTGTAAGAGCTGCCCAGGTCATTCCCTCGGAATGTGCCACAGGGTAGAGAATCCAGGCTCTAAAGAAGCCAGAGGATCTTCTTTTGCTTTCGCTCCTTGCTTGACACAGTGAACTTTTACATCTTTTTTCTCATCTGAACTAGGACATGCCTTCAGCTGACAAGCAGTCTGGGGTTGGAGACTTCCTCCTCACATGCCCCAGACTCCTGGGCTGGTTGGCCTGTGGACGGATATCCCTCCCTCCGCAGGGGAAGGCTCAGAGGGCAGGGCAGGAGCGTCCAGAAGCTCCTCGGCCCCAAGTCAAACACGTTCAGAACCGAATGCAGATTTGGTTTTTAAACCGTCCACTGCTCTGAACCATCATCTTGTTTTACCCACATTTCTCTCCTTCACTTAAGAGTCGGTCATACCTAACAGCTTCGGGCATTTCTCCCCATTTTAATTCCAGTACTGACACACACACACTAAGGAGATGAAAAACCTTCTCCAAAACTTACCTTTTGACTTTCCGTGTCCTGCCTTTTGAGCATTTAACATGGCGAGTTTCTTCTGATTTTCTGAAATTTCCATTCCTGGATTTAGAAACAAATGTGATATGTACTCAAAACAAGTGAAAACATTTCAGAATAAAACCTGCACTGAACCCACATTAACCCTGAGGTCTGCTCCATAACCCGAAGCAAAGAGCCTTAATCCTTCAGGAAGTAAGTATAAGGGGTTGGAGAGAGTGGAGAAGGAGGAGGATTATCACCAGGACGACCACATCACCACTCTCCCTACCGGGACACGTGAAGAGTGACAACCCGCCTTCTAAGAGTGGGTGGGTGCCTTCAGCCTCGGTTTCCTCATCTGTGAAATGGGTCCAACAATAGGACCCACGGCACACCTGTCCCTGTCGGTCTCGTAAGCAGGTTTAGGAATATCAGGACCTGCGGTTCCCTGGTCTTTTCCCCGCCAGGGGTGAACTGGGAGAGGTGGGGGAGGGGCCGAGACCCCAGGGCTCACCCATCGCCCGGTCCTCCTGCACCCGCCTGCGCTCGTCCCTGCAGGCCTGCAGCCACCGCGCCTTGTCCTCAGGCTTCTTGGCACAGAACAGGTGCGCCTCGTCACCTGTCCTGCTGACCAGCTTGAAGGCGTTTCTGACGCCGAGGGTGCGGGCACCGTCGCGGCCGTCCTCCAGGTCCACGAGTTCCACGGCGTCCATGTCCGTGCGGCCGCGGTAGTAGAGCACGTCCCTCCGCAGCAGGTCCTTCTTGCAGGCCACCAGCTGGTGGTCAAACAGGAAGAACGTCCGCTGCTGGCTCTTGCCCTGCCGGGTGACCCTGGTCAGCTCCCCGGAGTGGATCAGCTCTGAGCTGCGCTCGAGGATGTCCTGGCCCTGGAGGGAAGGGTGGACACATGTCCTGAGGTCCCCCGACGCAACGTCTCAGGGAACCAGGCATCGGGCGGAGCTGGGGGGGGAGGCCCTGGCACGAATCCCCACGGGTGGGCCAGTTACACGAGGCCCAAGCGCAGGGCAGGGCCTCAAAGGCCGGTCAGACCTCGGCCGTCAGCCTCCTTGTGCAGGAAAACTCTTCTCTCTTTTCCCTATTCCATGGGAAAATGTGATTGAGCCCCTATGTTACCTGAGGGGTCTCCCTTATCAGAAAGATCTGGTGAAAAATTCTGGATGGGTGGGATCCAATCAGGATCCGAAATGGCAGCTGGCCTGGACCGACCCCCGAGAACAAGGAGACCCCCTGTGGCGAGGGGCTCAGTGCTGCAGACTCGGGGGGCTTCTATGCAGCTCCCCGGCATAACTAGCTCAGGGTCTTGGAAACAAGAGGCCAGATGGCAAACTGCCAGCAAGAAATTGGTAAACTTCTGACAAGAAATTATCCCCTAAATGTCAGAGTCCAAGAACAGGAGGAGAAACACACTTCTGTAATATTTAGGTCGGGTCTAATCCAATGTAACTTTGTGGTATTTGGTATGACACTGGCCTTTGATTTTAAGATTTTACTCTCCTCTAGTCCCAGTTATTCACAATAGTTTTTGGAGGCAAAAGATCTCGACTCCGAAATAGCTTTTCTATTTACTTGCCTACAGCAATTCTGTGCCCTGGATTCTTGGCTCACAGGAGACTTAGACCCACGGACCCCAAGGTCCCGTCTGAACTCCCAGAGTCCATGAGGGCCTTGTAAGAAGAGTATTTCTCTCCAGTATTCACTGCTGTCACCTGCTTTAGTTAAAAACCTAACTTCTCCATCCAAACTTTCACAATCCTTGGGGAGAGTGAGCTCTGACCAATTAATCTGCTGCAGGATGACTCTTGCTGTGTCTGAAAACCATCTGAACAATGTGGGCTTATTGTCCTCGGTGATGGCCTCAGGTGCAGTGGTCCGTGGGTCCCATTCTGCTCCCTCACCTTTCTGTGCTTCAGTTTCCCCATCTGTTAAATGGGGTAATAATAGTTCCTACTTCATAGGACTATTGAGAGGGTTAAATGAGTTCATATATTTAAACGACTCAGACCAGCGCCAGGCATGTGTGAACACAGTACAGGCACTAGCTACTGTCACTAATGTTTTAATAAATAAAAGCGTGTGTGTGTGCGTGTGCGCGTGCGCACTAGGCCATCACCACAGGCTGTGTATCAAGCGCTGCGTGGCACTGTCTTACGCGATCCTCACAACAGCCCTACGAGATAGGTAACGTTTCCCTCCCCATCATGCAGATGGACTATCAATCTCGCCCAGATCATACAGGAGTCGCACGCCCACCGTGACGTAGCCTGCGCTGTCACCGTTCTCCAGCTGCTCTCACGGAGCCACAGTCAAGCAGGAGAGACGGGGTGCACGCAATCAGTTGGTTACAGACCCTCTTCAGAGTACTCCCTGGTGGAGGTGGAGGGTAAAGCGTTCGACTGCTAGCTTTAACAATGTGCATCAAAACATCATGCCATTAAAGCCAAGAGCACAGGGCGCCAATCACGGGACACAAAGTGAGCCGTCGCCTTAGACGACCACAGGTCAGGGGTGTGTGGGTCGAGCTGCGCGCTGAGCGGGGAGGGTTCCCAGGTGCCCCGCAGCCCACGATGGACCGCAGGTCGGGGGTGGGCTCCCACGTACCTCCCAGCCCACGATGGACACCTGCCACCGTGCTATCTTGTCTATGCTTTCCAGCTTGCGTTTTCGCTCATTGATCAGACAGGCGACGTTCTTCATGGCCTCGTACGCTGCCTTTATGTTGCTGTAATCGCTGCAAAGTGAGGGGTTAATTTTAACCACGTAATGGGCACCTCGCAAATGAGGACCCACGAAACAATACATTCCATCCGTGACTGTACACTGACAGTCTAGACAAGATGGCCTTTAAACAATAGCCTTTGTTCCCCTTCCCTTGTTCCTTCGTGAATAGGCTACAGTTCGCATAGATTAAGGGAGCCGACCGAATGCCACCCAGAATTCTGTGGAATAAGAATGTTGTCGTTCGTTTCCCAGAAACCACAGTGAAATGAAGCAAAGGCCACAAGAAATAAGTTTTAGTCACAGTGACGACGGATTATTTTCCTTAATAAAGAAACGACAGGCCTCTGTTATCGCTCTGATCGTCATAGAGCTAGTAGTTCTGCCATATAAAGTACTTTAATGATCCCCACCCATTCTCAAGAGTGGTCATTTGCTCTGAGTCAGGAAAGGAGGGGAGGACACAAGTGAGTTACGTAACTGCGGACACGACATTTCCCTCATCCACGTATCTTTACTTCTGGTGCCTTCCACCGGCCACAGTCAAATCAGACTCACATGTCTCCCCCAGCAGCTCCTCTAACCGTGGAGGCACCAGGAAAACTGAAGCTCCGATCTGCACACAGACTGCCAGAGAGCGTGTCTGGGGCCGGAAAGGTTTACATTCAAGTCTCGCTTCACGTTAATAATTCAGGGACACGTAAACCGGTCGCCCCGCTAACGAGCTAAGTCTTTTTTTTTCCCCCACACTTTCCTGTGTCTTCCAGGACTCACAGAGCCTCTGGGTCCAGCCTCTGGACCGGACTGCAGTCCTCCTGCACAGCCAGGAAAAAAGCCTTGGGAGCAGACTCTGCTGTCCACGCACCAAACACCGCTCAGCTGCACTCCTGGGAGGTCCCTGGGCATCCCCCCTACACCCCATTCCCGGACAGACCAGACCCCACTGTCTTCAGACAGAAGCGGAGCAGAAAAGGAGAACAAAGTGACACACAGGGGCTGCCAAAATAATGGGAGCAAACCCCCTACCCCCAGAAAGGGCTCCAGCAATGAAGAAAGTGTGCAAAATAACTGTATTTTTTTTCCACAAGTTTTTCTGTACAATTCCAGGAAAGAGGTAGAGTGTAATGGTTTTCTAAAATATTTTGTTTTGTTTTACTTCAGACAAGGAAATGGGTTTTTTGTCATTTCTTTTAAAATGATTTTTTTTTGAAACAGCCAGAGTATGCAAATGCCTCATAGTGAAAAATGCCCTTAAAAGAGAAAAATGAAGTGTTGACGGGTGATGAGTACACTCCTGGCATAGCTTCCCTGTCTTTCGAGATGTCCCGCTTCTTAATTTGCTTATTTCTTTTCTCAGGTTCCTCATCACGATGACTTTTTATTCTTTTTAAAAAAATTTCTTCAAACTTGTGACTCGCTTGACTTTGCTATTTTCTTTCTGTCAAAGTTTTCTGATTTTTCCATCAGAAAAAGAAAAACATACATAGCTCTTTCCTTTTATTTATTTCAATCAACTCCTTTCTCTTATTCCTTTCACCTTAATTCTTGAAACTAACATCATCATCTGGGTATGTTGTTTAGCGACCCAGCTCTTTCTTTCGACCTTCTGATCTAATTGTGAAAAGACCCCTTTCTCAGCCCCGTCTCTCCACAGGAGTCCAGGCGCAGAAGACAGAAGAAGGACCTGTCCCCCGCACCCTCCAGAGCAGGCGCTGCCGTGGAGAATCGCGCTGCTCTCAGGGCAATAGTCAGATGTTAAAACCCAGAGCCGTGCGGTTTGCTGCAGCAGATTTCCTCTGGGCACAGTTTCTCCCCGCTCCCTTTTCCCACTAGACCCCTTCAAGACTGTCCTTCCAAGGGCTGCAGGTGGAGTGAAAGCTTTGCGCCATGACACAGATGTCACGGATGAGGTCTGGTTCTCATCGATAACAATAAGCTTTGTCCTAAAACCTTGCTGGACGACGGCTGTGTCCCCACTGGCCTGCCAGTTGTGGGCTGCTGAGAACACAGCGAGGACCCCATGGCTGCCGGCGAAAGGGGCCCTGTGGTGGAGACCCTTCCCCACATCTCAGAGAGGGGGCAGGCCTGCTGCAACACATAATGGGTGACAGCTCACGTACAATCACAGCACAATCAGACGTTGCTCTGTGCACGCGGGGAAGTGAAGAGTTGCTACTCGGTAAGCAGGGGTCAGTATTTTTGGGTCCCTCAGAAGAATTCACAAAGTAAGCCCCAAAGGGAGACGGAGCATTCCGGTAACCGTGACGAGAAGCCCTACGCTCAGAGCCAGAGGAAACAGGGAGGACGGGACTGGGAGACAGAGCAAGCACCGAGCTGGACCAGAAAGGGCTCAGGGCCCAACAGGATCTCAGGAGGATGTGTCCCCCAAGTAGAGCCCGCACACTACGCCACGCCCTTGAGACTCCCTACTCTTTCAGAGTTCACATTTTTCTGTGTCCTCACCCCTCTGCGAAGGAACTTTTTGTTCCAGCATATAACACAGTCAGCCCTGCATACCTAGGGGTTCTGCATCAGTGATTCAACCAGCCGCAGATTGAAAATATTTGGGAAAAAGATTCCAGAAAGTTCCAAAGAGCAAAACTTGAATTTGCCACAGGCCAGCAACTATTTACACAGCATTTACATTGTATTTACAACTATTTACATGGCATTTACATCGTATTAGATATCAGAAGTAATCTAGAGATGAGTTAAACTATCTGGGAAGCTGTGCATGGGTTAGATGTAAATACTGAGCCGTTTTCTATAAGGGACTTGAGCATCCTCAGATTTTAGTGACCAGGGGTCCTGAAGCCAATCTCCACGGATACCGAGGTCTGACTGTACTGCTCTGAGGGTGAGCTGGCCTGAAATATCTTAAGGATAAGTAAGAGGAAAGAAAATATTTCTGAAACTGTATTCACACCAATCTATTTTTTGTTAATTGTTTTTATTCACTACTGAGTAGCTACAAAAGAGTATTTATAAAACATATGTCAATTATAATGACAGACAACACAATAAAAATCCCCCACCTGCTCATGACACAGTTTAAGAATTAATTCTTATTTTCTAATATCTCTAGAAATGGATATTCAGGAGCCTCTTCAATGACCCCATTTAAGTAGTTAACAACCTTAAACTTTCTAAACGACCTGGAAACGTCTTCCCGACAGCTGACTGAGAGCATCAGGAGGGCACCGCAGCCCACCCGTCACCGGCACCGCTGCTCTGCGCCCCCCCGCTGCGCGCCGCCCGCCCGCCCGCCCCCCTCGCTGCGTGCCACCCCCCACTGCGCGCTGCCCCCCCCCCGCCCCCGCGCCCCCCGCGTGCAGGCGTCCAGGGGAAGCCCCTCCCCTGCGCAAGCCTCACGTGACCCTGCATCCTCTTGGGTGCCTCACCTGTGCTCCTGAGTGGTGTACTTGAGCAGCTCGGCCAGCTGCAGCGGGTACTTGCAGATCTTCTGCACGGGCGTCAGCAGGAAGCCGTCAATGGCGATGTCGATCATCTGCTGCAGCAGGCGGCAGGCCTCGAAGAAGTGTCGGTAGCGGCCCTGCTTCATCAGGCCCGCCAGCTCGGCGCAGGCGCCCGGGTGGTTGTTGCAGTACTCGGAGTAGATGGCGAAGCCCTCTTGCTGGGAAGGGGGGCACAGCTCCGTCAGGACAGGGCAGCTCTGGACCCTGACGAGGACGGACAACACCCAGCGCCCCGCCCCCCCCCCCAGGGAGGTTCCTGGACAGGGGGGCCCGTGGGAAGGGGCCACAGCCAGACCCTGGGGGTGGAGGGAGAGGCTGCCGAGGACGCAGAGCCCCGGCCCATGCCAGGCGCCTTCCACAGACCCCGAAAGGGCGTGTCGGGCGCACAGGCCGCCCTGGGGAGCGGCGCCCTCTGTGTCACCCCCTGTGTCACCTGATCCAGGAGAAGAGGGAGGTGCCGTCCCTGCGCCTGGCTGCCGCCTGTCCCTTCTCCTCTCCCGGGCAGGTGGGCTTCTCCACGTGAGCAGGAGGACGCAAAGCCCCATCTCCTGGTCACAGGTCTCCTTCCCACCCTGCCACCTGCCATCCACGTAGGGCCACCTCCTCCCCTCCCCCCCCCCCAGGCTGCCCCTCCCCCTCTGGGACTCCGAGGGGGCCCCTCCCAGCCCCCCGAGGCTCCTCAGCCCCCAAGGCCACCTCCTTCACACACGTCCACCTGCCCGCAGCTGCGGTGTCTTCGGCCTGGGTCCTACCCCAGTTTATACCTGGCTGTCCTCTGGCTCACCACCTCTCCGGCCACACCCCTCTTTCTGCATCCCTGCTGCTGTCACCCTCGCCCAGGCCCACCTCCCTGTCTCCCCAGAAGCAGTGACACCTCTGTCCCCAAGCTAGGCTCTCCTGTCCTCCACAGCAAGATCCGCGTGCCACTCTGCAGCCTCACCTTGGCTGACCTGGAAGCTTCTCTCCTACGACTTGTTCCCGTGAACCTCCTGCTCTGGCCAAACAGTTCTCCTACAAAGTCCCAAACAGGCCCAGAGCCCTCACGGGCCCACCCCTCCAGCTGGAGACCACCAGCAACAGCGTCTCCAGCCGTTTAAAGACAGTCCACCCGAGGATCGGCCCCCGTTCCACAGCCACCGTACTGCTGCTGGGCCCAGAGGAGCGAGTGCTACACTAGCCCGGTCACTGGTGTGACCGCTACTGGTACTGCGCCCTGACCATTCCGGCTGGGGGCGGAATCTTCTTCCTCTGAAATCTGTTGTATTAAAAAGTGAGTCAGTCACCAGTTAGCGAGCTCAGGCCAGCATCAGGAGACTATTCTGAGGCAGGTACAGGCTTGGGTCCCAGAGCCGCACACCTTTGGCCTGAATCCACTTCTGCCAATTACTAATGTGTGACCCTGCGTCACTTACTCTCTGGGTGAAGCCTAGCCTCTGCATCTGGAACACGGGGAAAATAATCCTACCTGCGTCACAGCAGTACAGGAGCTGACATACAGCCCTGAACACAGCGATTAACATATAATAGACACCTGGTAGGTATTACTAGAAACTACCCCAAATACAACCCCTAAGTCGAAACTGCATAAAATTGAAAAGATTTTGAAATAATGGGCTTGGGGCACTCAGGTAAAGATCAACCATATACAGCAGTCGCCTTAATTTACAAGTGACACCTCCATCCTGCAGGAAATTAATCTAGCAAACAAAGAAAGAAATTAAACAAAGTGGAACAAAACAAAAAGGACCCCCGTGCTTCAGGGAGAAACATTTCAAAATGATTTAGCCGGACGCTATCAGTAAGAAGCGGAGGGTGACGTACGTGTTGAAGAAAGCAGGACCCTATTTCGCTCAGGTGAGGTTCCTCTTTATTGTACTGTTTCTCAAGGTCTTTCAGGAACTTTCTTTGGAATTTGTAAATATCTTCAATGTTTCCAAAAATGGTGGCGAGCTGTGCGACCGTGAACATCGCCGTGTGCTTGCGACACTGTCGAATGTAGCCCTACAAAATAGGAAAGCAATGCCTGGTTTCAAATATTAGAGCTCAAAAATTGGTACTGTCACACTTTTCCTAAACTCTTAAGATAACCATTCTCTCATTCCGAAGTCCATTTCACAGCCGAGAAGGCCTGTCCAATACAGACGCCGTTGCTGGCTGGGCTACTCAGTGAGCAACGCTCACTGTCACGGCCCAGAGCCAAGAACGGCTTAGCCGAGGGTTCCACCATCACCCAGTTTCTACAGGAAACAACACAGATCCGTAGATATCTAATCTGAGGCCTGCACTAATCAGAGCACCACTAATTCTCTACGCCCAACGCCCTGGTTGTACGCGGCTTGGGTAGGATACGGAGGTAGGAAGGAAAGGCCATAAAAACGTGTAACAATTATCCCCAGATGGGCACCCTGTCATTACACAGACTGAACTGACTATACGGTAAAACACAGACCACTGACTACTGGGGATGAATTTTAACAGGCTGTAGGCCAGCGGGTCTGGTTTACGTCTGGGCTTCCTCATCCGTAATGGGGGCGTGTGGGACCTGCCTGTGAGCGTCATGGGGTCGAGTTAAGCCGGTGAAGGGCACGGTCGTGCTCAACAGTTATCAGCAGTGACTGTTTCCCTAAAATGCCACTCAACCGCAGGTTCACACGGAACAAGACGGCTGCCACAAATACGCGCAACGCCGGGGGGTCCTCATCTGGGGGTCAGTCCAACCACACAGCGGGGCGGGGGCGGGGGGAGCGCGGCCCGCACTTGGCCTGCCTCCTGCTGGACCCTCGCAGCTGAACGGAAGGCGCAGGCATCAGCATTCACGGCCAGGATGCCGGAGTGACCAGGCGGGGCGCACGACGGTCTAGCGAAACACTCTACAGAATCCACAGAATCGAAAAATACCCCAGGGGAGAGACTTGGTTGCCGAGCGGGATCCCAGACCCTGTAGGACAGAGCCCGGGACGTCACCAGACGTCTGCACCTGAATGACTCGGGGTCTCGCTGTGCGTCAGAGATGAGATGTAGTGGTTGGTGGAGCGTGACAAACCTTCGGTTCTTTGTGAAGTCAGCTGGGTCTCACTTAAAGGTGCCGCCTCCCCTGAATGTCACTCCCTCGGAACACCCGTGGCAGCTAAGTCCCGCAAGGAAGTCACTGCATCTCACCCTGCAGACGGCCGGCCGCTCACGCTGCCCAGGGTGGACCAGCACCTGGTGAGCGAGTGGCCTGTACAGGGACCACGGGTGGGGGTGGCAATGGGGCTCCAGGAACATGCGTGCGCAGAGGGTCTGGCTGGGCGCGGAGGGGCCGCACGGCACGTCACTCAGCGCCACGAGGCCCCCAGGCTCACCTCGCAGATGTCCCGGAGGTGCTTGATGTACACCCGCTCGGTGTCCATGATCTCCTGGATGACGTTGGTCCGCATCTGCCGCTTGCTCTCAGGGTGCTTGTGGCGGCCCCGGCCCGCGTCCTCCGCCGGCTCCTCGCCCGGGCTGCCGCTGGCGCCCTCCGACAGCTCCTCCTGATTGACCCGCAGCTGCGGTCACACGCAGGGCACAGGTCAGGGGGCGGCACCAGGCCCGCCCCCGGTTTCCACGGTGAGGGGGGGGGGGGAGGGGGCCGGGCCTGCATGCGCTGAGCTGAGCATCGCAAACGCCAGCCGCCCCGCTGACGCCGATGGGAAGTCTCCCTTCCCCCACCCCAGCCTCCAGGAGGTCTGGTTCAGAGGATGACCAGGGGACAGTGGCTCTTGCCCCTGAGCCCCCAGAGCCAGGAAGACACTCACTCGGACGAAGCTGGCGGGGAACCAGGCCTCCCTGTCTGCGCTGCGGCCCCACCACCAGTCCTTGTGGGAGGCTTCCAGGACCTGGATGACGTCCCCGGCCTTGAAGCCCAGCTCCTGCTCGTCCATGGTCACGTGGTCCCACAGGGCCTCGGCGCAGACCACGCTGCCATCGCTGATCAGCTGGAATGGAGAGGCGGGCGCTCAGCGCGGAGCCCGGGGACCCTGGGCTCGCCCGGCCCCCAGGTGCTCACACCGATGGCGCTCAGCGTGTGACGTCACACGACAGGGATGCGGAAGAGTACCAGGCGGGCGCCCCTCCTGTGCTCTTAAAAGAACCCCCAGGTCCACTCATCTGTGCATCAGTCATCCAGCAAGTGTGACTATCTGGACGGTTCGCCCCGGAAAGGGTTTCTGAGCAGCCAAACTAGACGTCGTGGAGCCGAGCCGTCAAAGGCCAGCACACCCTTTCCCGCAAGCCCCTCACGGCGTCACCCAGGACCTGCTCTTCGTCCTTTCCTCACAATCTGAGCAGACTCTGCATCTCACTGTGTCCTTTATTGCAATTAGAGAGAACACAGCATGACGTCTGGATGTTCAGCAGGTAATTTAAGCTCGTCCGTGAGCCGGCTGTAGGGGCGGAGGACCGTGCAACCCCTCAGCTCCCGGGATGTCACGGGGACACCGTGGATCCTATAGCAACAACTGGTGATGCCGCCACTGAGAAGTTACACTCCAGGCGCTCTGTTCATGAGCTCCAAAGGCTGGAGGCGCCTTCTGGAAAGACTGCTGTAAAAAGGCCTAACGATGCCGAGGGGCAGGGACAAGCGCAGATCCGTGGTGAGAAGCACGTGGTTAACTTCAGCTCTGCCGTCTGCTAGCAAGTGGTTCAGCCTCTTAGTCTCAGAGCGTTTGCTAAAATGTGGACAGTAATGCTCACCTCCTAGATTTATCATGAGACAATAAATGTAGGGAGGGCATATCCTGAACTGACTGAGAAGCCCTCTCCAAGCGTAACGATGGCTGCTCTGACCGGGAGGGATGCCTTTAGTTAGTTATACCTGCGACACTTAATCACGTAAATCATCCTTGAAAATACAAGAAAACCATAATGGTTTTCTAACCAGAGTTCTAGGTTTTAGCATGTGTTCACTAAGAAATAATCAGAGAGCAAAGTACGAGTGGGTTCCGGGCCCTGAAAACCGGGCCTCCTGCCCCGGCTGCTGCCGTGTGGAATTAAGCCCCGCACCTCGTTGATGGCCAGCTGCTCCCCGCCCGGCTGCAGGTACCGGGGGCTGGCCCGACAGAGGTCTTCATAGCTGTAGTCCTCCTCGCTGCCATTGTCATCCGCTAGGGCAGACGGCTCTGCACCGCCATCAGAAGAAACTGAGAGAGAGAGAGAGAGACAGAGAGAGAGACGGTGCAGTTTAAAGGACACAGCTAATGGCAAAAATATAACCACGAAACCTATGACCTCTGAGAACGTGCCCTCAGTGGAAAGTAACCATTTGTATCTAACCCAGAATAAGAGACCATTAGAAAATGTCCACTGATCTATTAATCCAAAGGTAGCAGTCGAGGCTAAGGAGAGCCGGGGTTGAGTGTCCCCATCGGTGAGAAAGGGGACATTTCAGAGACTACTGCCAACGGTGACGCACAGGATTATTTTGCAAGTCAGGATACTGAGTGAACGATGTGTGATTTAGTTGGAAATTTGTGCTCCAAAGTGGATATAAAAAATATAGATAATGTTCCTAAGTCATGTGTCAAATAAGCTTGAGGAGGAAACGAAAGCGGAAAATATTGAGACAATCCTTTTTTTAAAAAGTGTCCTGGTTCCGTCGTTTCCCTGCCAGGCACAGCGAGGTGCTGCTAAAATCAGAAGCTGCTGACGGTATCGTACGTGAAGCCATGCACCATGCTTCCTGGTTGTCACAGAGCGAAGGGCCAGAACTCAGTGTCAGAATGAGGAGTTACCTGGCATCTTTACCAAAGAAAGAGAAAGCCTTTAGGAGGATGGGTGTGGCATTTTGGACGGACCACCTGGCACTCCGATCTCCTGCTGGGACGGTAGGCTCCTCACCAAGGCTCGTCTGTCACTGAACGTCCCCTGTGAGGACAAGGCCCCATGGCGGAGGCACCTGCCTCTTGCCTGAGGACGCAGTGTGGCTGGCCTTGGGCACGAGGACGTCTGACAAAGGATGGGGCCGGAAGGCAAGCCTAAGGATTAGAGCAAGCACCGGGGCTGCTCTCGCGGGGCCTGAGCGAGGGAGTGGCAGGTTTGAACAGAGGTCCCCTGGTACCACAGAAAGAGACCAGGTGTTAGAGTGACGAGGCCAGGTCTGAACCGTAGCCCCGCCCCTTCTGGGCGGGGACCGGAACCAGGCAACTCAGACTCTCCCAGCGCCACACCCTTCCGCTGTAAACGGTAGTTTCTTTCTTTTTGGAGAATTAGGTGGGATGATGTGTGTCACGTTCCCAGCATCCCTGGTCCGTGGCTGGGACTCGCTCAAAGGAGCCACCGTGGTGACGGCAGCGAGCGCGGTCATGGCTGGGCTGAAGGAGAGCGACTTGGCCTCAGCACGCGGTGGACGCTGGGCCCCGGAGAGCGCGGGGACGGCGGGTCAGCTGGATCCGGAGGGCCCACCGTGCCGCAACACGGAACCGGCCGCCGGAAGCGCAGTGCAAGGACCCTCACGTCCAGCTGACGTGGCAGCAACAAAGAGGGGGAAGTCAACGATGATTCGGAAACTCCCGAATTACTGGGCGAACTTCCCAGAAAGGGAGTCCGGGGAGGAGCCGGTGGGGCAGGAGGGTGAAGGCCGAGCTGGATGCTGGTGGGATAGCTCCGTGCGCCCTGCTTCTTTCAAGGACCTGAGAGTCGGGATTTCTAGTAACTTTATCCTCGGGGGACAGGTCTGCTTTCTAAACTGAGGAACTTGTTTTTAAAAATGAGATATTTTCTTATTATTTTTAATTTGTGTTTTATTTTATTTTTTAAAGTAAGATATTTCCTAGTCTTTACTTTGTACTGAGTCTTCAAGATCTGATGTGCGTCTTACATTCCCAGCCCATCCCCTCTGGACGAGCCACGTTTCGGGTGCCCTGCAGACACCTGTCCGTCCCAGGACCGGGCTCCCAGCTCTGCACACCAGGCCCCCAGGGCTCTCCTCCTGCCCTCACTCCGGCCCTGCCACTCGCTCGATGCACACCTCCCAGGGGGGTGTGTGTGTGTGTGTGTGTGTGTGTGTGTGTGTGTGTGTGTGTGTGTGTGTGTGTGTGTGTGTGTGTGTGTGTGTGTGTGTGTGTGTGTGTCCGTGTCCATCCTCAGGCCCCGTGCGGCCCCTCCTGCCCTGCGCTGTGGTCACAGCGCTCTCAGGCAGAGGACACGAGGTCACCTGGCCGTTGCTGGGGTGCGTCTGGGGGGTGGGGAGAAAGCCCAGAGGAAGCAAACGCACTTGCGGTAAAGGCACGAGCCTTTCTCATCAGGCTACCAGGGAGGTAACGGTAAGGCTGCAACCCTCCTCCGACCGGGGCCCTCGGGGCAGCTGCCCCAGCATGCGCCCACTAGCACGGTGGCTAACGGCGGGCCTGGTCTGTCGGGGCCCAGAGCACCGAAGGCCGCGATGAGCCCCGAACATCCCTCCTCCTCCCGTCTCAGCGGGACCGCTGCGCTCAGGAAAGTCAAACACCTGGGCCCCTCCCCACAGTGGAGTCAGAAACCACGCTGTCCCTAAAGACCCTCCGAACTGCGTTTCCCAGGAGAATTCTTTACCACCTCGTCTGGCGTTGCTACGAAAATCAGTAAAGGGGAAAAAAGCCAGGTGATAACGTGCAAAGCCAGAGTTCACAGGAGTTTAATGAAAAAAGGAGTCCGTCGAAAAAAGGCCGAACCTTTACGGGAGGCAGAGGGTAGAGTTATCTGAAAACAGACGTGAACCTCGCATGCTGGACGGTGTCTGACCGCATCACGAACGCCTGGAAAAGAGCTCCGGCCGAGGGGCCTCACGAGAGCATTTGGGTCCCTCGGGTCAGCGTGTCCTGAGCCGCGGAAACGAGGTGGTCCCCGTGCTGTCAGCCCGCTCGGCGGGGCAGGGTGGGGGGCCCGGGCGGGAGAGGCGCCGTGTGTCCGGGGACCAGCGAAAGAATCGGAGCAAAAGCACCTGGCAAATGTCCTAGCTTGACCAACTTTCCAGCTAAATGAGCTGGAGCCAGCCTCTGGGCCTCTTCCACCCCACGTGCCCATCTGTATGATGGGCACAAGTCCACACGTCCCATCTGTTCAGAGGTCACTCTTCCGCCTCACGTCCCACGTCTGACCCGTCCGCAAATCCGGACCCTCCCCTCAGCGTGTGTCCAGAACCTGCCGCTCCCCACGGGTCCCCACGACTCAAGCCTCAGCCACCTCGAGCTGGGTCACTGCAGCAGCCCCTCTGCGCCCCCGCCCCGCCCCGCCCCCTCCACGAGTCTCACCAAAGCGGCCAGAGTGATGGTGCTAAACCCCCCAGACATCGGACCACTCAGGACCCTGCCCCAAGCCACCCACGGGGGACAAAGCCCAGGTCCTTGAAGACCCCCCAAAACACACACCGTATCTCCCCCCCACCCCCACTCAGCTCTGACCCTGACGGCTGCCCACTTCCTGCACCTGGCTCCCCTCCTCAGGGCCTGCTGTTCCCTCCTCCAAGGCCTTCCCCGACATCCCACCGAAAACTGCCCCGTCTTCTTTCCCGGTTTATTTTCCCCACAGCATTTATCACCACCTAAGATACTTTGCTTGTCATCTGTCTCCCCCAACTAAAAGGTAAGCTAGCCCGTCATTTTTGCCTGCTTTGTTCTCCACTGTACTCCTGGTACCCGGACCACTGCCTGGCACGCAGGCAGCCAGCACTGCCTGGCTCGCAGGCTCGGTAGTTGTGGCACGTGGGCTCAGTAGTTGTGGCACGCGTGCTCTAGAGCGCAGGCTCAGTAGTTGTGGTGCATTGCTCGGCGGCACGTGGGATCTTCCCGGACCAGGGCTCGAACCCGTGTCCCCTGCATTGGCAGGCGGATTCTTAACCACTGCGCCACCAGGGAAGTCCGACAATGGGAGTCTTATAAAAAAGGCCAACGATGAACATGTCCACACTCCTTGGGAGGGTGACGTTCCTCTGTCTGAACCTGGATTTCACGTCTGTGAGGGGACAAAACCTGACAACTGATCCTCAAGGTGAGTTTTTAGGAGAGGACACATCACACATCACCAACAACGGAAAACTTTATCCTGTAACACGCGCCGGAGGTTAAGGCCTTCCTACAGGATCCTGAGTCCCACTCGCGGCAAACAGGCCCCCAGCCCGTGTCCCGGCAGGAATTTTTCTCAGGAAAAATCAGATCTCTCCTGTTTGGCTTAATTTTGCACGTTTAAGGACTTTTGATCAGAGGGATGGGATTTCAAAAGCACAAGACCTTGCTGGGACCCCAGCCAGGCCCCGTTAGAAAAGGCCCCGAGCTTTCCCGAGCCTTCCTTTCTCTTTGCAGCTGGGGAAAACTGTCCCCTTACCGTGGTCACACGGGGTCGGGGAGGGCAGGGGACAGATCAGGGGAAGGTAAGAGCTACCACGGCGGGTGTCACAGCCGGGCACCTGCCGTGCAGGCCACATGGGTGTGGACACCGATCGCCTGACCGGCACAGCATTCTCCAGGGGTGTCCCACTAAAACAAGGGTCGCTTCAGGGAAATTCCCGTACTTAGAATGATCCGTTAAAAATACGGACGTTAGGAAACCTCCTGCCGGTCACTCAGGCTTCCTCAGGTTGGACATAAGCTGTTCTCACGTGCCATCCTAAGAGCAGAAACGGCAAAGCCAGGCAGGCGGGCAGGTGGGCGGTCTGAGCTCAGAGCCCAGGGCGGCCTTCACGGGGAGCTGTTGCAGCCGTGTCTGGACCACCGGCCAGGTCCCTGCACCCGGCGCGGCCCCCGAGCCCCAAGATGCAACAGAGGGCATGAACCCGGCCACAGGGGGCCCTGGATGTCAGAACACGCCCCCCGACTCCAGGGCCACTCCTCTAGGGTGGATGGCGTCCCATCACAGGGGGGCGTTCAGAAAACACAGATTCCTGCGCTGGACCAGGGAGCCAGGCTCTCCAGGGGGAGGGGGGCAGGAGGGGGTGTTTGCTGAGAATCTCTTTCCAAAGCTCCCCAAGCGATTCTGACGCCTGGCTACATTTGTAAACCACAGGCACTCAGGCTAAACTTCCTTAACCCCACGTGCAGGGGTCTGCCCTGGGATGTGCGCTGTGTGGCCCGTCTACACAGCGACATAAGCTGGAGAACAGTGGATTCTGATCTCGTTGCTTGAACACCTCCGCTTTAGCCACTTTGTGAGCGTTCCCTGCGTTCTACAAAAAGGACGCGATCCTTCGGTCCACACTGACCTGTCCACCGGGAGCGATGTCCCCACCCAAAGAGCCCATCAAGTTCCCCCTTCTCCTTCGGGGCGGCCAAGCCCTCACTCCCCGGTGATGGGTGATGATTTTCCACTCTCCTGCCTACGTTCCCTGCCCCTGTGCAGCAACGGTCTCCGGTTTTAAAACGTTCACATTTACACTGTCATTATATTTTAGCCGTTGCACTACCATGTCCTCCTTAGCTGTGCGTGTGTCTCTCCTCACACCTGCCCCACTCTTGCCCCAGCGCTGACTTCCTCAGGAACAAGGACCGTGCTTATTAGTGTCAGTTCCCCAATTAAAGCACGAAATTCTTCCTGTCTAGAATCTAACGTTGCTTTTAGGAAAGTCACTATTAGCCTAATTTAGACTTTCAAACCACTTTCCATACATAGTATTTTTGACTCTTTTAAACATGCTGACATTAAGAAGGTCAAAAAGGTACTAGAAATGGACGTGCTACCCTTCACTGATAACCTTTTATAACGTCCACGGGTCTTCTGGAAATAGCCCTCCCAGCAGAGAACTTTACATCTGGACTCAACTCAGGGCCTCGGCCACCTCCTGATGCCCGAGCAGTGATGGGAGTCACATCACGGCGGAACTTAATTTACACCAAACCTCCAAGGTGCACTGTTTCTACAACGAGTTTAAAAAGGTTTGTTTTAAACCACTAAAAGTGAAAATTTTTCCTTCTTCTCAATGTAAAGGCAAATCCTGCCCTAGAGGTGTATCCTATATGCTCTCTATCACCTGCGGAAGGGGCACTCCGAGCCCTGAGACAGGCAGGTTGGGGTTTGGGCCGGGAGCCCCGGGCAGGCACCGCCCCCAGGGTCTCCGTGCTCCTGGGGACGCAGCAGCTGGACAGTCCTCAGCCTCCAACCCAGACCTGGGTTTAGGCTCTGGGTTCCTCAGTGTCCTGCCACGAGCCCTGGCGTTCTACCCTGGGCTTGTCCCTTGCAGTCTGTTTTCTCCTCTCTTCCTTGGGTTTGGCTCTGACCGTGGCTGCCCGTCAGTCCCAGCCTCGCCCCTCTCCTCCGCTCGGCCGCCCCCCGGCAGCTCGAGGCTGCTCACCACGCCCCTCCCAGCTCCTGGCAGCTGCCTTGCAGGCTGGCTGCACAAATCCTGAGGAGGAACCCTTCCAGTCTCACCGCATCCCCGGAATGAGCTCACAATGTGTACCAGGCACTGTGCTAAGCGCTTAAATAAATCATCTCATCCAAGCCATGTACGCCTCCTGGAATTATTACTGTCTGTAAATTAAACAGGAGGAAATTGTGGCTCAAAGAGGTTAAGGAACTGCTCCCCGGCGGTGGGGCTGGAATTCAACCCCAGATCTGTCTGTCTCCCAAGCCATCCTGCGGTGCACCTGCCTGGCCCTGGCCTCTCTGAGCCGGAGTGACTGGACAGCTCCCGCCCCCAGTCCCTGCAGGACATCCCTCCCGGGAGCCGCCAAGCTGTTCCGTAGGCCCCCTGGCCAATCAGGGATCTCAAAGAAAACAGAGCCCCCCATTCGGCAAGCTCTCCGCTTTATTTTACGCTGGCATGTCACTTAAGGCTGATTAAACATTGCGTTTGCATCACACGCACGTACACGCTTCGTACAGCGAGTACATGAAAGATGGTCCCGGGAACACACACACATACACGCTTCGTACAGCGAGTACATGAAAGACGGTCCCGGGAACACACCGAACCAGCGGGAAAGAGACGATTCGGGCCGAGCTGCCTCCTTCTTTCTCTTCACAGCCAGGCTCCTCAAAGGCCGGCAGGGCTGGAGTGCGGGAGCCCGAGGGCACACGGGGAGGGGGGCGCGGACCCCACGCGGGAGGCCTGACCAGCTGCGCATCCCAGCGACGGGAGAGCATCCCGCTCAGCGTGGAGGCTGCGTCCAGCCTCCCTCGGCCTCCGCACACTGGGAATGAGAACTGGGACCCGTGCCTGCCCCGGGAGCAGAGGAATGCGGGGGGCGGCCTCCATCAGGCCCGGCTGCCCTGGAATAAACACAGGCGCGCACACACCCCTCCCCCGCCCAGGGTGAGGCCGGGCGGCCAGCACTCCTCCACGCCGGACAGTGGGACCACCGGCCACTCAAGTGACAAGCACAGCCACTTGGCAGGCAGGCCTGTGCTCTGAACGCAGGAATATCTGGGCTACTTCTTTTTCTTTTTCTACATTTTTGTTAGTGAAGAGGCCAGAAGCAGAAGCCCTAACCACATCCCTGTCTGCTGTCAGCCTGCACAGAAAGCCAACCAAAACAAGGGGGAAGCACAAAATACACACTGCATTGCAAGGCCCAAGGCTGACTTCAGACTCACCTATAATTCCCATTCATTTCAGCCTGAGCTACTGATTTAAGGCAAAAACAGCGACAAGACTTTTTTTTTTTTAAAGCATCCTACTGCATCCATGTGTAGCAGTCAGCCAGAATTCTTTCTGTGAAGCATTTTTTCTTACTCCTTTTAAAGAATACATGGGTTCCAATTGATAACTTCCGAGTATCAGAGAACCATGTTTCTTTCACACTTAAATAGGAATTAGTCTAGCTGACAACACTCGCAAAAACACTGACAAGCAAGGTGGGATAAAGCACCATACAGTAACTGAGTCTTGGGCAATAACACTTTTGCAAAGAGTCGACAGTATTTTTCAAAAATCAGTTCATACCCTTAAACCTCACACACCCCAAATTAGCAAGGAACACTGTTACGGACCCCAACAATAATCTCCTGTATAAAGAAATTCCATGTAACGGAAGCAAAGACTAGCACAACAAAAACCAGATCCGTAACTCATAACGGATAGGCCACGTTTGATTCTTAGTACTTTCTATCTCACACCAACGGCTGTGCTGTAACCCAAACCAGCTTCTCTGATTCACTGTGCCCATGCCTAGAACTGCCCTCAGGACCCCGGACCCAGACAAGTGAGCTTTCTCTCTCTCTCTCTCTCTCTCACACACACACACACACACACACACACACACACACATCCGACAAGAAGCAGCAGAGAGAGCCCTGCCAACTTGCAAGGACACAGAGAGGAATCGGCAACATGGCCAGACACAGGAGTCCAATCTCTGCACACGTACCCAGGTGAAGGCTTTCCAGACTCCAGAATCTTGCAATTTCCCCTCTAGCCACCATCCTTCTGTTTGGAAAACAGCCACGTTCAGAGCGGGGCTGGGGGTTGACTGAGCATCACGGAGACTCGCACAGGCTCTGGCTGCGGAGACGACAGAATCGCTTATTCACTGCTGACGCCTGTGCCTGCCCGGCCAGAGCCTCACTGCTCACAGCGCCCGCCCACGGGCGGCTGAGGTTACAGCCTCAGACTGGACGGCGGGGAGGAAAGCCTAAACGCAGGCCAGACGGCCACCCAGGAAACCAGGCACCGCATCTGCCTACCAGGGGCCCCGAGGGCCTCCGATGACGGTGGGAGAAAGGCAAGGCGCCTGCTGCTATTCATTACAATCCCAAAGCCCGAGGCAGACCCGAAGAGAACTTTCAAGATGTAAGCTATTATATACAGGATGGACAAACAACCGGCTCCTACAGGGAACTATATTCACTATCCTGTGATAAAGTATAATAGAAAAGAACACTTTAAAAGAATGTATGTATATGTATAACTGAATCACTCTGCTGTACAGCAGAAACTGACACAACATTGTCAATCAACTGTACTTCAATTAAAGAAAATAAAGGGGCGGGCTCAGAAAAAAAAAAAGAAGGAAACTATTTCAGGGGGGAAGAAGCAGAGAGGTCACTAGGTTCAAAACTGGAGTTGGGATTTCACGCTAAGGCATGACAAAAATTTCAGTTGTGATATTACACTATGTTAACTGCAAATCTGTGAACTCATTTTAAAAGTGGGATTTGGGGCTTCCCTGGTGGCGCAGTGGTTGAGAATCTGCCTGCCAATGCAGAGGACACGGGGTTCGAGCCCTGGTCTGGGAAGATCCCACATGCCGCAAAGCAACTAGGCCCGTGAGCCACAATTACTGAGCCTGCGCGTCTGGAGCCGGTGCTCCGCAACATGAGAGGCCGCGACAGTGAGAGGCCCGCGCACCGCGATGAAGAGCGGCCCCCGCTTGCCGCAACTAGAGAAAGCCCTCGCACAGAAACGAAGACCCAACACAGCCAAAAATAAATAAATAAATAAATTTTAAAAATAAAAAATAAAAAATAAAAATAAAAGTGGGATTTGTTTAAAAACACATATGTAAATATGTGTGTACCTTCTACGATGTGACAAGGATATGCATATCTTTTACTATATAAAGTATCTGTTCTATATATTATGATGAGAATTGTCTTTTTTTTAAAAGAGGCTCTCTCTAGCTGACACGGGTTATTTATTTCCTGTATACTTTTTTCCCAGTTATCTACAACGAGCAAGTCATATTGTGAAACGACACCTATTAACAAACAGCTTCCTTCAATTTCCTCACAACACGAAGATGCTGACTTTTTAAGTTAACGAGCAAGGAGACGGTATACACTGAGTAGTGATCACATGGTCGTCCCCCAGTAAATGGCGAAAAAACTGAGCCTGTGAGCGCGTGCCGGCTCTGGGGTGATGGGCGCCCTGGCATCACTGCACCAGTTCAAACCCCCAGGGGCTCCGTGTCTGGTCTGTACAGCGGGGACAACCAGGCTCCGACAGCGCTCTCAGGGTTCCCGAGAACATATCACCAAGTTTAGAACAATGCGGGCACTTTCTTGGGGATTAATGAACAGAACAGATCATGCGGCAGCTACTCTGACAAACCGCAGGTCCACTGACCATGCTCGATGGACAAAGCTGCGTGATCAGTTACGACACCCACGCCGACCATGTGCTTTATCATAGGCTTTTCTCATCTTTAACTATTTGTGGCTGTTTCTGTTGATTTGGTGCATCCCACCTTTAAATCCAGCGAAGGCTTCAATAAACCACACCAAAGGCAAAACCTGCGAGCACACATACACCACTCACAAAACCGATCGTCTTCGAATCTACCCCTTGCAAGTGTTTTTAAACAATGATTGAAAAGAGTAACATTTTTAAAAACGATTAATAGACAATTCATTCAATAGGGGTACACCTATTCTTTCTTTTTTCTTTCTTTCTTCCTTCCTTTCTTTCTCCCTCCCTCCCTCCCTCCTCCCTCTCTCCCCCCATATATATATATATATATATATATATATATATATATATTTTTTTTTTTTTTTTTTTTTTTATTGGCCGCACTGAGAGACATGTGGGATCTCAGTCCCTGACCCCCTGCAGTGGAAGCATGGTGTCTCGACCACTGGACCCACCAGGGAATTCCCAGGGCATATCTATTCTTAATAAAGGCAGTGCTTCATTAAATGACAGACTCAAAAGATTCCTTGAAATTGTTTTTCAGGGCAGACCACTCTCTGTGAGGCAAGGTTTCCTACATCCCATGTGGAATACTAGTATAATATGGTCCATGAAAAACGTTTGAAAACCACTGAACACTATATCTATTTCCTGGAAATCCAGAGGATACGTCAGCCCCCACAGGCTACAAATCCAGATCGTGACATCTGTGTCACCTTGTTTAACACAGAATTTCCCATAAGGCCACAAAACTCTCTGTTTACGATAACACGTATTACTGCCCCAAAGGGTGCGGTCCGGGGACCAGCGGCGCCGGGTGACTGGAGAGCCGGTCCCTGGTGGGGAGTGAAGATTGCGGACCCCACCGGCCTGTGGAATCACAGCCTGACTTTAACCAGACCCAGGGATCTGGGATCAGAGGCACACTCAGGCTTGAGAAGTGTTAATTCAGAAACGAATGAAGACCATGGAATGCAAGGGTGGACCTGGTTTTCGTTAGAATGAACAAGTGAAACGCTGAATATTGAGACACAAAGCAGTGAAACGGATATTAATTCTGATGAGCATCCTTTCTAACAAAGCTTAAAATCCAGCAGGAGGCAAATAAAATCCAGAGTGTTTTCATTTTCTTAAAATTTTTTTCTGGTTAAAATTGCAAGTTTTCAAAAAGGAAAAGCTCTCTTGGCCACATGTCCTTGGTATTGTCTTAACTTGGTTCTACGGCTCACTTTCACTTTCCCTGGGCAGCTGGTACAAAGGGCAGCTTCTGTTTCCCAAGGACTTTTTCTAAATCCAGAGATGGGGTCAGGGTGCTAGATTAAGGTCCTTGGGATTTTAGGATCTTAAACCAAAGGCATTCACTAAGTAAACTTACTTTACTGCACACAGACTCAAAACAAACATAAAGATAAAAAGAAGGAAAAAAGTAAACAAAAACTGCATTTCAATGGGGCAACTTCTCAAAGGAAGATGACCCAAAAAATGCTTCCAAGATATTTTTGGAAGAAGCTACAGAGAAGGTTAGACTTTAGGTCTGGAAAGTTCTTTAGCGATTAGAGCCTATATTTACCAGATCAATAAGAATACTGCAACAAAGACCTTAAGCATAGTTGAAGGAAGTCTTAACCTCCTCCACCCCCCCAAACCCCTCCCTCCCCCCAACCCCTCCGCCCCCGGCCAACACACGAATCTATTCTCCTTGGATAAGATGCTGCCATATGGTCAGGACTAGGCTGTCACCAACCTTGACTACTGGTACCACGAAAAGAATTCAGCAAGGGATTAAGTCCCACGGGAAAGTGGAGAAATCCAAATTATACATTAATATCAAATATTCAGAAATCAGAGATGATAAAATAAAAGTCAGAATCACGTGGGATGTTACGATCATTTTTACTCTACAGTAAGGCTATTTTCGGCCCAGTGGCCCTAAGACCCCTACATAGTTACATCCATATGTATGGAAAAGGAGGCTGCTGGCGAGGTAAGTTAGCGGTGGAACCTCAAACTCAAACCAGTGCTCATCCCGCCACCCGTCCAGGACCGGTTCTTGAGATGAGCAGGTGGTCGTTAAGGTTCCATTCAGCTCTGAATTTCTGGTATCTTCTTAAGTACAATACGGTACAGGTTTTCTTTTTCTTTTTTTTTCTTTGGCTGCATTGGGTCTTCATTGCTGTGCATGGGCTTTCTCTAGTTGCGGCGAGCGGAGGCTACTCTTCATTGCAGTGCGCAGGTTTCTCATTGCAGTGGCTTCTCTTGTTGCGGAGCACGGGCTCTAGGTACGCGGGCTTCAGTAGTTGTGGCTCGCGGGCTCAGTAGTTGTGGCTCGCGGGCTCTGGAGCGCAGGCTCAGTAGTTGTGGCGCACGGGCTTAGTTGCTCCGCGGCATGTGGGATCCACCCGGACCGGGGCTCGAACCCGTGTCCCCTGCATTGGCAGGCAGATTCTTAACCACTGTGCCACCAGGGAAGTCCAGGTACAGGTTTTCTTACAGGGCTACCGTCTGATACTGGGCAGAAAGATCACCAGCACTGGATATCTACTCAGCAACAAACATTTCCCAGCTGTTGCTGCCTCACCAAACTGCAGCCTCCCTGCTTGGTTCAGAGATGTCCTTAACCTGGGGAGATTCTAGAACTTCCCCTCTTTTCTGGGCTTGGGTAAGGCCCCATTACCAAGAGCTACAGGACAGGCACAGGGCGGCAGGCGGCCCCAAGGACAGTCATGCTGTTCTCCAGCCCAGCACTACTGCCAATTTCAGAAAATGAGCTCAAGGCTGGGTGCACGTCAGAACCGAGGAAGCCCCTGCCCTCAGCTGGACTGAGCCCCAGCCCAGACCCCCACCTGAGCAACAACCCCCCAGAATCAAGAGGAACACAGCGAGGGTTCTGAGTACACTCCCTCGCTGTCCCCGTTGCTGATACAGGGCTGCAGCTCCCAAAGCTGCAGGGGGGGGCATTTCTGAACAGGAAGTAATCAGCTACATTTGCCATCAGTTACTCAGACCCACGTTCCCTTGTCTATTAGCATAAATAATGGAGTATCCAGAGGGATGCCTTTATTCTAAATGGATTAAAGACAAACATTAGTACTAATCTACAGGTCACAGTTACGCCATTTTCCAGAGAAACATAAGAAAACACCACCAGAGACAGTCAACGCAACACATAACGTTTTCTAGCACATACTGACGTAGAACCGTAGACCCCGTTTTGGTAAGCTGCCTGCCCGAGGATGGCTAAGGTAGGCTCCATTTAGGTCTTCCGGAAATATCGTTCAGCAGCCAGACTCCTGAACTCAGAGGGGAGGCCCCATCACTTAGACACACAGGAAACGGAGCACGGGGAACACGAGCAAGCCGTTGAGAACCAAAGGCAGAGGATGAAGAGGTGTGTCTTCAAAGCTATTGCTCTTTCACCCGAGGTACCGTGTGCCTATCCACCCTAGCTGATGGAAGATGTGCTCTCAGTGCCTTAGTGAGCCCTCCCATCCACCCCACCCCATGCCCCCCACTCCAAAACCGCCCCAAACAAGATAGTGGTCCTGGGCTCTGACTACAACTTTTAGACTAATTCAGAAACAGATACAAAATTGTCCTTTAAACGATAAGATGCCATCTCTACGTTAAGACGGAGGCCTTTCCTGTCTTCTGTAAACAACCATGTGGGGTTTCCATCCTTCAAGGCCTGGGACACATTTCACTTCTTTTCTGTATTTATCTGTCTTTGGATCCTTAGGATATGGTTCAAACATAACAAGAGCAAAACAAGATAATGGATGAATTTCACTTTTTTCTTTGTTGTAATCAAAGGCAATTATTAGGGTGTGGACTTAAAAACTGACACATGGGTAAACTTCTGTGCACATAAATGAAATAACTTTGTGCTCCGTTCCTGCAAAAGCACAGTGCCTGGGAGACAGCAAGTGGAATGGAGCAATGTGGGCTTTGGAGTCTGTCTGATCTGCTTTGATCGCTGGCTTCACTATCTAGGACTTAGATCTCGATTAGAGAGCGAGTAAAAAGCATGGCATGTTTTTAAGCCTCAGATTCCGTCCGCAAGACCAGTGACACGAGCGGAGGCTGGGTGCTTGGTGGTGGTTTGCTCCAAGTTCAGTTCTCTTGCTCTCCTTCCCCTGACTTTTAATGTTTTCTTTTCCTTTTTTTAAAAAAAAAATTTATTTTATTGACGTATAGTTGATTTACAACGTTGTGTTAGTTTCAGGTGTATGGCAAAGTGATTCAATTGTACATGTATATATAAATATTTTCTTTTTCATATTCTTTTCCATTACGGTTTATTATAGGATACTGAATATAATTCCCTGCTCTTTTCCTTTTAAAAAATCCAATTTCTGAGACTTGGCATTAGACACATGATATTTTGAAAACTTTTTTAACTCTGTAGTTTAGAACGATTGGAACAAATACACGTCTTAGAACCGAGAAGCTTTTAAATGTTAGAAGATGAGAATTTCAAGAGTTTGCTGGAAAAACGTTAAAGAAACGTTATGATGTTTTTCTGAGACAGGAACTAGAACGCTGTGTTCCTTTAAAAAAAAAAAACCAACTCTTGATTCTGGGCACTGATAAGGCTGAGACAGCAGCTAAGTGCTGCTGAAGCCCACACACCTCTCAGACGTGCAGGCCTGCGGTCTAAGGCCCTGGTGTCTGCATCTGCAGGGCCTGTGCCTGCAGATGGAACCCTTTCCTGGCTCTAAATCGGTCTGACCGAGGAGTCCACGTGGTCTCACGGCGTGGTCAGCAGGGAGAGATTTTAGTCAGGACGGTGTCAGGAGGCAGGAAGACACCCGCCTAAAGACAAGAGAACAGAATCATCTTGTTTCACAAATAAATACACCCAGTGCCCGCCATCACGGGCAGGAGAGCGTGAAGCGGGCTGGAGATGGGAGAGCTCCAGACCCGACGCACGTGCACACCTGACCATCAGGGCTCGACGTGACCGACACTTCAACCAGCCTCCCGAGAGCTCCGCTACGATCACCCTCCACAGGTCCTGAGCAAGGAGGATCCAACTAAATATTTTCTCTCTGATTCATCATTGAAAGAAAACTTTGGAAAAGCAGATGCAGAAAGAGCTCATCCAAACAATAAGAGATCAGATAAGGTTTGGTTAAAATAATCTCAAGGCATCACACACACCCCTCAACACCTGCCATTCCTTTTCTTTTCTTCTTTCCTTTTAACAAAAAGTTGAGAGACGTCTCTGGGTGATACGTTGGAAAATCTTTGGTAAGGCCTGAAATTCTGGATCAAGAGAGTCAACAGAAAACATTTGAGTTACCTTCTTTTTTCCTATAACCTGAGTGTTTGCATTTTAGATCAGTTTAACCTGTATTTGGATAATAATTAAACAGAATATTGCTCTGTATGGACTCCTGGTGCCCTAGGGCCTTAGCGATTAGATCAAGTGACTTGTCAAAGGTTGAACTGCTTGTTAGCGCAGTTGAGTTAGGAACTCAGAACTCTGGTTGCAGACGCAGGTCACCACTCACCACTATCCTTGTCGCTAGAACAATTCGTGCTTCTCTTTAGGTCTTTGTAATAATTTACTGCACACCTACTGTGTACCAGGTCACTCTCACCCATCTGTGGGACGGACAACAGTAATATTTCCTATTACAGAGGAGGACACTAAGACTTTGAGGTTAAATAACTTGCCAAGGTCACATGGCTAGTCAGTAGAGGACTGGGACGTCACTGTTTTTTTGACCCAAAGGCTGGTTCATAAGAAAATTAACTTTCACAACAATTATTAGAATAGAACAACGCCAGAATAACAAATTAGAAGTAGGATCAACGACAACAAAAAACTAAGGCAAAGGGAAGAAACCTATATTCTTTGTCTTGACCAAGTAAAAACTAAAATTAAAGTCTTAATAAAGTTATTAACTTCACTGCAAGACTTTAAAAAAAATATGCTTCAGTAATTTCTTACAATGTATTTAATTTAAAAACATCAAGAGTTGAAATGGCATAAACCCTTATGATTAAACTGCCCCCAGTTCCTTCATGTTGGGGTATTAGAACAGAACTCTAGATCAAGGAATGGAACTTTCTGGTGTATATTTAACAGACTATTTCCTTCAAAAATATTTAGTACAAATGAACATTGACACAGTCAATTAACGAGCTTTCAGATACGGTAATATAAAGCCAAAATAGTTTTTTTTAATATGATAGCAAAACAGTTTTTAATTAGCTCTAGCACCTATGGGAAATTTTCAGCTATCAAATCAGAAAACCAACACCAATAAACAAAATAGATAAAATCCCCCCACACTCACACATAAGGTCTGGACTCCCCGCACAATCTTGCAGACACCCTCCCGCATCCTGGCTCTGCCCTCTCACTGAACTGAAACCGCTTTTCTCAAAACCCACAAGTTCCTAATTGCTGCTGGAGCCATGCGTATGGTTCGGAGCATCCGACTTGACCCTGGGCACAGGTGACATCGTAACCACCACCTCCCTGAAGCCCAGCATCCTTGGACATCTGGACACCACTCACCTGTCTGGCCACTCCTTTTCTTTTTTTTTTTTTTAATTTATTTATGTATTTATTTATTTTTGGCTGTGTTGGGTCTTCGTTTCTGTGCGAGGGCTTTCTCTAGTTACGGCGAGGGGGGCCACTCTTCATCGCGGTGTGCGGGCCTCTCATTATCGCGGCCTCTCTTGCTGCGGAGCACAGGCTCCAGACGCGCAGGCTCGGTAATTGTGGCTCACGGGCCTAGTTGCTCCGCGGCATGTGGGATCTTCCCAGACCAGGGCTCGAACCCGTGTCCCCTGCATTGGCAGGCAGAGTCTTAACCACTGCGCCACCAGGGAAGCCCCTCCTTTTCTTTTTTTTTTTTTTAAAAACAGAGTCACAGACTGATTGATTGATTGATTTAATTTTTGGCTGCATTGTCTTCGTTGCTGTGCACAGCTTTCTCTAGATGCGGTGAGCAGAGGCTACTTTGATGAGGTGCGCGGGCTTCTCCTTGCGGCGGCTTCTCTTTGTTGTGGAGCATGGCCTCTAGGTGCACGGGCTATAGTAGTTGTGGCACACAGGGGCTCAGTAGTTGTGGCGCACAGGCTTAGTTGCTCCGCAGCACGTGGGATCTTCCTGGACCAGGGCTCGAACCCGTGTCCCCTGCATTGGCAGGCGGATTCTTAACCACTGCGCCACCAGGGAAGCCCCACTCCTTTTCTATCTTCTTTGTGGATTCCTTTCTTTACTGGCTCCCAAATGCTGACCCTCTTCTCACTCCACACACACCGTGGATGGTACCCCTCCCTGAATCAGCTTTGAGAACAACCATCACTTGCTGTTGACTCCCCAGTTTCCCCTCTAGCCTGGGCCACCTCCTCATGAGACCCTCATGGTGAAGGCCAGGGGATAAGATCTCCACCTAGCTGTCCCACCTGCACCTCCAACTTCAATGCCTGGAATGGACCCAAGCCCCCCACTCATGTGCTTTTCTCCTATGCACCCCCCATCACCGGGGCACCGGGGTGTCTGCCCCCCAAACATCCGGACAATTGTTCGACCTCCACATCTTCGTTTTTCCAGGAGAACCATCGTGTTCCTAGTTCAGGGCTCTGCCCACTGACTGTCTCCTCTGTCCCCAGGCAGGTCCACAATCTAGCCAGTGACATCACCAAAATGCAAACCTGACCATCTCACTCCACTTAAAACCCTTCTGCGGCTCCTGCTGCCCCCAGGATAAAGTCTGACCCCCTTCACAGGAGGCCCTGAATGGGCAGGCTCTGTCCGACCTCTGGTAGTCTGATCCCTCGTCTGGACCCGCCTCTCAACCCTGCCCCTCAGCTCATCTCGCTACAGCCTCAGGGGCCGCTTGCAAGGCCCTCCCACCAGGTAGTCCGGCTGCCTGAAAGGCCCAAGTCAAAAACATGACACACACATCATGCCCAGAACACCTCAACTTCAACGTACAACGTACAGCTGATTCACCTCTGTTATCATCGAGGACCAGAGGTCTCCCCCTGTGATCACGGGACAGGAATTCTGCATGTCACACCCATGATGCGTCAACTATGATCGCCAGTTCTGGATGCTTTAAAGTAATGACCAGAAGCATTCTGAGTACAGATTCCCTGATTTTTCCATGTTTTACAGCTCTCAATTTTTATCTGACTGAAAATAAGTTTTTAGCAATTCACCTTGATTAAGCCTCTTCAAAGTGTTTAGTTTTCATAAATATGAATCTCTTTTGAGTCTCATATTTACATTTCATTTGTTTATGGAGCTGAACTTCTTCCGTGACTACAGTAATGACTACAGCTGCCAGAGCTAGCTTGGAGCCATGCCCTTGACTCCCAAGAAGGACACAACTCCACCCATGAGAGTGGCATAGAGGGCGCCGCCCCCCCAAGCGAGCGCTGGGTAGGCGCAGGCCTTGTCCGCACCAAGGACACTTCCATCTGATGAGCGCATGGCTGGGTTAAGAAAGTTTCTGAGGGTGACCCAAACCTGGGTTTCTCAAGTTTCTCTCCTCTGGCTCCTACACTCCGCACATGCTGCTCCCCTGACATCTGGGACCCTTTGCTGCGAGGGCTTCAATGCTTGCACCTGGACAAACCTCTCCTCCAGCAAGAAAATACAAAGAAACTATACGGGACTAAAAATAACTGCATGCACACGCAGTTGGGACAAATTATGGACAAAAAGATACAAAAGACTAAAAAAACTCAGCTGCCGCTTTTGAAGAGCCTGGAGCAATGGCAGGGTACCGCGCATGCCCCCTGCACTGAACACCACCTAAGCGGTGGGCAAACTGCCTAAGCCACCCCTCCAGCCCGACCCCTGGACTCACCTCTACCCTCAGCCCATATAAGGAACCAGCTCGCCCCCCCCGCCCCGCCCCTCGGGGAATGAGGGAGCAAGGGAAACTGTTACGTGTTCTCAATCCCCCGGCTGCAGCAGGGGCCCCAGTAAAGCCCTGCCTGGATTTCTCATCTGGCCTCTAATCAATTTCTACTGATTAAGGAGGCCAAGAACCCTGGTCGGTATCACCCCCAGCCTGGAATACACCTTCTCCCAACAACACACTTCATCTAACTCCAGCTCAGCCTTCAAGTCTCAGCTTTGACGTCATTTTCTGGGGAAAGCCTGGGGACTCCCCAGACGGGATTTGCCTGCTCTGCGGTTACACTCACCTCCTTTGCTGTTGCAGTGGCTTTCCGGGTCTGGACACCAGCCGGGAGGTTCCATGGGCTCAGTCTCGGCTTCCTGGGAGCAGCCAGCCTCCACAACGTGCCTCACTTATCATAGGGCTCATATTGATATATACATATGTGTTACACAACAGCAGGTGTATGTGTCCAGTGGATCAATACAAATGAGATGTCTCCTAACCCAAGATCATATTGAAAGCTCAAGTCAGAAAGGCTTCGGCGCACCTTGGACGCGTCCTGAAATGCCACTGTTTGACTATGTCCTAATGGCACGTCCTACATCATTTCCTAATGATATTAAGATTATCAACTTCATGATGAGGTTGGATAAACTGGCCTTTACAACCAATACTAGTTCCTAAACGCGGGAAAGTAAATAGGCACATACGTAAGGATATCTCTCCGTGTCTGAGAAAATACATCTCTGCACAAAACCAAACGGAGGGCCTGGAAGGTGCGGGCGGGGAAGGACATCCCGAGTGATGACCTCAGTTGCCCTTTCAAACTACTGGGCTTTAAAGACACTGCACCGTCCTGACACACGCCTTTTCCCCGTAGACAAACCAACCTGAAAGCTGTGTGGGAACCTTCACCAGAGGAAAGCCAGGCCGGCGTGCGGGCGGCGCGGGGGCAGCGGGCGGCAGTTGCCGGAGGCGCGCGTGCAGCGCCCCCCCACCCCGCGTGCAGGACCCCGTGCGCAGCCCCGCGCGCAGGACCCCAGGCCCTCCTGCGCCGCGGACGTGCGGACGGGGGGCGTGGCCGTGGTTCAGGAGGAGCCCCCAGACTCGGGCTGCTCCCCCCGGGGCCCCGGCAGAAGGCAGCGCCCGTGCGGGGCTCGGGAGTTTACGGGTCCACCCCAGAGAGGTCGCCGGGCTCATGATGGGCTAAGTGGGACCGGCCCGGCCCCCCCACGGGAGCTCCTGCCCGGCCTTTCCGCGGACACGGACGGAGGAAGCAGGAACCCACTCGGGGGGACACCTGACATCCCCCTTCAGACCTGGACGCGTCTCTAAAACGGGCCTCAGTGTGTTCTCGGCGAAAGGAAAAATGCAGCATGCTGGATTTCTCGTCATTAAGTACATTAGTTTGGAAATTTCTAAGTTATCCAATTCCCCACCCTTATCTCTAAATTTATATTCTCGTGGTAGACCCTGATCAGTAGCAGTGCGGTCTGTAGCATTGTTTTCGTGCTTCCTCACTGACGGCAGAACTAGGAATTTCTAAACCTCAGAGTAGGTTTTCAAAATAGCTCCTTCCCCCACCAACACTGGCCAGACCGATGTGCTTCACACATAGGCGGCCACTTGTGTAATTTGGGTCATTCTTTTATAGAACAAGATATTATTCATATACATCATGCCCTTAAGGACTGGATTTTTTGGTTGTTTCCTAACGAAAATGTAATGTACACAGGTGGTTATGAGTTAGAGTTTTACAACGCCATGGGTGACGGCTTAAATGATGACATCATTCTGCTGCAGATCCAGCAATGCTGGCCCAGGTCACCGGAGGGCTACACTGGTTTAACATGATCCTCTTTCCTAGCGTGCAAAGTGACTATATTCATAAGAAATTAAGATGTGAAAAAAAAATCAAATCAAACAATCATTTGAGTAATTTTGAAATTTTTTTTTTTTAATTTTATTTTTTGGCTGTGCCATGCGGCATGTGGGATCCTAGTTCCCCGACCAGGGATTGTACCCATGCCCCCGGAATTGGAAGCGCGGAGTCTTAACCACCGGACCGCCAGGGAAGTCTTTTTTTTTTTCTTTTTTTAATTTTATTTTTTTGGCCGCTCCACACGGCATGTGGGACGAAATATTTTAAAAAGCCATAAAAAGTCCATCAAGTCAACTCATGTTTGTGTCTCCCCAGAAAGTCATATTCTCTATTTTTTATAATAAGTTTTCATTGGACCTAATCTTGCCATTTTCTTTCCTCTGTTGTCCAGCATTATTACAAAATACTCTAATACTTTTTGGTTGAGTAAAAGCCTTATTGAAAATGTAACAAATATATTTTTAAATGGCATACGCAAATCTACTGGTTCAGTGGCATGCTGTATTCCTTTGCTTGTGACCCATTAAGATTCCATCCAGCTAAGGAAACTGGATGTCATTCTTTCTGGGAGACAGTTAAGACAATCACTTCGTTTACATCGCAGGAGAGAACTAATCTGAACTCGATGCGTGGGATGGGTAGAAAGAGAAGCATGAGTAGACATGAAAATAAGAATTCTGAAGGGCGATCAAATCTGACATGGCAGGAACGGAAATAAGTATGGGAAAATCAGGCTGTGATGGAATAAGCTGCCTTGGATGTAAGAGAAAACATAAAAGGCAGCTCCCTAGGAGAACGTCAGCACTGCACAGGCACACTTGCTCAGACCCAAGGAAGAGCAAGGGGCACAAACACTATCGCCAACAAAGCCACGGGGTTTTTATAGGCTGGCACCCTCCCAGCCGTGAACTTGAGAAAAGCACTTCTGAGTGCCACTGTGATTCACGGTGGAATTCTATTATTCCAACACCACACCCGTGCAGCGGGTAAGCGTGACCAAGGATTGCTCCATGTAAGCTCTCCTCAGAGACATATGGGCCAGGGAGGAGGTGAGACAAGAGCTCTAAACAAAGCCAGAGAGAAGTAACTGGTTCTGGAAAAGAGCCCAGCACCGTGCTGCAAAGTTCTCAGAAGGAGGACCTCACTTTCACCTAAAAGGATTCGGTCTTCATTTCTTAAGAAAAATTAAACTGCTAATGTTCACATTTCTACATTTTAAGAAAATGTTAGTTGTGGGCACTTCTGGGATTTGGAGATTTTGAGAACACTTGACCAGGGCAAAGGAAACATCCTTTTCATTATTTTTAAAAGCTTTTATTCTACGAAATTGCAAACAAACATGAAAGTAGAGAAATTATATGATGAACCCAGAAGGATCAATATTTTACCAATTTTTCCCAACTAGTTCCCAACAATTTTGGGGCTATCTTAAAGCAAATCTCCCATGTATCATTTCGTGCAACAAATATTAGTATGTACCCAAATGAATAAGGACTTAAAAATAACTGTACTACCATTATCCCAATGAACAAAATTAACAATAATTCCTTTTCTGAATACTGATTCCATGTGAAAATGTCCCCCCTTGTCTCAAAATGACCTTTTTACAGCCGGTTGGTTGGTATCAGAATCCAAACAAGGTTCACACACACTGCATTTACTAAACATAATTCAGATCAAACCGAATCTGTCCATCTGGGCGGCACGTACCAGGGATTTTGCATTCAACACATGGGCTCCTGAGGCGGGGTTGCCACTCCAGCACGTTGGTGGGATGGGAACCGGGACCCGGTGCTGCCCACTCGTAAGGCAGCTGAGAGGCCAGCTCTCGGAAGATGAAGAAGAAGGGGTGCGAAGTCTGGGGACAGAAACGCTGGAGCTGGTGTCAGGTCCTCACCCTCCCCTGGGCTTACCTCCCAAACCAGATGACGGACGTGGCAGCTACATTATAATCAACCTGCTGCTAATCTCCCTGGGCCCAGGGAGCCAGCGGGAAAGGCTTCTATTTCAAGGAGTCCAGGACCCCATGGAGGTGGGATGTCCACCTGGGAAAGTGGGCGTGGCTTCTGCCCCAGGCAGCAGGGCCTGCTCGGTCACTGGGACGGTCTGACCCACCAGATCTCCGGCTGCGCTTCACTTATACAGGGTCCCTGGGGGACAAAACTGATGAGGGCCTCCATGAAGGTATTGCTTGACGCGTGTAGCGGGAAATGGCCAACTCTGGTCAGCAGAGGGCGCACCTGAGTCACCACCACAGGGAATCGAGGGACCTCACTCAACTCCCAGATCTAAGTCGGTTCCAGACTCAGGGCCTCCTCAAGGAGCAGAAGCCAGGGGACCTTGGGGTCGGGGGTCCCATTACTGCAACTCTTCCTTTGAGCCCTCCCGTCACTTCCCTGGTGCCCCCGGAAACGGAAGTCCCCCAGCAGTAAAATCTAAGCGATACTCTGGCCTCAGTGAGGGGTTAGCCTGTGTGGATTCACGGTCAGAGCAAATGGCTTGCCTGAGGAGCCACTGGGGGAGCTTGGAGAGAACAAAGTGGGTTAATGGACGGCTTTGGGGAAGGAGTGTGATTGGATACGTCAGAATACACTCAAAGCATGGGAAATCATCTGTCCCACAGGAATCCCACTGCAAACGAGGCTGTTTGACAACCGTGTGACATTATGTCCCACGAGGCAAATGTCCATCTTTGTTCCTGGTCGTCTTGATGCTGACTCAGTGGGTTAAAAAAGTAAAATGGCTCTGGTGGCAGCCACAGATGCCAAGCCTGGGCTAAACCACAGGGTGTCCCCTCAACAAAGTTAATGATACAGTTCCTTGAAGGACCCAGACGACTACTTGTGGGGAGTTGATTACAATGGACCCTTTCCATAATAGAGTGGTAGATGGTTTGTCCTTACTGGAAAAGACACTTATTCTAGATTCAGATTTGCCCGCCTTACCTATCAGGCCCCTGCTGGAATCTCCCCGGAGAGAGGGTGATGTTCACTATAGCCCAGAAACGAAGAGGTCAACACAGGGGTTTGGGATCACTTAATAATACATTGACAAAGTATTTTATTTCCAGCTGGTAACTCAGCTCTGTCAAAACTGAATTTCTTCCCCCAAGAGAGAAGTACTTCCACCAGAGCCCCCAGCCCTGGCCCCGCGGACTCAGAGCCAAGGACTGCCTTTTAAACTTCCTCGTGCTCTGGAAAATGAGCGCCCAGGGAACACATGGGTGTCTTTTGTGGTCGCCGCCACCATCATTTCCCAACTGGACCAATGCGATAACCTTCCAGTCAGCCTCCTTCCTCTGCCCTCTCTCCCCAGACAGCCTTCCTCTCTGAAGCCCAGCTGGCAACGGCTTCCCGTTTCCCTCGGAACAACCCCAGCTCCTTCTCGAGACCTGCGAAGCCCCTTCTATCCAGCTTCTCTCTAACCTCCAGGCTGCACCGTCCTCTCCCATCCTTGATTCCCGAGCTCCAGGCGCCCCGGCCTTCTCACTGAACCTCAGGCACACCAAGTTCCTGCCTGCTTTGGGCATCTGGTGCTCCTTCCGCTGGGACCTCTCCTCTCTCAGATCTTCCAGGTCTCGGCTCCAACGTCACCTCCTTCGGGACATGAGGTCACCCTCCGCCGCCACTCCCACTCCTCCTCTGCCTCGTCCAGCTTCACCTTCTCCAGAACGATCATTAGTGCCTGAGTTAATCCTACTTACCCACTTACTGAATCTGTTTAAATGCTGGAAGGTAAACGCTTTGTGACGCTTTGTTCCCTGCTTTTCTCCAAATGGTGAAAGTGGTGCCTGGCTCAGAGCGGATGCTCCACTTTTACTGACTGATTTTTGACTAAGAGAGGGGAATACAGGAGACCATGGTGACTCTAAACAAGCAGGACCACTACCAGCTGAGAGCCTGGAGTGAAGGCTTGGAGCACCTCAGCTGGCAAAGACCAGCACAGGCAGGGCTCGGGGCAGAGGCTCCGGGGCAAACGAGGGGGTCAAGTCGGGCAGAGTCAGGAGTAGCACGTGTGCCTCGCAACCAGAGGCAGAGGAGAGAAGCGTCCTGTCCTGGTATCACGTGTGTATGTACACACAATATTTATGTATTTTCTATTTCCTTTCCTCCACCTCTTTCCACTAGGGAAGGGTGTGTTGCTTGGACTTACTTCTGGGCATAAACACTGACGAGGCTTTGCAGTGGGGCTGGAGCACAGATGGAGGTACTCAGAGGCCCTGGACTTGGGAGACGTTTGCAGTGACTGGTGAGCCTCTGGGTTGTTTCCCTCCACGGAAGGAGTGAGAGGGTTTTAATTAGACGTGGAATAGGTGCGTCATTGTTAAAACGATGTTCTTGTAAAAACGAATACCCTCTACCTGCTTTATCTTTCTTTACGGTGTGCCACCTGCCATGTTACAGTTCCTTGTTAATTTATCATCCCCGCACTAGAACGTGTGTGAGGTAAAGGGCTTTGCTGTGCTCATGGCTGTCACCTGGCATATGGCAGGTCCTCAACAGACACTGAATGAATGAATGAACAAATGGGGCGTCTGTCCAGAATCTACTTCTACTTCCAACACCACTTCGATTTCCTTTCAGGGAACGACCTCCCCTCCATTGTGGTCAGGGAATCCATGCACCTGCCTCCTTGTACCGAAGACAAGGGGTCCATCCCTGGAGGACCCCATCCTCCACTCTGTCCCAGTGCCCCCAGGTGGTGGACACGTCACCTGAGCTGGGGAGTTGAACCCCATCCTGGGACTTTGCCTCTTGAGTGACTTAAGAGGCAAAGACGGACAGACTGTGCCTTCCTCGGCTCCCTGCATGTGGCTCCTCGACTCCTGGGAGCAACCCTGACTGCCACCCACTTCCTAGACAGGTTCCCAGCCACCCCATCAATTCTGGGAACACCTGACACCCTTCCCAGACGTTCTCTTTTGCTCCAACTAGGTAGAGCTGGTTTTTGTTGCTACTCAACAAAAGAACACTAAACTCAAAACAAAACAAAACACAGAAGGTGCAGAAATAAGCTGTTTGTATGAGTACAGGGTTAGAAGAAAAACCATCTATATTCCTACCCGCCTAACTACACTATTTTCACTTTTGCATATTTTGCAAAGGTAAACCTTTGATCACACGTGGACACGCCATATACGGCTGCAATCATGGTATGTTATGGGTTGAATTGTGTTCCCCCTGCGCCAAAGGATGCTAAAATTCTAACCCCCAGTACCAGTGACTGTGGTCTTATTTGGAAATAAGGTCTCAGTAGATGATCAAGCTGAGATGCGATCATTAAGGTGGGCCCTGATTCAACAGGACGCTATGTGAAGATGAAGGCAGAGATAAGGGAGATGCATCCAGATGCCGAGGCACAGGGGACCCAAGGCCACCAGGAGCCAGAAGAGAGGCCGGCAGAGGGTCCCCCTCAGGCCTCGGAAGGAACTCACCCTGCTTCCAGCCTCTAGAACTGAGACAATTCATTCCTGCTGTTTAAGGCACCTGGTTTGTGGTACTTTGTGACGGCAGCCCTAGCAAACGAACACAACATTATTTCTCTTTTTCTCACTTTAGTATTACATCGGTCATTTTCCACGTTGTTACGGGCTTTCCCTAATGATGCTGTAAACTATCTGCAAGTGGTCGCCCATATGACACTGCACTATCCCACTGAAAGTGGACATTTCCATTGTTTCAACTTTTTTTCCATCGCAAGTAACGTTTTGAAGGCATCGTGTGCTCGCAGCCTTTTCTCTCCTTTTGAACAACTTTCTCAAAACGCATCACCAGACGCTGACGACTGGGCTGGAGAGAAGCAACTGCTGTGCAGAAGGATGATGGTGCATTTGTCTCCCAGGGTCCCCAGGGCAGTGGGTTTTGAATCTGGAGTGGAATGAACGTTGCCTATGTAAAGGGAAGGAAGGGGAATCTGTTTGGGCAGAGCGAGTGAGACAGCCGGGCGGTGAGTGAGCGCCGGAGGAGACGTGAGAGGAGCAGACCGTGGCGGGCAGGAGGCAGAGAGCCTGCAAACGCGCTTAAGGGGCTGAGACTCCATTCCAGTGACGCCGGGGAAAGTTCACAGGGAAACAGCAGTAAGAACTGAACAGGAACCCTGACCAGCGTGGGCGGAAGTCTGGCCTGAGGAGGTGGCGGGGGAGCCGGAGGGGCAGGGGCCCCGGGACGAGAGGGAGTGCGATCCCAGGGGCCCCACCTGCTCGGCCGAGAGGACCACACAAGCAAGAGATGCTCGAAAACTCCCTCGACCTCCAGCTGCTCCCCGGTTCCTCTCTCCTTTTCACCCTGTCTGACGAGAGTCCAGCCTGGATTCCTCCTGAGGCAGAAGCCAGGCGGCACCACGTGGAGGACAGACATTCCCTCACCCTCGCCGTTCACGACTCCCTGACCGCCCAGCGCCGGGCGCGGCCCTCCCAGGACACCCTCTGCCACCATTTCTGGGTCACAATCCATCAGCGACCTTCTCGTCACCATCTCCATCCTCTAGTCACCTTCTCCATCCTCTTCAGGGGGAGTATGAGTGGAGCCTCACCCCGCCTGTTCCCCTTCTCTTCTCCACCCTCTGTGGTCCCCCCTCCACTCCCTCTCCCTGAAATGTAAAGTGGCACCGAGTGACGCCCTCGGCCTCCTTCAAGTCTCTGGAAAGAACGCTCCTTAAATCCCGCCCCTTCTCGCGGCTCGGCTCCGGTCACCACCGTCACGTGGAGGTCGTGCCCGCTGGCCGGTGGGCGGCACCGCTGCCCAGAACCCAGGCGTCCGAGCGCCCCGTCCGTCACTCACGCTCACCGCACGACGCTCCTTTTCAACGGTTAAGAGAGTAAACCCGGCAACCGAAGGTCTGGTCACTGGCAGTCTGCTGGGTCTCTTTAGAGCCAGCACAGTCCAGTGGTTAAAAACATGGGCCTGTAGTGAAAATTCTATCTGACTGTAGATTCCCGTCCCTTCTCTGCCACATCCTGGGTGGTTCTCCTATTTGCACTTGGGGTTCCTGGTCTGTAAAAGGAGGGTAACAACAGCATCTGCCAGAGCATGGAGTTCGCACAGTCAGACGAACTAACCAGCAGAGCACATGGGGCGGTGTCCGCCCCACGGTAAGCGCCGTCCTATTCCTGCCCCGTGTGCCCGGCCAGGCCCCTGTCCAGCTAGCGGGCTGGCTCGGACGTCAGCGTGCTCTCTCAGGAACCTGAATCATTCCATAAATTCAGGTCAGCTAGTATTTACCGGGTAAGAACTAAGGTAGCATATGAACAACTCTATTAGATAAAAAAACTCTTCCGTGCTGCTCAAACAGTACTGGTGAATCTCAAACACCCAGAAAGAGCTTTGAAAGTCAGGTTAAGACAAATGCTCCCCGGGAGCCCATTCACGGTCAGGAGCTCATTCCTCCACAGTAGGAACTCGGTCCCCAGACCTTCTCAAGGTCAGGGTCACCGTGATGGCTCAGAGCCCACAGGGCACCCTCCCTGGACAGGGGGCGATACGCCGGCCCCTGCAGGGGCAGCTCCTGACACCCGGTGAGTCTTCCCCACCCCGGGCCCAGGGCAGGCGGACGGGGCGCAGCGGCCCGGGCTCCTGCGTTGAATGGAGACCGCCCGGTGGAGGACTCCACCCCCACCTCCGGGAGCGGACCAGGGAGGCCCGCGAGACTCACTGTTGGATGCTCTCATGAGCCGCCGGCGTCCCACGCGGTCCAGCCCGATGGGGGTGCTCTGGGAGAAGACGCACGGCCGCAGCCGGGCCGACACCGCGCGGTAGGGCGGCACCTGGTGCGTGGGCACGGGCGGCCGGGCAGCCGGCTGCAAAGGAAAGGAGAGGCGGTGAGAAGGGGCAGGAAGTAGGGGCCCCGGGAGCTCAGCATCCTCACCTCGTGGCCCCGATCACAGCCCGGGCCGGGCTGCACAAGCTCAAGGACGACCTTCCTCTAACCGGAAACCCCAGTGCCGACCCCTCAGGGCATCACGTTTTGGCCACCTGCCAGGACACACCCTCGGGGGACACTCAGGAAAGGCCAGCGTGGAGCAGGGGAAGCCGGGGGAGGAAGTGGTGCCCCACCTCCGCCCGGCAACCCCCAGGGAAGCAGAGGCAACGCCAGCGCCCGCGGCCCCCGCCCTACACCCACCCGCAGGCAGGGGCCAGCGTTTGCGGAGCACGGCTCTCGTTCACCTGAACTAACAGGGCAGTGGAGGCGTGTCTAAGAGGACAGTTGGTTTTCCACAAATTTAGAATCAGCTGTATGCCCTTGTGACCTTCCACATGAATTGTCCCTACAACTACACTCAAGGCCAAGTCGGTCCCTGCTTTCCGTAGGTTTTCTCAGGATTTTTCTACCCAGTTCCCTAAATGAGCTTATTAGAGTGCACAAAATTATCTTACTCCATTTCTTTCGGACGCTCTGAAGTGAAAAAATGTCTGTAATGCTTTAGATCTCCCCTAGGCTGTGTTTCAAGTTAAAATAGATTACAGTTTGCTTTCGTTCAGAATTATTTCTTGTGTGGCACTGGTGACATATTGGTGAGCAGAGCCGCCTTCCAGAATTATTTCCTAGCATGCAGAGCATCTTAACACAACAAAAAGTCTGAGGTATTCTTCAACATAATTTTTTACCTTAAGAATTCAGTTCAGTTTAGTTCAATTAAGCAAGAGGTTTTTGGGTATTTGCTATAAATAAGCATTGTGCTGGGCTTATAGGGAGAATGTAAACATAAAATCCAATACCAATATAGAATTGCCCTTTTAAGAGAATTTATGGGCTGTGATATCAACTAGCAAGTTAAAAAAAAAATGAAACTGGCACTTAGTCATGTATGGTTCTGTGAACCCTGGACCATGGCTGGGGTATGAGTCTCACCAGGTAACAGAAACTCCTTTGGAACAGGGCCTTTATTTAAATGTTTTGTAGCTTCAAAGGGCTCTCTGGGTAATTGATAAACACCTGTTGAATTACTAAAGTATACTAAGGGAATAATAGTAAGATTTTAATCTATTGTCAAAACAGTTACTGCTGCAACTGACGTGTAAAGAGTAAGAAAAGCTGTAACTGACGTGTAGAGTAAGAAAATGGTAGAAAAAATTATTTTCTCATCTCTAGAAAAAAATGGGTTTATTTTCTTCGTATCTTTACATTTTAAGGATAAGCGACACTTTCTCTTTCCAGATTTCTTCTTTCAGGAAGCTCACTAAATATGCAAGGCTACTTTCCCCAGACGATTCAGAACAAACAGCGAACCAGCTTCCCGTATTATTCAAGATCCCAGAAAGACAGAGGATTAGTAAGAGACATCCATATGTCAGTGGGTTAGTTCTAATTCATGCATGTTTTCAAAGTCAGGAAGAAAAGGCTGTGAGCAGATGACGTCATCCTCGAGGCAGAGAGAAGAAAGGAAAGCGTTAAGTTTCCTGGTAAGTTTGCAGCCAGAGGACAGAGGCCAGGCGGCTGGAGGGCTAAGTGGCTTTGGTGGCAGCGTGCCCGGGCTTACTTGGGGCAGAATGGCCTCCCCGTCCTCCGCCTGGCTGCTCCCATAGAAGCCGACCCCGCCGATCACGGAGATGGGGCGTCTTCTCGGCGCCCCCCGGGGGCAGCCCCCAGCAGGGGTCTGGTCTGCAGGGTCGATGGGGGCCCCGCTGGGCTGGTGGTCACCGTCCTCAGTGTCCTCTTTCTGGGGGTCTACGGCGATCGAGTCTTCAGGGATGGACAGACTTAGGCTGACCGGCTGGCCGTAGTCAGAGAGTGGTCGGGGCCTTGGCCTCCTCCCGGGTGCACATCTCCTCCTGGGGACCCTCTGAGCCTCCGGCCTCTCTTCCTCTGGTGCGGAGGTCCGCCTCCAGGACCCCTCAGTCACAACCTTTTCAAATGCGAACAAGTTAGGTGAGGGCGACTTCCAGGAGGGTAGAGGAAAGGTACGAGCCAGGCATCCCCGACCCCTCCCCAGCCCCCCAAGTTGTTTGCATACCAGAAAGATGTGAGACGTGGATGAGAAGAAGCAAACCCGTCTTTAATCAGAGGCTGAATTAAAACCCTAATTTCATTAGTGATGTTTGGTGACCCATGATGAGCCATGATACAAGATACTAAGAAAATCAGCACCACGGTGAGTTAATAAAAATGACTTTTAACTACAGCGGGTGTCTCCCCAAATATACATAACAACAGGCGGGGTAACGCAGGCCCGTAGGAGAAATGGCCCTAAGGCTGCACTGTGCAACCTGAGGCACCTTCTCTCAGCTACGTTCACAGACAGAAGGTGCTTCGAGAGGATGGAGTCTGGGCTGCTCAGCACGATACTCACGCCTGGGGACTCAGTCTGCTGGGGCGAGTACTGAACTAGGGGCTCCAAGGACGAGATCAGCCGACTAACCGGCCGTGTGCGCTGGGACTAGTCACCACTAACCTGTCAGGAGCTCAGATTCCAGACTAGACAATCCCACAGGGGGAGAGTCTGCAGCCCTGAAGTCGGCAAGACTGTCTAAGTTTTCAAGTAACTTTTTCAGAGGCAAGGCAACGCACTAGGGAAAAGACCACGAGGTGTGGAAATGGGCAGACTTCTGTGTGAACCCGGCTGGGCCCCCAGCTGGCTCTGTAGGCCCAGGCAAGGTGCCTCAGGTCTGCAGGCCTGCCTCTGCCCCGTCCCCTCCTGGGTCCTGGGAGGATGAGCCGAGACCACGGTGAGCCAGAGGGCCGCCCACATCGGCCCTGGGGGATCGCTGCTCGTAAAACACTGTGCCAGGGAACAACCGTCCCAGGCCTCAGCCCACCCGGAGAGGAGCTCTTCCTCCGCGGATCCTCCAAGTCTGGGCTCAGGGGAGGCCGCTGCGGGCTCTGTGGGAGGGAGGGGGGCAGCGGAGCGTGCAGGCGCAGGCGCAGTCCCGCGAGCCCCGTGCCCTCCGCTCCTGCATCCCGAGACGTTCCGTAATGACCAAGTGAAAGCAGGACACAGCCCAGCCCGGGGAGGGCTGGGCTAACCAGGCAAGTCACGTGACTGCAGGGCAGGCAGAGCGGGCCACCCTGGCTGAGCGCCCAGCGGGGCGGATGTCCCGCTGCAGCCCTGCCCTGAGCACTGGCCCAAGGACTCTGGGCTCTCGCCAGTCAGTGGCAACTGAGACCAGAAATGCAGGTCCCGTATTTCCAAGCTGAGACCCGGGGAAGCGAGGTGACTTGCCCAGGGCCACGCAGCCAGCTAGCGGCAACAGAGACACCAGGTATGGGCCTTGTAACCTCTGTCCCCACTAAGCCACGACACTTCCCATATAGCAAGTCACCTCTGCTAGAGAGACAGAGGGCTCTAGCAAACACTACTCCCTTGCTACCTGCCGATTCGATTCTTACAGCTTGGACCACTATCTTTAATTCAAGTCACCAGGGATGGGGTCCAGAATACACCACTGTAGCATAAACACCATTTTGAGTGCAAGGCACTTAAGAAGAGGATTTTCTTCTGCGTGAAAGCAGAGCTCAGTTGTTGTAAGTCCCCTCCCTTGGGACGGGATTCTCTTTCTTCCAGCCAGGGAAGAATGACTTGTCACTGAGAGGAGAAGCCCTCACCGAAACAGACACAGGCACAAAACTATCCTGTCTCCCAGCTGTTCACCTACAGGCCCCTTATCTTTCCTAAAAGTCACTTGTTTTCCCGCAAGTGCCTTTCTCCACCTCCTTTCCCCTATTAAGATGTTCTGTAAGCTCCTAGTGCTAACCACTTCCTGGAGTCACATTTTCCTGTGAACTCCCACTTACTCACACGAATAAAAATCTGTCTTTTGTCAGTTTAATTCGCACATCTCCAGAAAAGAAAGTATAAGAGGGTGTATTAAAACATTTTCCTCTGACACCGTGGGAAAATATGAGAATAATCATGGAAAAGTTAATATTGTTTTTTTGCAGTACATACATATAAAAAACAGGCTATTATGGATTATTTAACTCAATTACTAAATCAAACGGCACAGACAACTTAAGCACACAGTGAGAATAAACCCATTTATATCATCACCCAGTGATAAAAAGGTTTGGAAACAACATGCTAGAAAAACAGTACAACAAAATTGCAGGCGATAAAGTGGTCACAAATCTATGTGCAGTTGTTGTTTTTGTTGGTGGTGGTGGGGTTTTGTGGGTGTTTTTTTTTTTTTTTTTTTTTTTTGCACGTATGCAACCTGCAGCCTGCTTTCCTCATTGATGCCAAAAAAAAAAAAAAAAAAGAGAGACAGAGAGAAAGAGACATGGGTTTAGGAAAACCAGCAGTTGTCTTAGTTCTCAGGTAACAAATCCTTCTGAGAGCAAACAGGCTCCAGGAAGTGATGGGGGCGGGTAAAGCAAGGCGTGCAGAGGGCAGGAAATCAGACACTGATTGTGTAAACCCTCGTGCCCACAGGGCAGCACGAGGAGAACCAACTGTGATTCTTGTGTGATACATCAGCACCGTACAGCCCCACGCGAGACCTGAAAGGAGAAAACATGCCTTCTGAGTGGTACCGAATGTCCCAGGAGGTGCAGAAATTAGTTAATAGAATCATAATATATAAAACTGAAATGTCCATTTTATTCAAAGCAAAAGTACAGAGGGAGGGACAGAGGGATGGGGGGCAATCCCTCAGATTTAAGCTCACATTCAAACAGTGAGGCTTTGCCAGAAGACAGGTACATTCAAATAAAACAAATGTGAACTTTCCTGCAAATTCTAAAGCTGAATCTTCTTTTAGCAAACATTATGTGCTTCTGAAATACACCCTTGGTTCGTCCCGGGGAACACAGCTTGAGTGCGACTCTTCCCGGAAATACAAACACCCAGCAAAGGACGCTCCGCACCCAACGAGCCAGGACCTACCCCAGACTCTGCTACAGGCAGTGGCCCCAGACGCTCTGAAGGGACAGCAGGTGACCACATCCATGCCCTCCAATAGTTTTTTCCTGCTTTAAAGACACTCTCATTGGGTGTAAGTGGCTGGGCTGGAGCTCTGTTGGTCCAGGTTCTCCTCGCAGCCCAGCAGCCCAGCGCAGACCCACCCGGGACCAATTCACACCCAAGTCACCAACGTCTGTGAACAGACCTGTCCGTGGCCTCGTTAATTCTTGCTTCCCAGCATAGTTTTAAAATACTTTCCCTAGTTGGGGGGCGGTTTGCATTTTTTTCTTCTATGCAAGATTCCCTCCTTTACGTTACAAAAGTAAAAGCCAAAATAGATCTCATTACCTCTGCTTAGACACTTCAAAACATATTTTGAAACCACAGTGAAAAGTGAATCGTTAACCTGAGGGAAAAACCCTGATCCCACACACGTCCCTTCAGGACCCCGTCTAACATGAGTCTCCAGGACCGACAGCAAGAGCTGGGGTTGAACTGTGTCCCCTGAAGATCTACTGGGAGTCCTCACCCCCATACCTGTGAATTTGACCATAGTGGCAGGTACGGAGTCTGTAGGTGCAGTGGAGTTAAGATGAGGTCATACTAGTAGATGAGCCCTAATCCAACGGCTGGTGTCCCTAGAAGAAGAGGGAAATTTGGACACAGAGACAAGAGGAAGAAAGACGTGAGGCCCGAGGCAGAGATCAGAGCCACGCACCAGTGAGCCGAGGCCCCGCAGGGAACCCCGAGGCTGGAAGAGGCAGGGGGTCCACCTCTTGGGCTTACAGGGGTGGAGCCCTGCCTGCCCAGCCATGACTGCAGACATCTGGCCTCCGCAGCAACGAGGATAAATGTCAGCTGTCTTACCCCCCGTGGTAATTTGTTACAGTAGCTCCAGGGAAGCAGCACAGCAAGGTAACTCAGAAGAAAATATTACAGGCAAGCATATTCAGACTGTGTGAAGATTAAAAAATAAAATAAACTAGAGCAAGGAGACTTTCCTCTGGATGAGCCAGAGGTACTGTGAAGATGCAGATGAACACAATGAGCAAAGTCAGGTTTTCACAGGTTGTCAGGGTCCTGGGTTCCACGGGGGACCCAGCACAGGCGCCGGGGCTGGAGGGGGAAGGAAAAGCATCTTGACAATGAATGTGGCAGACTGTGGAACAAGGGTAATGACAGCTGTGACTCTGGAACACCTGTGACCTGCTGGAACCACACCAGGCGCGTCACCGTATTTAATCTTCACAACCACCCTACGAGGTAGGGGCCACATTTTACTGATCAGGACACTAGGGCTACAATAAATAAAATTCCCTGCTCACGTTACTAGAGCCAGAAAGGGGAGGGGCCCATTTTATACCCCGGTCTGTCTGATTTCAAAATTTCTGTCTTTTCTGCTCGGCCACCTGCATCCAAGGCATGTACCGTTACAGAAGGAAAACAGAACTCTGTAGGTTTTCCAGCCCTTGGCTGTTGAGTGTTTCGAGGGAGCGGAGAGGAGACGGCAGTTATGAGAGGCTCTGATAACTGTGCCTGGGGAACCCACAGACCGCTTCTCAAAATCTCATTTTAAATGCATAAGATAAGATAAAAAGTATATTCCATCAACAGATGGAGGGATAAAGAAGATGTGATACACACACACACACACACACACAATGGAATACTATTCAGCAGTAAAAAAAGAATGAAATTCTGCCATTTGCAGCAACATGGATAGACCTAGAGAATATCATACTAAGTGAAGTAAGTCAGACAGAGAAAGACAGATACTGTATGATATCACTTCTATGTGGAATCTCAAAAATAAAACAAAACTAGTGAATAGAACAAAAAAGAGACCCACAGAAAGAACAAACTAGTGGTTACCAGTGGGGGGGAGGGGCAAGATAGGGGGAGGGGATTAAGAGACATAAACTACCATATATAAAATAAATTAGCTGCAAGGATATATTGTACAACACAGGGAATACAGCCAATATTATATAGTAACTATAAATGGAATATAACCTTTGAAAATTGTGAGTCACTATGTTATATACCTGAAATTTATGTACTATTGTACCTCAACTATACCTCAATGAAAAAAATATATACACATTAAACATTTACAGAAAAAAAGACAGATAGTATTATGAATGAAGCTGATTATTTTGAAATGCAATTTTCAAAATATTAAAAGAATCTTGATATAGTAGTATAGGTAATATGAATTAAGAGGACTGGAGATGGGTCTAAAAGCTGTCACACTTTGAAGTACTGTACTGAGGAGTACAAGATATTTTAAGAATATCAGCAAAAACTGTCGTAAGATGTGAAAAAGATCTGTGATTTCCATGGTGATTATATCACAGGTGTTGCTAAAATTGCTCTGGTTTGATGCCTACATTCATAATAGAAGGAAATGCTATCTTTTAGTGAGAAAATAGTGAAAATAATAAAATCCCCACTTCCTGATTTCCACTGATGTAGTCCTTGGATGAACATAAGTTAAAACCTCCTAGTTTAAAATGCTGGAGAGGGTGTGGAGAAAAGGGAACCCTGCTACACTGTTGGTGGGAATGTAATTTGGTGCAACCACTATGGAGAACAGTATGGAGGTTCCTCAGACAACTAAAAATAGATTTATCATATGATCCAGCAATCCCACTCCTGGGCATGTAGCCAGACAACTATAATTCAAAAAGATACATGCACCCCTATGTTCATAGCAGAACTATTCACAACAGCCAAGACATGGAAGCAACCTAAACGTCCATCAACAAATGAATGGATAAAGAAGATGTGGTACCTATATACAATGGCATACTACTCAGCCATAAAAAAGAATGAAATAATGCCATTTGCAGCAACATGGATGGACCCAGAGATTATCATACAAAATGAAGTCAGAAAGAGAAAGACAAATACCATATGATATCACTTATATGTGGAATATAAAATATGACATAAATGAACCTATCTAGGAAACAGAAACAGAATCATGGACATAGAGAACAGACTTGTGGTTGCCATGGGGGAGGGTGGGGAGGGTGGGGAGGGGAGGGATGGAGTGGGAGTTTGGGGTCAGCAGATGCAAACTATTACATATAGAATGGATAAACAACAAGGTCCTACTGTGGAGCACAGGGAACTATATTCAATATCGTGTGATAAACCATAATGGAAAAGAATATTTTAAAAATGTAAATATATATATGTATATCTGATTCACTTTGCTGTACAACAGAAATTAACACAACATTGTAAATCAACTATACTCCAATAAAAAAAAACAACTCCTAGTTTACATAATATCACTTCAGAGTAGCCTGTGGGACCAGTGGTGGGCTCCAACTCCAGAAAATGACATTTTAGACCTTATCTATTATAAAATCAAAATACTAGCATCTCACTGTTTAGATAAATGCTACACATCATTACCTTATTTCCCTTAAGTGAACATGAATGTGTCATAATAAAAAAGCACCTGTGCAGGCCCGTTATATTCGGCTCGGGAGAGTCCCGGGAATGGGGTGTGTTGTCAACACGTGTCCTAGGAATTTAAGTGAGGAGGGAACTCATAAGATCCCAGATCAACTACCATATTTTGAGAAGCTGAAGGCAAGAACAAGGACATATTTACACATTTAGAAAGAGAAAAGTTTGAGCCCTAATACCATTTTTTCCCTTTTTTGGTTACTTTTAAGACCAAAGGGATAATATCTTACACTTACATAAAAATTATTTTCCCCCCAGTGTTACTGAGATAGAATTGACATACAGCACCGTCTAAGTTCACGGTGTGCAACATAACGACCTGACTCACGTATGTTGTGAAATGATCACCACAGCAAGTTTGGTTAACGTCTGTCATCTCATACAGATACAAAAAAAGAAGGAAAAAGAACTTTCTCTTCCCCCGTGAACTTTTAGGGTCACTCTCTTAGCAACTTTCAAACTTACTGAACAGCAGGGTTGACAAGCGTCACCACTGTGTCCACCCCTGCGGCTTATTTATCTCATCAGCCCACATCCGTCCACGTGCGGCCCACCTGCCCTGTGACCCCTTCCCCTGCCGGCGGCGAGCACAGCGCTTCTGCCGCCCCCTCCATCCCCCGCCCCCCGGTCCCGCCCGCAGCCTCTCACCTCCGCTGGCTTCTCTGCTCCCTTCCTGCTCTCTCTTCTCCTCCGAGCCCGCAACTTTCCCTTCACCCATCACACCTGGACCTCAAATAGAATCGGCTTTGTTTCATGTACGGAATCCTACTTGGTTTCTGGTCCTTAGTCTTTAGGACAAGCAGTGCAATAGCCTTTCTCTCTCCGCAGCTGCCTTTTCTCTTACTGTCCTTAGCGGTAGGAGTTGGGGATCATCCTGGCAGGTGAGTCGCAGTGGACACACCTCCCACCACACAGGCTTCCTAACCCAAACCCCGAACTCCTTCAGGGGGTCGTGGATCTTTTCTGACATCACTTAGGTGAGATAAGGAACAATCAAGTGTTGAAGAGGGACTTCTGTAAGAGCGAAAACGCCCAAGGAAGGAGGAGCGGGGAGGGGCAGCCGCTGACTCGGTTCTGAAATAAGTGGCCAAACGCCCTCCGCTTAGCGAACGACCCCCTAAAACCATGCCTGTTCCCTGGCTCAGCTCCACCCGCCACTGGCTTCTCCGGTTCAGGGCCATCTTGGGAGGGGACAGGCATCAACTCGTCTCTCCCCTCCTCAGGCCCCAGGTTTGGACTCAGCCTGGCTCTGGATGGGCCTGAGCAAGAATGAGATGGGAAAGTAGAACGTACTTTACTGGGTTATTCCTTCCCCAGATTTTCTACAGGCAAAGCAGCTATGAATGCGGGAATGAATGTACATTCTACATTCTTACCACTGTGCTGCAGCTGTGATTTCAGATGCCAGGTTCTAAGCTGTAAGAATCTTTAGTGGCTGTCAGAATTCCAACAGCAAATGAAACGCAAATGGCCAGCCAAAAGCTGTTCTGATTTTTATGGAATGGGATGATACGTGCATCAGTAATTTTGACGTAGCTTTTAAAAATTCGAAAAAAAAAAAAAAAAAGAGAGAGAGAAACGCAACGAAACTATTGTAATCTGGAAAGCAGTGGCCTTGTCCCTTGGATTCAGGCCATTTATTTAAAATACATAAGCAATTAATGCTTCTCGTCTCCCTGGACAGCACAGTGGTGGTAGTAGATACTTCACTTGTCCTAACATGTGGAAAATTGATGATAAAATGTGCCGAAATGAGTTTGTGAGCCTACGGACTTTGTAACTTGTTTGACAGGCAGAATAGGTAACTCATTAAAAATGCAAAATTAACACGCATGCGGACGCTTAATTTACTACTGATTGTCCAGTTCTCCGAGCATAAAAAAACCCTTAATAGTAACTATGAAAAATCTGGGCTCTGGAAGTCCCCCCTCCCCTGCCTTTGTAATAATCATTCACAGGAATTCCATTTCTGGGCTTAACTAAAACCCCACCATCCTACCATCTCAGAATCAACAGCAGCACAATGCTAGTTTGACATTCAGGTAGAGAAATGATAGAATTGTAGGTTGTTCTTTTACGTGTGGACTCATGAAAAGTGAAGAGACAGTTTAAAGCCATCATATTATGAAATAAATGCACATAATGATTCCACCTTAAAACGTATTTTATCTGAAACACATGTTGAAGAATAGAGAGGTCTACTCAAACTTTTCTTCTTTCAATTAATAAAAAGTATGATTTTGTAAAAATGAACTTGCTTTCCTCTTTAGAAATTGTTTAATGGTTGAGGACAACTGAATATTCCAAATTCAAGAACCATGTTTTGGAGCTGAATATGTCAGAAGCCCACTGTTTTTCTAAACCTTTTTTTTTTTCTAACATCTTTATTGGAGTATAATTGCTTTACAATGGTGTGTTAGTTGCTGCTGTATAACAAAGTAAATCAGCTATACATATACATATATCCCCATATCCCCTCCCTCTTGCGTCTCCCTGCCACCCTCCCTATCCCACCCCTCTAGGCGGACACAAAGCACCGAGCTGATCTCCCTGTGCTATGCGGCTGTTTCCCACTAGCTAGCTATTTTACATTTGGTAGTGTATATATGTCCATGCCAAGCTCTCACTTTGTCCCAGCTTACCCTTCCCCTTCCCCGTGTCCTCAAGTCCATTCTCTACGTCTTCATCTTTATTCCTGTCTTGCCCTTAGGTTCTTCAGAACCTTTCTGGGTTTTTTTTTAGATTCCATATATATGTGTTAGCATACGGTATATGTTCTTCTCTTTCTGACTTACTTCATTCTGTATGATAGTCTCTAGGTCCATCCACTTTACTACAAAACTCAATTTCGTTTCTTTTTATGGCTGAGTAATATTCCATTGTATATACGTGCCACATCTTTTTTTTTTCAAACTTCTACTCTTTTTATACAGCAGGTTCTTATTAGTCATCCATTTTATACGTATTAGTGTATATATGTGAATCCCAATCTCCCAATTCATCACACCACCACCTGCCACTTTCCCCTCTTGGGGTCCATACGTTTGTCCTCTACATCTGTGTCTCTATTTCTGCCCTGCAAAACGGTTCATCTGTACCATTTTTCTAGGTTCCACAAATATGCGTTAATATACGATATTTGTTTTTCTCTTTCTTACTTCACTCTGTATGACAGTCTCTAGATCCATCCACGTGTCTACAAATGACCCAATTTCGTTCCTTTTTACAGCTGAGTAATATTCCATTGTATATATGTACCACAACTTCTTTATCCATTCGTCTGTCGATGGGCATTTAGGTTGCTTCCATGACCTGGTTATTGTAAACAGTGCTGCAATGAACATTGGGGTGCATGTGTCTTTTTGAATTATGGTTTTCTCAGCATATATGCCCAGTAGTGGGATTGCTGGGTCATATGGTAATTCTATTTTTAGTTTCTTAAGGAAACTCCATACTGTTCTCCATAGTGGCTGTATCAATTTACCTTCCCACCAACAGTGCAAGAGGGTTCCCTTTTCTCCACACCCTCTCCAGCGTTTGCTGTTTGTAGAATTTCTGATGATGCCCATTCTAACTGGTGTGAGGTGATACCTCACTGTAGTTTTGATTTGCATTTCTCTAATAATTAGTGATGTTGAACAGCTTTTCATATGTCTTCTTTGGAGAAATGTCTATTTAGGTCTTCTGCCCAGTTTTTGATTGGGTTGTTTGTTTTTTTAAAATTGAGCTGCGTGAGCTGTTTATATATTTTGGAGATTAATCCTTTGTCCCTTGATTCGTTTGCAAATATTTTCTCCCATTCTGAGGGTTGGCTTTTCCTCTTGTTTGTAGTTTCTTTGCTTTGCAAAACCTTTTAAGTTTCATTAGGTCCCATTTGTTTATTTTTGTTTTTATTTCCATTGCTCTAGGAGGTGGATCAAAAAAGATCTTGCTGTGATTTATGTCAAAGAGTTTTCTTCCTATGTTTCCCTCTAAGAGTTTTATAGGGTCTGGTCTTACATTTAGGTCTCTAATCCATTTTGAGTTTATTTTTGTGTATGGTGTTAGGGAGTACTCTAATTTCATTCTTTTACATGTAGCTGTCCAGTTTTCCCAGCACCACTTATTGAATAGACTGTCTTTTCTCCACTGTATATCTTTGCCTCCTTTATCAAAGATAAGGTGACCATATGTGCGTGGGTTTATCTCTGGGCTTTCTATCCTATTCCATTGATCTATATTTCTGTTTTTGTGCCAGTACCATATTGTCTTGGTTACTGTAGCTTTGTAGTATAGTCTGAAGTCAGGGAGTCTGATTCCTCCAGCTCTGTTTTTTTCCCTTAAGACTGCTTTGGCTATTCGGAATCTTTTGTGTCTCCATACAAATTTTAAGATTTTTTTGTTCTAGTTCTGTAAAAAATGCCAGTGGTAATTTGATAGGGATTGCATTGAATCTGTAGATTGCTTTGGGTAGTAGAGTCATTTTCACAATGTTGATTCTTCCAATCCAAGAACATGGTATATCTCTCCATCTGTTGGTATCATCTTTAATTTCTTTCATCAGTGTCTTATAGTTTTCTGCATACAGGTCTTTTGTCTCCCTAGGTAGGTTTATTCCTAGGTATTTTATTCTTTTTGTTGCAATGGTAAATGGGAGTGTTTCCTTAATTTCTCTTTCAGATTTTTCATCATTAGTGTATAGGAATGCAAGAGATTTCTGTGCATTAATTTTGTATCCTGCAACTTTACCAAATTCATTGATTAGCTCTAGCAGTTTTCTGGTGGCATCTTTAGGATTCTCTATGTACAGTATCATGTCATCCACAAACAGTGACAGTTTTATTTCTTCTTTTCCAATTTGTATTGCTTTTCTTTTTCTTCTCTGATTGCTGTCACTAGGACTTCCAAAACTATGTTGAGTAATAGTGGCGAGAGTGGACATCCTTGTCTTGTTCCTGATCTTAGAGGAAATGTTTTCAGTTTTTCACCATTAAGAATGATGTTTGCTGTGGGTTTGTTGCATATGGCCTTTATTATGTTGAGGTAGGTTCCCTCTATGCCCACTTTCTGGAGAGTTTTTATCATAAATGGGTGTCGAATTTTGTCAAAAGCTTTTTCTGCATCTATTAGGATGATCATACGGTTTTTCTTCTTCAATTTGTTAATACGGTATATCACATTGATTGATTTGCGTATATTGAAGAATCCTTGCATCCCTGGGATAAATCCCATTTGATCATGGTGTATGATCCTTTTAATGTGCTGCTGGATTCTGTTTGCTAGTATTTTGTTGAGGATTTTTGTGTCTATATTCATCAGTGATACTGGTCTGTAATTTTCTTTTTTTGTAGTATCTTTGTCTGGTTTTGGTACCAGGGTGATGGTGGCCTTGTAGAATGAGTTTGGGAGTGTTCCTCCCTCTGCTATATTTTGGAAGAGTTTGAGAAGGATAGGTGTTAGCTCTTCTCTAAATGTTTGATAGAATTCGCCTATGAAGCCATCTGGTCCTGGACTTTTGTTTGTTGGAAGATTTTTAATCACAGTTTCAATTTCATTACTTGTGATCTGTCTGTTTATATATTTATATTTCTTCCTGGTTCAGTCTTGGAAGGTTATACCTTTCTAAGAGTTTGTCCATTTCTTCCAGGTTGTCCATTTTATTGACATAGAGTTGCTTGTAGTAGTCTCTTACGATGCTTTGTATTTCTGCAGTGTCCATTGTAACTTCTCCTTTTTCATTTCTAATTTTATTGATTTGAGTCCTCTCCCTCTTTTTCTTGATGAGTCTGGCTAAAGGTTTCTCAATTTTATTTTTCTTCTCAAAGAACCAGCTTTTAGTTTTATTGATCTTTGCTACTGTTTTCTTTGTTTCTATTTCATTTATTTCTGCTCTGATCTTTATGATTTCTTTCCTTACACTAACTTTGGGTTTTGTTTGTTCTTCTTTCTCTAATTGCTTTAGGTGTAAGGTTAGGTTGTTTGAGATTTTTCTTGTTTCTTGAGGTAGGATTGTATTGCTATAAACTTCCCTCTTATAACTGCTTTTACTTTATCCCATAGGTTTTGGGTCATCGTGTTTTCATTGTCATCTGTTTCTAGTTATTTTTTGATTTCCTCTTTGATTTCTTCAGTGATCTCTTGGTTATTAAGTAGTGTATTGTTTAGCCTCCATGTGTTTGCATTTTTTACAGATTTTTTCCTGTAATTGATATCTAGTCTCATAGCATTGTGGTTGGATAAGATACTTGATACGATTTCAATTTTCTTAAATTTACCAAGGCTTGATTTGTGACCCAAGATATGATCTATCCTGGAGAATGTTCCATGAGCACTTGAAAAGAAAGTGTATTCTGCTGTTTTTGGATGGAATGTCCTATAAATATCAATTAAGTCCATCTTGTTTAATGTATCATTTAAAGCTTGTGTTTCCTTATTTATTTTCATTTTGGATGATCTGTCCATTGGTGAAACAGGGGTATTAAAGTCCCCTACTATGATTGTGTTACTGTCGATTTCCCCTTTTATGGCTGTTAGCATTTATTTGCCTTATGCATTGAGGTGCTCCGATGTTGGGTGCATAAATATTCACAATTGTTATATCTTCTTTTTGGACTGATGCCTTGATCATTATGTAGTGTCCTTCTTTGTCTCTTATAATAGTCTTTATTTTAAAGTCTATTTTGTCTGATATGAGAATTACTATTCCAGCTTTCTTTTGATTTCCATTTGCATGGAATATCTTTTTCCATCCCCTCACTTTCAGTCTGTATGTATCCCTAGGTCTGAAATGGGTCTCTTGTAGACAGCTTATATACAGGTCTTGTTTTTGTATCCATTCAGTCAGTCTACGTCTTTTGCTTGGAGCATTTAATCCATTTACATTTAAGATAATTATTGATATGTACGTTCTTATTACCATTTTCTTAATTGTTTTGGGTTTGTTATTGTAGGTGTTTTCCTTCTCTTGTGTTTCCTGCCTAGAGAAGTTCCTTTAGCATTTGTTGTAAAGCTGGTTTGGTGGTGCTGAATTCTCTTAGCTTTTGCTTGTCTGTAAAGGTTTTAATTTCTCCGTCAAATCTGAATGAGATCCTTGCTGGGTCTAAACCTTTTTGAACATGAGACTTTGTTAATGCTGTTTGACTTCCTTTGTACAGAGAGATAGAGGAATCAGGAGGAGGGGGAAAGGGACTTCCCTGGCGGTCCAGTGGTTAAGACTCCGAGCTTCCACTGCAGGGGGCGTGGGTTTGATCCCTGGTCGGGGAACTAAGATCCCGCTTGCTGCATGGCATGGCCAAAAAAAAGTTATCTAGGTATGATTTAAAGTATATGGGAGAATGTGAGTAGGTTATATGCAAATAATACACCATTGTGTGTAAGGGACTTGGGCGTTCATGGATTTTGGTATCTGTGAGGGGGAAAGGAGAAGGGGAAGCAGGGCCCAGCTTGCTCTCTGTGGAGGACAACGAAGGCTGATGTCTGTGTTCCCGGCATCAACGCATTTCAAGCCACAGTTGGCAGCACAAATATGCAAATCAACAGCCCAGAATGCCTTTAGAATCAAGGAAACTAAGGGCCCCTGGAGTAGAAGGCAGAATAGCATCTTCATAGTCATGAGTGCCTCTGTGTTCTAGCTGAGGAGATCCCGGGTGCCCAGTCGCCCCACGCTGGGCGCCCCTCAACGCTTCCCTCTCCCTCCCCAGCCACAGCTACAGTTAACCTCGGGAGGAATCTAGTCCATCACACCCCATGGAACAGTCCCCTAACGCTTCCTTGTCTCCAACCCACTCTCCGTCCTACCACTAAAACACACATCAGATCGTGGCTGGCCGTCACACAGAACGAACCCGGGGTCATTCAGAACCTCATCCGATGTGCCTTTCCAGCTCCGTCTTCACACGCAATTATTCACCAGCCACACCACACAACTCGCCTTTGCCACACACCACCTGAGGCAACTGGAAATGAGGGAAAGGCTGCTCCCCCTACGATACCTTTCTGCCCCTGTCAATCTGGAAATTTTATCCTTCAGCATTCAGCTGAAATATCACCTCCTGCAGGAAAACTTCATAAATTCCCCTGGGCTCTGAGCTCTCTTTCCTGTGCCTCTGTTAAAACCACTGCAATATTTTTATAGCCTTGATTTATTTATCTGGGTGTCACATGACAGCAGCTACTTACATTCTTTCCAAATTATCCAATACCATAGTCACATCCCCAGAGTCTGCAGCCTGGGAAACTGGCAGTTTAAGAAGCTTCATGAATGGGTCAAGGGATGAATGGGTGACTGGTGGACAAAGGAGCAAATAAGTGAGCAGTTCTGGGTGGCAAGGAAGCTGTCCTCACCCTACATTTATACATGATTTTATAAACATGAACTTAAGTTATCACTTGAGGATAACTAAATATCTCAAAACCTAAAACAATATCTTAGATCAGGAAATCAACCATCCCATTTCTGTCTCTTTCATAACCGATTCGAATTCCATGTACCCTGGAAACAAGCCGACTTCAATTTTCTTTCCCCCATTGTCAACAATCCTGTTTTAAAGTCTCCTGTTTGGGCCTTCCCTGGTGGCACAGTGGTTAAGAATCCGCCTGCCAATGCAGCAGACACAGATTTGAGCCCTGGTCCAGGAAGATCCCACATGCCACGGAGCAACTAAGCCTGTGTGCTACAACTACTGAGCCTGCGCTCTAGAGCCCGCGAGCCACAACTACTGAGCCCACGCGCCACAACTACTTAAGCCGGCACGCCTAGAGCCTGTGCTCCGCAACAAGAGAAGCCACCACAATGAGAAGCCCGCGCATCGCAACGAAGAGAAGGCCCATGTGCAGCAACAAAGACCCAACACAGCCAAAAATAAATAAATAAAATAAAAATAAAAATAAAATAAAGTCTCCTATTTGGTACCAGACACGTGAGAAGCAAAGTAATGCATCTTTTCTAACCAACAAGTTTCCTCTGCTGGCGACAGAGTGTAAAAGGAAAGATTTAGGCCTTTTCAAACGTCTCTTTTCTATATTTTAGGCTCAGCGGGAAGCATCGCTGCATTGGGAGGAGAAAGGAGCCTGGGACGCAATGACAGGAGGCAGTGGATGACAAGGGCGTGGTGACGGGAGGGTGGGAAAAGCACTCCAGAGGGAAGTCAGAGGAGTGAGGGCTTTGTGGGGACCTGCTGTTCCTTTTGGCAACACTCACTGACGTCAAATACACTCTGTAACCCCCATCTTTACACTTCAAAGGGTCCAGCCCATGAACCTGAGGAGTCAAGTAAACCCCGAGCCTGATTAGATCTGCTGGTCCCCAGGGCGCTCTGGGTAGAGCTCCTGGGGCTGTGGGAACAGGGGCCACCCCAGAGGGAAGGAAGACCACGAGGTGGCACCAAGGTGCTCCGTGAGAATCGAACACACAATGCTGCAAAAGATCTCGAGTGTGTTTAGTTCAAAACCTGCAGTAAAAGAATTACAGATGAATAATTTATACTTCAGAAAGAGAAGAAACAAATCCAGACTTACAACGGAACCTGCTCTAAGTAAATATATAAAACATTTATACTGTGCGTTAGGGACTGGATCAGTCACGCACTGTGTCTAAGGCTCCCCGCCCGAGGCTCTGCCCTTCCAGGCACGACAGGGCTCTGGCCCTGGAGTCACCGCCCCTCCACTGTCCACAGGGCCTTCCTGTCCTGTGCCATCGGGTGACCCACCCAAACTGCCAGGAGAGGGACTGAATGAAGGTCCTCAGTGAGCTGCCCAGCCCACCCTAAGCGGCCGAACCCCACCCGGAAAATCAAGAGGAGGGGCTCTGCTCCGGGCAGGGGCCAGCTGTGGCAGGCGGTGGCCCGAGCTCCGGGGAAGGGATGCTGGACTCAGAGTCAAAAGAGGAAACGGAGAGGAAACGCACTGGGCAGCGACGACACCGGCGTTTGAAAACTGGCCTTTGCCGATCCCGTCTCATTGAATCTTAAAAGCCTTGCAGTGGACACTTTAAATTCTGTTCTACAGATAAGGAAGATGAAGAGATTCCACCAAAGGTCAGGAAACCAGCAAATGGTTAGAATTTGTCTGCACGCAGCAGACACTTCCCCTGGGCCTTGGTCCCCATCAAAGGCCTGGCTCCAGCCCCACTGCGGGGCTTGGGAGGGGCCTGTAACCTTTCCAGGCCTCAGTTTATTCACTGTTTAAAAACAAAAATCCAAATCCAAAAATGTTGACCTCCTTGACAGGGTGGCCGAGAAGGATCTTTATTCACTGAAAAACCATCAGATAAACATGAGCGGTTGCTATTAATACATTTAGTTGTAAGAGCCAATGACGTTTTTAAAGTTCCAAAGGGAGTTGGTAAAACTCCAGTCCCCAGCAGAGGGTGTAGCAATTTCTGGTCAACATATTTTAGACCAAATGCTTTATTCCACCATTTATTTCTTGCTTGAAAGGTTTTAATTTCATTCCTGGGGAACTGCTGTTTGTACTCTATAGAGATTTGTATCCAGTTAATAGAGTTCAATGAAAAAACCAGGATTACAAGTCATGTTTAACTCTTTCAGGGGTTAATGCCTCTCTTTCCTAAACCAAGAGTTAGCGGGGGTAGATGTGGAAGAGAAATGCCCAAACCTAACATACAGGATATTAGTACCTAGAGGAGCCTCGGCCTGGACAGCAGGTCTCAAGCTTCGGTGCCTGAGATACTTCCCTGGGTATTGTGTTAAAGGTCCAGATTACTGCTCCTGATTCAGTAGCTCCAGGTGGGGCTCAGGACCTGTGCCTTTACCTTGCATCCTGAGTGGTCCGATTCCAAACTGTGAGAAACTCTGGCTACAAGATGGGAAGTAATTTGCAGAATTTAACTGGTTTGTACTGAAGGGTCTGACCAAAGGTGGCAATTTTAACCAACAATGAATATGATAAAAGCTAATATTTATGCTTTATTGTTAATATTAATGATTACTAATAATAACCAATAGTATAATTTTAATTATAATATATAATATGTAATATTTTAATTTTAATTATAAAATTAATATAATTTTTGTAATATTGTTTAACATATAATATTATATGTAATATAATAATATAGTATATAATATGATAAGATAAACTAATAAGATTAATAATAACGATATTAAGCGTAATAATATTCTACTATGTTCCAGGCACTGTGGTATGTATCTTATATGCATTATTTCATTTACTCCTGATAGGTATTATTACCTGCATTTTTAAAGAAATGAGGCTTAAATAGGTCAAGTATTTTTCTTAAGGACGTACAGCTGGTTAGCAGCAAAGCCAGGACTTGAACTCCGGCAGCCCTCCCACAAAGCCCGACTATTCCACACCAGAGAGCCTCCCCACCACTCAGAAACGCTGGCATCGCTGGCTGGCAACCAATCCTGGGGCTCCCCCCCCATTCCTGAACCAGGGGCGACCCCCTCAGCTGCCCTGTGCTCTTCCTGAGTGAATGGCGCGTTCTAATCGTCCTTGTGTCCTCACACTGTCCCTGGTGGGAGAAACAGAGGTAACAGTCGGTTTATACAGGGACGTGTGACAAACTGTGCTGATGTTCTTCTGTCAATTCATGCCTACGGCCTGCCTTCCGACAGTCACGGCAGACACATCAACGTGAACACGTGTCACCCGGCCAAATGGAAAGTAATTCCCAACCCTGGACACTCTTTCCTCTTGATTATCATAGGGAAGCTTAAGATGAGAAAAACGGAACAGGAGAAAAACATATATACTGCCATCAGTTTCTTAATCATCAGGCTCAAATTTCCCCTGAAGAATACTGACACTACTTTTCTACATTTCATAACTTCATTAAGGCTTTATTATGCCTTTGTTACGCACAAATTAAAACAAGGCACCAAATAAGCAAAAATACTAAAACTTTGACAAATACACTGTGATACTGGTTCATATCATTTCTTTTAAGAATTTCATATACTTTAGAAAACTTAAAATTCATAGCAAATATGATATAGCATATCATTTATACTTGATTACAAACGGTTATTACAGTAATTTTTATAAAAACTAGGCTCTTGCGCAGGTATATAGGTATACCTACAATTGGTGAATTTTGTCATGAAAATTATACCTCAATAAAGCTCCTAAAAATCTTGGGCAGGTTTTCTAGGGTCACTACATTTACCTCTATGTAGGCAACCTCATCTTTCTGGAATTTCTAGGCTCTGTGAAACAGCTGTGGCTAATTCTAACCTCTAGCAGAAATGTTTAAATCTCCCAACTACCTATTTAAGTAACCTGGAGAGTAATGTCTAAGTAATCTGCAAAGAGTCAAAATTATGCAATATTTCTGTGTCTCTGATTAAATTACAGAAAAAACCAGTACCTCAGAACCATCATTATGTATGAAGTACCCCTCGTGATCATCATAAAGTTCCAGAGTTCCTAATCCACGCTGAAAATAGGCCTGATTTAGCCCCTATTCACTTACTGGATTGATTATTCCAGTACTAGAAGCTAGAGAGAGGCTTTATTTTAGTGACAGTGTACCTGGTGATGCCACAGAAATCCCCTCCTTTTTCAGAGGCAGCAGCAAAAAGCGGGCAGTGGTCCAGGGGCGGGGGCCGGCAGAGCACATGAAGTCCCCAGGCGCCCAGGCCGGACAGCGTCGGGCGGGGATGGTGACCTTGGCGGGTGGAAGCCCCAGGCAGGAATGACACTGTGCATCCCGCAGAACTAAAGTCTCCCAGTCCAGCGCTCAAATCGTCTCAACTGCATAAGGCTGCGTACTGCGAGGGCTTCCGACGATTTTGAGGGCACAAGTCCCTGAGGAAGAAAGCTACAAGACCCTCAAACATTTGAGTGCTGGAGCCAACTGTAAGGCTTGGCTTACTCTATTCAGAAACATCTTTGATTCCTCAATGTTTACCAAGTAACGTATAGACTATCTGGAATCCAAGAGTCCATGATCTGAACCTAACAATTTCATCTTAACTGGGATGGTTCCGCAACACCAGATCAGACTGTTATATCCTGTTCTCTCAAATCACATAAAATCGCTGTACATCTGACCACTGAAATGCCCCACCTTCCTCTCCGTAACTACCTGCAGAAATCTCACCTTCTTCAAATCAGATGTGATCACCCCTATTAAGCTTTCCTTCATTTGGTACGTGGGTAAGAACTACAACTCTTGTGAAATCCCACAGCATCATGGTTTTACCTCCTTTGAGGAATTTAATCCATTCTGCATGTTCTACTATGATTTAGATACATCTTGGGTCATCAATAATCTTCCTCGACATCACCCACTATTCCTTAGAGCTACACCTGAGTGTCTTACACCTGGGAGGTACTCCACAATTTGATGTGACGTGTTACTGAATAAACATATAAATCTCACAATCCTCCAGAAGCCTGTAACACGGTGAGTGTTAACAACCAGTTTTGGAAAAAACTGACCTTAACTGGCCACTGTCTGAAGAAGTCAGGCAATCTAGGATGGAAAAATCATTAAACGGATAGTGAACACCAGACAATGTCAGCCAGTGTGAAGCACTGGGCTGAGTGTTCACCACATAATTTCCTTGGTTCTTACAAACCTCCAAGGCAGAGAAAGCTCTTCCACATTCTATCTTTGAGAAGTTCAAGGGCTTGCCTAACGTTTGGCATCTTTGGAAGGCAGAGCTGGGACCCCAACCAAACTAGAAACATTTACCAAAAGAAGACTTAAGCTCCCTGTAAAGGAGTTACAATGGATTCTCATCACTTAAAAGAGCTTCATCTATGGTACATTTCAGCACCACCAGGAACTAGGGCATCCATACCGCAGGACTAAGGACAGGGCCCCCTCCCGCTGACCTAATTCAGCCAGTGAGTTACTGTGTGACTCTGTAGGAACACCAGCAGCGACACTAAACCCCTGTGTCTGCACCTTTATACGGGAACAGGTATAAACGCTCAGCTGCATTTCACAACCAAGTAACAATTTCAGTCTCATTCCCCAGATCATCGTTGTTACAACAAAGTTTACCACTAGGTGGCAGGAGTGCAACGCTAAGGAGGCTATTTTTGGACACAGTCTTGTTAAACAGTGTGCAGTTTTTCAAAGATTTTGTCCCTTTAGGAGCAGTATGTTACAAATGATTCTAAATTTAAAAAAATTATTCTCCCTTATTGAAAATTTCATGATGCTTATGCATCTTAAATAACATAATACACACAGGTTTCAACTTTTTTAAATTCAACCATAACCACAGCTCAAAATAGCTTTAAACATATAGATGGAACCATACTATCAATAAATTAAAAAATAACACAGTGTACATTAAAATATAGTAAAGACTGTTATTTAGTTTTATGGGAGGCTATATAAGACTGATAAATACTGCTTCTAACCCATGAAGGTTGGAACTGTCGCATTTCGCAAGGTGCTTTTTGGTTTGTTTTGTTTGCTTCATTTGGTTTGTACTTTGTTTCTAAATGTCAAAATAAAAGAGGAGGTTTCAGATTGTATTTTGCAAGTACTCTGCAAGTAACACTAAAGACTACCAATATATACAATGCAAACTGGGCAAAATCATCACTATATTTTCTCTTTCTGACATTTACTCTAAAAGCACAAGAGGAAGCTTGATGTGCTACATGAGAATTTTGCGGAAATGAATGCCACCTAAAAATGTAATGAATATCTTAAAGAAAATCCGTAGAATTATCAATATGCATGCCCTATTAATAACTTATGTCTTTCTGCTTTCTCTCTTTGGTGATCCCTTGTGGGTAGAAACTAAATAATATAAACTATGAACAGCAAATATGCATGTAAAAGTATATAATGGTCAAAAATTACCCTGGGAAGTAACTAAGTTAGAAACTTAACTCTTGAATATGTTTAGTTAATACGTGCTCAGGAATAAAATATTTTAATGATTTTTTTTTTTTTTTTACTGGTTTTGTTAAGCAGAAAATAAAATCTCCACCTTAAGCATAAAGAACCCTCTAGAACTAGGCAAATCCCTCTTTTGAAGGAGGAGGGGGGTGTCCTGAACCATCAGTGTGGCAGGACGGGGTGCCTGGTGTAAGGAATTACACTTCATCTCATCATCCAGGGAGACGTGAAGCCCAGACCGGCTCAGGCCTTGATCAATAACACAAACCAGAGCAGAGTCAGGACTCCTTCCCACGGCTGACACCTAGTCTCGTGTCCTTACAACTGTTCCATGGACTTCTTTGGAAATATGCGAATGAGCAAGTGGTCATCAACATACAGGACCTCTGGAAGACAGGCTGGCCGCCCGAGGTCTCCATGCAAACCCAGATCCAGAAAAAGTGAGGCAGCCTCCCTTCTCTGGCTACCCAGGGACCCATGAGGCAGATTTAGATCTCCTGAAAGTGATCTGTGGTAGGCTCTACCTTCTAAGGCTCCCTGCAAAGCAAAGGTTAAAAACAGTCCAGAGGCTGCCTTGGCTTCCAAGTTTGCTGTATCATTACTCATCTGCAGGCAGCAAGGCAAAACTGAGGTCCTCTCTGGGGATCAGTGGGAAGCAACCGTTGCAAGCACCAATTTATACCTGTGATATAGTCTAGGAACTTACGGAGCGAACAATTTGCAATATGGACACATGCATGCATCTCCTCGGCTCTCGGCTCTGTAAGGGACCATTACTGAATGCATTTATAAAGTGAAAATTACACAGTAAGGTTGCCCGGATTCTTGACAGGATATGAAAAGACCTTTGCTCTTGGAGCCTTGACAGTTATTAGTGAATTCAATTCATAAAATGCTTATGTTCTACTCTAAAAATAAGTCCATGCTACTTTACATAAATAGGCTATTTTTAAATTAAAGTATGTAGTTACCAGTAAAAAATAAATAAAAATAAAAATAAGTACAATAACCATCATAAAAATTCCTTTGAACCATCATCACTCAGGCGTTGACAGGTATCAAACTGCATGTTTCTAATTCACTCCCGGAAATAAAGCAGACTTAGAATATGTAATGGTTTCTTCATAAAGAATCTCATTCATATGAACTCTGTTGGAAAGGATATGGAAACACTTTAAAGTAGAAAAAGAAGAAAGTTCTGGGTAATAAAAAAAAAGTTTCAAAAATCAAGATTTTGAGAGCCCCTATCAGCTAGCTGCATGGACTACAAAAGAGATGTTTTCAACTTTTCTCCCCAAATCTAGCACATGGCTGGGGCACCTGTCTTCTGAAGGAATTGTACGGTAAATGCCATCTCAAGGAGTTTCACACAACAGCAATTCATTTCAGAACAGAGAAAGACTACTCCTGAACCTGGTAAACAGCAACTTAACAAGAATAATCGTGAGGGCAAGAGAATCAGCTCAGGACCCCGGCCTCCAGGCAAGTGATGGGAGCCGCTGTGCCCACGGGCCATCTCCGGGGAGGGAGGCGCTGTGACAGGCACCCGTCACGTGGCGGGTCACCAAGGATGCCCCGCTCGGCCCTTACCTCGTCCGTCTTTTCTTCTGGACAGTTCGCCCCTCCGAGGCTCTGCTGCGGGTGGCTGCCGGCGCCGCTGTTCTCACTGCCCAGGTCACAGGCGGTTTGCAGCGCATCCTGGAAGGACCCGGGACCTTGCTCCCTCTGGACGGGCCCCTCTGCCCTTTCCTCGCTGTCCACTGAACTCAGGGACAGCGCGCTGACACTGTTAGGACACATGGCAGGGGCTGCATCGGGGCTCCGAGGGCTGGGGGGCTTGGGCGTGGTGGGCCTCGCAGGGCCGAGAGGAGGCTCGGGCTCCAGGGGAGACCGGTCGCCAGGGCCCGGTTCCTTGGAGCCTCTGTCCGACACCTCCCGGGCCGGGGGCCCGGAGGAAGAGCCGGGGGCGCAAGGAGCGGCACCTCCGGCAGCCGCGTCCCCGGCCGAGCCCCCAGCACCCGCCAGGCCGGGGTCCGGGGGCTTCGCGCCCCTCCGCCCGCGCTCGGGGCCGGCGACCGCGCGGCGGGAGTAGTCGTCGTGCAGCCGGCTGTGCGGCCGCGGCCCGGGCGGGGCGCCCCCGGGGTCCCCCGGCCGGCCGGCCGCGCCGCCGCCCACGAGCCGCAGCACCCGGGCCAGGTCCGGGGCCCGCAGCGGGCTCCTGCAGCGCCTGGGCCCCGCGGGGGCCCCGCCGGAGCTGTCGGAGTCGGCGGACGAGCCGCTCAGCGTCCTCCGCGGGCGCCGGCTCTCGGGCGCGCGCCGCAGCTCGGCCAAGTGCGAGGCCGACTTCCGCCGGAAGGAGCTCTTCTTGAGGAAGGTCAGGCTGTCCGTACTCTTGCTCCGCCTGCAGACGCCGTTCCTCTCGGGCTCCCGCGCCGGGGCCTCGCGCGCCGCGGGCTCCGGGGCGGGCGGCTCCGGGTCCAGGAGGCGAATGCGCCCCAGGCCGTAGGCGCGGCGGATGCTGCGGGACCGGAGGGCGCCGCGCGCGAAGCCGTCGTCGGGCTCCTCGGGGTCCGAGCCGTCGGACGCGAAGCCCGGCCCCGGGGAGCACCGGCCCGCGGGGGCTCCGGCCGCCGCGCCATTGGGGACCGCCTTGCCTAGGTCGCGTTCCTCGGCCCCCTCTTTGGCGGCGTCCCATCCCTCCCGGTTCTGAATTCCCTGGAGGACCGAGGTCTTCAGTTTTTTGAAAGACCCCATTTTCCGGAAGGAGGCCAGGGCGTTCCACGTGGAGGAGCTGCCCACGAGGCCGGCGGGCCGGGGCCGCTCGGGGTCGGCGCGCGTCCTGTTCGCGCCGGCGGAGAAGAGGCGCAGGAGGCGGGCCGGGCTGAGCCGCGCCTCCCGGGCGCCCGCGCCGCCGCAGCCGCCGTGGCGACACGCCGGGTAGGTCACCATGCCGGGGTCTTTGGGATCAGAGATGGGACCGGGGACCGCAGCTCCGCGCCCGTGGCCGTTCTGGGCCGTGGTCATGGTCTGGGGGCCGGGAGCCCACGGGCACAGGGCAGCGCGGTTCAGACCCACGCGCGCCTCCGTGTCCCCCGGCTCCGCGCGCAGGCCTTCCTCCCCGAGGCCGCCGGCCTGGCCTTCCCGCCTGCCGTGCACATCGGGCTCAGCGGTCGTGGTCACCGCCTGCAGCGGAAAACAAAGCAGAGAGTTAGCGTCTGCGCCCACGAGAGACTCCCTCTATCAACGGGGGCTCATCTATTTTGTTTAATAATTGCTAACAGAAAACCAGGCCTGCCCCCTGACAGGGCCGATCACATAAAACCTATTTTAAATTAAGTTAAAATGTCACTTTTTTCTCCTAATTCATTTCGCATTAAATGAGAGGGAAGAATGCAAATTATGCATTCATTAAAAAAAGATAATTATAGGTTGTGCATTCAATATGATGGTAAACCCTGAAATCCACTGGAACTCGTTAAAGGAAACTTTTGAAGAACTTCTAGAATGAAAAAGCCAAGGCATCATTCAAGACTATGTCTTCTCTTTATTCGAAATAGAAGACATCTTCAGTTATCTCAGACACACGCATGCGCACACACAAAACCCAACACTATTTCAAGATGTGTCACAGGGAAACGCTGAACTAGGTTAAATTTAATGCAGCTCATAGGAGGCTGAGTGCTTAGTATACAAGAGGCCTCAGGCAAGGATGAGTTGTGATGGAGACCAAGACACTTTTAGCTGCATATTGTCTACAAAATACCCCAAAACTCTAATGGCAGAGCTACAAAGCGCCACAGGGCCACAAGAGCAGGAGGGACCACGCTGAGGTGGCCTCAGGTCAGGCTCTGTGAAGGAAACCGCATTAGAAGGGCCTCTGTCAGAGGACTCTGGCTGGGGAACGGAGGTGAGGATAATACTGAAACATTAGAAATTCAGACACAGAAATTCAAATTAAACAAATACCCGCACCGTCTACCTTGCTCCCTCAGACCCAAAAGCCCACCGCACGCCTGCGTCTGTGCTCTCCCCCAGGTGCAAATGCTGCTCCCTTGGCCTCTGCCCATCAGGCCAAGACCTGCTCAGCCCTCAAGGGCTAGCATGCTCCCCTGCACTCACTGAACGATTAGGGAAGGAAGGGAGGAAGGAAGGAAGGAAGGAAGGAAAGGAAGGAAGGAAGGGAGGGAGGGAGGGAGGGAGGGAAGAGTATGATCATAATCCGAAAAGGCTACCATTTATGAAGTGCTTACGTGTCAGGCCCCTGTACTAAGTGCTTTCAAAACATCATGACACTGAGTAGTCATGCAAACCTACAAGGTGAACCGAATGATTTCCATTTCATACACAATCAAATGGATGCTTGGGCAGGTTAGGTAATTCATCTGGGGGTCCTGCGGCTCCCCCACCCCAAAGCCTACGCGCTTCTTCACTGCTTCAAACTAATGAACAAAGACAGAGGCAGAGCTGGGATTTGAACGCAGGCATGATTCCAAGTTCAGTGCCTTATGACATAACCCGGACTTAAGTCAAATCCCGGAAGTCCTCACGACGCCAGTCAAGGCCGTTATTCCGAAGGCAACATTAAAGGCAGAAGAGAAGGAGCAAGTTGTATAAAGACCTGAGGTCAGGCCCCAATTTGGCTTATTCCTCTCACGTGCAGAAAAAAAATCTGACCTCATGCAAAGAGGTCTCATCTGCTTCTTCTGCCCAAATTCTCTGATGGGTTCATTTTCATTTGCCCCTACCTTGTGCCCACTGTGGAGGGATTTCCAGGGAGAATCATGGTTAAAGCGTTAATTCCATCCAGGACCAGGGAGGCTACACGGATGTAGACCCTGGAGCCTTTCTGATGTCCAGTTACCCAGTTCCACTCATCAGAAGATGGATGGGGTGCCCACATGCCCTCTGCAGTCTAATGTTCAAACAGAGAAATGAGGGGCCTGAAGAGCTGTGGGTTGCACTTGAATGAACCATATTAGTAAAATCTCAAAACATCCCAGCACCGAGGGTGGATGTGAACCCTACAACCAGCTGCAGAATGAATCCAACACCCAGCATCACCCGTCCATCCTCACCTACTCTGGGAGGGACAGGGCATGGGGGTTGTTGCAGCTTCTCACAATCTTGAAATGAAGCGGATAGTTTGTGCCAGCTGTCAAGTCCAGTCGCAAGTCAAGTCCACTGACTGCACATTACATAATAATAGTAGTCTTGTTATGACCTGCCCTGGACACAGAAGAGCAGACAGGATCCCTGCCTTGTAGTCTGGCTGGACGAAGACAACATACTGACACCACAAGCAGAGGGCGCTATGAGACCTTCTATAACCAAGGACCCAACTGTTAAGCTGACCCTAAGGGCTCAAGGGGTGCAGGGAAGCGCTGCTTTACTGTTGGGTGGTTTGAGAATGGTCTGTGGAGGACCAGGGGCCAGGTCTAGGTCTAAGCTGCCACCTGAATCTTGAGTAAAGTCATTTCAGTAATCTGTGCTTCAGCATCGTCTATAAAGTAAGAGGTGCCAACATTTATGTGTATCTCAAACAACCAATCAATTCATGAGCCTCTGTTGGCCTGTGTTGGATGTGTGTAGGCCCCACGATAAATTCAAGGCGGTGACAAGGTGATGGCCCATTCTAGGGGGGAAAATGGCATGGGTACAGGGAGATTGGGGGGCAGTAAGTTCGGGTGACCAGCCCAGTTGGCCCACAGATGGGGTGTCCTCCAGGATATGGGACTCTCAGGGTGAAACCAGGAAAGTTCTTGGCAAACCGGGATGACTGTTCACCCTACATTAAGGAGAACAGTGTAGTTAGAAGGATGGCTCGATGTAATAGTGGAAACTCGGTGAAAACAGCTTTAGAAAAACCTACCTCCCCTTAGTCTAACTCTGAGACCGTCTGCAGGTGTCTGTCACCTTCTTTGGGAATTCCTTGCTGATCCCCCTAAAGTGAATTAGACCCCTTACTCTGTGGGTTCCAGGCATCTCACCAAATTGCTTTATAAAAGCATACTGATCTATATTTATCATTTTAACAAGTTTATGTGGCTGCCTTCAGAACAAAACCATTAACTCTTTGAGAGTAAGAACTGTGCTTTGCACACTAAGATTATTTAAGTTTATCTGGATGTGAATTTTGTATCCGTTATCCTGCCTTGTCAATAACGGTACCAAGGCTAACAATTCATCATTACGTACCACCATATCATTCCAACGTGAAGATGTTCACATTTTTACAACACTCAAAAGTCTAAGTATGTACTTAAAGCTTATATAAGTTTTAGGATACAGATCCAGTAAAATACATGCATATCTGAGTTTCTAATTGGGGCAACATGCTTTTTAAAAGACCAGTGACTTACTATTCTGTAAACAATGTGATTGTTGTCTGCTGCTTGGAATGAAACTGAAAATCACGGAAAAAAGCTTTTCCTGGAATTTCCGAGTAACATACCAACTTGCATTATTTATAACTAATACTTTGACCTCTATTCACTAACTAGGGTTGCAATTCAATCAGTGGTTTTGTAGCAAGTCTTGTAAATTGTGGGAGCTCAGCCAGAGAGATTTATGAACAGAACTACAAGAAAGAATTTTAGATGGGAATATTGTGAAATCCATTGTCTAGCAGCTGGATTCTGGATTGTTTGAACTTTAGAAGGGAACATTTCATTCGTAATGAGAATTCTCTGAAAACAACCATGACCAATAATTTTTAAATAAGAACTTGTACTTGAATTTGAAATTCAGGAATAAATACCAGGCTAATGTACAAACAAGGAGGTTTTCGTTACATGTTCGGGTAAATTATAGGAAATGTGACACTGGAAGCAAACACTGAAATCTGGATGCTAAAGGGGTGAAAGCACAGAGCCTTGAATCACAGCATGGCAGAATGTGGCCTCAGGGAACATCCAACTCCTAAGCGTAAAGATCAAGACCCTTCGTCAAGCTACAACAGGTGCAAGCACAGGCTGGGCAGCAGGGGACTGGGTTCCAGCCCAGGCGCCGCCACGTACTGGCCAAACCCCAGGGTCATCCTAGCCCTCTTCCTTTCCCTCCAGACCTCATCGGTTAGCCTAAGAGATCAGACTGCGCATCTCGACAGTCCTGGCCTGGCCCCCCGCCATCAGTGCGTCCACCTGGAAGGCTTCCCCGACAAGTCTCCTGTCCTGCGGTCTAACTCACCTCCCATTCAGCCGCAGTGTCCTTCCCAGAGTGCAAACGGACACGTGTCACTTCATCTAGGGATGCTGGCTGCCTCCAGACCTCAGAAGGTGTCACATCTCAGCCCAGCACGCCATACCTTTCCCTCTAGGGATGCTGAGTGACTTACAGCCACCGTCCCTTGCACTGCGATGCTCTGGGCCATTTCCTTGCTGGCTCTCAGAGTCTCTCGCAGCCGTTCTTGTCTCTCTCTATTAGGGAACCACGGTCCCCAGGCTCCCCTGACCAGTGGCTTCCGGTCAGGTTGGCCAGTGGGAAGCACCGGCGGGAGACGCCATGTGCGGGAAGAAGGGAGATGACGGGGCGTCCCCTCTGCCTGGGCCGCTGCCGGGCTCGCCCAGAAGCTGCTGTGCCCCTCCTCGGCTCCCGCTCCTGCTGGGGCCCCTGCCGGTCCTCGCTCCTGTGCGGGGGGGCGGGGGGGGGGGGGACACTGGCACCTGTCCCCCGCTTTCCCTCCAGCCTCGGGAGACAGCACCTTCCTGCTACTGTCCGTCTGAGCTCTTCTGGCTTCTCTCGTTTCTCAGCTGAGTAAAATCATCCCTCAGTTAGGGTCTCTTCGGAATATCTAGAGATGCTTCTCTTTTCCTGATGGATAAACATGCGCCCCGCCCGTCTCTAACTCAAATCAGCCCTGCCCTGGAGGCTCTCTCTCCTTCCTCCCCAACTCAGATGCCCGTCCTCTGTGGGCTCCTGTGTGCGCTGCTGTTTCAGCACTGGCCATGCCGCTCTGCAACTCGGGTCTCTGTCTGCTCTCTCTACGTAACTCCGGTGAGGTTGAAAAGTTCTTTGAAGGCAGAGACCAGGTCTTACTGAACTCTGCATCCTCTGCGTCCAGCCAGTGACTGACTGATGAAGGATGGGAACCCCCCTCCTCTTGCACATCCAGGGCCAGATCATCCTCGGCTGTGAGGCTGGCCTGTGCACTGTAGGATGTTCAGCACTGTCGTTTGCTGAGCCTGCCCATTTTATTCTCCCCTTTCCCTTCCTGGTAGGTCCTTTCCTTCTCTTATTCATTCAAAATCTTTCCCAGAACCTCGCTGAAGTCAAGACTCTGACCGGAGCTCAAATTCTAGCACCCGCACCTTATGAACAGGTTGTATTCTAAAGGGTTACTTATGGGCAATCTATTTCCCCATAGACTCTGTCCATCAAACTACATTTAACTGATAATATAGTGAATTTAACCATAATTTACAACATTTCCATAGGAAAATGCATCTAAGATTCAATGGTGGGTTCTAGTTCCAAGGATGAAGTTCCTTTCCCCACTGCCCGGTCCTTAATACAAAACCCTCTCCCTCTCCTTTTCGACCCCCGTGTCCACATCTCAAAGGAAGACTGTCCTTCCCCCATGGACGTGGCATCCTCGGGGTCTCTCCAGGTGAAGACGGGGAGGGTGCTTCAAAAGAGCAGAGCTCTGCCTTCATTTAAATACCGAACCATTTAAGTGTCTAAAAACTCAAAGTATACATAAAACCGTAGCTCGGGGCTTCCCTGGTGGCGCGGTGGTTGAGAGTCTGCCTGCCAATGCAGGGAACACGGGTTCGAGCCCTGGTCTGGGAAGATCCCACATGCCGCGGAGCAACAAAGCCCGTGAGCCACAACTACTGAGCCTGCGCGTCTGGAGCCTGTGCTCCGCAACAAGAGAGGCCACCACAGTGGGAGGCCCGCGCACCGCGATGAAGAGTGACTCCCGCTCGCCGCAACTAGAGAACGCCCTCGCACAGAAACGAAGACCCAACACAGCCAAAAATAAATAAATTAATTAATTAATAATAATAAAAAAAAAAAACCGTAGCTTGGACAAGACCGAGTCACTGTATCTCTGGGAAGGGTGTCGATTCTATACAAGGTGTGACTGGCTGGCTGGCCTTATCTGGGTTACTAGGCTAAACCGCATTCCTGCAGGTGAGCATGGGGTTTCCCAGTAGGGAATGGATGTTTGCTTTGTCAATTCTGAGGGTTTGCAAAGGCAGGCCTTGGGCCAAAGAGAGGAGAACCTTCCTCTGGTCTCTGAAGTCAGGGGCGGGCAGGTCTAGCCAGGTGGGCTAGGGTAGGTCTGCACGTGAGCTGTGCTTCCTGGCCGTGACTTCAACGCTCAGTAAAGTGCCAGCCTCTGAACCCCCGTCCTGCACCCCACTCTAAACCCGGGGTTGAAAGAGCCTCGGAAGACTTCAGGAGAGGCACGCCAAGGAGAGAGCTGCAGATGGCCTGCCTTGGTTCCTGCACCCCCTCCCCAGCCCCCATCTTTCTCACGTAAGTCTGCAGCAGTAACCTCCCAAGTTCTCGGTGAGGACTACCTCATGCCAGCAGCCAGTGCCAAAAAGGATGTCACCACAGCAACGGGGCCTGCCCTGCACTGACGGTTCAGAGTAAAGAAAGTTTTCCAGATGGGTGGCCCTAATCTTGAAGGCACTTTGAAGGTCACTGAAGCAGAAGCAACGTTTCTGCTTGCGAGAGGCCGTTTAGCAGAAATCTGGGGCTGTGCGTCACTGGGCTCACCCGGCAGGCTGCACAGAAGCCCCGCCAACGATCAGCACAGCTTGTACCCCCAGCATTTGGGAAAAACCGTTTATAAGGGTATATGTGTCGGTGTTGTATTTTCCCTGAACTTATGTTACCGCTCAAGGTTTTTGGTTTTGTCTTTTTGCATCAAATGTCTTTCTGGGCATAGAACCCCAGTTGATAACACTGCCTTTTGGAGGAAACAAGATCAGCCTGCCACTCCGTTTCCATCCAGTCAGGTCTCGGTTTAGGGCTGTGGAAGCAGCACGTTCTGCCGTCACTGCGGACAGGGGCCCAGGGAACACCTTCCCCGGCTCTGTTCAGTCGGCATCCCGCGTCCCCACGCTGTTCGCAGCAAAGCAGTTGCTGAAATGCCCTGTCTGTCGAATTGAAACGTCTTCTTCTCACGGAGCTGACGTCTGGCTGCTGTTTCACGGACGTCATCCCGCAGGAGGCACGCCGGGTACCCACGTGAACGGAGCAGAGGCGACCGGCCACTGTCCCTGAGCAGGCGCCCGCGCCCATGCCTCCACAGCGGGGGGGGGGGGGGGGGCAGCCCCACAGGAGCTGCGCTGGGGCCACTCTGTTCCAGGAGGGCCTGTTGTGACGAGCCCGCCCCAGGGGACATCAGCCGCCCCTCTGAGGCTTGAAGAAGGGACGCTGAGGGCCTCAGACACTGTGCTCGAGCACAAAGGAGACCTCCTCTACTCAGGGGGCCCCGGCCTCCCTCTCCTGCGGCTCAGCCCCCAGGCTCAGGCCCCCAGGCCCCCAGGGCGAGGAAACGTTGACGGAGGAAAACGCCACACGCGTCTCAGGCCCTCGCTCAGTGCCAACTTCTCAGGTCACGTTTCTCCTTCGGAAGGGGACCCGCAGGCAACTCAGGAGAGCTCCTCGGCAGCTTCTTTGGGCTTTTACCGTTCTCTCTACGACAGAGACTTGGGCCAGAAGCTTCCACGGGATCGTGTGGCCTGCTCCATCGCTCGGCTCCTCTGCCACGGGCCCCTGCTACAGGAAAGGCGCCGCTCCCGGGGTTGCGCACACCAAGCCCTCCCCGGACAGCGATGGGTGACGCCCCTCCTGCGCCCACTCTCTCTACCAGCCCACCACCTAGCAGTGCAGGAGACAGGCCGTGCGAAGAGCTCCGTCCCCTAATCTTGCCCCCCAGGCGCAGCCCGCGGGCATCTTCCTCTCCTCCCAGGTTCAGCTCTGACCTCCTCCCCCGCCTGTCCGCCTAACCCGCGGGCGCTCACACCCCCAACCTCAGCCAGCCTCCAGCTCTGCCCGTGGGGAGACTGGCCACCAGGTGGCTCCGTCCCGCTCCTCAGCTCCATTCACCCGACGGGATGCTTCTGGCGCTCTCATGTCAGAAGCTTCCGGAAGCCCAACGGAAGACAGGAGCATGTGTCAGACTCAGGAAAGCCCCGGCATCACACCCCACTGACACAGCTCCCTTGACACGAAGCTTAATAAGGTTCTAAATATGTCAGACGCTCAGAGGACCTGACATGAAACGAGCATTATATTCTGTCTTTCGTGGAAAGTTCAAAACCAGTTTAGGTGCTAAAAAAAAACTAAAGAATAACAAAGACGGAACTATCTTGAACCTAAAAAAAGGAGAGTGGAGGAAGGGGGGAGATGAGCAAGGTGGGGCGACTTCCCAGGAGGCTTGGGGAAGGTGAGCCCCAGGCGACCAAGAAAGGACACAGGTCTGCTCCCCGCCCCGCCCCCAAGAGCCGCTGCAAAGGACCCAGCGACCACAGACAAGGCCAGGCGCATTCCTCAGTGAGACCAGCCTCAGAGAGTTAGGGGGTCCCCGGGCTGGGGTAACAGGACCCCAACACCCCTGAGAGCACCTCACAGGTTGTCAGGAGAAGCAAATGCATCCCAAACAGAATATTTTCATTGGAATATCAGTCACGCTCATAACAGGACACCTCTCCCTGTAGAGCATACATTTTATCGTTATAGGTTAATGTGAAAAAGGTAAACAGGAAATGGAATTCTACATCAAATTTATAGATCAGAAAGAAGTGCAATACTTCTCTGTTGGAAATTCAATGGATGTAAGCCTCTTAGAGGCGAATCTGGACTGAGGCAAAAGTAGCATCTCCCATGGGGTCCATGGGGGTGCAGAAAAGGCCCCACCTGCACAGGTCACTGCTTTGTGATCCAAGATCAGAGCACCTCCTCCGCCCTCCAGCCAGCCTGCCCGGTCAAAGGTCACTGCCAGACTGCAGTGAAGGACCAGAGAAGGGATGTCTAAACGTGGATGTGGGGGAAATGCCATTATTTCATTTTTAAACTAGTTCTATCTTTTCTCCCTACAGATGGATAATATATGCTTCAGGACTCCTTTCAACCCTGACTATGACTTGTAAGTAACTGACAGCTCCAATTTGGACACGTGGTATTCTGAATGTCAATGTAGAAGTCAATCGTTCAGAATTTAAAACACATTTTCTTGTAAGATTCTATCATCTGCTCAACCCCCCTTAATTCCTAATGTAAATAAACTATGTTACCAATAGTAAGGAATGTGCTCGCTATATTAATTATCATTAATTATTAGTGTATTATACTCAATTCATAATAGGAATTAATAAAAAGATGAGCCTGATTTCTTTGGCTTAGGGGCTCGTATGGTAGCAGAAGTAGACGAAGGATGGGAAAGCCCCTCTGCGGTACTGGGAACAGGTGGGCTGTCCTTGGCCTCCTCCGGCCTCACACGTCCCCTGCAAAAAAAACACCCTGCCGAAGTCTGCTGGTTCATTTCTTTGCTAACAATCATTTCAGAACTGTAATGATACAGCAGTCCCCGTCATCCCTCCTAGACCGAATGCTCTGATGCAAGAAGCTGTGCTTTGGCAGAAATCTGTCCTCACTGCTTCCGGGCGGTGACGCAAGCAGCTCAGGGCCACGTGCAGGTAATGGCATCACCTGAGTGCAGAAGCACTGATGGCTTCCATTTAAATGGGCTTCCTGCGGCTTGTTTTGAAACTTCATCTGGTAACAAGAAAGAACCTCATGTGAGGCATCATCCGTTCCTTCCATCGTTCCAGGAGGTTCCCCTGACGCCTCCTGTCTGACTGGTGTCGGGACAGACAGGGGAGGAGAGCGGGGAACAGCAGACACCGTCTCAGACACCCCAGACCTCTATCCCACTGGGGAGACACACGATTAAACAAGCAATCGTAATGAAGTCTGCATCGTTATGACACCTGGACGGGCTCCTTCAGAAGTGCCATCAGTGCCAGAACTGAAGCTGACAGAAGATGGGAGCACCTGACAAAAGGTCTGCATTTTACTCTGCTGACTTGCCCTTGGCAAGAACCGTCTTTCCGTCTTTCATTCCCTCGCCCCACGCCATAAGTGTGACAACTGAGTTTCAACCAATCTTCTAAAATTAGAAATTAAATGAAGTCAAAGCCCCTGTCCTCTGGAGACAACTGAGAACATAACTGGGTTTTAACAGAGAAACAGGAACCTGGGCCTTTACGACAATTACTGTTGATGTTTTGGCGATCACACTGCATTTTCAAGCTGAACTCCTAAGTCTGCCTTGGCCCTAAGGATAGCTCTTGATCCCCTCGGTTAGGGTTGGGACACTTCTCACTGCGTCTGTCGCTGTCATAACGGGTCCCTGCGTGCGTGCTGAGAGCTCACCGGTACTGACGCCAAGGTCCACAAAGGCCTGTTCTGCAGGAGATTATAATCTTGTCCAGAAAACAAGAAAAACATCATCAGAGATTCCTATTTTCTGGGAATACTGTGTCTTCCACATAATTTTGTAAAACCTTAGGTTAAAAAACCCCCTATATCCAGTCTTCAACAAAAAGTGTGTATTCATGTTGAGACTTCTGGTTGCCTTCAAACTAAACCAAGCAGACGAATTTCTGAAATTTCTAATTTTCTTCTCTCTCTACACTTAGAAACAGCCTTCTCTGGATGGCTAGTTAAAAACTACTTAATAAATGGAATATTTAGGTGTTTCTTTTGGCTGAGGGGCTGCATAAGAGACTTTCTGAGAAACCAGGACACATGGACTACGGAAGTTTGGGACCCTCTGGACCAGGGTTGAACCTGCTCGCAGCAGAGATCAGCCTGGACGGCACCTCCCCCGATGGGGCCTTCATGACCGACTCTGGGAGTGGCTCGCTCAGGAACGTGCATGTGTCCTTGAGGACGGGCCTGTCCTCATCATCGTCCTTAGCGTCCACACGGACACGGAGTCACTGGCAGCTATCAGCAGCTCAGTAACTATCTGATGAAACATTCAGGGCCTCCTTGTAAACACTGAGTCTGGATGCCTTCAAAGCAACCTTACCCTGTGGGAGAGGCTGCCAGGTCCTTCTCCTGAAGTAACTGGGCACTGTAACATCCAAAAAGATCTTTCTGGCTTCTTTTCCCACCTCTCTACCAAGAAAAATGAGAAATAAGTCTGAAACTTGGAGGGGGCCACTGAATTTAAGCTGCAAAAAATTCCGTATCCCAATTCTCGCCTTTAGGAACTGGCCCTGGAGTGAAGGGAAGGCCCCACGTTACTGAGATCAGGCTCTTCCAACACACACGTGACTGTCACCCACTGGTCACACATGGAGACCCACAGCCCATCCTTGACAACGGAATTCAGGGAAACCACGCAAAGGGCCAGGGAGGTCTGCCCTTTGCTGAATCTGACACCTGACTCGTCACCAAAACAGACAATGAAACGAAGCTCGTGTCTGTGATGAACTGAGAAAAAGATGGAAAAAGCCGCAACGTTGGCATGGCTTCCTTTCCTGCTGAGGGGTGAGGATGGCCAGGCACCAATCTACATCCTGCCCAGAAGCGTCCTCTGCAAAGAGCCAACTCCAAACGGGTGCTCTTCGGAAGTCCTCACAGAATAAACCCGTGCACGATTCCAGGGGCCGTTTACTAACTCCTAAATAAGTGAGGGTTTACTGTTCCCTTCTCAGCCACTCTACGGCCACAGTGGACAAGCTCGGGGATGCTTTAGCGCACAAAACTGGTGGAGTTCCCTCCACTGTTCTCATCTCCGGTGGGGGGCTTTGTTACCTTTGCGCAGTGAAAATTTCTGACCTCCAGTCATTAGAGATGTAAGTGGAGACGCAGAACAGAAGACAAAACCGGTCTAATGAGAGCTGTCAGTGTCCCCACCTGTGTCTTCTGACAGGAATAGCAGCTCTGTTGTCTGTTACCTTGCGAGATCCTTCCTCCTACTCCCTTCAGGTATTAAATCCCAATTTTAACTTTCTTCCCCAATTTGCACACACACACAAAGTCACAGGAGCATTCTAATGTTGTACCTCAAAGTACAGGTGAAGCTAAAATACAGGAACTTATTAGGTCTCTGATGGAGGCCAGTGCTGGGGGGTCTATGGACCGTGCTGGCTGGGTCCCCCCCGGCCCAGGACTGGGCTGTACGAGCTTGCTGGCCGGGTGCCCCGTCCGCTCGGGTGCAGAAGAGACACTTGTCCCAGGCTGGTCTCAAGAACGTGCTGTTCCCTGTGGGACCAGCACCCCTTTATGATCATGGGCAAAATATTTACGGCTGTTGGCCACCTATTTAGGGTGACTGTGCAGCTTTACAACCGAAAGAGGGCTTGGGGTCCCCATCAAAGGAAGATCAAACTCTTCTCCACAGTGCAATTATTCATGTCCTTCTGAAACTGAATCCTCGAAGAATTAAGAAACAAACTTGCAAACACACAGCAAAGTGATTATCCTTTAAAAGGAAGAATACACTCAGATGTAGCAAAGAATATAGGAGTCAAGTATTATATAGAGTTACTTATTGTAATTGTATAAAAATAAATGTTACTACAATATGGACAGACTTCAAAAGCTAAATGAAGCCTTAAAAGGCAAAGTGAAGGAAGTCAGCACAGAGATGGCATGCTGTTGGGTTCTGGCGACACTGAGGTGTCCCGGAAGGGTGACTCTACCCAGCAAGTCGAGGGCTGTAGCCGGGGGCTGGGGAGGAAACAAGCAGTGACTAAAATGGCCACGAGGGTCCTTCTGGGGATGATGGTTGCACAGCTCTGTAAAACTTGCTAAAAATAACTGAATCGTACAATTGCAGTGAGTGAATTTTATGGTAGGTAGATTATATCAGTAAAGCTGTTAAAAGCACAAAATTGATGATATTAAGCATAATGGCCTCGGGAATAGTCTAATAAACATTCTGAAGAGGATTTAGACACATAATTCAAGGCAAAGCATGTATTTACTCTAAGTATCCAGAGCATGAATTTCGGTCAAAAGAGCCACAGTAACTTCCCAAGTCCCCAACTCGGAAGAGTCACAAGGTTTCCGTCCTCATCACCAACGACCTCAGGAAAGGCCTTCTCTCCTGATGGTTCTTGCATCACTCTTTTTAGGGACTTTAAAACGAAGATTTTGATTGCTCAGTGTTTGCCTGTTTGGACTTCCTAAATTACACAGGAGAGCGACCTCCCTTCCTGTGACCTTCCTGTGACCAGCAGCGAATAAGCCACGAGAGAGACCCTCACAGCAAAGCGACCAGGAGCTCTCAAAACTGGGTGTGAGCCAACGCTTCTCCTCTGAAAGCCAGGCTCCCGGGCCGGCGGGCCCTCCGGGCGTGCACGCAGGAGGGACCATCTCCCTGGGCATCGAGAGGGGCTGCCCGCGTGGGTGCCAGGGCCCGGATGGCGGGGCTGGTGCGTTTCAGCTGATGTGACACCACCCTCAGCCCCCGCCCCGCTAAGCAGGAACATTCACCACGTCTGCCCACGTCCCAGGCCCTCCTGGCCAGCTCCACGCGTGACATCAGTTACAGGCTGAAAACTAGTCCCGTAAACCGAGCAGTCCCCAGAGCTCCTCCACCTCCACTGTCTGCTGCTCTGGGTTTTGTTTTCCATTTTGAAAGACTTCGCCCCCATCCTCACGCTCTCGGCTCCGTCCAGCCCGTCTTCCCCCTCCTTCCCCTCCCGCGTCTCCTCCTCTTGGGGACCACAATGTCTCCCACCCTCCTGGTCCTGTTCCTAGTTCTCGGCCGTCTTCACAGACGGGATTTCTGAGGGTTGGAAGCGATAAAGAGTTTTGTCCAATGTCTCATTTTTACCCAAGAGAACAAATCGAAATAGCTGACATGTTTATAGCAGTTTTATTCACAGTCGCCAAAACTTGGAAACAATCAAGATGACCTTCAGGGGGTGACTAGAGAAATGAACTATGGTGCATCCAGATGACAGAATAGTATTCAGTGCTAAAAAGAGCTGAGCTACCAGCCATTTGAAAAAAAACATGGAGAAACCCTCAAAGCATAAAGCTAAGTGAAAGAAGCCAATCCAAAAAAGCCACATACTGGATAGTTCCAACTATATGACATTCTGGAAAAGGCACAGCCATGGAGACAATGAACAGATCAGTGGTTCCCAGGGGTTAAGGGGGGGGGGGGGAAGGAGGAACAGGCAGAGCACAGAGGACTTTTCAGACAGTGAAGCCACTCTGTGTGACGCTGTCATGGCGGCTACCTGTCACTATGCACTTGTGCAGACTCAGAATGGACAACCCCGGGGGTGAACCCTAATGTAAACCATGGACCCTGGTGATGACAAGGTGTGTCAGCTTGCGGATTGGAACAACTGTGCCAGGCCGATGTGAGATGTTACCAGCAGGGGGAAACCGTATGTCAGGCAGAGGGGTGTTTGAGAACACTGTACTTGCTGATCAATTCTTCTGTAAACCTAAAACTACTCTAAAAAAGGGTATAAATTTAAAACATAAAGAAACAAAGAGCTGCTTAGTAAGTGGGACGGTCAAGCCAGTGACACAGACCTTTCCTGCTTGAGAGCTTTGTGCACAACACAGAGGGTCCCCGCTCATCCAGGTAAGTGCCCAGAAACCTGCCCCTTGAGTCAGTGATCGTGCTCACCTGACCAAGGTCTTGTAAAGGGAGAACAAGCACCATTACATCACCGAGACTCAAGAACACCTCCATCAACGTCCAAACTCTGTGTGTGTCACCCCAACCTGCTCATTTTAAAGTTCACACGAAAGAACAAGGGTTGGGGTACCTGCCCTATTCTGGGTGGAGGGGGGCAGGGAGGTGCCAGGTCAAGAGCCTCGACTTTATCACAAGGTTAAAATTGGATTATTACACGAAACCGAGCATTTTAATTGCAGAAGTGAGTAGTTTGTTTAAACTGGAAGTGACTGTGAGATTCTTATGACCCACAAGTGACAGGGAGAGTCAGGGGTCCTACCTGGGTTTTCGTGGAGGTCAGGGAAGGAAAGAAGCACAGAATTAATTCACAGGCCCCATGGGGGAGCAGGAAAAACATCTGCCTTATAGTCACATCTCAAACGTTATGGTTATTCAACTAGGAAATTATAAAGAATAAAGTATTACTGAGGAATATTTATCTATGTGGAAAACCAATAATGCAAAGTTAAGGAGTGATAAGCCCAAAATTCAGAGTGATGGTTACCTCTCAGGAGGGGTTGTTAAACTTATACATGTTACAAATATTCTTTGTATAAATTAAATATTTAATGAAGTTGTCTTTTAGAAGATATACCAGTGTTAGAAGGATGAGTCAGCAAATACTAATAAAAATAACATATCTAATAGGACTAAGTAGCTGTACCAACTACTTGGCATCAGACAGACCCGTGTTCAAATTCCTACTGCAGATTCAGCAGCCATATAGCCCTGAACAAGCGACATAGTTCCCCCATCTGGAAAAAGGGGGAAAATAATGGTATTCTTCAAGTTGGAGTTGGGTTAAATAGCAAAATGCCTGTTGAAGAGCTCAGAGGAGTTGGGCAAAGAGAATAACCGCTCCCATTCAGATCACTGACCACGTGCCAGGAGCCCTGGGAAGTACCTTACAGGCACAATCCCACCGAATTATCTCTAGGTCATATAGTAATAAACAAAGGAGATAGGATTTGAACCCATAGACAGTCTGACTCCGGTGCTAGGCTAGTAGCCATCATGCTACTCTTTCTGTCTGATAAAACTCCTATATTATTATTAATGGTGTTGCTTACCATCATAACTATTCACGGTTTAAAAAAAATAGGTTTAAAAATTACCTATATGTGGCTAAGATGGGACTACTTGACACAAAGAACCCAAAGATGTAGAAAGCCAGGTGGCCACTGTGACCTGACATTGTCACGCGACTCTCAGAAATTCCAGTACGTTCAACTCCACGCACAGGATAGGAGCCGAGCTCGATCAAAGAGGCAACAGTCTTTCCCAGCCCTCCCCTAACCCGTACCCTGGCCAGTTAACCTGGGATAATACATCCAGTTCTAAGCACCACGTCTTAAAAGAACAGACACACTGCAGATCGGTTTGGACAATGACCTGGTACCCACATCCTTTCACAAACAGTAGAAGGATCCTGGGATACTCAGCTTTTAACACAAATTTTAGGGATTTTCCTAGGGAAGGAGTACAGATTTATTCACATGTGCACCCTCTGGGAGAATCAGTGCATAGAATATGGTTGCTTTCCTTCTGGGACAAAGAATTTACGAACAATCAAGGAATCAGGAACATGCGTCTAGCCCCCAGGACGGCCCAGCGGCCACAGACCGCAGAGGGCCAGGGGGCTGGATCCATCACCTCTGAGGTTTCCTCCACCTTTACGGTTTGGTGATCCTGAAAATACATACTACATCTCCTAAAAATACAATCCTTCTATAAACAGCAGACAGGGCCCTTTGGGGAGGGCACCGCCCACCGCGGACGCCCTCGGGTCATCACTTGGTTAAAGCTCCTCTGACTCTGCTGAGCCCCAGTCACCTCCCAGCGTCCACATCCTCGTGACCATAGGTGGGACAGGCCACACAGCTCCGGGCTTTGCAGAGCAAGGACAAGGAGAAGAGACTGGAACAAATGCACCTGCTCACTTGCTGAGCCAGACGTCCAGTTTTAAGTTCCCGCAAGACTTAACTTAGGAAACTGGCGTGAACTGAGCTGCCCCAAGAATAAGGCAGCACGATGCTTCCACGGTGACCCCAGACCACACTTCAGCAGACTTAACCGGGCATCGAACCACACGTATCCAGGCCCTGGTGGGAGACGCCTGCAACGTTGTTACTGAGTCTAAAGGATTTCATGACAAAGGGTTTGAGAGACCGCTAGCCATTTTTTTTCTTGTTTCCGGAACATCCAGCAAAGCCATCTGTCTCTGAAATAGGCCTGCTGCTTTATTCCTGAGTCCCTGCCTGTACGGGGGCAGGGAGGCTGTGAGGACCTGATGCTGGGTACAGTCAGTTTAGAAACAAAACAAGTGAAGAGGAGAGGATGGGGTGGGGGAGGGGAGGAGCTGGAAGAACAAGGGCTCTGCTTCCAGGAAACCGAATCCATGTCACTGGGCGGCTTGAGCCAGGGACAAAGACCTGCCCCCAGGACACCCCGTGCACGCTGAGTCCCAGGCATCCTGGTAATTTCAGTGATATTAATGGTCCCTCTCTAATCCTTATACACATTTTAAACGCCCAGAAATGGAAACCCAGCAAAGGGTGGCACCTTTCACACCAGAGCGGGTCCAACAGGACCACCCAAAGGCCATTTCATTCTCTAGGAGAATGTGCCTTATTTTGACGTGCTATTTTGTGCTGATCTGGTAAGTTACAGATTAATTTGCAGATTATCTGTGGCCAGTAGAGATGCAAATTACTTCTGCCATGCAGAAAAGATAACCACAAAGGTCACGGTTTTACTGCCTGTAAGGCATTAACTGGTTTTGTCTCCAACTTAGCAAACCTTTCAGCCTTTCCTGCCAGACGGTCTAATGCTCTGATCCTCGGCACCCCGAGCCCCTGCCCTCACTCACCAGCTAGATGTCTTTCACACAAGCTCACAATGGATCTGTGGGCTAGTCATGTTTTAACACTTCGAAAATTGTACCTTGATACATTTAATCTATAGTCAATCACCACTGTCCCATTACTCTTTTCATCCTTATAATCTTCTACTGAGTCTGTGTTATGTATGTCACAGTCTTTGTCACTGTTATCATATACTCGTAACTGTTTTATAACACAAATATTGTAGATTTTGTAGCAGTTATAATAAAAACAAAAACAACAGAAAGTTTTACCACAAAGTTAAGATTTCTAAAATAACCAAGTTCCACTTTTCCAATATATCTGATCCCTGCCCACCTACACAGGCAGCTGGTTGCTTATTTCAACCTGGACTCTTTCTCCTCAAATTGGTTCTCTTTTTCTAGATAATCCAGTACTCTAGTCTAATTTAGAAATCATGCCTATTGTTGTCTCTTAAAATATGCTGCTTCACACTGATCTGCTGATTTCTTTAGATAGCAAATAACATTTATTGAACATTAAGTGCCAGACAGATGATCCCTGTGTTTGAACAAACAGGCAAAGAGGAAACCAGAATTGTTTTAAAAATGAGCTGCCATCTTTACTTGACTCTTCAAAAGCCATAACCCCGAGTGATGATTCTCAAAATCCCCATCTCCTCTTCGTGATTTTCTACCCTCTAAGTGCTTGCTATCTTTGTAATCTCTTATTTTTCTATGCTATTATTATTGATATTATATTGCAGTACGGTACATGGACCTACTTAGCTTCTAGAGCTTTTGGAAACGTCCCTCTGCTCTGCTCACCCTCCCGATTCCACATCGGATGCCCCCACGGATGCAGGATCCGTGCAGTCTGGTCACTCTTGTCTCTGCTCCACACGCAGCTCTAATTACCTTCATTTCCCCCAGAGGACAGTGGGTCCTGGGACTCACAGGGGGTCCAGGGCTCCCAGCAGGAGGCCCGAGCTGGGCACTGATAGGAGAGCAGCCTGACCTCTTCTCTCTTCTCCACACCACACTGCCTCTCAGCATGGTCCCGGTTCCAGAAATTTCCAATAAGAACTTAACCATGCCTGATCCCTTGGGGGAAGCAAAGGGATGCTTAGAAAGAGCAGGTCACTTGACAGAAGTCACAGAGCAAGCATGAGAACTTGGAACACAAACTCAGGTCCTTTCAGCTGTAAACTGTCATCTTCAATGACTTAGTCACGAATATTTAAGCCCCCGGCCCCCAAATCTCCTCCACAGCACCCCTGCGTCTTTTTCATTTCATGGTGACTTGATTTCTTCTATCAGGTCTTAATGATGTTTCCTCAAGTACCTTGTAGGATCTTTTAGGACTAACATGTACACACTACTATATATAAAACAGATAACTAGCAAAAACCTACTGTATAGTACAGAGAACTATATTCAGTATGTATTTTGTAATAACCTATAAGGGAAAAGAATCTGAAAAAGAATATATACATATACACACACACACACACACATATTATACATATATATATAACTGAATCACTTTGCTGTATACCTGAAGCTAACACAACAATGTAAATCAACTATACATCAATTTTTAAAAAATCCAGATTAAAAAAAAGAAAAGAAATCCTTCAAGAAAAAAAATTAGGGATAACATCTCTATACTTTTTTATCCCTAGTTCAGGGACCAATAAACATTTATTAAATAAATGAATGGCGTGGAGTAAAAATGTGTTCTATGTAAACTGGAGCATTTTTTAGTGTGCTGTGGAAAGGTGCAGCTATTTTTATTTGATCTTTTGTTTTTTAAGACTTGGTTTTATAGTAAGATAAATGTCAGTTATCTGTTCTGTGTCCATCATGAGACAGAATGTAAACTCCGCAACTGTTGAAGACCGGAGTTGACAGCTCACAGTGACGTTCGCTGGCGAAGGACCTCTTGACGCCAAGCCTTCACCCCGTTGGAGCGAGCGTGTCTTCCTGCTCACCATCGTTACGGGGGCTTCACAGAAAACACCGGAGAGGTACTGAACATGACACCCCCTCACCACATTTGAGTAACACAGGAAGCTCTTGGAAATATTACCCCAGACCCCTTAAGGTGTCTTGAAAACTCTGCATGAAATTAAGTACCGCCACTTTAGTTGAATTTCTTGGCACCAAGAAATTAAATTCAAATGCAAACAGAGGCAATAAAATTAAGTTGCCGTTTCCCCTATACAGTGGTCTTTCAGATAATATGGAAAATAATTAATTTTCAATACTTGCACTAAAGAAGACACAAAATTTACAAATTATCACAGTACCTCAGGACACAGCCCCGGTCCTACAGAGAGCTACTTGCCATTAATCCAAAATATCATGTAAGCTAACACAGTCAGCCTTTCTCCTTAAACCTTTCTGGCCAACTTATTAACAGGTGTTAATATGTACCTACATTAACCAGTTTAACATCTCCCACATTCCCTCCTATCCCCAGGGAAGTGAAACTAGATATTGTTGAAGTGAAACCAACAGGTCAGTTGCTTGGAAGACAAAGAAAGAAAGAGAAACCAAAATCCTAGAAAACCCACCTCACAGATAATCAGTGCCTGAATAATTAGGAGTTTGCTAGAATACTGTATTGTTCTCGACAATAACAAGTGTTGACAAAGATGTTGGAGAAATCAGAGCCCTCTTACACTGCAGATGGGGATGTAAAACGGTGCAGCCACTTTAGAAAGCAGTTGGGCAGTTCCTCAAAAAATATGAACTACAAAGTTATCATACGACCCAGCAATTCCACTCCTAAGGTATCTACCCAAGAGAATCGCAAACATGTCTACACAAAGACTTGCGCATGAATGTTTATAGCAACATTATTCCTAAGAGTTAAAAAAGTGGAAACAAACCACACGTCCACCCAATGATGCACGAATAAACCAAATATAATGTACCCGCAGATCTGAATACTATTTGGCCACAAGAAGAAGCACTAATACATACTACACATGGATGAACACTGAAAATATTATCCTAAGTGAAAGAAGCCAGTCTCAACAGCCCATATACTATGTGATCCCATTTCTATGAAATGTCAAGAACAGGCAAGTCCATGGAGACTGAAAGCAGACCAGTGGTTGCCAGAGGCTGGCGCTGGAGGGAGGGGATGGGGAAACTTTCAGAAAGCTACACTGCCCTCTTCCCACAAATTTAGCCATAAGTCACCCTTACAAGGTGCACTGGTTTATCTCCTGCTCCAACAGGCAAACATCTTGCAGCTGATCTTGGACAATACAGACGAAATCATTGACTCACGCCCAGCCGGTGAAGTCAAGACTCCACATACCTTAAGCAGGTAGAATTTTTAAACAGCAAACAGGTGATTCGGCCACAGGAGAAACCCAACTTAGCACAGTGGCCAACTCAGTCTGAATATCACCGATGCAGTCATCAAAGGACCACAGTTTGAAAACGGCCACAGGTTAAGAAGACGTGGAGTAACTGTCTTTTCAAAAGTCACGTGAGGGGGAGGTTGGATGAAAAATCAGTGATCCAACGCCACAGTCCGTGAACGACTCAGATGTCCACAGGAACCAACTACCGCAGTATCAAGAGCCGCGTCCCACCCGCTGGCCACATCCCGACTCTCGCAGGGCTGCTCCTCCTCCAGCAAAGGGCCCGGACTCTCCTCTCCAGGTCCTGCCCTGCTCTTGCAGGCCAGAAGGGAAAGAGAAATCTCAGCGTGATGTTAGCTACATGAGCTTTCCTTTCTTTTTTTAAAAAAAAAATCCTGTTCTGAATGACAAAAGTTCAGGACACCTAGAAATGCACATTTAAACCACCGCGTCTACGGGCACTCACCCGACATAATGTGCATTTCAGCTCCATGTACAACTGGGGTCTCACCACTCTAGAATCTGTTCTTCGAGGACCCTCTCCATGTTCGGGGGAAGCTGCCAGAGTCCACGTAACCAGAGGCAGTGGAGACCCATGAGGCGCCGTCAGGGCCTAAAACGAGAGCCTGTAGGTGGGAAGATGGACCAGACGCTCGCACAGCTGAGGCCCCCACACTCTCTTCTCCAATTCCCGCCCCTCTCCTGTGTCCCTACGGTCCTCAGGACCCCTCCCGTCTGGACTTCTCTCAACGGATCCCCGTTCCCTGCTGACTCATCTCACCTCGCTGCTCGGAAACGCTACGAGGGACCAGGCTACATGAGCCCTGCCCGTCGCTGTAGCTCCATCACCCAGCATGCGTGTGCGTGTGGAGCCCTCGACAAAGGACTGTCCCGGGGGGAACTGCTGCACCTTTACTCCTGCCGCTGCCTCGCTGTGTTTGGAAACCGCTCTTGCTATACTACTGCCGAAGTGCTACTGCCCGGCACCAAACCAAAGGCGCCCTCCCCACCTCCCCGCCGACTGCCCCGCAGCCTGGGACACCGTGACCCCCGCTCTTCCCCAGGCTCCTGGCACGCCCCGGCCGCTGCTCTACCTGGCGCTGCTCCCGTCTATTCACCTCCTCATCAGCTGCCCTCTGTTCCACACGGGGGTTTCTCCAGCTCCGTGCGCCCGAGGGGCCACTCACCGCACCCCCTTCCCTGCTCGGGGAGGAACTCTCCTAAGAACCAGGGGCGTCTCCACCAGGACCCACGGCCTCTTCTCAGCAGCCCCCGAGACAAGGAAACCTCCAGCGTCCCCTGCTAACGCTGCCCGTTCTCCCCGCTGTCCACACCCATGGCTGGAGAACACCCCACGTTCCTCCCCCATGTCCTCACCGGTCTCCCGCCCGCACCCCCGGGTCTCTGTGTCCACGTCCACACCCACGCCCCCGGCCTCGGGCTGCGCTACTGCTCACCAAGAGCTGTGATCATTTTCCTGCTCTCCATCCGTTCCGCACTCAATGCCATGTCCTCAGGGAAGGGTCCTGAAGTGTGTCCCCAGTCACAGCCAGCACCTGCCACGCTCCCGCCCCTTCCCGGGTCGAAAGTCAACCTCCGCAGCCTGGTCCTCAGGCCCTCAAGGTTCACACCCGCCCTGACTCGCACCGACTTTCACAAACCGTAAGGAACTCCCGGGACATGCGAGGCCCCGAGCCGGGTGTTCAGAAAGCAGCAGGCGGAACAGGACTCTCCCATCCGGCCCCGTGCGGACGCCCTGCACCTCAGTCCGCCCGCGGCTCGCAGGTCTGCGCTGTCCCCCCGCACGGAGGCCTCCGCGGCCACGGGGCCTCTCAAACTCCGCCGAGACCCGCCTCCCGCGCCTCTCTTCCCCAGACACATCCTCCGCGCTCCCCGCCACCCCGGCCACCCCACCAGGCCCCGGGAGTGGGCAGACCAACTCTGTCCCCTGGAGCCCGAGGCAGGGGACACGGCCCTCTGAGAGCTGGTGGCTGGGCTCTGCCGCCACAGAAGACGTGCACAGAACTGGTTCCTGACTCAGAAGAGCCCCCCGGTGTCCCGGGATGTGCGGAGTGAGTGAACGGCTGGAGCTGAGGGGGAGGAGGGCCCCAGGGCCCCACATGCTGAAGGACGTGCCCTCAGCGCGCTGGGGAGCGGGGGCGGGGCAGAGCCAGGCGGGCAGGTGCGCGGCCACCAAGCAGAGCTTCGAGGAGGCCGATGGACAGGCCATGGTTGCAGAGAATCCAGGAGTACCGACAAGAGGCCGTCGATTTGAAAATTCGGAGATCACCATTTAACCCGGAGTATACTTTCACTACTTGGATGACGTACATCAAATTACATCAGATTATATCGACTAGGGCTTCCCTGGTGGCGCAGTGGTTGAGAGTCTGCCTGCCCATGCAGGGGACACGGGTTCGAGCCCTGGTCTGGGAAGATCCCACACGCCGCGGAGCAACTGGGCCCGTGAGCCATAACTACTGAGCCTGCACGTCTGGAGCCTGTGCTCCGCAACAAGAGAGGCCGCGATAGTGAGAGGCCCGTGCACCGCGATGAAGAGTGGCCCCCGCTTGCCGCAACTAGAGAAAGCCCTCGCGTAGAAACGAAGACCCAACACAGCAATAAATAAATAAATAAATAAATAAATAAATAAATAAATAAATAAATAAATAAATAAATAAATAAATAAATAAATAAATAAATAAATAAATAAATAAATAAATAAATAAATAAATAAATCAATCAATCAATCAATCAATCAATCAATCAATCGACTAGAAGTAAACGCAGGGGGAGGAGAGGGGCGGCTGTTCTCCAGGCCTCTGTCAAACCTCTGTAGGAAGAGGCCGCAGGGACACTGGGCAGCACAGCTGGCTGAGAACCAGAGCCAGCTGGGGCCACTCAGAAAGGCAGCCACCGGACCCTCGGGGGCCACAGCGAGCTCAGTGGCCTCTGGGCGTGGCCCCCGCACACCCTGAGGCCTCAGAAAAAGAGGTTGGGCACTCTCCCCTTTCTTGGGACAGTGAAGGAATTCATGGGTCTGAAAGCCTGGGAGCCTGTGACCAGTGACAGCACAGGTGACGCTGCTTTGAAAAAAGGAGTTTGCTGCCAAAGTGTCACAATGTAGAGCTCAGCGTTTGCTGGAAGGGCTTCCCGAAGGAAAAGGATTAATAAAAAGCTCTTTGTTGATTCTGCCCCGTTTGCACAAACCGGCTCCTACCCATCTGACCCACACCAAGGCCCTTTTAACTGAACAGCAGACGAAGTGTGACTTTGTGGAAATGGAATCGCTTTCTTGATAAATTAGCCAATTAGAACTTCCCCAGGACGCACAAAAGCCAAAGGCACTATGATTTCCTACCCTATCTCTCGGAATTGCTTTCTTTTTCTCTCCATTTGATGGATTTTTTCCAATAGTTCTGTTGCCCATTTCAAACAAATTGCCCCGTGGAGCCCTTCTCTCTAAAACCTGTGTTTTCCATGCAGAAAATTAATGTGCCCACTCAATTACTGTGCTTCGCTTTCACTTCCTGAAATTTAAGGCTGCAAAATCCTGAAAGGTAACTTCTCTCTAGCGAGGGGGCTGGGCACAGCGGCCTGACTCAGACCCTGATGCCAACGGAAAATCATTTCTGCTGGAGCCTTAAGTCAGGGCGCGTTGTTGAGCTTCCGTCTGTGTGCAGGTCTGGGGCTCTGGGGCTCTGGGGCTCTGGGGCACTGGGGCATCACCTTTGCTGGGCCGTTGCCCCTGCTCTTCCACCTCGCACACCCTTCCCTGTCCGAAGGCTACTTTCAGCCCCTGCAGCCACAGGACGTGACCTTGGCATATCCTTGACGTGTCCTCCCCTCCTGTCCTTAGTCACACTTCCCGTTTCTAATCACTGGTGAGGCATCGAATTTTCCTGTGGTTACTCCCCAGCTTTCTAATTTTCCACTTTTACTTTGAAATTAACTCCACATCATGCGGGCAGGTGGAGGAAAGAGAACCTTTTATCATCCACACAGGTAAACTGTCATATCTGTATCTCCCCACTTGGCGGCGGTGATGGTTAATGTCACGTGTCCACTTGGCTGGGCCACGGCATCAGTTATTTGGTCAAACACTAGTCTAGATGTTGCTGTGAAGGCACTTTTTAAAAATATGATGAACAGTTACATCAGGAGACTTTGAGTCAAGCAGATGACATGACCCTCCATAATGTGGGTGGGCCTCATCCAATCAGTAGATGGCCTTAAAAGACTGAGGTCTCCCAAAGAGAAAGGGAGTCAGCCTCAAGATTGCCTTCGGGGCAAGACTGATATCAGCTCCTGCTAGACTCTCCAGCCTGGCGAGCTGCCCTGTAGACTGTGCTGTTGCCAGCCCTGCAACTGTATGAGCTCATTCCTTAAAGCCAGTCAACTTCTCGGTCTCTCTCGCTCTCTCATTTCAGTTCTGTTTCTCTGGAAGAAACTGTTAAATCCAGGTAATCAGAAATTTTCAATAAAATGCCTCATACGATCTCTAAAATGCCATGCCTTGTATGTTGAGACCAATGATTTGCTTAAGGTTTCTGAAATGAGAGCATATTCAAAGACTAGATATGCAGAATTGTCAATAATCATGATGTCAAAAATGACAGGCTACTAATGGACTCAAAATTGAAGAAGTAAATTATTTCCAGAGGTAAAATCAAAGTCCTAACTTAATTTGGCCCTTGCAAATCTCAGTCCCTTAATTCTCTGCATTGGTTTATTTCTTACAGAATGGATTTCCAAGTAGCTTTAGAGTAAATTATAGCCTTGAATCAGAAAAATCTAAATTATAGGCCCCTAAAAAAATCATACCCGTGGCAGAACATTGCCAATAAATAAAATCCCTTGTGAAAAGAATCTTTCATAAAGCAAGCAATAAAATTTTACCTAGTGCCTGTCATGTGTGCTGGGAACAGTTATATAAACAAAAGCATTTACCGTATAGCCCTTGGTCACACAAACTAGCATCTACTCAGCGCCACAAACACACGTCACGGTGAGGTGCTCTGGTCTCCATTATTAGGAAAGGCTTATATTAAGTTACATAAAAGGGGGAAATGCCCAAATTGGTAACAAATACAATTACAGAGTAGGTCCCCTGGAGAAGCAAAACATAATGTAAAATGAATGCACTTTTCGAAAGACTGATTCCCAGCGCCTGCCCTGAAAGGCGTGATTTATTTCCTGGGGAACAACTCATATATCCACTCAAATTCTGTAACAGTAAAGCAATGCTTACTTTTGGTACACGCTACCACTTGACCTTAAACTCAGAACAAAAATAAAACAATGGGTTTTCCTTTCACTCCGATCTCCATTAAGATAACGAAAGGACTATTTCATTTAAAAACGGCAGACTGGACCCATCCTACCTTTCCAAGTCTTCAAAAGGCCACCACCGAGGTCACACCACAGTAGGGATGAATTTATTTTAGGTCCTGGTCGCTCAGCAGGAGAGCTCAGACCATGAAATTATCGGAGCTTTGAACTTTGTCCCGCACAGAACACAAAAACCCACCAGTGTGATTTGTAGGTTCATGCTGCTGCCTGGCATTAAGTTAATGTATAACAACAATTACACATCAGAGAGAAAAAAAATCAACAAGTTAAATATACACTCCAGAAAAACCCAAACTAGCAACAACAATGAGAATGTGATCATCTTGGCAATGCGGCTGGCCCTATCTGTACGTTTCCCCCTCTTTCCGATACGTGGGAGGGTGCTTGCTTGGGACCAGGCAGTGGGTGTGTGGACAGGTGACAGCTGGGCCCACCTGTGACCCAGTCAACAGGGGCGGTTCTGTTCAGCTGCATCGTTTGGGCTGCAGGACAAAAGCAGTCTGACTACTTGAGTTCGGGTAGAACCAAAAATTCTTCCCAGAGGATTTTCTGTTGGGAATTTCAACATTCAAAGGAGTTTAACACTGATTTCTCAAAATGAGTCATTCTCAGTGAGCACAGATACCAGATACCTCTTCAAAATCAGTCATTCAAACATGGCGGTCAACACTGCCATGAATAAAGAAGGAGCCAGTCATTATATGAGGTGATTTGAAAACAATAATGAATATAATTCAACTCTCAAATTACTACATGCCTTTCTTTCTAGTGTGAATGTAAACTCAGGTTTTTGACTGTGGATACCTCAAAGATAAGAGAAGTCCTTCTATATTAGGTGGGAATCTTTTATATCTAGTTCCCCATGGATGTTTAAAGACACTGTAATGTAAAATGTACAATGAAAATCTAAATGGAGATGATGTTTGTCATTGATTTAAAACATTCCTATAGATCACCATTAGTTAAGCGTTCAGGGAATCATTCTTTGTATTCAACTAAGACAGAGGATCATTCTAAATTTTAAATTGCTTTTTAGGATAAAAAGATGGTAGTTCATTAAAATCCTGATAAACATTCACTAAATCAATGGATAGAAGTCTTGAATATTAGTTGGCATGTTTGAAATAAATACATCTTCATCGATATCCAAGAAAAGGATAGGTAACTCTTCCATAAGATGTTATAAAATTAATGTATAATACATCCCTGTTTACTAAATAATTAGCCTCCATTTTGTAAACCATAGAAATCACATTTCTCAGATCATTCTACCAGAAGAACAAGAATCCTTCTGAATTCCTGTAATCTTTATTTTGATAGAGAATCACAGGTGGATTGTTAAAGGTTTATTTAGGCTATGTGGGAACTTAATATATGTTAATTAATAAAACTGAATGATTTTTAATACGTTTAAAAAACACAGCAGCAGCTAGTGACTCTTCACTTAGTACTTTATGTAACTTCTCACAACAGTCCTGTGAAGGAAATTAGCTTTTCTGGGTGACTTTTAACAAGTTACCTAACCTCCCCGAGCTTAGTCTCCTTCACAGGGTGCGAGTACTAATGTCTGCTCACTGTGTTGTATGTAGGAAGTGAACCAATATATGAAAAACCCAGGTAGCACCATTTCAGAGGATGCTTACATGATCATTTTAAAAATCGCACAGGGCAAGATCAGGATTTGAACGAATGCTCTAAATTTCCAATCCCAGTGTGGAGAGCAATGCAGGTCACCTCTCTTCCTCCCCCAGGCCAGGTGCGCCAACAGGTAAGGCCACCGTCAGCCAATGGAGAGCGTTATAAAGTAATACATGCCTTGATCTGGATCGCTGAAAACTTTCCACGTAGAAAGAGTTCCAACTTTTGGACACGACGCTTTTTCGGGTACTAAGTTTAAGGAGTGAGGATGCCTGGTCAGATGTTTCTAGTTCTGCCACCAACCTTGGTTTGCTTTGATGGCATTTTCCACAGGGAAGAGTTATGCCTACATGGAAGGAAGTTTGCATTCATTATATTTGACTTATAGGTGAAAAATGTGTGTTCAATTTATGTGATTTTTGAAACACTCAGTCCTCTGCTAAAACAACCTCAACATACAAATGAAAGAAAACGAAATGAAGAGATTTAGACTCAGTAAGAGAAAGAACCCAAGAGAGTACTGGAAATAATAACTCAAAAAAAAAAAAAAAAAAAAGAGAGGCTTTCACCTTATTGCTAGGAAGTCACATGTGCATGTAGAAATCTTTCTCTACCTTTGCTGGCCAGTTACCATGGGCAGGAAATATATGTGAGTAGACGTCTTTCTTGAGAAGGTCCATAAAACCCGATCCCAAATGCAGCAATGACAATCACGGTGCCCCTCGCCCCCTGTGAGGCCCCCCGCCAGCACGGAGAACAGTGCCACAACATGCGGGTCACTGAGGTACACACCCCCAGCCGTCCCCCCGTCCCCCGGGGTCTTGTCGGGTGCGTTTGGACGGACTAGGCCTTGTTTAATGGGTCTGCTTAACGATGCAGAACAACAGTGAGTTTTCTAATGCCGATAAAATCTGCACGGCAAACTATAACCCCATTAGTAGCACCCAAAACTACTAGAAATGAAGGTTTTGAAAAATTAAGGGATACAGCTTAAGGAAGGATAAAGACAGGACCATAAAAATCATAGCATTTGAAGTCACGCTAATCTCATCTTTACACTAAGGGTGGTGGGAAGACTCAGCCTTTCTAGAAATAGCTTGCATGTCACCCAGCCAGGCTTCCTTCCCAAGGCGGGATTCCTCCTACAGGGAAAAAAAAAAAAAAAAAAAAAGAAACCGAAGAGGAGTTTTCCACAAGTAGGTTAATAATTTCAACGCAACTTTTCACTCAGACATGTATCGGCTGCGAGGCTATAGCAGGTACTGATGACAAATACGGGAACACAATCACTTAACCCTCAGCTCTTACTAAACGCAGCTCCTGTGTGAAGTACCCCTCATGGAGAACCTCTCTGAACCCTCGGAGAGGCCCTAGGACCTTGGCCCTAGGATCCTGGGCGACAATCAGGAAGCGGGGAAAATCACGCGCCAGTGAGTGCCGGAACTTGGGCCCAGGCTGGCTGACTCTGGAGCCCATGACCTTAGGCATTTCCTCAAGGGAAAATTACATTCTTTTACAACAGCTTCCAGAGACATTCCAAAGAATTATTAGAAAAAAAGAGTACTCCTTTGTCAAAGAATTTAATGAGGAAAAATTTCAGCTAATCAGCTGTTAAAATTTCATATACTGAACCAAATCATCTATTATTTCAAACAAATACTAGAATATGGTTAATACTAGATAAATATTAAATATGAATATTAAAATATGGCTAATATCAGCTTCATTCTTTAAAAGGAGCTTAAGCCATCAGTTCTAACAGTCATTATTTATTGGTAACTAATTGCACAAAGAATTGGGGGTCTGGGGGGAAAGGGGAGTGACTGTTAGTGGGCATGGGGGTTTCTTTCTGGGGCAATGAACATGTTCTAAAATTGACCGTGGGGATGATTCCCATGAGTCTGTGAATATAATAAAAATAATTTAATTCTGCACTTTAAATGGATGAGTGGCACAGTATGTCAATTATATTTCTTTTTTTTTTCAACTGTAGTTGTATTAGTTTCAGGTGTACAGCAAAGTGATTCAGTTATACATATCTATCTATACTTTTTCAGATTCTTTTCCCTTATAGGTTATTACAAAATATTGAGTATGATTCCCTGTACTATACAGTAGGTCCTCATTGGTTATCTATTTTATATATAGTAGTATGTGTATATCAATTATATTTCAATAAAACTGTTTAAAAAAGAAACAAATGAGGCTGGTGGCTTTGCTGTGGTGCCAATTCATTCTTTTTTTAAAAATTTTTATTTCATATTGGAGTATAGTTGATTAACAATGTTGTGTTAGTTTCAGGCGTGCAGTCCATTCATTCTTAATAGAGTAAGAAGGTGGTAACAGGCAGGAATGGTGAAGAATGAACCACAGGGTTACAATCTCAGCTCAGCCATTAGACAGAATGTGCCAGCTCAGGTCATTATTTAAACTTTCTGATCTTCAATATGTGCATCTTTCTTATGCAGAGAATAATGCCCTCCCAGCACCGCATGGCACACAGTAGGCATGCTTGTTATGGTACTTGTTATTACTAGTACTGTTAACCACTATATACAAGTAATGTCAGGTACACACTGCTATATTTAAAATAGATAACCAACAAGGGCCTACTGTACAGCACAGGGAACTCTGCTCAATATTCTGTAATAACCTAAATGGGAAAAGAATTTGAAAAAGAATAGATACATGTATATGCATAACTGAATCACTTTGCTGTACACCTGAAACTAACACAACATGGTTAATCAACTGTACTTCAATATAACATAAAAATGTAAAAAAAAACAAGTAATGTCATAATTGTGGAGTAAAACAAGCTCTTACTACAAGAAGACAGATGCATGTTTCTCAGACGTTTCTAAAAGATCTCTATTTGTGGCAGCCATATCATAAAGCAGCTCAGTGAACTGCTGCTAATTCAACACGCATTTTTAAAAGCACGCTCAGGACTGGCAAGCGCGGGTTTTCAGCTTGAATTTCATAGCTCTCATGCCGTTTTGGCCTACACGGGGAGTTTTTTAAAAACCGAATTCATTTTCAATATTTAAGAATAGAGAGATTTCGGGCTTCCCTCGTGGCTCAGTGGTTAAGAATCCACATGACAATGCAGGGGACACGGGTTCGAGCCCTGGTCCTGGAAGATCCCACATGCCACGGAGAAAGTAAGCCCGCGAACCACAACTACTGAGCCCGCGAGCCACAACTACTGAAGCCCGCGCACCTAGAGCCCGTGCTCCGCCACAAGAGAAGCCACCGCCATGAGAAGCCCGTACACCGCAACGAAGAGTAGCCCCCGCTCGCCGCAACTAGAGAAAGGCTGCACGAAGCAACAAAGACCCAACACAGCCAAAAATAAATTAAATAAATAAAACACTAAAAAAAAGAATAGAGAGATTTCACTTGCATTAAGATTTCTGGATTCTCTTGGAAAATAAGAAAGTTTGCTAACACTGGGCCACCTTCCCTTGGGCCCCGACAGGCAGAACCTACTGAGTTTCCATCCAAACGGCATAGCTCCTGTTACATGCCTGGCCCCAGAAGGCAAACGCATTTGCAGCATTGGGGCTGTCACAGATACAAAGACCACCGGCCACAGCTCTCTACCCACTGGAGCTCAGAGACCAGCCAGAGATGACAGTGAAAACAGCCATAACTAAATAGGCAGGGTCCCTTATGATCAGCCAGATTCACTTCACAGACAGGGGAAACAAGGCTCAAAGAAGTTACGTGATTTATCTAAGGCAAACCGTATCAGCCAGACCAACGGATACATGCCTGAATTGTTATACAGGCATTTGATCACTTTCTTCCAAATATCTCTAAGAACTTAATGTCACAGTTAAAAATAATGGTGAATCAGGGAAGTACAGCGGTGTCCACGTCCACCATGCTGTGATTGATTAACTGAGGAATAACAAAGAAGTTGAATAGACCATTTTCCGCTTCTTTTTGTACTAGGAAGAAAGGAGGAGGCTTGTTAATAAAATGATAAACAATAAAGCATGAGCTTGTTATTTTTTAACAATTAATAGTCTGTCAACCACCTATAATGGAAGAGAATGTAAAAAAAGAATATATATGTTTATATATGTATGTATAACTGAATCACTTTGCTGTACACCTGAAACTAACACAACATTGTAAATCAACTGTATTTCAATAAAATCTTTTTTTTTTGGCCGCCCCACGCTGCTTGTGGGATCTTAGTTCCCTGAACCTGGGCCTCCTGCAGTGGAAGTGCGGAGTCCTAACCACTGGACCACCAGGGAATTCCCCATAAAAATTTTTTTAAATAAAAAATAAAAGTAAAATATCAAAAATAGATTATCAGCCAATCATCTACCATTTATTTAGATATATGGAACTTCTTTAGAGAATTAACAGAAAACACGGTGATTAAATTAAAGAGCCCCAAGGGGACAGAAAGAAGACAGGACCATTTCCAGGGATCATGCCAGGTTCCTGTGTGCTTAATCTGTCCTTGGACTGGCCTGGCCCCATTAATCAAAGCAGCTGGTTTTCTGGGAGAATAACATGTTTTCGTGATCTGAAAAAGGGATATTAAAGGGAAACTGTGATGTCACTGGGAAAAAGAAAGCAAATACTATGATACATTTAACTGTATTTTCTCACTTCTTGTTGTGTCACATGAAAAGTAATAGACCAAGGTCTTTGCTGCCCTTCTATAATTATACCTGGTCAAACAGGTTAAACTAATAGTGTGTTTACAAAACGATGTGAGGTAACTTCAGTATTGACACTGATACCGGATCTGTTTGTATTTAAATTCAACATGACTTATGTAGGTATTCTTTGTATAGTTGTGTTACTGAAAAAATGATGTAAATAAAAATTTTCAGTATACATGGAAGCTCCTATTTCTTAAGAAATAATACATAAAAATGTATATAAGGTTTAAGAAATTTATACTTGGCCTCTATCTTTATAACAATCAGACTTAAGAAAGAAAGAGTACACCAGGGGCTAAGCAAAGCCAGATCTCCTGCACTCACTACAGTGCCTGGCACACAGGAGACCTGCAAGAAATGCCAGGCTTTTAACTGAAAGTGACTATGCAACCATGTAATAAAACAGTTTCCCTGCACAGCATATTTAATACTGTTTTTCATATTTAAGTTGCAGCATCTGAAACTAAAATCATCTTCAAGGTTTAATTTATTCTTATGTTTTTCAGTAATCAGTCTTTGTGGAAGCCATTGAGATTTCTAGGTTTTTCTTCTGTGGGAGAATCAAAAATACTTAAGTCCATGTCTCTCTAGTTTATTTTTATATTCTCAGGAACTAACACCACGTCTGGAATAGAGGAATTACATAACAAACTTTTTAGAATAGATTAATAATATAGCTTTTATGTCAATAACCCGTGACTCTGCTCTAGATCTAATTAAAGATTGAATACTTAATAAGCAATAAGCCAGTTAACTAATAAATACTATTCAACAAGAAGTAATGTAAACAACCTTGAAATATATCCTTTTCCTCCAGTCCTGGTCAGCAACTTTAGCTGTCTGACCTCTAATTTTGAGATCAAGCATGGTTTTCTTCAGACTTTCTAATCCTGAAACAATGGTGTAATAAACTGGCCCTCTGGTACCTACATTTTCAACAGAGAATATAAGCTCTACTCTTTCCTTGGATGGTTGTCAAAGTCGCCCTAAATTGGCAATATGGAGTTTTAGTCTCCTTATTCTTGCCAGACAATATGATTTCAAATTCTTCACTGTCTAATCCTCATTCCCCTTCCCTCACCAGAAAAAAACAAAGGTAAGAAACAAATAATCACTATTAACATCACTGCAACAAAACACGCCAATGCAGGATTAACAGCATTAACCAACAGGATTAGACAGTTATAGCACATTCCACCCTACAGCAACAGAACATACACAGTCTTCTCAAATACACATAGAACACAGATCAAGACAGACAATATTCTGGGCTATAAAACAAACTTCAAAAATTTTTAAAGAACTGAAATCATACAGAATGTATTCTCCAACCGTAATGGAATAAACTGGAAATCAATAACAGAAAGATAAAAGGAAAATCTCCAAACATCTGGAAACTAAACGACACAATTTTTAATAATCCACAGGTCAAAGGGGAAGTCTATGGAGAAATTTAAAAAATACATTTAACCGAATGAAAATGAAAATGAGAATGCAACATATCAAAATTTGTAGAACACCGCTAAAGCAGTGCTCTGAGGGAAATTTACAGCATTAAATAAATACATAAGAAAATAAGAAACTTCTCAAATTAGTAGTCTAAACTCCCACCTCAAGAACCTAGAGAAAGAGCAAAATAAACCCAAAGCAAGCAAAGGAAAGAAATAATAAAGGCAAGAACAGATATAAAAGAAATTGAAAACAGAGAAACAGCAAAAATCGGTAAAACTAAAAGCTGGTTCTTTTAAAAGAGTAATAAAATTTACAAACTTTCTAACAAGGTTGACAAAGAACAAAGAAAAGAAGACACAATATACCAATATTAGGAATGAAATAAGGTAACACCACCGACACTGCAGACATCAAAAAGATAATAAGGGGGGCTTCCCTGATGACACAGTGGTTAAGAATCTGCCTGCCAATGCAGGGGACATGGGTTTGAGCCCTGGCCCAGGAAGATCCCACATGCTGAGGAGCAACTAAGCCCATGAGCCACAACTACTGAGCCTGCGTGCCGCAACTACTGAAGCCCGCACGCCTAGAGCCCGTGCTACGCAACAAGAGAATCCACCACAATGAGAAGCCTGTGCACCGCAACGAAGAGTAGCCCCCACTCACTGCAACGAGAGAAAGCCTGCGCACAGCAACAAAGACCCAACGCAACCAAAAATAAATAAATAAATAAAATTGATTCTTTAAAAAAAAAAAAACGATAATAAGGGAATACTATGAACAACTCTATACACACATATTGGACAACTTAGACAAAATGGACCACTTGCTCAAGAAACAAAAACTACCACAATTCACACAATATGAAATAGATAACTTCAACAGACCGTAATCATTTACGGAAACTGAATATGTCATTTCAAAACTAAGAAGAAATCTCCAGGCCCAAATGCTCTCACTGAAGAATTCTACCAAATATTTAAGAAAGAATTAACACCAATTCCACCCTTTGTCATCCAGGAAATGAAAGACATTTTCTATTCATTTTATGAAGCTAGTATTACCCTCATACCAAAACCAGATGAAGATAGTAGCCTACCACCACCACCAAAAACAAACGAAAACAAAAACAAAAACCCAACTACAGACAGACCAATATCCTTCATGAATACAGACATAAGAATGCTTAATAAAACAGAAGAGAATACAACAATATATAAAAATAATTATACACATGACCAAGTGGGGTTTATTCCATTTGGGTTTACTCCAGGGATCCAAGGCTGGTTCAATGTTTGAAAATTAATCAATATAATTCATTATATTAACGGGCTAAAGAAAAAAATCATATGATCATATATCAATCGATAGAAAAAACATTTGGTAAAATTCAGTCATCACAAAAAAAACTCTCAAAAAAATGGAATAGAGGGCAATTTCCTCAACTTGATAAGGAGCACTTACCAAAAACCTACAGCTAACATTATACTTAATGGTGAAAAGACAGGATGCTTTCCCGCTAAGATCAGAAAGAAGAGGCAAGGACTTTGCTCTCACCACTCTTATTCAACACATCATGAGAAGTTCTAGCCAGTGCGATAAGGCAAGAAAAGGAAATGAAAGGCATACAGCTTAGAAAGGAAGAAATTAAACCATCCCTATTTGCAGATGACATGACTGTCTACATAGAAAATCCCTAGGAATCTACCAAAAGACTCCTAGAACTAATTAGTGAGCGCTACAAGGTTAAATAATACAAGTTAAACATCCAAAAAAATATATTATTGTATTTCTATATACTAGCGATGAACACATGGACATTGAAATAAAAAATACAATACCATTTACAAGTTTTCCAAAAAATGAAATACTTAGGTGTAAATCTATGCAAACATGAACAGAAATTGCATGCTTAAAACTACACAATGCTGATGAAAGAAATGGAGAGACATATTGTGTTCACTGACTGGAAAATTCAACATAGTAAAGATGTCAATTCTCCCCAAATTCCAGCAAAATTTTTTTGTAGATATGATAAGATTATTCTAAAACTTATGTAGAAAGGGAAAGGAGCTGGACTAGCTAAAACAATTTTGAAAAAGAATAAAGTGGGAGGAATCAATCCACCCAATTTCAAGACTCATAGCTATAGTAATCAAGACTGTAATATTGGCTGAGACACATAGCTAAATTCAACAGAAAGGAGAACTCAGAAACAGACCTACACAGATACGCCCAACTGATTTTTGATAAAGGTGCAAAAGGCATTGAACAGAACGGGGATAGCCTTTTTAACAAAAAAGGGGCTGGAGCAATTAGACATCTACAGGCAAAAACAAACAAACAAACAAACAAACAAAAACTTCACAAAAACCACAACCTAAATCTCACACCTTATACAAAAACTAACTCAAATGGGTCATAGACTTAAATGTAAAACTATAAAACTTAAAAAACAACAGAAGAAAATCTTCAAGATCTAGGGCTAGGCAAAGAGTTCTTGGACTTGACACCAGAAGCATAATCCATAAAAGGAAAAAAATCAATAAATTAGATCTCATCAAAATGAAAAACTTTTGTTCTGCAAAGGACCCTGTTAAGAGGTTAAAGAGACAAGCTGCAGAGTCAGAGAACATACATGCAAGGCCCATATCCAAAGAAGGCGTAGTATCATCTTCAGAGAATTGTGTTGAGTAAGAAAAGCAACACCTAACACACTGTACGATTCGAATTTTATAACACTTTTGAAATAAAAGGACAACACAAGTGACCCTCTTGGTGATGGAAATGTTATTTAGCTTCACAAATCAATGTCAATATCCTGGTTGTGATGTTGTACAATATCACGTAAATATCACTGTATTTTACCATGCATGTGAATCGATAATTATCTCAAAATAAAAAAGCTTAATTTTTTAAATTAAATAAGGATTTAAAACTCTCCACGAATACAATTACACATTGCCTGAACTCTCGAATTCCCACTCTCTTCTGCCAACACTTGCCTCTTCTGGGTCAGATGCTGACTTTTACCAATGCTAGTCCAGCTAAAGAAAACCACCTATGCACCACTGCTGCGTCTTCCACACAGCCAAACACCAGGACTTGGGTATTTTACAGAGACCTTTCCTTGACCATCCAGACCTCATGACTGACATATAGACAGGTTCAGCCGGAGAGCCCAGGACAGATGCCAGAAGTCTGTCTGAATTCCCGCGTAGATACCCCGTCAAGCACCAGCAAGCAGGTGTGGCCACCTCCCTGCTGGGCTATCACCGTAGTTACCAGCCCTCTATAACCACTTCTTTGAAAACGTCCACCTCACCCTTGTAACATTTCCACCATCTGGTCCTCCACATGGAAGCAGCAGGTGCTCAGATATGTCCCGCAGGTTCTGAGATGAGGGCCACCACTCCCCCATCTCCCTCTGCCTCTTGCCGAGGCAGCACGGAGCACACAGGCAGCCAACGGGCAGCGCATTCCAAGGGCTTCTGCACTCAGATGGCACCCTACCCTGGGAACCCGAAACCACCCCGATCTCCTCCCGAGCCCTCAGTGAGTGGATCCCGACACAGGGCTGAAGTTCTCACTCCTCTAAGGTGAAAGCTGTGGGATCCTCCCAATGGGGAAATATCTTTCCATCTAAAAGCCCATGAGAAATGTGTTCCAAGTTAATTCTTTCTGAATCCCGCAGCCGTGAGTTTGTACAAGGAAGAGAAAAGTTCACTAACCAGGCATGTCTTGTGTAATAACTGGTCACTGCATGACCAGCCCTCTTTAAAACAATCACATAAAAGAAATTCTTCTGTTTGGAAGAAACAGTAAAATACACACACACACACACACACACACACAGTAAAATACACACACACACACACACACACACACACACAGTAAAATACACACACACACACACACACACACACACACACGATTTCAACAGCATTATGTTTTTTAAAAAAATCCTCTCTCAATAATGACCGAAGTGCTTCCCAGGTCTTTTTAGTTGACCCAGAAGCACACACAGAGGAGTGGCTGCCCCGGGTCCGGGTGACAAGGGACCAGGAACCTTCCTGCTGAGCCAACCTTGTGTTCCTCCCGGACCGATCTGCACAGACGGCCACTATCTTCATCTCAGAAGACAAGTGTTCCAACTGACACAAAGCCTTCTTAAAAATCCCCAGCCCAAGAAAAACAGAGGCGCTGTGGGCAGAGAAAGACCTAGTCCTACAGAGACAACTTTCCAGGAAAGCCTAGAAAACAGTCCTGTCCTGCTGGCAGCAGGCATTTCCTTCTTCCCTAGAGAGTCCTCATCCCAGCAGGAAAGAATAACCAAAAGAGATTGGTTGATATCCACCCACAGAAATAAAACAAAGGATATTAAAGTCCTATGGTAGGAAACAAACAAAGACAGAATCATCTAGCTGGACAATACAAATTCAGTAATCCAGCGTATGCGCCGGAATTTAATAAGCCACTTTGCTTCAGAATAATTGTTGCATGGGGTTTGATTTAATTAATCTCAGCAGGCTTGGAAACAGCCCCCAGGAAATCAGTGTGATAAACTGCCTTCAGATGTGCTAGTCTGAGACTGTAAGTAGCCACGCTACCAACTCGCACATCTTTAGGCAGCGGCAGTGGTACTGTACGCTTTGACTGTCCACCTGCAGGCGCTGATCTTGTAATGCTGGAATATTCTTGCTTCCGTGTCCCACTTGAAGGCTTCCGGGTCGGCACCCACTCAGGGTGAGCACCTTGGATGAGGGGTCAGATTAGAAATAAAGACTAGGAAAAGCAGGGAGAGTTCCTGCTTCCTCCGATGAGACTACTTCTGTATCAGAAGGAAGGCAGACGGTGTTCTCTCGGCCTGAGTACTTTTCCTAATTTTGAGTGGAGCCACGGGAAGCGCAGACCAGCAGATGCAGGAGGAGAGCGGGGACGAGCGGAGCATGCCCTCCATTCCTCTGGGTACCCCGTCCCTGGGGGCAGAAGATCCTAGCCTGAGAGGAAGCCCAGAGGAGGTTAACGTACGTCACTCCCCTCCAGCCCAACGCCCAATCGCCCAAGGGAAGGCGGAAGGCGAGGCCGGAGGGACGGAGTTGGCCGAGACTGGACAACGCCAGCGCCTCCCCCGGCCAGAAGCACGACCGCGTTTATGGATGGACCGTCCCTCGTCCCAGTGAGCAGTCATCATCCATGAGCACAGGACACTCTGCCGGGCACGCGGCAGTTCAAGAGCTGAGACTGGGCACAGGGTCTGCCTTCAGATGGCTCAACCGTGAGCGGAGCTGTTGACACTGATGCTGGCGGGTGAGGACAGCCGTCGAAAACACGAATAGAGGGACTCCCCCGGCGGTCCAGCGGTTAAGACTCCGCGCTTCCACTGCAGGGGGCGTGGCTTTGATCCCTGGTCGGGGGAACTAGGATCGCACATGCCCCACGGTACGGGGGAAAAAGAGGGAAGGGAAGGGGAGGAGAGGGAAGGGAAGGGAAGGGAGAAAGAAAGAAAAGAAAAAGAAAATCCCAACATTCAGCCCAATTCCACAAGCTGCAAGTTTACAAATCAGCCTTCTCCCTCACACCTTGCCATGACTTGTCATCAAAAAACGAATCTTCAAAAGAGGCTGCCACTTTCCTTACTCAGACTTCCACTGCTTCATTTCTTAGGGAGGCCAGAAGTCTAGACCCAACTTAGGCGGGAACGTCACTGGTTCTAAGACACACTGACTCAGCAGAGCACACAGGCTGGCCCTACCCTAGACCTACACACACACACACACACACACACACACACACACACACACACACACACACACACACACACACACACACACACACACACACACACACACACACACACACACACACACACACACACCCCAGAACTGGAGCCGGGCCATAACAGTGAAGTCCCCCATCCTTTTCTGGGACGTGCACGACACCACGGTTCTGGCAGAGCAGCCTGAGGACTCAGAGAGATACTCCAACGCCAGAGCTGGACTGGACTTGATGAAACAAGCAGGCTCTTCAGCAAGACGGGCCACTCAATCCACTCGGGGGAGTTTAGGTTTGTTTCAGGAAAGTCAAAGGTAGAACAAGCAGAGAAGGCAGGTCGGGCAGATCTTAGAACATACCATTTTGAAGAATATTGTTGACTTTTCCCGATATATCTTGGATTATTCCTTAACCTCAGATTCTTAAAGCTAAAATACATTTTTAACTTTTCTCATTTTAAATACCTAATCCTTTTTGATATAACTGAAGCTGTAGATATTCATATATCCCCTCCTTCTTTATTGTTTCAAATGAAGGTTTGGGGGATGTTATTTCAGAAGGCTCCATGGAATATTTAAGCCAGGGCAATTCCTGTGAAGGCCTGTATTTCTAAAGCCTATTCAGTCTGCGGGTAACACCACTGATAATGTTAAGACCACACAATGGAGGCTAGTCTTTACCATAATACTGAGCTACTTGTGTGCTGGCTACACAAAAGTTTCCCCGGTGGTAGATTTTCACTTAGTAATCAGGCAGCAGAACAAATATAGTGAATCAATTATCTCCATTTGCAACACACATTTAAATGTACTAGGGGCAACCTAAGAGTAAACGTCAGGTCCTTGTAGGCCCTGCACGGCAAAACAAAACCAAAAACAGAATCTAACTTTTCCACAGAAAGAGAACAAATAGTAAACTCGAGATATGAATTCCCCTGTTTCTCATTTCTTTAATTAATTTGGCCAAACCACTAGGACGGACTCTGGACTAAAAGAAATCAGAAACCCCCAGACCTTAAACTGGATTGCGGATTTCATCCTGAGGGTACTGACTGTGGATCACTGACTCAGGGCTCCAGGCAAACTGGATTTTAATAACTTGTTGGGATATTTTAGGATAATTGTTGCATGGGGTTTGATTTAATTAATCTCAGCAGGGTTCAAAGAAGGCCCATGGAGTCAACATGAAAAATGTCCTTCAGATGTTCTATTATTAAAAGTGGAGTAATTACGTCACCAAAACAGACAGGTAGAGAGAAGGCTGCAGCTATGAACGAAAACCTAAAGAAACACTTTCTACATGCTGACAGATACGCTTGTCCTTCCACAGGAAAGAAGGGATGAAACTGCCAGCTTGGTGTCTGATGCAAAGCAGATACTCATCAATATTTGCTGAATTAGTAAAACAACGAATGAAGGTAGGATGAGTATGTGACAGGACAGGGTATGCAAAAAGACTGTTTGTTTTTCAAATAACGGTTAGAAATACATAATTTATAACATAGTGACATTTAGATCCTAGAACAGGGGTCCCCAACCGGTCCGCGGGCTGTTAGGAACCGGGCAGCACAGCAGGAGGTGAGCGGCGGGCGAGCGAGAGAAGCTTCATCTGCCGCTCCCCCTCGCCCTCCTCGCTCACAGTACCACCTGAGCCATCGTGGAAAAACTCCCACCCCCACCGTGGAAAAACTGTCTTCCACAAAACCAGTCTCTGGTGCCAAAAAGGTTGGGGACCACTGTCCTAGAAGACAGTTCAGGTGCCAAAGAGAGATCAAGTCCAGAGATGTTTTGTGTGTCTGAAAACTGGCGTCTGGGACTTCCCTGGTGACGCAGTGGTTAAGAATCCGCCTGCCAATGCAGGGGACATGGGTTCGAGCCCTGGTCCGGGAAGATCCCACATGCCATGGAGCAACTAAGCCTGCGAGCCGCGACTACTGAGCCCGCGTGCCACAACTACTGAAGCCCACGCGCCTAGAGCCCGTGCTCCGCAACAAGAGAAGCCACTGCAATGAGAAGCCCTCGCACCGCAACAAAGAGTAGCCCCGGCTCGCCGCAACTACAGAAAGCCCGTGCGCAGCAACGAAGACCCAACGCAGCCAAAAATAAGTAAATAAATTTAGAAAACTGGCGTCTAAGTTCAAATGACAGATTAGGGCAGGGTCAGAACCCTAGGGGGCCCGATTCCCATTTTCACTGAAAAGCACTGCTCCTTCATGATCTTAGAAGCTGGTTATATTCCGAAAATTCAAGTTATTCTGCACAGAGGAGGGAAAAGGGTGTCCCGTGTTGGGAATGCTGGCTGGGGGGTGGGGGCCCGTGTGCTCTGTTCACGCAGGACCTCTGTAGTCCTGCCCAGCGGATGCGCAGAGAATCAGACCTGGAGACCCACTGTGCTGGGCTACCTCACCTCCTAAGTCTCAGAACAAGACAGAGTCATCAGGAGATCCCCAAACCGACAGGCCCTCGACATCCAACAAGTGTTCACAGAACGAGCAACACAGCTCTGCCTTCTCCCCCACCATCACAGAACCAACAGAGCCTCCCCTCCCCCATCAGACAGAAGAGCCAGGCCAGACCCCCTTCTGAGCACTTCGCAAGTGGGGACTCATCTCATTCGCACCACAGCCTGTGACCGTGGTTCCCAACTTTACCGCCCCTGGGAAATTCCAATGCCAAGGTCACACCCACAACCAATTACAATATTTGGGGATGGGAGCAGGCATCAACCTTTCTTAAAGACCCCTCAGGTAATTCCAACGTCCAGCAAAGTTTGAAACACTCAGTGAAGAGATGGGTACCATGATGTACATTGTTCAGATAAGGCAACTGAGGCAGAGAGGTCAATGCCTCCCCAAGGTCACACAGCGGGCAAGCAGCAGGGTTGGGACCTGAACCCAGTTTACCTGACAACCGCCAAACACTAAGAAATCATGTTATAGAAATAATATAAATTACTAGTATGTGATGAAATGAAGCAGGGTGGACAAGAGAAATAGTGAGGCTGTACACGGTGGAGAAGAACGAGAAGGTTGGACACCTGATGGCTCGAGGGAGGTCTGACGTGTCCAACCAGGCAGGAACACAGTCACTTTGAAGGACAACCAGGTGGCGATGAAGAGCAGCTGTTTTTAGGATGTCTGGAAAACATACGTTCTAAAGCACTAGTTCTCACACTTCAGCGTGTGTGAGAATCACCTGGAAGGCTGTTACAAGTACAGACACACCCCCCAGAAACTCTAATTCGGCGGGTCCAGGGGAGAGCCCTAGAATTTGCTTTTCTAACAAATTCTCAGCTGATGCAGATGCAGAACCACTGCTCTGGGCAAATGGTTAACAGCCATGAATGATGGGCAGAATTGTCTGAGGGTCCCTCATCTCCAAGCTGGGGTCCGTGTCCCCACCTCTGCTTATTCTGTCCCCAGAGGCTACAATGCCTCCCTCTGTCAGCCCCTCCCCCAACCTGCACACTCCTATTCAGCCCTGGCTGTGGTTAGCTCCTCCTCCAGGAAGCCTTCCTGGATCCTCGGCCTCCCATGGGCTCACCTAACGCCCTCCCCATAAACTGATCCCTCACCTGCTACAGGTCTTTCCTTTCACATGCCTACCACTCCCACCGGAAAGAGTGTGAGCCTCCACAGGGCAGGGGCTGGTTCCATTCCCAGCATCCAGCACATAAAAGAGAAAGGGGGAAGGGAGCAAACTTTCTGAAGCTGTTCTTCCTTTCAGCCGCAGAGAGTCCCAACATCCGAACTGGACAAGTTTCAATGCCCACATGGTTTAAGTGGTTTTAGGACTCGGGCCTCCTCTCTTTTTATACAGCACACGTGGTGGTGACGTAGTAGGGCCTGACCTTGTTTAATGTGACTGTAATTTTAACACTCCACCACAAGACTGCTCGCTGCTTCTATTATGGAGAACAGTAATTGCCAGGAAAGCCTGTGATCAAAGTTCCGATACCAGGAACACATCTCCTCCCTGGCCTCCTGCCCCCTCTGCTCTAAGACAACAAACATGGGGCACCAGCCCCCCCCGCACCTGCCAGAGATGGCGGGCAAAGATCCCAGTTTCCTGCAGGCGGCATCTCACCCGCCCACACCTTCCAGTCTAGTCCTTTCGGACCTGAGTTCTATTTTTCTCTAAGGACAGCCTGCCAGGCTTCGGGAACAAACTCTGTAACGGTTCTAATGGGAGGGGAAAGGCTGGCCCCTCCCTCTCCCAGATTAGCAGGCAGGGTCCTCTTAGAGATCCCCAGCCCCATGGCTGAACCCCGAGAGAGAATTGGGGGTCCAGCTCAGATCTGACCAGAGCAAAAGATGTCCTGAGTCAGGCACACGGTCCCTGAAATGACAATGCTGAGCTCGCCTTGCTTCCACAGTGACAAAGAGCAGTCCTGTGTCACGGAAACAGGTGGAGGTTGTTTCTGGCCAAGAAATCAGGTCCTTTAAGGTCCTGGTTAGGTGAGGTAACAGTTGAAGATCACGAGCACAGGATGGGGCATTACCTGTGGCCACGAATGTTGACATCCCGACCACAGCAAATGGCCACAGCCATGTATGAGAAACAAGGACCATCTCTGTCCACTTGGGGCTTTGCCGCCCACAGTCAGAAAGCGCCCCTGGCCCCGAAGGGAGACGGAGGAGGGCTGGTCCGGGACTCCCGCGAGGCCCCACGTGCCCCTCGTTTTCCCTCCTCTAGTTCGTAAAAGGCTCTGGGAAGCTGCTGTGGAGGGTTATGAGCTTCAGAGCAGACAGACGCTGGACGTGCGTGTGGATCTCCTGGGTTTGGCAGCCTCGCATTCAAATCTCAGCCTTGACTCTTCCTACAGGGCTGTGGCCAGGACATTCGATCCCTTCCCCTGTGCGAGGGGAGCAGTAAACCTAACCTGCTCCGTAGTTACACCGATGATCCTCATCCGAACCACGGAGCACAGACAGTGAATGTCTCATCAACTCTCCCAAGGACGCACCACCGAGCCACCCATCTCACTCTGGAGCATCAGAGAGAGGTTAATTACATGCAACAAACACCTCAGGGCATTAGGGCTGGATTCTGTCAAGAAAGGCAGTTATGGAATGGCTTGAGCAATCCTGGGTGAGCAGCACCCTGCAGGTTCCCCGAGGGCTCCTGGAGAAAGAGACGAGCCAGACAGCAGGCAGCAGAGCTGGGAATGGGGGGGCTTGGCTGGGAGCCCGAGGCCAGGGGGAGACGGGGCGGGGGCATGGCAGAGCCAACACAGAGACAGCACCTAACTGGACAGGCTCCCCCCTCAGCCCTGTTTTATCTGAGATGCAGAGATGAAGGAAATCACATGAGCGCTTTGTACTAAGGCCTTTCTCTCTGCAAATGAAAATACAATTCATCGTTCCAGTTACTGATTTTCAAATTGCCATGGATTGTACGATTTGCCTCTAGAAAGCAATGTATGTTTGGCGTTCCTGCCTGATGTTCTGGAAGACAAAAATATTTCTTTCTAAAAACATTTGAATTTATACTTCTGCGATTTTATGATCCCATTTATGCCATTACGTTATCTCGAAGGCAAACATTTTTTAAATGTTTAATTTTCAGACCAAAAAAAAAAAAAAAAAAAAAGAACCCACTGACAATTTCCATTCCAAATGAATCCTCCCAATGCCTCTTAGCTCAGGAAAGAAAGGGTTCGTTCACTGCTTTGCACAGCAAGCCCAGAGGTCACCCCACCAAGCTGTAGGGCCACGCATGGAGAGTCCTGGACCAGAGGTCGGCAGGTCGGGGATCTACTGTCCCGCTGCCTCCCCTGGACATGTCATTTTATTTCTCTGAGCCACAGTTTCCTCATCTGTGGAATGTAAGGCCCGTTCCAGCCATCAAAGTATAAAACTTTCCCAACACTCTGCTTCAGCACCTGCAAAAGAACAAACACTTGCCTCCAACTTTCAGGAAGGTGAAGGAGATATAGGAACAAGGCTTTAAATTATATAATGAAACAGAAATAAGCAAGACTCATCACATCACAGGGCTCTCAAGGACCCTAAAGATCTGGCCAGCTAAAGTGAAACTGACCTCTCATTGCAGGGGAGGACCCGGCTGGCAACGGTCTTTGCAAGAAGCTTTCTTCCAGCCTTCCTGTAGCCAAGGGGCCAGGTGCTCTCTTCAGGAAAGTGAGCTGGAAGCCAGCCCAGGCAGTGTCCCCAGTCTTTCTGAGGGACAGGAGGCATTAGGTTTTCCCCACACACTGCTCTACAGTAGAGATATTATGCCCTCAACAGCTGTAAACTGCAGACCAAATAAAACACGCAAATAATGACCTCATTTCCAAGGCCCAATCCCAGCCCACGTTATGAGTTCCAAAGTTAGCATGGCCTGGGAGCACAGCCGCCTGGCGAGAAGAGGGGCTCTCCCACCACACAGCCATGAGAAACTGGGCCTGGTACTTAAGTTCTCTGAGCCTCCCCTTTCGCATCTGTCAAATGGGGCTAGCAATGCATCGACAGTACAGGGAAGCACGGAGGATTCATGAGTTATTATTGCATGTACGTCCCTCGGAAGACTGCTCGGCTCCTACTAAGTGTTTGACAACTGCTACCTAATATTCATATTAACATCAATATCAACATAGTCAGAGAACTTGTCTACATACGATACTACTTCTTCAGTAAGAACACAAACAGAACCAGGAGCAGACGGGAAGGTCCTGACGTCCAGAGAGGTCCTGGGGAAGCTGGTTGCCTACTTGTGACACTTTCAGACCTTCTGAAATAAAGACGTCTGCCGGGTAATGGAGGACCAACTGGAAGGGAAGAAAAGGAACCGAGGGGTGGTGATGCAGTAGCAAAATCAACAACCAGAGGAACCGAAACAAGGTGTGCTCTGGAGGCGGGAAAAGCACGGGGAGAAGTAGGTAAAAGGCAAGACAGCCCACAGCATGGGAGCACAGGCAGAAAGGCAGACAGCCAGCCTGGGTGGCAGGAAGATGGCAAATCTGGGGACCAAAGGAGGGGTGTGAAAATTAGAATGCTAGGTAAGAAATAGTCACAAAAAAAAAAACTCTAAAGGATGGGGGGAGGGGGGGCAGAGGCCAAGGTTCAGCCACAGGGAGCAAGCATAATTAACAGGACCCCGAGGACACTGCGGTGAGGAAGTTTGGAAGAAGGGGGACATAGAAAAGGAGCATTTGTTTGGAAGAAGGGGGACACAGAAAAGGAGCATTTGTTAGGAAAAATAAAATGGGTGAAATTTCTGTACCTGTTAGAGAAGAGCACAGTACCTGGGGACTTGGAGGGGTTAATAGGGTAGAAAACACCAGGCAACACGGAAAATGAGGTGAGACGCAGGGAAAACCGTGGGAGGAGGGGCGGATGATGTATGAATTTAGATGGCCTTGGTAACAAGTGCTAAATAAACTCAAGTTCTTCTTCTGTTTATCAACAAGACTGTCCAGTGCTGGGAAGCAACTGACCGAGAGAGTTCTGTTTGTATGGTTGGTTGGTTTGGCCTTTTTTCCGCACCTGGAGGGAGGGGAGGTTTGCCGGGGCTCAGACTGCACAGCCGGATGGTGGCCTCCAGCCCAGGTCACCTGAGCTCCCCGGCCGTAGGCGCAGCGCTGGTCTGTGTCCCCCTGGGCTGGGGTGCCCACTCCCTCACCTCGCCGAACGTGAGTGGAAGCAAACCAGCCCTGGAGCTCATCCCTCCAGTTCAGGGTCGCCGGACGCAGGGTCCCGCCTTTCTCGGGAGATGAGGCCCGGGGCACCCGGGGAGAAACTTGCTTTGGGAGAGAAGATCTCCAGCGCATCCCCTGGGCGGCGCGGGCGCCCCGCGCCTTTGTCCCGCCCGCAGCCCGCGGCGGGCGCGGGTCAAGTCTGGGGATCCCCAGGCGCGCGGGGCCGGGGGTCCCTCGCCCTCGGGCCGCCCAGCCCCGCAGCGAGCTCACCGAGCGAACTCGGTGTTTGGGCTGCGGGGCCGGCGTCGGGGTAACTCAGCTCCCGGGCTCGGGCTCCTCGCCAACACCCGGGCGGCCGCCCCGCGCCTCGGCGCAGCCTCACCTACCGCGGCCCCGCTCGAAGGAACCTCCAAAGTCGGCCGATCCAAGACGTCCCGGCGACCCAGGGCTGGTCTTGGTGCCGCGGAGATCCGAGCACGCCGGGTTCTCGGAGGAGCCTCCGCTCGGGCGCGCGGACTCCGGGCGGGCGGCGGGCTGGGCTGCGGGGGAGGAGCGCGGCGCTGAAGCCAGCCCGCCGCTGCCGCCCGGCCCAGGCCACGCCCCCGCCGGTCCAGGCCACGCCCCCGACTCTGCACTCCTTCCACGCCCCCGCCGGCCCCAGGCCACTCCCCAGCCCTAGGCCACGCCCCTGGCTCAGCTACCTTTCCGCCCCCCCCCACCCCGGGCCATGCCACGCCCGGCCCCAGGCCACGCCCCGGTCCGGCTCTCCTTCCACGGCCCCCAGGCCTTGCCCCGCCGGACTCAGGCCGCTCCCCAGCCCCAGGCCACGCCCCCGGCTCATCTACCTTTCCACACCCCCCACCCCCCACCCCCACCCCCACCCCCACCCCGGGCCAAGCCGCGCCCGGCCCCAGGCCACGCCCCGGCACGGCTCTCCTTCCATGCCTCACAGGCCACGCCACACCTGGCTCCAGGCCACCCCTCTGGCTGGGCTCTCCCTTCTTGCCTCAGGCCGCGCCCCCAGCTCAGCCCCCAGACCACGCCCCTGGCTCGGCTCTTCTCCTCCCCCACCACCAGAATATCCCCCCCACCACATCCCCGCCCCGCTACACTTCCCCCGACCGTAGCTCCTCATGCACCCAGCTACACCCCCCAGCCGGGCTCCCTTCCATCCACCCCCAGTAACTCCCCCCATGTCAGCACCCCCCAACCCGGCCCCCCTAAACCCGGCTCCCCTCCACCTCATCAACCCCCCAGCATCCGCCCTGGGCGGGAGGAGCAGCCGCGTCGCCCAGGCAACCGCCCCTCACTGCCCCCCTCGCCCCACCTCTGCCCGGGAGGAGGTCACTCCAGGCCAAGGCGCCCTGGCTACGCTTTTCGTGAAAAAGAAAACCCTAGGTGAGGGCTTCCCTGGTGGCGCAGTAGTGATGAATCCGCCTGCCAATGCAGGGGACACGGGTTCGAGCCCTGGTCCGGGAAGATCCCACGTGCCGTGGAGCAACTAAGCCCGTGCACAACTACTGAGCCTGCGCTCTAGAGCCCGCGAGCCACAACTCCTGAAGCCCACGTGCCACAACTACTGAAGCCCGCTCGCCTGGAGCCCATGATCCACAACAAGAGAAGCCACCGCAATGAGAAGCCCGCGCACCGCAACCCAGAGTAGCCCCCGCTCACCGCAACTAAAGCCTGCACGCAGCAATGAAGACCAAATGCAGCCAAAAATATAAATAAATAAATTTATAAAAAAAAACAAAAAAAAACCCTAGGTGAGGACTTTTAAACCCACCCACTTCCCCAGGACCTAGAGCAGGTCTTCTGTGGACTGTTTGGGTGAACACACTCAGAACTCTCACCCTTCCCGGGTGGCTCATGGCTCAATCATTAATTCACAGGAAAACCGCAGAGACGAAGGAAACCCTTCTGCGCAAGGATCTGGGCCCTAAAAGTTCCATGATTGTTTCCTGATGTGCACCTAATGGAATTCATAAAATAAACACATTCTTTTAAAAACTGCTCTTTTAGATGATTCATCTGAGTGGTTCTGTGTTGCTAGCACTATAATTATACATGTTACTTTTATAATCAAAGAAGAACAATAACCACTATGTAAAAACTAAAGAACATATAAAAATATTAAATTACACAATGAAAAGTCAAAATTAATTCTATATATGCTTTTTTAAATAGTGGAAAACTATTCTGTGTGATACTCAAACGGTGGGTACATGTCGTTATGCGTTTGTCAAAACCCGCAGAATATACAGCACACAGAGTGAAACCTAATGTAAAGTCGTTTATCATAATGTATCAATATTGGCTCATCAATCGCAACCAATGTGCCACACTGATGTAAGATGCCCGTAACAGGAGAAACTGGGGGGATGGGGGTGTGGTACAGGGAGGAGTTGAGGGAATCCATGGGAACTCTCCTTTCCTCCCAGCCTTTCTGTAAACCCAAAACTGCTCTAAAATAACAGCCCATTAATTAAAGCACACACACCGAAATACTAATAATGGTCATTATCTCTGGGTGGTGGAAATATGGGCAAGTTTTTATTTTATTGTTTGGATCTTTATTTGAAATTCCCCCAAATTTTTGACAATGAATATATATTTTTAAAGCAGAAACATATTATATTGGGTTGGCCAAAAAGTTCGTTTGGGTTTTTCTGTAACATCTTACGGAAAAACCCAAACGAACTTTTTGGCCAACCTAAAATAAATAAGCAATGGAAAATTTTAGAGACATAGCATGAAAGGCTAATATCAAGTATTTCATTTTATTTCTACTTTCTATAACTTTAACGAAACCTGTATGAAGCTCTCACAAATGTTAAAAATGATGTCTATTTCAGTATTGTTTTAAAAAAAAGAAGATTCAAGGGCTAAATTGATAGTTTTAAAATTAGCTCTTTGGAATTAGCACAAATCTGAGGAGAAATTTTTGATTATTTTTTTTTTTTAAATCTGTGTCTCAGAGGATCATTTCTGCCTGCCTGGAAACTGTTATTAATATTTACATGAACACTGGCTCTCAGGTAAACGGATTTCTCTAGAGCTGTAAAGACTCGGCCTGCTTCCCTGATACCTGTGACCTGGGCTAGCCCTTTACCTTGCTGAGTGTCAGCTTCCCCTTCGGTGAAAAGGGAAACCTACCTCTCTGGATTGGTCGGAAAATATTAATAACAAACTTTAGCCCATATAAGACTCCTGGTATAATACATACAGGTGCTTAATAATCATTAGCTCCTGTCCTTTAAAAAATACAATTTTTGTTTTGTTTTGTTTTAGTGGGACTCTTGAGCTCCTGAGATAAAAAGATATTTCCGGTTTTAGATTATTAACATATTGGACAAAGCAGGATCTGACATGGAGAGACTGGGCGCTCTACACCCGGAGCCAGCACTAGTTAACAGGCATCGAGGGAATAAATCACCCAACTTCTCTGGCTCTCACTTTCCTAATCTGCTACATGAGTGATGGGGAGCAGCCATCTCAAAGTTTCCTTCAGCCTCCATCATTCCATGGGGAATCTCACTGTGGCTTCTGCGTAAAAAGGCTCTAAATCTCCTACAGTGACCTCTCTGCCCACAGGACCAGCCATCACTCACAGGCCTGCAAATAAAGCTGACATCTGCATTCTACCTTCCCCACCAATGGGAACCTCCAAAGGTTTCTTTGGACTTTTTTCTCTTAGTGATCTGCTGGTACCCAACTCTGACCGGCAGCTTAAACTCTATAATTCTGTTAGAAGTCAGTGCAAAGCTCTCACCAAAGTCACTGTACACCGGCGCTGATAGAAACTACCAGCTCTCATCAAGTCGACGGTGCACTTTTTTTCACATAATAACATCTCTGAAATTATGTGTCCCTCTGTTAACACTTTCTGAGCACTTAACGTTCTATGTCCTTTACATTCGTTCTCTACTTAAAGCCTCAAAGCAGCCCTTAGAGTACTATTATCTTTCGCGTTTTATGGATGAAGAAAACAAAGTTCAGAGAAGTTGAAAGACTCACCTAAGGTCACACAGGACAAGGGAGGGAAGTGTATGGCCTGAATGATTATGTCCTCAAATCCATATGTTGAAGCCTAACAACCAATGAGATGGTTTTAGAAGGTGGGACTGTTAAGATTTCGATGAGGTCATGAGGGTCAGGGCTCCATGATGGGATTAGTGCCTTTATAAGAAGAGGAAGAGAGACCAGAGCCCTCTCTCTGTCTCTGTCTCTCTCTCCCTCTCCACACCATGAGAGGACACAGCAAGAAGGTGGCCGTCTGCAAGCCAGGAAGTGGGTCCTCACCATTCACCGAATCTGCTGGTGCCTTGATCTTGGACTCCAGAACTGTGAGAAATAAATTCCTGCTGTTTAAGCCCCCCAGTCTGTGGTATTTTGTCCTGGCAGCCTGAGCTGACTCGTGCAGCAAGGAAACTCCTTTCTCCACGTTTCAGATCTTTCTCTTTGAGGAGCTTCCACAAAGTAACACTTCCTGCCTCAGGCCCCACCCTCTGAACCAAAGAAGGAGTTACTGACTGGTGGGAGGAACCCACTGGTCCACCTACCTTGATAGAACAGACCTAATTTATTAGTAATTTAACAGTAATTCTTCGGAAGCACAGAGGAGTCACTCCTTTCTAACCTCTCCACCCAGACATCTGCAGGGAGCCATCTGCAGTCAGTGACTGTCACCTGGGGGGTGGGGGGCGGGTGTGGAACCAGCCGCTGAAGCTCTACAGCTGGCTGGGGGGCAGGGGGCACTCAGAGAATATTAGCAAGAACTCTTCTCAGACCTAAAGTCACATGCTCCAACTGACTCAACTGGTGATATCACTGACATTTTTATCTTCATCTGTCTGTCTCCAGTGTCTTGTTTGTTAATTGGTTGTAAAGGTGGGAGGGGGTCGAGGGGGATGGGCTGGCCCCTGCGGTGGAAGGTAAGACCCGAGAGCCCGGGTCTTCCACTCCAGCCCTGGGGCTTTGGGAAAATGATTTAACCTCCCAGGAGTCCGCCTCATCTGTGAAACCCTGGGGCGAAGATTAAGTGTGATAATGTCCCAGCTCAGAGCCTGGCACGTGGTTAAATCTCAGTAAACGGTGGCTGTTTTTATTGATTAGAACAGATAAGGAGGATTTGCTGTCTTCTACAGTTTATTAGAGAAGATATCTAAGTTTCCTAGAATGAAAGAATAATGTTTGGCATTCATCAAATTATTTTGGCACATAAGTATCTGTTAGGGGAAGAGTAGGGGGAGTTTTCCTTGCTCTTTGCCCAGGAATGGGGCACAGAGGCCGACAAAAGGTGGCAGACGTGCCAGGAGCCCGCCCCAGCGTCTGTCTGCAGTGCCGTCCTCGTGTGCTCAGCAAAGGGACGCTCTCACACCTGGATTTGGAGGGAACCTGATGGGCAGGGCCGTCCTCAGAAAGAGCAAAAGGAACAGTAAAACAATGTTCCCAGTTCTTACCAGCTGCCCAGAAGTTACACAAAGCCACTGGGATAAGGAGGGGAGTCGCTATCTCTACAATGTCCTTATTCCAAAGTGGTTCTGACAGCTCTAAAGACCCTGTGAATCTGGGATTGGGAATGCACATTGACTAGACCACTAGAATGGTTCTCCACAGACTTTCTCTTTGCCTGATCAAGCCACTCCTGAAATCCATCTTCTTTATTAAATCACCTTGACTGAGGCCCTTACCCACCAATCTTTGTTTTACCCCTCTGACCCCTGCATGTGACACAGAATGCCCCTAACCCTCTCCCCGAGGTAATCTCTACCCGGTTGATGGAGCCCCAGCTTCAGGGGCAGGCAGGTGATCAGACTCCCCCTTCTTTCAGCTTTCACTAGCTGGGTGGCCTTGGACAAGCTCTTCTGAACCTTAGTTTCTTCACTTGTAACATAGAAGTAATAGCCCTGCCCTGTTGTAGCGGGGATGAAATGAGAGAATCTCCGTAGAGTCTAGCATCCCCTGACCTGCAGAGAGCGTGGAACATAAACCACTGCTCAGAGCACATCTGCAGGCAAACCCACAACTGCCTGGTGGCACCAGGGACTGTCAGGCTTACCTCCAGCCCACTTCCTCTCTGAAGCCTCCCTGGCTTCCTGGGTAGGGTTCATGACTTCATAGTCAGTGACACCCTAATATGTTCTCAGACACATGGCTGTCTTAGCGCTGACCAAAGAGATTATGAGCTCTTTAAGGGCAGTAAATATATACTTTTAAAATTAATAGACTTTATTTTTTAGAGCAATTTTTGGTTTACAGAAAAATGGATCAGAAAGTATAGAGAGTATAGAGAACTATACTCAATATCTTGTAGAAACCTATAATGGGAAAGAATCTGAAAAAGAATATATATATTATATTCAGTTATATATATATATATATATATATATATATATATATATATATATATATATATAACTGAATCATTTTGCTGTACACTTGAAACTAATACAACATTGTAAATCAACTATACTTCAATTAAAAAAAAGGAAGTATAGGGAGTCCCCACATAACCCCTTTACCCCCCAACAGTTTCCCTTATTACTAACATCTACATCAGTGTGGCACGTTTGTTACAGTTGCTGAGCCAGCACTGATACATCCTTATTAACTAAAACTCAGTGTTTACACTGCGGTTTGCTCCTCTTCACATACAGGTCTCTGGCTTTTGACAGACGCGATGCCATGCATCCTCCGCCACACTGTCACAGGATAGTTTCACTGCCCTAAGAACCCTCTGCGCTCCACCAGTTCAGCCCTCCCTCCCCTCTAACCCCTGGCACCCAATGATCTGTCTACCATCTCCGTAGTTTTGCCTTTTCCAGAATGTCATATAGTTGGAGTTATATAGTATGTGTATGTAGCCTTAGCCAGCATTAATTATTTTACTTGCTCTGTTTCTCTGGAATACAAGGATGGAGGGCAAGTCTGGAAAGTGGTCAAGAAGGAGACCCTGCCTGAACCAAGTCCCCCCACCAAGAGTATCCATGTACCCGTCAGGCGCCTAACAGGATGGGACGCTGAAACGTACCTCAGGCGATCACCTGCCCTCCATGGTTGGCAGGAGTTAAGCCCTGGCGTGCTGCCAGCCTGGGGCTGGGATGTGCCTGGGGTGGGGAGGGACGGGTTGGCCAGAGGCTGAACTGAAGCCATGGTCTGAGGCCAAGGAGGAGAAAGGAGGCCTTTCAGACCTGAGGCACTTCCTCCCCACAGCCAGTGCTTCTACCAACTCCCTGTTTCCTGACGTGGTCTGCTGAAATCTCAGCATTAGCCGGCCACATGCTGCTTCAGGACCCACGCCAGGATCTTTCCCCGGACCTTTGTGCCTGGAAACAGTCCTGCATTCTCCACCGGGCGATTCCTCAAGACTCAGTCCCCGTGTCACAGGCAGGATTGAGTCCCTCTCATCTTTCCACCCACAGGTCCTTTAGGATCATGTGCTTATCTACCTCATCAGCCTGCGAGCTTTGTGGGTCCCTGGTGCCCAGTGTCATCTAGCATCATATCCAGGATCTAGTAGGCATTCAATAACCATCTGTTGAATTAAATTGGGCCGAAAAAGATTGGACTGGATTGGAGAGAAGTTTAAGCACAATTTCTGTGGCTGACCTGAGATTCAGCTCCAAGTTTTCAGCTTTAAATTCAGGACCTTTCCCTACACCTCAGTTGGCAGACACGCTGGGGTTGGGGCACCTTTGGGGCGATCCTGAGTAGGTGATGGTGGAAAGTTAATAAGCATCGGAATCAACCAGACCATCAACTTAGGGTCTAACAGGAGCCCAATTTGGACACAAAATTCTCTGACTGAAAAGGAAGATCCAGGATCAGAAGGCAGGCGAAATGTCAGAATGTTTCTCAAACTTCCGACAGCAGCCACAGTAAGAAGCATATCTGACATCGTGACCCAGTGACACATGGATGAACATAGACACAGGGAAAGAATATTTACCAGCAACGCTGACACTCCCCTCTCGCGATGCATCTGAGATTCTCTCCTTCTTAGATTGTTTTATTTGGTGCTGCAGGACCCACTCATGGGATGAATCCCACAGGTGGTAAAGCACTGCAGCGAAATGGAATGTGCTGAAAAGTGAAAACTACAGTGTGGTAATCAGGGGGGGAGCAGATGTGACCCCTCCCCTCTGCCCTTCTCTTCTTTCCTCTCCCTTTATGCCTCCTTCTCGCCCTCCTCTAGAGCAAGATGGCTGGTTTCAGCGAGCCATCCTCTTATGCCCGCCTCCCAACAAACAGACGTTATTTCCCTTTCTCTGGAAAATTCTAGTTGTATCTTTAAGCTACTGGACATTTTATTTGATATTATATGTTCTACCTTATCATATATTTGAAAAACCAAAAAGCGGCTCTTTCTCTTCTGTTCTAATAGTTCCATCAAGCAGCCCAAGAACACAGAGCTGGAGACTTTTCAGGCTGAACGCGGGTGAGAACAAGACTGATACCATCTCTCCTCAGCCCTCAGGAGGACAAGGCTCCACCTGAATCCTGGACTCCCAGTGGGTGTCCGAGCCCCTTCCTTTCTCAGTCACAGGTAACTTCACCGAGTGGTTGAAGAGACTCTCCAAGTCCTCCTTCCACGTCTTTGCTGGTGGCCTGAGTCTACATTCCAGCGCGCCAGTCACCCCGGCGAGTCACAAAGCTCCTCTCTGCGCTGCAAGCCTTTCTTTCCCGGTAGAAACACTGGCGGAAACCACGGCTAAGAAACAGGCGGCTCTAACCGAAATGGACGGTGACTCTTGCCTCCTTCCTTCCCCTGAGCTGCCCGCTGTGGCCTCCGCCAGCTCCCGGAAGCTCTGCACACAGGCTCCTGCTGGACCAGAAGGTGTGTGGTTCCGGCTTCCGCTCGTCCAATCTGCTTGGTCACTCAAGCCTTGTGAACAGTCATGGGCCCAAGACGACGGCTCCCAGGGCTTCTCCACTCTCTGAACAAGCTCCCTCTCGGGTTTCCAGCTTCTGCTCAGTCCTCTTTCAAAGGATGATGTCTTGAGCTCCTGTGGTGTGTGGCCCAGGTGTCGGGATTTGGTGCCTCGGGTCAGGTGCTCCCCCAGGGGCCCTGGGGGGCAGTTACTGAGGAAGGCCCTGGGCTCGGTTAAGTTTGCAAGGTGGTCAGTGCACTGCTGGACCCCAGCTACTGTCATCCAACTCTACAGGCAGCTCTGCTGTGAGGTGACGCATACATGTATTACTGAATAAACAAACAAACACCCCACTTGTTCTGTAAAACTGTGCACCAAGACAGCAGGGCTCATGGGAGGGGCAGGGCTCATGGGAGGAGCAGGGCTCAGCAGACTACTCAGACCCTCACAGCTGTGGAGCAGAGCCCTAACAAAACAGCGATAATCCTAATGAAAAGTCTACACAGTGGGAAAGGCACCTTAGATTCCTAGTAAAGAAATGCAAAAGCAAATATAGGGCTTCATCTTTTAAAAGCGGGGAATGAAAAGTAGGGACTCAGACACTTGCACACCCATGTTCACAGCAGCGTCATTCACAGTAGCCAAGGGGGGAAGCAACCCAAGTGTCCACTGACGACAGGTAAATGCATAAACAACATGTGGTCCATCCCTACAATGGAATATGGTTCAGCCTTAAGAAGGAAGGACATTCTGACACCTTTTACAACACGGATGAAACTTAAAGACATTACTCGAAGTCAAATAAGCCAGACACAGAAGGACAACTAGTCCACTTATGTGAGACACTAGTCAAAATCATGCAGACACAAAGGAGAATGCTGGTTTCCAGGGGGTGGGGAGTCAGTGTTTAATGGGGAGAGTTCCAGTTTTCCAAGATGAAGAGTCTTGGAGACGGATGGAGGGGCAGTGGTGACGGTTGCAATCATATAATGTACTTAATGCCAGGGAACTGTGCATAGGAAAATGGTGAAGATGGGAAAACTTATACTCTGTGTATTTTACCACAATTTTTAAAAATAAGGGACTTCCCTGATGGTCCAGTGGGTAAGACTCCATGCTCCCAATTCCGGGGGCCCCGGGTTCTATCCCTGGTCCGGGAACTAGATCCCACATGCATGCCGCAACTAAGAAGCCCACACACCACAACAAACATCCCGTGTGCCGCAACTAAGACCTGGCACAGCCAAAATAAATAAATAAATATTTTTAAAGAAATAAAAAAATAAGGTGCAGGTAGCTTTATGGAAAGGGTTTAAGGGTTGTGAGTTATGAGGACTGGGACGGAGGGCACAGATGGAGAGAGCTGGGCCCAGAGGGACGTGGATGAGGGAGGCTGCGGATGGGTGTTCTCTCATTCTGCTGCCTTATCTGAGGCACCAAGCGCTGATACGTGGAATCTCTGTGAACCAGCGCAAATTTCTCCTTACCCTGAGGTCCTTCCCCGGTCTGGCAGTCGCTTGAGCTACAAAGCCTTACAGAAACCACCCCCCTTCAGCCAACAGAATGTACCAGGCAGTCACGACCACGTTCCTCATCATCCCACCTCCTTCCACCTTCACCTAACTTCCTACAAACGCTACACCCCCACGGCATCCCCCTCACCATGCCCGTTCATCAGACTGGTGATTTTCTCACGCGTGGTTTTGAGACGCAGTTTTCACAGTGCCTGACAAGGCATTCCACTCTCACCTTCCCCACCAGGTATCACACTCCCCCTGTCAGAGTCACAGCGTCTGAGATGGTGAAGAATCGTAAACTCACCTACAGGCCTACCTCGAGAAGAATCTATTACTTTAGATCAAGAATCACCCAAATTTTCCTTCCCTTTATTTCCACGTGGAATTGCACAGTTTTTCTAGGAAGAAAACCTTTTATGTCCCCATAACATCTCTTAAAGGAGGAACTTGCACAAATGTTCAAAAATAGGGAAAGGAGTAAACAAATGTCAGCCCACCTGTGGGATGGGATAGTCTACAGTGTTGTAGAAGGTGTATAAGACTGTACAGCACGTAGCCGAGCTCAATGGAAAATGCTTTAATACAAGGGGACATGGTAACTGAATGTATAATGTAATCATGACATTTTTAAAATCCTGAAGGTCAAGTAAGAAGATTATGGGCAATATTTTTTCTGTACACTTCCTGTAATGATCTCAGCTAAAAGAACATTTTAGAGGTTATTTATAGCCTACATTCCTCTACATTAGGTATCACACCAGTTTATATGTTATTTCTTATCATATTAAGGCTACATAGATAAGACTACAGGCTTAGGTACGTTTCTCCTTAGCAGCCATTTTAGTTATCCATTACTATCTTTAAACTAAGACCAACGAATTTCCTGCCGACCCGCCCACAAGGAAGCCACTCAGATCGCAGGGCTGCTCGGTGCGCATGGGGACAAGGGGCTGGCTGAACTGGAGGGCTGTCCGGTCAGCTTCAGAGCGTCTGGTGCTCCCTTCCACGGCTCTGCTGGGGCTGGAATACTCGCGCTTGACTGGCTATGATCCCTAGAGAACATTTCCGAATTGGGACGGGCTTTGTCAGTGGGACCAGGATACCCGAAGCCCATTGCCTGAGGCTCCCTCCATCCCGTGCAGGATGGGGACAGATGCTGCCTAAAATACCATTTCCCCAGGTGCACCCTCCTCCAATCAGCCAAGGTGCCCAGAGCCGTTTTTTCCTCTCCAGCTTCCAGGGCTCTCCCGAAGGACGCCACAGCACCTGTTCAGCCCAAGTGTCTCCACTCCCTCTGCTCAGCTGCAGGCAGACCAGGCCTCACATTGCACGCCTGTAATTTGCTGGCGGGGGGTGCTTGTCCGCCTCCTTCCTCCCTCCCCATCCCCTCCGCCAGCACACAGCCTTCTCTGCTCAAGACCCAGCTGGCGTTCTCTCATCCACCAGGTATACTTCCCTCCCCGTCTCCCTCACGCCCCCCCGCCCCCCCGCCCCGCCCCCAGCCGGCACCACCGACTCTGTTTTTTGTCCATGCATATTTCTCTCCACCTGGATTACGGTGGAGCCTCCCTGCACTGGACAGAGAACTTCCGGAAACATGGATTAAGTCAGCCACATTGACTCTCATCGTGTTAACCTTGTTCCTTTGTGATTCTTGTGTGTGTCACACGAAAGGCAAAGCCACACCCTGTTGGTCGTTAAAAGCTCACGTGCCGGGAAAAGCTCACCCCTTTTCCCATGGCACGCGCTGGCACTTTCACCAGACGGCCCCCCAAAGCCTAACAAATCTTGTGTCACATAAACACCTTCATTCTCCAATCAACAGGTTGGGAGCTGGAAGAAGTATTTACTCACTCTGCCCTGCTCTCCTAGCTCAAATCTAGCTACATAAATGCCGGCCTCCCCCTCTGACTCTCCCTGCGGAGGACCGAGATTACTTTCGTTACATGTGCTAACATTTCACTTGAAGTCCTCTGTGTCCTCAGATTAACCTAAGTGTGGTGCTCGTGATGCACGTGAAGCGTGGGGTTCGGTGGGTCACGGAACCAGACAGACCCGGGTTCAAATCCTAACTCGATCACTTGCAGCGTGTGACCAGAGGCAGAGGCTCAGCCTCTCTGGGAGCTAAGTTTCTACTCTGCAAGTGGGGATAATAACGAGACCTCAGCAGGCCAGCATTCTGACAGCCTGGGATAGAGCACGCATGGCTCGTGGAAACACAAGGTCCGAGGTTCAGATAATGGTTGCCTCCCCTAGCCCCCTTCCCCCTGTGCTAAGGGCCTGACCCTGGACCAGGCACTACTCACCGATGTGACCTTATCTAATTTCAGGGCCCACACATGAGGTAGGCGTGATTATTCCCATCTTACGGATGAGGAAACCGGATAAATAATAAGCCCTCCCTCCAGTTTGGGGGTGGCCACAGAACCTCTGGGACCGTCCCTCTGCACAATGTGGAACCAAATTGCCAGAAAGTTTCTGAACAGAGTTAAGCCCCCAGTGTTGGGTGTTGTATGTTTTCATTTGCAGGGTGTTTGGGGTTAAGTGTGGGTGCTACTGCAACATCCGCAAGCTCAGGTGCTACATCTCTCTTTACACCTGACCTCATGGTTCTAAAGCCTGGGAAGAAAAACTACAACTTGGAAAACAAAGACTTTTAAGTTTAAAAAACACATCTTTCTTTTCTACCTTGGGTCGTTCATCTTTAAAAAATAGAACTAGGCATCAACTGGTCCAAAATATTACAGTATAGCAACAAGGATCAACTGTAGAGCACAGGGAACTCTACTCAGTATTCTTTAATAACCTAAAGGGGAAAAGAGTTTGAAAAAGAATAGATATATGTATATGTATAACTGAGTCACTATGTTGTACACCTGAAACTAACACAACACTGTAAATCAACTATATTCCAATATAAAATAAAAAAATAATTTTTAATGCAAAGCAAAAAAATAAAAAATAAAAGAGTATACCAATGTCAGCGCTGCCAGAGTATCGGAGGATTCATACCTCCACAAAACTTTCACTCTGATGCCCTCCCCTCCCCAGCCCCCATCTTCCACTTGGGATTTTTTTTTAATGTTGGAGAAAAGCGGGGTGGAGACAAAGAAGGAGAGGTAGGCAGACACGTGCTGGCCCCCAGGTCTCCAGCACTCGCAGCTGCCTTGAGCACCAGGGCTGCCTAGAGATTCTACCGCAGACACGGTGACCCTCCTCCCAGGGCATCCTCTGGTTTGGAAGGGCCGGAAAGCCAGACAGCGAGGCCCCTGGGAGCAGCCCTGGCCCGATGGAGGCGGGGGCTGCAGACTGAGCACCCAGTCTCCCTCCCTCCTGCCCTCCGCCCGCCCAGGCTCCCCTCCCAAACGTGACCTAGACCCACATCCTTGTCCCCGGGGCAAGGGGGCAGCTTCCCGATGCACCCAACCCCAGAAGCAGTGTGGAGTCAGTAAAAGGCGGGGGTGGAACTGAGAGCTGCGTGGGCAAGAGGAGAGGCCGCTGGCTGATGATGAGTTTCTGCCGACCGGACAGAGAGCAGGAAGGCCAGCTCCGGCGTTTCTGATCCCCCAGAGGCAGGGAAAGGAACGGCCTCCTAACGGAATCTTGGTTCATGAATCACGATTCCAAACACTAAGTCACTGAGTGATCTACCAAATTCCTGAGAATCCAGAGATTATAAATACAAAAAAAAAAAAAAGAGCAGTTATCTTTTAAGGAGCAAGTTCCAGCACTCACACAAAAAGCCAATGGGAAAATTTTTTACATATACTGAGAATGGCACAATATCTCTTCCGTGGTATTTCTGCCCCAAATGCATAACCTCCATCTAAAGTGAGGCAGACGACTTCCCTGGCGGTCCAGTGGTTAACACTCTGTGCTCCCAATGCAGGGGGCCCAGGTTCGATCCCTGGTCGGGAAACTAGATCCCACAGGCCGCGGGGCAGCTAAGAGTTCGCATGCCACAATTAAGGAGCCTGCGAGCCACAACTAAGACCCGACGCAACCAAAATAAATAAATAAATATTTTTTTAAATAAAAATAAAAAAATAAAGTGAGAAAACGTCAGACAAATCCCTGACAAATCCCTGGAAGGAATAACTGATGTGGCTCTTTGAAACTGTTAAGGTCATGAAAGGCAAGGGGACTAAAGAAACATAACAGTTTGAGAAAACAGTTTAGTTTGACAACAAAATGTAATAGGAATCCCAGGCTGGACACTGAACCAGAAGACGGCATTAGTGGGAGAAACGGCGAATTCCAAATAAAGTACGTACAACTGTGTCAGTGTGAACACCCTCTCTGGATCACAGCACCGTGGTCACACCAGATGTCAACATCAGGGGAAGCTGGTGAAGGATACACGGGACCTCTCTCCTACTTTTATAACATTTTTTAAGGTTAAAATTATTTTAACGTAAAGGCTAAAAGCAAAAGAACAAAAAACAAAACAATGTTCCCTGCAAATGATTAACACTGTCCAAAGCTGCTCTAACATCAGGACTGTAAATCGTAATTGGAAAAAACTTGCTGGATTGCTTCCAGTGGAAAGTGAAAAGATGGGGAAGAAAGCACTGCCTGGTCTACTTTTTTATAATCACACAAGCTGGGCATCCGTAGAGCGTTTCTAAGTCATGTTTAGCTCAATCCTGGAAACGCTGTTTCTAGGGTGTTGTTTCTACAAGGTTCCTCTGAGATGCCTGAGCCCATGGATAAACAGCTCCACGAAGACCCAACACTCCATTGGCCGGCCCGAGTTAAATAGCAGTTTCAAAAAGGAAAACACCAGACTTGCCCAAGTGGTGGTTAGTGTGCCCTGAAACAGCACATTATCGCCCTCGAAGTGATGAATTCAGAAAAAAAATTGACAACGTTCACTTTACAGTACATCTGGGTCTGTTGTTCTCACCCATCTGAGGTTTCACAGTTAGTGACATAAAAGGCAACAACGACCTGCTGTATAATAAATAAATTAATTAAATAAAATTTTTGTTAAAAAGGCAACAATGGTTACAGGTTGTCCTATTTCTTACTACGTAACAAATATCCATTAAATACCTCCTGGATAGAAGGCACTGAGGCTGCAAGGACAAACAGGACCCAGACCCGCCCTCAGGCAGTGTTTATATTCCAGCAGACAGTCATGTTATATGGAAAAGCTCTATAGTAGAGGAACATGTAAAGTATTTTTGGAACATGGGGGAGAGAAGGATTAGCCCAGGTGGAGAGGTCAAGTAAGGCTTTGAGGAATGAGTAGGAGTTTGTCAGGTACAGAAGGGAGTGTGGGCTTGTGAAATCTCATGACCTGTTCACGAGTCGAGGGTGACTAGAACGTACAGGGAAGCAGGAAGTGGTGGGAGAGTCAGAAGCATTGGCCCAACGTTAAAAAGTGACCTTCATTACAATTCCTCAGAACACGTAATAAGTTAACTTTTAAAATATCAATTCTCACCACTCCTCTTCAAGATCATACAAAACAGAGATGCTTCAGTGATCATAACGTTTAAAATGCGGCCGAGAACCATCAGGGGGCCAGAGTGCTCATCAGTAAAGAAGTTAGACAACTAGCCCAGATTTTGTGAGCGCCCCCCGTTGTATTAATTCTTGGCTTTTTCACTTAGTGAACTGCAGAGACTCACAAACAATCCCTAGCTTGACTATGGTCCTGAATGCCTCATAAACTACAGAGAGCTACTTCAGAAGGACCTACACACAGACAGAAACACACATGAAACCCAACTTTTGAACAAGAACGTCTGACCTCGGCGGAGAGAGGGTGGCTCTTGATCCAAGGAGTTCTGCTTCGACATCTGACCCTACTTGTTTTGGGTTCCGGAACCTCTTACCCCAGGTCCCACTAAGGCCTTTGAACATGAAAACCCTAGAGTTGAATCACTAGTTCAACTTTCCGACATCAATGAGCCTTTTATATTTTGAAAATATCCTCTCTTCCTGTAGGAAGAACAAAGTGTGGATTGATGTCTGAGCATCTTAGCATCTGTCAGAGCTCTTGACCTTCCCCAAATCCAACACCGTATTCAAGGGTAACAATGGTTGGACTATAAACTAACTCTAACCTAGACTACTAGGCTTGTGTTTACCAAACACAAGATTGAAGGACCTTTTACCCCTACAAATATACACATGAAAACCGAAGCAAATGGCTTTAACTTATGGCATTTGCAGCCACAGGTTATTAGAATCAGAAAGGGCCTTAACGGTGGTCTATACCCTGTGGGTTACAGACTTTGGAACAAGTATAGTTACGTCAATAAAGCAAATTGTTCTACGTGACATAGCTAAGCAGTGCCAGAACCAGGAAAACCCAGAGCAGCTGACTCTTTGTAGAATGTGTTTTCTACCTTTCCAGATTGCCAGAGTTTATTTTTATAGTTCCGGTGGTTAGCAAACAGTATTCTGAAATCTTAACAACTAATTTATACGTGTTTAAAGTCCAAATCTAAAATTTTAAAAAAACATGACTTTCTGCAGTACCTTGATGTAACGTATGGCAATGAAAGAACCTCTTGCTGGAAGGTGTCCTCCCTCTCTCCCCAAAATAGGGTGAAGTCCTAACCCCTGTGGATGTGACCTTATTTGGAAATAGGGTCCTTACAGATGTAGTCAAATTAACATGAGGTCATACTGGATCGGGGTGGGCCCTAATCTGACTGTTGTCTTTGTAAATGTCGACAGAGACCCATAAGGAGAACACCGTGAAGAAGGAGGTGGGGATTGGAAGGAGGCACCTGTAAGCCAAGGACACCAGGGTTGCTGGCAACCAGCAGAAACTGGGAGAGGCAAGGAAGGGTACTCCCCTGGAGCCTTTGGAGAGAGCTGTCTCCTGATGCCCAGGAGAATTGGGTGATTTGCCTGAGGTCGTACAGTAAATAAATAAGGACCGAGCCAGAGCGAGAACTCAGGCTGCCTGCTCGCGTCCTTTCTCCCACAGGGCGGCATAAACCAGGCTTGCGTTCGGCCAGCCACGCAGACCTGACGACTGGTCATGCTGGCTTCACTCAATAGAGGTTTATTTTTCTCCTATAACAGGAAATTTGGAGAAACGCCACCCAAGGCTGACATGGCAGCTGTATCATGTAACCAGTTTCCAGGTTTCTTCTATATTTCTGTTCTGTCACGCTTGGCAAGACGGTTCCCATCTGTAACTACCAGCTCTGTGTCCTGGGGAGAAGGGCAAAGGGCAAAGATCAAAATGATGCCTGGCAGTTACTTCTCCGAGAAGCTTTCCTGCATGCCCCGCCCAGGGGCTCCACCTCCATCTGATTGGCTGAAACGTGTCACCTGGTCAGTCGTAGCTGCAAGGGAGTCTGGAAGGCTGGGTGCCTTAAGTGCACATCACTGCCCTGAACAAAACCTGGGCTGTTACAAGGAATGGACGGTGGGCTGTGTTTGCTACAGCTGCCGACGCCTCGAACCTGCCTTCCGCTATTTCACGTTGCCAAGTAACAGTCATCTCCTTGTCCCCTCTCACCCCAGTTCCCCACCCACCACCAGTGTTCCGATGATACACCAAGACAGCCAAGCTCCACAGTTGTCGCTCCTGTTTCTCAGCAAAACTTCTATTTTCCCAGAGAAGGGTTCAAAGCAAGCATCTCTTAGAGTAATTAATATGACCATGTGAAAGCTGTGTTCATCCTGGATTTTTTGTTACACTTCCCATTTCAAGTCCATGGTCCTATGGTTCTCACAAACAGTTGGGATTTATATCTTGTAAATCCCAACATTTCAGCATCCAAACTGTACCTGCTGGATGTCTGGAAGTAGCACAATGCCTCTTTATCCTACATGTCTGGATTCTGAGCTACTGACCCTGCCCTCCAGGTGCTCTCTGTCTGGAGGGGAGACATCCCGGGTCCTGGTCAGGTAAGTGGAGGGACATGGGTGTCTGCAGGAGTCCAGGAAGCGTTCCAGGAAGAGGACCATTGATGGGACAAGGTATGCACAGCATGTGGTACGAATTCTCTTTTTTTTTTGCTGTAAGCAAATGCAGAAGAACTTAAAAACCCAAGTAAACTTTGGTTTCTTCAAAGCAGGCACCAAGTGGGCTTTAACAATGCAGCCTTTGTTCAAAGCATTCCTTTGCAAATGCAATTTGTTCAAATGCAAGTCCTTTTCTGAATTACGTTCAAGACTATATAAAAATCTTTGGAATTTTTCTCACTTGAAAATCCTTGTCCCTTAGGATGGGTTTTATTTTCTGGACATAGGGGAACAGAGGGACATAGGGAGACAAATACGTGAATCAGGATAGAGCAGGTGAACAGCCCTGCTAAGGGCTCACCACGGCTATCTTGTAAGAAGCTTATCTGCAGAGAGGCCCCGCAGTGGAAATTTGAACAGGCCTTTATTTAAGTCCAGGACAATAATGTGTTTACTGGGTCTGTGGATTTCTGTCTTCCTGGTCAGAGGACAGGTGTTTACGACTTCACACGTGGTCCGGGTTTTATCCTGAGAAGCTGTTAAACCTTCAGCACCAAGAACTCTTCCCTTATGTCCTCAGGGTCGTGGGTGTGGAAGGATTCATCCCGGGAAGCAGGCCTCCTCTCAGCTTCTGACCCCGCCTGATAAGCAGCTTGCCCTCTTGACACCCAGTCGTGAGTTGAAATGTGGCCCATGAATCAGCAAAGTCATTTTCCCCCCATGTGCCTCCAGAGTTCTCATCAGCTCCACTTTGCTCATCTCTGACCTTTCGCCCTTTTCTCTCCTCTGTTCATGTTTTCCCTCCTCCCAGCTGGATCCCGGGATGGTGGTCTGAGCCCTGTCTGCTATGCAGTCTCCTTTTCACCCACTTATGGGCGGGTGTCCGTACGGCTCACACCGGACACTGGACAGCTTTTTCCTTTCGGCTGAGGAAGCTCGGGGCCCCACTTAGTCACCAGCACCGTCGTGCTGTTTGTGCAAAGCTGCCCTCTGCTGCATCAGCCGGGGGCTCCGAGTGGACTTAGGCTTCCCTGGCACGATTCCCTCACACAAAGTGCAAACACACCTCCTCCAGCGCCTGGCCCCAAGCAGGGGACGAGGGCAGTCTGAGAGTTCACTGCCAGCACAGGGCAGAAAGCAAAATTCCTGAAGGGAAGGGCTGGGTGGGCAGCCTCCGGGCACCTCACCCCCTCTTTGCACTTCCCTATGATGCCGGGGTGGTGGAGGGGCCCCAGGTGAGTTTTTTTTTTTTTTTTTTTAAACGTCTTTATTGGAGTATAATTGCTTTACAGTGGTGTGTTAGTTTCTGCTGTATAACAAAGTGAATCAGCTATACATATACATATATGGAAGCAACCTAAGTGTCCATCGACAGCTGAATGGATAAAGAAGATGTGGCACATATACACAATGGAATATTACTCAGCCATAAAAAGAAACGAAATTGAGTTATTTGTAGTGAGGTGGGTGGCCCTAGAGTCTGTCATACAGAGTGAAGTAAGTCAGAAAGAGAAAAACAAACACCCTATGCTAATGCATAGATACGGAATCCAGGTGAGTTTTGCATCAGGAAAAGACCACAGGTCATCGGGAAGCAGCACAGGGCGCCCCAGGCTGCGGCTGCAAAGTCCTCCGGGGCCCGGACCTCTGGCCCAGGGTCTTGGGATTTTCACCTGCCCCTCCCTCCGGTCCCAGGGCTGTTGTGTGGTCCTCAGTCCCAGGAGGGGTCACTGGCAGCCCGGCACCGGCCCCGTTCACCAGGCAGGAAGAGGGGCGCTGGGGTCAGTTCCTGGCAGGAATTCTGCGGACAGTACATTGTGTGTTCTGAGTGATAAACACACGTCCATCATGCAGTCCTTGGGCACACACACTCAGGACACAAAGCACACACGGCCAGAGATCCCTGATGGGGTCAGAAGCCGCCAGCTCCTCCTTTCACCCCAGACCTGGAGAGCCCTCCTTCTGGGCTGACTTCAGGCCAGCACCAAGGCTGTGAAGCAGAACAAACCCAGCTCTTCCTAACTTCAGGCTCAGGGCTCCAGCAAAAGTCAGGCTTAAACTTTCGGTCACACCCTCAGCACTCCTACAGACCAGCCCCAATCTGTGTTTTCAGCAGATTTTTTTTTTTTTTCTTAAATCCTGAAACACAAAGGGTTAAAGGATCTACCTGGGAATTTAAGGATTAAAGTCAGGCGCGGATTCCCGTCCGCCCCCCACCTCCCATAGCACAGATTTCTGCCTGATTCTTTGATCACTGGATGTTCCCCTGACCCCCACCATGTCACCGTGTCACCGAGTCAGTGAGGGCTGGGAAAGCGGGCCTGGCACCAAAGTCCACACAGGCCCTCTGACAGCAGACACCGCCGGACTTTGGCTCCAAGGCCCACATTGCAGAAGCCGCCCCTTCAAAATCAGTGGTCCCTTGAGGGTCTCCGTAGTGGATGGCTCGGCCACAGGCTGACAACGGAGGGTGCTTGTTTTCCTGGTGCTGAGTTTATCTCAGCGTTTGCAGGGGGCGGATTAGATGGGTGCTCCACTGCAACCTTCCTGTAACCACTATTGTCCTAAATAAAGAAAATAATCTGATTTTGGCTGGCAGAGAAAGTTTTCTAAGCGGTCAGTTCACTTGTTTTCCTACCAGCTTTTAAAGATCAACGTGTCGTGAAATGTCGTATTGAAAACGTAAGCATGAAATTATTTCATAAATAAGATAAACTAAAGGCTAACCTTTCATTCATATTTTCAGTGGGAAATAAGCAGGTTCTTAGAATAGAAGGTAGGACATCTTTACGCTTAAATCCTCTTTAAATATATTTTTTTGCCCTGCTTCCAGGAATCCTGTTGCCAAATCAAGCCCGGATGTCACGTCAATGGGGAGCTGTAAAACTGCAGATTCCTGGGCCCAGGAACAGCTGGTTCCCAAGCCTTAGCTGGAGACAGCGAAGAACAGGCTAACCAGCAGTGACCTGAGGCCCAGGGGACTTTCCTGTTTGCTCTGCCCACTATTGAATTACCTGGGCTTTACCCTTGTCTCCAAACAGCTACCAGAAACCAGAAAAATCTGGCCAGGCGTGGGGTTAGAATACATTAAAGCTGCTGCTTCAGAACAGTTTGAAAATCTATACGGAGCAGGTTAGGCAGGTTCCCAAGCAGAAGGTCATTCCCCTCCCGGGCTTGACAAGTGCACGTGTGCAGTCACCCCACAGAGCACAGGAAAATGTCTGATCGGCCACCAAGGAGTCCAGTTCTAAGGGCAAGGGCCCTGGTCTGGGACAGAGCCCTACAGGGCCGCCTGTGAGGATCGCGTTACTCCCTAACACCCCAGGCCCCCGCGGCATAACAATGATTTGTTAGAGGTTCCACCCACCCAGAGCCTCCCCCCCACCTCCAGCAAGAGCCCCTGCGACTTCAGAGAAAACCCACAGACATCAGAGACAGCATGCAGGGGTGAGCAAGAAGCCCTTGGATGCAAACTCACCGGGGGAGGAAAAGTAAGAAACGGATAAAGCCATAGTTGTTTTCTATTTTATCTCCATCTGTGACGTACCACTGAAATGTACAACATCGTCATCTTTGAATACACTGTGCTTCCCATTCCATTCCAATGTTACACTTGCTGGCAAGTCAGCATTTCGTGCCCTTTCCAGCATCTGCTTACTGTTCAGCAAACACTGATTGGCACGTACTATGTGTACGGGATGGACTAATGCTTTGTGGCTAAACAAGATGCCTGCTCTCCAGAAACGTTCAAGTTCCAGGCTTGACAGGCTCTCAGCTGGACCAGAAGTGACGTGTCCCAACAGCTCTCATCTCTGGAGCCCTTCCCGAGCCGCGTGGCTTCTGTTTCAGCTACAGCTCACCTGCTCCACCCCGCTGCCTCCCTAGAGGCTGCCCTGAGCGGACTACACCCGGGCTTCCATGCCCTCGGGCTTCTGCTGGGTTTGCACAACTGGGAGCCCAGCCAGAAGGGAAGGAGGGAGGGAGGGAGGAGACAAGGAGACCATGGCGCCTGCAAGGCAGCCCTCTCCACCTCCGGGTCTGCAAAAGCCCCCTCCTGGGGCTGGTGCCTCCACGGCCACCAGCCAGGGTGGGCAGGCCCTGTGGCTCCCCTACCTGGCGAGTTACTCCTTTTTAAACAGTTTTTTTTAAATTAATTAATTTATTTATTTTATTATTTATGGCTGTGTTGGGTCTTCGTCTCTGTGCAAGGGCTTTCTCTAGTTGCGGCGAACGGGGGCCACTCTTCATTGCGGTGCGCGGGCCCCTCACTGTCGCGGCCTCTCTTGTTGCGGAGCACAGGCTCCAGACGTGCAGGCTCAGTAGTTGTGGCTCACGGGCCCAGTTGCTCCGCGGCATGTGCGATCCTCCCGGACCAGGGCTCAAACCCGTGTCCCCTGCACTGGCAGGCGGATTCTCAACCACTGCGCCACCAGGGAAGCCCTATTCCTTTTTGCCACATTCTTCATGTCAGCCCCTCCCGCCAGCCCTGACAGGCATTTCTCCCGTGACTTTGGGGTTATTTAATTAAATCCTCAAACAGCACGATGAGGTAAGTATTATCAACTTCACTTTCCAGACCCTGCAAGGGAGTCTCCGGCGGGTTAGGGGATCTCCCCAAGACCACAGGTGAGAGTGGACTTGCTGGAATTCAAACCCATTTCTGCTTGGCTTCACAACCTCTGGTTTTCCTGATAATCGAGAGAGAGAGACAGAGACAGAGACAGAGACAGAGACAGAGAAGATTCGTGGTACAGATTAGTGAAGAGCTGGCAAGTTAATAATGAAAATAATAATGCCCATTTTCTGGTCTCTTTCCCTGATTCTGTCCAGGGAAACTCCAGGCTGAACACCAAATGTCACTGGCTTCAGAAAATGACTCAAGTCCAACCTTTCCAGAGAAGGAATCTGTCAGCTGACCGGCTGATTAGAGTGTGGCAGTAGTGAGACCACTTTGAGCCCCTCATTGCGTTTCTGGTTAACTTAATGTTCTGACAAGCTGTGTCACAGGCCTCAGGCTGCACCCCCCAACCCCCGGGGGCCCCGCCCAGACCAAGCACCCATCACCGCAGCAGAGACCCAGTGGCCCTGCCCCACTGCCTGCCCGGGAGAGGCAGCCCTGCAGCACGTGGGGGCAGAGAAGGGAGCGGAACTGCAGCGGGACCAAACCGCGGACTGGGGGTGGCGGGGAGGATGTTCCCCATCGCTTCTAGGCCAAGGCTGCCCTGTCTGCACCCGGTCCGCCCCTGTCTCTCCAGGAGCCGCAGGCCCGGCCTGAAGCAGAGCTGAAGACAGCTGCTCTCAGCTGCTGGGAGATTCATCGCTGGGAAAAGGGGATGTTTGAAATCCACACTCCAGAGTGGGCTCACTTTCCCCTCCTGTTGGTCCTTCATTTATTCGGCCAATGAATTGGCCAGATGTCTATGCAGCGTCTACGATTTTCAAGAAGAGTGCTGGGCTTCCTGCATCCTTCTCCCACCTCCTGCACCGTTTTCTTGGGTCGACCAAAGCACTTCTACCCCCTCCCCGACTTGCTCTTCACCTCCAAAATGACCCCTCTCCCCCTTCCCCCGTCCCCGGCAAGACAAACTTCATCCCTGGAATCTTGAAAATCTTAGCCATGTATCAGGAAGAAATTCCCTGGTTATTAATTCAGCTGGGTGGCCTGACAGCTCTCCTGAACTCTCCCTGGCTCCTTAAACCAACTGGACCTCTAATTGGTGACTATTACGGAAGTTTAGGTTGCTCCCTGGGTCCCCTCAAGGGGTCATTGCATTCTCTACCTGTGCTAGAGAAGGAATGGAGAACCCCCTCACCTTACCACAGCTTGATCACTCACCAGCTTCTGTCAAGAGGCAACCATCTTCCTCTCATCCCTGTCCCCCCTCTGCCCCTTCCCTGGACCCCGAGGCTCCGAATGTCCCCTCCCCAGTGCAATGAGAGGACTTGACCCTCATTAGGAACGGAGCCTCCAGACTCGTCTGCTGAAGAATCCAGAGGAGGTGGGCTCAGAGCCACCAAATGCCAGCTCCAGAGTCAGTGCCTTTACAAGCCACCTCTACGTGCAAGCTTAAGTGATGGGCGGGGGTGGGCAGACACTAGGAGCCTTACAGAGGACGCAGGATGGGCCATGGAGCCATCTGGGCACAGGGTGGAGAGAGCCCACCTCGCACTGCAGCCTCTAGGCCTCGCCTTTGCCTCCACCCCTTCTCACCCCGTGAATGAGTTTCAGTTCCTTTCAGACCCCTGCCCCCATCTAGGGGCTTGCTCTCATAAACCTGGTCAGGCAGGCTGGCATGGAAAAAGAAGCTGATACTATCCTAGGAGCATCTGGTCCCTCTGCAAACATCTGGACAAGTCTGCACGGAATGTCAGAAACCAACAAAATGGGCCAAACATTGACTATATAAAAATACATGTAAAAAAACGACAGTTAAGTTGGAGTAACTGGACCCCCTGCTGTGTGTTACAAGGGACAACAATAGGATCTGTACAGTTCAAGGCAACTGAACGAAATTTACAAACAGGAGTCAAATGTTTCTTTAGCTTTCGAAAGGCTGATATATCACCTAATATTCAGGTAGGCTTGTTTGCTGGCCTTCGAGCAAATCCACCTCCAGAATTGCCATTTCCACCAGAATCTGTAAGGCAGCACAGCGCTCTAGGAGGGGGTCCGCCCTCATTTGGGAAGCCCTGCTCCCCTGGAGAGGCAAGCCCGGCGCGGCTACAGTACTCCTCATCTCACGGGCGGGGAACAAGAGGGATTCTTCACCGCGTGGTTAAAACACCCCAAACACGCAACACAAAAACTCTAAAACCCCCGAATCAGTTTCTCATCAGCTGTTTTCCCTAAAAGAACTCAGACAACTGCTTTCTTGGTGACCTTACATGCTTTCTGATGCTTCAAGACTCAGCCCTGAACAGGCTGGGCCTGGCAAGGAGGGAAAGGAGGTTGGTTATGATTCTGAGAGTCCTGGGCTCCGTGCACGCCCGCCAGCGTGGACCCTGCCCGCCTGGGGCCAGCCACATGGTACACGGGTCGGATCTCCCGGGCATTTGAGCCATCCTTTCCCAGGGCCCGTGCGCCCAGCTTATCTCAAAAGCCAAAAACAGGAAATCTGTTAAGGAATTAACAATGGTTTTCTCTGGGTGGAGGAGTTTTAAGTGACTTATTTCTGCTTTAAACATCCCTGTATATTCCCCAACGGGCCTTCGTTGCTTTCATAATTTAAAAAAAAAAAAAAAAGCAAGCCTGAGACAACTCCTACTTCCTCTTTATCATTTGTTATCTTGCATTTTTCTGTCCCAGGAAGCTTCCGCCCACCTTTCATGGAAGCGCCAAGCCTACATTCCCATTTGTAAGGAGAACGCAGCAAACTTCTCTCTCCGTACATGTGTGGTTCTCTCTCTTCTATTAAACTGCAATTGCCTGGTTGGCAAGGATTCCAAAACACCAGGCAGCCCCTCCAGCTCCTAATCTTGCACAGATACTTTTTTTAGCTGATACTTTGATTCCGATTTTAAGCATCTAGCAATAATGACAACAACATTTATGGAGTGTTTATGACAGAATCTGCCTAAGCACTTCACAAGCATTAACACTGAATCCTCAAGGAACCCTAGGAACTGGGGGCCACTATGATCCCCATTTTACAGGTGAGACTATGGAGGCACAGAGCAGCATAGTAATTTGCCCGAGATCACACAGTGAGTGAGCGCCAGGGCCAGAGTTGGAATCCAGGCAATCTGACCCCAAAGACCGTAGTTTACGCGTAGAAAATGTAGATAAACTTAACTTACTTTCCTTGCAGCTCCTCCTGCTGCTTGGCATGGTGGGGACAGAGGCAAGGGAAGACCACTCACGCCATAAATCTTCCCAGAAATAACAGCAGGACCAATGTGAGTAACCCAGGCCATGTGCCAGAGCGGCAGGAAGTCTTTTGCATTCTGCAGTGTTTGGCTGCAGTCACATGCCAGTTTCTTGATAATCACTAACTAGGAAATTAAGCAGCAGTCGTAGAATCCAACTTTTGCAGAGAAGCAAACACTCCCAGGAGTTTGCAGGACGGAGGAATCTCGGAGCCAAACACAGATCACAGCAGGGCGGGAGCCCATCACCTTCCAAAAACACACCGACGGCAGCATTCGGTGGTTGCTCCTCATTGGCACGTTGGGGGCACATAACCAAGAGACCACAGGCTGTTGGAAGGGATGCCAGCATTTGATCCCCAGGGGTAACGCTGGCAGGAAGAAATTCTGTCTAAAACGCCTGGGTATTCCGCTCTGGGATGCTCTCTCAAAGCACTCTCCTGGGGACACGTGGACGGACCCGAGCGCGTCGGTGGACCTCCCCTCGAGGGTCTCCACTCGTCTTGGGCTTTGAGAGGCTCCCTCCCCGGCTTTGGGCAGCTGGTGCTGGTCCAGCCCTTGGGAGGGCTGGTTACAGAGGAGACAGGAGACAAGACTGCCCACAGGACAAGTTCAGATCCTCGGCTAAGTTAGGAGACAGACTGGGGAAAGCTGTGGTTCTCTGAGCAAGTGAACACTTTTCAGGACCCTTTGTAGGGGCAGCTGCTCAGACCCAGCAGAGGGTATCACAGATGCTCACCTCAGCGGGAGCAAAAGGAGTCTTGAGAAGAAGTTCTGGTAGCTGCCCCATGAAGGTGATTCCCTCGACACCCGGGTCCACGGGAAACCATCCACCAGATGCTGAGGAAAGACTTGCAAAGGCAGGTTTGGTCAGTATTTTTCCTCCCTCAATATCAATCTGAAAACTTTTCTGTTGAATTTGTATAGGATTTTCGAGTTGTAAACTATTCCTGGGTTTATCCTTGGCAAGGACTTGATAAGAACTTGCAAACAATGGCAAAGAAGAGAACATTGCCTGAGGATCTCAGTTTTTCAATTCAACCCCCGAACACCTCTCCTGGCCCCCTCCACACTGGCGTGGGGCTGCAGGTGTGTTACCGCAACTCTCCAGGGCTCCACGGTTCTCTCTGTGACATGGGGATAGGGTTAGTGTCTCCCAGACGGGGCTGTGAGAATTCGATGAGGTAATCCCTGTAACGTTCTTCCCTCGGGGACGAGCGCATCGTAGGTACCAAATAAGAGCTGGTTCTCCATCCTGCTGTCGTTGTCAGGTATCGAGAGGCAACCAGGTGCAGGCACAACGCCAGGGTTAGAGATGGCCAGATGACAATGTGGTCCCTCCCCTCGGGAAACAGTCCGGCACGTGGTTCCCAAAGTCTGGTCCCCAAAGCAGCGGCACCAGCATCACAGGGCCTTGCGGGAAACACCAACTCCCAGAAGCCACCCCAGACCCACTGCATCAGAGCCTCCGGCGGTGGGGGGCAGGGCCGGCCACCTGCGGTTTACAAGCCCCCAGGTGACTCGCAGCTAAAGCTTGAGAGCCAGGACAGAATGAATGGCGTGCATCTGATGTGCTTTTTGTCATGATTCTGAATTTTAGTGAATTGAGTTTCCTGTGCTTTGCGCTCCCGTGGTTCCTGAACACACCCTGTGTGAGGAATCCACGGACGCCAAGAGTTGCCCAGACACACTTTTGGTAACTACCGTAAATGCATACGGAGATTGGCACACATGGCATTTCTCCAACTCTGCATTTTCCTGCTGCAAATGAGGAACAATGGATCAATTAATTAGAGAGAAGTAGGCCCCGGCTGGCAAGCTGAGAGGGTGCGGGGCGTGAGCCCTCTCAGGCATCGAGGAAACGGGATGAGGGACGCCAGGCAGCCTGGCTCAGAGCTGCCTCCCGGTTCCTGGTGGGTTCTACCTGGATTCGTGTGCTCTGCAGGACCGCCTCACGACGTCAGGACTTTCGTTCTCTCTTTCAGAGTTTTTACCAATCAATTTATGAGCTGTAGTTGCTGTGACAAATCAACCGAATAGCCATCAACATAGGTTACTACTGCAGCTCCTTTACGGCCACTAACATTATTCAAGTCCTTCTAAGTCCCCTTTTGGCAAATGAAAGGGTAAATTTTACCACGTGAGTTTGATAGGGTGGGGTTTTTAAGGACCACAATTATAATGTTGAAGCAGAACAAAATATGCATTACTAGTACTTTTAAAGAATGTGAACAAAAATCGTTTCTTCACATAAAGACCCTCCAGCTCCAAGCTGTATCTCTGTAGCCCAAACACGAATGAATGAAGTGCAGAGCAAACTAGGGGCTGCTGAAGCCCTGGTGCAATCATGGGTCTGGGATGGTTTCCTTGCTCTTTTCTCATTTTTTTTTTTAATTTGTTTTTATTTATTTATTTATTTTTAGCTGTGTTGGGTCTTTCGTTTCTGTGCGAGGGCTTTCTCCAGTTGCGGCGAGCGGGAGCCACTCTTCATCGTCGTGCGCGGGCCTCTCACTATCGCGGCCTCTCTTGTTGCGGAGCACAGGCTCCAGACGCGCAGGCTCAGTAGTTGTGGCTCACGGGCCTAGTTGCCCCGCGGCATGTGGGATCCTCCCAGACCAGGGCTCGAACCCGTGTCCCCTGCATTGGCAGCAGATTCTCAACCACTGTGCCACCAGGGAAGCCCTTTTCTCATTTTTTAAAAGGAATTTAAGGACCGTTTGAGGGAGCTTCCTCCTGAGGCAACAAAGCTCAGAGAAAAATCACACGCTGCAGACAGTTCTCGAGAACCGGAAAATGAACACACCTCTGAAAGTCCCATAATTTGTTCAGATCTACGCAGTGATTAATCCAATAAGGTGATCCCTGAAGACGAGGAAATATATTTGACACAGTATTTTACTGTTGAGACTGTGAGAAGCTGCAGGCAAGGTTGGGAATGATCCCAGGGCGTGAGGGTCCAGAGACGAGGCAGTTTGGATGGACCAGCAAGGACAGAGGGAGCTGCAGTAAAGCAGCGGGAGGAAGAAGAAAGCCCAGACCTCCCAGCGGTGGCATCTGCTCACTCCTCGCGCAGCCAGCCAGGGGTCCCCGTGCATCGGTGGAGGACTCCCTCGGTCAGTAAATCTGCATTCATCTCCCAGTTCAATCTGCAGCGCAGGTACTGCTGCGCCACTGCACAAAGTGTCCGGCGCTGTCCGTTAGGAATTAAAGCCGAGCACAGTGCTGAGCTCCTCCGGCTTCAGGGACGGCCGGGCCTCGCTGGGAATCCCACCTTCACCCCTTCCGTCTACAAGATAGCAGGCCAGCGGCTCACTCTCACTGAGACGCTTCACATGTCTTCATCCGTACGATGGGGAGACACTGACCACCAGCAGAGCCGTCGTGAAGATGCTCACGAAGATCCGGTGCTGATCCGGGCACGCGGCGTGGCGTGTGTGCCCGGGGCGTGATGGTGGCAGCCAGCCTCCACGATGTCCCCCCACCGCCGCCCCGTGTGCTGCCCTCATGGGGGACACGCCGGCCTGTGCCACCAGCACGGCCCTGCAGAAACGGGGGGGGGGGGGCGTGACTTCTGAGACAAGGTCGTGACAGACAGACACAGCGCTGGCCTGGATCATTCTCTCTGGGGGACACCCACCAGTGACGTGGGAACACCCAGACCACTGCTTGGAGAGGCCGTGACATGAGGCACTGGGGCCCCCCGCCGAGAACCAGCACCCGCCTGCAAGGTGAGTGCGTGAGCATCTTCGATGCGGCTCTCCCAGCCGCGGTCCAGCCCTCACAGTGGGGCAGCCTGAGCCGACCTCTGACGTCAGGGGACCCGGCGTTGGAACCACCCAGGCGGGCTGCTCCTCAGCTCCTGACCCGCAGACACTGGGTTATTACTGTCACAAGCGCTAAGCTGGGGGTAACTTGTTACGAAGTGAGCGGTAACGGTAACCGCCACGCTGGGAAGCTCCTGGTAAACACAGCTGATGCTTGAGGTCAGCTCCTCCGGGGTCCCTTCCTGATGCGGAAAGAACTCAAATGCCCTTTAAGAAGTATTTATTTATTTCCACCGTCTCGAAAGGGCAGACCTGAGGACCTGCAGGGTCCCTTCCTTTCCCGTGATCCTACCTTGTCTCCTCCCCCGAGAGAACGTTTCTGGAAACTCCTCAGCCAGACTCCAGACCCATCCTGGGCTGGGGTTGGGAGGCTTCAAAAGCAAAGCGAGATGGACGAGTTGGACTGACCTCAAGTTGCTTCCAAAAGCAAAAATCAAAACTGGAAGAAACCATCTGAATTTAGAAAAACTGAAACATGACTGAGGCAGCCGTGCTCTTAAAGTCAGAGGGCTGGTGAGCCGGGGAGGGCCGTGGCTTCGCGTCTGTGACGTCCTACACACACACACACACACACACACACACACACACACACACACACACACACACACACACACACACACACACACACACACACACACACACACACACACTGAGCTGGCTTCCACATCCTCACGTACTGGCTTCCAGGCAGTTCTAACACTTGGGAAACAATGAGGAAACACACAATCAGATCTGACAGACCCCCAGCAAGAGGAACAACAATCCTTCTCTTGTCGACCTTCAAGGAACTGACTTCCAGCCTCTCCAGAAGCTGTTTCTGGGGAGCCCCTGTCCAGCCTCGCTGTCCATCTGACTTAGAAACCTGACCGAGGTCGACATTTGTCCATCAGGCTGCGGCTGACCTGTGCGCTGCTCAGAGAAGCACGAAAGAGAAGTGAAATTTCTCTTCCACATCCAGACTTGTAGGCAACCTTTGCATGACTCAAGCGATCTGTACGAAACGGAAAACCCATAACCCCAGAGAATACTCTGCAAACTGACAGGACCTCCTCCTCGCTTGAGTGGGTGTTCCTATAACTTGTATTATTTCCTTGTCTCATTTAAACAGGTAACCCAGCTGCGTTACAGAAGTAACTTACTAAACCACCAGTTCAAAAAAGAATTGATGTCACCGCTAACGATGGTTCGAACGAAAACAACTTTTGCCTAAAATATTAAATAACTGAAGTAAGAACGTCTCGGTATGCGCGCGAAGTGGCTTAGCTACAAAACTAAAACTTAGGGTGGACGTGGTCCAGATCGCCTCTTCAGAATGCTCCAGGAACACGTGAGGGAAGAGGGCCAGGAAGTGCCCCGGAGACAGCGTCGACCCGGCTGCCCAGGGGATGCTGACCCAGGCACCCCAGCTTCCAGGAGGTCAGGCTTCCTCGACTGGAGGTCATCACAGTAAGGAGCCCCTCCTGCTGAGTGGAGTCTGTGAGGATGGACTATAGAACAATTCTAGAAAGCGTGCAAGGCCATCTGAACCATACAGAGGAGGTCTTGGCCGACACAGCAGGAGAAAGCACAGGAGGGTAAATGCACGGGTAAGAATTTGCAGCAAGAGCAGCCAAGATCATATACCACAGCTAGGTACTGAGACCCTGCAGAGGGAGGCTGAGGCCCCGTCCGCTGAGGCCAGGAGCCAGGGGAGACTGTGGACCAAGACAGAAAACGCAGTGCGGGACCGAGACTTAGCGAGGGCTGTAGTAATTTAAACAGTGTGGTGACAGAGACGGAGACAATTACACCAGTGGAATAAATAGCAACTCTAAGCCGGACCCTTGCTCGTATGATCAATTAGTATACGTCCAGGTGGCATCAGAATGTCTGGTTAGAAACTGGTAGGATAACAAATCGCACATCAGATCTGTAACGAGCTGTCTGTATTTAACAGATCAGAACATTCCGTTCATTTATTCAACAAACAGTGCCTGCCTGTTTCCGTGGCTGGTGCCACACTTGGCGTGGAGATGGCAGTGAAGAACAAGGCTCAGGGGCTTCCCTGGTGGCGCAGTGGTTGAGAATCTGCCTGCCAACGCAGGGGACACAGGTTCGAGCCCTGGTCTGGGAAGATCCCACATGCCGCAGAGCAGCTGGGCCCGTGAGCCACAACCACTGAGCCTGCGCATCTGGAGCTTGTGCTCTGCAACAAGAGAGGCTGCGATAGTGAGAGGCTGCCGCAACTAGAGAAAGCCCTCGCACAGAAACGAAGACCCAACACAGCCAAAAATAAATAAATTAATTAATTAATTAATTTAAAAAAAAAAAAAAAAGAACAAGGCTCAGCGTCCTGGAGCTCGTGTTCTGGTTGGAGACAGAACGTGCACCTTTAGTTATGATGCATCGTGGTGAGCAGAACAGAGGGATAAAGCGCCGTGGGGCAAGAAGCTCAGAGCAGAGAACTGACCCGGCAAGTTCAGGGAGCGAGAAGACGTTCAGGCCACACCACTTGGCTTTGTCTGCAAGGCCAGAGGAGAGACAGCAGTCCTCACCAGCGTCCTGCCACGAACGTAGTCCAGGTCTGCAGGAAGGCGTGGTGGGCAGGGATGCTTCTGTCCCAAATGAGCGCCTTGTGGGGGCCCAGGAGACAAGTGGAGGCGGCCATATGAATGCTGCTGCCATGAATGACGGGAGAGGAGACCAGGAACCAGCACTTCGCAAGTCCTCGAGGACAGCGATCCTTAAGTCGTTCAGACGGACCCAGAGGACGGAAGGGATGAGAATGCCCCCCCACTAACTGGACGAGCCGAGTACAATCGTCACGGCAACTTCAAGCAGGGACAGCGTAAATGACAAAGCTACAAGCCGCTCTGGATCACGAACGTGGGGGCAAAATCACCAAAATAAGATACCACCAGGCAAATTCCAAAAAGGTATTTTTAATAAAGCTATCGCGACCGAGTAGGAATTGCAGTAATGGCTCCACGTTAGAAAATTTATGTGTAATTCACCCCGTTAAGAGATAAAAGGAAAAACAAAAAGCTTGGTTCATTAGACGCAGCAAAAGTATTTGATTCAGTTCAACAACTATTTCACCACAGATAGTGAAATGTTCCTAGTTTACTGTTAGTGAACTAGGAACTCAAGAAATATTTATTAATTTTATATAGGGCATCTTTCAAAAATCTAGTGCAAATATTGTCTTTAAAGGTAAAATATTAGGAGCTTTCCCTTCAAAAAATATAAAGAGCAGAGATCCGCTATTGCTGATTCTATTAAAAATTACACTAGTGGTCTAGCCATAAGACAAGAGAAAAAAGAAATGTAAGGATTGAAAAGAAAGAAAAAGCTGTCATTAACCACAGAGAATGAGAGTCTAAATTAAAAATTCCCAAAAAACCCTGGTATTTATAAACTATTAAACCTAGAAGAGGGTTCTGCAAGGTTGCTGGCTGCAAAATCAATTCATGAAAACCATAGCATTTCCATACACCAACAACAAACAATTAGCACATGGGACCTCCCTGGTGGCGCAGTGGTTAGGAATCCGCCTGCCAACACGGGGCACGGGTTCAATCCCTGGTCCAGGAAGATCCCACATGCCGCAGAGCAGCTAAGCCCGTGCGCCACAACTACTGAGCCCGTGTGCCACAACTACTGAAGCCCACTTGCCTAGAGCCTGTGCCCCACAACAAGAAAAGCCACCACAATGAGAAGCCCAAGCACCACAACGAAGAGTAGCCCCCGCTCACGCAACTAAAGCCCACGCACGGCAACGAAAACGCAACACAACCATAAATAAATAAATAAATTTATATTAAAAAAAACAATTAGCATAGGTCACTAAGAAATCCCATTCACAATAACAAAAATGTATGGGTTCCTAGAAATAATTCTAAGAAAAGATATATGAAATATTTGTATAGAAAATGATAAAACTTTACTGAATGAAATTAAAGAAGATATTTTCAAAATGGTGAGATTTATAATATTTCCGGATGGAAAGATTCAATATCATACAGATGGCAGTTTTCTCCCAAATAATCTAAATTATCAGTGCAATTTCAATCAAAAGACCAGCAGGATATTTTCAGGAAGTTGACAAGCTGTTCTTAAAATTCATATAGAAAGTAAAGGATCAAAGATAATCTTGAAAAAGAAGTAAGCATGACTTATTTGAAATGAAGACGTATAATAAGGCTATAGTAATTAAAACAGTATGATAACAGAAACAGAGACAATTACACCAATGGAACAGATGGAGAATCCAAAAGGATGGACCCACATACACATGATAAATTAGTACATGACAAGGTGGCGCTAGAACTTGGTAGAAATAATGGACCATTCAATACATGATTCTGGGACAAATAGCCATCATACACGGGAAATTGTATCCATATCTCATATTATAAAAATAATTCTAGTCAAATGAAGACATAACTAAATGTACAAAACTGAAAGTAGAATATATATGACACTGGGGTAGAGGAAAGAGTTTCTCGAATAAGACAAAGCCCAAACAATAGAGGAAAAAAATGATAAATTAGTTTACATAAAAATATGGAGTCCACAGGGAACTATATTCAATATCTTGTAATAACCTATAATGGAAAAGAATCTGAAAAAGAATATACATATATGTATATAACTGAATCACTTTGCTGTACAACCGAAACTAACAAAACATTATAAATCAACTATACTTCAATTTAAAAAATATATGGAGTCAACAAAAGCCCCCATGTAAGGGTGGATTCCAGGATCCATGTTAGAGAGAGAAAATCATGAGCATCTGAATTAAGATACTGGCAGTAGAGGTGGAATGGATGGAAGATGTTACAGTTTATTTTCTTGGAATTAGAAATATTTTTTCCCTAGTCTCTTTTTTTATTTTTATGAATAAAGAAGGAGGCAAGAATGTTATACTCACAGATAACACAACATATTTCAGTCTTTATCAGCGGTCCAAAAGCCTTGGTGTCAGCTCACCCGATTCCTCACACCCTTATCTGAAGTTGGTTATTGACTGGAAAGATGTGCCCCGCCTCTGTGTACTCTGCTTTATGGGCTATAAAATTATCACTCCATTATCATAGGCTAAATATTTATTCCCTAAATCGTTTTCAAGCACCTTGTCAGCAAGGATGTATTTACTTTGTTTCTATGTCCCTAGGATCTACCACGGTAGGGGCTCAATAAAGGCCTGATAATAAAAAATTATAATAAATAATAGATATTATAATAAATAATTATTAATAAATAAATAATAAATGGTCATTTACCCCCAAACCCTGCTTCTCCCCTACCTTCCGCTAGGTATTAGCCAAGTTGAGGCCTAGATCAGGGTAACAAGTGCTCAGGGCTGCAGATTCAAGGGAAGCGCCTGGCCTCCCTAGCAGCTCAGGAGGTTCAGGGGGTCTGGAGTTGACCCATGGACTTATTTTAATATTCAGTGAATGTGGACCTAGTTCCCTCAATCCTGGCTCCAAAATGCAGTCCACTCCTCAGGTCTGTCCTCACGTTTCCCTTATTCCTTGTAGCATCCACTGGACAAGGGGGAATGAGGTCTGATCCACCAGCATTTCCCCCCTCTTTCCTGCCCCCTGACCGGCGCTCCCCCGGCTGAGGGCTGAGGGCTCGGGGAGAGCAGGCTTAGGCGGCAGGGGACACGGCAGTACTGATTCTATGGGCTCCCCACTTCCTCTGTGGGCAGCCAGTAAAGGTGAAACCAAGTGCCACGATTCCTCATATAGCTGGAACTAAATAGTTAACAATAGAGTCACAAACTTAAAATAATATGATGTTTTTGCCTGTCGAATTTGCAAGTTTAAAAGTGTAATGACATCCAGGGTTGGTAGAAAATTAGTACTGGCCTAGAATGGGAGTGAGAAACTTATATAAACTTTCTGTAAGGCAATTTGACAATGTGTGTCAAAAGCCTTAAAAATGTGCAACCCTTTCATGAAAAGATGCTCAACATTGCTAATTATCAGAGAAATGGAAATCAAAACTACAATGAGGTATCACTTCACACTGGTCAGAATGGCCATCATCAAAAAGTCTACAAATGATAAATGCTGGAGAGGGTGTGGAGAAAAGGAAACCCTCCTCACTGTTGGTGGGAATGTAAATTGGTGCAGCTACTATGGAGGTTCCTTAAAAAACTAAAAGTAGAGTTATCATATGATCTCAGCAATCCCACTCCAGGGTATATATCCAGAAAAGACAAAAACTCTAATTTGAGAAGATATATGCACTACAATGTTCACAGCAGCGCTATTTACAATACAATAGCCAAGACATGGAAGCAACCTAAGTGTCCACTGACAGATAAATGGACAAAGAAGATGTGGTACATATAGACAATGGAGTATTACTCAGACATAAAAAAGAATGAAATAATGCCATTTGCAGCAACATGGATGGACCTAGAGATCATCATACTAAGTGAAGTAAGTCAGAAAGGGAAAGACCAAATATCATATGATATCACTCATATGTGGAATCTAAAATATGACACCAATGAACTTATTTACAAAACAGAAACAGACTCACAGACATAAAAAACAAATTTATGGTTACCAAAGGGGAAAGGAGGGGAGGGATAAATTAGGAGTTTGGGATTAGCAAATACAAACTACCATATATAAAATAGATAAACAACAAGGTCCTACTGTATAGCACAGGGAACTGTAATCAATATCTTGTAATAACCTGTAAGGGAAAAGAATCCCTTTGACTCAGTGATTTCACTTCCCGTAATGTTTCCCAAGGACATAGTCAATGATGCCTCAGATGACACTATCACAGATATTCACTGCAGATGATTTTACTAGAGCAAAATTTACAATCAACTTAAATGCCTAGTAATGGGGTGCTGGTTAAGTGAATTACAGTCTATCCATATAATGGAATACTATGCGCAAATTGAAAAATAATAATGATGTAGGAAATACTTCAAAACATATGGCTAAGGGGGGTAGAAGAGCCTCCAAAAGAGTATGTATGGTACGAGCTCTTTTTTTAAAGTGTCCATTAGTTCTCACTCTGATTCCTTATGGCTGACTCAGGACATGTGTACACACACACACACACACACTCACACACACACACACTGGAGTGGGGATTGTCATCAGTGGAAGAGAGATTTTAAACCCTTCTAGAAGACAGAGCCAGTGCAAGGGTGTTGATGGTTAAAACTGAGAGCAGTGAGCTGCGGTCCAGAAGCTCACAGGAGGGACCAGGGTGGGAGGGAGGGAGGCGGGCAATCCTTCTGGCAAAACCCCGGGGAAGCTCTGGGCTTGGGGCCAATGGGCTTAAAGAGTAAGAACAAGGGAAGGTGCTGAAAACCAGAAACCAACTGTAAGTCGTCCCGGGGAAACCTCAGCGCCGTCTCCCCAACCCGGGCGCCATGGAAACCAGCGCATTTACTCCACCCCGCAGCGGAGGCTTCTAAAGAGAAGCTAAGGACACTGCCCAGGGAGAATCCCCTCTCTCAGAGCGAGCGATTCTGCACAGACGAGCAAGTCCCTGCTTCCAGCGGGTCCTGCCCAGGTGGACTCCCCAGGGGGACACGCTACACAGCCCAGGCGTCCCAGGGGTTGACTGAGGCCTCAGCTCTGACAATAAACAGGCCACATCTTACACTGAGGGGTCAAGTCCAATGTTAGAGGAACAAGAAACAGAGGTTTCAGGCTAGGCACAAAGGTGCGAAGGTGACCAATAGAAGAACTACACATAGTAAGCATTAAAACTGGGAGAAGAAGAGCGCAAATGAACTTCTTTCCTACCAGAGGCTCAAGAGACACCCTAAATCCACATATGAATGTACAGATAACAAACAATATCAGCGTATTATTTAGAGTCATGGGAATTACCACCAAAAGGTCTAAAGCAAGCATGATTACAAGAAGCTGCCCCTTCTCAACGCCCTGATTTTTTTTTTTTTTTTTACCGTGGACATATATAACTTCAATAAAATTTTAAAAATAAAGGGAAGAGACCGTAATAGAAATGACCGCCATGCTTTTCTATTTCCCATGAGTCATTCAGAGATCCGTAAACATAAAAATGCTGAAGTCAGCATTCAGGTGCCTTTGGTGAGAGGGGATGATTTTTCTCTGTGAATTTCCATAAACACAGAGCAGACACCACTCATTTTTAATGTTTTAATGTCTGAGAGAACCAGCTTATTTAAATCAAAAGCTAGTGCATTTGCTTCTGTTTTTATTCCTCGCCAGGGCCTCCGTTTTGTTTGTTTTTTTCAAGTTTGGCAAACCATTTTCCTGGCTTCTTGGGACTACACAGCAGTGCATTTGACTGTGAACGCTCCCCGTTCTGGGTACAGCTTTCACTGTTTCCTGTGTACATAGGAGATTTTCACCAGCAAAACCCAGGTAACTGGGACTGGATAGAGAGCCAGGGCCTTACAATTTTCTGTCGTGAAAGGGAGACTTCAAAAGGGCATTTGAGTACCCACCCATTTTGTAATCATCTTGGATTTCACTCTCTCCATCACTTAATATATCTACTTTAATTTCTAGTATTTCCTTCCCCTGATAGAGTTGTAAAAGCTTTTTTCATTCCCTCCACTGCTCTGGCAAGTGCACATTCCTTCCCCCACTATTTTACTGCCTTTATCTCCCCTTCGCATTTGTGCCTAATCTGAAGGTTCCCAGAAATATAGCTTTCAGAGAGGAAATGCAACTCAAATCCTATCAGTCGATTCCTCAAATGTTCAGAAAGGCCCGCAGAGGTGTGCACATGGTTACCTTTCGAATTCGCGTTCCCACATTCGCTCAAATGCACCTGATCCACTTTATCTGGAATCTCGAGTGAATTCAGGAACAAGATTTTTCTTTTGTTGTCTGTTTCTCTACAAGCTTACCTATTATTCCCGTTTCTTTTAGCAGGTTCTTGGCTTTAGACCTGCAGCGTGGGGTATGTGTAGAGGGGACCTGGCCCTCAACTTGAACTTGTCTGTGGTTTGCTCTGGAGCCCGAGCCAGCCGGTGGAATCGTTGGGACTTAGACCCAGCGAGACACAACGCAGGGATTGTCCTGTGCACGCCGCCCACTGACCCACGGCTACGCGGGAACCAGCAGGGCTGGTCTCCACTCAACAACTGTTCAACAGACATGAGAGGAAAACCTGTCATGATTCCCACCAACTCCAGTGGTGGAATAGTTCACATTTCCATATACAAGGAAAAGTTGAGGGTAGAGAAAAGATAACTCGGTTTCTAATAGATGAGAGATGAAAGATGGGGAAGATTCCTATTAATTAATATTAAGCAGATACTCAGTGGCTTAAATAACAGAAATCTATTTTCTCACAGTTCTGGAGGCTGGATGCCCAAGCTCAAGGGGTCATCAGGGTTGGTTCCTTCTGAGGCCTCTCTCCTTGGGGTGCAGACAGTCACCACTTTCTGCATCTTCACATGGTCTTCCCTCTACCTGGGTCTGTCCTAATCTCCTCTTCTTGTAAGGATACCAATTGTTTTGGGTTAGGGCCCTTCCCAATGGCCTCATTTTAACTTAAATATCTTTTCAAAGGCCCCATCTCCAAGTACAGTCAGATTCTGAGGTGCTGGGGGTTAAGGACTTCAGCACACGAATTTTTTGGGGGGGAAAGATCAGCCTATAACAGAGACCTTTCATGTTCTTTCCATGTCTATCCTAAAACGCATTCTCTGTAGGCTTATTTTAGCTCATTTCATATACCCCCCTTTTCTCTTTCTATTCCCTCAACATTTATTTATTGAGTTTCCATAATACTGAGTTTCCATAAATATTGATTTTCCTCACACTGTGCTTGGTGCTGGAGATCCCAGGATGCCTCCTGTCACTGAGCAGAAGTTGACACGTAAAAATATCATGAGAGCCCAATTAGTACCGTAAAGAAGGGACGGATAACGTTTCGCGGCAGTTCAGAGGACCAGCGACGCCTGCCTGGGAGCAAACAAGTCTGAGCAGAGGAGATGCTAAGCAGGAAGCTTCGAAAATGATGCTACGAGTTCATGAGGGAGAGACACGGAGATCACATCGTTCTAGAAAACAGGAACACACAGTACTCTGTGCTGAAGCCCGACAGGGTATGTACGGCACAGTGGTTGTGAGCGGGGCGGATGGCAGGGAGTGGACACGATGAAGCTGGAGAGGTGGGTGGGAGCCAGGCTAGGAGATGAGGACTTCAGCCACAGCAAGCCCACGGATATTTACAAACAGTAATTAACTAGTAAATTAATATATTAAAATCTAGTTCTGAATGCTTTCTAGGTTTCTGAATACTGTCGTCTATTACTGAGCCTTGAGTAATTTTCCTTGCCATCTAGACTCCTAGCTCAGGGACTGCACACCTTTACCTGACACTTCACTTGCCTTCCCCACGCTCCTGTCATTGTCACCATGAGTGAAAACGTGAGAAGATGAACAGGAAGCCTTTTCTTTCCAAGAAACGATTGTCTCTGTGCCTGACGCTTATCCACAAAGACAAAGATGCTCGCATATGTATGTGTATATACAACACTTTTCCTTAATATGTATATTTAAGGGAAAGTGTTGTAAGGATTTCTGGATTCATGCCGGTTCTCAGAAGTTTCAAATCAGAACTATTTAAAAAATTGAGCTGGTTGCATCCTTCATTTTATAGGCTGATGGAACCAGGGTCCCTTTAAATTAACATGAAGTGAAATCAACATATCCTTTTTGTCAAACACCAAACACCCTTTTCTTAAAAAGGCCCCATTCGATCTTTATACTGGTCAACAAAACAAGACTGTTCGCCCCACAGGGCCCGTTCCTTACTGGCATTTTCTCAGCATTTATGCATGTGGTGGACAGCCTCACACTTGTTACATATTGCTCAGATAAGTAATTTCCTTTATAAACCGTTAAAAGCACAACATTTGTATCTTTCCATTACCCACAGCACCTGGCCTACAGAAAACAGTAATGGCAAACACAGTACCTGGTGCCCAATACTTTATGGATCAGGAACTCTTCTAATTCTTGTAATAATCTGTGAGGTAGGTACCATTATTATCTTTATTTTAAAGATGTAAAAACTGAGGCACAAAGAGGCTGAGCAAGGTGCCCAAGGAGCGACAACTCGGCAGCGGTGAGCAGGAGATGTGCCGAATGTGGCTCTAGGGTCTGGATCTTGGTCACACGAGTTAGAAGGTTTCCTGAGTATTTGTTCACACTCAGCACATCATCGGAGCCCAGGGACTAGTGACGGGACCGGACCCCTCCGTCCACTCAGCTGCTGGGCGAACTGGCAGCGAAAGGCTGGGCTCCCAGGACAGTGCCTGGCAACGCGTCCCACCGCGGCGCCCAGCTCCGTGCCAGGCGCCGAGCCGTACAGCTGTGCAAGGTCAATAGACCTGTGTGTGCGGCCGGCACGAGGCCACTGACAATGGTCTGCTTTCTTCTCCCTGGGCACCAGCAGATACATCACCAAAAGCCTTTTGTTTTTATAAATATGGCTCAAAGAGACTATGAATGGAGAATAGTGGTTATCATAACTTTAAATTTTTTTTCTAAAACTATGAAGGATAAATTATAGTTAATAATAATAATAATAATAACTACCTTGATAAATGGCTGGTACTGGGCCAAGTGCTTTATTGCACTCTCATTTAAACTCCCCCAAGAACCCTAAGCAGGAGGAACCAGCCTCCCATTTACAGACAGGGAAGGAGGCTCAGGGGTCAAGGTCACACAGCTGTACACGCAGAGCCCTCTTCCTCCTCCTCTTCCTCCCCCTCCTTTTCCTCAGTCCTTTTCTGTCCCCTCCTTTCTCCCCGACCCGACTTCAGACCCTGTCCATTTCTCTCTCTCTCCTTATAAATTGAAGTATAAGTGACAAGCAGTAAAATACAACTTATTTTTCATTGTCAATTTTGTTTAGAATCAAATAGCATTGTGGTTACATATTTTCTTTTAGATCCTTATCTCTTAAGATGCATAATAAAGTGTTTACAATGAAATGGTAAGTTGACTACCTTATATAAAATATTTTAAATGAGGGTATAGATTAAACAAAAACAAAAACAGAACGTATCTTCATAGTACAGCTCTGTCCCCAGATCTAGGTGGGGACATTTCCAGCACCTAGAGGAGCCCAGCTCTTTGTGTCTACATTTACTGCCTCTTGGAAAGACCATTAAAGTCCTGGTGAAAATTCACATCAAAGCAAGAGCTTCTGGGGGTCAAGATTCTTCTGGAACATCGGATTTTATCAGACAAGCTTTCTGTGGCTGAGATGCAGTTGAGATCAAAAAAGTTGTTGACCCACCCAGGTCAGGCTTAATTTGGACTTCAGCAGCTAATTTCAATTTCAATTCAATTCACCAGAAGTGATCGTGCATTTCATAAAGCAAGATGCCCGGAGCCCCACTTAGTCTGTGCTCGGACGGGACCCACGACCCAGGAGAGGAGCCTTTCCTCCTGTCCCTCCTGCTTCTGGCTGAGTGTGGAGGTGGCCTGGGGAGGCCCCAGGGCCAGTGATTACCACAGGGCCACTATTATTGCTCTTGTGCTTAACTGTGCTATAAACATAGTATAAAACTTGTTCCCCAAAACTGTGTCACAATTTTTTAAATGCCTTAAAACTTCCTGTAAGTGTACAGTAAGGTAACAGATTGCTTAAAAGTTTATGGATACCCTTTTTTTTGGACAAACAACTTTTAGATTCTATCCAATTAGTTAATCAAATTCAATGCTATCAAATCTGGTTAAGACTATAGAATGAAGATTGTTTGTTAAAGAGCTTTGGTGAGTAAGGCGGCAAGCGTTCCTGCTGTTGGAGGATAAAAACATCAGTATCAGGGAGAGGACTTGCTGACGCGGAGCTGAGCCGAGAGGGAGGTCCACTTCCGGTGTGTGTTTTTTAATGTAGCAGGATTATTTAAGGCCGTTGAAATTTGAAAGGCTGCAGGGAACAAATGAAGTAATCACTGAAAAGTGCTGAAATCAGCCCTACTTAGAGCAACTCCTCCTCAGCTAATAAGCAGAAGTCACATGCTGGGCGTGCCGCAGCAGCACAGGGGGACGACCACCTTTGCTATTCTTTTCCCCCACAAGAGTGATGAAACGGCAGTTCTGGATGCAGTGCTACATCTATGAAAAAGGATGAAAATCCCCCGTAAAGGGATATATGCCTGAGTGTGGGCTTCTCCACAGGGAATCCTCATCTCATTCCTCCCCCATCCTTCCTCCCTGCCCCTCAGACACCACACCTGAATCCCACCTGGAGAAAAGACGAGCCCGTGTCTCTGAGCTGTGCGTCACAGAGCAGCCTCTCATGCAAAGCTGGAGACACAGCCCCTGCGTTTATTCGGGTGCTGCGAGGAGGCATGGGCTAAAAGGAGTAAAGAAAGACTTTTCTGTAGTCCAGGGCGCCAGACGACCTGAACACACAGGGGAGATAGTAGTAAGTGCTGATTCTGGGAGGAGAAAATGCATGTGCTTCCACGGTCCTGAGCATGCACCAGGGCTTGTGTGCATGACAGCTGCCCAGGGCATGCAGTCCTGTGGTACAGAGCCTGGCTTCAGGGGGCTCCAGTTGGGTGCACAGCTGGCCCTCTCCCGGGAGCCCCAGCTAACACTGTCCTGCATCCTCGACTGTGTGTGGGTAGAGTCTCTCTAACCCCAGTTCAAGGAGAGAACACGACGGGGCTGGAAAGACCTCTGTCCTTTCCCCACCTGGAGAGATTATGAGAGGGATACTGAGTTGACGTTTATCTTCAGAAGGATGTTTCCTGCCACTGGAAAATATCACCTTCTACCAATTTTGTTGGATATATATTTATATTACATATATAATATATGCATATATTTACTCATATATACAATTATATATAGGTATACATATATAACCTATATGTTTCAACATATTTTGGTACTCTGGCTGTTTTGTACTATGTGTGATAGGACAAACCTGTAAAGTCTGGAAGAGGAAACCACTTACTCAAATACACAGATACCAATGCAAGGAATGAAGGACCACGAAGGATTAGGTAAACATGACACGACCAAAGGAAACTAGTAAAGCTCCAATAACTGACACTAAAGAAATGGAGATTTGTGAACTCTCTGATGAAGAACTCAGAAAAATCCTCTTAAAGAAGTCCAGCAAACTATAAGGACACACAGGCAACTACATGAAATTAGGAAAACAATACATGAACAAAATGAGAAATAGAAACATCAAAAACAAACAAACAGAAATCCTAGAGCTGAAGAATACAATGGCTGAACTGAAGAATTCAATGGAGAGCTTCAAAAGCAGACCTGACTGAGCTGAAGAATCAGTGATCTGGAAGGCAGACAATTTGGAATTATGCAGTCAGAGGAGCAAAAAGAAAAAAGAATGAAAAACACGTAAAGAAAGCCTGCAGGACTCATGGGACACCATCAAAAGAAAATATGCATTACAGGAATCTCAGAAGGAAAAGAGAAAGAGAAAGGGACAGAAAGTATATTTAAAGCAATAATGGCTGATACGAATGGGGGAAATGGGTGAAGGTGGTCAAAGGGTACAAAATTCCAGTTCTAAGATGAATAAGTTCTGGGAATCTAATGGACAGCATGGTGACTACAGTTAAAACACTGTACTGTATACTTGAAATTTGCTAAGAGAGTAGGTTTTAAAAATTATCACCTCGGGCTTCCCCGGTGGAGCAGTGGTTGAGAATCTGCCTGCCAATGCAGGGGACACGGGTTCGAGCCCTGGTCTGGGAAGATCCCACATGCCGCGGAGCAGCTGGGCCTGTGAGCCACAATTACTGAGCCTGCGCGTCTGGAGCCTGTGCTCTGCAACAAGAGAGGCCGCGATAGTGAGAGGCCCACACACCGCGATGAAGAGTGGCCCCCACTCGCCGCAACTAGAGAAAGCCCTCGCACAGAAACAAAGACCCAACACAGCCATAAAAATAAATAAATTAATAAAACAAATGCTTCTAGTCATTCCCATTTAAAAAAAAAAATTATCACCTCACACCACAAAATGGCAATTATCTGTTAACTAATCTTATTGTGGTAACCATTTAACAATATATACGTATGTTAAAACATCATGCTGTATACCTTAAACTTACGAAACGTTATACATCAACTGCATCTAAATAAAGCTGAGAAAAAAACCTGTGCAGCAAAGGAAACAATGAATAGAGTGAAAAGGCAGCCTATCGAGGGAGAAAACATTTGCAAACTGTGTATCTGATAAGGGATTAATATCCAGAACATATAAAGAACTCCTATAACTCAACCATAAAAAGACAAATAACCCGATTAAAAAATGGGCAAAGGACTTAAATAGATCTTTCTCCAAAGAAGATAAACAAAAGCCAAAAAGCATACTAAAAGATGCTCAAAATCACTAATCATCAGGGCAATGCACATCAAAACCACAATGAGATATCACCTTACACCTGTTAGAATGGCTGTTATCAAAAGGACAAGAAATAACAAGTGTTGGTGAAGATGTGGAGAAAAGGGAGACCTCGTGCACTCTTCGTGAGAATGTAAAATGGTGCAGCCACTATGAAAAACAGTGGAGATTCATCAAAAAATTAAAAAATGGAAGTACCGTACACTCTAGCATTGCCAGTCTGGGTATATATACAAAAGAATAACAACCAGATCTCACAGAGATAAGGTATGTCCACTCCCATGTACGATGCAGCTTTGTCCACAGTAGCCAAGAGGTGGAAGCAACCTAAATGTCCATCGACAGGTGAACGGATAAACAAAATGGGGCATAGCCATACAGTGGAATATTATTGAGCCTTAAAAAAGAAGAAAATCTTGTCATATGCCACCACGTGGATGTACCCTGAGGACGCACGAGATGAAATAAGCCAGTCACAAAAAGACAAACATGTATGATTCCACTTCTATGAAGTATTGAAAGAAGTCAAACTCATAGAAACAGCCAGTAGACTGTGGTTACCAGGGGCTGGGGAGGGAGGGGAAAACGGGTGGGTTTTCAGTGGGTGTAGAGTTTCCCTTTTATAGGAAGGAAAGTTCTGGAGATCTGCAGTGTAACAACGTGCATACAGCTAACACTGCTGTACTGCACACTTAAAAATTGTTAAGACAGTAAATTTTAGGTTATATGTGTTTTTACCACAATAAAAAAATAGAGTAACTGAATACATAGCAGTATTAAACAGGGTTAAAGGAACAAAAAATATTAAATTTGATGGCAAATAATAAACCATGAGGTTAGCATTAAAACGTGAAAAAAAAATCAAGTCCAGCAGGTGTTCTCAAATTGAGAATAAACTTCTTATCCAAAAGTAGAGAATGCTCATGGCACATCTGTGTGATGAAGTGGTGTGTGTAAGAAAAAACTCAGTTTCCTCCTTTGCCCTCTACTACTATCATGACACTTCTTCACTTCTGGCCACCAAATGTATGGGGCTTTTCCCCATGCTGACCAATTCTCCAGCACCAACTGGGTGTCTAAAATTCAATTTAATTCTGACACTATCCATCTGGAGTTAGCACAGGGCTACTAAGAGCTAAGGGCTCCATCCCACTGTGCTAAGGGCTCCATCCCACAAGACTACCCCCCACCCCCGGCTTGAGTCCAGGCTGTCACCTGTGCTTCTGGCCAATTGTCCATAAATGGGAGGTTCCTACAATCCCCCCCCTCAGGGTTGGTCATTGGCTAGAAGGGCTCACAGAACTCAGCACCACAGTTCACTCACTACGTTCCCGGTTTATTTATAAAGAAGTCAGAAACGGCCAGATGGATGAGAGCACAGGGCGAGGTATAGAGGAAGGGCACGCAGAGCTCCCAGGCCCTCTCTGGGTGCACCACCCCCCAGCACCTCCACCAAACTGGAAGCTCTCTGAACGCCACGCTTTACAGATCTGTATGGCGGCCTCGTTACCAGGCAGGACGGATTACATCAGTGGCCACTGGTGACTCACTCCGCCTCCAGCCCCTCTCTCCTCCCTGGAGGGCAGGTGCGGGGCTCGACGTTCTAACCCTCCAATCACATGGGGGGGTCCCCTGGCAACCAGTCCCCATCCTGAGGCTCCCCGGGACCCCCCGACACAGGTCATCTGGTTAGCATGCAAAAGACACTCGACACAAGGGTTTCAGGAGCTGTGTGCCAGGAAAGGGGGGTGAGCAGAGACCAAATACGTATTTACCATTATGTCACAGTAGGTAAACTTTAAGAGCATTTTTTGAAAATCTTACGTGTCTGTGAGTGTGTGAGTAGAGAGTGGGGGAGAAGGGAACAGATGAGAAAAGGAAAGGACAGAAGGGTGGAGAAGAGAAAAGAGTGGAGGGAAAGCAAGGGCAGGATCAACAGGCAAAATAGAGTCGGATATTCATAGTGGGCGATGGTTTTCTTTGTACTTTTCAAGATTTTCTAACAGGCACGTGATATGACATCCTGGGAAAAACAGCTTTTAAAATGTAAAAGGACATCAGATTAACTAGAGGAACAGAAGGGAGCCCTGGGCGGGGATGTCCCTGTGGTCGAGGGGAGCTGGCCCTTGGGGGCAGCAGCTGCACAGGGAGGGGGCACAGAAGCCCAGGACCCCCGAGGCAGGGGCAGCAGAAGGGCCCATGGCCACGGAGGGGCACAGACACCAAATGTCACACTTAACCTGCTGAGGTTTCTCCCGGATTCCCATGGGGATGTGAACTTCCCTTCCAAAGGGTCCACTGAGTCCTTATTACATGTGACTCGTGCCCTCTTACAGTGGCCGTGTTTCTCAGTAATAACGCTGCGATATCGTTGGTCACACCAAATAGATGTTTTTCCCCTTCTCAATGCTGTGAAAGCCAGTGGAATGCACCCTTGAAATTACTATCAAAACGCTGGCTCAAAGGCGAGGGGTCCTTGGCAGGAGGGTGAATCTTATCAGCAAAGGTGAGAAGTGCGGGCGGCAGAGAAGCAGGGAGCTCAGGTGAAAACAAAAAGCTGTTCTAGTCTAGACAGAGGCTTTTGAAGAGAAGGCAGAACCGGGGGATTAGAAAATCAAAGTTCCAGTCCCCAGCTTTGCTCCAATGAGTTCTGTGACTTTTTCATCCTTCTACGGGGCTCAGTCCTCGTAAGTGACTATTAGAGAGGGTTGAGTAGAATCAATCATCTCCGTTTTCCAGCAGAACATTCTACCAGCACTAGACAAGGCAATGTAAAAAGTGCCATGTTCTCCTGGACAGAGTTGACAGAGGGAGGGCCGAGAACCAGGTCTCAGCAGCACGTTTCCAGACACCTGAGCCACAGAAGAGCAAAACCATCTGAAAATGAAATGCACAAGCTGACAGCAGGACCAAATGGAAAGTTACCTTTCTCTCCTTTACAGAGCTGGTTGGTAACCTTAGAGTGAACAGAGTGTAATCTTCTTAAATGTTAATGCAGTGGAGGATACGTATGTCACTTAGTAAAAAGGTTAGCTAAGGAAATTGAAAGGTCGTAAATCACAAGAAATTATCTTGTCAGAGGCATAGGGCTCTGATGAGGTACTCCTAGGTTCCTTTAAAATTTTTTTTCTTTTATTATAAAATAAAACATAGAGAAAGCCATAAAAAGCAAAAGTCACAGCGCCCTGGCTTAATGAGCTATTGTAAGACGAACACTTTTCGTTATCTGCACCCAGCTCAACACACAGAACCTTGTCAGTTCCGTCAGACGGTCAATAGGTAGTGTAAAAATTTTTTTATTTCAGAAAATTTTTCTTAAAAGATAGTTTTTATATTTGCTTTGTTCCCTTCTTTGCTTTTCTTCTTCAGGGATTTTCAATATTTGTAGGTTGTATCTCTCTTTTGCTTCTTTAAAAATATTTCTCATTTTCTCTCAAACCCTTTTGCAAAAGTCATTCCTTTCATTGCTTCTTTTTCCTAAAGCACACAATTCCTTTCTTCTTAAAGCATAAAAAAAATTCTTCCTTCTCACATTCTTTTTCTCTTAAAGTATCATCTGTTTTCTTTATTGACTCTCAAGTTCCTTTTGGTTGGTTCTTGATTTCTGAAATGACTTCTTTTATTTCTAATTATTTCCTGTTTTGTTACTTCTGAGTTTTTCCATTTTACTTTGCATTCTTTCACGTTTTGTATCACTGTATTAAAAACTTTTTTAGATTGCTTTGAAATGGAAGCTTCCTTTTTGATCTGTTCTGTGAATATAGCTTTCTCTGATGCCCTTGTTTTTTTCTAGGGTAACTTTGTAGGGACTTGTATTTGGTATTTTCTACTGACCATTTTCATGTGAAATCAGATTTCCTGCTCGGCTAGGAGGAGGCCTGGTCAAAGCAGCTCTGACTTCCCAGAGCTCCTCTTACTTCTTGCACGTGGTATCAACACTACCGACTCTGTCCTTTCCCCCACTTCTGTCTGGACCTTCTCTTTCCATCTCTGTTGTCCCTGTTTTGCTCAAGTGTGACTCCACTGCCAGGTTCCTCCTGAGGGTGGGGCCCTGGTATGCGCTGAGGTTGGGGAAAACCTCATTTTCCGCTGCTGTTCTCGGGTCGCCCACCACGCTTTCTGCCGACCACCTGCTGGCGACGTTGAGGTTCTCCTCTCCATACGTAAGTTGGTCAGGTGCCCCGAGAGCCCCACTCCTCTCTCCATGCAGGTCCTGTTTCTTTTGGTGGTTTGGCTCTACCCGCTTGAGTTTGAGCGACATCTTGCACCTGGTTTTGTTGTAACTGTGGTCCCTGGAGGTGGTTGCTTCTCCAGTCTAGTTGCTTTCTCTGATTTCATGCTGGGATTCAGGAAGATGCATAGACTCTGCTGCTGTTGCAGGCATCTCCCCGGAATCTCTGAGCCAGGAGGAAGCGGTCGTTGGGCGAGTCACAACTGAGCTCTGGCTCTTTTCTCCCCAGCTTGACTTTCTTCTAGTCTTCCCATAAACTTTATGTCCTGGAGTCCACAGACTAGGTTCTGAATTTCCTGACCACTTACTAGCCATGTGACCTCAGGATAGTTATTTAATTTCTCATTCGTAAGCACCCACCCCATGGGATTATTGGGAGGATTAAGTGGGTAGCGTAAGGTGTTAGCACAAAGCTTGGTGTGAACTGTCCATGTATAAGAGCTATTAATGCCTCCTCTGTCCACCCCGTTACTCCTGCTGGAGCCTGGACAGCTCCCTCTCCCTCACGCTTTCGGCACGTTTCCACCAGGAAGCCTGTTGATTCTATCTCCACTTCGCCTCGACTCTGCTGGCACCGTTTCCGTCTGTGCTTGGACTACTGCAGTGGCCTCCTAACTAGACTCCCTGTTTCCTCCTTTGCTTCCTCTCCCACCACCATCAATCCATTCCACACGAGGGAACCTGAGTGACCTTTTAAAATTTAAATCTGACCATGGCACGCTCTTGCTTAAACCCTTAAAGGCACCCCCTTACACGGGGGACAGAATCCAGAGTTCTTTGCATGGTCTCCAAGGCCCAGCACGAACTGACCACACATAGTGCACCTTGGTCTGTGGTCCAGCCACACCGGCTTTCCACCGAGCTCCCTCCTCTGCGGGGCGTGCGCCCTGGTGCTGCCTCTGCAGGGAATGCTCTTCTCTTCCCCATCTCTTCCTGGCTAACGTCTGCTCACCCAGGACTGATCAGTTAAAACACCACTTCACCCCAAGGCCCTTCTCCGACTCAGAGCCTACATAGGGGACAGCATAGCAGGGAAAGTTAACCTGGGGGCCAAATTTTCATGTAGGAAAAACCATGTCCCTTCCACCTATCTAAATCACCTCCTGGTGATTTTCAGTTGTAACACTGCTCTTCTTTATAGCTCTAATCATAATTTTAAATTCTATATTAATTTGTTTTATGTCTATATCCTCCCCCAAGACTATAAGCTCTAGGAGGGCATGGGCTGCATCTCTCTTTTTCTTTCTTGTGTTTCAAGGCTCAGCCTAGTGCCTGGCACACAGCAGGTTCACAATGAAAAGTCACTGAACAAAAGCATAAAACCAGGTATGGCCGGATACAGTGATGTCGATGGTGAGAGCTGAGAGATAAGGAACTCCACCCAGGCTGAGCTGGGACGTGAACAGCTGAACAGGTTCTTAGTGGCAGGCAGAGTCATTGTGTTACATTTCTGCTGCGAGAAAGAGCTAGATCTAGCCTCGACATCTCCTGGGTTCTTGTCACAACAACATGGTTGAGCTAAAGGGGGTCTGAGAGATGCAGTGTTATGGGTCTGTTAACACCAGACAAGACCCATCTCAAAGGCAGAAATGAGAATTTTTACAACGCAACCAATCGAAGCACTTCTCTGGGACGGGAAGACTCTTCTGGGACAGGATAGCTGGGACGGTTAACCTGGGAAGCCACATTTTCATGCAGGGAAAGGGAGGTATGTTTCAGGTTCTCTGTTTTGAGCTTTGCATCCCCAGAGGACAGGAGTTTGTGGATAGAGGCAATACCCAGTATAATTTTATTGACTATCCAAGGTGGATTTTAAATTTTTAAAAAAATTTTAATTGTGATACAGACATAGAGAACAAACTTGTGGTTGCCAAGGGGGAGGGGAGGTGGGGAAGGGAAGAAGTGGGAGTTTGGGGTTAGTGGGTGCAAACTATTGTATACAGGATGGATAAACAACAAGGTCCTACTGCAGAGCACAGGGAACTATATTCAATATCCTGTGATAAACCATAATGGAAAAGAATACGAAAAAGAATGTATATATGTGTATAACTGAGTCACTTTGCCGTACAGCAGAAATTAACACAACGTTGTAAATCAACTATACTTCGATAAATTTAAAAATTTTAATTGTGATGAAACACACATAAAGTTTACCATCTTAACCATTTTAAGTGTAGAGTTCAGTAGTGTTAAGTACATTCATGTTGTTGCACAATGTCCAGAACTCTCTGTCTTGTAAAATTGAAACCCTGTACCCATTAAACAACAACTGCCTATCTTCCCCTCCCCTCAGCCGCTGGCAAATACCATCCCACTTTCTGTTTCTACGAGTTTGATTACTCTAAGTACCTCACATAAGTGGAATGATGCCGTCTTTGCCATTTTGTGACCGGCTTATTCCTCTTAGCATAATCTTTTCAATCTTATCCACATTGTAGTATGTGACTGAACCGCCTTCCTTTTTATGGCTGAATAGTATTCCACTGTATGTGTAGACCACATTTTGTTTATCCATCATCCATCAGTGGACACTTGGGTTGCTTCCACCTTTCAGCTGTTGCAAATAGCACTGCTATGAATGTGGGTGTACAGCTATCTCTTCAAGATCCTTCTTTCAATTCTTTTGGGTACATATGTAGAAATGGAATTGCTGGATCATATGGTAATTCTATTTTTAACTTTCTGAGGCACTGTCATACTCTTTTTCATAACAGCTGCGCCCTTTTACATTCCCACTGGCAATGCACAAGGGCTCCAGTTTCTCCACATCTTTGCCAACACTTGTTATTTTCTTCCCTTTCTTTCTTTTCTCTCTTTCTCTCTCTCTCTCCCTTCCTTCCTTCCTTTTCTTTCTTTCTCCTTTGATAATTCTAATGTGGATGAGGTGGTAAGGTGGCTTTCACTTTATGAGTCTGAAAAGGCTATCACAGCGTGACTTTTGTTTATTCTGAAATAGTTTAAGCATACTGAAAAGAACAGGGACTAACACAGCGAATGTCTGTGCGCCCACCTCGCGGACTCGTCAGATGCCACCCTCCCCACTAGGCTGTGTGCTGGCATTTTGAGAGATCTTGTGGTGGGAGATTTTTCAAGTTACATAATTCTCCTCAAAAATGTTCATGTGTTTTTCACAATTATCTGAGCAAGCAGAAATATTTATTCTGAATCACTGAATGCACCAGTGGAAAACGGGTCCAAACCTGGGTGTGCCACACTCACCCGATTTCCATCCACTGGACACCGCACGCTCCCAAAGGCCTCGTGGCCACGTGGCCGCAGGGACGCAGACATTGGTGGGGTTGAACTGCTGCGACAAAGCAGTGCTTTGGGAGAGGCTGGGATGGCAGTTTGGCAGCCAGAATGTGCCCACGTCAAGCTGTTTGTGCTCTTGTCCCAAAGCTGACAGCCCGGGTCTGTTCCAGAATTTCCCAGGTGCCCGGGAGTCTGGCTCATGCTGACATCCACGGTTCACGCCTGCACCCCAAGGAGGGGGCCTGCAGCACGACGACAGCATGGTGACACCCAGGCTAACCTCTGGGCTGGAGACAGGCCTGAAATACAGAATCTGGGTGCCGCTGGGGCCACATCAGGTCTCCCCGCCTCCCCCAAGACCTGCAAACACACCTCATCCGGGTGAGGACCCCAAACGCTGCGAGTGCCTGGCAGACACACACACTGCGGCACTCCTGGGCCCAGGAGAATGGGGTGCGGAAGTAGTTTAACGCCCCCAGGGGAGGGCAGATTCTGGAGGACCCTGGGTGTGTGGAAACTGACCCATTTACTAAGATAATAAATACAGCTTTTCTTATTAAAATCCCTCCGAAGAACGACTATAACCACTTTTCAAAAACATTTCCATTTAAATCTCAGGGCAGACAATAAATCTGCCAATTTCTTGCCATTTTACTTAAAAGCCAATGTCCCTTTCGCCTTCACTGGATGACAAAGCATGCTTTTATGATATAGATGATCATGCATTCTGGTCTGTGAAGAGCGTCTCTTTTCCCGGTGCTACGTCTGGTAAGAACTGCAAAGCTGTCCTTGACTACAGGAATTAAATGTCTCTAGGAAAGTTTTCTCAAAGGTGGGCTCAGGACCCCAGAATCACCTGGGGTGGGAGGTGCACTTGATAAAAAGACAGATCCCTGGGTCCGCCTCACATTTACTGGTCAGTAGCTGTGTGGTTACTGGAATGTCTATTTTTACAAATCCCCAGGGGACTCCTACACCTTTTCGCTACCCTTCAGGTGACTGCTGGAAGGTGAAAGATGACACAGGTGATGACAAGGTGGTTTAAGTGCAGCAACGGGGGAGGGGGAGGGATGAATTGGGAGATTGGGATTGACATATACATACTACTTAACATAACATAGATAACTAATAAGCACCTCCTGTATAGCACAGGGAACGCTACTCAATACTCTGTAATGACCTATATGGGAAAAGAATCTGAAAAAGAATGGATGTATGTATACGTATAACTGATTCACCTTTTTGTACACCTGAAACTAACACAACATTGTAAATCAACTATATTCCAATGAAAAATTAATTAACTAATTAATTAATTAAACATAAATAAATGCAGTGACTGAGCTCAGGTCATATGTGGATAATTGAGAGACTCAGGGATCTGGACTTAGAGACTCACCCTTTTTAATATCAGTATAGACAGAAATGTTCTCAGTTCTAGGTGATTCCAGAACTGCCCTTAACTTTTGCCATGAGGCAAGGACAAGAAGAAATAAAGACTTTTTTTTTTTCTTCGTCTGGGAAGACAAATGAACCAAAAAGGGGGGGCTTAAAAAATTATGGAGGAGGTAACATGTTTATAGGGAAGACTAGCAAGAGCTATGAAGATGGTTTAAAGAAACCAAGAGAAGGAGAAAGAGAACTGCATGAAAGAAAACATCTAGGAAGCAGAGGTTGTCACAGTTAAGAAAGGAGAGAAGCAGTTAGTATTTAGCTTGTGCTAGTATTTAGTGTGTATTTAACTCTTGTGCTCACTGGGATATTAAGTTGCTTACAAGAAGAAACTAGGAGTTCCATGAAGTTGTTAGTTGGTGGTTCTCAAACTTTAGAGTGTATCAAATTCTGGTAGGGTGACTATTAAAAATAAAATCCCAAGTCCTAGATTTTGGTTTATTAGGGCAGGGAAAGACCCAGGAAGCTGTATTTTAACAAGCACACAGTTTGTGTATTCACACAGTCCTGTGACTCATGCCTCGAGAAAGATAGCTTGAAGTATTACGACCCAAATACTGAGTTTGCTTCAGATAAATTTTTTCTGAGGGAATGTATGAGTTTCAGAATTGAAAATAACATTCTCAGCTAGATCTGACGTACCAAAACTTGTGTTTTATATGTAACATCAAGTTTTATAAAAACTATGTAAGAATATATTTACCTGTACACAAACTCACTGTGGAATTCACAGTTTTTGAGATGGAGGGATAACTTGAAATCTGTGAACACCACCCATAAATGTTTGACTAGTCACCGGAAAAAAAAAAAAAAAAGTATTACGACCACAAGCTGGCTCTTTCTCTGTATGTCTGTCCTGTATTTTAATGTTAGAACCTAGACTCTTGGTTCTTAAAGCAGCTTGGCTTTTCTTAAAATTGTAACATTAAAAAAATTCAAAATATTTAAAACAGACCTGTCTTGCACTTTCCTCCTAGTCACCAAGCCAAAGTGACTCTTTCTTCTCCGTGACATTGCCTCTTCCCAAAATCACTCCACTTAGCAGACAAGAGACAGGTCAATCAGACTTCAAAGAGCATTTGGGCAAGACCTTTCCGCTGTCCTTTGGGAAACGTGCTTGAACTTTGCATTTGTGTTGGAACAATTTAGCAGACTTTTCCTCCTAAGGTCCACCTCAGTTTTTAGGAAGTCATTTTACCCGATCACGTACCTAGATCACTAACTGTAAGGTCTCTTTTAAAATTGGCAAATTACTGTAGAGTTTTTGCATCCCCTGCGGCACAGAACAATGGGATCCTGGCGAATGGACAGGGAAGTCCAGCATTTCCTGACTTTCATGCAATTCAGGAAGGATGAATAGCCTGAGTGAACCCAAAGATGTTTATTTTCACCCTTTATAAAATATATTCAAACCCAGGCTCAGTCACGAAGAGAAACAGCAGATTCCCATTGATGTTTCTCAGTGCGGTGGCTGGCCTTTTAACCCCCTGAAATATAGGGCCTCTTTATTAGGGTCAGGGGGGAAAATGGATGGATTGTTAATTGCTTTGGAAAATAATACAAGTAAAATGTGACCTCACTAACAAAATGTGATCACTCTCACTGTTTTACCAGGATGCTCTGAAAAATTAAGATGAATTATCCCAGGCTGCTACTGTGCCCTCACATCCTATTTGAAAGAGAATGGTCATCCTTATTGTTAATGAGCAGACACCAAACATTAAAAAATCCAACTTAATGTTAGTGCTTCAGGCTCCATCAAGCAATCTTTCAATTCTTAGCAGCTTTTTCAAGAAGTCGACACAGAGTCTGTGGAGTGTAAAAGTTCCACATACAGATACCCAAATATGATTACTAAAAATGGCCGCCTTCTTTATAAAGCGACAACTTTAAACACGTAGAAATATTAAGCTGACAAACATGTGGCGGTTTGCAGGGGAATAACTGGTACATCAGGAGAGCAGCATGCTTTCAAGGCCAACAGAAAGCATCCCATGGTGCTACCCACATACAGTCCATTTCCAAGAGACCCTAAGGTCAGGCTTTCTAATTAATCACCTTTGACAATCTTATTTCTAAATTGTTCTTCTCATAAACTCTCTCACTCTTCATTACTTCTCATCTTACTTCATTACCAACACTGTTTTAAAAATTCTGCCTCTCATTGACTCATCTGCTTTGAAAATCTAAACCATTATCTTGTCATTCAGGTGATATGGATTGGAATCATTTAACAGCCATATGCAACAGCAAGGAAGTAATAAAAGCCTACTGGGGGTGTAAAAAATAAGTGAAATAAACACCTAACCCTTTAACTGGGCCCAGAGGCACTAAAAATCCCCTTCCTAAAATTGCTTCCCTCCTACGACTGCCAGGGTGCCCCAAAACACCACATGACTATGACTTCCTGCTTGAGAAAAAGGACAATCTCTAAAAAAGCCCTCTAAAAAGGTCAGTGCTGGATAAGCACTTCCAGAATAGTGGAGTAAGGACCTTCAAAACCCTCCATAAAAATGAGAAATTGACAAAATTTGTCAAAAACACCCTTTTCAGAACCCTGTAAACTAATCGAAAGATCACGACAACTTATGGAGTCTTTCTTTATTCAAGGAATATGACTGAATCTCCGTAACAACAGGGAGCTCTGTGGCATTTCAACTTGCCCTGTTCCCATCCAACCCCACCTCCACGGTAGCCTTGGAAACTGTCGCGTGCCTTGGTAAGTGTGAAAACCTAGCAGCCACAAGAGGGGGCAGAATGGGTCTGGAGCTCCCCCAAAGCCATTCCCAGAAATATGTCATGGGAGCTCCCTGAAAAGCTCCATTCTCAGGGTTTGCATTTATTCGACCTTATTCAGAGCAAGTTCTGCGCAAGAAGTTGTATCCCCAGGGCAGTTATGAAACACAATCAGTGGCAAATGTTTAACATGGCAGCTGCTTGAGGTGGTGATAACAGCTGAGGCTAACAAGAAGCTGAACAAAAAACTGAAAAGGAAATTCTGGGGCGTGCAATGTCTACAGGGGGCTTTGTAAAGCTGTGACACATTACTGAGAATCTAGAAGGCCACACGCATGTGCAGGGCTGTGTGTATGCCCAGGCGTGATCCCAGAAGGCTTCATCTCTGACTTCGGCTGACAGAGTATGTACATTCAGGGCGTGACGGCCAAGGCAGAGATGTAAACAGTCTGCTGGAGTACTGAAGGTACGCCCCAACACACGCATACACACACAGAGCTCCTTATAAAAGGCTGGGAGACTTATTCCTTCAATGCATTTAAGGAAATCTGTCTCCAATCATTAGGCAACGAGTGAGCAGACTTCACTACAGGCAAATGACAAAGAACGCATACTTTATAAAATTAATGCAGGAAAGTCACTAAACAAGCAAACAGCAAGAACAACAACAACAACCAATCCCAGGGAGAGGGGGATATTTAATATTTAAGACATCTAGTTTTCAACAAAAGACTGTGAGACATGCAAAGAAAAAGGAAAGTACAGTCCACGCACAGGAAAAAAGTAATTAACAGAAACTGTCCCAGAGAAGGCATAGATGTTGGATTTACTAAACAAGGACTTTAAATCATCTATTACAAATATGCCCAAATCACTAAAGGAAACCATGTCTAAAGAATTGAAAGAAAGTAAGAAAATGATGCCTCATCAAATAGAGAATGTCAATAACGAGATGAAAATTCTTAAAAGGAACAAAATAGAAATTCTGGGTTGCAAAGTGCATACTGAGATGAAAAATTCACTAGGGGATGAAGAGCAGATTTGAATGGGCAAAAGAAATAACCAGAGAATTTGTAGATTGATCAGTCCAGATTATAGAGAGACACCTATAGCTATAGTTGCCTACATTAAAAAAAAAATATCTCAAATCAATAACATAACCTTCCACCTTAGGAAACTAGAAAAAGAAGAGCAAACTAAACTCTAAGCAAGCAGAAAGAAAAAATATGATAAAGATTAGAATGAAAATAAAATATGGAATAGAAAACCAATAGAGAAAATCAACACCAAAAGATAGTTCTTTGAAAGACCAAAAAATTTATAAAACTTAGCTAGACCAACCAAGAAAAAAAAAATAGAGAAAACTAATTAAGTTACTAATTTGAGGAATGAAAGAGGCGGCATCCCTACCAACCTTACAGAAATAATAAGGAAATACTGTGAACAATTGTATGCCAACAAATCAGATCATGTAGACAAATTCCTAGAAAGACATAAACTACCAAAACTGACTCAAAAAGAAATAGAGAATTTTAGTAGACATATAATAAGTAAAGAAATTGAGCTAGTAACCAAAAAATTGTCACAAAGCCCAGACCTAGATGACTTCACTGGTGATTTCTACTCGATGTTTAAAGAAGAATTAATACCAATCCATCACAAACTGCTCCAAAAAACAGAAGATAAGAGAACACGTTCTACATCAAAACTGGACAAAGACATCACAGGAATAGAAAACTACAGACCAATATCTCTTATGAATATAAATGCAAAAATATAAACAAAACACTAGCAAACCAAATCCAGTAACATATAAAAAGAATTACACAACATGACCAGGTGGGATTTGTCCTGGGAATGCAAGGTTATTTTAATATGCGAAAATCAATTAATGTAATATTTTTAAAATTAATAGACTAAGGGACAAAAATATATAGTCATCTCAGACACAGAAAATGAATTTGATAAAATCCAATACCATGTCATGATTTAAAAAAAAACAAAAAAAAACCCTCAAACAAACCAGGAATAGAAGGGAACTTGGCCAACCTGAAAAACCCACAACTAACATTGTACTTACTGGTGAAGAACTGAATTTTCCCCAGCGTCAGGAGAAAGACAAGGATGGCTGCTTTTGCCACGTAAACATTGTACTGGAGTTCTAGCCAGGACAAATAAGCAAAAAAAAGAAATAAAGACATACAGATGGGAATGAAAAAAAGTAAAACTAAATCTATCTGCAGATGACATGATCTTGTATATAGAAAATGGTAAGAAATCCACAAAGACCTATTAGAATTAATAAACAAGTTCAACAATTTTACAGGGTGCAAAAATATACACAAGTCTGCAGGATACAAAAATGTACAAACATCAACCCTACTTCTAGACACTAGCAATGAACAACCTAAAAATAAATTAAGGAAAAATTCTAGTTTACAATAACTTCAAAGAGAATAAAATACTTAGAAACAAATTTAAATAAATACATTTAAGAAAAGAGGTGCAAGTCTTGTACACTGAAAACTACAAAACATCACTGACGGAAATTAAAGAAGAACTAAATAAGTGGAAAAACATCCCATGTTTATGAATCCCAAGACTTATTAATGTTACAATGGCAATACCTCTCAAACTGATCTACAGATTCAGTGTAATTTCTATCAAAATCTCAGCTGTCTTGTTGTAGACACTGACAAGCTGATCCTAAAATTAACATGTAAACTCAAGGGATTTAGAAGGGCCAAAAAAAAAAAAGTCTTGAAATAGAAGAACAAAATTGGAATAATTACAATTCCCAATTTTAAAACTTACTACAAAGTTAAAATAAGCAAGACAGTGTGGTACTGGTATGAGTGTAGATATACAGTATACAGATCAATGGAATAGAACTGATATTCCAGAAACAAACCCTTGCATTTATGGTCAGCTGATTTTTGACAAGAGTGCCAAGACGATTCAATGAGGATGACAGTCTTTTCATCAAATATGGAAGAAGTGCATATCCACGTGCGAAAGAGTGAGGTTGAAACCCTTACCTCACACCATATCCAACAATTATCTCAAAAATGGATCATACACAGCAAAGGAAACCATCAACAAAATGAGAAGGCAATCTAGAGAATGGAAGAAAATATTTGCAAGTCATATATCTGATAAGGGGTTAACATCCAAAATATGTAAAAAAGTCATACAACTCAGTAGCGAAAAAACAATCTGATTTAAAAATGGACAGAGAATCTCAATAAACATTTTTTCCAAAGAAGACATACAGACGGCCAACAGATACATGAAAAGGCACTCAACATGGCTAATTATTAGGGATTCACAAATGAAAATCACAATGAGATATCACCGAACACGTGTTAGAATGGCAGTTATTAAAAAGACTAGAAAATAACCAGTGTTGGCAAGGATGTAGAGAAAAGGCAACCCTTGTGCACTGTGGGTGGGAACTTAACTGGTGCAGCCGCTGTGGAAACAGTGTGGACGGCAGTGTGGAATGCCAGGTGTCCCCACCTCCAGTTTCCAGTGGTAAACCAACAGCCCCTGGACAGACAAGGCCATTAAGAGCTTGCCGGCCTCTCTAGCAGAAGTGTAATAGGCAAGCTCACCTGCAGGTTTCCAATCACCTCTAACATCCATTGTCGTCAGAAGGAAGAAAAACTACGAGACTCTTAGAATCACTGCCTTGATTCAGCTATTGAGCTGAACTGAAGGACCGAGCTGAGAATTCGCAGACTCAGGCTTCACCTGGGCTACACGCGGGCGACGTCACCGCTCAAATCCACCTGCTCCTCACAGCTTAACCGACACCGGGTCTGCTCACTCCCTGAGGACTGCGGTCCCCAGCGGCCCACCACCACCCCTGCCTCTGCCAAGCCCTCGCCGTGCTCTGCTGACCATTACGTGAGAGACACAATCCTGCCCCCTACAGCTCCGTCCGCCTCTCCCCTCTCGCCCTGCCCCCTCCCGGGGCTCTCTCTGCCCTTCCGGTCCTCACACGGCGACCTGTTTCCCACCCACAGGCTTTCACACATGCTGTTCCCTCCGCCTGGAACGGCTCCTGTCTCACACCGTAGGTCCCGGCTCCTGTGTGCCCCCTCCTCATCACCCACCTACAGTAAGGGCTCCTGCCTGTCCTGGGGCGGCGAGATCGGCTGCTTCCTCTGTGATGCAAACCACGATCTAATTATCCGTGTTTGTTTACTTGTTTGTTTTCTGCTCCCTTCTCTAGATTATAAGGTGCCCAAGGGCAGGGCTCCTATGTCTGGTTCGATGTTGTACCCAAAAGCCCAGCACAGAGCCTGTCATTCAGGGCCTTGCAGACCCTGCTGAGGATTCTGGACACTGTTGTAAAGAAAATGAAATTCATTGCCCGGCAGTGACACGATCAGATTGGTATTTCCAAGTGATGTCCCCATCTGACTGCTGCACGGGGTGATTTAGAAAGAGAACAACAAAGAGACAGTCTAGACAAGAGGCAATGTGCTCTAACTGGGGTGTGATGGTGGAGTGGAAAGCAGAGAAATGGAATCACAGGAACCAAGCTAGGTAGAGAGTCAGCAGGACTCGGGGCTGATGGCGGGGGCGAGGGAGGAGGTGTCAAGGTCAAGGCTCGGGCGGTGATACCACCACGGAGGGCGACAGCAGAGCTCACGTTTGTGCGAAGGTAATTTCACTTCAGAAAGCTGAGTTTGAGGCTGGGACATCTGGGCAGAGATGTCAATAGAGTTAATCGCACAGGTAGGGTGGCTGGGACGGCGATGTGGGCTGCAGCTACAGAGGTGGGAGCTCCATCAACATCAAACACTGTTCACAAAAGGCATGTGTGCGTGAGACCCCAGTGAGACCGAGCAAGGCAGCTGCCACATGTGAGTTTATAATGGAAAACAGGTGCAGGTCCAGACAGGGATGTTCAAATACGTGTAACTGGGTGGGAACCTGATCGATGTCATAAGAATCAGAGTTGCCAGATTTAGGAAAAAATACAGGGTGCCCCGTTAAATTTGAATTTCAGATAAAAAACAAATACCTTTTTAAAGTATAAAGTATGTCCCAAATATTGTGTAGCCATACTTATATTAAAAATTATTTGCCTTTCTGATGATCTGTGGTTATTTCATAAAAGACATTTATGTTATACAAATCCAATCGTAACACTACAATTAAATTTGCATTTCAGGTAAACAAATATATTTTTTAATATGACTATGCCTCATGCGATATTTAGGACATATTTATAGTAAAAGTTATTTGTTGTTTATCTGAAATTCAAATTTAACTGGGCATTGTATTTTATTTGCCAAATCTGACCACCCTACCCCTTACCTATGAAACAGAAGTCAAACTGACTGGTATGGCATTTCGGGCTTGCTGCCATCCGACCTTTCCTAGGACCTTCTCCCACTGCACCTCACTAACTGTCTACCTGCACTTTGGCAATAATCCTCCTCCAGCCCAGAGCTTCCCTTGTTTACATCAGACCCTCCTTTGAGCTCCCTTTCTTCCATGACCCTCCCCTGCCCCCTCTGAGAACTAAGAGCCTGGGACGCTTGTTTACTGCTGGCTCCGATCGGGTTAAGACATTTGCGATATGAACAACACCCTGGGACCTAGTAGCACCAAGAGCCAGGAAACGCCTGAGCCCCCAGGGGCACCCTGCCCCTCACCCGGGCTGACGTCCCCACAGGAGGCCAGCCGCAGCTCTGCTAACACTGAGTGAGCAGCTCACTGCCCAGCACGACCCTGCAGAACTTGCGAGGAACACCTGGACCATGGGGAAGTGAATAAAGGCAGGAAAGGACACGTGCAGCGTCTCCACGAGGCACGTTATTGCAGACGGGGGACCCAAGGTTCCTCGGGCTTCCTTCTTGGAGCCGGGCACCCCAACTCCCGCGGCTGCCCTCACCCACTGGGGCTCCAGCCTCTGCACTCCGCCCCTGGACACTCCCAGGCCCATGAATGCTGCTCCTCGAAAAGCAGACACAGAACGGGATCCCGCACTCTGCTTCCAGGGCTCCTCGACCAACACTAACATCAAAAGCACCGTCTCCCCTTGACCTGCCCCTGTGCTTCCGAGAGCTCCCCTGAGACGGAGTTAGGTGTCCATTACCCCCATCACCCCCAGGCTTTATACTTAGCTCTGATTCAGCAAAATCCCCAAACCTCTTTCTCATAAATGGTGGTCAGGCTCGCCTGTCTCCCACCTCCACTGGACTTTTCCACTGGAAATCAGTGCTGTCACATGTCTTCTGGGTTTTAGGGCAGCGTTCAAAACCCTTTGAAACCTGCTTCTGACCACTCTTGAGCTGGTCACCAATGGGCCCCAGGCGGTCAGAAATTCATCTCCAGCTAAAGAACTGTAGACTGTATTTCTTCCCATAAGAAAAACAAGACAGCAGCTTCCCGCATGTTTTGAAAGGGAGATCGTGCTGTGCTCAGAGGGCTGGGGGCCCGGAACCCAGGCTAGCCGGCCCACGGCCACTGCACACGTTTAGAAGCAAACAGTGAAGGATTCAGACGCCCTTCCTGGGCATTCCACCAGCCGTAAAGTATCCCTGCAAGCAACTTCTCCGTCACTCGTGGGCCAGCTCCGCCCTCTGCCTGCTTTCTCAAAAGCAGCAGAACTGCATGCACAGACTCCTTCTCCACCTAGCAAACGCCTCCCTTAGTGTACCCGGGGCGCTGGGGTGCCCTGTTCCCTTGCTTCCACCCACATCTTACCAGTGAATTGAAATTGTTCCCCTTTCTTCTTCTCTCTGCCAGCACGTTGCTAGGTTACGGAAGACAATTAGGCACAGGTCTGGGAGCTCATTACAATTCCAGGCACGGTTCTCTCTCTCTCTCTCTCTCTCTCTCTCCCCAAGGAGCAGGGGAAGCAGCGGAAAAAATGTTCCTTAAACTGAAATCAAGCAAAACCTTTCATTTTTGGAGCAGGCAACCCAGGTGGCAGGCACAGCACATTGGGCTCTTGCAAACTGCACGGATGACCCCATGTTGCTGCAGAAACCCCTGAAATCCTTCACTGGACCCCAGCCCTGCTTCACAGAAAGTGTCAGGAAAGCACATGCGCTCGGACGGGACTGCTGGCCCAGGGAAGAGGGTGGGAGAGGCCAGGAAAGGAACAGTTAAAACTTTATAAAATTCTAAAGCTGCAAGTGGAACCAGTCTAACCAGCATTTGGCTGAATCTGGTTTTCCAAACCAGTAAGGGCAGTGTTTCTGTCTGAAAAGGGACTCCTTTTGATTTCCCAAGCATCCCTTGCAGGACACATCAGAGGAAAGTGAAGTTTTAATCCACTCTGATTAATGTTACAAAATGAGCTCCCCTGACACCTGGAATATAATTCTCTGAGCAGATGATGAGAGAGGACAGGTCACCGTCGTCCCCCCGAAGCTGGCCCCGCCGTTAGCTGCTCAGGCCCACATGGCGAGGCGTCCTCGGCCCAGCCAGGCTCCCTCCGCCCTGATGCCACCGCATGCTTGTGGTTTGTGGTCCAGTACCCTCTCTGTCTGGGAGGCACAGCTGAGGCTGGCACCTGGGCCAGGTAGCCTTCGTCAGATGCCGGGAGCTGACGTCCACCACCCATGTTTGCCGCTGGGCATCTGTCTCTGTCCTGGTTCCCTGGAAGCTCTACATCTGCTGGTGCAGAACTTCCTCGGTCCCCAGATTATTCACTGATGGCTTTCTCTCTTCAGATTGTAAGCACCCCGAGACTGGAGAAGGTGCCTCATCCATCTCGGCAGCCGTAAAAGTTTCTCATTAAACAGATGAGTTTTCACCCTCACTTGGATGCTCTAATTTCTGGTCCATTTTTAAAGAGGCTTAGGCAATTGCAATCATTAAACAATTATCGTAGATTTATTCTCTGAAACCCTGATAACAAATTGTACATAAATGCAATTCTTATAAATTTAAGAGGAGACAGCCCTTCCATACTGAGACTACTGAGAAGTTTAAGTATGTTTCTAGGAGCTGAGGAGACACTAGGAAGGGTGCTGGAGCTGGCTGTCCAACCCTCAAGAAGGCTGGTTTACTCTTTGGAGGAAGACAAGACTTAAATACATGAGGCCAGTCAATAACAACCCGCCAGAGCACACAATAAAGCACAAAGTTGACAAGTGCCTTGGGCCCTGAGCCCTATGGAACCGGAAACATGACTGTGGCTCCATGGTACATGGTACACGGTACATGCCTCCTTGCAGCATGATTGATGCTCTGTGACATCAAGGACGTCGGCCAGATCCCAGACCTAATTGCAAATTTGAGGGGCAATTCCCTTCTGAAATGACATATGGCCCGTCAGAGCTAATGGATTCCAGAGTCTACTGGGCTCAAATTCCCAACTGCAAATGTGCTCAACGTGACCCTGCTTTTCCCTTCCTGCCCCACTCTGTATTTATAGGGTGAGAATGGGCCTTTGGGGCAGTTTATGCATTTTGAGGCAATGAGGCATGCCACGGTGGCGAGCGATTGCAATCAAACAGCAGGTCTAACCCTTTGCCTTAATTTCTGATAAGCCGTTGGTACCTAATTAATCTCGTCACAGTCCATTTATTCCACAGCAGGAGACTTTCCAATTTGCTGCGATGCCCCAAGTTGTTTGCTTATAGCAATCAAAGTCACTGGGGTGTGTTTCAGAATCTTATTCTAGGTACTTCTGTGTTGACACACAGACAGTTAAAGGAAAGAGATGGTTGGAGGGCAAAGGTGAACTTGGTGTTAAAAGGGTTTGGGGTTTAGATTGGCCTGTTGACGATAAAGAACCCAAGAAGGAAGATTTTCAGAATTCTCAATCTCCTCCTCCTTCATTCTGGTGTTATCGAATATTTTAATTCAATTACTTCTCACTTCTGGTGTCATTTCTGTTTTGAGATGTTGGTGTCTACAAACAGAATCCCAAAGCAAGAAAAGCTGTCAGATCTTGATTTGAAAGTCTTAGTATCTTCAGAGAGATGCTGGCTGGAGATACAGATTGATTTTGTGATTTATCGTAAATGGCATGTGAATATCCCCAAGAAACATCATCCTCACCTGAGAGTCAGAAGCAGAGACCTGGAAAGTACTGGACCGCACACCTGGTCGGAAGGGCCTCCCCTTCTAACCCTCGGGAGTCTCCAGGATGACACACCTGCACATCTTACTGAGTCTCAAGTCAGGATGATCAGCTAAACCTTCTAGACAAGACTCCCTGAGAGCAATCAGAAACCTGGTCAGCAAAGAAATTTCAGCCAGAGTCTTGCAAACGGAAAGGTCCAGACCAGGAACCCCCTACTTCTCTCCACCTCTGGCCTCTCTCCAATCCATTCTGCATCGTGAACCAGAGTGGTCTTCTCAAACCGTAACCTGGGTCACGTCACCCCCTCCCCAACTTTACCTCTGTTTAAAACCCTTCCACAGTCCCCCAGTGTCCTCGGTATAAAGATAAAACCGCTCAGTAGATGACAAGGCCTTGGACGGTCGGTCCCTGTTTGCATCTCCAGCCTCACTTCACCCCGTACGGTTTCTGCTTTTACACGTCATGCTCCCTCACACCCCAGGGCCTTTGCACACACTGTCCTCACTCTTCCACGGCCTCTATCCACCCTTCAGTTCTCAAGTAAACATCACTTCCACCAAGGGCCCCTCCCTGATTCTCTGGTCACATCAAATCCAATGACAGGCTTACAGCACGCTGCACCATCGTTCACAGTACTTGCCACTTGTAACTTTACATTTACTGGATGACAACTGGATTGGTTTCCCCACTGGACTGTAAACACCAAGAGGGCAGAGACTGTGTCTGCCAAATTGTTGTGTCCACAGTATCTGGTACAGTAAGGAACCAGAGGATATTTATTTAATAATTGCCTTGATGGATAAATGAATGAATGAGCAAACCAGGGCTGAAATCTTCTCACACACTTGGGCCTCTGGACTTGGGGCAGATCTGGGAAAGCTGTGTAGCAGTCACAGGATTATGGATTTAGGAACACGCCTTTATAGATTAGGGCAACAGCTATTTCCCAGGCACACCTACCGGGAGATGGAGATCTGGACGGACAGAACCGCGTATGGCAGTGATTTCCTTACTGGGGCCTCCCGCATGCTGGGCCCTGGCTGGGAGCATCACACATGCCATTTCTGGAGGCTGTGAGCGCAGATCTGAAGTCACACCAGGTTAGAATCTTGGCTCCGTCACTTACTAGAAGTGATTCTTTAGGCGAATCACTGAAGTGCCAGTTTCCTTTCCTTGCTTGTAAAATAGGGTCATAAGAGCATTTACTTCAGACTGTTATTGTGAGGTTTAAGGGAGCAAACACAAAGTTCTCACAATGGTATTTCTCACGTAGTAAACACGAAAAATATCACAGCTATTATTATCATCATCATCCCCGGTCCAAACAGAAGGAACCGGGGGCCCAGGAAATTTGATCATAAAATAGGTAACTAATGTATAGCACAGGGAACGCTACTCAATGCTCTGTGGTGACCTAAATGGGAAGGAAATCCAAAAAAGAAGGGATATACGTAAACGTATAGCTGATTCACTTTGCCGTATGGCAGAAACTAACACAGCATTGTAAAGCAACTATGCTCCAATAAAAATAAAAAATAAAAAAGAAGACAGAAAAGAAAATTCGATCAGTTTGTTTAAAGCCCCACAGCTGGTAAGTGGTCGAGCAAGAACTCAGACCGAGGTGTGTCTGGTCCAAAGCCCTTCTTCTCACGACCCTGCCGGGTTGAGGAGGTGGCAGCACTGAGCCTCCGGGCTGGGGGTCTTTGGTGTTTGCAGATGGGCTGGATGGGGGCGGTGAGAGCGGCAGCAAGCAGGGGTCCAGGTGGGCCGGCAGCCAGCACGGCTCTGGCCACAGGGGCCCAAACAGAGTCTAAGTCCCAGAGACCAACTGACCAGACCGGAAAGCTCCACCAAAGCGCACAGCGGCTGCGAGCAGTCTGCTAGGTTAGTGGGCGATGAGCAAGGTGGCTGAGGATGCCATGCCCGGCCCCAGAGGCCCTGGGATCAAGGGTGGGATTCTTCCCGAGCCTGTGGTGGGCCTGAGCCCGTGGCAGGGGGCGCTGAGGGACCAGCTGAGGGGTCAGAGTGGTGGCCGCTGGATCAGTGGCCCCAAGAGCAGTGCGGCCACCTCCTGAGGCTTCAAGCGAGGGTGAGTGCGGGCAGGGAGGGGTCAGAGAGCAGCCTGAGGACCCCGAGCCTGATCCCCCGTATTGGGGCGGGCACTGCCTTTTCCTGGAGAAACAGCGTTTGCAGTTCTACAGCACAGCACATCCCAGGTCTCCCTGGGCAAATCCAATTTCCATATTCTCTTCTATTGTTTCAGTAAGAACATGTTTACTTGTCGAATCAAGCATCCCAGTTTTGGGCTCAGAAAACATGGCCCCTGTAACTACAGTTCGGCTCTATTGTAAATTAAACCAGCTCTTGTCGACTGGAACTGGGCTCCTAATTCCTGTTTCTATTTCCTGTGGGAAAATTCCTTTCAAGTTCCAAAGAACTTTTGGAACGGAACCCATTCCTAGGTTGGGCAGTGCCTACCCGCTGGAAAAATCCATTTGCTGTTATTAAGTTCAACTATAACGACACTGTGCTCTTCCTTGACATAATTCCACTTTCTCTTTATCCACAAGGGATGGTATTTTAACAAAAAGCAGTCATGGTGAAAACTGTGGCTTGACAAGGAACCCAGGGTCCCCTCAACAACGTCTGAATTAACAGGAAGGAGTTTGCCGTTTTCTAACTGAAAGCTAGTTGTTCTTAAGAGCGGAGCAAGGCTAATGGGGGTCATCGCCTTGATGACCCAGCAGGCCAGCTAGCCCCTGAGAACGAGAGGGGTCTTGTCTGCACGTCAGGGGGACCCCACGTGAACTCTGCTCTCAGCCTGTCTTCAGCTCGTCATCTGCCCCCTCTTTCTGGGGGGAAGCAACTTCCTTTTGATGAAGCGTGACATCCTGGATTTTCTTTCTTCTTGTGAACAGAATCCCTCCCTCTGTGTCCCTCCCCTCATCTCACCGAGTTACCCGTGGCCTTAGTTCTTGCATTTCACACCCACTGCAGCATCACCCCAAAACACAGGCAACCAGAGCCATAAGACCCTATACGGCCTTAAGGTTTAATGCCCCAGGTTCTGCTGGTTTGTTTATATTTACTTTTGCCATTAACAGAGAGCTTTGTTTCACTTTTTGCACAAATGATATCAAAATGAGCATAAAGACACAAAACAACATAAAACCTGTCAACCTGACTCTCCTTTGGAACACCCACCTTCCCCCAGTCCTCGCCCAAGTGCAGACTTGGATCTACTTAGCCTGCATTTACCACTCAGGTGGGGACGGAGCACCCACCTGGCACAAAGATGATCACCCTTTGCCCAGGAGGAGTTCAGTCTGCACAGTTTATAATCAGTAGGGACACTGCATTTCATACAACTTTAATGAGGAAAATCGGATAAATTATCCCCAATGGGCTAGACCTACTCCTCGTCTGTAAAGCAGGCAAGTGGAGGGCTGCGTCCATTGCCAGCTCCTTATGTTTCTGTTCTGGGCATGATACGAAATCGATTTTGATTGAACATCTGGATTCCTAGCCCTGACTTACAATGTAAATGTCCTGATTTCTAACGTAGTGGAGTCCAAATTGTCTTCCTTAATGCATTAGTTATTTACATAACTACCGTTTAGTTACGCACCACATCTGTGCCAGTTCATGAATGACTACAACACGTAACATGCTACGATGCTGTGTTTGTACTTGGGGAGCTCTGAGAACTTTCCAGAAAGAAAAATGTACATTGATGGTGCTTATTATCTTTAATGAAATCCAAAGTAAACACGTTCTCTATTTTACAGATGGAAAAACACGTTTGTATGAGACAGAAAAAGAAAATGGTCAACTTAATTTGGGCAGCTAGCTAGAGATTGACAGGAACAGGTTTTAGAGTAAACGGAGTGTTTTCCGCCATATGATTTCTTAGTTTTAGGTACTTGTTTTCTATTCTAGTCTATTCTGGCCCTAATTTTTCAACAGAAATCCTTTCTTCTACGGGGAGAATTTCTCTTCCACGGGGAGAGAATGTCAATTAAGGGAGAAAGAAAGGTGGTAAATGACTTCGAGGGCCTTGCTTCCCTCCCCGTCCCACGCTGACACTGTGACACCCGGAACGCAGCCCTGGGACCGGCAGCAGAGCACGGAGGCTCCTATCCAGGAACTCTTTTGCACTCCCGATTCAGAGGGCAAGAAGAAAAACTTTCACTCATTTTGACTCCAGCTGAAATTACAGACAATCTCCACGTTTCTTTGAACTAAATACTTAACTTTTACAAAGCTGGATAAGCAACTTTGTCATAACTTTTCCAATTCCATAAAGTAGAAATGATGCCAGCATTACAGCTAATCTAATCAGCAAACGCAGCTAGCAGGTATCAGAATATCACACGGTCATTAGAAACAGGAGAATATTTTAGCAATTGTACTTAACTCTTGAGCTTATTTAACCTCAATTAAATAAACTCAAGAAAGAGTTCCCCTTTACTAACATTTAGTTTTCCTTTCAATTATATCATTGTAAGATTCTAAGTTGCCAGACATCCATTTATGCGTCCATTAATTGTTTTCCGCTTATTGACTCTGTACCTACAACTTGCTAATCAAGGTTCTAGCGTGGGGGTGTAAACAGTAGGAAACAAGCACAGGCTTATCCTTTCATGGAGCTTACACTTCAGCAGGAGACTGGTGGTGAACAAAAAGTCAAAGAATAGTAAAAAGTAGAGAGTAAGAAAGGCTAGGCAAGGATTTAACACTGGTGCAGTGATGAAGAAAAACTGCATGGTCAGGAAAGGCCTTCAACAGAGGCGTAAATGGCAAGAAGGAATCAGCTGTCAGAGGTCAGAGGGACGATCCGGCCCAGGAGCAGCACACAGAGCATCAGACACTGTGATACTCTGAGGAAGTGACCAAGGCCCAGGGGCAGCGCGTTCAGAGGCTGCAGACCAGAGGGTCTCGACTCACAGCCAGGCTGGGGCATTTGAACCCTGGTTCCACCACCAGAGTCAAGCAGCCAGGACCAAGTTCCCAACGCTTATGAGGGATTTTTTTCCCTCTGTACGTGGCTTTTATTATTTACATAATGCAGCACAGCATCGATGCTGTACAGCATGATTACCTGCAGTACCTAAATATGAACTATCGGTACACATCTGCACACCTGGCTCAGAATGGAGCTATGTTAAATTGAAAGCAAAACCAAATGCCTGAAGAATGAAAGTAAAAACTAGGAATGAACACTGCAATAAATCAGAAGTAGGGCCTCGTGTATATACTAAACTATTTCCAGCCGAAAAGGGGCATTGTCACAACATTCATCCAACTACGCCCATGTGTATATAAAACACACAAGTTTCACACATCACAAAAGACCTTCCATTATAACACAGACATGATATTCCCAGACGAGCATTGGTGACACGTCCTGCCTCTTCCGGTTGTTACTGTGCAATGCTGTAGACAAGGCAGCCCATGCAGTCCTCACTGGTAAAATACAGGTAATAATAGTTCCCAACTCATAGGCTTGCTTCAAGGTTTAAAGGAATTAATATATGTTAGAATAGTGCCTCAACAAGGACCTGCTGTATAGCACAGGGAACTCTACTCAGTATTCTGTAATAACCTGTAAGGGAAAAGAATCTGAAAAAGAATGGATATATGTATATGTCTAACGGAATCACTTTGCTGTATACCGGAAACAAACACAACATTGTAAATCAACTATACTCCAATGTAAAATAAAAATTAAATTAAAAAAACAAGGTCCTATTGTATAGCACAGGGAACTATATTCAATATCCTGTGACAAACCATAATGGAAAAGAATATGAAAAAGAATATATATATATATATATAGTTGAGTCACTTTGCCGTACAGAAGAAATTAACACAACGTTGTAAATCAACTCTACTTCAATAAAATAATTTAAAAAAAAGAATAGTGCCTTACACAGAAAGTGCTATATAAGGGATACTCATTATTTTTAGTATTAAAAGTGCTAGGTATATACCCCCATGTTCACAGTAGCTAAAAGGTGGAAGCAACCCAGGCGTGTAGCCATACAATGGACTATTATTAAGCCTTAAAAAGGAAAGACATTCTGACATCTGCTACAACATGGGTGAACCTTAAAGACATTATGGAGAGTTAAATAAGCCAGACACAAAAAGACAAGTACTGCATGATTCCACTTCTATGAGGCATTTACAGTATTCACATCCATAGATATAGAGAATAGAATGGTGGGTGCCAGGGGCTGGGGGCAGGAAGGAACAGGGAGTTATTGTTGAGTTGGTGTAGAGTTTCTGTTTGGGAAGACGATAAGTTCTGGGGATGGTGGTGGTGACGGATGCACAACAATGCGAATGTGTTTAACACCAGTGAACTGTGCACTTAAAAATGGTAAAGATGGTCAATTTAATGTTATGTGTATTTTACCATAATTTTTTAAAGCACAAAATCTAAAGTACAATGCGAGATCAGATCAGGGCAGAGACAGAGCAGCAGCTGAGTGGTAGCAAAGATCATCAGGACATGAGAGGCTGTGTGTCCCCAAGAGTTTCCATTCACACCAGAGGTGCTGAGTTCATAGCCTCCCTGGATATTCATGGGGACCTGATGAGATTCCCACTTAACACTCTTTCTCCCTCCCATACTTTCCTGATATGCTAGTCAAGATTCTTGTTGCAAGATATTACATAGGCTTGAGAACAAGGCTCAAGGCTAAGCTTCCAGGAAGAGACCCCAGATCACGTTGTCATACAGGGCTGGTGAGGAGACCAAGCCACTGATGTCACCAAGTCCCGCAGGCTACCATTTACACAGATGCAGCAGTAACTGCCACCACCGTCTGCACCAACGTCACATGGGTGTAGGGACAGAGTCTACCACCCCCAAGAACTGCTGGCCTCAGCCTCACTCTCATCAGCAAGGGTAAACTCCCCATGGGACTTCCTGTTTCAAATTTCCAACCTGCACACTGAAATCTCGCAAAGGCGATTCTGACTGGTGGATGGAAGCTGCCCATCTGTGCCCTAGGCTGGCAAAGTGAGTTTCTGGGTTCTTTCTTGAGATAGTGGGATTCATAAATCTGGAAATTTTACACAACAGCAAAGGTGAAAAGTACAGGGCAGCCACAGTGTTGGCAAATGTTCACTGCAGTTCCCCACACCACCCCTCCATCTTCCAGAATCAATATACTCTCCCCTCCCTCACTTAACACTTTTCAACCATAACGTCATCCAGAAAATGACCAGAAAGCTCCCACCACTGTCTGGGAGAGAACAACTTGACATTATCAAAATATCAATGATCCCTACATAAACCTTTAAACTTAAGGAGATAAGAACTAATGGGTCCCTCCTACACTGTTGGTGGGAATGTGAGTTGGTGCAGCCACTGTGGAGAACGGGTATAGAGGTTCCTCAGAAAACTAAAAATAGGACTACCATATGATCCAGCAATCCCACTCCTAGACATATATCCAGACAAAACTCTAATCCAAAAAGATACATGCACCCCTATGTTCATAGCAGCACTATTCACAATAGCCAAGACATGGAAATGACCTAACTGTCCATCGACAGATGAATGGATAAAGAAGATGTGGTACCTATATACAAAGGAATACTGCTCAGCCATAAAAAAGAACAAAATAATGCCATTTGCAGCAACATGGATGCAATCAGAGATTATCATACTACGTGAAGTACGTCAGAAAGAGAAAGACAAATACCATATGATATCACTTATATGTAGAATCTAAAATATGACACAAATAAACCTATCTATAAAACAGAAACAGACTCACAGACATAGAGAAGAGACTTATGGTTGCCAAGGGGGATGGGGGGTGGGGGAGGGATGGAGTAGGAGTTTGGGATTAGCAGATGCAAACTATTACATGTAGAATGGATAAACAACAAGGTCCTACTGTATAGCACAGGCAACTACATATATTCAATATCCTGTGATAAACCATAATGGAAAAGAATATTTTAAAAAGAATATATGTATGCATGTGTAACTGGATCACTCTGCTGTACAACAGAAACTAACATAACATTGTAAATCAACTATACTTCAATTAAAAAAAAAAGAAAGATAGAAGATATTGTAGCCAGGGACTTCCCTGGTGGCAAAGTAGTGGTGGTGTGCACAACTACTGAGCCCACGAGCCACAACTCCTGAGCCCGCAAGCCACACTACTGAGCCCGTGCGCCACAACTACTGAACCTGCGCTCTAGAGCCTGCGTGCCACAACTACTGAGCCCGCGTGCCACAACTACTGAAGCCTGCACACCTAGAGCGCGTGCTCCGCAGCAAGAGAAGCCACCCCAATGAGAAGCCACCGCACTGCAATGAAGAGTAGTCCCCGCCCACCACAACTAGAGAAAGCCCGCGTGCAGCAATGAAGACCCAACGCAGCCAAAAATAAATAAATTAATTAATTTTTTAAAAAAGAAGATACTGTAGCCATGAAACAAGAACAGGATACATTTTTAAAGAAAGAAGCCATTTGAGAATATAATAAATGTTTTATAATTGGTAGTAAAAAAAAAAAGAACTAACGGGTTCAGCATTGGGTGAGCTCAGTTGGAAATGCTAAAGGGAAAGTCAGGTCTGGAATTCGGGAGGTGGTCTGGTTTGGATGTGGGAGCTGAGGAGTCGTTTGTGCACTGGGTTTAGCGCTGGATGAAACCCTGCGTGACACTTAAGGAAGGTGGTAAAAGAAAAGGAGCCAACAATAGACACTGAGGAGGAGCCATCGAAGGCTGGAGAAGAACCTGGAGAAAATTGGAGGAGTTTTCAGAGCTGCCAAGAGCGTCACAGCACAGAGGGCGGCACAGAGGGAGAAAGGAGACTCTCTGGTTTGGTACGTGGATCCCTGGTGACGTTCCAGAACGCGGTTTCAACCGAAGCTCGAGAGTGGAAGCCAGAATCCAGCGGACTGAGCTGAGCAGGAGTGGGAGGTGCGGGGGTGGGGGGCCCATCATACGTGACAAAGTCCGTCTGTCAACGGAAGAGAGTATGTGGCAGGAGCCCTGATGTAACAGGGCGGCTGACATCACCCCAAGGGCACCCACGGTGGAGGTGGACAGTGGGGGGTCAGTCTGAGCATCCATCGCCTGTGTGCCCAGTTCGTATGTGGGCTTGGGTTTCCATGTCTCTTTATCTTCCTGTATCTCATCCAGCATCTTTCAAAGGCTCCGTTGAGTTTATCCAGGCGTGAAGATTCTAAAGACTGTCTCAATTCAGAATAGTTCTGCAGATGGGTACTTACTTAAATAGGGACAATGGCTTTGACAATAATTTAGGGGCTTCTAAAAATAAATTTGCATCAGTAACTCCACATGTCTTGTTTTGTTTTTTCTAGGGTTAGTTACAAGCCACTTCTTGTGATTCTGAGAAAACATTTTACCCTGTGACAAAGAATAACTATTTTCCTCATATACTTGTGTGCTCAATTTTAGTTTCCCCAATTCACTCTTACTTAACATCCTTGATTGGGTATGTGCACTTCTTTTATTTTTTCTATAAAAAAAGAGAAAAGGGCATATGAGTTGAATTATCAATATAGCAGGCACATGTTACAATCTAATTATGCCAAAAAACCCAGCAATAACTTGCTGTATCCAGTTGCAAATCTCATTTCGTTAAGTCCTCTGGCTTCTAGAGCACCAGGGACGGCTGCTATAAAGTGAGCTTGGAGAAAATCCCCTTGCTCAAAAATTCTTTACCGTCTTGCAATGTTAAAACTTTTGCCAACATAAAAACAGAGCTAACGGTCTTCCAGAAAGATGGTAAAGTGGGTGACAATGCCAAGAATCTCCTCCTCACTCACGCTATTACACATGGACAACAAAAAATGCTAGCAGCAAGGACGCCACCGTGAACATTAAATCTGACCCGGCACAGTGCGGGGCAGGCCTGCTTGGATGCACAGCACAGAGATCACTGGGATAAGCTCCAGATCACGGAATCAGACCAACATTCACATCCCAGTTCCACCTCAGAGAAGCGATTGGGCATGTAGGGCAAGGTACTTCCTTTCTAAGCCTTAGCCTCCTTGTGTGTAAATTCTGGGTAGTCAGATCCACTTCACAGGTTTCTTATGAGGACTGAACATGGCAATGCAGGTAAAGGCTTTCTCCAATGCCTTGCACCAGTAGTGGTGGTGGCACTGCTATTATTCCACTTTGGGTACGTCCACCGAGGCTCCTCAGAGCAGGCTGAACCCCAGCTGGCTTCTGCATCAGTTCTCACGACGTTTGCCTTCCTGCCCTTCACTCTGGCTGCCCTCCATTCCCATGTGTCTAGAATGAGTTCTAGGCTCCCGTGAGTCTCCTGAGATGCAGACTTCCCTTCTGTAAGGGGCTAAGGCATTGGTTTTCTGAGCACCTCTAGCTCCCGATTGTACTAAAGCCCTTCCTGAACCATAAGTGTGTTTGGGTTTTCCAGAGAAACAGAACCAATAGGAAATCTATATAAATACAGATATAAAGAGAATATGTAAAGAAATTGGCTCATACAACTATGGAGGCTGGCAAGTCCCAAGAGCTGCAGGGTGAGTCAGCAAGCTGGACACCCAGGAGGACTGATGGTTTCATTCCAAGTCCAAAGGCCTGAGAACCAGGAGAGGCCATGGGTTTGAAGGCCTTCCAGTTTGAAGGCTGCCAAGTTTGAAACCCAGGAAGAGCCAGTGTTTTGGTTTGAACCCAAAGGCAGAAGAAAAGTCAATGTCTCGATTTGAAGGCTGTCAGGCAGGAAGAACTCTCTCTTACTCTGGGGAAGTGCAGCCTTTTTGTTCTACTCAGGCCTTCAACTGATTGGTTGAGGCCCACTCACATTAGGAAGAGCAATCTGCTTTACTCTGTCTACCAATTTAAATACTAATCTTGTTCGGAATAACCCTTACAGACACACCAAGAATAATGTCTGACCACATATCCGGGCACCCTGTGGCCCAGACAAGTTGACACACAGACTTACCATGACAATAAGCATAGAGTCCCAGGGCTCAGCCTATGCTAATCAATAAAAGTCCTCTGGTTCAGGGTAGACACCTGACAATACACTAGTGAGACAGCCCAGAGAAGTCACATGCTGTGGACTCCTGGGAAGGACATCCTCTCTCTCTCTTCCTTTCAATGGGATGCCTGGATCCACTGCAATTGTTCACTATCCAGAGGAAAGCCAGTGTGAGGAGGAGAGAGCAGGACAGGAGAATCCAAGAAGGATGCTGCAGCCTTGATCAAGTCATGTAAAGTCTGATCATCTTGGGATGTTTCAGCTACCCAAGTGGATCCACCATCTCTACTGTGTAACCCAATTGGTTGGGTTTTCTGTGACTCGCAGCGTGAAGTCTAATGGGTCTGCTTCCTCCAACACCGGGACTGGTCTTGTCAGCAATGCTTCTCCTGTCCCGGAGCTCTGTTCCCTGCACAGCAGTCAGTATCTGGAACAGTGCCCAAGCTAAACGATAACCGGAGCTGTGACAGTGTCCCTCAAGGTCACCTCTGCCTTGTCTTATCTCATGAGTAGCTCACCAGGACGTCCCCCATCTTGCCCCCCAATTCTCAAGCAGATTGCAATGCTGTCCCAGAGTGAACCCACATTTGGAACATCCCTTTGGACACTGAGATTTGAGCCACTGGTCACCTTTTGGGGGTCAGGCCCCCAACCCCGCCCATTCCCACTTTCTCCTTTCACAACAGCCAGAGCCATCTGGTCGTGGATTCTGAGCAAACGTGGGAAAGAACTACTGAATTGGTACTATGACAGGAGTAACAAAATCAACGATTAAATAGAGAATTGTTGGCGAGTATAATTTTTGAAACAAAACAGTATTAGGTCAAATCAGTAGCTTTTTCTCTCCCAAGATTCTTTCCTGAGGAAAGAAACAAGAGGTAGTTTGTGAAAGAGCATAATAGTTGCCTTCCGTGCTGCTAATTTAAAAAGAATTATCAGCCTTAACGTCCCATGACAATGACTTTTCAATTTCATATTTATTGCAGATCTGTCATCTGTGAATTTATTCATATAACCATCCTCAATCTACTTACATTTTTGACCAGGTTTAGGCTTAACGCTGGGTATTTCTTTACATCTTTTTATTGAGCCACCTAGTTTTGATGCTCTGAAGTTTAATGAATAGATCCTTATTCAACCTAATCATAATCCTTCAATTTACAGACAGTATTTATAGCTCAAGAACAATGACCACGAAGCAAGAGTCAGGCATCTAGGACTGGTGGGATTTCCAGGTGTTTGCTGCCTGGATTACGGTCTTTACTCACGAAAGTCACAACTGAGTTAAATTCTGACCACGGATGAGAAAGGTGTAAAGACTTAGAGGTTTGGTCTAGGGAGGGCAGCAGTGCCTGGGTTGGGGACAACTCAGTTCGGGGACAGAAGGAAGTACAACCAACTTCATCTGCTCCAATATGGCCCTGAACTCTCATCTTCAGGACGGCGTGGGGTAGAAGCCCTGGGTGCGAGCAGAGGTTAGCAGAGGCGGCTTTAGCTAGGATCTTGCAAATGGCAACCCCAAGCTTCTTCTTGGATTGGTCTGTCCTCTCCCAGGCTGACGTTCTGAACCTCATGCTGCAGAGGGTCCGTGCTTGCTGGAGTTTGAAGACTGACAGCCAGGCTGGCGCTGCTAACGCATCGTGGAGCAGAAGTTACCCTGGGTCTGGTCACTGGTTTTAAGCTGTGCTGCACTGGCAGCGGAATCCCATTTGAAAGATCGACGAGGGGAACAGAGCTGGAGAGGGAGCCTGAGGGGTTCCGGCCCAGGAAAGAGAGGGCCCAGGCCAGCGATGAAAGGGCTTTTGTGGGCACAGCCAGGCACCTGCTGCCACCTCCACGCATGAGGCACTACCGCCTCAGAGAAGGGTCTCCGCTTTCAGGGGCAGTTTAAAGGCAGTTCTGCCCCAGAGGCCCCAAATGGCAGCTGGCTCATCAGGGCCTGACACCGGAAACAAACGTTCAAGCCCTGAGATTCCAACCTCCTGGCTGTAGGACTTTGGGCAAATCATTTAAACTCTGAATCTCGGTTTTCCCATCAGCAAAGTTGGGGAAAGAATGCTTGTGCCCAAGAGTTTTGAAGAGGATCAAATGAAACAAAGTATGTGACATATTCACGTGTGACATACTTGGATAAAACAAAACTTCCTGAAGTCACCGACCTCTGGTGGGGCGGGGAAGGGGTGGGTAGAAGGATTTCCCTACCCGCCTGGTCCAACCCCTTCGGATCATAAATTGACTAACTCATCTAACCATTATCTGGGTCCATTTGTAACCTAAAGTTACATTATAGGTACCTACCTTAATAATACATAATAAAAAATAATGATAATAGGTTACATTTATCTCACACGTGCTCTGTTCTTCGCACTGTACAAAATACTTCATGCACACTCTCTCATTTAATCCTCATAACAACCCTACGGAGACCACAATAAACTCAAAGCCACCAGTGACAAAATTTAGGCCAGATTGCTTAAGTGGTCTAAGATCACCTAGGTTGTGTGTGGCAGACCTGAGATTCGAACCCCAATAATTTGACTCCAGAGCCCATGCTTTAGAACTTAGAGTCATTATTACTGTTTAAATGAGAATAATAGAACGCACAACGTTATGAAAAGAATTACAGCTGGTTTACCAAACTGTTGGCTTCATCATAAACATATACAAAACCCCAACGCAATACCATGCGTTTCTAGCGTTAATCTTACATTCTCATCACTAAGGAATTGGTATCTTCAGCCAGGTGTGGCTCAGGGACTGTGCTGGGAGGACGTTCCATTTTCATTATCCCGATTCCGCTCTGAATGCTCAGGTGAGTTCTCAATGCTTTACTGAGGTGAGACTTGCTCCAAGGCAAGACTTGGATTCAGTTATGGGGATGCTATTTCCAGAGGCCCAGTCTCGCTTTCTTGAATCCGCTGCTGCACAGATCTGCGCGGCAATGGAACCCAGGCAGGCTGGCCGTCCTCCAGTGCCCGCCCTACCTCCTACCCACTCCCCCGCTGTGGAGCTCGGCACCCGGGGGGTCTTAAACATGCCCTCCAACTACACGGCGGCCTTGGTGCCTGACCGCCTCCTAAAAAGTTCTTTCCTGCGCAGCTGTCATCGAATATGTTTTCCATTCCACGTGCATTATCGGACAACCTGCTGACAGGTACAGCATCCTAGAGTTTTACTACTAAACGATTTATTAGCTTTGTCCATCAGTTAAAGTTATGTAAGTGTGATGAAGTTCTATAATACAATGCAGGTATCAGTAGCGCTGAGGTAGGACTGTGAGATCCCAGATTAGGATACTCTACAGGTACTCTTGGCTGAAAGCTGGGTTGCTTTTCCTTCTTTGTGCCCCACGGTGCCAAGTCACTCAGTGTCTTCCCGTACTTGTCTGTCTTCTCTGCTGACTGTGACCTTCAAGATGGGACGGACAACATCTGTTTTACCCACCACTTTCTCACCAGCATTTCACACCGTGCCTGGTCTGGAGTGCTGGTCAGTACTGGACAGACGGACAGATGGATGGATGGATGGATTCTCCGGTCTTTCTGGCCTCTCGGAACTTCCAACCAGAGTATGGTTTCAGTTCCTTCTGCAGATTCTGTCCTGCCGTTCAGCACGGTGTTTGGGGTGAGGAATTGCAGGGGGGCCCAGTGTGGGAGCCTAGAGATCGCTCTGCCCTGGCATAACTGACTCAGCACAAAGAGATGCTGGGACCACCAGAAAGGGGTCTTAGGTAAATTCAAACTTCATTTTGTAAATAAACTCTTTATTTTGGTAAAAGTGGCAAAGATAGTACAGAGAGTTCTTGTACGTCCCTTACCCAGTTTCCCCCCTTGTTAACACTTTACACTTGTCACCACTTTACACTTGTCACCTCACTGTCAAGGGCGCTTGTCACTACATACCCAAGATGGGTGCCCAGCTATGACCTGAGCCCTGGCGTGGATTTAGACGCAGCCAGTGACCGCCCTTCCCTTTGTTCCGGGCTCCTGTCTGGACGCCACACTGCATGGGGCTGTCACCTCTCCTTAATCTCCTCTGGCTTGGGACAGTTTCTCAGGCTTTTCTTGTTTCTCACGACAGTTTTAAAAATAACTGAAATACTTTATACAATTTCCTCCAATTTGAGTTTGATATTTTTCTCGTAATTAGACCGGGTTTAGGTTTAGGGAATTATCGCATCAGGGGTACATGCATCCTCATGACATCAGTGGTGACATTAGCCTTCTTCACCTGGTTCAGGTGCTCTCTCCCAGGTTTCTCTGCTGTGCGTTTCTCCTTTCCCTTTGATTTACCTGTAATGCTTTTTTTTTTTTGATAAATTTATTTATTTATTTATTTATTTTTGGCTGTTGTTGGCTCTTCGCTGCTGCGCGCGGGCTTGCTCTAGTTGTGGCTCACGGGCTCAGTAGTTGTGGCTCACGGGCTTGGCTGCTCCGCAGCACATGGGATCTTCCCGGACCAGGGCTCGAACCCACGTCCCCTGCATTGGCAGGCGGATTCTTAACCACTGCGCCACCAGGGAAGCCCTACTTGTAATGCTTTATGTCCAAATGTCACCGAGTCACTAAGTCATAAGATATGGGCTTGACGGAGCTGTGAGTCACAGGCCATTTCCGGCAGATTTTCTTTGCTTTTATGCTGATGTGCTGACTGTGACCTTGAGAACTTATTCAGTTTTCGGGAACAGGATGGTCGATTCACAGGGGAAAGGAGTCTGGAGCTGGGTCTGGTGCACTGACGAGCAGCTGCAAGAGAGATTAGGAGAGGAAGGGCCGGGAGGGTGGGAGGTCGTGATGGAGGATTGAAGACTCTGAGGTGGAGCAGCTCCAGGTGTGGCCACGGGAGGCCCTCGGAGCCGAGGCAGAGCCACCTGGGACGCCGGGCAGTTGAGGAGTCACTGCATGAAGCTTCCCAGAGTGACCCTGGGACCTTGAGTGCGGGAGGGGGTGACGGGAACGCCACAAATGGAGCGGGCAGCTTCATGACCCACGACGGGCCGCAGGCAGCGGGTTTCTGCTTCCATTTGTTTTACAAAAGATGAAACTGAAGCAGGGGATGCTGACCCCTCTTCCTGACCCTGAGGTTCAGAGGATGTGGGGAGGGAGGGGCCTTGGGGCAGCGTGTTCTTGGGTGACAGCCAGGGTTGAGTCCAGGCGACGAGGTCGGGGAGCACTTAGGGGTGATGTAAGGGACTTTGCCTTCCTGCAGCCAGGGTCCAGAGGGTAGGACAAAGCGCTTGGGAGGGAGACGCCGGGGCCCCTGGGCCAGGGGAGAGGAAGCCCAGGCCAGCTAGGGGTCAAGGCCAGAGGGTGGGGGCTGGCCAGAGGGCTTATATCTTGGGCACGGGTCCAGAATGACAGTGATTCATGGGCTCATCCCGTGGGTATTTACTGAGTGCATCCTCTGTGCCCGATGGCAGCTTGGCATTGAGGATGCAGACGTGACCCGCCCAAGGGCCTCACCACGCGGCGCCTGCCTGCTCGTGGGGCAGACGTGGGCCTGCTGAGCAGAAGCCAAGCAGAGAGCGCGGGAGGCGGTGCAGCCGCGTGGGGTGCGGGGAAGGCGGCTGGGTGAGGGCTGGAGGCCCGTGTGCGGGGAGGGAGGGGAGGAAAGGGTCAGAGCAGGCAGGCCCGAGGCCCTGGCCGGTCTGCAACCTTGGTTCTGAGTGTGACCCCAGGCCAGGGGTGCTCTGCATGCAGACGTGCCATGATCTGACAGCACGTCACAGGCCCGCGGCCCAAGGCACCAGGAGGACGCGTGTGGCCCGGTTCCCAGGAGCCAGCTCCGTGCTGGTCTCCTTCCGAGTGAGCTGGCAGGAGACAGTGGGGCCTTTGGCTTCCAAGACTCGTGAAGTATGGGAAACGGACGCCTTCTGGGGAGGGGACTACGGCCTGTGGGATGGGCGGCCTCGGCCTTGATGGGCTCTCAGCGCCAGGGCGCCCACCCTCTGTGGGCCCAGGGGAGTCCAGGTCCCCGGGAAGACTCACACCAGCCTTACCGATGTGCGTCTGTGTTGGTTACACTGGCTGCAAAGAAAGGCCTTCGGGGTCAAGGCTGCCACCTGGGGCTCCAGGCGGTAGCGAGAAGTGTGCCCCGTCCTTGCTGGGCCCCAGCTCCCGCCCGCAGGCGTCGCCGTCCAGCCAACTGGGAGGCCTGGTGCCCGCAGAGGCCAGGGTCAGAGTCAGAAGCTCCGATTCTTCCCATACTTAATCCTCACGCGGGTTGGGTCCTAGCACGGTAAGAACGTGGAAACCAGAGCTGGATGGAAGCCCTTCGGTCACCTGATCCAATGCCCTCGATGTTGCAGGTAAGAAAGGCAGCCTCCAGGAAGGCGAGGTGACCTGACCAAGGGTCATGGACCTCTGGGCGGCCGGAGCCCTCCTCACTCACAGCACCTGCCCTACCCCCGCTGCGGGGAGGTCAGCACGTCAGAAGGTCAATTCCACAAGTCCTGTGCCCCAAAGTCTCGCCGTCCCCTCACCCAGACCCGCAGCCGTTCTGGCTGTGCTCAGTAAATAGAGCTTGGTGACCACGAGAGGTGGGCGTGGGGCTCGAAGTTCCCACAGCTCTTCATGGAATAGCATCAGCATGGAAAGACAATAACGTGCCCAAGGTCACAGCAAAGCACGCTGACATTACACCAGACCTGTTAGGATTTACTCCTGTGAATGACTATGCTCTCCTTCAAAATACTCCCATTGGGAGGTTACGTCTCTCTCCAGCTCTGGGCCTCCTCTTCCAGACGGCACCAGCAGTGCAAAGTAGGTTTTGAGTCCAAGGCACCTCAGTTAAATCTTAGTTCTAAAACACACTAGCTAGCTGTGTGACTTTGGGTGAGTTCCTTAACCTCTCTGAACCTCAGCTTCCTCGATTATACAATGGACAGAATCATGGTTACATTACAGAACTGATGTAAGGATTAAGTGAGATAATGGAAATGAATGTACCTGTGCTTGGTACATGACAGACTCTCAGAAATGCTTCCTCTCTTCTTCTTTTGGGAATTGCCCTCAAAAGTGAAGCATTAGTTTAAGTAACTTAACGGTGCCAAATCTTTATCTTCTGAAGATGACTTATACCTTTGAAACTGCCCCAAAGCTATAGGATTCCAGAGAGATAAATAAGACCAGTAACTGAGCAGACAGTGCAGGGTGGGGCTGCTGTGTGAGTGTGAGATTGATTCCTGGAGATCAAAGACACTTTTCTTGACGGCCACCGTGTTCCAGTGCTGGGCTGGTGGTGTGGCCGCAGCAGTGACCGGGCCCTTGTCCTGTGGAGCTCGCGGGGCTGCGTGAGCCGCGGCGACATCGCCGCTGGAGAAGACAACGCCCCGCTCCTCAGAGGCAGGTTCTTCCCAGGTGATGTGCGTGGGGTCCAAGACAGCCCAGAAACTGTTTAGAAACAAGTTTTGCTACTTCATACGTTCAACAATGGACCTGTAGCATCCGTACTTAAGCTGTAAGAAAAAACAATTCGACAATTCCCCAGATAATCAGCTATTCTTCACTAACCTGGCATGGTTTTATCAAGCAAAAATAATTAATACATTAATTGAATGTCATAATTAGGTGGCATTTTCCAAGCCTTGGGCTTCAAACCAAGAAAGTTATTGATAATTTCCTTTGCTAGGATCTCTAATAGGGTCGTTACTACTTTAAATAACATGTAGCTCGTATAACCTAAAGATGAGTCGTAAACTTGAGAACTGCCTTCATCCCGTGTACAGCCATAGCACCCTAGGTAGGGAGTCTAAAGCCCTCTGTTTTGCCTCGATTTCCTAGGTTTTGGAATGGAGGTATTAGAATCGCCTTCTCTTAACACGGTGGTGAGGTGTGAATGAGCCCATACAATGTAAACGGTTCAAACGCTGCCAGGAAGAGAGAGAGCCCGTGCCGCTGCTGTTATTTGAATCTGACGCGTGGACCATGCTGTCACACCACGGGATGCAGACAAGCTTCCTGCTTTGGGAGCCTATGTTCGTTCCCCTTGTGATGAAGAGATGCCCTCCAAAGCCCACTTTCTGAGTGGCGGGGGGTGGTGGTGGTGGGATGAACTGGGAGACTGGGATTGACATGTATACACTAGTATGTATAAAATGGATAACTAATAAGAACCTGCTGTATAAAAAAAAAATAAACTTCTAAAATTAAAAAAAAAACCAACAAAGTCCACTTTCTGGGTTTCCCTTCACAGTCAGCAAAACTTTATGTAGCATGATAATTATGAAAAGAGAAACAAATATAAAGATGTGACTCTCCCCCGCCCCGTGTGGCCTCGGATGCGCAGGACGTCCGCGTGGTGAAACGGGGCTTCCTCTTGGATCGCCCTGGGCGCGTGAGGACCCACAGCGTTGCGCGGACGGCAGCTCGCCAAGTGCGAATTTGACCTCGAACGTTCCCTTCTGAGTTCTACAGTCCTCTGTCACGGTGTCCGTGGGATAAAGGTACAATAATGCACTGAGATCAAGGAAAACGGGAGGAGATGTGGGGAGGAGACCTCAGCCTGACTGCCTCTCACTGGGCCCTGGGACCCCGAGGGCAGGGCCGGTGGGGAACCTCCTGTGCCACTCACTGCAGTTTGGTGTAGGGTCACAGCACTCAGAGAAGAGGAAGGAAAGCAGTGACAGTGACACACCCAGTGTGGAGATTCCGAAAGGCCACGACCGCCAGCCTCCAGGACTCTGGGTCTCTAGTAACATGGTGGTCGGCTGCAGCTGGTGGGGGAAGGGCAGAGGCGGAGGAAGAGCCAGGAGAACAAAGAAATACTTTATGTCCCAACACGGAAATCAGCTTCCCTGCCCTGGACCCAAACCTTCAATGCCTTCCGTGTTAGATCCACAGCCACGTGGTCTGACTCGACGTGGTCCCAGCACCCGGGCACAGGACTTCCCTGAGGCCCTCTCCGTGGGGGGAGCATCAGGAAGCCCCTCCCCAGAGGTGACCCCTTGGCAGACAGAGAGGGAAAATTCAGGACTTCCTTGAGAGGACCAACCAGTGCAGGGGGGTAGCAAGGTGCCAAAGCTGAGGAGCGGGCCAGGTTAGGCCAGTGCTCCATCCTCCTCCCCCGTATGTCCAACTCAAGGTTCCTGGAAGCGGCAGTAGGTAAGGAAGGCCACTCCCCTTTCACCTCAAACAATCTGAGGAGCAAAATCAGACCCATGACTTGATCAGTTCACTTGTCTAGCCAGACACACAGAGCAACTTGCTTATTCTTAGCTTCACTCCTCTTCCAAAACAAAGCCACTAAAACACACAGACATAGGTAACGGTCTTCTAAGCAGAGTATGCACAGCTCAGAAAATGAGTCGCTAAAAGAAGCCATCTTTCCATTCACTCAAGGCACACACGTGTATAGGTATTCTCCACCTGGGTGCTGGACACTGCTAGCTCCAAGGGGACGACAGTGAATGATCAGATAACACTGCCACCTCCACAGAGCTGACATGCAGGACAGAAGAACAGGGTGCCATGGGAGAGTGTAGGAGGAGGATTGAATTAATCGTATATTTTGTATGGAAAAGGCATGATGAATCTGAGGTTAAGTTTACTCTTTTACTACTTTAAAGGCAAATGGATTTGCTGAGCCAGATGTGTAACCTTTGCCTGCCTGCCCCTTTCTGGAACTTTCAAAGCATCTCTAAACGGATTGTAAAGTACTTTCAGATGGGCAAACAACAGACCCTATCTTGAAGCTGTTCTGGGCACTTCTATTCTTTCATCAGTTCTAGTCTTAACTTTATCTATTTATTCATTTGGTAAAAAGTGACTAATTTCCTCCATTCAACTGTTTCAACATCCATGAAACGCCTAGGAGCTGCCTCTACCCCACTTCCCATTATGAAGACCAGCTAAAACATCTTACAGGGCTTTACGCTGGTTCCCTATAGCAGTAAAACCTGTTGTTAATATACTCCCTAAATTGTCAAACCACTAATCTTAATATGTGATATCCTCATAACTCCTTCCAACCCAAACACTCAAACGACACTTTCCGTACTAAGATCTGACACTGCCAAGGTCATTTACCTAATATGTCGCAATTGCTCTATTCCGAGTCACGGCCGGGGGAAGACAGAAGACCAGGAATCTCCATGAGGCCACCTGGCTGAGGGTTAGGACTTCCAAGAGTACTTAGAGCTGGAACATAATTTTGAGATTACTGACTCCATCTTTACCATTTGAGAAAGGAGAAAACTGAGGCCCAAGGAGGTCGGGTGACTTGTCCAGAGTCACTTGGCTAGTAGGGCCAGTAGCACCCGAGGACCGGTGTTGGGGCCCTTGGTCTCGAGGGCTCTTCTCACCAGCACTGAATGCCACAGCCCGGCACACTGCCTGGTACGTGGCACCAGGCCACAGCATGTGATACATGCTTTAGATGGACGAGGCCGGTAGCTGGGGATGTGTCAGGTGTTCTGGGCCCTGCGTGCAGCATCAACTCATTATTAACTCCTCACAACAACCAGCGGGGTCAGAACCTTTATATCCTCAATGTGCTGAGTCACACGGAAGGTAAGGGAAGTGCCCAAAACAACACAGTTAGAAAAGAACAGAGGTAGCATTTGAACCCAGGCCTCAGAGTACCAAGGACGAAAGGATGGATACAGAGCAACGTTTGTACCCTGAAGGAGGAAGGGAGACCGGGGACAGTTTAAGAGCAACATGGAAACTGAGTGTCACATGAAAGGACAGTATTACCACAAACATATACGCTTCATACTATCCACACGTGGACCAGAGGCCGAGGCCCCTTTACCCTAAGTGGGACTTCACCCTCCGGACTGATAGAGACCATAGGTTTGCTGATCCAAACCGCAAAGACTATGTAAAATAAGACAGGGCACAACATTTGCTTTCTTGGCATTTAAATTTTGAATTATAGCAACTGGCATTCTGTTGTTCATAAAAAATTTGAATTATAAATGTAAAATCATAGTCATAATAACACCTTCTGAAAGGTAGCTAGCTGAAATCTACTTCTTTTTTAAATGGCAAAGGGCATAGTATCACAAGGAGTTAGCGCTATTCTTGCATGAATGTCAGGATTACGATCCTTGTACCATCATACAACTTCCCACCCTACACTGGAAGGTTCTCTCTGGTGCTGACATTTCTAAGGTCTCACCATCGACACCTCCAAACGTAGCTTGGTGGTTATTCCCAGGAACCCTCCTCCTTCAAGACTCACTGGGGTAGAGCTTATTTTGCTAAACTTGACATTTGTCTGTCCACGCTTATGGCAAATGGATGTGCAGGCCTCATGAACTCCCCCCCGGAGGGTTTTCCCTTCTCTCCTGGCTAAATGAACCAGTGGCCCACCACCCCGGGCTGCTGTGGGTGTGACGGGAACTGGCCCCTCCCCTGTGGGAAGAAGCATAGGAAGGATCTGGCACGTCCTTGAAGTGACGGCTCTTTGTGGGCTTTTTACATCCTCCCCTCTGCACGCTGCCCCGAGCACAGGGCACCTATTATTCGGGGTGACCCAGCACAGGCAAAGCTCTGCAAGAGTCCCCGCAGACCCTGGACACAGAGGGAAGCCTGAGCCTGCCGCCTGCCATTTTATTTCTAAAGGTGTCTACACATAAATTGTATAAATAATCCATGATAACTCTTCCTTTGTCGATGTGTTCGTGTTTGAAAAACCCTTGTAAATTCCTATTTCGTGGCCCACACGAAAATCCATTCCTGAAAGGGTCTGGTTCCCAGCCAGGTTTCAAACAGCCATCAAGAAAATGAAGGGAGGGACTTCCCTGGTGGCGCAGTGGTTAAGAATCCTCCTGCCAGGGGACACGGGTTCGAGCCCCGGTCTGGGAAGATCCCACATGCCGCGGGGCAACTGGGCCCGTGAGCCACAACTACTGAGCCTGCGCATCTGGAGCCTGCGCTCCGCAACAAGAGAGGCCGCGATAGTGAGAGGCTCGCACACCGTGATGAAGAGTGGCCCCCACTCGCCACAACTAGAGAAAGCCCTCACACAGAAACGAAGACCCAACACAGCCAAAAATAAATAAATAACAATAAATAAATTTATTAAAAAAAAAAAAAAGAATCCTCCTGCCAATGCAGGGGACACGGGTTCAAGCCCTGGTCCGGGAAGATCCCACATGCCGCAGAGCAACTAAGCCCGTGTGCCGCAACTACTGAAGCCATCGCAATGAGAAGCCCACGCACCGCAACAAAGAGTAGCCCGCGCTCCCCTCAACCAGGGAAAGCCTGCACGCAGCAACGAAGATCCGACGCAGCCAAAAAAATAATAAAATAAAATTTTTAAAAAAAAGAAAAAGAAAACAAAGGGATTGTTTTGGTGTCTCTTAAAATTCTTGTCTGAGTCTGGATGGCTGAGTCACCAGCCCCCAAATATGACAAACATGAGAACAAAGCATCGCCCTGCTCACATCTGAGGAGCTCCCGAGCTCCCAGGGAGGACAAAGCCGGCAGGGGAGACAGCCCCTGGCCTCTCGGGAAAATCAGCCCCGCAGGTGTGTGCTCCTCGGACACCTCGTGGCCGGGGAGAGAAGTACCGTCCTGCACCTGCCACCTCACAGCAAGGCAGGTCCAGAAGGATGGTCAGACGGCAAGCTGGCTGACCCTCCTCATTTCCCGGTGAGAAAGCTGAGGTCCAGGGTTAGAACCACCCAATCTCATGGCTCCAATAGGTGGTGTTAGCACCTCTGTCCCACAGATCATTTCTACCTGAACATGAATATGCAGCAGCTCCAGGCAAATCACCCATGAACCGTGAGTGTCGAGAGGGAGTTTCAGCGGCTCAAGGTTCACTAGGTATTTGCATCTAAATGCAGTGATTTTTCCAAATTCTATCACTCATCTTTTATCGATCATGGCACTGCTTTATGAAAAGGAAAAAAAAATTGAAAACTCACATTCCAGTCTAAAAGAAAAACAGGTCAAAATAGTCTTGGAGAAAACGTCTCAGGCAGTGCCCTAGCTCTGAAACTCTCTGCAAACATCCCTCACACAAAACCCTTTCTGCGTTTCACAATAATAAAACGCAAAAGCCGACAGAATGTTCTCGTGCCTCAAACAATTGATGCTTTAGATCCAAAAGGAAAATACCACGGAGCTAAAGATATCTGTGCTGCAGGTACAGGCAGGTCTCCTAAACTGAAAACAAGATGCTAAAGGAGACTTGTTGTTTTTTAGTCTAAAGAGCAGCAGGGGAAGCAGAAAATTCAAAAGAATTAGGCCTCAGAGCAGTTACGTCACGTAGAGGGGAAAAATCAGAAGCCAAGGTTCTTAGTCCCCAAACATCCCTGCAGGAAGCTCAGTGGAACAACTTTCCACGGAAAACAGGAGACACATTCTTATAAATAAAAAGCTGGGCAAGACTGTGAGTCAAACAAGGAACCCAGCGGGGGGAGGAGGGGAAGCGGCCGGGCAGGCTCTGGGTGCAGGCCTCCCGCCACGGAAAGGGTAGGGGCCGGGGGGGTGGGGGGGGGTTGTCCAAGGCCAAGACGCTGAATATTTATGTTCTTCTTATCAAATGTGTCTTTCATAGAGAAATTAGTCACATTCTACTGTGTCCAAAGAGTCCCCTAAAGTAAGACCCTTTTACACCATCCGTCTCCCCTTGTCATCAGGCTGGTGTCCACGGAGACCAGTTCTCAGCTGCAAACGGGGGAGTCAGGCAGAGATGCTGTGCTGGCGAGTCCTAGCAACCCGCCGGGAACACCTGTTCCTCAGACAACGGATTAAAAGTACACACACACACACACACACACACACACGCACAGAGTCTGTATCGATAGGAAGGACCCTGACTTAGGTGAAGGTCCATTCTGAATTTAAATATAAGATCATTTCTTAATGACAACCAAGGAACAAAAACGTTAGGATCAAACTGTGCCACTGAGCCCGAGAGAGCCTTTGGAATCAGGCTTGGTCCTCCCGTCCTTCCACTGGCAGTTGTACGGAGAGCAGAGAGCCGAGGGGCCCTGAGGCCCAGCAAGGATGGGGCAGGGAGACACAGCTGAGCTCTGCCTACAGCCATTGGGGCCCCTCAACGACCAGGCAGGTTTCCATCTGCATGCGGCAGAGGAGACATGGGGGGAAGAGAACACGACAGAGAAGCCAGGACTCAGAGGCGAGCAGCAGGGGCTGCTCCGGGGTGAGGAGCCAGAACGGGGGCCTGCTGCCTGCCCCCCCGCTCAGCGCCCTCCCTGCCCTCCTCTGGTCCTGGGGAACCAACCATCCGCAGGCCCCTCCCCGTGATTCTGACGGCACTGCCCCCTCTGCATCCAGTCCCGCCCCTCCTCTCACCACCTGCCCCTGAAGCCACCCACTCCTCTCAAGATTCAGCTCGGAGGCTCTCCCCCTCTGTGGAACCTCTCCTCTCCTCCCCTTGTCCCTGGACCAGCCCCGACAGGGACCATTCTCTCGTGACCAGCGGGCTCCTCCCCTTGTCCCTGGACCAGCCCCGATGGGGACCATTCTCTCCTCAGGGCTCCGTGTACGTGACCAGCGGGCACAGCGTTATTCGAGGCTTCCTTCTACTGACCACCCCCCGGAGACTAACCTCCCCAACGCACTGGCTTGTGCACGTGTGCTTCCCAGGACTCCCACGTCCCACGCCCGGGCATCGTCCAGGAGCCCCCAGCAGGAGGCGAGAGGCGTGAACCTGGGGCAAGACCCTGTCAGTTGGTCCTGGTGAGCGTGGTCAGAGCCTGCACAGGGGAGTCAGCAGGTGTGGCTGGAAGGGGGCCAGCCAGGCAGCCCGGAGGCCACCCATGAGGGGTGTCTGATGGCACAGGACAGGCTGCACCCGGAGGGCATGGGGGGAGGGGACCGTGACAGGGGTCAGTGGGGGGCCACTGGGCAGGAACAGCGAGGACGGAACATATCCGGCGTCTGAGGAAATGTCGTCTCCTCCAGGATAAGGTCATCCACCCAAAATGTCCAGACAAAGACAGACAATCTTGATGACCGCAGACACAGCCTGTCTACCGGACTGGAAATTGCATCTGCAGGTCACGTCCTCATGGCAGGTCACAGGGACCCTGCAACAAGGCACGAGCTGTGTGGGGAGAAAAGAAAGGGAGAAGCTATGGGGGTTAGTGCCAAAGCATCCCGTACAGGTCACGGACTCTCCCTTTCACATATGTCGAGGAAATCCAGAGAAGAGAAAAGGCTTTCTTTTTTTTTTTCCTTTTTGGCTGCGTTGGGTCTTTGTTGCGGTGTGCGGGCTTCTCATTGCGGTGGCTTCTCTTGTTGCGGAGCACGGGCTCTAGCCGCGCGGGCTTCAGTAGTTGTGGCGCGTGGGCTTCAGTAGTTGTGGCACACGGGCTCAGTAGTAGTGGCGCACGGGCTTCGTTGCTCCGCGGCATGTGGGATCTTCCCAGGCCAGGGCTCGAACCCGTGTCCCCTGCACTGGCAGGCGGATTCTCAACCACTGCACCACCAGGGAAGCCCCTCGAAAAGGCTTTTTTATGGCACCCCAACCAGTCCCTGGCAGACCTGGATCTAGAAGTCAGCTTAGCTCACAATACACTCACCTGGAAGAACATGATGGGAAAAAAACCCTCAAGCACACAACTTAGATGGTTTAGTTCAGAAGTTAACAAGTAGCACGTTTCTGAGAAGTGGGGAGGCCTCCTGGGACGTCACAGAGGCACCAGTGCAGGAGGCTTCCCTCTAGATGTCGAGTCTATGTTGTGCAAACCAGCACCGCCAAAACGTGGGCGGCGCGCAGCTCCTGCCCACAGAGCCTGCAGGGCGCAGCCAGCCCTGCAGCCTAGAGACGCCAACTGCCAACATGACGCGGAATCCTGAATTTGGAGCTGGATGAGGACAGGTTTCACGCAACATCAGGAAAGTACAGTACCATCCCTGTATTTAAACCCCTGCCTGAGACGCAGCACAGAAAACGGCTTCACCTCGGTGAGTCCTCTCCCATGGCTGAGACCCAGCCCGCTGTCCCATGTCCCAGGCTCCCCTCCTCCTTCCCCAGATGCTGCCTGACTCAGGGAGAGTGGCCCCTGCCCGATGGTACATGGTGGGAGCCGGCCTCTTGTCCTATAAACATAAGGCACCTTAACTGTGCTGCCTGTGTTTGTTCTGTTTCACTGGTCTCGTCTTTTAACAAGGATGCTGGTTTCTCAGGAGAACCGGTCCAGCAGGGAAACTGGGCTCTGGGAATCTGACCACTCAGCATTATCAGATTTCAAGGAACCAGAACTCACCGAAGACTGTCATCTCTTGTTACTAACTGAGATCAACTTTATATGTTTTCTAGTATCTACTACAGACAAGGAACCTTATGAGAATTTCTCATAAATTTGCGGTTAACATCCACCCTCCGACTTCTACAGATAGTTCAGAAAGAGTCTGAACGTGTCTGCAAACACAAATAATCAGACTCACCTCTTGTTGGCTTGTATGGCCCCTGCAGGCGTCTGTCTATGTGGCTCCGCGGTAAAGGTGGTTTAGGAACTTTCTGCAGAATATCCACACACGCGGTGCGGAGGCCTCCGTGATGAACAGAGCTCCCACGATCCCTTGAAACGCGCGTGCACTTTTGTGTGTGCAGTATTCCAAAGCGAGCGTCTTGGCAGATGTAGACAGGAAATCATGATACTTACAACAATACTGCCTTTTTAGACCTTACTACGACCACTTACACTGTCTTGGGTATTATTTCTGCTCCAGCTATTGCTCTTTCATAGCAAAGGAAACAAAATAACCAGAGAGGCGACACATTTGTCTTTAGGCCGCTCATCTTGTCCAGGGTCAGATTCAGGTATTTTGTTCACCAGCAAAGCCCACTGGGGTCCTCAGGAAAAATAAGCTGGAATCTAGGTGATAAAGTCCAACCTCCCCTTTCGTGCTTAGTCCAGTTGCACTCGCCTGTAGGGCCGTGTGCAAGGCGCCTCGCACCCCAGAGCGCAGCGGGCTGAGGGCAGAAGCGCCATCCATGACGCTCAATTCAAGATGGCGGGCGCAGTGGGCCGTGTGGAGAGAGGCGGCGCCCGGCACTGGGTCTGGAACCTGAGCAACTCGGCTGCGCCTGCGCACGCCCCGCAAGAACCCCGCCCACAATCCCGCCCCGCCCATATAAAGCAGCACCACACCACACCCCCCCCCCCCCCCCCCCCCCCCGCACAGCCTGCCGGGGGAGCATGCGCTCCAGAACTCGGCTCCTCCCGGTTCTTTGATCAAAGATTGAAACTTTCCTTTGCTTTTGAACCGATCTCCGTCTCGTTCTATTGTTTCCAACGACACCGTCAGGAGGACCCTCGTTGGGCCTGACTCCAAAGGGTTGGTAACAATTTCTGAACCTAATACTGAATTTCCGTAGCCAAACACTTAATAGTCCTTGTGTTTACTCCATTATTACCAGCTCCTATCTCAGTTTCCTTTTCCTAGATCCTTCGGGTTTGTTTGCTTATTTTTTTTTCTTCCAGCATCTTAAAATGAATTCTAACCTGTATTTTAAAAATTCCTTCTAGGGTCACGAAGGTATTTAAGGCTATTTCCTTGAATTACAACTTTCCTTGGACCCCATAGGTTTGGGATAAGTTCCTCTAGTTTTAATGCGCACTAGATGACTTGTAATTTCACCCTCGACTTCCTCTTTGCTCTACTGGTACTGTATGAGTGTGCTCCCTGATTCCCAAGCATTTTGATTGGGTCTTTACACAGTTCATCTAATTTTATTGCATTTTGATGAGAGACCAAGGGTTCTAAAATCTCGACTTTCGTGAACTAGTTGAAACGTCCTTCATCATCAAGTACCAAATTGAATTTTATAAATTTAATTTTAAAGGACAAAGAAAAACCTAAGGGAAAACGATATATTATGTATTTGTAGGATACAAACTTCACGTGTGTTATTACATGAGATTGTGGATGTGTGAGGATCCTATTTATCTTTGATTATTTAAAGTTTACTAGATCCGCTGCATTGCAAAATAAGAATATTTACAACCATTCATTATATTTGTGCTTTATCAAGTTCTGCTTATATTTCTAGTAGCTTTTGCTTTCTATGTTAGGTATGCAGGCATCTTACTTTAAACAATATAAGGTAATGTTAACAGCAACATCAGATTCATTTGTCGCCTGGGAGATGCAAACTAAAAGCATCCTGAGCTATCACTACACAACCATGTAGTGGGAACACCAAAATGAGAAAGAGGGAACATGACACGTGGCCAGGAGGATGAAGAGGCACTCCCACACTCCAGTGGGGATAAAAATTGGCACCTTGGAAAACTGATAGGATCTACTAAGGCTCACCAATCTGCATACCCTCAAATCAGCAGCTACACCCCTCAGTATTCATCACATGGAAACATGTATATACATTTACCGTAAGACAGTTCGAGAAGGCCCTCAGCCGCTTTACTCATAACGTCCTCAAACTGGAAGCCCAAACTTCCATCATCGGTAGAACTGACACATACATTTGGTGTCGTGCGGTAGACGCAGTCACAGGAATGAACAAACCACGGCTGGTGTGTGGTAGACACACCAGGCACGAATCTTGCAAACGTCCTGTTGAATGAAAGAAGCCACACACAAAAGAGTGTGCTATACTTGTTTGTGGAAAATCCCCAAATAGGCAAAACCGGAAGTCTGGACAGTGGGTGGGTCCCTTCCTAGGGCAGAGCAGTGACCAAGAGGGGACCAGAGGGGACCTGGAAGTTGTTTCTTAATCTCAGTGCTAGTACTTGGGTGTGTTGAGTGTGTGAAAATCCCAGCGCTGCCTGCACACTTATCACCTATGCACTTCTCTCTGTGTGTGTGACATATTCCAGCAAACCTGCTTTGTAAACATCGAGTACAGGGCTCCACCCAGGAGTTAATGAAACAGAAAATGCAACCTTTATCTTTTTCACAAGGTAGAATGCAAATTCCAGGAAATATGTGTCAGGCGCTGCGCAAATTTCTTGTCCTAAATTTTGTTATGAGACTCCGTTCACGTTGTTAAATGGCCAGCACTGCCCACTGAGGTGGGTGTTATGGTCCCATTTTACAGAATAGCCAAACAAGGCTCTGAGTGGAATCTGAGTCGTCTGAGACCACACACGTGCTCCGGGGCAGATCTCTCTGAGGGGTGGGGAGGAGGGGGCGGAGCTCTTTAGTTCTAGTGGTGACCACACGGTGATGATGAGGTAGCCTTGTTGAAGCCGAGAGCCTGGAGTGAGGACAAATCTCAGGAACCTGTGTGCAGATTATTTTTTCTGTGAAGTGTAAAAACGATCTTCCCTCAAGATATTTCATATGAATTGCTTAGAGATAATTCAAACTAAAATTAAACGGTAGCATTCCTGCATCTAACTTCCCAAGTTCCCTTGCACACTGGTTTTATTTCATTCCCCATCGTCATAAAGCCTGGTGTTGTTTATAGTGTCATTTTACACAATAAATTTCTTCCACAACAAGTTTTTACTCTTACAGTATTTGTAACTTTAAAAAAAGTATATTATATGATTCACCCAATTCCATGAAGTAATATTACAGCTTTATTTAAGGCATTTGATGTGTTTGTAGTAAATTAAACTCAGATCGAAAAATATTTATTCAAAATGTATACACCCTGTCTATTTCCAAAAAGCGTTGGTGCATAATAAAAGGTGCCTGTAAAATAAAGCTGAAATACACAATTTAAAACCTCATGGAAGGAGAGGAAATTAATTTAGGAAATTAATACAAAGGCCGTGATTGAATATTAAATTTAGCTCTAGGCTTTCTGGAAGACAAGAAGTACGTAAATCTCCTAATCTGATAATAGAAAATAGATCCGTTATTCAAAGAAGACAGTTTTCCAGATGCAAATTTCCAAGAGGCATGCCAAAAACCTTACACAAAAGGTCTGATAATGAGTGATATATGTAGATGTAAAGTGATACAAAGAAGTCCATTTTAGGAGGAAACTTTTACAAACAAAACAGCCTTGGATTTTATTTTTTGAGAATGAGTTCCAAGGAAAAAACAAAAGAAAACAGAAACAAAGAGAGGCTGTGGGTTTTAAAAGGCAGCAGAGACACATTGGGCCGCCCAGGCTGCAGCCGGGACAGCAGGTCACCCTCAGGGGTCACTCAGCAGTCACGGGGCCAGACGTGCCCTGCACCTTCTGTGACTCGGTTTCCCTACAGGGAAAAAGTGGAAACAACAACACTTGCCCTGCCGCCTCACATTACAGCACTCTGGGAAATGCAAAATGCTTGACCACTGCAAGTCCATCATCTGACCTCTACCAGTGCCATCAAAATGGGGCGGGTGGAGGGAACCACAACTCATGCTTCCAAGGTTGAGAAGCAGTTAACATTGGTCATTCTCCTCGCAGCCTTTGTCTTGAGGATGATGTCATTTGTTCCCCTCGCTGTCCTTTGCAATTCTGTCAGGAAGGGCATTTATTAGGAAATATCAATGTGTGATGAATCAGCACAGAATTAAAACCATGTGACCTTTCCTTCTGAGTTGTGCTGGCCCTATGTTCTGCCCCCCCATACAAGCCTATAAACACAAAAGTCCCCCATTTAAAACTGTGAGAGACACAAAACGGGTGAAACTCACTGAGCACTTGCTCTCCCAGAGGAGCACGCTCCGTTCCTGGAAGCCGACAGTCGTGGGTTACAGCCTGGAAATAACCAGTGGACCTGACACTCTGTGTGTGTGTGTGTGTGTGTGTGTGACGTGTATGCATGTACGTGTGTGTATGTAACCATCAAACAATCCCTGTCCAGAATCTGGGAGATGGAGCGTTCTCTTTTCTCCCCCCACCGAGTAGACAAGAGGTCGCCAAAAACTCTTTCCTGCATCTCCCAAACTGCAGGGGCCACAGCTTCTAAGACCGGATAAGTTTGATTTTTAAAAAGACAACATTGGGCTTCCCTGGTGGCGCAGTGGTTAAGAATCCGCCTGCCAATGCAGGGGACACGGGTTCGAGCCCTGGTCCGGGAAGACCCCACATGCCGCAGAGCAACTAAGCCCGTGCGCCACAACTCCTGAGCCCACGAGCCACAACTACTGAAGCCCACGCGCCACAACTACCGAAGCCCGCGCACCTAGAGCCCATGCTCTGCAACAAGAGAAGCCACAGCAATGAGAAGCCCGTGCACCGCAACAAAGAGTAGCCCCCGCTCTCAGCAACTAGAGAAAACCCGCGTGCAGCAGCAAAGACCCAATGCAGCCAAAAATTAAATAAATGAATAGGTAAATTTTAAAAAATAAAAATAAATTGAAAGACAACATTTGAAAGCTGCTAAAAGAGCAGATCTTTAAAGTTCTCATCACAAGAAAGAAAAAAATTGTAACTGTGAGTTCACAGTAGGTTAACTAAACTGGTAGTAATCATTTCAAAATTTATCAAATTATTATGTTGTACACCTTAAACTTACACAGTGTTATATGTCAATAACGTCTCAATAACCCTGGAAGGGAAACCAAGGCTGATATTTCATCACCTAAGCTCCTGTACCCCCATGTCCCCCACATGTCATTTGCCAAAGGAAGCGTCCACGTCAGGTCGAGCAGAGAAGTAACACAGCACCGAGTCAGAGAGGGGGACAAGGAGGAAGCCAAGCTAGGCTGGGACATCTCTCTGTCTGCGAATGTACCCTGAAGAAGGAAAGGACTACGGCAACACCAAACAGGAAGCACTTAGATTGAGTGAGTTTGTATGTTCCGCTCAACTAAGCCACGACTGGCATCATTAACCAAGACCCACGTGCAAAAGGCTTCATTATCGACTCAGACCTGTTTAAAATATGTTTACACATATATCTTCATATAACATTTGCATCATCCCATCAACTGTTGCACTGTTGTTAAAGCTTTGAACTTGAATTTAGCCAACAGCAGACCTCTGCGAACCAGTTTTTAATGGAAGTTCCCAGCGGTGTTTCTCTAAGTGCGGTTCTTAGAGCGTCAGTGTCGAAATCAACCCGAAGGGCCTGATCAAATGCAGATTCCCGGGCTCTGCCACTGGCTGGTTGGGGCAGCCTCTCTGGTTTTTTGTTTTGTTTTTTTTTACATCTTTATTGCAGTATAATTGCTTTACAATGGTGTGTTAGTTGCTGCTGTATAACACAGTGAATCAGCTGTACATATACATATATCCCCATATCTCCTCCCTCTTGCATCTCCCTCCCACCCTCCCTATCCCACCCCTCTAGGTGGTCACAAAGCACTGAGCTGATCTCCCTGTGCTATGCGGCTGCTTCCCACTAGCTATCTATTTTACATTTGGTAGTGTATATATGTCCATGACACTCTCTCACTTCGTCCCAGCTTACCCTTCCCCCTCCCCGTGTCAAGTCCACTCTCTACATCTGCGTCTTTATTCCTGTCCTGCCCCTAGGTTCTTCAGAACCTTTTTTTTTTTTTTTAGATTCCATATCTATGTGTTAGCATACGGTATTTGTTTTTCTCTTTCTGACTTACTTCACTCTGTATGACAGACTCTAGGTCCATCCACCTCACTACAAATAACTCAGTTTCGTTCCTTTTCATGGCTGAGTAATATTCCATTGTATATATGTGCCACATCTTCTTTATCCATTCACCTGTCCATGGGCATTTAGGTTGCTTCCACGTCCTGGCTATTGTAAATAGTGCTGCAATGAACGTTGTGGTACATGCCTCTTTGGTTAACACGGAGGAATTTCTGTTTTGATCAAGCTGCTCAGATTAAGTCCATGCACAAGGCATTCTGAGGTCTGTCCTTTAAGTTAATTCAGGAAGGCTCATGTCTTGATGGTCAGAACACCTGATGACTACATGTGAACCCGTGCTGTGAAATGGTGAGTCAGGTACGTGTGTGAGCGTGCAGTCCTGTCTCTGATCTAAGTGGTCGGTGGGGAGAAAACAGTGATTTCCTCTGGAAACCTGATGTGCTTTGAAAACTGCGGTATTGTAAACACGCAGCATTTAAATAAGAATGTGGCCTAGCACGTCATCACCGGCCTTCCCATTGTGCTTTTTAATTTTAGGTTACTTTTCCCTTCTTCTCCCATTCCATTGGGAATGTTAGAGTTTAACATTCCCAGTGAGACCAACGTTGCTTATCCATAAGCCTTCAGGGCAAATACTGTGTCCCTAAAACTTAGGAATAACAAGAAAAGTCACAAAACTGTCTCTGCCTTCTCTCTGATGATCTACACGAATCGACTACAGCCTACACTCCTGTAACACAGGGGATGTCACAATTTTTCAGCAAATGTGCCCGAGGGCAGGTTGACCCTGTGACTAAAGTTGGTCCACACACCTTAAAAGGTGAGACACACACAGCCTGCTTTGTGTCCCACACACAATCTCAGAGCAAGGAATTCCCATTGCGTTTCCCAAATACGATGATGAAAAGGTGGAGGCTGAATGTCAAATTCATTAATACTGACCTTTACGCTCATTCTGACCCCACCTGGCCTTCGCAAAGCTGCGGTTGGTTACCAGGTGCCCTGGGCGTACTCAGGCTGGGGGCAGGCTTCCTGTGCCCACCCCCTCCCTCCGTCCTTTTAGGTGCAGTGAGGGTGACCATGTCCTTGAGTGAGTGAGACTGAACCTCACACCCCTGATCTACCGTCTACCCTAACAGCGACCCTTCCTACACCAGCCCTCACCTCCCAACTTTTCTACTCTCTGATGTTTTCCCCACAAATTTGGAGGCATGAAAATACGAGCTATGGAAGTGGAGAGGGGGCAGGGAGAAGAACAAAAAGACAGGAAAGAAAGCCTTTTCTTAACACCACGATGATTTCCTAACCCAACTCTAGGTTTGTCTGTGTTTCCAATATCTTTAAACCTTTGAGCTAAAAGCTATTTGACAAAACTGATACTTTTTTGGTTCGTTTTGTATAACAACGTCTTTTATACCAGGGCTATTTAATCGTGAGAGTCTGATTCTGAGGAGTTTAACTTTGACACAGGCATCATAGGCTATGCTGATCTGATGCTAGTCAAGGGTTTTCAATTGGGAAAATGAGTGTTAAAATATAGAAAGAAAAAGAGAGAGAGAAAGAAAGAAAAAGGAAGGAAGGGAGGAAGGAAGGAGGGAGGGAGGAAAGGAGGAAGGGGGGGAGGGAGGGAATGAGTGAGGAAGAGAGGAAGGGAGGGAGGAAAGAAGGAAGGAAGGAGGGAGGGAGAGGGAGGGACGGAGAGAAGGACAGAGAGGGGGAAGGAGGAAAGAAAGAACATAAAGAAAGATAAACAACAAGGACCTACTATATAGTACAGGGAAGTATATTCAATATCTTATAACCTATAATGGAAAAGAATCTATACATATATATATAGCTAAATCACTTTGCTGTACACCTGAAACATTGTAAATCAACTATACTTCAATTAAAAAAGAAAGAAAGAAAGAAAGAAGGGAGGGAGGAAGCAAAACCAAAAACCCTTTCTATCGAAAATTCAGGTTGAAAACCCCTTTAAAAATCCAAGTAACCTGTATAACGTTGAAATTGCCAGGAGGTTATATTGATACAAAGAGAACATGTCACCTTGATTATGAGAGTCAAGCTTTCCCAGTTTTCCTCTGCGTTTCCAGCACACTGAGGGTTGAACCAAGAGAAGTGGATATATCGGAACCATCTCAGCTCCACCCTAGCCCCATCCCACAAAGTCCCTACAGATAACAGCACAGGTTGCTCTGTTTGCTGCTTCAAAAAGTAAAACTGCTCTTGTTGCTCTCGTCTAAATGGAGCTTTGCAGGGTCTGCGGGCATCTTACCCCACGCTGCCCTCTCTCTCCTGCCATCACCACTCTGGGGTCCCCTGCTGGAGCCACGACTACAGTATTTTAGTTCACGTTGTGATCTAACCTGAGCAAGTTTCTTGTGATTGGCCAACCACAGTCTCTGATCTCGAAAAAGCTTTATAAAGGAATTATAATCAACGATTAGCAAGAGCCAGAGAGGAGAGATTTAAACTATTAAAGGATTTAAAATTGAAGTGCCTTGAAGTCCTTATTTTCTCCCTTTCAATTGGCAAAATTTTCATCCATAACAAAGAAATCCTACCTGGATTCTCTTCGGGTAATTTCCCATCATCCAAGCTGAGCTTTGTGCGCCGCCTTCCCCGGACCGATGGGACGGCTGGGTCCACATCTTCTGCAGCGTCAGCAAGTGGTGGCGGATTTTCCCTCTCCAACCCCATCCTGCCCGAGGACACAAAAGCGGAGCCGGCCGGCTTCCCTGCACGGGGGTGTCATGAGTTTCCACCTCAAACTTTAATTACTACCTGTGTCCTCTTAAAAAGAGCTCGGACAGACTTTTCTTCCTATCCTGGCTCGGCCGCCTAGCGACCCGTAAGGCCTCGGAACCTCTCCGCTCAAAGCCCCAGTGCCTGGTGTGGAAGTACGGTTTGTGCAGGTAGATACGCCCTGCCCCGGCTCAGCGGCCGCAGAGGCGCTGGCCATTTGGTCCGCCGCCCAGCATCTCCGCCGGGCCTCCGTTTGCGGAATCGCTGCCGAATGGGCTTTAGTGGAAGTTTAGGAGAGTCGTGGCTGAAGGTGCCAATCGGACCAAATGGTGCTTGACGGGGGGGGGCGGGGGTGGTGGTGGTCAGAACGCAGCCTCCCCGCAGGCTGCCCGGCTTCTGGGGCACAGCTGGCCCCGCCGGCCATGGGGACCCCCCCCCCCACGTCGCGCACCTTGACACACGCAGGAGAGCAGCGCCAGGCGAGGGCAGTGGAGCCAGCACCGGGGGTGCCGGGAAGGGGTATTTCTTGGGGCAAATCCAGGAGGGCAGCATTAACAGTTGCCGGGAAACCAAGTTCAGGCAGAGAAGACACAGGATCAGAGCCAGCTTCGGAATCACCACCCCCAGTCCCCGTCCTGCGCAACTTACTAGAGGCAAACAAGAAACGCACAACTGATGGATCCCGCGAGGGGACAGAGCAGCGACACACAAGACCAGTAAGGTGCAAGGCTTCCTGCTGAGAATAAACCAGAAATGTTGCCTTTGGTGAAACCGTAAGAAAAGGGAATCTAAGGAAGTCTGAGCACTTGCCAAGTTTTTAGATGCAGATTTGCAAGTTGAACTTGCAAATCTGTGTTTTCAGATCATTAAAAGTTGTGAATCAGCTTCCACATTTATGAGTTTCCACCTCCGATCCCTGCTCCCACCTGGGCCTTGCTTCCGCCGGGAAGGTCGGTGAGGGACACTGACGAAGCCCGGGCGAGTGTGAGTGAGTAGCTGATGGAGAGCTGGCCAGCGGTCCAGTGACAGCGGGCGCAAAGGCAGAATTTAAACAATTGAGAGACTGTTTTCAGAGCCCTGGTGACATCACACACCGTGAACTTTTTATTCATCCTCTGCCCAGGACAGAGAAAGAAAGGGTCAGTAATTACAGAGGAGGCTGATCAGGGAGTGATCCGGGTTTTACAGCAGGACCTGCCCTCTCCTTGTTTGTGATGGTGTAAACAATAACCTTTTTTATTGTCTCCGATAAAGGGTGCATGAGAACTGGCAGGGTGATAACAAAATCACCCCTGTTTCCCTGCAGACGTCACTGGGCTGCCTGTCTGGGCCGCTACCTGAGACGAGGAGGAGCTGGCCCTCTGGCTTTGTGTGCTCACGTTTGCAGCCAAGGTTACAGTGTGGTGCTGCGGTGAAATGCACGGATCCGAAAGACCTGCCCGGCTTTTCAGTGTCATGCTCATTGATGGTAACTGGGACTTCCTAGGTCCCAGGGAGCCATGAAGTAGATCAGAGGTCGGCAAACTCTGGCCTAGGGGCCAAATGCAGCCACTGCCTGTTTTTGTAAATAGAGCTGATCTTGGACATAGCCACGCCTACTGTTTACCCAAGTCTGTCTTCTCTGGCTGCGTTCCTGCAACAGTGGTAGATTGAGTAGTTGCCACTGAGACCATATGACCTGCAAAAAGCCTAAAATATTTACCGTTTACAGAAGAAGTTTGCTGACCTCTTGCTTGTTTCCCAGCAGAAAGGAGGTGCCTGGCTCAGCACATGTCCTGCTTCCCTGGAACTAAGCACATGTTTGTGTGAGACAGGACAGAATCGAGAGGTAAACCAAGGCTTCTTCCCTTCCAAACGTAGACCACCCCCCTTGGAATTTCAAAGGTGACCAGATGACTGGAATTCCCACATAAACACACAGCAGAGAAAACAACGCCCACTGGCACAATCAGGGAAGGAATTGCTTCTAGAGTTGAGGGTCTGAAGGATGGGCTGCCCGTGTGACCCTTCCTGACCACGTGATAGCAGATCTTGGGTTTAAAATGCCCCAATGACCAATCTGTTGAGGATCTAGCTTAGTTGTTATTAACCTTTTTATGGGGAAAAGAGAGGGTCATTCTTCTGAAAAAGTGACATATACGTAGCCATTCACAATTTTACTTATAATTTCTGGGGGCACTTGAACCCCCAGAAAGCTAATCCACGAGAATAAGAAACACTGATCAAATTTTTTTTTGCTCTCTGTGAGGAAAACAAATTTTTTAAAAAGGGACTTCCCTGGCGGTCCAGTGGTTAAGACTCTGCACTTCCATTGCAGGGGGCATGGGTTCGATCCCTGGTCAGGGAACTAAGATCCCACATGATGCTTGGCCAGAAAAAAAAAAATTTTTTTTTTAAAGCACTAGTCAAAGAATCTGTTTCCAATTAGCTTAATTAACAATTAGCAAGCTCTTACTTGGCAATTAATTTAAAATTAACAGCATCTACTAAGTGCCAAATAAGTGGTACAGACAACATTATTGGAATTGGGAAAAGAAAGATTATTGTTGTTAAGTAAGGTGAGGAGGCCTCACAGAAATAGGGTGATTTGTCTGAGATCTGAAAGAACAGCTAGGTTTCAGGCAAGCAGAAAGGGGCAGGGAGGATTGGACTACAAATGTCTTCAAGGTTCAGAGAGTTCTGAGTCTTGGGTTCTTATGTGTGGGCCCCTAGCAGAGAAGCACCTAAAACACACCTAAAAGGCAGTCACCTTAAAAGTCGCCAGAATTTGAGGCTTCAGAGATCTTTATAAACTGTCCCCGTGTCTCACACCTTGACTATCAGCGCTACTGTGACTTGTGTTTGGGCCAACAGCATATCCTGGGCAGAGTAGGCCTCATGGGTGTCTGGCTTAATACTCTGCTGTCACTTTCTTTAAATTTTTCTTTTTGTTTTTGGCCGTGCCACTCGGCTTGCGGGATCTTAGTTCCCTGACCAGGAATGGAACCCATGCCTCCTGCAGTGGAAGCTCAGAGTCCTAACCACTGGACCACCAGGGAAGTCCCTACTTTCTTAAAATTTCTAATAATTTTTAAATAAAGGGACAGCATTTTCACTTTGCAATGGGCCCCGCAAATTATCTTTTTCCGTTTCTCCTTATTCTTCAACTAAGACAACATATTGCGACAGATTCAGGTTTAATGCAAAAGCAGATTTGAGGATCCAGCTGTCTTCTGTTAAGACGGACATTAAAGACATTTGCAAAGTTCAAAGCAGTGACACTCTCCTTACTCCTTTTTTTTTTCTGTCTTGAAAAAATATACTTAATTCTCATAAAAATATTTATGTCATGGGATTATTACGGTGCTTTTAAAATAAATTAATAAGTATTTTGAAAGCGTCTCAACTTTATTTTTGTTTAATATTGTCAATATTAGTAATCTAGCCCATTATAAATGAAAACTCTTCAAAATCCTCAGTTTTTAAGAGCAAAAGGGAGTCCTGAGACCAACAGGTTTGAGAACCCCTGGCTCATATGAACGAGATACACTCAGGAACATGCATCCCATTAGTCTTGTTTCTCTGGCTTGTGTTTGCTCATGTCTGCTTCTTATTTCTTCTAAGTTAGGCTGTGTGTCCAGGAATTCCTGCCCCTAAGGTTCCCCCCACTCTGTTCCAAGTCTCCATGGCCAAAGCTAAAACCAGGTGGCTTAAGAATATCACATAGGGAGAGAGCACTTGAATTGATGGAGAAGTGACCAGCATCCCAAACCACTTTATCAGGACCTGTTAGAATTCACTGGCTCTTAGCCAACAATGAGAACTACAGTCTCTAAAGTAAGCATTTAGCATGAAATGATTGAATCCATTTCATGGAGAATTTGGTCTCCCTTGTTATACGTGATCCAGAGCAGAAAGGATATTAACTTTTTTTTTTCCATTAAACTCTGCTACTTGGCAGTAACTTTATTAAGAGGAGCAGACTAGTAGCTTTTGTAAAGAAGGTTCCCCTGGGTCTGAATTGAGATTATTATACTGCTTGATTTCCCACTGTTTGATTTCTCACTCTTGAGCTCCCTTCTTGCACAAGACCACAAATCCAAGAATTTCCCAGCATCATTCCAGGAGTCTAAACAGTCTTATAAACAGCTGCTGAGTGTTGATGGTCTCATGATTCCTTAAAGGAATTTGTCTGTGGGTGGGGGAAGCCACCGCCCCCGAGTGTTAGTTACATGTTGAAGGCTGACTGCGGGGATGAAAGAAACAGGATGGAATTCTCAGAATCTCGGTGTCGATAAACAGCCTTCTCTTCCATAAATAAGGACTTGCTACAGCAAACCTAAAGCCTCCATCCTTCTGTTTAGGGAAAAGCCCATTCTGGATAAATGAGGAAAGCGAACGGGTGGTTCCCATAACTGCAGTTACCCAGGCCTCCTGATCTCACTTTATCACGTCTCTCCTGGCACTCACCTCCCAAGGCTGTCATGCGGTCGAACCACAGGACTCACCTGCCAAAAGGTGGATGGCAAGGCAGCCGGGACAAAGGTGATTTTCCCCAGCAATACACCAAGCAATATCCTAAATGGAGCTGCCCCTCACTTGGTATGAGACCTGGGGATGCTGGGCAGCCCCTCAGCAGCTGGGGCCAGGGACCCAGAGCCTCGCCAGTCCCTGAAACTGAGGCCAAATCAGCTGCTTTGTGTCCATTTTCTACTAAGCCCTCCTTCATGTCAGGTCAAGTACAAAGTCATTTTACCAGCCTGAGCGGGAACCAGGAGGTTAGCAGAACATTGGGGCTGGGGAAGGCGCCAGAAAGTCTTGTGCACGCAGGTCCAATCAGCATTCTCACTAGTGGAAATGAGTTTCCCTCTGATACCCAAGGGTCTGGCCCTCGATAACCCTGGTGCCCTTCCGGCCCCATCAAAAAACAAGTACGAAGCAGCACCTTTCCACATGCCTCTCAACTCAACTGTTGTTGACTTTCATTTTTATTCGCTTGGAAACTCTATTTTCTGAGCAGCTTTTGTTCGATGTGGTGGATTCACACACCGTGCAGAGGCTGGGTGAGTGGTCCTGCTCCCAGGTGGACCAGTCAAACCCCGCACATCCCGGGTGCCTCCATCCCTTACCTAACGCCGGGGGAACTGCTGTGGGCCCCCAAGAGTTAAATGCCTTAAAAAAGTTAAATTGGTGCCTTATTTAGCTAAATGAAAATGTGAATTTCTTCCTTCTCTCCATTAAAAGTATTTTATGAAGTGCACCTTTCCAACCACCCAAATTGAGCCAAAATAATAAATGAGTCAAACACTCCCTGGCCAGAACTATTTCAAAAGCCCAATGTTCCCAGTTTTGGTGACCCAGAAAACAAAGACCAAGCCTCAGACCTACTGACTCAACTGAACTGAACTGAACCGTAAGGACGAGAACCTGCCAGAACTACAGTGACCCTCCAGGGCAGGGCCACCCGATGGATCGAGTGCATTTGGGGCAAACTGAGCTGTCAAGTGTCAAGTTATTTTGAAGTTATTCTGCTCATGAACTAGACGTTCCCATGTTCCCCAAAACTCTAATGTCTTACTTGTAACCCAAAGCCCCCGTGTTTTCCATCACTACAGGAATACGCCAGCAGGCTTTCCTGTGTCAACCACCCCGTGAACAAACACATAAGGAAACCCAGGATGTTTGTCATCGCTCCTGGGGACGCTCTGGCAGAAGCCAAAGGGGACTAACTCAAGAAGTGTATCCCCCCTTTCCTGCCGGTGCCACGTGAGTCATTGCTGAGAAGCAACGCCCTGTGTACTCAGCACACAGAGAACAACGATGGGTGAAGGATTACCTAAAAATGGAGGAGAGGGGCCCAGAGAAGCAGCTTGCCTACAGGGAAGCTTGTATACACAGTGCTGAGAACACCCTGGAGACCCGGGCATCCGGTTTCCCAGGCCTGGAATTAACTGAAACATGCTGCACACAGACATAAAAGGGAATTTTCTAGAGTTGATTGGGGGAGAGAGCGGATCCGAGACGATCCGCTCCCCAGGGGCAGGTCACCATCTTACTCTCTTTCGCACCCACAGTGCGTGGCGTGGCGATCACACAGACGCTCAGTGTATGCTCCCGACTACCCCGTCTGCGGTGGGAATCTCCGTTATTACAAATGTTAACTTTTGTCGGATGTTCCACAGCCTGAAGGTCATGTAATTTTCTTAGGGCACTGAATTTTCCTTTTTCTGATTCCAAGTTCACCAAGCTGGTCACTGACGTGTTTCCCCCACTGCCTTGCCACCTGGAAAGGCCCTGGAGAGTGGACGCAAGGATTCTGGTCACTGAAAAAAAGACCACCCCCCAGGGTAAATTAATACCCTTGAACTGGAATTCTGGCCTCTGAGATTTGTCCACATGAATCAGTTCACTGGAGTCAGATTAGCTCCAGGTAAACTGACACAATCAAGCTTCCAAACCAGTAAAGCCAAGGACAAGATCTTGGTCTGTGCTAAATCCCTCAGGCGACCCTCGAAGCAGAGGAGAGGTCCTGCCTAAACCACAGGCCAGGCCTGGCTCTAGCACCAAGGCCAGCCACGGGAGGGCTTTTCCCACAGGCAGCGGGTCGGACCGAGGCATAAATAAATCAAGAAATCATAACTAAGTAAACAGACATAAGCTTTAACACTTTGGGCTACTTTGAATAGTAAAGGGTATTGAGAAATGGAAGAGAATGCAGCCAACTGGGTGAAAATGCAGGCTTTGGAGATCAGAAGAGCTAGGGTTGAATTGGGGTGGTTACTTTGTGAATTTGAGCAAATTATTGAACGTTTCCAAATCTCGAGTTTCTCTGTGAAATTGACATAATAATACTGTCTACTTCCTTAGGTTGTGAGGATTGAAAGAGATAATCTACATTATATACCTTCCATTGCTGGCAACAGAATGGACAAGAGATCCTAAAAAGCCTCCTGATACAGAGCAGATAAGAGTCATTTTTTAAATCGTCTTTTAAAATGTATGGATGACTAGCAAGAGCATAAAGCATTCCTGTGGAATCAGGAATGAAGCTGTAAGACAGACCAAAGGAAGTGAGAGATTACTGACCATTCTTCTAGCTGGGAGGCATCTTCCAGCGCCTGAGGGCCGAGAGCTTTCGTCTCAATGGAAACCTGGGTGGTGGGTGGTTAGGCGGGGGGACAACCAGAGAGACCAAGAAAGGCAAGACGCATAAAAGGCTCTGCCCTTAGAGAAATGTTAACGGGGAAACATAAACACCCTACAAGCAGCGGACAAGGAAAGTGATCTGTCGCGGTTTGGCTTTCAGTGGAAGGAAAACAATCTCCCAAGTCGGGTTTGTCGGACATAGCAAATAAAAATACAGGGTGCTGGGGATTTCTAGGGCAGTGAAACTATTTCATATGATCCTATAATGGTGGATACACAATATTACACATTTGCCAAAATCCATAAAATGCGCAACGCCTAGAATAAACCCTACTGTAAACTATGGACTTTGGGTGACAATAATGTGTCAATGTAAGGTCATTAATTGTAATAAACGCACCGTCTGGTGGGGTATGCTGACGCTGGGGGGAGCTGTGTGTATCTCTGAGGAGGCAGGGAATGTGAGAGCCCTGTACTTAGCATTCAGTTTTGCTGTGAACCCAAAGCTGCTCTTAAAATAAAGTCTATATATGTGAAGAAATGCGAGGTGCCCGGTTAAATTTCAATTTTATATAAACAACATACTTTTCCTAAAAAAGTATTCATTGTTTATTGGAAAATCCAATTTAACTGAGCATCAGTATTTTTTATGGCAACCCTACCTCCTGAGAATCCATGGCTATTAGTCAGCCCTAACACGTATTTGGGTCTCAAATTCACATTATCTGCCAAAAAGTTGTAGGCCAAATGTTTACATTAAATAGATCAAAATTTTAATGTTCCTACAAAGCCTGGTAAAAGAAAAAAAAAAATTCTTCCTCTAAAAATGCATCTTTACCCCAGGACTCAAAGAATTCCCACAAACAGATTTACAACAAACAAACAAACATACAAGGAAACAAAAGAGCCACAGAAAAAAATAATGAACCAGACTCACCAGGACTTTAGATGTTAGAATTGTCAGATATAAAAAATAAAATGTTTACATGTTTAAAGAAATAAAAGAGGAAACTGAAACCATTAGCAAGGAGAGTTTTAAAAATGACCAGAAACATTAATAAACAAACCTCTAAAATAAAGAAATATAATTACTGAGATGAAAAACTCAAAGAAACTGTTAAATCGCAGATCATACATGATTGAATAAAAAAGCAATGATCTAGAAGCCACAGTCCAACACAGAGAAACAGACAGAAAAATATGGAGGAAAGGTAAACATACTGAAACTTGAATGAGAACCGACATTTAATTGAAATTCCATAAAGAAATAGTAAAATGAATAAAGGACAGGAAATTAGAATTTTCCAAAATTGACAGTGGGTATCAATCCTCAGAATTAAAAAGCGTAAAGAATACTAAGCAAGATCACTTAAACAAAAAACAAAACCCACTCCTAGACACATTACTAAAAAATTGAAGGATGCCAAAGCCAAAGAAAAGATTTAAAAGCAGTCAAAGAAAAAAAGAGATATTACCTTGTATCTAATTAGACCCTCAGCTGACTTCACCACGGCAACCATGGAAGTCAGAAGAATATGATCTGTAAACTATTGATACTAGGAGAAACATAACTGTCAATCTAGGATTCCGCACTCAGCAAAACTATCTCTCAAGAATGATGGCAAAATATAGACATTTTCAGATACACAGACACATTCAGATAAATTGGGAGCAGTATATAAACAAGAGACTCTCTCTAAAAGGCTTTTGGAAGAATTTACTACAGGAGGAAAGAAAATGAGCCCATTTACAAAAGAGAATGATGAGCAAAGAAAGTGCTAGTCTACCTTGTGGGGATAAAACCAAACCAAAGCTCACAAAAGGACGTATTACACCACAGATCAGGTCTCACAAATTTTGAAAAACTGATATCAAATACACCATGTTTTCGGACCACAATATAATTAATAAATCAATTTTTAAAATAACTAAAGAACCCCTTCTTATATGTTTGGAAATTATAAAAACATCTAAATAATTCATGGATCAAAGAAAAAATATAATAAGAATTAAAACAAAAATCCTTTTCTTTCCCAAAGTTTATGATGGAAGTCAAAAGTTGATTCTTTGAAAATATTAATAAAATTAATAAACCTCTAGGAAGATTAACCAAAAAAAAGACAAAACCAAAAATCTCAGGAGTGAAGTGATATGACAGTAACATAACACAGATCTAAAAGATAAGACTAACCTATAATCATTTTTTGACCTACATATTTGAAAACACAAACAAAATGCACACATTCCTAGAAAAAATAGTAGAAAATTGACTTACAAAGAAACAATACCCATAAGAATTAAAGAAAGTAAATCATTTGTTTAAAATCTTCCTATAGAAGAAACAGTAGTTTTGTAACCAATTTCTATACACAGTTTTATAACCAATCTTACCAAACAGTAAAGGATCAGTTAATTCTATCTCACCCAAACTCGATCAGAGAACAGAAAAAGAATCAATAACTAATACTGAAAGCAGACCGGGGAGATGGGAGAGAAGCTCTCCCACCCTGCCCACATCAGAAACAAATAATAATTCACATGCCCAGAATGTGAAGGGCACAGAACGTCAAACTTCTAGAAGAATATACATAGGAGACCCCGACTTGGGGATAGGAAAGGACTTCTTAACTCACAAGAAGCATTAATAATAAAAGGAAAAAGATTGAATACATTAAGAACTTCTGTTCCTCAAGATACCATAAAAACAGCTGAAATGTCAAGCCACTCACTGGGGAGAAGATACTTGGGACTTACATAATGGACAAAGAATTAGTATCCAAAATATATGAATAACAAGCAAGCCAATTTTTTAAAAAAGGGACAAAATATATGATCATATATTTTATTAAAAAGAAATGTGAATGGCTAATAATTATAAAAAAAAGATGCTCAACTTCCTTAGAAGTCACAAAAAGTAAACTTCAAATCATAATGAGATACCATTTTTTATCCACCAAACTGCAGAAATTTAAAAACCAAGAATACTGAATTTCAGTTGTATCTACTACTGGTTTTAAGCATGAATTAGTACAAACACTTTGGGAAAGAGTTTAGGATTATTTTTTATAGCTGAACATCAACTCCAGTATAATCCAGTAACTCCTAAATGGGTGCCCTAAAAAACTCGTACACGGATTCTGGGAGACATGAACAGAATGTCCACAGAAGCTTGTCCATGATAGTTAAGACTAGAAATAAATCTTCATCCATAGGAGAAAAAAGATGCATATAAGCACTTTCTGGGATTAAGTACAATGAAATACTTTAGTGAAAATGTATACGCAGTCTGGTGACTAAAAAGCAATTAGAAGGAGGATGTCCCTTTGCTCTAAAGAGCAGCCTTTGCAAAGGACCCAGCCATGTTTGAACCACCGCTATGTGTGTCTTACAAACAATAAGGGAAGCTATTGTCCTGTTCCTTTTATATAAGAACCTACACTATACATTCTTGCTTGAGTTTAATCCCAGGGAAGCTTCTGATTCTGCATGTGATCACCAAATGAAAAAACAACCTGGCCACAGATGTTTTAAAGCTACTTCAAGTACTCTAAGGAGTCGCCATTGTCTTAATAAAGATAATCAAAGCACCTATTAATCATTTTTAAAAGAAGATCACTTTCAACTACTTTTTTAGATTCTAAAAATGCTTCATCAGATTTTTATACTTTAAAAAAGTACTCACTGAATTTAACTGCAGTGTCTCTTAATCATATGCATAAATTTTGTTTTAATAGGAGTTAAAAACTATGCTACTGCTTACTACATCACATTACATTTTATAGGCCGATTATCTGGCCTGTTTTACCTGGTTTGTTAAAGCTCAAATACATTTCATTTAAAATTCAACAGCTCCCTCTGGTGGCCTCTGAGGGAAACTGAGTTTGCTGGCCATGAGAGGTTAACAGTCAAGCCAGAGTTTCAGTTTATTTTTCGAACTTGAATTTGAGGTGATTCGCAATCAATTTCAGTTTTGAGGTTATCAAAAAACTTCACTTTTGAGATTACCACTGATGGTAAATTTTATTTGGCATAAAGTGTCGTTTTTAGGCCGAGAATAAACACAAGCAGTTATTTGAAATTTAGGTCAGTGGTTTCCATCTCAAATGACTGTAAACCTACTTTAAAAGATATTCGTATAGTTTTATTTGTGTTAATAAAATATTTTATGAAGGTTAAAAAGCAAACTTTTTCAGAAAGTCACATATACTTTTTCAGTGCGTGGGAGCGAATAAATCCGGGAATTCAGTGAGAATATATATAGCATTCTACTTTTGCTTTTTTCCTAATTTGGAACAATATCAATTGCAGATAAGTTAAAAGTTCAAGCATGCTAACTAGACAAGCAAATGCTCAAGTTGGAAATGCAACAATTTAAAACAAGAAACTAAGTAACATTCTTAAACATTCAACCCAAAGTACAGCTCCCACTGAGGTCCAAATCCCTCAAGTCACCAGTGTCTGTGGTAGAGGCTTCATGCCAGCAGTCTGGCTGCTGGTGGGTCTGCGTTCTGAGGTGGGCTTCCTAGTGGGGCAGCTGAAGTCCCTCTTGCGCAGTGAAGGCAGAAGTTCAATAAAGGTAGAGAGTCTGAATCCCGTGAACAAAGAGATCCAGCTGGCCAGAGGACTCCAAAGAAGGGCTTCAGGGAGAAACGGGTGGCCATCCTGACCCACCCCCTGCCTCGTGGGCTCCAGAGAGGACAGAAATAAGGGAGGTAGCACAGGAATCTGTGCCATGATTGCCAATGCAGCCTCGTCTGGAAGATAAGAAATCTATTTAATAGAAGCTGTTCCTGTTCCCTGAATGTCCCTTTCCCCCTGGATTCCCATGGTTGCAAAGAACCTCTAAACTGCCCGGGAGTCCAACAATTATTTCCAAACATCACACTTTTAGAAATATTTCTATAGCGTTTTCCCCCTACGGTTTTATTTTTAAATAAAATCTAACCTCAGAGAAGCATTTTCCTTAATGATATTTATCCTATTTGTGAAGGCTGCACAGAGGAAAAAAAGGAAACCCACTGTCTGATAATGTGTGATAACCATTTAGCACATGACATTAAAAATGTTTTAAAATGTACATAAAAATATGGCTGAATAATAGATTTCTTTAATGATGAGTTTACCAAAAAACAAAACAGCAAAAAACATCTAGAAATTATAACTAGTTTTACTAGTTATCAAACTTGTACTGATCATACCGTTATAAAAATACATACTATGCTTCTCTTTCATAAAAAAAGTCATAAACCTTCAGGCTCCCTCTTCTCTAGAAACCCACTGACCTTCCCTCAGTACCACCCAAGCTGTGACCATATGTCCTCTGAAGTCAGGGGGTGGATGGGGGCTAAGCACTCACCTTCATCCTAAATATTGAAAACATCCTTATAAAACAGACGGAGTACGTGTTTAATGGTGTTTCATAATTTCTTTTCACCTGAGTGTACACCAAAGGCTTTTGAAGTAAGGTGTAAAGATTTGTGACAATCCATTCACATAACATGCGAAACTTTGGAATCCAAATGCCATAATGTCATTTTTCCACAAATACAAATAGCTAAAAACTCAAAAAGAATGCATTGAATTGGCAAAATATAGAAAAAACAGCCTCTTTATTTCAGGTCAGCGGTAAATGGCAAATGAATGTCAACTTCAGGAAAGGCCGATGGTGCACCAATTAATAGTCCTGTTTGAACTTCAAACAAGCCCAGCCGATCGCCAAGCTGATAAGCTGTAACTTAGTTGTCATCAGTGGCTATTAATGGGTAGACCTCTTTGGGTTTCTGACATATAAATGTGATCTCAAGCTAAATTTTCTAAACTTTGCATGGCTGAGCTCAGTTAAAGCTTTTCACGCTCTGCCATCCACTTTACTTGGAGAATAAGGAATACGAAAGGATATTTCTTTCAATACCTAAATGGCCTTCCTTAGATACCTTACTTGTTAGTCTTTAGTTAGTTACCCAATAGGTAAATCACAGCTATAAATAATGCTAAGATGAAAAACATGATCTTTTGCCACATTTCCATCCATCCATCAGAAAAGACATTTTGACCTTACAACCGTGAAGTTGTAAAACTTCAAAGAGGTCATCATTTGGAAATGACAGGCCTTGCTCTGTCGAGAAAATATCGCTGTTACCATAAAAACCCAGAAAGTGCCCAGAAAGGTAGATCTTCCAGAACTACACCAATCCCACAGAAACTATAACCAGAAAGAGAAGACAGCATGAGGATGAATACTGTGTGAATTACAGCTTTCCTTAACAATTAAAGCAATTATTTCCTCAGTCCCAGCTACACCACACAATCGTGCTTTTAAAGGAGACTATGAAATAACAGTAATAAACTTTGGGGGGAAGACACACACAATTTTGTTACAAACGAAGAAACTAAGGAAACAGGTAAACAGACTTCTAAATAGTCTGACCAAAATAACTGAGAAGGAAAAGTAGCAGTCAAGAGAACACCTGAGGGAAAATTAGTTACTTTTTTAATACTGTATATGACTGTATTTTCAAACTTTTTTATAGTAAAAGTTTCCAAATATACTCAAAAGTAGACTTCAAGGAACCTTTGTGAACTCCTCACCCAGCTTCAACAACCATCTCCATTTTGTTACACCCATTTCATTTATTTTTATTTTGCTGTGTTTTTTAAAAAGTAAATCCAGTTTCTCACGCCATTTCACTGCTAAATCACTCAATCTCCTCTCAGAAAAGGACATTTTCTTACATAGTCACAATGCCATTAACACATTAACCAAAATTGTTATTCTTTAGTTCACTCTTTTGCCCAGTGATTTATTTGCTCTAATACCCAAATTTACAAATAGATGTTGTGCGGTGGTGGGATGAACTCGGAGACTGGGATTGACTTACATACACTAATATGTATAAAATAGATAACTAATAAGAACCTGCTGTATAAAAAAATTAAATTAAATTTTAAAAAACCCAAATACATGTTGTTCCAGAAATTTGTTTATAAGTCCAGTTTAGATTTCAGAAACCATTGCCCACATACGCATCTTTAACTTACATGTCACCAGAAACAGAACAATTTTCCAGCTAAAAATAGTAGAAAGTAACACTTACTGCACAGAAATGTGTTATTTCTATGGCATGACCTGGAATAAACATCTTTGTATGCATTGCTTTGTCTGTATTTAAAATTATTTCTATCCTAAGTGAAATTCAAGAATCATGACCATCCTGAAAATCTTGTTGCTCCATGATGCCACACTTCTTTCCGACCAGCACTGCCCACACCTTAATGTGTGTTGGAATTGCCTGGGTATCTTGTTAAAATGCAAATTCTGGTCCAGTACATCTGGGGAGGGGCTCCCGGGTGACACCTGGGCTGCCCGCTTATGGGTGATCCATGGACCCCTGGTATTGGTTGAACTGTGTCCTCCCCAAATTCACGTGTTGGAATGCATAGTAAATGGAACCTTATTAGGAAATAGTGTTGGTACAGATGTAATTAGTTAAGATGAGGTCATTGACTGGACCCTAATCCAATCTAAATTATATCCTTATAAAAAGGTGGAATCTGGGCTTCCCTGGTGGCGCAGTGGTTGAGAATCTGCCTGCCAATGCAGGGGACACGGGTTCGAGCCCTGGTCTGGGAGGATCCCACATGCCGCGGAGCAACTAGGCCCGTGAGCCGCAACTACTGAGCCTGCGCGTCTGGAGCCTGTGCTCCGCGACAAGAGAGGCCACGATAGTGAGAGGCCCGCGCGCCGCGATGAAGAGTGGCCCCCGCTTGCCGCAACTGGAGAAAGCCCTCGCACAGAAACGAAGACCCAACACAGCCATAAATAAATAAATAAATAAAATTTAAAAAAAAAAAAAAAGGTGGAATCTGACACAGACAAGCACACGCAGAGGAAGCCACTGAAGATGGGGGTTATACACCAGCAGAAGGTGGGAGAGAGCCCGGAGCAGGTCTCTCCCGAGAGCCTGCAGAGGGAGCGGGGCCCTCAGGACACCTTGATCTTGGACTTCCAGCCTCCAGAGCTGTGAGGAAGGCAACCGAGCCTGCCGTCAGGCCCTCTGTCCCACACTCCGCCTGGCAGCCTGAGCAGACTCACGCACTGCCCTTCCCGTGGCCAGAAGTGGAGGGGTCTCACTCCAGTGCCGCAGTCAGGGTTAGGAAAATGGCCCCAAACAGACCCTGCAATCAGACAGGCCTACCTGCCACTATCTGCCCTGAGCAACTTCATAAACTCCTCAACCAGCCCGAGCTTTGATTCCTTCATTTGTATGACGGCCACAATAATCTTCGGACCCATCTCATAGGGGGTTTGCGAGGATTAAATAAAAGCATGCACGTGACCTTCCTAACTCTGCCCGCTTTTGAGAGAGTAGTTTTCAGGGCAAAACACTAGAGAAAAACTCAGCTTGCGGGGAAGCAGGGAGAAAGTGGGTGTGGATTACGCTTTCAAAGCCTTTTTTTGGGAAAAGGAAAGTCAGAGAGAAATGAGACCTGGATGGATTCACAAGGTCAAGAAAAAAGTACTTTTTTAGGCTAAGTGAGACTGAAGATTGTTTGTAGCTATCTCGTCCCCATTTTCAGAATAGCTGGAACCCAGGACACGGTCCCCAGACTGTGTCCCAGGTACCGGGCAGAGGTACAGGGCGAGGCGTGGCTACCTGGGTGCCCCCGAGCCCAGAGCTGGGACGGCAGAGGGAGAAACGGAGCAAGGTGTGGACACGGCCAGCGTGAGGAAGTCAGGAAGAGGAGGGAAGCCAGGTAGATGGATCGGGTGCCGTGGAGACCGGGGAACTCACATCCAGGTGAGAGAGGCCTGCTCCAGGAGCGGGAAGTGGGGCCCGAGGGAAAGGGCCCAGGAGCTGCGCAGCCTGAAAGGGGATCCGTGTGCTCCAGCCTCACACGGATCACGCTGAGGTTTCTCCCGTTTGCAAAGGTTCGCCACGTAACCTTGACCGGTCTCCGCCCCGGCTCTGGGTTCAGACGTGAGCTGGGCATCGGCAGACGGGGTGCAGCAGAGGCTCGGAAAGTTCTTGCACGGTTTGGACCTGCTGGCCTTCCCTCTGCCGTCCCATTCAGAGCGCGTCCAGGAGGGGCAGCTGGAGGAGGGGGCACCTGCCCAGCTGCAGCCCCAGAGCTAGCTGGCTGCCAGCCTGGGGGTGAGCCCAGTCAGGCCCAGAAGAACCAACCAGGCAAGCCCAGCTGAGGCCCAACCTGTAGGCACATGGGCTAAATGAATGCTACTGCTTTAGCCCCTGGACTTGGGTGGTTTGTTAGGTGGCGTTTCTGTGGGAACAGGAGATGGGCAGTGCCCACGGCTGCCCTGAGGCCTGCAGCCCCTCCTTGCTCGTGGGGCTGGGTTTTTAAAATTTTTTTTAACATTTGACTTTTTTTCCATCATTTTATTTATTTTGGGGGCAACACCACGTGGCATGCGGGATCTTAGTTCCCGGACCAGGGATTGAACTTGCGCCCCCTGCAGTGGAAGCGTGGAGTCTTAACCGCTGGACCGCCAGGGAAGTCCCTCGTGGGCTGGTTTTGGAGACAGCAGGGCACAGCTCATCCGAGCAGAGGAAGGGGAGCTCTGGGAGCCACGGAGATTGGAGGGCCACGACCTTGGTCACCTCGGCCAACTCGAAGGGTCCTAACCCACCGCCAGTGGGCAGCCAGTAGGTGTAAACTCTGTACCCATCGCAGTGACACTGGGGCACGCCCTAACAGGGTCCCCCAGATACCGACCAGCAGGGACCATCTGAGGCCGACATCCTCCTTCCCAGGGACAACCTTGGACAAGACAGATGAGAGTTTTGTCCTCAAGCTGCCCTGTGCCCCCAAGTCTAAAAGTATTTCATTTGGAAAGTGGAAGGAAGCTCCCTGCTCTGGAGTGGTCCAGAGACCCCCGTGCTCGCGATGCGGGATGGAGGGTCTGGCCGTGATGCAAGGTGGAAGCAGCAGGTGACTGGATCCTGCACCAACCTTTCATCGTAGGTCAGCTACACCCTTGGCTTCTTGGCCATGTTTGCCAGTGCCTGGGTCCCTCACCCCCTCCTGGGCCCCGTGGTGACAGGCAACGGCCAGAGGCAACGCCTGCAGGACGCCCAAGGCCCTACCCTCTCCTACCCATCGCCAAGCTTTACTTACAGATGCGGCGTGGGCGAGGCCAGGTCCTGTACCTGTGGGTCCCTGGAGAGCGCCCGGTCCTAAGAGGTACAGCGGGAGCCCAGGTGGGAAGGACGCCCTTGGGCTGAGGCGCCCTGGGAGGCTTTGTGAAGAAGATCTGAGAGGAGGGGCTTCGGGTGTGTAAGGACGGTGGGCGGGAGCCCAGGAGGGAGTGGGCACACCTGCAGGTCTCCAGGAGGAAGGCACCGTCTGTCCATCGCAAAGCAAGAGCCTCTCCTCTCCCGTTCACGGGAAGCCTCGTCCACACCCTGCCTGGGAGCTGGTGACGCAGGACAGACGGCGTGAGGAGCTGGGCTGGTGTCACGTGGGCCCCTGGGGCCACCTCGCAGCCCCGTGAGTGAGGTGCCAGCCTCCCCGAGACTGAGCTGCTCAGGGTGAGATGGGACCATAGCCCCCCAGGCCCCGGGGTTCCTGCGAGGAGTCGATGAGCTGGGCTGGGTGGGGGCTCAGATGGGCAGCTCAGGGACTCGGTGCTCGGGCCCCCATAGGGGCTGTCGCGATGGCTGTTATTATCAGGGGCCGAGGCAGTTGCCACGAGGACGGGCCTGGCCTGGCGCTGGCCCCAGAGAGCCCCTCCCCCCTCTGCTTGCTGGGCTCCCTCTGGCCTTTCCCTCCTTCGTGTAGCACAGTAGGTGAAATGGGGACAGGCTGGGACGATCTTGCCATGCCCTTATCTGAAACTGCTGCTCATTAAGACCATCTACAGATTTTTTTTTTTTCTATCACATTCTCAATCCAAGGAAGCCTGATGTTGTAAGATGCTCAAGGATTCTAGGAAGGGCTGCATGTTTACCTGCCAATCAATTGGTGGGTCTCCTAAGATTCAAGGGTGACAGCTCACAGAGACACGGGGGTGGGGAGACATCGCTGATATTTAACTTACCCTCCACGTAGCCTCTCAGATACACTTTACTACGTCCATCATCGGCCTCCCACTTAATAATAGAATCACGGGTAGTTACTCACAAATTGTTGTATTTTCCCTGCGTTTCAACTGAAGCCCCACAGAATGCAGCAGACCTACGGCCGTTCCCGTAGCCAACTGCTCTGAACAGGGCCTTACCTGTATTGGTTCTTTTTTATGGGTACTGTGTACACAGATGTGTGTTGTGTTTTTTCATACATTTTTGAATGTCTCTTCTATCCAGAAGTGAGTCTGAGCGTGGTGACTTCGTATTGGAACAGGTGATAATTATGCAACAAATACTGTACTGTTGTTTAGAAGGTCAACTCACAAGGTCAAGGGAGTGGAAGTCTTTTACTAAGGAGGGAAAAAATGTCAGTTATGCTGCTGTGTGCAGAGCAAGGAATCCTCTCCTCCACTGACAAAAATGCCGAGGCTGTTACTTCTTGTGTCCTGTATGCAACTTTGATGGTTTGTTGACAAATCTGAAAGAATGTGCAGCCCTTGGGAAATGCCCTTCTAAACGCTGTATGTCCTCAGAGCCTTTTCGTGACGTTTACCAGCTGTTCTTCTTCACAGTGACTATTTGAAAGACAGTTTCATGAACTCAAAGCTTTCTCGCCCCTGTGTCCCTGTCCTTTGCCCCGTGCCTGTTCCAAGAGTGATCAAAACACACGAATTCGTTCCTTCACAGGCAAGAAAGCTATGTAGATGTACCTCATCACCAACCATTCCATATTCCCCAAGCACCCTTAAACTTGTTTTCATTTTATAACTGCAAACACTCTCTCTCTCCTGCTTCAGTGTGAGCCCCTGCCCAGGACCCCGGCCCCCTGCCAGGCACTCAGTGGGCATTCGGTTGGTCTTAAGACACCAGGCAATTCTCACTCCATCCAAATGGATCCCTGACTCTTGCCTCCAAGCATATGCATTTCTTTTAGGAACATGGTTTCGTATGTCCATCCAGACTGGTTAAACATTATAAAAACGTAAGAATGAAAACAATTTTGAAATGTGAGCACTGCATACAGGCTGCCCAAGAAAGAGCAGAATTTCTTTACCATTAAATGCTGATGTCTTCTTCCAGCGTTTAACTCCTTCCCTAGAGAGGCAGAAAAAGTAGCACCCTCTTAAAATCAGGATGCTAAAATATTACTTACTTTGAGGAAATCTTACAGCTTTTAAAATTGAAAGCAAGTCGGCAAAGATAATTTATAGGTTAGAAAAAGGTAGTAATATAAAAGGGAATGTGGATGCATTTTCAAATGCATATCGATAAATTCCTTGGGCTTCTTCGAACACACAGTGGGTTGTAATAATAACAGAGAAGCTAAAGGCAGGAGATGAGCTTTAAGTTTTCGCTGGGAATCTGATGGCGGGAAGGGGTTTATAGTCCAACTGGGGCTCTCCAGGTGGGCGGCGCCTTGCTATCTGAGGGCCCTTTTGTATTTTACTACTGGCTTTATCTCACTGCAGAATCTCTGGTAGTTCACCTCGGATAATGTGACTGAACGTAATTTGGCATGATAAATAGGATGGAAAGCGTATCCTCAGGCCTGTGTAACAGAGTCGTCTTGGAATTGATTAAATTGATGCAATGTTCTGGCCCATTCCAAGTCTTCCTGGTAATACCTGTACTGCCTACTGCCAGTTCTGGGAGGAGACCTCAAGGAACATTCATGAAAGGGGAGGTCCCATCTTCTTTCCTTTTTTTAATATTATTATTATTTTTTAAATTGAAGTATAGTTAATTTACAATGTTGCATTAGCTTCAAGTGTACAGCAAAGCGATTTAGTTATCCATATATATACATCCGTATATATATATATTCATTCTTTTTCAGATTTTTTTCCAATACCTGTCTTCTTTCTTGACTGTTCATCTTCTCCCCTGAGGGAAGCACCACAGTCCTGGATGGCCAATGAGTTAAGACAACAAAACCTTGAGAACTGTACAGCCTGAAAATAAAGGAGCCATGGCACAGCTTCCATACTGCCTGAGCCTCACACAGATGGATGTCAATCAGCCTACACTGATCAACTTGGCAAGCAAGAAGCAAGCATATCTGCCAGGTTAAAAACTTTGGAACATTGGTAGAAAGGGTATCTATTCAAAGTGTGCGTATAGGCTGTTGGTACATGGAGTCACTATTTCACTCCTAACTCTTCATTTAGTTATGGCTAAGGAGCAGTATTTTGTGTATCTGTTTTTTAATTTCATTTTTCTAATAATTTGTCTTCATTTTTGTGATGTTACAAAATATTGGTTCATGATGCTTTTAGTAGATTTTTAAAAGCAGTCCTTTTCCAAAGACAGAGAAGCTTTGCCCTGGAGAGGATGATGCCAGAGCATGCCTGGGAGGAACCCAGGTCTCTGAAAACGACCTCAAGGGGTAGACCAGAACTCTGGACAGCTCACCAGGAATTACAAAAGGGAACGAAAGCAAATCTCTATATTAAAAGCAATAGTAATACAGATGGTTTATGTGTATGTGTATATGCAGTAAATGTATAATGATTCATGGACAGAGCGTGACTGGGAAGAGGCCTCACCTGTATTGGTTCTTTTTTATGGGTACTGTTGTACACAGATGTGTACTATGCTTTTTCAGATATTTTGAATGTCTCTGATATTGTATTAAATTTATAAATTGAATTTAACATAGAACTAAAAGTAACGTATTTTAAGATATTAATATAGTGAATAACGGCTGATGCATAATGTAACAATTGCTTGCAAGTATTTTGCATTTGCAAAAAAATGGACTTTCTAAATTCATATTATTAATAATTTATATTCTGCTTTAATCCAAAATTGCTTGAAATGTACTATGTGTTAGTGTACTATCGATAGAGCATATAAAGAGCTGATTTCGTAATGAAGATTCTAAACTTAACTCAATTATTATTTTTTTTATCATATTTTATTTGTTATTCTTTACTGGACTTTTTAATAAAATACCAACGGTTTTTCAGGCTAAATGATTAAATTTAAATAAGTTTCAGAGCCCAAATCAATCATTTTTTTAATTCTAGGTTTTATCAAAAGCTAGTTGTTACCATCAAAGTCCTTTCATGGCTCCCAAGAATCGTGACATGTAGCATGGCCACCAGCTTAATTCAGGCTCGTCGCAAAGACACGCACAACACTGTCTTTTCCGTGTGGGACCCATTCATTATTCGAGCTGTCGATCTTTTTTAAAGTCTGATTTACCAAACCTTCTCTTGGAAACCTGCTGTCACTCCAGGCCCAGTGATGACAGTGATACCGGTGTCAGAGCAGCCACGCTTAGCTTGAGATTTCTGTTACTGAAAATCACAATGAATTCATACCGCCCCCTCCCTGAGTGTTTGATACATATGCCCGCTCCATCTCTACGTGTACACAGATGGGCACACACACACATATTATAATCTGCACTTATAGACCCATGTGGGGAAAATGCCACCAACAGAATGATGTAGAACCAGACAAACAGGATTTTGAATAACTGCGCAGAGGCTGCCTTTTTAAAGAAGGAACCAATGGCCTTGGGAACCTAGATCTGCACACACAGCCCTGGCCTGAGTTCACACGGAGAATCAACAGAAGAAGAAATAACAGCGATTTCCTTTGTTCGGCCCCAGGGTCCGAAAAAGAAACATATTTAACTGCACCGCTTCTGGGAACATGAGAAGCAAATGTTCTGATAGGGGCTGGCCTGTGACTTTGATGCTTTACCAATAACGCATGTAATTACCTACTGGGGAGACTGGGAGGTGTGGATTCTTAAGGATATGGCTGAGGAATAAGGGAAGCAGAGCAGCATGGGGGGGGGGGGGGTTTACCGCATCAGAGAGCACAGCCCACACCTCCCTGTGGGACGGCCTCCCGGTGCCCTGAGATACCGGCTCCCTCCCTGGAGAAGCCAGACTAGACAAGGCAGTCTTCTTTCAAAGAGGCTCTCAGAGGGAACTGGGGAACTTCACTGGCCTCCTGGTAGTCAGGTTGGTCCAACAGGGAGGGATTGAGGGACCCCAAAGTCCAGTGCAACTCCCATTTCTGTCCACACCTCAAACCACTTAGGACAATCGTGTGTTTGCCCAAGTCCCAGGTGCTGTCTTACAAAACCATCACCAGCATCCCTGCTTCGTCCAGCCAAATACCTGAACTCTCTCTTCTCTCTACGGAATACAGATCAGCAGACATTATCTGCCTCTGGAATTCATGTGTTAATGCGCCAGTCTTGCTTACGGCTGTGAATATCTCCAGAAGAGACTTTTCTTTTTCTTTCTTTTCTTTTCTATACCCCTGTGATTGCAAGCCTAACTCCCGTCATTCAATTTATTTTCACTCAATAAATAAATAAATTTCACCCACAAATAAATAAAATTTTGAAAGCCTTTTGCACCACAGCCGTGGCGCTAGGGTGAGCTATTGAAGGGATGTATGGGTGAGTCACTCACATGAATCTTAACCCTCTTCTGGTACCACTACCTCTTGCATCAGAGGAAGAGAATTCTAACGCTGCTTCTCTGAAGCTCATGCCTCAACCGCGCTCCTGAGCCTGTCTCTGCCGTTGCCCTTTCCTGCCCCTGGCTCCTGGCTCAGCCCCCCTCTCTATCCCTGGTCCCACCATCGCTCGGGCGAGGTCAGGGTCCACGCGGATGCCTCCTGGTCTCTTGGCCCCCTCATCTCCCCAGCTCCCATGATCTTTCCCTGTGTCCCCCCATCCTCCCCAGGCACACGCGGGGTCTTGTCCTCCCAACATTCACGTCCAAGTCTCGAGAGTACGCATCCCACAGCCCCTTCAGGCATCCCCACTGCTCCTCCACCCAGAGCTGCTCAGGTACCAACTCCTTTACTTTCTCCAAACCATCAGTCCCCTGCTTTCTTATGATGACAAACTGCTGTTTAAACAGCATCCATACCCCGGCCTGCACACACCCCCCCCCAACTCCCCCCATGCTCGCCTGGACCAGCTCAGCTCCCTGCTTTATCCGCTGCAGGGCTCTCCCTCCCAGGGAGCAGCCCAGCAGCTCAGAAAAGGTGACTCAGGATCCCCCTGCCTGGTGGTGGTCCTGCCCCGTTTCTCTGGTCAACTCCTTCTCCCACTTGCTTCGCGGACCACTTCATCCTTTCTGCACTTTCCTCAAACTTCCAACCACTCCGCCCCCAACTTACCCCTACTCAGCAGACCTCAGTCCCTAATTCTCAGAGAAGACAGATGTCATCAGACAGAAACCCCATCAAATCCCCTCACCATCCCTATAACTATTTATACCTTCCCCCGCATCCCCACAATAACCCTACACTAGTATTTCTCTCCCTGTTCTTGTGTGTTTGACTACTTCCTCGAAATGTGAACCTTTCCATCAGCATCTTAACAGACTAAAATCCCCCCATTTTGAAAGGGCTCTCCCCCCTCTGAACCCCGTGTGCGTCTCTAGCTTCTGCCTCCCCCTCCGCTGAGCACAAAGCTGCCCTTACGTCTCCCCCGGCTCCGTCCTCGGCTGGCTTCCTCCATCACCCCCAAAACAGCTCGGGCAAAGGGCACTGTGAAACCCAATCGTCACATTTTAGTCCCTGAGTTACTTCCAAACAGTTGCCCTTTCTGCTGTTTCTAAAATATGTGGAAGGGCAAAGTACCTAGAATAGCTAAAACAACCTTGAAAAGAAAAAGATGGAGGGCCCACAGTACCTGATTTTGAGACTTAGACAGTTACAGTTATCAAGACAGCCTGGTATTGATGGAAAGGTGGAAAATTGATCATGGAACAAAATAGAGTCTAGAAATAGACTCAGGCCTATATGGTCAATTGATTTTCAACAAAAACGCAAAAGCAATTCAGTGGGAAAAGTATAGCTTTTTCAACAAATGGTCCTGAAACAAATGGTCCGGTACATATTTTTTTTAAACCCTTGATTCATATCTCACACTATATACAAAACTTAATTCAAATTGGATCACTGACCTAAAGGTAAAATCTGAATATATAAAACTTAACTAGATAGATAAAACTTCCATAAGAACACACAGGAGAAAAGCATTGCCACCTTGTATTGGGCAAATTTCATAGATACAACAACAACAAGCATAATTCACAAAAGAAAAAATTGATAAATTGGATTTCATCAAAATTCAGTTCTTCTCTTTGAAAGGCACTGTAAAGAGAATGAAAAGAAAAGCCCACTGGCTGGGAGAAAATGTTTGCAAATCACATACTTGATAAAGGACTTTTGTCTAGAATGTATAAAGAACTCTCAAATGCAATAATATGAAAACAAACAATCCAATAAAAAAATGGCAAAATATTTGTATAGATACTTCACGAAAGAAGATATACAGATGGCAAATATGCACATGAAAAAATACTCCACATCCTTAGTCACTAAGGAAATGCAAATTAAAACTTCTCTAAGATACCACCACACACATGTCAGAACTGCAAGAATTGAAAAACTGGCCACACCAAGTGTTCTTTAGAAGGGCAGAGCAACTGGAACTTTCATTCATGGCTGGCGGGGATGGAAAATGGTGCAGCGATGGCAGAAAATAGTTGGGCAGTTTCCTAAAAAGTTGAACAATCTGCCACATGGCCCAACATTCAATTAGGAGGTGTTACCACAGGGGAAAAGAAAGCACAGGCCCACACCCAGACTTGTGCGTGAATGCTTGTACGTGTCATAGTCCCAAACTGGACACAAGCTAAATGGTCATTCACAGGTGACTGGACAAACAAGGGAATGGCACCAAGCAACACAAAGGCACGAACCAGTGACACACCCAAAGGCTAGGATGAATCCCAACACGGCTGTGGGCGCAAAAAGAGTTCACACCGTGTGATTCCTTTTATATAAAGTCTTTGAAAATGCAGTGTAATCTATAGTGATAGGGAGTAGATCCATGCACAGATCAAACTGTACACTTCAAATTCACGTGCAATGTATTGTATGTCCATTATACCTCAGTAGAAAAAAAGCAAAGGCAAAACAAAAATGGAGACCATTTCACTCACAATATTGTTAGTTTAAGATAAATAAGTACTAGGGAGGTAGTGCACAACACGTACAACAGCAAATACAATTAACACTGCTGTATGTTATATATGAAAGTTGTTAAGAGAATAAATCCTGAGTTCCCATCACAAGGAAAAAATAGTTTTTCTTTTCCTTTTATTTCGTATCTATACGAGATGATGGATGTTCCCTGAACTTATTGTGGTCACCATGTCATGACGTCCGCAAGTTAAATCGTCATGCTGTGCACCGTAAACTTATGTAGTGTTGTATGTCAATTATACCTCAATAAAACTGGAAGGAAAACGTAGAAAAATAATCATTTTAAAAGCCCACATTTTTCTTTTAATCACAATGGATCCTTACAAGAGTGACGAGAATCCCAGAACGAGTATGGGTTGTTCCATTATCCACTGCTCTTAAGAGGAATGGGGCACCAGAAACAGCAAGGACTCTCTGAGCCGTGTTTTCCGACCCATAACATGAGAAGAGCAACACCTACCTACAGGATTACCCGGATGGGCCCAACGTCATCACAAAGGTCCTTATAAGGAAAAGAGGGAGGCAGGAGAGCCAGAGAAGGAGAAGTGAGGGTGAAAGAAGAGGTCGGAGTGAGGTGATGGCTGGCTTTGAAGATGCAGGAAGGGGCCACCAGCCAAGGAATGCAGGCAGCACCTCGAAGCTGGAAGAAGCAAAGAAATGGACTCTCTCCAAGGGCCTCCAGAAGGAAGGAAGTGCTGCTGTAAACTCCTTTACTGGGCTAAATTCAATGTGCTGACAAGACAGTATGCCTGATTCCATGCACAACCCACTTAAAAATAACAGCATATTAATACCACTGACACGGGTCACAGACTAGTTGGTATCAGATCTACTAAAACCATCAGTAAAAATGTAGTCGTCCATATAAAACTGCTGCATTGGACGGCAAATGTCACTGAGCCAGCCCCAGGATGCTCTGTCCTCCTGTGCGGGGCCATAAGCTGTGACCCTGCAGGTACAAAGTGTCAGGCATAGGATCCTGAGGGGCCACGCGGGCCACAGAGCTGGCTCGTTTTGCCCTCCGTGTGGCAACTCAGGTTGTTGACGTTTTTAAACCCCATCTTCTCTGGTGCTTCCAGCCTTTCCTGAAAGCACAGGCGACAGCACCAACATGGGTGTCAGTACACGACATGAGGAGAAGTGAGACATCCCTCCTAGAAATACAACCAGACGAAGACGCCCTTGAAAACTGCACTTTGAAAATGAACACAGACTGGTCCAGAGCAGAGACATCCAAAGTCGCCTTACATATATGATGGACTCCTAGGCCTGGAGAACTCGTGTACAGCCAGACAAGGACCTCAGTTAACATGGACACTAAGGAACCAGCCAAAGCGTTTTGGCCAGCAAGGCAAACGTGGCAAGAACGCAAACCTGGGGGCAGGTGCATGTGCACGTGGAGGGGGACGCATGTCTCAGTGACAGTAACTAACACCTGTGGAGGTGACAACTAGTTATCACTCGAAGCACTCTTTCTGTGTCAGCTGAATCTTCCCAACAACTCCAGGAGGTAGTTCTGTCTTTAACCGTGTCCATTCGACAGAAGGGTAAACTGAGGACTGGTGGATGAAGGCGGCAGAGGCAGGAGGCCGGGCCCTTGACCACGGCCCCGTCCAGCCTCTCAGCCCCTCCCTCCCGCCCACAGGCTCGCAGAGCCACCCTCCCAGTTCAGAACCAGCTTCTAAAGCCCCTCGGTCAGCGTCAGGCAGGAGGGTGTGTAACCAGGTGGCTGGTGTCTTCCTCCGTCCTGTATGCTTGGCCAGCCTGAGGCCACACCTGAGATGGGGGGCAGTGCCTCCGAGCCGACAAATCAGGTTTCCGACACCTGCGACGCTAGAATTTGCATCACTTGTTCTCAATCCGGACCACTGGGGGAGCTTTTGAAAAATACCAATTAAATCAGAGTCTCTGACCAAGGAAGCTTCTAGAGACGCTTTAAACAGGACTAACCAGTCCAACAATGGCCGGTCATGTGAATGATACCTTTGTAGACTATGCAGCCTTGGCCAAGCCAACACAGACCAAGAGAACTATCCAAACAACTCAGAGAATCACGAAAAGTAATAAATGTTTAGTGTTCTAAAATCAATCAATCAATCAATCAATCAATCAATCAATCAATCAGACTCTCTGAGAAACCCAAGCACTGGTATTTCTTAAAGCTCCCCGCGTTGCTCTGCAGGGATCCAGGGCTCAGGAACGTGGGCCAGCCTGAGATTACAGGGGGCCCAGCAGCTGCCAGTCAGGGCCCTCCAGAGACGCAGAAACAACAGACGCTGGATAGGGGCCTATTAGGAGGGATTGGTTCACACAGTCACGGAGGCTGACAAGGCCACGAGCTGCAGCGTGAATCTGGCGGCTGGAGACCCAGGAGGCCTGAAGGCCTAGTCCGAGTCCGAAGGCGAGAGCAGACCGCTGTCCAGCTGGAGGACAGGCAGGCAGAGGGGGCAAAGTCTCCTCGCCCTGCCTTGCTGTCTATTCAGGCCTTGGCGGATTGGATGAGGCCGCCGCGTCGGGAGGGATCGTCTGCTTTACTGAGTCCACCAACGCAAACGTCCATGTCATCCAGGAACGCCCTCCCAGAAACACCCAGAAAAATGTTTCACCAAGTACCCGGGCACCTCGTGGCCCAGACTAGTGGACACACAGAGCTCATCACCGCACAGCCCTGCCCACACAGTGTCTTCCTTCCCCGAGTCTCAAAGGTCTGCACGTACAACCCTAACGGGCTACATCATCAGTTCCGCTTCTCGGGCATCGTCCGTCAAGATGAATGGTCTCCATGCCTTTCCAATGACACAGCCCAATAAGGAAAAAATGTTAAAACTCTGAACGTCCCTATACACATTTACTTATTAGTTTATAAATAATATTCAGGTTCTATTAGATGAGGAGATATATACATACATTCTGACATACATACATATGCACATATATGTACATACGTGTACGTATATGTATGTTTATGTATACGTGTGTGTACACACACACACACACACACACACACACACTCTGATACCGTCTACCCACCCCAAGAGGAGTACCCACCACTCCCGCTCTGGAGATGACAGGTGTAGACGCCGCAAAGTCTCTTTGATGTCAGGCTTCTGTGTGTTCGTTCTCTTCAGCTAGACTTACCACTGACCTTAAGCTTCTCTGTGGTGCCGGCATGAGGCCGGGTGCGCGGAGCACGTGGGTGACACGGTACTGAGAAGCCACCGAGGGCAGGCAGGTGACATCCCCATCACTAAAGGGGCCATCTCACCGTCGCCCCCTGTGGACGCTGTTGGAAGCACGTTGGTGCTTGCACTGAGACCTCTAGCTGTCACCTGCCTCGCTGGACGTGCTCCCAGGACGCTGCGGGCAGCGTGGCTGTGGCCCCGAGGCCCAGCTGGTGCCGCCTGCACTCCAGAGTCCCACGTGCCAAGAGGCCACGGAATCTGGGGCTGCAGGGCCCCTCCCCAGGCCTGCGAGGGGAGCTAGCAATCTGGTCACTTTGGATTCCTTTTCTTAAAGAGCTTCCTCCTAACCGTATTCTGTTCAGGCCTCATCATACCCGAAACCACACCCGCCAACACCCTGCCCTGGTCCGTGGGTGGGTGTGAAAGCCTGCTATCTTTCGGTTATTTTTTCAGTACATCTCATGTTATATATTGTCTTGTGTTTATGCATCCACCTTTTAAAAGATGAATAAGTTCTTTAAACACTTTGGGAGAGTAGATAAACTTTCTTCTGAATATAACCTCTTCAATAAAGCCCCCTACGGCTCCTACCTCCTGAAGTCTGTCCCCTTAACAAAATTATTGTCACCGAGCCAGTATTTGGTCAATGGTGTTGAAAAGCAGGTTTCACTGTTCTTAGACAAAAGTCCCGTTTCACAGCAGAGTTCCAAAAGCTTCCCACAGGCTGCAGTAAGGATGCCAAAGAAAAGCAAATTTTTCAGCAACAGCCAATATAGAGAAGAGGGAGGAAAAAACTCAACAGCCCACCTGAGACATGAACAAAGGAAATGAAGATAGTCCCAGTGAAAGAAAATACAATGGCCCTGAAACACTCAGAGTTCACTCCAGAGAAATGTCAGTTGCAACTGTACCGAGACAGCGTTTTCCACCACGAGATGAGCAAAGGGGGAAAGGAGTCTGGCGACACCGTGTTAGCGAGGGGTCGGGAAGCAGGCAGTCTCTGGGGGGGTGCACATGGGGACAACGTCCATGGAGGACAAGTTGGCAAGAGCCCAAAATTTGTGATGCCCATAACATTTTGTTTTAGCCAATCCATTTCAAGAAATTTGTTTACTAGATACATGCATGTGTCAAATAGCTTAGGTTCACAGTTATTCACTGAAACATGGAAATAACCTGATGCTCGTCACCAGGGAACTGGTTTATATAATATGCCACAACCATAGAACAGAATACTACACAGCCATTAAAGAGAATGAAGAAGGGTGGAAACAACACAAATGTCCACTGACAGACAAATGGATAAACCCAGTGCGGTATATACATACAATGGAATATTATTCAGCCATGAAAAGGAAATGAAATCCTGATATATGCTATACCACGGATAAACCTTGAGGATATTATGCTAAGTGAAATAAGCCAGACACAAAAGGATAACATTTATATGATTCTACTCATTCTGAGGTAGTTAAAATAGTCAAATTCTTAGACAGAGAAAGTAGAATGGTGGTTACCAGGGGCTGGGGGTAGAGGGAGTTATTATTTAATGGGTACAAATTTTCAGCTGGGATGATGAAAAAGTTGTAGAAATAAATGGTGGTATGGTTACACAACAGTGTGAATGTATGTAATTCCACAGGACCGTACACTTAAAAACGGAAAATTTCATGTTATGTATGTTTTACCACAATAAAAATAAAAGAGTGAAGAAGTGTTTTATGTACTGATATGAAATATATCATTAATACATCATATATCATAATATGTCAAACATACCATAATATATCATCTCTGAAATATGTCATTAAGTAAAAATAAAGGATCCAGAATACTATGTATACTATGGCCATACTTGTGTAAAAAGTAGAGGGGGATAGAAGAAAACATATTTCCTTATACAGACGCAGACCTTCTCTGAAGCATATGGAAAAACTGGTAATACCAGCCCCTCCCAGAGGGGCAGCTGGGTGACCTGGAAGGGTTAGTGGGGTGAAAGGCTGGAGGAGAGAGGAGATTACTTTTCAGCAGATGCTGTTTCATAACCCTCTAATTTTACAGCATGTAAATAAATTATATATTTTTAAAAATTAAAATTAAAAATTTTAAATTAACATAATTTAAAAAAATTTTAATAGAGTTTTTCTTGCTGTCCTAAAAACTGCCATCTTTCCCACTGTGAAAATCCATGTTTTAAATAATCAGTTTATTAAAAATAGATTTTTAGTAAACTAGTGGGATATATCTTTACGTTCAATTAGCAATTAAACTATCAGGAACACTAAATTTTTAATATAAAACCACTTGAATAAAAATATTAACAAAGGATGTTGTTTTCTATCATGTGTCTAATTCATACATTGCTTTCAGTCCAACTACTTGGGCTAAATCTTTCTCACCCCTCATAATCTGTCCTCATATATCAGACACCAATGGAAATTCCAGAAGCACCTTTTCCAAAGAAATAATCAAGGATGAACTATTTGAAAGTGAAGGCCCCGCCCTCCTTCCGGTCCACGCTGGCATCCCCTGGTCCCACTGTGGCTCCACTGGTGCCCATGACCCTGCTGGCTGGCATCTTCCCTCCAGCAGCCGCGGATGCCCACTTTACTAAGCCCATCATTCCACAACTTAAACAAAGTGCCGCTGACTAGATTATGGCAGATATCATACTCATCAAATCCTGATAATACTATCTCTTGTTGCCTTTAGAAGAGGCTACTGACTCCTAAACTTCTGATTAGAGTTCCACTAAAAAGTATAGTTTTTACAAGAAACTCTATCATCAGTCAACATTCTTTGAAAATTCTTTCACTTTTCTCATTTTTTAACAGGAAAAAAAAGTCTTAGGTCATTTTCTAAAGGAATTTTCCCTCTTTTCCTTTTCTTCTTTAAAAAACAGGTTCTCACTGCTGATGGCATTTTGACTTTTCTTGATTATTATCCTCATATCTTAACTTATAGCTTGCAGTGTAGCTTTGAAGATTGGCCGATTTGAAATTAAAATTTGTAACAGCTGTTATTTATTGCGGGGGGGGGAAAACCGTTTATACTTTAGATCATCAAAATACCAAGATTTCCAAGTCCAGAGCTTTTACCTCCCAATTTGTCAACATTTAATTGCATAACCAAATTCTTACTGGTCAAATCATGTCTTTTAGGGGGAAAAATGCCTCATTCAGTGGCTGATTGCCTAAGTTGGCTGAAGACAAACATTGTTGGAAGAATGACTTGTTTGGGCAGATTCCCAGAGCTAATAGTGATTAATATAATATTTAATGTTAGAAGTGCTTAAACTTTACTCCAGAGAATATATTCCCACAATCAGAGGAACCGCTGATTTTCACATTATTCCAGCTATCCTTCATCCCACAAAAAACACGGGTATCTTAGAGATAATGTGGTTCCTCATTTTCAAGTGACATACATATTCAAGAGCTAGACAGTAAAAATTCTTCTTTTCTTTTTTTTTTTTTCTGAGGTTGGACACCAGCTTTGCCCCTTATTCAGTGTGTCCTCCGAAAGGTGATGTAACTTCTCCATGTCTCACTTTACTAACTTCCAACATAAAAGCAACAACAGCTCCAAATACCATAAATACATCAATGTCCGGTTCACAGTCAGCACTCATTAATGTTATTTCCCTTTCTTTAAAAAAAAAAAATCAATGACATGTTTTTATGCTAAGAATTAAGTGTATCCCACTACAGTTCTCAAAATTGTAACCAACACAGTCAGAAATTTTGTTAGTTTCTCCACTCCTTAGCTTGTGAAACACTATCAAATGCTTCTACCCGGCTGTAACACAGGTGAGACGGAATTAGTTATCTCTGATGGGAAATTAAGCGAAGTACCGAGCTAGAATTCCTTTTAATGATCTCTCTGATCTGAGATAGGAAATAAAGGTCCATCGTTTGGATCTTGGACAGAAATGTTTTCAAAGGGAAAACTGTATATACATCTCATGCTGGTGGTATGGGTACACTCAGCTTATAAACCAAAACATTCTTATTTAACTACAGATCATAATATGCATTTCAGATCGTAATATGCATTTTTCCGAAGATTTGCCTAATTGGAAGCTTTTGAGAAATGTTTGTGTGGATTTCTCTTTTTCCTTTCAAAATAGATAAATAAATACATAATTAGAAAGGAAAAAAGTTTCTAAAACACCACATTTACTACCTAAATAGAGACACTACAAGGAAACCTGATACATAAGATCCCAAGATGATAAATTCTATAAACTAAGAGACCTACTTTCACTAGCCAGATTCAGTTGTAGGTTCCATTTAGTTTGATCCCCTTGTTCATTTAAAGCATAAATCCAAAATACCAAAATTCTAAACTTTGCAAAATTTCCTGCACCGTGTAAAGTGACCAAGAGTTGTCCTTCGCTTTGTATGTGCTGTAATTCACTGCACAAGGAGATCCTTCCGTGTTTCCAGTCAAAGGAAATTACAGGCGTTTGATCTGGGGATGCGTCCTGGGATGCTCTCCTTGAGGTGTGATGTAATAACAACAAAAACCGCTTACCCGGCCTGATGGTTTCTCAAGGCTGAGATCTCACAGCCAAGACATGGAAGCCAAGAGCACGTGGAGACAGCTTTATTTTTACAAAGGCATGAAACAAAAGAATCAGTTAAGGAAAACTGAGAAATTCTCTCCTCTAAACCTTTTCCTGGAGAGACGTTCCCAACCTTGTGCACGGACACAGGGAGGAAGCAGCATTGCTGACTATGACAGACTCACGGGGACACCAGGAGACTCACGAATAAAAGGCAAAGGGATGGATACCTGACCAGCATCTGCGATTCTCAGAGGTGACCCATCCCATTTTAGGCTGCCTTTCAGAAAGAGCAGAATTCCAGAACACAACGGGACCTCAGAAATCATCTCATCAAGTCCCTCCTCTTACAGATAACAACTCCCGGGGAATTTCGCTTTTTGCTAAAATTTGTGAATTTGTATTAGAGATGATATTTGTACCCAGGTCTCCCCACCTTCCTCTAATGCTCATTCCTCCATGCCTTGGCTGTCCAGATGAAATGCCCAGTTGCCCTGATCTTCATTTCACAAAGGCTTGCTGCTCAAACATACATTTCACTTGCTTCAAGTTCAGCAGATATTTTCCTTACAAATAGGATATACAGAACTGGTCCCTGGGCCAGCCCCAAATACCTAACACAAGCACAAGAAACAGTGGTGTGCTAAAAATCACCTGCAAACCTAACTCCCTACAACAGAATTGACTGTGCCAACTCCAAGTGCCAGGACCGATGGAATCAGAGACTCTATTCTCCCTGCAGTGGACCCTCCAGCTCCAAATCACTGCTGATCATCATGGGGGAGGGGGGTCTGGGCCCCAGTGGGTGAGGAGTACAGAGCTCAGGAGTGGGGAGCACAGAGCTTCCAGGGGTATAACCCCAGGGGACACGTCTGTATCCCAGAGCTGGCTTCCTAGCCGCCATGTTTATTTTCTTCCCTTGGTCTCAGGGTAAGGACCAGTTGCCGGTGCTCTATCCTGTCACCACCTAGGGTGTGGACCACTTTTTTTCCCCTCTCTGCCCTGCTGTGGCCATCCACACAGTCTCCGGCTCTTATGTTGCCTACATATCCTTCTGTCCTTGAAATGAATACTCAGGCAGTCTTTTTATGGCTTTCCAAGGATTTATGAACTCTATGCATGATGAGACAGTAGAAATGGCTCTCTCTTCTGCTCCTTCAGCCCAGTCCCTCCTTTATTTCCATCAAATCCTGATGGAGCTCCCAGGAGCATAAAGGCTTCGAATCCTGTGGCCAGATTCACCCTGGTTTAAGCTCATCTGAGATAGGATTTCTTGAGCATCCTCACTGGAAAAGCAGGAAAGGGCCAGGTTAAGGGGCTGGGGTGATGGGAACTTGAAGGAGATCCGCATCTGGGAAGCCACAGCGAGGAAAGAGGATGCATCGCACCCCAATGTTCATAGCAGCACAAAGTTCACAGCAGTCAAGACACGGAAGCAACTTAAATGTCCATCAGCAGAGGAATGGGTAAGGAAGATGTGGTACATATATACACGATGGAATACGACTCAGCCGTAAAAAGAATGAAATAATGCCATTTGCAGCCACATGGATGGGCCTAGAGATTATCAGACTAAGTGAAGTAAGTCAGACAAAGACAGATACCATACGATATCACTTATATGTGAAATCTAAGAAAATGATACAAATGAACTTGTTTACAAAACAGAAACAGACTCACAGACTTAGAAAACAAACTTACAGTTACCAAAGGGGAAACATGGTGGGGAGGGATAAATTAGGAGTTTGGGATTGACACATACACACTACTGTATATAAAATAGATAATCAACAAGGACCTACTGTATAGCACAGGGAACTCTACTCAATACTCTGTAATAACCTATATGGGAAAAAAAACCTGAAAGAGATATATATATAATATATATATATATCTTATATATCTTATAATATATATCTTAATATATCTTATTTTATATATATATATATCTATATCTGGATCACTTTGCTGTACACCTGAAACTAACACAACATTGTAAGTCAACTAGACTCCAATATAAAATAAAAATTTTTTAAACATAAAGAAAATAAAGAAAAAACAAAGAGGATGCAATTCCCTGGCTGTTGAGCCCCCTCGAGCAGCTGTTCCTCGTGTCTGGAGCACACCTACCAGCGTGTACACGACAGAGCCTTGAACTGTGCTTTCTTATTTTCACATCTGTTTACCCTGAACTAGAGTACCAGCTGCTTGAGGAGAAAGCCCATGACATGTCTTCTCATGCCCTGCAGCCTGAGAAGATCGTGAATGACTGATAAATACTCCCTGAAAGCCTGGGAACGTCCAGGCCACTTCAAGGTCATGACCTTCTCCAGTGGTGCAGAGGAATGAAGGGTACTTCACTGGGCCAAAACTTGGGGAAGTCACGGACAGCCATGAACAGCAGTTCCTCCGCACTCCTCATACAACAGTGTTGGCTTCTTTTCTCCTAAGTTGAGGGGAGTGCCTCTGAGGGGAGATCTTAATTAAAGGTGTTCTAGAAGCAGCCGTTGAACAGACCAACCCACCTCCTGGACCTGTGCCAGCCGATAGGCACAACTGACCAGGGAGACAAATGTCTGGCTCGAATCAGAAGGGGAAATGTAGAGTTCTGCCCTTCAGGAACTTGCACTAACTTTCAAGGCTGACTTTTCGAACTCCAGGCACTGGCCTCCAGCCCCTCACCGATTGAGCATGCACTGCTCTGAGGAGGACACATTCCTTTTGGGCTGGGATAATGATAGCTGGTTCACACATGAACCTGTCTCTGAAACCACCCATCGTGGAAAGCTGCTGGATCTAGCCAGGACACGGAAGCAACCTAAGTGCCCATCGACAGATGAATGGATAAAGAAGATGTGGCACATATATACAATGGAATATTACTCAGCCATAAAAAGAAACAAAATTGAGTTATTTGTAGTGAGGTGGATGGACCTAGAGTGTGTCATACAGAGTGAAGTAAGTCAGAAAGAGAAAAACAAATACCGTATGCTAACACATATATACGGAATCTAAAAAAAAAATGGTTCTGATGAACCTAGGGGCAGGACAGGAATAAAGATGCAGACGTAGAGAATGGACTTGAGGACACGGGGAGGGGGAAGGGTAAGGTGGGATGAAGTGAGACAGTGGCATGGACATATATACACTACCAAATGGAAAATAGATAGCTAGTGGGAAGCAGCCGCATAGCACAGGGAGATCAGCTCGGTGCTTTGTGATCACCTAGAGGGGTGGGATAGGGAGGGAGGGAGGGAGACGCAAGAGGGAGGAGATATGGGGATGTATGTATATGTATAGCTGATTCACTTTGTTTTAAAGCAGAAACTAACACAGTATTGTGAAGCAATTATACTCCAATAAAGATGTTAAAAAAAAAAAACAAAAAAAAAAACACGAAAGCTGCTGGATCCCATCCAAAGAGCACATTTTGAAAGCTTTTGGTATTCCTGGAAAAAGCTTCCAGGGGCTTCCCTGGTGGCGCAGTGGTTGAGAATCTGCCTGCCAGGGCAGGGGACACGGGTTCGAGCCCTGGTCTGGGAGGATCCCACATGCCGCGGAACGGCTGGGCCCGTGAGCCACAACTACTGAGCCTGCGCGTCCGGAGCCTGTGCTCCGCAACGGGAGAGGCCGCGACAGTGAGAGGCCCGCGCACCGCGATGACGAGTGGCCCCCGCTCGCCGCAACTGGAGAAAGTCCTCGCACAGAAACGAAGACTCAACGCAGCCAAAAATAAATAAATAAATAAATAAATAAATAAATAAATAAAAAGCTTCCCCAAGTGTATGGGATACACATTCTTCCATACGGATACTTCAGAATAGAGTCCAGGGCCTCACGATTAGAAGTAAATAGGACAGCCCTCAAAAGTCACAACTCAAGCAAGTGCGGTGAAGACATAAAAAACAACCCACAACTCAGGATGGTGAGGGGCGGCTTCCCTGGGACTGTGATAGAAACAGATTCGTCACAATGGACAGAGTTTCCATTCAACTTACCAAAAAGAGCCAAGAAATGACGTAGTAAGACTCTTTTAGCAAATGACAAGCTATTCCATGCAAAAAAGTGGACACCCACGCTCTACCTTTTCTGACGGCAAAATATGAAGTAATGAAGGAAATCGAGGAGACAAACAAAAGTCCTTTGAGACCCTGATGTTTGGTGAATACTGAAACCTTTATTGCAGGAAACTCTGGAAGCTTCTCGGGCTACCTTGAAACCTAGCCTGGATTCCTGCCTTCACAAAGCAGGTTCTGTGGAGTGCAGCCAAGGGCCAGGCACTGGCTACAAGACCTGCAGGCTTCCCTCTGGTCCCTGATAGTCTATGACCACAGCATTTTCATAATTTGAGTCTTTGCAATACATTCCAATTATAACCTTGTAAGTTGTTCAGTGCCTCAGAGAAAACCTTCAAATTCTTCTGGCTACCTTCCACAGTCTGAAACACGATGCTGAGCATATCTTGCTAGAAATAAGCATGGAAAATGCCATTCAGATGGAAGGTTGCCCTAGCTTTTATCTTCATGGCTCTGAGGGTTGTAAAATCTGCACTTCCCTCTCCTTTCAGTATTGTGATTTCATTTCCAATGGATTTATCATGCTACCCAGGCAGTGCACGTGACTCAAATCACTCCACGGCACTAAAAAAGGCAGAGAGACAGGTCATACCTAGCTGGAAATGGGGGTCATCATCAGCTTTGTCTGCCCTCGTCAAAACGTGACAAGGGTGGAAGCTGGCCGTGCAGAGGTGAGAGTGAAAATAAAGTATAAAGCAAGCTACATACAGAAGAGTTCACTTCTGAATCTCTTTGTTTTCTTTATACGTCCGGTGGAATATACTGTTGTAAAAAACTGCCACAACTCACCCAAACGTTGATCGGTGTCAGGAGAGAAAACTAATGGGAACCGTAAAGCAATTGAAATGTCTTGTCTTCTGGGTCATAGACCAAGTTCACTTTCCTTTGTCTCTATTATGGGCTGAAATGAGTTCCCTCAAAATTCATCTGCTGAAGTGCTAACCCCCAGGACCTCCCAACGCAACTGTATTTGGCGCTGGGGCCTTTAAAGAGGCAATTATGGTAAAATGAGGTCAGATGGGTGGACCCTAATCCAATATGACAGGTGTCATAACAAGAAGAGACTAGGACAGAGACACACACGGAGGGGGGACCACATAAGGGCACAGCAAAGAGGAGGCATCAGCCAGCCAAGGAGAGAGTTCTCTGAAGAAACCCACCCTGCTGACTTCCAGCCTCCAGAGCTGTGACACAGTAAAGGTCTGTGGTTTAAGCCTGCCAGTCTGGGATACTTTGTCACAGAAGCCCTAGTAGACTAGCGTACCCCTCCCCCTGAGTCTCCCCACTACCAATTTTGAACACTGGTTCCCCCTTCCTTCTGCCCCGCCTCTTTCTTTACTTGTCTTTTAAAAGAGGTTCCCTCGCCTTCTTCCCAGACAGAGTGGGAGCCTGGGGGAGGTGAGAGGGAGAGAAGGCATTTTGCACCAACACTCCCCAGGTCTGTCAAGAGGCTCAGGCCCCCAGAGTTCACAGGCGTGTCTTGGTTTGCAAGGGCATCACTTGATTTCATCAGAAGATGTGACTCTCCCTTGCTGGGTGACTCTGACCAAGTCGCTCAACTTCTCTGAGCGTCTGTTTTCTCATACATTATAAACAAAATTGGTGATGTGAGTTCCTTTGAAGGGGTTCAGAACGAGCCTCCCCAAAATGTGCCACTTTGGCACGTGGATAGTTTTGAGCTAAAGAGAATCGGGGTCCAAGAGACCCAGGAGGGGCTTTTTACCTCCCCCTCAATTTCCTAAAGGAATTGAGACTGGGGCCAGACTCAGAGAGAGAGAGCTATTACTAGAGATCACTTTTATCTGAATGACCTATGCAGGGCAACCATCAATTTACCAAACATCTCTCTTCTTATTGTCCTGTGAATGACCCTCCTCCCCTTGGAAGCCTCAGGCCCCCATCCCATTCCTCAGCTCAGGATGGTATAGAAGCCTCAGCTGCCCAACTTGCCCTTGGGTCTCATATCTTTGGGACTCCCCTACGTACATAACTAATTTGTTTTTCTCCTGTTAATCTGTCTTACGTCAGTTAAATTATTAGACCAGCCAAAAAACCCAGAGGGCAGAGGAAAAAGTTTTCCTCCCCTACAATTTCAGGGTTGTTGTGAGGTTCAATTAAGATAACACACTGGAAAATACTTAAATACTAGTCACCATAAGTCTTGTTAATTCTTTTCTTACCTTCTGTGATCATCTATGGATAATTACCTTGGGTAAAAATTTCTATCTGCAAAATAGGTACTACCTAGAATTTTATAGTGAGGTATCATGGAAAAAAAATAATCAACAAATAATTAGAACTTCTGTGACTCTGAATATTATATATTGTAAAGGATTATTTCTTCTACCCTATATTTCGTTGGCCTGATGAAGTTTATTTTTGTTTCTCCTGCCAGTTAATATTTATGAAGAGTGCTGTAGCTGGTATTAAGAGAAAGATTCTAAAGACACAAAAGATCTGGCTCCTGCCTTCATCGATCCTGCAATCTATTCAGGAAAATAACATTTTAACTGTAAAAACACTTATGAAATTAGTTCAGTGCGGTTTTTCAGGGCTGTGACGGGGTATATGGAGCCAAATCTCACTGCAGGTCAAGCCAGGTACATACCTGAACTTTTTAGGACAACTTTCCACACAGCAATTTCCAATTATCACCTATCTAAAGACGATGCCAGAAGAAGCTAACAAATCTGATTGAAAACATTTAAAATCAGGAAAGGTAATAAAAACCTGAATGCTAACTAAGTAATGTATTTTGCTTTAAAGAAATCTAATTGTGTGACAATTTGTACAACAGAACCCTTTAATACACAAGTACCGGGACTTCCCTGGGGGCACAGTGGCTAAGAATCCACCTGTCAACGCAGGGGACACGGCTTCGAGCCCTGGTCCGGGAAGATCCCACATGCCTTGGAGCAACTAAGCCCGTGAGCTACAACTACTGAAGCCCATATGCCTAGAGCCCGTGCTCCGCAACAAGAGAAGGCACCGCAGTGAGAAGCCCGCGCACCGCAACGGAGAGTAGCCCCCGCTCGCCGCAACTAGAGAAAGCCCACGTGCAGCAACAAAGACCCAACGCAGCCAAAAATAAATAAATAAGTAAATTTTTTTTAAAAATACACAAGTACCTCCAATATTCTTAAAACACGATTTGAATAACCAAATCTTAATTTTCTCATTAACTACTTGGGAACCCCTGAAAACAAGATTATTGACGATATCAACATTTCAGTAGGAAAACCATACATTCTTGAGAAATGCAATTCATATCTGACTTTTGAAATACCTGACTTTAAAAACAGCTCAACCAAAAAGGAAAGTGCATAGTTGGGTTTTTTTTGGTGGAAATTCACAAAATTCAAAATATGGTAATTTGGTTAGTAGGGACACAGGGTCAAATGGCTTAATGCTTCAGAAGCCGCATGCCTTAGGAGCCATATTTGAATTTGGATCCTGACTTTACCACTTACTGACTGTAAGTCCTGGGCCATATTACTGTACTTTTATGAGTGTCATCTTCCTCGTATTTTAAATGGCTACCTTTGCCTTAAAAGGGCAAGAATAATCAGTGCACCTCTCCTGGCCAGTAGCAGGGGTCATCCTGGGTGGAATTTCTAGATGAGAAAGTATCATAGTGGATTCTGATGACTTCCCAGCCTTTGGTTGCCTCTCCCTAAACGGTGAATTTTTCTGACGCAACTTTGTGTGTCCCTCCCACCACTTACTCCTCTTCCCTGGAGTCTAGCAAGGTACACAGCACGTATCAGAACCTCAATCCATGTCTGATGAGTGAATACACAAATAAATAAATAATACATAGATAATTTTTAAATGGAGGAAGAGGAAGAAATGAACTAGTGTGTGGAACACATCTTAAGTACTGGTAACAGACCCGTGTCTTTGGCAATTTAAATCTGGAGAAAGAGATGAAAAACACCAAAAGATACTTTTAGCGATAGGAGGATAAAAGGAAAAAAGAGTAGGGGGAAGTACTACGGTCGCTGTCAGTCACTGCTCTGGAAAAGGTCATGCAAAGTCCTTGTCAACTTTATTCTGTAGTGTATAGCTAAAACAGCCTTTAAAATAAGAAGCCAAAATTATCTGAAACATTTACATGCAAGAAAATACCCAGTGAAATAAAATGAAATTAATTCTCTCACGTGCATTGTGAGAGTCGTGTCTTTCTAAGACATTTTAAGATGCGACTGTCTGAATTTTTAATACTGCTGTCTGTTGTATGAGCTTTTCTTTAGCAAAGATTTTGGTTAATATGTCGGAAAGGCCGAAGGTCAATTCGTTTTCATGGATCCAAATCATGTACTCTATTTTAGTTTTTTAAAATGATAATAATTAAGGAATATCCTTGAAAACGAGGAAACACGACACGTTTTTGTTGTTGCTTTAGAAAGGAATATCTTCTAACTTTTTCACGTCTTCCATCAGATCACAATCCGAGTATTTTCAAAAGAGTATTATGGCATTGAGTAGGCGGTAGCCGAGAAGACTGATTCCCTAACCAAAGGACAGCGCTGCCAATAGGCTGAATGAAGTTAACGGCCAGGAAACGAGCGTCAAAGAAACCCCAGACTTGGCGGCTGATCCTCTGAGAAGCTCCCGGGACGCCGCGAGCCCCTCCCCGCGCCCTTCCGTCGCCCGGCAACCCGGGCACGCCGCTGCTCGGCCCCGCCCCCGCTACCATGGCGACGCACGCTGCGGCTCGGCCCCACCCCGCTGCCATAGCGACGCGGGCCGCCGGCGGGCACTCGCGTCTCCCGCGCGCAGCGTGGCGCTTGCGCTGCACCTGCTGGGGCCGCGGCAACTTCTCAAACCTTCCGCTCACCCAGCGCTCCGCTCCCCCTCGCCTCCTCTCACCCTCGCTTCAGAGAGCGTGCCACGGACGCAGGAGTTCAGCCACCTGCTGCTGGGTGGCCCCCTCCCCAAAAGTGAGGGAGGGGTGACGACCGGCACAGAAAACCCGCCTACCTTTCTCAGCATTCCTGCACGTTACCGGGGCTCTCCTGAGGGACTGCCCACCTCGCGCCGAGCTCCGGTGGGCAGGAAGTCACGGGGAAGCAGGCGGGGAACTCGGCCCCGGCGGGCGCCGCCGCGAGGGCCCCTGCGCCCCCCTCATTTGCAGGGCAAAGGGCGGGACCTTCGGGCCCCTCGGGCCGGAGACGGTGAACCCGTCCGGTTGCTACCTTCCCGGCCGGAGTTCAGACTGGCTCTGAAGAGCTGTTCAGACTCCACGTTTCCCGGGCGACGAACATCCAGCGGCGGCTCCGCCGCGGCGAGCGCGCCTCCCCGCTCCGGGGCTGTGCTATTGTTCGCCGGCCCTTGCAGGGCGTGGTAGAGGCTGGGAGCGGCCCGGAGCCGTTTCAGGCCGCCAGAGGGTGAATTTCTTGCAGGGTTTTCCTCTCAGGCTTCCTCCCAGCCCCTTACTGTTGCATATTCATAAGAAGGCGGGGCCGCTTGCCGTCTCTTTTGAATCCTCGAGGTTGAGGAAGCCGAGGCGAAGAAGTGGGGACGATTCGATTTGGAAACAAACACTAAGAGGAGGACAGGGTGGGAGGAAGTGGTCACATAAATAAGCAAACATAGGAGTCCTGTTTCACAGCTTCTTTCCCCACCTTCAGGCTTCGAGGGCACACACACACACACACACACACAAACACGCACACGACCTTCCTCCATTCCTGAAGTGAGCAAAGGAAACTTCAAGGAGGACCTCACTAAACCCCTTGGTCCTAATTATAGTAGTAGACTAATTGGGGAATTTGGGGGGAGGCAAGGATTTTTAACAGATGATTTGACCTATGTGCTCCTCATGGCAGTTAAAAATTATATATGCAGACCTTACTAATTACAGTGATTGTGTTGAATTTCATCATAATTGTCTGCTTTTAATGTGGTGCAGCCCTCCACCATGCTCAAAAAAAAAAAGATTTTCTGATTTATAAACAATTAAGTTGCTAATGGGAACCCATTTTCAGAAAATAAAACTAGCACAAGGAAAAGGACAGGCTTAAGAAACTTCACATGAGGACAGCGACAGTCCGATTGAGAAGCGCTAAAAGCCATTGGTGGGGAGCTGTTTCCCCCAGACGTGACAAGTGGTCCTCCAGAATGGCTTCTCTTTCCTTCCTGAAATGTCCACCATAGGAATCATCACTAAATCACATCACGGACTTCAGATCCAGCTGCCCCTCACGGTACAGGTTGTTCCCTGAGGAGGTGACTTAAAGAGATGCAAAATTCTTCTGCTTAACACTCGACCCCCAAACGACCTGCCATGATGCTTTCACCATAGAATCTACTCCTGTGTTAAAGTCCTATGGAAAAATCCCCGTTAAGATGTAAATTTGTTAACCCAAAAAGGTGACCCATGCTCCTTTCCCCTCACTATTTACAGGTGCTTAGACTCTCGGGCGTTAGAAATCCTCTTATCCTGCAGGTTCTCACTGGTGCCCATCTACTAGTGGATGGTGGGTTCTGGGGAGATAAATGATAATGAAACAGCCCAGGGCACTGCCCTGGGGGCCAACCTTCTAGTGCCAGACAGAATTCAAGCAAACAAAAATTCACGGAGTTATCATCGCTATAAAGTAAAATAAAGCCATTTAGAAAGGCAGGTGCTAGAAGCCCAGAGGGTATAGAGGTGCCGTGACTTCCTGGATGGAACCAACTGAGACTAAGTCCAGGTGTTCTGTCAGGGTTTCAGGTCAATTCTGTGGTCACCAGCTGTGTGACCTTAGGTATACAGGTACCCTTCTGAGTTTGTTTCCTCTTCAAGCAAACAAACAAAAGGCTAGGCTATATTTTCAGTAGTTTTTAGTGGGCAGGGAAGGTTGCCACGCTGATGGCATGCACACGGAGGGGCAGAGGGTTTGTCCGTGTGGCCGGATGGTCATTGCATGGACGCTGCGGTCAGACTGCTGGGCAAGACCCTTCACCTCCGAGTCAGGTTGCCCCCATTGTAAACATGGGTAATAATACCCACCTCAGAGGTTGCTGAGAATAATAAATGAGGGGTACAAAAATAATAGGGCTAGCTATTGTAATAATGTCTCACCTTCTGGAGGGTGGCCCAATGGCACATCCTTGGAAAGTGGCGGCTGCCTGATTGTGAGAACTAACCTCGCTTTCTAACTTTGACCCTTATCTCTAGTTCTCTCCCTGCAAAGGGAAATAGGATGGGAGGGGACAGGCTAACGCCAACAGAGGCCCCCGCTGGCCCTCTACGTGCATTATGTCTTGGCCGCAGCCACCACTAACCATTGTACAGATTCAAAAGAGGATCTGAGAGGTCGATTTCCTCACCGACAACACACAGCACGGTTTTCCTTAGTGCTCTAGTCACTTCTGAAGACTTAATAAAATCACTGTGAGACCTAGGGACAAACAAGCACCCCTGTTCTAGTCTAATCTGATGCTCTTCACTCTGTGTGTGCAGTAGGCACTTGTTAACTGTCCTGTCGACCAGCCTTTCTCCTAATGTGGATTCCCGTAAACGACTTTGAAACATGTTTCCCCACCTTTTCTCAGGGCCCACTTTGAGAGCGTCCGGTGAGAAACATTTCTGCCACTGGCCGTCAATTTGTCTGTTAAAGCATATAGACAGTGCTTCTGGATTTCAGATCGCCCTTCCCACAAAGGATGAGGAAGAGACTGAAGAGGCAACAGAGAGAGGGTGGGGAGGCCCAGTTGTGAGGAGTTGGCCGCCCTGAAACACAGTTCCGTGAATCACGAGCACTGGGACCCGGGAAAGACAGAAGTCAGTGTCACAACCGGAGATGCCAACTAGACCTCAAGGAAGTAGACGAACACCAACGAGGCCTCTCACTAGCATGTGCTAACACAGTGAAATGTTCATCCACTTGTCTGGAGATCCTGAATCTTGTCATGGACGCAATACGCAATACGCAGGATACTGTCATCTATGAGATTCGGCTCAATTACCACTCGTGTTAATTCTTTTCTCAGCTTCTGTGATCATCTATGGTTAACTAATTTGGATAAACATCTCTTCTGCACTTGAAATACACAGAAATGCATTGTGTCCCCTCCCTGGACTCCCAAGTTAATCCACAAGTAATGTTAGGCTAATTATGTGGGAAGATCCTTATCTAAGCCACATGCAGACAGAAATACACAAGCTAGAATCTCTCCAAATTTCCAGATGTAATATTATGCCCATGAATTGCTCTAGTGCATTATTGGGACTTGAACTAAATGAGAGGAAATCAAAAGTGGGTAAGAAAGACTCATGTCGACTGCCCTAAATTATTCTCAGCATCAAACAATCATGTCACCTTGGGATCCTAAAGTCACTTTTTATCATTTTCATTGCATACCCCAGAGAAATAGGCACATAAACAAAACCGACAAGCTCTGACAGTGTTATTAACCACCAACGCCAAATTTGATCACTGTAGCAAGAATCCCCTTGTGGTTATGCGGCTCCGTGCAAGCACCTGCCGCCCTCAGTGTACCAGGTAGACATGAAGGGGGGAGAAGTGAGATTGCAATTGAGGTTTCTTAGTAAATTCGCCCCAGAGTAAGCCCTTAAGAATTGTTAGCCAGATTTCCCCCAACGCATTAATTGTGCACATGGCTCTGTTGCTATTGAAGACACAATAACAAATCGTTACTCTCCACTTTGCCTTTTGTTCACTGGTTCATTCAGCAACTGTTTATCCAGTAACTATGTTTGAGGAAGATGCCAGGCACCTGGGGAGTTTTTTCAAAAAAGCAGTTGTCCATAAGTACATAAAAATATAGTGAGGAGATAACATATATGTGTAAATCTAATTCCTGTAAATTAAATTGTTTCAGTGTGGCTTTAAAAGACACACTTTGCATTACAAAAAATTGTAACTATGTGTGGTGATGAATGTTAACTAGACTTGTAATTATTTTGCAATATATACCTATATCAAATCATTATGTTGTACACCTGAAACTAATATAATGTTACATGTCAATTGTATCTCAATTAAAAAAAATAAAGGGCAATTTCTGATCAAAAGAAGACACAATTTGAAGAATTCTGTAAAACACGGTTTTATAAAGCCAAGAATCCAATTGTAATATGAATAACGGCTTTTACTTGATTTGTAAGTTGGAATTTGGGGATAAAATGCATTTGTAAGTTTGAGGGGAGGCTGAGGAATAGATTTCTTCCTGAAAGATCTCCTGGATGACCCAAGGGCGGGAAGGCACTGAAGACAGCGAGGGACTGGACAAGAGCGCGGCCAAGGGAGATGGGGAGATGGCCAGGGTGGGAATGGGGACCCCCAAGAGTGAGAAGAGGTGAGGGCACCAGATTCGAAGGGGCCTCTAATCAAGGCAGAGAGGTTCTGGTTAATACGATTCAGTGACCAGCGTCCCCCGAGAGGGGCTGGTGGTGTGGTCGGTGGTCTTAGGTCAGAACTCCCATCTTGGCAGCAAAACAAGCACTGCTGTTGGTCGCACAGGAACTGATGTCACAGAGCTCAGCCCGGGCAAGGGAGGGTCAGGCAGGTTCAAGGAATGTGGGGAGACAGTAAGTCAGAGGAGATGGCTGGGAACGGCCTCCAATTGACGCAGGCTATTCGCCCTCAGCCACAAAGGAAGGTGGAAAGGCTCTTATTGAGCACCTTCAGCATACCTGGCACCATCACCTTTGTTCACCTCCCTGGATACACATATCTGAGTGACATGTATTGTCTTTTCTGTTGCTAGCTTCCTTCAAATAATCCATCATCCATTAGCTTATTTAAATCCTTTCTGAACGGTCTCCAATTTTAGCCTGCGCATGTTCTTGGGAAGAACGAGTTACATCTACTTTACAATCATCGTCTACACGGGCACTTTTCTTGGCTGACCTTGATAGGATGTTAGCTTGCACCAGAGCACACCCTCAGTCAGCGCTGTTGGCTCCCCACCCAGCCTTCATTCATTTGCTCAATACGCACTGATTCAGCACAAACCCTGTGCTAGACTCTGGGCCCGGCACAGGGGAAGCAAAGCAATGCGCTCCCACTCTCCAGGAATTCACAGAGAGACTGGGAAACCGACCCTACAGCTGGAAGGCAGGTGTGAACATCGGAGCCGGTGCCATGGGCGCAGCAAGGAGAAATGCCTCCCTAATCAAACACGAGCCACTGCAGGAGCTCGCCTGTCCCTGCACCCCAGGTTTTTGGTTTTGATAGTCTGTCTTTTCGGTCTTCCCCTTTTCCACGTAAAAAACCTTTATCTTTTTATCTGGCTCCTTTATGGAAGTCTCTTTAGACGCTTGACTTTTTAAATTCAAGGTTTATTATTTCTTTCTTGGCATTGGACCTGAAATGGAAGAATCTTTCAATTGTGGACACGCGACAAAAAAGTTCAGATTATGCCCTCAGGCTATTTCACTCTTCGATGTCAACCTAATAAATGGTTTAGTGACATGCACTGCGGAACTGATCTAATTTTCTTTTGAAATCCACTTAAATTGTAAATGTTGAGAACCCAGCCCTCTAGGTCTGCTGTCATGATCTGATCGTCTGTGTGTGTGTGTATGTGTCTGTCCGTCCATCTGTCTTTTTGGTTTGCTGAAGCTGAAGTCACTTAGATTCTTTCATAAATACTAAACCCCTCGCCCAGAACCTATAAGGCAAGGATGTCATCCTTGGCAGCTAAGTGATCCTAAAAGGACACAGGTATTTTCTTTTAAGAGATCTGAGTGGAGATAAAACATATCAGTGACAGGCCAGAGAGGAAAACCCCAGGGTCATCTCCAGCCGACTTGACATCGACTGACTTCACATTTGAAAAACGAATAACTGCTCTGAAGTTTGTGATTTCAGCTCACAGACGCTGAAGGCTCCTGGGCTGTCCTGACAGGAGAAAGCTCTGGAAGGCTTTCCCCACATGCTTCTACAGTTACCTTGAGACCCTTGCTCAGCAGGCGCGATTGCTGAAGAGGCTTTTCCTGCCGGGCCCGTGGACACATCACCAGCTTCCTTTTGGAAACTGACATGTTAGAAGTCTGCTGTTAGAAGTCACATGTTAGAAGTCTGCTGTCACATCTTTCTATTTCACGAGCACAGAAGGAGGCATGTTGAGTTAAGTGTTTATGGCCTGAATAAAGACAAAGCAATGAAAATACAAAGTTGAATACATGGATTTATGCCATTTAACCAGCAACGTCGATGCTTTTAGTCCATTAAACTGTGCATCTCCGGCCTCACGCACTTGCTGGCTCTCCTTCTGGACCTCTCCCCACAGAGCAGCCCGGCTCATCTCACTCCCTTCACGTCTCCTGGCCACTGTCACCCTTTCAGGAAGGAGCCTCTGATTAGCCGGTGTAAACTAAAAACATACACACACACACACACACACACACACACACACACACACGGGCAATAGGGATGCCAAATCATATTTCTTTGAAGAACAAATTTGTACACGGGATGAACAAACTAATTGAATTTTTAAAAATACCACTTGTCTGTTATTTTTTTTCTGTAAAATTCCACTTAGATAAGCCCCATTTGCACTTACGTGGCCATAAAAATCACAGGATAAAAAATACGCTAACATGAAAGGCGTGAAAATACAAGACCACAAGACAGAAGAGGGCTTCCCTGGTGGCGCAGCGGTTAAGAATCCGCCTGCCAACGCAGGGGACACGGGTTCGAGCCCTGGTCCGGGAAGATCCCACATGCCACGGAGCAGCTAAGCCTGCGCGCCACAACTACTGAGCCTGTGCTCTAGAGCCCGCAAGCCACAACTACTGAAGCCCGTGTGCCTACAGCCCGTGCTCTGCAACAAGAGAAGCCACTGCAATGAGAAGCCCGTGTACCACAACGAAGATCCAATGCAGCCAAAAATAAATAAACAAATAAATTTAAATATATATATATATATTTTTTTTTAAAAATAAAAAGACAGAAGAGACGTCTACATTTCTCTTAATGCCTTCAGTTAACCCCCTGTTAGTCCAGCTGCCTCGTTTTTCAGTCACTCATATGTCAATGTCTTATCCCTTTCTGCAGGTTTTCTTTCCCTTTAAAAAAATCAAAGAAAGCTGCATGGCAGTGGTGCTGCTATTGTAACTCGCCTGTGCTGGTTTAGCGGCTCCTTCTAGACCCCCTTTTGCTTCCCTCCAGAGATGGGTGACAGCAGTGAACAGGAGGGAGCAAAATGAGGGGACGTCGGTGCCGCGGTCTGAGCCAAGGAGGAAGCTTAAGAAAGCTCACCTTTGGACCTGACCACATCCAAATCTGAGAACTGAAACGTGGTTCTACTATAATCCTCTTTTCCAAGTCACCTGCGACTTCCTGGAGCCCACGTAGCAGATCCAGGATCCGGCCCAGCTGTCCCCACTCCACCGGGCCGCCTGGGCCCCTGCTGCAGACCCAAGACGCTGCCACCTCTCCCCTCGCCCGCTCCCTGTGATGCTGCAGAGAGGGAAGCACTTAGGTCAGCAAAAGGGTCTGGTCTGAGGTCCAGCCCAGCACGTGCCAGCTTGAGACTTGGGGGCATTCCTTTGGCTTCTGAGCACCAGTTTCTCTTTTTCTAAAATAGATGCAGAAAGTAACTCACTTAGGGTGTCTTCCACTAGAAGAAGGAACCTGGAAACGAGATAAAAGTGAGATCCAGAGGACAGCAGGAGAGCAGCAAAGGGACTCTCCAGGGAGGGCTGCAGGGGGGCAGGGTGACACCGCTCCCAGGCCTGGAGGACAGTCAGCGCGGCCGGGAGCAGAGACCCTGGAGCTCGGGCACTGGTACTGTGCTGCCCCTGTGCCAGCTTCTAATGAGTGCACCACGGGGGCTAGGCTCATGCAAAGCAGGCACTAACGCGAGACAGAGGAAGGCCTGAGATCCAGGCAAAAGCGGATGCATGTAGGAGAGGGCAGGACACACAGGGTGACAGCGGGAGGGGGCAGGACACACAGGGTGACAGCGGGAGGGGGCAGGACACACAGGGTGACAGCGGGAGGGGGCAGGACACACAGGGTGACAGCGGGAGGGGGCAGGACACACAGGGTGACTGACAGCTACACGAGCCCAGACAGTGGCCACCCCAACAGGAGGCGGTGAGACCCCCGAGGCGGCACGCGGGCAACAAACACTGGAACTTCTGGGCCTCGGGAAAAGTTTTTGGAGGACGTGAGGGAAATTAGTAATTGACTGTTAAGCCAGGGAATTACTGACTTCAAGAAAACGGAAACAATGTCCACAGTGCACTAAATATTCAACTGTGAATAACAGCTGCACAAGCAGGATACTGTGAGCAGTGAACGTAGATTTAATTTAAAATTATAACTATTTTGAAAGACAGGGGGCTGAGGATTGGCAGCCGTGTCGTGAAATCCTTGGTCACCGTGACCGTTAGAGCACACGGTTTGGGGCCATCTAAACTCTCCAGATGGTGTGGGTGGGCCCAGCCTTCCTTGGGCACCGCTGGTGTCCTTTTGTAGATGATAGAGCGTCAGTTTACAGAAATGAAAAGTATGGTTTCACCGTTGAGGGCCAGGTGACCCGGGAGAGGTGGGCCGGCTCAGAGCGCTGAGGAGACCACGGTACAGCATAAGCCTCCAGGCTGTGGGAATCTTCCAGAGGATGGGGTCAGGCGGGGGCAGCCCAGCACCTGTGCTTTCTGAAAGGAACAGTCCGGCAGCAGCGTGGAGAGCGGTCGGAGAGCTGTGAGAAGACCACCAAGGAGGCTCTGAAACAGGCCGGGAGAAAGGAGGATCCATTTCCACCTTTTGCCAAGAGATGGGCTGCCACATTCTAAGGAGACAGCTTGCGGGAGTGGACCGAACATCAGTATCTCTGTGAGCTCATTCCAGACGCAAAACAGAATTCTTTTCAGTCAAGACTCTGCCCTTGTAAGGTTAAGAAAAATGCAACGTATGTGCTCCCTTGCTGTACCTGGGACTAGCCACCAATAATTGGTCACCAACTGTGTACTGCGGGGCCCTGAGGATGTGTAACAGCTCAGTCTGCACAGCAACCCAGCAAGGTCTCGCTTTGCATCCCAGGTTTACACGTAAGAAAACCACAGCTCTGGGGGTTAACTTAAATCGGCCACATTCACAGAGGTGGTTGAAACTGGTTTACCTCTAAACTTACACGCTTTTCATGGCCTCTCCATTTGTTGGTAATGAGAAGGTACATTAAGGAAACATTTCTCTCAGAAGAAAAGTTTGCTTTTACAAAAGCACTTTCTCGTAAACTGAAAATTCCCCCATATTTTTTTTTTTCAGAATATATTAGATTTGGTTTTTATTGTAGAGCACACGTATCAGGGCAAAGTGCTGCACACACAACTACAAATCATTTTGGGGAAAAAAGCTGTAAAAAAATAAATAAATAAAACTGCAACTGCTTTAGTTATGCAGTCCTGACTCGAGGAATCCACACTGGCCTTAAGGAAACTGAATTAAAGCAGTTCATCTTTTTTAAAAATTAAAGCGTAATCACACACGGTAAGACCACCAGATCTTTTTTTTTTTTTTTTCAGCGTTATTACTTTTATTATTAATGCATGTTCTCCATGCACTGGGGGCCTCTTCCTGCCATCCCCGCCTCTTCCGGGGGAGGAGTGCCGACCTCAGCAGTCTGGACAATTATGGGTCACCGGCAAGGACTCTGGGTGAGGGAACGCAGACCGCCAGATCTTAAATGTACAGTTTGATAAGCTTTGATAAATGTACACACCCATGTAATTACCATCTTAATAAAGATACAGAACAGAAAGCCCCTCCTGCCCATTTCCAGTCTCTCCTCCTCCCCACCCAGAAGCAGCCACTATTCTGGTTTCTATCCGCACAGATTAGTGTGGACTATTGCTGGGCTTTATCAACACAGACTCCTACCATATGCACTCCCTTGTGCCTGGCTTCATTCGCCGAGTGCAGTGTTGTTGAGATTCACCCATGTTGTGTACTAGGAGTTTCCTCCATGTTATTGCTGTGTCGGAATCGTCTTGAAATGGATGATGAATGTGTATTAGCAGGTTTTCCATAGCATTATAAATATCTCCTCAATGGAAAGAATTTCATATTTTAAATGTCTCATGTGTTTGCTGCGGTCTTGTTCCTTCTATACAACACAGGCCATTGAATTCAGGTATAGGACACCTTCTTTCCCCGAGTCACTCACTGATACACTGACAACATCCGAGGCCAGAACTGTGGGCACTGATGGATGGGTTCAGCTCCCCAGTGTTGATAAGTAAGGCCATCTGCTTTGGATTGTTACCTCAGAGAGACACTAAATCTCAATTACAAGGTAAAGCTTCCATAAGCTGAGTGGATGCTGACAGATTGTGGAAATGGGGGAGTGCTTTTGTGTAAGGATTGCTGATGAAGACAGTGACACAATGAGGAACATTCTGCCCCAAAAAGAAAAAGAAAAACATGTGTTTTCTGGAAAGAAATATAAATGCTGCTATTTAAGAGGGCACTGTGACCCCTGAAAGTGACCCCATGCCACACAAACCCTGACTGCCGCACAAGTGCCAAATAGAGGGAAGATCTAAGAAGATTGTCTGGTCAGGAAGAGGGCACAAAGCCCCAGATACCATCAGAGATAAAAGACCAACCTATACTAGTTTTCTTATTTCTATACATTAACACCAGACAATGGAAAATGACATTTAAGAAACAAATATAGCAATCCTAGAGCAACCACTAAAACCAATGAAATTAGTTAAAAAGCCAATAGATTAATTAAACAGTTTACTAAAAAAGTTTTTGTTTAATACATAAAAGGCAGGAGAAAAGGACTAGAGTGATTTTTTATTCTATTTTTCATTATTATCTTTTAATTTTTTGGCTGTGCCATGCGGCTTGCAGGATCTTCATTCCCCGACCAGGGATTGAACCCAGGTCCATGGCAGTGAAAGTGCTGAATCCTAACCACTGGACCACCAAGGAATTCCCTAGAGAGATTTTCTTAAAAAGAGATGTGACAGGGCTTCCCTGGTGGCACAGTGGTTGAGAATCTGCCTGCCAATGCAGGGGACACGGGTTCGAGCCCTGGTCCGGGAAGATCCCACATGCCGCAGAGCAACTGGGCCCGTGAGCCACAACTACTGAGCCTGCGCGTCTGGAGCCTGCGCTCCGCAACAAGAGAGGCCGCGATAGTGAGAGGCCCGCGCGCCGCGATGAAGAGTGGCCCCCGCTCGCCGCAACTAGAGAAAGCCCTCGCACAGAAACGAAGACCCAACACAGCCAAAAATAAATAAATTAATTAATAAAATTTAAAAAAAAAAGAGATGTGACAAATAGAAAAATGGCAGACAACATAAGTCCTATCAATAATTAAATGACTATATAGTACTATTTTGATTTTGGTGGGCCTTGCATATTTGCATTCATTAGCCAAAATCACAGAAATCTGTGAATGTTATTGAATGCAAATTTACCCTAAAGATGAAAAAATCCATATCTAAAAATCAGTATCTTTCAAGTGTGAAAATAACAGTCAGTAGAAGATTCAGTAGAAGCATCTGACTCCACCCAGGAAGGCTCTGTACCAACTATACCAGTCGGCTCTCCTGACCTCCTGCCTCTGCTTGGGTTTGGCCAATGGAAAGCCCCAGCAAGAGATCTAAGGGGAGGGGGGAAGGAAAGGGAGGTGGCATATTTATTTCCTCCAGAGAGAATTTCCTATTCTCTCTGGTGGGATCACAGCAGGCTGGTGGTGTCCTTGGACCAAGGTCGTGGTTCCTATCTCTAAGAGGACCTCTGTGTGAGGGATACACCAACCCTTCCTTGCCCTTATCCATTCACACCTGGTGTGTGAATGGAGGCCCCGAGGTCTGCAGCTCCCAGCCCAAAGGTACTAACTCTTCTGCCCTCTTGCTTCTCTGTACCTTGTTCACATTTTTGTAAATACCACCTTTCTCTTCTTTATCGCCCCAAGTTGTCCAACTTAAATGATGTCGTTTCTTTACTTATCAGAGCCTTACTGATACAGAGCCCAATCGTAACAGCAACAAAAAAGGAAAAATACATCAAAATTAACAAACCAGAATTTGCAGGAATTATGTAAAGAACATTTCAAGATCTACAAAAGAAGACTTAAATGGAAAGACATCCATGTACTTGAACGGGAAGCCTCAACATCATAAAGACGTCAGTTCTTCCTTGGTTAATTTCTAAGTTAAATGCCAACAGGTACTTTTATTGTTGTGTTGCTATTATTGTTGTTGTTTCATTTTTTAATTAAACCAGTTTTACCACTCATGTTGGAAAACAAACAAACAAGAATCGCTAGGGAAACTCTGAAAAAGAAGGGTAAATATTAAAACATAAAATCGTTATCACTAATTTTTTTTTAAAAACCTATGGTACCAGGCTTCCCTGGTGGCGCAGTGGTTGAGAATCCGCCTGCCAATGCAGGGGACACGGGTTCGAGTCCTGGTCCGGGAAGATCCCACATGCCGCGGAGCAACTAAGCCCGTGCGCCACAACTACCGAGCCTGAGCTCTAGAGCCCACGAGCCACAACTACTGAGCCCGTGTGCCACAACTACTGAAGCCCGCATGCCTAGAGCCCGTGCTCCGCAACAAGAGAAGCCATCGCAATGAGAAGCCCGCGCATCTCAACGAAAAGTAGCTCACACTTGCTGCAACTAGAGAAAGCCCACATGGAGCAACGAAGACCCAACACAGCCATAAATAAATAAATAAATTAATTAATTAATTAAATTTTAAAAACCTGTCGTACTGACTCATGAATAGAAAGACAGACCTATGCAATTTAACAAAAGCCCAGAAATATACACAAATACTTACGAAAAATTACAATAAACATTGCATCTCAAATCAGTGGGGAAAAGAACTATTTAATAAATGGTTTTGGGACAACAGGCAGAATTCTGGAAAACAAATGCAGCTGAACATTTTAACATATATCAGGAAAAAAATCCAAATGAATCACAGATTTAATGTAAAAATGGAGTCATAAAAGTATTAGAAATAACTGTGAGAGAATTTGCTATAATTGTGGAGTGGTAAAAGTCTTTCTAATTGTAACTTAAAATCCAGAAGTCATGACAAAAATTGTTTAATATATTACAAAAAAAAATTTTTTTAACTAGAAGTAATGTCTAAAGAGGAGGTGGGAATAAAATAACATGTTCCCAGAGATCCATAAGGAAAAGACCAACAACCCAGTAGAAAAATGACCAGAAAAACAGTTAATAGGAAAAGAAAAACAAAAGAGTTTTACACATGAGAAAATGCTCAACTTTTCTCATAATAAAAGAAAGGCAAATTAAAACAACGCTGAGAAATTACTGTCCACTTATCAGAAAGGAAAGCTTAGAAATATGATAAAGCCTTCCTCGTGAGCCTGTGAACAAACAGATTCCTCTATACAAGGCTCTTAGGAGTAAATTGGTGCCAGCTCTACAGAGGACTGTTGACGACAACGTCTATTAGAATTCCAAATGCATTTACTCTCTGATCCAGCTATGCAATCCTTGGGTATTTATTCTGCAGACATATTTGCACAAGTGCAAAATTATGCCTATATAAACATTCCATCTCAGCACGTTGTTAATAGCAAAAAACAATAACAAAACCCCAAAATAATCCAAATATCTAACAATGAAGAAATGATGGAATAAATTAACATGTATCTATAGAATGCAATACTTTGCAGCCTGAGCAAACACAGAGAATGCCCTCTGTGTACTGATATGGCAGAATGTTCATTGGAAATGTTAACTGAAAAAAGCAAGGTTCTGAGGAAGGCACGTAGTGCATTACTATTTGTATGAACAAAAAAGGCGAGGAAAGTAAGAATATATAGATTTGCTTGTACGTAAACAAGAATACTCTGAATGACAGGTCCTGCTGAATAGAATAGGGAACTATATTCAATATCCTGTAATAAATCATAATGGAAAAGAATATGAAAAAGAATATATACATACATATATATATATGAATCACTTTGCTGTATACCTGAAACTAACACAACATTGTAAATCAACTATACTTCAATAAACTAAATTAAAAAAAAAAGAATACTCTGAAAGGACAGGCAAGAAACTAGTCACAGTGGTACCTGAGGGACAAAGGTAAGGCCTGGTGATGGCTGGGTGGATAAGGAACAGAGATGGTAGGGTGGCTTGCATCATTCACCTTTTTGTATTTAGAGAGGTTGAACCCTGTAACTATATCCTCTATGCAAAATTTTCAAAATATAAAGACATATTAATCTTAAAAGCAGAACCCCAGAATGACGGAGGTTAGTATATTACCTAAGAATTACTCCTTAACTTAGAATGGGTTCTTCACACCCCCTGGGGCCCACGTTGTACCGTAAACATTTTCTGTCCTCATCCAGAGGGAACGAACAAGAGCAGGTCTGTAGCCTTTGTTCCCAGTTTGGCTAATGAGATGAGATTAGGACGTTTATTCCTCAGCTCTGACCCAGACTCAGGACTCAAAGGCAGGAGAACTGCCCTAGGTATGATCCCCTCTCCATCCTTGTCATGGGGTCCCCACGTGCACTGATTTTCGTAGCACTGTTGTACTTCTCTCTCTGAACAACTTAATACACACAGCTGCTATGTTTTCAACCCCACCATACAATTCAACACCATTGCCAAAAATGATAGGTCTTTAGTTTAGCCTGACAGCCCATGAGTGATACTTCTCCTTTTTTCCTTTTTTTTTCTTTTTTCGCATAAGAACCTACTTCTTTCTGCCTTATTTGTGCATAAGACTACCGTAAGTTTTATCTATAAAAACATCTAGGAGGAGATGCTTTCTACAGATCGTGGGCTCTCCAGCAGATGAGCATTCAAACCTGTCACTGGTGAAAATCATGAAATGAGCCGAAAACTCCACAAAAGGGAGAGGGAAAGCGTAGGAATCAGACGTGCGAATCTATTTTTCCTTTTATTTTGGAAACCATGGTGACTGAGAGCTCTGATGAAGCCATACAATACACCAGCATCGACTCAGGAGCGTCTTGGAAGGAATATATCCCTTTGATATGTTCAGTTCCTTTTCCTACCAGACAAAAATTTTCCTCAGAAATCAACATTTGCCAACCACTGTCAAGGTTTTCTATAAACCAAAATACAATGGACTGACTAGTTGCCCAGCAGAAATGACCTTCTGATGCCTAGTCTAGCCTTGTTTCAAATGCCTTAGTGTCCCTGGGCATGGGATCACAATCCTCCAAACTTCTGGAAAATCTGAAAGTGAAGTTACAGATCGAATCATAGGTCTCCACTCACGTGAACAGTCCGTGAGCAGCACCTATAGGGAATAAATGCTGGTCTGTATTCACATCTTTGTGAATCTGCTTTCCTATCCATTTACACATTGAAATGGCTTCACTATGCTGCCTTTCTTTGAAAGAAAAGAGCATTTTGCATTTGTTAATGAGGCAGAAAATTCATCACACATCTTAATCACACCCTGCTTAGCACTCGCTTTTTCCAAGACTACATTCTTCAAATGACGTGTTCCTAAAAAGCTGTGTATAAATCTAATTTTTAAAACTTTAATTGAATTTTATATTCGTGAAGACCATTATTTAAAGAAGCTCTGTAATGGATTCTTTGTAACGAGAACAGATCCTTCTAATTGATCCTCTTTGCAGGACTGGACCTTTTTTAAAAGGATTTTCTTAACAGAATTATTTCAGATTGTCAGTTACTTAGATACCTAGCAACATTAAGTCCCAAGATCAAGGTTGTGTAGTTTTGAGTATGAAACTCATACTTAACATGTGAATTCCCAGTCTGACTCCAAGAGAACACATATATATTATATTATTAACATTACATATTTGTCATATATTTACTATATAGTTATACATTTATATTATATATAAAGCAGAATGCATTATATATATATACAAATTAAAACATAATATTTAAAAACCCACATAATGTGTATATTAATAAAGTAGGAAGGAAAAAGAAAATTTTTCATTTGATCTATTTTTTTCCTAGATATATGAAATTTGGGGTCTGAAAGCTATCCTCGGAAAATTATTAATTTTACTGGCCTTTCTCTACTTTTTCTGAGCTATGATTTTTGTATCCCCCAATATATTTCCAAAATGAAAATCCCTTTTTTCATCCAAACTTTCAGATCTTTACATGATAGCATTTATTTTTAATATTCATAAATGAAGAGAATATATAACTACGTAATGAAAAATAGCTATTATAAATTCAGGAACATTTTTAAAAGTCGTAAGAATTAATTTTAAATTTTATGTTTTTTTAAAGATAACTAATCAAAGATAAATACACATGTAATTTTTAAAGTCTAGTTGAATAGGGGGCATGCCTTGTCCTGATCACAAAGGTAATCACTTTATTTTATTTTTTTAAATTTTATTTTATTTATTTATTTATTTATTTATGGCTGTGTTGGGTCTTCGTTTCTGTGCGAGGGCTTTCTCTAGTTGTGGCGAGCGGGGGCCACTCCTCATCGCGGTGCGCGGGCCTCTCACTATGGCGGCCTCTCTTGTTGCGGAGCACAGGCTCCAGACGCGCAGGCTCAGCAGTTGTGGCTCACGGGCCTAGTTGCTCCGCGGCATGTGGGATCTTCCCAGACCAGGGCTCGAACCCGTGTCCCCTGCATTGGCAGGCAGACTCTCAACCACTGCGCCACCAGGGAAGCCCCTTTATTTTATTTTTTTAAAGATTTTTTTTGGTGTGGACCATTTTTAAAGTCTTTATTGAATTTGTTACAATATTGCTTCTGTTTTATGTTTTGGTGTTTTGGCCACGAGGCTTGTGGGATCTTAGCTCCCCAAACAGGGATCGAACCCGCACCGCACTGGAAGGCAAAGTCTTAACCACTGGACCGCCAGGGAAGTCCCAAGGTAATCACGTTAAACTACTTTTTTTCAAGACCACTTTACTGAGGTGTGATGGACACACAAAAAGCTGTACACATTCAATGTATGCAACTTGATGAGTTGGGGGATAAGTATTACATCCCTGAAACTATCACAGCAAATGCCATGACTTATCCATCATCTCCTAAAGTTTCCTTCTGCCTCCTTTATTCATTTACTTTCATTAAAAGTTTGTTTTTCCTTTTGCAGTAAGAGCACTTAACATAAGGTCTGCCTCTTACCAAATTAAGTGCACAATGAGTGTTGTAACCAGGGGCTCGAGTTGTACAGAGATCTCCAAGTTACCCCTCTTGCACAACTGAAAATTTGTAACCTGTCACGGACATGTTCCCTGCCCCCGCCGCTGGTGCCAACGATTCTCCTCTCTGGTTCCATGAGTTTGACTATTACAGATTCCTCATAAAAGTGGGATCATGCAGTATTTGTCCTTCCCTGTCTGGCTTATTTCACTTAGCGTGATGCCCTCTGGGTCCATCCACATCGTCTCAGATGGCAGCATTTCCTTCTTTTTTAAGGTTGAATAATATTCCGTGTACGTGTATACCACATTTTCTTTATCCATTCATCCAATGATGGACATTTAGTTTGCTTCTACCTCTTGGCTACTGTGAATATTGCTGCAGTGAACACAGGAATGTGGTATCTCTTTGAGATCCTGACTTCCATTCCTTTGGATAAATACCCAGGAGTGGAGTTGCTGGGTCAAGTGGTAATTCTTTTTTTTTTTTTTAATTAATTAATTTATTATTTATTTATTTATTTATGGCTGCGTTGGGTCTTTGTTGCTGCGCGCGGGCTTTCTCTAGTTGCGAGCGGGGGCTACTCTTTGTTGCGGTGCGCGGGCTTCTCATTGCTGTGGCTTCTCTTGTTGCGGAGCACGCGCTCTAGGCGCACGGGCTTCAGTAGTCGTGGCTCGCAGGCTCTAGAGCACAGGCTCAGTAGTTGTGGCGCGCAGGCTTAGCTGCTCCGCGGCATGTGGGATCTTCCCAGACCAGGGCTCGAACCCGTGTCCCCTGCATTGGCAGGTGGATTCTTAACCACTGTGCCACCAGGGAAGCCCTCATATGGTAATTCTATTTTTAATTTTTTGAGGATCATCTATACTGTTTCCATAGTGCTTGCACCACTTTTTATTCCCACCAATAGTGCACGAGGGTTCCCTTTTCTCCACGTCCTCACCAACACTTGTTCGTTCTCGTCTTTTTGATGATAGCTATTCTGACAGGTGTGAGGTGATATTTCACTGTGGTTTTGATTTACATTTCCCTGTGATTAGTGATGTGGAGCAACTTTTCATATACATGTTAGCCATTTGTACATCTTCTTTGGTGAAATGTCTATTCAGGTCCTTTGCCCACTTTTTAATCATCTTATTTGTTTTTTGCACTGATTTGTAGGAGCTGCTCATACATTTTGGATATTGACTTCTTATCAGATATTTAACCTTTTGATTTTAGTGTTTCTAGCAGTTGGTTTTCTCTAATAATAATTATACACGGTTATTTATTGTTTTATCAGCCTTACAATTGAACTATTGATTTCCTGCTGCGATAGATGAGAATGTATTATTTACCACTTCCTACCATTCCTCCTCCTCCTCCCAGTATAAGTTATCACATCTCTAGTTACTTTATTGGTTATATTAATTAACAGAGACATTTACTTTATATTAACTAATGTTCCATCACTAATGGTGAAATGTATAAAAGGACAGCCCATATGAGCATTTTCCTTTGAGATGAACAGAGGTTATAATGTTGCATTATATATATTATTGATTATATTATATTGATATATTGATTATATATATAATCATATATTACTTTGCAATAAGCTATATATATAGAGTCACCATGTAAATACAATGTGTGCCTATGTACACAAACATGTACATATAGAGTATATATATATATCATAATGATATAAATGCTGTTTATAGATTTCAACTTTTGGATTCAATCTATAGGTAAGTTATAGAGAACTTCATTATGGTTATATATACTTTATATATGGTGCAGTTATACTTAAAGGATTTTTAAAACTCATGAAATCAGAACATTTATGTTGGAAAAAACATAAAAAAGGATTTGGGTTGTGTTATTTATTCACTGACAGATACTGTTTGATGTACACACCGTGTACACAGCAGTGCTTCAACCCTGAGACCTCCCCAGTTTCCAGGTTGTTAAATACCAGTCTGCTGATGGTTTTGAAAGCAGTACCTCAAGAGTTTAAATACTTTCTTCTTTTTTTGTAAAATGGGCTTATAGTTTATATCTCTTTTAGGTTATAAGCATCCTAAATACAGAAACTGGGTTTGGCGTAGCCAGTAGTTAACAAGTGCCTATCGATTGGCTGGTATCATACTTCCTGAGGAAGGTTATATACTTAATGCTCGAGTGCCTCAGTTCTAACAATATTTCTCAGGATAACTGAGGAAGCGTTGATTTGAGCGTGCAGTGCAATTTTAGGTGACATGGGGGGCACAGGAAGAAATAGCTTCTGGTCCTTGGTCTTAAGGACCCACCCTCTACAGTTGGGGAGGCAGATAGGGAAACAAGTAGCTTCCTGGACCATAACGGGGCACGAGCCAAGTATACAGGAGAAGGACAATTAATTCCAACAGTGAGAGCTTTGGAGGACCTGGTGAATGAGATGGCACTGAAGCCGAGCCTTTAAAGATGAGCAGGATTTTGCTAGATGCTAAAGAGGAGACTAGATGTTACAGGCTGAGGGAGTTTGTCCAAAGGCAGATGGCTATTCGTCAAACCTCACCATCCCCTCCCTTCCACGGAGTAGAGTTGTCTCTGGAAAGTAGCTGCCCTTCCCAAGGTTGTCCTTCCCAGCTCCTTGTTACATCTAGAAATGGCCATGTCATTAGTTCTCGCCCAGGGAGTGATGGGCAGCTAGGAAGCAGGCGTATTTCCACTCTCTCTCCCCCCATCTCCTGGAGCATTCCAATCCCTTAAGAGAAAGAGGAGCCAGAGACAGAATCTTTGGCCCCAGAGTCACTCCAAGAACAAAGCTGCTCAGCAACTAGGAACACGTTCCTTGAACTGGAGAGAAGAGAAAGCACAAAGTGAGCGATATGGGCTGTGGTCACGTCATCACAGCACACTACATTTATCACTCAAAGGGGGAGAGACATCAAGAGACCCTTAAACCAACAAGCTTCTAATCTGTTAAAATGTTGAAAGAAAAAATACTCATCTTCTTCACTACAATCTTCCCATAAAATATGTCCTTTGGGATGTGGGAGGTGTTTGGAAACGGCATGGCCTGAAAGTTGAGGGCAAGGGAAGAAAAGGCACCCCTGAAAGGATAATTTCATTTCTCCCCACACGGCCGGAGGCTGCAGCTGACAAACCTCAGTTTTAGTTTTTAGTTTCCCTTGGGCTGTCCATGGCTGCTACTACCGCTGGGAAAACTGGGTCACTGAATGGTAAGCAAAACTGTCCTCTTTTCCAAGAGCTCGCTGGGGAATCCCTGCCTGGGGCATCACACCTAACGGCAAAAGGCAAAGCTACCAGGGCTTTCTGGGCAATGCAATTGATGAGAGATGGGAAGTAATTAGGCTGCTCCAAGGAGACCAAAGTCCACGGAGGGGACAGGCCTGCCTTGGGAAAGATAGGCCTGCAATTTGATCAGAAAATTACTGTCAAGTCTGATTTTATCATTAGACTTAAGTTGACACTAGCCAGTTAACATTGAACATTGGCCTTTAGAATACGTCAAGTCTAAGACATTCGAAAAGAAGCAGCTTCTAAATAAACAGGGACTCCTTTCTGAAATCACACGCCCATTAAGACATACACAGAACTGCACACAAACCTCTATAATGAGCCACTCTTCTCGGGCCCATACACATACGTATGTTGACACAAAACACCCGGGGCTAGATGAAAATCCAGACACATTTGGGATCTACCACCTGGGCTAATGGCCATTATAATAATATATCATTTCTATTGTAAATAATTTGGGAGGAGTCACGTGGTTAAGCACCTTGGATAAAAAAGTGATGAGCTACTTGTCCTGTCCCTTGGCTTTTATTTCCAATCAAAGGAAAATGGTGACCAAATACCACCCAACAGTCAACCTAAAGGAGACAGGCCCTGAGAAGAAGGTTCAGGACACACTTTGCTAAGGCCCTGTCAGTGCTTCTGCTTCACCAGGATTTGCCGTGAGACACAATATTTTCAAGAATTATTGCTTAGCCTTTCAAATGTATAAATACGATGGGTATCACTTTAAGGAGAAGGCTACACAGCTTTTGAGACAAGCATTCTCCTGCAAAAGGCAAGAAACTGTGTATATCAGAAAGGGATTGTATCTGTTGGGTGACGAGCTCTCCTGGCCGAGGGAGCTAGAAATCTGGGGCTTCGATCGAGGGCAATTCACAAGGTCCAGCCATGACTCCCCAGAATACGCCTGCCTAAATAGACAGAGTGCGCCTAGATTAGTGCATTTAGACCAAAGAAAGATGGAGGTACTTTTACAGCATCAATACAGGTATCATGGGCTTTTCTACCTCATGCAGTATTCACAGTATTTGAGAAGTGGACACAGATGTGCTTTCAAGGGGCAGGAAAGTCAGTAAGCAGGAGAGACCGTGAAGCAGCTTCCAATGGAATTTATTAAAAATAGAATCCGTAGGGCTTCCCTGGTGGCGCAGTGGTTGGGAGTCTGCCTGCCAATGCAGGGGACACGGGTTCGAGCCCTGGTCTGGGAAGATCCCACATGCCGCGGAGCAACTGGGCCCGTGAGCCGCAACTACTGAGCCTGCGCGTCTGGAGCCTGTGCTCCGCAACAAGAGAGGCCGCGACGGTGAGAGGCCCGCGCACCGCGATGAAGAGTGGCCCCCGCTCGCCGCAACTAGAGAAAGCCCTCGCACAGAAACGAAGACCCAACACACCCAAAAATAAAATTAATTAATTAATTAATTAAAAAAGAAAAATTTGAATCCAAAATAAATTAAGTAAAGCTGAAAATCATGTTCTCTCCAAAATTTCATTAAATATTATCACAAAGGATAATATATATACATATATATTAAACATATACAAATATTTATACAAATAAAGCTACCACAGGTCTAGTGTTTCATGCCTATCTAGTTGCTAATGTAAAGAGTTGATAAATACTCACATGTTATGTATACACCAGAACACATATATACACATACATGTTAATATTGCAGAATATTCCTGCGTTAGGGAGGGCAAGTCTAGCCTTGGCCACATCTATGGGGGCTCCGGAACCTCCCAGGATCCCGAGGACAGGTGTCTGGGATGGTCACAGGTGTGAGCACCTGTCAGAGCCCCCAGGGAGGGGAAGGGTGTGCGGCTGGGAAGAGGATCTGGGGCCCCGCGTGTCCACTGGGTTCCTCCGCCCAGCGTGCATCTGTGCATTCGCGATGCTTCAGGACCGCGGCGGGGAACGAAGGACGTGCGCACCCCTGGCAAGTGACGCTCTGTTACGCAAAACCCGTCGCACGCGTGCCGAGAGGACGCCTTTGTTAAGTTAGGTGTCTTTTATCAAAATACTTCATCCACCTCCAACCCCTGGCCCTCGATCCCTCCTGTTAATCTGGAGCAAGGTCCATCTCCAAAGTCAGCGGCAGTGCCCCCAACATGCATGCATTAGGACGTAAAAAGTGGATTCCCTGGGGCTTGAACCATGTCGGCGCAAGAACACGTCATACTTACGCCAGAGCTGAGCACAGGTCCGATTCAGCAGTGCGGCGTGACCTTTCACGTGTTCACTGGCGCGCAGGCGGGACGCGTAGCCTCCACTGCCCAGGTCTGCGTGGACAGCGCCTAAGCCAGCTCTGGGGCCCGAACTGTAAAGCGGCCTCGTGTTTCATTTTGAATTTTCTAGTAGCTGCATTAAAAAATAAAAAGAAAGAGGTAAAATTAATTTCAATAGCTTGTTTTCTTTAAGCCAATACATCCAAGATATTGTTTTAACATGTGCTCAATATAAAAATTATTCATGAGATGTTTTATGTTCTTTTTTTAAAAATCAAACTAAGACTTTGAAATCCGGCGGTAATTTTACACTGACAGTACATCTCGATTCAGAGGTCCGTATCTCAAAAGCCCGGTAGTCACACGTGGCTAGTGTCACATATTGGACAGCACGGCTGAGGCATCTACTTCCCACACCCATTTTACTAGAACAAAGGAGCACAAAAATCTTTGAGCAGATAATGACGGCTATCATTCATTAAGCATTTACTTTACCAGATACCATAATAAGCATGTTATACTAATTCTCTCATCTAGTTCGCCCCCAGATACTATTTCTTTGCATATTTTAAAGATCAGGAAACAGACAAGAGAGTACTGGTTCCTTGATCAAGGATGAAGATCTCAAGTCCAAGAGTCCTCGCTCCAGAGCCATGGACGCCACCAGGATAGGACAGCCCCAGAGCTCTCTGCTGCACCCAGATTCCCCAGACGCACTCCACAGAAAGGGAATCAGGAGGCAAGAAGTTCATTTCAATGTCTTTGCCCAATACTGACTCATTTTCATGAGCTCCATTTTGGATTTTCCCTCTTGGGCTTCGCCCACCAAATACAAATGCCACCGCTCGCCTCCGGTGCAGGGGCCAAGAGAAGTTCCACGTGAGGGCTCATTTGTTCCTAGGGAAGACAGCCAAGCAGGTTGAGAAATTACCTCCTGTTTGGATGCAGGAATAATGAACTCGGCATAAGGACAGGGCTAGTTGTTAATCTTGTCTTAATCAGACATTTTGGATGTGCAGCAGAATTCTCGTCAGGTCTGGGTATCATGCCAATGTTAAAAAACTGGGCAAACTTTGCAGGTTAGACCACTGCCCAGGTAGCATCCGTCAGCACGGAGTCCTCTGGATAGGTCGTGCAAGTCGCAAGGTTCACAAAGGAGAAGGATTTCAACTCTCCTGATCCCCTCAAGACTAAAAGATATTGGGAAGTGAGGTGGGCTAGGTATCTGTTAATAACACTGAACAAAAACCCTGTAGAGACGGGATTTTTTTCATGTAAAGAATGCATTTAGGGGCTTCCCTGGTGGCGCAGTGGTTGAGAATCTGCCTGCCAATGCAGGGGACACGGGTTCGAGCCCTGGTCTGGGAAGATCCCACATGCCGCGAAGCAACTAGGCCCGTGAGCCACAACTACTGAGCCTGCGCGTCTGGAGCCTGTGCTCCGCAACAAGAGAGGCCGCGATAGTGAGAGGCCCACACACCGCGATGAAGAGTGGCCCCCGCTTGCCGCAACTGGAGAAAGCCCTCTCACAGGAACTAAGACCCAACACAGCCATAAATAAATAAATAAATAAATAAAATTTTAAAAAAAAAGAATGCATTTAATTCTTATAGCTTTATAATATAGTTGGAAATCAGGAAGACATGCCTCCAGCTTTGTTCTTTTTTCTCAAGATTGCTTTGGCTATTTGGGGTCTTTTGTGGTTCATACAAATTTTAGGATTGTCAGTGGGCAAAAATTTCTTAAACAGGGCACAAAAAGAAGTAGTCATGATAGAAAAGATTAATAAGTTGATCTTCATTAAAATTAAGAACTTCTGGGAGTTCCCTGGTGGTCCAGTGGTTAGGACTCGGCGCTCTCACAGCTGTGGCTTGGGTTCAACGCCTGGTCAGGGAAGTAAGATCCCACAAGCTGCACAGTGCAGCAAAAAAAAAAAAAAAAAAAAAATTAAGAACTTCTGCTCAAAAAAGACAACATTGAAAGCAAAAAGGCAAGTCACAGATGGGGAGGAGATATTTGCAGTCCATATGTCTGATGAAGTACTCATTTCAGACTCTTCAAAGGACTACAAAATAATAGTAAAACTCAATCCAATTTTATTTCATTTTTACTTTTTTTTTTATCAAATGAGGAAAAGACTCAAACAGGCAGTTAACAAACATCCAAATAGACAGAAAGTACTAAAAAGATGTTGAACATCATGTATAATCATCACTACAGCACAAATTAAAGCCACAGTGAGATCACTACGTCCCTACCTGAATGGCTAAAATTAAAACGACTGACAGAACCAAGTGAGAGGGTGTGAAGCAAATAAAATGTGGTTATATTGCTAGTGGAGTATTAATGGAGGCAACCACTTTGGAGAGCTGCTTGACGTTCTACAAAAACAGATGTACGTACCACGATCCAGCATCTCCATCTGTATGCGTCTACCCAGCATAAACGAGTTCCTAGATCCAAAAGACACGGGCAAGAATGTTCGTAGCAGCTTTACTCATAACACCCTGGAACGGGAAAATCCAAATGCCTATCAGAAGAAGAACGGATAAATTAAAAAATAAATAAATTAATTAAAGGGATATTAAAGAATGGAGCAGCACACAGCAGTGAGGCGAAAAGACAAACTATGATGAACGCATCCACAGGGATGACGTCCGCAGATATTGTGTTAAACCGAAGAAATCATAACTGAAAAGGTCTGTGCTCTGTGATCCATTTCTATGAAGGTCAAGGACAGGCCACAGTCATCTATGGTGAAAGAAAAGGAATAGCAGCTAAACTTCGCAGGGGTGGGAGCACTGACTAACAGAGACAAGAGAGAACTTTCCGGAACGCTGATAACTTTCTATATCTTCACCTGGGTCGTCAATGAATGAGTATATACATGTTTAAGAATTACACCTGAAACTAACACAACATTGTAAATCAACTATACTCCAATTAAAATTTTTTAAAAATACAATAAAAATAAAAATTCACCAAGAGGTACACTTAGGATGTGTGCACCATATTGTTTGTAAGTTATGCATTGACTTTTAAAAATTAAAGGAGGAGGAGGAGAAGTGAGAGCAACACATTCCCCTCAGAATTGCGAAACCAAGCTCCTGCCCTAGTGACAGAGTGGTATTAATCTAAAACCAAGAAATCTTCTTAGTAAGGGGAACATCACACTCAGTAGCAAGCATTCCTAATTAATTGCCTGCAAGTGTGAGAATACACTGCTAGTTAGGTTCGTAGTGTGAGATGGAAGAAAGAACAGGTTTGAGTTTTGATCCTCCCCATCCTGTAAGTGATGGTTTTGCCCTTCATATCTGTTTTGCTTCTGACTCAGTTAGTTTGCTTTTGATTGAAAACATCAGAAAATCCAACTCCAACTGGGTTAAATAGCCAAGAAATATATGGCCTCCCTAAAGGAAAGCCCTAAGGTCTTCTTGGTTGTTTGACCAGTTGCACCGAGGAATCCCACCATTCCATCTCACCTCTGTACCACCAGAGGGATGCATGGGGGTGAGACAGTTGCAGCGGAGGCTACTTTCTTCCTCATCCTTGTGGGAAGAATTGCTACTGGAAGATCTCCCAGAATAGTAAGGAAGAATTTCCCCAGAACCTCCAGCAAATCACTTCTTGTGTCTCCTTGGCCCAGGTTTTGTCCTACTTCCATCTAAACCAAGTGCTGGCTGGAGGAGGGGAGGATGAGTGAGATTGCAAAGATGGGTTTGGTCTAAGGAGTGCCAACCCTAGGACTGAGGATGAGCTGGATAGTGGGGAAAAAAATCAGGGTGCTGCTTAGAAAGAGAAAGGGGGCCTAGAAAAGGGATGTTGGGTTGACCACCAGTGATATTCAATACCGTTCCCTCAACAAGATTTTAAGCACCTAGGTATCAGGGAATGTGTTTATCCCCACAATATTGTACTGTCTGGGGACCATGAAAGACAGATGAGACAGGGGTGTGTAGGACCTCAGAGTTTCACACGTCAGAGGAATAGCAGCTGATGCCATCAGCTGGCTAATAGTCCAGAGATGTGGCTAAGGTTCCCAAGAGTGTTCCAAAGTTTAGAAGAGTTTGGAAGACAACAGCTCCTACTGGACAGAACTTTGTCCATATCAGGCCTGTAGACAATGAGCTAGAAAAGAAGTCACAGCCAATCAAGGAGGACCTCATAACCTGCAACAGACAGTCAAGTAAGAAGACAGCATCTTTTTCTCTCCCTTCTCCCTGCCCTCCCAGTAAGGGATCTGGAATGGGGTAGAAGGAGAGAACAAAAGTCTAGCTTGGAGTTGGAGTAGGGATATGAATTGAACATGAGCTTGAAGCCTAAAAATGAACAAGTCAGTGATTACATAGGTGTATACATTTTTTATAACATATTTTAATCAGGTTGTCCTTTTATTGTTGAGTTGTAAGAGTTCTTTATATATTCTGGATACAAGCCCCTTGTCAGATATGATTTGCAAATATTTCCTCCCATTCTATGGGTTTTCTTTTTATTCTTTTGATGGTGTGCTTTGAAAATACAGAAGTTTTTGATTTTGATGAAGTTCAATTTATCTGTTTTTTTTCTTTTGTTGCTTGTGTTTTTGGTGTCATATCTAAGCAATCAATGCCTAATTCAAGGTAATGAATATTTACTCCTGAGTTTGCTTCTGGGTGTTTTAGTTCTTACATGTAAGTCTATGATATGGTTTGAGTTAACTTTTGTATATGGTATAAGGTAAAAGTCAAACTTTATTTTAATGTGGATATCCAATTGTCCCAACACCATTTGTTGGAAAAAGTATTCTTTTCTCATTAAATGGTCTTGGCACCCTTGTAATAAATCGATTGACAAAGACGGCGGTGTGGGAAGACAGGGAGTTAGCGTCTCCCCACAACTAGGGCGCCTGCCGGCTGCTGGTGGGGGACCCTGATGCCCAAGGAGACAGGAGGAACCCCTAAGTGAACCGGTAGGACTGGGGGGACTGAGGGGAGAGGAGAAATAGAGGCCAGACAGGATCGGCAGCCCTGAGGCCGGGGAGGTCAGGAGAGGCAGGCGGGAGGGACCCTCTGGGAGGAGCGGGAGAGGAACGGAGGGCGATTGCCTGGTCCACTTGGGCCAGGGAGCCTGCTGAGCTCCCAGACCGGTATGCCCCCTGCAAAGCCCCCTCCAGGCCGCGTGGGTCCTTGGGGGCATAGGAGGGAGGCCGGGGAGATCAGGAGAGGCAGGAGGGAGGGGCCCTACCGGACGGAGGAGCAGTAGAGGAGAGGAGGGCGTTTGCCCCGCCCACTTGGGTTGCAGGAGCCTGCTGAGTTTCCAGCGTGGTCCCCTGCCCTCCAAGGCCCCCCCGCCGCATTGGTCCTGGGGGCATAGGAGGAAGGCCTAGGGGAGAACAGGAGAAGCAGGTGGAAGGGGCCCTCCAGGACCGGAGGAGCGGGAGAGGAGAGGAGGGCATTTGCCCCTCCCACTCGAGCCCAGGAAGCCTGCTGGACTCCCAGGTGAGGTCCCCCCCCCTCTGAGACCAGGGTGGGGGGCACACCTGGTCCCCTTCTGTTCCTTGAGCCTAAGGCCCACCACCCCACGGCCCCCAGGGCCTTTTCCAGCCCTGTGGGTCCTGAGCATTGGCCCTGCCCACCGCCCAAACCTCGCCCGTGCTTAGGCCCCACCCTCCACAGCCAAGGGCTTTTCCCCCTTCTTTTTTTTCTCTTTTCCTCCTCCCCTATTATACTATTGTGGTAGTGTTGTACCTTCCAGTTGTTGATTCATGTGTATTTTTATTTTTATATTCTTTCTAAGACATCTGTTAGTTGCCTAGTCTAATTTTATTTTTTACCTTGTTATTGTTCTCTCTCTCTTTCTTTTTTTTTTTTTGCCACCCCACATGGCTTGCAGGATCTTGGTTCATGAGCCGGGGATTGGGCCAAAGCTCCTGCAGTGGGAGTTCCATGTCGGAATCACTGGACTAACAGAGAACCTCAGACCCCAGGGAGTATTCATCAGAGTGAGGTGTTCAGGAGGTCCTCATCTCAGCACCAAGACCCAGCTCTACCCAACAGCCTACAAACTCCAGTGTTGGAAGCCTCAGGCCAAACAACCAGTAAGACAGGAACACAATCCTACTCATAAAAAAAAAAAATGAGATGGCAAAAAAATATGTCACAGATGAAGGAGCAAGGTAAAAACCTAAAAGACCAAATAAATGAAGAGGAAATAAGCAATCTACATGAAAAAGAATTCAGAGTAATGATAGTAAAGATGATCCAGAATCTCAGAAATAGAATGGAGGCACACATTGAGGAAATACAAGAAATGTTTAACAAAGATCTAGAAGAACTAAAGAACAAACAAACAGAGATGAACAACACAATAACTGAAATGAAAAATACACTAGAAGGAATCAATAACAGAATAAGAGAGGCAGAAGAACGAATAAGTGAGCTGGAAGACAAAATGGTGGAAGTAACTGCCAAGGAACAGAATAAAGAAAAAAGAATGAAAGAATTGAAGACAATCTCAGAGACCTCTGGGACAACACTAAATGCACCAACATTTGAATTATAGGAGTCCCAGAGGAAGAAGAGAAAAAGAAAGGGTCTGAGAAAATATTTGAAGAGATTATAGTCAAAAACTTCCCTAACATGGGAAAGGAAATAGTCACCCAAGTCCAGGAAGCACAGAGAGTCCCATACAGGATAAACCCTAGGATAAAAACACTAAGACACATATTAATCAAACTAACAAAAATTAAATTCAAAGAAAAAATATTAAAAGAACCAAGGGAAAAACAAAAAATAATATACAAAGGAATCCCCATAAGGTTATCAGCTGATTTTTCAGCAGAAACTCTGCAGGCCAGAAGGGAGTGGCAGGATATACTTAAAGTGATGAAAGAGAAAACCCTACAACCAAGATTACTCTACCCAGCAAGGATCTCATTCAGATTCAACAGAGAAATCAAAAGCTTTTCAGACAAGCAAAAGCTAAGAGAATTCAGCACTACCAAACCAGCTTTACAACAAATGCTAAAGAAACTTCTCTAGGCAGGAAACACAAGAGAAGAAAAAGACCCACAAAAACAAACCCAAAACAATTAAGAAAATGGTAATAGGAACATACATATCGATAATAACCTTGAAGGTAAATGGATTAAATGTCCCAACCAAAAGACACAGACTGGCTGAATGGATACACAAACAAGACCCATATATACACCATCTACAAGAGACCCATTTCAGACCCAGGGACACACACAGACTGAAGGTGAACAGATGGAAAAAGGTATTCCATGCAAATGGAAATCAAAAGAAAGCTGGAGTAGCAATACTCATATCCGATAAAATAGACTTTAAAATAAAGACTGTTACAAGAGATAAGGAGGGACACTATATAATGATCAAAGGATCAATCCAAGAAGATATAACAATTATAAGTGTTTATGTACCCAACATGGGAGCACCTCAATACATAAGGCAAATGCTAACAATCATGAAAGGAGAAATCAACAGTAACACAATAATTATAGGGGACTTTCACACGCCACTTACACCAATGAACAGATCATCCAAACAGAAAATAAATAAGGAAACACAAGCTTTAAATGACACAATAGACCAGATAGATTAATTGGTATTTATAGAACGTTCCACCCAAAAGTGGCAGAATACACTTTCTTCTCAAGTGCACATGGAACATTCTCGAGGAAAGATCACATCTTGGGTCACAAATCAGCCCTCAGAAAATTTAAGAAAATTGAAATCGCATCAAGCATCTTTACTTACCACAACGCTATGAGATTGGAAATCAATTACAGGAAAAACCTGTAAAAAAAGCAAATACATGGAGGCTAAACAGTGCGCTACTAAATAACCAAGAGATCATTGAAGAAATCAAAGAAGAAATAAAATAATACATAGAAACAAATGGCAACAAAAACACAACGACCCAAAACCTATGGGATGCAGCAAAAGCAGTTCTAAGAGGGAAGTTTATAGCAATTCAATCTCACCTCAAGAAACAAGAAACATCTCAAATAAACAATCTAACCCTACACTTAAAACAATTAGAGAAAGAAGAACAAAGAAAACCCAAAGTCAGTAGAAGGAAAGAAATCATAAAGATCAGAGCAGAAATAAATGAAATAGAAACAAAGAAAACAATAGCAAAGATCAGTAAAACTAAAACCTGGTTCTTTGAGAAGATAAACAAAGTTGATAAACCCGTAGCCAGACTCATCAAGAAAAAAAGGGAGAGGACGCAAATCAATAAAATTAGAAATGAAAAAGGAGAAACCACAACTGACACTGCAGAAATACAGAGGATTATAAGAGACTACTACAAACAACTATATGCCAATAAAATGAACAACCATGAAGAAATGGACAAATTCTTGGAAAGGTACAACTTTCCAAGATCCAAGACTGAACCAGGAAGAATTAGAAAATATAAACAGACCTATCACAAGTAATGAAATTGAAACCGTAATTAAAAATCTTCCAACAAACAAAAGTCCAGGACCAGATGGCTTCACAGGTGAATTCTATCAAACATTTAGAGAAGAGCTAACACTCATCCTTCTCAAACTCTTCCAAAACATTGCAGAGGGAGAAATACTCCCAAATTCATTCTACAAAACCACCATCACCCTGATACCAAAACCAGGAAAAGATGTCACAAAAAAAGAAAATTATAGACGAATATCACTGATGAACATAGATGCAAAAATCCTGAACAAAATACTAGCAAACAGAATCCAACAACACATTAAAAGGACCATATACCATGATCAAGATCAAGTGGGATTTATCCCAGGGATGCAAGGATTCTTCAGTATATGCAAATCAATCAATGTGATACACCACATTAACAAATTAAGGAATAAAAACAATATGATCATCTCAATAGATGCAGAAAAAGCTTTTGACAAAATTCAACACCCATTTATGATAAAAACTCTCCAGAAAATGGGCATAGAGGGAGCCTACCTCAACATAATAAAGGCCATATATGACAAACCCACAGCAAGCATCACACTCAATGGTGAGAAACTGAAAGCATTTCCACTATGATCAGGAACAAGACAAGGATGTCCACTCACGCCACTCTTATTCAACATAGTTTTGGAAGTCCTAGCCATGGCAATCAGAGAAGAAAAAGAAATAAAAGGAATACAAATTGGAAAAGAAGAAGTAAAACTGTCACTGTTTGCCAATGACATGATACTATACATAGAAAATCCTAAAGATGTCACCAGAAAACTACTAGAACTAATCAATGAATTTGGTAAGGTTGCAGGATACAAAATTAATGCACAGAAATCTCTGGCATTCCTATACACCAACAACGAAAAATCAGAAAGAGAAATTAAGGAAACGCTCCCATTTACCACTGCAACAAAAAGAATAAACTACCTCGGAATAAACCTGCCTAAGGAGGCAAAAGACTTGTAAAGAAAACTATAAAACAATGATGGAAGAAATCAAAGATGACATAAACAGATGGAGAAATATTCCATGTTCTTGGATTGGAAGAATCAATATTGTGAAAATGGCTACACTACCAAAGCAATCTACAGATTCAATGCAATCCCCATCAAACTACCAATGGCATTCTTCACAGAATTAGAACAAAATATTTTACAATTCGTATGGAAACACAAAAGACCCCGAATAGCCAAAGCAATCTTGAGAAAGAAAAATGGAGTTGGAGGAATCAGTCTCCCTGACTTCAAACTATACCACTAAAGCTACAGTAATCAAGACAGTATGGTACTGGCACAAAAACAGAAATATAGATCAATGGTACAGGATAGAATGCCCAGAGATACACGCACGCACATATGGGCACCTAATTTACGACAAAGGAGGCAAGAACATATAATGGAGAAAAGACAACCTCTTCAAGTGGTGCTGGGGAAACTGGATAGCTACATGTAAAAGAATGAAATTAGAGCACTCCCTAACACCATACACAAAAATACACAAGAAATAAACTCCAAATGGATTAAAGACCTAAATGTAAGACCAGACACTATAAAACTCTTAGAGGTAAACATAGGAAAAACACTCTTTGACAAAAAGCACAGCAAGATCTTTTTTGACCCACCTCCTAGAGTAACAGAAATAAAAATAAACAAATGGGACTTAAAAGCTTTTGAACAGCAAAGGAAACCATAAACAAGATAAAAAGACAACCCTCAGAATGGGAGAAAATATTTGCAAATGAAACAACAGACAAAGGATTAATCTCCAAAATATACAAACAGCTCATGGAGCTCAATATCAATAAAACAAGCAATCCAATTGAAAAATGGCCGGAAGACCTAAATAGATATTTCACCAAGGAAGACATACAGATGGCCAAGAGGCACATGAAAAGATGCTCAACATCACTAATTATTAGAAAAATGCAAATCAAAACTACAGTGAGGTATCACCTCATGCCAGTCAGAATGGCCATCATCAAAAAATCTAGAAACAATAAATGCTGAAAAGGGTGTGGTGAAACGGGAACCCAACTACACTGTTGGTGGGAATGTAAACTGATACAACCACTATGGAAAACAGTATGCAGATTCCTTAGAAAACTAAAAATAGATCTACCATATGACCCAGCAATCCCACTACTGGGCATATAACCTGAGAAAACCATAGTTCAAAAAGAGACATGTACCGCAGTGTTCGTTGCAGCACTATTTACGATAGCCAGGACATGGAACCAACCTAAATGTCCATCGACAGATGAATGGATAAAGAAGATGTGGGACATATATACAATGGAATATTACTCCGCCATAAAAAGAAGCGAAATTGAGTTATTTGTAGTGAGGTGGATCGACCTAGAGTCTGTCATACAGAGTGAAGTAAGTCAGAAAGAGAAAAATAAATACCGTATGCTAATGCATATATATGGAATCTAAAAAAAAAAAAAAAAAATGGTACTGATGAACCTAGTGGCAGGGCAGGAATAAAGACGCAGACATAGAGAATGGACTTGAGGACACGGGGAGGGAGGGGGAAGCTGGGGCGAAGTGAGAGTAGCGTCGACATATATACACTACCAAATGTAAAACAGTTGGCTGGTGGGAAGCAGCAGCATAGCACAGGGAGATCAGCTCGGTGCTTTGCGATGACCTAGAGGGGTGGGATGGGGAGGATGGGAGGGAGGCTCAAGAGGGAGGGGATATGGGGACATATGTATGCATATGGCTGATTCACTTCGGTGCACAACAGAAACTAACACAGTATTGTGAAGCACTTATACTCCAATAAAGATCTATTTAAAAAGTTGTTTGACAATAAATGTAAGGGTTTATGTCTGGTCTCTGGATTCAATTTCATTGATCTATATGTCTATCCTATGCCAGTTTTATACTGTCTTGACTATATTGGGTCTTTAAAGTAAGTTTTGAAATTGGGAAGTGTGAGTTCTCCAACTTTGTTCTTCTTTTTCAAGATTATTTTGGTTATTCTGGGTCCCTTGCATTTCCATTTTAGAATCATCTTGTCGATGTCTGCCCCCCAAAAAAGGTAGCTGGGATTTTTATAGGAGTCATGTTTAATCTGTAGATCAATTCGTGGAATATTGCCATGTTGACAGTATTAAGTCATCCCATCCATTAACATGGGATGTCTTCTCTTTTATTTAGGTCTTCTTTAAATTCTTTCAACAATGTACTGTATATTTCAGTGTACAAATCTTACACTGTTTTGTAAATTTACTCTTTAATATTTTATTCTTTTTATGCAACTGTAGTGAAATTGTTTTCTTAATTTCACTTGCAGATTTTTAAGAGCTCATACACAGAAATACAATTTATTTTTGCATAGTCATCTTGTATCCTACATAGGTATATACATGTGTTGAAAGTAATTGACTCTTGCATATAAGATACATGCATTTCACTTCATAAAGTTTACCTCAGTAAAAAAAAATTAACATATGGTTTTAAAGCAAATAAACAGGACTGGTTATTTTTAGAATGAGATTGTTTTAATAACTGGAAATACTAAAGTTTTATGTAATCAGACTGGCTCCTCACAGAGAGAAAGGAGGGGTGATGTTCAACAGAGCACAGCTAAGGGCTGTTAATGGAAAAATCAAGCCATTCAATACTGATTCTCCAGAGTTAAGACGACTCACTACATCAGTAACCATGGTGATAGAAGATAGCATAGGCTATTACTTGCATTACCCTGACATTTACTTTGTCAGAGCAATCTCACAATCAAAAAGGCATTTGTTTCCCTTTAGAAAAATACATACTGTCTCTCTGTCAAATGTTTATTGAAGTTGCCTCTGTCATAATCAGTAAGCACCGAAATCCCAGCATCTTTGTGTTCAGTACTCCTCTCTCTACCGCTCACATCTCGAGGCACCTTGGGGATGAGTAGAGAACCTGCTGTCCCTCCACCCATGTCACAAATGCTGAGACTCTAACGTCTGGTACTTACTGAGAGAAGTTTCAAGAAGTTTCAAGTTATCAAGAATAAGGCTCTTTTTAACACAACATTGTAGATCAACTATACATCAATAAATTTTTTTTAAAAAGAAAGAAAGAGGGCTCTTTTGGGGCAGATCTTGTGGAAATATAACAGCTACTCACAAGTTTTCCTAACTACTGAGATAGGCAGGTCCGTTTCTTACTGTAGTAAAATATACATTCTATTTCTTCTAGAGATCTCGTGACACTAGAAAATCTGATGAACCCTTAGTACCTTTGTGATGCTTCCTGTACCTTCCAGAGTTTACAAGGAAAGCTTCAAGAACAGAACCTCCTGGAGACGTTGGTCTTTGAGCTTTTGTAGCCAAAATTGAAGGAAAGCAGACCAGATGGGATAAAATGGGCTCCACAGACCATGAACACTTTCTCACTGCCAGGATGATTCATCTTCAAAGTTCTTAGGCCTCAGCAGACCTTAGTCTAAGAAAATCCTGTGCGAAACTAGCCAACATTTATTGAAGACAATCTGTTGATCTTTAGTCTCCTAATGTGAGCTGCTATCACATAAATAATCTGGGTATTCCTGAGATGATTCCAAATAATCACCCTTCAAGTACATTCTACAAAAAATGGCATTAACATTTGTTGAGTGACTGCATTCCATGCATTGTTCTGGTGCTTTTATACATAATCCTCAGCTTAGTGAAATTCAGTAATAATGAAAGAATATATTCACTTTACCTGCCAAGTCAATTCAATAAATTTGTGTTCATTAAACAGACTACTAAAACACTGTTCATATATACCTATTCCAATATTTTTTCTTAATATTATTTTAAGCTTTCCAAAAATTACCATAAAGACATCAAAACCTAATTGCAGTTCATCCTTCTTATTCTCCCACTGAAGGACGAGAGAAGAAAATGCCGTATCTGTCATCTAAAATCTATTAGTAACTACTTTGGCTAAGCCTTGAAACTAAGATGCCACAGATCAATTACACAGGAGTGAGCTGACACTGGCTTCCTGCCAGTGGTAATATGCACTGATAGGAAGAATTGCTTTTCTGAATGTAGTTACGGAAAATACAACATTCACCTTTGTAGGGATCTGAGACTTATGAATCTAAAAGTAAAAGCTGTATGTTCCAAATGAGAACTTAGGTTTGGGAAGTCGGTGGAAGTCCTATATTTCCTTGGTGTGGTGTCTCTTCAGCTGGCTTGTCTGGACGCGCTGAAGCAGAGACGGTGCGCTCTCTTTCTGCTGGTAGAGCTGGGCAGAAGTCAGGGGAGGAAGTAAATCCTTAATCCTCTCACAACGCCTCCAAAAAAAGAAATATTGAAATGTTAAACCTGAAAGAGCCCTCAGAAGTCATGTCATCCACAGCCCTTATTTTTACAGACAAGGAAATGGAGGCAAAGGTTGCAGGGGACTTTGGTTGAAGCTTCTGGATCCTTTGTCATCCCTGCTTTTCTGTCTGTCATTTAGAAACGATGCCCGGAAGTTTTGCTGGTGGGACTGGAACTTGGGTCCTTTGCAGCTGAGACAAAACAAATGCAGAGATGGTTTTCTCATGTGTGTGTATGTTCTTGGTTGTATGTGTATGTTTTTGTGTGTGCATATGTTCCTATGTATACGAATGATAACCAAATAGCGCGGAACACACAGAGGGTCGCTGACAGTAAGAGTCGGCGGAGTCCGTTCCAGAGAACAACTGATCCTCCCCGCTGTGGCCCTCTAAGGAGTTTCAGGTACATCCAGACTAACGGGCATTGTCCCTAATGCAATTTCCATCACTCAGGACCGTCTACTAAGGTAAGGTGCCCTCTGCTTCACAATGAGTTTCAGGATTTGCCAGCTACAAACAGCTAGATGGAGACCAGCTGCTTTAAAAAATACCACTGAGCTAAGATACAGACCTCCAAGGCAGCAGCCATCTGCAATCTTTTCTTTTTTTAATTTTATTTATTTATTTATTTATTTAGGCTGTGTTGGGTCTTTGTTGCTGCGCGCAGGCTTTCTCTAGTTGCGGCAACAGGGGACTACTCTTCGTTGCGGTGCGCGGGCTTCTCATTGCAGTGGCTTCTCTTGTTGCGAAGCATGGCCTCTAGGCGCGCGGGCTTCAGTAGTTGTGGCACACGGGCTCAGTAGTTGTGGCTCATGGGCTCTAGAGCGCAGGCTCAGTAGTTGTGGCGCACGGGCTTAGTTGCTCCATGGCATGTGGGATCTTCCCGGACCAGGGCTTGAACCCGTGTCCCCTGCATTGGCAGGTGGATTCTTAAACCACTGCGCCACCAGGGAAGCCCCTGCAATCTTAATATAAAATGAAACTGGGCTTAAAAGAACTTTCCTGTTAGGTGAATTACGATCTATATCTGTATACCAGATATTAATGATGGATATATATCTCTTAAATATTCTTAAAGTAGAAAAAGTATGTTAAACTATAAATATATGTATTTACATATATACATGCTTATATAGGCAAATTTCTTGAAGACATCTTGCATTTCTTTTTGAATAATAATTAGTTTATACTTCAGCCTATTTACATTAACAGGAAGAGCATATACAATCCCACATAATGATGTCTTTCTGGGAATAAAATTAACTCTTATGCTGGCAATAAAACAACTACGTTCAGTGTTTCCTTGTCTAAGAAAAAGACTGGTGTCCTTTCTGAGACACCCCAAAATACAGAAAACCCCTCTCCCCAAAAGTTTACATTTGATAGGATATTTCCAAAATTCCAGTTTTCCAGCTGCTGTAGCAAAAGCAGATTTCTAAGCAGTAGACCTCATTCACTGTTGAAGCAATGAATTTTGACAGCATATGCAATATTTACTTTCTGGAAATTGGGATAGAAACACACGGCACTTCGATCAGAAATCACAGGAAATGTGTTTTCCCCTATTTCTCACATTTTGTGATTCAGTAATATTGAGTGAAAGACTTATCTGTTATTATTATTCTATATCTAGTGATTGTTTTCATTGGCGGTGAGTAGTAATGCAGGTTCCAAGACTATGGGCTGAGAGTGTCTCACTGCTGCCATCATCTGGACACTCCATTCTCTGCAATATTGACCAGACGGTTTGGGCATGTCTAGATGCATGTTTAGAAATCACAAAGTAGACAGTTTGCTCCCCATCTTAGTCAGGGGAAGCAACAGCAGAGCAGACAGAGCCCCAAATTAGGGATTCGAATCCCAATTCTGCAATTAGGGGGCTCTGCACCTGCCGAGGGCCTTCCCACGCCTCTGCACCTTCAGCCAAAAGTAAGGCGTTGGACCAGATGTTTTCCTCGGGTTCCTTTAGGTTCTGCCCCGCTGGGATTTTTAAAAAATCACTACCTTCTGCTGTGAAGTGATTAAGCAGTTCAGAACCCCCAAGTTCCTGCGTGCCATCGGTATTTGAGATGTTAGCAGTGGAAACACTGATTCTCCCCTCTGACCATCTTTGCAGATAACCCTGTATTTTATGGAGCTGTCAAAGCAGCAAGAGCCTTGCTGGAACTGTGGCAGATGCTTCTTCCCTTTGTGCCAGGTCACAATGTTCTAGGTGCCCGTGTGGCCCCTGACTTCACACGGTCAGAGCTGTATTTTTGTTGATTAGCCAGAGGTGATGGAGATTCCGCAGTGGCATGCCCTCACTTCGGAGGAAGCATTTTTCCATCCAGGCCTCTTTCCCCAGCAAACTCTCCATGCAGATTTTGAAAGGAGACGTTGAGAGGAATAGCAGTCCTGCAATGAGTCCCAGGCCCAGGTGAGGGCGTCTGCTGTAGCTCACACAGGGTCCAGTCCACAGAACCACGGGGCGGGTGCCTCAGGCAGCGATGGGCAACGACCTTGAGTCCAAGTACAGCCGAGGGCACGGCCACTTGCTTCCCCTCCACGCGGCCCACCCGGTTCCCACGCAGGGCCAGCTCCGGGGCCGAACTCTGACACCAAGACTCCCTCAGACTGGCTCATCCCCGCCCACTTCTCTGGGGACACCACCCACCCCCTAGAGGCTCTCTCCCTCAGGGCCTGCAGGAGGCACACCTTTCTCTAGGTGAGAAATAAACCCCACAGGGCTAAGTTCCACTTTTCTAAAAGTGACCTACATACTCAGAATTTTGGTCCCAGTGATTCGACATCTGAATAAGCTTTGAAAAGCTCATTGACAAAGCGCAACAAAATACATCACAGGTCCTGTTGAAGGTCCTGCTGTACTTCATCTATTCCTTTCTCTCCCTCTTCTTAAGATCATTTATTCACTCAACAAACATTTACTGAGCCCTTCCTTTGTGTCAGACACTGAGGTTTCAAAGACAGAGTTATTTACGTGGGAGAGACAGGTGTGCAAATGAATGACACCACGAAGGTCTGGCTGTGTCCCTGGCACCACTGGGCAGAATGGTGCCAGGGACTGCCTGCCTTTGGGTGCCCGGCTCCCACACTGCAATTCTGGAGAGATTACTATTCCATTTTACAGAGGACAAAACTGAGGCCCAAAGAGGTTCATCCACTCAGCACACACCCTCAAGGTAGAAATGGGTAAAGTCGGGTTTGCCCTTTGGAACACATCTGACACTGTCTCTGGACACTCTCCAGGCAGGCTGCTGAGGACCACAAGGCAGCTGGACCCCCTCCACCTGCCCAGGAATCAAAGCAGAGAAAGGAGAGGAACCCAGTGTATCTGGGCTGGAACTCAGGGGCCCGTGGCTCCTGCACTAAGAAACACCACTTGGGCAACGTGTTCCTTAGAAACTCTGCCCAGCTCCTAGATTATTCAAAAAGCAAAGGAAACAAAGAAAACCCCCAAAGTTCTTGCAGTAAATGACCCATTCGTTCATTCCAGGGACAGTCATTTATTGAGCCCTGGTGTTGGGAAAAGAGGGATTAATAAAATGTGGCCACCGTCACGCAGAAGATGACGCAGATCACCTGTGAGGACATGGCAGCCTGGCTTGTCCACAGGCATCGTTCTGCACCTGAAGGCGGGGCCTGGTCCACCACCACCCCGACCCGTGCCCCAGCCCTCAGGTGGCCCCAGGGCTCTGGCTAGGACCCCAGCCCTCTGACGACAATCCCTCATCCCCCCCCACCCCTGGCTCTCCAGGCCCTGGTCCCAGCATTCCTGGCAGATAAAGGAAACAGCCCCTAGAACTCAGCTTCGTCACCTCCCATCTGAGGTGGCACTTAGGGGACAGGGCAGGAAGGAGGGAGGCCTCTGGAGGCACCGGCCGTCCCGCTGTTATCACCTCCCCCAGTGCAAACCAGGAGCATCACGTGGCAGACGGCGTCCCAGGGGACATCAGGGTGAGCGGGAGAGGGCATGGGACGTGTGCTCCCTGGGGGCTGGGTCACCTCTGCCCGTCCCCTGAGCTGAAAAGGTGAAGGTGATGGCCGGGTGGGAGCCAGCAGGGAAAAAGGAAAGGGAAGCAAGACCAGCGGGGCCGGCGACGTGCCTGGCATCCCCTCCTCACGCCAGGCCTCAGTTCATCCCCTCTGCAGGGCCGCGGGCCCTAGACCCTCCCTCTGAGCACTCCAGTCTACAGGATCCCCTCTCCCACACCTGCGGTGCTCATTGCCGTAACTGTCGCCTGCCTCTCGCTGCTGGCCGGGCACCCTCTGCTCCCCTGTTACTATCACCGTGGCACAGCTCCAGCTCTCCAGCTGGGACACAGGCCTGTCCACCCAGCATCCAGATGTGCACACGTGTCAACTGTGATGTGTGTCTGAAGGAATGATTTCCCCGCACATTTGCACAGCCGGGAGCCTCTAGGCGTTTTCCTCTGGAAGAGGGGCCGGGCAGCCTTCAGAGTCAGACAACACATCCAGCATATTCATGAAGCTTAGACAACACAGCCTAGAGTCCCTGACCTCCCAGTGGAGTCTCGGGCCGGAAGTGACAAACCCCAGGCCAGGAAAGCAGGTCATAGGCGTCCTGTGCTCGGGACATTAGAATATGGTGCTTACGGGGCCATGCTTGACTCACCCTGCATCTGTAACAGTCTAGTCGGTGCTCAGAAGTCCTGATGTGTTAGCGAGAGCGGGAGATGACTTCACTTTTAAGGTGAGACCACGTGAAAAAAGGCAAAGAGTGGAGGCTCTGAGGGAGACCATTCCCAGACCAGGGACTCACAGCCCCTCTTAGGAACATCGCCATGCTTGTCTTCATGGCCTGAACTCTGGGACTTGTTTTTTGCAAGGGCTGTTGGGGGATGTTTGCCACGGGCTCGGGGCTGCCATGGTTCTGTGGCTTCAGTAACAGCAGGCCACGAGGGAGAACAGCCTTGCCCACTAAACAAATCCGTGTTTCCCTGTCCATCAGAACACCTGGGGTCCTCTCACACAACTCACGGTGGCCAGCTTCTGTCTCATCTTGGCTCCAGAAAGAAACAAACTCAATCAAATGCAGGTAATTCAGCTCAAACAGAGAGAGTAAGGCTGACGGGACAGCAAAAGGCCACCTTTACCACAGACAAGGCCATTGCTGGAGGATGGGGCTTATGGCCGTGGAAGAGTGGGCATCCTCGTGTCGGACCCCGGAACGAGGGCGCTGTGCCCACCGTGTCCAGATAGGGCCACCCCGGGAAACCTGAAGCCCGCAGGGGCCCTGCAGGACACGTCCCACCTGGGAGCCAGTCCTGAGAGGAGAGGGGGTAGAGCTGCGTCACCCACGTCACCATCAGGACCAGAGTGGGTGCTGAGGCTCAAACTAAGGCGCTTCCTTCACCAAGGACAAGACATCCCATGTGAGGAAAACCTTCATCCCAACACGCAGTACGCAGGCTTCACAAGTAAAGCCAGAGTTTCACCATGAAACGTAGGACTTAACTTCTGGGTCCGACCAACCCCTTTCCCTTGGTGGTAAAGAAGGACGGAGGGGCAGGTTCTAAGACGTCAACTGACCAAGACGGCAGGGGCCACTCTGAACAAACGAGTTTCTCTTTATGTTTTCATTTTATTGGAGCATAGTTGATTTACAATGTTGGGTTAATTTCTACTGTACGGCAAAGTGACTCAGTTATACGCATACATGTAACACACCCTTTTTCGTATTCTCTTCCATTATGGTTCATTCCAGGATATTGAATATAGTTCCCTGTGCTATACAGTAGGACCTTGTTTATCCATTCTGTATATGCCAGTTTGCATCTGCTAATCCCAAACTCCCAATCCATCCCTGCTGCGTTCCCCGCCTTGGCAACCACAGGTCTGTTCTCTAGGTCTGTGAGTCTGTTTTGTTTCATAGGTATGTTCATTTGTGTTGTATTTTACATTCCACATATAAGTGATATCATACGGTATTTGTCTTTTTCTCTCTGACTTACTTCACTTAGTATGATAATCTCTAGGTCCATCCACGTTGCTGCAAATGGCATCATTTCATACTTTTTTTATGGCTGAGTAATATCCCATTGTGTATATGTACCACAACTTCTTTATCCGTTCCTCCGTCTATGGACATTTAGGTTAGTTCCATGTCTTGACTACTGTGAATTGTGCTGCTATGCACATTGGGGTGCTTGTATCTTTTCGAATTAGAGTTTTGTCCAGATATACGCCCAGGAATGGGATTGCTGGATCATCTGGTAGTTCTACTTTTCGTTTTCTGAGGAACATTCATACTGTTTCCCATAGTGGCTGTACCCATTTACTTTCCCACCAACAGTTTAGGAGGGTTCCCTTTGGGTTTCTCTTTGGAGACACTTTTCTTTTACTCATATGCCCTGCAAGACATCATCTGAACCCTGCTCCCTAAAGAAAAAGAGAGAACTTGAATTTTGACAAGCATCTTAGAAACACCAGTGTCAATGGATGGCGCTGGGCACCTGGGTTTAGTGAGTGATGGAGGGGTTTAGTGGGAAGCCTGCCAGACCAGAACGGCTGAGTCCTGGTCTTGGCTGTGTGTGTGTGTGTGTGTGTGTGTGTGTGTGTGTGTGTGTGGTGGACAAGTTCCTCCACCTCTGGAGCCAGTGGTTCTCAAACTTGAATGTGCTGACAAATCACCCGGAGAGTTTATTAAAAATGCAAATTCCAGAGCCCCACCCCAGAGCTTCTGACTGAGATCAGGAACCCAATTTTTAAACAAATGCTCCCATGTGATTCCAAGGCGGATGGTCTCTGGGCCATAATTTGAGGAAAACTGCGATTGGTTTCTCATGAGTTAACTTAGAATCAGACCTTCCCTGTGTCTCTCCTGGGGCCTCGATGGGGATGAAGGAGCCAGTCTCTGTAACGTCACATGGGAAATTGGTGCTCCTGCACTTGCAGGATCGTTCTGTAATTAAAACTCCATTTCTCCCCACAAAACCTTTTGTATCCTCCACCAGAACGGTCTAGGTTCTTCCCTGGGTGTGTAGAGCACGCTTCCCAAGGGGCTGGCTGGGGGGCAGGGTCCATACCAGACCTCATTTCTGCTCTTCCCAAACTTCCCAACACACGATACCCACATCATCTGTGTTTTCCTTTCCTCTTGTTCCAACCCGAATCTACTCTCTTGTCTACACTCCCACATGTCAGCCAGTGAACAGGCTGAAATAAATGTTTGCAGAATGGACAGGTCCACGATTAAACAAGATACAGATCAGGAGGGTCACTGATGTGATAGCTAATTCCCGAAGCTGTATGGGGTCAGAGTGGGGACGGAGGCCAACCGTAAAACTCCCCTAAGAGACCCTGACCCTGACAAAGTATCAGTGGCACTGGGGCTACCTACACCGGAACTTTGGAAGACGATGTCACGTTATTGTGCTTTGAGTAACTGCCATTTTCCCATTAACAAAACACATTCACAGAGTCTTCTTTCTGTTAATAACACTCTTCTCTGCTACTTTGTGGCTGGGATGCTGGTTAGTTAGTACCAACACACAGAGAGGCCTTATGGTCCCATATTCCTGGATTTGGGGGGGAGTTTTAGCCCAGAGAATTGTGACATTCTCATAAATTCATGGGATATCTGCAGCTTGGGTATCTTGGGGGCAAAAATGAGGTGTGGCTTGTGTCCAAATGGCTCACGTGGGGTGGAGATGCTTTCACACCCTCCTCACACGTTTGCTGGGGACAGACTGCACGCGGCGGGTGTAACAGAGCCAGGAAGGTGGGAGTCCCGGGGGAGCAAGCCTACAGCATAAGGCTCCGTTGTGTTGTGTCTATTCTGGGAAAAAATGACTCTCCTCACAGTGTCTTGAGATCGGAGGATGGCTCTGAAACTCTATTCGCACGAGGTGCTCCCACAGCAGGAGGTGTGGCCTGAGTCACGGGGAGCTGGGGAGGCGGACGGAGCGATGACCCGAGCCTGAATGCTCTGTGGGTGCAGGGTCCACCTTCCCGGCTGCCGCGTAGGACAGCTGTGCAAAGGGAGGGGACGGACGCTGCACAAGGGCTGCACCTCGGGGGCTGAAGGAGACTTCAAACTAAAAGGCAAGAGCGGACACAAAATTTTGTTGGGAAGAGGATGTGGAGGGGGCGTGTCCTTCAGTGCCTAGCTTCTCAAAGTCGGCAAAACCTGGGTGCTTGTTACAAGTGCGGAATCCCAGGTCCCACCCAGATCCATAAAACTCGAATATGCGTTTCAGCAAGATCTCCAGGTGGCTCATATGCACATAACAGCTCCAGTGGTGCTGGTTCAAATCTGGGAAGAAGGCACAGCCAAGGATGGAGACAAGGATTGGAGGGGAGGGACCACGCAAACGAGTCGAGGAGATGCTGATGGAGAGGATGGCTGGGGACTGAGGGCATCTTGAGCTGAGTCTCCTCTTCATGCTTTTTCTGGGATCCTCCCGGTCTGAAACCATCTGTCTCCATAACTCTGACAACAGCTAACACTTCTATGGTGCCAGACACACTGCCAGGACCTTCACGTGTATCAACTCATTTGATCCTCGCGACAGCTGTAAGGTGGTGATTACTATTATCTCCATCTCGCAGATGAGAAAACCAAGATGCTGAGGTGACGTGACTCCCCATGTGCACACAGCCAGCCAGCCCCAGACCAGGATTCAAACCCGGGGGCTGACATCCCGATGCTGTAGGCTTCACCACCGTGTTCTGAGGCTGCGTAGGAGCTTAAGCTGTTCATATTTGCTTTCTGTTCTCCTTGGAGTGTTTTGTTTGTTTGTTAATATTAACATCCTAAGTCTGTCTACTGCTCCGAGGAGGAAGGGGACAGGACAGGTGTGTCCTGGATCCGTTCTTCCTCCAGCCTCTTGCCCTCCCACGTCTCATGGTGATGTGAGAGCTGGCCGGCCAGGGGGTCGATTCAGCCCCTGGTGTGTTCTGCTTCACCAGAGGTGTTTTAAAAGCCAGACGTTTGCACACAAAAATCTCCCTGCTCACATCTGCTGCCTCAGCCCTCCACAGTCCCCCCCGCTCCCTGACGTCCTACGCCTGGGAGGCCGCTTCGTGTGCTCACATCTGCTGTCTGCACCTCGACAGGGCATCTCCCCCACCCCATAGTCTCCTCTGACCTACAAGCTCACAAGAGTCGTGTCTCCTAGTCACCCGTGTCCCCCTCCAAGCCCAGCGCGGGGCCCAGAGCAGAGGAACAGCCAGATCAGTGCTTCCCGCTCTGGGCATCAGTGAGAGGAGCAGGGCCCCGGAGGAGTGGCCTGGAAGTGAGGGCAGAGGAATCAACGCGAGAATCCCAGACTCACAGAGGAGGCTTTCAGAAAATGACTGTAAATTATGGTGATCCAAAGACAAATCCTGACTTCAGAGCAAGCAGCTGGGAAATCCCTCTCCTCTTTGAATCACACCCCATGCATCTTCCCTGGAACCTTGCCATGGCATCTCAAGCAGCTGATTTCTTAATAAGCAAATTCATGTTCTACGGTATCGGTCTCTCTCCTTCACGCACCATCTGTCCTTTTGCGTCTGTACCAATGGATCCCTTCTAAGACATGCACAGGTTTTGAAGTGGGATGAATGTGCTCAAAAACGCTCCACCGCCAGGAGGGCTGTTCTGTTCCCCACCCTCACCAGTGCCAGAAGAGACCTTATTACCTGTTCTCTGCTTTTCCAAATTGTGAGCACTCATGACTCATGCACTCAATGCTAAAATTGACTTTTCAAGGGAATAGAGTCGTGATCTCTGAAAGGATAACACCAGTAAAGCTGGTTCCACTGTGAGTCACTGCTAGAAAGACCAAAGCCTCCACATTTTCCACCTGTCAATTGGATTCTGGAATACAGCTATGATAATAAAAGATTTAATACAATTGGCCACTAGTAGCTAAGTTCAAAAAACAAATCTCCATTTAAATAAGTGATTATTAGAAAAGGGAACCCTCACACACTGTTGGTGGCAATGTAAATTAGTGCAGCCACTGTGGAAAACAGTATGGAGGTTCCTCGAAAAACTAAAAATAGAACTACCATATGATCCAGCAATACCACTCCTGGGTATATATCTGGAAAAAATGAAAATGCTAATTCAAAAAGATAGATGCGCCCCACTGTTCACAGCAGCATTATTTACAATTCCCAAGATATGGAAGCAACCGAAGTGCCCATAAATAGATGAAAGGATAAAGATGTGGTCTGTGTGCATGTGTGTGTGTATATATATGGCCATATGCAGCAACATGGATGGACTAAGTGAAATAAGTCAGACAGAGAAAGACATATATTGTATGATATCACTTATATGTGGAATCTAAAAAATACAACAAACTAGTAAATATAACAAAAAATAAGCGGACTCACACATATGGAGAAAAAACTAGTGGTTACCAGTGGGGAGAGGGAAAGGAAGGGCAATATAGGGGTAGAGGGTTAAGAGGTACAAACTATTAGGTATAAAATAAATAAGCTACAAGGATATATTGTACAACACAGGGAATATAGCCAAGATTTTATAATAACTATAAAAGGAATATAACTTTTAAAAATTGTGAATCACTATATTGTACACCTGTAACATATAATATTGTACATCCACTATACTTCAATAAAATAATAAAATAAAAAAATAATAAAGCAAGTGGTGATTTTAGTTCACTTAAGAGAAATGTGTAAGGATATTAAATATTCTTGCAGCTCTTTCTTCTACTGGGAATACATCCAAAGGGAAAATCAGAGTTGGATTACCATTTCTGGAAGGAAGAAAAATGAGCCCCCTGCTGTGGAACATGAGATCTTTACTGAGCCTGAAACCCGAAATTCTCCCACTTCTGTCTCTCTTTGCCCTTCCCTCACCCCCTCTTAACTCCTCCCTCCCCTCCCAAACACATCCTGCTAACTAAGCCTTAAACCTTGTACTCGGTCCCATTTATGCCACTTCGTGTTGTCCTTTCCCAAGTCCCCGAGCTGCAGCCGAGCTGTAACCCCTCCCTGCATCAGCCAAAGCGCTAACCACTGAGTCGCACTGTTCTGGTTCCACCAGCTCCCATCAAGGGCCTCACTTTGCTGGCCAGTTGTTTCTCGTTCCTACACTAAGTTGCCTCAGAGCATATAGAAAAGGACCTATGGCTTGTTTTCTTAAGTGACGTATTATGTTAATCCCTCTGAAAAGGACGGACATTTTCCAACAATAACCATGACAGGGCAAGACCCTACTTTCTTTTTTTTTTTTTTTGGCCGAGCCGCACGGGATCTCAGTTCCCCGACCTGGGATCGAACCCGCGCCCCCAGCAGTGGAAGTGCAGAAGCCTAACCACTGGACCTCCCGGGAAGTCCCAAGACCCTACTTTTCATGTGTCCGACTCAGACTTGTCCTGGAACGATGCATTTTGAACCTACGAACTAATTCAATAGGAACAATGTTTTGAAATAAGTGAGTTCTTAATCACCCAATTCTGAGAAACTTGAATCCTTATCACTTATTTTAATATCCTTTAGGAATGTATTTTTTATGATTCTCCTTTCCAGCAATCATCATTACAGTCATCATCTTCACCTGTACATCACCCACCTGCACAGCACGTTAGATTTTCTAAAAGGCTTTATGTGCCTAATCTCATCTCTTTTTTAAAAACTATTTATTTATTTATTATTTATTTTGGCTGCGCTGGGTCTTAGCTGCAGCATGTGGGATATTTAGTTACAGCATGTGGGCTTCTTAGTTGCAGCATGCATGAGCGATCTACTTCCCCGACCAGGGATCGAACCCTGGCTCCCTGTATTGGGAGCGTGGAGTCTTAACCACTGGACCACCAGGGAAGACCCTGTCTAATCTCATCCGATGCTCCCAAGGACCCTGTGAAGCCGGGCCTAGGATTTCCATTTCATGGGGAAGGGAGCCTAGATGCAGTAAGATAAAGGAATTTATACGGGACAAACGGCAAGTGGCAGCGCTGAGGTTTGAAGTCGAGCCTGCCTGGGTGCCTCCTTACACAGTAGTGTTGAGACAGAGAGAGACAGAGAGACAGAGAGATAGATAATATCAAGAGCTCTGCTCTCAGACTTCCTGGATGTGAACGCTGGTGCTGCCATTTACCAGCCAGGGGACCTTGGCCCCGTTACTTAACCTGCGTACCTGCCTTCTCATCTGTAAAATGGAAATAATGATGTCCCCATCAAAGAGCAATCAGAAGGAGAAAACAAGTGGACATGTGTAAAGCACACAGAACGGCACGGAAAGCGCCACAGGTTAGCCTTATATACACTCGTTCTGCGTCTCACACGCTGTTCTGCTGGTGAGCGCTCGGCATAAAAATCAGGGTCCAGACCAGGACCATATGACCCAGTGTCCGTGTCTAAATGACTAGGAAAAAAGGATACTCAGCGGGTATTCTGGATGTCAGTTTTCCTTAGTTCTGTGCAAAAAAGCCACCAGGCTGAAGCAGCCGTGGTTAGGGATTCAGGTGTTGAAAAAGCTGGTAAGGGTCTCCTGTCTGTTCATGGATGCAAAGGGCATCCGTTCCGGCAGGCTCTGATCTCTGCCAAGGTCAGGAAGCTCTCCGTCTCTCCTGGTCCCTTCATTAGTCAGTGGCATCGAGGAAAACAATGGCTTACATTTCCACTTCAATCTTCCCACAGAAAAGAGTTCAATCTGATAAGGCAAAATGCTACCATATTTCAAAGCTCTCATTACATACTTCAAAGAGAGTTTAGAGCTTTTTTCTGTATTTCTCTTCAATTATTCATAACAGCAATCTTTGAAATATTTACACTCCTTTCTCCGGTGGCCAGAGGAGAATGCTGATGGAAAGCTCTCTGCACGCCTGGGACAGGCTCCATGCGATGTTGGGGGCTGGAGACAAGGCCCGGGGGTTAGTGCGGGCGGGTCGGCCTCCCCACGCAGCCTTCAGGGGCTTTTCGTTCTACAGAAGGCTTGCTCTACTTTCTGAAACTAGGGATGTTTTCCTCTTAAGATCCGGGTTTTAGCAAACGGGATTTATTTTATCTAATGTTGTTCTCAAGGAAGAGCCCTTAACCAAACCCAAGCAAACATGTGAAAAAGTGGGAATGTCCTCCCTCCAGCAAATGAGAAGCGGCTCGTCGTTAGCGGACGCTGGGGATGCTGCGATCCAGACTCTGGCGCAGCTGGCACCCGTCCTGACAGATGACTCATTCCCATGGTTACTGATACCAGAAATGTTACCTCTGCAATCAGCACACACAAAGATCCTTTAAAGAGAGTGTAAAAATTAGAGCGCCGTCAACAATTAGCGAACATTGCCAACGGGCACGGAGGCTGCACTTACACAATGCTGCTTTCAGGGCATCAGAAGGGGTGGGGGGGGGGGATGTACCATGGCTGCACCAGCCAATCTCGCAGGAAGCAGAGAGGACGCTCGTGTTCGGGGGGCTGAACCCACAAACACCTCTGTAGGGTAGAAGGCCCTACCCACAAACATCTCTGTACAAATTTGTTATCAGTCACAGGGGCAAAGCGAGAAAAACGCCTGTCTGATTGGTCATCTTTGAATGCTCAACTTCATTAAACCCACAGTCAGTTTTTAAGTTCTTTTTTTAAACGAATAGACTTTATAAACGAATAAACTATTTTTAAACGAATAAACTTTATTTTTTAGACCGGTTTTAAGGTCACAGAAAAATTGAGCAAAAGTACAGAGAGTTCTGATACAGCCCCTGTGCCCCCTGCAGTGAACTCCCCCGGCATCAGCATCTCCCAGCAGACGATGCACTGATAACAACTGATGGCCCTGCGTGGACACATCTTCATCACCCAGAGTCCATAGTTTACCACATGGTTCACTCTCGGTGTCGTACATTCTATGGCTCTGGGCAAATGCATAATGACATGCATCCGCCATGACAGTATCCTACAGAGTACTTCCAATGCCCTAAGATCTCTGTGCTCCTCCAATTCATCCCTCCCTCCCCACTGAGTCCTGCCAGCCGCTGGCCTTCATACTGTCTCCATAGCCTTTTCCAGAATGCCATAGCATTGCAATCACACAGTAGATAGCTTTTTCACATTGGCTTCTGTCACTTAGCAATATGCACTTAAGCTTCCTCCGTGTCTTTTCATGGCCTGATAGCTCTTTTTTTTTTTTTTTTTTTTTTAGTGCTGAATAATATTCCATTGTCTGGATGGACCACCGTTTAATTTATCCATTCACCTACTGAAGGACATCTAGGTGGCTTCCAAGTTTTGGCAGTTGTGAACAAAGCTGCTAAAAACATCCACATGGATGGATGTAGAGATTATCATATTAAGTGAAGTAAGTCAGAGAAAGACAAATATCATATGATATCACTTATTCGTGGAATCTAAAAAAATGATGCAAATGAACTTATTTACAAAACAGAAATAGACTCACAGACATAGAAAACAAACTTATGGTTACCAAAGGGCACAGGGGGAAGGCGGGGGAGATATAAATTAGGAGTTTGGGATTAGCAGAGACATACTACTATATATAAAATAGGTAAACAACAAGGACCTACTGTATAGCACAGGGAACTATACTCAATATCTTGTAATGACCTATAATGGAAAAGAATCTGAAAAAGAATATATATACATTAAGAATTTATATATGCATATATATGTATAACTGAATCACTTTGCTGCACACTTGAAACTAACATTGTAAATTAACTATACGTCAAAAAAACTTAAAAATTTAAAAAAGAATGAAAAAAAAATCTGCATACAATTTTTTGTGTGGACAGACGTTTTCAACTCCTTCGGGTAAATACCAAGGAGCACGATTGCTGGATCATACGGCAAAAGAGGATTCTTAGTTCTGTAAGAAACTGCCAGCTGTCTCCCAAAGTGGCTGCTCCATTGTGCCTGCCCACTAGCATGAATAAGAGTTCCCCACAGTTTTTGCAAAGGGCTTTGGAAAACGCAGTGTACTGCAGCCATATATTATTACAGTCAAATGCTGTTACGTCTTAGTAACAAAATAAGGATAAAGAACTTCAAGGAAAGGAAGTGTGGTTGTTAAATGACAACGGTTGCGTTTTCAACTGCAGTGGATTATTTTCCAAGTCTTGAAATAGGAAGTCAGATGAACTCCCACAAGAAAGCTTTGAGTGGATGAGTCATTTACTGTACATATTTTATTCTGTCTAAAGAACGTCAGCACCTTGAGGCAACCCAGGCTTTCATAAACTCTAGTCCAAACCCAGTACATCCCAAAGCCCTACCCTGTTGTGCTGAAATGCCTGTGGTAGAACCTGGATCATGCAAAACTCTAATTCCTGTCACAATCGCTCAAGTGTTCAATGGACAGAAGTTTACTTCCTACAGCATCATTTCTTCACTAAAAGGTTGTTAAATCAATTTGTAGTATCAATAAGATAATAATCTAACTATAGGAACAAAGTGCTTTTGCATTTTGCAATACAATCTGCAAAGTCAGTGAAAATGTGTTTTATTTCATGTTTATCATCTATTCTTTAAAGAAAGAATAGCAGTTTTTCAATACTTTATTAGCTGCTAGGATGGTCTCAAGTGGATGTGATTTGATAAATACAGACACAGATACATTCTGCACATATATACATAGAAAAGTAGATAGATATACATATAATGTTGAAACAGGAGAGAAAGGGGCAGGGCACAACCTTTAAAAGAATGACATAGCCATAGGACATGACAAAAACTGGTTTGAACCAACTAGGTCCAAGATGGTGGAAGGTTTGACTTCCAGTGGACCTTGAGCCTCATCACACACTCATTGTAATATATCAGCTAAATGACACACCCATAGGTGCCATGACAGTTCCAAGGCTGACCATCAAAGACCAAAAAGTGGGTGGTGGCCCAATTCTTGGAAATCTCCGCCCCGTCCCCAAAATAGTTGGAATAATCCTCCCCCTCATTAGCCTATGAAATTACCCAGACCATAAAACCTAACCATGCCATATTTCAGGGCCTCTCACCTTCTGAGATGGCCCATGCTCTGTCTGTGGAGAGTGTATCTCTCTAAACAAATCCACTTCTTACCTATCACTTTGTCTCTCACTGAATTCTCTCTGCAATGAGACATCAAGAACCTGAGCTTCATTAAGTCTTGAGACCAGATGTGTGATCTCAATTAAAAGACCGTGGGTTCAAGTCCCAATCTGAGGTGTGCGGTTTCAATGTGATCTCCATGTGAGCAAGGGTTTTTTGTTTATGTTGTCCGTTTATCCCAAGCACCTAGAAAAGTGCCAGCACATCGAAGGTATAACCACATATAGTTTCCTAATATCTACACACACACACACGCACACACACACACAAATGAATGTGAAGGTTCCCTCCTTCCACCCCCGAATTCAATGTTGTTGATGGGATGGTCTTCTTCGTGTTTTCTTGTGGGGAGGACCGGAGCTCGCTCTCCTCAAGGCTGTAACGGAGCTTCAGTCCTGGGCAACCCTAGCCTCCCCAGCGCCCAGCGAGGGCTCACCTGATTCTTGCTCTTGGCGTCTCGGATTTGATTCTGGTCCACTGGGTCCTGGCTTGGCCCTGTGGGTTACTTCTGCCTCACCTCCGCACTTGGGTCCCCAAACCCAGCTTGCAAAGGGCCCTTGCTTCTTCTTTGCTTCACTTTGATGTACTTCTTTGAAGCTCCAAACAGTAACTAAACATGACATGTCTGCCTTCTGGTCTCTTCAAGCATTACAGCATCCTTTTCCTTGGTGCTAATGGTTGGTATCTGATGATATGCAACTAAGAGCTCTCAGGGAACAAAGCCAGCTGCTGGGTAACGCCCTTTGCACACCATCACGTGGTCAATCAGAACAAGACTGGCCAAAAGGCTGCAGACTGGCTAAACTGCTGGGCTTGCTAACATGATAACTTCCAAACAGACTTCACCTGAAGGGGCCGATACAGCAATCATTAAACTCTGCTTTGTTCTCTTGTAAGGAGTTACGTACATTCTGAGATTAACCAGGCCTGAGTACGATCATGTGTTTGTCTGGCCTCTGGGGCGGAGAGGCGGGGGAGAGATACAGAACAGGATGATGCGGGTGTCCATCTCTCCAGGGGGCCTGCCCTGCCTACCGTGAAGTTGGGCTGACAGGGCTTGGCTGGTGCACACCCCCTGTAAGGGCCCTCATTTCTCTGCTTCAAAGGAACATCAGCACACCTCTGCCCACGAAGACACCTGAGAACTGACAGGCTCCCCGGTCCTGTCTTCCTTCTCAGTGGACGGCACCACGGAGCAGGTAAGAGCCTGGCTGGCAGCCCGTCACAGGCGGATTCCAATCCCTGCTACTTACGACCTGCATCGTTTTAGGAAAGTTGCATAAGTTCCCCAGCCTTCGGGTCCTGTCACTGTAAAACGGCAAAACTTATCACCAACCACACAAGGCTGTGACAAGGTGGTGCCAGGGAGCGTAGAGCGTGGAGGGCACAGAGACCCTGGGGGCTCTGTCCCGACTGTTCCCCCACGGCCAGGCCATCGTAACACCCGGATGGACCAGCCCCGCCTGGCCGCCTCTGCGCATGCCCCGTGCCCGTGCCCGGACGAGCAGCATCAGACCCACCTCCCATCGCTGACCCCACTGCGTGGGGCAATCACGTGAGACGTGGATTTTACTCAAGACTTTATGAGGATTCAGTAAAGAGGACTCAGCACCCAGCGCACACCCGTGTAACACCGCAGATGTTTCCCTCGACTGGAATCAGCCTCAGACCTCCTGCTGCTCTCCCACAAGGCAGATTCGAAAGAGCTCGGTGATGCCCTGAGCCCTCCAGCCCCGCCCGGCAAGACACGGGGCCGCGCTCAGCAGCTCCCAGCCTGGCTGGCAGCTGGTGCGGACCTGAAACCCCACGGCTTTGGCCCAGACCTCTCTCTGGGGCTCTCCGGCTCTCAGGGAAGAAAGACACAGGCAACCCCGACGTGAGAAGCGACCAGCTTCTCTGACAGCTTCTCTGGGGCTGCTCGAGTCCGCACAGCAAGGTGGGCTCAGGGCTGCCCATCCAGGCCCGCGACTGCAAGGCCCTACCTGTCCTGCCCTCCTCCCGTGCGCCCCTGGGCTCTAAGGGGACAACTGCCGTTCTGTGCCGCCCTGCCCCGGGCACGTGCAGTTTAAGGAGAACGCTGGAGACGCCCAGATCAACTCCCGTCAGCCACGACACAAAGCGAACCAGAGCAAGAGGCCGGGAGCGCCTTTGAGTAATCCAGCCACAGGCGTGGTTTCCTGGCAGCACACGAGGTGCCCGCCCCCCCCCACCCCCCACCCCCCACCCCCCCGCCTCCCTCCTTCCCTCCGGTGGGTGCAGCTTACCTCCCGCTGCACCTGCTCCCGCCTGCAGGCCTGGATCTGTCCAGTGGTGGGAAGTGGGCCGCGCGCTTGACGTCCTCCTGCTCGGCGTCTGAATCTTGGGTCCCCCGCTTACTAGTGGGCGGGTTCCTTAACCTCTCCGAGCCTCAGTTTCCCCATCTGTAAACCATGGATGCTATTACCTCTCAGAGAACTATGGTTAAGATCCAGCACGTGGTACAACGCACATTTCCAACAGAGAGTGACTATTTGTTCCTGATTTGGGCAGAGCTGGGTTTGGGGTTCCCGTACCCACCTGGTGGGCTTTCCCGTGAGGACCAGCCACGCAGGCCTGCGTGCCGTCCTCAGGGGCTGCCACCACGGCCCCGGACCGCAGGATTTCACTCTCATCACCCTTGCTTTCCCTCGTTATAATTCTGCCAAGTCCCCCACCTCCAGGGGACATTGGGCCATGTCTGGAGGCATTTGGGGCTGTCACAACCGGGGGGCCTGGGGTGCTACCGGCACCTGGTGGGTGAGAGCAAGGGTGCTGCTGAACATCAGACAACGGACAGGACAGGCCCTGCCACAAAGAACCATCCAGCCCCCAATGCTCGTGAGCTGAGGTCAAAGGCTCTGAAGCAGACCTCGTATACAGAAGGTATGTGCTCTCAGATCAAATGGCATTTCTTATTCAAGGGGGATGGGAAGACTGTTGGAGACAACTATGTACAAAGTGCACTTGTGGACAAAGTCTCCGAAAAGAAAACCGAGAATTGTTATCGGGAGAATAAGATCTCAGTTGATTTTTCTTGCATTTTAAATCTTCCTGTTGGGTTGTTTGGGCAACAGATAAGGAAGAAGAAATGAATTATTCTAGAGTGTGGCACAAGATTCAGCTGGTAATTTAAACAAGATAACCAGACTCGGAGATTCAATGATCTTTCAACTCTCCGCATTCACCCGATGGGTCAATTTGTCCGCATCCCCTGCCCGCTAAGAGACACCACCATTGGGGGAGGGGTGACAAAATCCATCCAGATGAAAATAACTTAAGTAGGGTTTTTATATGCATTTCATTTTTACTTCATTGTTCATTAAACCAGAAAATGACAGTGGCTGCCATGACCAGTTAGGTCCGTTGGGGAAAAAATTTCTGGTTTGACTGGTTTTTCCTTTAAAACAATTTTTTTTTTCCCCCAGAAACTGCTTTGCCCTGCCAAGTCATTCAAAACTGCCAAACTAATCTGTGTGTAAAACAGAACCGAAGCAGAACAGTAGCTCAGAGGGGGAAAAGTAAGCACTTAAAATCCCTTCCACATTATGGACAGACAGCTTCCATAATCAGAAAAGGAAAAAATAGGACCTTGATAATGAAATGAAGCTGGCTGAACATCAGAAGATGTTATTAAATTGAGGTGGAAAAAGATTCCAACGTAAAACACAGAAGTTCAATCAGGGCAAGACATTGAAAAGTCCTATTCATTTGAGGCCAAAGAATGGCCTAGATCCCCAAATACTATTAAAGAACTAGTTACACCCCACGTTTCTTGTTAGCTGAATGTGTGAGACATGATAACTGCTTTCAGCAAAGTGTGTTAATTTGCATATGATTTACATATACTCTTCTGCAGGCAGATTATGTTATTCACAAGCCTGAACTTCTTATTATTCTTTTTTTTCAAAGGGAAGGATCCACTGACTAATGGTGTGGGTTAGTTATAACAGCTTTTGTCGTTCCTGCCTCTAACCTCTGGATATTAGCAAGCTCATGAATTGTCCTTTTGATTGATTTACTAACATTGATAAAGCAAGGAAACATGACATCCAACCTTTAATCTTTGAGACGGTTATAGAGGATGGGGTTGAGCTTTGTTCCCCAGTAGAAAACACCAAAGTTAAGAAATTAAAAACTATATTAATTTTGAAAGAGGAATTTAGTCTTGACAAAAATAAGCTTTTAGGCAGTATTCTGTAATGGGTACAGTTAATGTGATCTGCTCATTCTACCCTGTCTAGTCTTGCAGTCTTGCTGAAATAATCTGTTTATTTATTCACTGATTCATTTATGCTGCACTCCACAAATGCTTCTGGGAAGCACACACACATATAATACACACACAGTACCTGAGGTGATAAAGTTGAGGAAAAAGACCAGGGAGAGATTAGAACACAGAATCCATGCCATGCAGTGCTATGGAGTTCCCAGTGTGGGCTGCAAATTTGGTGCCAAGCTTCTTAGCAGCCAAAGCAAAAAACACGCTCCAATTACTATAAGGGTCACAGAAAAAAAAAGTTGTTCAGAAGTAGAGTGTTTCTTGATTGTGAAAACTGAAAGAACATTCTCTGTTGTGCCTCGTGATGGCAATTTCTTGAGGGATTTGGTAAATAATATTAACATTTGTGTTTTCTGTTTCATTACTTTCTGCACTTATCTGTATTGTTTTCAAAATAGGTTAATAGAACACAATTTTGAAAAACCACTGCCCTAGAGAAACCCACATATATGCATGAGAGCGTTGCTGCATAGAAACAAAATAAATGTTCATCATTAGAGGAATGCATAAATAAATTTTGATATATCCATACATGGGAATATAATACAGCAGTTGAAATAAATGAATTAGATCTGCATTATTAACATGGATAAATCTCAAAAATATTGACTCTTAAAAAGCAAGTTGGAATATGACACATATAGTATGATTTAATTGATCTAAAAATTTGTCTCCTTGAATAATACTAGATAGTGTCTATAGACACATATAATTAACAAAAACACATAAACTTGGGTGGGAAGGATACAGAAAAACTTCAGGATAGTGATTCCCTCAAGGGAGCAGAGAGGGATGCTGTGGCAGTGACACTGAACACCACCTGGGCATGCAGGGCAGCAGGGAACTTCCGCTGGACCTGTAAGGCTCTCTTTAAACAAAGATATGAAATAAACAAGGCAAACTAATTAAGAGTCTAATCTTGGTTGTGAGCACTTGGATGTCTGTTATATGCTTCTCTGAACTTTTCTGTGTATTGAAATCTTTAATATTTAAACATAAAAAATTAAAACAATGAAAGGGAAGTTTGAGGACAGAGTTTGAAGGATCTAGACTATCATGCCCAGGATTCTGAACTTTATCCTCTAGGCATTAAAAGTATCTGAGCAGAGGGCAGCCTTGGCAGAGCTGTGCTCTAGAAAGATTATTCTACCAGCCACAGAGCTGATACGAAGGAAAAGGTCGCAAAAGGAGGCAAAGAGATTTGCTTGGAAGTTGCCGCAAAATGCCCATTATGAGAGATAGGGTGCAGCCTACCATATTAGTTCGGAAACATACACATATTTGCTTAAAGTATCAATAGATAAAACATTCTCTCGCTCTTCCTCTGACACATACTTAATTCCATCCCTATACTCTGACATCATAGTCTCCAAGTTATTCCACGGGGATTATTGGAACCCTCACTGCCCCATTTCACCACCAGGGTCAATGTTTCTTGACTCAGCTGTAGATCTTTGAGAGAGAAGACTTAGTTATTGTAGAGAGTGAATGAGAAAAATTGAGACTGAGGGTAGGGAGCGGATCAGGAATCCAGAAACATTATTGCTGCTATTAAAAATACCCTAAGGGGAGCAACGTAAAATTAAAACTGAAAGCAGAGTTTGTGTGAATTACATACCAATTCACTGGTGGCCCAGCTATTTTAAGTACCGGCTTAGTTACATGTGATTAACACGAGCACATCAAATCTAAGAAGGACACATCTCATCATTCCTTGTTCCTCCTTGTTTGGGGACCATTCCAAAGCATGTTGTTACACTTCTCCCAAGTGTAACTGAGGAAGCCACAGGCCACATCCGGTCTTGTCTTTGGTCTGTGTGTGCCCCAAACGAGGGCCTCCAAGGGCAGGTTGGGAATTTCCCATGAGTCAGTGCACTGTCGAAGATACAGAACACTTCACATCCTGGCTAGAAGTGTCTGCAGTGTGTCTATTTCTCCCAACATTTTGGCTTTCTCCCCTCAAACTCCAAGTGCTGCTAAAAAAAGTCTCATAACTGTGCCGATGGACTCAACTGTGTATTTGTGCTCTCTAACCTCAGGGCCGGGTGCACAATCCTTTAATTCATATTTCAGTCTCTTCTGCTGGGTCCCCATGGGCTGTTTCTGACTGTAGGTCATCTGAAGCTCCTCCCACACTCTGGTCCCGGCAGCAGAAGGCTTCCCGTTCCCTTTACTAAGAACATATGAGCCCTGTTTGTACTAAAGCAACGCCTGTAGTTCACATCGATTGTCTCCCTCCCGTCCATCAACCCTCCTCATCTTCCTCCCTCTTTGGGGATTTGGTTTGACCATGGGTTCCAGCAGTCTTTAGGGCTAGAACGTGGGACCCAGATCTGGCTTTTCCTCCCTCTGAAATCTCCCAGCGATGTGATTGGATCAGAGGCAGTCACATGTTCTGGGGGCCAGCCAATCAGAGCCATTCAAATCCCTGGCCACGGTGATGGGCTCAAGGATGAGCTTAAGATCCAAAGTGGTCTAGTCCAGGCCAATGCAGGACTGAGGCAGGATCTCCAGGAGGACACCTCTCCTTTTTCACTGTACTTGATCCCAAGAAAAGGATCAAGTTGCCAGGGACCGGTCAGTGGCACTGAGAACTGGAGCCAACATAAAGGAGGGAGGGAAAGAAGCCAGTTCTGATGGCCTTGTCTGAACTCCTGGGTGCAGCCCTGCCCTGGACCTTCCATGACATGACCAGTAGCTTTCCTTTCTGTTCAGGTCAGGCTGAGCAGGGTTTTCTGTCACTGTTGTTGGACAAGCCTGACTGATCCCGAATCCTCTCCACCCCCCCAAGGCAGCCCCCGCCGTTCCTTGCCAGGCTACACACACACACCCTGTCGCCCTCCTGCTCACCACAGAGAAGAGAAGCCATCAGGAACGAGGAGGGGAGGGGGGGGGGAAGGAGGGAGGGAGGGAGGGTGAAGGAAAGAAAGGAAAACAACTTCCTTTCGTTCTGAAAATCAATCTATCATCCTTTTTCTTTTCTTTACTTCGCGTGTTTGCTTCGAAAACATTCTATACCCCCCTGCACTTTCTCATCCTCATTCACTCCTCAGAATGCTGCAATCAGGATTCTGCTTCCACTTTCCTGAAACGGCCAAGTGCAGTGACCTAATTCCGACATCTCTCTCCTCTAGAACAGTCGATTCTGCTGATTTATCCTCCTCAGAACGGCCCCTCCAGCACCCTGCCCCCAGAGATCTCACTGCTCCTTCCCAGGGCTCCTTCCTACACCCTGCATCCCGCAAGCCAACAGGGCATAGCCTTTGGGGGATTACAAGCCTATTGAAAATTTGACAAAGCCTGTGGTTTGTTTCCCTAGAAACATGTGCTTTGCACAGTATTGGTCAAGGTTGTTAGCGACACACTGCAGACTCTACTTCAGCTACTTTAATCAGAAAGGACTTTCCTAAGAGGATAGAGTTCCCATGAGGGTTGGGAGGGTAAAACTTCAGGAACCCTTACCCACGCACTGGAACTGCTCTGCCTCTGCCCGGGGAGAAGGCTTCCAAACAAAAAGCCACCACTGGGTTGCTGGCACAAAATCTCTACCAGCTCTGGCAGGAACGGCGCGGGCAGGGGGTGCCGGCACCCGGCTCTGCTCTTGTGTCAGTCTGTCCCAGATCAATCTCGCATGAGGCTCACGGAGTCGCAGGAGGCAACCCAGTCTCTCATCAAGGTCTGTTACAGCTCATCTTACTGGCAGGATCTGAATCCCATCCAGAAGCCGAGCTTCGATGGGGAACGGGAAATGTCTTTTCCATCTTCCCAGCTCTGCACTGTAGGAAGGGAGCATTACCTCCAAGCCCCCGGAGCCCCCGAGCACGTACACGCGACGTCCAAAGACAAGTTTGAGAACCACATTTTAAATGTTAATGTTTCCTAGTGCCCTAGTCAGGATCCTTTTTTTTGGTCACAGGTGTCAGATCGCTATTGAAATCACCTTGACTACAAGAGGGGACTGATCAGCTCAGTCACAGAGCGAGCTTGGTCACACCATGGCCATGGGCCTGGGCACCAGGAGGGTTGGTCATCAAGTAGTGTTACTATCTCCTCAATCCCTCTCATCTCTGGGTCTCTCCCTCCTCCTCTGCACTTGCCTTCATTAATAAGGCCCTTTTCAGGAATTGCCGACATCTCACTTGAATTTATAGCAAAAGCCTGAAAACGGGTTTCACATCGCCAGCCTTGCCCTTCTCCATCCCATCCATCTCTGGAAAAGACCCAGACAAAGCTCTGCCTTCAGCTCTGTCTGTGGACCTGTCCCCTCACTTACTGTGGGATCCCGAGGAGATCGTTTCCCCTCCTTGGACCTCAGTTTCCTCATTTGTAAGCGAGGGGGCTGGAGTTCATCATCTCCAGCTCAACAGTTCTGGGATTCTGGTTCCAACCATCCTGCCCCATTTAGCTCACAGGGTTGTTGTGAAAATATGAGAATGTCCTTGAACCCCCTGCCTTATTAGTTTCCAGATCTCCAGGCAGGTGGTTAATTACTATTAATTCATCACGTCACCTCCAACTGGTACAGAAGGCACAACAGATAACCGCTAATATTTACCGAGCACTTACTGTGTACCAGACGTTTGCTCAGCTGCCTACATTCGTTAGCACTTTTGTGAGCTAATATAAAAGGGAAAGTCTCCCGTCGCTCACCAGTTCTCAGAAGGCGCTCTGCCTGCTGTCAGAGGCTCCGCTTTTGCTGCCCCGGAGGTGAGCAGAGGCAGGAAGACAGAGCAGATGAAGCAAAAGCTGCCCGGGAGCGTTTCTGCGCAGCAGGACCGCGGACAAACGAGGCCCACGGGCCCTGCTGGGGCGCAGCTTTCTGTAACTGCGTCCTCAGGAGGCAAAATTGCAGCCCCGCCTGCTACGGCCAAGGACACGCACTGCAAACCTCCCCAGGTGCCTTCGAGACCTTTCCTACGGCCTCCACGGGCGGGGACCACGAACCCCAGTGCAGCTCGCCCCCGAAAGGCAGGACGTGGCCCTCTTTTCTCTTTTGCTCGCCTTTCTCCCCTCACAGCTGTTACTTTCAAATCAGACGGTCTCTGCTGCTCCCGTGTACCCACCTATCCTCGTGACCCTCCTCCTCCTCCTCCTCCTCCGAACCTGGTGCAGGTAATCTCGGCCTCAGATGAAGTCTATCTCCCCCCTCGGCCTCAGGCTGGGCCCCCCTGGAATCAGGGACCCTGGGCAGGTGGCTCCAGGAGCGTCCTGTAAGGAAGAGGAGACCAAGCCTGGATATGCTTCCTGGGGGGTCTCCCCCCTGCCTGACCCCACGGGGGCCCAGGGCACATGCTTCACCGCGCGCGGTCTGTCCTGACTTCGGCCTGGGGACAGGGCTTTGTCCCCCTCCCGAGTCACGGCAGGCAGGCCCGGGACGCAGCTCCAGCCAAGCACACTCGGAGGCTTCCTGGGCAGCAGCAGGGAGCTGTCTGTGAACACCGCTGGGCCCGGCAGGGCTCAGAGCACCTGCGACGCCTCCTCTCCTCCCCCTGTTCTCTCTTACTTAACGACCTAGATGGCAAGGGTGGGGTCCCTGATGCACCGATTTCTACTCAGGAAACACCTGTGTATGAGAGGCCCTGACTTGGCCTGTCTGGGGCTGGGCGAAAGCATGGTCCCTCGGGAGTCAGGGAAACCCAGGGGGAAGCCTGGGCAGGGGCGGAAAGAGAAAGAAACCCACGTGGCCAAGAAACCTAGACAGAGATGCTGGCCTCACACTGACCGCTGATGGTGGGGAGGATGCAAAGCCCTGCTCCTGGGCTCCAGGTGGTGTTACTTTCTGGTGAATTACACACTCCAGAGCCCACAAGGGTCACGTGGAGGGGGCTTCCCCTGAAACCACATTCTGGCTTAATTGGGTTTCCCACCATTTGAAGGATGGCATTTAAACGCAGAGGCCCAGGCCACTCCAGCTGTCACTTATGTTAGTAACATAACACAGTGGCATTGCTCTCTGATTTCCTTTAATTAAAAATGTATTAAGGGACGTCCCTGGTGGCACAGTGGTTAAGAATCCACCTGCCGATGCAGGGGACACGGGTTCGATCCCTGGTCCGGGAAGATCCCACATGCCGTGGAGCAACTAAGGCTGTGCCCACAACTACTGAGCCTGCGCTCTAGAGCCTGCGTGCCACAACTACTGAGCCCACGAGCCACAACTACTGAAGCCCGTGCGCCTAGAGCCCATGCTCTGGAACAAGATAAGCCACCGCAATGAGAAGCCCGTGCACCGCAACAAAGAGTAGCCCCCGCTCGCCGCAACTAGAGAAAGCCTGGGCACAGCAATGAAGACCCAACGCAGCCAAAAATAAATAAACGAATTAAAAAAAGTATTAAACCTGTGTATTTGCCTGTGTTCGCTATTACACATCACACGAGAATCCATTGAGATTTATGGTGTTGGTACTGTTATTATGTAACAGCTGTCGGGGGGCGGGGGGGTGGAACAATATAAATGGGTTTTTCTGATGTGAAGCAGGGAGGGTAACTGCAGACCACATTCTGAGTTTCCCTAAAATGCGAGTGAGTCTCACCTGAGCCTGGGCACCTCCTGACCGAGGAGAGCCGGGCCCCAAGCTTTTCCCGTTACAACCGGCCGGTAGAGAATGACAATCGGAACACAGCACTGGGGGGCAAGGCAGAGGGGGCGTGGGAACAACCACATGGGACCGGGTAAAAACATTACATCTTCTTCATATTATATAATTATGTCAAGAAAAGTAAGATAGGACGTATCAGGGGAAATACGTAACACTGACTCTCTATAAAACTTTTCAATAAAATCTCTTCGAGAACTGGCCTGAGAAATTCCAGCTTGCTCTCCTGGACGTAGCTCGTGTCTCTTGGGGTTTCAGCCTTACCTGGCTCTATGTTTCTTTTCCAGCTCGTGACAGTCACCATGTAGGAAAAAATGTGTTCACATAGATAGGTGATAAAAAATTGAAAACCACTTTGCAAACCTCTCAAACATTTATAACAGTTGAGGTTAGCTTTCAACAGTCTAGGAGCTCTGCCTTTTCTTCCGTGATGGAAGTTCTTGGAAGAAGAGCGAGCGGATTTTGAATCCAGTGGGACTTTTTGACACCAGCAACTCCGCAGCGTGGAAGCTCTCCTTTGCTTGTCTCGTGAGTGTGAGAACAGTCACGCTGGGGGCAGTCACTCTGCAGAAAGTCCCCTCAGCCAGAAACAGACAGAAGCACGCGAGGTGGGTGGGCCGATGGCGGCCTGGCCTCCTGACCCCAAGCCTGGCTGCACCCTGGGCTGTGGAGCCCTGCTCCCTGCCCTGTCCAGCCCAAACTCGACTCACAGCCCTACCCTTCACCCATCAAATGGGCAGCAGATGCTGGGTCACCTTGCCTGCCCTTTCTAGCACTGCAGGGGGTCCCAGGTTTGTGGGTACCATGTGCTCAGGCCTGTGGGTACCATGGGATGATGTCAGGACCCCCACCCTCTGCCCCAGCCATACTCTAAGGACCCCCAAACCAGGGTGCTGGCGAGCCACTCCAGGCCCTGCCAGGCTGCCCAAAGGGCTGAGGAGATCAGGGCCTCCCAGTAGACCTCGGAGGAATATCCAGTTAAAGCCATAAGCAGTGAGTGGAAAAGTAAGTCTTTAAAGGCTCAGAGAAACAGCCTCCTAAAATGACTCAGATTCAAGCGTAGCTGGTCGATCAGTTAGATATATAAGCTATGAGAATGGAGTATCAATTTTTATTTCTTTCATTATAGATAATATAATAAAAATAATTTTTTAAAAGGTTTTATTTGGGCCTGTTGGAATCAAGCCTTCCTTTTCACCGTGTCGCTGCAATACTGCAATCCGCTTCTGATGCTAGCCACGCAAAATGAGCATAGTTTCGTGCCCTCTCTCTGCTCACCCACCAGGAGGCGACCCTGAGAAGCCGCAGTGTCCAGGGATTTGACTGGGGTTTCATTTCATAGGTGTAAGTGATTCCGTCATTGGCCATGTGGTTGAACTCAATGTCCAGCCCCTTCCCCTCCCAGGAAGTCAGGAGGTCAGCTGATACCACATGGCTCAGAGCCGCAACCCTCCAATCCCACAGCCGGTCTTTCTGGGTGGCCAGTCCCCATCCTGAGTCACCTCACTAGCATAAACTCGGGTGTGGCTGAGAGACCCCCCATGAACAACAAAGACACTCCTATAACTCAGGAAATTCCAAGGATTTCGAGGTTATCTCCCAGGAAGCAGGAACAAAGACCAAGCAAATTCTTTATTATACAACAATCCCTGACTACACTAGTTTATCAGTACAAAACTCTCAGGACAAGCCTCCCAGAAAAAGCAGATATTATATGGATTTTCCCCTAAAGGAGAACAAATGAATTGCTGGGAAGATAATTCTGGGCTAAAGGTCAGTAGGAAAGAAGGTTGTTAAGAGAACAAAGAGGGCTTCCCTGGTGGCGCAGTGGTTGAGAATCCGCCTGCCAATGCAGGGGACATGGGTTTGGGCCCTGGTCTGGGAAGATCCCACATGCCGTGGAGCAACTAAGCCCGTGCGCCACAACTACTGAGCCTGCGCTCTAGAGCCCGCGAGCCACAACTACTGAGCCCACGTGCCACAACTACTGAGCCTGCGCGTCTGGAGCCTGTGCCCCGCAACAAGAGAGGCCGCAATAGTGAGAGGCCCGCACACTGCGATGAAGAGTGGCCCCCACTTGCCGCAACTAGAGAAAGCCCTCACACAGAACGAAGACCCAACACAGCCAAAAATTAATTAATTAATTAATTAATTAAAAAAAAAAAGAGAACAAAGAGCAAAGATGGTAAGAAGAAAGAAAGATTTCGACCACAATACATAGTCTGAGAAGAAGTGATCAAGTAAAAGACACAAGTCCTCGGAATGGGAGCACTTAGACCGTGGGAAAAGGGTGGAGCCAACTAGGGTTTCGCCTCTTATTGCTGTTTAAAGACCTACAGGTGGAGGGTTATCACTGTGGGGAGACCAACACTCTCTGCAGCAAAACGCTGGGCTTGGAGCAACCAGTGGACAGGCTCCTCACACAGAAGAAATTCCCTGACACCCACTGACCAGGCACATCCCAGTGTGTGTGGTCACGTATCAGGCCAAGAGTGAGAAAACAAGATGTGACAGGAGGCTTCTGAAACGCGGTCCTGTGGGCCGAAGAAAGATTTAGACGCTTGTTAAGAAACACATTACCATCTGGAAATAACTATGAGACATACACCTATGAGAAACTGGTGTCTTCTGGGAAACACTGAGGTGCTAGCCGCCGACAAAGATCTTTTTAGATTATCATTCTGTTCTTGCCTGCCAACTTGGAGGGCCTGGTAGACAGAGGAAGACAAGAAGCAAAGATGTCAAATGTGCAGGCCTTCATTTTCTTCAAAGTGAGAAGCTTGAGAAATAACCTTACATATGTGTGAATTTTTTTCAGCGTATAATTCTGCACAAAAAGGAAGAGATCATTTCCCTAAAGTTTGAGACCTTGCTTGTGTCTGTTTGGCATCTTCTTCACTAAATATTAATTGCTTCCAAACGTCTGGACATTTGGTAGCTGTAGACCCAGCATTTAGATAGCTGTCTTTTTTTCGTGTAAATCTTTATATCCCTAAGTGAAGAGGAAGAATATGATTATTAAAACTCGTAACAAACACATCAATATTTCACCCATTCTAAGACGTGCATTTTAACAACTTACATCTCTAAAATTGGGTGCTTCTCTCAATCACTGGTGTCTTACAATGATAACTGCCAGCATTTTTTTCTTCCTTCACGATATGGAAGAGAATGGTGTACCTATAGCATCTTAGACTGGATGAAATATGGGCAACTGCTTAAAAGAATGTTACAAGACAAAACGTTTAAAGAAACCCAGTGTCCACAACATCGTAACTCAACTATACTTCAATAAAATTAAAAAAATAAAGAAACCCATTGTCCTAAGAGCTTGAATGTTTCAAGAACGTGATAGGATTTAGTGTTCGCATTCTGGATTTGTTAAGGAACCTTAAAAACTGCCTTAGGCATGTGAATCCACAGCTTTGAGATGTCATATGCTTCTCCTTAATCTCTTAATGTGGTGAATTATTCTAATAGACTTTTTTTTTAAGGTGAACCATATTTGCATTCCTGGAATGAGGATCAGTGTTACAGACGACTAGATTTCGGTTTTCCAACAGCTTATACAGAAATGCTGAATTCCATGATAGAGAGCTGTCTGTAGTTCTCCTCTCTTGCTGATGGCAGACAACGTACTGAGGAAGGTTTCCCTCCTTCCAGGAGAGAGGTTGGGTTGGACTGAAGTTACCTGATGACTAGAAGTTTGGTGGAACATCCATTCTGCCGTCTGGTTTTATGGTGTTGCTTTGTTTGGAAAGGCAGGAAGAGGTTTACCTGCCAATTCAATGCCTCTCACAGTTTTAGGACTCCTTAGGTTATTTCTTCTCAAGTCACTTTTGGCAACTTTTTTTTTTTGTGGGGGGGAATTTGTATATTTTGTCTAAATTTTAAAACCCATTGGCATAACTTCTATAGCATTCTTTATCTTTTTATCTCTGCTGCAGCTATAGTTACGTCCATCTTCTCATTCCGTACCTTTCTTGTATCTTCTCTATTTCTTTCTTAATAAATATTATTAGATATTTTTCCCCAAAAAATCAATGTTTGTCTTTGTTGACCCACTTTAGAGTATTTTTGTTTTCTGTCTCACTACTTTCCGTTGTTGCCTATATTACTTCTTACTTATACTTTCTATGGGTTTATTCTTTTTCTAATTTTTCTTACAGTTGATTAAAATGGATCAACTCATTAATCCCTAGCTTACTTTTTCCTAATCTAAGCATTTTAGGCTATAAAATTTCTTCTAAGTAACCTTTAGCTACATTTCAGGTTTTAACATACAATGTTTTCATAATGATTACTCCTAATTGTTTTCTAATATTTATACTAATATTTATTTCTAATATTTATGCAAATGTATGGAGTGGTTTTAGTTATCTTTTTACTGATAATTTCTAGCATAGTTGTATTGTAGTCAGAGAAGATGTTCTGTATGGAACTGATTTTTTTGAAACGTATTAAGACTTAGTTCGTGGCTTAGGATGTGGTCAGTTTTCGTGTTTTGTTTGTACTTGAAAAGAGTGTGGATTCTCTAACTGGTCCAGGGTTATATATGTGTGCAAATGTGTTGCTCAAATCTTTATCTTTAAAGATTTTGTGCCTGCTCGATCTTTCAATTACCAAAAAAAGGTCTACAAAATAGCCCTTCTGCTTTGACTGTGGATTTAATGTCTCCCATATGGCCCCAGCTCATTCTTCCATGTTCTAGGCCTCCAGGCGTCAGTAGTTACAGCTGGGGGTTACTGGCCTCCCTTCCTGGAGAGCTCAACTGTGCATTTAAAGAAATAAAAATTAATTTTGTCAGGCACTGGTAAGTATTCTGTACAAGAAAAAAATTTAACTCTATCCAACCTTCTGTTGCCAGAAACACTTAAGATCTCTAAGCTTCACTTTTTCACCGGAAAATGGAAATCAGAATAGGTTGGAGTTCCCCGGGAAATGACACTGAGACACAGATTTGCACAGGCAGTTTACTGGGAAGTTACAGCAACCTTAGCAGAGGGGCCAGTGTTATGTCTCACCCGCACCCACCACACCTAACACACAGCCCAACACATTAAATTCTAGATATTCGTTGAGCTGAACCAAAGTTGTGAATCCATTTACTGCCACATATGATGGATATGACGTCTTGTCAGATGGACAAAGCTCCAACAAGCATGTGAGCTCGGGCCTGGGACCATGTGAGCACCTGCAAGGGTCGTCCCTGAGCTGCCCACGAGGACCAGGGTCCTCTAAGAAGTGCCTCGCTCCACCAAACAACTAAGCCAAAACAGAGGTGGCTTCTGGCATGAGAATAACCACCAAGGGCTCTGAATTAACTTCTAAAGGCCACCTTCACCCAGGGTGCGGTGCCAGGGCTAGAAAGACCTCAGGCGCTGAGAAGGAAACTAACCTCTCAAATCCCAGGACTAGAAGCCAGAAAAACATAGAAAGGCTGATCTGAAACGGGGACCCATCTCTGATGGAGCCCAAACACTCTTTGGGGCTTCTCCCCGGATTAACAAGGACAACGGGCTCTGTCGGCAGCCCTGAGCCCTGGTCTTCGCCCAGGTGCCCCTTCTTTCTTGGGGACACCCCTCTCCCCACCCCACCACGTGTCACCCAACACCCCTGCTGGTCATAAGCACCAACGTGCCCTCTGCAAGTGCAGGGCCTAGGTGGAGGGAAAGGTTCCAGGACACTTTTCCACTGCTCTGTTCTCTTGGGTTAGATTCCTGACACAGTTGCTTCCACGGGACTCTGAACTTGCAGCCTAAAGTTCTCCCTACGGTGAAAACAGCATAAAAGGTAAGGATTGTGGACACCCCGAAAATCCGCTGAGAAGCCCACACTGGAGGCCGACACCCATCCAGAGTGGCCACCAACCCCCTCAGTGTAGGAATAGATGGTGTGTCTCTGGCCAGGCGAGAGACGAGATGCTCTGAGTTTGACAGCCAGGTTGTATGAAAATGGTGTTATCCTTAAGCCCCAGAATCCCACATCCCAGGGCAGGGCGATGTTCGCTCTGTGGGAGGCATTCAGGAACTGAGGCCAATTCAGAGCATAGGCCTTGCTCATCCGTTGCTTGAAATGGCAGAAGAAATTGCCCTCGAGCTTAAATTATTTCCTATCTCTCAAGCCCATACAGTTACTTTTTTTTTTTTCAGGTTGAATGCACCACTGATTTCTCTCCACTGTACTAAGCCACCCGGCTCTCCACCTGAGGTTCTGGGTGCACCAAGTCTTACAGCCCGTCGTTTGGAGTCCAGGGGAGGAAGCTGCCTTCTGACTTGACTACCATGGTGCCTGGTCATTGCTCTTGAGGCTGCCAAGACCCCACATACTCAACGTACTCAGCTAGTATCCCTGACGTCGTCGCCTAGTCTCCCCTAAGCACATGTAGGCTTTTCATTTCAGAGTAATGAGTCTCAGAGTAACACACTTCAAAGCCCTCTACTCCTCAGCACACTTCTCTCTCTTCACCAATCCGAGAAGTTTGATTTACCTCTACCTACGTCAAAGCAAGTTCTCTGTTCAAGAGTATTTCAACTCTAACCCATGAAGTTTTAATGTTTATAAATGCCCCCTTTTTAAAAAGCAAAAGGAGCGCAACTAACATATACAAAAAATATACTATGTCTTCGACACCTATCTTTCTGAAAGTTAATCATGGTACAACTACCCTGTAAATTAAATCTCCTTATCCTTGTACAGAGCGGGAAACTGTGGCTCAGAGAAGTTCGGGAAACTGCCTGGATTCACAGAGCTGGTAAGTGTCCAAACCAGAATTCAAACCCCGATTCTGTTTGGTTCCTAAACTCGGTCTCTTTTTACCAACTTCACCACCTCAGAGGCCTCAGGAAAGTCATGGCACCCCTGGGCTTTAGTTTCCTCATGGCCTCATGAAAGGGAGATTGAGTGTGTTATTGTTAGGTGCCTTCTGTGTGAATTCTAGGAAAAGTGGGAAGAGGAGGGACGATGTGGGCTGCGAAAAGGGGGAGCCAGCAAAGGCGTCCAGGTTTTGTGAATCTCTTGTCTATTTGTGGTTCTATGTCCATTTACTCTGACTCTTCTCTGTACAAATCAGATCTCCCTTTGGAAGTTTATGCTAATCAGGTTCTAAAGATAAATATGAGTTTTTTCTTGTTATTTAAGAGAAATGTGGGCTTCCCCGGTGGCACAGTGGTTAAGAATCCGCCTGCCAATGCAGGGGACACGGGTTCGATCCCTGGTCTGGGAAGATCCCACATGCCGCGGAGCAACTGGGCCCGTGCGCCACAACTACTGAGCCCACGTGCCACAGCTACTGAGCACGTGAGCCACAGCTACTGAAGCCCGCGTGTCTAGAGCCCGCGCTCCGCAACGAGAAGACACCGCAATGAGAAGCCCGCGCACCGCAATGAAGAGTAGCCCCCGCTCGCTGCAACTAGAGAAAGCCTGTGCGCAGCAGCGAAGACCCAACGCAGCCAAAAATAAATAAATAAATAAATAAATAAATAAATAAATAAATAAATAAAAAGAGAAATGTAAGTAAGCGCAGCGTGGACAAGCCCATTCTAAGGGAAGTAGACTTCCAAACAATCTAGGCAGACTCCGATTCTTATTTTTCAAACAAGATGGCGCAATCTCATTATTCTTCACATTGTTTCAAAAGTACTATGGGTTTGAATTGTTAGACAGATGAAGTGAAAACAACCCCCCAAACGACACAGAACAGGAAACAGCTCTTCAGAAAGACTCCAGTTCGCTGCTCCCTGCGGCCACACACAGCAGGTGAGTCCAACTCGAGGACGGTTACAAGGAACAGAGATTCTCCGAGTAAAAGGCTCAGAAATCAGATCAGAGTCAGAACACCGAACGAGCTTGTCCAAAGGCACCTGCTCAAAGCAAACAATAACTTTTCACCTGTTCACAAAGTGTGGAAAGAAATACGGGCCTCCTGTTGGTCAAACACACACACACACACACACAGAGACACGCACACACACACCACACACACACCGTCATTATCATCATTAGTATAAATTCTAAAAATTGAAGCGGCTGGAAATAAAATTTATCCCGGAAAAATAACCACCAACAGACTTCACAATCAATGTAAAGGAGCAACAAAATTTATTGACTGAATTAAACACAACATTTCAAATGGCAGTGCTGTGTTTTCATTTTACGATGTTTGAATGAAGAGAAGTGCTATTAGTCCAAGCTTCTTACATTCATTAAAAGAGTGACTATCAAAACCAGCAACATGCACGGTGATACATACGCACGAAATGGAATTATATCAACAAATATACAAAATACCCAAAATAAAATATTTACAGGTTTAAAAATATAAACATTGGTTCATCTATCCCATTAAACCACTGGAGAGGAGAAAAGAGAAAAGACCCTATTGCTATTTAGAACCCTTTTTTAGAACAAGTCTTAAAAACATAGAGTAATTTTAGGAGACAATTTTTGATGTTTGGGGGGACTTTAACATTCTATTATAAAAATAATATCTATAAACCTACTAACAACTTTCCTCCTGTGCACAAAAATAATACAGCCAAAAGCTTGTCCTCAGAGACATGCCTGACTTTCAGGAAAACTAATTCTAGAAATGGAGTTTCTCATTTGGGTTCTCTTTGTCTTTATTTTCAAATAACCTGCAATTCCCTCTATTACACTGAGATATTTCCTATAAATAACTTGGGCAAAACCTGAAGTTAGCAATGAGCCTGGTACGTAGCTGGAGTCCATTAAAAAATGACAGGAATTTACTTTGTCTATAACATCTAAACCATTTTCCCCGATATTCTTGGTAAAAAGACCACCATCGGATCCTCCATGTTCAGTTAAATGTATCCTGGAAGCAGTAAACATGCTAGATATTATTTTGTTAGAGTTGCTCCTCCTTTATTTAGAAATAACTGTGTGGTGGGGGATTCGTGGTTTGTAAGGTAGTTATTTGAGAAGGTTTATGAATTCCTCCAGGCTCCCTTGGTCCATTTCATCTTATGACATGATAACAAGTATTTCCTGTGTGTCACTTCAAGACCCTTGTGTAATATGACCAGATATTTTTAGTATTTTCTTTTTTAGTGTATTAATCATCCAGATAGGGATCTGAGAAAGTTTATTATGCCTCTAATAACCAATGACCTAGGCTGTATTTTATTAAAAATCTATCTTCTCACATAGAGCAGAAAGTTACTCTACCCAATTACTGAATAATTTCCAAAAATAACCCCAGTGTACAATTCAACACAATGATCACCTGTGACTGAATTCTTTCACTGCTTCTCACTAAAAAAGCATTTCATCAAGCGTGGGCAGCCCGTATATGAATAAAATGCTTTTGTAAGGTTTTTATTATTGACAAAGCAGTCATCAGATTATAAAATCTGTATGCAGGCCTGCTAGCATGTAATAATGGGTGACTATGGCCCAAATTTTTGACTGGTCAGGTGTGAAAAAAAAACCCAAAAAACCCTGCTAGCTCTGAGATCTACCTTTCAGGTTTGCATGTACAAAAGGCATCAAATAATTGTTTTAAAAAACCAAGTTCACTTTTAAATGAAATAGTCGTCATTTTAATGGTATCCACCATCATAAAAATCTGGTTTGGCTCTTGCTGTTCAGAACGTTGATCAGTTTCTTACTAAATCATACAAGAATTGAATCATATGGCTAAAAAAAAAAAGGTTTATAATTAAAGCACAAGCAGTAGAGTTAGACTTCTGGTTCATATTCTGTCCACTGCTTGCTAAATGGGTGGCTTCGGACAAGGTATTCCACCTTTTCGTCATTTTCTTCCTCTGTAGAACAAAGCCAAGCCCCGCCTTGCCTGGTTCTCGTGGACAGAATGTCAAAGAAAACACAGCATCATCTCAGCTCGCGGTAAACACACAGCATAGGCTAGGCTACTTTAATTAAATATAAAATACTCAAATTCACAGTGACTGACTTACAGGTGTGCAAGAAGTATTAGTTGAATGAATGAATGAATCAGAAAATCGAGGCCAGGATTCAACGGTCGGAGGCAGAACGTGGGACACGCTACTTTCTAAAGAGCCAGGAGCGTGTCTCTGCAGTTCAGAACCGTGTCAAGGCGAGGCGTCACGGAGCCAGCTACTATCTCAGCAAACAACCCAGGACACCCAGAACCAGCTTGGACTGGGCTTCAGGTAGAAAAACAAGTGAAACGTGCTCGACACGACTGAAATCCTATCAGGGCACAGGTATCATCATGACAACAGAAGAGATATCCGTCTACACTTTTGAAGTTAATCCCCAAAAGGCGAGGATCCCTCCAAAGCAAGGCAGACTGTTTGCCTCTGGAACCCAGCAGCAGCCTTCCCCCGGAATGATGCGAGTACCAACATCTCGGACACAAAACCAGTTCTCAGCTGCGTGACATGGGTTGGCTCTTTTTCTATTGAAAGTGAGCTGGTGATGCGATTTAGCAGCTCTTAGCTCTTGTATTACTGTAAGTCACTAAAGAGTGTCTATCCCTGTCCTAGGTGAAGAGAGAGAAAGAGATGGATGGATGCATGGATGGAATGAACGGGGTAGAAACAAACCAAAAGGATGAATTAAATATGCTCTGTGAGGGAGATAGTATTACCTAACCCACATGGCTGTGAGAGGGCTAGGTAAATATTTGTAAAGCTCCTGGAAGGAGCTGACACGTAGTAAGTACTCAACACACGTTAATCCTTGTTGTAATTACTATTCTTACTTTTAGAGGAATCTGTGTGACTTAATCCATACCCCCCTCATTCAATCTCACCCCACCCTGCTCCACCCCACAGACTATCAGCAAAAAATACAAAATAAAAGTAGGTAAAATAAAATAAAGGTGTTTTTAATGAATATTAAGAATGTCTGATTATAGTACAGCTACTTGTGAGCTCCAAACTGAATGGGTTTTTATTAAGCATGAGATCCAGTATATGCCCCGTGAATATGTGTTACACTGAATTAAAGTAAATATCAGTCATACAATGTGCCCAGTTTCAGTTCTGGAGGCTTAGAGGCTATTTTAACCTTTTGTTTTGCAGCTTGAGAAGGAGCTGCTTTCCATAATCATGAAACGACCACTCTGAATCAGTCCTTAGAAACATTATCTGCAGGGAGACAACAACTTTCCTTGTGAGTGGCTATTGTTACAACAAACTGCCTCATCTCAGCGGTCATCACAGTGAAAAGGCTGTAAGAAGCCATCCGGCACGGCCATTGGAGAACCTTCAGAGCAGCATGGGGTCGCAGGATGGGTGCCTGCCCGGAGGAGGGACCACGTGGCCACGTCACCTGACACTTACAGCCTCCTCTCTTCACCAAGTAAATGCTGGCCTCTGGCTTTCCCACCCGAGAGACCAGGCTGCCATGCTAGCCTTTGGCTCCTAAACTGCTTTATAAGTGTTCGTGCGTGGAGAATTGAAAATTCCTAAATAAGAACTGTGTTGTTCATCCCTCGGTCTGCCTGGCTAGGGGGAGGGAAATGGGATTGGGCCGGGGTATTTGGGTTTCTCCTCTTATTTCATTCAGGTACTTCTAATGGGCCGTCCTCAGTGGTGGGAAATAAGAGGCAAGTGTGATTCTTTTTCCATATGTTTAAGGGCATAAAATTCTTGGATTAATTTCTTAACAGTGATAGAGGGAGCGAAGTGCCTGTGAATGTAGAAGCCAAGCACAGGGGGCCACGTTCAGACAGTCCTAATTCAGGAGAGAAATCAGGAACGACTACAAACGGGGACTGAGTTCCACTGTACGAATGTCAGAACAGGCGAACATCCTGAGCAGTGTCCCAGCACTGCTACCTGAGGGCACCAAGCAAACATGATGGAGACCGAGGGAGACGACGGCACGCTCACTAACCAATCTCTTCATACAAAGTTTACAGTAAAAGGTTGCTGAAAATTAATCTGACAAAGACGTAAATAATGAAAACTTGGAAAGTTCAGCCAAAGACGTCTCGGTCCCTAATACCATCTTTTTACTTTGACAACTGTGTAGGCAAAGGGTTATACGAATATTCATGGGAGTGCCAATACCTGAACACTACTTCTGAGATTAATGAATAAACCCTTAAACTCCTAAGTCATCACTTTCATAGATCTCACACACTTTGTATTAAAATAGGCAGATACCCTTAAACTCCTAAGTCATCACTTTCATAGATCTCACACACTTTGTATTTAAATAGGCAGATAATCTGTGGGAAATGGAGCTAAAGGAAGTCCTTAGCAGTCTTCATTCCATTGTTGTTATTAGGTGAAATGACACAAATCTATTTCCTCTTGCGATTACTCAAAATGCTATAGGGCTAACGGAAGCATGAAAGCATTAGTACCGAAGCACAGTGGCCCAAGTAACACTGCCCAGGTAATGCAGACACTGAAGTCAGGCTGTCTTTGTGCAGAGCTATTGAACTGACTGACAAATTCAGGGCCAACAATTGATGTGACTTTTTCCTATAGAATTTGGCCAACTCTGACTAAAGGGACTTAATCAACCGAGTATCTCAGAAACACAGATACACAGGAAAGGTGTCAGCAGCCCACATCCAATCCTTTCCTTAAAAAATCAGCAAATATGACCAAATTAGACAATGCATTAATATTGGGTTGGCCAAAAAGTAACATCTTACGGAAAAACCTGAACAAACTTTTTGGCCAACCCGTAACAACTGGAATGTAAATCCATTAAAATCCTAGGAAACAATCCCCATGAACATGAATGAGAGAAAGTAGCCCTTGGTACAAAAAGGCAACTACCATCCCTTGTCTGTGGTTGGAAAAGGTTAAGACACACCTCCCTGTACTGGTCTTGATTTGCCATCAGGTGATTGAGGCCATTTAATTCATTGCCTGAATCCTTCATTTGACTGGTGTGGGTGGAATTCTTAAAGATAGAGTCAAAACAAAAACAAAAACAAAAACAAAAAAACATGGAAAATATATGGAAAAAAGAACAAAAAAGAAAATAGTTTAAATCTTGCATGAGTGGTTCACTGACAGGCAGGGGGAAAATAAGGCAAACGTTGCTGACATTTTCTTTTACTTATAAAAACAAGACACAGCACAGTGGTGTAAATGCGGAAACAAGTCCCAAAACTGTGAAAGCAAAAATACTTTGTTCCAGTGCTTACAAAATAGATAAATAGGTTGCCTTTACTATTACAATGTCCTCATGAGTCCTTCAGGGCCTCCTACCTTCACTGTGCAATTGAACAAGTGAACAGATATAACTCTGTCATGGATTCATGCAGGGGAGACTCTAACCCCTGCAAGAAGATGCACGGGAAGAAAAGAAAGATCCTTTGTTTTACAGCTAGGAATAAAATGTATGTTCTTCCCATTCACTGGGGGAAAATGAATGTATCTGGAGTCTCAGTAATACTATCAGCGTTGAATCATATTCAAATCCCTTTCTCAAGACAGAACTAATTTCTAAAACATCTCCAAGTGTACGGTGAACGCCTTTGTCTGTTAGTTGTACACAGCTGAGTGCGTGAGCACGTGTGAATGTGAGCCGCTTTATGAATTCCTGGTGGTGTATTCAGAGTGCTTAAGGCTATGTCTGCTTACAAGACCTCATCTACAGACATAAGGAAATTAAATATTAAAACACTACTTTAAAATCACATTAAGGATCTGACATGACACAATAAAAGCCAGTAATCTGAATAATGAAGAAATTTAGCCAATCTCTACCACCGCTTCTAATTGAATCACCGCAGATTTAAAATGGGGAACAACCTGCTTTGTGCTACTGGCCCGGATTTGTATTCCTCTGACATCTGTTTATTTCGTTACTCCTTTCATATTATTAAAATAAGTTTTCATATACTTAACTTGCCTTTTTCTTTCCTTTATAAAACAGAAAACTAACTTAAAAAACGGGTACTACCAGTTCATTACTCAGGGAATCTCTCTGGAAAATGAGAGTTAGAGAGAAGTGTGCATGTCTTTTACGTGTGTGTAGTTTCACTTGAATATGTGTAACCTTCCCGATACTGTGAATCATCTCCTAGTCGAAGCTCTGGTCTTTTGATTAAATACACTGAAATACATTTCAAAGAGGATATTCTATAATCATTAGACCCTAACAGCATTCTAGGAACGGCTTCAGTTTATCATTCAAACTATCGAGGCATATGGTAATGCTTTCTGAAATAAATATTTCATCTAACATAATAGAAAACACACATATAAGTCAACCACTTTTCAAAAATAATCTTGGCACACAATGTTTATGATACATAAGCTTCCCAGTGTCATATTCTGAACATACGTGGCTCAGTCCTAAGTCTATAAAGCAGAAGTCAAATGACAGGAAAAACTACATTTTCTATTGTTTTTCTTTACGTGTTCCTCGTTTTGGACTCCCCATACTGAGAAACGGTTGAATCCAAAATTTTTATAACCAAGGTAAAATCTCTGAAAACCAGGGTCTGGGGTGAAAAACAAACAGACTCCTAACCCAAGACAAGGCAGAACCATTCCTTTGGGACATCAACACAATAGATTATTTTTCCTGCACTGAAAGCCAGAGAACCCACATAAAACAAAAACAGAATTGCTTCCGCTTAGAGTACATAAAAGACCATCAATGGTTTGGGAACGGTTATCGTGTCTAGCTATAAAACCAGATTTTAAACTCGAGGTTACGGACAGATTATAAAAGGTTGACAGCTGGATAATCTGTAAAATATGCATCATCTACACATGAAAAGGTTACAGTTTATAAATGCTAAAACACTGTGTCTGTTGGCATTTAGTGCAATCTTTCCCTGATCTTGATCTCTGCACTGGGTGGAAAAAAAAAAGGGAGGGAAACCTGCTCTGCTGAGCTTTTTTTTTCTCTCCAAACAAATGATCGAAATAAACCCACCAAACCCAAACTCTCCTTGATCGTCCTAGTGGTAGATAAATACCTATTTGCACACCTAGCAACTGAAAGTACCGGGGTTTCTGCCAATCAGTGATGCTTCCGCTCATCAGGTAAATTACCTGACTCAGCTTTGTAGGTGTTTTCCACACAGTGATACAGCAAAGGGTCCTTTTTTTTTTTTTCCTGGAAAGGAAAAGGAAAAGAAGGAAGGAAAGTGTCAGGAAGAGGAGGGCTCCTCTTATTCTCCCGATGGTTCCTGCAGGCCCGCTGGACACGGCACAGCCAAATATCATGGCGTGACGCTTCCTTAGATTGGATTAAGTTCTGTCTTCTGCAAAGGCAAGTAAAGGTGACTTCCTAGCGTTCAGTGCATTAAAGAAAAAAGAAAGAAAAAAAAGATTTTTAAAAAGGTAAAAAAGAAAAAAAAAGTGCTTGAAAATAATTCTCAGGGACTTATCTGGAGGGGAAATCCCGCGTGTGGCATCCCCTGCCTGGTGTATCCTGCCCCTGCTGGCGACACAAAGACCTCCTTGGTCCAGGCTCGGAGCAGGGACGGTCCGAAAGGCCTTTCTTTGAGGGGTGCAAAACTTGCCGCAGTGGTTTCCGGGAAAAGTTGTGTTCCTCGACAAGCGGCCCCTCCACCTCGGCCTCGGAGACCTCACAACTTTTTGGCACTGTCGTGGCACGCCGCGGCCCGGAGGGTGGTCCCGGCCAAGCCCCGGCTGCTGACCCGGCGGACCAGCACCTTGGACACGGGGATTTTGGTTCTGGGCAGCTCGCTCCTAGCTGGTTGCTGGTGCACCACCGGGTGGCTGGGGGGAAGGTTCGCGAGGTGCTTGATGCTGATCGGGATCTTGGAGTCCTTCGGCAAGCTCCCCGGCGTTCGCAGGGCACAGGTGACGGTGACCGGAGACACAGGCTTTAACCGGGACGAGCAGGACGTGTCCTCGGCGGCGGCGGGCAGGGCCGCGGGGCTTCCATCGGGCTCGGCGTAGAGGTCGTAGAGCGCGTCACCGCTGTCGCTGTCCCGGGGGACGCCCGCCTTCCTCACGCCGCCGCCCGAGCCGTCCTCCAGCGGCCCGGGGGTGGGGGAGTCCCAGTAGCCCTCGTCGCTGTTGGGGACGCCTTCCTGCGGCTCCTCGTCCGGGTGCTTGGGCGCCTCCTTCGGCTGGAGCTCCGTGGGGAGCCGGTGCAGCCTCCGGCGCTTGACCGAGGACGTGTCCTTGGCCCCCTCGGCCCGCCTGGCGTCCTTGGGGGTCTCGGAGGCCACCTGCGCTTCGGGCGGCGCCGCCGCCGCCGCCGGGGCCGCCCCCTGCTGGGGCCCGGGGCCCTGGTCCTCGGTCTGGGAGAGCATGTCCCAGAACTCCTGCAGGTACGAGTCGTCCGCCTCGGCCGGGCTCGCCATCTCCTCCCCGCCTCCCTGGTAGGCCACCACGCCGGGGGGCTTTTGGGCGGGGCCCGGCTGGCCCGGCGCGGGGGCATGCCTGGCACAGCTGGGCCCTGCCTCGTCCTCGGGGTCTGCGATAATATCTCCGCAGCCTGTAAGAGAGTCAAAGCTTTTCAGTGAAGTCACGTCAGAGAACATCAGACAAATACGATCGGCCGATGGGTCGGAGGGCGGATCGACCGAAGAAGGGTCGGGGGCGGCGGGCGCGCGGCCGCCTTCGGAGTCGGGCCGGGGCGCAGTCTCGGCCGGCGCGGCCCCGGGCCCCGCGGCGTCCTCGGCCGGCCGGCCCTCCCCGGCGCGGGGCTCGGGCTCGGGCTCGGGGGGCGCGCGGGGCCGCTCGGCGCGCCCGGGTCCCGCGGCGCCCTCTCCCGGGGCGCAGGCCGGCTCCGGCTCCCCCGCCGCGGGCTCACCTGCTGGCTCCGGCTCGCGCGCGGCCGCGGGCGCCTCCTCCTTGACGCACTCCAGGCTGGCGGTGAGCGAGCCCGGCCGCGCCAGGCTGCCCGGGGCCCCCGCGCGCCCGGCCGGCGCCGCGTCCTTGGGCCGCCGGTCCTTCCTGCGCCAGCGCACGCCGCCCAGGAGCCCCCGCAGCCCCCGCTTTTGTCTGCCGCCGGCCTTGCCCGCGTCGGCCTGCTCCGCCCCGCCGCTCTCGGGCCGCCCGTTCTTCCGCAGGAGCGAGAAGAAGCTGTGCGACTTGGCCACCGAGCCGCCAGCCGCCGGGCCCGCGCCGCCCGGGGCCGCCCGGGGGGCCGCGGGGCCCGGCCGCGCCCCGTCCCCGCCGCCCGCGCGCGGTTCCTCGCGGCGGCCGCCCTCCACCGCCAGCGCCTCGGCCAGCCCGTCGTGCGTCCGGCTGCGCACCAGCCCCGCGGGCCCCGCGCCCTTCCCGTCCCCTTTGTTTTTGACCCCGAAGATGCTGGGCATCGCGCCGCCCGGCTTCCTCTTCTTGAACAGTTTGAAGGCGGCTCTGTTAATCTTGCCCGACGGCGGCTCGGCGGCCGGTGGCTCGGCGGCGCGATCACAATGCAAGTCCATGTCTGCCGCGAGGGTCCCGGCCGCGGCCCGCGCCTTCCTCCGGCGGCCCCCCGCGGCCGCGCGCCCGCCGCTGACAGCCGCGCCGCGCCCGCCCGTCTCCATGGCGACGCAGCAGCCTGGCGTCAGCGCGGCCGCGCCAGCCCGCTGTCAGCCGCGCTCTAAATCAACCGGAGCCGCGCCGCCGCCGCCGCCGCCGCGGGAGGAGCGCGCAGAAAAGACCATCTCCCCTCCCGCCGGGGCTTATATAACGCCCTAACCCACTTCGCGTCCGGCTCGGCTTTGTGCTGCAGCTCTTCTGCGGCGAGAGCGGGCAGCGGAGCCTCCTCGAGCTGATTGCAGAAATTAGAGCCGTAATCTTGCAAATTCCATCCAGTCTCACCCACCTTCAGATTCCTCCTCCTGATCGCTCTTTTCAGAAGCCCAATCGTGGATCGCAAAATGCCCCCGATTGGACAAAGAAATCCAACCCAACACAAAACACTGATTTCTCTAACCCCCCGACCCGGACTTCATGACTCTTCATGCCTTTCCCACGCCCTGCATGTCCGTTTTTATCATTTGGGTACCAAGCCCGGCGGGCACGGAGGATGTCTGTTTACATCTGTCTTGTCCAGGGCTGAGCACAGCCCCCGGGTCGATGGGGAACCCCGATCACTGAGGTTCAGATTCTTGCTACAAAAGCATCGGCCATTAGTCAGATACCAATCGGCAACTCTCTGCAATGAAAGTGCAAGTTCCCTGGGGTGGAAGCTGACTGGTCCTTTAGGACAACCTTGGCTTTTATCCCAGACTCCAGCTACTGGGGCTGAGGTCACAGAAGACACCACCCAGTCTGGCCGAGCTGAGGAAGGAGGACCCGGTTTGAGGTCCACTCCACAGGTCGTCCTTGGAGTCCAGGGTCTACCCTCTCCTTTTCCATCCGGCGGGACACATGCGTTACTCCTGCCCCTGCTGCTGCAACCCCCGTTGACCACCTCCCAGGACTGTCCTGCAGTCCTCTCCCCTATGGGGCAAGGAAAAGCCTGGCAGTGTCCCTGAGTGCCACTTGGTCTGGTTGCTTGGTCTGGGAAAAAGGAAATCTTGTCCCAGGGAACAGCCCAATGTGGGGATCTTTGCTATGTTTTGACTTTGAAAGTGGCTGCTAATATGGTAAACTTGGCAACGGATTTCATGATCCTGGCTGAGGGCTTATTAGCAAAAAAAGAAGAAATTTGAAGAAGCATGTGCCTACATATAATCTATGTTTCATATTATTTAATAATATTATGTAATAAATATGTAAGAATAGTAGTTATTATACAGTATTTGTTATTCATTAAATATTACTTAATAACATGTGATATTTACATATCTACAAATATCAATCTTTCCCCTAATCATCTTGAGCTTTGTTTTGTTGTGCACTACTCAGAAGCCTCAGAAACCCCAATCCCCATGGACTGAACTTGGAGTGTTACTAATAACATATCGACCATTGCAGCTTCTGTAGCATGGAACACGGTATGAATTTAGGCCTTGGAGTTATTAGCTGTATAGTTGCCCTCTTCTGTTGATTTCGATCAAAGACACTCTTTTAAAATTGAGAAATCAGAGTTTGGATTCAGGAAAGAGTTTTCTTCCCAGCTCTCTCCCACTATTTGCATGCATCTCTGCCAGGACAGGCTGCAAAGCTGAGACCAGATAGACTTTTCCCAATTCTAACTGACCACTGGCCCTGATGAGTCAGAGTCCTCATTGCCATAGGGAGAAAACAGGTATGAAGAACCATAAAGAGAAACCCATTTGTTATTTCTTCACAACCTCTTGGGGGACAGTTGAAAACCTCTCAATTCTTTTACACAAACCATGCAATTGCTTAGCTACGTGGGTTACTACAGAACTGTAGTAACCCTGGGGTGGAAGGTTAAATAAACTCTTTCAGGGTCTGAAAGAGTTTCTGACTGGGATCAGGAGGAAATGAAGTGGTCTATAAAAACTCTTCCCTTCCCCATCCTTGAGCCTGAGATTTGGGAGAAGGTGGACCTGCTTATCTACTGGAGAGCTCTGATCTCACAGGACGGACTGAATGAGTCTCATTTACGTGAGAATCCTTGGGACCCCAGGAAGAAGTCTGGCCAGGACTTTGGGATGGATATCATTCCTTTGGGACATAAACCTAACGCAAAGAGAAAGGGACAAAGCAGTCTTCAGCCTAGGGCAGGTGCCCTGGTGGTCCTGAGGTGGAAGGGAGCCCTCATGCAGGAACCATCCGAGGGCCCCGGGGAAGGCGAGCTTTAAAAGCTGTGGTGTGAGTGGGGACCCGCAGATGTCCTCCAGCCCAAGGGCCTGGTTACGGGGACCAACAGAGAACAGAGGGAGGCCAGCTTACAAGGACTTCACCAAAAGGACCAGACAGATGGGGAGACCCTCTGGCCACTCGGGAGGGTGATGGTTAGGGTCCAACCATGCTGTTGGGTGGCAGATTGAAGTCAAGGCCACCGTCATGAATCCCTGCAAAGGCTCCTCACACCTTACATTGCTCTTCATGGTCAAGTGTGGGGACGCCAAGATTGCACAGAATGGTGACTTTTTCTCCGAAAGACAGATCGTGACCGTGAAGATCATTTTACCAGAAGCACCTCTGTTTAGGGTTATGCTTTCTTCTTTCATTCTTTCTCCTCCAGCTTGCCACTGCCCCGTCCCACCCAAAATTAGAGAGTGAACAGAAAATTAGAGGAGAAGGGAATAGAGGAAGCGTCTCTGGGGCTTCAGGGTAAAGCTCTTCCAAAATGGCAGCATGCATCACAAATGTACACAGCACATGCCTTCTGCTGGAGATGTGTGCACGTTTGTCTTTTCTGCACAAGGGAGTACTTGTCATTGGAGGAGGATAATCAAAACAAGAAACCTGGAGAAATGCATGAGGAATCACTTGCGAGCCCACCATCACCACCACCACCACCACCACCATCATCATCATGATCATCACCATCATCACCATCAATTGCTTTCTCAGGTGTCTTCCAACCAGCCTGGCCCCTGCCTTTGTCCTAAGATTCCTGAGGGGAATTTTCCATCTCAAGGGAACCACCCAGAACATAATGTGGAGAAAGCTGGGCTCCAAGCTGCCCTCCAAGCCACGGTGTGGCTGCCAGAGGAGCTGCCCCTGCAACAGCATCCCCATTAAGGAGACCACGGGCTCTACTTTAAATTTGCTTTGGGTCTTTAAAGGGATAATGTTTAATCAATGAAGTCTGAAAATGATGCTTGACTCGGGAGCAACACCTCCCATCCTCAGGCCACTTAGCTGCTCTGGACCCCGGCCCCACTGGAAATGCCAGCTCCCCACTCCTGTCCGTCTGCACTCCCGCCCCCACGATTATTCTCCAGGGCAAGCGTCAGAAGCCCTGTGATGTAAGTGAAGACCTCAACTGTGCTCCAAACCAAAGTCCTTGTTCTGGGGACTGCTAGGAACAGCCCCAGCTTCGCGAGCCTTGACCCTCACCCAGCGTCTACTCTGTCCACAAATCCCAGGCCTGGCCCTGCCCTCTGAGGGATGCTGTGGGCCTCGAACAAGCTGAGACCACAAGATGAAGTGCACAGTTGCCAGGAGAGACCCGAGTGGGTGCCCCCTGCAGGGAGCCTGGCCAGGGGTTACCGTGCCCTCCTTCCTGGGGAAGGGGTGCTGTGGACCAGGCCCGGCAGGATGAGGACTAGAGGGGTCTCAGCACAGCAGGCCCCAAGCTAGATTGAAGGTCTTATGTTTCCTTTTTCATATTTTGATTCCTGACTTTCCCGAACATCAGCTTTCACTGTGGGTTAATAGCTGTTCCGGGTATATGTGTATTCAGAGGAGGAACTCATTTCTAACGAGTCACATGCAGGTGTAAAAAGCCCAGCATGACTCGTAATTTCCCACATTAACCTGGTGCACGACTGGGGCTGCTGAGGAGAGAGAGCTCACCCCGTGAGGAGCGAGAACCCACGTGGGCTCTGGAATGACTGGGAAGCTCAGTGCGTGAGGTGGTCTGGGCTCAGCAGGTCATCACTCAGAAGATGTCACTCGGCCTGGGCCCCGTGGGTTTGTACCTGGATTCTGGGGCACGGGGGTGTGCAACAGGAGACCAAATAAGAGCAAAATGAATGCTTCTCTGCAATGCCGGGGATCCGGGCGCAGGGGCCATGCAGCAGCTGGCAGCGCTGCATTTGGGCAGAGGCCATGGCTCTCAGGTGGCTTCTGGTGATGGCTGCAATCCTGGCGTCCCTCGGCTTCTAGACACGTCATCCTAAACTCTGCCTCACCTCCACGCAATGTTGAACTTACACCTTAGTCACACCTACAAAGACCCTGCTTCCAAATAAGGTCGCATCCACAGGTGCCAGGGCTTAGGACTTCAACATATCTTTGTGGGGACACGATTCTACCCGCAACAAGCATCTTGTCAGCATGGTGATGGCACCCCTCCCCTCCATTCTTCAGCGCAGTCACCAGTGCCCTTGACACAGACATCCACGTTGGTGGGCTCAAACTGGGCATGGGTGCTCCAGCAAGTGGGGGCCCTTGGCGGATTTCAGGGTCATGGGAGGCACTTCTGGAGTTGCCAGCAATGAGGGGACAGAACCACTGCCAGCCAGAGTGAACAAGAAAGAAAATGGGGGCTTCCCTGGTGGCGCAGTGGTTAAGAATCCGCCTGCCAATGCAGGGGACACGGGTTTGAGCCCTGGTCCGGGAAGATCCCACATGCCGCGGAGCAACGAAGCCCATGCGCCACAACTACTGAGCCCACGAGCCACAACTACTGAGCCTACGAGCCACAACTACTGAAGCCCATGCGCCTAGAGCCCGTGCTCCGCAACAAGAGAAGCCACCGCAATGAGAAGCCCGTGCACCGCAACAAGAGTAGCCCCCGCTCGCCGCAACTAGAGAAAGCCCGTGTGCAGCAACAAAGACCCAATGCAGACAATAAAGAAAGAAAGAGAGAAAGAAAGAAAGAAAGAAAGAAAGAAAGAAAGAAAGAAAGAAAGAAAGAAAGAAAGAAAGAAAGAAGAAAATGGGGGTGGCCACGAGGACTAGGTCCTAACATCCATCTGTGAGATCCTGGGGTCTCTCGGGATTATCCAGAGGGAACGTAACTCAACGGTTCCCTTTTCTCCTGGTCTGCTACCTGGGTGGAGCTACTCAGAAAATATTCCATCCCCAAACTAACATAACATTGTTAATCAACTATACTCCAATATAAAATAAAATGTTAAAAAAAAAAAAGAAAAAAATATCCCATCCCAGATTGCAGAGTAGGGTGGGGTCTCTCCAAGCTGTCGGCACCAAGGTGGCCGCAGGGAAGCCAAAAACAGGCAGAATGAGGTCAGGTAGCAGAGGACACGTGGACGGACACCAGGCCTCGGTCGCGGGTGACGCACGTTCGGGAAGCCCAGACTCAGCCGCGGGAATCGTCTTCTCCTAGCAGGGATGTTAACCGGAACCAGAGCCCACGATGTGGGCCCACAGGCGTTATTAACAAGGAGGCCAGGCCCAGGAATTCACCGGCGTGAGCCGGAGAGGCTGCAAACAAGCACAAAAGCCCGAGCACCCGGCCGCTCGGCGTGCCTTTGTCCTCTCACAGGAGCGCCACTCTGCATCAGCTTCTCCACAGGAAGCAGCACCACACACAGGGTTGGTCCAGCCCTCTCAGCGGACAGTGTGCACAAACCACCTGCATGGCTCAGGTAGGTGCTCTGCCCGGGCACCTCCTCATCACGACCACGCAGATGCCCGAGGGGCTGCTGGTTGCCTTTCTCAGCTACTTCCCTTCAGACTCAGAGATTCGAGAAAGTTGCCCTGCTTCCCTGCCCCACCCCACGTCATAGCACCTCCCCCTGGCTGCTGCAATGGCACAGGGACACACCCAAGGGCGCTCAGCTTCCTAAGCCCGTGGGGTGTCCCAGCCCCACTCCTTCGGGGCTGACCTGGAGGCAGTGTTAGCCATGGGCTACGAAGTTTATTTTGGACTTCAATAGGTGAGTCTTCTCTCTTTTCCTGCCTCTCTGCCTCCCTACGCTAGTCTAATTTCCTGGCCCTGTCCCATCCCTAACCCCCTACACACAACACACAACACACTCGCTCTCATAGTCTGTGTTCCAACAAGTCTGAACACAATCCCTGAATACGTATTGTCCTGCTTTGAACCACTGGAGCCGGGATACTAACCATCTGGAACAGTACTGTCCTCCCCTCGGCCCCCCGTACAGCTAACGAATCGTATGCACCCCCATGTGATGGCTGGGACCCCAGCTCCTCTATGTCTCTCTGAGCTGCAGCAAATTCCCGTGGTGCGTCACAAACGGCCAGGCAGTTTTCTACGTAGTGTCTGTCAGTCCTTGTGGCGCCTGAGGGCCCACCTCCCAGAAGTGGACCCTGACTTTTGGGAAATGAAGGTGGGGATGAGAGTGAAGAGTGTGGTTCTTCCCCTGCAGGTGAGTAGCTCCATCATCTCAATCAGAGGCTGATGCCTCGCTTTCTGGGGCCGCCATCTCCCCCTTCTGAGTCTCGTGGGCTGCTGGGTTACTTCCCTCGGCTGTTCTAAGGTGTTACTTGGAATTGTGCTGGCTTCTAAAGCAAATAGATCCCCCAATATAATGACTCAACCCAACGGAGGACTGTTTCTTGCTCACCCCCCAGTCCGGGGCGAGTGTTCAGATCAGTGGAGTGGGTCTCCTCCACGTGATCAACCACGCAGGGTCCCAGGCGTCACGCCCCCGTGTCTCCCCGGGGGTCCTGTTGCCATCTGCATCCAGCTGATGGAAGGGAGAAGAAACCCTGGAAGAAGCTTTGGCTCAGATGTGGTGCATTTCACTTCCTTTCACGTTCTGTTGGTGACAACTAGTCATATGGCCGCATCTAGCGACAGAGAGAGTGGGAAATTCTGTCGGATCCGTGCCTGGCCGCATTCCTACGACTGGGGAAGGAGAGAAGAGGTTCGAGCAGACAGCTGCCACAGATCCACCCACACTGCAGCCACGCGGGGAAGGGAGTTCCCCCCCGGGGTTCACCTTCCTTCCCACCTCCTCTTGCACAAGCCGGCGTCTTAGATCCCAAGACCTCTGGGTCCCCAACTCCATCACCCACGTCCAGCTCTCTCATACCCTGCAGCCTTCTCCTTCAAAGAGAATATTTTTTGTTTAAGGCAATTACATCTAGTAAATGTTTGAAAGAGACGGAATTAACCACCTGACCACGGTTACTGCCACCTCCAGTATCTTAGGAAGGGCCTCCAGGTCGCCTTAGCTGCGTCCATTTGCATTTAACGGAGCGTCTACCGTGTGCTGGGGGCTGGCATGAAGAAAGCACGATGCCAGCCCTGGATGCCGACCAGAAGACGCGTCACTGTGACACTTAGTTCAATGTGAAACGCTACCCCCTGGTCAGACTGACAGGACCTTGTTCCATCCCAGGTGCTGGGCCGGTATGATGGGGACATGGCAGCTTACATGTTAGATTTTTCTCCTTTGGAAAAAAAAAACCAAACCCTACGTTTACCTCCACGATGGGTTAATCCCCAAATGGCAGGCTTAACTTGTGCACAGATGCTGACCACCTCCTGGGCTTCCCTGCTTTGGGCTCAGCCCCTGATCCGGCTTCACGCGGCTCCCATTTGTGTTTCCTCTGCCATCCACCACCACAAGGGTACTTCTTTTTCAAAAGACAGACATCTCAGCGGATGAATTCATTCTGGGATGTTTCCCAGACACACACCAGTGAGCTCATTAGCCCAAGCTAATACCAGGAGGCTTTTCCCTCCCTTTTTTCTTTTTTCTTTTTTTTTTTTCAGTTTGCAGCAAAGTGCAGGATCATGTGATCTCCTCCTCGCGGCTCTCATTCCCGTCTGCTCAGGGAGCGGGGACTAAAATCACCCTCGGGGAAGGAGGGCTGTGCATTCTAAACACGCCTGCTTCGCCTGCTTCTTCGGAGTGTCTGCTTTTGTTTAGCGGAAGACAGAAGCTCACACAGGAGATTTCTAGGTCACCTACTCTCTGCTCTAATGAAAGAAAAGTCATTACAGCAAGCAAAAACCGTGGCCCGGGCTTCTTGGAGTGCCTTGTCTGATTAGCCAATGATTACAGCTCAGACGAGGCAGGGATTAAGCCCCACGGTGGCACAGATGGGGAGCGCTCTCAAAGTACCCCGTGGGGGCCTTCAGACTGAGTGGCAAAGTGATCACCTGTCCCTGTCTCCTGGGTCAGCCTGTCCTCGTTTAGGGCGCCAGGATTGCTGCCCTTGAGGCCCGTGTGTGGAGAGAGTGAACCGCCCCAGGCTCGCCCAGGGCCCCTGCCCCCCTGCTTCTCTCTCCCTATCTTGTGCCCTGCCCTAGAATGACCTGGTAAGAAGTGTTCAGCTGAATTGCAAGGGACTTTGGGGTTGTTATCTCTCGGGGCCCTTGGGACCAGGGCTGGGACACTTTATCAGATCGGAACAGACAGGAAGTTTACTCTGCCTTTTCCCATCACACTGGCCCCAGCTCACCCAGGCCTCCCTTTCTTTGTGAACTTCTGTGTGGGCAGCTCCTTTCTTGGCCTCCGTGATTCAGGGGCTACCTGGGCTATTTCTTTGTCTCAGAAGCTGGAGAGAAGTGAAGAGAGGTATGTTCCGTGTCTTTGTGCCTTTTCGGCCCCGCATTTGGGGAGGTCGGGACAGTCTGGACAAGGTCTGGGCAAGGAAACCCAGAGGTGAGGGCCTCGTGGTCCAGCTGTGACTTCACAGGCAGGAAGGGGCTGCAAGCAGCCCCTTCAATAATGAATAAGCCATGTGGCTCTCCAAGGCCTTGATCTTGCAGAAGTGGTGATGCTGGCCTCACGAGGACAGGTCCAGGAACACTCACGGCTGATGGGAAGCCATTACGGTAGATCAAGTGTGTTGGGTGATCTTGACATTGTAATGGTTCAGCGGGACGAGGGCTTCCTTCTTCTCTCTGTCGACTCGAGAGCAGCGCCTGGAGCACGCTGAGCAGCTCCTCCGCCAGGAGGCGGCCCTGGCACGGCGGGACAGGGGGCCTCCGCCTCAGCACCCGATGGGCAGCTGCCTGCGCGTGACTGGAGGCTCCCGGGGAGGCGTCTCACCACCTCCTGAGGCAGCTCACTCTGCATCTGGATGATTCCATTAGAGGCGTTTTTAATAGAGTTGGATTATTTTGTACCTTCACAGCTTCCATCCCTTCCTCCTCTTTCTACCCCAGGTTTTATGGAACAGTGATTGTTCCAAGTGATTCTCATTCATTAAATTATTTAATCCCCACAGTCAGCCCATGAGGTGGGCCCTCCCTGTTTTACAGAAGAAACTGGGACAAAGAAATTAAGTGATTTGCTCCAGATCAAATAGCCAGTAAGTGGCCAAGCAGCTGGCTCCAAGCCTACGTTCCCAATCACTGTCTGGCATATTTACTGCTGAATAACATTCCTCTCCAAAATGTTAGTGGCTTAAAACAAGAACCATTTGATTTGCTCGGAATCCTGTGGGTCAGATATTTTGGCAGGGCTCAGCTGGGCGGATCTTCTGTCCCATTGACACCAACTGAGGTCCCTCGAGGACCGAGGTGTGATGGCAGCTAGAACTGGGATGTGCAGGTGGCTTCACACATCTGGCACGTGACAAGGACAGCTGACGTTCCACATGGCTCTTGCCAAATGACCAGTGTGTGCTTCTTTTCATGACAACTGGACCCCAAAAGCAAGCGTTTCAGCCTGCAAAGGCGAAAGCTGCATACCTGCCAAGACCCAGAAGTTACCTGACACATCCACCAAATTCTATTGGTCAAAACAAGTCTCAGCGTGGCCCAGCCTCAAGCGGAGGATGACCAAACTCCACTGATTTATCAAAGAGTGGCAAGATCATAACACAAAAGAACATGAGAGATGAGAGACACTGTCTTGGCCACCTGGGGAAACACCATCTACCAAAACCACACCACCACACCACCTCTCCAGAAGAGAAGTCCATGCACCTTCCAAATGACACCTCTCCAGATAGTCAAAGCTCTACCTCCCATGTCTCTCCGAGTCTTCTGTTTGTGAAGTTAGCCTTCTTGTTCCTTCAAGTGTTCTTTATGAGATAGGGACCCACGCTGTCCTTCTCCTCTGATGTGCTCAGAACTGAGTGTCATGGTCCAGGCTGTACCTAGGCGGGTGCAGGGCAGAAGGACCATCATCTCCTGTCTTGTAGCTGTGGATACTGGATCAGATGGGAACTGCTGACTGCCACACAGCCTCACGTGGCAATTCTGTCACCTGAAATCCCCTGTGCCCCACACTGTACTTGTGCCGTTGTTTCCAGGGACCCACGTTAAATTCCATCTTCTGAAATGCAGCCTGGCTCTCTGATCCACTGGGCCTTTCTGGATCCTGATCTTGTCTGCCACTGTATTCACGCCCTTCCCAGCTTTCAGTCAAACCTACATGTGACTCACGACTTACCTCCTCCTTCTACATCTTCTGCCACGTGACCAATAAAACTATTGCCCTGTTTGGAGACAAGAACAAAAGCTCTGAAAACCACCACTAAAGCCTGTTTCCACATTACAGTCTAGACATGGATCGGCAGCTTTGCAAATGATGGGGCGGTTGCTAGGCAGCTTTGGCTTCACTAACTTGTCCTTGCATCCAACCCACCTCTTTCCATTTTTGCATAAGAACCACTGCCGGCACTTTGCTCAAGTTCCAGAAACTTCCTGCTGTGTGCCTTCCCCAGGTGTGCCGCAACTGTGATCCTGGCAGAACGAGGAATTCAGTCAGTTTGACTTTCTCGTGGAGCCCCTGTTGACTCCCAGTGATGGCAAACTCCCCCCCTGCCCCAGTCGTCCCTTTAGCATCCGACGGTGGACTCCTGCCCCCATCTCGTCCACCTGCTGCCCTGTCTGGACACCACCGCACCGTCCACCCATCTGCAGCCTTCCAGAACTCCTCCTGGGCTCCAGAGCCCCCCGAGAGAACCTCAGGGATGCACTCATGGAATTAATCACAACACCGCTTACAGTCTGATCCTCTTATGAATCTGGGTCAGCAGACGTAAAGTTAGAGCAGCAAGCGCTGCCAACTCTTTCCAAGAAACGTGGGTCTCTGCTCCCCTCAATGTTTATTGCACGGCAAGCACGAGAAAGGCACAGATGCTCCCTTCAAGCTGCTTATAGTCTAGTTCAAGGGTGCATGCTAATAACAATAAGATAAAAAAGAATATAATTGCCACCTTTACCAGGCTGGAAGTGAGCCATTACAGGGTTTATAAGACAAATTACTTCTCCTTGGGCAGAGAAAAAGCTTCTTGGAGGCATATGGAATAAATCCTAAGTAGCAGGTAAGTGCTGGCGAGGATGCAGAGAGATGGCTCTTGCACCGCTGCCTGCAGGCCTATACATTCACGGACATTCTTGAGAACAGCCAAGCAACAATGTAACAGATTTCTTTAAAACGCTTGTACCATTTGACCTAGTGCTTTCAAAGTCCGAGGAAATCATCCAAACACAAAGTTGTTCAAAGTGCTATTTAAATGATACCACCGTTGAATGGAATACTAGGCAACCAGCAAAAGACTATGGTGGATGCAAACCTGATCTCAGCTTAGGGACCTAAGAGGGTGTCCCCTGCCGTCTCAGATAATCAGGGATTAACGTGCCCTGATTCTCCTTTCCACACGTTATGAAAATGCAATGCTTTCCCGCTCATTGTGTGGATGACCAAGAACTTCCCTCCTCCCAAATGCATTTTTTCTGTCTAAGCCCCCTGTCCAGGGCTGCCCAAACTCAGCTTCCACGGCCCCCAAGCATTTCATGGTTTGGGTGACTTTAGTGTCATTATGGGGATGTGCAGAGGGCCTTAGATGAGGCCGCTGGGTGCCAGCCCACTCTCAATTCCCTGGAGAAACGGACAAATCAGTCTCCACGCTTCTCCAGAGCTTTTTCCTCAAAAAAGGGGGCAAACTTTTCCCTAAAAGGAATTCTTGTATCAGTTGCTAATAATATACATTTCCCCCCTTACATTATTGTATGAGGAATTTCTCGTGACATGGGAAAATGCTTATGATACCATGAGCTAAGCAGGAAAAAAGCAAGATACCATCCCAACATCATGCCCAGAGTAGTCTCAACTATGCAAAACAACGTGCATCCAGGAGGGACTTTAATCAGACAGTAGTGGTGGCCATCTCTGGTCACTGGACTCTGGGTGATTTTTATTCTCCTGTATGTCCCTGGCTTTGTTTTCCAAGTTTTCAGAGGTAATGAAAATATTTGGAAGTACCTGAGAGAATGGTATTACCATTTGGAAAAATTAAAACGTCAACAAGTCAGGAAAAGCCAGTGTGGGGCAGGAAAATGCGGTTCCTTCCCACCCAGGGCTCAGACAGGCTGGTGCTCCGGCCCCGCTTGCTGATAACCACCGATCTGACATGAAAGCTTGACGGTCCCGATGTTTTTCAAGGCAGATCTATTTATATGACTCCTCCTCATCCTGTTGCCAGACTGCCTCCGGGCCACCTGATGCCTCGAGGACGTGGCTCCTGCCGGGCTGGTGGCCCCGAGTCCCTGCAGCCCCGAAGGCGCACCTGCTGGTTCGCGGGCGCACAGAGCATCCTTTCTTCCTACGCGCTGGAGCCGCCCAATGAGGTTCTCACGCCCACGCGTTCCCTTCTTTCCTCCGAGCAGCAAAGCCAGGGCATTCACCAGGGCGGCTCTGGGCTTATTACCTCTGCCAAACGTGTAGCTTCCGATTAATCGACAGCCAAGGCCGGGATGCAGACACAGCCTTGCGCAGCTGGCAGGCGTGTTTCCAGAGGAGACGCAAGCATCCACGAGGATACGGAAGGACCGCTACGATCTCAGTCCGAAGCGGTTTCCCTGAATTTTCGCAGGGCATACCGTGGAAGCACACATACATCTTACTGTCCTGGACGTCTCGGAGGCAGCTGTTCACAGCTCGTCTGAGGCCAGACACGGCTCGTAGGTGGTGATTCCTGAGTAAGCTTCTCTCCTCCCTTCCGACCTCCGACAGGAAGCACGAGGGGAAAGAAAATGCTTTTCCTCGTTCAGAATGTGCACATTTCTCGTAGGTGGTGTGCGCTCTTCTTTTATTTCTTTAAATCATTACGAGAGGTTGGTTCTCTGGGCAGCCCAGAAGCGATTCTTCCTGCACCTGGGAAAGTGATGCTGTTCTGTCACTCGGGGTGAATGGCACTGCCCGTTCACCTGTGCGAATCCTCCAGGGCCCCCGCTCCACACCAGAACTCCCGCGATGTCGCCTGCCAACCGCCGCTCGCCCGCAGACAGGACCAAGGCCCAAGGAAGCCAGGCAAGAATCCCCTGTCCTTGCGGAGACCCAGGGAAATAACTCCGAAAGAAAGGGGCCCCACTTAGACATACGGCTCTCCCGCCTGCCCGCCCCCCCCACCCGCCGGCGGAAACGGAGGCAGCCCAGGGGCAGGAAGATCTGAGAGTCAGGGCGGAAGGAATACAAAAGAGGAAGAGGGAGGGGGTTGGAGAGAGGACCCTCTGGTAGATTGCGGACCAGGGCAGGACCCCGACGGGCAGGGGTCTCCGCCTCCTTTCCGGTTCTTCCCACTTAAACACACTCCAAGTGTGAATCGGGTACCAGGAGCCCGTGTGAATCGGGTACCAGCAGTCCGTGTGGTTCGGGGAATACCTCGGCCTTCTCCATCAGCCATCCCGAAGCAACCTCGACTCTGATGAAAACGCACTGTTCCGGGCCCTGGGTCCTTTCTTTCGTCATGAAAAGGCAGTGTTCTGGGTCCTGGGTGCTTTCTTTCGTGAGAGAGGAGAGACGGAGGAAACCCACAGCTAAGGAGCTGGAAGGAGAGAGGGTCAGCATAGAAGCTATCCAGAGAGTTGGGTTGATATCTTTGCTCTGTGGACCTTTAACTTGATGTCGCCCTGCCACACAGCTGGCTTACAGTGTTCCTTCTGGTTTGCTTGGCTGGGTTTTCTGTCTCTACTTCGTTGGACACCATGATTCCCAAATAATAGAATGTACTGTTGCTGAGAAAGATCTTTGACAAAATTTCCGTCACGGAATTTGGTTCCATGACCTTGCTGATCTTCATTTTTCAAATCATAAAATAGTTCTGCATTTTTAGGCCTCCAGAATTCTATATATTTATGTCTTCCTGGCTATCTCAAAGTCATTCAGTGCTACTCAAACCCTAGGCTAGTGTATCTGTTGGTATTTTTTGGTTGGTGATAGTGCATTGCCGTTCATGAATACTACTTCTAGGGATGATATCTTGCTTTTTAAAAAAAGTTTATATTGGATTTGATTTACAGCGTTGTGTTTGTTTCAGGTGTATAGCAAAGTGATTCAGTTATACATATACATATATCTCTTCTTTTTGAGATTCTTTTCCCATATAGGTTATTACAGGATACTGAGTAGAGTTCCCTGTGCTATAGAGTAGGTCCTTGTTGGTTATCTATTTTATATACGATAGTGTGTACATATTAATCCCAAACTCCTAGTTTATCCCTCCCCAAAATCTTGCTGTGTTTATGTGTTATCAAGAGCAAAATAAAGGTGCTCACCCAGTAAATAATCCAATCATGCATGCATTATGTACAAAACACACTTACTATAGACCTCAGCATCCTTCCTGAGTAGAAGGGTGAGGTAGGACCTGGGAGGAGAGAGAGAGAAGCAACCACAGCTCAGATGGTAAGTATGTGCCTGGTTCAGACCACAAAGCAGGGCCGGCTTCGTGGCACGGCCAGTGTCACAGGGCCCCCGCTGGGCTAATGGCCCACTGTCACATCTTGAAATTCTAATATATTTTGAACAGGCAACCCTGCATTTGTATTTTGCGCTGAGCCCTGCAGATTCTGGAGCCAGCCCCTGCTGCAGAGCTCAAGGTACCAGGAATAACAGAAAAGGTCATCAGGGTCTCTCCTGCAAACAGTGTTGGCAGTGGCTCTTTGGGTCAAAGTGAGCCAGGACCATGGGGTGTGGCGCCCTGGGCTGCCCATGCAGTGGTCCCCTGAGATGAACCTGGGGAGGGCCAGGGGCTGGCCAGACGGCCAGGCGAGCTCTCCCTTTGAGGCGGCGCCTGGCAACAGCTGCTCACCCTGCCCGGCTTAAGAATTTAGCTGCAAAAATCTAATTTGGAACTCCCTAATTAAGCTAATGAAGTCAAGCCATTTTAATCTGTTCTTGGTCCAGTCCTGTGTCTAGTCCCAGAGTAAATAGATGATTGTGACTTTGTGGCATATGTGTCCTTTTTTTTTTTTTTTTTGATATATGAGCCAGGCAACATGTTTGTATGATTTTTTTTTAAACTTTATGAAAGGAACTGATTTTCCTTAGCCTTGAATGTTTGAGATGAGGTGAAACCGTAGTGCCTTTAAAATAAGTCAATCATGTTCTCATTTTACATTTACTGACAACTGCAAACCACTTGTGCTGATATAGTCCCTTAGTCCTGAAAGACCCTTGTGATCCTCAGGGTTTTCTTGTTTAAGGAACATTTATGAACCATAAATGTCACTATACACAGATGTCTCCTGAAACGGGCTGAGGTTAGTGGAAGAGAGACCAAGCCCTTTTTGTCCTTTGGCCTCACAATTCTATAAATGAGGAAAATTCACTCATTAACCTTTAAACTATTTCAAATTATTTCCCTGAGACACACACATCTTCATAACGTTGGGAAAGCCTATGAAATCCAGAGATCCTCAGTTTCATCCATCCATCTTCCTGCCAATCATGATCGTCCTTTATGAGATATTTCCACCTTCTCTTCAAATAACTGAGGTGAAGTCATTCCCTCCCCTTTGGAGTTGATCGATTCATTTTCTGTATCTTTTAAATATGAATCCAAACAGTAGGCTAGTTCCAGGCATCATCTGTTTCCCTCTTTAGAGGGCTCTGTTTTCCACCCATGTAATTTAATTCCTAAACGTTATTAGAAAATACAGGAACCATTTACAAAGAGCCCAGTTGGTTAACAATAATAATAATAATGCCAACAACAGTAAGAGGTAATGTTGGCCGAGTGCCTACCGTATGTGTCAGGCACTAGGCAGAGGGCTTTGTATATATTATTACTTAATTCTCCCGATCACAAGAGGCAGGGACTCCCACTGTTGGAAATGCGGGAATCAGGGCCAGACCAGCTCTGCCCTTAGCCAGTGCCCAGCTGGCAAGCGGAGGGAGGATCTGGCCCAGGCAGTCCCAGGGCTCTGGGCATCACTTGGGTTCTTTTCTGTAGGAGGATCTCTGTCCCCCGACTTAGCTCCAGAACAGCCAAGTGCTACCTGTGAGTGGTCCACATGCAGAGCGACGGCTGAGACAGTGTGAGCGCTCAGCGCCCTTGGTCCACACCACCAGGAAGAAAAAGCTCTCACATCATGGTTGAGCACTCTTTGCTACGTGTGAGGCTGGCAGTCCACTCAGGGACACAAAGATCAGAAAAACACAGACCCTACCTTCAGAAATCATATGCAAATCTTCCAGATTTCCTTTAGAGAGATAGAGCCCAACCATCCTGGTTTGCCTGGGACTGAGGGGTTTCCTGAGATGTGTCTTTTAATTTTAAAATCCCTTCCAGGGCTTCCCTGGTGGCACAGTGGTTAAGAATCCGCCTGCCAATGCAGGGGACACAGGTTCGATCGCTGGTCCGGGAAGATCCCACGTGCCGCAGAGCAACTAAGCCCGTGTGCCACAACTACTGAGCCTGCGCTCTAGAGCCCATGAGCCACAACCACTGAAGCCTGCGCGCCTAGAGCCCATGCTCCGCAACAAGAGAAGCCACCGCAATAAGAAGCCCACGCACCGCAACGAAGAGTAGCCCCCACTCGCCGCAACTAGGGAAAGCCCGAGCGCAGCAACGAAGACCGAACACAGCCAAAAAAATAAAAATCCCTGCCAGACCAGGGTGAGCTGGTCATTCCATGGGTAAAAAAGCAAGCAGCATCACTGTGTATGTTGAAAAGAAAATACATGCACCCCTGTGTGTGGACGCTCTGAACAAACACCAGCTCCCGCGCAGCCTTCTGTGTATGCCCCACGCCCACAGAGGCCGAGGGGTCCCCTAGGTAAGCAGTGTGCTCAAGACTCACATCTTAGTACTGTGAGGCCCCAAGGACCCAAGGTGAATAGGGGCCAACTCGGGGGAAGACAGGCCCAGCGGAGGACCTTCCAAAGCCCCGAGGATGGAGAGAGGAGATGGGAGTGAGGGCGGGGCTGCCTGCAGGTGGGAGCGCCCTGGGAGGGACCGGTACCCCTCTCCCTCACTCCCCCCACCATCCCATGACTCCCCCCAACGACACTGGACTCTTTCAACAGCGGGCAGCGGGGACCACTGCTCTGGTTGACCGCTCCAGGACACCCCCTCTTCTCCTGCTGGTGACCCCAGCAGGATTGTTCCAACAGTCCTGGACTACCTCCTGTGCTCTGCTGTCCCTCGCGGGCATTTGGACAAAGTTCACGAGGGCAGACGTCCTGGAGGGGCACACTGGCCCCAGGACAGATGCCGCCCTGCCATCTGTCTCCAGAGAAGCCTTTGAGCTTCCATTTAGGTGGAAAACAGTGTGGTGGACAGAGCCAGAGCGTTTTCATGAAGCTTTGAGAAGGAATCCTGGGGAACCAAAAATAACAGGGAAAGACAAATAGCTTTTCTTTTCTTTTCATTTTAATATTTGTTGCTGAAGAGCCCCTTGTTTACAACCTTTGGGCATGTGCTCAGTTCCCATGACAATGCCACGGCAGAGCCAAAATGTGAAATCAGACTCATTGTCAACCACAGATGTGCAGCAGGGTCTGGGCGGGGCTGCAAAAAGGAGGGACCGGTGTCAGCTGAGCACGAAACAGTGGTACATTCTGTGCTGTGGACCCCGGTAGCCACAACAGTCCAGATGCGGGCGTTTCACACAAGGCTGGAAAACTCTCAATAGAGGAGATTCTAGGGAGCGAAGAGGAGAATGCAGCTGAATTTGGGGGATGAACTGGGTCTGATTTCAGAGAGAGACAGGGTACTTCCCTGCGGTCAAGGCATTTGCTGAGCCAAGAACTAGTTCTTACTGTTGGGCAGTGGACACCTAACAGGGTCCTCTGGGAGGTAACAGATGCCCAAATCATATTAATACTTAAGCTGATTAAAGATTTATAGTAGCTCGGTTTAACCATGTCACTAGACTAACATCTTTTACTTCTATTTTTATTTTGAGGTTAAAATGGGAACCGCTGTGAAAACAAGCATGGAATTAATTTCCTGTCATCTTTTAGGAGGAATGTGACATCAGTACTATTGCTTGCACTGGAGGGCTCTCTGACTCAATAAAAATCGAATGTCGGGCACATTAGTCCTGCAGAAGGGTGACTCTCCTGGTAAACATCTATGATATGTTCATCGACAGGAAGATACAATACTGTCATCAGGCCAGTTCTTCCCAACTTCATCTGTAGATTCAGTGCAATCTGAATCAAGATCCTAGCAATTCATTTTGTGGATATTAACAAACTGATTCTAATGCTTATAGAATTAAAAGACCCAGAACAGCCAACACAATATTAAAGGACAAGAACGAAGTCAGAGGACTGACACTCCCCGAATTTGAGACTTACTATAAAGCTACAGTAATCAAGACAATATGGTATTTGAGGGGAAAAAAGACAAACAGATCAATAGAAGAGAATACAGAATCCAGAAATATAACCACATGAATATAGTCAACTGATCTTTAACAAAGGCACAAGAGCAATACAATGAAGCAAAGATCATTTTTCAACAAACGATGCCAGAACAACCAAAAACGATGAATCTACACGCATACCTTACACCCTTTCCACAAAATAACTCAAAATGGACTGTAGACCTAAATGTAAAATGCGAAGCTATAAAACTCATAGAAGACAACATAGGAGACCATTTAGGTGACCCTGGGTATGGCAATGACTTTTTAAAGCCACCACCAAAGTAGCAATCCATGAAATAAATTATTAATAATCTGGACTTTACTGAAATTAAAAACTTGTACTCTGCAAAAGATGTCAAGAGAATGAGAAGACAAGGCACAGACTGAGAAAAAAGTATTTGCAAAAGACATCTGATTAAGAACCGCTATACAAGATGTACAAAGAACTCTTTAAACTCGACAACAAGGAAATGAACAACTGGATTAATAAATGGGCAAAAGACCGGAAAAGATACCTCACCGAAAAAGATGTACTGATGGCAAATAAGCATAGGAAAAGATGTTCCACGTCGTGTCATGAGGGAATTACATACCTTTAGAATGGCCATAACCCAACAGAGACGATGCCAAGTGCTGGCGAGGGTGTGGAGCAACAGGAACTCTCATTCACTGCTGGTGGGAAGGCACAATGGTGCAGCCACTTTGGAAGACGGTTTGGAAGTTTCCCACAAAACTGAACACATTCTTACCATGCAATCCAGCAATCACGCTCCTTGATATTGACCCAAATGAACTGAAAATTTATAACCACACAAAAACCTACCCACATATGTTTATAACAGCTTTATTCATAATTGCCAAAACCTGGAAGCAACCGAGATGTCCTTCAACAGGTGAATGGATAAATAAACTCTGGTCCATCCAGACGGTGGAATATTATTCAGCAATAACAAGAAATGAGCTGTCACCCATGAAAAGACAGGGAGGAACCTTAAATGAATATGACTAAGTGAAAGGAGCCAATGTGAAAAGCCTACCTACTGTATGGTTCCAACTCTATGACATTCTGGAAAAGGCAAAACCATGGAGACCATAAACAGATAAGTGGTTGCCAGGGGGTGAATGGGAAGGAAGGATTTTTTAAAGCAGTGAAACTACTCTGTATGGCACTATAATGGTGGATATATGTCATTACACATTACGCATTTGTCCAAATCCGTAGAATTTACAATGCCAGGAGTGAATCCTAGTGTAAACTCTGGGCTTTGGATGACACGGGGTTAATGCAGGTTCATCGACTGTAAGAAATATAGCACTCTGGTGCAGGGTTTTGATACTGGGGAGGCTGTGCATATGTTGGGGCAGGAAGTATACGGGAAATCTCTGTACTTTCCACTCAATTCTGCTGTCAACCTAAAACTGCTCATAAAAACACAGTCTATTAAAAATATATACATAGTGAGGAAAGGAAATGATTAAAAGATTTGACTATATAAAAGTTAATAATATGAAATGAAAATTATAACCCTTCAAAATAAAATGATAACATCCTAAACATTAAGTCACTGGAAAACATAACATTGTAACATTGTAACACTTATGCTCAGGGTTCCAAGTGTTATCTCCCCCAGCTGAACTGCTTCCACTCCCACATCAGCTGGGACACAAACCACCTTTCCCCCAGCCACCACCATCAGCTGGTCCTCGTGTCTCCATGGAGAGGGCAGCTGAGGAGAATCAGGAGGACGCAGACCCCATCTATGTCATGCTCTCCATCCTGAAGGAAGGACACCCCTCCACTCCCAGAGCCAGAGTGCCTGCCGGCTTTCCCTTCCTCCCTGGAAGGCCTTTTACAAAGTACTTCCCTTGGCTGTGGCGTTAGGAAGCTTCTGTCTAGCGAGAAACAGCCTCAGATGTGGAGAAACAGCCGACGCCCTGACTGCCTGGGGCGAGAGGGGGAGGGTCTGTGCTGGGGTGTCTCTATTTCTGCTTTGCAAATAAGATCATCTATACCATTTTACGCATTTGTTTTTTTTTTTTTAAAGAGAAATGATTTCTGACATGAATGTCAAAGGATAAAAATTATGTGGGTAGGGACTTCCCTGGTGGTCCAGTGGTAAAGAATCCGCCTTCCATTGCAGGGGACGCGGGTACGATCCCTGGTTAGGCAACTAAGCCTGCGCGCCACAACTACTGAGCTCGTGCTCCCTGGAGCCCGGGTGCCACAACTAGAGAGAAGCCCACATGCCGCAGAAAAAAAATTTATGTGAGTAGAGAAAGCATAGCTTCTTTGGCATCCGTGCTCTTTTTTTGTTTCCAAAATAATGCATTAGAGAAACACAACTGAGAGATCAATGATATGTCAACAGATGCAGATATAGAACTAGACATAGATAAGAGGAGATTTATTACAGGAACTGGCTCCCACGGTTATGGGGGCTGAGAAGTCTCAGCATCTGCCGTCTCCAAGCTGGAGGCCCAGGAAAGCAGGTGATGTAGTTTAGTCCGAATCAAAGGCCCAGGAAGGGGAGGGGGAGGCCGATGGTGTGAGTGCCAGTCTGAGAACCAGGAGCACGCATGTCCGAGGGCAGGACCAGCTCAAGCAGCAAGGGCAGACTCCCCCTCCTTTCCGCTGCTGTTCTGTTCAGGCTTCCCATGGGTTGGATGTCGCCCGCCACATTGGTGAGGCTGGTCTTCTTGACTCCACCAATTCAAATGCTAATCTCTTCTGGAAACACCCTACAGACACACTCAGAACTCCTCTTTTACTGGCTCTCTGGGCATCCCTTAGGCCCGTGGAGTTGGCACATAAACGTTTGTTTCTTCACCACTAAGTTGCAGGCACCTTTCTACAACAATGCCACACATGAGTGAGCTTTTGCTGCCATAGTGCTGAGTAACAAATGAGCCCAAATCTCAGGAGACAGCAACCAAAAACATCTGCTTCTCATGGCCAAATGCCCTTCCTCGCGGCCTTGCTCTTTTGATGCTGTCTCCCCTGCACCGTAACTCCACAGCATACCTGGTGGGCCTGCTCAGTAAAGGTGGGGACCGGGGCTCATCTGCTGCCTGAAGCCGTGTCCCAGCAGGGCTGCGGGGCATCTGAGCCACATGCTCGGCAAGCAGCTCGACATGAAGCAGTGGGTGAAGTCAAGCAGCTCTCTAAACAGCCAGATGTGGGGTTTCTTCCTTTCTGTCCACTGCTCCATGTAGTTGTATGTCCATTATTGCAATTCTCAGGGCAACTGTTGCATCTCAGATGCTGGGTCTGTGTGTGATTAGTGCAGCTCCTATTAGTAACAGCCCGTAGATCAGAATGCCCGACGTGCTGTCTCATGGGGACCTTCCATCCTGCTGCAGAGCTGGTGTCTGTGCATCCACAGGGTACACAGTCAGCCTCTGGTCAACCGTGAGACGGCTCCTGCCTGCCCAGCTGAACCCTCCATCCTCTGGGTGACCTTCCTGCCTCCAAGAAGGGCGAGTCTCTCCTCTGTGTTTCAGAGACAACAATAATTATCACGACGTCCACCATCTGGGGAGCATTCATTAGAATAAGAATGATACGTGGACTCGTACTTCATCCTCATCAGAGCCCACTGGTAGACACTGGCTATTCCCATTTTACAAATGAGAAAATCTGAGGCTAGAAATGTTCATTCAATTGTGCAGAGCTTGGCATGAGTTAGAGCAGTTCCTGCGACTCTCATCAGCCTTGGAAAATAGAAGTCTTCCCATCAATTTTAGCACGGTCTTACTTCTCTGTAATTAAAAATGACCAGTTCCATGTGCTATCTGAGGCTCCAAATTCATTTAAAGTGAAATGCTTCTCCATCTAGATTTGGTTTCTAAGTATCGCTTTCCACTGAAAGGAACCAGGGCTCCTTGAAGAAATTACTTTGGTCAGATTTGGGGCAGGAAATGCACAAGATGAACCTGACATCTTGAGCCTGAAAACAGGAAACCATCTAAGAGCCCAGAGTATTTTTAAAACGACACAAGACCCAATCTGAAGGCTCATCAGTTCACCAAAAATTGGATAATTTGAGCACCAAAACGAAGGATGATGACAACCAAATATATACCAACTCATGGGTTCATAATAATATGAAAACAAACAAAATTAAACATACAAAGAACAGAAATCCCAAACCTATTGGTTATCTTTGGAGGCGGCTAGGACACCTACATGTTATTCTGAAGACGGAATGTAAAGAAGACTCCTTTCCTATACAGACTGTACTTCAGAGAAACCCAGCAGTTGATGGGGAAAATTCTTAATAGAAGAACCCAGCTAATTAATATGCAAGTAATTATATTCTTAGAAAATCACAATCTTGCAAAGAAACGGTGGAGCTTGGGAACGATCATCAGTGGCTGTTAAAAACCATCAGGAGGGACGTGAAGACCTAAGAGACCTATCCCATGAATGCGAGGCACTGGGGAGTCCCGTTTGGTTCCTGATTTGAATAAATGAACCAAAGCATTCATTTTTGAGTCAAGGGGAAAATCTAACATGGGCTGCCTCTCAAATATTAGATATTATGGGAATACTGCTACGTGTGGTTGCGTGTGATAATAACATTGTGGTGATTTTTTTTTTTAATGTCCTTATGTATTAGAGACACATACTGAAGTGCTTATCAGTATTGTGATGCCGTGTCTGGGACTTGCTTTAAAGTCCTCCAGGAGAAACCACATTGGGGAAGAAGAGGTAAAACATAAAAGGCAGAATATTGATAACTGTTGAAATTAGGGGATGAGTAAATGGGGGTTTATTACTCTATCCTTTCTACCTTTGTGTATACGTGAGACCCATTTCCATAATAGTTAAAAGAATTTTTTATTAACAAGCCAACGCTTCTCTCTAGCCCGGTTCTATTCTAGCCTGAGGACCGGAGGGAAAGGGCTCTTCTCCCCTCCTTCCGCCCATGCCTGACGTCTGGCTGGGAGGAGGCCCAGAGGGGAAACAAGGGCAGGAAGCGTCGCACCTGACAGGTGCACTTGCATCTAATGCTGCTGTCTTCTGAACCTGGCAGGCGTACGAAGCTCACTCTCCTTCCAGGTAGGGGTGGATTTTACGTAATTATTGTTCAGAGACTCTCCTTTGTTGAGTCCTTTCACCCACTGGCCCCTTAACGTGGGCAATGCCCCAGGCTGGCGCTCATCTTCCCCGCCGCAGCCCGAGCCCCACAGGGTCCAGGTTTCCAGCAGTGCACCCCCCGCGCACACACACAGCCCCCGTGTCACTGCCCCAGTGCTCCTGCCTGGGACCTCCTCGGATGAAGGCCCTTTTAAGATGGCTCCAGGCTGGTTCTCTTCCATGCAGACACAGCTCACCCTAGCCCAGTGCCCCAGAAGCAAGATACAGGGTATTCCTTGACTTTGGGGTCTCTTCATTCGTTTCCTTTCCAAATTCTCCCAAGAGAGATAAACAGGTCCCCTTGACGGAGATACCATCTGGGAAGGGGTGGGGACAACAGAGGATCCTGACATTTTCTGGGAGCTAGTGCTGTTTCTCAGCTAGGGGTTATCAAAAAAAAGAACCTGTTCAACTTATGGACATAGAGAACAGACTTGTGGTTGCCAAGGGGGAGGGGTTTCGGGAAGGGAAGGATTGGGAGTTTGGGATTAGCAAATGTAAACTATTATACATAGGATGGATAAACAACAAGGTCCTACTGTATAACACGGGGAACTATATTCAATATCCTATGATAAACCATATGGGAAAAGAGTATTTTAAAAAAGAATGCATATATACATACAACTGAATCACTTTGCTGTACAGCATAAACAGAACATTGTACATCAACTGTACTTCAATAAAAAAATTTTTTTAAATAAAAGAACCTGTTCCGTCTTCTCCTGTCATCCTTCCTCTCTGCCATGTAATGCAACAAGCTTCACCAGACTACATCACCACTGTGGGCCTCTCCAAGAAAGTCCCAAGGCATGTTGGTGCCTGATATATCAGTCAACCGGCTCTTGATAGCAAGTAACAGGACACCTGACTAACAGCACATAAGCAATAGTGACCTATTATTATATATAATAAGTGTAGAGGTAGAAAATTCCACATTGATCCAGTGGTTTGATGATATCAGGGTTCTAGGTCAGCCTCTCTGCATTGTCTTGTTTTGTTAGGCTATTTTTTTTTTCTCCTCTTGGTCCCAAGATGGCTGCCACAGTTCCAAACATCCCATCATCCACAATAATATACAAAGGCTGGAAAGAAAGGGTAAATTCACTTCATGTACATCTGTTTTCATCAAAAAGGAAAATACTTCCCAAAATTCTCCACGAGACTTCCCTTTACATCTCACTGGCCAGAACAGGGTTGCACGCCCTCACTCCACTGCTGCCCAAACTCAATCACTAACAAAGGGGAACAGGATTCTCAGGATTGCCTTAGACTCATCACGATTCATCCTGTGGAGCTGGTTCCATCTCCCCTCAGTCAGCCAATCCCAGAAGGGAAATGAGACTTCATTACCCAGGGAAAAAGAGGGGCTGGCTGTCGGTGTACCACGGGCACCAGAGACAAATGCCACCCTTCGCCCAGGGCCAATCATAGCAACGTCAGGCCTTCCTCCTCGAAATGAAACAGTCACACTCAAGCGTGGTTTGGGTGATGGGACCGGAGCTGAATCCTCCAGCCTAAAGAGGCTTGTTTCTGCATTGTACATCCTCTGAACAGGCGGTCACAGAGCGGGCCCCATGTCAGGGCACCACACCGGGACACGGGCCCCGGCTGCAGGGTCCTCTGTCTCACCTGGGGACTGGCTACCCCGGCCCCTCCTCTGGGCAACACTGCCAGCCCGGCTTCCTCTCCCCTCCCACCTCCCCGGCTGGGAGCCTGGGTTTGCTCAGCCAGGGAGGGGGTCACGCTAAGGACTGACACAGCTACCAAGTGTGGTTTGGGGTATGTACAGGAGAGAGAGGGAGGTGGAGGGGGGTAGGAGGACGGGGGAGGAAAGAGAAAGGGCCGTTCCCTCTGGATTCATAGGGTCGCGTTTACAGATTTTACTTCTACTTCTGTTTTCTGCTGGTTTCTGCTGAACACTTAAGCAGGTTAGAGCGTGGCTTATTTTACTTTATTATTTTTTTAAATTAATTAATTTATTTTTATGTTTGGCTGCGTTGGGTCTTTGTTGCTGAGCACGGGCTTTCTCTAGCTGCGGTGAGCGGGGGCTCCTCTTCACCGCGGTGCGCGGGCTTCTCACTGTGGTGGTTTCTCTTGTTGCGGAGCACGGGACCTAGGCGTGCAGGCTTCAGTAGTTGTGGCACGCGGGCTCAGTAGCTGTGGCTCACGGGCTCTAGAGCACAGGCTCAGTAGTTGTGGCACACGGGCTTCATTGCTCCGCGGCATGTGGGATCTTCCTGGACCAGGGCTCAAACCCGTGTCCCCTGCATTGGCAGGTGGATTCTTAAACCACTGCGCCGCCAGGGAAGCCCAGAGCGTGGCTTAAATTAGTTTGAATATCCCTGCTCTGGATTGGGGGTTAATTTAATTTTCACCACTGGAATAGACTGATCGGATTCTCCTCTTGGGGAGTTTGAATGTGAAATACAGAGACAGAGTTAGCAGAAAATAGTGGAAGCAAAGCGAAAGACAGAAGGCGTTGGGCAGCCCTGCCCTGAGAGCTGAGGTCCATTCAGACCGAGAGAGACAGGCTTCTGCTCTGTCCTCCTGAGGCCACAGGACCCAGCCTCACGTCTTCATCTCCTCACACATCCGTTAATGAGCCCTCCTTACACACGGGAACCAAGTGAGGGCCTTTTTTAGCACTAAAAAGCTCGTTAAGATCTTAATCGGTACTTACGGTTTTTTAACCTTCTTCGATGTCTTGCTTCTCAATTTCGATCCCAAATCAGTAAGTGAAATATGTCCCAGTTCTCCTTTCGTGAACGACACTGTCGCCTGGGATTTGGCCTGGCTGGTGTGGCTTGTGTGGCCACAAATGAAATTCACTCCTTCGTCCTGTTGGGGGACCGCTGACCGAAACGGCCTGCCTTGGCCACAGGACGCTAACCACTTGCGTGAGACGTCTCACCACAGGACGTCCCCAAAAGAACGCCGCGCCGCCGCTGAGAACTAACCGGGAGAATCCGGGCGGGGCCGAAAGGAGGAGGGAAGAGACGATTGGTCCGGCCAGCCTCCCAGAAACCCTCGCGCCGGACTCCATCTTGGCCGAGAGATGCGCGCGCCACCAGGAAGGACCCGGGCCAGACCAAATATGGGCCGAGGACGATGATTGGCCAGAGACAACCCGGAAACCCCCATCACCGTAAACCCGAAGACTGCGAGCCCCGCGGAGAGCAGTTCTCCTGGGTTCTTTTACCCTCTTGCTCTCTGCCCGGGCGCCCCTTCCCAGTAAAGCCTTTTGTTTTGTCAGCACGTGTGTCTCCTCGGACAGTTCATTTCCGAGTGTTAGACAAGAGCCCGCCCTCGGGCCCTGGAAGGGGTCCCCCCTTCCTGCCACAGTTCATTCGTTTGTTCAGCATGTATTTAATCTGCCCTGGGTGTCACATTAGGGGATGTCCAGGGTGAGCAAAGTGGCATCAAAATGCCACAGGTCCATCCGGAATATTTGACGCTTTAGAGAAGAGCATGGAAAGACTGAAACCAAAAGCAAGTGAGCTGTGGAGGAAGAAAGATGACAAAAGATGCTCACTGGCTCCTGGGAAGAAGAAGAAAGGAGGGAGGGCCGCGAGGCATCCGTGTCACGGTGGGGGGCGGGGGGGGAGGGACGTGGGGTCAGCCAGGCATACACCTCAGGCCCCAGGTAGACGGTCCTCTCCAGACAGGCAGCCCGTCCTGGGGACAACCTGGAACTGATCCCGCCAGCACCCCCAGCAGAAAGGCCCCTCGGACCCTGGGGCTTCCGGCGGAGGCCAGCCCAGCAGCCAGCTCTGCGTGCCCTCGGGGATGGGGCGTCCGACGACCAGGTGGCTAGAACAAGGCCTGCGCTCTGGACAGCGGTGGCTGTGTGTTTGTCTTTTAAAGCTGAAAAATGACAGAAGTATTTTATAACAGCGAAGTGTTGTGAGTGGCGTGTCGACTTTCTGGAGGAGTGAGGGTGTGTGTACCGGGGTTCCAGATGTGTTCCAAGGGAAGGACGTGTGACTTTGGTGTCAGTTGCCGGGTGTTCCTATACCGAGTGGTTGGCCAAGGCTTCCCAGTTACAGCTGGGATAATTAAGAAGGATCTGCTGCGGCTAACTGGCTGCCTGATTGGAGGCCAAGATCAAAGCCTGAACGCCGGGCTCGGCTGCTTCACTGACGTGATTCTTTGAGGACGCGGCATCACTCAGGATTCCACTCATTCACGTGCCTGCTCAGAATCCTTCTGACCGGGACATGAGAAACGGGCTCTAAGCACACTTTCAAAACGGAGACAAGAACGATTGGAATGATTTTTCTTACTTTTTGCAACAGTTGGACGTTACACTCAAAGAATCTCCTGAAATCTAAAAAAAAAAAATGGTTCTGAAGAACCTAGGGGCAGGACAGGAATAAAGACACAGACGTAGAGAATGGACTTGAGGACACAGGGAGGGGGAAGGGTAAGCTGGGATGAAGTGAGAGTGTGGCATGGACATGTATACACTACCAAATGTAAAATAGCTAGCTAGTGGGAAGCAGCCGCATAGAACAGGGAGATCAGCTCGGTGCTTTGTGACCACCTAGAGGGCTGGGATAGGGAGGGTGGGAGGGAGATGCAAGAGGGAAGAGATATGGGGATATATGTATATGTATAGCTGATTCACTTTGTTATACAGCAGAAACTAACACACCATTGTAAAGCAATTATACTCCAATAAAGATGTTAAAAAAAAATAAAATGTGAAGAAAAAAAAAAAATCTCCTGGTTCCACGTAGATGGTCAGGGCTATGGACACAGTGGGTCCCACCATCCCTGCGCAGTCCCCACCTGCCGGGCACCCTGAGGCAGGACTGGGGGACAAAAGCCCTGCTGACCCCAGGTGGGGACCCCATGCCCCAGCCCCCTCCTTCACAAACTGGGGATCACAGTCACCCTACTTCAGGGCCCCTGCAAGGATGCGGTGACTGAGGCTTGTTGCGTGTTCAGCCTGAGAAAAGTCTTGCAAGTTAAGTGTCATTATTGTTCGCCAGCAAACAGGGTGGGTGTGCATGTGGGCCCGCGTGTGTGTTTATTGATTTACATGCACCCTCGTTGGGCAAAGGAGGAAACTGGGGCTTGGCGGGTGAGGGTAACAAACAATGTCCAGGAAGTCGGCCTGGCGGTGTCAGGTTGTCCGAGCGTGGTTGGGATGCTCTCGGCCTGACTGTCCACCAGGCCTGTCCCCGGCACTGCCATGATCTGAAGGAGGAGAGAACAGCCCCCTTTAGGGAGCCAGTGGGAAACGTCAGAAGCAGCTGCCCTCGGCCAGCTCCACCCACTCTTGGGGAATGGGCACCACACAGTGAGGCCAGGAGGAGGCTTAGCCCAGCTCTAAGCTGGGAAACTGGCCCCTCTGAGCTTCCGATCCTTACATCAGATGAGAACAAGACTTCTTGCTATACATCATCTCTAGGGTTGTAGTGAAGACTGAAGGAGATGCTAAGCAGTACAGTTCCTGGTAAACTTATACAGATGAAGTCTGGGGGGTTTGTTTTGGTTTTGCCCAGAGGTTGCTCTGAGCCCTGGTTCCCACAAAGCAGCCCTGGGACCTCGGCCCAAATCCCTGGCACCTCCCTGACTCTGCTTCCTCATTGGTGACATTGGCGTGAGCACACCCCCTCCCGGCAAACCCCAGCGCTTACATCCTATGCCATGATCCCCCATTTTTCTCCCTTTCGAGGTGCTGAAAATTGCATCTCTGTGTGCCCCAGAGCGCAGGGAGGATTGGACCTCTCCAAAGCTCGCATAGCTGTTTAAATTCCATTGCAGACTTCATCCCTTCCACGCAGCACTGGTGCTGATGAAACAGAGCAGAGCCTGGTGTTTCCTTCCCGGGGCGGCTCTCAGCTGAACGGCCCAGGCTGGGACTCGGCCTCCCCACTGCACGTGTGTGTCCTGTGTAGCTACACACATGGCTCTGATCTCACAAGAGCCTTTCCAGAGAGGAAATATCTGACTGATCAAATGCTCCTGGGATAGTGATTCTGCAAGCTTTGATATAAAATAATATTTATGAAATATCCTAGGCTTTGGGTTGGAAGTGAAACATGAGGGTCATAAATGTTTCATCTCCCTCATTAGGCAAAGCGTCCTCGTGTCCCATAAAGTAGGTCTGCAGCTCCATCTGTCACACTATTCTGTGATTATCTGGAAACCCGTAGTAAGTCCCTTTTGCAGGAGTGATGACTAAAGATGAAATTTATAACTAGGAAATACAGAAGCCCATCTATCCTCCGATACTTACAGAAGTGCTCGGGACATGAAACAGAGGATGCTTCGGGGTTCTGCCCCGGCAGCTGCAGCCCGCGATGAACCTGACTGGGGCATGTACGGCCCGTGCAGGGGCGCCCCACACACCCCTTCCCCTGCCCCTCTCCATCCCTGAGCTCTTGTCCCCAGGAGCCCCGGGCACTGCAGTGAGGCGGCAGGGACGGAATTTCCCAGGATTCAGTCAATCCAGTCTGATGGGATCATTGAAGCATTACCCTCAGGGATCTGCTCATTCTCTTCGGCAAAAGGCTCAGTCCTCAGATATTATCCCCTCTTCCCGCTCTCCTCCCAGATGGTGACTGAGAGGGAGGGCTGGCTACTGACAGCACGTGGTGCTGGACAACCTCGTCTCCCCTGGGGGCCTCCAGAGACCCTCTGGTCCTGACCTCAGAGCAGCTGATGGGGCCAACCCCAGAGCAGCTGAGGACTTACAGGGCCTGCCCGGAGTGGGGGCATTGTGCCTCTATAGGGCCTTTGCTCTGATCCCTCATACCCCACAGGCTTCCACCCATCAGTGAGCCCTACCAGGGGTATGAGGGCATGGCCGGGTCCCAGCCTCACGCCGTAGTGGAAGGGGCCACACGGGGGACAGTTACAAACCGCACTGGGGACCAGGCTTCACAGAAAAGGCATCTGTTTCTCAGCAGCAGAAGAGAGAAGATTGACATCAACACTGGTGACATCTCCCTTTGTCACAGGTGGTGGTGCTGACTGGGACAAGCAAAGGGTTGGGTCCCTTTCACTCTCAGAGAGGTGAGTGATCAGCTTGCCATCAAATGGATGCTGTAAAGCCAAGATCCTGGATGTGACCTCTTCCATGAAGCCCTCCAGGGTTCCTGGTCAGCGGGCAGCACGAGGGGAGGGAAGCCTGACAAACTGTCACAGATCAGGGGAGGTTACAGAGACATGACACCTAAATGTAATCTAGGAACCTAGACAGGATCCTGGAACAGAGAAGAGCATTGGGGGAAACTGATGAAATTTGAGGATAGAATGCAGGTTAGTGGTAACGTACCAGTGTTGGTTCCTGGGGCAGATCCTGCTGTAGTAAGATGTCGGCAATGGGGGAAACGGGAACGGTGTGTCTGGAACTCTCTGCATCTCTGCAAACTCTGACCTAAACCTAAGTCTATCCAAATATTAGATGTTTTCTAAAAAATTAGATGAGTCACAACTAAAACAGTATTAACCCATTTATATAAATAAGACTAACGAATAGACCAAAAAAAAAGTCTAAGCTGCACAACACCTGGACCCTGTAATTTCAAAGAGCAGTTAAGACAGCACAGATGGAATCAAAAGCAGATAACGACTTCGCCAAACGTCAGTTACCTCAGATTTGGGACTTAGGATGCTGAAATGATCAGTGGCTGTACATGGAGTAATTAATTATAAAAGATTAACTAGACTATGATTCAATTTAAAATTTGAGTTTCGAGGTATGCTTCAAAATGGTGGAAGAGTAAGACGTGGAGATCACCTTCCTCCCCACAAATACATCAGAAACACATCTACATGTGGAACTGCTCCTACAGAACACCTACTGAACGCTGGCAGAAGACCTCAGACCTCCCAGAAGTCAAGAGACCCCCCCACGTAGCTGGGTAGGGCAAAAGAAAAAAGAAAAAACAGAGACAAAAGAATAGGGACGGGACCTGCACCTCTGGGAGGGAGCCGTGAAGGAGGAAAGGTGTCCACACACTAGGAAGCCCCTTCGCGGGTGGAGACTGCGGCTGGCGGAGGGGGGAAGCTTCGGAGCCACGGAGGAGAGCGCAGCCACAGGGGTGCGGAGGGCAAAGCGGAGAGATTCCCCGCACAGAGGCTCGGTGCCGAGCAGCACTCACCAGCCCGAGAGGCTTGTCTGCTCACCCGTTGGGGTGGGCGGGGCTGGGAGCTGAGGCTCGGGCTTCGCTCGGATCGCAGGGAGAGGACTGGGGTTGGCGGCGTGAACACAGCCTGAAGGGGCTAGTGCGCCACGGCGAGCCGGGAGGGAGTCCGGGAAAAGGTCTGCAGCTGCCAAAGAGGCAAGAGACTTCTTCTTGCCTCTCTGTTTCCTAGGGCGCGAGGAGAGGGGATTCAGAGCGCCGCCTAAACGAGCTCCAGAGACGGGCGCGAGCCGCGGTGATCAGCGCGGACCCCAGAGACGGGCACGAGACGCTAAGGCTGCTGCTGCCGCCACCAAGAAGCCTGTGTGCGAGCACAGGTCACTCTCCACACGCCCCTCCCGGGAGCCGGTGCAGCCCGCCACTGCCAGGGTCCCGTGATCCAGGGACAACTTCCCCGGGAGAACGCACGGCGCGCCTCGGGCTGCTGCAACGTCACGACGCCTCTGCCGCCGCAGGCTCGCCCCGCCTCCTCCGTACCGCTCCCTCCCCGCGGCCTGAGTGAGCCAGAGCCCCCGAAGCAGCTGCTCCTTTAACCTCGTCCTGTCTGAGCGGGGAACAGACGCCCTCAGGCGACCTACACGCAGAGGCGGGGCCAAATCCAAAGCTGAACCCCGGGAGCTGTGCGAACAAAGAAGAGAAAGGGAAATCTCTCCCTGCAGCCTCAGGAGCAGCGGATTAAATCTCCACAGTCAACTTGATGTACCTGCATCTGTGGAATACCTGAATAGACAACGAATCATCCCAAATTGAGGAGGTGGACTTTGGGAGCAACTGTAGACTTGGGGTTTGCTTTCTGCATCTAATTTGTTTCTGGTTTTATGTTTATCTTAGTTTAGTATTTAGAGTTTATTATCAGTGCTAGATTTGTTTATTGATTTGCTTGCTCTCTTCCTTTTTTTATAGATATATTATAGATATATATACTTTTTTCCTTTTTCTCTTTTTCTGCATGTGTATGTGTATGCTTCTTTGTGTGATTTCATCTGTATAGCTTTGCTTTTACCATTTGTCATAGGGTTCTGTCTGTCCATTTTTGGTTTTTTTTTTTAGTATAGTTTTTAGTGTTTTTTATCATTGGTGGATTTGTTTTCTGCTTTGGTTGCCCTCTTCTTTCTTTTTTTTTAATTACTTAAAAATTTTTTTTATTCTAATAATTTTTAAAATTTTTTATTTGAATAACTATTCTATTTTTAAAATTATTTTATTTTATTTTATTTTTCTTTCTTTCTTCCTTTTTTTCTCCCTTTTCTTCTGACCCATGTGACTGACTGGGTCTTGGTGCTCTGGCCAGGTGTGAGGCCTGTGCCTCTGAGGTGGGAGAGCCGAGTTCAGGACATTGGTCCACCATAGACCTCCCGGCTCCACGCAACATCAAATGGCGAAAGCTCTCCCAGAGATCTCCATCTCAACACTAAGACCCAGATCCACTCAACGACCAGCAAGCCACAGTGCTGGACACCCTATGCCAAACAACTAGCAACACAGGAACACAACCACACCCATTAGCAGAGAGGCTGCCTAAAATCATAATAAGGTCACAGACACCCCAAAACACACCACCGGATGCGGTCCTGCCCACCAGAAAGACAAGAGCCAGCCTCATCCACCAGAACACAGGCACCAGTCCCCTCCACCAGGAAGCCTACACAACTCACTGAACCAACCTTAGCCACTGGGGGAAGACACCAAAAACAGTGGGAACTATGAACCTGCAGCCTGCGAAAAGGAGACCCCAAACACAGTAAGTTAAGCAAAATGAGAAAACAGAGAAAAACACAGCAGATGAAGGAGCACGGCAAAACCCCACCAGACCAAAAAAATGAAGAGGAAATAGGCAGTCTACCTGAAAAAGAATTCAGAATAATGATCGTAAAGATGATCCAAAATCTTGGAAATAGAATGGAGAAAATACAAGAAATGTTTAACAAGGACCTAGAAGAACTAAACAGCAAACAAACAGTGATGAACAACACAATAAACGAAATTAAAAATTCTCTAGAAAGAATCAATAGCAGAATAACTGAGGCAGAAGAACGGATAAGTGACCTGGAAGATAAAATAGTGGAAATAACTACCACAGAACAGAATAAAGAAATAAGAATGAAAAGAATCGAGGACAGTATCAGAGACCTCTGGGACAACATTAAACACACCAACATTCGAATTATAGGGGTCCCAGAAGAAGAAGAGAAAAAGAAAGGGACTGAGAAAATATTTGAAGAGATTATAGTTGAAAACTACCCTAATATGGGAAAGGAAACAGTCAGTCAAGTCCAGGAAGCGCAGAGTCCCATACAGTATAAATCACAGGAGAAACCAGCCAAGACACATATTAATCAAACTATCAAAAATTAAATACAAAGAAAAAATATTAAAAGCAGCAAGGGAAAAACAACAAATAACATACAAGGGAATCCCCATAAGGTTAACAGCTGATATTTCAGCAGAAACTCTGCAAGCCAGAAGGGAGTGGCAGGACATATTTAAAGTGATGAAAGGGAAAAACCTACAACCAAGACTACTCTACCCAGCAAGGATCTCATTCAGATTCAACGGAGAAATTAAAACCTTTACAGACAAGCAAAAGCTAAGAGAATTCAGCACCACCAAACCAGCTTTACAACAAATGCTAAAGGAACTTCTCTAGGCAGGAAACTCAAGAGAAGGAAAAGACCTACAATAACAAACCCAAAACAATTAAGAAAATGGTAATAGGAACATACATATCGATAACTACCTTAAATGTAAATGGATTAAATGTTCCAGCCAAAAGACATAGACTGGCTGAATGGATACAAAAACAAGACCCATATATATGCTGTCTATGAGAGACCCACTTCAGACCTACAGACACATACAGACTGAAAGTGAGGGGATGGAAAAAGATATTCCATACAAATGGAAATCAAAAGAAAGCCGGAGTAGCAATTCTCATATCAGACAAAATAGACTTTAAAATAAAGACTATTACAAGATACAAAGAAGGACACTACATAATGATCAAGGGATCAATCCAAGAAGAAGATAGAACAATTGGAAATATTTATGCACCCAACATAGGAGCACCTCAATACATAAGGCAAATGCTAATAGCCATAAAAGGGGAAATCGACAGTAACACAATCATAGTAGAGGACTTTAACACCCCACTTTCACCAATGGACAGATCATCCAAACAGAAAATAAATAAGGAAACACAAGCTTTAAATGATACATTAAACAAGATGGACTTAATTGATATTTATAGGACATTCCATCCAAAAACAACAGAATTCACTTTCTTCTCAAGTGCTCATGGAACATTCTCCAGGATAGATCATATCTTGGGTCACAAATCAAACCTTGGTAAATTTAAGAAAATTGAAATTGTATCAAGTATCTTTTCAAACCACAGCTCTATGAGATTAGATATCAATTACAGGAAAACACCTGTAGAAATACAAACACCTGCAGGCTAAACAATACACTACTAAATAACCAAGAGATCACTGAACAAATCAAAGAGGAAATCAAAAAATACCTAGAAACAAATGACAATGAAAACACAATGGCCCAAAACCTATGGGATGCAGCAAAAGTGGTTCTAAGAGGGAAGTTTATAGCAATACAATCCTACCTCAAGGAACAAGAAACATCTCAAATAAACAACCTAACCTTACACCTAAAGCAATTAGAGAAAGAAGAACAAAAAAACCCCAAAGTTAGCAGAAGGAAAGAAATCATAAAGATCAGATCAGAAATAAATGAAAAAGAAATGAAGGAAAACAGTAGCAAATTTCAATAAAACTAAAAGCTGGTCCTTTGAGAAGCAAAACTGATAAACCTTCGCCAGACTCATCAAGAAAAAAAGGGAGAAGACTGAAATCAATAGAATTAGAAATGAAAAAGGAGAAGTAACAACTGACACTGCAGAAATACAAGGAATCATGAGAGATTACCACAAGCAACTATATGCCAATAAAATGGACAACCTGGAAGAAATGGACAAATTCTTAGAAAAGCACAATCTTCTGAGACTGAACCAGGAAGAAATAGAAAATACAAACAGACCAATCACAAGCACTGAAAATTGAAACTGTGATTAAAAATCGTCCAGCAAACAAAAGCCCAGGACCAGATGGCTTCACAGGCGAATTCTATCAAACATTTAGAGAAGAGCTAACACCTACCCTTCTCAAACTCTTCCAAAATATAGCAGAGGGAGGAACACTCCCCAACTCATTCTACGAGGCCACCATCACCCTGATACCAAAACCAGACAAAGATGTCACAAAGAAAGAAAACTACAGGCCAATATCACTGATGAACATAGATGCAAAAATCCTCAACAAAATACTAGCAAACAGAATCCAACAGCACGTTAAAAGGATCATACGCCATGATCAAGTGGGGTTTATCCCAGGAATGCAAGGATTCTTCAATATATGCAAATCAATCAATGTGATACACCATATTAACAAATTGAAGGAAGAAAACCATATTATCATCTCAATAGATGCAGAGAAAGCTTTTGACAAAATTCAACACCCATTTATGATAAAAACCCTCCAGAAAGTAGGCATAGAGGGAAATTACCTCAACATAATGAAGGCCATATACAACAAACCCACAGCCAACATCATTCTCAATGGTGAAAAACAGAAACCATTTCCTCTAAGATCAGGAACAAGACAAGGTTATCCACTCTCACCAATATTATTCAACATAGTTTTGGAAGTTTTAGCCACAGCAATCAGAGAAGGAAAAGAAATAAAAGGAATCCAAATCAGAAAAGAAGAAGTAAAACTGTCACTGCTTGCAGATGACATGATACTATACATAGAGAATCCTAAAGATGCTACCAGAAAACTACTAGAGCTAATCAATGAATTTGGTAAAGTAGCAGGATACAAAGTTAATGCACAGAAATCTCTTGCGTTCCTATACACTAATGATGAAAAATCTGAAAGAGAAATTAAGGAAACACTCCCATTTACCATTGCAACAAAAAGAATAAAATACCTAGGAATAAACCTGACTAAGGAGACAAAAGACCTGTATGCAGAAAACTATAAGACACTGATGAAAGAAATTAAAGATGATACAAACAGATGGAGAGATATACCATGTTCTTGGATTGGAAGAATCAACATTGTGAAAATGACTCTACACCCGAAGCAATCTACAGATTCAATGCAATCCCAATCAAACTACCAATGGCATTTTTCACAGAACTAAAACAAAAAATTTCACAATTTGTATGGAAACACAAAAGACCCCGAATAGCCAAAGCAATCTGGAGAAAGAAAAACGGAGCTGGAGGAATCAGGCTCCCGGACTACAGACAATACTATAAAGCTACAGTAATCAAGACAGTATGCCACTGGCACAAAAACAGAAATATAGATCAATGGAACAGGATAGAAAGCCCAGAGATAAACCCATGCACATATGGTCACCTTATTTTTGATAAAGGAGGCAAAAATACACAATGGAGAAAAGACAGCCTCTTCAATAAGTGGTGCTGGGAAAACTGGACAGCTACATGTAAAAGAATGAAATTAGAACACTCCCTAACACCATACACAAAAATAAATTCAAAATGTATTAAAGACCTAAATGTAAGGCCAGACACTATAAAACTCTTAGAGGAGAACATAGGCAGAACACTATGACATAAATCACAGCAAGATCCTTTTTGACTCATCTCCTACAGAAATGGAAATAAAAACAAAAATAAACAAATGGGACCTAATGAAACTTAAAAGCCTTTGCACAGCAAAGGAAACCATAAACAAGACAAAAAGACAACCCTCAGGATGGGAGAAAATATTTGCAAATGAAGCAGCTGACTGCGGATGGTCCAGCCACCACAGGGGGTCTTTCAGGTACCAACGGAGAGGGGTAAGGGACTGAATAGCACCGTGAGTATGGGGTCAGAAGGACCAAGACAACTGATGGTTGCAAGGCACTTTATTTAGAATTTACTGAATCTTATATAGACAGAAGAGGAACTCATTATTAGACAATAATCCCATGGAATTGCTTATCGGCTCAGTTCAGTCACTACCAAGGACGTCAACAAGTTTACAACAACTATCCTTGAACATTATCTTCCCTTAACCAGGCTCACACACAGCCCCCAGCCATAAGGAGCAACCAGGACTCTCAGTTCCCTGAGGTCTCCTGGCTTGAGATAGCTTTGCTGATCTCTTTTACATTCCTCAGGCCTGGGAAAAAGAGTGCATTCCAAGGTAAGGGCTTTGCTTTTTGTGAGAGACATACTCTCTCCTCCAGGAGTTACCTCCGGCTAAGACTGCATGCTTCCCATAACTGACAAAGGATTAACCCCCAAAATTTACAAGCACATCATGCAGCTCAATATCAAAAAAACAAACAACCCAATCCAAAAATGGGCAGAAGACCTAAATAGACATTTCTCCAAAGAAGATATATAGACTGCCAACAAACACATGAAAGGATGCTCAACATCACTAATCATTAGAGAAATGCAAATCAAAACTACAATGAGGTATCACCTCACACCAGTCAGAATGGCCATCATCAAAAAAATCTACAAACAATAAATGCCGGAGAGGGTGTGGAGAAAAGGGAACCCTCTTGCACTGTTGGTGGGAATGTAAATTGAGACAGCCACTATGGAGAACAGTATGGAGGTTCCTTCAAAAACTAAAAATAGAACTACCATACGACCCAGCCATCCCACTACTGGGCATTTACACTGAGAAAACCATAATTCAAAAAGAGTCATGTACCACAATGTTCATTGCAGCTCTATTTACAATAGCCAGGATGTGGAAGCAACCTAAGTGTCTATCGACAGTTGAATGGATAAAGAAGATGTGGCACATATATACAATGGAATATTACTCAGCCATATAAAGAAACGAAATTGGGATATTTGTAGTGAGGTAGAAGGACCTAGAGACTGTCATACAGAGTGAAGTAAGTCAGAAAGAGAAAAACAAATACCGTATGTTAACACATATATATGGAATCTAAAAAAAAAAAAAATCGTTCTGAAGAACCTATGGGCAGGACAGGAATAAAGATGCAGATGTAGAGAATGGACCTGAGGACACGGGGAGGGGGAAGGGTAAGCTGGGACGAAGTGAGAGAGTGGCATGGACACATATACACTACCAAATGTAAAATAGATAGCTCGTGGGAAGCAGCCAGATAGCACAGGGAGATCAGCTCGGTGCTTTGTGACCACCTAGAGGGGTGGGATACGGAGGGTGGGAGCGAGACGCAAGAGGGCGGGGATATGGGGATATATGTATACGTATAGCTGATTCTCTTTGTCGTAAAGCAGAAACTAACACAGCATTGTAAAGCAATTATATTCCAATAAAGATGTTAAAAAAAAAATTTGAGTTTCAAATCTTGCTGCCTTTTCTCCTGGGGAATCCCGGTTGAATCTACCTGTGAACTGTGAATTGCACTGGCAGTGACACCCGAGGAATTTGAATCAGAAAGTTCTCCTCCAGGAAGGGATGACCGGCCCGCACTGCTCCTCTCTTTGCTTTCGGCTCCCTGTTGGGACCTAACCCACCGGCAGCAGCAGCAGCGAATCCTAGGTTGTGGGAGCTGAACGGGGATTTACAGTTTTAGAGCTTGAACTCGGAAGGTGCTGGTGAAGATGACGTGGGTGATGCTGGGCGGGGCCGCATGTTCCCACGGCCGTTTCTCCGCGGAGATGGTCCTTGGATGCTCACTCGGCCTTGGCAACGGGGTTGCCGACTTCGAGTCCTGCTGCGTCTGAGTGGCAGCTCAGTGGGAAGCCCAGCTCAGCACAATGAAAGCCCTGGTCCTCAAGGCTGAGGCAGGAATACACGCAGCTCTTTTCCCAGGCCTCCCGAGGAAGGGGGAGGGGCAAGGCCACGGGTGCTGTGAAAGTGCCCTCTTTCCGGCAGGCATCCCGCTGTTCCATTTCCCATCGCCTTCAGTAAGCAAGCATTCATACGCTAAAAGTGGTAACATCAGGGTTTTGACAGTGTGTTTGATTTTGTCTTCCTAAGAAAGGATTTGTGATGAAGACAAAGGTTCCTTTCATCCCATTCTGGGGAGGTTGGCAGGGAAGAGGTTACATCCCCAGCGAGGGGCTGAAATTTTATTCCAAGTGAGCTGGGCAGTCATTGGGAGGTGCAGCCATTCAAGGACGGTGTGTGCTCCGGAACACAAGAGGCCTGCCTGGAACTAGGGGAAAGTTTATGAGCTCTATCTTCTCCCTCATAAATTTTCATAGCGTGGTAGAAAACTAGGGTCAAAAGAAAACAATTTCCCAAAGTCTTGATTTCCTGAAGGGTTTACCCTACCAAGCAGCTATTTTCCTGGGGTCCCACAGTAAGATGGAATCAGGTTTTAATTTGGGAAGGGGGTCCTGGCACTCTGGGCCATCACGTAGCATGATTAATTAATTAATAAATATTGATTTGGTATTGTACTAGGAATAATGGTGAACAAGACTCAGCCCCTGCCCTTAAGATGCTTATAGCCTGGTGTTGGAGAGAGGCAGTAACAGGTACTGGTTGGAAAAGATTTGCTCCAATTTCACCTGGCTTTAATAAGTTTTATTAACTCACCCCAAGTGGAAACATCTACAGAATGATACCCGCATTTTCCCTGGTACTGAGATCCTGCAGCTCTTTACGTGGTGAACACTCCTTCAAGCGTCTTTAAAGTGTCTGTGATTTAAGAACAACTCTTTCTGTTGTCGCTAGTGAATTAACCAAGGTCCACACCCACCCACTCAGGTGCCGGGAAAGTTGGGGCACTCACAGTTTGATTTGGTGAACCCCCCGGTTCATCTTTCTATGTCTTTTCCACTCTCTTGAGGATTCCAAAATCTCTCATTCTCTCTCCCCACTCCATCCTCTCAGGAAAAGAAACTAAAACTTAACCCACACCGAGATTTAAGGAACTAATGAAGCTCAAAGTGTGCTGCAATGAGGGGCAAAGTTGTTTTCATGGCTTTGGCCTAAGTTCCCCTAAATTCCATGTAGGTGGTTAATATATGTGGAATAACAGAACAAATGAACACACAAGCAAAAAATAAAATAAAACAATAAGATGTATTGGAAAGCCCAAAAAGGGAAGGGGAGTTAGGCAGACAGAACAGTAGCATTCTAGCGCTCCAAGGAAGGTCATTAAGCAATCAACAAACACACACAAAGAAAACATATTATAACAGCAAAAACTGTAGAGATTTTCAGAATCATCCATGCCAAAGATGGTAACCAACCTGATCCCAGCACAAAAGGGGAAGCAGAGTTAGGCAGACAGAACAGTAGCACTCTAACGCTCCAAGGAAGGTCATTAAGCAATCAACAAACACACACAAAGAAAATATAACAGCAAAAAAAGTAGCGATTTTCAGAAACAAAGATCATCCATCCCAAGAGAAGACAGTAAACTACCTGATCCCAACACGTGTACACACTACACTGCCCTTCATTCATTTTGCCAAAGCGTTACCATGGCCTGAGGCCTGCAGCAGCCATAGGCTCACAGGTGTCTGGAGCCACTGGCCCAGAAGGTGACCCTCCTGGCAGAAACTCTTTGACAGAATTTTGTACCCAGCGTGTGTGTTGCTCTTTCTGTGGAAGCTGAGCCTCTGATCTGGGATGTCGCTGCCGGGAGAGGTTAGGGCTCTTAAAGGCACAATCTCCCAATGCCTTTGCCACCTACCTGCACCCCTTCTCCCGTCCGGTTCCACTCATGCGATCCATCACTTCCAGAGACCAATTAACTCTTGATTTCTTTTCCAAAAAGAAACGCTTAAAGGTCTTAAATTATTCAACTCGCGCCAAGTGATATTGACCCCTTGAGTAATTCTCTTGTCAAGCCGCCCTTTAAACAGCACGAGAACACTGTGCTGTATGTTCGTCACCCCGCTCCTCACCCCCCCGCACACACCCCTGCTTTATCCAGGTGACTCTCACCTTTAAGGTCAGTTTCAAGCAGGGCAGCTTCCTCAGCCTGGGCACTTCCCCAAGGGCAGGTGTTGTGCGGTAGACTTCCCACAGTGAGGAAGAGGGAGAACCACATCGATGGGAAATTATAATATTTTCTTAATGAAGAAGGTTCTGGTCCCATTTCTGAATTATGACAAACAGTTTGGTTCAGACCAGATAAAGAATGCAGCAGCATGCTGGTGTAGAAGCAAGCTATCAATTTTTAGATATTAGTTATCTTGCATCCAGCCAGTTTGCTGATTCTTTATCAGGAAATGCTTCTTCGGTTGATTGTCTGGGGTTTTCTTAAGTAGTCAACAATATTGGCTGTGCTTTTCTCCCCTCCTTTTAAGTAATTATATATCTTATTTCCATTTGATATCTAAGTGCATTGCCCAGAGCTTCCAGGAAATGGTGAGTAATAATAACGATATCAGACATCCTTGGTTTACTCCCGGTTTTAATGGAAATACTTCTAGGGTTTCACATTTAAGTCAGCTGTTACTCAATAAAGCTACATACTCTATCCCAAATTTGCACCTTCTTATCTCTAGTGTTTTAAGGCTTTTTCTTATCTCAATAGGGCAAGAGCCTTGAACTTCACAAATCTCTTCAGCATCTAATGAACTTTTCCTTTTAAGTTACTGATTTGATTTATTAATATATTAGTATTAGTGTAGTTATTCTTGTATTCCGGTGGTAAATCCTACATGATCATAATAAATGATTCTTTAAATGTACTGTTAAATTTAATTTGCTAGTGTCGTATGTAGGATTTCACACCTATGTTAAAAGGTCAAGTTAGTCTACAGATTTCTATTCTGAAGTTTGGGGAAAATAAATCTTTAACAAATGTTTTTTTAATTTTTAATTATTGGACTATTCAAGTTTTCCATTTTGTCTGGTTAAAAATTTTTCTATTTATTAGCATTTATTGTATTTTATAATCTTTTAAAACTCCTCCATACTTATTCATTCCTTCCTTCAATAAATATTGTGTTTAACTTTATAAACTCAATTCATAATAAGGACTTTGCCAGGGAGACTTGACATTTTAGGGATTAAATCGCTGGGCCTGGTGTTGATTTAGGTACTGATGATACAGTCGTGAAAAAACCCAGAGATCTTTGCTGATGGAGCTTCCATCCTAGTGGGGGAAACCATAGACGAAATAAACAAACTGATAGCAGACAGTGACATGCAGATGACAAAGCGAGGGCATGTGATGGGGACAGGAGAACGTGGCTGCCTGGGAAACAGTGCTCAGAGGAGCTGGGGTTTCGTGGGAAGCAGGCCTGCGAAGGCCAAGGGCCAGCACTGCCAAGGCTCCAAAGCCAGAACGAGCATGGTAGGTTAAAGGACAAAAAGAAGGGCAGGAAAGGGCTTCCCTGGTGGCACAGTGGTTGGGAATCTGCCTGCCAATGCAGGGGATGCGGGTTCGAGCCCTAGTCCGGGAAGGTCCCACATGCCGCGGAGCAGCTGAGCCCGTGCACCACAACTACTGAGCCCGCGTGCTGCAACTGCTGAAGCCTGTGCACCCGCGCGCCTGGAGCCCGAGCTCCGCAACAGGAGAGGCCACCGCAGTGAGAAGCCCGCGCACCGCAACGAAGAGTAGCCCCCGCTCGCTGCAACTAGAGAAAGCCCGCGTGCAACAACGAAGACCCGAGGCAGCCAAAAAGAAATTTAAAAGTTAAAAATTTTTAAAAAGGAAGGGCAGGAAGGAAAGGCAGGCAGGTGATGAGCAAGGAGGCCAAGAGACAGACACAGGTGAAGTCCCTCTTGGGCATCTCTGGAAGGCTGGATGGGTTGCTAAGGGCAACGGGAAGATGCTGGAGGGTTTTCCGCATGGCTGGGCAGGATCCGTGCACACTTTCAGAAGGGCAGTCTGGCTGTGGTACGGGAGTCGGGGCAGAGAACCAGAGAGGCTGGGGGAGACTAGTTCGGGGTTGAGTCGTTGCATGGGCAGGAGGTGAGGGTGTGGCCATGTCCCTCCTCTCATTTTGCTTGTTCTTTTCCTCCCCTGAGTAGATATTCTGGAAGTTTGCCTGCTTGATTGCTTTCATCTAAGAAACAGCTCTTGGCTTTCCTGATGTACTCACTCTTCTGATGTTCTGTTGTCAATAATTCATTAATGGTGTTTTAGCCTCTGTGATTGCCTTCTGTCTACTTTTCTTTTGACGTTCTGTTCCTTTTGCTCTTTTCTGAGTCTTAGCTCATTCGTGTGTTGCCTTCTTTAAAAACAAAAACATTTACAGACTTCAGTGTATCCTATAAATCTGATAGATAGCAAAACCTTAGTTTCAGCAGACATTGCCAGTTAGGGCACTAACATCAGGGATCCAAATTTCACTAGATCAAGGTCCAACGTGGACAACTGTGATTCTTTCTGAACCCTCCCCCCCTTGAGTAACTCTCCACCCTATTGAAACAGAGCAGGACCCTGTGGTGCTCGCCCCCCATGTCCTCAGCCTGCCTTTTGTCTGTGGAAAAACTGCAGGTAAAGAATAAGTTTAAATCAGAGAAGCGAGAAAATGCAGAAACAAAGGAAAGTAGTCAAATAGGACCAAATAATAATAGTTTAGGCAGTAAGCAAAGTCAAGGACCTTTAGTTCCTCCTTAAGGGCTACAGATAATATTCTGAGCCATATCCTGTGAGCTGTCTTATAGATACTGAAACCCTCACCAGGTGGAAGAAGTTAACTCCATGATGACCAGACGGTAGCCATGACAGAAGCTGCCACAATTCCGAGAATTGGCCTCAAGGAAATGGGAACAAACCGACCCTGGAACTGAAGACTAACTGTGCTTAAAACAATCAAGATGACGCTCATCAGACCACCAGAGACCAATTTCAAGATGACTGTCAGAGCTGACTGTGCTGTTTTCTGCAGGTAGCCCCCTCCCTCCGTCTATAAAAGCTCTTGTCCACTGATTGTCAGTGGGGGGGAGTCGGCCTTTGGACAGGAGTCCGCCCTCCCCGCTCTGGTTGCCAGCATCCGAAACAAAGCAAACTTTCCTTTCCACCAACCTGGCCTCTTTATTGGCTTTTGAGCGGCGAGAGGCCGGACCCCACTTTGGGTTACACTATGGAACACGGCCTGCCTGACCCACATTAAATGATAATCCCAGATGCCTTCCCAGTCCCCTGTGCCAGGACACGGGCGTTAGACTTTAAGTCAGAAGCCAGGGAAGGGAGAACCAGGGCTGCGTACACCTGCTGGGATGTGGGCCACCATCACACACAGGGGCCAAGGAGCTGATGGGAGCCGATGGCAAGAAAAGTTCCACGAAGGAGAGACAACCAAACACGTCCAAGGTCCCTAGAAGACCGGACAAGGGGGGGCAAAGAGAATTGGCCACTGGAGGTGGCAACGGGGAGGCCACGGGATGTGAAGCCCTTTCTGATGGCGTCTGTTTCTCAGTGAACAGGGAAGGCCGGCCATCACCTGGAGGAAGGAGGTACCACGGAAAGTCGGAGGTTTGCGGGAAGGCGGCTGCGAGAACCCCCCGGAAAGAGAGACCGTCCCCTGCCGCGCTTGCCAACTTTTTGAGATTTCTTGAACATCTGAAAATTTTTTAGCAGCCCATCTCCATGGGGGGTGTGTGTGTGTGTTTGTTTCAGAGAATGCAAGAATACAAGTTAGATAAATTGCATCCTAGTCTAAAGCCAGTATGAGGAGAGAGAACCGTGGGTTGCCAGAAAGGTCCCCGGGTCCCAGGGTCTATGGAGGGAAATTCAAGACTGTGATCCCTCCGGTCCTGAGCAAAGCAGAACCATCCCCTAGATACGGCCTCATCTTCCATCAGGAAATTGGACTTCACATGTTTGGAAATTGAATTTCACTGATGTGGATGCCCAGTATATTTTTTCCTTCCGAAACAGCTTTATAGCTGCAGAAGCTGGTGGAGGCTGTTTCACAAACCCCCTTCCGCTTTTTTTTTTTTTAAAGTATTTATTTATTTATTTTTGGCTGTGTTGGGTCTTCGTTTCTGTGCGAGGGCTTTCTCTAGTTGCGGCAAGTGGGGGCCACTCTTCATCGCGGTGCGCGGGCCTCTCACTATCGCAGCCTCTCTTGTTGCGGAGCACAGGCTCCAGACGCGCAGGCTCAGTAGTTGTGGCTCACAGGCTCCAGATGTGCAGGCTCAGTAGTTGTGGCTCACGGGTCTAGTTGCTCCGCGGCATGTGGGATCTTCCCAGACCAGGGCTCCAACCCGTGTCCCCTGCATTGGCAGGCAGATTCTCAACCACTGCGCCACCAGGGAAGCCCCCCCCGCTTCTGCTTTTGCTGATTACAGCACATCTCCCTCCTGGTGAGCACATGTTTTAGCTGTCTCCATCCGAGACCCCCTTTTTCCTCTGTGGGCCAATGCCTATCTTTTCATAAATTAATTAATTTATTTATTAAGTAATTGATTTATTTAATTTTTGGCTGCGTTGGGTCTTCGTTGCTGCGTGCGGGCTTTCTCTAGTTGCGGCGAGCAGGGGCTACTCTTTGTTGCAGTGCGCAGGCTTCTCATTGCGGTGGCTTCTCTTGTTGCGGAGCACGGGCTCTAGGAACACGGGCTTCAGTAGTTGCAGCACGCGGGCTCAGTAGTTGTGGCTCACGGGCTCAGTAGTTGTGGCTCACGGGCCTAGTTGCTCCATGGCATGTGGGATCTTCCCGGACCAGGGCTCGAACCTGTGTCCCCTGCATTGACAGGCGGATTCTTAACCACTGCGCCACCAAGGAAGTCCCACCAATGCTTATCTTTGAAGGTACTCCCATCCTATGGGCAAGCTGGAAAGAAGTCAAGAACAAAAATATTTGAGGAGGCTAAAAGCAGGCTTTCCCTGTCAAAATGCTGTACTTTATCACCAAAAGTGAATCCCAGACCTTAAAATCCTTCCCTTGGAGCCCGCACGCCCCAGACGACACTTGTAACCTTGTCATTGGCTTTCTGGTGACTGGCCCTCCCTTTTCCAGGAGTAAGAGTCTCCTCTCACACGTACAATGTTCAGTCCCCACGGCAGACAGCTAATTTTAAACTGAATCTACAGAGTGAATGCCAGATGCTAGAATCCTCGATTAAAGGGCTTTCACCCTATTCCTATTTACAAAAGGATATTTGACTACCTGACCCACATTCATTTTCCTGTCTGTGTTAACCACGAGGTGTCTACCTGGGAAGAAATAGACACAAAGGGTCTGTGTTCCGAGGATGAACGACTGTATTTGATTTTGGACCTTTAGCTCACCCTTGAGTGGGGATGTCTGCATCAGCTGCATCGGAGCCCTGGACAGACTCTAGGATAACCCTTTAAATAGCTCATTCTCATCTTCTTCCCAAACCCACTAGGAAAACATCATGCTGAACAACTGAACATCTTACAGGGCAACCTTTGAGGCCATAAATAGATGATGAAAATAGATAATCCAAATAAATAAAAAATTCTTTATAGCTTTTATTTTAACAGGGCCCATCTGAACTCAAATCAAGAGGCAGAGCCAGAAGAGATGGCCTTTCATGAGCACTTAAATTGGCCGGGGGAGGATGAGCGTGGATTAATTGTAGAGCCATGCAAAGCACTGGCCTTGTATCCAAAGAGTTTCTTCTCTGTAGTAACCTGTCCCTGGGGAGAGCTTCCCAAAGTCAAAGGTCCCCGGGGCCTATTATCTTGAGGGACTCCGTTGCCTTTTGCATTGTAATCTCTCTCCTTTCCAAATCTTCCCCGACTCCCGGCATCAGTCCTGCATTTGACCCATCACTGACTGCCCACCATGCACCAGGCCCTTGAGTCACAGCACACACGATGCCCCTGTCCTCGCTCGTGGTGCTGAAGGTTTAAAAGGATCTCCTCAGGGACTTCCCTGGCGGTCCAGTGGTTGGGACTCCGCGCTTCCACTGCAGGGGGCACAGGTTCAATCACTGGTCGGGGAACTAAGATCCTGCAAGCCACGTGGCACGGCCAAAAAAATAAAAATAAAAGAAATAAAATGAAAGGATCTCTCTGGAGCTGTGTTGCAAGTGGACCAAAGGGCAGGCCCGAGTCTGCTCCTGTCCGTTCTTCTCCAGGAAGTTCCCAGGCAGCTCTGCCCAAGAGCCTTTCTACCCCATGGCTAACTCCGTTCCCCTGCCCATCTTGGCTCCCATGCCACCTCCTCCAGGAAGCCCACCATGGTCACCCTGTGCAACCCACAGCCTCCCCGCCTCCTGAGCCCTGTTTGTCTTTGCAGCCTTCAGTTTCTACCATACATACACGCTGCTTTCAATGGTTTTATTTATTTATTTTTTAATTAATTATTTCATTTATTTTTGGCTGCGTTGGGTCTTCGTTGCTGCACGCAGGCTTTCTCTAGTTGCAGCGAGCGGGGGCTACTCTTCGTTGTGGTGCACGGGCTTCTCATTGCGGTGGCTTCTCTTGTTGCAGAGCACGGGCTCTAGGTGTGCAGGCTTCAGTAGTTGTGGTTCACAGGCTCTAGAGCGTGGGTTCAGTAGTTGTGGCGCACAGGCTTAGTTGCTCCGCGGCATGTGGGATCTTCCTGGACCAGGGCTCGAACCCGTGTCCCCTGCACTGGCAGGCGGATTCTTAACCACTGCGCCACCAGGGAAGTCCTCAATGGTCTTAGTTTATTGGTGGCCTCTTCCTCCCCAGCAGCCCCCTCTGAGTCTCTTGAAGTGTCTCTTGCCCCAGCCATACCTTCTAGTTCCCTGGGGGGTCATCCTCAGTTCTTTTCAACAACGAGTGATTTTCTGCCTGTTATATGTCAGACGCTGACGATGCAAAGATGAAATAAGCCTGAGTCCTTGTCCTCAAGGAGCTGACATGTTTGAGAAGGCAGGTGTGCAAACATCTCACCCCACGGTGCTACACTCAAGATGACAGAGACCTCTCTGAATTGCTGGGAGATCACGAGGACCCCTCAGCCCCGACTGGGAGTGAAGGGAAGTCCTGCTGATCATGAACTCAAGGATTCACTGGCCTGAGACAAAGCCTGAAGGATGAGTAGAAGTTAGCCCAAAAGAAGGACTAGTTTACACTAGTAACCAATAAACTCGCCCCCAGCCGCAGGCAGGTCTCCTCAACCCCCAGCCCACGTCCAGTGACTCCCCAGCACACCTGGAGGAAAATCCAAGGACCTCACCCGGGGCCACGCCTACCTGCCCACCTCTCCTCCCCGCGCTGCCCTCCCACATGATAAAGGGGTTTTTTACTTTATCCTGAGTTCTTTTTTTAGGAAGACCAAGTTAAAAAATAAGACTATGATAATATAACTTTTAATGAATGAATGTCCTCTTAGTTTAAAAAAAAAACAGGTGATGGAACAGTGATGGGAAGGGTGGGATGTGGGAAACAGGGGCGCCCTGCACCGCACCTCGCCCTTCTCCCTGACAGTGTGGGGACAGAGCTCCGCCTGAGGCTGTTAGACACTAAGTGGGTGCCCTCCCTCCTCGACTGCCCATCGTTCACAAACTGCCCGGCGCAGACCTCCTTCCTGAGCCCTAGGCTCTCGGATCCAACTTCCCACTGACCATCTCTACCTGCGTTTCCCACGGTGGCGCCTTAAATCCTTACGTGCAAAGTAGAACCTGTGGTCTCCCCTGTACACCCCACCCTTGCAGCTTTATTTCTCAACTGAAACTGATAACACCACCACCGTCCCCGTCAGCAGAACCCCTCCCCCTCCCCTCTCCGCACTTGGATGGGCATTTGAGACCTTTCCATTCTCCCCCCTACAACCTTCCCCACTCCTTCCCCTGTTGTCGGCCTGGAGGTTAACATTTTGCGTGGATCCTTTATCATCTTCACCTGAGCTACTGCGCGGGCTTCCTCATTGGGACCTGCTGTCCCCGCCTGGGTATCCCCACACTTTCTCCCTGATACAGGCTTGACTGGCACCTGTTGAGTAGGAAGTGGCGTTGGGAGGTGCTCACGGGGGCCTGGAGGGAGGTGGGCAGAGCAAAGCCAGCACAAGAATGAGTTCCTGAGGTCACCTGGGTGGGCAGCCGGGCCCCTCCCACTCGTCAGGCATGTGCAGGTTGCCTCTCTGGACTGTCCTCCACCCAGGAGGGACCAGGAGAAGCAGTGACCCACTGGCTCCCATCCTTCACCACTAGGGTGTGAAATCCTGCACTTCGGAGGCACGGGGAAGGGGAGTGGGGCGAGGCACCAGGGGCATCGGACCCCTGCCCAATCGCATCCACCTTCCTTCCCAACGTCTTCCTAAAATAGAAATCTGCTCACACAGTCTCCCTTCATAAAAGCCTCCAGTTCACTGAGGCTCACAACACAGCACCACGCCCACCGGACTAGAGGATAACGCCTGCCTGGTCGGGCCACCACTGCCCTCCCCACCTTGCCCCTCCCCCCAGAGCCACCGCCCCGGCTCTATGTCAGAGCACCTGCATCGCCTGCACTACTCATCGTTCTTGCCCATCCTTCGTGCTTGTTCATCCGTCCACCTCTCCTCCTCCACCTGGTGGATTCCACTCATCGTCTAAAACTCAACCCAACTGCCACGTCTCCTGTAGAACCGTCCTGGCTCCTACACACGTCCCCCGCCAGGCCCACAGAGAATCAGCTAAGGCTCCGCCCCCCCTTGTTCCTGCAACACGCAGTTACGAGGAATAACGCACACAACTCAAATTCCACCCGTCCACTGTCTTGATTACATGCCCGTCTCTCCCCTACCAGCTCCCCTTGAGGGCAGGAACTCCTGTGTCTTATCTATTTTTGTATTTTTAGTGCCTTAAACAGGGTTTGGCCCATAGGTCATGCACAATGTTTGCTGAATAACAGCATGAATTTGTCACTTACAATGAATCAGCCACTTTGCTAAGTATTTGATGCGTATGTCACTTAAGGGCAGGCGGGAATCAAAAAGTTGCCCACGTAAACTGCACCTGGAAGGCCACCATCAGGTGGGCAGGGCAGGCGTACATGACCAGGCAGATGCAAACAGCTGAAGACCCCATCCCTCTACCACTTGTCTTCTCCACCACAGACAGCAGCTTTCCCGCTTTGCTGTTCACATTTTACCCTTTAAAATATAGTCCTGTGAGAGCAACTGCTGTAAATTGTATGAGTTCAAAATCCCCAGGAACTTGAAAATGCTTTGGAGAAAGAATTGGGAGGGGAAATGGAGAGAGAATAGGAAATCAGGGTAAAGCATTCAGGGCAGCAACCAAGGAAGACAGCACCAAACACGAACTCTTTGCAAAGAGGACAGCGCTTTGTAGCAGCTGCTGAGGAAGGGGAGCATTAAACATTTATTAACGTTGCCCGTTTTCAGAAACCACTTGGTTGAGAGCACCTGACCTGCCTTCTGAAGCCGTGGCCCCGGCGCTTCGGCTACTGGGGCTGCCCTCAGAGCACACTTCCCAGGCCTAAGGAGGAGAGGACACCAAACTCAGTGTCTAATACCCTAGGCGTAGCTCTCTCCCCACACTGTCAGCGGGAAGGGCGAGGTGCGGTAGAGAGCACCCCTGTTTCCTGCATCCCATCACTGTTTTTTTTGTTTTTTGGGGTTTTTTGTTTTGTTTTGTCTTGTTTTTTAACTAAGAGGAAGCTGTCAAATGGCACAAGGGCTCAGAGCTGTGGTGAAACATTCCCGCTAGGATCCTATGTTCTCATTATCTGGTAACAACATTCAGATTTTAAAATCCTAACTCATTGCCAAGCTCTGTAAGATACTAAAATATTTAGATTAAATACTCTGCTAGAATTATGAGGAAGGGAAGGGAAAGCACATTAAGAGAGAAAAAGAATCATCCTAGCAAATTGGGGAAAATGACAGGCTATTTGGAAATTAGAAGTATCGTTCTTGGTATGTATCAATATTTTAACATGATTCTGTTTAATTCCCTTCCTTTTAACTCCATCTGAAACAAGAAAGAAATAAACCTAAAAATGCTGGGCTTGTATCTCCATCCACCATCCAATCAATAAAGCTCTCCTGCCCAGCTGCCTGGCGCCCGGCCACGTGCCCTTGAACGGCGGATAAAAAGCGGAAGACGCCCGATCGTTTTAAAGGCTGACAGTCCAGGACCAAGTCCCCTAGGAGATGTTCTTCTTCTTCTGTGTCCATTCCATAGGCTATGTGTGCTCAGGTTTTTAAAATTGTTGGTCTTTAATATACTTCCATTCCTTTAATGGAAAAGTTACATAGATAAAGAATTTCTTTTCTTCCTAGTCATAAGTGCAGTCTGCATCCCTGGTCTCTACTTACTCTCTCCTTCAACTATAAAGCCGCTGAAATCTGATTCCTGCCTCTGCCATCTGATATTGAGACTGCTTTTGCCAGATGACAATGGCACAGAGAATTTCTACTCTTTACATTAAACGACCTCTATGTGGCATTTGACATAGTGAATAACTTTCTGAAACTCTTCTCACTGGAGCCTGTCTCTCTTTGGTTTTCCAAAGCGTGCTCTCTCCCCCTTGCTGTTTTTCCTTGGGCTCCTGTTCTTCTGTCTGCTTCTCAAAGTGTCCTTCTCAGATCTCATTCTAAGACCTCCCGATAAACTGTAGGCACAGCCTTAGCTTAATCCACCACTAGCAACCGGTGGCTTCCAGACTTCCCTCTCTAGTTGAGGTCTCTTCCCTTAATACCAGTCCCATGGCCCAATATTTATAAAATATCTCCACTTGGATGTCCCATTTCCAATGTAATAGACCTAAAATCAAGAGCTTCTTTCCCCCATACACCTGCTTCTCCTCCTTACCTGGGTGAGTGGTGGTCCCCTCCAACCCAGGGACCCTACGAGAAATCTGGAAGTCACGCTGACTCACATCTGTGCACAGCCCAGGCCCTCAGGAAGCCCTGCCTCTCCCAGCCCTTCACCTGCTCAGCCCCACCCTCTCCACCATCTAAGTCTTACTTCAGGCCTTCATAACTGCTCTCCTGCATGATCTCAGCAGCCTCCCTTTGACCCCCTCCAGTCCAGAGGAATCCTTCTACAATGCCAATCTGACCTCATGTCACTCTTGCTTCAAACTGCCTTTCCATCTTCGCCAACGTAACATTCAACGTCAGCTCTTACCAGTCTCTCGTCACGCTTTTCATTTCGCTCACATTCTGAGCTACTTACAATTCCCCACAAAAGCCATGATCTCCCGTATTTCTGTGCTTTTGTTCTAAATGGATAACTTTTCTCTTTTCTTGACCTGGCCACAACCTACAGGTTCACCCCAAGCCTACTCCGGTGAGCAAACAGTTCAAAAGGAAGCCTTTGACGACCCCTCCCCAAGCTGGGTTAGGATTCCTCTATGCTGTAACGGTAATAATTTGCAGCAGCTGCAGCAAAAAATAACAAACAACAACTAACATTTACTGAGGGCTAATCAGTCCTGGCAGTTCTCAGACCTGAATGTGCATAAGAAGCACCTGGAAATATGTTAAATTCCAATGTTCAGATTCATCTGGTGTGGTACTGGGATCTACCTTTTTAACAATGTATTCTAAGCGTCTCTGACACAGTTGATCCAGGAACGATATTTTGAAAAACACTGTACTGGCTCCCCTGCAATTCACTCAAAACGTTGCCGCCTAATTGATACTCATAAAATAGCTTTTATAATTTTAAAACATCAAGTACTTGGCACGAAACACGATTATGTGCTTCACACGTACCTGTCAACTGTCTTAAACCCAGTGAGGCTGGTATTATCTATACATAAAGGAACAAAAGATTACAGAGATTAGCTGGATCAGATTCATGCATGGCAATGACAGGAGTCGAGCTTGGGCCTCGTTCCAGGATACCATCTTGGGTCATTCACTGCTACATGAAAGCAATAACCAAAAGTTTCAGTGGTGTCCCCATGACAGTCAGCTGCATCAAATCCTTGGCCTGGATTTGAAGACCCTTAAGAGGCTGCCCCTATGTGATAGTTCATTTTATGTGTTAACTTGACTGGCTAAAAGATGCCCAGATAGCTGGTAAAATGTTATTTCTGGGTGTGTCAGAGGGTGTTTCCGGAAGAGATGAGCATTTGAATCCATGGACTGAATAACGCAGGTGACCTTCCCCAATGTGGGCGGGCGCCATCCAATCCGTTGAGGCCAGAATAGAACAAAAAGGTGGAGGAAGGGTGAATTCACTTTTCTTCCTTCTTTGGGCTGAGACATCCGTCCTCTCCTGCCCTTGGACATCAGCTTGAGCCTTTGGACTCAGACGGGGACTTACACCCTCAGCCTACCTTTCCCCCTTTCTCACGCCTTCGGACTTGGACCAAATTACACCACCGGCTTCCCTGGTTCTCCAGCCTGGAAATGACAGATCTTGGGGATGGACATGTCGGCCGCCACGACTGTGTGAACCACAGCAGTTCTGGTTCTCCAGAGAAACAATACAGATTTTGGTACCGAGAGCGACTCTAGAGGAACAGAATTTTAAGGATAAGTTTTCTGAATTGGTTCTTAGGATTCTGGAATTTTCTCTCTAATCTGACTAGATTTAAAGATGCTAATGAGTCTATTTCCAGTAGTAAAGAGAGCACTGATGGTCCATGGGGTGAACTGTTTATAGAGATATGCAGAGTACCTGCATTGCATATGCTTAATCCACCACTTATAAGAAGCAAGGAGCTAAATGGCTGTACATGATACTTTCAAATATTTTTGGAAATCTAAGGAATGTAATGACACTGGCGGGTTCCTCCTAATGTCCCAGGCAAAGTGGTGAGAGAAAAAGATGAGCTCCTTAATGCCCAGTACACCCCGCCGTGAATGCCCTCTGATAACTCTCTCGTCCGCATCCCCTGTCCTCTTAGACTGTAAATCTCTTCTCTCGTGCCTTCTTAACTACCACAGGCACTCAGCTCTTCCTTAAATAAAATCCTAAGATCTTACAGCTGTCGGGGACTTGGTAAGATGGCCCTTTCTCTCACAGGTGAGGAAACTGAGGCTCCGCGGGGAAGGGCCTTACCTGGGGGCACAGTGGCCGAGCCAGGACGAGGTCCTGGTCCTCCTGGCCTGAGGCCAGTGCCCCTTCCACACACAAGACAGCCTCCCTTCACTAACCTAAGCAACAGAACAAAATGCCTTGCCTTCCTGAGGAGGGGCTTTACAGAGCGACAGGGAATGCTCTACAACCGGATCGGTGAGGGGAGGGGGATGGTGGCACAACTCGATGAATCTGCTAAACATCATTGACTTGTGGACTTAAAACGGGTGAATTTTAGAGTAGGTAAATTGGGCCTCAGTAAAGCTGTTAAGAATGGAATCTCGCCCTAGAGAGCGGGGCAGAGTGGGAAGCGAGCACACAGAAGACAGGCAGCGGGGGGTGGGGGGGGTGGCCGCGGTCACCGTGGCCCCTTCCTCCTCGAGCCGGGGTCCCCGTCCTTCCTGTTGTGTCGGCCCTCTTACTTGCTGCACTGGAAGGTAAGCCCCCTGAGGGCAGGGCGGGGACCCCCTGTGCCTTGTCCTCTCCCATCTCCCCAGCTGCCCACGGCAGGCCCGGCGAATATCTGCCAAATGAATGAATGCGTCGGAAGCACGCAACCTGTTTCTTACCATCCACTCGTTCTGGCACAGAGAATCTGGCTTCTCCCCCCGGCAGGGGCTGACAGCCTGCCCAAAGTCCACAGACACGGAGGGGCTTCGGGGCGGAGCTGGGATCCTAACCACTGCTCTCCACTGCCTCCCATAAGCCCCGAATGCATGTTAGCCGGTGTCATCACCAAATCTGCAAATAGCTAGGCTACCTGCGTCCCAAGAGAGAGCCAAGTTAATTTGCATCATTTCTTCATTTAAGAGAGGGATGTGTGCATTTTTTTCTAAAGCATAAGAAGGGTTTAGGAGTAACGGAAAGAGTGTGGATTTTGGAATCAGAACACGGAAGTGTGAGTCCAGACTGCTTGGCTGTGTGATGGTGGGCAGGTTCCCCAATGGCTCTGAGTTGGTTCCTGCACAAAATGAGGAAAACGCCACCATCCTCGCAGGCTCACCATGAGACTTTAAGGGAACAACGCCTGTGACGCACCCAGCACCCTACCTGGCACGCACCAGGCGTTCAAGAAGGGCCAAGCAAGACCCGGGGGAAAATGCATCAAAGGGGAGGAAGTCAGAAAACAGCGTGAGTGAGAAAAGGCAGGGAGAAGGGCAGAAAGTGGGCGGAGTACATTTGCGTAAGTTTAAAACACACACACACACACACACACACACACACACTTTAAGGGCGAGCACCCCGAGAGGCACGTTAGCTACATTAAATGGCTGCTCTGCGGGGACTGGAAGGGATACAAGGGAGATGAGAGGGTCGCACAGAACGAGATCGCAGCCTGTGTGAGCAGCTGGTGACGTGCGACCCAACGCACCACCCCACAGACCTTTCGTTCGTGCTCACACGTGGGCAAGAGAGAAGGAAAGAAAGGCCAGCCTCTCTGCCCATCGACTTCTGTCCCCAGACTCCCTGATGTTCTCTCTCCCGTCTACCAGCTGCTCACAAACTCTCCCCCCACCCCCGCTGGCTCCCACGAGCCTAAGACCCTCCGCAAATCCCCCCGGCCCTCATCTGCCACAAACGACCCAGCCACAGCCCTCCCTCCCCTTCAGAGACCAAGACCGCTTGCCAAGGGCTTGCTTCTTGACAGTCTGCCCGAAGTCTGCTATTTCTGAAGACCGTGTCATCACACAAACTAAAGGCTTCAGGATTTACATCTTCCTACAGGAACTGTCTTGCGGTTGGATCATTTAAGAACAGAGGGCAGGAAAGCGATCCACTTCATCTGTGAAGCTTTGGGAAAGTAAACAGAGGAACAGATCTGGACAAGCGAGACCCCACTGCTTAGGTTTCTGCTGCCCCAAACAGGTAGGCACATGTGGCTCTTGAGCACGTACGGTGCGGCCAAGTCCAAGTTGGTATGTGCTGTAAGTGGAAAGTACACCAGGTTTTGAAGACTGAGCACCAAAAAATATGTTAAATGTCACATTTATGACTTTTACCTCAAACACTTGTTAAAATGATAATATTTTGGATACATTGGGTTAAATAAAATATATAACCTGTTACTTTTTAAAACGTGGCTTCTTAGAAACACTAAATTCATGGCTCACACTATACTTCTATTAAAGAGCACTGGTCTGGACCCCTCACCACTGTCTTCAGTCACTGCTTTACCACAGGAACACCCTCTGATAGAAACATAGGGCAATCTGGAAATCTGAATAATAGCTTCCCTCTTGTCCCACTTCACACTCATGGTATTCAACACATCTCCAACTCCATGTCTTTTACAGTATTCTGCCTTTGCTTTCAGATGGCTAGAATGAGTCTAGAATTTCTCATATATTTTACATGACTCTTTTAGCCGCATCTATTTTAATCTTCACATTTTTGGTAAGCACATCAAAAGAAAAATTTAAGATGAGCTGAAGGATGATGGCTCGGTTTATGAGTCTGAGAAATGCTTTTCTATCCTCTTCCTTGCTGAAGTGTCAGGTTTTCATGGCGGTCACTCTTCTAGTTTACCAATGCATGTCAAGTCAACCATAAACAACAGCTGGGCCAAAGCCAAAGACATGGTAAGAAAAGAAACTACACACCAATATCCCTTATGGACACTGATGCAACAATCCTCAACAAATACGAGCAAACTGAGTTCAACAGCACATTAAAAGGATTATAACCATGACCCAGTGGGATTTATTCCCAGAAAGCAAAGATGGTTCAACGTACAGAAATCAATCAATGTAATATACCACATTAACAGAAAGAAGGCAAAACCCACATAGTCAATCTTAATTAATGCAGAAAAATCATCTGACAAAATTCAACACCCTTTCATGATAAAAAAAATACCCAACCAATTAGGAAGAGAAGGAAATTTCCTTAATATGGTAAAGGCCATAAACGAAAAACCCATAGCTCATACCGAAAGATTGAAATCTTTTCTCCTAAGATTAAGAACAACATAAGGATGCCTGTTCTCACCACTTCTATTCAACATAGGACTGGATGTTCTAGCCAGAGCAATCAGGCAAGAAAAAAAGAAACAAAAGGTATCCAAAGTGGAAAGGAAGAAGTAAAACTATCTCTGTTCACAGATGACATGCTCTTACATGTATAAAACCCTAAAGATTCCACATACAAAAATGGTTAGAGCTAATAAATGAATTCAGAAAAGTTGCAGGATACAAAATCAACACACAAAAATCCGTTGTGTTTCTATATGCTAAAAATAAAAAATCTGAAAAGGAAATTTAGGAAATAATTCCATTTCTAATAGCATCAAAAAGAACAAAATACCTAGGAATAAACTTAACCAAGGAGGCAAAGACTTGTACTCTGAACACTATAAAATGTTGCTGAAAGAAATTTTAAAAAACACAAATAAATGGAAATTCCTTGTTCACAGATCAAGAAGACTGAATATTAAGACGTCAACAGTATCCAAAGCAATCTATTGATTCAATGCAATGCCTATCAAAAATCCCACAGCATTTTTGCAGAAATAGAAAAGCACATCCAAAAATTCATATGGAATTCCAAGGGATCCTGAACAACCAAAACAATGTTGAAAAAAGAAAAAAGTAAAAAGGCAACTACTGGGACACAAGTCCAAATATATAATTACCAAAAGAAATGTTCTAAAATATTTTTAAAATAAGACTACATAGTAAAAAGACAGTAATTATACAAAATTACACTAAATATACTCATAATAAAGACAGTAAAATATGGCAGAGCTAACACCAGACACGAGTCCATGCTGATTATAAATGAATGAATTGAAATTTTGATGATAAAATATATCTGCACATTATATCATAAGGAAAGGGTTAGTCTCCCTAAAATATAAAAAAAGATCTTAAATAAAGAAAAAAACCACCACCACCTGTTCGGGAAAAAAATGAGAAGACACGGACAGGCAATACACAGAGAAAGTAAAAATGACCTTAAATATATGGGAAAAAAAAAAAGAAAAAAAAATCGATGCCTTACCCATCAATGCTACAATATCTCCACCACACACACACACACACACACACACACACACATATTCACACACAAATACACACACATTTTGAACTATCTGGGTAAAAAAGCAAATTAAAAAATCACAATTTTGGAACACCCAATGAAATAACTGATTCAGGCAAATATCAGTGGATAGGTTGTCAGGGAATAGGATATTCATTCTGATGCCAAAACATTACCCTGCAGAGCATCTGCTAAGTCCAAAGGGAAAAAAATGTACCTTTATATTGGTGAGATCAACCAAGTGACCAAATTCAGCATCCTAAAAGTGAACAGCCTGACATGATACCCTCCTGAGGGATTCAATGTGAAGTACACAGCATCCTTTCTGAAATGTTAATCTGAATCTCATCTCGTGCCTACTTTACAGGAGGTATAGCAGATAGAGGAACAAGCTAAACTACACCACGAGGAAAAAGCTAGACAAGCACAGAGGGCGGGGTGGTACTTCACACCTGGTCTGGCTCAAGGAGTCAATGCCAAGGGGCAAAGGGGGGGCGACTGTTGGAGATAAAGAGAGGAAAGAGCTCTGGCCAAACACAACGAACCGTAACCAGACACGAGTGCAAGCACGTGTAGCAGGCCACCTGAGGGCAGTGAGGGACTGGTCTCTACATGAAATCAGATTTGTTCTCCTCTTAGGTGTGCCAGTGGTTTCATCATTCAGGATGGACCAGGTTACCCACAGTAACAAAGAGCCCAAACTCTCAGTGGCTCAGGCCAAAGCTCTGTTTCTCACTCCTACCCGCGAAGCACCGTTTCAGAAGTAAGATGCTCCCCGACCTACTACGCTTCGTACAAGACAAATTCAGCTTTTCCTTTGAGAGTGAGAGATGCTTACTCATCAGGGTAGGTGGTTGCAGGCAGCGCTCCTCGGAGTGTGATTCTCCTGCCATTTTGCATCAGAATCTCCAAGATAGTTTAAAATGCAAATGCTTTATCGCTATGCAAATGTTTTTTAACCCCAGAGTCCCAACCCACACTTGCTGAATCAGAAACTCAAAGCTAGGACCTTAGGAGTCTACTACTAAGTATTATAGCTCCTGAAAGTTGCTTTCGGTTACACATTCCACTATTTTATAAAAGTTGCTGTGCAAAGGATATTTTACTTGCTCAGTGATAACTAGAGTAGCATTAATACTGTTTATAAAAATGGCAGAAATTCGTGTTTTTTTTTTTTATAAGATGGCAAGCACTATAGTATACTCGTTTAGAGATAGTCAACCATTCTAAATTACAGGCTTTTTTCTAGTACAGGTTCCTAAAGCTTATAGTGACTTTTTAAAAAAATTTTATTGGAGTATAGTTGATTTACAAGGTTGTGTTAGCTTTTGCTGTGCAGCAAAGTGAATCAGTTATACATATACATATATCCACTCTATTTTAGATTATTTTCCCATATAGGTATAGTGACATTTTTAAAAAGAGGTTCTACATTTTATTTAATTAATCGAGGTATGCTAATGCCAACTGGACAACTACACAGAGCAGCCAACAAAACAGCTCAAACCTGGGTAATGAAAATGGACCGATGTCATTAACAGTCTGCAACTGCTCTGCGTAGTACTGCAGGTGATTGCAGGCATTTCATCCAACTTGGAATGCCAACTGGAAATTGTCCAGTATTCTGAAGCTGACCTTCTGCACAAGGAAAAAAGGTCAAAAAACACTGGTTACACATCTATAAGAACGGCCAGAATCCGGATCACTGACAACACCAAATACTGGTAAGGATGTGAAGCAGCGGGAATTCTCATTCACTCCTGGTGGGAACGCAAACAGTAAAGCCGCTCTGGAAGACTGATCGGCGGTTTCTTACAAAATTGAACACACTCTTACCATACAAGCCAGCAATCATGCTCCTTGGTATCTACCCACACAATAATCTGAACACAGACGCAGATGTTTATAGCAGCTTTATTCATAACTGCTAAAACTTGGAAGCAACCCAAATGTCCTACGATAGGTGAATGGATAAATAAACTGTGGTCCACCCAGACAATGGAATATTATTCAGAGCTAAAAAGAAATGAGCTACCAAGCCATGAAAAAACATGGAAGAACCTTAAATGTATGTGACTAAGTGAGAGAATCTGTAACCAATCTGAGAGGTTACTTACTGTATGATTCCTGCTGTATGACATTCTGGAAATGGTAAAACTACGGAGACAGTAAAAAGATCGGTGGTTGCCAAGGGTTGGGGGAAGGGGAAGGATGGTGGAGCATAGAGGATTTTTAGGGCAGTGAAAATACTCTGTACGATACGTAAAGGTCATTTACACATTTGTCCAAACCCACAGAATGTACACCACCAAGAGTGAACCCTAAGGTAAACTATGGACTTTGGGTGATTATGATGTGTCAGTATAGGTCCATCGATTTTAACAAATGTACCATCTGGTGGGTGATGTTAATAATGGGGGAAGCTATGCATGTGTGGGGCAGGGGTACATAAGGAAATCTCTGCACCTCCCCTCCAATTTTGCTGTGAACCTAAAACTGCCCCAAAAATAATGATCTTAAAAAAAAAAAAAAAGATGTTAACCTGACACTACCCCCTGCCCTGCTACCCCACCAAATAAATTAAAAAAAAAAAAAAAAGAGGTCTTCCAGCCATCTTTATTTAGCCATGACTCCCCAGGCTACTTCTAGCCTAACCAACTTGCTCAAACACCCCCAAATAAAATCACACTCTTCTCTGCCAGGCAACTTCCTCTTCCTGATCACATCCAGGTCTGCCTCTGGAGAGACACTGCACCTTAAATGTACAAATTCGTTGGATACCACCTTCTATCAACAAGTTGAGAAGGACACAATAAAATACTGATATGACAGCAGGAAGTGACAGGATCACACAGAAAATGTACTGACATTATCAACTATATCTGCTGAACCTTTTAGCCCACTATGCTTGTTTTAAATATTTTGGTAATTACTTCTGTATATAACAGTGATTATTTATCAACATCCCCTTTTGAAAAATTAACTGCTCAAACCTTATACTGGGATGACTGGTGTCATGTGCGGGTCCATTTGCCTACATGAGGGAAAAAAAAACCCACCACAACTGGATCCCATTTGTCTTTTCAAAAATAAAAATAATAATAATTCAATGTAAAACATGAACATTTAATTACCTTTAAACAATATATGTAATAATGTACATGCTATACAATCCCAAACACACTGAACACAAATGCAATCTTATAAGACATATACACAACCTACTTTTTGCCAACATATACCCTGTAGGTCACTTGGGATGTTAGCTGATTTCTCAGCCCATGTGTGAGCATATAAACACACATATATATATGCCTCAAACTGAAGATTAAGATAATAAACCAAAGAGTTGAATATAAGAAGTCTGCCGTGGAAGATTCTAGAACCACAATCAGTAACTGGAACCAAGTAACAAGGCACAATAGCTTCCCTCTGTGGTCACAAAGCTGAAGTTTCTCGTCCCAGTGCTTAAATATGGAAATAGACATGGCTAAGTCACAAACTATATTTTATAGTGCATTTCCGTTACTGTTTAAAAAGAAGTATTTTTCTTATTACATAATGCATTACAGAAAAGCATTGGAAAAATAAATAGGATAAGCTCATACAATAAAGCCTTTTTTTCCATTTGAAAAAGTTATTTATGTTCAAAATTAATATAACAGATGTAGGTGTAATAAAAAGAAGCATAAGGGATCCTATGCAGATTTCTTAGTACCCTTGAATCGTATCTTGTGCCACCCATGTTAAACTGTCCATTTTAAAGCTAGCTGGGTGATACTGTCAACTGAAAGTCATTTTCTTTCTTTTCTTTTCTTTTTTTTTGGTGCTTTAATAATATGTACTAGTACAGAGAATAAAGTTATCAATAACATGGCAAAATGAAACTCTTCCTAGCATTTAAGTTTTTTTGTTAAACATTAACTTTGTAGTAGGCTATCCTTAATTTTCCTTTTTTCCTTTTTTCTTCTATGTTAACAGAGAAGAAAAAAATGTTTCACAGAGAAAAATTCATGCAACCAAGCAAAATCTAAACTATCCGTATTCCCTTTTTTTAACCCAAAAATTCTTGGGTAAATTGAAAGTTTATTCTAGGAAGAACAATTCATTGAGAGATAAAACAGTTTAAAAATATACATATATGTACTATTCATTGTTTCTAAGAACAGTTTAGAGCTTTAGCTTCGTAAACTTACACAGTTATCAAAGGAATAAAGCCAACCACAAAATAAGAATCAACAGGATGCAGTAATCCATTCCTAAAAGACAGTCAAATGTGCGTACACATATACAGGAAATCAACAATGTAAGTTGTAAATAATAAGTCGTCAAATGTAGCACTAAACAAATTGTAACCAGAACAAAACCGTCAGTTTCGTTAATTTTGACCACGGAAGTGGGACCAGCCAAACATGAGCTTGGCAGTGTCCTTCGACCACCATTTTGTTTCCACAGGGGCACGGCAGCATGCAGCTCCTGCGGGGACCAGAGCAGCTGCTCACAAGTACAACCGGACTGACCAAGGGAAACACAGAACAAACCATCTTGCTCTAGGCTCTAAAACTGAAGAGTAATGTAATGAATAAACTGAGATTTTAAGGCCTTCTTAGAAATATTTTTCATGGCACTTCAACAATAAACACCACTAATAGGCAAAATTTGCAAATATTCATAGTTACATACTTACATAATTGAAAGTACATGCCATGTCAATTATTAAGTAAGGAACCACTTTGTCAGTTTTGTTTTCTGGCCATCAAATTATACTTATGGAAGGCTATTCCTGTTTGGCTGTAATTAACATGTAAATCACAGACACGTCAGTTCACTAGTGTACAGTACAAACTGCATCTGGAGTAAACTGGCCAGTACCACCTGCTTCTTAAAGAGCTGAAGGTCATTCATTTCTTGCTAGAAATGCAGCTAAACTGCCTTCTCTCACAAAAGCAGTTAGCATCCTGACTTCAACTATCAACCTACTGGTAAACTCTAAGATCATCATTAGGCAAATTCCTTGGGTCACGCACACAGACCATCCTCACAATAAACCACTTCTCGCACCGCAGGCAGCCAGAACACTCTCTCTGAGCCTAACACGTCATTCTGGCCACGCCATACTCTGAGCTGACCACAGCAGGCTCCGCTTTGGAAAACTCGTCCGCGTACTCGCTGTAGCGGTTATCTGCGGGGCTGCTGCCCTCTACAGTTCGGAGAGCATCTTTCACAGGCAGCAGAGTCTGCTCCTTGAGACACAAGGAGGTTTTGAGGGCAGGTGATTCAGGACGAACTGATTTTAACAATTCCTTGGTGAGAACTCCATCTGTCTGCTTATTTTTATGTTGCTTAATTTGCTAGAAACAAATCCAAATTTGAAAAAAATTACAAACTGTACACGCTACATGTTCAATATATGCTAGATGAAAGTCGACAAAAATCGAGCTTTTGCAAATGTTCTCTTTATGTATGATGCAAAATTAAATCTCAAAAAATTAAAATCTAGTGTAGGTGAGACATGGTTGAGAATCCTAATTGTTTACAACTTTTGTGATGGAAAACATATTTGACAGAAGATCACTAGGCCTTCGTATTTGAAAAGCACATACATTTCCTAGAAAGTATAAAAAGTAAACATTTTATAATGAAAGAAATACATATGTGAGACAGTCACCCTGAAATCACAGCTATATAATGTAACAAACACACACTCATTTAGTTGAAGGTGTGAGGGCCTGAAGAGCTTTCTTAGGTGGTTTTCCTACAATGGTTTGGTAGGTGAGCACGACAGGCTATAGAATACAACAGAATTTTTTTGATTTTAACAGATTTTAAAAGGATTCTTTGGCAGAGTTCCACACTCTCCAGATCCTTGGACTGATCTCCAGACAACCTTCTTGTACCGTCTATATCTTGGGCTTGCCTCTCCTACAGGTCACTCAGGCAATCATGACCTCCTTATCTGAGAGGTGACCAGCAACACTCCTGTCTGAGAGGCAGACAGGATAGTCTCACTGAGTTATAACAGTTGGCCAGGATTTTTTAAAACATGTACTTACTGATCCTTTTTGTTACATATAATGGTAAAGAAACGTCTTAGGGTGGAGAAGGATTTCTTAAACAAGATATACAAAAAGGCATAAAACATAAAGACGATCAATTTGACTATATTAAAATTCACAGTATCTATATGAAACATACCATAAAGAAGATGGAAAAGACAAGAAAAGACTGGACAAAGCCATTGGTGATACATTTAACTAAATAAGAATTAGTGTGTGGTATATAAAGAATTCTTATAAATCAGTAAGAAAAAGGCAAATACGCCAACAGAAAAATGGTTTGAATAGGCCATTCGCAGAAAGGGAAAAGCCAAGTGGCCAAAACAAGCATGAAAAGTCATTCAACTTCACTCGTCGTGGAAATCCGAAACTGCAAATAACTGAAATGTCTAGCATAGCTGAATTGATGGACGGTGATACAGTCACACAAGAGAATACGATACAGTAGTTACTGATAAAACAGATGAATTAAAGCTACGTGTGTCAACGTGGATAAATTTCAAAACAATGTAGAGCAAAGTGAAGCATGGCAGTGTGACAGCCTTTGTATAGTTTTAAAAAGTGGTTTCTTAAGTGGAGTGAAGGGTACCTGGGCATTCGTGTTGTTTGCTGCCCTTTACGCCTTATACATAACTACTTTCTTTTGTATTTTTTCAATATATAATAAAAATAATATTTCAAATCATACACAACAATATTATGAATTGTTTGTGGATATAAACATATATAGAGGAAGTATAAAAATATGCACAGGAATGACTAACACCAGTTCAGCGCAGCAAGTGTAGCTGGGGAAGACTCAGTAGGGCTCACAGGGTCTGCAAATAGATCGATAGCGTGTCTTTCCTTCAAACAGAAACATGAAAGGTCTGAATCAAATACCGTAAATGTTAAAACCTCACAAAGCTAGGTGGTGAATACCCTGATATTTATTATATCTCTATTTCTCTATATATTATACTTCAAATAGTTCAATATGTTTTAAAATTCAGAGAAAGCGATTTAACTAACCTATTCAAAGCAGAGGAGACCTGATTTTGAAGCAAGCAGGAGTACTTCCAAGATTTCTATTGATATGTATTCTACATTGACACTGAGAGCACAAGAAAGGAAATAAACTAATTTAATATTCCAAATATATTACATTGGATACTTACAGATTCTAAGTCTTTAACATCTTTCTGTAACTGCTTATTTTGCTCGTTCATATTCATAATTATATTAAACACAGACTGCCTAGGATGCAATGTTCGATCAAATTGGTGGTACATGTTTCTCCAAAATCTTTATGACAAAAAAAGAAAAAAAAAATACTTCAATAAATTGTGTTGGAGAAAAACTGAGTATAAATACTTCAATAATGCCAGCTTACTTAAAATTGAAAGATACTGTATTTGGCTCCAAAACTGCCAATTTCTGAGATGTGGAACTGTAGAGAGGATTGAAGTACTTCTTCTGGTCATGCAAAAGAAACGGCCACAGGGAGTAAGTCTTCTCCTTTAACCTAATGTGATGAGAAAAACAGGAAGATCTTTCCCAGAAATGCTAATGCTCACTTTTATAAAGCAGGCAGTCATTTCCCACGTAGATTTAAGTTTTAGTTTTTGCTTCTATTCACAGTCTAGCCTCACCTCTGAATTCTTCACTTACACTGTTCATACTCTTCTGTATGTATGCTACACTTCAAAACAAATTTTAACTATTAACCCGAGAGTGTGAGGGGTACTCAGAGTGTACTCAGCCTCAGAAAGACAATAAAATCTTTACAATAAGACTCAGTTCTATATCATACTGTCAAGATAGTTTAAGTTCAACTATGATTTATGTTAGACCTCAGCTAAATAGGAAAGAAAGCCCATTTCAATCAACTGTCTTACTTGAGTTCTTCTCTTTCCTTCTGACAATTTCCAATAAAGTTTCCAAATTGGCATGAATGAATATGTTCATGGATCTGAAGAAGAAACGCTTCATTGAATTCGAAGGCTTGTGGAAACTGTTCAGTCAAATGCCACACACATTCCAAGAACTGAGTAAACACCGGTGAAACTTCCTTTGGGTCACCATCCAAATGGCCACACCTAACCCCCCAGAAAGTACAAGCTTTTGAAAATGTCACTGAAAGAGGTCAACTGTTTGGGTATTGTTAAATTTAAATACATATCCCCCCCCAAAAAAAATCCTAAAACATTGTTACATTGGCATTTAAAAAAAAAAAAACTGTCATGTTCTTATTGAAACAATTTACACCTATGAGTTTTTCAACCACAATTTTAAAGGGTCTGTTACATTCTAACTACTACAATGCAGACAAAAAGGAAGGTAATAAATTGCTATGAAAATTAACAAAAGTATCAGACTTGAAAAAAATGACAGAAAAAGAATTAAATTGGTCTTCATACAAAAAAACACCACTCTCACCTCCCATCAGACATGGGAGTTCATGAAGAACAGGAACATTCTGGTACTCTAAATTAGTTCTACTAACTTTACAAAGTACCTAAATGTATAACTGTGACTCACCTATCCGAATATTTATGTCCAAAGGAGATCCAATCTTTTTCTATTAAAACCTTAATGAGAAAAAGTAAAATCCATTTTGTAACCACCTTCAATTCTTTTTTTGTTTAGAATGGATTAAATCCTATTATCTTTAAAACAGCATTTACACTTTTAACTTATGGTGGCAAACAAAACGAAATTTTTAAAATTACAGGCAAAAGACAGCAAGAACCTGGGTTAGAGGTCGGCTTAACAAGGAGTGAAAACGATACATAAAAAGAAATACAGTAGTCTTGTGACTTAAACGTACTTCAGTTGCATTTATTACATTCTAAGTGAAAAGCGCATGTTATAAAACACTATTGCATTTACATTTTTTGTATGTATGATGATATATGCACAGAAAAAAGGTTAGGAAAATGCAAACCAGAAGGTTACCAGTGGTTACTGGGTGGCAAACTGGGGTGGATGTTTAAACCTTTTGGCTTACTTGTACGTTACTTCTGTAATACTTTAAAAAAGAAGGACGGTAAAGAAACCAATGAAAAGTTTATATTCAAATTCAAATGTTGATACGCAACCTCCTGAGTGCACTCTGTTTGCGGTTACAACTCTACTGAAATAATAGGTTTCTAATTATTTTCGGTCTAATCTAAACAACATTATCTTCTTAGTATTTACTATACTTTCTAATTTCATTATGTAATCACCAAGTACATTCTTTTCAATGTCAAAATTGCCACTTGTAGCTCCTCTGACTTTGTCTTAAATCTCTCTGGAAGGCCATGGCACGTGTGGGTAAAGATGCAGATTCTGGAGTCACACTGCACGGGCTCAAATCCCAGCTTCCCCACTTGCCCACCCGGCAACCTCGGGCACGTGGCCTGGGCTGTAGCCTCGGCTTCTACCGTGGGCCCTCTGCCATCCTTCCACACACCCACGTCCGAAGCTTAGCTCAACACCGTTCTCACTAAACTCGCTCCGCCGCTTCTCTCAGCACAGTTCGTCCTGGCGGCTGAGCCCCGAGCCTGGAAGCAACTGAGCCCCGAGCCTGGAAGCGATCCGAGAAGAGGCCTCTTTTCCTCCACCACACCCAGTCCGTGAACAACTCCTACTCCGCTGTCTCGCCCTCCCTGGAGGGGGCCCGTCACCCATTCCTCCATCCGCGTGGCACTGCCTTACTTCTGGCCCTCTTTTCTCTCCTAAGTCATCCTAACGGCTTCTGCGCGGGTCTCCCAGCCTCCATCCCCACCCCTCTGCCTTCCAGACACCATCTTTCTAAAAAGGTGCGCTCTGAGCATGTCCCCGTCTCCTGCGTTTAAAGCCTGCTGCTGGCTCTCACCACCCAGCACGGGGACGTCCAGGTGCCTGCCAGACTTCTCCTCCTCGGGCCCCAGCCCACCCCGCTCTCCTGCGCCAGCCTCACCCCTCGCACAGCCTGCACCCCACCCATCCCCACCGGCTGCGGTCACCTGCAGGAGCCACGCTTCAGTCCTCCCCGTTCCTCTAGCCTGGGAGGCCCCCACACGGTCGCCGGTCACTCACCGCACGCTTTCATCTGGACGCCCGGCAGACGGTGAAAGCCAAACGCGGCCAAGGGAACACCCCTATCTCACACGCTCAAGGCAAGCAGAACCTTACTTTATTAGAAGCCCTTGCATTTGGCCTGTCCCAGATGCAACATGCTGGCACCACGAAAACAATGGTGCTGAAAGGGGTCTGGCTGTGTTAAACCTTCCCCTGCTTTAAGACAGCACTGTGCTTCATAATTCTCAACTAATAAAAACTGCCTACCAGCTCTTCATTTATTTTACCTGCCCTGAGTTAAAACATAAATTGTGAAAACAGGAGTTAATCTGATCATGCTCATGCATTAAAAAGCACACAAAACCCAGGAGCCGGGGCTTTAGCGCCACAAAGCAGGAAATCTGCTCAACTCGAAAATTCATCTTCAGATTCAAAACATGCTCCCTAAAGTGTAGTTACAATTAACAAGTGAAGGTGTCTTAAATCGAAAGTTTCCTCTAGAATATAATTTATTAGTACTCTTATCTATGTCTTGTCTTACTACATTATTTACGTTTGTTAGATAAAAATGAGGGAGAACTACTGAATATTTCTACTGCAACATTTTTCAGGGGAAAAAAACCTTTTAATCTAAAACTTTTTGTCAAAGAGATGGCACAAGTGGAAATTAATCTAACTCAGAGTTTCTCAACCTCAGCAGTACTGACATTTTGGGCCAGGTAATCCTCTGTTGTAGGGACCGTCCTGTGAATTATAGGTTATTAGCAGCTGGGCCTCCACCAGCTGGATCCCAGGTACACCCTTTCCTTTAGTTCTAACAATCAAGATGACTCCTCGGGGGGACAAAATCACTCCTATTTGAGACCAGTGGTCTGGCCAAACAAGTCCTTACCATGAATCCTCTGATTGTCCTGTAGTAGGGATCCAATAAGAGAGAGCCCAGGGAACAGACCTGGGAAGTCCTGTCCCAGCCATCAGAGCAATGTACCAACACACTCGCATTTTCAACCATTATTGCCTGAAAAGAAAGACCACACACTTCGATTCTAGCAAAATCCATTTTAGGTAAATCAGTAAGTGCTACTTACTCAAAAACCAAAGTAGCAGGTATTGCATTATAAAGAAGAGCTAGGATTGCAATGATTATGTTGTCACAGTATAATCTCCAAGGAACCGGACAAAACACAAAGCGAACAAACAAAAAGCACAGACAAAAATGCTGTTTCAATGTGTCGGGGAATTTCTTTTGAAGTTCCTACATTAAGTGCTACATGATATTTTTAAAGTTCAAATTAAAGTGAACCTCATTAAAGAGGTAAAACATAATAAAAGTTATCTGGCAGGAAAGGATACCAGCACCCAACAGAATAAATCCATTCCTTCCCAACCAGTGAAAGCCCAGATCAAACATAAGTGAAGAAGGGTTACTTTGGCTAAGAAGATTGCAGCGTCCGTAACGGCTTTGATATGGCGCAGCCATCCTGCGTTCTCCAGACCCGAGTAGAAATCACTGACGGAAAGCCCTTTGGTACCGTTGACTGCAAGGGGAAAGACATTTCAGTTAGAAAGGAGCCTGAGTGCCCACTTCTATTCAAGAGACCCCTAGGGGAGCGAGGTGGGGAAGAAGAGAAGAGGACAAAATCAACAGGCAAGACTCTTTATACATGAACACATGCTATTAAAAGCTCAATAATGGAGTTTCAGGTACATTTTTCTGTCATTCCTCGTGCTTAAAAAAAAAAAAAAAATTGCTCCAATATCCTTTTTAAAAAAATTTTCAACACAAATGTGTAATTAAAAATAGTCTGAGATTTCAGGTTTTTAAATTCCACGCCAAGACTGGAAAGATAGCTTAATATTTAAATGGAACACTGTCATAAATTAATCTTCACTGTACTGACTAATCAAGAATATCTAACAATAGCAGTTTTTTGTAAAACCATTAGAATTATACTGTCTAATAAATATAGTAGCCACTACTGAAATATAGCTATTAAACACTTGAAATGTGGGTAGTCCACAGTAAGATGTAAGTATAAGAGACACACTAGCCAATTTCTAGGACTTAAAGGAAAAGAAGCAAACTATATCATTACTAATTTTTTATGCTGATTACATGTTAGCATGTTTTTAATATATTAGGTTAAGTATATTATTAAAATTAATTTCAACTGTTTTTTACTCTTCTGAACGTGACTACTAGAAAATTTTTAATTATATAATTTAAAATTTTATAATGTGACTAGCATTACATTTCTATGGGACAAAGCTGCCTAGAAGGTAAGCAATAATCATACCTTCCAATAATTTCTGAAGGCTGGACCGCATGACATGAATATTTTCAATTCCAACAAACTGAAATCTAATATTAGAATAGTTGTCTTCATTTTCATAACCTTTTCCAGCTGCTCTGTTGGCCATTGCATTCAGCTAAAATTTTAAATTTTAGAAATTTAGAGACAAATTGCTTTTATCTTTTAGTTTACAAAAATATCATGAAAACACTAAATAAACCACAATTTAGCTAGCAGAGTTTAAAGGAACTCATCAAAACTGAATATACTACCATTTTTTAATAAGTGAAAAGTGTCATATATGTTATTCACAGTACAGAAGGATCCTATAAAGTAACAAAATGATTGTTATATATAAGAATCAGATAAGAAGTTCCCCACATATAATTCATGAAACCAATTCACGTATGTATTTAGTCAGTTTTCCATATGTTTGTAATATTTTAAAATTTAAAAAAAGAAAGAAATGTCTCCTGTCCAAACCCTATATGATTCAGTGTTGAGCAGAGCTGGGGGGTTTTTACAGAATGAACTTAGAAGATTCATTTCAGAACAAGCCTGGAGCACTTGATCATTCAGAAAGCCACAGGGACCCTGAAAAATCACATCTGAAACATGCATCAGATTGTTCCAGGTCCTCCATATTCAAGGTTACTGGAAGCCCACACCGTATACGACACAGCATATGATGAGCTAGCCTGATACATCTCCAAGAATTGGGCCAAAAATAGCCCAGTTTCTAGGGAGAGAAGACTGCCTATAGGCCCACGGTCTTTGGTTATTAGATCAAATGCTATCAGAGGTTAAGATTTGGCATGTTTAATTCTTTCAGACTAGGATTTCATATGGTACACGTCATGATAATTTGCTAAATAGTCTTAAGAACTTGGATGAAACAGAACCTAAGTTGGAAGAAAAAGTTGCTTTTCATGCAGTAGATTGGGTCCCAGGTTGGTAAGAAGTATAGTTAAATTGTGTCTACTGACCCACTGGTCATTCAGCACCTGTGATGGCTAAGGCAAGAGTTAGGTGTTTAAATGCTTCCACATTATTACCACTTGAGTTTAAGTTTAACTAGGAAAATGAACCAATCAAAGAAAGATCTATTTTCTGTGTAGGAGCCAATTATATAAGTAAGAGATACGAGGGCCTGAGAAACAAATCACCCTCAGACCTCATGTTCAGAAAGTCTTACACTACAATCATCTTTTTATATCTAGTATTACCTAAAAATAGTTCTAAGCAATTAACCCACCCAGATTATACAAGGAAGTAAACTAAAATTTTTCTTACAAGAGGTATCACCAACACCCTTGAATTCTAAGAAAGTCTTTTTTTAAAACAAAAGAATATCAAATTATCAATTTCTAATTTTTAATACTTCTTAATTTATGCAAATTAATCTTATCTTCTGTTTTCTCCATTATCTTTTGTGAAATTGCATAATGATGAGAATTACTTCTAAAACAACTACCATTCCTTTCAACAAAGCTGCCTAAAATTGTGTTCTATATCGCTCACTCGCTTTTTCCCATCGCTTTCTCTTATTTTCTTATCATTCCAGATTTTTGAAGAAATTCTCACTATAATTCTGCCAATGTCCTTTTGTGTAGCCCACCAGCTCTGCATGCGATGCTATAATAAAAATTAAAAGTAATGTTAGCTATTACCATTGAGGATTTTAATTACTTTAGTTTCAGTATCTTACACGAACTGGTTGTTTAACTGTGTTTACAAAAAGAAAAAGGGATTCTAACATTTGTTCCAATGATAAAAATTTATCCTGACATTATAGATACCAAGCAGAACAACTATTTACTGTTCACTATTTATAATTCCCTAGTTCAATATTTCCTAAGTTAGCTCACTATCTATTTTCCTTATTTTCTTGGATATTCCAAATTACAGTCCATTATTTTAACAGCATTTTGCCAATTAAAAACTCCACCACACAAAGTAATAAGAATTTCTAATTTTCACAACACACACTATTCAGTATTTCTTCACAATAACATAAGGCTTACATATCATCTAGAGCTCCCAATATAAAATTCAGGTTTCCTAAATTTGTATATATATCAGAAGACATAAGAAATCACCACCTGGGTTATTGGGAAATTGATCTCCTAAGTTGGTATCCTTTAAAAGATTGATTTCCTTAGTATCATTAGCCTCGGTTAATTTACAACTAGGATGCAGATATGTTAAATATGGACGAAGTGATCAGTTCCCACTGACTGAATTAGCAGAGACAAGTGAACTGCCAGACCATACTAGACTTTAAGACACATACTCTGGGCCTGGTGTCCATGACATACATGTAGCGGTTGGCTGGGTTGGCTTTGCTGATGGCCTGAAGCAAGTGTTCATCCTCCAGGCACCGGGCACTGAATCCTGACAGTGGTTGACTACATCGACAAATGGCAGCCTAGTTTTAAAAAAAAGAGAGGAAACAGATTATCCAAAGATGTCTAAAACACGCCTCAAAGACATGCTTAAAGGAAAAAAACCCACAGTTAAAATCAAACGTGCAATCTATTTAAAAGTCAGGGAACTAAGATCCCGCATGCCTCACAGCACAGCCAAAAAAACAAAAACAAAACCAAAACAAAAACAGAAACCAAAACCAAAACAAAAAACAACAAAAAACGCTATAGCAAAAATAAAGGAGCCGGGAGATGGATTGGAGATAAGGTTGAGGGAATCTTCTAGAATGAGATAAAGAGGAGAGAAATTAGAGGGTATTAACTTCCTAGCATAGAAAGTTTATGCTAGGAAGCCCACTTGTCAACATACACACACAAAAGTACAAAGAAAATGAACACAAGAGAGGAAGCCACCAAAGAAATAGAGGGGCAATTTCCCAAAACTGAGTCCTGAGTTTCCAGGTAGAATTTAAAACAACATGCCAAGGCCTGAAATCACTGTGAAATTTCAGGACACTGGGGGAAAAGAAAATTCTAAAACCTTCTCAAGGAAAAAAATCAGGTCACAAAAGACTGCGAGTCAGAACTGGCATCCATCCCTCAAGTTACCAGCTGTAAGGACAGGAAAATGATTTGCCCTCTCTGAACCACAGCTTCCCCATTTGAAAGGTACAGGGAATACCCAGAGACTACCTTCTAAAGTTATATGAGGATCCCATGCGTATAAGGCATTAAATATGCAGTACCTCCTGGCCTTCTGTGGAGACCACAAAGGTAAATTGTACTGGGACAGGCAAGCCCATCACAGCATCTCAGTGAAGACTCCTCCACCTCTTCATACAGCAAAAATCCTTCTGATCTGAAGAGCTGACTATTAAAATGGGAGCCTGAAACACCCTTGGCTCTCTCCCTTTTCTCAATAGTTGGCTTTTCAAAACTATCTGGTTTCCCCCAAAACAAGCAGGATCAAGAGAACCACGGGAAAGGAAGAAGAATCTATCTGTTCACAAATCCTGTTATTTTCAAGTCACTACTAGAAGGAAGGAAGGAAGGAAAGGATGAGAGGGAGGGGAGGAAGATGACAAGTATGAAAGTTTCTGTGTTTCAGATAATTTTGTTTTAAAATTTCAAAAATGTACTCAAGGGAAAAGCCAGCATTTCTCTATCGGCAACACTGTAACAATGACCTCTAAATGTAAAAATGAGTGTTCTTTTGGACACAATCTGAAGAGGGGTTACACTCCATTTGTAAAATCAAAAGACAGCTTCCTACCTCCTTATTTTGATGATAGTAGGAAAGAACTGGGAACCTTCCCTTGCTCCGGAACTTGGAACTACCAACAATTATTGGTTTGCTTGCTATTCGGGGAACATAAAGTTCTCTGGGATAAGTTTCACAAATCTGTAAAAAATCAAATAAAATATAACCATTCTACTCATAGTTCAAAAACCAAGAGGTTAAAAATCACCTTTAAAAACCTCTAAAACTTATTAAATGCAAGAACAGTACTTGGCAGTACATAGACAAGTCGCTGCTATGACGGTCTCTGACCCTCCCCTCCAGTACGTTTTCTGAGCCCCTTACCTTGTAGTCTCGGTTGGCATCGGACAGCTGCCAGTTGGAATTCGGCAAGCCCATCCTCTTATACTCCTCTGCGAGGTCAACGAGTTGCCAACCTCGTAGCCTTTCTGAATCATTTTGTTTGGGATTATAAGAGAATGCATAGAGATCTTCATATTTTGCTATGGTATATAAAACACATGAATGTCAAAATGCAATTTATAGGACTTAATACACTACAAATGAAAGAAAGTTTTCAGTTTTATCCCTCCATTTTAAAAAAATCTTCAAATAGATAGCTAATACCTGAACATACTTGAACTTAATATTTTCTCAGTTCTTTGATGCAGATGATTATACCTAAAGGTACACATACTGATCTGAGATTCAATTTACACCATCAGCAAAAGCTAGTAAACAGTACAGACTCATACATTAAATACTCTACTGCAATATTTCCTTTTCTTAAAAGTAAAATTTTAAAGATACAAGTAGACACTTCCCACCCACCACTTTTCCCAAATGAGATGTAAAATGGAAGCCCACCGCCTTAATGGGAAGCTAGAGGCGGCACACAGAACCTGAGGTTGCATACACACCCCCGCAGGACAGTGTGCACCAAAATCGCCAAAGCTGCTCAGAGCTCCAGAGACCACCCGCTTCCGAACAAGGCCAAGCTCCAAAGTCACAGAGCCATCCCCGCTGTAAGGGCTGCCCTGGGGACAGTGGGACCAACGGCACAGGCTTCCAGGGTTAAGAGAGCAGAGTGCGCGTGGACCTGCTCCCAGACCACTGCGACCCAGGTGTTCAACACAGAGGAACATTCAGGAACCGGTGCGCTTTGCCTCCAGAGAGCGCTGTGGAGTCCAGCTCGTTGGTGTAGGGGCGTAAGATCCCAGGGGCATTAGCAGCGATGCGATCCCTCTCTAGGGCCATGTCGCCCTCACTGCCGCCTCCGCTGAAGCAGGGCTCACCCTCTCTTCCCTCTGCGCACCCCCCAGGCTCCACTCCCTCAGATGAAACGTACTAGCCCCGCTGCTACCGGAGGAGCCTGACCGTCCGTCCTCGACTTCTCGTTCAGGAATCAATTTCCAAGTCATGGCTCTCAGTTGTGGGATACCACTTAAAAAAAAAATAAGCTGTGCCACTGGTTATCAACTTTAAAGACATCCACATAAATCTATGGTTTTTTCAAGTCTGTACTACTATAAACGTTTTGCTCTTTCCTTATTATCCTTTCTTTCCTTATTATTACCCCTTCTTCTTACAATTCAGATCAGAAGTTTCTCATTATTTCTAGGCCAAACTTTTTGGAACAGAGTGCACAAGACCTTGAGTTAAGAGTACTTAAAGTACAAAATAACAATAATGAGATATTTTAAAAGTATCTTAGATAATCCATCTCATTTGAGCAAGTAAGCTTTGGTCCTGAAGAACAGTACCTTGTTTTGACAGCTGTAGCAAAGAGTTGTAAATATCGTGGCAGTCTCTTTCTCTGGGAACAATGAAATGCACAATCCGGAAGTTCTTGCACTGGATCACAAGAGGGCATCCAGAAGTCGTGAGAGCTAGTTTCTCCACCAAGGCAATATGGTGGTGCAGTATCTACAGCATGAGAAAACGTTTGACCATCATTATAAACAAGCACTAAGTATCTTACTCGCTTCCCAGAGTGCATAAATGTTAGAAACGCCCTCTTCAAATAAAGTCTCAAAGGTTATACACTACACACTCAAACTTAAACTTTTAAATGACCAAATGCTCAAGCCGGAAACACACCCTGATACTTCCCCATCGCTGCACGTGTTCCACACACCATCAGACCCCGAGAACGGCATCTCCTAAATACCTCTGCACCCTGTCTCCTTCTCTCCATCTCCACTGTCACGGCCCTAGTTGCAATGTCCCCACTGCTTCCCACCTGAATTACTGTAAAGAGCCTCCTGAATGCTCTCTCCACACCTACTCTTGACCCTCTCTAAGCCATTTTCTACAAGGCAGAGGAGGGACCGTTAAAAAACAATTAAATAGTTATCATATGATCCAGCAATCCCACTCCTAGGCATATACCCAGAAAAGATGAAACCTCTAATTCAAAAAGGTAACACGCCCCCCAATGTTCACTGCAGCACTATTTACAACAGCCAGGTCATGGAAGCAACCTAAATGCCCATTGACATATGAATGGACAAAGAAGATGTGGTACATATATACAATGGAATATTACCCAGCCATAAAAAGAATGAAGTAATGTCATTTGCAGCAACATGGACGGACCTAGAAATTATCATACTAAGCAAAGTAAGTCACAAAGAGAAAGACAAATATATCATATATCACTTATGTGTAGAATCTAAAATATGATACAAATCAACATATCTACAAAATAGAAACAGACTCACAGGCATAGAGAATAGACCTGTGGTTGCCAAGGGGTAGGGGGGAGGGGGAGGGAAGGAGTGGGAGTTTGGGATTAGTAGATGCAAACTAGTATATATAGGATAGAGAAACAACAAGGTCCTACTGCATAGCACAGGGAACTATATTCAATATCCTGTGATAAACCATAATGGAAAAGAATATGAAAAAGAATATATATGTGTGTAACTCAGTCACTTTGCTGTACAGCAGAAATTAATACAACATTGTAAATCAACTATACTTGAGGCTAGGGAAGTGGGAAATAACATGACTGGATGGCTCTTTTTTAATTGCTTTTTAAAAAATTTTATTTATAAAAATAAAGTAAAATAAAAAGCAATTATAAAAAAGCCACCTGGGGTGGGATAGGGAGGGTGGGAGGGAGACGCAAGAGGGAGGAGATATGGGGATATATGTATATGTATAGCTGATTCACTTTGTTATAAAGCAGAAACTAACACACCATTGTAAAGCGATTATACTCCAATAAAGATGTTAAAAAAAATAAAAAATAAAAGTAAATAAATAAACAATAAAAAAGCCACCTAGTCATGTTATTTCCTGCCTCCCTAGCCTCATTTCAGGTCCCTCGCCACAGCCCTAAGTTCTGGTGACAACAGCCTTCTTTTGGCTCTTCCAATGCACCAGCCTCCTTTACACAGCACTGCAGTGCTCCTACCTCTTCACCCAGGAACTTCTAGTGTTATTTCTGGCCTTTGCTTAAAATTCACCACCGAGAAAGAATGCCACTCCACATGACATCATTGTTTTATTAAAACAGGAGGGTAGGTGTGAACATGTGACTTTGAAAATTTTTTGGTTGAGACAGATAGCCAACGATTACAATTTTTTGTGCATATTCAAAATAAAACATGAGCTAGACCATGTCCAATAATATAATTACAGTAAACAGCACAGCAGAGGTCCTCCTTACCCAGGTTTCTTTCTGATGAGAGTCTATAAACAGCAGATGTGTGGCCGTGAGATACAGTGTTCCTGTTAACGACTTGTTGCTCGTACTGAATCGGTCAAGTAATTTCACTTGCTCAACCTGAAAAAGAGAAAGGTGTTATTTCTCATTTCAAAAGTCATATAAATTCTTTTTCTGTTATCCCAGCATTTAAATGTACATTTTCAAAATGTTTTCTCCTTCTGTTCAAAAACATGAGTTTATTTAAGATTGAAAGTTAAATTGCACATATCTTGGGGAACATATAAACCACCAACAATATAAGTATTATTAATATTTACAGTAACAAATATAACCAGTAGAGAAGAACTCTGTAAAAAAGGTAACATAAATATGGAAGGGAATGGGCTTCCCTGGTGGCGCAGTGGTTAAGAATCCGCCTGCCAATGCAGGGGACACGGGTTTGAGCCCTGGTCTGAGAAGATCCCACATGCCGCGGAGCAACCAAGCTCGTGCGCTACAACTGCTGAGCCTGCGCTCTAGAGCCCGCGAGCTACAACGACTGAGCCCGTGTGCCTAGAGCCCGTGCTCTGCAACAAGAGAAGCCACGGCAATGAGAAGCCCGTGCACTGCAACGAAGAGTAGCCCCCCGCTCGCCACAACTAGAGAAAGCCTGCGCACAGCAACGAAGACCCAACGCAGCCAAAAATAAAATAAATAAGTAAATGAATTTATTTTAAAAAAAATATGGAAGGGAACAGCAAGGATATGGTATAAATAAGCAAAAACGTTTTTTGTATCCAAGAGTCAATACCTTTTATTTAAAGCTGGCAAGTCAAGAAATAAATAAGGTTATTATCTAGAGTTAGGAAACTAAAATGCCAGAAAAAAATCAATCAGCAAACAGTTAATAGGTTGCAACCTACAACTTACTCTGCTCACCTCTGCACCCAGGACACTGTTCTGTGTCCAGCTCTGTGCTTTTACTCACCCCATTCTCCCTGCCAACAGTCTCTCCTGCTCAGCTAAGTGAGAGGCATTCTTCAGGGCCCACTGATGTCCTGTCTCTTAACAGGAAGCCTTCTCAGGAAATTAATTAATTACTAATGTCAGGTTTGTATTTCTTCCTGGCTCTGGACTCCCTTGCACAGATTATGTTGCATGTTGCTCCCTCGCCCTCTACAGCTGAGGCAGTGAGGTACACAGTACATCTTTATTGACAGTACATACACGGACACACACAGACACACACAGACACACACGGACACACACACACACACACACACACACACACACGGGTGCCACTGGAGAGCGGGGTTAGAGCTGGCCAAGAATGTGCAGGAGACCACTGTTTTGAAAAGACAGTATTTATTACTATTCATTCTTATGGGGGGGGAGTAAAATAACCATTACCAACTTAAAAACATTAATCCACAGCTACAGCAGCAGGTTGTAGACAGTTCTTTAAATTGTGTGTTTTCAAAACCACATAGCTAACCATTATCTCATTAATTCTATGCTTTGACCTCGTATATATTTTCTTTTCTCTTACTAAAACTGAAGGAAAAAATGCCCCCATTATGAAATTATGATTTCCAAAATAATCAGTAACTACCATTTAAAAGGCTAATCAGGGACTTCCCTGGTGGCACAGTGGTTAAGAATCCACTTGCCAAGGCAGGGGACACGGGTTCGATCCCTGGTCCGGGAAGATCCCACATGCCGCGGAGCAACTGAGCACATGCACCACAACTACTGAGCCCGCACACCTAGAGCCCGTGAGCCACAGCTACTGAAGCCTGCGCGCCTAGAGCCCATACTCCGCAACAAGAGAAGCCACCACAATAAGAAGCCTGCGCACCGCAACAAGAGTAGCCCCCGCTCGCCGCAACTAAAGAAAGCCTGCACGCAGCAATGAAGACCCAACGCAGCCAAAAGTAAATAATAAATAAATTTAAAAGAAATTAAAAAAAATAAATAAAAGGCTAATCAGCTCCTCCTCCAAGAAATTCAATGTCATAGTTTTTTTTTTACTTATAACAGTACCCATTCAAATAAGTTAAAATTTAAATGTAAAATTAAAATATTTGGTTTTTATACAAAACTTTATCTGCATGGGTAGGGCAGTGAATTGAGTTTTAACACCTTCCTCTGGAAACTTAGAGACATGATCTAACTTAATGTATTCTAGCTCCAGTCCGATAGCTGATTTGAGAGACAAAAACTGTCAGATCATCACACACTGTCCTTTAAGACAACAGGAAAACGTCCTTCTTACAAACCTGAATGAAGACTGGAAATCAACATCTATTTCATTGCTCAGGACCATTTCTTCCTTAAATAAAATTCTGACTTTATTATACCACATACTTCTCATCAAAACTTAAACACTGTTAAAACAATGGGATCAACCACTGTTGACTCGTTAACTGTATGAGGTTCGGCTGCAAGGAAAGTCCAGCCAACCAACAGCGATACCAGAAATATATACCTCACCTGTCTTATTTCCTGCAGCAATTAAAACAAAGTGTTAACCGCTCTAGAGAAAAGAGAACTGATGAATATATATGGAAATAAAGGTTATCATAAGGTATCAACTCTACTCAAGCAAACAATCTGTGCCAACATCACTCTGCAGCACTTCAGATACCCCCGGAGAAGAGAAAAAAGTGTACTGACAAGTAGTTTACAGAGGCGGGCCGGCAGGGGGTGGCGGGCTGATTTCATTACCATTGAATTAAACAGTAAGTTTGTTTTTTACAAAAAAGTCCACATGAAGGGTTTAAATCTGTGGATTTTAAAAAGATCATAAATATTTCTTGTTGTCCTCCAATCACAAGCCTTAAATAATAATTTCTCTACAAGGCACAAAACCGTGTACACACGATTCTCTACATGCAAAATGATCACACCCTCTTCATTTGGATCTTGACCCTCTCTTGCCCACCCCCTACTTGCTACTATTTCTCTTCAGGGCTCCATTCCCTATAGGCAATCTCAACCACTGTCACTGTTGTAGTCTGTATGTTAACGACTCCCAAAACCGAATGTCCAGCTCTGATCTCTCCTGAGTTCACACTGTCTGCTGCACACGTACACAACAAGAATTCCTGATGTAGTACTGAAGTCTTATCATATGCTCAGTACTACAATAAGTGTTTAAATGAATATACGTGACTTGTTTTAATGTTCACAACTCCCGTGTGGTAAGTACTATTACTATCCCCATGGAAACTGAGAGGTAGGTTAGGGAAATGTGCATCAGCTGGTAAGTGGAACAGCCCAGTCCTAACCCTACAGCATAGGTCTGATTCCCACCGCTCTACTCTGCTCTACTTGGACATCTTAAGGGGCATGTTAAGCACGCTGAGAATGAAACGGATTTCCCCTGACCTCGCACAAATATGTTCCTAATGCTGTATTTCTGATCTGAGTTAACGTTACTCCGTCCTCACCTAGTCACCTACGCTAGAAACCTCGGATCCATCCTATGACTTCTTGACCCCTAACATTCAGTGAATCACCAACTTCTACCAATTTTATGGTCTGAATATACATATACATTATTTTTTTTTTTTGGCTGCGCCGTGCAGCATGAGGAATCTTAGTGCTTAGTTCCCCAACCAGGGATCGAGCCTGCACCCCGAGTGGAAGCGAGGAGTCTTAACCACTGGATCACCAGGGACGTCCCATGGCCTAAATATTTTTAAATTCTGCCCCATCCACCATTATTCAAGTGTTCCCACATTATAATGAAAGTATCTGTGCAAAGGTCCATCTCTCCCACCAAGGCTGTAACATGTCCCAGGGCAAGGACTGTCTCTTATTTGCGTCTGAATACCTAATGGCTAGCATAGCACCGGACACAGGAAATGTTTGTTGAACTAGGGTGAACTGCCACAGAGAAATTCCCCACGGGGAGAAACAGAAGGTGCCCGAAATTTACCAGTGGTCTCTCTTGCTGAAGTCATCAAGGCATTTATTAAATAGAGTTCTTTATAACATTATACTGTTCCTCACTTCTCTCTGCCACCTTTTCCCTACAAAGTAGGTGAACGGTAGACACCCATTCAGTAACTTAGGAATGAACAAATCTAAAGCAAGTATACAAATGACTAACAGAGTGTACACTTACAGTTCAGTTCCTTTTTTTTTAAATAAAAGTGTGGACTCTCAGCCCTCTACCCCACTCCTCATTTCTTCCTCTAGGGCTGTACAATACTACATGCTTCTTTCTGGCTGGGTGTCTATCGAGATTGGAAATTCAGGTTGATAATCCTCTTCCTAATGCTTTAAGCCTACTTCTTGATTCCTCCTAATTTCTACATCCAAAATTTTCTGAAATTCCCTTGGTTAGAGCTTTAATTTGGGTTAAACATACAAGTTTCAAAGCCTAGCTGTTCATCTGAATCATCTCCGAAACTTGACAAAAGTACAAATCCCACCTCCCACCTCACTCCACAGAATCGTCTCAGGACACGGAGACCAAGAATCTGTATTTTTAAGAAACTCACCAGATTGTTCTTGTGCACCTGATATTCCTTCTAACGTTAACTCCAAATGAATCCCTCTTGCTCTTAACTCGCATTAGGTTCTGTTCCTTCTCTATCTTTGCACTCTCTCCCCAAACATTTAAGGCTCCGGCTTGCCTCATCCTCCCATATGTTAAAAGAGCTTCTTACAACTTTGGCCGTTTAAAATACACCACTGCGTTCCGTGTGCATGCACACACCCCACACACATCTTTGAAGAACCTGGGAAGAAGATGCACATAAATATACAGGAAGAGAGTTTGCTAATTCGCCCAAACATATACTGGCTATCAACTGGAGGTCAATCTGTCTGGGTCTCATTTTCTTTATCTGTAGAATAAAGACAATAATCTCACCCTCAAGGGCTGCAGAAAGGCTGGATAATAAATGTCAGGTACTTTACCCCAAGCAATAAAGTGCTCAAATAGATGTTTAAAAAATTACTATTGTTAGTAAGCTGATAAGCTAAGTCGAGCCCTGACAGTCCTCTGTATTAAACTACTGCCCAGTTAAGTTCAAACAGAGAAAGGAAGGAAGAGGTACATGGACTTCAAAAGCAAACGCACTATTCTAATGTGCTCTATTGGCAGAAAAATCTATGCTTTCCTAATGTAAGTGTCAAAAGCAAAGATCAACAAAATTTTCTTGACTAATCCAGAGAAAACACAGAACTCTCAATACAGGACAAAAAATGTAAAAGGGGAGACATAATATTTTCCCTGATGAAAAAGAAACACCCGTAAAGGTAGAGAAACTGCGGTAGGTAAAAGGACACCTGTGGAGGATTGTAAGCAGGGCAGTCTGTGCTCAGATGGGGGTTTTAAGATCTTTCCAACGGCAACGTGGAGAGAATGCTGCGCTGGGAAGAGTCGGCTAGCGCAGCAGCCAGGTGAGAGGCTGATGAAATAACCTAGGGGCGCCTGGGAGAGACACGACACGGGCCTGGAGGATAAAGAGGAAGCCCACCTGGGGACAATCACTAACTGATGTGAGAAGTAAAGGAGGAGAAACAGGGGCTTCTTAAGATGTTAGCTTGTCACTGGTGGCCATTCGCCAGGATAGAGGATCAAAGGAAATGCAAGTGTGGGGGGAAAGAGAGTCTATCTCAACTATAACAATTTGAGGATTATTCATGACCTTAGTAAATGGAGGATTATACTCAAATCAAGGCCATATAACAGAAAATCATTACATTTCTCCTTCCATATGGCAACCTCTATATGGATGTGACAGATAATAAATCTGAAATTATTCAAAAACATTTATTTACTACTTAAAGTTCTGGAAAATATAAAAGATGTTCTGAGAAAACACAGATTATTCCGTTCTTGGCTGAAAATCCTAAGATAAATTTTAAAAACACAGAAATCGGATCTTTTTCTTTGCTAAAATCATCAGCATACAAATTTCCAACCACAGACTTAGCCAGTTTCTCAACACCAACTGCTGCTTCTTATTTCCCCCCTTCACCGAGGAACTGAAAGTACTTTACAGATGTCGCTACAGATTTTTCCCAGTGTTTTCCTGGAAGTGTTTTCAGTCAGATATTTAGGCAGCACGTGTCTCTCTCCCCCCTCCCCTCCCCACCCTCTCTCTGTCATCACTAGCCCTGAGGAAATGCCAACACATCACTTTATGGGCCATTTAGGGGAACTGTGGCCAACTCTGGGCCTGCAATAAAAGGTGGCCTAACGGTCTCTACAGCAAGTTCACATTTCAGCTGACTACAAAGCTGGAAATGAAAAGCACAGGGAATCACACATACACAGAATCACATTCTGAAAATTCAGACACCTATCTGCACCTAAGAGGGATAAGCGGGCCTCTGGGACCAATGGCCTCCCCCAGTCAAAGTTCTGTGACCACCAGCTGTATGTACCCACTCTACAGCTACAGGCCGAGGCCAATGAAGCAGGAAACGCCCTGTCAAGGCCCCTCTGGCTCCGCGTGGTCCCTCCTGATAGCCAGGCACCCACCTGGGACTCCTGGAATCATTATTCCACACTCAGATCACTGACATCGTGCCAGGAATTAGCTATCAGAAAGAAAGAGCATCGGGAGGGATAAATTAGGAGTTTGGGATTAACATGTACACACTACTATATATAAAATAGATAACCAACAAGGACCTACTGTACAGCACAGGGAACTATACTCAATATTTTACAATAATCTATAAGGGGAAAGGATCTGAAAAAGAATACATATATATATTATATACACATATGTATAACTGAATCACTGTGCTGTACACCTGAAACTAAACGACACTGTAAATCAACCATACTCCAATTTAAATAAATAAATGAAAATAATAAAATTTTAAAAAAAGAAAGGGCATCACGTTGCCTTTGTGAAGTGGAAGGTAAGCATCAAAAGGGCAGAGGGTTTTTACCTTTTTTTGGCCATGTATTCCCCAGGACCGACGACAGAGTCTGGCTGCATAAATCACCAAACGGAACAGACCAGAAACCCAGGGGCACTTTCCAGCCCCAGCCTACTCTGCTCTCCTGCGGCACTGCACGGGCTGCACTCAGGGGTCACCAGCTCTGGAAGGGCGTCCCTAACCCCCTCTTTCCAGCTGTCCTCTCCCAGGCCCGGCCCGGCACCCTCCACAGGATTTACCACCATCCACCAGAGTATATATCTGACTCATTACTTTTGTTGATTGTTTTGTCTTCCCCAGCTAGAAAATGAGTTTTCAAAGGGCAGGGATTTTTGCGGTTGGTTCAGCGCCATTTCCTCAGTACCCAGAACAGTGCCTGGCCCTGAGAAAAGGAAGGAGCAGGAGGGCAGGGGGAAGCAAAGAAGGAAATGAGAACGGGCAGGGCTGTACCCGCCTACCTGGGACTCTCCTCTCCCCTCTGTCCCTAACACTCCTTCCCTGGCCCCTTCATGAGTATCCCCAGGGCTCGGCCTTCACACTCTTCTCCAGTCTCTGCCCGCTCTCCCGGCATAAACGCACCCTCAACGGAAAACCTCAGTGATCCCCTAAACGCCCGCAACTCCCGAGCCTACATCTCCGGGACACACCTTCTCCCTGACTCCAGACCCTCATGATCAGCCACCTGCTAGACACAGGGCTTGTCCATCCCTCCCTTCCCTGCCTGCTCACACCAACCCACCTCCCTCCTCTAATCTCCTGACCTGACGCAGGAGAGTGTGACAGCTAAGAGAACAGCACAGACCTGGATTCAAGTTCCCAGCTCCACCTCTTCCTTGGTGGAGCCAGCTGATTGAGCTGGGACAGGCTATTTCATTTGATCTCTGCAAGAGTCAGTCTTCCCAGCTGTACAAGGGGATAATATCAGTGGCAGTCAACGTAGCACTCTGCGTGGGGAGCATTCAGGTGCTCCTGAAAGTGTGCTGGCTCTTATTTCAAAGACAAAATATCATCGGTTTCCCCTTCTTCTTGATCCATTCTTAGTTTTGCACACCCTCCCTCTTCATGACGCATAACATATATTTGTACACACACACGTATGACTGATCTCACACTCTAATGACAAAAAGGCAGAGCAAGCCAGGAACAAACTGAGCATTACTTTGGAAATAACTCAATTTGAGTCCCAATGGGGTCAGATCTTCGTGGGATAGTCCATGCTTTAACCAGCTCTAGGAAGCAGTCTTTCATACACGGATAGCTGAGGAAAACATCCTTCCATTCCATTCTGTAAAGTTCCATTCACAGCAGAACAATACCATCGGCACCAACAAATGATGTCGGCCAAAGCACCGGAGCCTGGCGGGGAAAGGAGGAAGACACACAGCTCCCATTGTTTCTTGGCAAGACTCTCCTTATGGCAAAGTTAGAGCTCAGTGAGAGGCAGCAGCTACGCTCCTCATACATATAGCCTGGAAACGCACTTTCAAAACTGCAAATTCAGACTTGACATCTTTATTGACGCTGTACAGTTGTAAACCAAATGTGACCAAAACACGATGATACATCTGTTCCTGAATTTTAGAATTATAAAGCCATTTAATTAGTAGCCAACTAAAATATTTTATCTGATGTATCTCTGTTAGTAAGCAATAACTTTTAAAAGTGACTAAAAACAGTACAAGAAAACAATACCATATAAATACGATTTACTTATGTCAAGAAGAGGTTTGGGGAAGGAAAAGCTCTTAGAATTATTATTAAGATTTCTGAATTAATATTAATACATTTGAACAAAACAGATTGAAAGCAGAGAGATAATGGAAAAGTCACTATGTAGGCTATGGAGTTAGACAAACCTTGATTTAAATCTTGGCTCTACCCCCTCATGAGCTAAATGGGCACTCAAGCCGATTTCCTCATCTGTAAATGGAGATAATGTCCCAACTGGCAGCGTTAAGAAATTAGTGATAATTCTGTATAAATTAACATATTTGTGAACTGTAAATACTGTGAAATTATACTGTAGAGTTGGCTATACTGACATACAGTTGCTCAATAAATGGCAATTATTACTTTTCAAATACAGTGGTCTGAACAACACCAAACAAGTCACTAGTTACACAGCACTACTTACAGTCAATTCTTGATCGTGACTAAACTGCACAGAGTTCAAAACAGCTAAATAAACTGAAAGAAATTCGTTTTTCGTTTTCAAATACAATTACTTTTGCAACAAATTAACTGTCCAGGTGAAGGCTATGCATAATAGAAACAAAAATTTGGCTATGTTCAAATCAATCTTTTAAGAATAAGTTATAATTTAGGAAAATATTATAGTCTACACAACAATTCCCAGAATGCAGTGAGGGCCATGCCTGTCCTGCTCACTGCTGTGTGCCTGTACAGTGTCTGTAAAGGGCCTGACACATAACAGGTACCTAGTAAATATTTGTTTAATTGCAGTCTACATACAGCCACTTAAGAGAGCAGGAGTGGTCTAATGCTAGAAAAATAACCCAGAGTAATAAAGGAGCACAGCAGAAAATTAATCTTAATACGAAATAAGTCAGAAATCTTTCAGTCCTTAAAAAACATCATAAAAAGACCTTACTAAACCACCAGCATGGGCCCACTGTGAAAAGGTAAGACTAAATCAGAAAACTAAAGAAAAGTCCATCAACTGGTAGCTACAGAGGAACATCAGGCCAAATGAAAGTCACCAGAAAGAATCGTAAGGGAGTAAGGGAGGGCTGCTATGACTATAGAAATAAAAACAAAGATATATACTCATCATAAATTTCAGGTGGAAAGACTTAAAATAAGCCAAGGGAGCCTAAAGATTTTCGAACATTCTGTTCCCTCTTACCAATCCCGAGGAATGGGGTTTGTTCTAACTGATTAAACTCAGTTCACTTTTACTGTTTTCCTATTACATGCTCTGCACTGTAGCAAGCATGATGAAAGGTGCAAAGATGAGGTTTAATTTGGCACAAAAGGAAGTCACGTGCACACAGCTCCTATCTGTGTGCACAGATAGTACACAGACATCTGGAACCTGGGAACCAGGACCAGACCCTGATCTGATGCCTACGCTAGTCGTCTGCACCTTCTACTAGTTTGGTTATTTACTTAATCACCCTTCTATCTTCAAACTTTAAGCGGCAGCAACTTGAATTCTAGAGTTACTTTACCTTTCTTCTCTTAAAGACACAAAGAGACACTTTTTAAATGGGGTTACTTTCTAGCATCTTTAAATTTTATTAGATATAGTACGTGCCATGTTAAAAAAAAAGTTTTAATATAAATCCATGTGCACCTTAAAAAAGTTTGTGAAACATCTGAATGACATAGATCTCACGTCTTCCCTGGAACAAATGAAGAAGACGGATGTCTGCTCTTTCCCTAACTGAGCTATAACTTGAGGATGGGCAGCAACTGACCGATGGTTTCGGCAAAACCCGGAGAGTCAAGGTTCACAGTGGGTCCTCGTCCCGATTCTGTTAGGCTCCGCGAGGAGCTTAAAAGCATGCTATTCAGTTCTTCTGATCTCGACTTGTTTCCTGCCCTCCCAAAGTGGAAGCTGAACTTCAATGTCGTCGGTAGGGTAACTTGGCAATATTTTGAGGTCACTTCCTTCCGTGTTCACAATTGTACCAGAATCATAAGAATATGTGTTTATTCTCAAAGTAAATGCCTTTCACACACAAAACTGAAGCACGGGGTTTAATCAGCTCAGCTGGAGAGCATTTCCATCAGCCGTCCTCCGTAACTCGTCTGCCCAGTTGACTTGCCACTAAAGACACCCAAGTGTGAAGCGGAGCTGGAAACCCCAAATCCCGATGGAAGTGAGGTGGAGCCGAGCGCCAGTCCCAGCTCCCCCGACGCCTGCACCGAGCATCCGTGACCCGGGACCGCAGGACCCGAGCAGGGGAGGTGCACCGGCGCCCAGGTGTGTTCCGGGCTACCAGGCCGCAGCAGCCCCGACTCCGCCCGGGAAGCCGCAGCGCTGGGGGTCGGCCGCCGGCCCCACGGAACGGACCCCAGACCCTCCGCACCCAACGCCGAACGAGAACCCCGCCTCACGCCCGCCCAGGCCGCCCCGCGTCCCCGGCCCATCCGCCAGCCAACCGCGCCCCGCCGCCCCCGCCAGTTAAACCGCCCCGCGGCGAGCGGCCCTCCACGCGCCCACCTTGGTCGTACGGATGTGCTCCATCCCGAGGAACCGTCAGCCGGCAGCCGCAGCACCTGCGCACCATAGAGCGGTTGACCCGGGCCGCGCCGCCCCTGACCCGGCAGGCACCACCTCCAGCCGGCCGCGCCCACCGCGCACGCGCAGCTCGCTCGCCGTCTCCTGGAAACACTTCCGCAAACCGGGGCCGCCGAGAGGGCGCGGCGCGGTGGGCAGAGCGGCTGCGCCGCTGAGAGAGCGGCTACGGTATCGCCTGGGGCCGCCGTGAGGACCACAGCGCCTCCTGTCGGTGGAGGCCTTCCAACCCCCAGGAGAGCGCGGTCCTCTCCTGGGAAACTAGCCAACAATTCTCCCTGGTGGACAGGGTCGTGTGGACGTGCTGTGCGAAGAGAATTCGGTGGGTGAGGGCGAGACAGGGTGACACCAAATTTCAGTACTTCGTCTTTTGTCTGAGCTGCAGTTCTTCTCACAAGAATCTACTCTAAGGAAATAATCAGATGTATTTATTTTAGCCTTACTTGAATCCATCACAATCTCCAATATTATGGGATTGTTATGTAAAGTGTGCTATGTCCATACACTGTTGATATCAGCATACCTTAAAAATTATGTGAGTAGGGACTTCCCTCGTGGCGCACTGGTTAAGAATCCGCCTGCCAATGCAGGGGACAGGGTTCGAGCCCTGGTCTGGGAAGATCCCACATGCTGCGGAGCAACTAAGCCCGTGTGCCACAACTACTGAGCCCGCGAGCCACAACTACTGAGCCTGCGTGCCACAACTACTGCAGCCACGTGCCTAGAGCCTGTGCTCTGCAACAAGAGAAGCCACCACAGTGAGAAGCCCGTGCACCACAACGAAGAGCAGCTCCCGCTCGCGGCAACCAGAGAAAGCCCATGCACAGCAACAAAGACCCAACGCAGCCAAAAATAAATAAATAAATTAATTAATTTTTAAAAAAATATGTGACTAAAAGTAAAAGCTGAACAAACTGAAAAATCAGCAACTTTATTTAGATCTATGAGAGAACTGAGGTCACAGGGCAAACCACTGACCCCCAAATTAGAGAGAGAGAGAGAGAGAGAGACAGGCAAGTACAGAGAACAACAACTTATGGGAGCGGAAACCCACCAGCAGCAACCTCCCTGGGACCCAGTGCCGGGCAGGTCGTTTCACCCAGTACATCGTGTCTGACTATCCAGGAGACAAGACATACTAGAAGGCAAAAACACAGTTTGAAGAGAAAGAGCAAGCCTCAAAACCAGACTCAGCTACGGCACAGATGTTAAAATTATCAGACTGGGAATTTAAAACAATTAGGATGGGTAAAGTAGACAGAATGCAAGAACACACAGGCAATGTGAGCAGAGAGATGGAGATTCCAAGAAAGAACCAAGAAGAAATGCTACAGGTAAAAAGCACTACAACAGAAATGAAGAATGCCTTCGATAGGCTTATGAGTAGAACACATGTGATGCAGGAAAGAATCTCTGAGCTTGAGGATACCTCTATAGAAGCCTCCAAAACTGAAAAAGAGAAAGAAAAAAGACTGACAAAAACAGAACAGAATGCCCAAGGACTGTGGGACAACTACAAAAGGTGTAACATACATGTAATGGGAATATCTAAAGGGGAGGAAAGAGGGAAAGGAACAGAAACAAATATTTGAAACAATAATGACTGGAAATTTCCCCCAAATTAATGTCATACACCAAACCCTCAGAGAACACCAAGCAGGATAAATGCCAGAAAAACTACAATCATTCTCGAACCATGGAAAATCAAAGATTAAAAACAGAAATCCTGAAGAAGGCAGGGGCGGGAGAAACCCTTATCTACAGAGGAGCAAGGAAAAGAATCAGATCTGACTTCTCTTCAGAAAGCGTGCAAGCAAGAAGAGAGGGGAGTGAAATAAAGTGTTAACAGAGAAGTCCCCCAGCCTAGAATTCTGTACCCTGTGAAATGCTTACATATAAGTGAAATTAATGACAACAATGAAACAAGGGGCAGGAGGGAGATGTTAAGTTTATTTTATTAGAAAGTACTCACACTACAAAAACAAGTTATGCTGTAGAGGAAAATTACATAACAAAAGTGTTGATGCTGAATTACTGAGTGAAAAATAAACTGGCTATAGAATGGTAGGTTCAATGTGAGTGTGTTGGGTCATTTTTATTTATTTAAAACGAAATACTTACATTTCTAGATGGTTAGGATAACAGGTGACTTTTGTAATTCCTCTGTTTCAGCCACGCTGAAGTGATTTCAGCCTGGAGTGATTTTGCCCCCAGGGGACATTTGGGACATCTAGAGACATTTTTGGTTGTCACAACTAGGAGTGTGTGTCGGGGGGTGCTACTGGCATCCAGTGGGTAGAGGCTGGGTCTGCTGCTGAGCACCTTAAAATACACCAGACACACCCCGCACCCAACCACCCACCAAAGAATTATCTAGCCCAAGATCTCAGTAGTGCCGAGGCGGAGGAGCCCTGCTCTATGTTCTCCAAGTGCTCTGTCCTAAGCAGCTTCAGTCTTTTGTAACTAGAAAATGCTATTTTTAAAACATCATCACCATTTTTACATCATCTTTCTTACTATGTTTGGTGCTACAAAGGCCTCTCTACCCTCTAGGTTTTCTTTTCTAATTAAAAATTATATTTTATTTTGCCAGTGTTTCATTCATTTATTGTATTCAAGTCGTCTTGGTGTTGCTTTGTTTTGAGTGCAGGCTATGTTTCAGACAGATTTTCAAAGCAATGGAGATATTCACGGGGATTACATAATGAGGATAAGATTGCGCGACCTAGAAACCAGCCTCGGCACAGTATCACAAAATCCAAAAGACACAAATCCAGCTTAAAAAAAATTGAAAACTAAAGCAGGTCTTTTGCAGAAGATCTTCTGAAAAAGCAGAAAAGGGTGAATTATATAGCATAACATACATCAACACTTCCTTGATAAAACCTCTTTTTGTATTATTTTCCTGCAGATTTTTGTCATTTTCTCCATTCCACATCCCCAAACACGTTATCCTCACAACCCTATCTCCCTCTTCCCTTATCATTTCTCACTTTGTCTCTTTTACCAATTCTCATAGAAGGGTAATAATAATCATAACTAACGCTTAAATGATTACAAGGTGGCAGAAAGAGTACTAAGTGCTTTACCTGTACTATGGTAAAATACTATTTTCCATAGTATGGAAAATACTATTACCTTCCTCATTTTAAAGATGAGGAAAGTGAAACACAATGAAGTTAAGTAACTTGTCCAATATCACACAGCAGAAAAAGCCTAGATTCATGAGATAAAACCATACAGTCTGACTCTAGATTCTGTATTCTTAATACTATTCTATATTGATTTGTTTTACAAAATCCATATAAAAGTGTCAGTTATGGTAATATGATAGGGTAGGAAATGACTCTGCTTTTTGTAAAAAGTAAAATAGTATCTAAAATAGAAAATCAGGGTTTCCCTAGTGGCGCAGTGGTTAAGAATCCGCCTGCCAATGCAGGGGACACAGATTCAAGCCCTGGTCCAGGAAGATCCCACATGCCACGGAGCAACTATGCCCATGAACCACAACTGCTGAGCCTGCGCTCTAGAGCCCATGAGCCACAAGTACTGAGCCCGTGTGCCACAACTACTGAAGCCCATGCACCTAGAGCCCATGCTCCACAATGAGAGAAGCCACTGCAATGAGAAGCCCGAGCACAACAATGAAGAGCAGCCCCCGCTCGCCACAACTAGAGAAAGCCTGCGTGCAGTAATGAAGACCCAACACAGCCATAAATAAATAAATAAATAAATAAATAAATAAATAAATAAATAAATAAAATATATTAAAATAAAATAGAAAATCAAATCCTATAAAGCACCTATAAAGTAACTGAGAAGAGAGTGAGGACTTACAAGTGCAAAATATAAGGGAAAGTGTGTACCCAGAAAGGTAAGCAGGATATGGAAATTCCTGCAAGAGGGCCATTTCCAAACCAGGTGAATTTAGTACCTGTTTTGATGCTCTCACAGGACGTAAAGTCCAGAAGTCAAAGTCTAGAGCCCACCCCAGGGAGGAAGTACAATGGGGACTCTCCCTACATAAAGCCTGGGCCGGAAGGAAACTCAACCAATCCAATGCCCAGAATACTGTGGGAAATTCACATTGACATTAAGAAACAGGAGGGGGGCAATAATCTCCTGTCTTGCAAATATTATAACCACAAAAATGTTATTAGATGAATTTACAACCTAGATTCATACCACCTAAAAAACTTTCAGAAAAACTTCAAGTTGTGAATACAGTTTTAAAAGTTTGGGATTAGTAGTGCCTAGGAATGTTATTAAAGCAAACTCAAATCCATTTTGGGTGGAATGCCACTCTACAATAGGTTTTAAATAATTCTTACAATTAACTTTCCAAGGAAAATTGTTAGTCACAATAAAAGATAACTAGCACACAAGGAAACAATTCTCAAGAGATAATTTGCAAGAACAACATGAGTGGCAATAAGAGCTTTAATAACTATCAGGCTTAGTTTATAAAACAATTATGCTCAATGCTCATTATGTTTAAAGAAATGAGACATGATGAAAATATCTGCAGTGTATGGGAAAAGCAGTGTCTTAATGAGCAGACATGAAGAAGAACCAAATAGAACTTTTATAAATGAAATACAAAAATTGAAATGGAAAACCCACTGAATGGGTTTAACAGATTAGACACAGTAGAAGAAAGAATTAGAAAACTGGAAGTTACTTTTGAAAATTACCCAGAAAGGAATACAGAGAGACAAAAAGATTGTAATTATGAAACAAAAGATAAGAGAAATGGAGGATAGCATGAAAAGGTCTAACATAAGTCTTGCCACAGTTTCACGAGAAGAGAAGGGGGGTAGAGAGACTGGGGCAAAGATAATATAATACCTGACATTTTTCAGAATGCATGGAAGACACCAATCCACAGAATATGGAAGCTCAATGAATTCCAAGAGGAATAAATAAAAAGAAATCCATATCTAGACACACCGAAGTGAACTAGAATCATTATGGTGAATTCACTATGGCAACACCAAAGACAAAACTGGAGAGCTTAAAAATCATCCAGACTAGAAGAGGAACAAATTACCTCCAGTTGATCAACAATTAAACTGACAGCTGACTTCTCAGCAACTGAGGAAGCCATATAACATTGGAATAGTATCTTCAATATGCAGAAGGAAAACAATGACAATCTAGAATTCTCTTCCCAAAATATCTTTCAAAAAATGAAAATGGAAAAAAAAACCCAGACATTTTCAAACAAAAAATACAGACTGAGAGAATTTGCCATGACCCATATTAAGGCAAATTATTCAAAAGTATACTTAAGGATAAGGAAGATGATCACAGATGGAAGATCTAAGATAAAAAAGAAATGAAGTTTTTTTGATGGCACAAAATTTTAATAAAGTTTTAAGAAGTTTAAAAAGAAAAGAGTTCAAATATATGATTTAGGCATGAGATAAAATACTCTAAAATACTTGTATTCTCTTAAAGACGGTAGGAGTGTTGGTTACTTTTAGCCTTAAAAAGTTATATTTACATATGTTTTAATTTCTAAGGTAACTGCTAAAATATAGAAACAGCACATAAGTTCCAAGTTAGTATAAGGAGAAAATGGAATTTTAAATGTATTTAAAGATGTATTTGCCACAACTTAAAAAGAATATCAATAAATAAATTTAGCAAAATGTGTATAGGATCTCTATAGAGCATGTTATAAAACTACATGGATGGATGGCTGGATGGATGGATGGATGGATGGAAGGATGGATGGATGGAGAGATAGAGAGTTAAAGAGATAGATATATAGATAGGTAGATAGATATTACACACACACACACACACAGAAGACCTAAATAAATGGAGAGATGTACTGTGTTTACAGAATAGAAAACTCAATTTTGACAGTTTTTTGGAATACTGGTCAGGTATTTTGTTGAATGCCCCTCTACTGGAATTTATCTAAAGTTTTTCTCATAGTTAGACCAGGGTTAAGGGCTTTGGGGGAGAAGACCAGACAGATAAAATGCCATTCTTATCACATCATATCAATATCAAGTCATATTGTCAATATGATTTATCATTGTTGTTGTACACCTTGATCGCCTGGCTGAGGTAGTGTTTGTCAAGTTTCTCCACTGTAAAGTTACTATTTTCCCCCATTTCTATCCTCTCCTCTCTCAAATGAGCTCACTATTCAAAGTTCATACTTAAGGAGGAAGGAGTTATACACCCCATCTTTGAGGGCTGAGTTTCTAAATAAGTTGTTTGAAATTCTTCTGCACAAGAAAATTTTCTGTTCTCTCCCATTTACTTATTTACTCCATCATTTGTTTATATCAGAATGGGCTCATGAATATTCATTTTATACTTCAGGCTATATTCTGATAGTTCTTCATTTATTTTCTTGCTCAAATTGTTCTGGTTTTGGCCATTAGCAGCCCTTTCACTTGGCTCCTCTATCCCTTTGACATACCCCCATCAATACTGGGGGTTTTGTTTGTTTGTTTTTAGCACTTCCTTACTTTCTGGCGCTACAAGAAGCTCCCACCTCATTTTGCATCTTTCCCACCCCAGCCCTTAGAATTAACTATTTCTCCAAAGAGCTCTGGTTCTTTTATTGAAGAATGATATTAGAATCCAAGATCTGGGCCCTAGGTATGCCTTTTCCTACTGGAATGTTAGCAAGAGTTCTTTTTTTTTTTTTTAATTTGTTTAGTTTTGGCTGCGTTGGGTCTTCATTGCTGCACACGGGCTTTCTCTAGTTGTGGCAAGCGGGGGCTACTCTTCGTTGCGGTGTGTGGGCTTCTCATTGCGGTGGCTTCTCTTGTTGCGGAGCACGGGCTCTAGGCGCACGGACTTCAGTAGTTGTGGCTCGCGGGCTCAGTAGTTGTGGCGCACGGGCTTAGTTGCTCCACAGCATGTGGGATCTTCCCAGACCAGGGCTCAAACCCGTGTCCCCTACATTGGCAGGCAGATTCTTAACCACTGTGCCACCAGGGAAGCCCCAAGAGTTCTTTTTGTTTATATACATTTTCTGTTTGTTTGTTTTCTTTTCCTATCACCTTGTTCTGATTTTGTGGATCTCATCTCTCTAGGTATATAAGGTATTTGTTTGTTTGACTGTTTGTTTTTGCTTCCCAAATTATCTCCATTCCCTCAAGGTTTCTTTCTAGGTTTGTTGTTTTGGCTTCTGACTTTCATGTCAGAACTCTCCTCTAATATCTGATCATCTTTGACCATCCTTTCAAGTAGTAAAATGTTAATTGAGAACAATCTTTGTTGGAAAGCTTGAGAATTGGCCAGGATTGCTACAGAATGATGGGGTGGCGATGTGGCACTTTTATTGGGGATCTCGCACATCACAACTTGAAGGTCTTGTGCATGGGAATGGACACAAGGAGCCCTGGGAACAGATGTCCTGTCAGCAGCAGGAGCAGAGCCTGAGTAGAAGCCCCAGTTGGACACCACACACAGGATGCAAATGATCCAGACCATCTGCTTCCCTGTCGCTAGCTCTGCCCCGGTGAGAACTACAAGATAACAAAGAGCCCCAGTTCCTCTGTCACGACGAAGGGGTGGGTTCACTCAAGGGAAATGAATAGACACTATAAAGGAGAAGAGTTTTGCTCACTGAGACTCATTTTTATTCTTACTAATGTTCATAAAGCACAGGGTCCAATTTAAGAGGACCTCTATGTGCACCAGTGTCCCTAAATTCTAACCTTCCCTAAAAAAGTTGGATCAATAAAAATTACCAGATTTCCTGCTGTCGTAATCACATTACTTACGCAAACAGGTCACTTAATACAGTTACAGCACCAAGGGAGGAGTCCCCGAGACTTATAAGCTAACCCGAGGGAAGGCCAGCCAGCCAAGAAGAGTTCTGTCTCGTAGGGTTAGTCAGACTGGTGAATATCAAAATACCAGCTTGATCATTGACCGTGAGAAACACACGTTAAAACAGACAGCGGTGAGGGTCAGCGTATTCTCTTCCTATAAAGCTAAGTGGACACTTTGCATTGAGAAGCTTGCTTAGTTAGCATGAATTCGGGCAAGGGAAATGACCTAAATGATATGACAGGCTGTTGTCATTCAGCCAAGATCCTGATGCAGCTGTAAACCCATCTGTAGTTGTGATGTACCAACTACAAGACAAGAGAGCAGTGTTTCTGGGCCAGGAAAGCCTCTGGGGGCAGCCCTGACGGCTCATTATTATAGGGATATATTACATATCCCCAATCTAGTTTCTGAACATCTCCATGCTGAGAACCCATTTCTTTAGAAATGCCACCTGGTCTGCTAAGTTCCTATCAAGATGTAGCCTGGAAGCCATGCTGTCTTTTGGAGGGAGTCTTAAAATATCTGTGCTTTGCTTAATTTTGTCTTGATGTGTATATTTATAATTTCCTTTATTATCCAACTTCTAGGAGACACCTAGATTTTGCCTTATATGTGCCTACAAAGACTACTTAAAATAACATACTAGTTATTGATGACTTTAATAAAATATAATTTTCTTAGTTGACCTTGCATTTAAAAGTGGAGGGTTTTTTGCATCAAAAATTAACAAATACACAAAAAGCAGTAAGTAAACAATCATGATGGTTTGAAATAATGAGGAATCAGTCTTCCACATTCATTTCTCCCTAATGCTTAGTGTTTATTTTTACACTTTTTTTTTTTTTAAAACCCACTTAGTTCCCCTATAAAATACACAAGAGATGTCTGATGCTATGATTGTCATGTGAGAAAACATTTCATATTTTAAAATTAAATGTTAATGCTTTTATAATTATATTTACTGCTTACCGTCTAATGGGATATTATGAAAGCAATCACACTTCCTAATCTGGGTGTTTCTTAAATAGAAATAAGTCATTAAAAGAGCAAGAATATTTCACTTGGCTGCATTTCTCAGCTTTTATTTTTAGGTGGATTACTGCAGAAGCTGAAGCCTAGGCTCAGAATTCTTTCTGGAATCAAAGCTGTTTGAATTCAGATCTCATATCTGCCCCTTAATAACTGTGAATTTAGTAAAATTATTTAACTTCTCCAACTCCTGGTTTTCTTTTCTGTAAATAGCAATACTTACCTTTATCCCCTCCATGGAGTTATTTGTTTTGGTTAAGTGAAATAATGAACCAAAATCCGTTAAGCATAGCAGCTGGCCTTAATAAATTCTATAAATAACAGTTGTGTGTACATGTGTATCAAGCAGAGTGCATCTTGGAATCCCCATAGGTATCTGTATACCTCCTGATCCTCAAGTTAATTCTGAGTTCAGAACTTTATTTGGATCAGGCTGTGTTCATCTGGGGAGACTGAGTGAAGGATGAAATATTTGTTCTTATCTGAGTGCACTGCATGCTGTATTCCAGTGATCATATCTGGGATTCTATAACCTGTGATTGAGGAGGTCCAGCCAAGTGCACACCTCCAGGTTAGGCCACGTACAGGGCTCCTTCAGTCTCATGCTGAAGTTGAGACCTCGTATAATGTTTCCAGGTCAATGTGCACCTCACTCTCTCAGGATATGAGGGTTTGGAATCTTGCCCCTTATTCTGTCTTAAAAGTTATTTGTAATTTTTCTGCTTTTCCTAACTGTGTGACCTTCTCTCTGAATCCTTTAGATAAGTGAATCTTGGTGATTTACCCCAGGGGCATATGTGTCTGCGCTTTCTGTCCATTTGTACCCGCTCTCAACTTTGGTCTATACAGTGGCCGGTCGTGCCCTACTCTGTGTAACCACTTTATTGAACACTGGGCTCTTCAAGGATGAAGTGGCAGCAACTTTCTTTTTCTCTACAGCTGCCCTCCAAGCCTACTTTGTCAGCTATCCTTTACCCTCTCCTCAGTAGGAGCTTGAGATCGTAGAGAAGGACCGGTCACTCTTGGGTTTTAGAACAATCTGATGTTAAGGAGTTATAGGCTCATCCCACTTTCCCCCCATTTGCTTGCTAGCTGTTGCCTCTGCTCCCTGGGAATCAGGTCTTACTTGGCTAGCCCCATTATAATTTGGCATCACTGATGTATGAAGGCCCCCTCTTTCTCCCTCGGGCACTCAGTCAATTAGTTAACCCTTCGCCCATCCTCTGGGACCTCCAGACAGCCTCATTTCCTGAAGGAGGTACCACCCTCTCCAGTTCGTTTCTTAACGAGCTAGCTCTTGGTTTCTGATATACTCAAGGGCTGGCTATTTTTCTTCTAGATTCACTTGAAACTTCTCAGTTCCTGTACATTATATCTGTCTTCTTATGTCTCCCCCACACGTACATACACTTGTGCTTGAACTCTGTTGAGAGGATTTCTATTGCTTGCAACCAAAAGAGGCCTAATTAAGGTATAGGAAAACGGATCAAAGGGAATTGGACAGGCTTGGGGGAAATTTTATCCATGCTATGGGAAAGTCTTAAGAATGCATTCCTGCTTCACAGAAGTGGATATTGGTCTATGAATATGTGCCAGAATATTAAATTAATATCATTAATATCAATTAATATTAATGGTATCCTAAATTTAGAATAATGGGACTCAACTATAATGGCTTAACACAGAAGTTGATTTTTCTCTGAAAAGAAATCGGATGGTAGGCAGACCAGGATCGTTTCAGTGGTTCTATAATATCATTGACGACCAGTGTTCATACTGTTTTTCTGCTACGTCCTCCTTAGCATATGACTTCCATTCTTAAGTTCCTCACAGCCCAAGATGGCTGTTGGAGAGCCAGCCATGTGTCTTGAGTTCCAGGCAGCGGGAAGAAAGAAAGAGGAGAAAGGCAAGAGGGATGTATGCCAGCTCTCTCCTCCTCTAAATGAGCCAACGCTCATCTCATGTCTCCCACTTACATCTAATCAGCCACATTTACCTGTAAAGGAAGCTGGGATTCTGGTTAGTGTGCCACCTTGAATAAAATTGGGATTATTTTTTTTTTTAAATAAATTTATTTATTTATTTACTTTTGGCTGTGTTGGGTCTTCGTTGCTGTGCTCAGGCTTTCTCTAGTTACGGCAAGCGAGGGATACTCTTCATTGTGGTGGCTTCTCTTGTTGTGGAGCACAGGCTCTAGGCGTGCGGGCTCAGTAGTTGTGGTGTGCGGGTTCAGTAGTTGTGGCTCACGGGCTTAGTTGCTCTGCGGCATGTGGGATCTTCCCGGACCAGGGCTCGAACCCGTGTCCCCTGCATTGGCAGGTGGATTCTTAACCACTGCGCCACCAGAGAAGTTGGGATTTTTTTAAAAATTATTTATTTATTTTTTGGCTGTGTTGGGTCTTTGTTGCTGCGTGTGGGCTTTCTCTAGTTGCGCGAGCAGGGCCTACTCTTCATTGAGGTGTGCGGGCTTCTCATTGCGGTGGCTTCTCTTGTTGTGGAGCGCAGGCTTAAGTAGTTGCAGCACGCGGGCTCAGTAGTTGTGGTGCACGGGCCTAGTTGCTCCGTGGCATGTGGGATCTTCCCGGACCAGGGCTCGAACCCACGTCCCCTGCACTAGCAGGCGGATTCTTAACCACCGTGTCACCAGGGAAGTCCTGGGATTATTTTTTTTTAATATATGTATATATATTTTTTCCTTTTTAAATTTTATTTATTTATTTAATTTATGGCTGTGTTGGGTCCTTGCTTCCGTGCAAGGGCCCTCTCCAGTTGTGGCAAGCGGGGGCCACTCTTCATCGCGGTGCGCGGGCCTCTCACCACCGCGGCCTCTCCCATTGCGGAGCACAGGCTCCAGACGCGCAGGCTCAGCAATTGTGGCTCACGGGCCCAGCTGCTACGCGGCACGTGGGATCCTCCCAGACCAGGGCTCAAACCCGTGTCCCCTGCATCGGCAGGCAGATTCTCAACCACTGAGCCACCAGGGAAGCCCCCTGGGATTATTTTTAAGGAAAAGGGGAAGAATAAAAATTGGTGGCAACAAGACAGCTTCCTTCGTTTATTTTATGCTGACATCGCCAAGCTTCTTCTCCTGATCTTAGCTTATCCACTATGATCGTCAGGTCATGAAGGCGACTTTTTCACGCCCCATGCCCCACACTCACACATAGGAAGGACATAATTTCAAAGTAAATGACCACACTTTGAATTAAATACATTTAGCTTCATGGAAAACTCCCTATAGTTCTTTCACTTTTCTCATTTGGGAGATGACAGGTGAAAACTTTATCAGATCATCACTGTGTTTTTTTTGTTTTTTTTTTAATTAATTAATTTATTTATGGCTGTGTTGGGTCTTCGTTTCTGTGCGAGGGCTTTCTCTAGTTGTGGCAAGCGGAGGCCACTCTTCATCGCGGTGCGCGGGCCTCTCACTGTCGCGGCCTCTCTTGTTGCGGAGCACAGGCTCCAGACGCGCAGGCTCAGTAATTGTGGCTCACGGGCCCAGCTGCTATGCGGCATGTGGGATCTTCCCAGACCAGGGCTCGAACCCGTGTCCCCTGCATTAGCAGGCAGATTCTCAACCACTGCGCCACCAGGGAAGCCCATCATCACTGTTTTGATCTGTTGTTGGGAACTTTTGTTTTAGCTTTAGTCTTTCCTCCCCAACTTTACATTTTGAAAAACTTCAAGCCTAAAGAAAAGTAGAAAGAGTAGTACAGGAACACCCATATACCCCACCTATAGAGTCACTGATTGTTAATATTTAGTCACAGTTTCATTATGGATCTATCTCTCTATAAATTTTGTTGTTGTTGGATCTTTTGAAAATTTAGTAGGATTTTTAGAGGAAAAACACTATCTAAATCTTTAAAGTCAATACGGCCCTTCTAAGAAATTCAAGACAGAGGGACACTGGTTATAGATAGTCTCTAAAAGATAACTTCTAACTTGGATATTTCAGAGAATCAGACCATACTTATTACAGATCCCTTTAAATAGGCTTGAGGATTTCACTTCCTCTCTGTGTTAGACCCTCTTAACTTCTCAAAGGGTTATTCTGATCTCAACACACCACTAAAGCAAGCCTATTTAGATATTTTAATGCAAATCCAAATTAGAATTTTTTACAGTACTATTGCCTTTCAGATAATTCAGCTTGATTATAACATTAACAATGTCATCATACAGCCAGTAAATCAGCAAAAGATGGGGTTTCTTAACAGAATGTTCACAATATAAAAAATAAGGGGAAGCAAAATGGCTTGCTATCGAAGTTAGAATTCAAATCACTTGCTTCATCCTCTGAAAGAAGCAATTCACATAGAACTGATACATGGGTTCAGGTCCCATAATGTCCAATAAGAGTATTTGGAAACATGCTTTGAAGTAGGATGTTACTCTTGTCAGGAAAGAAAGGTAAAGGCAAATTCCAGGGCTCCATGGTTTTGCCTGGCTGGAAGGGGTTTTATCTTACACAGGCATGAAGCTTATGTTATTGCCACCTTACTGTGAAGTTTTCAGTTGAATAAACAAACAATTGGGCTTACAGAAACTGCTTTCTTTGGAATTTTATTTCTGTAGCGCATACGGGTAAGAATTTCTTTTCTTTTTGCTAATAGGACAAACAGAAGAAGGCATATAAGATCACAAAGCCTCTTTGAGGTCCAGTCTTACATTTGGTGCCTCTAGAGGCATGTGGTAGATTGTAATACTGCTTATCAAATATTCCAGTTTCCATTTCTGCAGTGCGCCTTTGTGTGGGATTTTGGGGTTTCTGCAGCAATAACTTAAACTACTGACAGATACAACACAGAAATGCTGTACTAAAATCTTTTAAAAATAAAGTTTAAAAAATAGTTTGTCAATTTGAGTGGTTCCCCTCCAAATTCTCATCTCTGAGTGATCTTCTTACTATTTTCTTTTATAAACTTATTTTTAGAACTGTTTTAGATTTACAGAGTTATTACAAAGAGAGTTCCTATATACCCCACACCCAGTTTCCCCTATTATGAACGTCTTATATTAATCCCTGCTACATATTTACATGCTCTTTCCATCCAGCTAATCTTACATGTGTTGGTAATTAACATATATGCATTTAAGTGCCAGGAATTTTGCTCTTACTAATTTTCTGTTGGTATTCTTCAAAAGTTTTGGAAAGAATATGCAATGGAATTAACACACAGGTTGCCACTTTTTACCTTTTCACAAAAATCATCTGGATCTATATTTTTTTGTTTCCAAGTCAAAAGTACCCTTTGATTTTATATCCCCAGTTCTCTTAATGACCATCCTATATATACTCATCACTGATAATAGCATTCTCTAGACCACTGAAGCTCAAAAAACCCACAATATTTTTTCTCTTCCTGCTTAATAACTATGAACTTTTTCTTTATACTATAGTTCAAATATGTCCCTTTTCTTTTTTATCATTCCCACAGTGACTGCCATAATATTTGAAATGCATTTAATTTTTAAATTATACACAGAGATGGTGTATTAGTCTGCTCAAGCTGCAATAATAAAATACCACAGACTGGGTGCTTAAACAACAGAAATTCATTTCTCACAGTTCAGGAAGCTAAGTTCAAGATCAAGGTATTCATGGGCTCTCTTCCTGGCTTACAGAAGGCTGCCTTTTGGATGTGTCTTCAGAGGCAGAGAAAGTGAGTTCTCCGGTGTCTCTTACTGTTAGGGAACTAATCCTATCATGAGGGTCCCACCCTCATGACCTCATCTAAACCTTACTACCTCCCAAAGGCTCCATCTCCAAATACCATCGCCTTGGGGGGTTAGGGTTTCAACATGTGGATTTTGGAGGGACACGGTTCAGTCCATAGCAGGTGGCAATGCCCAAGCTCAATGCAGGAGAAAGTGCTGCATTAAGGGGAGCTGTGAGACGTCAGGTTAGAAAGATCCGTGATGTGTAAGACTCTGAGCGCCACACGGGAAGTCCCACGGTTTCTGATCAAGGCAGTGTCCTGGTGGGAATTGTTTTAGAAAAGCAAATACGGTGGTTGCATATAAGACGTACTTTACTGGAAGAAATCGCAGGTAGGAAAACCCTCTGCGAGAGTAATGTAACAACCCCTGATGGGAAAATAAGGATCCGCATTATGAAGGCAGAATCTCGAACTCACCACCGCCCGCAAGACTTTCCTCATCCTCCCGTCAGAGGGAATCTCCTCTTTAAAGCCCCATTTTCCTTATGTTTAAGGGTTGCTCACGGAACCCTTACATCGTTCTTGCTTCTGTTACTTTTCTTATCCCGTCTACTCTGTGCATCCTCCCTTGCAGGAAGCAAGGATATAAGCAATAACTGAGATTAAACAGCCATAATGCAAAGGTTACGTCAGCACAGATGCCGAAACAGGAAGAACCGAGACAGACACGATCCCATCAGGACCTCCAGGCGCCGCCTCCTCCCCTCCCCTCCCCTCCCCCTCCCCCTCCCCTCCCCCTCCCCTCCCCTCCCCCCTCCCCTCCCCTCCCCTCCCCCCTCCCCTCCCCTCCCCTCCCCCTCCCAGCGGCCCCTGCGTGGCCGCCGGCCCCGCCCACTCCCAGCGGCCCTTGCGTGGCGGGCGCGCTCCCGGAGGTGTGTGCGGGCGGCCGCTGGTTACCTGCGCTGCGCCATCTCCACATCCTCGGGCCGGTCTTCGCGGCCGCTGGGCTCCGCGTTCGCGCAAGGTTGCGGCTGGGCGGGAGCGATGCTGCCCGGCCCGCTTGGGCCTTGAGGCGGGAGCGGCGAACCGACCCATTAGCTTGCCGACCGCGCCGAGCCCGCAGCCATGTCCGCGGGGTTCTCCTTCGGGAGCAGCACGCTGGGCTCCTCCACCGTGGCCGCCAGCGGGAGCGGCACGGGCGGCGGTTTCTCCTTCGGGACCGCGGCGTCTAGGTAACCGCGAGCGGCCTCCTTCCCGGCGGGGCTGTGGGCGGGCGGCCTGGGGGTCCGGGGCGGGGGGCGCCGGCTTCCACGCGGAGGCCCGGCCGCGGTTTCGCCGCTTCACTGGGCCCATCCCGCCGCCCGGTGAATGTCGGAGGGATGAATGGAGCTAAGGTTGTCGGATCTAAGCTCTTTTTAGAAAAAGAGACTTCATAGGAAATTGTAAGGGGAACAATGACAAGTTTCTCCCCGCTAATTGAGACGCCATTGCAGGATATACGTTTTGGGACATTAATGAATTCGTGGTTATTTTAAACGCGCTTTCAGACCGTTTGTGCCTTATGGGGCCCTATCTGTCCTCTTGTTTTTTTTGTTTCAAATACTTGTTACAGCACTTTTTGGTGGTAGTTTTGAACAGTATGAGCAAATTAGTATATCACAAGTGAGGACATTGTGCTGACTCTCATTGTCTTTTACTTAAATTGTGAAATGTAGACGCCATAGTCATCGTCTTTGTGCAGCCTGCCACCCCACCTCTTCAAGTGATAGCAATTTGGCCAGCAGACGTCCAGAAAGAGGCAATTAAAGTAAAGATCATTTTAATGATGTGAGGTTTGCTCTTTGGAGCTCAAACTTTTGAAGATAAAAATGGAGATCATTAAATCAAATAATGTGCCTAGAATGAGTTACAAGATAGCTCCCGAAGCTGGTAGATCAACAAGGCAAAAAACCCTCCAGTTTTGCCTGTATGGGAGGGGGTAGGGTGGGCAAAGACTACACAGTGAAGTCAGAAATCTGGAGTTTTCCTTAATAGCTCCTATGCTGTCACTCTGTGCACTTGATCAGTAAGGCCTGATCATTTTAATGCTTTACTTGCCGTTTGCTTCACTTCCAGGCTCTTGTCATTCGTGGAACAAATGTTTGTTGAACGCATTCCTAAGTAGTAGGCCCCCCTTTAGGTGGTAAGATAAATAAGTCCTGCTCTCCTGAAGTTTACATGAAAGAGCGTAATACTTAATGATTCCCGCCAGCTTCTCAACCAGTAACCTTCTCCTGTTAGATGAAAACTGCTCCCATCACCTCCTACTTTGATTAGTTATCTGGAATCCCAGTTGCTGTCTCAACTGCTTTTACATCAACTTTTTTTTTTTTTTTTTAACAACGTTGTAGCCAGATATAAAAAAAAAAAAAAATTCCCATTGCCTCCCTTCAATGATTTTCCACTATCCTCGGAATGAAGTAAAAATAAACCTTACCATGGTCTGCAAGGCCCAGGCTGGAACCTCTTCAGACATCCTGAGCCCATCTTCTCATTTCTGTTTGCTCCAATTCAATGATCCAGACCCAACTGTAAAAAAAATAATAATAACATCTACAGGCATACAGATAAGTCACTGAAACAGTTTCAGCGAAAGATACTACCCTTACTCTTTGATATTTTCTATGCACTTTGATATTTTCTTTTTTTTTTTTTGGCCTGATATTTTCTATTCTGTTCCGTTTCCTTTTTTACAAATGCTGGTTGTGAGCTACTAAATTGATTTTTTGCTCATCTCATGGGTCCTGATCTTAGTTTGAAAAACACGACTTGGGCTTTTTCTCAGTTTCTCAGGTGAAGGCCAAACCCCTTCCCACTTTAGGGCAGTTCCCTCTGCCTGGAATTGCCCTTCGACCTCTTGTGCTGAGCCGATGCCTGCTTGTGGGGCTCAGGTGCTTACGTCGGAGGGAAGCCTTTTCTGACCTGTCATTGTAGAGAGGTTTCCACCCCTTACCCTGGACCATAGCACTTAGCACAGTTGGGTCAGTTCGTTACATTTTTTGTTGACTTGTTTGCGCTCCATGATGGTGGAGATCTTTTCATGCTGGTTTTCCAGGAGCCACGGTGGAGCTCAATACGTATTTGTTGAATGCATGAATGATTGATAAATCTCTTTCTCTGGTTGGAGACTTCCTGAGGGCAGGGCCTGAGTCTCATCTACCACTCCGAGTCCCTGTGACAGTGCCTGGCAGGGCTTTTATAAATACTTGTTGAATGATTGAGTAAATGAAGTATTAGCAATAAACTAGAAAAATGTATACATGCTGTAGAGAGGCTTGGGAAATTAATAAAAGGAGAGACGGTCTAACACCTGCCCATTGGACTACTGGTTTGGAGACCTAACATTCTTTCGGTAAATGCACCTAGGTTAGGTTAGCTCCCAAGTCCACGGTAAGGCAGGATTCCATTCCTCATCTGGCAGGGTCTGCTGGCTTCTCTACATCATGTCCTTGTTGAGGAATTGGCAGATAATATTGGTTGAGGCAATAATTGGTTAGGTCTGAGGTAGCTTTTTGTTTTTCTTTAAGTGAATATTTCTACCACAGAAATTTCTCCTTTGCTTCTCTGGGAAAGTAAGATTTTACTTTGATATATTTTCTTTGGTAATGTTTTCAACTTTATGAAGTTGTGAAACACTTCATTGTATCTTTACTTAAATTGTCAAGAAATTTTAAATACTTTAATTGTCTTAAAAATACATACTTTCACTTTGTAGCTTTTGTGTATTTATGGAATAGCAGTAAAAACATGGGATTGCTGACTTGTTTGGGAGGAAGGGAAGCATAATAAACATTTCCTTAATTTGATTCTTCATAATTTGCCAACAAAATGTTTCTTAAAAATACGTTTTGTTCAATAAAGATGTTTAAAAAAAAAATACGTTTTGGTTCAGTTGATTGTTTAAAGATCTGTGCTTTAATTCTGGGTGAGACCTTGCAGCCCTGCTCTGCCAGCCCCCTGTGCTTATACGCAGAGGGGCACGTGCACACGTGCTAATAGGAAAAGACACAATTAGGGTGCACCCTCTCCTTTTTCCTGCGCAGTGTTGGTGACTGATTTCAAGTTCTCCTTCCTTAAAAAGCTCCTCCCTCTCCGTTCCCCTCACAGTGATTAACAGGCATAGAACCTTGTACATAATATGTTTAGTTGAATTTATAAGTGCTCCTTATGATAGCAGTAGCAACAGCATTTATTGAGTGAAGTTAATTTGCCCTTCATAATCTCTAAATCTTTACAAAAAATCTTAAGTGGGTACTGTTATTCCATTTTGCTGATGAGGAAATAGAGGCCCAGAAACGTTATGTCACACAAGTACCAGCACGTTGGAGAGCTGGTACCGGAGCCTGGCCAGAGCACTACTGCCTGCCCCTTCCATTGAAATGCCGCAGGCTGTGAAGCTTTTTTTTAAAACTGGCATGGGGTTCCGCCATGGTGTTTATGTCTATGTGGAAGGCCCGGGAGAGAAGTAATAAAGATACATGTATAGCATGAACGGGATTTCCCATTATGTTATACATGTTGTAATCTCTCTTAACTCTCCTACATAATTTTTGAAGTGTCAAATTGTCAAGATTTTTTGGCTTGTTTTCATAATTTGTTCTACCATTTATAGATAGCAAATTTGAGCCTCTGCAGCTTGCTAAGAACAGTTGAAAAGCTGTAAACTTTGTTCGCATCACTTGTTATTATCAGCTGCTCTTTTTTAAGCTTTCAGAACCTCTGAAGAGGGTTTCTGCTGATCTTACACAGTCTTTGCAGAGGGTAGCTTTGCTTTGCAGCTTCCTCGTACCAGGGTATGTCTGTTCTTGTCCCTCATCCCCACCCCCAGGGGTGGCGATACAGCAACAGAGAGGTGGCGGGGACAGCTTCGAGTGACTCTCCTATTTCTGGGCATGTCTTTATGTTAGCAGTCGGGGAAGAACAAATGAGCTTAGCAGTGTGAATTGTACGTACATAGTTCCGAAGGAAAATGATCATTTGTAGGATTTCCTATGGCTGTTTTAAAATACGCTAGCTTTCAAACGAAAACTGGTGAAAGAATATATGTGATCTTGTTTATGATTCCTTGGCATCTGAAATCCTAATTGCTATAGATTCTGCTTTTCTTGAAGACTGGTGTTGCACTTTTTAAGAATAATTTTGCATGTGGATCTATTTTTATAGAGAACAGAAAAATATTTGAACGTGGTTGGTGGAAGGTGAGTTGTGATTACTTTTGTATCCTGTGGAGATGTGTGAGATGCTTAAATGGAGAAATAATTAACCTCGAAGAGCTAACTTGCGTTTCCCGTAAATAAGTATTGGCTCTAGTAGACTTTATTTTGTGTTTTCTATGAACAAGCAGCCCTTCTGTGGGGCTCAGCTTTGGGACTCTGGGGAGCACGGCGACTCCAGTGACAACATCTGCTCCTTCTGGTGGTTTTGGAACCGGGCTCTTTGGATCTAAACCTGCCACTGGGTTCACTCTAGGAGGAACGAACACAGGTAAGGAGGGTTGTCAGAGTCTCAGGGAGTGGGTGTGGGGTATTCATTCTCTGCAGGTTCTGTCCTGTGTCTCCTCCCTTTACAAGGATCGTCACTGGTGGTAGACCTAAAAAATGGTAAATACTGAGATGAAAAGGCAGACGGATGTGGGATCAAGGGTCAGAGATAGGGCCAGCCATTAGCTGTGACTTACTTCAGTGTAAGGAAGGACAACACACACATACATTTAAGAATTAAAGGAAATAAATCTATTCAAAAATAGTGAATTAAAGTAAGTCAAGTTTGTGTTAGATTATATAATGCAGTGTTTTATCTTGGTGAAGACTGAGTCAAGTTTACAGTTTGGACATTAATTAATTTAGCATATATGGGACAGTCAGCTTCCTATTTTGCTATAACATTATAATTTACGTTCCTAAGAGATGTTTCAGATTTTTTTATTATTAAAACAATTGTTGCACTGGGAAAAGGGCAGGAGGTAAAGGTTTCTGGTGGACGTTTCAATAATAAAACGTTTTTTAAAAAAATACAGGTATTTTGCTATTATAAGCAAAATATATGTTTCACTGGAGCCACCATTTTAAAAGTTTACTTCCTCATTTACCTTTATTCTCTGCCCTCAGAGTCTCTTGGTCTGTGTTACCACCTTTTGCATTGAGCTGCCAGCCTCGACTGCAGCACTTTGCACAGCTACACAGAGACCATGGAAGAACTGCAGGCGTAAACGTGAGACCAGCCAGTGTGCCTCTTGAGACAGTGCCGGTGTTTTGTTTGGACTAGCTTTTTTTCCTCCTTGCCGGATTTTGTTATAGGCAATAGTTGTTTGCATTTTACAACTCTTAATCCCTAATTAATCAAATTATACACAGCCTGTGATATGAGAACCAGTGCTATAGAAGGAACGCTGTATTAGGCAGTGGTTGTGGTGGAAGATACCGTGGTACCCGTTAGTCTCACCAGCAGTGTTACCACTCCCTGAGGGTGATTCCAAGTCTTGCCCTGTGACAGGCCAAAAGAATGCCATCTGCCACTGATGGTTAAAATTTATTTCTCTTTTTGTCCCCAGGAATAGCAACAGCTGTAACTACAGGATTAACTCCGAGTAAGAATTTTTGAGGGAAGATCCCAGATCTGTGGTTTTTCTACTCTTTCCTAATCTCTCACAGAACTGGGCTATAGAAGAAACATATAAGGAACTGAATATAGATCATAGATACTTTTCAAAGAACCTTTCAGTATTTGACTATTTTAAAAAAATCGATGATTATGTAATCCTTTTTTAGTTCAGAAAAAAATTTTAATACAGAATTGTCTTTTTCTGTCAAAATTTATTTCACATTTATATTTTTCAGTCATTTAAGCCCTTTTAGTGAAAAAAGAACCAAACTTTAGGCCAGAAGTCTTGGAATTAAGTGCTGGCTGTACCTCTAAATAATTGTGAGGCCTTAGCTGGTCATATCTGGCAGCTTTTAGTTATCTTTCAAATGAGGGTATTGGAATAAAAAGTTTCTGAATTCCCTTCCAGCTCAAAAATATCGTGGTTCTCTATCGTGATATGCTGCAGGGAATGTGGGTAACCAGGGTGACAGCGCCTTGACCTGGATGCCAGGGAATAATGTGAAAGGATGAGAGGACAGTGAGGAACCTCAATTAAAATTACTTAATTTAATTAAATGTAAACTTAAAATTGAAGTAAATTAAAAATTGGTGAACTTTCTTCACTTAGATGCTACTTACCTGTTACCAACAGAAAGCACGTCTGTCTACCACCAAAGTTTCGTACAGGACTGGTTACAAGGGCAAGCAGTTGGATCCTCTCCTGAGATTTTAGAGCCTATGCGTGTTTTCAAAGCATGTTACTCTGCAGGGACCTCCACTTGTGGCAAGGACGATCCAGAAGCATAGTTTCTGACTTCTTTTCTTTCAGTGCCTTCAGGAGAAGCCAAAGTGCAGGTCATTCATAATTTCTCTGTTTAGTAACTTTGCGTAACTCCTCCTTCCTGGCTGTGGCCGTGAGTCTACACAATGCCTTGATCGTTGAGTATCAGCGGAGTGTGGTGGAGGACCCTGATGAGGTCAGGGGCCGCTGGGTGCCGAGCGATGGGTTCTGGTGTCACCTGATACGCGCGCTGAGAGGCGCGTGAAAGGCACTAGGAAGGCCGAGGAGGAGGAGAACAGGAGTTGTTGATTGGCAGGGCAGGAAGCACTGTTCAGGCAGGAGTGGAGAGTGCAGAGGCCCAGTCATTAAAGGATCCAGGGAAATAGCAAGGGTGCTTTGCTCTTGGAGTTTAGGATTCTGAGGGTAGGCATGGTAGGAAGAGGAGATTGGCGGAGCAGGTTAGGACCACATAGGAAAGGTTTTTGGGTACCAAGCCTTTAGAATCTATTCTGAAGACTAATGTATAGACTTAGTGGGAACCTTAAGTCGGGGGAATCAGCAGCATATTATTTTGTTCTTTTTTAAAGTAACTGAGATAATTCCAAGAGTAGATTAGAGGAGACTGATCGTGGAGGTTATTATAATAGTTCTTGAGAGAGAGATGGCCTCAACTAAGGTTTTTGAGGATGTGTGTAATCCAGGGATATCTCTGAAGTGGAATTGACAGGACTTGTACTGATAGAATACAGGGGAGCGAGGAGACGTCAAGGATGATTATGGTTTCTGGCTTGAGCAACCAAATTGACCGTGGGGGAGTTAGGAAATTTTTTTATAGGGAGATGTTTAGGGGTCCAGAGGGACATCCAGGTAGAGCTAGTCTTTGGAGACTCAGGTAGATGTAGATTTAGACCCATGAACCTAGTTGAGATTCTGAAAGTGGGTAAGATGTTTCAGGAAGTGAGGGAGCAAGAATGGAGCCTTAGGGAGTATCATTTAAGAAGTGAACAGAGATACACAACTAGTATGTGTAAAGCAGATAAGACAGCGAGGACCTACTGTATAGCACAGGGAACTAGATTCAACGTCTTGTAGTAACCTATAATGGAAAAGAACCTGAAAAAGAATATATATGTGTGTGTGTGTGTATATATATATAAAACTGAATCACTTTGCCGTACACCTGAATCACTGTAAATCAGCTATACTTCAATTTATAAAAAGAGGCGAGGACTTCTCTGGTGGCGCAGTGGTTAAGAATCCACCTGCCAATGCAGGGGACACGGGTTTGAGCCCTGGTCCAGGAAGATCCCACATGCCGCGGAGCAACTAAGCCCATGTGCCACAACTACTGAGCCCACGTGCCACAACTACTGAAGCCCGTGCACCTAGAGCCCGTGCTCCACAACAAGAGAAGCCACCGCAATGAGAAGACCACGCACCACAACAAAGAGTAGCCTCCGCTTGCTGCAACTAGAGAAAGCCTGCACACAGCAACGAAGACCCAATGCAGCCAAAAATAAGTAAATAAATTAAAAAAATAAAAAGAGGTGAACCGAGGAGGGAGACGGACAGAGGGGACTGGAGGGCAGTGACAGACGCAGAAGCAGAGCAGGAGGGCTTCAGGCAGCAGAGAAGATGTTTTAAATAGTCCTGGAGAAGAAGGACTCTGCTGCTGAGTATAAAGGAAAGGAGGGGGGAAGCGCCGTGTTAGGTATATCTAGAGGTAGGGCTGAAATTGAATTTCAGTATTACCACATAGATTGGATTTTCGTCTTCAGTATGCACCCTGATTTGGTGAATGATTTTTCTCTCTCATAAGTGTATAAGTACATATACCTTTGTTCCATCTACGAGAAGTAGACTTCCAGGCTCCTGATTGATACCTGTATAATACACATGCAGCTACGGTAAGCTGGGATGTTTTTTTACAGGCCCGCCGGCCACCACGTCTGCGTCCACGGCAGGCTTCAGCTTAGGCTTCAGCAAACCCGCGGCGTCCGCCACACCGTTTGCGCTGCCCATCACGTCTGCCTCGGCTGGCGGTCTCACGCTCTCGTCTGCTCTGACGTCGACTCCTGCAGGTGAGGCGTGTCGGGGGAGGGTGGCATTTTCTGGTTGAGTTCTAATTTCGGTCAGTGAATGTAGGTATCCACCTTTGGTAAAGATAACTTCAGTTTGGGAGAATTTTTATTTCAGTCATTCAGCAGTGTTGACCTACTGAATTACTGGTTTGTGAAGATCAGCCTTGAGCATTAAAGCAGCAGAGGCCCTCTTGGAAGTTGGTCTCTTTACAGAGCAAAGCAGGGGAGCGGGTGAGAGGGCCCATGTGAAACTTGTTGATGTCTACTTTGTTTTCAAGGCGCACTTTGGTGACAGGGAAGGATAAAGAGTTTGCATAAACCTTGCTTGGCTTAGGATTCATCCGGTTTTGAGTGTGGAGTTGGTAGCCTGGGTTGAAAACTCTGTTACTGCCTGGAGTCACTTAGCTGATACCATGCTGGTATTCACCAAACCCCTTATTCCTGTCACTGGTTTTTTACTTTAAAGGTACTATTTCTTTCTGTTCTCAAGTATATATAATGTTAGATTTAGTGAGTGTTTTTTCTCAAGAGCCAAGTTTATCGTGACGTCAGTTTTTAAGGAAGTGTCTTGTGTTTGCTGTGGTGCTCACGCTCTGTGGGGGCTTACGGGCTCACTTCTTATAGCGTCCACAGGATTCACTCTGAGCAGCCTGAGTGGGACGGCAGCTGCAGCCACCACCGCACCCGCAGGCCTCTCTTTAGGGGGAGCCTTGACGGGTTTGGGAGGGCCGCTTTTCCAAAGCGCAAGCACGGCAACATCAGGTAACTGTGATATTTACTCTCCAGAAGAGTAAATATTCGTGTTTAAATTTACTGTCTTTGTTTTGGTCTTTGGAGCAGATCACGTGGTCTCTTGAACCGTTATGTTTTCCTTTTAGTGTAAAAACTGAATTATAAAATAAAGTTGTTCATACATGATTGCCATATTTTAGAAATGCATTTTCTCAACATTGACTGACTAGGTAAGGAGGCAAGAAAGAGCCTGTTTCCGGAGCCAGTAAACTATTCTAGAGAAGTTTGTCTTTTTAATAAACGGCAGTTGGTTAGTCTTGAATCGTTTAGCCTCTAAATTCACTGTGACACAACTTGACCTCATAAGCCTGGTTCTGGGAATGGCTTTCTGTTATAGATCTTAGGAAAGGGTGTTAGAGTGCTTTGAAGTCAGGACATTAAAAACAAGTATTAAATGATTTTATTATAGTCAAATTTTGTAGGTGTCTTCTAATAACCAAATCATTAGATGACTATAACGTACATTTCTTTGCAGGATAAATATTTAAACATCTTTCCCAAAGATTCCCATGGGAGCAAAACATGAAAATAATAGAAACGAGTTAGAGGGCAGTTTTTGTGTCTTGTTATTGAGTTTTTAGGTCTGTTCTGATTTTTCTTAGGCTCTTTGACACAATATTCAATGCTTACTTTATGGTTATGTTAACCTGAAGGTGCCACTGATTTTTTAAAAATTCATAACATTTATTCAGCTGTGTTTTTTCACACGTTGTCAGGATTTAAATCCAGTTTTCATTTATCCCATGCTCTTATCCAGTATATCCTGCAGTTTCCTGTTTTTAAGGTAAATAGCATCTTGTCTAAAAAGAACACAATTGTGTCAGCTTGAGAATGCATGGACTTATATGATTTACCAGTGCAGGATCTTTGAAATTTTGCTACTTGATTCACAGGTACACACTGATGACTTAAGATTACTAGAGTTTAGCTCCAGTTCCTTTTGTCTGTGAAGTAGGATTTAAATAAGTGAAGTTTACTTTTTTTTTTTTTAAGTTTAATGGAAAAAAACTTGAGAATGTGAAATCTTGATATTTGAACTTCAAGTCTTTAATTATCAGTTCTTTAAATTTCATTAGTAGTAGAACTGTTTGCTTTATATTATACTAAAATCTTATGAATTCATGCTAGATTATTATATTTATTTTCCCCCAGCTTTGTTGAGGTATAATTGACAAATAAAATTGTGCGATATTTAAAGTGTACAACATGAAGATTTGACTGTATACATTGTTTCCCCCCCATCAAGTTAATTAACACATCCAGTACTAGATTATTTTAAAAGTATAGAATTCCAAAGCATGATTGGAAGACAAGATGTATTCACCTGAAAATATGCAAACTAAAACTGCTTTGATAGAGAGGGTTTAAAAAAAAGTAAAATCGAGTATCCACAAATATCCATGAACAGATATATTCTGGCAGTTTTAATAAATAAAATCACATTATTCAAACTACATATACCATTGAATCCAAGCAAGATTATCAGTCTTTGTCCAAAGCATGCTCTAGACTTGTATCTTACTATTTGTCTAAATCAAGAATGAAAATAATCTGGGATCCAACTTAAATGTATTTCAGTGCTTTGATCAGTGGGGAAATCATTATAAAGACTGAGGAACTTCATAAGTGGCATCTGGCTTGTTTGTAGGACTTGGACAGAATGCTTTAGGTCTGTCTCTGGGAACTGCAGCAGCTACTTCATCTGCAGGCAACGAAGGCCTTGGAGGGTTAGATTTTAGCAGCTCATCGGATAAAAAGAGTAAGTAATGTTACTCTTAATTTCACGTTCTAACAGTCCTGTTGAGGGAAATTAAATTCCTACGTCTGGAAGATTGTTAGTTAAATATTCAATAGTAAAGGTATTATTTTTAAGTTTGCATTATATTTCACAAATTTTGTGTGTGTTGTGCATTTAAGATTTTATTTTTGTAGACAACTCAGATTTGTATGTGCATATGTTTTAGGTAACTATCTTAATGCGTGTTTTAATATGCATTTTAAAAATCGAGACCATGGTACATGTTTTGTAACCTATTCCTTCTCGTGTAATATATCACAAGTTTTAGTCAGTGTCCGTAATTCTTTACAAATATTTTAATGCTGCTTAATGTCAGTTTTATGAATGGATATGTCATCATGCAGTCAGCCATCATCCTGCGGTTAGTGTTTGTTTCCAGATCTTCGCTCTGGGAAGCATCACTGTATTGGGTATCCTTGTAGAGAGAGGCAACATAGTATGGTAGTTAAGAGTCGGCTCTGGAGCTGGTTTGCTGGCTGCAGAGCCTGGCTTAGCTGTTCACAGGCTCTGTGACCTTAATCAGGCTATCTCGGTGCTTTGTAAAGTAGGGGAAATAACAGTCCCTGCTTCATGGGGTTGGTTCGAGGATTACTGCTGGTAAAACCTTGGGAGAGCCAGGCACACAGAAGATGCTGTATACTTTTATTATAAATTTTGTTCATATTTTGGTTATTTCCTTAGGGCAAATACCTAGAAATTGAATCATTGGCTTATAGGGAGGGACATTTTGGAGTCTCTTGGCATATATTGTGAAATTGCTTTCCAGAAAGGTTTTACCAATTTATTTACTCACCAACCAGTGTGAATATGCCCTTCTTGCTGTGCTCTTGGCATGCCTAATATCCTTTAAAAATTTTTTTCCAACCCAAATTCATTTTGCAGTTTTCTTGTGGTTGTTGGTTCCGTGTGTGTGATCTGCTTGTTTTTTGTTTCACAACACCTATTCTGTTTCTGATGAAAGCATATTCAGCTGGAGCACGTGCATACACACTGCACTGAACCGCTTGAAAGAGCTTAGAATGGCATAATGCATGACGTTGTAAAATATTCAGTGTCCTATATCTGTATAGGGATTTTAAAACTTGGACATGGGTTTTATTGTAGGAGATACTTGTTTTAAAGAGTGAATTACTATCCTAAAAGTTGGTAAAATCCTTTTGATCTTAGAAAATTTGGATTTATTTCTCTTTGAATGAAAAATTTTAAACATAAGGTCCTGTCTCTTGTTTTTACTTAATTTTCTTTGTAGTAACTCCATAATTCAAAAAATAGCCTTAGATGTTTTAGCAGCTTATTTTTTTTTACTCAGGTGGAGCAGCCTGTTCAGGGGGCCTTAAAAAGTGTCAGCGGAAGCTCTCGGGACTTAGACTCCTCGGCAGGGAGAGTTCTCAGGGAAGATAGTTGAAAAAGGAAGATTCTTGCCCTTGAAAGAAATAGATGCAAATCAGCTACCTAACTAACTGTGTTTATGTGTACATAAACATGTCTGTTAACATGCTGTGTTTAGAGTTTGTGACAAGTCGTGACATCACATGCTGTTTATTAAGAGGCATTCTAAGAAATCCTTAACAATTTTTATTTATACCTTAGTTTGTGTTAACTTAAAATTTGTATTTGGAATACATTGATAAATAACCTATTTTTACACGAAGCTTCTTGAATTTTCTAGGTGATAAAACAGGAACAAGACCAGAGTAAGTCTACAATTTGACTTTTAAAATATTTTAATGAAAGAGTTTTACGTATTAAACTATAGGCCAATGGTATGGTTGGAAGTAAATGGAACCTTATAGGTATTTAGAAGAAAAATTCTTTTAAAGTTTTTGTCAAAAATAAAATAATAAGCATAGGCTCTGGAGAGATTATGGAAGGTCAGATCTTTAAGAAAATTTACAACCAATTCTTCCTAGGAAATAGTTGGCTTTTCCCCAAATAATATGGATAAGCACAAATATATGTACGTGTCTTTTTAACTTAGTAAATGTTGAACAACTCATGGAACTTTACTCTCGGAGCACTTTTTATTTATATGTACAAATTAAAAATGTATATATACCATTCATTTTATATATAAATTACTGTCCCAGCACCATTCACTGATGTGGAAGAGGGAGAATAACCTCCATGTACGTCATATATACATTTGAAGATCATTATTTTCTTGCCAATTGTCTTCTCACATAATTTCTATTACATCAAATAAAGCATTTGTAAGTAAATGACAAAGCTCCAGCCTCCCAAACATCTTGTGTGTATTTTAGGGTTGTTACGTAAAGGGGGAAGCGGCAAGAGCCTGCCGTTTGCCCAGGGTTATGTCCCCGAAGTTGTACAGATGTGCGGCTCCCGCCATCACAGCCCAGTTTCATTTATTCCTGTCTTCCTTAAATAGTCATCATTCTTTTAAGCTACTCCTAGGTCTTATTTTGTTGAAGAACAAATTGAAGTTGTAAAATACTGTGAGCAACTCATTGTGAGAAGTTTTATTATTGTTTTATTTAATTTATTTATTTTGTTCTTAAACATTTAGTCCAATGTATCTACGTGTACTTATAATAGATGCCAGTCTCCTTAGAAAAGAAACCTCCATGTCAGATGAATTGTTAGTTATTTTGTAGATCACGAAGTTTATTGTTCTTTATAAAGAACTTCAAAATCATCCAAGAAGACTGTAAATGGGGAATATTTGCTCTGTTTTCTTATATCTTAACACATACTCTTGTAGAACTCAGCTGTCAGCTTTTTTTTTTTTTTTAACATCTTTATTAGAGTATAATTGCTTTACAATGTTGTGTTAGTTTCTGCTGTACAACACAGTGAATCACCTCTAGGTATGGAAGACCCGAAGAGACATTTCTCCAAAGAAGATATACAGAGCCGTCAGCTTTTTATGCTCTCTGATGTTAACGCGCCTGTGGCATCTTTCTTAGGGATAGTAAAGCACTGAAGGACGAGACTCTGCCTGCCGTCATCTGCCAGGACGTGGACAGCCTGCAGTAAGTGTGCGAGGTGTTGTCAGCAGACGAATCAGACTGGAGTGCCGGGAGGTGTTTCGGGGGACCCTCTCCCCCTCCTGAGCGTTCTAACGTGGGGAGCACTGTGGTGCTTTTAGAAATGAGGGAGAAAGCAGAACAATGGAGTTAAAGAAACAAAGGAATTAAAATTCTGTAACTGCCATTCTGTGAACTGTAGGTGAATTTTTAATAGTTGCTTCTTAACACACTTGGACGTAAAACTCTGACCAGCCTACTTTTTTTTCTGTATAAAACCAAAGGTGTATTTTTTTTTAAACTCAGTTTTATTTATTTTTTTAGGAAATTTGTGAAGGAACAAAAACAAGTCCAAGAAGAAATTAGTAGAATGTCTTCAAAAGCGATGCTTAAAGTGCAGGAAGATATTAAAGCTCTGAAGCAGCTTCTGTCGCTGGCTGCCAGTGGGCTGCAGAGGAACACTCTCAGTATTGACAAACTGAAAATAGAAACTGCTCAGGTAAACTGTCATTTTATTGTAGGAGTTTCGTTTATTTTTTTTTCAAGTAGAAATAGGTCTTTTTAAAATTATGAAGTTTCATACAGACATGCTATAAGAAAACCATATAGCGCATATACTTTTAAATTACTATACTAACAGTTACTGGGTTTTATTGAGTGCTTACTATGTATGAGGCAGTATTCTAAGCAATTTAGATATATTAACCTAGTGATTTTTCACAACAGCCCTATGAGGTAGGTACTGTTATTACCTCAAACAAGAAAACAGAGAGCTTTGTTTCTAAGAGCATAGATTCAGACCCGGGTAATCCAACTCTAGAGCTTATGCTCCTGACTGCTTTGTTTCATAAGCGTGCCTACTGCCTACATTGTTATATTATACAAGAGGGAAAAACACATTTTTTTAATCTGTCAGTGGTTAAATATAAATTATATCATGCTTTATAGATATTAAGTTCCAGTGACTTGCTAGTTTTGTTAGGTCTCGGTTAATAAAAATGGTAATGAGGCTGATATCTTCTGTCACTAATGTCTACTTGGCTTCTTGTCCTGGTGGTATAATACATGACGTAAAATATCTTCTTCACATCAGTGGGGAAGAATGATGATAGATGATTTACTTGTTTTATATTTCACAGTTGTACAGTATCCTTGATCTGATCATGGCAATCTAGAAATCTTTCCCTGAAGTTTTCCCTGATCTGTTAATGAACTTTACGTGATATGCGCCTCTTTAATGGGTTTATCAGGGTGCTGTGCTCTTCATAAATTAAGTGATAATATTTTAAGTAAAAATTTGTGAAGTGCTTTGTGTCTTTTTTTATTGAAATGTAATTGACATATAAAGTTATTAGTTTTAGGTGTACAACATAATGATTCAATGTTTGTGTATATTGTGAAACGATGACCACAAGAAGTCTAATTAATACCCATCAGCACAAATAGTTAACAATTTTTTGTTCCTCTTCAGGTGAGAACTTTTAAGATCTACTGTCTTAGCAACTTTCAGATATACAGTGTAGTATTGTTACCTGTTGTCACCATGCTGTAGGTTATATCCCCAAGACTTATTTTGTAACTGGAAGTTTTTACCTGCTTATGTGTCTTTAAGTCAACTATTGGAGAATACTTTGTGACATTTTTAATAAGTGTGTTACCAAAATAGCTAATCTAAACTATGATACTTAAAGAGGATTCAAAGGCTTTATTGTCTGCTTTCAGGTTTCCTGGTCACTTACAAATTCTTTGGTTAAATAAGAATAAAGTATTCCCCCATGTTTCCTTCCCACTTATTCTTCCCTTATCATCAGATATGTATTTCCTAGGAGGAACAGAATGTTACTTAAGCCTTTAGACTGTGGAGAGTGTTTTGACTCTGATTAAACATTATAGGAAATTCTAAATTTCATGTGTGAAGTTTTTATGAAATTATATGCACAAGGTCATTATCAAAGTAATAGAGGAGGCAAACTCAAGGAAAAAAAATGAACACAAGAATGGGAACCATTGTAACTCTCACACTGGGTGATTCCATCCACAAACACTTGTGAGACACTTGTCACATAACCAGACTTGTCTTTCAGAGACAAAAGGAGAACTCCAAAGTACTGAAGTCTCGTGGGGTAAGTGAAATGCCCAAAGACTGAGAAAGAAGAGGGTAGGAGTCGAGAGTTCCCTTAAGGGAAAATGGCTTCTGAGTTGAGTTGAGGAAAGTTTATAGGAGATCTCAAAGGAGTTTGCTCTGTGGTTTCTCTCATTTCAAATACACAGGAATTAGTGCTCTACCCACAGTCTCGTGAATTGCCAATTGAAAACAGAAATATTGACTCCCTTACTGAAGGAGTTATCCATCTTATTAAATCCAAAACCTTTTGTTCAAAGAAAGCCTTTCTGGGAAATAAAAGCAATTCTGAGGTAAGGAGCAGCGTTGAGATTGTGAAGACCAGAACCTTATGGAAGTAAAGTCTTTCACATGCCCTGTCTGGGGGACATCACTTAAGAGTCCACATAAGTCGCGTGGTTAATGTTTTCTGTGGGCAGGGCAGGTGCCACATGGTTCGTTGAAGTTATATTGCTGAATCCACAAATTCAGAGAACCTTTTTGAGCATCTGTTATGTGCAGAGCACTTCCTCTGGCATTTGGGATCAAAACACTTAGAGTATCCTAGGGAGAGTGAGCTAAAGCAGTCACGTAAGTGTTCCAGGGACGAGGTGTGACGGAGTGCAGCGGGCTCAGTGGACGTCCAGCCTCCCTCCGGAGCAGGATGCAGCGGTAGTGGCACGCTCAAGAGTTGAGCCTTGAGAGCTGTGGGGGTGGTTCCTAGGCCGCGAGGAAGGGGCAGGGTGACAGCGGAAGGCGAGGAGGCAGGAAGAGGGCATGTTGGAGGACCTGCAGGCCCTTAAGCGTTACGGGAGCCCTGCCAGTGAGACCCAGGCGCGGCTCAGCGCTGGGCAGTCCAGGCTCTGGGCCCGTGTCCGGAGTCATAGGACGGAAGCCTGCGGTGGAGAGTAACACGGAGGTGGAAGGGACAGTTAGAGACTGTTAGAGACTTCACAGGTGGGCAGTAAAATGAGGGCAGGAAGTTGCTGCAGGGGACATAAAGTTAGGATAAGAGACTTCTTTTTAAATAAGGGAAACTTAAATAGACGTTGAAATAGAGGTTGCGGAAGCAATGAAATGATAGGAATGTGGAGTGTAAGTGGGTTAGACACATTATGAGTCTTGAAAAACCATTGGCTGGAAGATAAGAGTGGCACTGAAGAGGAGTGGAAGGGAGGTTAAGTGTGTGAGGTATAAAAAATTGGGCCCCTAGACTCAGGTCTCAGGTCTTCCAGCTAGCTGCGTGGCCTTGGGCAAATTACTTAATGTCTCTGTAACTTCGTCACCCACTTTATGGAGTTGTTACTGAGGAGTGACCATGATAACAGAAGGAGAGCCTGTAGCACAGGGCTTGGTACACAGTAAGTAAGTACCCAGAATGTTAACTGCTGCTGTCATCAACCTCAGGGTTATTACTACTACCTTGCTTTTTATAAATAGTGTTTTCTATAGTTGTATTATTACAGATTTTAAAATAGTAACACTATCTTTAACTGTGGATGAATTGACTTCACAAATCCTACAGGAATCCATGGTTTCTTAAAATAGACCATAAATTTATTATAAAGTTTGTTAAAAGTGTAGTTTGTCTTGCCTGGAAGGAGGTTTTAGCACCTTGTACAGCGGCTTCATCCATAATAAGTTCTCACAGCATATGAAGCTCCGGGAATGGCATTGTTGAAGTTTCAGTCCAGAGGTAGTTAGTATTTTTAGCCTAACTTTTAATTGGCTTTTTCTTTTTTTTAACCTCTATTATATCAGGAGTTAAAAAACGCTGAAATAGCTTTAAGAACCCAGAAAACACCACCTGGACTCCAACATGAAAATACAGCTCCTGCTGAGTAAGTTAAACAAATGTTTCTCTCTTTAAAAAAGCAGAACAGTAAAAACAGTATACAGGGTAGGGATTTTTAGTTTACTTTGTAGCAAGTCTGGGCACTTTATGTGGATTTTTAAATTTAACTCTCATAATAACTCTGAGAGGGTATATTGTCCCCATTTTATTGAAAGGGAAGTGAAGGCTAAGGTCTGAGCTTTTACCCACTATTATGCAGTTGCACTTCATATTACTTACAGGGTCTATTCTACTTGATTACATTGTGCAGATAGTAGAAACTTACATTTATACCCATAAGGACTTTCAATTAAAAAATACTTTATGATAGTCCCTTCCTTAAACAGGGCATACTAAGTATAGTTTAACTCTTTCACTTATTTCCATAACTTTTATTTGCATACATAATAAATCTTCAGGAAGAAAAATTACAAAGTGTAGATAAGTGAACCTGAAAAACCCGCCTGTACCCAGCTTGTATATTCATGTGGTTTCCATGCATGTGGTATATGTCTTGTCTGTGTTGTGCAAGAGAATAATAGCTAATATTCTCAAATGCTTGCCATATGCCACGCAACGCGCTTGGCACTTCACCTGCTGTATCTGCTTTCCCACAAACCCTCCACAGCTGTCACATTCCAGTCTTAGAGATGAGGAGCCTGAGGCATGAAGAGGAGAATCCTGAGCTTCTGAGTGGTAGGGGTCTGTTTGACTCCTGGCCCCTCACCCTTTTTTTTTTTTTTTTTTAACTTTTTATTATAGTTTCAGATTTACAAAAAAGTTTCAAGAATGAAACAAAGAATTCTCATGTATCTTCCATCCAGATTCCCTGCATGTTAACATTTCTACTGTAGTTTTGTTCCTTGCTCTCCATATGTGTAAATACATTTTCCCCCTGGACAGTTAGAGTTGCTTGCAGACATGATACCCATTAATGCTTGAGTACTTTAGAGTGTGTTTCTTAAACATAAGGATACTCTCTTACATAACCACAGTACAGTGATCCGAATCAGGACTGGACAATGGCAGTGACACTCCTGCCTTACTCAGATTAGCGTGGGATGAGCTCCTTCGCTGGACTTCCGCAGTATTTTATTCTGCTGTCCTGTTCTTCATGCTGCCATCAGAGATAATTTTGAGATGGGTTGAATTGTGTGATTTTCCACTGTGAAAAGCTTTCACAGTTCCCCATTTCTTGTGGAGTCGTGTTCAGACTGCGTTTTGTGCTATTCAAGGTCCCTTTTTATCTTTCTAGCATTCTCGTTAAATTTATCAGAATAGTGATTATAATTACATACTCTTTCTGTAGTACACTGTAGTGTTTTCAGATTATAAATATCAATAGTATTTCAGATTATAAACGTAAGAACTGTAAGTATTCGGCTGTAAAATCTAGTTGACAATTGCACGGTTTTTTTTAACTTTTTCTTTTGAATTTTAGACTTATAGAAAAGTTGGAAAAATGGTAGTACAAAGAATTTTTTTATATCCCTTACCTGCTTCCCTTACTGTTAACATATTACATAATCATAGTATAATTATCAAGAACAGGATTAACACTGGTACTGTATTAACCAAAATACAGAACTTATTTGAATTTTACTGTCTTTTCCACTAATGTACTTTTTCTGTTCTAGGATTCTTTTCACACTGGATTTAGTTGTTGTTTCTCCTTAGTCACTTCCAATCCGTAACATTTATTCAGTCTTTCCTTTTCTTTGATGACCTTGACATTTTTGAAGAGTATTAAGTTATTTTGTAGATTATCCCTTAATTGGTATTTTTTCATGATTGGAGTAAGGCTGTGCATCTATTTTTGATACCTTGATAACTTACAAGTTTGGGTTTTTGTTTCAGTAATATCTGTGTCACTTAAAGATACATTATGTCATCAGACTAATTCAAAGGCCCTACTTAAACAGGGGCATATTTTTGTTGGAATTTTGAATATAAAGGAAACAGTGTTTTAAAACTGTGATCTGACTTGGTAAATGTATATTGTGTAGCTACTTCAGAATCCTGGTTCAGCAGTTTGAGGTGCAGCTCCAGCAGTACAGACAACAGATTGAAGAACTGGAAAACCATCTTGCCACCCAAGCGAACAATTCACATATCACCCCTCAAGGTAACATGCTTTCCGTGGTAATTTTTTTTTTAATAGCACCGTTTTTTCAGTTAGAGAGCTTAAGCTGTTGTTATATAGTCGATATTCTAGATTATTACTAGTAGTTGTCTTAAACTGCCATAAGACAATTTCCTTAAAAGTCCTCGATTAGATCTTTATTTCCTATAAATATAAAATGCTTTGTTATGAATTGTTATGATGTAATGGGCAGATGTCCTAGGGCACCCCACCCACCCACCCCCCGCCCCCCAGATTACTGATGGAGGAATCCTTCTCTCAGTCTGTTCTGCTGTCTTCTCTCATCCATGGAAGTATTGGTGTAGTTTATTCATCCTATACATTAACTGTACCAAAAATTGGACTCAAGTAATAGAAAAATAATATCGATTGTGTCGTATACATATTTGTGTGATAATATGTTTTTCTTTTATAGATTTGTCAATGGCTATGCAGAAAATTTATCAAACATTTGTAGCTTTAGCTGCACAACTTCAGTCTATTCATGAAAATGTGAAGGTAAGTTCTCATTGCCTGTTCATCTATCTGGACATCTACACCCAAGTGAAGTTATTTATTTGTTCATTCACAGGACAAAAGTATCCAATGCTTATTACAGAAATAGCTAAAGTTATATGTAAGTGAAAAAGACTAAAACTAAAATAATCCACATCATGCCCAGACACAACCATGGATAAGATCTTTTAAAAAAAAAAGATCCAAGTGTCCTATGCACTCTGTTATTTTAACTTTTTCATCATTGTGAACCACATTCCACGTTCATACACACACTTCTTCACCATCGTCTTTAGTAGTCAGGCAGGATTTCACTGCATGTGTGTACGTAGTTTGTGTAACCCGTCGTCTTCTGTTGGACATTGGGTTGTTTCCATCTCTTTTAGTTTATTTCTGTAGAAAGTAAACAGTCTTAGTAGCAAAATCATGTCTCACTGCTTTAATTTTATGTGTGTTTTAAATGTTTATTGATCCCTGCATAAAAAAACTTCCTAACAACATTTGTCCCTTCTAAACACAGGAAACACAGGTATTTATTAAAATAATAAAAATAAAATAATTTGTCACTGAATATTTTGAACCTTGTGTAATATGTTCATTTTTAGAAATTATTTGGGTGAAATGTTAATATACATACACTTTTTCCAATCAAGCAAATATAATTAAAGTCTTTCTTGGAATTATGTATAGTCAGAGAAAACCTTTAAAATTCAAAGCATCCAAACCTGAGTCTAAATAAATTCTTAACTGTAATAGAATTTCATGGAGATTACCAATATTTTCATTTTAATTTGATGCATGGTAATAGAATTTTTTTTAAGTTAACCTCTTAAATCATACCATTTTTGAAGTGATAGCACACTTCAAACCTTTTGCTTTAATAGATTTAAAATTTTAAACCAAATCTTTAAAATAATTTAGTTTTAAAGGAGGAATTTTTATTAAATTCTCTTGAAACTTTGTCTATAATAAGTGTTTAGTTTTTTAGAGTGCTAAAGGTGATTCTCTGTTGGCACTTTGAAGTCTGTGTTCTGCAGATGTTTTTTCCCATTAAGTTTTATTATGAAAGTTTTCAAATATACACAAAAGTAGAGCACTATTATAATGAATGCTCAGGTACCCACCACCCAACTTGGGCCATTATCAAGATCCTGCTGACCTTGTTTTATCAGTTCTCCACACATGCTTTTTTCCCCTGGAGTATTTTTTTTTAATTAATACATTTTTATTTTATTAAAAAAATTTTTTTATTGAAGTACAGTTGATTTCCCTGGAGTATTCTAAAGGAGATCTGAGACACATCATTTGTAAATATACATGTTTTTTCAATGGCAGTTTCTTCTCTCTGGTTTGAAAACTGCGTTTTTCAGTAACAGGGCCATAATACAATGAGACAGAGATTGGCACAAAAAGCTCCAGTTCATGTTGGATAAACTTTACCTGAAATTTTGACCTACTCCTTTTTTTAATACACATCCCAAGAACCCAAAGGATGTTCCATGATCAGATTTGACATTTATTTTCAGCTGCGTTTAGTAAACTGTAATTTCTAGACTTGTTCACCTCTTATAAGAGGTTTTTTTTTGTTCCTTTTGTGGTGTTATTAACAACACAGATAACCTGTTGAAACAGGCTCGAGCCACCTGATCAGCCAGGCCTCTACAACATTGACAAAATTAGGCGTAAATTTTATTAATTCTGTAGATCATGGCTGGTGTCAGTTTTTTTTTTTTTTTTTTTTTAAAAACTAAATGTCTTTTTTAAGTTTCTAAAGTAGGTCATTATTTCCCATTATCTGAAGTAGAACTAAAATTTATGGGCTATTGATGTCACACACTGCATGGTATGTGCTTGTAATCGCACAGAAAGAGGGAGAATGCGTTTGGGGGAGATCCGTTCTCGTAAGCTGTGGTTTCTGATGTTGCAGACCCACTTCTGAGTGTATTTCCCCAGTTTCCAGCTCTCGGCAGGCCCACTTGCACACGTTGCAGAGGTGGGAAAGCTTGGAACTGGAGCATGATACGCTGACGTCCACACGGAAGGAGGCGATAGCTTTCAAATGCTGGAAATACCTGTCACAACCCAAAGCCTCATATTTACTAATTTCCGCTAAGAACAGGTTGGAAATATGAAAATCTTACGTCTCTTCAGAAGTAGTATAAACCTGATCTAAACTAAGCTAATGCCTTAAAGTATTTAATAATTCTAAGGTGAAACAGAATCCTTCCTATTAATGGCCTTAATTAAGGCAAATGTTGTATTGGGTAATCCAGCCCACTTTATGAACTTGGTGATTTTTCTTACTTACTCTGAAATTATAAACTCTCTCTTTTCTTTTCCCCCCAGTTTGGTTACATAAGCTCAACATGAGTTATTCTCATTGTAAAATAAACAATGTTGATCAAGTAAGAGCCCTCTTTATACCCTCCAAACTCTCTCTGCTTAGGTGATGTCTTATTTTAGTATGTGTCACCCATGCCTTTTATTATTTATTTATATATACTGATAAAAAAGGTATTTAACAAATATATATTTCGTGGGCTTTTTTTTTTTTTTTTTAAAGCTCTTTGAATCTAAAGGTTATCCAAAGTTTGGCCTTTGGAGGGGAAATTTTCATGAGAAACTGAAATATTTAACATTTAAAATGGGATTTTAGATATTACTTTGCTTGTCTAAAAGCTTAGCTAACTTATTTTAAGGGGGGCCTCCTGAAGCCAGAATATGTTAGGCAGTTGATCGTAAAGACATATGACTAAAATAGGGAAGACAGTATACAAAGGTGTGATAGAACTCTCCGATCCATCGCTCAAATCCTTCTGACTTGAGGGTTAGATTAAGTGTGTAATGTTGGCAATGTTTTTGGTCTGTCTTTGCTAACTTATTTCATGGTTATATTCATCCTTATATTATCCAAGTCGCACAAAACTTGATTAACCTTTTCTCTTTTTCATTCCTGTAGGTGCTCAAAGAACAGTACCTTGGCTACAGGAAAATGTTCTTGGGAGACGCTGTGGATGTGTTTGAAGCCAGGCGAGCAGAAGCCAAGAAGTGGCAGAATGCGCCCAGAGTCACTACTGGACCCACCCCTTTCAGCAACATGCCAAACGCAGCAGCCGTTGCCATGGCTGCAACACTTACACAGCAGCAACAGCCTGCTACAGGTCTGAATGCATTCAAGTTATAGCTTCTTACTGTTAAAATGCAGAGCATTTATGTGCATTTTTATGAGTCTTCCTTTTGTGTTAGCACTGAAGAAATTTCTATGAGTAGCTGTTCCAATACAGTCTAAAAATTGTGATGGACACAATTATAAACATATACCTGATAAAAATGCAGGGTAGTCTTAGCAATAATTATACATCAATTAGATACTGAATATTGTGAATTAATGTTGTTTGCTGTATTGCTATAAATGCCCTTTAGAACATGGTGTTTCACTACTGAATTACATTTAAGAGCAACAGATTCTAAAATTGTGACTGTATTGTATATTGTTTTAAAGTCAGAGGTAAACCAGCCCTAGGTTGCACTTTTCGTACCTGATGCTGACGGGTGGTGTCCTCTCACGTGCAGTGGCTACAGAATGCCCACACTCAGGATGAAGTGTGTCTTTATCGACTGAAGGTGTGTTGAAGATCAGTAGGTTTGTTTGATCAGAGAACAGGCCTTCTTAACCACATTTGGAAGAAGGTACATGCTAGAATTTTTTGTACCTTTTCAAAATGAACAGAACAGTGGCAAGAGCAGGAAAAAATGTTATGCGATGCTTTGGATTATACATGAAGAAGTATGAGCTGGGAGGTTGAGCAGATGAAAACAACTGGTGAGATACTGGAAAGCAGATAATTTTAGTCCTTGGTTTAATTTCACTTCTTATGAGGGAAACATTTTTGTGGTCTAGTTCTGCAGTGTTTAGTTTGGTCTTGTGTCTTTCAGAGATGATTACTTATCTTTTTACTCCTGCAGTCCCTATTTTGTCAGGCTTGAAGTGTGACATAGAAAAATATAGTCTTAATGGATACTGATTTTTTTTTTTACTTGTTCATAAATTTTTGTGTAGTGCTCATTAGTTATTCTATAGCATGTGTGTTTCTGAGAGTTCCTTATAGTCCAGTAGTAAATTATAGTACAAAAAAGTAAAAAACGTACATCTCTAGATTGCGTTCAGGCTGCCTCTACTAGGGATGCGTTCTCTGTGTTTCACTATTTGGCAGTTTAAAAAATTGTTCCTCACATTTGGGGATGACAGAATTGACTTACCATCAGTAAATGGTTGATGATAGATTTATGCCAAACCCTCCGCGCTCCATGGCTGGACCCATGTGAATAGTGGCTGACATAAGGACTGTGTAGTAGTTCTCTAGCTGGCTGGAGTATAGGGTTGCGTTCTCCAGTTGCAGAGGGAAAAGAAGTCACTATGGAATTGGTTCCTATCAGGTCATTATGGGATGGATAGATATCAAATCAACCCCATAATGACGATCATCAGTTCTCGTGATTATTTACCCAGCTAATCAAACTAACTGTAGTACCAGTTTACTTTTTACAGTTAATATTAATCCTAAAATAGATCAGAGAAGCGGGATTTGGTTAAGTGTTCTTTAAACATAAGGGATTTCTATTCTAATCAATAAAACTTGAGAAAAGTCAGTTAACTAAACTGTTATGCTGTAAGGGAATTTAATTATGTTCTTTGGTGTACAGCTAAAATTGAGGCAGAACCACCTGTCGGATTTTTGTTTTATAAACTTTCTTACGTAGGCCGCTTTGAGAGGTTTGTAGGTTTTCACTCTTACGTTTTGGGCTCATGGGCACCTGAAGAAGTATGTTCATCCTGTATGAGCGCCTCCTGTGTGCTAGGCTCCAGGGACGTAAAGGTAAACAGTAGAGATGCGGTCTCTGCTCTCTGTGGTGGTGGAGGGTATGAGCTGAACTGAGAGTCATCATCTTGAAGAGCCTTTTGCTCACGTGCTTTAATTTTTTGTGGACTTTCACCAGGCTTTGGGGAAACTGACCGCCTTGTACACTCCCTGCACTTGTGAAGCCCACATAAGGGCTTTCTAATCAGGTGGCAGGAATTGTAATTTATTAACTTAAACAGTCTTACAGTGTTTTCATTTTGAGTTGTACGGATTTTTGGAACTGAGAAGCTAAACAAGAGCGATCATTTCGTATTGTCTTCTTGTTTCCCACTTGTTTCTCTAAGGGTCTCGCACGCTCCACAGCCCATCCCTTTATGTCTCTCCCCGTCAGGATTAGCTATTTTAGTCCTGTCACCATTAGAGTGAGACGCAGCAGCTCTGTTAGATGCATGCAGCCCATTCAGAAATGCCCCTCTTCATTGCATTGTGCTCTGTACCCAGTGACTTATTCTTCTGTCCTGTGACGGATGAAATCTTTTTAAGTGCCAGTAACAAATTTTAAAGACCATCTAGATGAAGCTGGGTGAGGCTTGTGTGCTGTTTTTATACAGCCCTGTTGGTGTGTGCAAGGTTTGAGTTGTCAGGGGGGTTTTGCTTCTGTTTGCATATGGATTCTTGACTTTTTAATGTAAAAATGCAGACAGCTTCTTAGGCTGATACCTTCTGAAGGTGCTTTCTGTGTAGTCTTTCTTGGAGGTGGAAGTATGGACATAAGTGACTTCTTGATCCTTCTTCAATGCCTTTTAATGAAAAAAATATATATATGATAGAACTTAGGCCTGTGTGATTTATGGTTATTGCTTCTGAAGGCTGAAGAGAACTGATGAAAAACTCTGCAGGCTATTTTGTATGAAATAAGCATCATACATGGATTACGTGATGGCAGATCTGGAGTACACTTGTCCACCAGTGCTTCCGAAGCCTCTTAAAAAGCTTAAGACATTTACTTTAGGCTTTTCGGTATAATTTTAACTTAGGATAGATTGTTTTAAGCTAATGTACTGGGGTTAAGTTTTGCTGTTGTGTTTTGACACTTTTAAAAGTTCTTGATGTTTACATAAAAAGACTTTTCTCATGTGACTTAGCTGCTGTTTTTAAGGAGAGCTGAGACATTTTGTTAGGAATGCCTACTTTCTAGCTTTTAGTGTAGGTTTGGACATTTAAGGTGTAGTGTTAAATAGGAAACTTCTTCATTTTAGTTTCTTGTGGTTTTATGATTTTGTTATATTTAATAACCAAAGGACATTCCCCATTAAATCAGTAAAATTTTTGAAATTGGGGAAGACATTTTTTGTTTTTTAAGAAAAATTATTATTTTAAAAAATATGAGTTAGGAATAACCATGCTAGTGACATTAGGTATTTTGAGTGATCATTGAAAATTATAAAAAAATTTTAGCACTTTAGTCCTTTTCCTGTGAATGCAGTTTTACTTTTAAGAAAGTAGAATTTATTCTGGAAAATATGAATTACAGTGCTAAACTTGATTTTGTTGTGTGTGAATATATTATTCAGTAACTTTTGTAAAATGTTACTCTACATGAAGATTTCACTTTGGGCAATCATTGGGATATGTTACTACTAACTTGGTTTTATTTATGGAACTAAGAGCCTCTCATTGAATGACTAATGACTATTCAGATTTTAAAACAGATTTCTTGAACTGTTTACGTAACATTTGCCTGAAGGATGTAGATTCTGCTTTCTAATAGTGAAACTAATTTATATGGTGGCCAGAGTGTAATATATGCTGATACTTTGGCATGGGAGATATTTATCATGAGTTTTTACTATTAAAAATGTTATACATTTGCCTACTAGTTTTATAAATGATGTTGCCTTCAGAATTTGTGTGAAGGTACAAAACTCAAAATATCATGTACCTGTTGTGCAATGGAAAGTCTTGTCATCGTTAGAGTTCTTGATTACCTGGATCCTGAATATTAATGACTAGAGTTGCTCTTAAAAGCAGACCCGCACACAACACGAAGCATGTTACTTGAGTAACTCTTAGGACTTGTAGGGCTGAGGGCTGTGGTGTGCGTTATGCTCTAGGGTCTTCCACCAGCAGTGCCTCCTGTGAACATGTGACACTTAAGTCTCTCAATGTTAAAGAAACTGGACGTGTGTTTCCTACATATTACTCTCATTAGAAATAAGAGGGTAATATGCTTAGTTTCTTTTTCCTGTAGTAACATTTTACAAAAGAGCTGCTAGGCAGGTATTTTATTCTCAAATTGATCTCAAACTGGATGTAAAAATTTAAATCTTTTTTAATTTATTTTTTAATAGTGGTGTAAGAACTCTGGCTGCTGTCAGTCCGTATTCTTTATTTTCTGGGTAGAAGCTGTTTGGAAAGTCCAGTTTCTGTCCCAGTGTAGCAAAACGTAGTTCCTTAGTTTCTTTTTTCTTCTCTTTCTTTTTTATTTAATGTTTTATAATTTTACACTACCTTTTTGAATATACGAACCTCATTCTTCATCGAACAGCTTGAAGGCTTTGATTTCTTTAAGAAGCCTGAGTATCAGTCTGCGTATCACTTTGGCAGTTCCCTCAGCTTTGAGATGCGCTGATCACTGCGCTTGAGAAAGACAAGGCTGAAGATTGGACTATGAAATATATCAAATAATTTTCATAAATTATTAAATATGAGAGATTTATAGATTTTTGTATTCTGCTTAGTTAAAAAAAAAAAGTAGTTAAAAAAGAGAGGCTAGTAAGTTTGATGCTATTCTTGCCAAACAAACTCAGCCAAAATCTTTAGAGTAACAAATGGGAAAAGGATCACTAATCGTTCTGCATCTGAGTACATTTTCCAAAATGTTGGAAAGAAACTTCTGCATTGAAATCTTGAATGTATTGAATCTGTCAAGGTACACAGCGGTGCCTTTGTAAATGTTCATTCTCTATCTTATTTAATCAGGTGATAAGTGGTGTAATGTAGCAGAGCTTAACAGTAGAACTCAGTTACCACTCTTTGTGAACAAGTTGGAATTGTCATGTTACTGTGTAATTGATTTGCTTTAAGATGAACAATAAATTTAATAAAATAAAACATTGTCTTGTTTTTTATCTATTTATTTATATATCATTTATATTTCCTATAAGAAATCATGCCTAGTTTTTGGTACTTACTCTTATGAAGTAACATGATGGTTTTGCATGTTAGTGTCAGTCTCTTTTGATCAATTGAGACTTGACTCTAACAGTTAAGGAGCTTATTTTAAAACGAAAAAAAGTAAAAACGTTTACTGAATACAGCAACTAGTTTTATCAGAAAACAAGCGGAGAGATCTAAAACCATTCTAGAAGTAAAACTAAAAGAACTATAATTTACAATACATTAAAGATTTCAAATTATTTGGTAGGTTAAACTAACACTCATCTTTCCATGTGGTAAGCCTCTTTTAATTGTCTAGTGTGAACAAGTTAATTTTTTTAAAATTTATTTTTGGATAGGTAAATCAGCTGGGACAGATAAATTAGGCTGGGGAGACATCCTGAAAACTAAGTTTTAGCAAATAGAATTTGTTAAAAGTAATCACTGTTCATTTTAAAAATAATTTCATAAAGTAACTTTAATCTTGAAAGAGTAAGGCAAATTTGTTTTTTTTCCCCCCCCATTTTTTTTTTTTTTTTTTTTTTTTTTTTTTTATACCAGGGCCACAGCCATCTCTGGGAGTTAGTTTTGGAGCGCCATTCGGCTCAGGTATTGGCACTGGCTTGCAGTCAAGTGGCCTAGGTTCTTCAAACCTTGGAGGTACACTTTAACTTTTCTCGTATTGCATTGGACTGTGATACATTTGAATTGCTACCAGCCTGTAAACACTTGAGGATCTGCTCTTTGGGAAGTTAAGGTTCTATCTGGCAAAAAAAGGATTCTCCAAACATAATCAGTGCTTTCTAGTATTAGATTTAGAACTTAAAAAATCATTTCATGTCTGTGAATAGTAAATATAAAAACGTATTAAAAATCAAATGGTAGGGATGTTCGTATTTTCAAAGGAATATGCTGAAATATGAACTTGAAAATTACTTAGTTTTATTAAATTAACTTAAAAAAAATTAGTTGGAGTCCAAACTACTTCTGGACATACATTCTCCTAAGCATCTTCTCTTTCTGCAAATGAACACTTTAAATGGGGAAATAATTGTATTATAAATCGAACAACTTGACTTCTGTCCATTCCTAAGCACTTTTGGCATATTTGCCTTTATGCATATTTGTATACATAGGCAATTAAGTTTATCTCAGTAGATTCATAAGTTAACTCTAACTAGTAAGGTAAGTCTTCTGCAAAAACATGCTAAATACAAATGCATTCCCAATTCTCTGGTGTGGATAATTGAAGGTTGATTGTATTTTGACAGGTGCATTGTCATGTAACGAATAAGATTCCCTTATTTCCATTAAAATATATCCTTATAAGAGGGAAAGCCTATAAGCTGTTATGGTTATGTAATATATTACACTCTAATAGGAATTTATTAGGATTATGGCAGACAGCGTAATTCCTATGATCGATATTCCAGTTTGTCGCCATATTTCATAGAGTTACGAGCAGTAATACTGTCAGGCTCAGTATCTTAGATAAGCTGTTGCAGAGTAGCCGAGGATGAATCGGATTTCATTTTCTGAGCACTTGAAACCAACCTTCCAGCACTTGGCAAAATCCCCTCTTGCAGTCTGTATGATGAAGACATGTGCTTCGTTTAAATTGTGACTGTAGTGTTGTTAGGAGAGAAGCCTCGATGCTCCCCCTCCCGCGTTCTCAGCATTGCGTTGCTGGTCCTGTGGCACGAGCCTGCTTTTCCCGAGTAGCTGTAGAGTGACCGACCCCTGTGTAGTCACGCAGGGTTCCAGTGGTAAACTTCGTAAGTGGGAGTGTCTTCGCAGAAAGCAGAGTAAAATTACTGTGCGGTACTTTGCATTTAAACTGTTGTGCGTGCCTTGCTTATTTACGAATTTAGTCTTTTTTTTTTCCCCCCCGAAATGAAATATCCTTAAGTAGATATGTGTCTTATCTGTTTGACTAAAATCATACTTGGTCACTGAAATTTCTGGTCCGTTTGGGAGAGAAAGTACTAATATGATCTTGTTTTTTATGGCTTTGTTCTTTAAAAATTACGGATGGGTCATAAGCTTAGTCTAAGTAGATCTAAATGTTTTATTTCAGAATTGATCTGGTTCTTCCAAAAGTCTTATGCAAAGGAGTAAAGCAGATCTCCTTAGTAAGGCCGTGGTTCTCAACACTGTTTATTAGACCACTGATAATTTGGGTGTTACTTGTCAGTATCCTTTCACCTGTGTTTTTACCTGCCGTGTGTGTCTCTCTATCACCCCCACTAGGCTTTGGAGCTAGCTCTGGTTTTGGATGCAGCACCACAGGGGCCTCCACATTTGGATTTGGAACAACAAATAAACCCTCAGGAAGTCTTAGTGCAGGTTTGTGTGTTTTGGCCTGAACTTCAGGCAGATTCAAAGGTGCACATTATTTAATTTTAAAAGTATAAGTGTTGTCATTTGCGGTATCCAAAAAAGATCCCTGATTCCGTTTCTACCCACTGGATGAAGCCTGCAAGCCTACTAATCATATATAGCTTTCTCTCTCTCATATGCTGAAGGTCAGGTTTGTAGAACGTTTCTAACAACTTAAGTTTGATATAATAAATAATTACATCCTCTTTTTAACTAAGTAGAGATTATTTTGAACCCAAAGGCTAGTTTTATGTTTAAACAGTTTTCTTCATTATTACAAAAATGAACCCATTGCGAAAGTTTTATCATTATTCATTCAGGAGAATAGTTTCTCTTCTGAAGAGGTGTTCTTTAGTTATAAGCCCCCCTGATTTTAAGAATACCAGTCTTACAAATGATGATTAACTGGATTCTTTGTTCATTTTTGACATAGGTATAGTCTCTTGACGCTTCTAGTAGAAACTTCCAAATTCCATCTACTTTTGCATTTGTTTCTATATTTGTAAATAATGACTTGTTTTAATGTGCAATTCTTAGGGATAAATAGCATGCCTAAAATAGTAATACTGATTAAAGTTTTTAATTGCGGGAATTTGAAGGAAATTCCATTTAAAATTAAGTGGTGTTTAAAATCAGTAGTTCCTAGGGAGTAAGATAATAGAATTCAGTGGTATCAGGATTATAATATGCATATATTAACATTAGTTAGCTAGGCAGTAATAGTATTTGATCTTAATTATTTGAGGGCTCTTATAAAATCAAAACAATTGGTACTACTCTTCTGTGTATTCATTGTCCTGAAAATTGTGGGTTAAGGCTTTCTTGGAGGACTTAGAATTGCAAGGGTGGGTCCAAAGGCTGTGAAAGTCTCTTCTTTACATTTTGATAAAATGTTTCCGGAGGGCTGAGGAGGAGGGTACCTTGGCATATTTAATTAACACGAAAGTGGCTGCCAACTTGGAAGTTTTCTGTCGATTTCAGTTACTTGTGTAAGGTTTCTCTCTTGGTCTGGATCACTAAACTTCTGTCCGTAATGGTGCCACTTAGTTGTCAGCTAAATTATTTTCCTGAAAAATTCCATGTTAGAAATTCAGGGCCCTAAGATATTTGCTATTTGTATAGGTTATATATTCTTTCAGCTAGACGCTTACCTCTCGTCCCCATTTTTTATGTTTGTTTTTGTGATTTAACTTCTGATATGAATATTTTCTTCCCTAAACATAAGGCTTTGGCAGCTCAAGTACATCTGGGTTTAACTTCAGCAACCCTGGCATCACGGCATCAGCTGGTTTGACATTTGGGGTGTCCAATCCTGCCTCTGCAGGTTTTGGAACAGGAGGACAACTCCTTCAGTTGAAGAAACCTCCAGCTGGAAACAAGAGAGGAAAAAGATAAACATATGGGTTGATGTGTTGAGAGAATCCATAGCAGCATCGTTCATTCTCTGAGTCTATTTTTCTAAAGTTGATGCAGTAACTAAATTGCATCCCAGGAGATTTACGAAGTTTTGATAGTTTTTCCTTACTTCTGAAATTTGAACTCTGTTCTTGTTTGCCATGCTAAACAACTTTTCTCTTGTGTATTTGAAACCTAGTTGTGTATTTTTCATTATTTTGATTCTCAGTGTAAGAAATATTACATCGCTGATTGGTAAATCCTACTACTATTTAACCTAGTGTTTTAGCAATGTTTTTGTTGATAAGGTTTACATTACGTGAATACATGCACATTTGTTTCTTATATAGGTGGTATGAACTCTAGGGCCTGTACCAGAATCACTTTGTTCCTTGATAAAAGGCCTTTTGAACTACACTGCAGGGCATCTTGTGAATATGTATGTAAAATATATACAGGATAATACACACAACTGTGTGTGCATATAGAATATATATTTACAGACCTACAACTTTTGCCTCAGACTGTTCCCCTTTTCTAAGGGTATTCCATTTTTCACCTTTTATGCTTCAAATCCTCAGTGCTTGTAGAACAAGGAGCTGAAGGTACCAAGTCATCGTAGGTATTTGCTTAAAGACTTAGTGAAATGGTTACTGGTGTAAATATTGACCAACTCAACTTCATTGCCCCCAGTCTTGCCCGTTTTTGTTTCCATGTTAATCTTAGCAGCTACTCCAGATGAGGGCTGCTGAGACTCATCAAACCGATTTCAACAACTTTATTATCCTATGTATCCTCATATCTGAGATGAACCTTCAAGAGCATATTTGAACTCCAGACTGGTGTTCTGGGGGCAAAGAGCTATTAAGCCAAATTGAGTCTATGCAGGTGAAGGATGACTATTATTTCAGTGGAAACTTTTCTCGCTGTTCCAATAGAGAGTTCTTTCTTACAGGGCTATTGATGTTGACACCAAATGGAGTCGCTTATCAGCCTCTTCTATGTCTTAAGTAAGTGCTTAATTTGGAATAAAGAAACAGTATATTTTAAGAAAAAAAGTATTCTTTGTAGCAACAGTAAACTATCCCCCGTTTTAACAGTGAACAGAGAGCTCCAGGTAATAAGATATATAGACATGTCAGGTTGCATCTGTGTGTCATTTGTAGTAGTATTAGTGACAGAGAGTGGGTGAAAAAGAGAGCCCTTGGAAAGAGAACTGCCTTAGCCATGATTTCAGACAGAAACCGTTAGGTAGACCTATTTTATCTTTCAAGTGCAGTTTTCAGGTGGGATGTGAACGTGGAATTTCATTGAAAATAGTTTAATTTTTTTATATAGAAGGTTTTGTACATAATGTGCATCAAGTGAATATTTTCAGAATCATTTTCACCAAGGCACCTTTTTTTCTAAAATAGGTATTACATATATATATACACACACACACACACACACACATATATTTTAGTATAACGTTAGTTGGGTTTGATTATAAAAGTGTTGTCAATCTGTTTTATTTATCTGCACATAGCGATGATTGGCTTTTGGAATTGAAATTTTTGCGCCTTGATGCATTAAAATAAGGAAAATGCTTTGTTTCTGAGCATGAACGTTGTTTTTCTTTTTGCATACTTCCCTAATACTGCGGTCCCCAGATCCAGGTTTTGGGGCAGGGTAGGAAAACCTGTGGTTTTGTGTTTTGAATTACTGTCAGAATTAAATACACAATTACAACAAACTTTTTTTAAAAAGGACATTGCATTGTGCTGCAAAAATCTGGATATTTATATTTCTTGTGTTTTTTTCTTTATATATTTTACATTTTAATATGTTGACCATCGGGAATTTGTAACAGATCAATTTGTGACAGGAGTTTAAATGTGTCAATCACTGTGTCCATTGTCTCCACTTTGTCCAGAGCCTGTCATTATGTAAACAATAAAATTTACTGTGTCAGTTGCTTTGAATCTTTATAGGTGTCAGTAGTTGTTATTCATATGTAATTTTCTTATTATTCCTCTTCTACTCTCTGGTTGGTTTTTAGTGTTTCATTTTCACTGGTTTATGCATCTTGCTTTTTTGAAAAAAACAAAAGGCTGAACACAAGACAGCAAGTTCTTTGTCACTTGCTTTTGTCTTCTCAAAATTACAAAAACGTTTTAAATTATACACAAAGATATTGAGTAAAAAGTGAAAGTTGCCTTCAGCTCCTGGGCCCCAATCCCACTTTCTTCCCCAGTGTCCGCTCTTCGTGGTTTGGTGTGTATCCTTTCAGATCCTTTTTAAAAATGCCTTTTCAGCATGTGTACAAATGTTCATTCTTTTTCTCTCTCTCATTTTCTCACATTTATTGTCTCTTAGATTCTTTTTCTTTTTTTTTAAACAAATGGGCTAACAGTCTGTGTGTTCTGTGACTTGCTTTTTTTCCCCTTCAGTGGCGTATCATGGACGTCTCTGCGTGTCAGTCTGTGGAGATTGACTTTTTGCTTACTGTCCTGTGGCATGGACGCCCGGTGATTTGTTCCAAATGTTCCCTTTTCTTTCCAGTATTTCGCTTTCACAGAAAGAGCTGCAGTGAATATCCTTGAACATGACTCTTGGTGCTTACGTTTAATGTTTCTCTGGGATCGATTCTAGAAGAGGAATTGCTGAAGAGGCATACAAACTGTATGTTTTAATGTCAGACTGCCTTCCAAAAATGCTATATAAACACACACTCCTGTGGTATGTGTGAGTACCCACTTCCTGTCTGCAGCCCTAGATAGTATCAGTCCTTAAAACAAGTACATGTGAGGTTGAACTTTTTAGCATGAATGTTAGCCATTTACATATTAACGTAGTTGCATGGTGATGTCCTGTGTCCGTTTTTACACCAGATCATTCAGGAGTTTCTCCTTATGATCTCTGTAGACAATGTGTGCTAGTATTTTTCTTATGAGGCAGCTTGGACTTCTGGAGTCAGCTGGTCCCAGACCCCTGCCTTGAACCTGTGTGGTCTTGGGCAAGTTTCTTTTCTACACCCCAGCTTCAGCACCTGCCAAGTGAGGACAGTAAAGGCGGGTGGTTGTGTGAAGGTGAAGTCTACGTGAGGCACTTGGGTGCAGGACCTCTGACGCTGCAGAGGCATTTACCGTTCCCGCTCCGGTTCCCCAGCTGCTCACTATAGCTGGTTGCTTTATTTCGGCTCCTGACGGGGAAGCTGCCCTATCTTCTTTTTCTGTGTTTTGTTCTGTTTTTGTGTTGGGTGGCTATTCTACGACCCTTATACTCTTCAGGATGTACCTATTTTGTCAAGTTCGATTTTTCTTAGGAAAAATCCTATTGGGATTTTTGATTAGGTTTATACAAATAAAATATATATCTGGGGAGAATTTCACATCTTCATATGTACAGCATGGTATATGCATTTATTAGGCCTTTTATTTCAGCAAGGTTTTACAGTGCCTGTTAGATCCCTGGCGGTTTTCCCTATCAGCATCTTAATTTTATTCCTCAGTGAGGATTTTTATCCTGCAGTTAGTACAAATGCAGATTAACTGTTCTTTTGTGATAACATAGTAAGCCCAAATTAATGTCCTACTAATCTCAAATAGAGACTTGTTTTTCACAACGAGGGAAGCTGAATAGTGCCTTTAGAAGTTTTGCAGTGGGACACTTCCGTGTGCGACATATTTGGGTTGCAACGGTCTATCGCGAGACAGGCAGCATCCCCTTCCTCTGTGCCTTGCCCCCGCCTCTCTCTGTGGGTAAGTCTGGCTGCACTGTGCCTTCGGGAGCATGCCACACGGCGTCGCTCAGGGGGCACGACCCTGGGGCTCGCTAACGTGGGCCCAGGGGTCTCATCTGAATCTCAACTCACGGTCGTGTCTCATTTGTTGCGTGCAGTCTTTTCCGCGCAGCACACTCAGAACTCTATATACTTGACCTTGTCCAGTCTCAGTATTATCCTAGAAAGCAGAAATCTCCCGTGTCTAGATGAAGGAACTGAGGTTTAGGGTAAGCAGTTGCCCCAAGGTCACACAGCTGTTAAGTCCTGGAGCTGGGGATTTTCTGTGAAACAGGAATAGCAGGCTGACCTTCATGCCCATCCTCTAAAAGGCACTGAAGGTAATGTGCTTACATGATCTATATGGGGAAATTGCACACATAACAATAGACTGGATCCCTGCAGGTAAGGGAAGTACCAAGGGCCTTGGGGCCTGAGGGAGAATAGTCACCTTCTAGGGTGTAAGGAGTGTTAGGAAGACATCCCAGCTCCTGGCATGCAGGGTGGTCTGTCCACCTCGGACAGCATAAGGGGACAGTTTTGGCTGTTTGAATCTTGTAAGAAGTTTAACAAGAAAGCCTTTCCAGGAAGGCTCGCCTGACCCCTGTAACTGAAACAAGCACCACGAACTCAGACCGAGTGCGGCTGGATCCTTTTCCTGCCATGCGGAGATGCACCTCAGTGGCCCAAGAAAACCATGGAAACGGGCCAGAAGCTGCAGGGGCTGAGAGACAGCTGCAGATGGAGGAAAGGGTAGGGATCACCAGAAAGACTGGTCTTGGCCCAGAATGTGTTTGCCCTTCTCACTCCTTCATTCAGTGCCCATTTTTCTCTTCTTCTTAATCTGTCAATTCAAACAAACAAACAACCTACCAGGTCACAAAAGGTTGCAGTGCTGAGGGCAGGCTGTAGATTTAAGTTGCAGAGAACTTGGTTTTGTCATCCTCACCCCTCTGAGTCCCCTGGTAGCAGGTCAGTTTACTTCAGTAAATACTTAGATTTGCCGTGTGTGAGTCGCTGATGGGAGCTTAGAGGGTACAGATATAACTTGTTTCCCTCAGTCCTGTGAGGTGGATACTATTATTCCTTTTTTACAAACGAGAAAACAGGCACAGAAGTTAAGTAACTTAATGGTCACTCAACTAGTAAGTGGATGGGCCAGAGTTCAAACCCAGGCAGTTTTCTCAGAGTCTAGACTTTTATGCAAATAAGTATAATGTAGGGTGGGCTCTCTTATTAAGTTATGGGATAAAGATACAAAGAAAATTCCTGAGAGCACAGAATAGAGATTCTTCAGGCTTGGGGGAGTCAGAAATTTATTGTACTAGAAAGTGGCTTTGAGCGATGAGTATGAGTATGATTTATTTTTATAAAGTATTTACAATTTGAAATTAAACATTTAATTAAAAGTAATCATAAGTGTGAACAGCATAAAGGGATAAAATTAAAAGTAACCAATACCCCACTCTCCAGAGGAAGTTCCTAAGTTTCTTTTCATCTTGATTCTTGTTTTTCTTCATTCTTTTTAACAGCTGCATAGCATATGTCTGTATCTTGTTTAACTAGTTCCTTTGGTGAACACTTAGATGGTTTCTATTTTTTTTTGGCTATTAGAAATGATTCTACTAGGATAGGTGAAAATAGTATCCAATTTTATTGACATTTCTTTATGTGAGTTTGAACATTTTCATGTGAATATTGGCCATCTTAATTATTTGTAAGAGCTCTTTGGATGCAATCACTTTCTGTAGAAATGTTTGGAAAAATTAACAATTTTAAATCTTGAGTCTTGGATCCATGTGACTGTTTTTTAAAAAATTACATCACCCCATTTCATGTTGTTTTTAAACATTCTTAATATTTAAATTACTTGTCTTACGTATGGCAAATGTTTCACAGTTAATCTTTTCACGTCTGTTTATGGTTACTTGTTTTTGTTGTGTAGAAATTTTAATTTTCTTATGTTGCCAACATTTATTAGTCTTTTTGAAATGACTTCTGGGAATGAGTGAAAACTTGGGAGGAAAAAAGAGAATAAGACATGTTAAGTTATACAGTTTATAAAGTCATATTAATATTTCATTGACACATGATAACTGTATGAAGATGCCTTTACAAGATTCAGCTGGGTGGCTGGGGTCAGATTGTAATGGGCGTGTCTGGACCGAAAGGAGGCTTCACACCGCGAGGGAGTTTTTGAGCCCTGCAGTGACATTAAGGTTAATAATGTTAACCTTAATGATGGTACGGTAATTTCTCTTTTACAGATGAGGGAAGAAGCTAAGTAATTTGCCCGAAGTTATGCAGGTACGAAGTGATGTTGCCAAGACTCAAACCCCAATATCATAGGTGTCATTCTAGTGAAATCCTCTTGCAACAGGTGATCATACGGAGAGCACTTTCCGCCCAGTGTCGGATGTAATTAAAATCACTCACATATGAGTAAAATAAAATGTCATTGACAGTCATCCCTATTTTTGATGATATGTAGATATTTGAAGATATATTTTGTATATTTTTGTGTATCAATATTTTGCCCCTCTATTTGACTTCGTATCATTAGTCCAGGGAATTTATTAGCCTTGAAAATAGCAGGATTTGTCTTCATTTTTTAATTCTTATTTTTTATCAGAATCACATAACAAAGTTTAAAGAGTCAGATGTCCCTCTCAGGTTCATTACAGAAGCAGCACTCTCCCCTTCCTCTCCGTTTTGAAGGGGCTGTTTTGACCTTGTTAAGCTTTCGGTCAACTCTTTCCAGTCCCACCTCCACTGCTATTTGCAGAAATACAGAGGCTTCCCCACTGCAAGCTTCACATTTAGCTTTCTTGATTTTGCTGAGTCAGTTATTCCCATTCCAGTTTCTAAAATGTCATTGCCTCTTTTCCTATTTTCATTGTCTCTGTGGTTTTAGGCCACTTTTAAAACTTTAATCTTTTTATGGTGGTAATTTTATTGGAAATTCATTTAGTTTAAAATTTCAGTTTTCTTTTCTGGAAGTTGGTCCTTTAAAAAGTATGCCTGGGTCACTTTTTGGTAATCTCTTATTCCTTATTTATACTTTCTTTTCTGTACGTATTATTCAACATACTTATTTTATATTTGTCATTGATAAGTGCAGTACCTAAAGTCAATAGGGTCTGATTTTGTTATTTGTTTTTCTCTGCTGTCTTTTGTTCCATGTGACTTGTCTTTCTCCTTGTGTTTCGTAATTTTTATTTGTGAGCTCGTCTTTGATAGGAATTTATCAATTCTTTGAGGCCCAAGATGTGCTCCTCCAGACAGGAACTTCTGTCAGGCCCCTGAGGGCATGGTCAGCCCGGGTCCACTTTAATGTAACATCTCACTCTGAGGATTTTTTGGACCATGTATGAAGTGTGACTTGAAACCATAGTCCCTGCTGAGAGTCAGCTCTAAGTAGCAAATTCTCAGAGCAGAATTTTCTTTCACTTCAGAGAGCCAAGGCTACAAGAGGCAAGTTTTCTTTGTCAGATACTTTATCTACATATCTGTCTATCTGCCTATCCTTTCTATCTATCTATCATCTGTCTATCTATCTATCTATCTCCCTATCTATCTATGGTAGTGCTAAGAAAGGGGTTGGCAGACTATATAGCCTGTGGGTGAAAACCAGGCCACTTCCTGTTTTTATAAAGAAGGCTTTACTAGGGCACAGCCGTGCCCACTTGTTTACTGACCATCTGTGACCGCTTCTGCTCATCCACAGCAGAGGTAAGTAGTTGGGACAGCGACCGCACGGCCCGTGAAGCCTGAGCTCATCACTGTCTCTGGCCCGCTGGAGAGAATGTCTGCGGACTCCTAGTGTAGACCCTTGACAGCCCTGTTCTGTAGGGGTTCTTTGATCTCCTTGCCTCACATGGCTTACATCACTTAGGGTGTGGTCAAGCTGCTTTATTAGAGGACTCAGGGTACAGTGGCTTAAAGAAGATGGTTTCTTTCTCTTTCACACTGTGGTGCAGGGAGCTGTCTGGGGGTGACCTGGCTGCTCGGGGGCCCAGCCTCCCGACAGTGTGGTTCTGCCCCGTCTGCGTGGTGGGATGGATTTGCACTCAAGCTCCTGGAGGAAGGAAAGGGTGGAGAGGAGAGGGACCCTTTTCCTCTGCAGAGTGTGATCCAGCAGTTGCATATGTCACTTCTGCTCATGTCAACTGGCCAGAGCCTCCTCGCAGAGCTGCAGGTGAGGCTGGGCATGTCTTTTGGTGCGTGGTCTCACACTCCCCTAAGACTCCTGTTGGTAGAGAAGAGGGAAGAAGGGTTCCTGGGCCTCGGCTTGACTCTTGAACAGCTGCTAAGACTTGGGATCAGGGGCCACTACCAGTCTCAGGGCCCCCCTTCCTCAAGCTTTGACTTCATTTCTGGCTTCTAAGAATTTACCTTACTTTCGTGCTAACTCAGCTGTGAGTTTAAAAGGCATGTTTAAAAATTATATCCATCACTTTCAGCTGTTTTGTAGCTGTTTTGTATTTTTGGAGATCTAATCCAAATAGAGTTTTAAGTAGAGGGCCTTGACTTAATTTTTATAGGCCTACCTTCTGTTGAATCTCTCTTATTCCTGATTGGGTGTCAGCGGACCTAGACTGCATCTGAGCTCAGCGGTGATTCTAGGCTCCTTCGTCCACGATCTAGTCCATGTTATCCTCTCTTCAGAGTAGCTTCCCATCTCGGCTCTGACTTTTTTCACTCTGTTTCTGGGGTTGCTCTTTAGTTTTGCCTTCTGTAACTTTACGTTCAGAGGTTACAAGCTAGAGGTCTTGATCTTTCTAGTCCACAGAATGGTTGCTGATTTTTAAAAATCAGATTTTACATACAATTCTAAATCTCTTCTGAGAACTCAGTGGAAGGATCTGGCAGCAGGGCCTCAGCCTTCCTGCTGAGGGCGCTGCCCCTTCAGCTGTCACTCACCCTCCAGTTAGCCCCACTCCCCACCCCTCTCTATCGCCCCCTGCACTCACATCACTCTACTTACTGAATCATCTGTTTCCCACTGGCTTTGTCCACCCCTTCCTCCTGCTTTCATTACCACGGGAGTTCTCTCCACACACTCCCCCCGCTGGTGCCATGACTTGTGTAGGAGGGTGGGGGAGGTATTTTCTCCATTTCACAATAGGGAAAACCAACTCGCACAGGGCAGGTGTCACGCACAGGCGTTAAAGTTCCGATGGTCAGTCTGTTCACAAATAAGCCTTAGGAAGGAAAATGTACTCACGTGTAGTAAATTCCTCAGTGCTGGGAAAGCATTTGATGTCACTCACTCTGAATGCGGTGAATCTGAAACTGGAGCTCTGCAGAGCAGGGCAGCTGGCAGCAGGGGCAGGAGGGGTGGTTTCCTTCCTATCCCAGGGCGAGTTATAAATGCTGCACAGGTATTCAGCGCACAGTGTATGTTTCCTAACCTGTTACGTCATGACAGCCTTCTGTAATGAGACGTTTTTTGTGTTTTACTCTTGTGTAAGTATGTTAATAAGAAGGAATGATTCTTTCCAGTCATTGTTTACATCTTCTGTATTAGCTGCACAGAAGATTGGTCTAAAGAGCAAGGTTCTTTTAAATAATTTAGCCCCACACAGTCCCGTGCTGAGTATTTATTCCTCCTGGTCTCAAAAAGAATTGCTTCTGTTCCAAAATACTATGTTTTATTTACAGTTGGTTTAGAACGAGTGATTCTTCACTTTTTAAATCCCATGTTTGCAGATAATAACATATTTTTGAACACCTATTATAAGCCAAGCAGGCTTTAATCTGTGCTGTCCGAAGTGGTAGCCACTAGCCGTATGTGGCCACTGAGCACATGAACTAGGGCCAGTGGGACTGGAGACCTGAATTTTCAAATTCATTTGAATCCATTTAAAATTTTAAAACTGATGTTCAGTTCAAATACTGGGCAACATTTAAGTGTGTCTGGAACAACTTGGGTACATGAGTCTACTTTTTCAATTGTAAATTTTACAAAACCTAAATGCAAACCAAGTAGTTCTAAGGTACATTTAGAATCCAGATTGAGAAGCATTTGCATATAAAATTCACACTGGATTTCAAAGACTTAGTGTGAAAAAAATGTAAAATACTCCATTAATATTTGTATATTGATTTCATGTCGAAAAGATAATATATTGAGTTAAATAAAACATGATTAAAGTTAATTTCATGTATGTCTTTTACTTGTTTTAATGTGGCTAGTAGAAAATTTAAAATTACGTATGTGACTTTATATTTTTTGGACAGTGCTGGTTTAGATGATACTAACCATGGTCCTGGGACCATATATGGCTTATTATACACCAAAAAGAGAAATAAATTGCAGATTTTAAATTTGCTTCTTTTTAAAAAAATCTCAAGGTCAATCGTTGTAACAGCCTCCTGCCTGGTATCCCTGCTTTCATTGTCTCTGCCCTCGTCCACCAGCAGAATTCCTAGTTACCTTCTCAAAATGCAAATAGGATTAAGGAAAGCCAGGCTCTCTGGCACTCTTTGTTCCAAACTCTCTAGCATAAAATGCAAGCCCCTCACAGCCTGGTCCTTACTTTCACCCACCCCTTGGGACACCGTCACACCAAGCCCCCCCCTAGAACTGCACATCCCTTCCACCCCTCTGCTTGTGCATGAGCCGTTTCTTTGGAGTAAATGCTGACCTTTCAGTGCCATCCTGCCTCATCCTTCCCAGCTCCTCCTGCAAAGTGAATACACAGCTTTGCACTCTGCTTAGACTTTGGGCCTGAGAGGGCAGGCTTCCCACGTCATGGTTTTGTTACTTGATGGTCTATTTGTCGCCCACGTTAGATTGAGTAATCCCAGAAGAGGAGCCCTGTCTTGTGTTTGCTTTGGTTTGGTTTTGTATCCTCAATACTTATCATCTAATTGGACTCCAGAAATACCTCTGAATTAAGTGATTAGTGCAGTGCAGTGGGAAAAGGTTAGTTAGTGACCCATTGCCGACCTATCTCTGTCTAGATGTTGGAACCATGATGCTGGAGTAGAATCTCTCCTCCACCACTTAGTAGGTGTATGACCTTGGCCAAGTTTAACATCTTTGTGCCTCTTTAGTAAAATAGAGTGACCGATACCTGTGTTCCAGGTTGATTGTGCAAATTGAAATGAGTTAACTTATGTAAGGTGTAAGCTAAGCATGTAGTAAATATTAACTACATTTCTCCTAATACAGTCTAAACTATTTTTCTTTTTCTCTCAGGCAACAAATCACGGGTTTTAACTGGATTTCGAAAACCCAGTGTTACAGAAACCAATGAACTAGGAAGAAAAATCCAGTTCTGAGCAGGCATTGAATCAGCAAATATCTACTTTGCAAGGAACTTCTGATTATCATTTTGGGAATCTCATTTAAGAACAGAACTACATGTCGTAGAGTGTTTGGTCAAGATTTTTAGAATTCAGGAAAGAAAACTTGCCCCTGTTGTTTAAGGACAATGTAATGGAATATATACAAGATCCTGGGAATGTTTAAAGCAATTGCAAGCGGCCCACTAATCCAGTGTATGGAAGGAGTAGTGGAAAATTCATAGATGGAACAGGCAAAGTTGATACAAGAGACAACTGGCCAAGTAGAGTGAATTAAATGTTTGTAACTTTATGCAACTCATTCTTTTTTAAAAAATGAACTTCACTGAGATATAATTCACATACCATACGTTGAATGAAGGGTGCGTTTCAGTGGTTTTTTAGTGTATTCACAAAGTTGTGCAATATCACAATCTAATACTAGAACATTTTTGCCACCCCCAAAAGAAACCCCATACACATTAGCAGTCACTCCCCATTCCCCATCACCACCACCCCAAGCCCTAGGGAACCATTCATCTACTTTGTGTTTCCACATATTTGCCTATTCTATTCATATAAATGTGACTAGCTTCTTTCACTTAGCATAATGTTCCCTAGGGTCATCCATGTTGTAGGCTATATCAGTACTTTATTCCTTTTTGTTGCTGAATAATATTCCATTGGGTGGATATAGTCTATAATCAATAAAAATGATCAAATCTGAAGAACAGAAGAAAGACTGAAAAAATATGAATAGAGTTTTAGGAACCTGTGGTATAATATTTATAAATCTAACATTTGTGTGAAAGGAGTCCCAGAAGAGGAGGAGATAAATGTTGGAGCAGAGACAACATTGAAAGAAAGAATAGCCAGAAACGTTCTAAATTTGATGAAACACATACCTTTACAGTTTCAAAAGGCTCACCAAACTTTGAGCAGAACAGATTCAAAGACAGTCTGCTAGATACAGTCAAACTACGTAAGACCAAAGATAAAGAAAATAATATTTAAAGTTACTAGAGGAAAATGACAATTTGAATAATGATGGATTTCTCCTGAGAAACCATGAGTGCCAATAGAACCACATCTTTAAAGCGCTGAAGGAAAATGTGTGTGGACGTAATGCTTACAATGACTCTGAGGCCAAGGGCCTTGGGGGAGGAGGAATCGGACCTCTGTGGTTGCAAGGTTTCTACAGTTCATTAAATAGATTCGAAAGTTTAAGGATGTATATTATAATCCCTAGAGCAATCACCACTACCAAATGCAAAAATACAAGATACAGCCAAAATGCCAAAAGATGAATTAAAATGGAGATGGAATGCTAAGTAAGCTCAAATATTGAAGAGAAGGCAGTGAAGGGAACAGATGAAAACTTCCGGGGTGAAGGAAATGTTTGTTATCTTGACTGTGGTCATGCACAGATAAAGGTGTTTACCAGACCGTATCACACTGAACACATGTATGTGGTCTACCAGTTTTACCTCAGAAAAGTAGAAGAGAGAGAATGGGAAGAAATTAGGGCAGCAAGAAAAGGCAACCCTTTTGAGGAGATTCTTGAAAAGTAGGGTAAGAATTGGAGGGAAAATTAGAATCAAGAATTTTTTTTTCAGATGCTAGAAATAACGGTCTCTTTGTATGTTGACTGAAAAGACCCAATGAGAAAGAAAAATTGGTATGCAAGAGAGAGAGGAGAGACTTGTTAGAGAGATGTCCTTGGATAAATGAGGGGAGGGGGGGGGTCTGTCTTAAGATCAGAGACAGCAGATCACAGTCACTCAAGGGGAGCGGGGTTTACGGGCATCCGTGAGGAAGGTGGGAAGACCAGGTGAGCACTTGTGAAAGCTGAGTGGTGATGCGGGTGGAGGTGTGGAGGGTTGAGAGAAAGTTATGAAATAATCACCTCATGACAGCGAGAGAGTGAAGAGATCAGATGCCCAGGCGGTACTGAGTACCCTTTAAGGTTGGCGGTCATGAAGTCAACAAGCCCAGTAAGCACAGTGGGCATTTCTCTTCTCCATGTTCAGATGTTCAGATTTTAGTGTATAGAAGGTAGAGACTTGCACGAAATCGGGTTTTAGGTTAGCCAGGCAGGTACAATAAAGGTGGAGAAGGACAAGGGGTTTGGGATTGTAGAATTGAAACTGGATAAGGAGGGAAATGAAGAGTTGAACTCAATGAAATTAGAATCAGTGGGTTTTAGGTCCTGTGGCAACGGAGGGATTATTTGCTATTCAAGAGAATGTGCTGGAAAAATAGATGATGGAGGAGGATGTGATGACTGAGGTTGAGATTGGGGAGGTTTTCCAGTTACTCGTGATGACCAAGTTTAGAGCTGCGCTTGCCAACACGATAGTCACTAGCCTCGGCTAGTGGTTACGTAAATTAATTAAAAGTCACTAAAAGGGAAAATTCAGTTCTTCAGTCGCACTAGCCACCTTTGAAAGCCGCACGTGACAGATGACCACCATATTGCACTGCACAGATATAGGGCATTTCCATCATCGTCGCAGCCCTCCCTACTGGACAGTGCCGGCCGTGTGCCCGTGGGAGTGGATGCTGACAGAATGGGTGGAGAAAGGGAAGTTGAGGAACCCTGAGGCCGGGGCGCCACATGGATCACGTGCAGGGATATGGAGTCATCCAGAATCACAGCAGGAGTAAGTGTTGGAAAGAGTGGGAGTCAATCAGGAGCTGAGTCTTTGGGGAATGAGAGAGGAGGGATGACCCAGGGCAGCCAGAGGTACAGCCCGATGGCCTGAACTCTGGAGCTCAGGGGTTCTTTGGAAGAGGAGAGAGACTGGCCCGGAAGCAGCCATGAGGGGGAGAAGGACAGGTCAACTGTCTCCTGGCCAGGTGCAGGGGATGAGGGGGAGGCTGGAAGAGATGCAGTGCCCTGGGGGAGAGGTGGGTTTCCATCACCGCCAGAAGGCGAGGGGTCTTCAGAGCTGAGGCTCTAAGGGACTTGCTGATGACTGACCTCCATTGCCGAGGACACTGAATTCAAGAACTGGGGGAGGGCGAGTGAGGAGACTAGGGGTCAACGTGCAAGGTGTAATGTGTTTGAATGTGGGAGTTGAGGGGTAAGTGGGGGCCCTGGGGTAGTGCGGGTCTGGCAGGAGGGTAAAGGGCATCTCGGGCTTCGTGCTGCTCGTGTCAGGGCTGCAGGGTTGGGTGGTGGGAATGGGAATCCAGCCTGGAGCTTGCAGAATCCCAGTGAGCCCCTCAGGACCTGCCAGGGGAGGTCTGCGGCCTGGGGCAAAGGTGTTCTTACTTTGAGCACGTGGGGCTCCCTCAGGACTCTTGTACACGGGAACCTGGACCAAATCTACAGTTTTCTTCACTTAAAAAATGTGTTATACAATCTTTGATACATACAAAAAAAGGAAGAGCAGTTTACGTGGGATAATAACAAAATAAATGCAGGTATCCTGTTAAGAAGTCTATAATAATAAGCATATGATATATAATAATAACCACCTAGGATGGTTATTATTATATATCATATGCTTATTATTATAAATATACATATAAATACATATAAATATAAAAATAATAAAAGTATAAGTTATGAGTAATAATGATAAACACTCATGAAATCACCATCTAATTTGGAAACCAGAACATGGTCAATGTTTCTGAAGCTACCTGTGTATTCTTACCTGACCCCATCTCCCTGGCTCCCCGCAGAAGTAACCACTGTTCTAAGTTGTATTCTCCCCTTTTCCTTTGATGTTTTAAATGTAATTTTAAAATCCCATATGCATATTTCCCTAAACATTTCCTTTTCTTTTTTTTTTTTTTTTTGATTTATTTTTATTTTTTGGCTGCGGTGGGTCTTCATTGCTGCTTGTGGGCTTTCTCTATTTGCGGCGAGCAGTGGCTACTCTTGTTGCGGAGCATGGGCTCTAGGCACGTGGGCTTCAGTAGTTGTGGCGCACAGGCTTAGTTGCTCTGCAGCATGTGGGATCTTCCCGGGCCAGGGATCGAACCCGTGTCCCCTGCATTGGCAGGCGGATTCTTAACCACTGCACCACCAGGGAAGTCCTTTGCTTGTTTTTGAGTGTTATAAAAATGCCATCTTGACAGTCAGCTCTACCCACCACCAGAGCCTCCCATCAAGCCTCTTAGATAGCCTCAACCACCAGAGGGCAGACAACAGAAGCAAGAAAAACTACAATCCTGCAGCCTGTGGACCAAAAACCACAGTTACAGAAAGATAGAGAAGATGAAAAGGCAGAGGGCTATGTACCAGATGAAGGAACAAGAAAAAACCCCAGAAAAACAACTAAATGAAGTGGAGACAGGCAACCTTCCAGAAAAAGAATTCAGAATAATGATAGTGAAGATGATCCAGGACCTCGGAATAAGAATGGAGGCAAAGATTGAGAAGATGCAAGAAATGATTAACAAAGACCTAGAAGAATTAAAGAACAAACAAACAGAGATGACCAATACGATAACTGAAATGAAAACTACACTAGAAGGAATCAATAGCAGAATAACTGAGGCAGAAGAACGGATAAGTGACCTGGAAGACAGAATGGTGGAATTCACTGCTGCGGAACAGACTAAAGAAAAAAGAATGAAAAGAAATGAAGACAGCCTAAGAGACCTCTGGGACAACATTAAACGCAACAACATTCGCATTATAGGGGTCCCAGAAGGAGAAGAGAGAGAGAAAGGACCAGAGAAAATATCTGAAGAGATTATAGTCGAAAACTTCCCTAACATGGGAAAGGAAATAGCCACCCAAGTCCAGGAAGCGCAGAGAGTCCCATACAGAATAAACCCAAGGAGAAACACGCCGAGACACATAGTAATCAAAGTGGCAAAAATTAAAGACAAAGAAAAATTATTGAAAGCAGCAAGGGAAAAACGACAAATAACATACAAGGGAACTCCCATAAGGTTAACAGCTGATTTCTCAGCAGAAACTCTGCAAGCCAGAAGGGAGTGGCATGATATACTTAAAGTGATGAAAGGGAAGAACCTACAACCAAGATTACTCTACCCGGCAAGGATCTCATTTAGATTTGATGGAGAAATCAAAAGCTTTACAGACAAGCAAAAGCTAAGAGAATTCAGCACCACCAAACCAGCTCTACAACAAATGCTAAAGGAACTTCTCTAAGAGGGAAACACAAGAGAAGAAAAGGACCTACAAAAACAAACCCAAAACAATTAAGAAAATGGTCATAGGAACATACATATCGATAATTACCTTAAACATGAATGGATTAAATGCCCCAACCAAAAGACATAGACTGGCTGAATGGATACAAAAACAAGACCCATATATATGCTGTCTACAAGAGACCCACTTTAGACCTAGGGACACATACAGACTGAAAGTGAGGGGATGGAAAAAGATATTCCATGCAAATGGAAATCAAAAGAAAGCTGGAGTAGCTATACTCATATCAGATAAAATAGACTTTAAAATAAAGAATGTTACAAGAGACAAGGAAGGACACTACATAATGATCCAGGGATCAATCCAAGAAGAAGATATAACAATTATAAATATATATGCACCCAACATAGGAGCACCTCAATACATAAGGCAACTGCTAACAGCTATAAAAGAGGAAATCGACAGTAACACAATAATAGTGGGGGACTTTAACACTTCACTTACACCAATGGACAGATCATCCAAAATGAAAATATATAAGGAAACAGAAGCTTTAAATGACACAATAGACCAGATAGATTTAATTGATATATATAGGACATTCCATCCAAAAACAGCAGATTACACGTTCTTCTCAAGTGCGCACGGAACATTCTCCAGGATAGATCACATCTTGGGTCACAAATCAAGCCTCAGTAAATTTAAGAAAATTGAAATCATATCAAGCATCTTTTCTGACCACAACGCGATGAGATTAGAAATGAATTACAGGGAAAGAAACGTAAAAAAGACAAACACATGGAGGCTAAACAATACGTTACTAAATAACCAAGAGATCACTGAAGAAATCAAAGAGGAAATAAAAAAATACCTAGAGACAAATGACAATGAAAACACGATGACCCAAAACCTATGGGATGCAGCGAAAGCAGTTCTAAGAGGGAAGTTTATAGCTATACAAGCCTACCTAAAGAAACAAGAAAAATCTCAAGTAAACAATCTAACCTTACACCTAAAGAAACTAGAGAAAGAAGAACAAACAAAACCCAAAGTTAGCAGAAGGAAAGAAATCATAAAGATCAGAGCAGAAATAAATGAAATAGAAACAAAGAAAACAATAGCAAAGATCAATAAAACTAAAAGTTGGTTCTTTGAGAAGATAAACAAAATTGATAAGCCATTAGCCAGACTCATCAAGAAAAAGAGGGAGAGGACTCAAATCAATAAAATCAGAAATGAAAAAGGAGAAGTTACAACAGACACCGCAGAAATACAAAGCATCCTAAGAGACTACTACAAGCAACTTTATGCCAATAAAATGGACAACCTGGAAGAAATGGACAAATTCTTAGAAAGGTATAACCTTCCAAGACTGAATCAGGAAGAAACAGAAAATATGAACAGACAAATCACAAGTAATGAAATTGAAACTGTGATTAAAAATCTTCCAACAAACAAAAGTCCAGGACCAGATGGCTTCACAGGTGAATTCTATCAAACATTTAGAGAAGAGCTAACACCCATCCTTCTCAAACTCTTCCAAAAAATTGCAGAGGAAGGAACACTCCCAAACTCATTCTATGAGGCCACCATCACCCTGATACCAAAACCAGACAAAGACACTACAAAAAAAGAAAATTACAGACCAATATCACTGATGAATATAGATGGAAAAATCCTCAACAAAATACTAGCAAACAGAATCCAACAACACGTTAAAAGGATCATACACCACGATCAAGTGGGATTTATCCCAGGGATGCAAGGATTCTTCAATATACGCAAATCAATCAATGTGATACACCATATTAATAAATTGAAGAATAAAAACCATATGATCATCTCAATAGATGCAGAAAAAGCTTTTGACAAAATTCAACACCCATTTCTGATAAAAACTCTCCAGAAAGTGGGCATAGAGGGAACCTACCTCAACATAATAAAGGCCATATATGACAAACCCACAGCAAACATCATTCTCAATGGTGAAAAACTGAAAGCATTTCCTCTAAGATCAGGAACGAGACAAGGATGTCCACTCTCACCACTATTATTCAACATAGTTCTGGAAGTCCTAGCCACGGCAATCAGAGAAGAAACAGAAATAAAAGGAATACAAATTGGAAAAGAAGAAGTAAAACTGTCACTGTTTGCGGATGACATGATACTATACATAGAGAATCCTAAAACTGCCACCAGAAAACTGCTAGAGCTAATTAATGAATATGGTAAAGTTGCAGGATACAAAATGAATGCACAGAAATCTCTTGCATTCCTATACACTAATGATGAAAAATCTGAAAGAGAAATTATGGAAACACTCCCATTTACCATTGCAACAAAAAGAATAAAATACCTAGGAATAAACCTACCTAGGGAGACAAAAGACCTGTATGCAGAAAACTATAAGACACTGATGAAAGAAATTAAAGATGATACCAACAGATGGAGAGATATACCATGTTCTTGGATTGGAAGAATCAACATTGTGAAAATGAGTATACTACCCAAAGCAATCTACAGATTCAATGCAATCCCTATCAAATTACCAACGGCATTTTTTACGGAGCTAGAACAAATCATCTTAAAATTTGTATGGAGACACAAAAGACCCCGAATAGCCAAAGCAGTCTTGAGGCAAAAAAATGGAGCTGGAGGAATCAGACTCCCTGACTTCAGACTCTACTACAAAGCTACAGTAATCAAGACAATATGGTACTGGCACAAAAACAGAAACATAGATCAATGGAACAAGATAGAAAGCCCAGAGATTAACCCACGCACCTATGGTCAACTAATCTATGACAAAGGAGGCAAAGATATACAATGGAGAAAAGACAGTCTCTTCAATAAGTGGTGCTGGGAAAACTGGACAGCTACATGTAAAAGAATGAAATTAGAACACTCCCTAACACCATACACAAAAATAAACTTAAAATGGATTAAAGACCTAAATGTAAGGCCAGACACTATAAAACTCTTAGAGGAAAACGTAGGCAGAACACTCTATGACATAAATCACAGCAAGATCTTTTTTGATCCACCTCCTAGAGTAATGGAAATAAAAACAAAAATAAACAAGTGGGACCTAATGAAACTTCAAAGCTTTTGCACAGCAAAGGAAACCATAAACAAGACGAAAAGACAACCCTCAGAATGGGAGAAAATATTTGCAAATGAATCAACAGACAAAGGATTAATCTCCAAAATATATAAACAGCTCATTCAGCTCAATATCAAAGAAACAAACACCCCAATCCAAAAATGGGCAGAAGACCTAAATAGACATTTCTCCAAAGAAGACATACAGACGGCCACGAAGCACATGAAAAGATGCTCAACATCACTAATTATTAGAGAAATGCAAATCAAAACTACAATGAGGTATCACCTCACTCCTGTTAGAATGGGCATCATCAGAAAATCTACAAACAACAAATGCTGGAGAGGGTGTGGAGAAAAGGGAACCCTCTTGCACTGTTGGTGGGAATGTAAACTGATACAGCAACTATGGAGAACAATATGGAGGTTCCTTAAAAAACTAAAAATAGAATTACCATATGACCCAGCAATCCCACTACTGGGCATATACCCAGAGAAAACCGTAATTCAAAAAGACACATGCACCCGAATGTTCATTGCAGCACTATTTACAATAGCCAGGTCATGGAAGCAACCTAAATGCCCATCAGCAGATGAATGGATAAAGAAGTTGTGGTACATATATACAATGGAATATTACTCAGCCATAAAAAGGAACGAAATTGAGTCATTTGTTGAGACGTGGATGGATCTAGAGACTGTCATACAGAGTGAAGTAAGTCAGAAAGAGAAAAACAAATATCGTATATTAACGCATGTATGTGGAACCTAGAAAAATGGTACAGATGAGCCAGTTTGCAGGGCAGAAGTTGAGACACAGATGTAGAGAATGGACACATGGACACCAAGGGGGGAAAACTGCGGTGAGGTGGGGATGGTGGTGTGCTGAATTGGGCGATTGGGATTGACATGTATACACTGATGTGTATAAAATTGATGCCTAATAAGAACCTGCAGTATAAAAAAACAAACAAAACAACTAATACTAAACTTTCATTGGGTTATTTGTATGGAAATACGTTAATATAAATGTTTCAGACATTACATGAAATTTCTAAAAATCTTATATTTGTATTTGTATGGAAATATGTATGGAAATATGTTAATATAAATGTTTCAGACATTACATGAAATTTCTAAAAATCTTAGATTTGTATTTGTATGGAAATATGTATGGAAATATGTTAATATAAATGTTTCAGACATTACATGAAATTTCTAAAAATCTTATATGTTCTGGTATAATGTTGTAAGTAATAATCCTAGTTATTACTTTAAAATGTATATCTCAGAAATAACTAATTCTCTTGTCAACTGCATTATTATGAACTTTCATCAAATCTTTAACCGTGGTCATTTTTAAGTCTTCTGTCATTTACAGACAGTTCTGGGTGTACTCTGATGATTTTGCAAATATGTTCCTATAAAAGGGTTTCATCTTCAAGAAATTCATGGAAAAGACTCTGACAAGTACAGGTTTCTGGTAACTGACTGTACTGCTGAACTGAATGAATAAGCATTTTCAGAACTCTAATGAAAAACTGATGAACTCATAAAAGTGCTAACAAAAGATCAAGATGAAAAAAAAAATTAATTACATGGGACTGAGTGAACTGATGAGGATGAGTATAATTTTTGTGACTTTCTGTCTGAATTTAAAAAAAAAAAAAAATCCCACAAGGACTCAGAGGCAAAGAATATACAAATCAATTTTCACTGCAAAGTAAAGGAGCTGTTACAGTGGAGGATTACTGGACTGAATGTCAATATTATGACATAGTATGAGTGTGTTTCATGTTTGGTAATTGCAATCATTGTTGCTTTTGTTGTGGTCATCCATGTACAATGCTTGGTGTCCGTCTATTTATCTCTTGTAAAAATAAAATACAGTGTGTGTGTGTGAAAAAAAAAAAAAGCCATCTTGTATGTAGTCTGCAAATTGCTTATTTTCACTCAACATTATATTTCCAAGGTTTACCCATGCCATATCTAGGCATATCTAGGTTCATGAATTTTCACTAAGACATAACGTTCATTGTGTGAAAGTAACTGTCACGTCTCCTTAGGGTGGGCACTTTAGCATTCCTACACTGTTTTCTATGACAAACCCATGAACATTGCCACGTGTGTTCCCTGACACACCATGTAAGAGGGTCTCCAGGGTGGTGTTTTTCAAACTGTGGGTCACGATACATTAGTAAGTCATGAAAACAAATTTAGCAGAATGCAACCAGCATCTGTAGATTTCAACCAGATCTGACATCTTTTAGTAATCTTCCGAATGGAGAACAGAAGAGGAACAGAGGAGGGGGCCTGGTTAAACACACGGGAATCCACAGAAAGACCATACTCTGGACCAGGAAATGTAGCCCTTTCTAACAGGAAGTCCTCACAAACATTACCATGGCAAAGCCGGGAAGAATCCAGAACATTAAACACCAGGTTTCTGAAACTGTTGGGTCAAAGAAGATATTTAGCAAGAGAATGAATGTGTGATTTGTGCATAATTATTAAGCACTCAAAGGAACAGAGGGAGCTTCCAGGAATGTGAAGAAAAATGATCAGACACAAATGGAAGTGGAGAGAGAGAGACACCTGGGTTCAGGGGAGCACCAGGCTGCTATGCCCAAAACAAGTCCCTTACGGGAGGCCCTCAGTAAGAAGTCTAAGCTGCCGGGTTAGATTCAGTGCAGGGTTGGTATAAAAGAAGGGAAGACTTCTGTATGAAAAAGCAGAGCCCATCAGACTGTATCACACACAGAAAGAGCCAGCACTGTTTTTGTAAGCACGTGGGTATACTGGATGGGGGTGTGAAATGTATTATTTTGTGCTGAGAGTCCAAAGGTGTGAGGTGGCCCCTCTGTGGAGTATCTGAGTGTGTAGACAGTCAGTGTTGTCACAGGACTTGTGCAGATTTCCATCCCCAGCAGCAGTGTTTGTGAGCCCCTGTTCTTCCACATCCTCACTAGCATTAGGAAACAGAGATTCCTTAATTTTTGCCAATCTAATTGGTATTCAGTGGTACCTCCTGGTGGTTTTAATTTTTAGTTACTAAATGACTAATAAGGTTGGAAATATTTTCATGTCTATGGACCATTCGTGCTTTCTTTTCAGTTAAATACCTGTGATATATTTTGCCCATTTTTTCTATTGTTTTTTTTTTCTTATTAATCCATAAATTCTAGCTGTTCATCCTTTGTTGGTTATATGTGTTAAAAATATTTAACCACAGTTTGTGGCTTGTCTGATAATGTCTTTGGATGAGAAGTTCTTAGTTTTAAAGTAGATGAAATCATTCATCTTTTTCCTTTATGACTCATGGATTTTTGTTGTTGTTTATTTTAAAAGTCTTTCCTTACTTAGAAGTCATAAAGGTCACTCCAACTGGAATTGACTTGTATACGGTGTGAGAAACACAATCTCATTTTTTTCACATGGAAACTCAACACTGTTTATTTAATAGTCTATTATTTCCCCACTGCCTGGAGTGCAGCCTGTGTCATAGGTCAAGTTTCCTGTGTGTGTACATCTCTGGCTCACTATTCTGCTCTGTTGGTTTTTCTCTCCCAGCATCAATTCCACACTGACTTAACTGTTATAGAGACTAAATTATGAACCTAATTTCTATAACTTCATAATAAGTCTAGTAGGTTAAATTCTCCTACTTTGTTCTTTTGGGGGTATCTTGCTTATTCTTGGCTCTTATAAAGTTGAAAATCTACCTTTCAAGTGTCATGAAAATTCCTATTGGAAACTTATTTTAAATTTGATCAAATCTGTGGATTAATTTATGGATAATGACATCATATAACACTGAGTTTTCCTTCCAATGAGCACTGTATAGGGGTCTATTTTGGGGAGGTCTTTTTATTATCTTTTAATAAAGTTTTAGAACTTTTTTCTATAATAGTAAGTGCACACTATTCATTAGATTTATTCACAAGCCCTTATTGCTATTGTAAGTGGTATTGAGTTTTTAAAGAAAACAATTAGCATTTCTTATTGTATAGCAATGCAATTGAATTTCATGTAATGAATTTGTATTCAGCGATCTTGCTAAATCCTTATTAATTCTAACAATTTATGTGTATATGTTTTAGAAATTTCTACTTTGACAATCGTATCGTCTGCAAATAATCAGTTTTGTTTCTTCCTTTCCAATCCTTTGTTCTTATACTTGATTTTATTCTCTTACTCTCCTGGCTGGGTGTGCTGGTACAATGTTGAATGAAGTGGAAATAATAGTCAGCATTGGACTTCCCTGGCGGCGCAGTGGTTCAGAATCTGCCTGCCAGTGCAGAGGACACGGGTTCAAGCCCTGGTCCGGGAAAATCCCACATACCACGGAGCAACTAAGCCCGTGTGCCACAACTACTGAGCCCACGTGCCACAACTACTGAGCCCACGTGCCACAACTACTGAAGCCCGTGCGCCTAGAGCCCGTGCTCCGCAACAAGAGAAGCCACCGCAATGAGAAGCCCGCGCACTGCAACAAAGACCCAACGGAGCCAAAAAAAAAAGTCACATCCTTGTCTTTTTCCTGATCCTAAAGGAAATGCTGCCAGTATGTCACCATTAAGGGGTTTTTGTTTTGTTTGGATTCTCTTTATCTAGGTAAAGAAGTTCCCTTGTAGACAGTTTTAAAAAATCCTGAGTAGGTATTGAATTTCTTGCTTTTTCTGCATCCATTGAAATGATAATATGGTTTTCTCCTATAATCTGTTAATGTGCTAAATTGTATTAACTTATTTTCTGTTAAACTACTCTTGCATTCCTAGGATAAGCCAAACTTGGTCTTGATGTATTACCTTTTTTACAAACTACCCTCTCATCCTCTCTCTCTCTTTCCACGCCCACATTCCCCCATCCCATGCAGTTTATCTATTTTATTGGTCTTTTGAAGGACTAATCTTTTGACTTTGTGATCCTCTGATTTGTATGGTTCTTTCCTATCTCATTAATTTCTGTTCTCATTTTTAGTATCTTCTATCTTCTTTGGGTTTACTCTGTTGCTCTTTTTTCTATTTTCTAAAAATGGACATTTAGCTGATTAATTTTTGGGTTATTTTTCATTCTTTTTTTTTTTTCTAACATAAACATGAGGCCTCTAACTTAGCTCTCTGTGTCAGTGTAGCATTATCCCACAAGTTTTGATAATACTTTATTTTCATTAATGTTCAGTTCTAAGTATTAATTTTCAGCACGAGTTCTTTGATTCGTGAGTCATCTAGAAAGGAATCTACATTTTCAACCGTATTCCTTAAAATACGTATATTTATTGTTGTCATTAATTTCTAACTTACTTGGATTGTGGTCATCTGAATATTACGTTTTTTGAAATTTTTGATATAGCACTTGTTCCATTTTTACAATGTGTACTTGAAAAGAACATTTATTCTCTTGACTGTTGAGTGTGAGGTTTCAATGCCTATTAAAAATTAAACTTTTAACTGTGTTATTTAAATCCTCTACCTCTTTTGTTTGTTTGCTTTTGGTCCACTTGACCTATCAATGATGAAATGGCAGTCATAGAGCATTTGCTATGTACCAGGCAATGTTCCAAACTCTATATTAGTTACTAGGTAGTTATCTTAACTGTCCTGTGAGGTGAGTACTATTATTATCCTCATTTTGCAGATGAGGAAACTGAAATTAATTGAGTAACATGTCCAAGATCACACAGCTACTAAGGATCAGGGTGAGGAATCACACGTGGCCTTCTGGCTACAGAGGGCATGCTCTGAGCTCCCACAATATTGGCGTATGTATTTTACACTGAAGTTGTATCAGGTTTTCATTATATGTACTAAGGCTATTGTGGTAGGTAAATTGAATCTTTTCTCATTAGGCAGAACCCTTTTTACCTCTAGTAATATTACTGTTATCTACTCCGTCTCTTATTAACATAATCACTCCTGCTTCCTTTTTGTTAATATCTGCAAAATGTTGCTTTTGCTTTCAACCTTTCTGTGTGCTTATATTTTTGGCATGTCTCTTATAAACAGCATTTAGCTGGATAATTAGTTTATTTCATTTTTTATTTTTCTTGGTATACGTGTTTAAGACTACACATTTTATCATTATGTTTAACAGTATGTCATAGATTCTGATACTTAGTGCTTTTCAATATCTTGATTCTTTAGAAATTTTGTAGTTAAAAAAAATTTTCCCCTTTCACCTAAGAGTTTTTTAAAGGTAAGGTTTTACATTTCCAGTGGAAGGACTTTTTAAAAATGTTTGTTTTGCTGGGACTCTTTAAAGGGAAAGAAGCACAGAGACATACACTCAGGCCCACTCTCTGTGACTTCAATCTACTGGGTGTGCTACGTTTGGTGAAGTTTCATCAAATTTCCCAATATGAAAAAAAATAACCAAACTGAAACGGACGGAAATACTGAAATTGAGATAAATATTTCTCTTCAATTTTTTAAAAGATTTTTTTGATGTGGACCATTTTTTTAAAAGTCTTTGTTGAATTTGTTACAAATTGCTTCTGTTTTATGTTTTTTGTTTTTTTGGCCACAAGGCATGTGGGATCTTAGCTCTCTGACCAGGGATCGAACCTGCACCCTCTGCATTGGAAGGCGAAGTCTTAACCACCGGACTGCCAGGGAAGTCCCAAGAGGCATATATTTCTTGACTGCAGGAACCATTAGTTTCCAAACAATTTCTTTGGTATGAAGGTAAGACCATGAAAAAATAATGAGAGGCTATAGTCTTTATACTATATATATTTTTTGCAGCATGCGTTAATTTTAAACAGTGTTATTAGCTTCCTATTGTGAAGGGTGAAAGAAAGCCAGTAACCCCATCTCATTCCTCTCACTTCCCATCTTTCTATACCCAATTTTTATATCACAAGAGTCATATTGCTATTTTTTGTTGATACGGTTTACATCACTTACCTTTCCAGAACAATACTTCCACAGTTATTTAGTTGTAATTATATAATCATTTGGACTTCACCAGTCTTTGTTGGTTTGCACTCCATTTTGATTCCTCTGTTGCTTGCTTGGATTTCATCTCTAGCATTTTTTTTTCCAGAAAGCTCTATAAGTGCTATGTTGACTAGTTCTTACATCCTAATTGCCTTATTTTCCTTTAAACTCTTTGTTATTATTGCTTCCTTATGTTTTTCCAGTTCTCAAAAATAGAGTCAAAGCTCTCCTATCCCCCTTTCCCTGCATACCTGCTTACTGAAGCATCCACATGTTGCACCAATTTAGATCAATTTCCATTTCCACACACAACTGTCATCTTGGGATTTTCCCCCTTAATCTCCTGGGTAGAATCTATGATTTCCTAAATCCTGTCTTCCTTTTTTTTTTTTTTTTTTTTAATTTAGTCCCTTGTTTTTCTGGAACACATCCTAAAAAACTCTGGTCACTTCCTGATGAAGGATGTATAAGAGGTAAACTTTATGAGTCATTGCAAGTCTGAAAATAGCATTATTTTACCTTCATTCATCTTATGTAAAGGCTTGGTTGGTATAAATTTAAGGTTAAAAATTGTTTGCCTCAGAAATTTGAAGGCCTCATTCCTTTGTTTTCTAGCATCAAGTTAATGAAGAGGAAAGTTATCTCTGCCTGTTTGAGTCTCATTTCTTTGAGTAATTTGCTTATTCCTTTCTGTGAGCCTGTTGCTTCTTCCCTTTCTTTCTCGATATTCTAAAATTTTACAATATTTTGTATAGATGTAGAGTTTTTAGTTTTTGTTTTCATTTTTTTTAATTCCCTGTGTTAGGCACTTGACTGGTGCTTTTAATGAGAAAACCCTTGAACACAACTCCAGAAATATCTCTTTAAATTTTTATAAAAAGTATTTTCACCTATTAAATTTTTCAGTTTTCTCTTCCTGGAACCCCTATTAACAATCAGATTGATGTCCTAATTTTTTTATCCTGTTTTATTTCTCTAAATGTCTGGTTGCTGGAAGTTCTGTGCGTTCAGTAGGCAGATGTGTCATATGTGTGTTGGGGTCTGCGTCTGGGTTTGTGTCTGTGCTTGTGCATGTGTGTACAGGTGTGCAAACGTGTGCATCCGCACGTGTGCCCGCATACGGGAGTGTGTGCGCACAGTCTGTGTGTGCACACGCTGGTGTGGACTCCTCAGGGTTCACTAACTCCCCTGAAGGCAGTTCTTTCATCCGCTGTCCCTTGAGCCCATGTTCTGAGCTCTGAACCTTTCCCGGGTTCTGCTAGGCAGACAGGCTCTGTCCTCGACCCTGTCCCCCTCCAAGCCCACCCAGAGGCCGTGGGATCTTCCAGCCCTCAGAGCCTGGTCCCTGGAGTAAAGGATGGCATTCAGGAATAGCCGTAGGTCTCTGTGGGAATCGTACGGAGTAAAGATCCACATTACAGGTGGTGTCGCCCACGAGGAACAAATGGCTAGACCAATAAATGGTGTGGACAACCCTGCTTGCCTTTCAGAAAACAATAAAACTGGACCCCCCGCCTCTTAGAAAAAGCAAAAGAAATTCCAGATGGGATGAAGTTTCAAATGTGAAAGAGGCAAACACAAAAATACTAAAATAAATGGGTCGTTAAAAAAAAAAAAAAGTATAAGCTTGAGATAAAGAATGCTTTCTTGAAATGTCATGAAATCCGGAAAGCTAAGGGCTAAGATTAGAAACAATTTGACCACCTGAACCCGTGGGGCTGGCTGCTTCCGCGGCCTGGGTGGGCGGGGGGGGGGGGGGGCGGCGGGCCCCTCCCCTCCCCTCCCCCTCCCCTCCCCCCCTCTCCCCTCCCCCTACTGCCTGTCCACCGAGGCTGGGCTGCTGACCGACCCTGGGCCACTCAGACTCCGCCCCCAGGTGTGAATGTGGAGTTGTGGACACGGGGACTGAAAGGGGACGGTTCCCTAAGGAGACTGTCCTGTGCCTGGACCTCGGAGCGCAGGGGCTTGTCCTGCCTGAGGCTCTCCACCTCCTCCTTCTACCTTTGGTCATCGAGGCCGAATTCTCTTTCTGCTGAAGTTAGCCAGGGTCAGTGTTTACTGCTTGCACTCCGAGGACTCTAGTGAATTAGGGACCTGGATGGCGGGGTGCAGAGGGGAATCCCGTGCCCCCCTTCTCCCTCTCACCCCAGAAAACATTCTAAAGCAGTTGAAAGAAAAATACCAAACTGGAAAAATATTTACAGTAAGGATAAACGATCAACCAGAGAAAAATAGACGCAGAACGTTAATGGCCAATTCACAGGAGGAAAATACCAATAAACATAGGAAAGGATGTTTAATCTTTCTAATAACCAAAGCTATGCAAACTCTAAACAATCGCGCATTTAGCACCTCTTAGATCTGCGCAGTGGCAAAGTCAGCCACAGGCTGCGTTTCCACGGTGTCGTTGTCCCTCTCAGGGAAATCTTTTCGGTGAACATCCCTCTTCCCTTAACCTGGCTGGCTGTGAGGTTCTGTCTCCCCGCTCCCTGTTCGTCGGGTACCCCTGGCCCGCGCGGCGCTCTCCGCTTTCTCTAAGGCGTGCGCACCGCAGCGGACACACCTCCCGAGGGCCGGGCCTGCGTCAGGACGCGTGCAGCCGGGTTAACGCGGGTCGGTGCGTGTCTGCCCCGGGCGCTCACCTCGGCCTCCGCCTGCCGCCGCGCGCACCTGGGCGGTTCTGTTTGGGGAGCTTTGCCGCGGGTCCCTGAAACAATTGAGGGCGCTGCGGGGGATGCCCTGGGTAAGAGGGGGCGCGGCGTGGGCCGGAGGGGAGGGGAGGACAGGAGGGAAGGAGGGGGCACGGGACAGGGAGGCGAGACAGCGCCCAGGGCAGTCCGCCATTGGGGGGTGGGGTGGGGAGAAGCTTACCTGCGCAGGTGAGGGGTGCGCGCGGCCACGCGCGTGTGGAGAGGCGCCAGGAGGAGGGCGAGGGAGGGCGCGGGCATCCAGAGAGTGAGGGGGGCGGACGGGGGAGGCCGGGCGGGGGCGAGGCCGCGGAAGGGCCTACGCCCTGTGCCCCTCACTCTGCCCTCCCTCCCTCGCCTGTTCTTCTCTCGTCCCTTTACCCGGTCTGTCTCTCCTGCCTCTCCAGGCTCCGGCAGTCAGATCAGCGGCGGGGGGGGGGGGGGGGGAGAGGGAGCGGGGTGACCGTGTGTCCGGGGCTGTCCTGGGGCGCGGGACCACCTGTGTGGGAGGTGCCCCAGCGTGGGCGGCTCTGCGCACCCGGCTACCTGCGCTTAGCAGCCGGGTGCTCTGTTGTATCCATAAATGTGCACCCCGTTCTCCATCATCTGAGGGCGCATTGGATGGGCTTGTTTTCCGAAGTTCGGGCACAAGTGGTGCATCTTGCCGCTTCTTCGGGAGGACGTAAATGGATCTACGTCAACCGATAGCTCACCAGCAGGGCTGCGCGCCCCTGAGACTTCCGCCCTACAGCCTGACCTTGCGCCACCTGGGTCCCCTGCCCCCCCCGCGTCCCCACCCGCGCCCACCCGGAGCAGCCTGGGCGGGGCCGGCTCCTCCTTCCTGACCCTCGGGGCGCGCGGTGGCCCGAGTGCCCGGGTCACTCCGCCAAAATGCAGCCCAGAGCACTTGGTGGTTAAACAATTCAGGAAGAGCCTCGGTCCAAACATTCATCTGTCGTGGCCGCTCCTTTTAAAACTCCGAGCAAAAAAAAGTAGAAAATAGTGAGAAAAAAAAAATGTTTAAAATGAACGTTATGTGAGCATGAATGTTTGTATAATATTTTTAGAGGTGATGAAGCAGATAGAAAACCAAATATTAAACGTTAACTTCTCAAAAGTTAACGAGCTTTATTTTAATGTTTCTATTTTTTCATAACGTATGTATTGTTTTCGTGAAGGTTGCTCCATTTGGGAAGGATGTTAGCTTTTTTTCCGCCATGTAAAATTGTGTCTTTTGAATCCCGTAATTTCAAGCAGCCGCTGTTCCCGTGTCTCAGCAACACGAGTTACAGAATCGGCCACACCTGTAGCGCTGACGCAGCAGAAATAAGCCCTGGGCTTAATCCCTTAAAGAAAGGGATTCCTATGATTTGAGAAAAGAGATCATCTATCAGTGGTAAGGCATAAGGTCCCTCATCCATTATAAATACGACAACTGAAAAGATGATGGACAAATTCAAGAACATAAACTAGCCAGACCTCCCCTTCGCCCAGGGCAGGACCCGCACCCCACCCTCCCCTCTTTCTTGTTTTTGTGTCCCTGGCTCCTGAGTCTGCGCTGCAAGAGCTTCTCCATGTGGCTAAGATGACAATCACGGCGTGTATAGTAGTTTACTATCATAATGCAATTAGCCATAAAGAGTGAGTGGGTCTTGCTACTCCATTTACTCTCAGGGAAGCAAAGCACATTATATTTCTGTGCCCTTTTCTTTTTTACAAGGGTTTTTTAAAAAATTTATTTATTTTACTTATTTTTGTCTGCGTTGGGTCTTCACTGCTGCGTGTGGCCTTTCATTAGTTGTGGCGAGCGGGGGCTACTCTTCGTTGCGGTGTGTGGGCTTCTTTTTTTTTTTTTTTTTTGTGGGCTTCTCATTGCGGTGCCTTCTCTTGTTGCGGAGCACGGGCTCTAGGTGTGGGCTTCAGTAGTTGTGGCATGAGGGCTCAGTCGTTGTGTCTCGTGGGCTCCAGAGCGCAGGCTCAGTAGTTGTGGCACACGGGCTTAGTTGCTTCGCGGCATGTGGGATCTTCCCGGACCAGGGCTCGAACCCGTGTACCCCTGCATTGGCAGGCGGATTCTTAACCACTGCACCACCAGGGAAGTCCCTTGTTGCCTGTTTTTAACTTGGGTTGTTTGTCTTGTTGAACTGTTCTGTACAGTCTGTTGCCAGATATATGATTTGCAAATCTTTTCATAATGGCGTTTTTTGAAGTGCAAACATTTTTTATCTTGAGGAAGTCAAGTTCACTATTTCCTTTTTATGGACTGTGTTTTTGGTATCCTATCTAAGAATTCTTTACCTAATCCAAAGTCACAAAGATTTTCTTATAGAAGTATTATGGTTTTAGTTTTTATATTCAGCTCTGTGATCTATTATGAGTTAATTTTTTTACAAGGTGAGATGTAAGGGTCTAAATTCACCTTGGTGTATGTGGATATCCAATTTGTTCCAGCATCCTTTGTTGAAAAGTATTCTTTTAAAATGTATGAGTTGAAAAGACATTTACCTTATTCCTAGGTACTATATAGATTTATTATAGTGTCCTCGCTGAGTTTGTAAATCAGTTGGCATGTCCTGTAGTCGCATTCATACCTGGTTATGTGGCTGTACTGACCGTGTCTACTTTTAACTAAAATAACACTCATGAAGTTAACAGTTGCTTACAAAACTGGGTGAGCATGGAGAATCACAGCAGTCACCTGTTAATTGCAAATTGGAAGCAAACTGCCATTGTTTCTACAAGCTCTGCCTTCATGGCCCAGTTCACACCATGCTCTACCCTTGCACTCTCTCTTTTTCACTGGACGCTCATGCTTTCCTTTGTGCCTCGTCTTTCTTGGAGGCAGAGAGGAGAGGAAACTCCTCTAAGTCTTCCTGAGAAGCAGCCGGGGAGGGTCAAGACTGCCTTTCAGGCTGTGACTGCTGGTGGGAGGGGGGATGGCAGCTCCTTTTCCAAGACTGTTTGTTTCCCAGTGACCTGCCTTCCAGTGACCTGCCTTCCTTAAAGTATGGCTGACAGAGGGGTCCAGGCCGATTCTCCTCGGTTGGTCCCTGGGCTTTGACGTCCTGGATGAGAGGTTGTCTCTGCGCTCCAGGCCCCCCATCACTAGAGGAACAAACAACACGCCTGAAGCAGAGCCAGCTTCAAGACACTTCCCATCCTTGTGCACACGTGTATATGCAGGTTACGTCACAACCACACGTGCTCACGCCCCCACCTGAGTGCCTGCCTTTCTCTGGGCCTCCATACACCACCTCTGGTCCCTCTCTGGGGGTTCTTTCCGTCTGAGCCCAAATGGAGCAATTCTGACTCTCAGGGCACTAGGGGACAGGGCTGTGACCATAGTCGGCAACCCAAGCACACGGGTCCCATCCTGACGGGCCAACCAAATGAAGGGCTGCCCTGCTCTCTGTTTATGCAAAACACAGACAGTTGGATTGAATCTAAGGCAGTTTTCTCAGAATGGGGCAGAGACCATGCATATCAGAACCACCCAGAATGCTTGCAAAAAGGCAGATACCCTTGGTTGGGACTAGCACCCACGACTTACTGAATCAGGGGCGGGTGAGGACCTGCAGTTCATAAGTTCCTGGGTTTAGTAAGAGGTGCTTTTCTGTGCAGAAGCTTTACGTCCACTGGTCCACGGTACACAGAAGGACACGTAGAGCTGTACACAGTTGACTGCTGTTGTGAGTACAAGTGTGGTTCTAGACTCTTTATACCAAATGGACTTTATTATTTTTGTAATCATTGAATTTCAGAGTTTAAAGAGACTTACTACTCATCTAAATAAGGCCAATGGATATGTAGTGACTTGGCTGAGAAACCCATTTTTCTTTATTTCACTGTGTCTTCTTAATGGCACATCCGTTCAAGCTGCCCAAATGGGACAGCAAGCCTTTCACCCAAAGGTAGAATGCAACTCAGAGAAAGAATTGTGGAAGGAAACCAGGGAAAAAAGAATTACATATTAGTTATCTTTCACATTCATCTAAACATGAAAGGTCAACTTCCTCTGGTGATTAGAGAATATTCTGAGGTCAATTAAAAATGCTGACTGACACAAAAGCGAGTCTGTAAAACTTGTTTTACTTGGCCTTGTAACTGAGTTTAAATTGTGAAATCAGATCTTAATAGAAATCACATATTTAAAAGCTTTTTATAAGTCTCTGAAATTTCCTCTTGATATTTGAAATTTATCTTAGGTAGAAGGCTACTGCTTGGCTACTTAGACTCTGAGCCCTAAACTTTCTCTAAGGAAAGGAAATACTTGAGAAAGTATTTGAGAAGCTGTATCATCCTTGAAGTTAGGAAGTAGTTCCCTGATTTATGGAGAATTTCGTAAGTGACAGTGAGACACTGATGGGGAGTTTTTAGTACATAGGCATTCTCTATGTCCATGGTCTTAATTACTTCCCAGTAAAGCATCACACAATGGACCTAAGAAGGTCCAAATACACATAGGATACAAGTTTAGGGATTTTTGGTTTTTGTGATGGGAACACCATGGCCAATATACCAGCTGATGCTCACAAACACATTTTATTTTTGAAGTAAAAAAGTATTCTTTGTCTAAGGACTTCCCTGGTGGTGTAGTGGTTAAGAAAAATCCACCTACCAATGCAGGGGACACAGGTTCGAGCCCTGCTCTGGGAAGATCCCACATGCCGCGGAGCAACTAAGCCCGTGCGCCACAACTACTGAGCCTGCGCTCTACAGCCCACGAGCCACAACTACTGAGCCCACGTGCCACAACTACTGAGCCCACGTGCCACAAGTACTGAAGCCTGCGCGCCTAGAGCCTGTGCTCCGCAACAGGAGAAGCCACTGCAATGAGAAGCCCACGCACCGCAACGAAGAGTAGCCCCCGCTCGCTGCAACTAGAGAAAGCCCGCACGCAGCAACGAAGACCCAACGCAGCCAGATAAATAATTTTTTTAAAAAAAGGTATTGAGACACTTCGAGAAGCTTTGCTGTTTTAAGCTGACACTTATTCATCTACACACAGCATGTTCCAAGCAAATTTGATGACAAGAGCAGAAGAGATGCAGAAATGGTGCAGGGATTTGTATTAATCAGTAATATTTTGGTTGCAAGTGATACAAACGTAGCTGGTTTCAGGAGTGGCTTGGGGGGAAGTTTAGTTCCCCGCCCCCGTTAATCTCCATGATCCCCCCAAAATCTACACTGTGAGTAATGCAGCCTTTGGCACAGTTCAAGCTATGTTCCCTAACCCTTTCCTCCCTAAATCCTTCCTATGTAGAACTTTTGCACAATTACCTGAAGTGCATAAAAAAGGAATTTATTCAATCACATAAAGTCCAGTGAGTAGCCTGGGCTTCAGAAAAAGCTGAACCAATCAGGTCAAACAATATTATCAGAGGTTCTTCCCTGGCAGTCCAGTAGTTAAGACTCTGTGCTCCCAATGCAGGGGGCCCGGCTTTGATCCCTGGTTGGGGAACTAAGATCCTGTAGACTGCATGGCGCACCCCCCCAAAAAAAACCCCAATGTTATCAGAAATGCATCTTAGAAATGCTAGCTAGACAGGGTCTCTCCCAATGGTGCCAAGATGGCTGCTGGAAACCCCCAACTCATGTCCTCCTTATAACTTCCTACAGCCCTCTGTCCTCAAGTGTCTCTGTAAAGCCCTCTGGCTTCCCTGCTGGGATCACCCTTTCCCCTGGAGGTAAAGCCCAGTTTCCAGGGAGACTTACTCTGGTTTGCCAGTACGCCTCTGATAAATGGAATATTTATAAATGGAATATTCCCTGCCATATCAGTAAACAAAGGATGTCACAGTCATCAATGATTGCAGCCCTCCAGCGTGAGCCGGTGAGCCCTGAGGAAACTCAGGGCTGGAAAGAATACCTGCCATCTAGCCGCCATCAGACTGCAGCCACTCCCTAGGTGAGCCCTGAGGAAACTCAGGATGTGAAAACACAGGATACTGGCCCCAGAGAGCTGAGGTGCACATCAACGGAATGATGTCAGTGAGCCCAGACTCGTGCATCTTCCTGTACATAGAAAAGCGCTAAATTCCTTAACTTGAGATATCTGGTTTTCTTTAATTAACAATCATCTTTTGATGTTCCCGACTACCTGCCCTTTTGTTCCAGAACTTCTATATAACCTGGCTCCCCCCTCGCCTCCTCGGAGCAGTTTCTCAGAGTTATCTGAAAGCTGTCTCCCGGGCTGCAGTCCTCATTTTGCCCCAAATAAAACTTAGGTCGCAACTTTCACGTTGTGCATTTTTTTAAGTCAGCACCACCCAGGGGTAATAACAGCTAATGTTTTAATACCTCTCCTTTTAGATATGGATATGTGTGTGTGTATATATATATATACACACATACATATATAATATATATGTGTATTTAAAAATAGATCACAACATATACAGTTGCATTTTCCCTTTGTTCATTTAACATTGACATTCATTTAACATATTATGGTTTCTCAAGCCATTAAATAGTCTTCAAAAATTTTGCTTTTAAAGAGAATCATTTTCTAAAATAGAATTTTAAATTATTTAAATGCTCATTCTTTTGCCATTGGGCTTGCTTTCCAGGTTTTTGCTATTATAAGTAACATTATTATGAGTATCCCAGTACAAGCATTTAAAATTTTCACTTCATTAGTATTTTAATTTTTTTTTTTTTTTTGGCCATGTCACGCGGCTTGCGGGATCTCAGTTCCCCAACCAGGAATTGAACTCAGGCCATGGCAGTGAAAGCCTGGATTCCTAACCACTAGGCTACCAGGGAACTCCCCTGTATCAGTATTTTATTTTATTTTATTTATTTTTTTGGCCGCGCCTTAAGGCTTGCAGGATCTTAGTTACCCGAGCAGGGATCGAACCCGTGCCCCCTGCGGTGGAAGCGTGGAGTCTTAACCACTGGACCACCAGGGAAGTCCCTTTATTAGTATTTTAAAAGTTGAGGTATAGTTCACAGTGAAACATGTACATCTCACCTGTACAGTTTGATGAGTTTTGAAAAATGCATACACCCAATATCTACTCCTTTATAGAAAAAAAGAACTTTTCTATCATCCCAGGAAGTTCCCTTGAAGTTACCCTTCCCAGTAAATTTCCACACCCTGGCCCTGAGATATATTTTTGTCTTTTCTTAAACTTCATTTAAATGGAATTGTTAAAATAAAAATTTTCACAGCCATTTTATAGATCAGTTTACTAGATCAAGCAGGCTTTTATTCAACAATTCATGAATCTAGCAGCATCCAATCTAGCAGATGGAAAGGAATCCCAAAGAGCTGTACAAGGCAAGAGATTTTTAAAAAATTGAGATATAATTACATATTATATTAGTTTCAGGTGTACAATATAATGATTCAATATTTGTATATATTGCAAAATGATCACCACATTAAGTCTAGTTAACATCTGTCATCACACATAGTTACAAGCTTTGTTTTCTTGTGAAGAGAACTTTTAACATCCACTCTTTTAGCAACTTTCAAATATACATACAGTAATATTAACTATAGTCTCCGTGCTGTACATTCCATCCCCAGGACACTTATTTTACAACTGGAAGTTTGTACCTGGATCCCCTTCACTCATTTTTTCCACATCCTCCCCCCGTCTCTGGCCACCACCAATCTGTTCTCTGTATCTATGAGCTTGTGTTTGTTGTTGTTGTTTTAGATTTTACATATAAGTGAGATATCATATCAGAGATATCATACAGTCTTTCTCTGACTTATTTCACTTAGCATAATGCCTTCAAGGTCCATCCATATTGTCACAACCAGCAAGATTTCCTTCTTTTTCATGGCTGAGTAATATTTCACTTCATATATATATTATCTTTCTCTCGGTCTCTCTCTATATGTATTTATATATTTATATACACATATCACATCTTCTTTATCCATTCATTTATGGATAGGCACCTAGATTGCTTCCATATCTTGGCTGCTATAAACAATGCTACAGCGAACACAAGGTTGCATATATCTTTTCAATTTAGTGGTTTTGTTTTCTTCCGATAAACACCCAGAAGTGGAGTTGCTGGATCGTATGGTAGCTCTATTTTTAATTTTTTGAGGAACATCCGTACCGTTTCCGTAGTGGTGGCCCCAATTTATACCCCCAGCAACGGTGCACGAGGGCTGCCTTTTCTCCATATCGTCGTCAGCACTTGTTATTTCTTGTCTTTTTGATGACAGCCATTCTTACGTGTGTGAGGTGATCTCGTTGTGGTTTTGATTTGCATTTCTCTGATGATCGGTGATGTTGAACACCTTGCAAGAGGTGTTTATAGACCAGAGTGAGCAGGTACAAGGAAGTTATACTGGGCATTTGCTGATTGGTTAAAGCAGGGTTGCTTACCTATAAGGAGCAAAGGGAAGTCTTGGAGGGGTCACGAAACTTGTGCTGAGCAGACAAGCCCTGATGGGTAGACTAGGCTTTCCTTTTCTGGGACAGCCAAGCATAGAGCATAGCAATTCAGTTAAGTTTTGGTTTGCTGATGTGGGGCTTAGCATGAGCGACTTAGCTTGGGGCTAATCTGGTTACTTTAACATAACCATCCTGTATCTACTTTTTTGTGTCTTGCTTGCCTCCAGCGTCAGCCTTCTGAGATCCATCTATGCTGTTGTACACATTGGTAATTGTAAATTTATTCCTTTTAACTGCTGAGTCATAGCCTATGAATATACTGCAATTTCTTTATCCATTTACCTGTTCGGTGGTTTCCAGTGTGAGGTTATTATGAATAAAACTACTATTCATATTCTCTTACAAGTCTTTTCTGTAAATAAGTGTTCATTTCTTGGGGGTGAATACCTAGAAGTGGAATTTCTGGGTTTACGGAAGGTGGGCATTTAACTTCTACAGGAACTGCAAGTTTCCCAGGGTGGTTACAGCAGTTCACACTCTCACCAGCAGTGTCTGAGTTCTGGTTGTTCATCATTCTTCACAGTAGTTGGAGTCATTTATCTTTATTTCAACATCCTGGTGGGTGTGTGGTGGAATATTGTTGTTGGTTTGTTTTTTTTTTAATTGGAGTATAGTTGAGTTAAATGTTGTGTTACTTTCAGGTGTACAGCAAAGTGAATCAGTTATACATATACATAGATCCACTTTTTTGTGAGATTCTACTCCCATACAGGTCAATACAGAGTATCGAGTAGAGTTCCCTGTGCTCTACAGCAGGTCCTTATTAGTTACCTATACAGTAGTGTGTATATGTCAATCCCAATCTCCCAATTCATCCCTCCCCCTTCCCCCCGCCCCCGGCAACCATAGGGTTGTTTTCTACATCTGTGACTCGATTTCTGTTTTGTAAATAAGTTCATTTGTACCATTGTCTTAGATTCCACACATAAGCAACATCACACGATGTCCGTTGTGATGTGCATTTTCCTGATGATGAACAAGTTGTTCTTTTAGTGTTGAGCTGTGGGAATTATTTAGACCTTCTAGATACAAGTCCTTGTCAGATGGATGCATCGTGAATGTCTTTTCCCGGTCAGTGGATGGCCTATTCATTTTCTTGGTGGCGTCTTGATGAGCAGAAGGTTTATTTTATTTTTTATTTTAAAATTTTATTTATTTATTTATTTATTTTTGGCTGTGTTGGGTCTTCGTTTCTGTGCGAGGGCTTTCTCTAGTTGTGGCAAGCGGGGGCCACTCTTCATCGCGGTGCGCGGGCCTCTCACTATCGCGGCCTCTCTTGTTGCGGAGCACAGGCTCCAGACGCGCAGGCTCAGCAGTTGTGGCTCACGGGCCTAGTTGCTCCGTGGCATGTGGGATCTTCCCAGACCAGGGCTCGAACCCGTGTTCCCTGCATTGGCAGGCAGATTCTCAACCACTGCACCACCAGGGAAGCCCAGAAGGTTTATTTTTGATGGTGTTCAATTTATTAATTTTTCCTTTTATGCTCAGGCTTTTTATGGTCCTGCATAAGAAGTATTTTCTCCTCCATTTTCTTCTGGAAGCTCTATGTGCTTAGTTTTTTACATTGAAATCTGTGATCCAGGTTGAGTTAATTGCTGTGTATGGTTCAGGGGTCAAGGCTTCTTTTTCCCTATGGACATCAAGTTGTCACAGCAGCATTTATTGCAGACTACTTTTTCCCTATTGAATTGCTTTAGTGCCTGTCAAAATCATTTCCCTCTATGTGCAGGCATCTATTTCTGGGCTCTGTGCTGTTTGGTGCTCTGTCTACTCACATGTCCACATCACAGTGTCTTGATTAGTGTCAGCATTAGACTAAGAGCTGAAATCAGGCAGTATAAGTCCTTCCGTTTTGTCCTTTGGGAGCCCAAATGCCTTGTTTTCAGTGTGGAGGTCTTGCACATCTTTCATTAATTTTTCCATAAGTATTTTATGATTTTGGTGCCATTATAAATAATACTTTATTAAAATGACAATTGCTTCTTGCTAGTTCTGGTAGATTGTACTTCCCCAAATGGCTGCCACAGTGTTTCCAATCCTCACGCTTTTCCAGAATCTTGCCTCTTTTCCATCAATAAATGGGGTCCCTTTCCTGTCCCCTTGGACTGATCCAGCCTTTGTGGCTGCCTTAACAAACAGGATGTGGTGGAAGAGATGCTGCATGATTTCCAAGGCCAGGTTAGAAGGGCTGACATAGCTTCCACCCGCCTCCTCTTTCCTGAGACCCCTGGATCCAGCCACCATGGTGTGAGGAAGCCTAGGCTACCCGAAGAGGCCATGTGTAGGGGTCCCAGCTGCAGCCAGTATCACACGCTGGATGTGAATGTGAATGAGTGAATGAATGATTGAGGGGGACAAGGTCTCTGACAACTGCCCCCTTTGTCATTGGAAAATAGATATTGATCTACTGATAGATATCAATAGATATTGATAGTTCTATGTCCAGTTTGGTCCACTCTCTCTCTAAAAACAGCGTGTAAAAATGAGAAGAATCTGGAGAAGAGTTGTCAGAATGCATTTGCAGAGTGCTTGAGGAGACCACCTAAGGAGAATAAAGATTTCCACTAAATGGTCTTCCTTCCCGGACCCTTTGCCCAATCCTGTCAGAGTTGCTCTTTAGCGTGTTAGTTTGTAAATAAGGACAGGAAAGAGGCCTTATGAAGAAGGCCTGAAAGGAAATTGGTCTGGGGACAGAGGGAAGGGAAAGGGATTAGGGACTGTTGGCTTCCACTGTGTCTATATTGTTTTGTTCCCTAAACTGGGGAGTAGGGACATGCGTGATAGCTATATGCTTATCTATACCTTTTTACATGCCATTCCTTTAAAACTGTCTATAGGGGGACTTCCTGGGTGGCGCAGTGTTTAAGTATCCGCCTGCCAATGCAGGGGACATGGGTTCGAGCCCTGGTCTGGGAAGATCCCACATGCTGTGGAGCAACTAAGCCCGTGCACTACAACTACTGAGCCTGTGCTCTAGAGCCCGTGCTCCGCAACAAGATAAGCCACCGCAATGAGAAGACCGTGCACCGCAACAAAGAGTAGCCCCCGCTCGCGGCAACTAGAGGAAGCCCGCCCACAGTAACGAAGACCCAACGCAGCCAAAAATAAATAAATAAATTTATTTAAAAAAATGTCTATAGACATGGCAGACATATATATAGACATATAAAAGGTAGACATACAGATGTATACATGTACGAACATTTTAAAAAGGAAATGGGGTTTTAGTTTATGGTAAAGAAGGGCTTAAGAAATGGCTTAAAGTCTTATGTATAAATTTATAAAGAGAAACTCATTGCTAGGAACTCTTAGGATCACCCTCAGCATCTGTGACGACCCACTGAGGAAACATCTTCTCCCGCCCTGAAGCTCAGCTCAACAATTTAGAACATTTCTTCTTCCTCAACTTCCTGCTAAAGACTCATTTGTTATCAGGAACCCATTTTGTTTTGTTTTAGGCCCAAGATAGTCAGGCAAGAATCCTACTTGAAGCTGAAATTGTCAGCCTACAGTTTTCAAAGCAAGTTGTCCATCCTTTCTGCATTTTTTCTAAGAAGATGCAAGTCAGAGGCCAGCGGAAGGGGAGCTTGGGGCCTCATGGCTCTGCCTTCGGGGGCAAGGATCCTCTCTGATGAACCCTACTTTCCTTGTCAGCCCCTGATGTTTAACTTGTGTTCAGTGAAGCTTCACGATCACATCGGTAAATGCAAGGGCAGGCTCTTACTTAAATTGTTTTGTTATTTTTTTTTTAAAGTTATACAATTTTTATTTATTTATTTATTTATTTATGGCTGTGTTGGGTCTTCGTTTCTGTGCGAGGGCTTTCTCTAGTTGTGGCAAGTGGGGGCCACTCTTCATCGCGGTGCGCGGGCCTCATTATCGTGGCCTCTCTTGTTGCGGAGCACAGGCTCCAGACGCGCAGGCTCAGTAATCGTGGCTCACGGGCTTAGTTGCTCCGCGGCATGTGGGAATCTTCCCAGACCAGGGCTCGAACCCGTGTCCCCTGCATTGGCAGGCAGATTCTTAACCACTGCGCCACCAGGGAAGTCCCTAAATTGTTTTTTTGTGTGTGTTCACTCTGGGGTCAGAATTTTATCAGATATTAAAAAGATGCAGCTTTTTTTCCTTTTCTTTTCTTTATGGAACGGTGCTCAGCAGGACCAAGCACAGTTTCAAAATTAACATTAAAGTAAAAACAAGCAAAAGTAGATCAAGTGACCTTGGACCAGTCACCTCACCTCTCAACGATTCTGTTTCTATGGAAGAAGGTGTGTGTGTGTGTGTGCGCGCGCGCGCTAAGTGATGCCCATAATTTCTTACAGCTTCAACACGCCACTAGCTAGAGGTGTAGAGAGGCTGCAGGGCTGTGGGTGAGGAGTCCAGAGACCCAGGACTTTCCTGAGTTCCAGGCTACATGTCAGGCACCTTAGAAATACCTGTTCGCAGAGGTCCCACCGTACTGGACATGGAAGGACAAACTGCGGCGGGATAAAAAGGAAAGTAGGAGTCCCGAACGACTCCCACCTGCGCCCCCTGACAAGTGGCAGGCGGGGCAACCAGGTAGCAGATGGGCACAGAGAGAAACGGTCCCTGAGGGGCGCCCGGCTCCTAGGCGAGCGCCTAAAACACCAATCCCGCCTCCCGCGTGCCTTCTCCGCACCTGAAGGTGCCTCGGCCTGCGCGACGTTCCAGAGGCTTCCCCGGAGGCCGGGCCCCCCCTCCGCCCGCCCGCGCCCGGAGCCCGCAGCCCCGGCGCCGCCGCACTGGGCGCTGCAGCGGCGCGGACGACGGAGCCCCGCGCGGGAGGCCGCCCGCTCCCGGCCCGGCGCGCCCCCCATGGCCCTCGGGCCGCCGGCCCCGCGCCCAGCCCCGCGCAGCGCCCGCGGGGGGCGCGATGCCCAACGGCCCCGGCCGCGGCCAGACTCTTAGGATGTCCCTGTCCCGGAGGTCATGGACCCGCGCGTCCGTAGGTGAGAGCGGGGGCGCGGGGACTGGGACGGTCCGGGCGGGGGGAGGGGAGGGGGCGGGGCGGGCGCGGGGGGAGAGGGCGGGGGCGCGGGGAGGAGGACGGTCCGGGCGGGGCGGGGGGAGAGGGCCGGGGCGCGGTCTGGACCTAGCGCCCCGCCCCCCGCCCTCCCCACGCGCCCCCGCCCAGCCCTCGCCGTGGGCTGGGCGCCGAGACACCAGGGAGGCCTGGGCCGGGGGTGGGGACACGGTCAGAGCCCGGGCGCCCGGCAGGTGCGCGTGAGGGCGGCCGCCGCCCCCCCCCGCCCCGCCCCGCCCCGCCCCGCCCCGCCCGCCATCGTCCCCCGGCCGCCGGTGCCAGTCCACACCGCGGTGGGTTCGGGGCGGTTTGCGCACCAGCCTCTCGCCCCTGCCGCCTCGCCGCGCGTTTTGCTGCAGAGCTGGGGGGTGGGGCGGCGGGGCACCCCGGCTTTGTGACTCCTTGGGGCCCCGGGGCCGCGCGCAGTGGCGCTCCAGCCGGTGACCCTCCCCCCTCCCTGGGGACGCCCGGGCTGGGCCTCGGAGGCCGGTCCTTTCGAGCCACACGCCCGGTGCCCCCAGGGCGGCATCCCGTCCGCTCGCATCCTTAGGCGCCGTGTTGCGTTCCTTATGTAGCATGTTTAGGGACCCCAGCCTTGTTGAGCTGCATGTCACGTGATTGTGATGCGTGATGGGCTGTCGACACCCTTAGGGAATGAGAGATGGAAAGGGAGCTTCAAAATGATTAGATTTCATGCCGTTTCAGGACTCTTGGCAAGTTTGTAGGTCCGTCTCTGACACGAGGAAGGTACAGGGTTTGCGGTTTGGAGCTGGGGTCGCTTGGAATCGTGGGTTTTGTTTGCTCGCTTGGAGAAAATAAGTCTATAAAAATAAGTGACTTTCCTATTCCTGTAGTTCAATAATGTGAGAGGAAAACAACTTATCAGACAGTTTAGACCAGTGTTTTGTAAACCTGAGTAATGTAAGGGCGCCTTCAGAGACATTTGCGGAGAATCCCAGTGTCAGAGGCTCCCAGGGCTGACGCGCTCAGGCTAGACCTGCTGCGGGGAGCCCGGTTGGGGGGCGGGCGCCGTCCAGGTGCCAGATGGCCCCCGCGTCGGTGCCAAGGTGCACGTGAGGGCACAGCTGCCCTGTGTTAGGAGGTACAGCCCGCAGCATTTGCTCATGCTCGGGCTGTGGGGTCTCAGTGAGAGCGGAGACGGAAAGATGGCTCGGGGGGTTTTGGTCCGAGAAACTGGAAGGGTGTACCCCTTACTGAGATGGAGAGAGCTGCAGGAAGAGAAGGGTTCTCTTTTTGGCGGGGGTGGTGGTCAGGAATTTGGTTTTGAACGTGTGAAGTGCCTACCCTAGGGTGGAGTCAGGCCGGTGTCCAGACCAGAGAAGGACGTTCACGATTGCCCATGGGCCCAGCAGGACGGGCTCTCAGGACGGGTGTGTAACCACGGCTCACACGGGCCCCAGTCTTGGAAGAGTCCCGAGTTTGTCTTCATGCTCTGCTCTTGCTGTGTTGGGGGTCTTACTGATTTTTGAACAGGGGGCCTGCGTTTTCATTTGCCACTGGGCCCTGCCGATTACGTGATGTGTATCCACGTGGCCAGAAAGAGAGGGGTCCTTGTGCAGAGCCCTGGGCACTCCAGCATTTCAAGGTCAGGGAGATGAGGGCAACAGCAGGGGGGGCTGTGAGGATGGCCAGTGAGCTCGGAGGGAACCCGAGAGGCGGTGTCCAGGAAGCCGGGGTGTCCAGCTGGGCCTGGCATTACCGAGCGTTCAGGACAGGTGAGGCTTGAGAACCGCCCTTTTCTTCAGCAGCGGGGAGGGGAGGACATTGGTGACCTTGAAGGGAGCTGATTTTGTGTAATCACAGGGAAGAATATCTGTAAGAGCAGCTTCAAGAGAGACTAATAAGAGGACAGGTATTGGAAACAGCATGACCGGAAAACTCTTTTGGGTGAATTTTGTAACGGGGGGCGCGCGGCGGGGAGCACAGTGAAGGGTCACTGAAGGAGGATATGAGTTCTAGAAGGCTGTTTTAAGGCTAATGCTACTGTTGTACAGCTGCTGGCATGAACATCAAAGGCAGGGCATTACAGGGGGAAGGAAGGGCAGGGATCTGAGATCCAAGGTGGGGAGCAGTGCGGCTAGTCTGGAGGGGGAGGGGAGGGGGAGGGGCCTCGCTGGCGGATAGGCTGTGAGTTCCGGAAGGCAGGGAGGAAGGGTTTAAGAGACGGGGGTCTATTTGGGGTATTTACACATTGTGTGAGGAAGCGGGCGACCTGGACAGCGTGGGCTCCCGGGGGGGCAGGCATTTGAACTTGGGTGAAGGGCCTGCTGGGATCAGTTTGGACGACAAGGACGGCAGATGGAAGTTGGGGAGGAGACTGTGAGGGCTGCGAGGGAGGGTCCTGAGCTCTGAGGCCTCTTCTTTCCACTCGACAGAGTGGGGAAGCCCAGACAGTGCCATCAGCAGGGCCAGCCCTCGGAGCTGGTCCCCCAGCCTGCAAAGGTGTCTTGGCTCTTTTCAGCCCTGTACTCCTCCACGGGTATTTTTAAAAGAGCCTTTTCTGCAAACAAAACAAAAACATCCTGCTAGGATTTTGGTTAAATTTGCATTCAATTTGTAGATTAATCTGGAGAGAAGAGACGTTTTAAAAATGTTGAGCCTTCTTAACCATGAATGTGGCATCTCTCACCACTTCTGTAGGTCTCCTTTTATGTCTTTTGTTAAAGTGTTGTGAGGTTGTGAAACCTCCGTGAGGTTTCTATGCATTTTAAAAGTCTTACTCCAAGATACTTCTGTTACTAAAATGAATGGGATTATTCAAAAATTACATTTAAAAAAGAGTATTTATTTTTGGCTGCGTTGGGTCTTTGTTGCTGAGTGCGGGCTTTCTCTAGTTGTGGCGAGAGGGGGCTACTCTTCGTCGCTGTGCACGGGCTTCTCATTGTGGTGGTTTCTCTTGTTGCAGAGCACGGGCTCTAGGCACGCGGGCTTAAGTAGTTGTGGCTCGCGGGCTCTAGAGCGCAGGCTCAGTAGTTGTGGCGCACGGGCTTAGTTGCTCCGCGGCATGTGGGATCTTCCGGGACCAGGGATCGAACCTGTGTCCCCTGCATTGGCAGGCGGATTCTTAACCACTACGCCACCAGGGAAGTCTCCAAAATTACATTTTTAATTGGTGTTGCTGGTGCCTAGCAAAGCTTTTGGGGTTTTATATTGATTGTATACCCAACAACCTAGTGAACAGTCTTATGAATTTTGATAGTTATGGATTCTCTAAATTTTTCAAGTGTAGACATTCTCATTATCTGCAAATAATAATTTCATTTCTTTCTTTATAATTGTTATAACCCTTATTTTTCTTATCTGATTATATTTGCTAGTACTGCCAATAAAAGTTTACCAGAAGTGCCATTTTTGCTTTGCTCTTAGAACGTTAAAGGGAATGCTTCCAGAATTTCATGCTTCTAGAGTATGATATTTGCCCTGAGAAGTTGGTAGTTGTATTACACTAGGGAGGTACTCTTGTATTCCTACCCATTACTCAGTTCATTAAGGGCAGAGGCTGATTTATTGTGTACCTTGAAGATAATCATAAGGGACCAGGAAGATACTAAAGATTCCTGGTGGCTGTGGAGGGTGTCTTCCTTTTGTCTCTGGATCTTTGTGTTCATTAAAAGTGAATCATGGCACACCTGTCAGAATGGCTGTAACGAAAAATGGTGACATCACCAAATCCTGGCCAGGGTGCAGAGAAACTGGATCCCTCATACGTTATTGCTGGGCAGGGAAAATGGTCCAGCCACTCAGGAAAAAAGGTAGGCAGTTTCTTACAAAGCTGAACCTGCAGTGACCATTTGACACAGCAGTTGTACTCTTGGGCATTTATTCCAGGGAAACAAAAACTTATCTTCACACGAAAACTTGTATATCAACATTCATAGCAGCTCTACTCCTAACAGCAAGAAACTAGATGTCCTTCAGCGGCTGGATGATTGAACAAAAACCGGTGCATCCACAGCACAGAACACTGCTCGGCAGTAAACAGGAACCAACTACGGCAACTTGGGTGGAGCTCCAGAGAATTGTGCTGAGAGAAAAAAGTCCAACCACAAAAGGTTATATACTGTCTGATCGCATTTATATAACATTCATGAAATGACAACAGTATAGAAATGGAGAGCAGGTTAGTGGTTGCCAGGGGTGAAGGAGGCTGCAGGGCTGGGAAGGATGCGAGGGCAACATGAGGATCCTGGTGCTGATGGGGCTGGCCTGTGTCTTCACTTCCTCCATATCAGTATCCTGGGTGTGATGTTGTCCTGTAGTTTTTGCAAGACGGTGCTGTTGTGGGGAACTGGGTAAAGGGTACACAAAAAGCTCAGTGTCATTTCTTACAACTGCATGGGCACCTGAAATGATCTCAAAATAGAAAGTTTAACATACAAAAGTAAAGCACAGTCATTTTTCATCAAATAAACTAGTTAACTGTTATGTTTCAGGTCTTGTAGTATACTCGGATTGAAGACATAGGAGTTACATCATTGTAATTCCATTGATAGGATGTTCCCTCAGGGCCATTAAGTTGTAGACCACTTATTCTAGAACACCGCTGAGCCTCTGTTGGATGGATGTCACTCTGCCCGTCCATCTCTTCTGCCCTCTCCTGGTCTTCAAAGGTGGTTTTAATTTTTAATTTTAATTTTGTTTTGTTTTAAAAGGCGTTCCTACATGGACCTAGTTTTCCCCTAACGAGCGTTCCTACTGGTCTTCAAAGGTGGTTTTAAGTTTTAATTTTGTTTTGTTTTAAAAAGCATTCCTACATGGACCTAGTTTTCCCCTAACAATCTGACCCAAGTTTCAAGGGAAGAATGAGGAGAATTGGGGCAGCTGAAAGGGCGAAGAGCTCAAATGTAAGGGCTGGAAGGGATCTCAAGAGTTTATCCCCTCATTTCACAGAAGAGAAAAACAATCCAGTCGTGTCTTGTTTGCTGGTCAGCTTCTGGCAGGTCCAGGTAATTCCCAAATCCAGGGTGCTTTCCGCTATTTCCAACCTGCCTAGTTCAATATCGGACCTGCATTCACAGAACAAATTCATTCATTCTATATTCTTTTCTGTTCCTCAAGTGGAAATAAAGAACTGGGTCTAATTTCTTCCATGTTCTGTACTATCTATCCTGTGGATACTCAATAAATAAAGATTTGACCGAGCTTTGTCATGGCTTATTTTTGGACTTGATCTAAGGGTCTATACGTTTGGAAGATTCTTAGAGCTCGTGTATAGGGGTTTAAAACATCAGGCTCTCAGGTTAGAAGTGGACTTAAATTTTGACACCGTCATTTGCTACCTGTACGACATTAAAAAGCTTCCTCTACTTCTGTTACCGATGAGGATGAAAATAAATTTTGTCGTTCACGAGGTGGTTGTGATTAGCGAGTAATGTGCATAAACGTGCACGCATTAATTACTCGACCCATTAAGGGGGCTTTATGATAACGGTCGAGCTCGTATCGACAACATGTCTGATCTTTCTCATGCTGCCCATCATCAGCTAAGGTCAACTCCACCACCTAGATACTTACCCTGCAAACAGCAGAATTGGCAAAAACTTCAGTTGTCACTATTTTCCCGTCTCCATCGTGTGATGGAGGCCTAACTAGGAGATGACTGCATAGTCATTACTGGAGAATTTGTGTTCTTGTTGTGTCATTATCGGGTGTATGTGATTACCCAGCTAGCGCTCTGATTATGGATAGAGTTTCCATCCTCTGACGTCTCTGAAGGTTGTCACCTTGTGTTAGAAGCAGTCCTGCCTCCAAGGCCATTTTTTTATCCTGCCGGGGTCCATAAGCACCTCAGTTGATGGCTTCCGTTATTTCATCATTCATTGCTTTTACTTTTACAGTGAATGTTTTATCTTAAACCCTCATCTGACCGAGGTGCCAGCTAGACAAATTAAAATTATTCTCTAAATAATTCAGATTAAGTTAAAAATAAAGTTAAAGTTAAGTTAGAATTATTCTCTGAAAAGTTTTCAAACATTTATGGGAGGATTTGTACAGAGCACCTTTAAAGAGGGCTCTGTTCCTTTCCTCCCTGAATCTTGACATTGACTAAATATAACCTCTGGTCAACACCACACTGCATACAAGGTATTATTTACATCCATTTAGGTGGTAAAAGTGCTTAGAGCAAATGTTAACAACCATTAAGACAGGCTAAAAATAAAAGTGATCTCAGATCCGTGCCCTGGGAGTTTCTCCCCATCCTGAAGGGCAAACGCAGAAGCAGGACCTTGGAGAGAGCCCTCGCCTGGAAGTGAGGATGGTTGGTATCGCCTGCAGATACCCTGACAGCGCAGAGGGACACAGTTCCACGGGCACAGCCGCCTGGGTCTGCCCGCTAGCTGTGTGTGTCCCAGAGTGCGTGTGCTGTTCATTCCTCAGCAGCGGTCGTGGAGGGCTCACTGCGTCAGAAGTGCGCGTGCGCGTGTGTGTGTTGTTTTTGTGTGCAGGTCTCTTGCTCTGACAGCTCATCTCTTACCTTGCTCACCGCCTCTCTCTGTAAGAATCGAAATCTGATGCATCATCAAAGTGCACCCTAAAAAGCAATCTAGTCCTGATTAACTTTGATCTAGAGGTTTTACATTCGCAAGGACGTTTTCCAGTCTCTTGTAATCTCATGCCAAATAATAAGCAAATGGCGCATTTCCCGCGTTTTGATGGGGCCATTGGGAGCCCCTTTTCCCTTTTCTGTCTCTGCGTTAGCTGTCAGTGGCACTGAGGATCCCAGGATTACTGCAATATTTTAAGCACGTCACTGAGACTGATCATGTGGGGAACAAGGGTGAGCAAACAACACGTGGAGTCAGCACTTCTCTGTTCTGACATTTGAAATCTCATTCCAGACCCTGAGTGCAAAGACGCTTGCTTTTTCCCCAGTTTAGATGACACCTTCATACCAGGGAGATGTTCATTCATATTCAAAGGGAAAAGCAGCTCACTGCTGGGTGATTTATTCAGGTCACGGCGCTGCAGGATCAGGCCTCTTATCAACTATTTTTAGCCTCATCATGATTATCCTTGTTTAAGACTCTTCTCCATTTTCTTTTTATTTTCTGTATTCTAATGCACTGAGGAAACATAACTTTGGTTTTAAAGCTACAGAATTAAAAAAAATTTTTTTATTGAAGTATAGTTGATTTACAATGTTGTGTTAAGTTTGCCGTACAGCAAAGTGATTCAGTTATACACACATATATTCTTTTTCATATTCTTTTCCATTATGGTTTATCACAAGATATTGAACATAGTTCCCCGTGCTCTACAGTAGGACCTTGTTGTTTATCCACTCTCTGTATATACTAGTTTGCATCTGCTAATCCCAGACTCCCAGTCCTTCCCTCCCCCACCCCTGTCCCCCTTGGCAACCACAAGTCTGTTCCTTATGTCCGTGAGTCTGTTTCTGTTTCATAGATAAGTTCATTTGTGTCATATTTTAGATTCCACATATAAGTGATAGCATATGGTATTTATCTTTCTCTTTCTGACTTACTTAGTATGATAATCTCTAGGTCTATCCATGTTGCTGCAAATGGCATTATTTCATTCTTTATTATGGCTGAGTATATATGTATATATATATACCACATCTTCTTTATCCACTCATCTGTTGATGGACATTTAGGTTGTGCATCTTTAAACCCCCAAAGATGTAGTTACTATATATCTAGCAAACAAGCTGCATGATCTTCTGTCCTCTGGAATCTCGGGGGACTCACTCAGCAGTGGAGTGTAGCCTGACCAAATGGCTAGGAGCGTACGATCATGCAGTTTCTGTTGTGTCCCCTGCCTTACCTGTCCCTTCCCCAAAGCACCTGAACTGTTCATTTTTACTGGTGCAAACAACAAGTAGATGCTCTGGGTCCACTCTGCGCTCGTGTTCACGTGGACCCTTCCTGATGCTTGGAAATGCGTTACTCGGCTCTGCTTCTGAGTTAGGGTTCAGGCACTTTTTTGGGGAGGGGAAACACCAGCGTGGGCAGGTGACTGAGAAGGGGCCTCCCGTGAGAATGAATCGGGCGGGATGGAAACACAGGGGATAAGTGAAGATTGTGAACAAAGCGCACAGTTAGGGGCCGCTGCAATATCCCAGGTGGGAAATAATGATGGCCTGAACCAGGGCAACATCAGAGATGAAAAGGGAGGGTGACTATGGAAACATGCGCTGGAGAGCCGGAGGCCAGGCAGGTGAGGGGCGAGGGAGGGGCTTTCTGATAGCGGGCACGTAGAAAAGTTGTGTTTCCATCTTGCTGGTCCGATATTTGTCCTTCAGGGGGCTCAGGATATCTGCACAGAGTCAGATGTTATCAAAGCTGAAGGCATCCCTCTACGTCTGGGCCATCCAGTGTGGAGCTGCCAGGCGCACAGGGCTGCTGGGCACAATGAACGTGAGTCAGAAGCAAGCTTCTTTCTCTCTTTTTTTTTTTTAAAATTAATTAATTAATTAATTAATTTTTGGCTGTGTTGGGTCTTCGTTTCTGTGCACGGGCTTTCTCTAGTTGCGGCAAGCGGGGGCCACTCTTCATCGCGGTGCGCGGGCCTCTCACTATCGTGGCCTCTCTTGTTGCGGAGCACAGGCTCCAGATGCGCAGGCTCAGTAGTTGTGGCTCACGGGCCCAGTTGCTCCGCGGCATGTGGGATCTTCCCAGACCAGGGCTCGAACCCGTGTCCCCTGCATTGGCAGGCAGATTCTCAACCACTGCGCCACCTGGGAAGCCCCAGAAGCAAGCTTCTTATAAGCAGAAAGTACATGCCGGATCTTGAAGACTTATTACGAAAACGGAATGTAAAACATTCATTAATAATATTTTATGCGTGTTATATATTGAAATAATATTTCGGCTATGTCAGGTTTAATAAAAAATATATCATTAAAATGATTTTCCGTGTTTCTTTCTTTAGTGTGGCTACCGGAAAATTTCAGGTTGCGTATGTTTAAATGTCGCATTCTATTTCTGTTGGACAACACGATGACAGATCATCTTGTCCAAACAGTTTTGATCGACTGTCCATGGAATTACAGACTTTCAGGAATAAAATCATCCAGCAGTCCAGCACCCACCCGCGTTTCCAGGTGAGGGAAGCAAGGCTTGGGAGGGGTGAAGCCAGGACCCGCCGGGGCTCCAGGGATGCTGATGGAGACCACGGCCCGCGTCTTCAGGCTCTGGCTGTGTTCCTGCCAGGGTTGTTTTGTCTTCCTCTTACGGTGAGTGAAAATCTCCCCTGGACACAATCTAAGATCCACCTAGAATTAATTTGGAAAACGAACCGGGTCATAATACTGCAAAGTCCTCCTGTATTTCTTTGAACCTAATGTCTCATAAAACCTAGTTGCTCGAGAGTCTTCGTTGTCAGCTATTATCCGTTGATCTTTGCAGGGAGGATCTTCAGACATTGTAGACTTGCGATTTACGGTCGAATGAACTTCTGACCACGTGCTGCTCTGTCCCGGGAGAGCCGCTGGCACATCAACCTCCTTCACAGTCAGTGGCATCATCTTCCCAGAGGCCGGTCATTAATCGGCGTTGAGTTGGGTTTTTTTTTTTTAAGCAACACATTTTTAAAATGTTTCCCTCTTAGTGTCTATTTTCTCCATAACGTATTACTTTCTTCAGTGAGTGTCCCAGAAAAATGGAAGAAGTAGATACGAAAGAAAAAAAATCCACGTAGGTAATGTTCAAACACCATCAGGCTGTTAGTGGTACTGAGTCTTGTTGAGAAAACAAGGTTAAGTATTATTACTGGGGGATGAAGTGAGACTTTACTTAGGTTGTTCATGACTGAGTTTTTAGGGATTTCTTCTAAACTACACTGATGAAACTGGGGGCTGTGATCATATGTACAGTGCTGGTAACCAGGATGATTCTTGTGTTGTTATTGGTGGTCTGATAAATTGCATCAGTGGTGTGTGGATATTTTGCTTTAGGGATATGATTTGACTCTTAGTCGCTAAGTCTGTATAATGAAGAGCTGTGTGGTCTGCAGGCTGTGATTTCAGTAGAGATCTGGGCTTTATGGGCGTGTCTGTGGAGTATGGCAAGATGCTCCGGGTGGGAGTGGTATTCTGTGGCTCTAAGTCCCTCATCCAGGCTCTTCTCTGCAGGATGCTGTGTTGACAGGACACACCAGGATAATGCCAGCAGTATTATACTGAGGCCAGGGAGGTGGCATCTGGGATGTGATGACGTGCTGTTAACTCTGAAGTTAGTGCTCTAGTGTCACATGGTGACAAATGTGTAGTGACATGCATCACTGCCCGCTGTGGTCCGCTAACTCATTCCCCTCCGCCACCCCCAGCCCCTGCCAACCACTGATCTTCTTTACTGTCTCCATAGTTTTGCCTTTTCTGGAATATTCTTTTGTTGGAATAATACAGAATGTAGCCTTTTCAGATTGGCTTCTTTTGCTTAGTGATGTGCATTTAAGGTTCTTTTCATGGCTTACAGCTCACTTCCTTCCTTCTTTCCTTCCTTCCTCTCCCCCTTCCCCCCACCCCGCCGCACAGCGTGACTTGCAGGATCTTAGTTCCCCCACCAGGGATCAAACCCATGCCCCGTACAGTGGAAGCGCAGAGTCTTAACCACTGGACTGCCTGGGAAGTCCCTCCTTCTTTCTTTCTTTTTTGTTTTCAATAAATTTATTTATTTTTGGCTGCACTGGGTCTTTGTTGCTGCACGCGGGCTTTCTCTGGTTGCGGCGAGCGGGGGCTGCTCTTCATCGCGGAGCGCAGGCTTCTCATTGCGGTGGCTTCTCTTGTTGCGGAGCACAGGCTCTAGAGCACAGGCTCAGTAGTTGTGGCTTGTGGGCTCAGTAGTTGTGGCTCGCAGGCTCTAGAGCACAGGCTCAGTAGTTGTGGTTCTGCACAGGCTCTAGAGCGCGGGCTCAGTAGTTGTGGCTCGCGGGCTCTAGAGCGCAGGCTCAGTAGTTGTGGCTCTCGGGCTCTAGAGCACAGGCTCAGTAGTTGTGGCGCACAGGCTTAGTTGCTCCGCGGCATGTGGGATCTTCCCGGACCAGGGTTTGAACCTGTGTCTCCTGCATTGGCAGGCAATTCTTAACCACTGCGCCACCAGGGAAGCCCCCTCCTTCTTTCTTTAAAAATCCCTGAACAATGTTCTATTGTCTAGATGTCCCACGGTTTGTTTATTTATCCATTCACCTACCAAAGGTTGATTCCAAGTTTCAGCAATCGTGAATAAAGCTGCTCTAAACACCTGTGTGCAGGTTATTGTGGAGACATGAGTTTTTCAGCTACTTCGGGTAAACACTAAGGAGCATGATTGCTGGAGCATACGGGAAGGGTCTATTTAATTTTGTAAGAAACTGCCAAACTGTACCAGTTTGTGTTCCCACCAGCAGTGAATGAGAGTTCCTGTTGCTCCACATCCTTCTCAGCACTTGGTGTTTTCAGTGTTCTGGTTTCTAGCCAATCTAATAGGCGTTTAGTGGTATCTCATTGTTGTTTTAATTTGCAATTACCGAAGACAGATGATGTGGGGCATCTTTTCATATGCTTAGTTGCCATTTATGTATCTTCTTTGGTGAAGCATCTATTCATGTGTTTTGCCCCTTTGTACATCACACTGTTTCTTTTCTTATCCTTGAGTTTGAAGAGTTCTTTGTCTACTTTAGCTACAAGTCCTCTATCAGATGTGTGTTTTGCAAATATGGTTTCCCAGTCTGTGGCTTGTTTTCTCATTCTCTACCAGTGTCTTTTGCAGAGCACAAGTTTTTAATTAAAAAGGAATCCAGCTTATCAATATTTTCTTTCATGGGTGATGCTTTTGTTTCCGGTTTTCTTTGGTAATATTTTTCCTTAGCTTTTGGAAACTTACACATGTAAATTTATTCTTCTAGAGGGTGCTTTTAAATTATGAATACACACATTTTCTTATTTTTTCCCTTAACAGTGGCTAGAATTAATCCGTTTATAGATGCTTTTTCTCTCCATACTGAGCCCCCCAGCCGTGGACGGTGCCTCCCCTCCCCCACTGCCCCCTTGCTGACTCTCCCTGCCTTGGTTCCAGACAGCAGGGAACAGGTACCTACTAATTTCTTGGCTCACAGATCTTCCTTGTGTTTCATTCCTGTTGTTGGAAGAGATCCCCTAGGGTCTCCCAGTGACCATCTGTGAGTGGTAAATCGATTCTTTTGTCCCTGAAAATGCTTCTGTGTCATTCTTGCAGTTAAGGCATAGTTTTGCTGAATACAGAATTCTAGATTGAAAATGCTTTTCCTTCAGCACTTGAAAGGTACTGCTTCCTTATCTTCCTCTACCCAGATTTGCTGATAAGAATCTATGACAATCTGATTCTCGTTCCTTTGCAGCTAAGCTATTTTTCTTTTTGATTAGTTTTTAATATTTTTGTCCTCGATGTGCTCAAATTTCAATATGACGGCCAAAGTACTTTTTTTTTCCCTTAGTTAAATGCTCAGTGCTGGAAAGCCCTTTCCATCTGAGAATTGTGTCTTTCTTTGGGGGGAAATTCTCTTGTCTCACCTCCCTTGTCAAGAATCGCCTCCCCTCTGCTCCCCCTCCTCCCTGGAACCCCAGTTAGTTTGCTGTTGGTCCCTCCCCCAGATTTCTTAACTCTCCTTTTCTCCTCCATCTCTTTATGACCCATTTGGGGAGAATTGCTCAGAGTTGCCTTCCAGTTCAGTAATTCTCTCTTCAGCTTTTCTTTACCCTTCAGTTTTTAGTACCTATCGACTTTTTATTTCAACAATTCGATATTTTATTTCCAGAGTCTGTAACTGATTCTTTTTTTGTAACACTCTAGTATTGCTTCATGGATTGAATACTCGCTTCCTGCAGGACATGAATTACAGTTGCTTCCAGTCTCTTCTGGTCACTTTGTACCGAGTGTGAGTTCTGCTTGCTTTCTCCTTTTCATGGTTTCACGCATCTTTAGGGCTCAGTGATCCCAGAACTCTTTTTTTTTTTTTTGGAAGTTGAGAGTCGCTGGAGGGGACGCAGCAGGCTGCAGGGACCGTCCACACGGTCTTCAGTGAGTGCAGGACAGGGACTGAGCCGCCAAGGCTGCCTTGTGGCTGGTCTGCTGAGCCCTGTGCTTCTCATTCCATCCATGTGCCCCATGAACCAGGCCCCCTCCAAAGGAAAAGTGTTGGTCTTTCAGTTTCCAGAGGGCCAGTGTTTCAGTGGGTTAACCCCTACCAGGTATCAGGGACCATATGCCCCCGTGAGTTGTCTATCCTGCTCTTTCCCTTCTTAGCTTCAGTGCGTGTGTGCTGGTTGAGGAGGGAAGCCAACCAGACACTCTGTTCTCATTTGATTGGAGCTGTGGTTTGGGCCAGGCACAGCCCTGTCTTTAGGTGGGGTGTAGCCAGATGACTCCCGTCAGACCTGCTTTTAGGTTTGACCCTGATGCGTCCTAGTTGGGTGTCCTTGGGGAAGTGACCTACTCTTCAGTGCCACTTTCCTCACCTGTAAAACGTAGTGATAAGCCTCCCTACCTCACTGACTCCTGAGAGCACTTCACACTACCTGAAACTTAGGGCTACTTATGAATTATTATCAAATTAATAATTAAAACAATGACATGAATATGATAGTGTAATTATTTCAAGAACAATATACTAGGACTATAGGGCCCTGACCCGCCAACATTTTATTTTGTCCCTAGCTAGATTGTTAACTTCTCTTCATATAATACAAACTCTGTTTGTGTGAATACAAATGTCTTTGGAAAGTCAAATGACAGTCTTAGTGGGCATAATTTTTTAAAAAAATTTTTATTGAAATAGAGTTGTGTTAGTTTATTGAAATACAACGTTGTGTTAGTTTCAGGGGTACAGTAAAGTGATTCAGTTTTTTATATATATATATATATATATATATATATATATATATAAAATTATTCTTTTCTATGTGTGTGTGTGTGTATATTCTTTTTTAGAGTGTTTCCATGATAGGTTATTACAAGATTTTGAGTATAGATCCCTGTGCTATATAGTCGGTCCTTGTTGGTTATCTATTTTATATATAGTAGTGTGTATCTGTTAATCCCAAACACCTAATTTATCCCTCCTCCCCACCTTTCCCCTTTGATAACCATAAACAAACCATAAGTTTGTTTTCTATGTCTGTGGGTCTATTTCTGTTTTGTAAATAATTTCATTTGTGTCATTTTTCTAGATTCCACATATAAGTGATATCACATGATACTTGTCTTTCTTTGTCTGACTTACTTCACTTAGTATCTTAGTAATCTTTTTTTTTTCTTAGTAATCTTTAGTTGCAAAGAATAATGGCATTATTTCATTCTTTTTAATGGCTGAGCATTATTTCATTCTTTTTAATGGCTGAGTAATTTTCTATTGTGTATATACTCTGCATCTTCTTTATCCATTTTTCTATTGATGTACATGTAGTGGGCTTAATTTTTAAAGAGCATTACAGAATTCTGCTCACATCAGCAAATGCACGGGAGAATTTCTCTCTTCCTGTGAAACAACACTGGTTTCCTATGTGATGATGGTACTTTGGTAAATTTAGGAGAATCCGTGATACAAGGCTGCAGGAAGGGGTGGGTCTAATGGAAAAAGGCATTTTCATGCCTCTTTATCATACTCAACCTTGGGTTGAAGAAGCACCCCAGATATCTTCACTTAGCTGTTTTTTAACTCAAATCACCAAGTGTTTATTGGACATGTCTCATCTATAATGTGTGAAGCAGTGACCTGGCTACTTAGTTGTGGATAAAGGATGCACAGTACTACACAATCCGTTTCCAAGGAATTGACCATCTGGGTGGGGAGATAAGAGCTGGGTATGTAAAGAGGAAATAATAAAAAATAAAGAATACCCATGACAATCGTAGAAGAGATGCCCACAAGGCATAATTCATTGCTGAACGAGTTACATGGACGATAGAGGAACACCAGAGGCAAGAAGGGTCATGGGTAGCTTTTAAGAGGAGTATTTGAGTTAGGTCTTTTTTTTTTTTTTGGCTTCTTAAAACGTCAGGGTTATTAGGGAGAATTTACATGCAGTGAAATTCTCCCTTTTTAGGTGTGTAGCATGACTCGATGATTTTGACAGATGTATCGAGTCGTGTACAATCCTGACCTAGAACGTTGTCCTCACCCGGAAGTTCTCCCACGTCCCATCATAGCCAATCCCCTCCCCTCTCCTTCTCTGACAGCCACAGATCAGACTTCTGTCCCTGTGGTTTTTGCCTCTTCCAGAATATTGGACAAACAGAATCCTATGTGGGCAGCCTTTTCTTTAAATAAATTTATTTATGTTATTTATTTATTTTTGGCTGCGCTGGGTCTTCGTTGCTGTGCACGGGCTTTCTCTAGTTGCGGCGATCGGGGGCTACTCTTCGTTGTGGTGCTCAGGCTTCTCATGGCGGTGGCTTCTCTTGTTGCAGAGCACGGGCTCTAGGCGCCTGGGCTTCAGTAGCTGTGGCTCGTGGGCTCAGTAGTTGTGGCTCATGGGCTCTAGAGCGCAGGCTCAGTAGCTGTGGCGCACGGGCTTAGTTGCTCCGCGGCATGCGGGATCTTCCCGGACCAGGGATCGAACCCGTGTCCCCTGCATTGGCAGGCGGATTCTTAACCACTGTGCCACCAGGGAAGCCTGTGGGCAGCCTTTTGTGTCTGGCTTCCTTCACGTACTGCCCTTGTCGTTCACTCCGGTCTGTGGTGTCATCCCTGTGTATCACCGACAAGTGTTTTCTTGCATGGATGTACCACAGTCTGTTTATCCGTTTATCTGGTTATCCTCAGTTATGTCTCAAAGGCTGGATAGATCTAGATGGAGGTGGTGGTGGGAGGGGACAGGGCAATTTGGAGGTAAAGCGGCATGAGATAGAATAGAATGAGTTTCTGAGGTACATCCTGCCTCTGGGCAGAACCAGTAACAGAGAGGAAGACTCTTGAATGTGAAGACTAGTCTGCATTTTTATTATTGATAAATCCAGCTCAGGCACTTTCTCCCTCTTGTACTCCAACCAGCAGTAATTGTCCTGTACCCTGAACTCCTATTATTCTGTCTATTCTTTGCCCATCCATCCATTTGTCCATCCATCCATTCTTCCATCAATTACTTACGTATTCTAAAGCACATGAAAGGATATTCACCATTGCTAATTATCAGAGAAATGCAATCAAAACCACAATGAGGTATCACCTCACATCAGTCAGAATGGCCATCATTTAAAAGTCTACAAATAACAAATGCTGGAGAGGGTGTGGAGAAAAGGGAACCCTTCTCACTGTTGGTGGGAACGTAAACTGGTGCAGCCACTGTGGAAAACACTATGGAGGTTCCTCAGAAAACTAAAAATAGAATTACCATATGATCCAGCAATCCCACTCCTGGATATAAATCCAGACAAAACTATAATTGAAAAAGACACATGCACCCCTATGTTCACAGCAGTGCTGTTTACAATAGGCAAGACGTGGGAACAACCTAAATGTCCATCGACAGAAGAATGGATAAAGATGTGGTACATATATACAATGGAATACTACTCAGCCATAAAAAAGAATGAAATCATGCCATTTGCAGCAACATGGATGGACCTAGAGATTATCATCCTAAGTGAAGTAAGTCAGAAAGAGAAAGACAAATATCATATGATATCACTTATATGTGGAATCTAAAATATGACACAAATGAACCTACCTATGAAACAGAAACAGAATCATGGACATAGAAAACAGACTGGTGGTTGCCAAGGGGGAGGGGTTTGGGAGAGGGATGGAGTGGGAGGTTGGGGTGAGCAGATGTAAACTTTTATATACAGGATGGATAAACGACAAGGTCCTACTGTAGAGCACAGAGAACTACATTCAACATCCTACGATAAACCAAAAACGAAAAGAACATATATATAAAAAAGAACGTATATATATGTGTAACTGAATCACTCTTCTGTACAGCAGAAATTAACACAACATTGTAAATCAACTATACTTCAATTAAAAAAACTATTTAGGGGCTTCCCTGGTGGTGCAGTGGTTGAGAATCTGCCTGCTAATGCAGGGGACACGGGTTCGAGCCCTGGTCTGGGAAGATCCCACATGCCACAGAGCAGCTAGGCCCGTGAGCCACAACTACTGAGCCTGCGCGTCTGGAGCCTGTGCTCCGCAACAAGAGAGGCCGCGATAGTGAGAGGCCCGCGCACCGTGATGAAGAGTGGCCCCCGCTTGCCGCAACTAGAGAAAGCCCTAGCACAGAAACGAAGACCCAACATAGCAATCAATCAATCAATCAATTAATCAATAAAAAAATAAATCTTTAAAAAAAAAAAACTATTATTCTGTTTATTCATCATTCAGCAAGATTTGTTGGAGGCCTCCAAAGTGCCAGGCGCTGAGCTATGATCGGGTTAAAGAAACTAAAAATCATAATCCCTGACCCCTAGAAGTTCTTAGTCTAGTGAAGGACATAGCAGGAAAGTCAGTTAACAAAACGCTATCCTAGAAGGATTTAAATTACTTAACTCTCCTTGTGGGGCCTTGAAGGCAGGAAGCTCACCTTACCTCTCTTTCAGTGCGTTGAATATCTTAGGCATTAAACAAGTGTGAAAGATAATTTAAGTTGAAGCCCTTTGGGTTAGTTTTGCTCTTTGGGAAAGAAAAGAAACCTACTTGTATGGATGTTTACGTTCTTGCCCTTGCAGGATTCTGTGGAGAAGGTGTCTTGGCCGTGGTGGGCACGCTGGAGCAGCCTGTGTTGGGGGGTGCAGAGCTCAGGGAAGATCACAGTGGGCAGCAGAGACCTTTTCCTCAATACCTGTTCGTGGTTGAGAATGTGGTTTGAAAAATGCCAACAAGCAACCGTCCATCATAATGTACAATATATAAGTACACGGGTTAAAAAATAAAGCTATCAAATTCCGTTGTGCGGAGGAGTAGCCAGCATGTCCCTGGTTCCACTTTTGTAGTGCTGAGCCCACACAACGTGAGGTGGAGTCAGGCTCAGGCCCCCATCTGGGGAACCAGAAACCCTGGCCGGCTGGCGCCCTGGATTCGCCGTGGCGTCTGGGGTGTGGTGCTGGGGGCTGGACAGTGGCCGCCGCCGGGTAGAGTGAGGAGAGGAGGGAGATCTGTGTAGGTTTAGGTCCCATACAATGTGATATGTTTTATTGAAAGCGTGGGCAAGGTTAAGAGGTGACAGTCTATAAGTGCACGTGGGTTCTGTTACTGCCCGGCTCCACGATGGGTCTTTTATTATTTAGTGTCTCTTTTTTTTTTTTTTTAATTTATTTATTTATTTTTGGCTGTGTTGGGTCTTCGTTTCTGTGCGAGGGCTTTCTCTAGTTGCGGCAAGCGGGGGCCACTCTTCATCGCGGTGCGCGGGCCTCTCACTATCGCGGCCTCTCTTGTTGCGGAGCACAGGCTCCAGACGTGCAGGCTCAGTAGTTGTGGTGCACGGGCCTAGTTGCTCCGCGGCATGTGGTATCTTCCCAGACCAGGGCTCGAACCCGTGTCCCCTGCATTGGCAGGCAGATTCTCAACCACTGCGCCACCAGGGAAACCCAGTGTCTCTTTCTTATTATCACGTCCTCAGCTGTCATTAATTGTTGACTTTTATTCAATTCACTGAACAGCTGCCACACTGGGTTTATACAAAGATGAATCGATTAGGCACATAGTGCCGCCCAGCTGGGAAATGAGATGGGGTCCCTACCTGCTCTGAGATGCCTATTCTTTCCGTACAATTTGAATATGTTCTTGCCCTTCCAGTATTAGCAGAGTCATGAGGATGAAATGAAAAGCATGCAGAAGCCCTTTCAAACGGTTCAGTATTATACAAACGAAAGGGATCATTGTTATTTTTACTGGAAGTGTTAAAACTGGGATCTGCAGATAGCTGGCATGGTGCCGTCACGGAAGCGGCGTTTCCTCCCAGGCTTTGCCTCAGCGGCGCAGGTGCTCGTGTCTCTCGGGTTATACATCGAATCTGGAAAAAGGGCTGGCAGCAGTATTATTAATAAACACTTGCTCAGGCTGTAATAGGAGGCTTTTGTTTCCTTTAAGAGGCAGCCAAAAGCTTTTTGCTCCCAAAATAACCATTTTTCGTCCCTATTCTTCTGCTTCAAGCTGTTCTTCTTTTTAGCAATGAATACACTTTAGGCCAGATTGTGAGTGACAAAGACAAGTGCTTTTTGGTTCAGGGAGTGAAGGCAGCGGACGTGTGTGAGAGCCAGGTAATGAGCCATGAGCAGGCCTCTGTGTGTTGGGGGATGTGTCTTTCTGAGTGGGTGAAAGGGCAGGATTGATTGAAAGTGCCCTTTACAAACAGCTTGTCTTCCCTGTTGGTTTGCCGGGCTGCTGCCGGCTCCTGGGTCTGCATCAAAACAAGCAGAGGACTTGTCTCCTTGTGTCTCATTCTTTCTCTGCCTTTCAGTAGAGAGTGGCTGAGTCTGGCCGGTGCCAATTCAAGACTCTAGCGGAAGTAGGGTCCTCTGAATTTTAAGTTCCCCATACCCACCTAGAGGGGCTTCCTTGGTGGAATGGTTCTTGTTCCATGGAACAGTCCATCTTGGTTAGTAGTACTGAGCTGGAGGAGACTGGTGCCCGAGAGAACATGGAAGAAACATCGCTAAGCAGAATTCAGGTTGAGCTGTGTGGGTTATAGAGCCTACCTCCACCTTTGCCAGGAGCTCCCCGCGCGACCTTGAATCAGTTTGCAACTCCTCTGCATCCAGATGTTTCTTTCCGGGCCAGCTTTCTCTAGAGCAAGGTGGGGACTTCCTTCTGTATGTGTGGCCACCATATTTTCCCAGAACCCAACGGGAACACATGGTCTTGAAATATATTTTTCTAACATATACTTATTTTTTAAGGGACTATCGCCCACTGATTTGAGGCATTTCGTAGCTAGTTGCAGCCATGACACTTTGAAGGTTAGGGGCTTAGAGGAGTAGAGACCTTGAAGTTGGGAGTATCCAAGAAAATCCCACATCTATGATTCTATGACCTGCATGAAAGTTATCAGTTCACTTTATTTATCACAGATGATAAATATAGAAGCACAAGGGAGGGAGGGGCCACTCATCTGTGTTCTCATCCATCCATTGGGACGCTCGTTGATTACTTGCTGTGTGCAGGCCCTGATACCCTGATGATGTGCTGGGGGGCTGGGAGGATCTGGACGAGCTGACAGGCTTGTTCAGAGTGATGCGTAGGTGCCGCGGCAGGGGGAGGAGGGGAGCCCGGGAGGGGGCACCCAGACGTGGTGGCCAGAGGAGGCGCCACGTAAGACTGAGTCGTGTTTAGGAGGGTGTGGGTGACCCGAGGGTTCAGGGCACAGGAAGCAGCCTGAGCAGAGCCCTGGAAGCAGAGCCTGCGGGATGTGGGGTGCTGGGCGTGTCCAGTCTGGGGAGCAGGAAAGCCCAGCCCCCTTAAACAACTTGAACTTCACCTGCAAGGTGGTGGAGGATCCTTTGAAGGATTTTAAGGTCCCACAATGGGATTTGCTCTAGAGAGTTTTGACTCTGGTTCGGCTCTAGGGAAAGGCTTGGAGAGGAAAGGGATGATGTCCAGGAAAGGGTTAATGGGAGAGGAATGCGTAGGGGGCACATCCGGGCGTGGCAGTGAGGGCGGAGGGCTGGATGCTCACAGGAGAGACTTGATGAGGTGTGGGGATGCGGGGGAGAGAGGAGGCCAGCCAGCCGTGGAGATGCCTGGTCGGGCACCTGGGTGGGTGAGGAGCACGGTGTTAGATGGGAAACCGATGTTGGTAAAGGCTGATTCGTAAGTCGCGGTGTTAGCCCTGCCTCCCCGGGTTCCGGGGCACAGCAGGCTCACAATGAACATTTATAAATAAAGGAGAGACGGAAGGAACAGCAGTTTCCTCAGCTTGCCGTGGTCTAACTACTGTGAAAGTTTAAGGTTTCTGCAACAGTTGAAGTTTCCTTCTGTTGAATCCAAGTGGGCCGCCCTCTCCCATTGGTCCCTCCAGAGCAGAAAGTGACTGGAGCAGCTGTGTCTGAGTTCCTCTCTTCTCCGCTGTCAACTCCTCACCTGAGGACTCGGTGACATCTGTCTTTGTGGGCAGCCGGGATTGTTTTCACTACCCAGAACTCTCTGGAAGTCATACATCCTCAAGGACTGCATACAGTGAGAAATCCATGAGCTTTTTCTGTCCGTTTATAGGTGCAATCCTGGCTCTTTCTTGCTGGCCTTAATGTGCCTTGTTGCACCCTGATGGTTCAGGAATTGGTCCCTCTGTGAAGAAGCAGTGTCCTCCTTTCCGAGGGGCTTTGGGGGCCCCGATGTCCAGACCAGGCCCATGTCAGGGGCGGGCAGTAGTGTGGTGACAGCAGAGGCTCGGGCCAACCCATCATGTTCTAGGTCCAAGGTCCTCTGGGAAAATGCAAACACTTCTGAAAGGATCAGGCCAGAGATCAGTTGAGTGGGGATGAGATGCTGATGGTGCAGGTCTGCAGGGAGCCGGGAAGGATGGTCCTTCAGCCTCAACACTTGGCATTTTTCCCCCGCCCCGGGCCCAGACTCCTGAGGGAGGGGAAGGCAGCTGGGTTTTATGCTCCCCTTACTCATGACCAAGAGTTAAAATCCACCAAGCAAGGAAAGGCGACTTAAAAAGTCAAACTTCCAGCTTTCTGTGTCTTGGAAAGTGCCATCCGAATCAGCTGTGGTAATACTGAAACAGAGTCTGAATTAGACACTTGTATCCCAAATTCCCAATGACGTCAATAGAATCTCCGTTCCTCTTGAGGTTTCGGGGAATGTATGGGATTGGGAAGTAGGGATTATTTCATCTAGAGGAGGCTTCTGCCAGGGTCTCATGGGGAAGACGACAGCAGCTGCTAAGACATTTCACAGTGGGGACGTGACCGAAAGGCCTGGAAGGAAGCGGTTAAATTGAAGAGGGTATTTGTGGCTTCTGTCCCAGGAGATGTGCATTTGCACCGGTGGTGGGAGCTGCTGCAGACAGAGTTGGTGTCATCGCTCTAATTTTATTAATGCGGAGCTGGTGTTTCTTGTGGCCAGAGATAACGTTCCCACTGACGCCAGAGGAGCGCTCTCTCCCCTGACGTTAACAAGTGTGGTCAGGGTCCCTGGCAAGTCAGCCCTGCCCCTCGGGTCCCGCTGAAACAAGATGGGGAGCACTGAAGACCCTGCGGGGAAGGCCCTGTTTCCGGGGCGGGATCACGTGCGGTGACGTGTTCATCTTGCTGAGAGACATTTTTCCCAGTCTTCCATCAGTGGATAATTACTTGGTCGCCAGGTTTGTAGTATAGCAAAGCAAAAAACCCTCCAAGTATTGTATTCGCGTCTCATTAATGAGTTCTATTTATGGGTTTTCTATACTAAGCCATTACCTTAAACTCTTCTCTCCCCGCAAATACTCTTGACCTGATTTTATTTTTAAAATAATTTTTTAAAAAATTTATTTATTTTATTTATTTATTTTTGGCTGCGTTGGGTCTTTGTTGCTTTCTCTAGTTGTGATGAGCGGGGGGCTACTCTTCATTGCGGTGCGCGGGCTTCTCATTGCAGGGACTTCTCTTGTCGCGGAGCACGGGCTCTAGGTGCGCGGGCTTCAGTAGTTGTAGCTCGCGGGCTCTAGAGCGCAGGCTCAGTAGTTGTGGTGCATGGGCTTAGCTGCTCCGCGGCATGTGGGATCTTCCCGGACCAGGGCTCGAACCTGTGTCCCCTGCATTGGCAGGCAGATTCCCAATCACTGCGCCACCAAGGAAGCCCTCTTGGCCTTATTTTAAAAGACAGTTTAATTTAGGGAATCCTCATAGCTCTTATGCTTTGGAACAGCTCTCATGGTTCCTGGAAACTGATTTTCTGTCTAATAGTTTTAGGAAACTGATTTTCTGTCTAATAATTTTAATTTCTGATTATAGATGCAGAACAACACTGTGGTCCTCTTGGAGTGTTGCACAAGGAACAGCTCAAATATAGAAATAGTGGGCTCTCTGAAGACATGAAAAGAATTATAACACTTTAATAAAGCACTGTTTTGATGCTTGATTTTAGTACCTTCAATTATAGTTTGCAAATTTGTATCTCATCTTATGGAATTGTTATTTGAAAATCTGTTTTTAAAAATTTTTTCTGTTCTCTGACTGTACTGGCGTATGCTCTTTCTTATTTTGATATTCCTGTAAAGCTCACTTGTTCTGCAAACAACAATTTCTGGAAATAACACCAGCAGGCTAGACCTGCAGGCTGGCTTTCATCCTGTCTCTGCCGTGATACGCTCTGTCTACTGAAATATTGACTCAGTCTGCAGGCTCAGTACTAATGTCGATTGTGTCTATTTACAGAAAAAGGATTTGCCTGGGCCTCATTTCTTTTTGGGGGGGAAGGAGACGGTTACGGACGTTTGTTTCTCAGTCTGAGCGTGATCATTACGGAGTGTGAAAAATACAAAACGAAAAGACGAGACCTCTGATATCCAGGACTCAAGATCTAAGATGAGAAATTCCAAATAGCATAGCAAATAGCTAGGTGGAAGTAAGACAGAGATGGTAAAATAGATAACCTGCGAGCGTAAATGGAGAAAGTGATTCAAGAGGATGATAATTTTGTTTTTGTTTTTGTTTTTTTAAATAAATTTACTTATTTATTTAGTTATCTTTGGCTGCATTGGGTCTTCGTTGCTGCACGCGGGCTTTTCTCTAGTTGCGGCGAGCGGGGGCTACTCTTCGTTGCGGTGCGCGGGCTTCTCATTGCGGTGGCTTCTCTTGTTGCGGAGCACGGGCTCTAGGCGCTTGGGCTTCAGTAGTTGTGGCACATGGGCTTCAGTAGTTGTGGCTCGCGGGCTCTAGAGTGCAGGCTCAGTAGTTGTGGCACACGGGCTTAGCTGCTTCATGACATGCGGGATCTTCCCGGACCAGGCATCAAACTCGTGTCCCCTGCACTGGCAGGCGGATTCTTAACCACTGCGCCACCAGGGAAGCCCCGATGATAATGTTTTATTTCAGGTTCTTAGAAGGATAAATCATGACCTTCAGAAAGAGACAAAGGTCTATACCAGGGACATCAAAACTTGCGTCTAATGTGGTTACTGCCTCTGAATCAGAGGGTAAGTGGGGAAAAACATGGAAAATATTTTTAAAAAATTAACATTCATCAAGGAAATAGGATGTACTGCCTTATCTCCAGGAAGGACTATGGGCCTTTAAGTTTGCCAACAGGGGTAGAAAAATTTTTCTGTTGCACCGACACCTAATCGTTTTACAGCGAGTAGCAGGGGCCAGAGAAGCCGCCCCCAGGGCAGTGCTTTTCCAGAATAAATGCGAAGCTTCGTGCAGTGGGGCTTCTGTGCGGCCCCTCCGCAGGGCCTTGGTTCCCAGCACACACGGGGCTGTGGCACTTACACGTGCAAATGAGTTTGTGCAGATGGTTCTCCTCGGGCCTTCTCCCCCTTCGAGAGCATGTCCCTTCCAGTTTCTGAGTATTGAATTGACTTTGTCTTCAAGACCTGGCCAAAGGCTCTTTCTTCCAGGAAGCGTTTCCTCTCTCTTCTCATCAGTGTGGATTTAACTTTTCCCCAAAGCCCCAGTGCACCGTTGTCTGTTTCTAGGGAGACGTTCGTTCACTGTCCTGTATTTATTTACACTCCAGTCTCTCCCATTGGATGCTGTATCTTCTTCTCCCTTCTGTTCTCAGCGTCCTGCGCAGTGCACGGCACACTGTAGGCTCTCAGGAGATAGTTGCGGGAGGACTAAATTAGTTCGAAGTAAACCGGAAGGATTGGTACCCTCGTAAAGCAGATTGTGTTAAATGAGCCCACGGTTTTCACCTCCTCCAGTGAGCAGGGCAGGCATGTGTTCTGCTAAGGCCGCCGTCAGGACTGGAGGGACGTTCTCTGCCACTGGCCAGCCCTGCTGTGGCCTTACTCCTTGGCAACAGGCTGAGCCATCGTCTTCCCAGGAATTGCACTTTGGGAAATCCCAGGAACCGGCTTTGCCCTCCTCCTGGGCCCACCACTTGCGGCCACGTTTCCCTGACTACTCCCTCCACCATCCTCTTTCTTGCTGTTCTCATCTTCCCGTGTGGGGTCCTGCGAGGTCCATCCAGCTGTTTTCTGCATCCCTGCTTCCTAGCGACTCTGTCTTCCAGGAGTGCTGGGCTCCTATCCACCTCCCCCCATTAGATACTTCCCTTATCCCTTCTCTAGAAAGCTGCCCATCGGTCAGTACTGGCCAAAGACAATGGCTTATTTATAATGTTGTCAAACATATTTTTTAAAAACCCCTCTTACCAGCTTCACACCATCCATCCATTTCAAGGAGGAAGATTTCTTTTGCTAAGACGAAGACGAAGGTTTTCTCCCCGCTCACGCCGTGTCCTCGTCAGCCACAGAGAGGATGTCCGAGGGTGTTTGCACCTGGTTAGTGGCTAACAAGAGGCAGCTGGGACCAGGAGGGCGCCTGGAATCTGACATCTGTGTCCTGCTTCCCCACGTAGCAGCCTTGTGACTTTCCATAAGGCACTTAACCTTCTCATCCTTAATTTTCTTACACATAAAGCAGGCTTAATAGTCCCTGTCTACCTTGGAAAGTCGTCATCTGTCATGTCAGCAAAAATGTTTCCACCATCGGGACTTCTCTGGTGGCTCAGTGGTTAGGAATCCGCCTGCCAATGCAGGAGACACGGGTTCGAGCCCTGGTCCGGGAAGATCCCACATGCCACAGAGCAACTAAGCCCACAAGTGCGCCACAAGTACTGAGCCTGCGCTCTAGAGCCCGCGAGCCACAACTACTGAGCCCACGTGCCACAACTACCGAAGCCCACTCACTCTAGAGCCCGTGCTCCGCAACAAGACAAGCCACCGCAACGAGAAGCCCGCGCACCGCAACGAAGAGTAGCCCCCGCTTGCCGCAACTAGAGAAAGCCCACGCACAGCAACAGAGACCCAACATAGCCAAAAATAAATTTTAAAAAAAATTAAAAAAAAAAGTTTCCACCATCGTTAGGAGACTGGGCACAGGTATGCCAAAGTCGGTGCGTCATCTAGCGGTGCCGAGTCGTAGCTTTGTAGTCATGACTCTGAGAAGATGCTTAGGAGGTGCTGTCAAAAAGTTACCACGTGATTCTGTTTTATGTAAGAAAAGGGTGTGTGTGTGTCTGTGTACACATGTAGGAGAAAGGGGGCAGATCCCGGGAGGAAGTGCAGTGTGGACGGGGAGTTGGTGTCACTTCCCTCCTGTAGATGGTGGGATTCTGGGTGACCTTTACCTTCTCTTTCTCAGCATTTAAAACAAATTAGTAAAAAGAACTATAAAATTTCCTGACAAAACTCTTCTCCTCCTTGTGCTGTATAAATAAAACGCAGTTTCTGTCTGCCTGTAGTTCTGTCTCTTCTTGCCTGAGACCCAAACGACCGTGTGGATTTCTCTTTAGCGAAATTGGCAGGGCGTGTTGGGAATGGTCTGACTTAAAATACGGGCCACTTTGTAAACTGAAGATTCGCTTGAGTGGGCTTGGGGTGCGGCCGGGGGCACTGCACGGACAGACAGACGGCCACCCCAGGGCAGGTACAGGTCGGGTCGTGGAGCTGCGTGGAACGTGCAAATGGCCGAGTCCATGCAGGGGTCCTTCAGGGCGGTCGTGCCGGGGATTTAGTTAATGATGGGCAGAGTTTACCTGACCGCTCCTGCAGGCCAGTCAGTACGCATAAAGCAGTAACCCAAGTAAGAAATTGTTTACTGTAAAAAACTAGCTTAAGCCACAGTGTTCAGGGACCGGGAGTGGTGAAAGGGATTTTATCTTTTAATCATGACTTTGTTTCCTATGGAAACATGATTTGACTGTGCAGAGATCACTTGCCCTCCACAGGCTGGGCTCGGTGTATTAGGTGCCAAAGTGACCCACTTAAGGAAGGCAGAGCTTAGTTAGAACTTCTTACCGTCCACCAAGCTGCTGGCCGGGTGTCTGCTGAGGGCTCAGGAGAGGGGCCTTCAGACCCCAGCAAAAGGCAGACGTGATCACCTGGGGATGCAGTGCATCTGGTCGTGGTGGCCAGAGGCGGCAGAGGCATAGGGAATGGGGACACGTGAACTCCCAGGGAAGCAGCAAAGCCGGCTGGCCCCCCAGCCTGGGCTGTGTTGGGCCCACAGCATCTGGGCAGGACACGCGTGGGTGTGCCCCATGAGGCCAGATGAATCCATTTGTTAGTTCAGTAAACCCAAACAAAAACTGAACCCTGTGCTAGCTTTTTTTAAAAAATAAATTTATTTTTATTTATTTTTGGCTGCATTGAGTCTTCGTTGCTGCGCGCAGGCTTTCTGTAGTTGTGGCGAGCAGGGGCTACTCTTCGTTGCAGTGCACGGGCTTCTCATTGCGGTGGCTTCTCTTGTTGTGGCACGCGGGCTCAGTAGTTGTGGCTCATGGGCTCTAGAGCACAGGCTCAGTAGTTGTGGCTCACGGGCTTAGTTGCTCCGCGGCATGTGGGATCTTCCCAGACCAGGGCTCGAACCCATGTCCCCTGCATTGGCAGGCGGATTCTCAACCACTGCACCACCAGGGAAGCCCCCTGTGCTTGCTTTTGTGTGAAGTACTGTAATAAATAAATCAAGTAGTTTGGTGGGAATATCTTTTATACTTTGCCATCAGACTTACTTTTCAAAAGATTTACAACCTGATTTGATCATCTGAGTTAACAACCGAGTCTGGTTACTATTTTGTCTTATTTAAGCTAAAATAAAGTGTGGAGTTAAACCCACTTTTTTTTTTTGGCTGCACCACATGGCATGTGGGATCTTAGTTCCCCGACCAGGGATCGAACCTGCGCCCCTTGCAGTGGAAGCGTGGAGTCTTAACCACTGGACCTCCAGGGAAGTCCAACCCACTTTTTTTTCTTTTTTTTTAAAAATTTTTATTTATTTATTTATTTATGGCTGCATTGGGTCTTCGTTTCTGTGCGAGGGCTTTCTCTAGTTGCGGCAAGTGGGGGCCACTCCTCATCGCGGTGCGCGGGCCTCTCACCATCGTGGCCTCTCCTGCTGTGGAGCACAGGCTCCAGACGCGCAGGCTCAGCAATTGTGGCTCACGGGCCCAGCCGCTCCGCGGCATGTGGGATCCTCCCAGACCAGGGCTCGAACCCGTGTCCCCTGCATTGGCAGGCAGATTCTCAACCACTGCGCCACCAGGGAAGCCCCCACTTTTTTTTTTAAACAAAAAAATGGAGGCCAGAAATGTTCCTTGACCAGTGATTGTGAGGCTGGCGGGGACCTCGGGAGAGGGCTTCCCACCTGGGGGACCCTCTCCTCCATCGCTGACCCAAGGCCTGGCCGTGCTTTCAGAATAAGGCTCTTCAATTTCTCGAAGGCCTTCCTGTTGGCTATCCCTCAGTAACCCTCTGCTTTCATTTGTATTTCTTTGTTTACTAACGAGGTTCATCATTTTCCCACAGGTGGGCTGAAAAATCTTTAAAAGCGGCTGGCCCTCTTCTTGCCTTAGTGACTTCAGTGATGAGAGCAGGGCATTGGTCAGCGTTTGCCGTGTGGGATGACCATGACCAGAGAGCAGACCTGTTGGAGAGGAGGACGCTGGGTGGTCACTGACCTGACTTTGACTTTCAAACTCCGACCCTGAGACCCCTGGACACCAAATGGCTTGTCAGGGACCAGGGCTCTGATTGGGACTTGAGACCTTGACGCTGTGACTGTCTTCTTGAAGGACTGTATTTCTAAACAGAAGTATTAGTTGCAATTAGACTATAGAAGTAAATGTAATACATTTTAGGAGATGCAGCTGGCTACTCTTTACCCCAGGACAGAATCAGAAGTGTCTGTATTAATCAGTCCCTGGGATCATCTTACATATGTCACTTTTCCATAAATTGAGTGCTTCCATGTAGCTAACTGAGGCTTCCTATATGTTAATGACCCTCATCGTATATTAATTCCATGCTGCAAAGTCTCAGAACCGCAAATGATGCTGAATTTCATCGCCGGATCTGCGGTTTATTACCTAATGTACATATTGTTCTCGGAGCATTGCCTTTGGTTGCTTTTAATTTATTCCCTCCTTGTGTGCCCTCACCACCACCCAGCTGTTATTTTGTCTCTTCATTTGTTCTTTTATCAGTTCCTGGTGGCCCAGGGCACGTCAAGCAGGTACTCTGTAAATAATTAACCGGGAGAGCATACATATTTGAAATTTTCAGGGAAGAAGCAAAAGAGCCTAGTACTTTTGCGGATCAAGGAGATGATAAAGATGGATGGTTTCTGGGGAACAGATGCTCTGAATTCCTGCTCCAGTACTAATGTGTCTTCTCAGTCCCACTTAGAATTCAGTGTAAAGCTCATCGCGGGTGCAGGTCCTCCGTGGTTGGGCCCCGGGGACCTCACCGACTGTCCTGCCAGTCTGCTGCTCTTGGCCTGCACGTCTGGCACATGGCTTCCCCACCGATTTTCAGACGCACCTTTGCACTTGCTCTGGCCTCCGTCGGGATGCTCTGCCCTCACGGGGCTGGCTCCTGCGTTCTGCATCTGAAATTGAACTCTGGGCTCACCCTCTATGTCCTTAGCCTTTATTTTTCTTTTGCTGAATATATGATAAATGCATCTGTGTGTTATCTGCCCCTCGACTAGATAGCAGGCTCCACGAGACAGGCATTGGGTTTTGATCACTGTTTCTGCTATAGAACCCCCCAGCATTTGTTAAATGAATAACTGGGATCATCTGAGACTGTATTGCGATGATTAAAATTCCTATTAATGCCGAGAGCTTTGCTGCACATTAGGGCTGAAAGGGTGTCAGCAACATGCAGACAGTAAAATACTAGGGTTTGCCCTCATTGTCCTCACTGGATTAGTTTGTGTTCCCTCCGCCCCACCTCCCCCAGCCCGAGCCCCACTTATACAAGTTTATCTATAGATTTCATATCTCTGGAAGACTCCAGGGCAGGTCCTGGTGCCAGAGTTGGAAGGTGAGAGCCCTCTGTGTTTTTCTCGTGACCTGGCATCTGGCGACAGCAAGCCGAGGCAGTGTGTGCAGATTCGGGGCAGCCCTGTGGTCCAAGTGCTTGTCACCTTGACAGAAAGCTGAGGATCTGGGACTTCCCTGGTGGCTCAGTGGTTAAGAATCCGCCTGCCAATGCAGGGGACACGGGTTCGAGCCCTGGTCTGGGAAGATCCCACATGCCGTGGAGCAACTAAGCCGGTGAGCCACAACTACTGAACCTGCGCTCTACAGCCCGCGAGCCACAACTACTGAGGCCCGTGCACCTAGAGCCCGTGCTCCACCACAAGAGAAGCCACCGCAGTGAGAAGCCCGTGCACCGCCACGAAGAGTAGCCCCCACTCACCGCAACTAGAGAAAGCCCGTGCGCAGCAATGAAGACCCAACGCAGCCAAAAATAAATAAATTTATTTTTAAAAACAGAAAGTGAGGATCCGTCTTCCTCTCCCCAGTCCTCTCAAAATGAGCAGATTCTAACCGCCTCGTGGTCCATTACTGTCATTCTTTGTGTCTCATCACAAGACATACGTTGCCCAGGAGAAGCTTGAATTGTCCGTAATTCTTGCAGAGTGACTAAATTCAGTACTCCTTATGATTAATCTCTGAGTGGTTTCTTGTCACTTTACTACTTTCTTTTATTCATGCGAGATGCTAACAGCAGCCCCTCCTCTATTTGGGTTGAAAATATTGAGACGTGCACGTGTTAAAGACCTTGAGAGAAGCAGCATCCAGGGCCCTATTTTGTACCTGTGGCCTGTGTTTCTCGTCGTGATGGGAGGCCTGGGGCCAGTCCTGCTCGAGATTGTCACCAGGCTTAAAACTTGGGCCACCTCAGGGGGACCGTTTTGGAAACTGGGTTCCAGATGAAGCGATGTCATTTATCAGCTCTTTGTTTCTTTCCACTTGACTGAAGACCCTGTCTTTGTCCCCTGGGGCCTTCTGTCCTCAGTTGTACAGAATTCATGGCCATTTCTGGAGGCAGGTGTGATTTTGTTTTCCCCAGTTTAGGCTGAACCCGGCATTTTCTTCCATCCTCGGCCTGACGGTATAACGGGGTCTCCGCTTTCCGGGACGATGTGTCCTGACCACACGGCAGCTTTCTCCCATCCCCGCTCCTGCCCCCTGCCCCCCCCCCCCCACCACGAAGACGCCTGGCCCTGTGTCCTGCCTTCTTGGTCTGGGCAAGATTTCGTCACAGTCTAGCTCCGTGATCTTGGCCAAGTTACGTTGACATTTTGTCCCACTCCGTTGTTCACCTGTAAGATGAGATGGTTGTATTGCACCATCTGTCAGAGAATTCATTCATCCACAGATATTTATGGGCTGTGGCCTTCTCAGACACTGGATAACTCGTCATTGATTGAGTCACTTATTCATCAACTCAAGTTTGTTTTGGGAAGAATTTAAGGCAGCTGGGTGATAGTATTTGCTCTCACAGCATATAAAGCACTTTCGCGTATATGATCCCACTTGGTTGTCATACCATTTCTGTGAGGCAGGTCATATAGATATGATGAGCTCCATGGTACCGATGGGATAGAAGCCCCTTCCAACAACCCAGATTTGATGATTCTGTAGTCCAGGTGTTCCACTTCGCCTAGTTAGTATAATGATTCCCTTTCAGTAATTCTCAGACTTCACTGGGTATAAATAAGGAGTTTGTTTAGCGTGGAGATTTCCCACTGACTGTTCGGGGTGGAGCCCAAGAATCTCCACTCTAACAAGGAATCGTAGCCATTCTGATCAGGGGGCCGTTGGCTGCACTTTGAGGAACACAGCCTCTGTGCTGACGGTACCAGACACAGCGTGGATGCTCTTCCAGTGCTTGTTGACTTAATCTTTGGACAACCAGTCTCAAGTCAGTGTTAACCACAGAAACAGAATTAAAACTTCTAGGTGGAGATAAACAGATGACAGTGCACTCGGCGGACAGAATGGGAAACCCACCTTTGTTACGGCCCCCAAGTGTCCGGAGGTACAGTTAACTCTGTGGCTCTACTCCCTGGCTCCCTCCTGACCTCCTAGGCCTCAGACACCCACACTGCTAATTAGCCATTATCCCCCGCCCCCTGTTCACAGCCTGTCTGCCCCTCTCTTTCCTGGGGTGGCCTGGTGCAGGAAACCCATGAATTCTCCCACCAAGAACTCTCTGCCCGGAACGAATGCCTCAATGACCACAAACCCACCAACGTGGAGGAAAGGGGACCTGAAGAAAAAGACCCCTCGCCCTCTGGAATAACACATCTGACGCGTGCGCAGGACCAGGGAGGCTCTGTATTGAGGAGGGTCCGCTGAGGTTTCCTGCAGACTTTGAAAGTCTCTGCGTGACGGGCAGGGCTGCAGAAGTTGACGCACAGGGTCTTAGGCTGGCAGCTGTCCCACCTCCCCTGAGGGACTCTGGTCTCCTCGGGGACAGGGCTGTGCTCTCTGCCTCTTGACCTGTTACTACACTGCGTTAAAGGATGATTTGAAAAAAAAAAACTAAATCCCGACTCTCTTACGGAGGAGGGGGACCCGGTAACACGTTATAATCAGTTCAAAGCATAATCCAAAGGACTGACGTATTTAGAGTCAAGAATGTTGAAATGCACCGAGGCAAAGCTGGCACGTTCCTCGACGGGGGGATGAGAAGTCAACTGCGCCATCCCCTGCCAGCATCTCCCTGTCTACGAGAGAGCTGTTGTGCGTTGCTTTCCGTTACCTGCGGTTCACAGAGCTCAAAGGCCATGAGAGGCGAGAGTCAGATCCCCTGGGAGGGTGTGGGCTCAACAATTCAGAGTTTTCTGCTGAAGCACCATTTTCCCGACGTTGGCTTTAGGTGTTAGTGTTCACTGTCTGCAGAAGGGAACTGATCCTGAGCTGGCGGCTCTGAGATGTGTCACCTGGGCCCTTGTGTTAAGGCAGGAGCACATCCTCTAAGGAGGGAAGGGCCCTGAAGGTAGTGGATGGGGGAGGGGGAGGAAGGCTGTAGCACAGCCCTGTGTATGGCCACTTGTGTGCATGTATGTGCACGTGTGTGGTGGAAAAGCTCCCAGGCCTGGTTGAGACACACCACTGCTCTAAAGCTCTGGGTTCCCGCTGTTACCAGTCAAGGCAGTGACACCAGCGCCCTGACCTTAGGGACGTGCACACTCATCCTGCTGCACGGCTGGCAGCCCTCGGGGCCGTGGTCCAGCCACGGAGCTGTAGTTCCTTCATCTGAGCACGCAGAAACACCGCGGTGCCTGTCCGTGAGGTTTGTGTGAGGATCAGCTCAGATATGCCTGTCGAAGCACTTTATACGTGATCATGTGCAGCCCGTGTGTTGTGTGGTCCTGTCTGCGCTGTCACGTGGGTGATTACCTCCGTCCTCACCGTCGATTTTGGCCCTTCCCTGTATGAGAGTGGAGGGGGCAAGGATCCGGTGTCAGATCCTTCTTCTAGCTCTTTCTTCGTGCTGCGTGAACCGAACAGATCACCGAACTTCTCTGACTCCGCCGTGGTTTCATCATCTTTCAAGCCGAGATAACAATATTCACCTCCTGGGATCTTGTAAAGTTGAAATCAAAGGCCGTGCAAATTGCCTGGCACGCAGCAGGCCTTCTCCAAAGGCGGGTTTGCTTCCCTTCCGCCGCCTGTCACCCCGGCTCTGCTGGCCTTATTCTCATCCATCATGGGCTGGGGCTGAGGGAGGAACACGGAGCCCTACAGCGGCCAAATCACAAAACTTCCATGAAGTTTAACTAACACCCAAGGTACCTCTCGCTAGGCTGAGTTTCCAGTAATGGAGCATTGGCTGTGATTCAAATCGGCAATAGTCGGTGGGAACCATCAGTAAGTTTGTTTTCTTCCATCAACCACAATGTATGTAGTATAAGCACTGATCCTGTGCTGGCCTCTAGAGAACTGTAAGCCATAATCACTTACTTTAGGGATCTTATATTTAATTGGAAATACAAGCTTAACAGGGAGGAAATTCTACCAGAGTAAAATGTAGTCAAGAGCTGTGAACAGAAGTAACGTAAATAAATGATAAAAGCTGTATAGGTGGTCAGGAAAGGGCCCTAGTTACTTACACAGCTTAACAATCCCAATAAAGGGCCATCTTGGCTAGGATTCTGCTGGCAATTGCCGGGAGCAAAGAACTGAGGCAGGTGTGTGAATAGTTCTAGAAAGGATTATCAGAGGTAACTCGCGGCATGTGTGTGTGCATGCATTGGCCTGGAGAGTAAACCGTCTTCCCGGGGTTCTGGGTTTTTCTATTGAAGGATTTCTATGGAAAAACCATCGCAGAAACAGCCTTCAAATGGCATCTGGGGAGCATCTCCAAACTTGACTCATTTTGAGGGTGGGGAGAGGCCAGAGGGGATTCATCCTTGGGGCCATTTGAAAAGAACCGCTTTAAAATGAATTGGCTGGAAGAGGGTTGGTTCAGGCAGGACCCCAGCTGGGGCGAGTGGCAATCAGAGACCAGGATAAAATGGGGGTGGGGCAAGGGTGTGGCCGTGGCTTTGGCCGGAGCAGAGAGCAGGCTGTGGAGGAAGGTAGGTCTCTTTTGTTAGCATCTTAAAACTTGTTTTCACAGAAATGTGATGTACCAAAGATTATTATGTTGAATACTAGCCACGCTTTAGGTGCAGTGTTGTGAGTACAAAATGGAACTTGAGGCGATAGCTGAAATGGGCTTAACATTGAATCTGTGAAGTTATATGCTTTAATATCACGGTCATGGGAATGTTGACCTTGTCTTAGGAGAGCTCAAAGTTTAAATGATGAATTTCAGTTTTAAGATTTAGCTGGGATAGCTGTAAACAGGCCTGTACAAATACCTTTTATCTTTAAATTACGTCCATGGAATGTGTCCCTGGGGTTATTGTATTTAAGCTGTGCCTTCCCTTTATTTCCAAAACTTTGCTTCAAGTTCCAGGACCGAATGTGAAATATCTCAGACTTTTTCTATTGTGTAAAGTATAAGACAATTCTAGAGGGACAGACCTCACATTCTTTAAGAAATGATCACTGATAAAAGAAATTTTCACATATCGAGGTCTGGGGAAGTCATTGTGGCTTACACATGAGTTAACTTGAATTTGATGCTAAGTGAAACAGCCTGTTTGTGGTCTGTCAGACATATATTGTAGATCTGCTGTAATTATTAAAGAAAAGGGCACATTGACCAGAAGTAAAGAATGTCTGTGTTAAAGATAAAAATTAAATGCCCCTCTTCCCGGGATGCCAGTGCTGGTTACTCCTTTGATGATAAGCTTCCCTTTCCAGGTGCCAAGGCCACGTTGACTCGCTGTGTACATTCTGGTCTGTTATTTTGAAACCTTGAAACAATGTCTCCCTGACTTGTTTTAATGTTCTTTGTTCTGACAAGATATAAAGCTGTGCTGAAAAGCTGCTTCTCAGGAGCAGTTTCTGGGAAGAGGGCTTCCGGGCTAGTCCTCAGCTGGTTGAAATAAAACCCTTTTCTGTTCTTATTACTGACTGTTTACTGATCATTTTCATTGACATCACCTTGGTGTAGAACGCACAGGTGAAATTTAATTTCACGTGGAACATTCCCTTAATGGGCTGGCGTTGTAGTGGTGCCCAGATGCTTGCTGGGCAGTACCTTTTGTTTTCGGGGTCCCTCCGGGGCCCTGTTCCCCGCTGTGTGTGAGGCATAGCGACTGTTCTTCTTACATTTGTTAACATGTTTCTCCGTAACTTACGGCCTCTCTTGTCCCTCTAAAAGAAGAGTAAACTGTATGGCCACCTGAAAATTACCCAAGTAATGATCACTTTTTACCTGCACAGAACTGGAAGGATACAGCAGGGCAAAGAAAACAGAAGTAGGTCACCTTGTGCCGGCTCTATTCGGTGCCGTGGAAATCTGAGATGAAGATTGTGTGTATGTTTACTGCTGAACTCTGGGGCCTGGCAGGGCTGACAGAGGCAACTGAAGTCCTTCTGAGGGTACTTGAATCTCTCTTTTTGCTCTCGGTAAATGCATCACCATTTTTCCATATCACATGGTATCTAGAAGGGATCCTCTTGTTACATTCTCCTTAGTCCTGCCCCATCAGTTATATAATGGTGACACTGAGCAATTATTGGAAAGGGATAAAAACAGGTGTAGGGCGTAAACGTTGACTTACTGGTTTCAGCAAAGACATAATTGTCCTTTTCTGGCTTATTCCTCAATTGTAGTATGACTTAGACAAAACTCTTCTGAACCCATTGTGATGGAAAGAATTCCTTAAGGACTTAAGACACCTCCAGAGGTTCTTTGAAAGCCTGTAGTATGCAGCTCCATCATGCGTTCTGGCACAAGCATTTGCTCAACAGACGAAGGGATGCTTGTTTGCGAGCACTGACTTGTTTTTCATGCCTCACCTGAGGGCGCAGGTGAGGTTGGAGGGCGCCCGAGCTCCGTGAGTTGTTTGGCGTAGATCTTTCAACAAGGTGATTTAAGGTCTCTGCTGCGTATCACGGACTCGGAGGGGGTGGGATTTCGGGGGTTAAGAAGGTGAAGTGTCCTCCTTTAAGGAGGACCCAAGCCAGGGGCAGCAGCAAGATGTGCACACATCATCATAAAATAGGTGCTGTGCTCCGTGGGGAGTGTGGGCAGCAATCAGAGGAGGGCATGTAGGAGGAGGCGTTGGAAGGGTAAGGTTCCGGCTGGCTTGGAAGATTTCTCCAGGGGGAAAATGGTGAGGCCAGGGGGCAGGGCCCAGTAACAGCGCGAAACTGTTAGTACATGGCGCCGTAGAGAGGCGAGTTGTGCTGGGGGCCTTGGGAGAGGCTCCTGAGTGTGGAGGGCAGTGGAGCTGGGAGGTGGGACCAGCTGTGCCCGGCTCGGGAGGGAGGCCTCCTCCATGGGGCCTGGCGGAGGAGCCCCTGATTTCCTCTGCTACAAGTGCTGCTTACCTGGTACTCGGTACAAGTGTGCGTCGACTGAACGTGTGATGGATGCCGTGTCCTCAGTCGCTCACCTTGCTGATTTCTCACTCTTCTTCTCCTGGCGTCTCTTGCTCTGTAGCTGATCATTCGGACAGGACAGCAGTTTTGTCTGAGCCTCGTGGCTTCTCTAATCGCATCCTCCAGCAAGGTTGTTTTGAATTTCAGACACTTTCTGATTTGGGAGAGTAAATAGGTGCTTACTTTCTTCTGTTCTCCACATGTAGCGCCTTCTCTGCAGGGACTTCTGAGCAGGTGTCCCCCTCACAGGCAGGCTTTAATGCTGTGATACTTAGTGTCAAGTGTATTGCAAACCAGATGAAAGCATTCATGATTTCTTTGAAACTTAGTGATAAAATACTCAGCTAAAGTTCTTTCGTTTGGAAACAAGCTCACTTAAGCCATTCAATAAAATGACTTCGTTTATGTAATTACGACACTTCCTGAATATTTTCATGATAGAGCGTTTGCCTTTCACGGATAATTGGGATTCATCTTTTTTTCTAGCTCTTAGTGGTTTTTTTTTTTTTTTTTGGTAAACATCTTTATTGAAGTATAATTGCTTTACAATGGTGTGTTAGTTTCTGCTTTATAACAAAGTGAATCAGTTATACATATACATAAGTTCCCATATCTCTTCCCTCTTGCATCTCCCTCCCTCCCTCTTAGTGGTTTCTGATACTTGCAGACACAGCACATCTCAAAAAATTAAGGAACTGACTGAGGTACAAACCCTGGAATACGTACTCAGTGTGAAAATCTTAGCGAATGGGTGTCTTACACTATCGGATGACTTGTCGATGCATTCTGTTCCTGCTGGGTTTTGAGCATACATTTTACCTACTTGTATTTCCTCCAGCTATTGCCCAAGATCAATCTGTTTTTAAAGCTAGAAGCTTCCAAAAATCGCAACTAGGAACCATCTGTGGAGGACACAGCCAGAGAGCTTTCTTGTTGCTGTCAGTTGAGATGTGGTTTAAAGAAGGGTGAGAAGCTGCCCTGAGGTCAAGGTCAGGGTTGACAGTGTTGTCACCCACCTCCCCCACCCCACAGAGCTTCATTATTGGACCTGAATCAAAATAGATCTCTTTAATCTTGGCTTTTTCTATTAAATCTTTCGATGTTTTAAATTTGGGGGAAGGGGTGTGGGAGATAAAATGTGACTCGCTAAAGAATTAGGCGTGTGAGCGTAACTCCTTTCTGCTGTGATGCTCTACCTCCCAGAGTCACTCTTCTTTGACATGTTAGTGAAAATTTTACTCTTCAGATTTTCTTGGAAGGCAAGTCTTTGATAAAGTGGGACGTTTGAGCTGGTACTGGTGAGTCAGGGATGCCTTGTCTGGCCCTTGCTGTCCTGAGTCTCCCTTGGCATCACTGGTGGACGTTCTGGTGCTTGCTGGGACACCGGGGCTTGAGGGTCTCCTCTTTCTCAGGACCCAGAGGAGCAGGAGACAAGTGTGGGGAGGGTGTACGGGCTAACCGCTGAAGGCAGCACGCAGGAAGGATGAGACGTGCAAAGTACAGTACTTCGTGTAAAGGAGCTGGCCTTCCTCACTGCTTTATAGATTCAACACAGTCTCCATCAGAATCGCAGCGGTGTGCTTTGTGGATATCCACAGACTGATTCTGAAGTTTCTGTGGAGGAGGCCAAAGACCTGGAAAAACCATCACAATATTGAAGGAGAAGAACAAAGTTGGGGGATTGGCACTGCCTGACTTCAAGGCTTATTACAAAACTACAGTCAGCAAGACAGTGTGGTACGGGCAAAAGAACAGACAAATCGATCAGTGGAACAGAATAGAGAGCCCAGAAATAGACCCGCACAAATATAGTCAACTGATCTTTGACAAAGGAGCAAAGGCAATTCAGTGGGGGAAAGGATAGTCTTTTCAACAAATGGTGCTGGAACAACTGGGCATCACATGCAAAAAAAATCTAGACACATCTTATATAAATAAAATGGAGCTTAATCAAAAATAAATATAAAACAGAAAACTATAAAATTCCTAGAAGATAACATAGGAGAAAGGTGGTGATGGTCTGGCAGTGGCCAAAAAAAATCCATGGGGAAAAAAAGTTGGACTTTCTTAATATTAAAAACATCTGTAAATGACTGTTAAGAGAATGAAAAGACAAACCACAGATGGAGAACACTTGCAAAACATGTATCCAGTAAAGGACAGGTATGCAAAATATACAATGAACCCTTAACATTTAATGGTAAGAAGACAGTCTGATTAAAAACTGGGCAAAAGATCTGAACAGATACCTCAGTGAAGATAAACAGATGGCAAATAAGCACATGGAATGATCCACACGTTATTAGGGAAGTGCCAGTTAAAATGAGATACCACCACACATCTGTTAGAATGGCTAAAATACGAGACACTGACAGCACCAAATGCTGACAAGGATGTGGAGACAGGACCTCTCATTCACTGCTGGTGGGAATGCAAAACGGTACAGCCACTTTGTCGTCCTACAGTATGGTAGTTCCTTACAAAATAAACATACTCTTACCGTATGATCCAGCCATCCCACTCTTTGGTATTAACCCAAATGAGTTAAACATATGTCCACACAAAAACCTGTACGTGAATGTTTATAGCAGTTTTCTAATAGTCATCAAAACCTGGAAGCAATCCAGATGCCCTTCAGTAGGTGAATGGATAAACAAACGGTGGTCCATCCAGACAGTGGAATTTTATTCAGCTATATATATATATATAAAAAAAGAGCTATCAAGCCACCTAAAGACAGGGAGGAAGGAACCTTAAATGCATATGGCTAAGTGAAAGAAGGCAATCTGAAAAGGCTACATACCATATGACTCCAAATATACGCCGTCCTGGATAAGGCAAAACTATAGCGACAGTAAAAGGATGAGTGGATCTTAGGAGTTGGAGGTGAGGGGGAGAGACGAATAGATGGAGTACAGGATTTTTAGGGCAGTGAAACTATTCTGTATGATACTGTAATGGTGGATACACGTCATACACATTCGTCTAAACACATAGAATGTACAACGCAAAGTGTGAACCCTACTGTAAATGGTGGACTCTAGTTAATGTATCATTACTTGTTCATCAACTATAGCGACTATACCTCAGCCATTCAAGATGTTAAGAGAAACAGAATGTGAGCACGTATATGGGAACTCTCTGTACTTTCTGCTCATTTTCCTGTAAACCTAAAACTGCTCTTAAAAAAAAAGTGTATTAACACAATGAAAAGTAAAAAAAAAAAAAAAAAAAAGCTGGCAAACCGAGCTGGCCCCGTGTGGGGATAGTCCTGAAGCACCCCTTAGTCACTGAGCTCTTCCTCTTGCAGAGTTCTCTCCACTTGTTGCCACAGTCATGACACCGACTGCTGCTTCTTGGTGTTGATTTGTTCTTTGGGTGAAAGAGGACTGCGCAGCAGCTGCGGGCCAGGTGTGTCGGATTCAGGGATGAGCGACATCTTCTCCCTCCTGAAATCTTGGTCTGTTGTGGGAAAGAGCCATAAACAGGCGACTAGCACTTAAAACCCTGTGGTGCGGTCTTTAAAGATCTGAACAGTCCCCTGGGTCCCAGTCTCTCCGGGATAGAGCAGCTGAACGCTGGACCGTTCTTCATGCTACGACCATTGGTGCCCCTCGAGCGTTTCCCTTCTAGTGTACTAATTATTCAGGAAATCCATAACCATGATAGACGGCTGAGTAAAACGAGAGACCCCGTGGTCCTGCGGGCACCCGCCCACTTAGGGATGCATGTTCTGCCCGTGTGCTTGGGTGAGGCCACGGCTGAGGCGGGGAGGCCACGATGCCTGGTGTCACTCGCCCAGCTGCGTCGCTGTGGAGGAGCCGTAAGGGACTCGCAAGGCGGCATTGTCATGGCCCGGGGGTGTGGGTCTGGTGTCGGTGACAGGGGACAGCCTGGGCGGGAGTCAGCAGGTGTGCGGTGGTCCTGACGGGGGTCGGGGGGTGGGGGGGTCAGCAGACCCTGGAGGACAGGGCCAGCCTTTTAGAGATGAGACCAGTAAGTCGCCTCAGAGGCAGAAAATCTGATGTCTGTGACGCTCGTGGTTTGAGAGCTTAGTTAAAGGGGAGATTTAACGAGGCAAGATCATTCAGTTTGGAGCTGGTTGGAGAAGGACGTGGGACAGCCAGGTGGAGACGTCTCGTGACCAGCTAGCAGTGTGGGCTCGCGTCCAGGACAGAGACCTGGGACCAAGACGATCTTGGGAGAGGATGGGTGTGGAGCGAGGCCAGCAGAGCAGGGTGGGGAGAAGGGGGTATCGGGGCTCACGTGTGGGGAATGTTGGGGGTGCTCGGGTGGAGAGAAAGGAAACATCCGCTGTGAGGGTAACCGGGCACAGGGGTTCCTGGGAGCCCCCTGGGGTCCTTGCAGGAAGTGCGGGATGCTTTGGAGGCCGGGAGCTGCAGGGGTTCTGCAGGAGCGTGAGCTCATCTTGGGGAGCAGTTTCCGAGGGTTTATTAGCAGGACGCCCCTGCAGGGGGGTGAGGAATTGAGTGGTCGTTACACAGGATCGCTGGAGACAGGGAGGTGGCTCGAGGGACGACCGGGGAGCTGGTGAGCTCCTCGCTTCAGTGTGTCTTCCCTCCTAAGATGTGTTTTACAAAGTAGACATTCAGTGTGTGTGTGCAGATACACGTGTACATGTATTACCATTACCGAGTCCAAGCTCGCTCTGCTCGCCCAGGCCAGTGAATCGGAGACGCAGCTTTGAGGTAAGGAATACATGCGACTTTATTCGGGAAGCCAGCAGACCCAGGACACAGCTGACTAAAGTCTCCAAATAACCATCCTATCAGGGTTTGGATGCCAGTTTCTTGTATATCACAGAGAAGGGGAGGAGATGAGGAAGTAGAGTCAAAAGGCCATAAAATTTGCAAATATCCCTTTGGAATGGCCAGCCTCCGGGAGGGGATGTGTTAATTTCTTCTTTCCTGCAGCCATCCTCAGGCAGACAGGGTCCGGATGTGCCCCTGAACAAAGGCACTTTGGTTTAACATTCAGGCAGAGGGGCAGGGCTCCCCGGGGCAGGCCATTATGTATACACAGTATCCTTTTAGTGAACAAAAGCAGCAGGAAGCAGCCATTAAAGTAAAGAAACAGATCCAACATGGAGTCAGGATTGGCTCTTCCCTGTTACATTACATCTAATACACAATACATAACGTTGATCCTATTAGTTATATAAATGTCTGTATTTATAGATATAATCTCCTATTTTGATAATAAAGCCTTTGAATGGGCCAGAAGACCTCAACACAGTTCATTTTGTATGCTTTCTCTAAACAGTTTTAAATCGATGAGTTCTAATGGTTGACCTTTACTTTGGGAAGAAACCCCATGCAGTAACAACAAAATGGGAATTGATTTTTGTTTTTTTCCTCCAAGCTCTAGAAAACAATCCGAGGTTATCTGAGATTCAGTTTAGCTCTAGCTTGATTGCTTCTAATTTAATAGGAGGTGCTCCTTAGAAAAATGCTTATAGCATTTTTTAAAGTTTAACTTGTTATTGTACTGTAACCTGCTTATGGAAAAGTGCATCATTTTTATTTTTGATGATTTTAATCGCATACATTAAAGGTACCCTTTTGAAGTGTACAGTTCAGTGGGTTTTACTATATTCAGAGTCCTGCAACCATCACCACTCTTTAATTTCAGAACATTTCCATCACCTCCAAGGTAAGCCTGCTTACCCTTAGCAGCCCCTCCCCATTTCCGCCCTCCCCCGAGCCCCCAGCAATCACTAACCTGCTTTGTCTCTACAGATTTGCCTATTTGGGACATTTCTTGGAAGTCCTAGGATACGTGGCCTTTTGAGTCTGGCTGCTTTGAGGTAGCATAATGTTTCCAAGGTTCATTCAAGTTGTAGCTCGAATTAGAACGTGATGCCTTTACTTACTGGTGAATAACACCCCACTGTAGGCTTGTCCCACGTGCATTGTTCGTCCACACCCACGATGGCTCTGTGATGTTTTCATTTTGAAGCGTTGGGCTAGGCTCGTGCAGGAGGAGCCCCGCAGGAGCCCGCACTCAGGCTCGCCCTATGCTCAGCCTGCATCTCTTTGTACTTGGGGTTCCTTCGCCCATCGACCTCTGGGGCCCTGGCGTGTCCGCACGCTGGGCTGCTCACGGCCAGGGCACAGTTTTAGGTCTTATCTGCAGTGCACCCAGGATAGGGTGTTTCTGGGGACCCTGGGATGGAGCAGAAAGCCCACACAAAGTGCGTCCATTGCCTTTCTTTCCCGGGGGATCTTTAGATTTGCGTGAACACAGTGAATTTTTTCTCCTAGTGTGAACATGACACTTGAGTTCAGGGGCTTTGATGGTTTCTGGCAAAATCCTAGGGCTGCATCTGGCCCCATGTTGATGAGTAGAGGCCTGAAGGAGCGTCCTGGGCAGGAGCTCCCACTGTGAGCTGGGCTCCTGGGCCCCTCGGGGTGTCCCTGTGTTACCGACCAGGGTTCTTGACCTCCTCGATCAATAGAAATTGGTCAGAGGCCAGACAAGAAATTCAGGCAGGGCTTTATTGGGGCCCCTGCTGCAGCCGGTGGGGGGGGGCGTCAAACAGCAGGTGCCCTCGCTCACCCCCAGAGGTGGGGCGCGGTGGTTCCTTGTCTGGGGTGAGGGTAGGGGTGTGTCCCAGGGTTGGGCCACAGGGGCGGCTTAGGTGGTCTGCCCACCCCCCTCGGAGGTGCCGTGTGCAGCGGGCGGGCGCGGCACTTCGCTTTTGCTCCCGGCTCTTCAGCAGTGGCAGCTGAGGTGTTTTTGCTCTTTTTCTGTCTTGTCCATAATTTGCCCCAACTGGGCATGCCTGTGTTTATTTTTAGTCCCTTATAGCTGCTTTGTATTTTGTTGCTCAAGGAGACCTTTGTCCAGGTGCAAGCACTGCAGCAAAGGGTTCCAGGTCCCAGCCTGTCTCACTTGTGTATTTTTATCACAGTTTTGGAGAAATCTAAATCAGTCTGGAGAATGACTTCTAATTCTCTTTTCCTTTTGATTTTATCTGTGAGAGTCGAGTTGTTGGAAGGTCTGTCCTGAGGTCCTAAGCTTTGGCCCCATGTCCTGCTGGGATTGAGTGGGGATGGAATATATGTTTATTCCCTGACTTGGGTGTGTGGGGGGAGGGGGAGGAGGAGGGGGTGGTGTGGATATTCTCTGAATCTCAGGTGCATCCTGCAGTTCGTATTGTTTCTGGTCTGTCTTTAAAGCGTCCCACGCGTATATGAAAGTAAATGCACATCCTGGTTCTTGGGTTTGGGCTGAAAGGCTTAGTCCCACACAGAACCGTAGTGCATTAGAACCGTGCATCTGGCAGTCGTGTAAGGGAAGCGTGCTGGACCCCTGCTTCCTGCAACCTTCCTTACGTCGGGTGGAGGGGGGACTTCGGCAAAGATGGTTACGACTGGAGCCCGACACCCGAAGTTGCATTCAGGACACTTGCCCACGTGTCTGTCCTTTAGGGCTCAGGCCGGGGCTCGCCACCGCTCAGTGAGGAGGACCGTGGGCTCTTTGCCTACCTGCCGCCTCATCCACATGAGCTGCCCCGCCAGAGTCACTGAACCACCCTTTATTCCCTCCAGCTCTGCCCAACCCCCAGCCCATTTGTCTTGTTGAAGGCTGTCTCTCTCTGACTTTTTACTCCTGCGTCAAAATGCTCTTGTGTAGAAGGCCTGAGTACAAATGGGCTCACTGCCCTCACACACGGGGTTTTTTTTTTCCCAACACGGAGGTGGTCTCCTGGTGCCGACACGTCCCTACCTTGTTGATCCAGGTGTGACTTGTGTGGCATTTTACTTCTCATCTTGTCTCAACCCTAGTTGATGGGGGAAGTTTGGGGGAAACAGCCACGGGACCCTTTTTGGATCCTAAATACCCTCCATGGGATGTGTTCACCTATTCCATGCTGGGACACCTTGGAGGGCTGTGTGCTTACCTGACAGAGCCTGGTAGGAATGTGTTATGACCAGAGAGTGACAGCTTCAGAAGGGGTCTGATCCGCAGGAGTTTCTGGCTATGGGAAATCCTTATACAGTCAATTAAGACATGCGAGATATGTCTGCTGGGAGAGAGAACCAGGAAAGTTTAGTTTATTTATTTATTTGTCTATTTTTGGCTGCATTGGGTCTTCATTGTGGTGCGCGGGCTTCTCATCGCGGTGTGCGGGCTTCTGATTGCGGTGGCTTCTCTTGTTGCGGAGCACCGGCTCTAGGCACGTGGGCTTCAGTAGTTGTGGCTCGTGGGCTAAGTAGTTGTGGCTCGTGGGCTAAGTAGTTGTGGCTCGCAGGCTCTAGATCACAGTCTCAGTAGTTGTGGCGCATGAGCTTAGTTGCTCTGCGGCACGTGGGATCTTCCTGGACCAGGGCTTCAACCTGTGTCCCCTGCATTGGCAGGCGGATTCTTAACCACTGCGCCACCAGGGAAGTCCCAAATTATTTATTTATTTATTTAGCTAGCTACCTGGGTCTTTGCTGCGGCACGCGGGGTCTTTGCTGCGGCACGCGGGATCTTTAGTTGCAGCACGTGGGGTCTAGTTCCTTGACCAGAGATCGAATCCAGGCCCCCTGCATTGGGAGCGCAGAGTCTTAACCACTGGACCACCAGGGAAGTCCCTGAATGATGCTTGATGGTAGAAACTTCACCATTAAACAGGACTAGGGAGTCGTGTATCTTTTAAAGTCAAATTAAAAATGGATTTTAAAGAACATTAAGTGAAGCTCCTGCTTTATCTGAAGTCTAAAGAATAGGTAGGGACAGAGGGTGGGGGAGTGTGAACTTTGCTTTACAGAGAAAGGAAGACAAATTTTAAACAAGCTGACACTCTGAAATCTTCATAATTCCCCAAAGGACGTTGAACAGTCTCCACTTTAGATATAGAATATCATATGTGGATAAGACAGCAGTAATATTCCTTGTCGGATTGTCTGGTAGCTCTATTTTTAATTTTTTGAGGAACCTCCATGCTGTTTCCATAGTGCCTGCATCAATTTACATTCCCACCGATGGTGCGCACAAGAGTTCCCTTTTCTCCACACCCTCACCAGCACTTATTTCTAGTCTTTTCGCTAATAGCCATTCTGACAAGTGTGAGGTGATACCTCAATGTGGTTTTTTTTTAATTGAAGTATAGTTGTACAATATTGTAAGTTACAGGTGTACAATATAGTGATTCACAATCTTTAAAGGCTGTACTCTATAGATATTATAAAATATTGGCTATATTCCCTGTGTTGTACAATATATCTTTGTAGCTTATTTTATACATAAGTTTGTACCTCTTAATTCCCTCCCCCTGTGTTGCCCCTCCCCCCACTGGTAACCACTAATTTGTTCTCTTTCTTTGTTGTTACAGCCACTAGTTTGTTGGATTTTTTAGAATCCACATGTGATATCATACAGTATTTCTCTTTCTACAGACAGCAGTAATTTATTAATCCAATGTTAATAAGGCATTAAAAAATAAGATATAGAAAACAACCCTTATTTTTCTAATCATAAAATGTTCTCATTTTAGAAAATGAGAACAGAAAGAGGAATAAAGAAGAAAAGTCATCTATATTCTTTTTTTTAAAGATGATGATGATGATTTTTTGATGTGGACCATTTTTAAAGTCTTTATTGAATTTGTTACAACATCGCCCCCGTTCCACGTCTTGGTCTTTCGGCCGCGAGGCATGTGGGACCCCAGCTCCCTGACCAGAGATCGAACCCGCTCCCCCGGCACCACCCCAGCATTGGAAGGCGAAGTCCCAACCACTGGACGGCCAGGGGAGTCCCTCATCTATATTCTTAAAGCCCAAAGAAGTTAGCTACTACTAACATCTTGGTGTTTATCCTCTTAACAAGAAATAATGAGTTTTAATTCTTTGCTTTCACTGGTTTTGCTATATTTGTTATTTTTCAGAGTCACAATTTTGTTTTAAAATCTTATATCTGTGAATGCCTCTAAGGCATTCTGTGATCCTTAGTGGATTTTTAAGTGAGAGATAATTAAACCTTGAAGGCAGATGAGATATGAGGGAAGTTCTGGGCAGGAGATTTGTAACCTAGAAAAGTCTAGTAAATACTTAAGGAAGAAGCCCACCTCTAAAAACGTTCTCCTGTTTTCAGTAAGAGCTTTTAATTGTGTTACCAACTTTTGGGGATGATTTCTTTAGAAAGATTTTCACTTTCTACAAAAAAAAAAAAAAAAGATGAATTAGAAAATACAGTCTCTCCCAGCTTTGAACCACGTTTGTTAGCAAATTCAGCCGTGTTTATGCTGAGGTTCTGTTTCTATGTGACAAATTATTTTTTATGTCACTATAGTCCTTTTGTGGAAGAATAATTTACCCCACCTATCAATATGGCATGGTATGTCACAATTGAAAACAAACAAGAAAATAGGGGGTAAGAGAAAATAGGAGTAAGAAGTAAGAGAAAGTCAGAGGGCAGAGCAAATGCCCTTGGCTCAGGCTTTCATCGGCCAAAGCGAAAAGGAAACATGATGTGTCACAAGAATTAGTGTCTGTTACAGGAGAAGAATTCTGCCCTGGGGACGCAGAGCTGTTTCTGATACTGAGCCTAGGATGGAATTTCTCCCGTGGGAATCCAAACAGGTGCTGTGATTTGGGACCACAACTTTCACACCATCCCTGAAGAAAACAGAATCATGTGTTGCCTGGGATGTACCTGCCAGCAGCTCTCCCGGTGCCCGCTGTGTGCCACGGCCAGGCGGGCACGATTCTGGGGCCGTTCCTGCGAATGGTCCCCATTAGACGGGCCTGGAGCTGCTGCAGGGTCTCCCTACCAGGGAGGTGGTGTTCAGTCTTCCCTGGAGGTGGGAGATGCTTCAGGACAGAAGAAGTTACAGAAGGCAACTCTGCCGACTCTGATGTCCTGGATGTCTTTGTGGGGAGCCACAGAATCGATCGGGCCATTTGGTATAAGAAAGAGTCTCTGATTTTTTGCCGTCGAATTCAAGGATAACGTTTGCCATTGCCTCTGCACATCCCTTGAGGCATGGCAGGCTTTTAAAATGTCACGTGATTCTAACTCTTTCCCTCCACTGTTTTTGGGTTTTAACTAGGACATATCCCAATATGGTTTCATTAAATATATTGAATTTGGGGACTTCTGTATATTTTCTAGATGAATGTCAAAACCAAAAGCCATCATGCTGAGAGATCTTTGGTGTCTATGGAGTTGGAGGATTAAAATCCAAGAGCCATTTTATTTATTTTTAATTGAAGTATAGTTGATTTACAGTGTTGTGTTAACTTCTGCTGTACAGCAAAGTGTTTCAGTTATACATATATACATTCTTTTTTAAAAAATATTTTCCATTAAGGTTTATTACAGGATATTGAATATAGTTCCCTGTGCTATACAGTAGGACCTTGTTGTTTATCCATGTTAGTTTGCATCTGCTAACCCCAAACTCCCAATGCATCCCTCCCCCACCCCCTTGGCAACCACAAGTCTGTTCTCTATGTCTCTGAGTCTGTTTCTGTTTCGTAGATATGTTCATTTGTGTCGTATTTTAGGTTCCATATATAAAGGATATCATATGATATTTATCTTTACTTCACTTATAATCTCTAAGTCCATCCATGTTGCTGCAAATGGCATTATTTCATTCTTTTTTATGGCTGAGTAGTATTCCATTGTATACATGTACTACATCTTTATCCATTCATCTGATGGACATTTAGGTTGTTTCCATGTCTTGGCTACTGTGAATAGTGTTACGAACACTGGGGCGCATGTATCTTTTTGACTTATGGTTTTCTCAGGGTATATGCCCAGGAGTGGGATTGCTGGATCATACAGTAGCTCTATTTTTAGTTTTCTGAGGAACCTCCATACTGTTCTCCACAGTGGCTGCACCAATCTACGTTCCCACCAGCAGTGTAGGACGGACCCTTTTCTTTGCACGCTGTTATGAGAGGTGGTTATCCAGGGAGAATCTCCATGGGGTGCACGTGTCACCTGTTTGCACCTTCTTTGTAAATGATCTGATGGTGGTGCTGCCTGGGTATAACTGGATTCTGCAGGGAGATCCGGTTAGTGGGAAGGAGCTCCAGTGTGGCCAGGGCAGCCTGGGTCTCGATGTGGCTCTCCCTGTGATTTGATCACAGGCTCTACGATGAATCCTCAGATGTGACTGGGAAATACAGCAAGCCAAGAAGACTTGTACTGATTTAGAGAGTTTACTGTAGCATAGCAGGAAATACCATTATTATTCCTCTCTCCCTTTTTTTCCCTTCCCTAATTTAGTAGGTAAAAGGGTTTTTTGTTGTTGTTTGATTTTTCATTAAAAATTGCACCGTCCCCCCAATTCCACGTGATCCTCTACTATCCACTGTGAGTTTCTCATACTCAAGGGCTGTGTTTCCTGCCAGGTGAATTAGAGCAGGACAGTTTCAGGGCATAGTACGATTCTCCCAGATTATCGCGCAGATCAACCTTGAGCGCTGCTAATACTCAGACACCCATGAACGGCTACTGCTGCCTCTGTCTTTATGCGTCTGTGTAGAGGACGGAGTGCCATGCCTCGGACCCACAGCTGGAGAAGGTGCTGTTCTATAGGTAACGGACACACCTGCACAGCTGTTGAATATAGATGTAGCCCACACAAGGCATGGGTCATGGGGGACCCTGAGAAGAGCAGCAAGTTTCTGAGCAGATTAGTCTGTAGCTAGCAATTCTTCATTCCTACACCTTCTAGATACTGACTGTGGGTCCTATAGCTTAAAACAAAGCCAAAACAGCCTAGATGAAGATTTAGGGAATTCTTTTTCTTTTTGCAAATGTTAGCCAGATATTTTTAAAATGTATGTTGAGAGCCTTGAAATTGCTTTTTGTAATCAAAATATTTAGATGAAACCTTAAAATGAATTAGATGGCATTTAGAACAGAAGTTACATGTGAAAATGAGCTAATAATAATCTGTGGTCTTGGAATAGGTTTTTTTTCCCCCTCAGTGGGCGACAGGAATATTATAAGCTCAAAACTTTAAGCTCCTGCTTGGCGAGAGAAGAAGTAATTTAAAAATAATGTTGACTATCACAATCCCCTCTTTTTTTTTTTTTAACTCTTTCTTTTAGTTTAAATATCATGGTGAATTATTGTTAGGTATTTAATTTGTTTTTGCAACAGTGATGTAGCAGCTGCTAAAGTATAAAGATCCAAAGAACATGAGTTGAATTCTGAATTTCTGGGCAACTTCTTTTAATTGGTAAAAATTACAACTGTTAAACTATAGCTGAGCAGACTCTAAGCTCTATTTGTCAAGATACAGTGCTTTTGGCAATTGAATGTTTTGGTCCCTACCGTACAATTAGAACAACAGTGTCAGGAACTTGTACAGAATTGATAGTGATTTATACCAAATCTGTGTGATTAGTATGCTTATACATTGGGTACCATGAAGTATTCCAGGAGCTCTCCTTATCCTGTCTGGTCTCCTGGCCTATCTACTCATTCATTTTTTCTCCATCCTAACTATAACTTGGAACTCAGATTTTTGTAACCTGATACAAATTGTGATTCTTTCAGATATACTTTATATAAGTATTAGTGGCCGACCAAGAAAATTGCTATTGTAAACACCCAACACTAAAATGTCTTGCTTTGCATATATACTTCTTCAACAATTAGACTAGGTTTTGTAAGAATTGAGATAATTGACCTATAACATGTTAGTTTCAGGTGTACAGCATAATGATTTGATATTTGTATGTAGCAAAATGATCACCACACTGGGTCTTGTTAACATCCGTCACACATAGCTAGAAATTTTTTTCTTGTTGTCTTACTGTGTGTAACAAATGAAACCTACAGCTCTCATAGACACAGTGGTGGTTGCCAGGAGCTGGGGGGAGAGGGGAATAGGGAGTTAGTGTTTAAATGGGGCAGAGTTTCAGTTTTGCAAGAAAAAGAGTTCTGGAGGTTGGCTGCACAACGCTGTGAATGTACTTAACACTTCCATACGCTTAAAACACATATTTATCCTAACCAATTTTTACCACAATTAAAAACCACACGTGGAATTGTGTGTGCATATCCATCATGATTCAATTTAAATAGTAGTTTATGGGGTCAATGCCAAAACTGTAATCCAGCCTCCCTCCCCATCCCATTCCCCATCCTCACTCATTAAAAAAATTTTTTTTGCTATTTTACATTTCTCCTTATAAAATACTGTAGCTTATTTTCTTTATTGTCTCTCCCCCGCGACCCCCAGAATGTAAGGGCAGGCACTTCTGCCTGTTTTGTTCATTGCTGTAGCTCTTGTGCCTAGAAGGGTTCCTGGCACATAATAGGTGATCAGCCAGAATCTGTTGAGTGATAGAATATTGTAAGTAAAATAAAATCACTTGAATGACAGATGCATTTGGGATATCTTAGTTTTTAAAATCTTTTATTTTTGAGATTTAACATACAAAGCATACAAATCTAGAGTACATAGCTCAATGAATTTTTGTCCATCGATGTGCCAACACCCAAATAAGAGTATTTCCATCACCCCGGAGGAAGATCGCTCTCACCCCTTCCCAGACAGTCTGCTCCCTACCAGATTCAGTCGCTGTTCTGACTTTTATACCTAAAGATGCGTTTGCCTTTGAACTACATATAAATGGAATCTTACAGGATGTGCTTTTTTTTGGTCTGGCTTCTTTCAGCCGCCGTGGGTCTGTGAGACTCAGCCTCGTGAGTGTCCGTCCTATGACAGATCACCATATGTTTATCCACCCCTTGATGATGGGACATTGGGTTATTTCCATTTTTTGCTCTTTTGAGTAAAATTCTTTATATTTTTGTGGACATAACTTTTATCTTGGATAAAATACGTAGGCGTAGAATTAACTCAGTGATGGGCTAGATGTATACTTTTAGAAAATGCCACGTGGTTTTTTTTTTTTTTAACGTGGTTGATGTGATTTGTGTTCTCACCAGCAATTGTTCCATATTACGGTGAACACGAGTGTCTCATTTTTTAAGCCACATGTGTGGGCATTTAATGGTGTCTCTTCTTGTGGTTTTAATTTGCATTCTACTAGTGAGCAATGATTCTGAGCATCTTTTCATGTGCTTATTGGCCGTTGGGTATCCTCTTGTGAAATGCTGTTCAAGTCTTGTGCTCATTTTGTAAAAATTGAGATAATTGACCTATAACATGTTAGTTTCACCTTTTATTATTGTTTCACCTTTATTATTTCATGTTAGTTTCACCTTTTATTATTAAAGGTAAGTTTCACCTTTTATTATTGTTAGTTTCACCTTTTATTATTGTTTTGCCTGAATTCTTTATTTTGGATGCAAGTCTTTTGTCAGATACACGTATTGCAAATATCTTTCTCCAATCTGTGACATGCCTATTTCTTTTCCCAATATCTTTCAATGAATGGAAGTTATTAATATTAACGACGTCAAATTTATCAAGCTTTCCTTAAAGCCTGTTTTTTGTGTTTTATTTAAGAAAACTTTGCCTATCTTGGGATGATTTTGAAGCCAGTAATGAAGTAGCACAATAAAATAAGCTTGAATTAGACATTCTCATTTGAAAGGGAAAAAGAGTTAAGTTTAGACAACTGTGGAATCGAAACACCTTTCCATTATTAAGAATAAGGCAAAGACACAAGGCCTCTTTTCTGTGGTCTTTCACCTACACAAATCATTTCTAATCCACTTTTTAACTGAATATATTTGTGTAACATTGTGTAAGTTTGAGGTGTACAGTATGTGACTTTGATACATTATGTATTGTAATATGATTGCCAGTGTAGCGATATTTATCCCATTATGTATAGTACAATAATATTGTCTGTATTCATTATACTGTGTATTAGATCTCCAGGGCTTATTTGCTACTAGTTACAAGTTTGTACACTTAAACACCATCAATCTTATCCACCTCTTTCCTCTGTTAACCACCATTTTATTTATTTATTTATTTTTACAAGTTTAGCTTTTTTAGATTCCACTTACAAGTGATATCGTACATATCGTACAGTGCTTGTCTTTCTCTGACATCTTGCTTAGCATACTGTGCTCAAGGTCTATCCATGTTGTTGAAAATGGGAGGACGTCTTATGGCTGAATAATATTCCCTTTTGTACGGGTACCACATCTTTTTTATCCATTCATTCACTGATGGGCATTTGGGCTGTTTTCATATCTTAGCTACTGTGATAAACATGGGAGTGCTCATATCTCATCAAAATCCTGTTTTTATTTCCTTTGGATAAATACCCAGAAGTGGAATTACTGGATCATATGGTAGTCCTATTTTTAATTTTTTTGAGGCAACTCCGTACTCCGTAGTGGTTGGCCCAGTTTACATTCTCACCAACAATGTATGTATAAGGGTTCCCTTTTTACCACTTCCTCGCCAGCACTTGTTACTGTTTGTCTTTTTCATGATGGCCATTCTAACAGATGTGAGGTGATAACTCATTGTGGTTTTGATATGCAATCCCTGATACGTGATATTGAGCATCTTGTCATGTATCTGTTAGCTGTTTTGATGTCTTTGGAGAAATTTCTGTTTAGTTCTGCCCATTTTAAAATTGGATTGTTTGGGTTTTTTTTAATTGAGTTGACTGAGTTCTTTATATATATATATATTTACATACACACATATAAATATATATACACATGTATGTATGTATATATATAAATATATAATTTTATTTATTTTAAAAATCTTATTTGAGTATGTTTGATTTACAATGTATTAGTTTCAGGTGTACAGCAAAGTGATTATATATGTACATATATTCATTCTTTTTCAGATTCTTTCCCATATAGATTATTACGGAATATTGAATAGAGTTTGCTGTGCTGTACTCTAGGTCCTTATTGGTTATCTATCTTATATATAATAGTGTGTGTATGTTAATCCCAAGCTTCTAACTTATCCCTCCCCCACATTTCCTCTTTGGTAACCATAAGTTTGTTTTCGAAATCTGTGAGTCTGTTTCTGTTTTGCAAGTAAGTTCATTTATATAATGTAAAAAATTAGATTCCACATATAATCTATGTTATATGATTAATCATATATAATCATATAAGTGATATCATATATTTGTCTTTCTCTGTCTGACTCACTTCACTAAGTATGATAATCTCTAGGTCCATCCATGTTGCTGCAAATGGCATTACTTCATTCTTTTTTATGGCTGAGTAATATTCCATTGTATATATGTACCACATCTTCTTTATCCATTCCTGTGTTGATGGACATTTAGGTTGCTTCCATGTCCTGGCTGTTGTAAATAGTGCTGCTGTGAACATAAACGTGCAAGTATCTTTTCGAATTATGGTTTTCTCTGGATATATTTTGATATTAACCCTTTATCTAATAAGTGGTTTGGAATTTTTTTCTCCCATTCTACAGGTTGGGTTTTCATTTTATTGTTTCTCTTGCTGTGCAGAAGCTTTTGAGTTTGATATAGTCCAATTTGTTTTTTTTTCCTTTTGTGCATTGGAATCCTGACCCCAAAATATTGCCAAGACCAATGTCAAGCTTCTTCCCTGTGTTTTCTTCTAGGAGTTTTATAGTATGAGGTCTTCTGTTTAAGTCTTTAATCCATTTTGAGTTAACTTTTGTGAGTAGTGTGAGATAGGGGTCCAGTTTCATTGCTCTGCACGTGTTACTCTGCTTTTCCCAGCACCATTTGTTGAAGAGAATCCTTTTCCCATTGGGTATTCTTGGCTCCCTTGTTGAATATTAGTTGGCTGTATATGCCATGATTTAATTCTGGGCTCTCTATTCTGTTCCATTGGTCAGTATGTCTATTTTTTGTGCCAGTACCATACTGTGTTTATTACTATGGCTTTGTAGTGTAGTTTGAAATCCAGAAGTGTGATACCTCCTAGATTTTTTTTTCTTAGGACTGCTTTGGCTATTCAGGGTCTTTTGTGGTTCCACACAAATTTCAGGATTGTTTCTTCTATTTCTGTGAAGAATGCCTTTAGTAGTTTGATGGGGATTGTGTTGAATTTGTAGATGGCTATGGGGTAGTATGGCCATTTTAACAAATTAATTCTTCTGATCCATAAAGAGTTGTCTTTCCATTTGTTTGTGTTGCCTTTGATTTCTTTCAGCAAGGTTTTACAGTTTTTGTTGTACAGATCTTCCACTTTTTGGTTAAGCTTATTACTAAGTATCTTCCTGTTTTTGCTGTTGTGAATGGGATGGTTTTATTCATTTCCTTTTCAGATGCTTCATCATTAGTGTAAAGGAATATAATTGATTTCTGTATGTCGATTTTTATATCCTGCCACTTCACTGAAATCATTAATTCCAACAGGTTTTTGACTGATTATTTGGGATTTTCTATACATAGGACCATATCCTCAGCAAATAACAATTTTAATTCTTTTTGATTTGGATGCCCTTTTTTTCTTTGTCTTGCTTAGTTGCTCTGGCTAAGGCTTCTAGTACTATATTGAATAGGAGTGGTGAGAGTGGGCATCCTTGCCTTGTTCCTGATCTTAGAGGAAATGCTTTTAATTTCCCTCCATCGAGTATAATGTTAGCTGTGGATTTGTCATATGTGGCCCTTATTATGTTGAGGTGTGTTCCTTCTGTACCAAGTCTTTTAAGGGTTTTTACCATGAAAGGATGTTGTGTTTTGTCATATGCTTTATATGCGTCTGAGATGATCATGTGACTTAGCTTTCATTTTATTGATGTGATGTATGCCGTTTATCAATTTGCTTATGTTGAACCATCCTTGCATACCAGGGATAAGTCCTGCTTGGCCATGGTATATCATTCTTTTAATGTGCTTTTGAATTCAGTTTGCTAATATTTTGTTAAGAATTTTTCCATCTATATTCATCAGGAATATTGGTCTATAGTTCACTTTTCTTGTGGTATCCTTAACTGGTTTTGGTATCAAAATAATGCTGGCCTCATAGAATGAGTTTGGAAGTGTTTCCCTTCCTCAATATTTTGGAAGAGTTTGAGGAGGATTAATGTTAATTATTCTTTAAATGTTTGGTAGGATTCTCCAGTGAGGCCATCTGTCCTGGGGTTTTATGTGTTAGGAGTTTTCTGATTACTGGCTCAATTTCTTTACTAGTTATTGGTCTGTTCAGATTTTCTATTTCTTCCTGATTCAGTGTTGGTAGGTTGTGTTTCTAGAAAGGTATCAGTTTCTTCTAGGTTATGTATTTTGTTGGCATATAATTGTTCATAGCAGTCTCTTATGATTCTATATTTCTGTAGTATCAGTTGTAAGTTCTCCTCTTTCTAATTTTGTTTGAATCTTCTCTCTTCTTAGTTTAGCTAAAGTTCTACCAATTTTGCTTCTTTTCAAAGAACAGCTCTTAATTTTGTTGATTCTTTCCATTGTTTTTATGGTCTCTTTCATTTATTTTCACTCTGGTACTTATTTCCTTTCTTCTGCAGACTTTGAGCTTAATTTGCTCTTTTTCAAAATCCTTCATCTGTAAAGTTAGACTGTTTGAGATCTTTCTAATTTCTTAATATATGTGTTTATTTCTCTAAACTTCACTCTCAGAACTGCTTTTGCTGCATCCCGCAATATATATGTTGTGTTTTCATTTTCATTTGTCTCAAACTAATTTCTAATTTCCTTTTTGATTTCTTTTTTGACCCAATGGTTGTTTTGAAGTATGTTGTTTAGTTTCCATATATTTGCAGATCTTTTCCTGTTGATTTCTAGTTTCATTCCATTGTGATCAAATAGTTGGTATAATTCCAATATTTTAAAATTTGCTAAGATTTGTTTTGTGTCCATCCTGTGGTCTATCCTGGAGAATGACCCATATGCACTTGAGAAGAATGTACATTCTGCTGCTGTTTGATGGAATGTTCACTATGTCTGTTAAGTTCATTTGCTCTAAAGTGTAGTTCAATCGCAACATTTCCTTGTTGGTTTTTCTGTCTGGATGATCTATCCATTGCTGTTAGTGGGGTATTGAAGTCCCCTACAATCACTGTATTGTTGTCTTATTTCTCCCTTAAGATCTGTATCGCTTAATGTATTTCAGTGCTTGGGTGTTAGGAGCATATCTATTTAAAATTGTCACATCTTCTTGATGTACTGACCCCTTTACCATTACATAATGACCTTCATTGTCTCTTTTATCCTTTTTGGCTTGAAGTCTATTGTATCTCATACAAGTATGGCTACACCTGCCTCCTTTTGGTTTCTGTTTGCTTGTAATATCATTTTTCATCCCTTCACTCTGAGCCTATTTGTGTCTTTAGAGCTGAAATGGGTCTCCTGTAGGCAGCATATAGTTGGGTTTTTTTTTTTTAATCCATCCAGCCACTCTGCGCCTTTCTTCCTTCCTTCCTTCCATCCTTCCTTCCTTCCTTCCTCCTTTACATTTAGGATGATTATTGATATATAAGGATTTTACTGCCATTTTATCTTTTGTGTTTTGGTTATTTTGTCTTTCCTTTTTTTTTTTTTTTCCTTCTGTTTCTGTCTACCTTTTGTAAGTTGGCAGTTTTTCAAGGTGATTTGCTCAATCTCCTCTTTTTTATGTTTTAAGTCTCTGCTTTAGATTTTTGCTTTGTGGTTGCCATGAGTTTTACATAAAACATCTCATAGATAAAATAGTCCTTTTTCTGCTGATAGCAGTTAATCTTCATTTGCCTATGAAGGTTCCATCCTTTTACTCTTTCCCTTTTATATTTTTGATGAAACAAATTATCTCTTTATGCTGTGACTTCATTACCAAGTTGTAGTAGCCATAGTTGTTTTTAATGCTCTTTTCCTTTACTCTTTATGTTATAACTAAGAGTTTAATATACTATTCTAAAAAGTTAGAGTATTCTAATTCTGATTATTTTTCATCTTAATCAGAGTTTTGTGTACTTTCCTATTGTTTCAGCTTAAGGAGCCCCATTCAGCATTTCTTATAAGGCAGGTCTTAGTGATGGTGAACTCCCTCAGCTTTTGTTTGTCTGGGAAAGTCTTTATTTCTCCTTCATACTGAAGGAGAACTTTGCCGGACAGAGTATTGTTGGCTGACAGTCTTTGTTTTTCAATATTTTGAATATGTCATTCTACTCTCTCCTGGCCTGTAGACGTTCTGCTGAGAAATCTGCTGATAAACAGTAGCCCAATAGTGGGGGTATTTGTAGGTTCTTGCCTTTTTTCCCCTGGCTGCCTTTAAAATCCTTTATCATTGACTTTTGACATTTTTAATATGTCTTTTGGAGAACCTTTTTTTGCATTGAGATGATAAGGTGTCCTGTTAGCTTTGTGGACTTGCATGTCCAGAACCTTCTCTAGGTTTGGGAAGTTCTTAGCTATTATTTCCTTAAATACACTCTGCTACTTCTCCCTCTCTGCTCCTCCTGGAATATCCATTATTCTTACGGTGGCTTTTCTAATGGAGTCTGATAGTTCCTGAAGATTTCTTCACTTTAAAAAAAAAATCTTAGTTCTCTGTCCTGTTCCACCTGAATCATTTCTGTTTTTCTGTCATCAAGCTCACATAGTCTCTCTTCTGTCTGATCTGCTCTATTTCCAACGTATTCAAATGCATTCTTCATCTCATTTATTGAGTTCTTCCGCTCCAGACTTTTTTGGGTTCTTTTTTAGAATTTCAGTCTCCTTGGTAAAGTACTCCTTCTGTTGGTTAATTTTATTCTTGAGCTCATTGAACTGCCTGTCGGAGTTTTTCTGTAGCTCATTGGATTTCTTCATAACAGCTACTGTGAATTCTTTATCAGTTACATTGCAGTATTCCATGTCTTTGGGTTTAGTTGCTGGAAAATTGTCATTTTCTTTTTGTTATACCATATTACCATGATTTTTCGTGGTGTCTGATGAAAAGTGCCTGTGCTGACACATTTGAAGTCATGTGCACCCTCCTTATTTAGTCTATTCTTTGCTTACTTTGGTTCTAACAGTTCAGCAGGTCGCTAGTTAAGAGTCTTTGTTTTCCAGGAGGTGGTGTTATGGCACAAGTTTCTGGTTTCTCTTCTCTGAGCTAACTCCCCGCTAAGGTTGGGAGTGGGCACGTTAAAAACAAAAACAGAAAGCAAAGGGTGGCGGCCGAGTGGGGTGAGGTGTGTACCCGGCATCTGGGTGTGCCCACACCCAGTAAGGGGGTCCTCGAGTGGCGGGGGGATCCCAGAGGTCTGGGGGTGGTGCTCTTGCCTCCTGGGACGAACAGGGGACGCTTCCCTCCAGTTTTCTTTGTCCAGCCACCTCCCTGTCCTTTCCCTCCCCTGGTCCCTTGGTCTCTCCTGAGAGAGCAGCTGGTCCTGGCAGATCCCCACTCACCGCCTTTACCCTGCAACATCTCTGCCAGAAAGGTTGCGCTCGTTTGCTGCCAGATGGACCACTGTCTCCTCTGTCACTGCTGGCCCCATGGCCAGTTCCCTCGCTCTGCAGTCTCCTCCGAGGTGCAGTCTGCCCACTTTCAGTTGCACAGATGGGTGCATCTTGGTGTCCTGGTCTGCCGTGCAGAGGTGCTTTTTTTCCCCAGTTATGGGTACCTGATTAGTTGTAAATCAAAGGGGAGAGAAAAAAGGAACGACTCACACCACCATGATGCTTCACAAATTTTTTTTTAAAACTTTGATTTTGCTTAATGTTAAAAGAGGATATGTTCTGTTTGCTACAGCAAGGGGGTAATAATTTGAGAGCAGATAGGTGTTTGACTTGGACTTGGAACCTTTGTCCTGTCTCTCATTATACTGTTGGGCACATCTTCTCTGGTTTGCCCCTTGCCTTTCCTTTGTGAGCTTTCAATTGTAAGCTTTTTTTCCCTCTTTTTTAAAAAATTGAAGTATAATTGACCTACAACATTGGTAGTTTCAGGTGTACAACATAGTGTGTCGATTTTTGTATACATTTCAAAAATGCTCACTGTGATAAATCTAGTTACCATCTGTCACTGCACAAAGTTATTATAATATTGACTATATTCTCCATGCTGTACATTTCATCCCTGTGAGTCACTTACTTTGTAACTATAAGTTTGTACCTTTTAATCTCCCTCACCTATTTCCCTCCTTCTACCCACCTCCCCTCTGGCAACCAGATGTTTGTTCTCTGTATCTGTAACTCTGTTTCTGTTTTATGTTTGTTCATTTGCTTTTTTAGATTCCACATATAAATGAAATCATCCATATTTGTCTTTCTCTGCCTGACATTTCACTTAGCGTAATACCTTCTAGGTCCATCCGTGTTGGCACAAATAGCAAGATTTCATTCTTTTTTATGGCTGAGTAATGTTCCATCATGTATATATGCCACATCATTATCCGTTCATCTGTTGGTGGGCACTTAGGTTGTTTCCATATCTTGGCAATTGTAAATAATGCTGCAGTGAACATGGGGGTGCATGTATCTCTTCAAGTTAGTGTTTTTTGTTTTCTTTGGGGGGGGGAGAAAAAAACCCAGAAGTGGAATTGTTAGATCATATGGTAGCTCTATTTCCAAATTTTTTTTAAGGAACCTCTGTACTGTTCTCCACAGTGGCTGCATCAATTCGCATTCTCATCAACAGTGTACGAGGGTTCCCTTTTCTCTGCATCCTCACTAACACTTGTTACCTGTTGTCTTTTTGGTGACAGCCATTCTGACAGGTGTGATGTTATAAACTTTTATTATATCATTTTCCTAATGTGACAACCCAACAGCTGAAAGAAGTAGCAGTGTGGTCTTACATGTCAGAGTACATCATGATGGTTGAAAGTAGCCCCCATTGTGCAACTTAATTAGCTGGTAAAATTTGAGGTTACTGTACATTGTTCTATTAACATTGTTTCCAAGCTTTCTCTAGTGGTGGAGTTCTTTCTTTAATGGGGTCTTGTGGGGAAGCCACCTTGCAGTTGCACCAATGCCTTTGTGGAGGCTGTATTTCTCCTCTTAGTCTATTGTCAAAAGAATTACCTGGTATAGTGAAAATTTGAAGGTACGGCTAGGGGAAGCTTTTATTTTTTTAGGCTACTTTAATTTATTTTTAAACTTTATATTTTTTAAGTTTTTTTTTTTTTTATGTGGACCATTTTTAAAGTCTTTACTGAATTTGTTACCATATTGCCTCTGTTTTATGTTTTGGTTTTTTGGCCATGAGGCACATGGGATCTTAGCACCCCGACCAGGGATTGAACCTGCACCCCTTGCATTGGAAGGTGAAGCTTTAACCACTGGACCACCAGAGAAATGCCTAGGCCATTTTAATTTTACTTTTGTTATGCTCAGGTATATAAAAAGACTTAGTTCTCAGAAAAAAATGCCTGTTTAAAAAATTTTTTTTGTTTCTTTTTAGGCATTTTTAAAAATTCTGTACTCAAATTGTCAGATAAACTATAGCAGAGACTAAGATTTGTAATATGCATATTTTCTATTTTTCTATTTTTTTAGTTTCTTTTCTCTCTTCCCTCTTCATTTCTCTCCTTTGTGTTTAATTTGCTCTTTTTCTAGTTTCTGAAGATAAAAACTTAGCTCATTTATTTTAGACTGGTCTTCTTTTGAAAGGACAGCTTTTAAAGCTTATTTTGTCTCTAAGCCATAGTGCAGCACATAGCCGATGCCAGTCTGGATTTTCTCAGTGAGCATGCTCTCCTGAGACAATCTCATCCACCCTTTTCATGCTGATAGTTCCTTTATCTCCAGCCAGACCTGGCTTCAACCTCTGTGTACAAATGCCCAAATGTATACTGAGCGTTTCCCCTTGAAGTGTTCACAGCAACCGCAAACTTGAAATGTCTTAAACCCAGCAAAACCCCTCTCGTCTCATTCATCCTTTCCTCCCTCTGCTTCCCCTTCAACCACTGACACCCAAACATCTTCCTTTCCCTTGTAGTTGATGGTGTCGCACCCACTGTTCACGCCCCAAGCTGCGGTGTCATTCCTGCCTTTGCTTTCCCCTCTCTGAGAACTGCCCTGTTGATTTACAGGGACATAGTGTTTTTTCCGGATCTGTGAAGGGCAGGGACTGTCTCATTCACCTCTGCCTTAAGTGCCGTTCTGGGTACAAAGTGGGCGCTGGTTTTATCGACTGAACTGATGCATGCTGACTTCGGTATTGATTTTCAAAAAAAAATTTTTAGCTGAAATGTACATCTTCACGTACTGGTATAAACTCTTACTGCGCTTATTCAGTAGAGACCATATAAGAGAGAGAATGTAAATTCTAAAGGGGCCGCAGGAAAGTTTCTAGGGGAGCACTCCTTGGTCTCATGTAATGAGTGAGATTCACGTAGAGAATGGCTGGGTGTGGGGAGAAGCTTTTGGGCAGAGTTGAAGCAAAAGCATGAGGATGCCTGGTGGGTTATTGGGAGATGGAGTGAACTTGATGGGACAAGGTTGTGGATGTGGGCAGCCTGGGGATGAGAACCCAATGACGACTGTTCGCTTAGGGTTAGGGCGAGCTGGAGGTGACGAGGAGCTTGGATTCTGACCTTCCGCCCACTGCAGCAATTATCGTGAACTTGCACAAGTTAACCAACTTGTAAGATTCCTGCGTATGGAGTGAAGTTAATGCCAACCTCCTGGAATTACTGTAAACAAAAGAGAATGTGAATATAAAGCACACTACGCGCTCCAATGTCCTGATGGTATTCCTGGTACTTTGGTTTCCCTTGCCTTCTCCTCGCTGCACTGCCTCCTCTGTCCCTTCCCTCCCTTGTCCTCGTGTCCCCACCTGCCATCCTCCCCTCATGACCACGACCCACTCACAGAAGGACAAGCTTTGCCTTTTCTGAAGGCGCTCTTCATAACTCTTGTGGCGCTTGTAACACAACACAGTGTATTTCCGTGTATCTCACTTACGTTTTACCTACACAGCCCTGACATAAATGAGGGCAGGATTTGGTTTGACTATTTTTATGTGTCTTCTTCTCAGACTGCTGCCTTGCCCAACCCCTGCCCCAGACTAGAGCGTTACTTTATCTTTATTCAGTTTGAAATACTTCCTAATTTTCCTTTTAATTTCTTCTTTTACCCTACAGTTTAGAAGTGTGTTAATTTTCAAATATTTCAAAATTTTCCAAAGAGCTTTTCATTATTGATTTCTAATTGTGGTCAGAGAACACGTTTTACATAATTTCAGTCCTTTTAAATGAGTTGAGACTAGTAGAATACAAACTGTGGTTTATCTTGTTGAATGGCCCACCCTGTGTTCTTTTGTTGGGTGGAGAGTTCTCGAAGAGCCAGCTGTGTCAAGTTGCCTTATAATGATGTTCAAATTGCTATATAGTTGCTTGTTTCACTGTTGATTTTTCTTTCTCCTTGTTGTACCAACTACTGAGAAAGAAGTATTGAAGTCTGCAAGTATAGTTGTGGCTTTGTCTATTTCGACGTACAGATCTGTTAGTTTTCCTTCATGTATCTGTGAGTAGAGGTATAAATGTTTAGTATTAAGTCTTCTTGGTGAATTGAGTCCTTTACAATTATGAAAGATGCCTTTTAACCCTGGTAATATTGCTGTGAAATCTCCTTTGTCTGGTGCTGTTATACTCCAGGTTTCTTTTGGTGTTCTGCGTGACATCTTCTCCCTTTTAACCTATCTATATTTAAGGTGAATTTCTTGAAGGCTGACTATAGTTGGAGCTTGCTTTTTAATTCAGTCTGACAGTTGAATGCATTAGAGTACTTGGACTATTTATAATTAACATAGTTATCAGTGTGGTTGGATTTAAATTGATCATCTTTATTTGTTTTCTACTTGTCCAGTCCCTTCTTTGTTCCTTACTTTCCTATTGCCTTTTAAAAAAAATATTAATTGTGTATTTTAGGTATTTTATCTCCACTCTGGGCTTATTAACTGTAGCTCCTTGTTTAATATTTTTAGTGGTTGTTCCAGGATTTCCTGTAGGCATCTTTTGTCACTTTCTACCATCAAATAACAATATAGTATTTTAATGTAAGGATCTTAATACGGTATCATTTATTCACTCCCCTTCTATCCTAATGTAAGAACCTTAATATTATATCTTTTATTCACTCCTCTTCTATCCTTTGCACTATCCATTTTAGTTCTAAGTATAATTCCCACAACACACTATTATATTATCTATTAAATAATTTTTTAAAAATTTGTAAAGGAAATATCTCATTTACCTACATATTTCCAATTTTAGGCATCCCTTGCTTTTTGTGTGTGTGTGTAATCTAAGTTTCTATCTGTATTCTTTTCCTTCAGCCTAAAAAACTTCCTTTAACTTTTCTGGTAGTACATCAATTCTGTCAGCTTTTGCTGGCCTAAAAAAAGTCTTTATTTCACCTTCATTTTTGCAAGATATTATTGCTTGGTATACAATTCTAAATTAACAGTTGGAAAAAACTCTAAAGATGTTGTTCCATTTTCTTCAGATTTGCAAAGCTACTAATGAGAAGTCTGAAATATTTCTTATCTTTGTTTATTAATATGTAATATGTCTTCTCTTGCTTCTGGTCAGATACTTTTCTTTATTCCAGGTTTTGTCATCTGAATATGTTGTGCCTTGATGTGTTTTTGCTTGTTTATTCTGCTTGGTGTTCGTTGAGCTTCTGAACCTTTGGGATTATAGCTTTCATCAAATCTGGAAATACTTTTCCGCACTGTATCTTCAAATATTTCTGTCCTTTCCCTCCTCACCCCTTTTTGCCCCTGGGACTCCACCTATTTATACTTTGATATGGTCTCAGGTCACTGATGCTCTGTATTTTCCCATTGCTTCCGTCTGGATAGTTCTGTTGCTGTGTCTTCAAATTCACGAACCCTTTCCTTTGCGGTGCCTGATCTGCTTTTAATCCCACCTAGAATCATTTTCATTTCAGATATTCTAGTTTTCATCTTTAGAAGTTCCATTTGTTTCTTCTATGTGTCTCCCATTTCTTCCTTACTATAGTTTTTCCTCTAAGTTCTTGGACGTACTGAATCTACTTATATCAGTTATTTTAACATCCTTGGCTGGTAATCCTACATATTTCACTTATGAGTCTGTTCCCGTTGCTGGGTTTTCTTCTGGATCATCCATTTCATGTGGGTTTTTTGTTTATTTGCATGTCTAGTAATTTTGATTGAATGCCATGTGAATTGAGTGCTGGGTTTTGCTAATTCCTATCAGGAGTTTTGGACTTTGTTCCCACTTAGTTACTTGTAGATTAGTTTGATCTTATTGAGGCTAGTTTTTAAGTTTTTATGGATCTATTTTAGCTCCACAGATAAGGCATGATTCCCGATGTAGTCAACGAGGTCTCTCAACTCCGGCTCATAGGAACTCTAACAATTTCCTGGCTTTGTGTGAGCTCTGGAAATCGTTCCTCTGGCAGTTCCCTTGGTCATTATTCTTCCCCTGATGAATTTTGCCATGCATATGTGCAAATTGGAATTTACCCAAAGAGTCGAGGTGACCCTATGCAAATTTCTAGAGCGTCTGTTTTGCATAGTCCCACCCGCCTCAGTTCTCTACTCTGTAAATTCTCAGCATTTTGGCCTCATCACCCTGAGATCTCTGTCTCCTCAGTTTGGTGAGACTGCCAGGCTTTTGTTTGGGTTCCCCCTTCATTGCACTTCTGCCCAGAAATTGTTTTCAAGTAGAAAGGTATGATCATTGGGCTCACCTTGTTTGTTTCTCTTCTCTCAAGTGACTTTCCTGCACTGCCTGTTGTTTGATATCAGAAAAAAGTAGTTTCCTAGATTCCAGTTTTCTAATTGTTACAGTGAAAGGACACTTATTTGGACCTCCTTATAAACCTCACGGTCAGAAACAGATCTCAACTGGTGTATTTTAAACTGTCAGTTTGTGAGATAGGATAATCTCATTTTACTTGATATTTCCTTGGTTATTGATGTGTGCTTTTTTTTTTTTTTTTGTCTTCTTAGTTAGCTTAGGCTTTCTGGGCTTGCTGTGGCATGGTCTGAGGGAGCCAGCTGATTAAATATCCTCTAACTTGGGTTGTTATTACAGCCGTGGAAAGTCACCCCATACCAAAAACTCAGGTGTCATGCTGTGGGTTCAGTTTTCAAAATCTCAATGTAGAGTTTGCAAGGGCGAGAGAAGGGGAAGAGAGATCCTTTTCTGTAAGCAAATACATCTTCATGAACTTGAGGAAGTCCATGAGTTTTAATTGGAGGACTTAGTGGAAGTTTGCAACCTAGCTCAAATGTTAGTCACACAAGAGACAGCTGTCACATGGGGAGAGGAAAAGTACGTGACTGCTGGCATCTCACACCATCAAGGGCTAAAAGTACAGCAAGAGGATGTTACGTTCTTCAGGTGACATAGAACATCATCCTGATTTTTTTTTTTTTTCTTCACTAAAATAATTCAATTCTGTTTCGGGGCTTTTTCTCTCTTTATAAACTTAGGACTGGTTTTTAGGTCCACTTGGTTACGATAGTTTTGTGTAAATCAAATACCAATATAGTATGCTTGAAAAATGCGCTATTAAAGATTGATATCCTATTTAAGTTTGTATTAAGTGTGTGGAAGTAATGCACTTGCTATAAAAGCATTATTTATAGGCACAGATGTCTTTAAGATACACTACTGTATGTTGTCTTATACATCTTATATTTTCAGAAAGATCTCAAATATTTAAAACAGCAAAGATCTTTGTTAGCTTGATCAATAGATACTAAATTAAGAATTTAAGGTTGCTTAAAAATGCAGCTCTGATACATTAACTGTTAATTTACCAAAACATAATAGGCAACTTTTGAATTAAAAACTATTTTGCAGAAAGCATCAGGGCCCCTAGGAAAGTGTTATTCAAACTTCTCCTAATGACACAATGGTAATTGTGAGCATGAGTGGCTACTTTGTGCTTCCTTAGGGCTGTCTTTGTGTCTGGGCATTAGGACAATGCACTCCCTCTAACTTACGTTCTCAGGGGTTGCTGTGCTTGGTCAGCGTGTGTGTGTGTGTGTGTGTGTGTGATTCTGTGCCCTTCCTTGGGGTGAGCTGTCACTTCTGACCGGTGACTAGTGTGCCTTTACTGTAGCAATCTTTTTTCCTCCCCTTGCCTCTAATCTGAGGTAGAGGTGTATCTAGTTAGTCTTAATAGAAACAGGGATAAACAAATATATGCTCACTTCTAAGGCAGGACTAAAGTTCTCTTACAAGGAAACTCTTTGGATTTTAGTGAAAATCTTTCTTCCATGAACTTGAATTTCTCTACGGGCATTTTTATCCCCAAATTGCAGCTGGTTAGGCAGTTTGCCAGAGGGCTAAGTTAGAGCTGGGTGAAGTGTTAGTACTTAGCATTAGGATGTGATTTTAGGTACAAATCATCTTCCCTATTAAATTTTCCTTAAGCTGGAATTGAAATTACTTTTCCTTCTTTAGATACAAGCTGCAGGTTTAATTGAAAGGTGGGAAGGGCTGCGGGAGATACTGAGAGGTAAGAAGCAGACAGAGGGTAAGATAGTTATCAATTATAACTGCTAACCCAGCACTGTCAAGTAGAAATAAAATGTGAGCGTATTTTTTGTTGTTGTTGTTGTTTTTTTGTTTTTGTTTTTTTTTTTGGTGAAATGTGAGCATATTTGTACTTTAATAGTATACTTCACTTGACTCAGTATATCCCAAATGTAATCTCAACATAATCATTATAAAAACCGAGACATCTTACATTCTTCTTTTTAATACCAAGTCTTTAAAATCCGGTGTGTGTTTTACACTTGTGTGTCTCTCTTCTGACCAGCCATGTTTCAATTGCCCAGTAGTCACATGTGGCCAGTGGCTACCAAGGTGGACAGCACAGTGTTAGACTCTGGTTGTTATCTGATCTGCATTGTTCTTCCATTAAAGGTTTCTACGTGCACACCCGGATTGCAGTAAAAGTAAAGGCATTAAAGGTTTCTACGTGCACACCCAGATTGCAGTAAAAGTAAAGTGTTGAAAGTTTACAGTGTTACCAAGTCCAAGCTCCTATTGCTCTGCTCACTGCCCGACAGGCAAACAAATTGAGGGACAAGGTGTCGGGGCAAGGAAGAGCGACATTATTTGCAAAGCCGCCAGACCGAGAGGATGGTGGACTCGGGTCCCAGAGAACCATCTTGCCTGAGTCAGAATTCAGACTTCTTCAACCTAAGTGTCTATCAACAGATGAATGGATAAAGAAGATGTGGCACACATATACAGTGGAATATTACTCAGCCATAAAAAGAAATGAAATTGAGTTATTTGTAGTGAGGTGGATGGACCTAGAGTCTGTCAGTGAAGTAAGCCAGAAAGAGAAAAACAAATACCGTATGCTAACACATATATATGGAATCTAAAAAAAAAAAAAAAAAAAAAAAAAAAAAAAGGTTTTGAAGAACCTAGGGGCAGGACAGGAATAAAGACGCAGACGTAGAGAATGGACTTGAGGACACAGGGAGGATGAAGGGTAAGCTGGGACGAAGTGAGAGAGTGGCACTGACATATATACACTACCAAATGTAAAATAGCTAGCTAGTGGGAAGCAGCCGCATAGCACAGGGAGATCAGCTCGGTGCTTTGTGACCACCTAGAGGGGTGGGATAGGGAGGGTGGGAGGGGAGATGCAAGAGGGAGGAGATATGGGGATGTATGTATATGTATAGCTGATTCACATTGTTATACAGCAGAAACTAACACACCATTGTAAAGCAATTATACTCCAGTAAAGATGTTAAAAAAAAAAAAAAAAAAAGCAGTCTTTTTTGATACTAAAAGGGGAGGGAGTAAAGTCGAACATTTCCTGGTTCCCATCAGCTTCTGGAGGGGATGTGTTAATTTCTCCCTCCTGCAATCATTCACAGGTGGGCCTGGTCAGGATGTTCCCTGTGAGCCAAACAAGGGTGTTTTAGCTTAATGCTCATTCCCTGGGGCGCAGGGGTCCCAGAGATGTGCGTCATGTGTAATTTAAGCTTACAGGCAACATCCCTTTAGTGATGAACTTGTAACAGTATCCAAAGGTTCTTCCTTATTACAACATACAACAATACGCCGTTGTAATGCACTTGGGAGAGCTATCATGGAATAATCTTTGGGCTTCAGGCAATTCATAACTATACTTACCAGTACTCTGGCCAGGAAGTTTTTACCTTTTTGGGTAATTGACAGGGGTTTTTTTATGATGCAATGCCTCACCATGATACAGATTTGGGGGCAACCTTAAAAACCTGGTAAATATTTTTCACCATGAACCGTGACGCCACTGTAGGGAAAGAAGAGTTCGTTGGGTCAGTTAGTACAATATCCCAGTAAATTGTTTTTGTGTGCAAGGAAAATACGGGACTTAGAATTCTAAGGAAGAGTGGACACAGGGATGGCCCCTTGGAATCTGACACTCAAAGTTGGTGCTTATCAGTGGACTGAGCAGAGGAATTCCTGGTTGGCATATCGAGTAAGTAAATACAGAGAAATTCTTGGGAGAAATGACTCGACAAAAAGAGGGTTATGCATGCGTTGAGGAATTATAGTAGCTGATATTTAGATGTTTAATAAGTCTTCTTGTGTTGGAACTTTTTCATTTGACAATTATAACCATATCAGTTCATAGAATTGTTCATTAAAAAAAAAAAAGTTGTGCTTGTAACATTAGAGTGTCTTTGTGAAGTCTAATACCTCGCAGGAGGGCATATCGGTGTTTGGGGTCAGGAAGATTAAGAGATTGGTTCTGAGGTTTGGAGGTAGGATTATGCCTTTGGATTAGACAGGCTTGAGTTCACTGTAACATCTGGTGTAGTAGCTGTGATGAGATCATTGCATTAATAGTGTCAGCATCAGGTGTGGGAGCCTGCCGCAGAGTTCAGCTTTGTATTCACCGTGAGGCTGAAGTGCTAACCTCAGGGAGTGGCCGCTTGACAGCTGTGTGCACCCACAGCGACGGGGACGGGGAGAGTACAGAATTAGGAGACACATTACCTAGAGTGAGGCTCTGTTGATGATCAGCTGTACCTTTCAAGTGGTTCCACCTTACGTTTCCCTCCAGGAATTCTTCTTCGGGGGGCTGGCTTTATTTCTTTCTATCCTCCTATGAAACATGATTAAGTTTATTTTAAATTTATTTTTTCAAGTGCACATACTGCTTTTTAAAAAAATTTAATTAGTTAATTTAGCTGCGTTGGGTCTTTGTTGCTGCGCACAGGCTTTCTCTAGTTGCGGCGAGCGGGGGCTACGCTTTGTCATGGTGTGCGGGCCTCTCATTGCGGTGGCTTCTCTTGTTGTGGAGCATGGGCTCTAGGCACGCGGGCTCAGTAGTTGTGGCTCGCGGGCTCTAGAGCGCAGGCTCAGTAGTTGTGGCGCACAGGCTTAGTTGCTCCATGGCTTGTGGGATCTTCCGGGACCAGAGCTCAAACCTGTGTCCCCTGCATTGGCAGACAGATTCTTAACCACTGCGCCACCAGGGAAGTCCCCATGATTGTTTAGATCATCGGCTTTTGACTTTGAAACTTCTGCTTAATAGCATTGTTTCTCGAAACTGATTTATTCTTGGAAGGTGATGGTAAAATTCAAAACAGAAAGTAAAAGTCTTTCTTTTCAAAGTTACTTAGGCCAACTAACATGCCAGCATGCACTAAGCATAGAAATGAAACCTGCATCTCTGCCAGCAAGCGTGACTCACCTGCGTGAGAGCAGGGCAAGTGTGCTGGGCCCTTCTTTGTCTGCTGTCCCGTGTCTGTGGCTGGAACGAATTTCCTGGTGTCAGGGGTCTGCTTGACACCAGGGCAGAATGCGTGTATATGTAGACCCTGAGCTGACGGGAGACCTGGATGAGGTCTAGGGGCCGCAGGTGTGTGTAGGAGGTGCCTTGCTCCCCACTGCGAGTGGGTCTGAAAGGCACTGCTTCCGAGGAGGTTTGAGGGATTGGGAAGGGTTATCCAAGTGGAGAAAGGCCTAGCAGCTGCCTGTGTCGACCTGCAAAGAAACTCAACTTGTAGACGCTGAACTCACTGCTGAGTTACGCTTCGCCCCATTTTTTTCTACCAGGTGAGCATGCTTATCCAGTGATTGTTACAGGGATTCTAAGGGTTAATACAGGTAAAATGCTTAGACAGGGCTCAACAAAAGATAGTGGCGCTTTTTATCATAATGATGACCTTGTGACCTGAAAAAGTCGGCTGACCTGGTGACACCGAATTGGTGGAGGGGCTGGAGATCCAGGTTCCTCCATCTGCATCTCCTTGGCATTGTGGTACCTTTTTAACGATTTCCCATATTTGAAACTTTCTCACTTCTCTGTCTGAGAAGTATCCATCCCAGCAACAGAGGGACTTGCTCCAGAAAATTCACTGGGCTTGTATTTTAAGGCTTAGCCAATCCAGCCCATATAGAAAAATCCTCTGAATTGAATATTTGAAACATAGCTTTTCTTCTTTGTTTTTAGTTTTGTCTATTAAACATATTTCCTTAAAAGCACATTTGTCTTCACGTAATTTACATGATGGATTTCAACATATCTAAGGTATAAAATGGGTTTCAAGGAACAGCCCAGTTTGTATTACTGTACTTACTGGAAACGAGGCTTCAGAAGACTATGGCTCACCTTTCACCCACCAGCTGGAGCCGACCAGGTTGTGAATAAAGCATCACTGGCCTGTGTCTCTGCTCCCATGGTACCATTCCTGGAAGGCTCTGTGCTTTCTCTGCACATCCAAATCATAGCCATTCTTCTAGGCTACTCTTCGTTGCGGTACGCGGGCTTCTCATTGTGGTGGCTTCTCTTGTTGCGGAGCACGGGCTCTAGGCATGCGGGCTTCAGTAGTTGTGGCACGTGGGCTCAGTAGTTGTGGCTCGTGGGCTCCAGAGTGCAGGCTCAGTAGTTGTGGCGCACGGGCTTAGTTGCTCCACGGCATGTGGGATCTTCCCGGACCAGGGATCGAACGGTGTCCCCTGCATCGGCAGGTGGATTCTCAACCACTGCGCCACCAGGGAAACCCCAAACTCTTCCTTAATGAAATTGCCCTGGTGTTTGGCCCTGTTATGAGCCTGGCAGTCACCTTTGTCCTCTGAATTCCCAGATTTTTGTTCTCTCTTGTTTCTGTTGCCTTGGCTAAAATGTAAGCTTCTGCCTTAAGCTGTGTGCCTTTTCCCTGCCCACTCCCCGGCAGCATGCTTTCCGTCTAGGAGGTGCCCCGTAACTTTGGATGAGTTAGCACCCCACAACATTTTAAATCATAGCTGCGCACAGCCTCTTATTTCCCTCCTCATCTCCTCTTTCCCTGAAAAAAGAGAAACCCATCAGTACTTGCAGTAATGAGAGTCCCTGATCCATCCGTGTATTTCCTTTGAATTCACCGACGGATGATGATTCCATCGGATTCACCGACGGTGAAGGTGGATCATTGATGCTGTATCTGGGGAGGTGTGGTTTGCGCAAAGTGGGGGTCTAGAAGAGGCCTCCAAAGTGTGTCTGTGAAGGCAAGAAGAGTCACGTTTTGCTTTTGTACAGTGTTTTCATTATGTTGATTTGATTAGGGGAGATAATCAGCCCAAGTGCTTTCCTGGCTGCTGGACTGCTCCGTATCTGTGTCCTGAAGGATTAGAAACATCTTTGTAAACGTAGGGTAGAGGCCAGAGTTGAACTTGAAACTCTTTGGGAAGGGGAGTGTGTGTGTGTGTGTGTGTGTGTGTGTGTGCGTGCGCACGCACCCCTGCACATGCACATACCTCTTGTTGCAAAGCTCTGTGATGATTGCACTAGTTTCCTGGAAATCTTTCTGGAGGCAAAAAAAACACCTTTATTTACAAGTACATAAAAAAATTAGGAAGATGACATAACCAAGTTTAAAAAATTTTTTTAAAAATACTTTATTGAAATATAGTTGATTTATAGTGTGTTAATTTCTGCTGTACAGCAAAGTAACTCAGTTATACGTATATATATATTCTTTTTCACATTCTTTTCCATTATGGTTTATCACAGGATATTGAATATAGCTCCCTGTGCTCTACAGTAGGACCTTGTTTTTTTTACCTATCCAACTTTTAACTGACGTAGCAAAAGCCCAAACACCTATGTTTCCAGGAATTTTATGTCCTATCTTATTGATAAAGGGGAAATTTAGTCTAATTTCCCCTTGAGGAGGGGGTTGGGATATAGTCAGTTTAACTGTAAAAGAACTTGGTTTAAATGAGGGGTCAGTGAAATCTGGCCTGTGGGCCTGGGGGCTGGAATGGGTTTTACATTTAAGACTTCTGTGTTTAAAAAAAAAATGAGACTGAGGCCACGTGTGGCCCAAAGCCTAAAATATTTACTACCTGACCCTTCGCAGAAAAAGTTTGCCAACCCTTGATTTCTGTAATTGATTTGTTTTGCGGATGAAAAAAATCAAGGCTCAGGTGGCCTGAGCTCATAGGGCAGCTGGTTCCAGTGGAAGGAGAATCGGGTTCAAGTGTCTGCAGATCTGGCTTCTCACCCAGCTTTCCTCGGACCTAATACACTTTTGTGATTGTTAACAGTTTCCCTTTTGACTCCGTCATCCTAGAATTCAGTGATGTCTGCAGTGCGATTCTAATACTAACTACCCAGAATTAGTCAAACTTCACAGGTTTAGGACACAATTCTTTGTAAGTCTGTCCTCATTCAGAGCCCAGCTGCAAGGTCTGGGGTCCCCGGACCACCTGCACTTCTTAGCAACTGGCTACAAATTCAGGGTTCCCATTGACCCTGTAGTTTCAGTAATAACTAGAATAACTCAGAACGCTCAGGAAAGAGTGCCAAACTTATGATTATAGTTTTATCAGAAAGGGTACAAATCAGGAGCAGCCCAAAGAGACAGAGCGAGGTTTGGCAGGGTCTCCGTGGGAAGCTTCCTCAGGACATGTCACCTGAGCTTTGGCGTCCATAGTTTTGTTGGGGTTTCATTACATGGGTGTTATTACTTGTCTACATGTTGAACTTTCACCAGAGAGAACTTTCTACCTGAGAAACTTTCCTGCCTAACAGGGCGACCTTTGTTTTCCAGATGTTTCCTCCGCCCTCCCATGAAAGCTCCTCCTTTCTGTGTGTCCTGACCCCACCCCCTCTCTTTAGCTCAGTATGTGTTATAAGCTGCAATTTTCTGGCCATCTTTTTTTTTTTAACATCTTTATTGGAGTATAATTGCTTTACAATGGTGTGTTAGTTTCTGCTGTATAACACAGTGAATCAGCTATATGTATACATATTATCCCCATATCTCCTCCCTCTTGCGTCTCCCTCCCACCCTCCCTATCCCACCCCTCTAGGTGGTCACAAAGCACCGAGCTGATCTCCCTGTGCTATGCGGCTGCTTCCCCCTAGCTATCTATTTTACATTAGGTAGTGTATATATATGTCCATGCCTCTCTGTCACTTCGTCCCAGCTTCCCCTTCCCGTGTCCTCAAGTCCATTCTCTACGTCTGCGTCTTTATTCCTGTCCTGCCCCTAGGTTTTTCAGAACCGTTTTTTTTTTTTAGATTCCATATATATGGTGTTTGTTAGCATACGGTGTTTGTTTTTCTCTTTCTGACTTACTTCACTCTGTATAACAGACTCTGGGTCCATCCACCTCACTACAAATAACTCAATTTCATTTCTTTTTATGGCTGAGTAATATTCCATTGTATATATGTGCCACATCTTCTTTATCCATTCATCTGTCAGTGGACACTTAGGGTCCCGCATTTTTATGGGATTCCTGTATATAGGTCTCCAGTCCCCGTGTCTCCCTCCTGCACCCCCAGTCAGGAGGTCAGGCTGATGTCAACTGGCTCAACCCCCAACTCTGCAGTCGTATGATTTTTCTGGCAGGTCAGCCCCCATTCTAAGACTGTCCAGGGTCCACTATGAGTCACCTCATTGGCATAAACGCAGGTTGCTCAGAAGGGCCCACAGACACTCCTGTTACTTGGAAAATTCCAAGGGGCCAGAGGCCACTCCCCCAGGAAGCCAGGACTAAGACCTGCCAAATTCTTTATTCTGAGACAATGTCCGAGGTCTGACTCTTTCCACAGAGCTGGTTACAGAGGTGCTGCCGAAAGGCTTCTCACTTTAATAGGTTTCTGACTTAGGAAGACTAGAATATTTCTTTCCCAAGAATTTCTTCTGTGAGAGAGTAAAACTCCTTTGCAAGTGAAAGGGCAGAACAATTTTCCTTCTACCCATCTAGGTTCTTCAGCTGGTCTAATAATCAAGTTGGCATAAGACAGCTTAACAGAAAAACAAATCATCTCCCCGGGTCCCGTGTCAAAGTTTCCAGAAGGCAGACCCTTAGTGGCCCAACGTGGACCAAGTAACCATCCCTGGTGGGAAGGATGAAGGGGATTGCAAGGTACAGACCTGCCCGCTGGGCTCCGGGAGGAGAGGGGTCAGGTTACCAGACCAGGGAGCTGTCCTTGGCTCCGGGCTGGGCGGGGTGGGCCTCTTCAGAAGGCACACACTACGTCAGCCCTTTGTGTATCCAGTTGACATGTACTTACAGGCCGCCTCCTGTGTGCTGGGCATTACTCAGAATGATGGGGGTGGAGCCGAGAAATAGACAAAACCCCTGCCCGCGTGGTCTTGGCTGACAGCTTTTCGGTCTGTGTTGCACTGTGCTTATCTGTGTCTATTCTTTCCTTTTACTTCGGCTTCTTTCTCAGTAGATGTTTCCTGACTTGTCTCTGTCTGCTGACACCGGGCTTATGTACGTGGGGGAGTTGTAAACATACACTCTGATTTTGTGCGGTGGTATTTTCAAAGTGCATTAACTCAGGATTCATCTCATGAGTCTGAATTTGAAACCTTAGTCATAAAGTGCTTTGCTATATATGGTACAGTATTTTCCTTAGGCAAGACATTTTCAACAAATTGTGTTATTTTGAAAATATTAACGTTTTTCTCCAAAGGAGGATTGGGTCAAGATGAGGCCACTGAGGCAGAAGAAAGTTATCTGAGTCTTGGGGGTGGGGTGAGGGAGACTATATTTCTACTTAAAATAAAATTCCAGATTTGGCCCTACTGTCGTATAGAAAGACGAGCTGGCCTGGTGCATGCTACGTACTTGGGACATATTTCACTTAGTACTGTTATCACTAATTGTTTGTGTCAATAATTTTTTTACCCTAATATTTATTATCCAACATTGAAATTCTTGTTTGGGCAAACTTGTTTCCATTCTTATTTCTGTCAGTGATGCTTTTTTTTGGCCCCAGTCTCCTCTTCAAATCCCAATCATCCAATGCTTCTTCTTTTTTCTGCTCCATATATTTCATCCAAAAGAAGTCGTGCAGAATTTTCTTTTGAGATGTTTCTCATGTCCATCTTTTTTCCCATTCTCCATTTAATTCATGCTTTCATCCTCTTGCTTCTAGAGTGTAGAGTTAATTTCCTGCCTTACCTCCAAATTCTCCCCTTTTTCTGCTTTTGCTTGTTAAGTCACTGCCAGGTGCATTTCTCTCCTGCTTAGAAACCTTCTGTGGTTCATCTGACCTTCAGGATGAAGTTCAAGTTTCTTCCCCTAGCATTTAAATCATCCACAGTCTGGCCACAGACTATTTGTTTCTGAGCTTCCTTTCTGTCTTCCAATTTGCATCCTCAGTGCTGGTTTTTGTTTTTTCCAATTGGTCCCCAGTGCATTTTGTCTACTGGGTCTTTGTCTAAGTTCTTCTTGTCCTTCCCCACGATGTTCTCCCCTCTCTGACTGTAAACCTGACCCAGACGTTAAGACTCCGAGGTCTGCCCTCACACTCTGTTCTGACCAGCTCCCCACCCTTGGCACAGAGAGGCTGCTGACCTCTGACCCTATTCGCACCTTCAAGCCCCCTCTTGGTCACTTGGTCGTAGATGCTGGTGCACTGGTAACCGTGGTTGTACTGGTTAACATTTTTGAGAGCGGGAGCCAGCTCTTTTTTGTTTGTGTTCTCGGCTGCCTCTTACAAGGGATTCTCAGTTATGACTGCCCATTTGTGTCCCTCGAGGAGCTTTAAAAAGAAAAGAGTCAGAATTCGTCAAGGTTGGGCCCAGGAACTAGTTAATTTTGAGTGCTTTGTTGGTGATGATGTGCAGCCAGGGTTGAGAGCCACTAACAAAGCAAAGACCACCTGGCAGTGAACCGTTTTGCCCACAGTAGGGTCACAGGTCTGAGCCCTCGGTGCAAATCACTGCATCCCTGCCTGGAGGATTCAAGTAGACCTTTTATAAGACTGAAGTAAAACTGACTTATTCAGCCAGCAAATATGAGTGCCCGCTGTGTACCAGGCACTGTTCTGGGCGCTAAGGTCACTGCATTGAACAGAACATGTTTCTGCTGCCCTGGAGCTTTTGCTCTTGGACTTGGGAAGACAGACCATAAATAAATAGTGTCAGGTAATGATGATAAGGCTGTGGAGGAGGACAAAGTGGGACGTCGGCCTTAAATCAGCAAATGCTTTGAAACCAGCCTACTCTGGCGGCTCCCGGGCCAGCCAGTCTCGAAGGACCTGCTGCCCTCTGCTGCCCCTGTGGGTAAGCGGAGGCAGAGGAAAGGGACCCCGGAGAGCGGGGGCTGGAGGGCAGGGTCTGAGGCTCGGGTCCTGTACTGAGACCACAGCAGCTCTCAATACCGTTTTACATTTGGTTGTCCTCTTCTTAGGATGAGGATTATAATAGGATTCTAACCACTTTAAAAAAGATGACATACTTCCACAGCCAAAGCTGTCTCTTTCAAAATGTTTCTGAACATGCTTTGTAGCTATGAAGTGGCTGTTTACTGAAGTGAGATGCCCGTTTCCGAAGTTACGTGCAACACCTGTTTCTTTTATAGGTGGAAAGCGCGGCAGGTATTAGGGCAGATGCAATTTAAGGAAAAGCAGAGAAGACTGTCATCTGTAGGGCACATATTTTTAGGTGGGCCTTGACGTCAGGGCCCCGCCCCCCCCAAGGTCAAATCGCGAGGTGGGTGGCCCCGTCCAGCGAGGGACCCTGTCTTGTATTTGGAGGTGTGGTGTGTGTGTGTATGTGGAGGGGTGCACACCTGGGCAGACATATTGGGTGTGTCATCGTTGTCCTTGCCGACCCTTCCTCAAGGGAAGGTTATGGGGAGCTTTAGCCTAAGAGAAGCTCGGCTCTAGGACTGAAATCGCATCTTAAGGAGATAGACTGGCTTGGGTCTTAACCACAGAAGCCCTGGATGAAGGCTCAGGTCGCGCCCGCGAGCGGGGATGGGCGGGATTCTGCTCTCAGGTCGCCAGGCGCGTCGGGGGAGAAAAGCTGCTGGTTTGTTCCAGAAACCAGGGGACCAGCCCTCTGCACGGAGGGTCTGGAATTTCATTCTGGGGCACAGAGGTGTCTTCCACCATCCTCTCTGGCGGCCAAATGCAGGGCACACCCCCTTGCTGTGCCCCTCCGTTCCTCAGCGCAAAGAAGCAGGGAAAGCCTAGCTCCGGAATTCAGTCCCTGGGCCTGGAGGGGGAGCTCGGCCCGGGGAGGGGAGGCGCTGGCCTCTGCTCCCCGCGTCCGCTCGGCCCACGTGGCCCTACCTGCAGGGGTGCGCCCCTCGCTACCCCCGCGGGGCCTGCGCTCCCCGCGCCCGGGCCCGGCTGGCAGGGGAGGGGGGGGAGGGGAGGGAGGGGGAGGGGCGAGGTGCGGGAGGGGCGAGGTTCCCACCCCCGGGAGAGGCTCCTCCGCGCTGGGGACCAGCAGGGGCGGGGCGGGGCGGGGCGGGGCGGGGCGGAGCCGAGCCGACAAGCTGCGCGCGTCTCCAGGGGCCGCCGAGGTGCAGCTGCGGCGCGTCGCCCAGAGCATCCTTTCCAGCTGGTCCCCGCCCGCCCGCCCGCCCGTGCAGCTGCCTGTGCCGGGCGTGACTTCTTTGTGTTCTGCTTTCTGACCGCGCCTCTCCTCCACAGGACCTGTTCGTTCTTCTTTGGGCTACAAGAAGGCAGATGATGAGATGTCCCGGGCCACGTCTGTTGGGGACCTGCTGGACGCACCAGCCCGCACCATTTACCTCAACCAACCGCATCTCAACAAATTCCGTGACAACCAGATCAGGTAGGAGGCGGCAGCCGAGAGTCGCAGGAAGCGGTTAATTCAGAGCTGGGACGGGGCTTGGCTTCCTCTCCTGGGCTTCTCCACGCACCTTGCCAGCCCCCTGCCCCTCTCTGCTGTCGCCAGCCCCCTCCCCTCCCCTCCCCTCCCCCTCAAGCCTGGCAGTCTACACCCGCGTTTCCAATCGGGTCATGGGAATATAGCTCGTACCTTTCTCTCCTTTGCGTTGGTTCTGTGCTCAGGCTGGCTGTGAGCCCGGAGGACCTTTTCAGGCTTCCGTCCCTGGCAAAAATGAGGTTTCTTGTCTCTGCATCCCTGAGTGCCCTTCCAAGAATTCCCCAGTCCTGTTTTAAGCTAATTGATAGCTCTCTTTAACGAGTTACCGACTGTAATGTGGAGAAGCGCTTTATAATGGAATCCCTCCGGTCACAAGAACTCGCATTCAGCTCTCAATGCCCAGGACATTTGTTAAGAGGGCTTTATTTGCTGGGAAACTTTGCCCAGAGTTAGCGGGAAGATGGATGGACGCTAACATTTAAATGTCTGCATTTTGCCGGCCACTCTCTTGGACGCTTTAGCTACACTGGCTTTATAAAACCTCAGAACCTCTTGAAGAAGGCAGTCTTACCTTCACACGAGGAGACTGACAGAGAAGCATGTTGAATATGGCCATTTAGCTACTAAATGGCATAGCTGGAAATAGAACCTAGCCTGCCTGACTACTAAACCCAAAGTCTTTCTGCTGTGCAAAGCTAGATCTTTTAGGCATGTCAGTGAGCATGTTTGCAAATTTCATTAAACTTTCAGGCTTAGACAACTTTATCTCTGGGAGTGACTTCAGGATGTAGTTCTGTGAGTGGTTCAGAACACCATGCTCAGGTGTAGAGAAGGTAAGTGATTGGTCAGGTTACATACAGATTATTGACAAACCTGAGTTCCAGGCCAGGGCTCCTTTGTGAAAGCGCCGACTAAAGCTTTGTTATGTGTTAAGTGTTCCTCTGCAGCCTTAGCACTTGAGCTTAGCCTGACATCTTTATTCAGAAAGGCCTGGCTGTTGGACATTATTGTAGCTTGATAGGATTTGGGATAAAATAATAGTGCATATACTATGCAGAAGTGACACTTTCATTTATTAAAAGAGTGTTAGATTATCCTGGCTGTATTTTGGGTTTTAAGAATGACCATTGGGGCCTATTTAATACTTAAGCGTGTAGCTTGGAAGAATAGCTGAGACCGAATTCAAGGATGAGTGGGCTTGGTTTAAGATACAGAGCCTCAAGCACGAGTTCCCGCTTCACCCACTAGGATAGCTCTAATCAAAAAGACAGTAGCAGGTGTTGGCGAGGATGTGGAGGAATCGGAACCATTCTGCATTGCTGATGAGAATGAAAAATGGTGTAGCTGCTTTGGAAAACAGTTTGGCAGTTTCTTAAAAGGTTAAATGTAAAGTTACATATGATCCAACAATTCGAGGTGTACATACCCAAGAGAAATGAAGACGTATGTCCGCACAAAAACTGGTATAAAAGTCCCTAGCAGTATTATGATAGTAGGCAAAAGTGGAAACAGTCCAAATGTCTGTCGACTGACAAATGAGTAAATAAACTGTGGTACATCCATACGGTGGAATATCATTTGGCCACAAAAAAGAATGCAATTCTGCAACATGAATTAACTTTGAACACATTATGCTAGGAGAAGCCAGTAATAGGCCTCCTGTATGATTGTATTTATATGAAATACCCAGAAGAGGCGAATCTGTGGAGACATAAGATTAGTGGCTTCTAGGGCTGAGGAGTAGGTTGGGAAAAGAGGAATGACTGTAATGTACACGGGGTTTCACTGGGGTGATGGATACACAACTCTGTGAAATATACTTAAACCATCTGCAATCCGGCACTGACATTATAGTTCCATTTCCTTAGACTTTCTCATGTCTGACCTTAAGATATTTTCAAGTAGTGTTTTTGCTTAGTTCCTATTAATTTCGGTATCCATTTGTGCATGCTTAAAGCTGGGAGAATGAAATAGGGGTCTTTGTTTTTTGTCTGAATTCTCTAGTTCCCATGGAAGATGAAGATTTTTAAAAGCCTTGGTAGTGGGGCCTCACAACCTGTTCTGTAATTAAGACTCACATTGACTTTAAAATTTTTTAAATTTATTTATTTTTTATTGGAGTGTAGTTTATGTACAATGTTGTGTTAGTTTCCGGTGTACAACAAAGTGATTCAGTTATACACACACATATATATATAAATCCTTTTTCAGACTCTTTTCCATTATAGGTTATTACAAGATATTGAATATAGTTCCCTGTGCTGTACAGTAGGTCCTTGTTGGATCTGTTTTATGTATAGTAGTGTATAAAACACTACTAATTTATCCCTCCCCCCACCCCTCCCTTTTGGTAACCATAAGTTTGTTCTCTATGTCTGAAGACTCACATTGACTTTTGAAACTGATTTTTATTATTAATCAAAGAGATTTCCAGCGGCTGCCTGTTACACAGTTTCATTTGTACTTTTTTGGGGGTAGGGGAGGGCTAAGTGGGAGTATACCGTGGGTTGGCTAGGAGTAAAGTAGGTAAGACACAAACCATTCCATTTAAAGCCTTGTATGTGAGTGTATAATTGAATTAGTTAAATACGTTAAATCTTACAATTCATACAGTTTCTGAGTTCATGGCTTATACTGTGAGCATAGGTTTCAGAATATACTGAATAGGCTCTAAGAAATTAAAGTATGGTGCCTGCTGTTCTAGAAAATGGTCTTCCAATATTCACTTTACCTCCACTGTATATTTAATTAGGAATTACTAATGGGTAATGTGACTCGTAGTTCATTAAAGAATTGATTTTAAAGCTTCTTGGCTTATAGTTTAAGGATTTTACAAAATGTTGGACAATATTGTTTCAGCACTTGAATATCACTGAAATCGTTTTATAAAATATTGACTTTTTAAAAAAATAAGGCTTTTTGTCTTGGTCATGACTGTTGAAAGTTGATAAAGCTACTCAAAGGAATATTTTCATCAAAGGGAGTTGATAAAGGATTTATTTTTCTTAATATAGTTTTTCTTGTGAAAACATTAATGGTTTTTCCTGGAAGCTGGGGCATGGAGTGTTGATCCCAGGTAGCTTGCGTCTAAACTGAGGCTTTTGAAAAGAAGGGACCACATGGGACAGATGGGGCTCATGCTGATCCGTGGAGTGGGGGATGTCTGGTGTATCTGACGCCCTGCACCTCCGTAGGCTGGCCCTCCCTGGAACCGAGCTCTCGCACTTACCTTCCCCACCCGAGGCCCTCTCTGGCTTGGAACCTCATGATGGTGGCAGTTGCTCTGTGACTGCCTTCATGGGCAGCTGGTGTTTTGACTTCACGGAAGGGGTTGGAGTTTGCCAAGGCGGGATGTGGTGGCTGGGTGTTTGGGGAGGTTGGTGAGGGGCAGCGTGGTACAATTCAGGGCAGCGATGGATGGTCCGGGGTTAACGTTTGGACTGTTGTGTCCATCCAAGAAGGAGGCTCCACCAGGCGAGTGGGAGTGAGAAGGTCACTGCTGGGGTTGACTGTGGCTTTGGCAGCCCCAGGGGAATGCCAGACATGGTGACTCAAATTCCAAGCAATTCCTTGAAATTCTGGGAGGGTTTGTGCCATGTCAATGGATGTCTCTCTAAACCTTGTTCTTGACACTGCAGATAGCACCAGCGTTTGATCTGAAGCTGTGGTATGTTGAAGTTTTCCATTATGGAAGCCAATGAATTTGGATTATCATAATCATAGAGAAATAGAACATGGTCTTTTTCTCCTAGGCATTGATCTTCTAGGACCTTAACTGTGAAGATAGTAACTGTCTTCAATCATCCAGCAATGAGTAGATTTTACAGTGTAATTATTACGTCTACACATGAAAGATTGTATACATGTCCACTTGACAAGATTCCTTTTTTTCAAGTGTACAATCACATCTCCTTTAAAATTTAACAGCTTTATTGAGAGATAATTCACATACCATATAATTCACCCATCTAAAGGATACAGTTCAGCGGCTTTTAGTATATTCAAGGTTGTTCTAAAGTTGTGGTGATGGTTGTACATTTTATCACTTGCAGAAGAAACTCTGTAGCCATTAGCTGACATCTCCCCATCCGCTCCTCCCTGGCCTGAAGCAACCACTAATCTACTTTCTATCTCTGTAGATTTTCCTGTTCTGGACATTTCATATGAATGATACCATTTCCCTTTAAGCATTTTAAGTTAAATATTAAAAGCTTATAGAAAGCTTGCTATTTAGTGGAACCTGGTGGCGAATAATTAATTTTGTGTATCTAAATTTTAAAAAATGTTTCAAGTTACACAATTTTTCTTCCGGAAAATACCTTGCAATGATTTCCTGATCAAAGGAATGGGCAATGTTTATGTCATCAAGATCAGGCAAGTGCAGTCTTTTTATGTGACTGTCGAGCATGCCATTTAAAACAGTGAGTTTCAGGGCTGTCAAACGGTTTTCTCCAGTATTTGAAATGAGGCCTTCAAAGCAAGTTAGGAATGTTTACAGACACTGAGCTTTGAATGAGTCATTCATTTCAGGTGGGAGTTTAAGCTGGCGAAAATCTTCATTAAAGCAATAACTCGAGCTTTGTCAAGCTATTGCATTGCTTAAAGTTGGTTTGCCTTAAGAGAAAATTGCTTCATATGAATATTTTGCTGATTTTGTCAGGATAAGTTTGGAATAGAATTTTGCCTTTATAGAAAGGAGAATTGAGCACTGAGTGGTATGTTTAATAGCATCACAGTTTCATAATATTAGGCTGGGATCCTGATGCCTAAGAGGATATTTTTCTTTTAAGGAGTGAAGAGAACAAAATCATCTTCAAAAGCAGGTTGTACCCGAATAGCGGTGGTAAATGTTGTATATGGTACCAGATCTAAGATCATGGAGGGGGCTGCGAGGATGAGCGATTCTGTCTAAATGGCTAAAGCTGCAGAATTTAGGTAGGATCTGGTCATCACACTTAAGGTGCTTATAGTTTAACAGAGAAACCATACCAAGATACTGGTAACAATCGTAACTTCCTTTTGATTCACGTACACATCGTTGTATTAAAAACCAAGGTTTATAGATCTCCTGTGAGACAGTCATCCTTGTCAAGTTTGGCAAAGGTAAAGGTATATAAAATCCTTATCAAGAATAGTTGATTATGTTGAAAGCATTCCATTTACCTACTTTAAAACGGCCTCAAGATTTTCTTCCATTTATGCTGTTTTTTATTGATCTGTTTATATTTTGAATAAAACTTGTATGTTCTTAAGGCATACAACATGATGGTTTGATACACATAGGGAAATACTACAGTCAAGCTAGTTAACATATAATCTCTTCACATAGTTAGCATTAGCTGTTTTTAATTTCTAGGCATATACTTGGTTAATCTCCAAACCAAGCACTCCTATCCTATATTTTCTGAACATGAATGTCACAGCACATCAAGAATCCTTACTTTTATACATGCCAGTAGCAAGTAAGGCCATAGAAGATGCTTGTAATTAGAACGCTTATCAGGTTTGCACCGCTGGAGGCACCTTTTGAGGCATTCTGCAGATAAAAGCCTTCAAATCGGGGGCCTTTGGCACTGTTTATTTCAGGTAGCTATGAAACGCTTGAGCTTTCTTGAAATGTAGTATTTTTAGAAACAAAAGCATGTCAGCCTTGAGCCAGTTTTGTATTTGATGTTTCTAAGGAAACAGCAAATGTCTAGGAGAACCGACTTGGACGGGTGATTGCTTTATCAAGTTGACCCTTGTATGGGTAGATCTGGTGCAGATTTTGAATTTGACTAAAGAAATGTCTGTGCCGTTCCCATTTATAAAAACAGGCAAAGGTGTTAGGTTTGAGTTCTAGCCAGTCACTTATTTTCCCCTCCCTTAGTCCCAGATTCTGTTTAACTCTTACTGTCTGTCTTCTGTGAACTTGAGCGCTTCTGACTCTTACTGATAAAAAGAATTAAGCATCAGGATTTGTGAAAAACACAAGTTAAAATTAACCAGAATTGGAGACGACTAGGGCGATGTGACAGCTACACGCAGTATCAGTTCTAAATCAGCTCTTGGAACAGAAAAGGTACATTGGAGGAAACACTGAACTAATTTTTTAAATTGAAGTATAGTTGATTTACAATGTTGTGTTAATTCCTGCTGTCCAGCAAAGTGATTCAGTTATACACATATATACGTTCTTTTTCATATTCTTTTCCATGATGGTTATTGAGTATAATTCCCTGTGCTATACATACAGTAGGACCTTGTTGTTTATCCATTCTCTACATAATAGTTTGCATCTGCTGATCCCAAACTCCCAATCCATCCCTCCGCCACCCCCCTCCCCCTTGGCAACCACAAGTCTGTTCTATATGTCTGTGAGTCTGCTTCTGTTTTGTAGATAAGTTCGTTTGTGTCGTATTTTAGATTCCACATATAAGTGATATCATACGATATTTGTCTTTCTCTTTCTGACTGACTTCACTTAGTATGATAGTGTCTACTTGCAACTGTGTTGCTGCTAATGGCATTATTTTGTTCTTTTTCACGGCTGAGTAGTATTCCACTGTATATATGTAACACTGGTGAACTTTGAACTTTGTAGTTGGGGTAGTATTGTGCCAGTGTCATTAAATTAGTTTTGATCATGATTCTAAGGTGATAGGAGATACTGACTTTGTGGGGGGCCTGGGTGAAGGTTTATGGCAACTCTGTACTATGTTTGCGACTCTTCTGTGAGCATCAACTTATCTCAAAGTAAAAATACACTAAAAACCAGAAGTATCTGGGAGAGTAGGAGCTAAATGCTCAACTCTTGTCTTTCTGTTGGATGCTTTGGGCAATGTTGGGTCCTTACTGGGGACAGATGTGTGTTTGAAGGGGGGGTGGTCAGGGGAGCCTGGACCAGTATCTTCACACATCCACGGTGCCGATCAGATGGGCAGACAGCTTCCCCTTAGCTGGCAACACTAGGGTCTGTTTGCAAACGTCCGATCTAGTTGTGTCAAAGTTGAAAAAGTAGAACCGTGGGCTGCAGAAAATTCTGCCATCAGAGTTCAGTCATGTGAGCTTTTGTGTAGTTATCTAGAAAGTAGCATCTAAGTGTTCATTCTGCTACTTCTGGCTGAGTCACTCAACAGACAGCAGAAGCTTACTCAGAAATGCTAATCAGCAACCCTTTCAAGAGGGACAATGCTTAGAGAGAACAAAAGGGGAGGTCTGACCATTGTTGGGAGGGAGGGAGGTTTTACAAAGAAATTTCCTGAAATCCATGAGGTTGGCTTTGATCATCTAAATGCTGATCTGCCCTTTTCTCCTAAATGAACGCCAGCTCTTCACAACTCACACTGTAGGCTTTTAGATACCCTTACCTATTTTTTTAATTAGATGTAGTTAGGAAAGGATTTGGGGTTGAGTTTGGGATGTTGTGATTGGTCCTTCAGAGGGATTATTCTCTGTATCTTCAATATTTGTCCTCCATAGGCTCCTGGAGGGGTTTGGCTGGCTGGGGCTTTCAGACCTGCCTGAGACAAGCTGACAGCTGGGGAGAGGACCTCGCTCTGTCACATAAGCTCTACAGCCCCATCAGTGGTCTCCAGACTTTTTTGATCACATGTCCCATCAGTAAAACTTTTTACCGTGAACCTGGAATATATATCTATTTAACTATCATTATCTGAAGACCCAATACGTATTTACCAAGATTCTCAGTTAAGAATTATGGATGTCAATCCACATTGTTGGTAACTTTCTTGATTTTTGAATATTTTCGGCTGATTTATCAGATTTAATTAAATTATCCTAACATTTAACCCGGAAAAATGATTTTGAAGAGCTTTTATTTCCTAAAGGTGCCAATCGTAGTGTTTATTTGCTTGTCATTAGTTTATTATTTTCAATCTGTGTTTTCCTTCACTGCATGATTCTTTTTTTTTGGCTGCTGCGTTAGGTCTTCTTTGCTGCGAGCAGGCTTTCTCTAGTTGCAGTGAGCGGGGGCTACTCTTCGTTGTGGTGCACGGGCTTCTCATTGCGGTGGCTTCTCTTGTTGTGGAGCACGGGCTCTAGGCATGCGGGCTTCAGTAGTTGTGGCTCATGGGCTCAGTAGTTGTGGCATGCGGGCTCTAGAGCACAGGCTCAGTAGTTGTGGCGCACGGGCTTAGTTGCTCCGCGGCATGTGGGATCTTCCTGGACCAGGGCTCGAACTCGTGTCCCCTGCACTGGCAGCCGGATTCATATCCACTGTGCCACCAGGGCAGCCCATTGCATGATTCTGAAGCCACTTGTTCTTTGAGAGAGTTAGTCTAGTTGATTAGTTAATGACAAGTGCGCCTAGCTGGACGCAGACACTGAAACATGCAGTAATAAGCCGAGAGAATGGCCAGGGGAGGGCACCTCTGTTGCTCCCTTAGTCACTTAAGCTGCCAGACAAAATACCATAGACTGGGGGTTTAAACAACAGAGATGCATTTTCTCACAGTCTAGAGGCTGGAAGTCCAAGATGAGGGTGCCAGCATGGTCAAGTTCTGGTGAGGACCCTCTTCCTGGCTTGCAGACTGCCACCTTCTCACATGGTGAGGAGAGAGAGAGAGACCAAGCTGTGTGGTGTCCCTTCTTGTGAGGGCACTAATGCCATCATGGGGGCCCCACCCTCATGACCCCATCTCAGCTTAATCACCTCCCAAAGGCCCCATCTCCAATACCGTCACGGGGGATGGGGGTGGGGTTAGGGCTTTGACATAGGGATTTTCAGGGGACACAGTTCAGTCCACAGCATCCCCCGACCCCCACTGTTAGGGAGCTTCTCCTTCAGCTGTGTTACAGAGGGACTTGGGGCATTCAGTAAAGCTAACTTTTTGGAGGTGCATGTACGTATAAGCTCTGAAACCTTTCTCCTACACCCCAGGGTGGAAGCACCTGCTCTAGATTCTTGTCCTTGGAGAAAACCTGTCTGGTCTGACCCAGTCTGACCTTGACCTTAGGCCTCAGCAGCACTGAGACCCATGACAGTAAGGAGGCTGGAGCGCCGTTTCCAAGCCTGCGCTGGTCTGTGCTCGGGAAGCACGTCAGCCCCCGACTGTCAAGAGTGATGCTCGGGGGCTGGGCGTGGGTCATGGCTCTGCAGGGCAGGCCAGCGGCAGAGTGGGTGAAGCTGACGGTAGGTGACCAGTGAGCTGGGTTGGAGGTGAGTAGTGGCTCACGTCGGGAGGGCATCCAGGCACGGGGGAGGCACCCAGGCATGGGGGAGGCACGTGCGAAGGGCAGAAGGTCTACCAGCCGTGTGTGTGCCTTTCCAGAAGCGATGCGGATGATGCCTGAGGTGCCGAGAAAAGCCAGGCTCCTGGAGGTGAGTTAGCTGCAGAGAGGAAGGCTTTTAAAGGGGCAGGTGACAGCATTACTTTGTTTCCGGAACCCTTCTGGCTGATGCAGTTATATAAAGGAATGTTCCTTAAATTATCCAATCAAAAAATGACTCCTTGTCTGTCATACAGAGTGAAGTAAGTCAGAAAGAGAAAAACAAATACAGTATGCTAACACATATATACGGAATCTAAGGAAAAAAAAAAAAAAAGGCCATGAAGAACCTAGTGGCAAGACGGGAATAAAGACACAGACCTACTAGAGAATCGACGTGAGGATATGCGGAGGGGGTGGGGTGAGATGTGACAGGGTAAGAGAGTGTCATGGACATATATACACTACCAAATGTAAAATAGATAACTAGTGGGAAGCAGCCGCATAGCACAGGGAGATCAGCTCGGTGCTTTGTGACCACCTAGAGGGGTGGGATGGGGAGGGTGGGAGGGAGGGAGATGCAAGAGGGAAGAGAAATGGGAACATATTGTATATGTATAACTGATTCACTTTGTTATAAAGCAGAAGCTAACACACCATTGTAAGGCAATTATACTTCAATAAAGATGTTTAAAAAAAAAAAAAAATGACTCCTTTATTTCTGCTCCTGTAAAGAGTGGAGGTTTCAAAAGTATTGTCTAGCATATGAAATGTGTTACCAAGCTCTGACAATTTAAAAATAGAGCTCTTTATTTGAAAACACTAAGGCTCTTGGCTGAGTAGTGTCATACTTACTTCCCCAGTATTTCATCTCTTTTAAAACTGCCTCCTGTTAATGTTTCATGTTACCTTTACAAATCATTAATCATTCTAGGGTTGATAGATCAGAATAAATTGAATTACCTCGTAAATGACTGTGGCAAAAGGGGCAAACAGAAACATTGACTTCTCTCAGTGTTACTGTTTTGCTGGCCAGCTGCCACTAGGATTTCAGTAAAGTTTTGTTCACTATGTTTCCTTAGATGTTGCAGGAGAAATAATTTTAAGGACAGGAGAGTGTGTGTGCATGTATATATATAGTTATTCTCTGTATGGAGGTCTTGACATGGGTCCACCATGTTTATAAGCCCAGTATTGTCAATATTATGAAGTTGGGAAACTCCAAGGCCAAAGAAAACATCATGGGAGATTCCTTCTGATGTCTTTACCAATCTCCTTCCTCCAGTCTGTGTAAATGCATGCGCACACATGCACACACACGTACACACATACATACATACACACACACACATGCACGCCCGAAATGCTCACTTAATGCTTACAATTCATTTGCCTACAAAGGAACATCTGTCTCCATTGAGGGTTGGAGGAGTTATCTATGATATTTTTGCCCTTAAAACTGTACCTGAAAACTCCAAAACTACATGCTCATATTAAACTCTGAGGGCATGTTGAGAAAGCTTCATGTTCATCAATTACTGACCATTTTTTCATGTTTCTAATTCCAGTTTCTGAGGACCATGTATTTTGAGATTTGCGGTCCATTTGATAGTAACTTCCTTTGGATGGTTCATGGGCACAATACAGGGCTGCAAAAATTTTTTTCACATGTCATACGCTTACCTAGACAAGAAGCTGTTTTTAATACAGTGCTGGTGTTTGCTATGGACTAAAATAAGTGTTTTATAGAGACCAACCCATGATGTTTAAGGATTTGGGAATAGTGGATTGCTTTATAAGAAAGTTAGCTCAGTTAGGTTTTATTTTTATTTTTTTATTTTTTTATTATTATTATTTTTTTCACACACACACACTATTTTATTTTTACAAGAGATAAATAGACTGACACCAAGCATTGTACGTGGATGACCACAATCAGTTAGGTTTTAAATCATAATACTTTCTATATAAATAGTTCGCAGATATTAACGTTCTTCACAGCCAAATATGTTTTCTCACCTAGCAGCTGAAGATAAATCAGTTATGCATCGTGTGTTCTTTTGAACTGTTGGGCTAAGGGACCTCATGAATTTTGATATTTTGAGATACTACAATTAGAAAAAATGAATACAGTAAGAATGTCTAGGCTTTTTGAGAAACTCATATGCTGTTTACTTTTTGAAATACATCGGGTATTTAAAAAGTTAGAATGGCCTAGAAATGGGTCCACATATGTCTGTGGAATAATAATGTTTATAACGTAATGAATAGAGCAGTAGTTGAGTGCTAGAGCTTTGTTGTAACGTCTGAGATGTGTTCTCTGCTTAGTAAGACTTTGAAGATAGTTGCTGACTGTGAGGGGGCAGGGGATCGGGGAGAGATGGATTGGGAGTTTGGGGTTAGCAGATGCAAACTATTATATATAGAATGGATAAACAACAAGGTCCTACTGTACAGCACAGAGAACTGTATTCAATATCCTATGACAAACCATAATAGAAAAGAATATGAAAAAGAATATATCAACATATATGTATAACTGAATCACTTTGCTGTTCAGCAGAAATTAACATTGTAAATCAAGTTTACTTCAGTAAAATTAAAAAAAAAAAAAAAAGTGAATTGTCTCTAAAACCTTTTTGCCAGGTTGATGTAGCCCGTAAATGATCAAGTGCATTTTTGTGGAATCTTTGCAAAACAGCATCAGTGCCGATGGTCACTTCACGCTTGCACTCCACAGGCCATATCGTGCTCCCCGTTTCCTGTCGCATGGTTGGGGAGACCAGGATATATAGATCATTTTAAAAAAAACCTTACATTGCATAAGAAAAATCTGTTTATTTGGTCTGGGGTGGGGCTCTGATTTCTGTTGGAAACTAGCACGTGGTGATTTTGTTGAAGGTGGTCCTTATTGTCACCCGTCCTGCAGTGCGTATGTCACGGGATTATTGTGAGGATTAATTAATTAATATGCATAATTAGTGAATTAATATGCAGAAAACACTGTAAACAGTGCCTGGCTGAGTGCCTTATGAATTTTGATGTTCCTGTCATTTGCATTTTAGATAGTATGTTTGGCAGTAACTTTCCACTAACCTTTGTATATAATCACTTGAGTTAAAAAAAACAACAACAAAAAAAACCAGGTTTGGTGTTGTGTTAGTAGAGATTAAAAAATAATGTGCACATTGAGTAGGCTGAGTGGATGTAAGGAACAAACACAAACATTTTCGTTTTGCTTAAACCTGATTTTTAAGATTTAATTCTAGTGTTTGCCTGAGGTTATCACAGAGAATTACTAAGTACTTATTGGAAAAATAGTAACAGAAAAAACTATCAGTGTAAACTTTTTTGTTTTTGTTTTTTTTGAATAGCCAGAGGAGGGAAGGCAATCAAAGTGAAGTAAAATGGGCGAAGCAAATCTGGTCTATAGGTCTTGGCTCTCCTGATTTCTGGCTGAATGACCTGTGCCAGTAATTTCCCTGAGGCTGCATTTCCTCATTTGTCAGATGGGAAGCACATTTCCTTGAAGGTTTCTTGTGATGTTAAATGAGGCTCCAAATGTGAAAATGTCCAGAACGTGATGAACCATGGATATTGCCTCTCCGATCCTTCATAATATGTCATGTAGGCCTATCGCTTTTTTCTTTCCCTTTTTTCTTTTTAATTGTGCTAAATACACGTGACATAAAATTTACCATCCTCATTATTTTAAGTATACGGTTCAGTAGGGTCAAGTACGCTCACGTCATGGTGCGAACAATCTCCAGGACTCTTCATCTTCCCAAACTAAGACTTTCTATCCCTCTAACCTACCCACCCACCCTCCCCCTGACCCCCACTGTTCTGTTTCCTGTCTCTCTGAATCTGTCTACTCCAGACGCCTCATGTAATCTTCTTGCTGCCCTTTGAAATAGTATTTCTCCACCGTCGTAGGGAGTTTCAGGACTCTATCAAGCTGTCATTGTTTTTATGGTGTCTCCATCCTTTGATTCTTCTGTGCTTGATCTTACGTCTTGCTGTGTACCATGGTACAAAAAAGCACCATTTTTCAAAATAGGTATAAAAGTTTAAAGGAAACTCAAATGATTTTTTTTCTTCCCTATTGCTCCCGTCGACTTTACCCATTTTCCCTTGATGGTCCTGGGAAAGTTGGGATATTCCTGGACCAGGATGGAGAATTGAAGGCTGGGGAAGAGGCTTGGAGGGATTGGGCATGGGCTTTAAGCAGACCTGCCTTGTCCAGCAGGTGGTTTCTCCTGCCCTGGTTCAGGCTCTCTTTCTCCGCTTGTGACGGTGTGACCCCTACCCCTCAACCATTTCCCTTCCAGGGGGTTATTGTTCTAGAACAGTGAAGGCTCTGGGATTCTTTGTCCAGGGACCATTGCTACTTGTGTTTTGTCTTCAGTAAGGTATGCAAGGCTGTGCTCATTCTACCCTTGGATTCCCGGTCCATCACCCCGTTCCTTCTCATCCTGTGTTCTGGCTGCAGCGAGGTGCTCCCTGGGCCTTTAATCACGCGCTTTCCCTGGAGTGCTTTCTCCTTCCTTGCTAAAGCCTTTCGGTCTTTTAAGATTTGGGTCTCACATCTCTCTTTTTAAAAATACATTATTGAAGTATAGTTGATTTACAATGTGTTAATTTCTGCCGTACAGCAAAGTGACTCAGTTATACATGTATGTATACTTTTCCATTATGTTTTACGCAGGAGGGTCCCACATCTCTTAAGAAGAGTGCCCTTCTTGTCTCACATCTCCCACCCCCTTGGCAGTCCAGCCCACTCCCAGCCCCGCAGCACTGCACTGACTTTTCTGTTGGGGACTTAGCCGGTTGGGTTGTATCACATCTATTTTTATGCCTGACCCCCCAGCTCTGCTGTATCATCCTTGATGGTGAAGTCTGTCTGCTTTATCTAGCCATCTCCCCGGCACCCACCGCCGTTCCTGGCCAGTCGGAAGCAGAAAGGCTTTGCTGAATGACTTTCTTCCACAGGTGAAGGTCAGAAGTGAACAGAAAATAGGAATTGGTTTCACATGTTGTTCTAAGATTTCCCTTCCTACTTAATTGCTTATAGAACAGAACCAAACCCCCAAAGCAGTTACTTAAGCCTCAGAAATTTATGTTTTGTGTGCTTTTGATGTTTTGCTTTTATATACAAAGTACCCCTGAAAGGGGGGCGCTGAGTTAAATGCTTTTAATGTCAGTTCTTCAGACTTAACAGATTGATGTCTGTCCTCAAATGCAGGTACCTTTGGGATTTAATGTGATAGCTGGCATCCTTAGTCATTTCTATCAGCTGAAGTTTAAAATGTGTTCATTTGACAAATTTATTTTTAGCCTCTGGTACACACCAGTCACTGAGCTGCCGTTGGGGAAATGATGGAAAAGCAAGGCATTGGTGACTTGTCTCTTTTCCCATTTTGCTTTAGTTTTTTGGGTGGGTTTGGGTGCAGGGGATGACTTAGGGACCACATGTGTTATCCAGGCCTGGATCAGCTAGTTCCCCTCTGCTTTCTGGCTCCCACCCTCAGCCTCTCAGAAGAGGTATTCCAGGAGCGGAAGACTCAGAGCAGCCTTCTGGTGTGTTCTTGCCGGGTCGTGCCGTGTGTAACTTTCACTACCACGGCACCTTTCTCGTAGGCTCACCTTGCGGTACCGACTGCACCCGGGTGAGGGGGCCAGGCTCCCACATCTGAGCCTGCGCCCCTAAGGAGAGGCCGGAAGGGAGGTGTGGGCGAGGTGGAGCTGGAATCCCCAATTCACAGGTGAGGAAACCTGCAAGAAAAAGCTACGTAACTCACCTGAACCCCACAGTTTGTGGAGGACCAAGGAGCCATCTGCCCGAGGTGCAAACAGTAAAACCGACTAAAAGTCTGTCCGCTGTACCTTGTTCTCATGCACCAGCGTTGGTCTGCAGTGTCGGCAATAAAATATATACACATATATGCTTCAAACTAGCGCATTTTTATTACTTTTAAATACATGTTATATTCGACATGGGAATTAATTAGGAGCAGTGCCAGGTAACCCTCTGGCCCCCAGTGCACACAGACTAGATTTAATAAAAATCTTTAAAATTGAACCATTTTCATAATTATTCATTGTTTGCAAATTGGAGACCAAATCCAGAAAATAAAAAGCTAACATTAGTGGTATGATTCAGTAGTTGTCTAAATTATATTTTTTACAGATGTTTTGGTTTTGTTAAATTTCACCTATGAGTTACTTGGCAATTATTGACGTAAATGTTGTAGTAGCCTATAACCAAAGGATTCAAAATTCAAGCTGTTATGTAAATATAAAAATGATTGAATAGATAGTTGTGCTTTTTCTTGTACTATAATTTCGGTATTTATTGGCATGATTAGATAAAACTCAATAAAGGCAGTGTTTGCTGTTTCCTGGTCAATTTTATATGTTTTAGTTTCCTGATTGTTACTGAATGTAATTTTGCCACATAGAGGAGGGGACTATTAAAATGCAATCTTCTCTGGGTCTGTGACACACCGGATGCAAGCTGCCCCTCGACCATTGTCCTGGGTCTCAAGCTGCCCTTGACCGTGGGCTGCATCTTCTCCTGCACCTGTGCAGCTGTATTTGGCCATAGCATCCTGTCTTCCGGGCCTAGGTTTCCTCTTGTGTAAAATGAGGGGCTCGAAGTGATCTTTCAAGGTCTGTTCTGGCTGTGAAATCCTGTGGTGACTGTATCCTGAGCCTGTGGCCTGGCTTGGGGGAACAGGTTCAGTTGACCTGTTGACCAGTTCCTGTTGCAGCTCCCACGCCTGCCGTCCTTAGCGCCTGAGGCAGGCGGGACCTGTTTCTCTTGCCCGTTGGCAGGTGTTGCAGGTGGTCTGTGAATGTGTCATGGATTCCCTGTTGCTTCGTTCCCTGCGACTAGGAGTGAGAGATTTGCTCAGGTCTCCCTCTGCATTTGGGAGGAAATAGATTCTCTGTAGGCTCCAGAGTTTTACATTACATTCTTTTATGTTCTCACCCATCCAGTTAGGAGACTAATGCTATTACCAGACTATCACAGATTTTTGGGTCAACTCGCTCCTGATTTTTGCTTGACATGCTTTGTGCTGTGTCACTTAATACATAGAATTTACCATGCTGCTGGTGACATGGCTCCAATTCGTATTTTGGCCTTATGCTTATTCATTGTTTTGGCCGTAGACTTGATTTTGATGTAATTGTACAGCCTTTGCTTTCTTTTTGTTCACTTTTGTGTTGTTGCTCGTGAACTTGTTCTTAGTTTTTCTAAGTAACAGAATCCCCGCAGAATTCCACCCCCTTCTTCTGTTCACTGGGGGCGCTTGACCTCTCTGTTGTCACTTGTTTCATCTCCTATTTTTGCTTGCTTTTTTCTGGACTCCTGGGCGTGGTTGCTGGCACCCATCATAGAATCACTAACCAAATGGGAAACGGGAGGCGGAGCCATCGGTTTGGACCGCACTGACCTTGCAAGTCTGGGATGGGCAGGCAGGTGTATCCAGAGGTAAAGATATTGGTCCAGGGAGGGCTTGTGGTAGAGGTCAAGGCTGGAGGTAGATTTGGTGACCGTGCACACACTGGTGGCGATTTGAGATACGGAAGTGAGCGGACAAGGCGCTTGGGGATGTTGAAGAAGAGGGTCCTGTTTAAGGGCCCCTCAGCGAAGGAGGGGACATGGTACCCAGGGAGGAGGGTACAGAAGCCAAGGACGGCCCTTTGAGGAGGGTGGTGGGTAGGGACCCTTCCGCAGAGATAAGTCAATGAAGAGAGAGAGGCTGGTGAAGGGGAGAAGCTCGGGCGCGATTTTATATAAAAATAGATCTTGCCAGGAAGAGTCGTGAGCATGTTTAAAGGTTGAGGGGTCAGCAGTGAAGGGGGTGGGAAGGCTGAGGTATCGGACCGTCAAGATGGTACGAGAGCCTGGTGGAGGTGCCCGGGGTTAAGGGGCAGCCCGTGGACTTGGACGCGGACAGGAGAACCATCCCTTCCTAAGAGGATGGGAAGGGCTGAGGCCCAAGGAGCAGCTAGTGAGCTGGTGGGTCAAGGTGAATCAAGTCCTGTTTTCCCCACAGCAGGGGGAGGGGCACAGCTTCAGAGGGAAGGAGGGAGGCTGGTGGGGGGATGGTTAGAGGAGGGGGGAGGGGCAGGAGCAGCGACCTGGTGGTTGGGGGAGGGAGCCGACCGCCCCCCCCCCCCCCCGCCCCGTGGCCCAGAGAACCCAGGGAGCCACATGTGGGTCACTGCGCTGCAGTGGAGGGCCCGCTGGGCTTTGCTTCCTTGAGTAACACGTGTTAGTGTTTTTTAAACCTTTGGGGAAATGAAAAACCCCAGTGAAGTAAAGAGATCAGCCTGGATTGGCTGCCGTGACTTTTGTGTGTGCTGCAGACTGTTCCGAGGGGGCTTTGTGCCTGGTGGGGGGGCTTTGACCTTCCTGCCACTGCAGAGGATTGAAACACGCATAAATATTTTATTAGGTTTCCTGGGAGCCCAACCGCTGCCGCAGCAGAGAAGGTATGGAGGCTGGTTTGGCAGAGACGGTGAGGGAGGAAGCAGGTATGGCGAGAGGCGAGAAGAGAGGGGACGGAGCCTGTGTTCTGTTTCTTTGTTTTCGCTTTTGGAGGGGCAGGGACCCTGGTACCTGTGGGTTTTTAGAAGAGCTTTGCTTTTCTGATAGTCACAGGACCTTCATCTCTGTTTAAAAAACTGAAAACAGGATAAAAAGTGAATGGAAGCTTATAACTGTTTGCAAACACAGTCACCACTCTCTTCCCATTTATTCTTTCGGATGCCTTCCATCCACATCCATCCAGCAGCGAGTAAGTGTGATGCTCTGGTGGTTTCCTTTGTCACAGCGATGTCCTTGGGCTTCACTTGTGAGCTCCCCCTGCCCCTCATGTCCCCTGGCGGCTCTTTGCTAGGTGGTGTCCCTGAGATGACTGTCGTCTTGTCCCAGCGTCACCTCCATCCGTGCAGGATCCCCCTTCCTGACCCGAGTTGGGTGTTTGCTCAGCTCTCCCCTTGGCTGGCATCTCCCTCCCCGACAGCTTGTGAGCCCGGCTGTCCTGGCGTGTTGTTCGTAAGGACTACAAGGATCGGATTTGGGTAAACGAGACAGGAATGGGGAGCTGAGAATGGTCCCGTCGTCACCCTCCTCCTCCTCCCTGGAGGGTGGTTCCCACCTCCTTTTAGTTCAGAAAAGGCCAGAGAGTCTCATGACCTCAGGATTGCCCGGTGGTTAAGACATTGACAAGAGGTTTGACTTGGTTTTAAGAAGCGATGGGATTTGCTTTTGCAAAGGTTGATGGAGGGCTGAGAGAGAGAGAGAGAGAGAGAGAGAGAGAGAGACCTGGAAGCGAGGATGGAGGCTGGGGTCCCTTGTCTCCCACCCTATTTTTTCTTAACATCTTTATTGGAGTATAATTGCTTCACAATTCTGTGTTAGTTTCTGCTTTATAACAAAGTGAATCAGCTATACATATATCCCCATATCTCCTCCCTCTTGCGTCTCCCTCCCACCCTCCCTATCCCACCCATCTAGGTGGTCACAAAGCACCGAGCTGATCTCCCTGTGCTATGCGGCTGCTTCCCACTAGCTAGCTATTTTACATTTGGTAGTGTATATATGTCCATACCACTCTCTCACTTTGTCCCAGCTTACCCTTCCCCCTCCCCGTGTCCTCAAGTCCATTCTCTACGTCTGTGTCTTTATTCCTGTCCTGCCCCTAGGTTCTTCAGAACTTTTTTTTTTTTTTTTTTTTTTAAGATTCCATATATATGTGTTAGCATACGGTATTTGTTTTTCTCTTTCTGACTTATTTCACTCTGTATGACAGACTCTAGGTCCATCTACCTCACTACAAATAACTCAATTTCGTTTCTTTTTATGGCTGAGTAATATTCCATTGTATGTATGTGCCATATCTTTATCCATTCATCTGTCGGTGGACACTTAGGTTGCTTCCATGTCCTGGCTATTGTAAATAGAGCTGCAATGAACATTGTGGTACATGCCTCTTTTTGAATTATGATTTTCTCAGGGTATATGCCCAGTGGTGGGATTGCTGTGTCATATGGTAATTCTATTTTTAGTTTTTTAAGGAACCTCCACACTGTTCTCCATAGTGGCTGTATCAACTTACATTCCCACCAACAGTGCAAGAGGGTTCCCTTTCCTCCACACCCTCTCCAGCATTTATTGTTTGTAGATTTTTTGATGATGGCCCTTGTGACCTGTGTGAGGTGATACCTCATTGTAGTTTTGATTTGCATTTCTCTAATGATTAGTGATGTTGAGCATCCTTTCATGTGTTTGCTGGCAATCTGTATATCTTCTTTAGAGAAATGTCTATTTAGGTCTTCTGCCCATTTTTGGATTAGGTTGTTTGTTTTTTTTTGATATTGAGCTGCCTGAGCTGCTTGTATATTTTGGAGATTAATCCTTTGTCAGTTGCTTCGTTTGCAAATATTTTCTCCCATTCTGAGGGTTGTCTTTTCATCTTGTTTATGGTTTCCTTTGCTGTGCAAAAGCTTTTAAGTTTCATTAGGCCCCATTTGTTTATTTTTGGTTTTATTTCCATTTCTCTAGGAGGTGGGTCAGAAAGGATCTTGCTGTGATTTGTGTCACAGAGTGTTCTGCCTATGTTTTCCTCTAAGAGTTTTATAGTGTCTGGCTTTACTTTTAGGTCTGTAATCCATTTTGAGTTTATTTTTGTGTATGATGTTAGGGAGTGCTCTAATTTCATTCTTTTACATATAGCTGTCCGGTTTTCCCAGCACCATTTATTGAAGAGGCTGTCTTTTCTCCATTGTATATCCTTGCCTTCTTTATCAAAGGTAAGGTGGCCATATGTGCGTCCCACTGTGTTTTTATTTCTTGCCATCACTTTCCTGCTTCCTGTAGCCATGTTCTAACACAGTTTCATGTTGTGCGGACCTTGATCTGAGCTCACAGCTCAAGCTTCCTGGTTGGCGCGTTTTGTTCCCCGACCCGGCCCCACCCCGGATTTGAACCCTTTGAACGTGGGGTGAATTGAAGCTTCTGTTGGAGAACGACTGAGGACCGTGGTCTGGCTCAGGCTGGATGGGGCAGTGAGGTCTACCTGGCAGAAACACTGCGGTGACGACCGGCCAGCAGAGGGCGCTGTGCTGCTGGTCTGAGGTGTGCTCTGGGCTCTCCACCTGCAAGGCAAGCGCAGGGGGTTAAGGGAATACTTATTTGATGTGGCCAACCTAGAGCTCACCGGTCAGAGGAGAGAGAATTGCTTTCCCTGCTCCCCTTCCCCTACCCCTCACCCCTGCCCACACTCATACTCACACACGCAGTTGAAATGATTGTGCGCTGGGTAGACGTGAATAGAGAAAAGCTTGCAGAGAAGGTGACCCCTTGGGCTGTTGGCTCAGAAGAGAAGGATGTGGTTTGATGAGCAGAAGAAAGATGTTCTAGGAATTTAGCAGAGGATGAAAGGAAGCAAGAGAACTGAATAAGAGCTAAATATGCTACATAATAAAGTGACGTCCATTTAAGGGGGAGGAACTTTACTCTCATTTCTCCCGTGGGCTGAGTTACAGGGTGAAGACTCCCATCCTGAAAGCCAGACTGCTCTCAAAGCAACGAGCGCGTAAACGCTTTGTACTCTGGGTGCCAGGCTGACGTTTGCTTCTCGTTAGACTCATGGAGGGCAGGTTAAAATCCCCTTCCTTTTATCCGTGACCCGGGGCCCAGCTGCTGCTGGCAGAAGGAGGTGATCGTAGGGGTTACTATCAGATATGAGTGTAGCTATCTCATTTTGTGGTGGGAAGTAGTGTACGAATAAACTAGGTCTTCAGCCTAATTTCATGTTCTAATAAACAGCTCCTTATGTACAACCATTCTTGAAATTAGCTAAACATCCAAGAACTGATGGCCCCTTGACAGTTACATCTGGTACTATTAATTTTTATTTAAAATATGTATTAAAATAATACATGAAGGTCGTGAAAAGTTCAAATACTGTGGAAGCTTATCATGAAAATCAGTAGCTTCCAGCCCTATCTCTCTCATTCTGGTTCTGTCCCACCAAAGGCAACCACTGCTTTTAATTCTTTCGGTGGTTTCCACTGTATTTCTAAGTTAGGTTTAGAAGAGATCTCTCTGAATTCTCTTATAGGTGAAGATTTAACTTATTTACTTCAGGATGAATTAGTGAAGTAGTATATCATGTTTGTCTCCTTTCTGGTATAACTTATTTTTCCTGTCTCATTTTTCTACTGGAACTTTTTTTTTTTTATGTATCAATTCTTATTTTTTCCATCAGAACACTGTATTTATATTTTGCAACCTCTTGTTATGTTTTATTATTCTTAAAAGTGTTTTTATTTATTTTTCCTTGCAGCTTTACTGAGATATAATTGACGTATAATACTGTTTAAGGTGTACCGTTTTTGATGTCATATTTTACGTCTTTTTGTGCATAATTATTGTGGATATAGATATTACTACTTTTGTTTTTAACCCTCCTAGCTTTATATATGGTTGATTTGCTACCTTTACTGTATATTTGCTTTTACCAATGGTATTTTTTCTTTTGTAACTTTCATAGTTCTAGTTGTGGCCTTTTCCACTCAGAGAAGTTCCTTTTAACGTTTCTTATAAAGTTAGTTTGGTGATGCTGAACTCCTTTAGCTTTTGCTTGTCTGTAAAACTTCTGATTTCTCTCTCAAATCGGAATGAAGCCTTGCTGGGTAGAGTAGTCTTGGTTGTAGGTTTTTCCATTTCATCACTTTAAGTATGTCGTGTCGCCCCCTTCTGGCCTGCAGGGTTTCTGCTTAAAAAGTCAGCTGATAGCCTTGTGGGAGTTCCCTTGTATGTAACTTGTTGCTTTTCCCTTGCTGCTTTTAATATTCTCTCTTTATCTTTAATTTTTGCCTCGTTTTAATTACAGTGTTTCTTGGTGAGGTCCTCTTTGGGTTGATCCTATTTGGGACTCTTTGCTTCCTGGACTTGGATGTCTGTTTTTTTTCTCAGGTTGGGGAAATTTTCAGCTGTTATGTCTTCAGATATGTTCTTTCTCTCTTCTCCTCTGGGACTCCTGTAACGAGAATGTTACTATGCTCGATGTTGTGCTGGAGGTCTCTTAAACTCTTCTCATTTCTTAAAAAGCTCTTTTCTTGGGGCTTTCCTGGTGACGCAGTGGATAAGAATCTGCCTGCCAATGCAGGGGACATGGGTTCGAGCCCTGGTCCGGGAAGATCCCACATGCTGCGGAGCAACTAAACGCATGCGCCACAACTACTGAACCTGCGCTCTAGAGCCCGTGAGCCACAACTACTGAAGCCCGCGAGCCACAACTACTGAAGCGCGCATGCCACAACTACAGGAGCCCACGCACCTAGACCCTGTGCTCCACAACAAGAGAAGCCACCACAGTGAGAAGCCTGTGTACCGCAATGAAGAGTAGCCCCAGCTCACTGCAACTAGAGAAAGCCCACACGCAGCAACGAAGACCCAATGCAGCCAAAAAATAAATCAATAAGATGAAAATTTAAAAAAAAAAATTAAAAAAACAAAACTCTTTTCTCTTTTTTCTCTTCAGCTTAAGTGCTTTCCACTGCTCTGTCTTCCGGTTCACAGTTCCATTCCTCTGTATCATCTAATCTTTTGACTCCTTCTAGTGTAGTTTTCATTTCAGTTATTGTATTCTTCATCTCTGGTTCTTTTTTATATTTTCTCTTTGTTAAAAACTTCTAACTTCACACTCTGTTCATCCATTCTTCTGAGTTCTTTGAGCATCTTTATGGTCATTACCTTGAACTCTTTCTCAGGGAGATTGCTTATCTCCACTTCCCTTAGTTCTTCTTCTATCTTGTTCCTTTGTTGGGGACGTATTCCTCTGTCACCTCATTTTGCCTCATTCTCTGCTTTTAGTCCTATGTATTAGGTAGGTTGGTTATGTTTCCTGATCTTGGGGAAGTGGCCTTAGGTGGGAGACGTCCTGTGGGTGCCAGCAGGACACTCCCCTCTGGTCACCAGAGCTGTGTGCTCTAGGGGTACCCTTTATGTGGGCTGCATGGGCCCTTCTGCTGTGGCGGTGCTGACTACTGTAGGTGTGCTGGTGGGCGCAGCTGGCCCCTCTTCTGGTTGGTTGCCAGGCCGTGCCGTGTGGAGGCTGCTCGTGGCTGATGGGCGGGGCTGGGTCCTGGGCCCTCTGGTGGGCGGGGCAGGGCAGGTCCTGGCACTAACAAGCTAGAGGAGGTGTTTCACAGTAGTGCTCACCAGCCCCAGTGTCCTCGTGGTGGGATGAGCCCCCAAACTGGCTGCTCTGAGTGTCCTTGTCCCCAGGTACCTCCTTCCTCTCCAGGAGGCTCTCCAAGGTCAGTCCTATCTAATAGGTGACTGTGATGGTTAATTTATGTGTCAACTTGATGGATATTCGGTCAAACATTATTCTGGTGTTTCTGTGAGGGTGATTTTGAATGTGGTTGACATTCGATTCATGGACCGAGTAAAGCAGATTTCCCTCCCCAGTGTGGGTGGGTCTCGTCCAATCAGGTAAGGGCCTGAATAGAACAAAAGGCTGAGTGAGAGGGAACTGTTCCTTCCTCACAGGCTTCGTGCTGGGACGTCGCCTTTTTCCTGCCTCTGAGCTAGAACTACACTGTCGGCCCTCCAGGGTCTGCAGCTTGCTGAGTGCAGATCTTGGGACTTGTGTGAGCCCATACATATACATATATATCCTGTTGGTTCTGGTTCTCTGGGGAACCCCAACGAATGCAGTGACCCTCTACTCTCTTGAAAATGGGCTGACCTGTCTTCTCTGGTAGGTCAGGCTGCCTGCCTCACAGCCCAGGGCCCTTCCTCAGGTCCCAGGCCCCTCTGCATGCCCCTCTTTTGCTATGGCTCATTGTCAGAAGGCATCTTAGAGCCAAGGAGACGTCCTTCTTGCCAAAAGCAGAAAGGAGTCTATTTTGGGTGGGGGCGGGGGTGGGAGAAACTCCTTAGCTGATAATTCCGCTCCTAGATTTTAAAAACGTGGCGGTATATTTTTACACCGTTTTCTACTATTTTAATGGTGCCTGAGTAGGCAGAAGTGATAAATGTGTGGGTCCATTTTACAATTGGGGGTCGGAAGCTAGGTGCCCTTGAGATTGGCCTTTACTGCTGTCGAATACCATACATAAAGACTTAGACCCCTCACGTCTCTGTGTTAAATTTCCGACAGGCACCTCCATGGGTGTGCTCACTTCTGGGAACTCCAGCTCCATCCTTAGCTTATCCGGCATGCAGGAAAGTGCACAGAACCCAACAGGAAATTTGTAATTAAAATTAAAGATTTGGATGAAGGTTGGCAGTCATGTGAGAAATAGACAAAAATAAAATGATGAAGGAGAGACAGACTTGCTTTACATCCAGCCCTGAGTGAGGTTTGTGTGTGTTCCACACCAGTGAGCCCTGCGCCCTGACTCCACCTCTGCTGGTCTCCCATGTAGTTGTCACTCATGGTTGGAGCTCCTGGGTTCTGCCTGCTTGGGAGTGACCTGTTGGACAGTCACGGTGACCTCCCTTTGCGACCAGCAGCGACACTGCCTCTGTGACTGAGGGCAGAGACCTGCAGGATGGATTTGAGCGCTTCTGCTTCCATAACTTATTTTCAGAGTCCTATCACACCTTCTTTGACTTCTAGGGCAGCCTTAATCCTTCCCTTTTTAAAAAAAAAAAAAATAAATTTATTTATTTATATTTTTGGCTGTGTTGGGTCTTCGTTTCTGTGCGAGGGCTTTCTCTAGTTGCGGCAAGCGGGGGCCACTCTTCATCGCGGTGCGCGGGCCTCTCACTATCGCGGCCTCTCTTGTTGCGGAGCACAGGCTCCAGGCGCACAGGCTCAGTAGTTGTGGCTCACGGGCTCTAGAGCGCAGGCTCAGTAATTGTGGCTCACGGGCCCAGCTGCTCCGCGGCATGTGGGATCCTCCCAGACCAGGGCTTGAACCCGTGTCCCCTGCATTGGCAGGCAGATTCTCAACCACTGCGCCACCAGGGAAGCCCCAGTCCTTCCCTTTTGATAGGGCTTGTTTCTCTGGGTTTGGAGAGAATATATTGAATTCTCAGTGAAGGGCCAAGGGTGTTGTAATTCAATAGACTGATCCGTAGTGCTTTTCTTTTGTGGCAGTGGTGGGATTGGGCCTGAACTGTGTGACTCCTTCTGTACTTGTCTGCCTTTAGGCCAGATAGTTTCATAAGAGGTATTTGCTGTTTCTTTGTACTGAAGATGGGAAATCTCATGGAAAGGGATCCTTTGAGATTTGCCATGTAAAATTGAGTCAGATCTCCTTTTCTTCTGATTTTATAGCATAAAGTTCACAAGTTTTCTCATAAAGCAAACGAATCAAACCTACTCTTCCATGGTGCCATGTTTAAAGATGTTAGCCACAGGCATATCTAATGTCTGGCCTTCGGAACTGTTTGCCTAGGAGTTTTCTTCACTGAAAGATTTGCCTGGCAGCAAGCTCCGTGCTCAAAATGTTGCCTTCTCTCTGTTATCTTCTTTTCAGCCCACGTTTCTATGTGAAATAAATTGCCTTGTGTCCAAAGCTATTCACTGAATAATGTACTGAGTAAAAAAACCAAATTAGAAATGTGATAGGAACAGGACTCTCATGCTGTTTAATGGGAATTATAGGGGTGTCTAATTTATGAACTTACGTTCAAAGGTATATTTATAAGCTGATTGATTAGGGCTCAACCCATTTTTCTCATTGGATGTGTATTGCAAAGAATAGGCTGATTTTTCAGCCCGCACGATCTATAATAAAGTGCTGTAAGTAATTATAGCACTATCAGTACTGGTCCGGGTCCAGTGACTGCATTCTGGGAACAGGTTATGAGGCCAGGCAGTATCTAGCACATCTTTTCCAGTTGTAGACAAAGAAACTGGAAAAGTGTTGAAAATAAACACATCCACGTTTGGAAATGAGCTTATTAATCTGTTCTTTGTAACTGGTGAAATTTCAGTAGTTCAGTAAAATGAAGTAAAACTTTCTAGGGAGGTGGTCCTATCTTGACATGGACAGGCCGTGGTGATCAGCAGGGATTTTTGCGTTCAAGATTTCCAGAAGATAATTTGGGAGGGGTGACTGACAATGCATCAGGAGTCCACGGCAGGGGAGGGGACCTGTCCGCGGCAGGCTGTCTGTCGGCACGTCCTCCTGGGCGAGTCCCAGGTGTGCGGTGAGACCCGTTGTCAACGGGAGTGGCGGGGGGGTCCCCTGGGGGCTTTGTATATACTGGTCTCCTGGCTCTTGGTTTTTCTTAGTGGTTAGTGTATAATGTACTCTTAAGGGATAAATGAATTAAGCCGTTTATGAGGACACGAATGGCCGTCTTAGGCCGTGTCTTCTACCTTCAATAATCCAGAACTCCTTGCTGAGTGAACATGTGAGAGCAGAAAGGTGGAAGGTCTCCTGCAGGGAGCTGGGAGAGGGGAGGGTTCCCAGAACAGGGTCATGGAGCCACTGGTCAGCTCACAGAGTCAACTTCTGTGAAGGGGTTTAAAGGGGCCCCCCAGTCTTCCAGTAAACACTGAATGCTTAGGCTACCTTGAACACGTACGAGAAATGTATTTGTCCCTGTGAGGCCAGAGAAGGAAAACAAACACCCCAGTGTGGATTACTGTTCACATCCGGAAGGTGAGTGTTAAGCTAGTTTGGTTCCTGGGTTTCCGGGGGCTTGTGATCCAGAGAAGTTACTCTCTGAGCAGCTACTGCATTGTTAGATTTTGCCTTTGGGGAACAGCCATCAACGTGGATCTTTTCTCCCAGCTGGAAAATTGCACTCAGACGTCATCCTGGGGTTGGTTCCGGGGCTGCCCTCCGGAGGTCAGATCCTGGAAGAGCTTTTGTTGTGACAGGCAGGGAGCCCCTGACCCACGTGTCTCCAGGCCCTATTTTCTGATGCTTGTTTCCCGTACTCGCCAGATCCTAAGAGATTCCACGAGGAACGTGTCCACCACACACGTAGCCAGGTTCCTTCCTTGCTGGGTCAGGTCCCCCGGAGAGAGGTTTGCAGGTTGGTATTGTCGTCAGACCTTGTCTTATCCTCGGAATCCTGCAGAGGTTTCCTGTCTCCTGAAGACAGAAAGGCCAGTGTGGGCATGAGCTGCAGGGCCTGAGTCACCCCATCGCTCCGCCCCCGGTCCCCTCCCTGCGCCTCCAGCAGGAGGGACAGCGGCTGCCCTCCCGCTCAGCGTTTTCGTGCGTGCTGTTCCCTCTCTCTGCAGAGCTCTTTCCTGTGTATCCACGTGGCTGGTTCCTGCTTCGTCACCTCTTAGGCCTTTGCTCACAGGTCACCTTCTAAGTGACACATTCCCTGATCACTGTTGAAAATAACTTCTTCCCCTGCTCCCGCTCCCCCCTCACCCCCCAGTGTCCCCTTCTGTGTCCTCCATCCCTGGTCTGTTTTCCTCCACAGTATTCTTCACTGTCTATCTATCCTGCCACATATTTTATTTGGTTTTAAAGGGTCATTCTGTCTTTAGAATGTAATTCCCTTGAGATAATGCATTTGTGACCCTTTGATTCCCCGCAGTTCCGGGCATGGTGCCTGGTACATAGATAAGACTCAGTAAATACCTGTGGAAGGATGGATGGATGAATGGATTTTTGACAAGCCCCTGGTCATTCTTCATGTCACCCAATTTCGGGAAACAGTGATCTAACAGATATTTAGAGGGAAGCTGGGTGAACCACGGGAAACAGTTCTGTTTTCTCCTGGTCATTTCTCCCCTTGCCCCAGGCCCTACAGACTCACTAAATGCCTGAGATTTGCTTGCAGCCAATGCCTGGCCAGGCCATCAGGGAGGCTGACACATGCAGTTTGAGGGGGAATCTTCTGGGGCAACGTATTCAGCTGGTGAACAAACTTCTGCTGGGAAGCTCTTCATTCACCCCTTTCATCCTATAAATTTTCTTTCCCCTGGGAAGTGATGGTAAATGCCTCCCATCCAGTTACATTTTATACTGTTCAGCTGGATTGAACTCAAATGGGTGACTTGAACACATCTACCTCCTCAGGGGTAGCTGCCACTCAAAGTGTGGTCCTCAGACCAGCAGCATTGGTCTCACCTGGGAACTCCTTAGAAATGCAGAATCTCAGACCCATTCCAGACCCACTGAATCGGGATATGCATGCAATGGTTAATCTTATGTGTCAATTTGGCTGGGCCAGGGCGCCTGGATATTTGGTCAAACATTACCCTAGGTGTTTCTCTTAAGGTGCCTTTTGGATGAGATTAACATTTATCAATAAATTGGTGGGCTTTGAGTAAAGCACATAGCCCACCATAATGTGGGTGGGCCTCATCCATCAGGTGAAGGCCTTAATGAACAAAGACTGACCTCCCTGAGGAAGAAGGAATTCTGCTAGCAGATGGTCTATAGACTTAAATGGCAACATCAGATCTTCCCTTGGGTCTTCAGTTCTCCAAACCTGTCCTTTGGGTTTTTTATGGAGTCTTCATTACAAACACGTGATTGATAGAATCATTGGCTGTTGGTGATTGAAATCTCCAGCCCCTCTTTTCTCTTAGGAGGGGGTGGGACTGAAAGTTTCAACCCTCCAATCATGTGGTTGGTTCCCCTGGCATCCAGCCCCCATCCTTAGGTTACCTAGGGGCTTTCCATGAGTCACCTCATTGACATAACAAAAGATACCTTTATTGCTCTCAACACAACAGAGATCCCAAGGGTTTTAGGAGCTCTGTGCCAGTAACCAAATAGAAGACCAAATATATGTTTCTTGTGATAGATCACAGTATCACAGCGCCTTCAGAAGAAGGCTAGAGATAATTCTGTCTTAAGGATGACTCTTAATCATTGTGTATTGCAAAACACCAGGCTGTGATACCAGATCTTCCCTGCAGCAGTGGCCACAAATGGTACATGGAGCTGTCGATCCCATCCCATTCCTTCCCCACCCCCCATCATATGGCCTCAGGCTGCTGTGTGTTTTGAGTTGTCAGGGTTTTTTTAAATAAATTTATTTATTTTATTTATTTATTTTTGGCTGCTTTGGTTCTTTGTTGCTGTGCGCGGTTTTCTCTAGTTGTGGCGAGGTGGGGGGCTACTCTTCGTTGCGGTGCACGGGCTTCTCATTGCCATGGCTTCTATTGTTGCGGAGCACAGGCTCTAGGCACGTGGGCTTCAGTAGTTGTGGCACGCAGGCTCAGTAGTTATGGCGCACGGGCTTAGTTGCTCCACGGCATGTGGGATCTTCCTGGGCCAGGGCTCGAACCCGTGTCCCCTGCACTGGCAGGCGGATTCTTAACCACTGCGCCGCCAGGGAGGCCCGAGTTGTCAGTTTTGGCATTTCATTCTGTCATTCCAGGTTTGGTCACCGTCAGTTCTTATAGAAGTACGTGTGCCTCAGGGGCTCTGTCTTCTGAGCTCTTGGCTCTTCTATTTGGTGCTTCTAATTAATGTGTATTTTAAACCCCAAAAATCTCTCAAGACTGTACTTCAGGTAAGAGGTGGCTTCACTCTTAGGTGAGCTAAGACTTGGCAGGTACCTTTATGGATGAGCCTTTGAGCAGCTAAAGGAGGTGTGGTTCGTTTTATCCCTCAGGTCCCCAGTTTATGCCTTTCCATTATTTCACTGTTCGTTGATTATCTGCTATGTGCTAGGAACATACGAAGTTGAAGTCGTTTAAAAAAAAAAAAAATTCAGGGCTTCCCTGGTGGCGCAGTGGTTGAGAGTCTGCCTGCCAGTGCAGGGCACATGGGTTCGAGCCCTGGTCTGGGAAGATCCCACATGCCGCGGAGCGACTAGGCCCGTGAGCCACAACTGCTGAGCCTGCGCGTCTGGAGCCTGTGCTCCGCAACAAGAGAGGCCGCGATAGTGAGAGGTCCGCGCACCGCGATGAAGAGTGGCCCCCGCTTGCCGCAACTACAGAAAGCCCTCGCACAGAAACGAAGACCCAACACAGCCATAAAAAATAAATAAATAAATAAATAAATGAAAATAAATAAATTAAAAAAAAAATTCAGCTGAGTACATTTTAGAGATCTTATTGGCTTTACTCAGTGATTCGTGAGTCGGGCAGCATCCCATCGAGCAGGTAAAGTAGCTCTGAGGAGTTGTACAAAGTGGAAGACTTTTATAGGCAAAAAGCAGTGGGACAAGGAAGTTACTAGCCAAGAGTCAATTGTTTGGGGCAAAGTCACATTCCTTTGGGGTGTATCAGGCCGATAACCTACCTAGTGCTGACCAGGTGATTCCAGACTGACTGGTTAAGATTAGATTCCTGGAACAGGCTGAAGCTGCAATTAGGTCAGGCATTGAGTCTCGGTTTGATGATGTGGGCTGAGCACAAGTGACTCCGTTTTGGGTCTGTTATTTCTGTTTTTAACAAAGTAAACATTCGTACTGTTCCCAGAATCTATTCTGGGGGTACATAAATATAATACAGAGCAAAGCAGAGACTATGTTATGGAGGTGTAAACACCACCCTGTGGCTTGGAGGAAGAAGAGCCTTTGCGAATTGGACCAAACTTCATGGGAGGGCAAGATGGGAAGGAGCGTTTAGTCCTGGAGACACGGTGCGGAAGGAGAGGATGCCTCACGCGGAAGTGGAGTGTGAGTGAAGGTGGCTGAATGAAGGATGTGTGGAAGGGGGGTTCATTCAGGTGTGGTTGAACATAAAACCGCGTGCCTGTGTTGCGTATCCAGAGGGACACATTGAACTGTCAATCACACGCCCGTTACCAGAGGGCATGCTTGATAGAGTTGACGTTCTACGTTGAATCAGCGGCTTTGTGATAAGAATTGTAGTGCATCACCAATCCTGGGGTAACAATTCTACCTTGATTTGTGTGAGTTACTAGGTAGATGCTTCACCTCTCTCTGTGTTCATATATTACTGCTTTGGGAACATGTGCCTCTTTTTGTTTTGTGATCTTTGATACGTATCTTTATCTTTACAAACATCGTTTATATGCTTAGTGTGTTCATAGCACAAGGCTCCTAGAAGGTGGGTACATTTCCCTGGTTACACCATGTGACACTAAATGAACACGTATGTATCAAAGTTTGAAAACAAAGGTCACATTAGAATATTTTCTTAGGAAAGGTGTCTTTTTACAAGGCGAAGCTTTGTAGGTGAGGGCCAGCACAGCAATGTTCTTGTCCTGAGTTTTGAAATATTTTGTTTTTACAATCACATGTGTAATTTTGGAACCTTTGTTTTCCTGTTTTTTAGAATTTACATCCATAACTGATAGCAGTGTTTTCCTTTGTCCTCACAGTACGGCCAAGTACAGCGTGTTGACGTTTCTACCTCGATTCTTGTACGAGCAGATCAGGAGAGCTGCCAATGCCTTCTTCCTCTTCATTGCCTTATTACAGGTGATATTTTTTAAAAGTTACTTAAAATTCATAACCTTAATTGTATGCAAAATAAGATCTTGCTAAAAGGTCACTTAACCGAGAAAGGGTCATCAGACTTGAATGAAGTGTGCCCCCTTCATCCAATTACTGTTTGCTTGAACAAATGGGATCTTTGCATAAAGGGAGACTTCTTTAGGTGTATCCTTCTTTGCTTAAGGATAATTGCAGTTACAAAAAGAGGCATTGAAACAAGACTGTGGGATCCTACTTCTAACCCTTTTTTCTGATCCAAACACAAAACGACATTGGGTAGAATTTTAAAAATACGTAACGGACTTATCTAGTTCTTAAAATAAGGTAATCACTTTGTAACAGAAATGAATGCAACAGAACTGCAGAGGAGTGAGGGGTGTGTGCCATATTTTCTTTTTCTTGGAGAGGGTTTTAATTTGCCAACTTTCTGCTTTTGGTCTCTTTATCTTACAGCAAATTCCAGATGTTTCTCCAACAGGAAGATATACCACCCTGGTGCCATTGATCATTATTTTAACAATCGCAGGCATCAAAGAGATTGTAGAAGATTTTGTAAGTTTTTGCTTTCAGATTAAAAAAAAACATTTATTGACTGTAACTTACAACTTATTTGCTGCTTTGGATTTTTTAAGACAGAAAAATTGGTCTATAGGCTAACTAGGCTGTCAAGTTTCATGATGGTATTTTTGGGGACAGAATGTGTACACACAGTGTCTGAACTCTACAGTGAAACAGAAGTAGTTCAGTCTGTATTTCCTGACGTTAGGTTTATGGACCCGCTTTGATTTTTATTGCTGATGTTCCTTACATCCTTCTTGAGAGCGTGCTAGTCTGGGTAGCAAATGGAGGACTGAATTGCTGTCTAGTGTAGCAGCATTGAGGTTACTTTACAAGAATCTCCTCCTGCCTTATACTTGCTTCAGTGCATCTCCAAATTCCTTGGCTACAGCCATATTCATGCTCTTTCCTGTTTTCTCTCTGTCCTCTTTTCAGGCTCTTGCTTCTCCCCTTCCTTTCTGTCTGTCTCCCTCTCTCTCTCACACATGCATGCACATTTTTCTGGGAATAGGTAAATGAATAAATGCAGTACAAATCAAAGCAAAGGTACTTTGCCCCCAAAGTTCTTTATCAGTAAAATGAGTTCAGTTGTTTGTTGTTAGTTTATCTTACAGAATAATTCTTTTAGTTCGATCTAAAACAATCAAGGAGTAGAAAGTTTTATACTTCAAAGTGTTTTTTCCTTGCTGTAACCAAAATATAAGCATTTAAACTGCATCTACATTTACGGTGTTAGTCTCCGAATTTAGCGAGTGACGCTGGATCACGACCGTTGAACTGAATTTTAGGACATTAGTGTAGCTGCCAGTTGATTTCCTTGTCTTGTTTTTGCTGGATCTTACTGTTTGCTGTTTCAGTTATTCATCTGGAACTTTTGAAACTAACACCTTTTTTTCTTTCTGTAACAGAAGCGACATAAGGCAGACAATGCAGTTAACAAAAAGAAAACGATAGGTAAGACCCCAGGCTGACTCATTTTTTCCACTAGAAAACTTAAGAACAAGACTTGCAGTTAAGGAATTTTAAATAAGTAATTAATGGTGTTGAGATAAATTGAGGGAAAGCTGGGACTTCCCTGGTGGCTCAGTGCTTAAGAACCCGCCTGCCAATGCAGGGGACACGGGTTTGAGCCCTGGTCCGGGAAGATCCCACATGCTGCGGAGCAACTAAGCCCGTGCGCCACAACTACTGAGCCTGCGCTCTAGAGCCCGCGAGCCACAACTGCTGAGCCCACGTGCCACGACTACTGAAGTCCGTGCACCTAGAGCCCATGCTCCGCAACAAGAGAGGCCACTGCAATGAGAAGCCCGTGCACCGCAACGAAGAGAAGCCCCCGCTTGCCGCAACTACAGAAAGCCCGCGCGCAGCAACAAAGACCCAATGCAGCCAAAAATAAACAAACAAGTAAATAAATAATTGAGGGAAATCTATAAAATACTTTAAAAATAGCAAAATGACAAACATATCCAACAAAAGGTGAGTCCTGGTAATGAAGATCTGAACAGCATTTGTGTATTTTAGAGTTTTAGAAAAGGTTTTAATTTTCAGGAGCTAGACATATTTTATGTCCATAAAAGTCAAAGCATTCATAGCCTTGGTTTATAATTGACCCCTACCTCTATCTACTTATTGTTGCATTTCTAGAATGGTAGCTCTGTGTTAATGCAGGGGTGGGGGGGTATGTTTGAGTGTGTGTGTTTTGGTGAATCTTGTAAATGCAAGGTGATTATTTTCTTCATATGGGCTAAATATGAATAGATGTAACTTATTTGCAAACATGAATATTTATGTGCATGCATTCCTCTATATATGGTACGTAAGTGCATAGTTGGGGCTCCGTTTTGGGGAGTGATGATGTTATACGTTTATGTCTAAGGATATGGTATGTTGGAATTAATCAGTGGAATTTTAAAAGGATCCTTTTGGATTTTGGAAAGCTGCTTTTATGTTGATTATCATCAGTATTAACCGATACTTGTTTTGTTTTTCTTTTTCAGTGTTAAGGAATGGTATGTGGCATACCATTATGTGGAAAGAGGTAATAACTAATTTTAAAGACATGCCAGGAAGTACTGGTTTGGAGACCTGTAATTCATTGCTAGTGTTGATTTTGGTATAAAGTTTGTGTTAAGACACAAGCCATGTCCATGTCATGTAAGTGGTGCAGTGTGGTTTTTCCCTGACGCTTTCCTCAAACGGGTGCATGTTTCCTCTGTTGCTGCATCTTCTAGAAGCCGTTCCCTGTGTCAGTTCAGAGCTGGGAAGTTCATTGCCCCTGATGGATATTTCTGAAATTTCAAATCATTTTCTAGTTCCTGAATCCAAGTAAAGAAACATTTTCCCCTGGTCTTCTGTTGTTCTCTTTATCTCAATGCAATCTTTTAAAGATTTTTTTTTTTTTTAACTTGAAATTCTCACTTCTGACATTTTTGGTGGAAAGAGTTTGGGTTTGTGATTAGCCCTAAATATAAGAAGTGGTAGCCTGGGGGCTGGGAACCATTCTGGGTGGGTTCTGAGGCTGAAAGTTGCTGCTTTTAGCTTACCAAGAGCAAGGAGTGTTTGCCTCGCTGGAGTATGGGGTCGGCGGGGTTTGAGAACGGCGTGGTGATTTGGTTGTTACTAGTGATAAATGGAAGATTGAGAAGAAATATCCTGTATTTCTTCATCTGGGTGTTTTCTAGCTACTAAAATTAGCTTTTTCAGTGAGTCTCTGTTGTGGCTGGAACTGAATGGTCACAAGATGCTTTTGGAGGGTGACTCTCATGACGCCAAGATTCAAAGCTGATTAACATGATTTCAGAAGAAAACTACATTTTAAAAGAGTAACATATAATAGTGTCTCTTGCTAAACATTTAATAAAATGTTTTAAAATGCCTCTATGTTTAAAATGCCTCTGTGACCTTGGGAGTCTGCAGGATGCCCGTGATGTGGTAACCGCAGCCTTCATTCTGGCTGTCATTTTCTTTTTACTTTGTTACAGGAGATCCATTAAGCCCCTTGGTAGAGTTTTGTGATAACACCTTAACCTGGGTAGCCATCCAGGAGTCCTGTGTTGTAAATATTAATTGACCTCACTCTCATTGGGAAGTGTGGTGGTTCTTGGTCAAGTGGTTGGAGATTCTTGCCTTCACAGAGGGTAGCAATGCTCTTAGTGTGCTATGGGAATTTGAGAACTCCCACGGCACTTAGGAATGGCCTCTCTCCCTGATGTTCCTGTTGCCACTCCCCTCCCCAGAAAGTCACTCATACTGGCAGGAGTGGAGAATTATTTGAATTTGAGCTGTTGACACTACTTGAAACAGCAGACAATGGAGTCATGATCTCAGAATTCTGGATCTAGGAGTGGATGGATTCAGATCCCTAAAGCTCATTACTGTTTCCTTACACACATTTGGAGAGAAAAAAAAACCAACCCACCAACCAAATACCTGTTATGTTTTGCCACATGCATTTTTATTTCAATTAAAAATGGATTTTGTTTATTTAAATGGAGCTCTTAGTATGTGCCAGAGGCAGTGTTAGGCGTTGGGGATGCAGATAAGAATTAAGCATGGCCCCTGCCTTTCTTTTGCCTTTAAGTTGGATACGAACTTCAAATGTACAGAGGCTCTGAAATTTAATTTTAACACCCTTCCTGATGTTGAGCCGGATTCCTTAGACTTACCCACACACTTTGATAAGCAGATCAAAGCACTGATAGGATGACTTTTAGCAACATTCCTTTGTCCTGATAAAATATTAAACAGTCACCTGCCAGGCCGTTTTTCTGGATTGTAAGATGCAGGGTTTTTTTTGTTTTTGTTTTTTTTTTTTTTTTTTTTTTTTTTTACAATTCTTGATTTCAAAGAGATGAGTAACGTGGGTTAGGATAGAAAACAGCAAGCGTAGTGCCCTTTTGTTACTGAACCAAACTGAAGTCTGCTCGCCCGCCTGCAGTAAAGCCAATCTACTAACACGGGGTCGTGGTGAAGGGAAGTGCAGTCTTTTTTTTTAAAAATTTCTGAAAAGGTATACACATGTGCTTTATTTTATTATTATTTTTTAATAGATCTTTATTGGAGTATAATTGCTTCACAATGGTGTGCTAGTTTCTGCTTTATAACAAAGTGAATCAGCTATACATATACATACATCCCCATATCCCCTCCCTCTTGCGTCTCCCTCCCATCCTCCCTATCCCACCCCTCTAGGTCATTGCAAAGCACCGAGCTGATCTCCCTGTGCTATGCTGCTGCTTCCCACTAGCTATCTATTTTACATTCGGTAGTGTATATATATCGATGCTACTCTCACTTCGCCCCAGCTTCCCCCTCCCAACCCATGTCCTCAAGTCCATTCTCTATGTCTACATCTTTATTCCTGCCCTGCCACGAGGTTTATCAGTACCTTTTTTTTTTTTTTTTAGATTCCATGTATGTGTGTAAGCATACGGTATTTGTTTTTCTCTTTCTGACTTACTTCACTCTGTATGACAGACTCTAGGTCCATCCACCTCACTACAAATAACTCATTTTCATTCCTTTTTATGGCTGAGTAATATTCCATTGGCATTCTTCACAGAATTAGAACAAAACATTTTACAATTCGTATAGAAACACAAAAGACCCTGAAGAGCCAAAGCAATCTTGAGAAAGAAAAATGGAGTTGGAGGAATCAGGCTCCCCAACTTCAAACTACACCACAAAGCTACAGTAATCAAGACAGTATGGTACTGGCACAAAAACAGAAATATAGATCAATGGTACAGGATAGAATGCCCAGAGATAAACCCACACACATATTTATGACATCTAATTTACGGCACCTAATTTACGACAAAGGAGGCAAGAATATACAATGGAGAAAAGACAGCCTCTTCAATAAGTGGTGCTGGGAAGTGCAGTCTTTATTGCAGGTGCCAAGCAAGGAGTCCAGGTGGCTAGTGCTCAAAACACCCGAACTCCCCAAAGGGTTTCAGCAAAGCATCTTTAAAGGCCAGGTGAGGGAGGGGCATCCCAGGGTAGGTGATCAGCTTGTGCACAGTTCCGTGATTGGTTGATGGTAGTAACAGGGTGGTGTCACAGGTTTAACATTATCGTCCTTAGGCGCCAGCATGTCTGGAAGCTATGTGCTCATGGTCATCAAGTAGTTAATTTCTTCCATTTGGTGGGGGTTTTAACATCTGTAAAATGACCCAGGAAGTGTGCATCACATGCTGTTATCCAGGTACTTCAGCCAGGAGCTAAAGCAGAGGATGGGGGGAGAGGTTTGTCCTGGGAAGGCCCCATAGGGTCCTGCTCAGTTAGACTTTGAGTTTTGAAATTATGCACCAGGAATAGCCTTTCTTGTGCTGTCAGAGAACTCCGCCATCCTCACTCTCACACTCATGGTGCCCATTCGGTTACCCTCAAGGCTAACACTTAGCTGTGCCTGCTTCATGCCTGGTGCTGGCATATCCCTCCTTACTCATTGCATCAACCCTGCAAGGTCAGTGGTGGCATTTCCCATTTTATAAGTGAGGACACTGGAGTTCAAGGAGGTGGAAAGCCTGCCAGGCTCTGTGAGTTCATGTGTGTCTGTGAAGCTCGGATCTGAGCCTGGGCCTGCCTGGCTTGAAAGCACATGTTCTCTCCAGCCGGGTGTGTCTGTGAGGTTATTTAAAGGCCCTGTGGACCCTCGGCCGTGGGCTTGTGTCCTGCAGATGAGCACCTGTTTCCTTGGCTTGGGGTCTTCTGTGATTTTTTTCTGGCAATTTCTTGAGGCCACACGAATCTGTTTCATGTGGAGTATTTCCAGGGGAACTTTGAGATGCACTGTTTCTGCATGAATTTAGTATTACCTTTTAATCAGACCACTGGGCTTCCAGCCCGATGGCTTGGTTTTGAGTCCTGGTTCTAACACTCACTGGTTTTGTGACCATGACCCAGTATTTCACTTTGAATCTCAGTTTCCCCAGATGTAAAACAGAAGAAGTTTGCCTGTGTTAACTTAGTTGATCCCCACAATAACCCCATGAAATATGTGCTGATGATCTCGTTGGATAGATGGGAAAAATGAGGCACCAGAGTTTGCATGAGTTGCTCAAGGCTTACGTGCACTAGGGAGGGGTCCCACGGGAGATTTGACCCAGGCGTCCAGGCAGGCTCTCGAGCTGTGCACTTAACCGCTTACCCTGCTGCCCACAGCTGTGGGGATAGATATGCATGTGTCTGTAAGCCAGTGAATAACTGTGAGAAAGTGAAACCTGATGGTTGTTTTGACTCATCTTTTTTCTCCTGCTCCTTTTTTTTCTTCTTCGTTCAACATCATTGCAAAAAGGCAGTATTACCATTTGTCTGTATTGAAATGTTCCTTTTATTCTTGTCGAGGAAAAGAATTTGAGCTTCTCTGCCTTAAACTTCACGGCACACTTATACAGTAATTTTTTTCTCCCGATGTTTAACCAGTTTTATCACCACTTGCGCTTTCCTGTCTCTCATGTTTCTGGGTCCTTGTTCCTGTGTTCTAGGTAGCCGTGGGAGACATCGTGAAGGTCGTCAACGGGCAGTGTCTTCCCGCAGATGTGGTCCTGCTGTCCTCCAGGTCAGGTGGCTCGGGGCATGGTTTTGAAATGGGTGTTGAGAACAATGGAGTGTTATCTAGTGCCTGCAGAAGACTCCAGCTACCTTCCCTGCACCCTCTGGGTCACCACCCTCTCCTCCACCTTTTCTTCCTTTACTCCTTTGCATTTTTTTGCCTTAACCCTGAGTTTTCTTTCTCCCATTCATTTCTTTGTACTTTTTTTCTGAAGTCTTTTTATATTTATTGATTCACTTTCATCTCATGGCTGTTCTGGGCTATTCCTTGTTTGTAGGGATACATTCCAGAGCAGTGGAGTGATTTGTTCGGTAGCATCCAGGTCACAGCGTGTCTGAAACTTCAGGAGCGGCTCTGATGGGTCCTGCCAGCAGCCTTCTCCGCAGAATCCAGTGCCTCCCCTTACAGTGGTTCAGAGACCCACAGGCATTTCTCAGTGTGCACGTGACTTGTAGATGGCCCATATTTTGCCCCCTTTCTGTCTAAGCACCATTGCCATGTTTTTTTAGGTAATTTTGTGCTACGGAGGTTTCATCACCAAGTGGTGTAAACGATAGACAACACAGCCCTTGACTTTTCCTTGGATGATACGTAAAAGTATATATCAAAGAAGGAAAGCCAAAATCAGGATAAGAATAAACTTCTGTTTGAGCGCAAGATTAAATTAGATGATGTCAAGACTAAACCTCCCTGTGCTGACGTGCTGCTGGGCGTCAGATCTCACACCGCATGTGTTTGATTTGAGTGCAGACAGACTCTCTTTTATGGGATTGAATCACTTATTTTGTCAGATTTTAAGGCTTAGCACAAATTTTCTGCTTGAGATAAAAGGTTTAATAAAAGGATCCCAGGCCTGCAGAGGGGGAAAGGCCCCATATACATGGGGCAGGATTCATGTTTGTCCCTATTGATTAGTAACAGAGAAACTCTCCGAAATAGTAAAACGTTGATCACTTGAGATAGTTTGGGTTATGAGTTTTGGGTGTGACCCTCAGAAAGCCAGCTTTGAATAAGGATTGCCTGAGCTGACATCACATTTTCCAGGTTCCTTGGTGTTTGTCCCAAGTGGCCCGCTGAGCACATTACCCCATTTAATCTTCCCAACAGCCCCTTGACAGCCTTACCTGGTACATGAAAAAACAAGGGCTACAGAGAGATCGTTCAACTCGTTGAGGCCACACGGCCAGGAAGGGCAGTGCCAGGAGATTGTAAGTGGCTGGTGGTCATAGAATCTGTTAAACCTTAACTATGCTATCTGGACCTGAACATCGAAAGTAGGAGTTATAGTATCTGCCATGCTTATGTTTAATCATGGCAGATGCTATACTCTGTATCTATTCTTTGAGTTTTCTGTCCTTAAAATCAGTTGTTTTGATTAAAAAGTTGCCTGTTGACACAGTAAAAACTGCAGGGAAGAAAAACCCTGCCAAGCCTATGCCTTGATTTCTCAGTTCCTCTGGCCGTAATCTCCTTCAGAAGGTGTGTGTGCTGGCCTGGCCTGGCCTGGGCGGCTGTTTTGGTCAAGGGCAGGCCAGCCTCTGACTTTCAGGGTCACCTGAGCCCACTGGGCGGTCTTAGCTGGGACCTCTTGTTTCCCATCACAGGCTTGTCCCCTTCCCATTCATCCTCTGTTATTTCTGTCCACTTGGAGTCGGGCGGCTGTTTTGTGGGGCTTGTGCGGGTAGATCATTGGAGAGACAGCTTTGTCTTGGCGCTGTGACCTCCACACACCTGTCTGTCTGTCCTGTCTGTCTCATCAGTCACTGTTCCCGTGGCGGTCAGTTATGACACCACTTTGAAGGGCCGGTCAACAGAGTTTCCATGGTTGAGGCTTTCTGAGCTGTGAATTGGTGGAGGGGACCTTACTCGAATTTTTTTTCTCTCCTTAGTGAACCTCAGGCAATGTGTTATGTTGAAACAGCCAATCTCGATGGGGAGACGAACCTTAAAATACGTCAGGTAAAAAGTCACCTTTTATGACTTGCATTGTTACGGGGCCCAGATGGCAACGGTGCTCCCCTCACGTACCAGTCAGTGCTCTTTCTGGAGGAAAGAATTCAATGAAGCACGAAGTCAGGACTCTACCACTGTGCTGACACATCCATGCTAAAGTCGTAATCAACATACCCAAACCCTTTACAGAAAGCACATTCCATTAGCTGTACCCTAACGTGGCCATAAACACAGAATAAAGCACCCCTTTAACAGAGTGTGATATCTAGCACCCTGTAACTCTTCTTTAAAGAGAAAAAAGTGTCTAAGTCAAATACCTAAGATAGAAAAGAGAGACGTGTGGACAGAATCATCAAATGCAACTTGGTGCAGCAGAAAATTTGTGTCAAAATGAGTTATTAATTTAAACTTAAAATTGTTATTGTATATTGAATTCTTCCAAACCTTTTGTATTAGGTTGCTGTGGCCGAAGCTGCCTGTGAAGTCCATCCTGAAGGGCTGGTAGCTTGAGGACCCCACCCAACTATTCCATTTTAGTTGATTCATTATTTCCTTTTGATTAACAGTAGAGATACTGAGTGTCATTCGTAAACCTGGAAGATTGTGTTCAGTTTCCTCTTTGGGTTGCACGTTTCAGGGTGTGAGTCACACGGCTGACATGCAGGTGAGGGAGGTGCTGATGAAGTTGTCTGGGAGCATAGAGTGTGAAGGGCCCAATCGCCACCTCTACGATTTCACCGGAAACTTGAACTTGGATGGGAAAAGGTATCGCTTCCTCTTGTCTTAGTGGATTTTATTTTAATTTATTTTTAATGTGGCTAAGAATTACAGGAGCTTTGGCAAATATCAGTTTGTTTTCTGGTTTCATAATATTTTAAAACAGATTTCTTCATGTTTAGCTTAGATATGGGAGACTGAGCTTTTCTTGAAACACCGTGTTAATCCATTTAAACCTTCCCTTAAATTTAAGGAAAGACCTGATTTTTGGCAAGAAAATATCCCGAGGGTCTGAAATGAGGTTCACAGAACTGGCCTGGTCTTTCTGTGTGTATTACTCGCCAGGGAGGGGAGAGTAGTTGGTTTTGGCTGCTTAAAATTGTCCAGAAAAGCAGAAGAGAGATGTCTGAAGTGTATAAGAGCTGACAGTTATCAGAGAAACATCTTTTTTCCCTTTGCTTTCTTCTAAGTAGTCTGTGTTTTTAGCAAGTTGAATGAAAGGACCAGTTACCCTTCCTTCAGAACGTTCACTGCCCTGTTGTCTCTATTCTGTTGTCTCTGTCCTCCTGGCATTTATCATTTGAGTCATTTTTTGTCGTTACATTGGGGCGCAGTTTCTCTCTTCTGCTCGTCTTTAATCTGCATGCTTCTTACCACTGCTCCCCACTTTATATTTTGAACAGACCCAAAGGGAAGGACCCGATCACGGGAATCAACCCAAAATAACTCTGACAAGTCTAAGTGTGACACCCTTCTTGGTTTCATGTAGTACACAGGGCTGTTTTATAGGCTCCCATTTTAAATTTCTAAATTATCACTCAGACTTTTATCTAATCATTAAGTTAGCTTTAACAAATTTGATATTGTAGCTTTGTTTATTTTTTTTTCTTAGAGTCTATAAACTGGCTTTCCCGAATGAATAAACTTCTGGTTATCTTAGTTTCCTTTTTGGATATTGAGTTTCATAAGAGTTATAAGAGACACAATTTCCTTTTAACGTTTTATAGGAGAAAAAAAAACACCTTTTTCTGTGTTGATGAATGGATGAGATAAACCTTGGGTAGATTAAGCCAGGGGTAACCTTTATGGCCCCTGTGTCCCCGTGAAATAGTCCAAATTTGACTAAAGGAAACATTTGATTTATTGTGGGTTTATGTTTAAGGGGAAAATTCATGCTCATTTTTTCAAAGTATCATTAAATATAAATGTTGTTTCTTATTTTTAGCCCTGTTGCCCTTGGGCCTGACCAGATCTTATTAAGAGGTACACAGCTTAGAAATACTCAGTGGGTCTTTGGCATAGTTGTTTATACTGGACACGACACCAAACTCATGCAGGTAAAACATTTCTATGCTGAAAAACAATGCTGATTTTAGTCGTTTTTTCTGTTTTTTATGGAGTAGTGGGTAGAAAATGCAGAAGTTGCATTTAGGAAGCTTAAGCTTTGTCTGTGAACCTAAATTTGGAAAGGAGGTGCTTTTATTTTGGTTCCTAGGTAGTTTCTCCTGAATTTCTGTTACTGTATCAAGTATTTGTTACCCCTTGCCTGAAATATCAACAGTCTTTGTTTTCTGGATTTAATGGGACAGTCGGTCCTCACCTATTTTATCTTCCAACGCAAGGGGGGGGATTTGTTCTAACCTCTTTATTTCTCTCTTTACTTCTCCTCCTCACCCCATTAATTAAGATTTTATAGGAAACTGTCTTCTTTAACTGAATTCTAGGCAATTGAAAATCAGTTATCTTTGAATTCATGTTTATTCTTCATGTCATTTACCAAAGAGAAAAAAATACTAAAATGATTTTGTTCTTTCTCCCTGTTAATTTTTAAAAATTATTATCTGTGACTTCATAGCCCACGTTTCTTTTATGACATATTTTGCCAGACAGCTTTGAAATCCCGCATAAACCAGTGTCCCTGCATGTCACTTCTTACATTTCTTCAGTATTACTTGGCATCTTATCTTGCTAATGGTTGCTGTTAACGAGGATTGGTTTTTCAGCTTGTCTGCCCTTTGATGTAACTTCTAAAGCACAGATTTGGCAATATTTCTTGATTTAAAAGTGTTTCGTGGCCACCGTGCACCATATCTTGTGCCAGGCTGTGTGGGTACAGTAGTGAAAGGCACAGTCTCGCCCCTGGGAGCCAGACAGACTTGGGAGTGGTGGGGATTACAGAGTGGAGAGATGATTGTGTGATGCGTGTCATTACTGGGCGCTGGGGGTCCACAGGGAAGGTCATCCAGCCCCGGTTTGGAGGTGTCAGTTGACCAGATACTAAGAAGCCCATTTCAGATGTCAAGTTGAAGAAGGAAGGCTGTTGTGTTGGTTCACTCCTCAAGTGGTGTAGGAGGAGAGCGTTAACCATTGATTAGAACCGATGGAGTGATAGAGCCCGGTGTCCACACCAGCTGGGTAACGCAGTGCAGACGGGGTGGCCGGGGGGCAGGATGAGAAGGGCTGAGAGACTCACTGGAGTTGAAGAAGGTTGTTGGAGTTGCTGCATGACAGGCCTCGGTGTGCAGGGGGCTTGGCTTTGATCTTCTGGGGTGGAGGGTTTGTGGAGCGGAGAGACCCAGCGGCAGGAAGCTGAAGCGGAGCTGTCGGAGGCGTGCGATGTTGAGGAGTGAAGGATGGAGGGGCCACGGCATTTGATGACGATGGGACGCGGCTGGGCCAGGGTAGAGACAGGTGCTGTAACCGCTGGCTCAAGTCTTTAGGGAGTGGGGGGGAGGGGACAGCCGGTGGACTCGCTGAGGGAAGAGGCAGAAGGTCGTGTAGCCAGACAGCAGGAATTTTACAGGGGGGTTTTTTAACCCGGCGTTAGAGGCAGGAAGTGTCGGAAGTATGACCGGCTCCCGAGCAGCCGTTCAGCAGTGCTGTCTTCTGAAGCACGTGCGTCTGCGCGGAGCACCCCCGGCTGGGGGACCTCAGGGGAAGGGTGTCCTGGGGGGGGGGGGTGAGGCAGGAGCAGGAAGGAGGGGAGGGCCCAGGGCAGTCCTGGTCCTGGAGTGCGAGGCCCCACGTGCGGTGGGATGGTTACAGAGGACGGGGTGTGTGTGTGTCTGTGTGTGTGCGTGTGCGCGCTGATTAGGGGGTGTGTGTGTCTGTGTGTGCATGTGCACGTGCGCGCGCTGATTAGGGTGTGCAAAGTGTCTTGGTTCTGAGCAGCTGTGTGCGAAGACTTTCTCTGGCTGAAGCCTGAGCGCCCTGCCGCCTAGCGAGTGACCTCAGACTCCCCCAGGCCAGCGCCCGCCGCTACCGCCTGACACTGGGAGCCCCGCTGGCCACAGATCACTTCTGTTTTTACAACGAAGTGACAGATCCCGAGGCGCTCGCTCAGATGCGGGCAGGGCCCCGAGACTAGTTTTCAGAGTGTGCCTTTTACAAATGTAACCACTGCCCAAGATTCCTTGTACTCTGGAGGTTTTTTTCTTTCAGGGTACGATGCTGTTTCCCTAGATCATACGCTGGTAATACAGCTTTGCAGCTAAGGTGTAAGAGATAACGAAGTGACGCTTAAAAATAATTCCATCCTCCCTTCACTGAGCAAGGTGTTTACTAAGTTACCTCGTGACGTTTGCATCCCATGAGTGTGCTGGGTGCCTTCCTTGCACCTACATGTGAGAAACCTCTTTGAATGGCTTATTACATGTTGACTGCTCAAGTACAGAATAATCCAAAGCCCCAGAAACACCTGTGCTAGACTCGCTGTGCCTTTAGGGCTAAAACAACAAGTAACAATAACAAGCTTTTGAAAGGAATATAATATAACACACACAGCTGGAAGCCATCCTGTTGGTGAAATAACATACATTGTCTCTACTTGTGCTACTTGACCACAGAGAGGAAACACAGTTGCTTTAGGGTTCTTCTACCTTTTTGTTTTTTAAACTCTCACCTCAATGCCTTCTACTCTTCTACTTCAAAGTTCCCTCGTTTCATGTCGAGTGTAGTTACATGTAGAAATATTTCAATGTCTGATGTTTCTGTTGGTTGATTTACTGGGAAAGAGAGATTATCACAGTAATTCCAGCAAACAGTGCCCCATGCGTTGCTCCAAGAAATTCTCATGTATTAACAACTCATGGATTCCTCACAACGGCCCTGCGAGGAAGATACTATTTTTGTTTTTGTTTTCTGAATGAGTGCACTGAGGCATCTCTCAGTAAGTTAGCAAAGTTACACACCCGGTAAGAGAGAGAGCTGGGATTCCAGCCCGGGCAGTCTGGCTCCCGAGTCCTTGTCTTAACTAGTACTCTGCTGACTGCTTTCTTAGAAGGGAATCAAATGTGTGAAATTCAGGCCAGATTTAAGCTTTTTCAAAATCTGACATTTTGGTCTATTTCTATTTCGAACTCCATTACTCAAAAGTAGTATTTTCAAAGGATTTTGGAGAAGAACTTATAATGCTAGTAGGAATTTGCCATTATAAGCTCATCACTGCAAGGTGGAATGCTCAGCGGCTGGGGGTGAGTAGCTAGAGCTTGGCTTTCCTAAGTGCATGGGCTGAAGCCTGAAGTGTTGGATTGTTGCTCTTGTATTGGACGAAACATAACTTTTCTTAATCCTATTAACTGGCCAGGATTCAACCCCGGGGAAAGGTCAAAAGTCAATAAACTCATGGAGTCATAGAAATAACGTTCATTGTAAATTTTTTTCTGCTTGTGCCTCCAACGAATGTTTATTACAAATAAGATTGGCTTTTAAAACATTGGGGTAGGCAGTCTTGAAACTGGTCTTCCGGCTCTTGCCGTGAGGCCAAAGGTGATGTGTGTCGACCCCATTGACCTTGAGATGATATTTGATTGATAAGTTGTCCTTTACTGATGGATTTCTATTTAGATTCTAGAGGAATATTTTTAAAAGTCTTTAAAGGGCAGATAATTCAGCGACTTGAAGTGGGAAAAACAGTATATGCAAAGGAAATGCTGCCATGCTGTTTAGATACTTACAGGGCTGCAAAATCGCCCCCATTGCAAGTCCCCGACTCCCCACCCCCGCAGAAAGCCATGGTCATGGTCGCAGCAATCCTGGGTTTGGGGATAGAATTCAGATAAGTTTCAGCCGCCTTGTGGTAGGAGCTTCTCGACGGAATGTAGGAAAGAATTGCCGCTCATTTTCTTTTTTTTTTTTTTTTTTTTAAATAATTTATTTTTAAATTTATTTTTGGCTGTGTTGGGTCTTCGTCTCTGTGCGAGGGCCTTCTCCAGCTGCGGCGAGCGGGGGCCACTCCTCATCATGGTGCGCAGGCCTTTCACCGTCACGGCCTCTCTTGTTGCGGAGCACAGGCTCCAGACGCGCAGGCCCAGCAGTTGTGGCTCACGGGCCCAGCCGCTCCGCGGCATGTGGGATCCTCCCAGACCAGGGCTCGAACCCGTGTCCCCTGCACCGGCAGGCGGGCTCCCAACCACTGCGCCACCAGGGAAGCCCCCACGCTCATTTTCATCTTGATTTTGTTTTCATGTTGTGACTTTATTTGTATCCTTATATTCAGAGACATTTTCATCCTAGCTCTGTTAGGGACCAGATGGGTTGGGAAGAGTAAGGGAGAGTGCTAACTCAGGTCTGGCCCAAGGCACCATTTTTCACGGCCAGTCAGTGCCCTGCAAGTATTCAGATCGCCTGATCTTGCGTATCAGTATTGCATGTAAAGGGACAAGGCTCGTGACTTGTGGACGGAGACTGTGGCCTGAAGCTCCCGCCATCTCCCCCGTCCACTCCTGGCTTCTGATCTAGTCCAGGGTCTGTCCTCCTCCAGGAAGGGGTTGTTACCATCTGCTGTGTTATGTGTTAGTTTCCTGTCGCTGCCACAACAAATCACACAAACGTAGTGGCTTAAAGCAACACGAAGCTCTTAGGTTACAGTTCTGTAGGTCGGAAGTCTGCTCTGGGTCTCACTCACATCATGATGTCAGCCAGGCAGCCTTCCTTTTTAGAACATTCTAGGAGGTTCTAGAGGAGACTCCATTCCTTGCCTTTTCCAGCCTTCTAGAGGCTGCCCGAGTTCCTTGGTTTATGACCACCCCTCCTCTGTCTTCAGAACCTCGGTGCTGGATCTCTTTGGCCCTTTGTCTGTACTCACGTCTCCCTCTGACCGTAACTGGGAAAGGATCTCTTCTTTTTCTGCTTTTAAAGACCTGTGTGATTAAATCGGGCCCATTTGGATAATTCAAGTTAATCTCCCCAAGTCAAGGACATTAATTTAATCACACCAGAAAAGCCCCTTTGCCATATAAAGTAACATATTCATTGGTCCAGGTATTAGGACCTGGATGTCATTGAGGAGGGGAGTTATTCTGCCTACCACCACTGCCTTCAGAAATTTTTTTAATAAAATGACTTCAAGTGAATAACTGTCCAGGGCAAACAGTTCTATTGACTTTTCCACTGCTGAGGGGATATAGTTCCAAACCTGATGTGCAGTGGTCCTTGAATCTGGTTTTAATGAATCTTTCTGGACTCACTCCCAACACTGGCTTATTCTCTAGCGGGGCTGGTTTCCCCACCGGCAGTGAGAAAGCAGGCCATGAGCGTTTACAGATGGCTGGCCTGTCTTTCCACTTTTGTTGTAGCTTCCTGCCCACGTTCTGTTTGTGGTTTAGAACCCCGTTCAGATTTCTGCTGGCCACCAGAGCTTTCCCAGCTCTTCTTGCTTGTTTCTTGTTCACAGTTTTCCAAATGAACTCTTTGTCCATCCGTTTATTTTGACACCTATTGTTCTATTTTGCATTATTGATGTGTGTGTGTTTGTGTACGTCTTTTCTCAAATTTTGACCTACTGGGCTTAAAATAGCTCTTTGTTAATTATAGAGCTACGTTATTACTTTGAAGATTGTAGATTTTTGTGATGTAGAATCTTTGTTTCCCTTGAATTAGCAGCAGCCTGATTTCTTTTAAACTGGGCTTAAATGATTTGGAACCTGTATTCTAAGATCATGAAAGTAGCTAATTTTATGCTAACATGTATTGTAAGAAGTACAAACTGAATCATGCAGAGTTGAAATGTGCCCTTTTAAAATGATAGAATGTGTCTTCTGTGTTCTTTATTTAAAACTAGCTGTTGATTCAGGAGCATAGTACACTTTTAAATCTCATTGGTTATTTGACAAAAAAATAGTCTTACTTTCTATTTGTTGAATTTGGTTAACTTACCTCCTTTTCTCCCTACTCTTTGCCCCCAAGTTTGTTCTGTGACGCTTACTGGCTTTAAATGCTCTCGTGCAGAATTCCACCAAAGCACCTCTCAAGAGGTCGAATGTTGAGAAGGTAACTAATGTGCAGATCCTGGTGCTCTTTGGCATACTCCTGGTCATGGCCTTGGTGAGCTCGGTGGGAGCCCTGTACTGGAATGGGTCTCAAGGAGGAAAGAACTGGTACATCAAGAAGATGGGTAAGTGGCAGATGGCCTCCTTGTTGAAGCTGACCATCCTTCTAAGTGTCATGTATGTGTGCGGGCTGTGCCCTCCTTCTCTGCCCTTTGGCTGTTGTAGACAATGCCCGCCCCTCAAGAACCAGAAGATGAGTTACGTGATGCAGTGGAGGTGGACACATTTGGGGATCATTTTATATTCAGATGATTTTTTAAAAAATTTTATTTTATTTATTTTTGGCTGCATTGGGTCTTCATTGCTGAGCGCGGGCTTTCTCTAGTTACGGCGAGCGGGGGCTACTCTTTGTTGCGGTGCGTGGGCTTCTCGTTGCGGTGGCTTCTCTTGTTGCGGAGCATGGGCTCTAGGCCCGCGGGCTTCAGTAGTTGTGGTTCACGGGCTTAGTTGCTCCACGGCATGTGGGATCTTCCCGGACCAGGGCTCGAACCCACATCCCCTGCATTGGCAGGCGGATTCTTAACCCCTGCGCCACCAGGGAAGTCCCCTGTCCTTTTTTCTGCATCCTTTTTAGTTAGCTGCCCTCTCTCTATCCTCCAGGACTTGTCTGACGCCTCTGTTCTTCTGGGTGGCCTTCGGTGACTGGGCCTCCGCATCAGAACCCTCGTGCCTTGGTTTCCTCAGTGTCCTGTGAAGGCCTTGTTAGTCCATGTACCCTGCTGCACGGTCACGTTGCGGGGATGCTTGCTTCCGCCCACTCCCCTACCCCGCAGCCTCCTCTTGGAAGCCAGCTCTCTGTTGGAAGGAATTGTGGCATCACAGTCTCTGTATCCACAGTTCATGCCGCAGAGTAGGTGCTGAGTGACTATTTTAACTTGAATCTCTAAATGTATACTTAAGCCAGTAAACTTTTTTGGGAACATCTTTCAGAAAAATTCAAACATCATAAAGTACAAGGAAACTGAACAGAGACTCAGCTATGCAGATATTCTGGTTTTCTTCCACAGACACGAGCTCAGACAATTTTGGATATAACTTGTTGACGTTCATCATCTTGTACAACAATCTGATTCCCATCAGTCTGCTGGTGACCCTCGAGGTTGTGAAGTACACACAAGCCCTCTTCATAAACTGGGTGAGTATCACACCTGGCTGGAAGCTGAGGTGCTGGGGACGTGTCAGCTGCCGTTTCCTAATACCCTCTTGGAGCCTCAGTGATGGAATTGAGCTCCCGGAAAAGGAAGAACGTCGTTGATTTACGATTCAGTCTGGGAATTCAACTGCCTAGAGAATGGGCAAGGCTGTCCCTGAGCCAGTGGTATCTGTGACTAGTCACCTAACGTCTTATCTTCTCGGGCTGTGAAATGGGCAGGGCAGGGGCTCTCACGAGCATCAGTGGAAAAACGGAGTAGAATGTGTAGCAGGTGCCTGTCTTCTGGTGAGGGGGGATGAAGCGGCTGCAGCTCTTCATGCTTTAAAGTCTCCTTAGTGCTGAAGTAACGTTCTCTTAGGTGTGTCTACTTAAGTGTCCCCTATCTGTCAAAATTCATGGTGACAGTAAATTTGGATTCTATTGCAAGAGTCGAGGTGGAATTTTCAAGGAACTGCCATGGCCATTAAGCACCAGACCTCAGCAGCCAGTATTTGGAGACCAGACATTTTGATGTGCATTTTTTATTTGAGCTTCACAACAATCCTGTGAATGAGGTATTAGCTAAACTCAGGAGTATGAGTTAGTCTAGGTCAGGAGATGATCATCTTGAAGCCAAATCCTCTAGATATAAATAAATACCATGTTTTCCTCTGTATCTCAGTGTTTCTGTACACTAATAGACACTGTATTTTCACCCCCAGGTTAAAAATTAACATTTATGTTGTGTTATATGTTTTTAGTTTCTTCTTAATCTAAATGAGGAATCGATGGTAGATAATTTCTGAAGTGCCCCCCCTTCTCTCTCTCAGGACACAGATATGTATTATCTAGGAAATGACACTCCTGCCATGGCCAGGACGTCAAACCTTAATGAAGAGCTTGGGCAGGTGAGCGCCTCTTTGGGGACTTTGGGAACCATGTATGAACACAGTGGCAGACAAATGTTGGAAGAACCATGGAGAGATTTTGCAAAAATAATTCTCCATGAAGGTGGTTTTGATGTCTAAAAGAGCTCTGTAGTACTTGGAGGTATTATTAAATACAAATGTTAATTGATCTTGACTTACTTTTTGAGGCATGGGTATATCTTATCACCTGGAAGGTACCTGCGACAAATTTAGTGCAAAAAATACAGTACAGCATTACTTTGGACTCTTAAAATTGTGCATTATGTCTTCATCTTCTGTTGAAATCACTGCAAGGAATACCTCTTTTGAATGCATTGCAGTTACAAATTATAATTTCACCTTATAAATCTTATATGCACCTCCCAACAACCCCATGAGGTGAGTGAGGTTATGTATCAGATGAAATTTACCTCTTATTTGAAGCCTTCTCCAGACTTCCAGGAAAGTTAACTTCTCTCTCTTCAGTGTTTCCATAACAATTTTTCCAAACATAAATACAGTAAAGGAAGAGGTGTGGTAGTAATACACGTCCATTTCCATCCTGGGACTTTTGAGCCCATTCGAGGGTGTGGATGTGCCTGAGACACAGTCTTTGGTCGCCTCTGTCATTTTAGCACAATGCTTAGTATAACTGTGTTCTCAGATGCTGTTGAACTGGACCTGGATGATTGAAGGATTCAACGTACTCAAGCACCCAGGATGAAATAGTTCATCCTAATTGGGAATAGGGAAAGTTTGCATGGGAGAGTTAGTTTTGAGTTGCAACTTAAAGGATAACTTAATGTTCAATAGACACAAGGATAGAAAATGCTAATAATTCCTTATTATAAAACTGTCATTTTTAAATATTTTGATATAATCTTTAAATTTTTTAAGAAAGAGGCAGAAGGAAATACTGCTTATTGAAAGGCTGATCCTACTGAGCTTTTTGTACCCCTAGACTTACTGCATATAAAACTTATATAAAAACTTATTATTTATAGTTAAAGCGTTCATTACCCATAGCGTACTGATTTCATATTTCTAGGTACTGTTTGACTTCTTTAGGATCATTAATAATCTTTCTTTACTTAAAGGGCCTTGAATTGCTTTAAAAATAATTCTCAGTGTATTTGCTTATATTGTATCAGTAAGAAAAAGTACAGTACACAATTCATGTTATTAATCCCTCTTCTACAAAACAGTGCAGTGTGGCTTCCCTAGAACAGTTCTTGGGGGTCACTGGAGTCCAGCTCACATCCTGCCGCGATCATGACCCCTCTGTAGAAAATCCCTGAGAAACTGGAATCTTTCCTGGAGACAATTCTGTTGATCACTCCCTCTCACCAATCCATGATGTAATTTCCCAGAAAGTTACACATAGAATGATGTTACTTATCTTCTGGCCAAACCTTTTATTTCTTAGACATGGAAATTGAGTCCAAGTAAGGTGAGGTGACTTTTCCTGAGCCCACATGGCTGGTTAGTAACCAGAGCCTGACTTGGACTCTCTTCCCTTGTGGTCCTGAGTCCCTTCGCCCCCTCCCCTTCACAGCATCCACTCGGGAGGACAGAACTCACACGGCACACGTGCATTTGGGTTCATCTCTTTTGCAGTCAGTTAATCACGTCAAAATGGTTTGCTTATTAACCTCCACAGGAATTTCTCTTTTCACCTTTGTATATTGAGAGCTTAGTGTGTTAAATGTGTAAAACTTCGTGCCTTGGAAAGTTATATAATCTGTAGCAGTTCCAAGCTGCCTTCATGTAACCTCACTGTGATTGTGATCGAGAGGCTTCGTGTTTGTTCCGTGCTGTTTCAGGATATGCCTTCTTAGTCCAACTAGGGGATGGAGTCTGAGAAAGAAACATATTGTGGTTGCCGAAGTCTGAGCTTGTTGTCTTGACATACTGGACACAAGAATGAATTCTGTATAAGTGTCATTGAGATGCCTAGTGGCAGGACTTAGTGCTTACAGATCTGAAATGGATCCAGAGCTGTTACTGAAGCCTCCTTTGTACATTTCCACACAATTGGACTCTAGAATTGGTTATTGAAATGGTTTTTAAGTGGCCTAAGCATTAAAATATATTAATTTTATAATAATACAAAGGGAATTTACCTTTGAAAACTAATACAGATTTTGAAAAACACAGAAGAAAAGACTTCATATGTTGGTCTCTTACATTCTTGGTGTATGTTTTTTCCTTTTCTCTGATTTAGGTAAAATACCTGTTTTCTGACAAAACTGGAACTCTTACATGCAATATCATGAATTTCAAGAAGTGTAGCATTGCTGGGGTAACCTATGGGTGAGTGTCTTGATCACTTTCTCAAAATTTTATTTGTATTCTTCCAACAAAATAAGTTTATTTTTAGCTGCTTAGTCAAATACCTTGACTTTCTGATACTTTGAAAGGACATTTATAAGGGATTTAGATGTGTAATTACTGCTGATGGTGTTTAAAACTGAATGGGTCCCAATTTAGACCAGTTAAAACATGGTTTATTTCTGCAAATACTAACCTAGTGAGAAATCTCAAGGAATCTATAAATTTATATTTCTAATCTAATAATTATACATTTCTTACTCATGTTTTGATCTGAATGCCTTTTTTTTTTAAATTGAGGTATAATAGACATGTAAAGTTATATTAGTTTTAGGTGTACAACATAATGATTTGATATTTGTATATATTGCAAAACAATCACCACAGTAAATCTGGTTAACTTGTCAGCATACATAATTAGAAATTCTTCTTTTCTTGTGATGGAATTTTTAAGATTTACCCTCCTGGCAATTTTCAAGTTTGCAATAGAGCATTTTTAAAAAAAATTTTTAACAGTTTTTTTTAAAAAATTATAAATGTATTTATTTATTTATTTTTGGCTGCGTTGGGTCTTTGTTGCTGTATGTGGGCTTTCTCTAGTTGCGGTGAGCGGGGGCAACTCTTCGTTGCAGTGCACGGGCTTCTCATTGCGGTGGCTTCTCTTGTTGCAGAGCACGGGCTCTAGGCAATGGGCTTCAGTAGTGGTGGCACGCGGGCTCAGTAGTTGTAGCTCGTGGGCTCTAGAGCACAAGCTCAATAGTTGTGGGTCATGGGCTTAGTTACTCCACAGCATGTGGGATCTTCTCGGACCAGGGCTCGAACCCGTGTCCCCTGCGTTGGCAGGCGGATTCTTAACCACTGTGCCACCAGGGAAGTCCCTGTAATAGACCATTATTAACTATAGTCACCATGCTGTATGTTACATCCCCATGCCTTATTTATTTTATACCTGGAAGTTTGTACCTTTTGACCCCCTTCACCCATTTCACCCACCCCCTATCCCTGCATCTGGCAATTACCAATCTGTTTTCTTTATCTTTGAGCTTGTTTTTTTTTGTTTGTTTTTAGATTCTACATATTAGTGAAATCATACAGTATTTGTCTTTCTCTGTCTGACTTATTTCCTTAGCATAATGCCCTCAAGGTCCATCCATGTTGTTGAAAATGGCAAGGTTTCATTCTTTTTTATGGCTGAATAGTATTCCATTGCATATATACCATTTTCTTTATTCATTCACTCATCGATGGACACTCAGGTTGTTTCCGTGTCTTGGCTATTGTAAATAATGTTGCAGTGGACATGGGGGTGCATATATATCTTTTAGAGATACTGTTTTTGTTTTCTTCAGATATATACCCAGAAGTAGAATTGGTGGGTCATATGATAGTTCTATTTTTAATTTTTGAGGAAGCGCCATACTGTTTTCCATAGTGGCTGCACCAATTTACATTCCCACCAACAGTGCGCAAGGGTTCTCTTTTCTCCACATCCTTGTCAACATTTATTTCTTGTTTTTTTTTTTTTTTTGGTAATAGCCATTCTAACAGGTGTGAGGTTTTGATTTGAATTTCCCTGATGATCAGTGATGTTGAGCACCTTTTCATGTACCTGTTGGCCTGCTCTATATGTTTTTTGGAAAAATGTCTATTCAGAACCTCTGCCCATTTTTAAATTGGATTTTTTTGCTATTGAGTTGTATGAGTTCTTTATGTACTTTAGATATTAACCCCTTATCAGCTTTATAATTTCTAATTTCTAATGGGAGCAAATATTTTCTCCCATTTGGTGGGTTGCCTTTTCATTTTGTTGATGGTTTCTCCTGTGCTGTGCAGAAGCTTTTTAGTTTGATGTGGTCCCACTTATTTATTTTTACTTTGCTTTTGGTGTCAGATCCAAAAAGTCATCACCAAGACCAATATCAAGGAGCTTATCACCTATGTGTTCTTCTAGGAGTTTGACGGTTTCAGCTCTTACATTCAAGTCTTTAATCCATTTTGAGTTAGTTTTTGTGTGTGGTGTAAGATAATAGTACAGTTTCATTCTTTTGCATGTGGTTGTCCAGTTTTCCCAACACCATTTATTGAAGAGACTGTCCTTTCCCATTGTATATTCTTGGCTCCTTTGTCATAAATTAATTGATCATATATGCATGGGTTTGTTTCTGGGCTCGTTGTTCTGTTCCATAGAGCTATGTATCTGTTGTTATTCCAGTACCATACTGTTTGGACTACTATAGCTCTGTAATATAGTTTTAAATTAGGGCACATGATGCACCCAGCTATGTTCTTATTTCTCAAGATTGTTTTGGCAAATCGGCCTCTTTTGTGGGTCTGTATACATTTTAGGATTGTTTATTCTATTTCTGTGAAAAGTGCCATTGGAATTTTGATACGGATTGCATTGAGTCTGTAGATTGCTTTGGGTAGTATGGACGTTATAGCATTATTAATTCTTCCAATCCATGAGCATGGAATATCTTTCCATTTACTTGTGTCTTTTAAAACTTCTTAACATATTACAGTTTTCAGTGTATAGGTCTTTAATCTCCTTGGTTGAATTTATTCCTAGGTATTTTATTCTTTTTGATGCAGTTGTAAATGGGATTTTAAAAAATTATTTATTTATTTATTTATTTATATTTTTGGCTGCGTTGGGTCTTCGTTGCTACACGCAGGCTTTCTCTACTTGCAGAGAGAGGTGGCTACTCTCAGTTGCAGTGCGTGGGCTTCTCATTGTGGTGGCTTCTCTTGTTGTGGAGCACAGGCTCTAGGCTCACAGGTTTCAGTAGTTGTGGCTCACAGGCTCTAGAGCGCAGGCTCAGTAGTTGTGGCACACGGGCTTAGTTGTTCTGCGGCATGTGCGATCTTCCTGGACCAGGGTTCAAACCCGTGTCCCTTGCATTGGCAAGCGGATCCTTAACCACTGCACCACCAGGGAAGCCCCATAAATGGGATTTTTTAAAAAAAAATTTCTCTCTGTTAATTCTTTACTAATATATAGAAATGCAACAGATTTTTGTATATTGATTTTGTATCCTGCAACTTTACTGAATTTGTTTAGTTCTAACAGATTGTTGGTGGAATCTTTTAGGATTTTCTATATATAATATCATGTCATCTGCAAATAGTGACAGTTTTACTTCTTCCTTTCCTATTTAGATGCCTTTTACTTTTTCTTTCCTAATTGCTCTGTCTAGGACTTCTAATACTATGTTGAAAAAAAATGTAACAAGAGTGGGCATCTTTGTCTTGTTCCTGGTCTTAGAGGAAAATCTTTCAGTTTTTCACTGTTGAGTATAACGTTAACTGTGGGCTTGTCATATATGGTCTTTATTGTATTGGGGTACATTTCCTCTATACCCATTTTGCTGAGAGTATTTTTTTTTTTTTTTATCATATATGAATGTTGAATTTTATCATGATTTTTCTGCATCTGTTGAGGTGATTATATGATTTTATCCTTCATTTAGTTAATGTGGTGTTGTCATATTGATTTGCAGATATTAAATCAATCTTGCATCCCTGGAATAAATCCCACTTGATCATTGTGTATGATCCTTTCAGTGTATTGTTGAATTTGGTTTGCTAATATCTTGCTGAGGATTTTTGTATCTATGTTCTTCAGATATATTGACCTGTAGTTTTCTTTTCTTGTGGTGTTCTTTCTGGTTCTGGTATCGGGGCAATGCTGGCCTTGGAAAATGAGTTGGAAGTGTTCCCCCCTCTTCTGTTTTTTGGAAGAGGTTGAAAATGATTGGTATTAATTCTTCTTTGAATGTTTGGTAGAATTTGCTAGTGAAGGCTTCTGGTCCCAGACTTTTGTTGGGAGGTTTTTGATTACTGATTCAATCTCTTTACTAGTAATCAGTATGTTCAGATTTTCTGTTTCTTCATGATTCAGTCTTGGTAGGTTGTATGTTACTAGGAATTTATCTGTTTCTTCTAGGCTGTCAAACTTGTTGGCGTATAATTGTTCATAGTCTCTTAACGATCCTTTTATTTCTGTGGTGTCAGTTGTAATGTCTTCTCTTTCATTTCTGATTGAGTCCTCTCTTTTTTCTTGGTGAGTCTAGCTAAAGGTTTCTTAACTTTTTCTTTTTTATATATAAATTTATTTATTTATTTTTGGCTGCATTGGGTCTTTGTTGCTGCGCGCAGGCTTTCTCTAGTTGTGGTAAGCGGGGGCTACTCTTCGTTGCAGTGCGCGGGCTTCTCATTGCTGTGGCTTCTCCCGTTGTGGAGCTCGGACTCTAGGCCTTGCGGGCTCTAGAGTGCAGGCTCAGCAGTTGTGGCGCACGGGCTTAGTTGCTCTGTGGCATGTGGGATCTTCCTGGACCAGGGCTCGAACCTGTGTCCCCTGCATTGGCAGGTGGATTCTTATCCACTGAGCCACTAGGGAAGTCCCAAGTGCTCTTAACTTTATCTTTTGAAGAACCAGCTTTTAGTTTCATAGTTTTTTTTTTTTTCTATTGACTTTTGAGTCTCTTTAATTTATTTCTGCTTTAATCTTTATTTCCTTCCTTCTAACTTTGAGTTTCATTTGTTCTTTTCTAGTTCTTTTAGATATAATGTTAGGTTGTTTATTTGAGATTTTTGTTTGTTTCTTGAGGTAGGCATTTATTGCTATGGACTTCTCAGAACTGCTTTTGCTGCATCCTGTAAGTTTTGGTATGTTGTATTTCCATTTTCATTTGTGTCTAGGTATTTTTTGATTACATGTTTGATTTCTTCATTGATCTGATCCATTGGTTGCTCAGTCACATGTTGTCTAATCTACACATATTTGTGAGTCTTCCATTTTTTGGTAATTGAGTTCCAGTTTCATACCCTTGTGGTAGGAAAAGATGCTTGGTATTTCAATCTTCTTGAACTTACTAAGACTTTTTTGGGGCCTAACGTATGATCTATGCTGGAGTTTGTTCTTTGTGTGAATACCTGTGTTTTTGATCACAGTTTTGTAACCATTCTGTTTCTCTCTCTCTGTCAGTCATTTTCCAGAATTGACAAGGGAGCCATCATCAGATGATTTCTGGTAAGTAGATTTTAAGAGTTCTTGACACTTTAGTGGGAAAGGCTTTGGAACAATTTTATATTGGCACTTCTCACTTGAATATTTTGAAAATAAAAGTTGCATATATGTTATTTCAAGAGAGAACCAGAATAAGATTGAAACATGAATATGGTTTTAAAAGCCCAGTGGTACTACAAGACTTTAACAAAAATATCCAGCTATCGGTCTGATATATCCACTCACTTTCCACTTCTTAGAATAATATCTTCAAGGTTGTACCATACCTGTTGTAGCATGTATCAGAATTTCATTTCTTTTAAAGGCTGAGTAATATTCCATATATGTATATACCACATTTTGTTTATTAATTCATCTGTTGATGGGCGTTTGGGTTATTTCCATCTTTTGGCTATTGTGAATAATGCTTCTATGAACATTGATGTACAGGTATCTGAGTTTCTGCTCTTATGTATTTTGGGATTATGCCTGAAAGTGGAATTGCTGGGTCATATGGTAATTCCATGTTTAACTTTTTGAGGAACCACCAAACTATTTTTCATAGCAGTTCTACCATTTTACATTCCCGCTGGTAATGCACAATTTCCCCACGTCCTAATAACACTTGTTAATTTCTGTTTATCTTTTATATATATAGTAGCCATCCCAATGGCTGTGAAGTGGTATCTCATTTGTCTTTTTTATATATATAATAGCCATCCCAATGGCTGTGAATTGTGGTTTTGACTTGCATTTCCTTTAAGACTAGTGGTGTTGTCTGCTAACATTTTAAGATTTTTACACTAAGAAAGCTGATTGCTGGAGCCATGTATGTAGGGGGGACAGTGTGGTTGATGATTGTCTGTCTTCCCTGTGGAATGATCAGCCAGGACTGTTTTATTAGAGGATCTCTGACGTCAGCATCTGTGTGTCTTTCTTTTGAGCCGATCAGTCATCTTCTCGCAGGAAGACCTCCAGTTTCCTGCCAAGGGCTGTAAATCTGGCTGAAGCTGTTATGGGAGCTGAGTGGAGGCAGAGGGTTGTTGATCATACTTTTCAATGTATACAGTGTTTCACTTAAAACTCCGGTTTAGGGAGGATGCTTTATCCTACCCACCTGTGTGCTCAGTGTTTCTGGGTCCAGGGCTGCTCTGGTTTAGGTTCTCTGGAGGATAGACCTTCATTTCGTTCTGGGTGCAGAGGTTCAGGTGCCTGGCTGCCTGGGATGAGGGAGGTTTCTCGCAGACTGAGTCTTGCTCAGGTGGATTTGGAGCCTGTCCTGTTTTCCACCTTCCCTTTATCTCACAGGTACCTCGTGCTGCCTCGTCCTCAGCTTTCACCAGGGTTCTGCTGGGGGCAGCAGCTTGCATTTTAGGTGCTTCCCCTTGCAAGCTGTTGGTTTCTGCTTTCTCTGCTGCACTAAACTCTGATATCTACTCAGCGTTCAGATTGACATCAGATCTGCTGTCATCTTGTCTTCCCTTGTCTTTGTTCTGAAGACAGGGTTTCAGGAAGGGGCGAAGAAGGGAGTGTACTCAGACCTTCGCGTCTCTTCAGTGTGAAGGCGCAGGGCCATCATGTCACGTTTCCTTTTTTGTAATTATTTGCCCCCTTTTTCTCTTTCACATACAAGCTCTGGCCATGAATGGCTGCACAGATACATTGCCACAGTTCCTCTTATTTTACATGCTTGGAGCGGGCACTCTGGGGAGTTCTCCCTGGTAGATGCAGAGACCAACAGAAATGATAAAGTCATGGTGTTCATCCTTGCATCTCTTTCTTCTCCTTGTAACTACAGATCCTCCTCCACTTACAATGGAGTTATGTCCTGACGAGCCCATCGTAAGTTGAAAAGATCAGAATTCAAAAGTGCATTTAATACCCCAAACCTACCAAACATCACAGCTTAGGCCAGCCTGCCTACAGCGTGCTCAGAACACTTAACGTCAGCCCACCATTGGGCAGTGTCAGCCCATTTCATAGTAAAGCGTTGAATATCTTATGTAATTTATGGAATACTGTACTGAAAGTGAAAAGCGGAGTGGCTGTCTGGGTCCAGCCTGGTTGTACGTGTATGGCTTGTTCTCCCTCGTGATGGTGGGGCTGACTGGGGCTGCGCGTGTCGCCCGGCATCACGAGAGAGGGTTGTCCCACGTGTCGCCAGCCTGGGGGAAGATGAGAATTCAAAGTCTGAAGTACGGTTTCTACTGAATGCATATCAGTTTTGCACGATCGTAAAGTTGAAAAATTGTTAAGTTGAAACATCGTAAGTCAGGGACGATCTGTATTTTGTTTATAGTCGGGTTAAAGATTTACTGCCTTGAGGTTTGAAATCATAGCCAGTATTTCAAATCTTTCAAAGTTTGATACAAAGTTATAGGCTTTTTAGGTGTGGTTCTTCCTGAAGACAGATTCTTACTAGGTGTGAGTTATCTTGAAGGAACTTTTGAGCTGAGTAAGTATCTTCTGTTCTCTCTTCAGCCGGATACCTCCTCCACCTAGTGACTCATGTGACTTTGATGACCCCAGGCTCTTGAAGAACATTGAGGATCATCATGTAAGGCTGCCGTTTGCTTCTAGAACTTTATTTTATTTTTTATTTTTGTATGTTTATTGGAGTATAGTGGATTTACAATATGTTATGTTAGTTTCAGATGTACAGCAAAGCGTATCAGTTACACATATACATGTATCCACTCTTTTTCAGATTCTTTTCCCATGTAGGTTATTACAGAGTGCTGAGTAGAGTTCCCTGTGCTATACAGTAGGTCCTTGTTAGTTATCTTTTTTATATATAGTAGTGTGTAGAGATTATCATACTAAGTGAAGTAAGTCAGACAAAGAATGACATATGGTGCCACTTATATGTGGAATCTAATAAAAAACGATACACATGAACTTATCTACAAAACAGAAGCAGACGCACAGATCTTGAAATCAAATTTATGGTTACCAAAGAGGAAACACGGGGCAAAGTGATAAATTAGGAGATTGGGATTAACATACACACGCTTCTAGGACTTTAAATAACTTGTGATGCACTTTCATTTATGTATGTGTGTAATGTCTTGAAAGTTGCCATTTTGGAGTCTGGGGAAGAGATGTGACCTCGCTTATATAGTGTTAGTGCTTTAGGGATGTGATCAATTTGTGGTGAACACGTTGCATAACTTAATTTAAAGCCGAATTAAATATGTGGTGAAGTTATAAAGTAGCACATCACGATCAAGATGAGTCTTACCATAGAATTCTCTAGCATTTCAGATTTCTTTTGCTTTGTAAGGTTTCTGCAATACTGGTTCTTTGTAGTTGTGAATCTAAGAGGTCATGTATTTTGAAAAGTAATTACAGTATCCTTTGGCTAGGATAATTTAGGAAACAAAAGTAAGATATAGCAACACGTTGCATTTACAGCATCCTACTATGTGCTAGGCATTTGAAGTATATTTCCTTTAGCACCCGAGTCACCCCAGAGAGGTGATGGGAAGTTGCATAGAAAGATTGACTTGGCCAAGAGTTACCTGGCAAACAGATGTAGAAATGAGAGTCAGGACCTTGGTCTGTTCACTTCTTAACTGTGATGTCACATTCTGAACTATTGTAACAGACCAGGGTTTATTGCCGGTTCATCTGAATTCATTTTTGTTCTAAAGGCTATTCTGAAAAACACTAACTTAGAAAAGTATTCAATGATCAAAGCGTTTCACAACCAGTTTAACCTGTATAAATTAGACCTAATATGACTCTTTTCTGAAAAACATTTTAGTTTTAAAATTAGGTAAACTCAAGCAACATTAAAACTTGATTTTTCCCAACTTTTGTGAAGAGATAGATATACTTAAAACTTTCTCTGAATTTTCAGTGAGAAAATCTCCTTTTCTCTATTTCAGTTAGTCCCTATTTGTTGATGCTAAAACTTTCCCAGCAGTGGTTCTGAGATGGGAGTGTGGAAGGTCACCCATGCTCCCGGGCTGGGGTGCAGGGCCTCGGCCCCGGTGATTCTGACAAAGTGGTCCCAGACCTCACAGAGGATGCTGCTGAAGGCCGTGCTCTGTGTCACGGTCACAGACACTGACACTGTCCTTTCCTGTATTTGACCTTAGAGGTAGACACAGCTACTAGGGTAGAGCAAGCAGAGGAAGGCATCTCAGAAGAACCGTCTCTGGATAAGGGTAGTTTTCATTAAGGATGTCAAAGAAACAAGCACCCCGTGAGGACTTGCTTTCTGCAAGAGGACTCAAGCATCCTCAAATAGTATTTAGGTTGAGGGTAATAATGCGGGTGGGTGACTGAAATGGTGTGTTTGCGCTGGGATGGCGGAGGGGCAAGGAGAAAGTGCAGGGTGACAGACAGGCTTGGCAGGTGGCTCCGAGTCTAGTTTCCCGAAGTTTGTTTTCCTGCCATAGATCACTAGGTGCCAAAGCAGCAGAGGAGGTGAGAAGAGCTAGTCCCACGGAATCCCAGTGTTGTCTTAGGAACAGCAGCAAACAATTTAGACTGTGAAACAGCAAACTGATCAAATAAGAGACCCCCATTCACTTAGCAGACAGTTTGAGGGCCCGGTTTGCATCAGACACCTTGCCAGGTAGTAGGTAGTAGAGGAAGAGACCGCGTTCCAAGACGGGGTGTTAACAGGCTTCTCGATGACGCAACTGGTAAACCGAAGCCCCGAGGACGCGTGAATAGAGGGACTGGCCGACAGCAGGGGGGGGACGGCCATGGGCCAGCGGGAAAGGACGAACTCTGTTTGAAGAGCTGTAGACAGAGTGGCTGGTGGAGGGTTCAGGCTTGGGGGGTGCGGCGAGTGGCAGCAGATGGGCCAGATGGCGAGCAGGTGCTGGGTCCTGGGGCACCTGGGATCCACGCTGGGGCTCCCGACCTCTGTTCTCACGGGAGCAGGAAGGCATCCAGGATTCTGAGCGGGAGGGTGCCTTGAACCTGACTCCGGTTTACGTCAGTGGTGTCCCGACCGTCGGGTGACCTTGGCTCCCGTTTGCAGCCCACAGCCCCCTGCATCCAGGAGTTCCTCACCCTCCTGGCCGTGTGCCACACCGTGGTCCCCGAGAAGGACAGAGACAACATTATCTACCAGGCCTCCTCCCCAGGTGAGGCGTCTTGGCTGGGTGTGCCCTGCTGCCCCCTTCTCTGGGGACCTGTGTGTTTGGAGGTGACGCGGCCCCGCCAAGCCCCCACTGTGTGCCCCTGGTCTCACGCTGGCTGCAGAGTGCCCGGGGGACTAGTTCCAGGGCCGTGGCTTCTCCTCTGATGGAAGCGCTCCTTTCAGGGTCCTGGCTGGGGGGAGAGTAAGTGAGCGCCTTCTCGATCCTTGGTCTTCACTGCACGAGAGGCCAGGCCTCTGTTGCTGGTGTGGATCTTGTTCACGTGAAAGATAACACGTGCTAAACAGAATCCTGTCATTCCCGGAGACTAGTCAACGCCTCGTCAATTCTTTATTGACAGATGAAGCTGCTTTGGTGAAAGGGGCTCGGAAGCTGGGCTTTGTCTTCACAGCCAGAACGCCCTACTCGGTCATCATAGAGGCCGTAAGTGACATCCCAGGGCACCGCCGGATGCTCTCGGTCACCCGCGTTTTGGAAGACTGTATGTTAGAAATAGCACATCTGTTGTGCATATGAGAGCCGAGTTTCTTGTTTGTTTTTTCTCTGTGAGAAACGAGGTGTGTTGAGAAGTGATATGTCGTGGGGTTCTGTCGCCTGTGTTGTGTGGTGCTTTTGCGTCATCTTTGTCTCTTAAAGGCGCTGTCCGCAGTCTTCCATCCACTGACGTGGAATAACGTGCAGTAAAGCACTCGGGGAGCCTGCTTCTCGGTCCTGTAGTTGTTGGGAAAAGCTCCACAACCTCCTGTCTTCGCGGGCGGGTCTGCGTCTGTCTCCCTGAAGCCCTCGGTCGCTGGCTCTGGTCTCCTGGGCTGACAGAGGAGGGAGTTGGCACTTAAGATCTTTTTTTTTTTTTTTTTTTTTTAATATGGGTTTTTCCCCCCTGAAATCAAGAAGTTTATTTTATGATTTTTTTTGAGTTTCCTTCTCGAGGAGCCAGAGGGAGAAATCTGGGGAGAAGAGAAAGTTTAAATCGGGAATAAGGTCAAATAGGGATCCTTGGGGTGGCGGCAGGGACATGGGTGGGTGGGTGGGATGGGCGTTTTCTGTGATGAGAAGTTGGAGGGGCTGTGCTCACTGCTGTCTGGGTGGGTGAGGGTCTCAGGGCGAGTCCCCGCCCGCTCGCCCCTGTGCTGTTCCCACCCTCAGTTTGGGGAGGACTCACGGCTTTTTACAGCTTTTGGCGTTCTGCATCCTTAAATCCCTGGATCTCTTGAAGGCATTTGAAGTTCACTTCCATCTGGTGTAATAACTCGATGTTGTTCCTGACCTGGCGGCAGTCTGTTCTTTCTTTTACTTACGTGCAAAACCTAAAAAATATCATACCGTGTACAGGGTGCCCATTTCTTGACATTTTCAGTTTCTTTTTTATGGAGTACAGAGATCAGAGCATGTTTATTTGTACTTGATTTCAGCCAACACAGGGAATATAGCTCAGGGAAGCGTACAATCGCTACACGTTGGGACAATGTACTGACAATATAGAGTTTCCTTCATGGAAGCTTCTCACAAGTGGTGTCGTCTTCACCTCCAGTTTGAGGAGATTTTAGCCTTCACGGCCAGGTTGCAGGTGTATGGGTGCTGCTGTATTTCTCTGCAGTGCAGCCACGAGGATCGGGAGGGGCGGTGGAGTAAACAGACCATGTGATTAGATAAGATTTATAAGTAACAGTAACTTTACAAGTCCTCTTCAGCTGTGAATACTGGGGAATCCTCAACCCACAAGTCCTCCAGGTGGTTACCCGCTATTTACAAGAAGTGGCTTGGGACTTCCCTGGCAGTCCAGTGGTTAAGACTTTGCCTCCAGTGCAGGGGGAGCGGGTTCGATCCCTGGTCAGGGAGCTAAGATCACACATGCCTCACAGCCAAAAAAAAAAAAAAAGAAACCAAAACATAAAAAAAAGAAGCAATATTGTAACAAATTCAATAAAGACTTAAGAAAAAAAAAATCAGATGCCAAAGTGCATACTCTAAAAAAAAAAAAAAAAAGAAGTGGCTTTACTGATCATCATTCAGTCTATGGGGGCCGTGAGGGTGTTGATATGACAGCGGTGCAGAGGCGCTGGCTCCTGGCGGTCACGGCACTGGTGCCGAGGGGGTCGCAGCAGTGACTCTCTGGACGGGGACCTGGCAAAGCTGGGCCAGGCTGAGGGGAAAGGGGACTGGGGGTTGCAGAGAGAAGGGGGTAAAGGCTGACGGGGGCTGGGCTAAGGGGCCCATTCATTGTGTTTTGGGAAGCGAAGGGGCGGGGCATTGTGGAGGGGACGGTGTGACTTCCCAGTGCTTCGCGTGTGTCGGCCACACACTTGGGGATCTGTGCGTTCCTTCAGTTATTATTTCTCTCAGACCCAGGGGACAAGGCAAAGGGCAGATTAGATTAAAAAGTTTGCAAATTGTGCACACATAATCTGGAATCTTCTGGAGAAAAATTAAGAATATTGACGCGCCAACTTTGAAGAACCCAAAGAAAAAAGACATTTGATGAATTGCCCTAAAATCTGGTGCAGAATTATACTCCTTTATTTCTAAGTCCAAAATTGAAAAAGTTTTGAATTCCACGTTTTTCCCTCTAAATTTGGGATGTGGACATTTGGTAGGGAAACCTATTGGAACTTCCGTGGAGCCACTTCTGTTCTTTATGAATCTCACTTGGTGGGAATAGCTGTGCATCTTGCTGCAGAAAATCAATGTGTTGTATCACAGGGTGTAGTGCCTGGCCCCCCTGGGGAGGTAGTGGCATACGGTGTGTGCACATACTTCTGCGAGATGTGTAAAATTCTGGATTCGGAAGCATAACTGGCCCCAGGTTTCGGATGGACCTGTGTAGCTTGTGTCATTTATTTGTATGTCTTGGAAGTTACTGTGTCATCAGCGACTGTGACAGCCACTCCCGCTGGAGGAAAAGGAGACGCTTCCACCAGAAGGGGGAGCTATGGTCCCACCAGACTGACAGGGAAGACTACTTGGTGGAAGGCATCTGCAGGGGGAAGGATGGATGGATGGAGGGAGAGGGAGAGAGGGAGGGAACAGGAGGGGAGGGAGAGGAGGGGAGGGATTGGGGAGAGGCGTGTATAGAGAGGTTTATGATTGGGGAGCTGGTTGTTTTGAGAGTTTTTGAGATTTTAATGCTTTGCACTTCAGGTAAGAGCCTGTTTTTCTTCCTCTAGATGGGACAGGAGGAGACATTTGGAATCCTTAATGTCCTGGAGTTTTCTAGGTATGTTTCTCTTTTGTGCACTTGAAATAAACTGTCCCTCTCTATCTATCTATCTATCTACATATACACACAGTAAGTCCCCTACATACAAACTTCAAGTTGTGAACTTTCAAAGACACGAACGTGCATTCGCATGTCCCGTAAGTTAGTTCATGGGTCTGTAAGATTTAAAATGTTTTCTTTATTTTTTGTCTTTGTTTTTTATGTATTACTTGCGCAAAAAATATGATAAACCTATTACAGTGTGGTACTAGATAGATAGATCGTGTTAGTCAGGTACCTAGACTAACTTTGTCGGACTTACGAGCGCGCTCTCTCAGAAGGGAACTCATTCGTATGGAGGGGACTTCCTGTATATATATAGATGGGCGAGAAATGAGTCAGTGACTGAGGGCGGGTCCCTTTGAAAGATGAGGAAGGAGGTGCCTGTGCATGTGCTTGGGGCTGCGGCTGGGGAGCGAGCCATCAAGGGACCTCAGCGCTAAATCGGGGGGTCCTCGGAATTCATCATTTCTTTCCACTTCAGTCAAAAGAAGATACGATGAGATGCTTTTGAGTGAAGTGGGTTTATACTGAATCTTGCACTTTGCTACTTACTGGGCAGGTAACTGAACATCTTTGAGCTGTGAAATAAAAGTACGTGGACACAGTATTGTCAGGAGCAAATTAGACACAGAGTAAAGCGCTCAAGTTCTGCATTTCTGTCTCTTCTTCTATCAAGAGCTGTGCTAGTGAGTTTCCACGGCAGGGAAAGGAATAGGTTCATGCAAAAGAGTAGGAGATACACAATTAAAGTCTGACTTTGAGGACGAAGGTAGGGAAAACGGAGCTTGGCCGTTTGGGGGCCAGCCAGACCACCTTTTGGGTTGTTTGGTGTTTAATCACAGGATGTAGTCCTATAAAACAGACCAATGACAGTTTTCTTTCCTTTTTGTTTTTACCCTACAGCGACAGAAAAAGAATGTCTGTAATTGTGCGAACCCCTTCAGGACAGCTTCGACTCTATTGTAAAGGGGCTGTAAGTACTGGCTGAGGTCTGCACGTCAGGGACCCCTGCTGCTTCCCTAACTGCTGTTCTCAGCATCCTTGATGGTCGCCCAGGGTTGAAAGGCTCTTTCAGTCAGCCTGACGCTGACTTAGTAGTAAAAGCCCCCTGAAGATGATGGGGGTTCAAGCCAGCGTGGCAAAGAGGTCAGTGGAAAGCTTACTGTTCATCGGTAGTTGGTTTCAGAAACAGCTGGCCGTGTCCTGCAGAATCCTTAGAGTGTGAATTCTGATTCCTGTTTTCTATCCTCGTGTGGTGACTTTGGAAGATTTAGTCAGTTGTATCGACCTATGATCTTTTAAGGACTCTGATGTGTTTCTTTTTCTGTAGCAGCTATTCTCAATATTCGTGGTTTAGTTTTTATTCACTACAGAGGCTGGGTGGCGGGTTTGAGGTAGTGTCCATTTGTGGTCTATTATTACTGCTCCCTCCGGTCACTTCCTACGTCAGGCTTTTTGCCCTGTCTGCCTCCTGGTCGTCGGATCTAAATCTTTAAGGAAAGGTGCTACTGTTTATGAGCCTGACCTACAAAACTACATTCCGTCAAACCGTGGTCTTATGTGTTGAGGGAAAGACTTATTAAGCTCATTTTCTGAGACTGTGTCGGGAAATATGAGGCTACACTAGGATCAGTGATTCGTTGGAAATCTTACTCGTCTTTACCAATTGTGGGAAGAAGTATTTGAGGAGAGTGATCAGAGCTTTTTAAAAAGTGAGTAATGTGTGTGAATTCTAAGGCATCCGACCTGGACTCACCAAGGTCCAGATTATATGGGATTAGATTGGGAAAGGTTAGATAATTATGTTAGATTCTGTTCTCACACGATACTCGTTCTTACCTTTTTGGTTGTTTATTTGCCATTGTGTTCTGAGAACCACAGCAAGGCCAGAAGGGGTCATTGTGGGGTACAGAGGAAGGGGGGCAACCACAGACCAGGGTCAACAGGAAGTGCGGCAGGGGTGCATTTAATTTTTTATAGGTTTTAATTCTCCTCAAACCTGCCTCCCCCAAACCAAACTAAATTTCTTAGATTTGGGGGGGCCTAAAACTGCCATTTTTCACATGTTCGATGCAGGATCCGTAGCCTTCAGTCCTCCAGCCCTGCTTGTGGGTCATGGAAATAGTCCCCAGGTGATGAACTGTCCACACCGCGTGTTCTCGGCTGAACCCGGTTCTGTGCAGCGTGGGTCATGCCCTCCCTGGGTGGGAGCTCCTGCAGCATCAGGAAGGGAGAGTACACTTGAGCAATTTAGGGTGTGTGTTTTATGCTTCCCACTTCTGCAAAGGGTGTTAACAAAGTCTGGTGTGAGCTTTGCAAATCTAGGTGAACGTCGGCCCCCGTCGTGTCCCTGATTATTCATTCTCCTGACACCCAGGGTCCTCCCCGGCGTGTTTATGTGGACACATACCCACCCCCAGTTTGTTTTCCAAAGCTCATGACGGAATCCAGCCAAGAACTGTGTTTCCCCTCGCCCACCCAGGTGTGCGCTGGGTCAACCCCACGAAAACAGAGCTGGGCTTGCAGTGCTAGAGCGTCAACTGACCTAAGGTTTGCCAGTCACAGCGTTTCCCTATTTTACAGGATAATGTGATTTTTGAGAGGCTTTCTAAAGATTCAAAATACATGGAGGAAACACTCTGCCATCTGGAGTATTTTGCCACGGAAGGTGAGTGGAATTTGGAAGTGTTATTTCTGCCCTTGGAGTTGTGCTTTCAGGGGGCACTCGGGTGAGCCTTCATGTTCACGTGTCATTTTTGTGCAGCACTTGGCTTGCTTCAAAAGCAGGTCGTTTTCTAGTGCCAACCTCGTCCCCACCCTCTGCACCGGTGGCAGTGACGAGAGTCGTGGCTGGAGACCGACCGAAATATCATCCGCTAACTCTTAACCAGAGGGACGGGGGTGAGGCAGGCCAGCCCACGACGCTATGCAGAACCGCCCTCCAGTTTTGCACTCCTTTCTCGGAAAACTCACCTTATTTCCCAGGCCCTCTCTCGTTTCCCTTATGACACTGGCTTACCCTTGACTTCAGGCCAGAATAATCCGCTGAACCCATGGAGAACAGGAAGGGGGTTCTCAGAAGGGCTTTAAACAACACTCACTGCAGGCTCCCCTGCAGGTGAATGTGATGAGAGCTTGAGTGCCGGCTGCTGCCTCATTGCCTTCCTTAGCCTCTGTGGCCGCATGTATCCACGTCTGTGCACACACAGGCACACGCATGTACACCAGAGAACACACGTGCACACATAGGAACACATATGCACACAAGAACACACATGCCCACCAGGGAACACACATGCCCACCAGGGAACACACATGCCCACCAGGGAACACACATATGCACACATAGGAACACATGCACACAGGGACACACACAGGGACACACATGCCCACCAGGGAACACACATATGCACGCATAGGAACACACACGCACACAGGGACACACACGCACACACAAGCACGGCTGCTTGAAAGCCTGTGTCTTTCACGTGGTAGCACACTGGACCTTTATTGCTGTCTTGAAACACGCTTCCCGTCTTGCCTCCTGGCTGGTCCCTGCTCATGTGTCTGAGGGTCGAGCACGGCTTCTGTCCTTCTCTGCTGTGAGGAGTTCAGTCTCATGGCTTCTCCTGTTCTGTCAACATCTATAGAAGCGGTGGTTTATATTAAAATAAGGTTGCTTTTCAATTCTTTTTGAGTGTGTGCATGTTGACTTAGAGTGACCTATAAAGCGGATGGTCTCTCTCATTTTCTGCACTCGCGGTGTCCCCTGGGGGTAAGGCACCCTGCTTGCCCGTCCCTAAGGGCCTCACTAGGAGACGCCGGGACTGTTTTGCAGGCTTGCGGACCCTCTGTGTGGCTTACGCCGACCTCTCTGAGAGTGATTATGCGGAGTGGCTCAAAGTCTACCAGGAAGCCAGCACCATCTTGAAGGACAGAGCTCAGCGGCTGGAAGAGTGTTACGAGATCATCGAGAAGGTAATTGCACGTGGTAGATGCGTTACATTACGTGCCCAGTGACACCTAATGAGCATAAAAGTTTTGGTGCAGAAATCTTTTGGCTATATAGTGATGTTCTCTGATCTTGTAAGCATCTTAACTCACCATTAGCTTTTAATCGTTTCTTTGCTTTAAGAAACACTCAGTTTTTATGAGCTCTCAGAAAGGTCTAGCCACCCTCTGCTAAGCATTCATGTCTTAAGAAGTATCAGGTCAGAAACAGCATTGGCGACTTTCTGGGTTTGCCCAGGATGAGGTTTAACGACGTTAGCTGGCCCTGTTGAGTTTCCTGAGCAGTCAGAGTACCTAGGCTGGCTGGACATCATACCTACTAAATGTTTTCACACTTCCTGTCCTAATACTGTTTGAGCTTTGCCATTGCCGCTCCACGCTGCCTACGTGATTTTGTTGTTATTTCAGTTTCTCCCAAGACATGAGGTAGCTTCCCACGGATTGCGTCCCTCGAATCTGGGAGCTGGATTTCAGCTTTTTCCGTTTCATGTCAGCAACCACTGGTCCATCCATCTTCCAGTTTCAGTAGCTTTGAAGTCATTGCCTGCTTGCTTTTCTCATTCCTTTATTTATTTTTTTAAAATTCCCCTTTGCTTTTTTTCCCTTGTTTGTCATTTTAATGGAATTTGGGTATGGATGGAAGTGAAATCAAATGTTCATTTACCCTGCTTCCCTGGAAATTCCAAAATTACTTTGAGAATCATAAAGCAATTAAATAGGTGCGATGTCTGTGCGTCCCCAGGCCAGAGGTGGGCACTCGGGGGGTAGTTGGCCTTTTTGGTCACTGAATGATTTTTTTCTCACGTGTTAACTGTACCACAGCCCTTGACTCATGAGTGGAGTGAGAGAGAAACCTCAGTCCTGTTAGTGTTAGGATAACTCGCCCATGTGCTCTGCTGCCAGGTGGTTTCTATCCCAAGGTGCCCTTGTACCCAGAAGTAGATGGCATGTGCTGGCCCGTGTGCGTGGTGGGGTTCTAGCCCTGTGGATGGTTTTGAGATGCCACACGTGTGACTGTCATTAATTATCTGCAGACAAAGGGTTAATGGGGAGGCAATAAGGTAATTGTCTCAGAACACTTTGACTGCCTTTCTTCTGTCAAGAGTTTCGTCATTCACGCTGCTCTTACGTGTGTCCCCATCTTTAATGGAAGCTGTTTTTTAATTTAGGATTTGCTGCTGCTTGGAGCCACAGCCATAGAAGATCGTCTTCAGGCAGGCGTGCCAGAAACCATAGCAACTCTGTTGAAGGCAGAAATTAAAATATGGGTGTTGACAGGCGACAAACAAGAAACTGCAATTAACATAGGTAATTCATTTAAGGAATAATTTCCCAGTGCTGATTTTTGTATTACGTTTTTGAACCGTCTTATAGAGGTGCCTAAGGGCTTCTCAGATGCGTCGACAGAAGTGTTTTATAGAATTCTTCATTCACAAGACCGAGAAAAGTTTAAGATGCTCTTATGAGCATTATCTGCCCGTTATAAACAGTAGAACTATGACACCTTCCTGAAAAGTAGTAAACATACTTACAGAGGCCAGAGAATTTAAAAGTTGATGAGAGTTTGATTTTCTTATTGCTTTCTTCACAAAAATTTAGTCTCAGAGACTAAGCATGTTTTCACTAAGTTTAAATATGCATTATTATTTTATATAGTTATAGCCATTATAATGATTTTTACCAATTCATAGGTTCTTCTGATAGGCTTGAACCTTTCCCTTCCCCATCTGGGTTGGCGACCTCTGCCTGCTAAGCATCGCAGAAATGAAAATTGAAAGAAGGGAATTCAAGCCCAGATTACTTCATGAGTGTTAAAGCAGCACGTTTTTAGTTTGAAAAGGATTTGTGAAACTACTAATTAAAAAAAAAATCTAATTTTAAAAAAAATATTTATTTATTATTTTATATTTATTTTTGGTTGCGTTGGGTCCTTGTTGTTGCGCGCGGGCTTTCTCTAGTTGCGGTGAGTGGGGGCTACTCTTCGTTGCGCTGCACGGGCTTCTCATTGCGGTGGCTTCTCTTGTTGCGGAGCATGGGCTCTAGGCCCGCGGGCTTCAGTAGTGGTGGCACACAGGCTCAGTAGTTGTGGCTCGTGGGCTCCAGAGCTACAGGCTAAGTAGTTGTGGCGCACGGGCTTAGTTGCTCTGTGGTGTGTGGTATCTTCCCGGACCGGGGCTCGAACCTGTGTCTCCTGCATTGGCAGGCGGATTCTTAACCACTGCACCACCAGGGAAGTCCCCAAAAATCTAATTTTGATTGTTTGAATTACTTTAAAATTATCTAGGACTTCTGTCACCCTTGTGTCACAAGCTCTGGTGCATAGGTGATAAAATGAATAAGGGCTACATGACTTCTCATGTGTTGATGGGAATAGAGTCCATGTCACAGCTCACTGCAGGAAGAAACATACAGAAAGAACATCTGAAGTTGAGTGACTGGTGTCCTGTTCAGAGGAGTCTCCTTGGAACGCGATCACCTGGTTCCAGTGGAGCCCCTTTCCTTCAGTCTTCTCTTTTGAATCAGCCCCGACTCTCAGAGAACCTCAGTTATAGACAATGGCTACTGTCTGGGGTGGATTTCCTCTTTTTTTTTTTTTTTTTTTTTAATAGATAAAAAAGCCACTTAAATCATTTCTTATCAAGACTGTAGTCCTTTTGGACTCCCACGCAAGTGAGATTAAAGTCCCCAGAGACTGACATGTGATTCCTAGACAGTCTCTGAAGGATTAGATGTAGATGTTGTACCTGTTGTTTCCTAAACACATAGTTTTGGAGAGAAGTGTGGTGATGTTTCCGGGTAGACCCGTCACTACTACTAGATAATGAAAACCCATTGCTTGCAGCCCTTTGGTGATGTCAGCCAACATTTTTATAGATGAAGGATAATACGTTTGCTGTTGGTGGAGTGTCTCGTTCTATGTATATACAGCAGCCCTTCAGGTATTTCCCATGTAAATTTGGTCTAAAACACCTGCTGTTGATCCACGGCTCCTGTTCACAGAGGGCACAGAGAGCATGAGAGCAGAGATGCTGCACCTGTCCCGCCTCTGTCCTCCTGTCCTTGTGTCACGCCCGCATCTGTCAGGGTCTAGCCAAGTTTAGGTAAACACGAGTGAAAGCAGAGTTCCCAAAATCAACCCAGAAAACACGGATGGCTTCTTATTCCCGAAGGAAGGTGTTAGTCGTTGCTGGAGTGAGGCTTGTCTGAACCTCACAGGGCGATGGATACCTGTCCAGCTTTTTCCATCAACAGCTATATTATTTTGTGCTTTTTTCAAAGAAGGTGTAGCAGTCTTCGTAGTTTTGGTTTCGGAAACACTCACATCCATTAGATATTTTAAAATTGACCTTTTAAAGAACATCCTAATCCAAATCGGAAAAGAAGAAGTAAAACCGTCACTGTTTGCGGATGACGTGATATTACACACAGAAAATCCTAAACATTCTACCAGAAGACTACTAGAGCTAATCAGGGAATTTGGTAAAGTAGCAGGATACAGAATTAAAGCACAGAAATCTCTTGCGTTCCTATACACGAACAATGAAAAATCTGAAGGAGAGATTAAGGAGACACTCCCATTTACCACTGCAAAAAAAAGAATAAAATACCTAGGAATAAAACCTACCTAAGGAGGTAAAAGACCTGTATGCAGAAAACTATAAGACACTGATGAAAGAAATTAAAGACGATACAAACAGATGGAGAGCTATACCATGTTCTTGGATTGGAAGAATCAACATTCTGAAAAGGGCTATACTACCCAAAGCAATCTACAGATTCAATGCAATCCCTATCAAACTACCAATGGCATTTTTCACAGAACTACAACAAAAAATTTCACAATTTGTATGGAAACACAAAAGACCCCGAATAGCCAAAGCAATCTGGAGAAAGAAAAACGGAGCTGGAGGAATCAGGCTCCGGGACTTCAGACTATACTACAAAGCTACAGTAATCAGGACAGTATGGTACTGGCACAGAAACAGAAATACAGATCAATGGAACAGGATAGAAAGCCCGGAGATAAACCCATGCACGTATGGGCACCTTATCTTTGATAAAGGAGGCAGGAGTATACAGTGGAGAAAAGACAGCCTCTTCAATAAGTGGTGCTGGGAAAACTGGACAGCTTACAGGTACAAGAATGAAATTAGAACACTCCCTAACACCATACACAAAAATAAACTTAAAATGGATTAAAGACCTAAATGTAAGGCCAGACACTATAAAACTCTTAGAGGAAAACGTAGGCAGAACACTCTATGACATAAATCACAGCAAGATCCTTTTTGACTCACCTCCTAGAGAAATGGAAATAAAAACAAAAATAAACAAATGGGACCTAATGAAACTTTTAAAAGCTTTTGCACAGCAAAGGAAACCATACACAAGACAAAAAGATAACCCTCAGAATGGGAGAAAATATTTGCAAACAAAGCAACTGACAAAGGATTAATCTCCAAAATATACAAGTAGCTCATGCAGCTCAATATCAAAAAAACAACCCAATCCAAAAATGGGCAGAAGACCTTAATAGGCATTTCTCCAAAGAAGATACATAGATTGGCAACAAACACATGAAAAGTTGCTCAACATCACTAATCATTAGAGAAATGCAAATCAAAACCACAGTGAGGTATCACCTCACACCAGTCAGAATGGCCATCACCAAAAAATCTACAAGCAATAAGTGCTGGAGAGGGTATGGAGAAAAGGGAACCCTCTTGCACTGCTGGTGGGAATGTAAATTGATACAGCCACTATGGAGAACAGTATGGAGGTTCCTTAAAAAACTAAAAATAGAACTACCATATGACCCAGTAATCCTACTACTGGGTATATACGCTGAGAAAATCATAATTCAAAAAGAGTCACGTACCACAATGTTCATTGCAGCTCTATTTACAATAGCCAGAACATGGAAGCAACCTAAGTGTCCATCAACAGATGAATGGATAAAGAAGATGCAGGACATATATACAATGGAATATTACTCAGCCATTAAAAGAAACAAAATTGAGTTATTTGTAGTGAGGTGGATGGACCTAGAGTCTGTCATACAGGGTGAAGTAAGTCAGAAAGAGAAAAACAAACACCGTATGCTAACACATATATATGGAATCTTAAAAAAAAATTGTTCTGAAGAACCTAGGGGCAGGACAGGAATAAAGACCCAGATGTAGAGAATGGACTTGAGGACATAGGGAGGGGGAAGGGTAAGCTGGGACGAAGTGAGAGAGTAACATTGACATATATACACTACCAAATGTAAAATAGATAGCTAGTGGAAAGCAGCCGCATAGCACAGGGAGATCAGCTCGGTGCTTTGTGTCCACCTAGAGGGGTGGGATAGGGAGGGTGGGAGGGAGATGCAAGAGGGAGGGGATATGGGGATATATGTATCCGTATAGCTGACACACTTTGTTATACTGCAGAAACTAACACACCATTGTAAAACAATTATACTCTAATAAAGATGTTAAAAAAATTCTATTCTTTATTTTATCTTATTTTTTAATTGAAGTATTGTTAATTTACAATATTGTGTTAGTGTCAGGTGTACAGCAAAGTGATTGTTATATGTACATATTTTTTCTTTTTCATATTCTTTTCCATTATGGTTTATTATAAGATTTTGACTATAGTTCCCTGTGCTATACAGTAGGACCTTGTTGTTTATTTTATACATAGCACTATATATATAGTGTGTATCTGCTAATCCCAAATTCCTAATTTATCCCTCCTCCCTTTCCCCTTTGGTGACCATAAGTTTGTTTTCTATGTCTGTGAGTCTGTTTCTGTTTTGTAAGTAAGTTCATTTGTGTCATATTTTAGATTCCACATATAAGCGATATCATTTGGTCTTTGTTTTCTCTGTCTGACTTACTTCACTTAGTATGATAATCTCTAGGTCCATCCATGTTGCTGCAGATGGCATTATTTCATTCTTTTTTATGGCTGAGTAATATTCCATCGTGTATATGCACCACTGAATTCGGGTGTCTGTTGAGGATGCAGTGTAGACATCTAGACATGGTGTTAGACTTGTCCACGTCAGACCACTGGTGACGGCTGTGAGCAGCCCAAGGTCGTGCTCCAGATCCAGGAGGATTGTAAGCCTGTGTTCTCGTCCCATATTCCTCATACCTTCTGTGATATGAACCATTATTGGTCTGTCTCCCACAATATGGATTGGATATTCTGTACATTTTAGTGCATTCTGTGTGCACATTAGGGTACCCAGAAGGTATTTGGGAAGCGGATCAAGTGTCTAGTAGTTCTACTTCTCCGTGAAATAAGGAGAAGAGTGCTGAATGCCGGGCACTGTGCTGGGAGTGCTTTCCCTACGCTGTCTTTGGTCTTCACGTGTCAACAGTCTTAGAGCGCCGGGGGACGTTCAGAGTTTACAAGGTCATGCTGCACTTATTGACCAAGCTAGTTCATGCTGGGTCTCAGGGCCAATCGCTCCTGGTGCAGGGCTCCTTTTAAACAGATTCATGAAGCTTTCACGAAAACCCTATCTGAAATTTGAGTTAGAAAACCCTGGGGAAGGGTACTAAATTTCATCCATTCTAAGACACCTTGTTTTCATATTTCACCACCTCCAGAGTTGGGATGTCTATGATTGTTGACTCTTACAGTTTTAACTGGCAACATTTCCCTTTAGAGGTGTTTGGTGCTGTTGGCTGTCTTTAGTATTCGCTCGCTCTCTCTCTCATTTATCTATCATCTGTCCATCCATCTATCCTCCCATCCATCTATTCTCCATCCATCCATCACCTATCCTCCCTCCATCCATCACTTATCCTCCCATCCATCTATCACCTAACCTCCCATCCATCCATCCATCCTCCCATCCATCCATCCATCCATCCATCCATCCATCCATCTGTCCTCCCATCCATCCATCTACCCACCCATCCATGCATCTATCCATCCATCCATCATCTATCACAGTCTGAGAATTTAAAGTGTAACTTTTAGTTCATACCTTGAAAATAAATACTTAGTCAAGTTAGGTTCCAGGATATTTGTGTCTGTTATGGGCCTATGAGTGTTAGGTAGATGCAGTCATCCTGCGTGTGGCTTTGAGGTCCTTTGGAACTGACACGATGCCAGGACCCTGTTGCGCCGTGCTTGGATTTATGCTAACTAGCTGTGTTTCCAGGAGTTGGAAGTTTTCTTTTTTAGCTTAAAAATTTGGCATCAGCTAGTCTAAAGTGAAATTTCAGCTGTATAGCCTTTGTGAATCATGTAGTCGTCACTTCCTTACCATGACTGGATAAAGCATCTATTACATAGTTAGAAAATAGATGTGAAGTTTTCAGAGTCTATAAGTTTTTTTCTAACAGAGATAGGATGAGTGAGAACAAAATCCTAGTGCGTGTTCCATTTTAAAGTCATCGCATTGGGAATCGCTTTCACTGTGAACCATCTGAGTTGGAATTTGGCCGCCCCTCCCCCATGTTTTGTTACCCATTATTTGATACCTTTAAATCACTTCTATAGTCTTAGAAGTTAAATTTCTGACAGTGAGTAAATGTGGACTTGCCCGCCCTATTCTTGCCCATTGGCAGGGAGACAAGTCCGGTTCTCAGGTGGGGCTGGGGGAACACGGCCACAGCCCCAGTAATGTTCACAGAAAAGTCAGGTGTGTGATTTCTTGATTGCCTGCAGCTCTGTTGTTGCCAGATGCTCCCCTATAGGCTTGGGGCACTTACGTTCCCTTACTGGGGCCTGAGTTAATTATGAGACAAACTCAGGAATAAAATAGATGAGAAAATACCAGTTGTGCAGTGTACATGCTGAGCATGGCTGGCGTTAGTAATAGTTACTCATTAAATGTTAGCACAGCATTTGCCGTATTACTGCTAAGTCCTTTAGGTAAGTTTACTGTTCCCTTTGAGATAGGCATTATCTCCTTTTAAAGATAGAACTGAGGCACAGAGATACCAAGTAACTTAGCCTGGGCCACACAGGTGTGAGTGCTGAGAATCTGAGCATGTGACCATGGCACGTGATAATTCAGTTCTCAGAAGGAAAGGTAAGCGTCAAAAAGATCAGGGAAGGCTTTGTAGATGAGATAGGTTTAAATCTTGAACCTCAAGAATTTGTTTAAGACAAATACATAAAGAATGAGAATAGCATGAGTCAGGATGGCCTGGTTTGGGGGAAGATCATGAGGTAAGGCTGAGGCAGCATGTTCCTACCTGTGATGGAGCCTTTCTGAGAAGCATCTGAGGGTCTGGAGGGAAGGGTGCCCAGGTGTGGTTCTGTGGATGAGTCCTTGATGTCCTGGTTCTCAGATGGGGAGGGATTCTGCTCTGAGCATCCTTGATTGAGTCCGGAGCAGATGAAGAGTTCCATTCCTGACGTCTGGCAGTGTGTTTCGTACACTAACTCTCAAATATTGAGTGACCAGATTCTCCCTGAAATTATTTACAACCAACAACACACTTGTTGAGGGTTTGGAACCAAGTTGAATCCCACTGAGGGGTAATTTGATGGATCCTAGGTATATGGTTAGTAGGAATCAGTTGTTGCTAAACCTTCCAGAAGTGTCTCCGAAGAAATCTAAGTTGGGATATCTTCGACAATATATGCTCACCTCAGAAAAAAGACGCTGATTGCGAGTTCCAAGAGAGGTTTGGTTTGGTCCTATTTTCTAGTGTGAATGATGATTTTATTTTCTTAAAATCAAGTCCTGCTCTAAGTACCATAGACGCTGTAATATTTTAATTTCTTTGCGTGTTGATTATACTCAGGTAGTAGAAAGACTAAACACTTTTGTGGTGTGCTGTTAACTTCAGCGGTAGTAAAACGTGAAATCCCAGAGGTTCCCTTCTCAGTCATTTTATGGTTGTCTCGTTAGATTGTGAGATTAAAGAAATAGACCTCAATTTACAAGTGTGGATTGACATTTCATAGCTGGCTGTTCTCCAAGAGCTGATCTCATTTTATCCAAAAACATTAGAAATCAAGCACACCAAACTTGGATTGACATAATTTAATTTGCCATGTTAGCTAAGTCACATTTAACTGCGTTAAACTTCCATGGTCTGTCTAGAGCAAGTGTTCTGTGTGATAATTAAGGAAGATCTTGCTTCGTTTTCCAAACTAAAAAAAAAAAAAAAAAAGAACCTGTTTCTTCTCAGAAACCTTGAGTTTTGTGTATTTAAATTCATGAAAGTGTCAGTGGTTTTATTTGTTACCCTCTCCCTTGCAACTGCTAGAAAAATACTTTGAGTTTTTCCATAATATCTTTATGCAGCTTCAGTTGTCAAGTGGCATTTTACTTAAATTGCAAAATATAAAATCAAGGGGGAAGCGATGGCTTAAACATTTCAGCTTGCTTCTGCAACTGTTGTTCATATCAAAAACTACCAGCAAATCCTTTTGTGTGAGTTATACTAAATTTGTAACAGTCTCTATTGCATGAAGTTGCTGGAAGTTTCTGGGACAAGGGAAGAAAAATGATTAAAGTTCCAATATCCCTGTTTGCAAATGAAAATAAAATATTGACCTCCCTTCTGCACTTAGTCTAAGAATTTATAGAAAGGAAGAATATATTTGTAAGATTTTAGTGGGAAACAAAGTTCAGTTATTTCCATCCTGCTGTGCAGAATTTTCAGTGGCATTCTGGGAAACTCTCATTTCTACTCATCACTATTGTTAAAATACAGACTTGAACAAGTTTGAAAATGTGTGGAAAATTGTGCTGTGTTTCCTCCCTTTATTTTTCCTCTTAGAGGTTGAACAGGTATTTGCCCGTGTGGTCCTGTGATTTTAAACTATTCAGTTGTTTTCACTTTTCAAATGATACGTGAGGTTTTAACCAGCAAAATTATCTCATTCCCTTCAGATAACTGTCGTTAACTGCCTGGAATAGATCTTCAAGGTATTGCTTTAAGAAAATGACAGTTAGATGCAAAGTCATAATTTTGTGCTTTAAAATTTGTGTTCTGAGGTGGTTTATAAAGTAGTCCTCTCAAATGACACTCATTAGTGAAGGCTATACTTCATACATTCCAAAATAAACAAAAATATTTATTTTCTACCCTCCAAAAATACCCCAAGGTTTTTCTCATCTTAAATTGTTGTCTGTTTTGAGTTCTGTTTTGTGCCTGTTAGTAGAGTTTCTTGAGGGTGAAAGAGGGCCTTCTGGGTAGAATTGAGCACATAAACGCAGCAGTTCTGTGACTTGTCCACTAGTTAAATGCTTATCTCCTTTTCTAGTTAAATAAAGCATCTGTGGGAAGGGGTATTTTGGCTCTTCTGCGGAGGAGAACCCAGACTCCTGTTGCCTAAGCATTGGTTAAGGCCCTTCCTTGAGATGGTCACCCGCGTCCTTGTTCTGAAGGTTGACGTTCTTTATGCTGATGACTTGTTCCCTGTTTCTGTGATCATTGGTCCATGATCCTTGTAAGGACCACTTCTCTAGGTGGAAGGACTGTTTTCCTGACTTTTCTCAGTGAGATAAATTAAGATGGAGGTTGGTGAAAAGCACATGTTGATGGCAGCTCTCTTGAGGGGCACCAAGACGGTGGAGGGTGATTTGAAAGAGAGCCCAGGGCCCCGACAGACAGCCCTGGACTTGGGGTTGGCTGGGGCCGCCTCCTCCTTCTCCCCAGAGTGTGGAGAGAAGGCGAAGAGTCCGGAGAGGCTCTTACCTTGGTCATTGTGTCACCAAGCATCTCCAGCTGTCACGCGTGTACTGCAAAGTCTGAGTAGGAAAGATCTTCATAGAAAATACGTTTGCCTTCCGGGAGGAAAAGTGGAAAAGAGTATATCTTGCTTATTAAATTAACCTACAGAGATATCCTTGTCTAAAAATGTAATGGGAATTGTTAAGAATTAGCATTGGGTTACTCTTGACTCAGATTTAATTCTTGAAATGGGGGTTGCTTTGAGCTTTCGCAGGAAGAGTGACTCTCTGTGTATCATAGGCTTCCTTAGAAGCCTGCTGTGAGAATTACCTGCCTTTTCAAAAAGCACGTGAGGGACCTTGATATCACAGTAGGCACGTTTATGCTGGTTGAGGAGCTCCGTTGATTCCATTTGTCTTCCCAAAGCGTTTGCTGTTATTTTAGAGAACGCAAAGCCTATCCTAATACAAGCATAACAAGGATAAGGAAAATCCACAGAAAATTGATGAGTATTTATTTCAGCCATTAGTTACGAAGACCCTCCCGAGCAGTGCTACCAGAGCTGTCTGCAAAAGTCAGAATCCGTGTGAACTTCTCCTCTCCACACTCTTGCTCAATTCCTCTGTGTGAGCCCATAGGCTAAACGTGGTGATAAGGAAGGGACCGGAAGGGAGGCTGAATTCAGGGGACCTTGAATGTGGTGAGTTCCTGGCGGGGATGGTAAATTCACGTATGTTGCTCCTTCTTTTATTCTAGGCTATTCCTGCCGGTTGGTGTCACAGAACATGGCCCTTATCCTACTGAAGGAGGATTCTTTGGATGTAAGTAGCTTTTAAAAAGTTGTATTTGATAAAACTGTGTTAAACCCTTTGTTTCTGCTATGACTAATAATCAGGATTTAATGGGGGTTTTTTTCCTCCTAAAAAAACAATTATGAAACTACTCAGTGTGTTTTCTGTTTTTACTTATGAACGGATGTCATAAAGTCATTTCTTTAAACATCAAAATGGTAAGCTCTACCTCTGGTACCAGATATAGGAACTTATGTATGTTTTTAGGTGATGGTCGTCATTGAAATTCACTTTCCCTTCAGATACAGCTACAGTTTCTGTCATATTAGAGGAAGGAGAGAAGCTTTTTGTGAGAAGCACACATATATAAAAGAGTCTTTCTGGCTAGCTGCATGGTTGAAAGCGTACTCTCCCAGTACTGATAAAATGGACATTAAGAATTTGCAAGGTCTGGAGAATAATATACCTCCATGTTAGAGTTATGGTTTGGAAAACGTATGATATTGATGGTTGCAATATTTGTAAACTTTATTTGCTTATCATTCTGTGATTCTAAGAATGTTCCTCACTTTGGCAAATCCTAAGAATCCTAAGTAGATGACTTTATATTCTTGATTAAGGGGTACCATGGATGTTAAGAAATGCATTAAGAAGTACAATAAATCTTCCAAATTGATACAAAAAATAGTAAGCCCAGAAAGTTGCTTTGTGATAACACATTATTTTATTCACCTAGAATGGTGCATTTAAAATGGGGTAGTTTTAATCTGGTTTGACTTCCTGTTGGGATTTCCATTCAGGGGTGATGTTCAACTCATGTTGGTTGCTAAGGAGACTTGTAGGAGTTTCTTTCTAGTACAAACACTAAAGATGATATTCAAGTGTCAGGAGTGGATGACGTTTACGTGGTAATAGGATACACAGGGGCTTAGTTCCCCAACATCCTAGTGCCACCAGCTCGCGGAGAATGGTACAGATACGTACCCCCCCCGTCATGGCCTAAAGCTGCTGCTGAGACCCTGGTTGGGAGCTGATTTGAGAGTCACCAGTGACCTGCTTGGTGGCTTGACATGAAGATAGGAGCTCAACAGTGAGATTCCACCTTGTAGGTCATTTAACAAGAGCTTGTCCCTGGCAGGCACCCATGGCCACACTTGCGGTCAGTGCCTTCTGTTTAAGTGCCAGCGCTCAGAGCAGATGACAGGGGTTAGTTACCCTTGTAAAGGGAGGCTCTGGTGATGAAGCGAACAGGACAGGGACCAAGGAAGTGAACCACGAATCAGAAACGCTGGGCCTGGCTTCCTTACCTCATCTCCTGTGTAAGTCTGAGGGAATTAAGGGGGTCACCTCAAAGACCATCCATTACCTGGCATCCACCCCCTTCAGCAGACCTGTACGTATGTCCAGGCTAGGACCCCAAATGCTTGTAGATGCTCAGGATTTATCCCTGTTTTGAGTGTTTCAACTGTTACCAAAATAACATCTAAGCTCTGTAATACAGAGATCAGTGGTCTTGGAAACAAGGCGGGTGAGGAAGTGCATCCCAGGGGGACACTGGATGATATGTTAAGATACCAGAAGAAAATGTCGTTTTCTTTTTTCCTCCTGGTTTTTTTTTTTTTTTTTTTTTTTTTGGTTAAAAAAAAGTACTGTGAAATCACAGTATTGCTGATAGCACATGGATTGGCTCTGGCACACCCAATCCTGTTTCTGGTGTGCTAACCAGGGATGGGTCTGGGAGGAAGGGGAGGAGGAGGGAGACGTGGGGTCCCACAAATAAGAAGGGGTGACGCTGGGACCCTCACTCTTCTATTTGCTTGAAACTCATTGTGAAATCTTGCCATTTGTGTTACTGGTTAAATGGGTTTATGGACTATATTTAGTTTTGGTTAAACTGACTCTTACAAGGTGCTGGCTTGAAAAGATTTCTGTTTTTTAAAAAAAAAAAAGGTATTGAGGTTACAGTAGTGTAAGCAGAAGCTGCAACGGCCTGGCCTTGCTGGACACGCGCGCTGCTAGTTCAAGTTTTCTTCGGCTGCTTGATGAATTAAAACAGTGATCAGATCTGACAAGCTAAACAAATTTCAGTATTATCCCCAAGGCTACTATCATTAATCATGATTCTTGCCCTAAATGTATAATGGTATCTTGAAACATTAGCTGTCGCAAAATGAAGCTATGAATTAGTGAGACTTTAAAAGCTAAGAATACCGAGTATGAGAATAAAAATCTACAATTTTATCAGCAGTTTATAAAAAACATGTGATATTCAAATCAGTTACCCCCTCAAATTTCACAGCACCTACTGCTGGCTATTTTTTTTTTTGGCTGCATTGGGTCTTCGTTGCTGCACGCGGGCTTTCTCTAGTTGTGGCGAGCGGGGGCTACTCTTCATTGCAGTGCACGGGCTTCTTATTGCGGTGGCTTCTCTTGTTGCGGAGCACGGGCTCTAGGTGCACGGGCTCTAGGTGTGCGGGCATCAGTAGTTGCAGCGTGTGGGCTAAGGTTCGCAGGCTTCAGGAGTTGTGGCACACAGGCTCAGTAGTTATGGCTCGCGGGCTCTAGTGCGCAGGCTCAGTAGTTGTGGCGCACGGGCTTAGTTGCTCTGTGGCACGTGGGATCTTCCCGGACCAGGGATCGAACCCGTGTCCCCTACATTGGCAGGTGGGTTCTTAACCACTGTGCCACCAGGGAAGTCCCACTGCTGGCTACTGAATGCTAGACATCTTTTGATATTTGTTAGTAAAAGACAAAAAGGGCCAAGCCATGTGGGGACCATTTGTTTTTTGTGCTGCAGTAATTAAAATGAATATGGATGGAGACATATAGAAAATTTTGCCAGCATTTTCTAAGAAACAAATGATTGAACTAACTATGAAATTTATTTGGAGGAAAGTGCAGTTGTTTTTAACGTGTTAACCTATAGAATACACAAAAAACTAGTTCTGATGAGCCATTAAAAGAAAGATGAATTGGTAAGGATATATTTGAGCAGAATAGTCATTCTTTAACCCAAAGTTTTATGAAATAAGTACATGTAATCAGTGATGGAATGAAAATGTAATCATGTAAAATTCATTAATGGCTTGTATGGCAGAGACTACACTTCCCAGCATCCCTGGGTCTGGGTGCGGCCGTAAGATTTAATTCTCACTGGTGGAAATGTGACCAGAAGGCAGAGCCTTGCAGGGAGCCCACTGGCAAATCAGGAATGAGGTTTGTAGAATTCCCACTCCTGTATCGCAAGCTGAGTATGGAAGGGTAGGTTTGAGGTGAGAGATGTTAATTCAGTAACTGGTACAGAAACTAATTTTAAGTATAGAGGAAGTTAAAACAGGAAATGAGGTGCATGCAAAATTATTGGATAATCCTGAAGGAGTGGAAGTCAGCAAGGTAGGCTTCAAGTTCATACGTCTGTGGCTCTGTTCCCAAGGTCAGGACTCTGTTCTGCTTCCCCAGGGGACTTGAGGAAATCACAGCTGATGGTCCAGCTGCCTTGCACCTGTGAACCTGGGACTGGGTGAGAGAATGTGGAAAACTTCCCCTGTATGAAAAGGAATTCCTCTGTCTTTGCGATCTTAAGCAAGTGTATCTTGTTGCTGGAATTCATCCAGAATCCTGCTGATAAGGGAGTCTGGGAAATGTGGTTTTTAGCTTTCCAGTCCCTGTGATATATAAAAAAAAAAAAAAAAGAAGAAGAAGAGGATGAAAATAGATGCTGAGAGTCAATCAGTAAACAGTATCTAGCAGTGATAAGCAAGCATTTATAATCAAGAAGTGGGCATCAGGAGGACACAGAATGCTATAGGATCTCATGGATACGGTTGATGTTTTACAAGTTAGACCTTTAACGTACGCTAGGTTCTTTATGGTACTTTGTAATGACATGCAGGGTGACCGTGGACATCTTGTGGACCTCAGAAGTTCACTGTTTTATTTCCATTGTGGTTGTCCTCATGACAAAGAACCTGACAGTCATCAGGCTTTAAAGTGATGCAGGATTGCATAATGGTTAAGGGAGCCCGCTCTGGGTTGCCTGGCTGGGCTCACATCCCACTTTCTGTACGTGGAAAAGTCTTTGACCCACAATAAATTCTTAAGTCACAGTCACTATTTCTCTTCTATGTTTTTTATGTCTGTGAGTCTCTATATAGATATAGAGAGAAATATAGAGGGATATATAGAGATAGATATAGATAGATATACATATATATATATACACACACACACACACATATATATATATATATATGTATATGTATATCTGAATCACTTTATCTATGTTTTTCAGATTACTTTCCATTATGGGTTATAACAAGACATTGGATATAGTTCCCTGTGCTATACAGTAAATCCTAAAAGTCCAGTTTCCTAATTTGATCTTTTCTCTGACAGGCGGCTCCATGTTCAGTTACTTAAAATATGTTTAAAATACCTAAATACAGGCACATATTCATACCCACAGGCACAGTGCCATCATTTGTTGCTACAAGAGGTGATGTTTATGTGCGCTATGCTGAGGTCTTTTTTGGTGTGGCGAGAACACTTTGAAAAGGTACGTTTAGAAATGCTTGTGTTAGGTGACTTTGATTGCAGCACATGTGGGTCCCATATCTTAGGCAGTGAACTAAACTGCCTCTCCAGTAACAAATGCTCACATCTGTTGAGTGTGCTTATTCATGAGTGCCAGGCCCTTTCTGGGAATTAGCTCTCTTCATCCTCCTAGTAACTCTTGAAAAAAGAAAATTTCACTGCCTTTAAGTCTCGTTCTAAAATATTTGATTGAAAGTTTCTCTCTGTTTTTCCAAGCAGCTTGATAATAAATTCCTGAGAATATTTACCTACTTGGTAAGATCACCTTATAACTATATTTGTTCTTCAACATCTTTTTGTGAAGGTAGTAACATTGTGGTATACTAGAAATGTCCCTTGAGCAATTTTTTCCTGATAATTTTAGGCATGTTCAATTAATAATTCCTTTAATCCCTTGAAAGTACTTACATTTATTTATTTATTTATATTAAAAAAAATTATTTTATTGAAGTATAGTTGATTTACAATGTTGTTAATTTCTGCTGTACAGCAAAGTGATTCAGTTAACATATATATTCTTTTAAATTCTTTTTAAAATAAATTTATTTATTTATTTATTTATGGCTGCGTTGGGTCTTCATTGCTGTGTGTGGGCTTCTGATTGCAGTGGCTTCTCTTGTTGTGGAGCATGGGCTCTAGGCACGCGGGCTTCAGTAGTTGTGGCACGCGGGCTCAGTAGTTGTGGCGTGCGGGCTCTAGAGCGCAGGCTCAGTAGTTGTGGTGCACAGGCTTAGTTGCTCCACAGCATGTGGGATCTTCCCGGACCAGGGCTTGAACCCGTGTCCCCTGCATTGGCAGGCAGATTCTTAACCACTGTGCCACCAGGGAGGTCCCTACATATACATTCTTTTTCATATTCTTTTCCATTATGGTTTATCACAGGACGTTAAATAGAGTTCCCCACACTCTACAGTAGGACCTTGCTGTTGATCCGTTCTCTATGTAATAGTTTGCATCTGCTAATCCCAAAATTCCAATCCATCCCTCCCGACCCACTCCATTGGCAACCATAAGTCTGTTCTCTATGTCTGTGAGTCTGCTTCTGTTTTGTAGATAAGTTCCTTTGTGTCATATTTTAGATTTCACATATAAGTGATGTCATATGATGCTTGTCTTTCTCTGTCTGACTTACTTCACTTAATATGATAATCTCTAGGTCCATCCATGTTGCTGCAAATGGCATTATTTCATTCTTTTTTTATGGCTGAGTAATATTCCACTGTATATATGTACCACATCTTCTTTATCCATTCATCTGTCGACGGACATTTGGGTTGCTTCCATGTCTTGGCTATTGTAAGTAGTTGAAAGTACTTACATTTAAAGGGCAGAGAGACTATTAAAAAGAATTCTTTTGGTTACGTGTTAGTAGTAAGTGCTGTTGAGGAATATAAAACAGGATGGGGAGGCATGAAAAGCGAGGAGGGCAGAGGTTACCCTGTTTTATGTTTGATGGTTGGGGGAATTCTCTCTAATAAGACGGCATGTGAGCAGACTTGGAGGAAGGGAGCGTACTGTGGGGTTACCTGGATAGGAGTGCATACCCCACTTCACCTGGGATGGTTTCAGTTTACACCTGTTGTCTTGGCATAATTTTAAGAATGCCCCTTCTGACTCCCCAAAGTAACCTGGTTTGGATGGCAAATAATGCCATCAGCCTACAGGGGAACAGTGTCCCAGGATGACGGTTCAGCAAGGGTGGCAAGGCTGATTCTGTATTTGAGCATCATGTATGGTGGGTCAGGGCGTCAGAGAAACGTCAGGGACTTCACCCCATAGCTTTGTACCTCATCGTTAAGACTTGGCTTTTGTGCTGAGTGGGATGCGTGGTCATTGGTGGAGTCTGAGCGAAGAGAGACATGATCTCATTGACCTTTTAAAAGGGTATCTCGCTGTTGGGATAGGTGTGGATTAAAGGGATATGAGGCAGGAGCCGAGACCCTGGTAGCCAGCCTGGCAGGAATCCAGGTAGCAGGTGATGGGGAAGGTTGGATCAGAGTGTTGGCAGGATCGCTGGTGGGAGGTGGTGAGATTCTGGATGGATAGTGTTTTCTCTGTAGAGCGGATGGGATTTGCTAAGACAGTGAATGCGGCTATAAGAAGGATAAGACTCCAAGGGTTAGGATCTGAGCAACGGGCAAGATAGAGTTGCCATTTCTGAGATGAGGAAGACGGTAGGAGGATCACGTGTCGGGGGAATCAGGGCTCTTTTTGGACATTTTAGGGTTGAGATGGTAGTTACACATCCCCAGGCAGTTGAAGAGATAAATCTGGGAGTTTAAGGTAGAGGTCTGGGATGGAGAGATTCTTGGGAGTAGTCAGTGTACCATTTTTAAAGCTTTGAGACTTGATAACCCGCCCCCCAGGATTGATCAGAGAGAGTGAAGTGGTTAAGAATTAAGCTCTGGGTGTACTTCAGTGTTTAAAAGTTTGGGAGAAGAGCGCCAGCAAAGGAGACAAGAAGATGTGGCCATTGAGGTAGGTAGAGAAAGGGGAGAGGTTGGTCTCCTGGAAACTAAATGGAAGGAAGTCTTTCAAGGAGGAGGGATGGCGTAGCTGGACTACATGATGCTTTATGGGTCCAGTGAGATGAGTTCTGAGAATTTGTTATTGGTTTTAGCGATGAGGAGGTCGTTGGGACCTTTCAAGAGCTGTTTGGGGGACAATGTGGAGATGAATGCCAGATCAGAGTAGACTCAAAGGATTGGGTGGAGAGAAAAAAGGTGTAGAGATTTCTGTGAGTTTTGCTGAAGTTTTTTGACAGACCTCTGGTTAGTGAGTTAATCCTTCCTTATTCTGAGGAGCACATGAATGAGTAACTCTCTTCTTCTATTAATGCATCATAAACCATGATTTTTAAAATTCTACCAATAAAAAGTATTCTTAATATTTTCTCTGTGTAAGTGAAAGTGATGGCTATTTGTCACTACTGGTCTTGAAATAATGAGTCAGTCAGAACTGTCGTGTACTAAACCCTTTATAATCTGATAGTCCTAGGGGTTTTTTTGTTTTTGTTTTTCACAGAACATAAAATGGTAGCTACTTAAAAAATGATTCCCGTCCAATGGGTTTATTTGTAATAGATGATCCAGGCCCACGGAACCTCAGGCTTTGTTTGCCCCTAGTGCTGACAGTATCCTTGAAAGCATCCAAGGCTTCGAGAGACAGCAGGCATCCGTCATTGCGTGGTGTAGCATGACGGTGTATCATGAAAAATGTGTCATGTCAACAGTGATGGCGGTTCTTAACGCTGAGATAACCACCTATTTTGCTGTGACAATCGGCCAGGGTGTTGTCAGAGAAAAATGACTCCATGGGAGGCTTAAGTCTGTCGGATTCCTTCGTCAGTGAAGTTTATTCTGTGGTCAGGTTTCTAAACACTGTTGTCCCTGTAAAAGGTAACTTGTGTCCACCTGGGCGTGTTTTGTTTCGTATGACGTCCAAGATGTATCTAGGACAGAACCTTGGATGTTGTTCATGTGACTAATGGGAACATAGACGTCCAGCTTTGTTCTGAGGGTAATTTAGAGTTTTTGACAATCTATAGTTTTAAACCTCATTTACTCCCTTAAAGGAATTACTCAATCCATTTAAAGCAGAAAGAATTGATATAAATGAGAGAAAAGAAAAATAAAATTACTTAGAACTCTACTACCCAAAGAATTGCAATTATTTCAGTTGCAATTGAAATTTGGGTAATAGTCTAAGAACTTTTTCCTGGGGCAAATAGAGACATATATTTTATATCTATATCTACCTTATAGAGAGAGAGATATATATTAAAATATAGATGTCTGTGTCTACCTAAATATATATAATATATATTTATGTATCAATATATACAATTTATGTTATATGTTTTATTATATAAAACATATAAAATATATATAAAATATATTTTATATAATAAAATATTTTTATTATATAAAATATTTTATATAATATTTATGTTTTGGCTCTTCATTCACAATACAACTATATATATATACACACACGTGTGTAAGTATATATGTAGCCATTTAAAAATGGAATTATATACAATAGATACTCTTGTTAGCCTGTTTCTTCTCTCTTAACTGGAATTATATCTCTAGAACAATAAATACTTAGCTACAGCCCTTTTACGAGAATGACATAGATTCCATGGTATATATTTCCCCGATTTATTTAACTCTATTTATTGGACATTGAGGGACGGACCTATCATGTTTGGGGACCTATCTTATTTTGTTTCATGCTGTTTATTTTCTTAAAATAAATTCGTAGGAGTAAGGATCCTAGGTCAAGGGAGATAACATGCTTTTGGATGGAATTTATTCATGCACATGGGGGCACACACGCAAGTACATATATTCACATACCTCTCGTTGTCCTCCAGATAAGTTCTGACAACTTATGTGTAATTTGTTTGCAAGTTAAAAAAGCTTACCACACTTGTGTACAAGTCATATAAATGTTGGAAATTTGGATGTTTTCTTGGTATTGTTTGTGGAATTGAAATCCTCTTGAGTTGAGATTATATTTAACGTGTTCTAAATTTGAAACTATTATAACAGAATGAATTCTTAGGGCTTCCCTGGTGGCGCAGTGGTTAAGAATCTGCCTACCAATGCAGGGGACATGGGTTCGAGCCCTGGTCCAGGAAGATCCCACATGCCACGGAGCAACTAAGCCCATGCGCCACAACTACTAAGCCTGCGCTCTAGAGCCCGCGAGCCACAGCTGCTGAAGCCCGCGCGCCTAGAGACCGTGCTCCGCCACAAGAGAAGCCACCACAATGAGAAGCCCGCGCACCACAACGAAGAGTAGCCCCCGCTCACTGCAACTAGAGAAAGCCCGCGCACCGCAACAAAGAGTAGCCCCCGCTTGCCGCAACTAGAGAAAGCCCGATGCAACAACAAAGACCCAATGCAGCCAAAAATAAATAAATAAAAGAAATAAACTAAAAAAAAGAAAGAAAAGAATTCTTAATAGATGGTTGCACAGCTTTTAACTTGAAATGCTGATGAGTTTTCGATTTGTGCTAATTGTTTCTGCTTTTCCTATCTGGGGTGCCATGCTAGGTGTCACTGATTTTGCTTTTGTTTGGATGAGCGTTTTCTTTTAAATCTTTCAACATGAGAACAGTTTAAAATGCATGATTTAAGAACATGTTGAAGAAAAAGAATTCCTTGGCACATAAAAACCAAAGCTTACTATATAAATAGGAACAGGAGTATTCTCTCTTAGAGATGAGCTCTCTGCTCTGCTTTCAGTGGGGAAATTCTTTTTTTTTAAATAAATTTATTTATTTACTTGTTTTTTATTTTTGGCTGTATTGGGTCTTTGTTGCTGCCCGCGGGCTTTCTCTAGTTGTGGTGAGCGGGGGCTACTCTTCGTTGCGGTGCGCGGGCTTCTCATTGTCATGGCTTCTCTTATTGTAGAGCATGGGCTCTAGGCGCGTGGGCTTCATTAGTTGTGGCACGCGGGCTCAGTAGTTGTGGCTTGCGGGCCCCGGAGCGCAGGCTCAGTAGTTGTGGCGCATGGGCTTAGTTGCTCCACGGCACGTGGGATCTTCCCGGACCAGGGCTCAAACCCATTTCCCCTGCGTTGGCAGGTGGATTCCTAACCACTGCGCCACCAGAGAAGCCCCTTCAGTGGGGAAATTCTTGATTTATTAATGTACCACTGTGTCTCCTTCACCCAGTGTAACCATCTAGTCTTTTTTTTTTCTGTTGCAAAGAGGTTTTATTCCAATAAAAATTTGCTTAGTCAGTCTAACAAACGATGTGCAAGATCTCTAGTAGAAATGTCTCAAACTCTATTAAAAGACATTAAAGAATATTCAGATAATGGAAGTGTATGTCATATTCACGGATAGGGAAAGTCACTATCACAAAATTCAAATACTCTCCCATCTAGTCTTAAATTCAAATTATAAACCTCCTGGAAAATGTTTTAGTCCATCTGGGCTTATTCCTTCGGCCATAACATTATTTCATTCAGATACTCTTCTCCCTTTATTACCCAGCACTTAAATTTTCAAACACTGTAAAATAAAATGATCATTATATTTAAAAAAAAAAAAAAAAAAAGAAAACATTTTCTGTAAGGAGTTAGTGAGAAGTGAAAATGTTTTTCTCTGCTGTCCATTGCCATAGTCGCTTGCCATAAGTGGTTATTAATTACTGGAAACATAACTAGCTTGGTTAAGGAACTATCAATTTAAGTAATTTAAACGGCCATATGTGGCTAGTGGCTGCCATACTGGACCACACAGTGTAGGTCATTTTCAGTCCCTTTGTGCAGGGGTCAGCAAACTCGCCATTGGGCCAAATCTAGCTCACCACTTGTTTTTTTTCTTCCTCCTAGTTTTGAGATGTAATTGACATACAGCACAGTATACATTTAGGTGCGTAGCATAATGACTTACGTACATTGTGAGGTGATTACCACAATACGTTTAATGAACATCATCTCATAGATACAAACTTAAAAATATTTTTCTTGTGAGGAGAACTCTCAGGATTTACTCTCTGAACAAGTTTCACATATAACGTACCGCAGCGTTAATGATACTTATCGTGTTGTACGTTACATCCCTAGTACTTACTTATCTTACAACTGGAAGTTTGTAGCTTTTGACCACCTTCATCCAATTTGCCCTTCTCCCAATCCCACCTCTGGTGCCAACAAATCTGATCTCTTTTTCTATGAGTTTGTTTTTGAAGTATAATTGACCTATAGCGCTGTTAGTTCCTGTTAAACAACATAGGGATTTGACCACCTGTTTTTGTAAATAAAGTTTTATTGGAATACAGCCATTTATGTATTGTCAGTCGCTGCTTTAGTGCTACGATGGCAAAGATGAGTCATTGCAACACAGAACAAACGGCCCACAAATCCTCAACTATTTACTGTCTGGTCCTTTGCCGAGCGCTTTTTGACTCCTGCCCTCCCTGATCAGATAGAAACTGACCCCATTCAAGTTCCATTGTCTGCTATTGCTGCATCTTCTAAAACAATGTTTTTTGAAATGTTAACAAGCATTATGAGAGAAATGGGATCTTTGGCTAATTTGGGGGGAGATACAGAGTTATAAAAAGTTAAGTACGCTTCCCCACAACAAGTTTTGTGCAATCTTTAATACACTTATTGCACGAAGAATCGGGCAGAGGATGTTACAGAATATTTTGTTAACCAAACTTATGTAACCACTGAATTTCTTTTTTGATGAGTAACTCTTGTGATAAGCAACACAGATTTAGAAATGCTGCTTTTAAAAATAGAGAGTTTTCCTCTTGACAGATGATGATAAAGTATAAAGCACATGAAAAAGAATGCTGAGCATGAGAAAACAGAAAAACACATGTTTAACTTCAGAGTTTATATTCAATCAACAGATATTTGAGTGCTTTTAATAGGCCAGGCAGATCACTAGAATTGTAGACACAGCAGTAAATGACAGCATATTCTCTACTCTCAAGTTTCTATTTTAGCTGAGAAAATAGCCCTTAAGTTTTGACTTAGACAGTTAAGTTCTTTTTGTGACAGTTGCTGTGAAGGAAAAGTGTAAGGTGCTAAGCAGAGATAGTTAGGGCAGGGGTTCACAAGCTTTTTTGGTGAAGGATGAGATGGTAAATATTTTAAGCTTTGTGTGCCATAGGCTGTAGGTCACAACTGCTCATTTCTCCCCGTTTAATGAGAATGCAGCCGTTGACGGTACACACACACACACACACACACACACACACACACACACGTCACACATACAGAGATGTGAGCGTGCCACACACGTGCATAATCTGTTTGCACTCACATTCTTTTTTCTTTTTTAACATCTTTATTGGAGTATAATTGCTATACAGTGGTGTGTTTCTGTTTTATAACAAAGTGAATCAGCTATACATGTACATATATCCCCATATCCCCACCCTCTTGCATCTCCCTCCCACCCTCCCTATCCCACCCCTGTAGGGGGTCACGAAGCACCGAGCTGATCTCCCTGTGCTATGCAGCTGCTTCCCACTAGCTATCTATTTTACATTTGGTAGTGTATATATGTCCATGCCACTCTCTCACTTCGTCCCAGCTTACCCTTCCCCCTCCCCATGTCCTCAAGTCCACTGTCTACGTCTGTGTCTTTATTCCTGTCCTGACCCTAGGTTCTTCAGAACCATTTTTTAATAAAATTTCATATATATGTGTTAGCATATGGTATTTGTTTTTCTCTTTCTGACTACTTCACTCCGTATGACAGACTCTAGGTCCATCTGCCTCACTACAAATAATTCAATTTTGTTTCTTTTTATGGCTGAGTAATATTCCATTCTATATATGTGCCACATCTTCTTTATCCATTCATCTGTCGATGGACACGTAGGTTGCTTCCATGTCCTGGCTATTGTAAATAGAGCTGCAGTGAACATTGTGGCACATGACTCTTTTAGAATTATGGTTTTCTCAGGGTATATGCCAAGTAGTGGGACTGCTGGGTCATATGGTAGTTCTAATTTTAGTTTTTTTAAGGAACCTCCATACTGTTCTCCATAGTGGCTGTATCAATTTACATTCCCACCAGCAGTGCAAGAGGCTTCCCTTTTCTCCACACCCTCTCCAGCATTTACTGTTTGTAGACTTTTTGATGATGGCCATTCTGACCCATGTGAGGTGATAACCTCATTGTGGTTTTGATTTGCATTTCTGTAATGATTATTGATGTTGAGCATCCTTTCACGTGTTTGTTGGCAATATGTATATCTTCTTTGGAGAAATGTCTGTTTAGGTCTTCTGCCCATTTTTGGATTGGGTGGTTTGTTTTTTTGATACTGAGCTGCATGAGGTGCTTGTAAATTTTGGAGATTAATCCTTTGTCAGTTGCTTCATTTGCAAATACTTTGTCCCATTCTGAGGGTTGTCTTTTCGTCTTGTTTATGGTTTCCTTTGCTGTGCAAAAGCTTTTAAGTTTCATTAGGTCCCATTTGTTTATTTTTGTGTTTATTTCCATTTCTCTAGGAAGTGGGTCAAAAAGGATCTTGCTGTGATTTATGTCATAGAGTGTTCTGCCTATGTTTTCCTCTAAGAGTTTTACAGTGTCTGGCCTTACATTTAGGTCTGTAATCCATTTTGAGTTTATTTTTGTGTATGGTTAGGGAGTGTTCTGATTTCATTCTTTTACATGTAGCTGTCCAGTTTTCCCAGCACCACTTATTGAAGAGGTTGTCTTTTCTCCATTGTATATTCTTGCCTCCTTTATCAAAAATAAGGTGACCATATGTGCGTGGGTTTATCTCTGGGCTTTCTGTCCTGTTCAATTGATCTATAGTTCTGTTTTTGTGCCAGTAGCATACTGTCTTGATTACTGTAGCTTTGTAGTATAGTCTGAAGTCTGGGAGCCTGATTCCTCCAGCTCCATTTTTCTTTCTCAAGATTGCTTTGGCTTTTCAGGGTCCTTTGTATTTCCATACAAATTGTGAAATTTTTTGTTGTAGTTCTGCAAAAAATGCCATTGGTAGTTTGATAGGTATTGCATTGAATCTGTAAATTGCTTTGGGTAGTATATTCATTTTCAGAATGTTGATTCTTCCAATCCAAGAACATGGTATATCTCTCCATCTGTTTGTATCATCTTTAATTTCTTTCATCAGTGTCTTATAGTTTTCTGCATACAAGTCTTTTACCTCCTTAGGTAGGTTTATTTCTAGGCATTTTATTCTTTTTGTTGCAGTGGTAAATGGGAGTGTTTCCTTAATTTCTCCTTCAGATTTTTCATTGTTAGTGTATAGGAATGCAAGAGATTTCTGTGCATTAATTTTGTATCCTGCTACTTCACCAAATTCATTGATTAGCTCTAGTAGTTTTCTGGTAGCATCTTTAGGGTTCTCTATGTATAGTATGTCCTCTGCAAACAGTGACAGCTTTACCTCTTCTTTTCCGATTTGGATTCCTTTTATTTCTTTTTCTTCTCTGATTGCTGTGGCTAAAACTTCCAAAACTATGTTGAATAATAGTGGTGAGAGTGGATGTTGTTCTTGATCTTAGAGGAAATGGTTTCAGTTTTTCACCATTGAGAACGATGTTGGCTGTGGGTTTGTCATATATGGCTTTTATTATGTTGGGGTAAGTTCCCTCTATGCCTACTTTCTGGAGGGTTTTTATCATAAGTAGATGTTGAATTTTGTCGAAAGCTTTTTCTGCATACATTGAGATGATCATATGGTTTTTCTCCTTCAGTTTGTTAATATGGTGTATCACATTGATTGACTTGCATATATTGAAGAATCCTTGCATTCCTGGGGTAAACCCCACTTGATCATGGTGTATGATCCTTTTAATGTGCTGTTGGATTCTCTTGGCTAGTATTTTGTTGAGGATTTTTGCATCTGTGTTCATCAGTGATATTGGCCTGTAGTTTTCTTTCTTTGTGACATCTTTGTCTGGTTTTGGTATCAGGGTGATGGTGGCCTCATAGAATGAGTTTGGGAGTGTTCCTCCCTCTGCTATATTTTGGAAGAGTTTGAGAAGGCTAGGTGTTAGCTCTTCTCTAAATGTTTGATAGAATTCACCTGTGAAGCCATCTGGTCCTGGGCTTTTGTTTGCTGGACGATTTTTAATCACAGTTTCAATTTCAGTGCTTGTGATTGGTCTGTTTATATTTTCTATTTCTTCCTGGTTCAGTCTCGGAAGGTTGTGCTTTTCTAAGAGTTTGTCCATTTCTTCCAGGTTGTCCATTTTATTGGCATATAGTTGCTTGTGGTAATCTCTCATGATTCCTTGTATTTCTGCAGTGTCAGTTGTTACTTCTGCTTTTTCATTTCTAACTCTATTGATTTGAGTCTTCTCCCTTTTTTTCTTGATGAGTCTGGCGAAGGTTTATCAGTTTTGCTTCTCAAAGAACCAGCTTTTAGTTTTATTGAACTTTGCTACTGTTTTCCTTCATTTCTTTTTCATTTGTTTCTGCTCTGATCTTTATGATTTCTTTCCTTCTGCTAACTTTGGGGGTTTTTTTGTTCTTCTTTCTCCAATTGCTTTAGGTGTAAGGTTAAGTTGTTTATTTGAGATGTTTCTTGTTTCTTGAGTAGGATTGTATTGCTATAAACTTCCCTCTTAGAACTGCTTTTGCTGCATCCCATAGGTTTTGGGTCGTCGTGTTTTCATTGTCATTTGTTTCTAGGTATTTTTTGATTTCCTCTTTGATTTGTTCAGCGATCTCTTGGTTATTTAGTAGTGTATTGTTTAGCCTGCATGTGTTTGTACTTTTTACAGATATTATCCTGTAATTGATATCTAGTCTCATAGCATTGTGGTTGGAAAAGATACTTGATACAATTTCAATTTTCTTAAATTTACCAAGGCTTGATTTGTGACCTAAGATATGATCTATCCTGGAGAGTGTTCCATGAGCGCTTGAGAAGAAAGTGTATTCTGTTGTTTTGGGATGGAATGTCCTATAAATATCAATTAAGTCTCTCTGGTCTACTGTGTCATTTAAAGCTTGTGTTGCCTTATTTATTTTCATTTTGGATCATCTGTCCATTGGTGAAAAGTGGGGTGTTAAAGTCCCCAACTATGATTGGGTTACTGTCAATTTCCTCTTTTATGGCTGTTAGCATTTGCCTTATATATTGAGGTGCTCCTATGTTGGGTGCATAAATATTTACAATTGTTATATCTTCTTCTTGCTTTGATCCCTTGATCATTATGTAGTGTCCCTCTTTGTCTCTTGTAATGTCTTTCTTTTAAAGTCTATTTTGTCTGATATGAGAATTGCTTCTCCGGCTTTCTTTTGATTTCCATTTGCATGGAATATCTTTTTCCATCCCCTCACTTTCAGTTTGTATGTGTCCCTATGTCTGAAGTGGGTCTCCTGTACACAGCATATATACGGACCTTGTTTTTGTATCCATTCAGCCAGTCTGTGTCTTTTGGTTGGAGCATTTCATCCATTTACATTTAAGGTAATTATTGATATGTATGTTCCTATTACCATTTTCTTAATTGTTTTGGGTTTGTTATTGAAGGTCTTTTCCTTCTTTTGTGTTTCCTGCCTAGAAAAGTTCCTTTAGCATTTGTTGTAAAGCTGGTTTGGTGGTGCTGAATTCTGTTACCTTTGCTTGTCTGTAAAGGTTTTAATTTCTCTGTCGACTCTGAATGAGATCCTTGCTGGGTAGAGTAATCTTGATTGTAGTTTTTTCCCTTTCATCACTTTAAATATGTCCTGCCACCTCCTTCTACCTTGCAGAGTTACTGCTGAAAGATCAGCTGTTAACCTTATGGGGATTTCCTTGTATGTTATTTGTTGTTTTTCCCTTGCTCCTTTTAATATTTTTTCTTTGTATTTAATTTTTGATAGTTTGATTAATGTGCCTTGGCATGTTTCTCCTTGGATTTATCCTGTATGGGACTCTCTGTGCTTCCTGGACTTGATTAACTATTTCCTTTCCCATGTTAGGGAAGTTTTCAACTATAATCTCTTCAAATATTTTCTCAGTCCCTTTCTTTTTCTCTTCTTCTTCTGGGACCCCTGTAATTCAAATGTTGGTGCGTTCAGTGTTGTCCCAGAGGTGTCTGAGACTGCCCTCAGTTCTTTTCATTCTTTGTTTTCTTTTTTCTGCTCTGCAGTAGTTATTTCCACTATTTTATCTTCCAGGTCACTTATGCGTTCTTCTGCCTCAGTTATTCTGCTATTGATTCCTTCTAGAGAATTTTAAATTTCATTTATGGTGTTGTTCTTCATTGTTCGTTTGTTCTTTAGTTCTTCTAGGTCCTTGTTAAACTTTTCTTGTAGTTTTTCCTATTTCCAAGATTTTGGATCATCTTTACTGTCATTACTCTGAATTCTTTTTCGGGTAGACTGCGTATTTCCTCTTCATTTGTTTGGTCTGGTGGGTTTTTACCTTGCTCCTTCATCTGCTGTGTGTTTCTCTGTCTTCTCATTTTGCTTAACTTACTGTGTTTGGGGTCTCCTTTTCACAGGCTGCAGGTTCGTAGTTCCCGTTGTTTATGGTGTCTGCACCCAGTGGCTATGGTTGGTTCAGTGGGTTGTGTAGGCTTCCTGGTGGAGGGGACTGGTGCTTGTATTCTGGTGAATGAGGCTGTATCTTGTCTTTCTGGTGGGCAGGACCACGTCCGGTGGTGTGTTTTGGGGTGTCCTTGACCTTATTATGATTTTAGGCAGCCTCTCTGCTAATGGGTGGCGTCGTGTTCCTGTCTTGCTGGTTGTTTGGCATGGGGTGTCCAGCAGTGTAGCTTGCTCGTCGTTGAGTGGAGCTGGGTCTTAGCGTGGAGATGGAGATCTCTGGGAGAGCTTTCACTGTTTGATATTACGTGGACCTGGGGGTGTCTCTGGTGGACCAGTGTCCTGAGCTCAGCTCTCCCACCTCAGAGGCACAGGCCTGACACCCGACCAGAGCACCAAGGCCCTGTTAGCCTTATGGTTCAGAAGAAAAGGAAGAAAGGAAGGAGGGAAGGAGAGAAGGAAGGAAGTTATTAAAATTAAAAAAAGTATTAAAAATAAAAAAAAGTCATAAAAAAAGAAAGAAAGGAAGAAGAGAGCAACCAAAGCAAGTAACAAATCTGCCAATGATAAGTGCTAAAAACTACTAAAAAAAAAAAAAAAAAAACGGACAGGCAGAACCCTAGTACAAATGGTAAAAGCAAAGCTATACAGACAAAATCACACAAAGAAGCATACACATACACACACTCACAGAAAGAGAACAAGAAAAAATATATATATATCTATATATAAAAAAAAAGCAACCAAATCAATAAACAAATCTAGCAGTGATAATAAACTAAATACTAAACTAAGATAAACATAAAACCAGAAACAAATTAGATGCAGAAAGTAAACCCCAAGTCTACAGTTTCTCTCAAAGTCCACCTCCTCAATTTTAGGATGATTCGTTGTCTATTCAGGTATTCCACAGATGCAGGTACATCACGTTGATGGTGAAGCTTTAATCCGCTGCTCCTGAGGCTGCAGGGAGAGATTTCCCTTTCTCTTCTTTGTTCGCACAGCTCCCGGGGTTCAGCTTTGGATTTGGCCCCGCCTCTGCGTGTAGGTCGCCTGAGGGCGTCTGTTCCCCGCCCAGACAGGACGAGGTTAAAGGAGCAGCTGCTTCGGGGGCTCTGGCTCACTCAGGCCGCGGGGAGGGAGCGGTACGGAGGAGGCGGGGCGAGCCTGCGGCGGCAGAGGCCGGCGTGACGTTGCACCAGCCCGAGGCGCGCCGTGCGTTCTCCCGGGGAAGTTGTCCCTGGATCACGGGAGCCTGGCAGTGGCGGGCTGCACAGGCTCCCGGGAGGGGTGGTGTGGAGAGTGACCTGTGCTCGCACACAGGCATTTTGGTGGCGGCAGCAGCAGCCTTAGCGTCTCATGCCCGTCTCTGGGGTCCGTGCTGGTAGCCGCGGCTCGCGCCCGTCTCTGGAGCTCGCTTAGGCGGCGCTGTTAATCTCCTCTCCTCGCGCACCAGGAAACAGAGAGGCAAGAAAAAGTCTCTTGCCTCTTCGGCAGCTGCAGACTTTTTCCCGGACTCCCTCCCGGCTCGCCGTGGCGCACTAGCCCCTTCAGGCTGTGTTCACGCCGCCAACCCGAGTCCTCTCCCTGCGATCCAACCTCCGAAGCCCGAGCCTCAGCTCCCAGCCCCGCCCGCCCCGGCGGGGGAGCAGACAAGCCTCTCGGGCTGGTGAGTGCTGCTCGGCGCCGAGCCTCTGTGCGGGAATCTCTCCGCTTTGCCCTCTGCACCCCTGTGGCTGCGCTCTCCTCCGTGGCTCCGAAACTACCCCCTCTGCCACCCACAGTCTCCACCCGCGAAGGGGCTTCCTAGTGTGTGGACACCTTTCCTCCTTCACAGCTCCCTCCCACTGGTGCAGGTCCCATCCCTATTCTTTTGTCTCTGTTTTTCCTTTTTCCTTTTGCCCCACCCGGGTACGTGGGGGGTTTCTTGACTTCTGGGAGGTCTGAGGTCTTCTGCCAGCGTTCAGTGGGTGTTCTATAGGAGCAGTTCCACATGTAGATGTGTTTCTGATGTATTTGTAGGGAGGAAGGTGATCTCCACATCTCACTCCTCTGCCATCTTGAAAATCTCTCTGCGCTCACATTCTTAAGTATTTTCTAAAAATGACTGTACGACTCATACAGGAAGTCTCAGTGACATTTTAGAGAATTGGTTACCATTCACCTCATGTCCTGTGAATCCAAGGCCCCAAACCAACAAATCAGTGATTAAAGTTGGTCATTATAAAAATTTGTACCGTTGGAAAATGTTAAAACTACACTTGTAATTCAGGACTCAAAGAGGAAATCACGCTGGAAATTAGAAAATACTTAGAACTGAATGATTGAAAAATACTTTGCATCCAAACTCACTAGCTTAAAATTTCCTGGAGAGAGAACTTTGGAACATCACTGCTTATCCTGTAAAAGAGGAAATGCTTAAAATTAGTAAAAGCTATTCATCCAGTTGAAGATGTTAGCAAAAGAGCAAAGATAAGATGAACAAAACTGAAAGCAGATTCTTCGAGACGACAAACGAGATTAACACACGCAAAGCTGGTCAAGAGAAAAATCGTTAAGAGTGAGAAAAGAGAAATAACTGCAGATAGAGCGGTGATTAGAATAATATGAAGAGCTCTATGTAAATAAATTTGAGGCTTAGATGAAATGGGTAATTACCTAGGAAATATATAAAACTTTAGACTTGAGGAAATAGGAAATCTGAATAACCTTACATTCGTTAAAGAAATAGTATCACTACTTCTGATTTTTCCTCCAAAGAGAACACTAGATGCCCTTGCGATGTTCATACTCTAGTTTTGTCAAGAATTAAAAGAGAAGATAGTTCCAATTTTATACAAAGTCTTCCATAAAGTACAAAAAACAGTCAGTCCTTTTCAGTATAGTTTGATGTTTAAAGTAACCTTCCAATCAAAAGCAATAGGGGCAGAATGATAAAAGTTGCTGGTCAATCTCAGCTGTGAAGTGAGAGGTAACATTCTTTGATAAAAGACTGGCAAACCAAATCCAATAATACATATATAAAAAAAAATCAGACATATGATGTAGTTGCATTTAATTCCAGGAATGTAAGCGTGTGTTTTCTTTAGAAAAATGTGTTATTAATATACTTTACCTCATTAACAGATAAAAGAAAAAGTACAACCATCTAATTGAATGCAGAAAAAATTTAGTAATCATTTATCTTTAACCAACAGTAGCAACAAACTTTAAATCCTAGAGTAGGCGTGGAGTTTTGTAACCTGATAAGGTGATTCTACCTAAATTCTATGTCGAACATCATTCATGGTCAAGTGATAGACCCATTGCTTATAAAGTAGAGAGATGGGCACCTTACCACCAGTAGTCTCTTTTATTGCTAGATGTCCCTGTTATTACTAGATGTCTTGTTTTTGCTATATGTCCTGGGTTGCAAGATGGTTTTTTAAAAGAAACAAAACGTTACAATTGAAGCTTCATTATTTCTCCTTTATCCACTGTTTGGAATGTTTGGGTACCTTTGCCATCCATGTGTATGTATCCGTAAGCTATGTAGAAACTGGTTTTGGATCTTTTATTTTTTATGTAAATGAGATCATATTTTATGTATCTTTGTGCAGTTTGCTGTCTTCCCCCATGTTTTTGACATTTATTCAGGATGATCAATCTAATTCTAGCTCTTTGCTGTACGGCATTTAAAACTTGGCGGTAGACATTTCAGATTGTTTTCCACTTTTGTATTGTGACGAGTGCTGCGGAGGACGTTGTATGTGCATGTTCCCTGAGCCTAGAAACAGAAATCCAGCTCCCCAGTTGTGCACACCTTCAGTACTACCAGGTAACGCCTCATTTCTCTCTCGAGTGGTTCCACCAATCTCACTTTCTCCAGGAGTGCGTACGTGTTTCCATGGCTTCAAATCCCCATCCACGCGGATGTTCCATCCGTAATACAACGGGCAGAAAAAGATGTCAGTTTCCTCTGCTATCTTTGCTGAAGGGTGGCGGTCACCTCTTAATGGGACTTATCGATACTGCTTCCTGGCTGTCGGGAAAAGTTTGCAGCGTGTTCCTCTGACCTGATTTATCACAAGTTCTTCTGGGACCTGTGTGACAAACTATATTATCAATATGTGAAACATTATTCTCTTTTTAAGGATGGTGGACTCAATATGCCCTCCATACCTTTTTGGTGGTCTTTTTTTTTTTCTTGGTGGTTAAATGGTTTCTGAAGCAACCCTTTTTTTCCCCGATGCATGAGTATGAATCCTTTCCTTGTTTCCATTCTTCAGTGACCACTTAATGAAATCTAAGTTTTAAGAGCAGTATTTGATGTACAGCTTATCTTGTCAAATTCTCCAAGTCTCTAAATAGTTACCTATTTGGGGATCTAGAGAGAAAGTGATACTTCTAGGAAGCACCCACTTCTGGAACATTTATTTTCTGTTTCTGAATCATGAGTTTTAGGAATCACCCTTTGTTCCTTTGAAAAAAATAAAATTAGCAAAATCTGATAGGTTGAATTAGGTCATAGGGGACAAATTGTCGTGGCCGACTGGCACACATGGCTCCTATTGAAGAGGTAATAATAGTAACCCTTTGACACGTGTGGCAGCTGCTGCCAGAGTCTCCAGCCAGGAGCTGGGCTTAGATGGTGGTGCACGGGTAATTTAAGCAGTATCCTCGAGATTAAATATGTCATTGGCAATGATTTTGTAAGAATAAAGCTGAAGTCTGCTGTATCTTGAGAAGGAAATTATTGCAGACATATAAATAGCTTACTGTACAGTTTAATTATAGTGTTAGTGGGAGACAAGGCTCAACTGATACATCTCCACAAGGAGATTCACATAGGACTGAAAATCCTGCATTTGTACGGAAATAACAAAAGCTATAATGCCAAATGGAATGTAAAAACAGTTTCGTTTCCTTGAAGTGAATTTTTTTTTGACTGTAATTATATGGAGAGTTATTATTTCGTGACCATACACTTTCTTTATCATTGTCTAATAGATTAATTTGAAGGTCTTTTCCTTGTTGTTTATATGGCATTTGCAGTGTTTAGATATTAGGTTTTAGATTTAGAGGTTGATTATTTTTGTATCTTTTTTTTTTTTCTGGCTGTGCCGTGTGGCTTATAGAATCTTCATTCCCCGACCAGGGATGGAACCTGGGCCACAGCAGTGACAGCACCGAGTCCTAAGCACTGGACCGCCAGGGAATTCCCTTTGTATTTTAATTTATTTAAATTTTGGGATTTTCTATTCCATTGAATCTGAGTTATAACCACTTTTCTATATTTCGGTTCTTTCCATTGAGAATTGACAGTAGGAAATGATTGGAAGAGTTTGGTAGAATAAAACTAAAAACTGGTTTATCTGACAAAAACTCTTAAGTTAGGTGCTGACCTGATTCTTACTTGGTGTTACCTCGACTTTGTTGTTCATTATGGTTTTCTTTATGAATTTCTAATTTTTGTTAGAATTCCATCATGCAGTTTACTGAATTACTTCTCTTTATATTTCCCCATGGTTTTTCTTCATTACTGCAGATTTGGAAAAATCAGAGTGGTCGGGTGAGAATATTTTAAGAAACACCCTTGCTCCTTCACTCTTCCCTCCCATGAGCTTCCCCTCATCAATCTTACTATCTAGACTTAAAATATGCACAATGGGTAAGAACTAATAGATACAGGGAAAGAAAGGAGAGGACTTCTTACTGTTTGGCAAGATAGCAACTGGTGGTGTGATTCCTATGTGTGTTTAGGATTTGATAGCTAAACCCATTTAATCTACCAACCCCTCTGCCTCATGACACGTTGTTTATGTTAGCTAATCTGTGGGTTCCTATGTTTTATATTATGAATTTAAACAATGCAGAAACTGATTATTGGTCTGTAAATTACGTGCAAATTCCCAGCATGTAAACATGCCATATTCATGAAAGCAGTGTTAGAATTCAGGGCTAGAATTCAGCCTTAGAATTCAGGGTGTAGGAGCTGAAAGGCGATGTGAGCTTGGGTGAATATTTAGGTGTACTTTGAAAGGAGATTCCTTAATGTACTTAAGAATTGAAGCTGTTGATGGCAGAAGTCCCTATGTTTAATTTCACTTAGGTTTCGGATTTTACTGTCTCTCCATACGTGGGTATAACTGGCCTTGCTCTACCACTTCTAGGACTTCAGTAATTTTTTAATGTTCAAGTAAAACAGGCAGGTTGAGAGTGACGTACCATGGTACCCGGCCCAGCATTGGTTAGCAGCGTATGTTGCACGTGTGTGGGATAACTTTGTGCACAGACCTCTGAGGAGTGAGCAGCTGGGGACTGCAGTAGGGCAGCATGGGAGGGGAGGATGTGGAAAAGATACTGGTATAGGTGGTTCTTGTGCCTGGTGGTGGATCTGCTCCAAGACTGCTCGGTGCCATCAGGAAAGCTCTGTCACCTGCAGGAGAGAGTGTGCCAGCCTGGGTGTCAGGACGGGAGGTGGCGTCCATTGGCCCCCACGTGCACAGAATGCTGGCTTCGCCTTCTGTTGTCACCTTGGTGAGTACTTGAAAACCATTTATTAGGAAATTTGTTTGTTGGAAGGTCTAGAGCAGTAAAGAATTACCTTAATGGGAGTAGAAATTGATTTAAAAAGACCATGTCTCTTTTTAGAAATTATAGGACTTAAGGTTCTCTTGGCAGTTGAAATTTCCTTTCTCAGCAGGACCTCTCTGTGGGGCAGGGGATTTCATGCTGCTGGTGGAAAGGTGATGCCCAGTGGTAGCTAGTAGATACCGTGAGGCTTTTTATGGAACAAAATGCTCCTGGACTACATCCCACATCTGTTTTTATTAGGTTCTTGGATGATGGGAAGGACCTTGCTTTATCAGGTGCTTAGACCTGAAATAGAATTCCCAATTCTCTAAATGGCAGTAATGTAATTAAAACCTTGAGTTTCTGTTTTCCAGTAGTGGTAGGTAAGGGTACCCTAACCAGCCCTCCTGCTGAAAAATAAGTAAGACTTTTGAATTAAAATATTTTTTTAAATATATTTTTTTAAAGCATTGAAGAGAAGACAGGTCAGGGATTCTCAGGTAAAACTGGAGGGAGAGAGTGAACCCAGGAGAGGTGAGGGGGCACTTGTCCTGACAGCCTCGGGGCCAGAGTGAGCTGGGGTGAAGCTGGCTTCCTGTGGGCTTGAAACCTGGGTTCTTCTCACCTGTCACATGCAAATCACTCACAGAACAAGGGCTGAGAAGTTGAAGGTTGAGTTTTATACAGAGCGAAAATCATCTTGGGCAGAAGGCCTGAGTTGCACAACAGACTAAAAAGCAAAGAAAACGTTAAATATGTGGTAAGACCTAGATTAATATTGAATGTATTCAGTAATACCTGGGGGATAAAATGTGGATTTCAAATATAATATGACAATAGCCTACACATTGCAAAGGGTGGGAAATAGATGTTAAGTGTTGAAAATCCTCCTATTTGGAAATAGTTTTCAAGCAGAAGTAGCTTTACAGTTGACAGAAATCTTATGACTAAGACCTTTTTACTCCCTTTGTAACAGAGTAATGGAACAAAATGTTCAAAGGAGGCACAGTGAATCCTATTGCTTGATATCTGTCATCAGAGGGGAAAACTGGAAATCAGTGAACCAGTGGTGACATTCATTTTTATTGAAGTATAGTTCATTTGCAAAGTTGTGTTTCTGCTGTACAGCAAGGTGATCAGTTATACATATATATTTCTTCGTATTCTTTTTCATTACAGTTTATTACAAGATATTGAATATAGTTCCCTGTGCTATCTAGTAGGTCCTTGTTGTTTACTTATTTTATATATAGTAGTATATATATATATGTTAATCCCAACCTCCTAATTTATCTCCCCTCATCCCCATGCTATCCCCTCTGTTAGCCATAAGCTTTCTATGTCTGTGAGTCTGTTTCTGTTTTGTAAATAAGTTCGTTTGTATCATTTTTTTTAGATTCCACATATAAGTGGTATCATATGGTATTTGTCTTTCTCTTCCTTACTTAGTATCAATATGATAATCTCTAGGACCATCCATGTTGCTACAAATGGCACCTTTTTTATGGCCGAGTAATATTCCTTTGTATGTTGTATATTCCACGTCTTCTCTATCCATTCCTCTGTCGATGGACATGTAGGTTGCTTGCACGTCTTGGCTCCATTGGTGACATTTTAATTTTTTTTTCAGTAGAATTGTGTGAAACTATAGAGGGAAAAGAGACTTAAACAAATAAAAGAAGCCTCAAGAAATGTATGATCTTTACGATGGGAAGTTCCTTTGAGGGAGGTAAGGTGAGGCTTGAACAGTGTCCCCGCAGAAGGATTACTGGTGTTGCTCTCTAGCCTGTGTTCTGTTGCTTCCATTGCTGTGTTAGAGGGACCGGTCCAAGCATCTTCCCACTAGCCTCAGCATCCCCAGGGAAACCATCTTATCCCCATTATCCTTGAGTCTGCCCCCTTCTCCAGCACACAAGAAGGTACCTTGAGATGTGTCAAGAAACATTTACTTAAAAATCAGGAAAGATGCTCTTAATATAACTTGTGCGTTAGTAAGTCTAAAATCTCCTTATGTGTGTCAGATGTCAGATTTCTCATTCCCTGGGCTGAGTGTTGGTGGAAACATTGGATGACAAATGAACCATTAGATTTGGCCTAGTTTTGATTGCATCTATTCATGTTTCTATTTTTATTTTCTGCAACTTTTCTGCTACTTGGTGCTTCCTTTGCCATTATCTTGGGTTTTTAGAATAAGTATGTTTAACTCCCTAAAGTATTATCTCAGGCAGATAATGCTTGTAAACGTCGATCTTGGAAATTCTTGAGGGACTTTGCAGAGCTGAGATCAGTTCCTTTCTCTTAAGTATAATTTTTTTGGGCTTTATTTCATGCATTTTTATTTTTTACCAAAATGTAATTCACATATATAGTAAATTCATGTAATGCCTTCTTACTCCTGTATTGTAAGACATATGTGCACATGGAGTTTTTATGTTTACAAGTTTTGAGACAATAAAAGAGGAACCCTTCTTCCTCTAAGTAAGAAGTAAGTAAGCTTGTACATTTTGTTTTAAATTGTAATCATGCGGCAAATACGCATTAATTATAAATTCAGTTCAATGGGCAAAATATATTTTCTGTATGCCCTTTCTCTAGGGACTCCGGTTGGTCATTTCTGATTCTGAGTTTGTGTCAAAGTCTATATAATGGCAACGAGTCAATGATTGAAAACAGTTACTCAAATAAAAGACTGAATTGTAGAGGAAAAAACAAAGAAAAAAAACCTTTATAATCTATGTTCTTCCCAATCAGAGGCGTTATTGACAGATTTTCATAGTTTTTTTTTGGTCACACCCAAAATCATTCTACCTTTTTAGAGTGAGGCCATTGTTTTTTCATTCCAGCTAATGTTGATATTTACCAAATCCAGTCTTGATACAGAAGTAGGAAATTGGGGTGGGGGGTGAGGTGGGAGTGCTTATATGACAATGGATTCCCCTCGAGGAACCTGAAGATCTGTTTCTTTTGAAGTGTGGAAAGGTTGGTGTCAAAATTGGAAGTTGTAGAGAACAAGTTTGCACTGAATCTAGAGCAAATGTACCCCAAAGTTTGATGTCTTTAAAACCCACAGCAGGCCTTGAATTTTGACCTGTGGACATGATTCAATCACACCTTGACCCGGTGTTATTTTTATAAATTAAGACGTTCAGGGAATTTATATGCCAAGTGGGAGATGTGTAAGTGGAGCTAAGCAGACTTTTGGCAGCTGGCAAGTTTAATTTCTTATGGAGAGAGAAAAAGAAATGGGAATGTTCAGAATGACCTAAGCAGCCTTGCGAGGGGTGACGGTGAGTAGAAGCCAGGAGAAGAAAGGGTATCACAAAAGAGTGGGAATGTTGATGCAAGAGGAAGACAAATACTGTATGATACCTCTCATATGTGGAATCTAAGATTCAACACAAGTGAACTTATCTACGAAGCAGAAACAGACTCACAGACACAGAGAACAGACTTGTGGTTGCCAAGGCGGAGAAGGGTGGGGGAGGAATGGACTCGAAGTCTGGGGTCAGCAGATGCAAACTATTATACATAGAATAGATAAACAACAAGGTCCTCCTGCATAGCACAGAGAACTATATTCAATATCCTGTGATAAACCATAATGGAAAATAACATGAAAAAGAATGTATATATGTATAACTGAATCACTTTGCCATATAGCAGAAATTAACACAACACTGTAAATCAACTATAGTTCAATAAAATTTTTCAAAAAAGAGTGGGAATGTTGAGGTGTAAAATTATTACATTTGAAACCTAGAAAAGCAATGAATCTTGTCCTGCCCCACTTCTCCCTGCTCCCGTACTTTGGGAAAGAGCGCTATAATCTGAAACAAATGTTTATAGGACTTACTGTAGGGTCATTACAGACCTAAGTCATCATGTAAGAGAAAAATGGATTTGCAAAGATTTTCTCATTTAAAAATTAGTGTGTTAAGTCTGTTAGAAATATTCTCAATCAAATATCTTTAATATTTTCTTATAAATTATGAGCAACTGAATTTCAAAGAATATATTCTAAGATGCACCCCCTACCCACCCCCCCCCAATTAAACTTGAATAAAAAAAAAAGGCTTTTTTTTAAACGTTTTTTTCAGTATCAACTCAGAAGTGATGAAAGGGTTTTTTTTTTCCTTAATTTTTTTTTTCAAGGAAAGATTTGAAGAGGTCAATCGAAAAATCCTATAAATTCGCTAAATATATTTTTTGCTGTATAAATAGTTGTTTCTCTAATTAGTTTCATTTTTTGATTGTGTCATTATGATCAATTTCCCTTCTTTGCTTTGAATTTATCACCTTCATGGACTTGGGACACTGGAGGCTTTTTCCTTGATGGAGACAAAACTGCTCTAACTTTTCACATGTTGTAGAAAGCTTCCCAAAAGATGGTCCAAATCCATCTTGCCTTGCTTATTCCCTACAATTCTGAGTTGGCTTATTTTTTTTTTTTTTTTTAATTATTAGCACCTTTAATTATTATTTATTTATTTATTTGGCTGTGTTGGGTCTTCGTTTCTGCGCGAGGGCTTCCTCTAGTTGCGGCAAGCGGGGGCCACTCTTCATCGCGGTGCGCCGGCCTCTCACTGTCGCGGCCTCTCTTGTTGCGGAGCACAGGCTCCAGACGCGCAGGCTCAGTAGTTGTGGCTCACGGGCCTAGCTGCTCCGCGGCATGTGGGATCTTCCCAGACCAGGGCTCGAACCCATGTCCCCTGCATTAGCAGGCAGACTCTCAACCACTGCGCCACCAGGGAAGCCCTGAGTTGGCTTATTGAACAAACCCTCCCCATTATATTCTTAGTATCCAGCATGCTGCCTTATGTTATGATGGGTACTCAGTATACTGAAAGAATGAACTTCTCACTTTGTTCCTGATTTTCGCTCCTAAAACACTCGCCCTAATCCTGCTCACGTGAATCATCATTTCTTCCCGACTTATCTTGATTCCTCATCCTCGAGTCTCTCAAACTAGATTTGGTTTCCATGTCTCATTTTAGGGAGTTTATTCTGCCCTATGTTGATCATTCAGTGGAGGGCTAGCCTTATTCCCCTTAGGGCTATAAGCTTGTATGTTAAGACATTATTTCTTAATGTTAGAGATCTTTAAAATATTTTGCATGTAGCTGGTGCTTAAGATGCTTACTGAATCGGAATCCCTAAGAAGCATATTTTCTGAAGGGAAACTGTTTTGCTTTTTCTTTTCTCTGTTTCTTTTCCACTTGACTAGTTGGCATATCCCTCAGTTTTCTTGCCTTTGCTGGTCTGTACAAGCCCCTGATATATGCCTTTTACAGCTTGGGAAGAGACTGTAAGTTAAGTCAAGGGGCCAAAGTTCCTATTATCACCTATTTATACCTGTGGTTTATGAGTACGGAAGTGAAAATGGAGAGGAATTTGGAGGAAATTAAATTATAGAAACTGCCTCGGGTTGATTGAGTTATAACCTTAACACTCTAATTTTTTGTAACTGTAGACAAGTCCTTTACCTTTAAAAATGTCATCTCAGTTTAATTTACATTTTGCTAAGTTGTTAGGAGACCCAGTGAACTTTGACAAATACTTGATGTTAGTCTTTCTGTATACTTTTAATGGCACCTGTATTGGAAAGTATTGCCTGAAGGTTGAACAATGCACTTCCCAAGCACAAATTACAGTATTTCCCCAAATTATAAGTATGAAGGGCACTTGAGTTATGTATGCAATTATGTGTTGATCACGTTGATGATTTGCTATGAGTTGGGTCAGTACAAGTTGTATGAATTACACTTGCCCAGGGGTGGTCCTGTCTACGTGAGCTGCTTTTCAGAAAAATAGTCAATTTACCCAAATAAAGTGATTAGTACAATTTTCCTGGTGACCTCCCCTCTTAAGTTTTCACTTCTCTTTCAGCTCCTGTAAGTTTAACAACTGTCTGATTTTAAAAGAGGTCCCTTCCATGTGCACTAGTGTGTTGCTTGTGGCATACTTGAATTGGCCAAGATCTAGAAGGTTTTTGCATTTGAACTGTCTCTAAATGCTCAAAAAGGTTATGTTTTACTTTAATGGTATAAAGAAAACTTCACAGCAACAGCGGATTGTGCATGATCAGTTATATGTAGTCACATTTGGGGTAGAAAGAACTTTTAGTAGGAAGGGCGGGCGATGAGAAGATAGACATTTAGTGATGGAAAGAAAAGAGATTGGTGTGGATCCAGACACGCACTTGCTTCAGCTGCAGAGAATCAGACACTATTCCTTAGGGGGACACCCGAGCTGGGGTCCAGTCATCAAGAGACAAAGTGTTCATTAAGAAGAGAGAACCTTTTTCTTTTTTTTTTTTCCCATTAAAAAAAAAATTACTTTATTGAAGTATAGTTGATTTACAAGCTTGTGTTAATTTTTGCTGTATAGCAAAGTGATTCAATTAAACATATATATTCTTTTTCATATTCTTTTCCATTATGGTTTATCACAGGATATTGAATATAGTTCCCTGTGCTATGCAGGAGGACCTTGTTGTTTATCCATCCTGTATACAATAGTTTGCATCTGCTAATCCCAAACTCCCACTCCATCCCTCCCCCACCCCCCTCCCCCTTGGCAACAAGAAGTCTGTTCTCTGTGTCTGTGAGCCTGTTTCTGTTTCATAGGTAAGTTCATTTGTATTATATTTTATTTTATTATTTGTAAAAATTTATTTATTTATTTGTTTTTATTTTTGGCTTTGTTGGGTCTTCGTTGCTGTGCGCAGGCTTTCTCTAGTTGCGGCGAGCAGGGGCTACTCTTCGTTGCAGTGCGTGGACTTCTCATTGTCGTGGCTTCTCTTATTGCAGAGCATGGGCTCTAGGCACGCGGGCTTCAGTAGTTGTGGCACACGGGCTCAGTAGTTGCGGCACACGGGCTCAGTAGTTGCGGCTTGCGGGCTCTAGAGCACAGGCTCAGTAGTTGTGCCGCATGGGTTTAGTTGCTCCGCGGCATGTGGGATCTTCCTGGGCCAGGGCTTGAACCCATGTCCCCTGCATTGGCAGGCAGATTCTTAACCACTGTGCCACCAGGGAAGCCCTGTGTCATATTTTCGATTCAACACGTAAGTGATATCATATGGTATTTGTCTTTCTCTGTCTGACTTATTACTTCACTTAGTATGATAAGCTCTGGGTCCATCCATGTTGCTGCAGAGGGCATTATGTCATTCTTTTTTATGGCTGAGTAATATTCCATTGTATATATGTACCACATCTTCTTTATCCATTCATCTGTTGATGGACATTTAGGTTGTTTCCGTGTCTTGGCTATTGTAAATAGTGCTGCTGTGAACATACGGGTGCATGTGTCTTTTTGAATTATAGTTTTGTCTGGATATATGCCCAGGAGTGGGATTGCTGGATCATATGGTGCCTCTATTTTTAGTTTTTTAAGGAACCTCCATACTGTTTTCCATAGTGGCTGCACTAATTTACATTCCCACCGACTGCATAGGAGAGTTCTCTTTGAGAGAAACTTTTTATCAGATCCCTCAAATGCAGTCTCTGAAAACATTGTTTAATAAAAAGGGTATAGAAATTCAGTAGGGCAAATGTGACTTAAAATAACGTGGCTCTTTACACCCGAAGTTTCCTGCATGGTGTGAAGTAATTGTCTGAAATTACACGTGCTGCTGTAGTGATTGAACTCTAGCTGCTAATTGAGCCATCAGGTTTTAAAATACACAGACCTCAGCAATTCAGAGATGCTTAAATTACACCTTCTTGTGGGAACCACCATCCATGGGTTTGAGTAGTGGGGAGGCAGGTCTTGGGGAAGCTGGCTGATGGGTGTCTCATTACAGCTTTGCTGCCCCGGAGCTTGTGTGGGTTGGTGCTCCTTCCCAAGAAGGGAGATTTGAGCCTTCATTCCATCGCATGTTTGGAAAAGCCGAGGTCTCTTGAATCACTGGACTCTTACTTTGAATTTTGGGTTGATCTCCAAGAAACTGGAAATTAAATGACTTATGAACCAAAGAGCATGCATTGGTACATAACTCAGTTCTTTTTATTTGACTCTCCCAGCAGCTTTGTCTCCATCTCACATATGGATGTATCGGGCTCAGAAGTGACTTATCGATGGTCACACAACGAAGTAGAATTGCTGACACTGGCTCTCCTGGTTCCGATTTTTTTTTTTTTTTAAACTGTATCTTAGCTATTCTGAGGTTTCAGATGTCTTATATTCAAAATCAAATCTACAGTGCTTTTGATTTTCCAATCCAAGCTCAAGGGATGAAGATTGGATGCTCATTAAAAGAGGTTGAATTCTTTGGTTGAATAAATTTATTGAGCACCTACTAGGTGCTGGGTGCAATTTTAGGCAACAGGGAATAAGAGGTTATAAAGGACATAGAAGGTGCCTTAAGGCACCAGAAGCAGGTCACGTGGGGCCCTTGTAGGACACAGAAGGAGGCAGGAGTATCCTAGACATTCTAGAACTTGAATTCTAGAAAATACAGTGTGATTAACATAAAGGATCAAAGCAAAGTTGTGTGACATTCTCTTAATGAGAATGAATGGCTCCTGGGCTAGTGGGCCTTTACTGTAATGTGACTGAAGGAATTACCATTAAGGAAAAAAGAAAAAAGCAAAGAGAAAAAAGTTGGTACAAAAGGAAGGACGATAAGGGTCCTTAGAGGCCGATAGCATGGGTGTTTGAATCAAGCAAAGGGAGGTGCCCAGGAGGGTCCAGCCATGCTTTGTGGAGGTCCTTCACAGACCTAGCCACACCGTCTGATGCCGTTAAATGTTTAAATTATAGGAGGAAGTTCCCTTGTATCCTGAATCCAAGTTCACCAAGCAGTCCTCTAATAGACAACCTTGAATAATTTGGTCAGCCCAGGCCGTATGCTCGGCTCATTTGACAGGTAGAACTTTACTGTCAGGTAATACACTTACATCTTGACTCCTAGAACTTCGTGAGCTTTGATGGCATCACCAGCCCTGGTCACGTCTGAATCCAACAGGACGGAGTGTGCGTCAGTGCGCTGAAGGCTGGAGTGGCCTGGCCAGAGGAGAGGACGCATTTCCCCCTGCCATCTCCATCCCAGTCAATTGGGTCACATTGCATCTAGGGAAAAAAAAAATTTTTTTTTTCAATTTTTGTACCAAGAAAAGACACTTGAAGTAACCTATGCCTTCGTGATAGCATTTTTACTAGTCTTAATTGAAAAAAATTTAACCTCTGTTCTTTTTGATTATGTAATTAGCTATTCTAAAAAATAAGTTTGAGTCAAATGATGTCTGGACTTGAAGGCCACCACAGTGTATAGCCATGTGTTCCTGCCGTGAGGACTTTCTTGGGGCCCAGGGACAGGCTCCACAGCTGGCCAGGTCAACCCTGTCCTCCAGACGACCATGGGCTAGTGAGAGCGACAGACCAGTCAGGATAAATATGACAGAAGAGGTACAGGATGGTGAGTCACAAGCCCCAGCAAGATCACCTGCAGGAGAGAGTATCATACCCAAGATCAAATGAGGGATCAGGGTGTTTCTGATGTAATATTTACACTAAGATGTGGGAGAAGAGGTAGTGTTGAGGGTTGAATCATGTCTCCCAATAAAAGCCCTAACCCCCCGGTCCCTCAGAGTGTGACCTTATTTGGACATGGGGCCTTGGCAGCAGTAATCAGAAGGGCCCTAATCCGGTATGACTGTGTCCTCATGAAAATGGGAAATTTGGACCTGGACACCCCAGAGAGAAAGCAGTGTGAAGACACAGCGAGAAGATGGGCATGTGTAAGCCGGGGAGCCCTGAGGCCAGCCGAAGCGTGAGGAGGGCTTAGAACAGACCCTCCTTCACAGCTGCTGGAGGAACCAACCCTGCCGACACCTTGACCTTGGACTTCTAGCCTCCAGACGTGAGACGATAATTTCAGTTGTGTAAGCCGCCCAGTGTGTGGCACTTTGTTACAGCAGCTGGAGCAGACTGATACAGGTGGTGTTGCCCAACTGGAATTAGGAAGGGAAGAAAGGGTATTCAGACAATAGGAGTCAGGGTGAACAAAGGCAGGGAGAAGTGAAAACAGTGCAGCGTATTTGCCAGCGTGGACTACAGAGATAGAGCCTGGTAGTGGTGGCTGGGGGTAGAGAGACACTTTCTTTCCTTGGGAAATGGTCACCACGATAAGTCCAGTCAACATCCATCACCTGACATAGTCACAATGTTTTCTCCTTGTGATGAGAACTTTTAAGATCTACTCTTCTAGCAACTTTCAAATATACATACAGTATTATTAACTATAGTCAGTGTGCTGTACATTCCATCCCCAGGACTTACGTATTTTGTAACTAAAGTTTGTACCTTTAGACCCCCTTTACCCATTTTGCCCACACCTCACTCCGCTCCCCACCTCTGGCCGCCAGCAATTTGTTCTCTGCATCTATGAGGTCTTTTTGTTTAAGATTCCATGTGGTTGCAAATGTCAAGATTTCCTTTTTTATGGATGTATAATATTCATATATATACATATGTATATATCACATTTCCTTTATTCATTTATCTGTCAGTGGACATTTAGGTTGCTTGCATATCTTGGCTATTGTAAATAACACTGCAGTGAACATGGGAGTGCACATATCGTTTTGAGATCGTGTTTTTGTTTTCTTCAGATAGGTACCCAGCGTGGAATTGTTGGATCATATGGTAGTTCAAGTTTTTAATTTTTTGAGGAACCTCCATCTTGTCTTAAGTAGTGGCTGCATCAATTTACATTCCCACCAACGGTGCTTGAAGGTTCCCTTTTCTCCACATCCTCACCAGCACTTGTTATTTGTTGTTCTTTTGATGATAGCCATTCTGACAGGTGTGAGATGATATCTCATTGTGGTTTTGATTTGCATTTCCCTGATGATTAGTGATGTCGAGCATCTTTTCATGTACCTGATGGCCATCTGTATGTCTTCTTTGGAAAAATGTCTATTTAGGTCATCTACCATTTTTTAATTGGATCGGTTTTTTTGCTGTTGAGTCATATGAGTTCATTATATATTTTGGATATTAACCCCTTATCAGATATGATTTGCAAATATTTTCTCTCAGTTGGTATATTACCTTTTCATTTTATTGATGGTTTCCTTTGCTGTGCAGAAGTGTTTTAGTTTGATGTAGTCCCACTTCTTTTTGCTTTTGTTGCCTTTACTTTTGGTGTCAAATCCAAAAAATCGCCACCAAGACTGATGTCAAGGAGCTTACCGCCTGTTTTCTTCTAGGAGTTTTATGGTTTCAGGTCTTACGTGCAAATCTTTGACCCGTTTTTAGTTAGTTTTTGTATATTGTATAAGATAGTGGTCCAGTTTCATTCTTTTGCTTGTGGCTGTCCAGTTTTCCCAACACCATTTATTGAAGAGACTGTCATTTCCCCATTGTTATATTCTTGGATCTTTTGTCATAAATTAATTGGCCATGTATGCATGGTCTTATTTCTGGACTCTATTCTGTTCATTAATCTATGTGTCTATTTTTATGTCAACACTACATTGTTTTGATTACTATAGCTTTGTAATGAAGTTTGAAATCAGAGAGCTTTGTTTTCTAGTTTTGTTCTTCATAAGATTGCTTTGGCTATTCAGTGTCTTTTGTGGCTCCATACAAATTTTACGTATTTTTTTCCATACTTCTGTGAAACATACCATTGGAATTTTGATAGAGATTGCATTGACTCTATAGATCACTTTCAGTAGTATGGACATTTTGACAATATAAATCCTTCAAATCCATGAGCATGGAATATCTTACCATTTATTTGTGTCTTCTTCAATTTCTTTCATTATGTCTTACAGTTTTCAGTGTACAGGTATTTCACCTCTGGTTAAATTCATTGCTAGATATCTTATTCTTTTTGATGCAGTTGTAAATGGGATTGTTTTCTGAATTTATGTTTTTGATAGTTCTTTATTAATGTATAAAAATGCAACAGATTTTTGTGTATTGATTTGTATCCTTCAATTTTACTGAATTAGTTTATTAGTTCTAGCCGTTTTTTGGTGGAGTCTTTAGGTTTTTCTATATATAATATCACATCATCTGCAAATAGGGGCAGTTTTACTCCTTCCTTTCTGATTTGGATGCCTTTTTTTTTTTTTCATGCTAAATTATTTTCCTTAATCAGTCATTCAATCTTGTAGTAGTCTTCATAAATTACTTTCTTCTAATCTTCTTTGGGAATATTCTTTCACTTTGAAGTAACAGCTCAAAACATAAACATCTTTACTCTGTTTCATTTGATATTTGAAGAGCTGCCAACTGTTTTGCATTAGGCTGGATGATACGTTTAATATGCTGAAATTCACTATAGCTTTTGGCGAGACTACCTTCTGGTGTGAAGGAGGTAGTATAAACTAGACGGGAGGGCCTATCAGAGTGTCCTCTTGTGTTCGAATCTCTTTTCCCTGGATGGTCACCCACCTCCTTCCCACCCACAGGCTTTCCCTCTGGTTCATCTCTCTGTTTAGGCCACTGTGGCTTCTATTTTCCAGTATAAAACCCCTGACCTCAAAGGAAGAAATGCTGGCTTAACATACAATGTAAATTGGTCTTCTTTCTATGACAACTTCTATACTAATATTTTTATTATTTTGATATTTGAGAGAGAATTTAAGATGTGGGGAAAAAGGGGTAATGTAATATTGCAGTTCATGTGGCAGCCAGAGTTTAATTTTACGGCAAAATCAACGACCTTAGAAAGGGTGATGTATTTATAGTACTGAAAACTTTGTGTTGGCAATTCCTTTCAAAGAAAGCCATTCTTATTATTCTATCATAGACCTGCACACCACCCTCATGCTGTTAAAGACAACTTTTTTTTTTTTTTTCCTTCCCTGAACAAGGAACTGGGAGGGAAAACCATGCCTAGGATTTTTTTGGTGCCTGCCTTCTAATGTTTTATTTCTAAGTGAATTGAGACCATATGGTCACATAAAGCCAAAGCTAGGTGGTTCAGAGGTTTAATTTTGTGGCCTTGAAACGTTTCTAGTTTTGCTCACAATTAGTGGGAAATCACGTGTTCACAGAACAACTTATAACTCACACAGACCCACTGGCGAAAAAGCCCAGTCCCCAGTTATGGTCATGTGTCCAAGAGAAGTGGCAGGTCTCCGTAGAGATGGCCAATCAGAGGACACTAAGCCCTTTCCCTCTTGATCTGACAACGTTTATTTGGTGTGACACTGACTTCCCAGTGCCAGTTTCCTGGCCGATATGCCGCAGCCCTAATCCTCATTTTACACGCACCTGTGTTCATCCCGCATGGATGAAGCTTGGCTCCAGGCTAACAATTTGAAATGATGGAGCTGTGCTTTGCCCATGCAGCTAGCTGCGTTTATGTCCTCCAGTGGATAGAAAACTCCTCCAGATATTTCCTGGAGGGAATGGCTCTGCAGGAAATCTGCAGGCAGCCCTTATGTTGACATGTGTAAAATATGCTTCTTAGTAATAGACGTTGGTGATAATCAGACAAATGTAGTGATGACTGAGAGCTTGGGCAATCTGATTAGCTGACAAGCAGGATGTTTATGAATACGCTAGACATACCAAAGGCCACTGCATCATTTATTGAGACGTCCTTAGATTTCTACTTCTCATCCTTCGTTTTAATTTACAAGAGCAGTGACTGCTCCGGGGACTGACTTGGAGAATTTTCTGGGGCTTAAGTCTTGTTCAGGGGCCTTTGGCTGTGCTGGAGGCCACAGCCTTCACCGTGAGGGGCCTCTCTTGTTGTAACTTACTTACAGCATTTGCATCTTCCGTTTTTTCTTTTTTCTGTTAGACTTATATATTCCTTTGCTTGTCTCGATTTAGGTAACGTGTCTGTATAAGTTCTGTTTCTACTGCTTTATTCTTTTTTTAAAATTCACTTTTATTGGAGTATAGTTGCATTACAATGCTGTTAGTTTCTGCTGTACAGCAAAGTGAATCAGTTACATGTGTACATATATCCCCTCTTTTTTAGATTTCCTTCCCATTTAGGTCACCGCAGAGCACTGAGTAGAGTTCCCTGTGCTATGCAGTAGGTTCTCATTAGTTATATGTTTTATACATAGTAGTGTATACATGTCAATCCCAATCTCCCAGTTCATCCCACCCCTCCTTTCCCCCTTGGTATCCGTAAGGTTATTCTCTACATCTATGTCTCTATTTCTGCAAAAAACAAACTCATCTTGAGTTGTTGACAGTGGGTTTTCAGAGACCGAGAGAGCTTAGTGCGATTTCCTTTTCGATTTCTGACCCAGCAAGCGAAATACTTTTCCCAAGTAACTGTTTAATAAGAGAATACTATATATGTGATTTTTCCATGGGGAAAAACTAGTCTTCAGGACTTACAGTGGCAGTGTCCCCTTCTGCAGGGATGGAGACGTTCACTCGAGTTGTCCACTACCATGGCAACCTCTAGTCACATGTGGCCAGTGCGCCTGAGGACCTGAACTTTCTATTTTATTGAAGTTACGTATAACTAACCATGTGTGGCTGGTAGCTACCATATAGGACAGTGTAGATTTAGAATATTTTTTAAAGACCTGAGACAGTTCTACCCACTGGTAACTGTAACGTGCTTAGGTCCACTCCATGATACGTTTATATTTTTGGTCCTAAGTTGATGTGAGGAAGAGGCTTCTGTATTTGATGTCATCTAAACTTTCTGTTTATGCAACGTCATTTTGTCCAGTGCTGGTTGATGATGATATCAGCTCTCAAAGAAAAAGCTTGCTGCTTGTATGGGAGAAGAGTAACCTGGTGGGCCCTGCTTCATTCACAAGCTGGAGAGGACCAAGGCTGTAGCTGTCCTGTGCATGATACTTTCTCAGCTGAGGCCGATTTACCTTATAGTGGCTGTGGAACATTATTACAGTGTTTTTCAAGGGCTTTTAGACAATGCTGCTACCGTCAACATAGGTATCATCTCTCCACTTCTTCCAGCTTTGTGTATTGTTCACAGCTTACCTGGTTTTTGCCCTAAAGCTCCTGTCCTTCACCTCACGCTGCCTTGTACCTGGTTGGCTTCTGCAGGCCGTGGATGAGGTCACAGCACGGGAGTGACTCACTGCGGGGCGAGGGGAGGAACAGGGGGTAGGTGGATGGTGGAATCCTGGGCTGTATGGGGGCAGCCCTGTGGAGAGCAGCTTTCATTTAGCAGAGATTCGGAGGAAGAGTGGGCGTCTATGTCTTCCGTGATGAGGGGCCTTCTTTTTTTTTTTTTTTCTTCAGATTTTTTTAAAAAATTATTTTTATTTTTGGCTGTGTTGGGTCTTTGTTGCCGCGCGCTGGCTTTTCTCTAGTCGCGGTGAGCAGGGACTACTCTTTGTTGCAGTGCACGGGCTTCTCATTGTGGCGGCTTCTCTTGTTGCGGAGCACAGGCTCTAGGCACGTAGGCTCAGTAGTTGTGGCATGTGGGCTCAGTAGTTGTGGCTCGTGGGCTCTAGAGCGCAGGCCCAGTAGTTGTAGTGCACGGGCTTAGTTGCTCCGCGGCATGTGGGATCTTCCCGGACCAGGGCTCGAACCCATGTCCCCTGCATTGGCAGGCGGATTCTTAACCACCACCGTGCCACCAGGGAAGTCCCGAGGGGCCTTCTTGAGTCTCCAGCTCAAGTGGGAAGCTGCTCTTCTCGGGGGAAGTGGGGTCCTCTGCTTACCCTCCAGGTTGTCGTCACTTCCCCAGGGAGGAGGTCTGGAAGACACTCTCGGAGTCGCATGGTTTATCTACTACTGGCGGTGGTGATGCCTTTATGCTTAGGTGATCAGTTGTTTGTAATTCAACCTTTTAAGTGAGGCGCTGAGTCATGGGGGTATATTTAGTGTCTAAGAATGTTTGACTGATTTCCAAAGTATTGAATGAAGAAGGGGGGTCCTGCAGATTGGTTTGCTCAAGGCTCTGCTTATTCCCATTAGCAAAGAAAGGTGAAGTTAGATTCCTCTTGAGCTTGGTGACATCCGTTATAATACCCTTCAGAGATCGAAGTCGATCTGGCCGGGTGTGCTCTTTTTTACAAATAGAGTCAAGATTGAGGTTCGAATGTTCACGCCCAGTAAGTAATGCCCTCTCCTTCAGCGTGGCATGCAGAGAAGTTCATTGCTTCCTGGAGCGTTCATTGTATATTCCACGTTCATTGCTTCTAAGGGAATTCATCCGATAGTGTGATTTCTAAAAATGAAGCGTGGATAAAATCTATCACCAGACTCAGTGGTTTGAGTTACAGCCTTGACTTTTTTTTTTTTCCAGAGAATGGGGTAGGAGGGAGAGGGAGAGAGAGAACGAGAATATGAAACGCATCAGAGCGCGTGAGCGTGAATCACCTCTTTGTCTTTTTACAGATCTTAGATGTGGGCATCAAAATTAATTTCCTACTTTGCCCTTTCAGTGACAGCAGTAAGATGACAGTGATGGTGATGGTGATGATGTAATAGCCTCTTGATGTCAGTTTGTCTTTGGGAAAGTTCTGCATCCCAGGAATTGAGGTGTGGGGTAAATTGGTTGTAACGTAGCATCAGCTAAATCAAGTTCATAGTGAAGAATACCTTGCAAGTACCTTTTGTTGATGGAAAAAACACTTGAATATTAAAAGCGGTCAAGAAAAAACGAACTTGAATGCTGTCTCTCAAAATCTACAAAACTTCACCAGAAAATGTAAGAGCTGAAAGGATTAACTCAGTCAAGCTCGACACGGACCTGCGCTGTCTCTACTTTTAGCTCCAGATGTTTCAGGAGACGGCGTCTCCAAATGAGCTGTCAGAAAAGCCGTCAGGTTTTTCTCTGGGGACCGTCGCTATGGTTGGGAATTGTGCTGCTGATGGAGTAGGCATCAAATCAGTTGGACTCATGAATATTCATCATTTCTAAAAAGTAAATACGAAGTCTCTAGCCCTTTAAAATGGCGACATTCTGCTTCGACGACAGTAAGTGCTGTTAGGAATTGTGTGTTCAGTTTGTTCGCCCTATAAAGTGGTCGTTCAGAAATAAAATTCTAACACATCATAAACTCAAGCTACATCTGAACTATAACAAAAATTGAAATTTTAATGAAGTAGTTTTTCTTAAGGCTTTTCAATTATGACTACAACGATCTCTTAAGACTCTCGTAGGAAGTTGGAACTGATGTTTTCTTTCAAATTCTCCCGTACCAAATAGTGGCATATTGAAAATAAGTGTATGTTTGGTTTGCTTTTGCTGCTGCGTCCTGTGGTAGTGCTTTTTGCATTTTGTTTTCAGTGGAAAACATTGGAAAGAAGACCTGTGCCATGCCCTTCTTCCACTTGCCTCCTCTGCACCTATTCAAGTTGACATAGAATTATGATTTTAACTCGTTGGTCTCTGACCAGCATAGGTCTCCTGGGGAAGTTAGGACTATGAAGACTCACCTCATTGACACTTACCATCATGGTTAGCCATTGGTTTGGAAGCTGTAAACACAAAAAATACAATTACCCAATCATTGGCGAGCACTTTTTTTTTTTTTAAAAAGAAGCAGCAAAATATGTCCTGAAGTTTCTCTGAGGAGTGTTCCTTCTATTGATAATTTTAAAAAAGTACCAGGAGCAAAACTAGGAAGAAAGTGAATTTGCATTGCTGACAAAACTAGGAAGAAAGTGAATTTGCGTTGCTGTGTGTGTGCTGTTTCTATCTGACTAGTGTTTGTCAACTTTTACTCAACTTTACTACGTGGTAGGGGGGCTTTGCTCTGTGCTGGGGAGACAAGCCCACATCACCACGCTCACCAAGTTCAGTTCAGGGAGGGGGACCCACGTAACATTTTAAAAGTGCAGACTCATAAACAGACATACAGAGGGCTGTGGAAATAAGGGGGGATGTGGGACAGAAGTGGGCTAAAATTGGGGAGGGTTAAGTCTGAGAAAATGAATTGGAGAGAAAGCACAGGGGGAAAAATGAGGCGGGAGAAACTCTTCCTTAAAGGAAATTGCTGTCATGTGGGGAGTGTCCTGCTAGGTATTTGTGCTGCAGGCTGTGAGCAGATGCCCCTTGAGAAAGAGTGATTGTGGCTGGGGGGATTTGTGGGTGCCGTGTCCCAATTCTCCTGTGGGAGATTCTCTAATCACACGACTGTGCTGAGGTCTCTGAGATGTACCCCTGCCAAGAAACCCGCTGCAATTGGTTTCATCCAGGGTTTTGCAAACTTAGCTGAGCATGGAATCCTTGTAATACTCCGTAGAGTAGCTTGTGTTCTGTGGTTTGGGGAAAGCTATCTGCTGGGGCGTGAGAGGGCCTGCAAAGCTGGGCTGAGCCGGGCTGGAGGAAGCCTTGATCAGCCATGCTCGCTCCAATTTTGCATTTTTCCTTTGTGTAGAAATTGTAGTGTCTTCACAACCCCTATCGCAGCCATCCCCAACCTTTTTGGCACCAGGGACCGGTTTCGTGGAAGACAGTTTTTCCACGGACTGGGAAGGGGGTCTGGGGATGGTTCAGGTGGTGATGTGAGCGATGGGGAGGGGCAGATGAAGCTTCACTCGCGCCCCCCGCTCACCTCCTGCTGTGCGGCCCGGTTCCTAACAGGCTGTGGACCAAGACCCCTGCCCTATTGGAAACAGTTGCCATTATTACCAGAGGCTCTCTGCCTTGGAGAAGGATAAAAAGAAGTGGCCAGCCTCTTATTCTCAGGGGACTCATGGCTTAGGGGGAAGGCAGAAATGCACGCTATCTTGATACGCAGATAATCGTTTTAAATAGAGCTTTTGCAGAAGGCTCTGAGCAGGGAGCATGTTTCCCAGTGACGCCTTCTGTCCAGATTTGCACGCCTGGAGGGTGGATGGAGGGGACACAGTGGCGCCAGGGTCGTGGAATGGTGGAGGTGCAGGGCTGAGACCTTGGGGATTGGCAGGAAAGATGCAGAAGGTGAAACTGATGGGATTGGGGGGAGCGGACTTGGGGGATGGGAAAGGAATATCTTGGGATTCTGAAAGCCTCTATCTTGAGCAAATTAATATTAAATATTCTCCCTGGCCAGAGGCAGGGCTTTTTTTTTTTTTTTAAACTCCCTGCTGTGTCTCCAGCTAGACTCCTCCTGCCTGTTACAGGGTAGAGGTCAAATCATATGAATGGACTGATTAAATTTTGTAATGTGCAAAGTCCTTCTACAGAATATTATCGATGACAAGACTCAGTTCACATGAATGATGTCACAACGTTTCGATGTGGGTGTGCAGACCCCAAGATGCCACCAACCACCAAGTTTGTAAATTCTTTCTTCTAGGTATTTCTTATCTGGAGTTGACCCACATGTTCATAGTTCTCCAGAAGATACCATCTTCTTACTGTTTTTCTGTAAAAATATATAGTATCAAGAGTCACGAAATAGCCATGACAAACTGTGAGGCATCAGCAGCCATGAACTCAGCACCGACCGTGAGGGCTTCTTCCCATCCCGAGGAGCTGGCCTTGAAAAGGAAAGTTAGGGGGAAGGTGGCGACATTTGCTTTCCCCCCTCTGTACCCTGAGGATGAGGCAGGATGGAGTGCACTTTAGCAATTGTTCTTGGCCTCAAATCCAACAAAACTGTTTTCAGGGGTGACTAGAAAGCAGTCTGTTTTGCTTACGTGCACTTTCTAGTGAATTGCTTCTAAAGACTGTGGCAGAGTTTTGAAAATAGTCGTCATCATGTGAAGCCACTGCGCTGAATCACTTGTGCAAGATTGAGAATGTGGGGATCCCACCCTCTGTGTGGTTTCCTAGGGTGGCAGACCTTCTACTAGGAGAGCTTGGTTCTGCCCTTAGTCTCTGCCCCAGGGTTGTAGCTGTAGACGGTCGAATCCCTGTGTCTTGCCTTTGTCCCTGGGGCCCCCTTTTAAGGCTCTTTGCAGGTGATGCCGTGTGGGTAGTTCAATGACCTACTTGTCACTGGCATGTGTTTTGATGATGCCGTGAACCTGAGGTGTTTTCAGCAGATACGTGCTCTATGGGGGTACCTTTTGGCACCCCACTGTGCTCAAGAGAAGCCTCCAAAATTGGCCCCAGTCCCGGGTTATGTCAGTTGCCTGGTTTACAGAGCAGGGGGTCAGGGGGATGCAAATGGGTGGAAGGTATTAACCTCTCAGTGAAACCTGAGTGTTTTACAAGTGGTATCTGGGGGTGGAAGAATCGGAGTGTCTTGTATTACATGGTGACGAGACAGTCTGTCACCGTGACAGTGGGCTCGTATCCTTGCTTCCTCAGTGGATGTCCTGACCTCATTCAGAGGATTAGTCTGGTTGCCATCAAACACCATCGGGGGTGCACTGGGGATGCCAGGAGAGAGTGACATTGTGCACTTGTGACATGAAATACTCCCCAGTGTGCTGACCCCTCACGGTGGGGAGTGAGACACACCTGGGGGTGGGGATAAGCAGCTGTCTGACATCACTAATCGGGCGCAGATCCCTCAGATCCGTGGCATCCACGTGGAGTTCCCCAAGTTCACAGCCCCAAACACATCACTGGAGGAAACACTCTATGCTCAGATCTTGCAACATAATTAGTTGACTGTCCACTTCCTGTAGTTTAAATGAATCTTTGCTCAACTTGATTGCAGTGAATGTGGCGGGTACCCCATGTAATTTATATTTTGTTTTAGAAATATTTGTGTACACACAGGCTGAAAGAATTGGGAGTGCCAGCCATTTTTCCAGCCAGTAGGACCTCAAGGTTTAGGTCACTTGATTTCAACATCTGTTGATGAACAGTCTCTTGTTTCCAAGTGCAACAGCGCTTGTTAATTCCAAGAGTCTTTCAGTAAATGGAATAGGAAATAGACAGCAGGAAATCACAGGCAGAGTCAGTGCCTGGGTTGAAATCCTGACTCCGTCCTGTGTAACCTGGGGCCCGTTACTTAAACATGCTGTGCCTCAGTTTCTTTATCTGTAAAATGGGGATAACACAGTACCCCAAGAAAGCTATGAGGACTAATAGGCCCATGCATGTAAAGGTATGGATTGTATCTGATAAAGCATAAGCACTCAGATGTTAGCCTACATTACTGTGAAGTAGTTCCTAAAATGTAGCTTTCACTTATAACCAGAATGCCAACTTAATTGATTCTTAGTGAATTGTGCTATTTTCTTGGTTTTTCTTTCATTAAAAGTCCCAATGGATTCTGCTTACTGAAATTCATAACCTGTATTAAAGTATTTTTTATTCATTAATTCAGAATGTAAAGTATCTAAGGAGGTTGGGGAAAAGCCAGTGTAGAAGCTACACTTGTTTTTTAACCCCAGAAAACCACATGAAATGAATTGAGGATCAATCTGGGGGGTTCAGGTCAGGAAACCAAAGGGTGAACACAGAGCAGGAAATGTTTGTCTCTTCCAGATGCCGCGTCTGGAGACGTGTGGGGTGTTGAGAATGGCAAGTCCTAGAAGCAGTACAGTTTGATGTGCACACTTCCCCCCCTCATCCTAGAAACCGACTTTGTGTCTCTTTCTGTAAAGCGGGAGTAGCAAGTGTTAACTGAACTCAGGTCTGTCGGGCTGCTCCCCACTCGAAAGCCAATATCGAGAGGCAAGTGTTGGTAGAAAGGAAAGGTTTCTTTATCCAGGAGGCTGGCAACCTGGGAAGAAGGCAGACTCGTGTCTAAAGGCCAACTCCCCCCCCCGCCCCCCTCGCCAATCAGGGGTTGAGAGCTTTTAAAGGGGAGTTTCAGGGGTATATAGACGGAGGGAGGGGCTACCTGCAGAAAACAGCACAGTCGGCTCTGACAGTCATCTTGAAATTGGTCACGGGTGGTCTGATGAGCGTCATCTTGATTGTTTTAAGTACAGTTAGTCTGCAGTTCCAGGGTCGATTTGTTCCCATTTCCTTGAGGCCAGTTCTCGGAATTGTGGCAGCTTCTGTCATGGCTACAGTCTGGTCATCATGGAGTTAACTCCTTCCACCTGGTGAGGGTTTCTGTATCTACAAGACAGCTCACAGGATATGGCTCAGAGTATTATCTGTAGCCCTTGAGGAGGAACTGAAGGTCAAGGTCATTTGTTTAATGACTAAATTATTATTATTATTTTTTTGTCCTGACTATTTTTCCTTTGTTTCTGTATTTCTTCATTTCTCTGATTAAATTTATTCTCTGACTAAAATTTGTCTACAGACAAGAAACATGTGGAGGACTTGCCGGGGTGTGGGTGTGGGCGTGGGTGTGGGCGTGGGTGTGGGCTGTCCTGGGAAGGCCCCGTAGGGTCCTGCTCTGTTTCACAAGCTCAGGTGCCTATGGGGTGGGATGGTGACACACGTGAATGTGGTGGCCAGATGGGGACTGTCACCAAGGCAGAACCTTCTCCTTCTAAGGGAGCAGCCACTAACTGGTGCCAACCATTTGTTTCATGTAGGAATTCAGGGCCACTGTCCCAGAATCTGATTTTTCAAAAGAAGGCAGAAACCTAGATTTTAACATAAAATCTCTTGATTTTGACGTGGTGGAAATGATGTTTCAGGAGTGCTGCATGGCCGAAATAAATCAGGTCTGTAGATTAGAATCCAGGCTTAAATAAAGCCCTCAGCTGGCAGTCTCTGAAATGGGAAGAGAACATTGATGATGTGTGTAGCACACAAATACTGAAGATAACACGTGATGTTACTAGAATCTGTGAGTAAAATGACCTGGGTGGGCTAGTTAAGGTTATTGTGGGATGCCTGGTCTTGGTTATTTGGGACACACCTGCTGTGTGAGTTAATATGTAGTCTCGTTCAGAGTTTCTCTGCAGAGCAGTTGCTACAAGTCAGACATGACCCAGAGGTAGCAGATGCCATTCTGTAATATGCTTGGGATGCATGTCTTTTGCCTTTTAGTGATGTTTCCCTTGTCAGGGTTCAAGGTTTGGTTCTCCTGTTCTTTCATGTTCAACTGATCCTATCATCTTCTAGAAGATTTCGGTTTTATGGCTCGGAGTCCTGAATTCAGGGGAGGCTTGGGCACCGACAGAGGCACCTGAATGTGCGGGACCCCCTGACCTCCCGCCACGGGCATGGATGTGCAGACCATCGTCTTAGTGCATCATAGCTGGTTGAACGACTGATTGGCCACTTCAGCAGACAGTTACTTGGCTTTCGTTAACGATTCCCTAAGTTGTATTATTTGAAAAATGTATGCGAATTTGCAAGTTGACCATATAGGCAGATACACATGAGGAATTACCGATGTCCAAGCCACAGACGTGAGCACGTGCTCTCCTCCCCTGGCTGATACAGGTGACTGCTCTGCTTTATTGTTGAAGATTGTCCCTTACTTTGGTCTTTCCATCTTGTCGATAAAATTACCGAGACCCCTAGTCACAGATTTGCCTCTGCTTTCTGACAGCTCTCAATCCAGAGCAAACTCACGCTTCCGTGAGCCTTTCCCCAAATCACCTAACAGAACCCAAATCTGTAATAAGCCCCTCCTATACATCTCTTTCGGAGCTCCCCCGTCGCCAAGTTCCCTTAGCCTGCTGGTCCCCTGATTCCCATGAGCTACTACAGTCTGTCCTGGTGACCTGTGGATGAAGGGCATTGATACCTATGGAAGAGTTGATGATATTATTACATCGTTGCTTACTTTTGGTACTTGTAAAAAATTAAAGGCAGAAGGATATATTATAGGAGGAAAGTTTATAAAGGAAGATGAATGGTAAAAAACTGAATGAGTGATCCATTTCATTAAAAGCTGTTTCACAAACGGTTTCCCTTTCCAGGTTGTGGGACCTGGGGGATGGCCCCTTCAGGATCTGGGAAAGCCCGTGAGTCTCCGGGGGCAGATCTGCAAGACGTGGTGATTCTCAGACAGGAGGAGCAGATGACCCTTGGCAACCTAGGTAGAAAAAGTTCCTTCTAAAAGCTATTGATTGTGCGGTTTACGATCATAGCAGGTTTCAACCTGCTGTCCAAGTCTGGAACTTGAGACAAGTTAAGATCCACAAGCATTTAGTGGTCACGTTTCATTTAATTAGAGTTTGCTGCCAGGTCATGCTTTGGAGGCCAACTTCCATGCCAGGTGCCTTTCAGCGGTTGCCATGGAGAACCTCCGAGGAGGTGCTGCCTTTTCTCCAGACCAGCTTGCTGGTTGACCCAGTGCCGGGGGGGTTTACCCTGGACCAGCCCTCTCTGCACTGCTGAACGTAGGACGCTTTGTTGCTGATGCATGAAGACAAAGCAGAATCTGTGAGGTGGTAGAATTAGGGAAGGAAGCAGTTTGGTAGGCTTTTCCCAAAAGCCAGAGAAAAGCATTTTTAGTCCTTTATTAAGACAGTTTTTTGTTTTTTTTTCCCCCTAATGTAAGCTGACTTTTATTTTTTCAGGTCACTTTTCTAGGAAACACGCAAGGTCCTCTCTCAGGCATTGGCAGCTCCCTTTGTGAGGCAAACGCGAAGCTTTCCCTCACCAGCTTTATTATGTCAGTGAATTAATAATGTTGTAAAGACGGCATCAGAAGTCAATTTGGCAGTTGTGCCTTTGGGGAAATTTTTGGGAGAGTGACCTTCCATTCTTAATAAGCATGTTATTCACATTTAGAATTAAATTACTGAGAGCCAAGATACCCTCTTGAATTTGCTATTAGCCATTTTTCCCCTTTTATTTTTAATGAACTAGACCCAGTCGAAGCCAGTTGTTGCAAGCAGGATGCAGTCAGAAAGGAACTCAGTCTTTTACTGCCAGGACCTGTGTTTCAGACAATTTTAACTCTTCTAAATGTTAGACTATTAAAAGTCTTCTACACGGTATCCATTTATTTCTTTCTTAATTAAATTGGGATGGGGGAACCCATTTTGTTACTTTCTCCATTTCTATGTTTCAATGCCCTTCCCTCCTCACCCTTAAGCTTTTGTTCCCTAAAGTAAAACACATCTTCATTGAAATCTTGTTGTGATTCTAAAATTCATGTGGAAAATAAATGGGCCAGAAAGGCCAATAGTATATTCTGAAACAACACATCTGGGGAGAGGGCTTAACCCATCAAATACTAGAGCCCAAGTTAACACACTGATCCTTAAGGCGACGTGGTACTGGGGACACATAAAATAGCAGAAACCCAGAGGGCAGTCGAGAAATCGCCAGCTAGCAAGTTGAGTCTATTTTAATATCAAATAATTACTCCCAAGTAAGACATTAGAACTTGTCATGAATGATGTGGGTGTAGAAAAATGGCAGTTTGGAGCAAAAAATTTAGATCCCATACTATAAACCTAGAACAAACAAAGGCTGCCCTGGGTTATCTAATGATGACAAATGGTCAAACTGCAGAAAACATCATAGAAAATGAACTATGCTCAGGAATGAAGCAATAAATCAAGTCACAAATCTAGAAATATTCCCTTATAACAAGACCTCCTTGAGAGCAGGGCCTGTCAGGTAGTCTTTTGGTTTCTGGCACCTAACACACCTCCTTAGTAAAAGCCCACACATTTGCTGGGGTAGTAACCTACCCTAGCTATAAATGAATGCTATAAATGAGGGGCCACTGTCTGAACTAGTCTGTGTGGATGTGTTAGAAAATACACACAAAATATTTTAAATATGCTAGGGTGATGACATTGTGGATAGTTTTTTAATAAAAACCCCTTTAGCATATTTTCAGAAAATTGGGACAAACAGTAAACTTAACAGTATGATTATATATGCCTTTTAGCTTATAGAAAGTCTTTGGCCCAGCAATAGGTGTTTACCTTGTTATCTGTTTCTCAGGTGGATGATAGTGACAGCATTTGTTGAGTTCTTACCACATGCTGGATGCTTTTAAGATAAATATCTTTGCTCACAGCAACTGTATGAAATGTCTCGCGTTTCTGAGTTCATGTTAACAATAAATTTGTAATGAGAGCTGATTTGTGTGTGTGCATACACATGGGTCTGAGAGAGAGAGAGAGAGAGAGAGTTAACTTGATATGTTCGTGGAGGATATAGATTCCTCTGCTGGATTGTGAGTTCCTTGAAGTTCAAGAGTATTATGATACACGGGTTCTCTGACACAAGAACATACCTGGCCCACCTATCAGATACTGATGATAAGACCATCTGTTCTACTCTTCCGTTTCCCCAAAACCTGCTGCTGCCTAGGGCTCCCCCCCCAACCTAATTTAGATGAATCTATAAGCTGAAAAAAATGAATGGTATTAAAGATCAGAATTATTTGTCTACTTTTCTTGATTCAGATGATATTTGTTCATTCATTTTTTTTTATTGGCATATTGATGGGTCTTTTGGTCCTGGTTAGGATAAACAATTTTTGTTTTTGACCACAATTATTATGTAGATCATTGAGTGGAGCCTAAGAGTTACCTTTTTCTTGTTCATTAGCTCTTGATATTTCAATTATATACTAAATCAAGTGAAAATTGCTTGAAGAAAAAAGCAGGGAAATGCGTAGGAACTTGAGCAGGATTAAATCAATTTGCATAGCTCTGGAGAAGCTGTTTTTCTTTATATCATTTGTGTAAAGCAGAATTTAGAAGATATGAGAATGTAATATCTGAATCATGAACCATGGGCCCTACCTATGGCATCTGTTTCTAACATCCCGGTGGGCATTGACATTCAATTAAGCACACTGTTTGGGAGTGAGGAGGAAATTTGTTGTTTGTATAAAGATTTTTAAAAAAATAAGGCATCACATTTTAAAGTAAAAAGGAAGGATTAGATGCTAGTTGAAGTGATGGTGTGAGGCTGTGATTGACACACGTGCAATCATTGATTTGAAGCAAGAACCGGTAGAAACAGTGAGGATTATGTAGTTTGAGCATCTTTGTTTCCAAGACACTTGAAGCACCGTAGGGTAGCGATTAGCTGAAGAATTCCGAGATCAGCCTGTCTGAATTTGAATCTGGCTCTTCTTCTTCCTGGCTCTGTGACCTAGACCATGTTTCTTAAACTAGCTGTGCCTAGACTTTCCCTATTGTAAAATGGTGATAATAATAATACCAACCTCATAGGATTATTGTGAGGATTAAAGTGAGTTAAAATAGGCACATTTTTTAAAAGAATGATACCATATTGTCAGCACCATATGTGTTGGCTACCATGACTTGCTGTGATTAATGGGCAAAGATTTACTAGGACACAAAGGAAGCTCACAGCAGCAGAGATGAAGTTATTTATGGGCTGCATCCTTGATAAAGTTTAGTAGGTGCCTGTGATAAGCCATAATGGAAAAGAATATAAAGAAGAATGTGTATGTGTGTGTGTGTGTATGTAAAACTGACTCACTTTGCTGTACAGCAGAAATTAACACAACATTGTAAATCAACTTTACTTCAATAAGAAAACAAGTTTGGTAGGGGTGCCCCAGAATGGTTCCCTGGTTTTTAGAAAGAAAGAATCTGTAGGCCTAACATGTGACTGATTTGAGCCTTAATGCTGACTGCCTGCCTCTGTGTGGGATTCTGGTTCCCCGATTAACTTCGTTGCTCTCTAGCTTTGCCTATTGAATACTTTTTTCTTAATTGTATTGAACAGGAGAGTGGTCTTACTGATTTTTAGATTCTTTGGTATAAATATAAGAATGTTCTTGAAATGGTCTGCGAAACTGACAGAAAACTGACTGGAAATCAACAGCAAGTCACTGCAAACTGAAACGATTATTCTGGGAAGCATGAGTTCACAATCACTGTTCTAAAAGTGAATTAGTGATTAACCTGGGGGGAAAAAAGAGCCCTTGACAACAAACCTTACACATCAAGGTACCTATGTGCAGTTGTCTTTAGGCTGTAAATGTCCCTTAAAACTGTTAGCTGAGGGATCTAAGAAGGTGCCCTTGAAAAGCTTAAAGAAACCTGGGTCTGTGCTGAAGGTTCTTAGGGGAACCGGGAATATCTGCCTGCAGCATCCTGTTATAATGAAGAAGAAAACCCTCATATGCAGATATGGGCTCATTTCCAAGGACTCTGTCAGTGAACAGAGGGCAACAGCCCAAATACAAAGGAAAGGGATCACCTAGAACTTACAGAGCAGGTAGAGAGTGAGGAGGTGGGCATTTGACCACCCACACTGCCTGTGGTTTGCGCTGGGCATCCTCAGCCGTCATCCCAGTGAACGTGCTCTGGCGTCCAGAATAGCACGTGGAGGCTCCGTCAGGCCTTTGGAGGAAAGTGAGGCTCAGAGAAGTTGAGTATCTCAGCCAAGGTCACACAGAGGAGGGCAGAGCCAGGGCTCACATCATTCAGTTTGGAGTAACTCCAAACCTGCTGAAGCTCCTGAATGGGCAGGTTTAATAAAACTCAACGAATGCGTCTGCACGTTAATTCAGTGCAACTGTGACTTTTGCATCAATATTTTTAATTGAAGTATAGTTGCTGTACAACATTATATGTTACAGATGTATAATATAGTAATTCACAATTTTTAAATGTTATATTCCATTTATAGTTATTATAAAATATTGACTATATACCCCATGTTGTACAATATATCCTTGTAGCTAATTTTTTAAAAAAATTAATTAATTAATTTATTTATTTTTGGCTGTGTCGGGTCTTCGTTTCTGTGCGAGGGCTTTCTCTAGTTGTGGCAAGCGGGGGCCACTCTTCATCGCGGTGCGCGGGCCTCTCACTGTCGCGGCCTCTCTTGTTGCGGGGCACAGGCTCCAGACGCGCAGGCTCAGTAGTTGTGGCGCACGGGCTTAGTTGCTCCGCGGCATGTGTGATCTTCCCAGACCAGGACTCGAACCCGTGTCCCCTGCATTAGCAGGCAGATTCTCAACCACTGTGCCACCAGGGGAAGCCCTGTAGCTAATTTTATACAGAATAGTTTGTACCTCTTACTGCCCTGTCCCTATATTGCCCCTCCCTCCTTCCCCCTCCCCACTGGTAGCCACTAGTTTGTTCTCTTTCTCTGTGAGTCTTTTTTTTGTTATATTCACTAGTTCGTTGTATTTTTTAGATTCCACATGTGAGATCACACAGTATTTATCTTTCTCTAAGTTATTTCATTGAGCATAATGCCCTCCAAATCCATCCATGTTGTTGAAAATGGCAGAATTTCCTTTTTTTAAATGGCTGAGTGGTAGTCCATTGTGTATGTATACCACATCTTCTTTATCCATTCATCTATAGTTGATGGACACTTAGGTTGCCTCTGTGAACATTGGGGTGCATGTATCATTTTGCATTAGTGTTTTTGTTTTTTCTGGATATATATTCAGGAGTGGAATTGCTGGGTCATATGGTAATTCTAGTTTTAGTTTTTCTTAGAAACCTCCATACTGTTTTCCACAGTAGCTGCACCAATTTACTCTCCCATCAGGGTGTATGAGGGTTTCCTTTTCTCCACGTTCTCAGCAACATTTGTTTGTGTTCTTTTTGATGATGGCCATTCTGACAGATGTGAAGTGATATCTCATTGTGGTTTTGACTTGCGTTTTCCTGATGATTAGCAATGTAAAACCCCTTTTCATGTGCCCGTTGGCCATCCATATGTCCTCTTTGGAAAATTCAGGTCTTAACATCAAAATTCTCTTTGTCTATTCAGGTCTGTCTTCTGCCCATTTTTTCATCGGGTTGTTTGGTTTTTCGATGTTGAGTTGTATGAGCTGTTTAAATATTTTGGATATTAACCTCTTATCAGTCATATCATTTGCAAATCTTTTCTCCTATTCAGTAGGTTGTCTTTTTTTTTGTTGATGGTTTCCTTTGCTGTGCAAAGGAAAGTTTAAGCTTAATTAGGTCCCATTTGTTTAATTTTGCTTTTGTTCCTCTTGCTTTAGGAGGTGGATCCAAAAAAATATTGCTACAATTTGTGTCAAAAAGTGTTCTACCTATGTTTTCCTCTAGGAGTTTTATGGTTTCTGGTCTTATATTTAGGTCTTTAATCCATTTGAGTTTTGTGCATGATGTGAGAGAATGTTTCAATTTCATTCTTTTACATGTAGCTGTCCAGTTTTCCCAGCACCACTTATTGAAGAGACTGTCTTTACTCCATTGTATATTCTTGCTTCCTTTGTCATAGTTTAATTGACCATAGGTGTGTGGGTTTATTTCTTTGCTCTCTGTTCTGTTCCATTGAGCTATGTGTCTGTTTTTGTGCCAGAACCATACTGTTTTGATTACTGTAGCTTTGTAGTATAGTCTGAAGTCAGGAAGCATGATTTCTCCAGCTCTGTTCTTCTTTGTCAAGATTGTTTTGGCTCTTCAGGGTCTTTTGTGTTTTCATACAAATTTTTAAATTATTTGTTTTGGTTCTGTGAAAAATGCCAATACAAATTGAAGAATAAAAACCATAGGATCATCTCAATAGATGCAGAAAAAGAAATAGATGCAGAAAAGAAAACTCTCCAGAAAGTGGGCATAGAGGGAACATACCTCAACATAATAAAGGCCATATATGACAAACCTACAGCTGACATCATACTCAATGGTGGAAAGATGAAAGTATTTCGTCTAAGATCAAGAACAAGACAAGGATGCCCAGCCTTGCCACTTTCATTCAACGTAGTATCAGAAGTCCTAGCCACAGCAGTCAGATTAAAAAAAGAAAGAAAGAAAAGGAATCCAAATTGGAAAGGAAGAAGTAAAACTGTCACTGTTTGCAATGATATTTGAGATTTTATTACTGCTCACCCCACCCACACCACTTTCGGGGTGGGTGGTGGGTTACATGACCCTCTGTCTCCTCTCAGCTGGTTGGACCGTGCATGTCACTATCAGGAAGTGTGTCTATAAGTTGCCAACAGAGGCACGGATGCAGATGGACTCAAAAGACAAACTATGCCAACAAGAGTGCCCCGGGGTACAAATATTCAGTTGTAAGACGTAGTAATTCTGAGGATCTAGTGTACAGTATGGTGACTGTGGTTAATAATATGGTATCTTATACTTGAGAGTCTCTGAGAGTAGATCTTAAGCATTCTTATGATACACACACACACACACACACACACACACACACACAAAGAGTCAACTATGTGAAGAGATGGATGTTAACTGTCTTGATCTTGGCAGTCATTCCACAGTGTATGTGTATGTCACATCATCATGGTGTACGCTTTAATTATGTATAACTGTATTTGTCAATCATTCCTGAATAAAGTTGGGGAAGAAAGAATGCCACGAGACACTGTTCAAGACAGAGCAGTTGCCAGGGGTCAGTGGTGGCTGGAGCTGGAAAGTCAAATGAAGTTCAGGTCTGTTTGGCGAGGATGGGTCCCGTGAAGCCGAAACTGGGTAGGGAGAGGGAACCAGTTGGTAAAGAAGATATAAAAAGCCCTCCAGAGAGAACCAGGGACACCATGGAAGAAGACACGTGAAAGGTTTTTTCCATATTTCCATAGCCCACCAGGTTCTGGCTTCCCCAGGCTTGGCTTTCCTTTTCTCCTGCATATCTAGTGACTGTATACCTTTTTCCTTGAGGGAACACGTGACATAACTAACTTCCTTGGATGTTATCCTAACTGCAAGGAAAATGACACTTCAAAGACATCTGTTGCATGTACTCAGGAAGATCCACCCTTTGGTCTGGAATGTTGCAGAATCACGAAAATAATTTCCCGTAGCATCAGAGGTAAACAAAGCCCTTGAGATTGGGAGCAACATGGGCATGGCTTCTTCCAGAGTGCACAGGTCCAGGGCAGGAACAAGAGGCCATGGTTGGCAGAGTCCTGGAGGTGGAAGTCTCCACGCACGGTGAGGTGCAGGGTAACTACTTCCTGATAACTATTGTTCAAGTTAACGTCTAGCTTTTCAGGGTAACGTCAGTGGACCCAGAAGTCATGACAGATTGTTCAGCTTTATTGAGTATTTCAGAATATGAGGGTCAGAATTGGGATGATTTATTTTTTTTAATCAAGTGCAAGATGCTATGTGTAAACTTTCATTCCCTGGAACATGGCTTTCATCTGGCTTTAGCTGCACATGTGAAATATGGTCACGGTTATGGGTCTCACGGGGAAGAATACTCAAAAGTGTTTGCACAGTTGTGCTTGTGTCAGGTAAGGGCTTCATCCAACCTTGAATTCCAGAAACTTGGATTTTAAAGTTGCACATGGTAACCATGTTGGCTAGGTTTTGAAATCCAGAGCTGGATTATTAAGCCTTGTATATTCATAAAATGTGGTAGAAATTTTAAGATTAAGAATGGTGTTTCTTTCCTTTGCCTTTTATTGGCTGGTGGGAAGGACATCACGGGATCGTAAACATAAAATGTTTACCCAGGCCAAGGCGGGTTTGCCTTCCTGTTTTCAAAAATTGACATGGTATGACATAGGCCTTAAACTTCATGGGAAGAGATTCTTTGGAACATTTAAATTGTCAAATCTTAAAAACAGTAGTTTTTAAATTAATGATTTCAGGTTAAATTTCTCTATCTGAAATATTGGGGTTTATTATCATAATTATTTGAATTTTTTGGCTTAAAAGTGGGTATTTTTGATATTCTCCCTCTTTTCATTGTTACATATGTTAAGCTCTGAGATTTTGGCACCAAGCTGCAGTATGACAAATGAACATGCATTTTAACTTTGCTTTCAGGAAGATTAGGGCAAAGGAGTAAAACTTTGAGATGGATTTGCAACTAGGTTATCTGGGTAGGGGCAAGGTTGAGATGATTCTGGGACTTCTGGGATCTCTGTAGAGGAATGATTTTGTTCCGTCTGTTCTTACAAGGGATAAGCATTGGTTATTTTCTTTATATGACTAGCAGAAGGAAAACAAAATTAGAGCTAATTACTTTTTTTGCCAGCTTACTTTTCCATTGAAGTAAAATTCACATAACATAAAATTAACCATTTTAAGGTGGACAATTCAGTGGTATTTAGCACATTCAGAATGTTGTACAACTGCCACTTCTGTCTAGTCCCAAAATATTTTCATTATCCCAAAATAAAACTCTGTGCCCATTAAGCAGTTACTCCCCATCCCTTTCTCCCCACAAACCCTGGCAAACACCAATCGGCTTTCTGTCTATGGATTTACTCCTTCTGGTTATTTCCTATAAACTGAACCATATACTAAGTGACCTTTGATGTCTGACTTCTTTTACTTAGCATCCCATGCTGCCTTCTTTTGTGTTTGATTTTTTTTCTAATTTATTTATCTATTTTTTAACTTGAGATATAATTGACATATATCATTATACTATCAGGTGTGCAATATAATGATGCGACATTTGTATACATTGCAAAATGGTCACCACAGTAAGTCTCATTAACATCCATCCCCATACATACATAGTTACAGAAAAAAATTTTTTGTGTGATGAGGACTTTTAAGATTGACATGTATAACCTCTCTCACCATCAACATCCCCCACCGGAGTTATGACTGATGAACCTACACTGACACATTATTATCACCCAAAGTCCATGGTTTACCTTAGGGTTCACTCTTGGTGTACATTCTATGAGTTTGCACAAGTGTATAATGAGAGGTGTCCACCGTTACAGTATCATATGGAATAGTTTCCCTGCCCTAAAAATCCTTTGTGCTCTACCTATTTTATCCCTGTCTCTCCCCTACAACCTTTGGCTAACACTGATTGTTTTTTTTTTTTTTTTTACTGTCTCCATTGTTTTTCCTTTTCCAGATGTCATAGAGTTGACATCATACAGCATGTAACCTTTTCAGATAAGCTCCTTTCACTTAGCAATATGCATTTAAGTTTCCTCTGTGTGGTTTCATGGCTGATAGCTCATTTCTTAGTGCTGAATAATACTCCATTGTCTGGATGGACCAGTTTATTCATCCACCTACTGAAGGACACCTTGGTTGCTCCAAGTTTTGGTAATTGTGAATGAAGCTGCTATAAACATCCATATGCAGGTTTTTACGTGGGCATAAGTTTTCAGCTCCTCTGGGTAAATGCCAAGGGGTGAGATTGCTAGATCATGTGTAAGAGTGTGTTTAGTTGTGTAAGAAACTTCCACACTGTCTTCCAACGTGGCTGCACCATTTGCATTCCCACCAGCAGTGAGGGAGAGTTCCTGTTGCTCCACATCTGCACCAACATTTGCTGCTGTCAGTGTTCTGGATCTTGGCCATTCTAATGGGTGTGGGTAATTACTTTTTGAAGGCATGTATTTCCACTTTGAGACCTGAGTAGTAATATTTTACGTAAACATGCTGTTGTTCAAGCAGCCTTTCAGAGCCTGGGGATGTCTCCCTGCCTAGGGGTGACTGAATCGGCTGTTCTGCCCAGCAGCCTCCTGCCCCGGGGTCAAGGCCCCAGCTGTGTGGATGGAGTCTGGGCTGAGGTGTTCTCTTCCCCTTACTTTCTCTGCTGGTTTCTTAGCTGACCGACCCTCGGCCTCGCACCTGTGTTGTCATGGTGGCTTCCTGCCTCTTGCCTCTTCATCCTTCCCTCCATGTCCAGTGTTTCTGCCTGTCTCATGTTTTCTTTTTTTTTTAGTAAATTTATTTATTTATTTATGTTTGGCTGTGTTGGGTCTTCACTGCTGCACGCGGGCTTTCTCTAGTTGCAGTGAGCGGGGGCTACTCTTCGTTGCGGTGCGCGGGCTTCTCATTGCGGTGGCTTCTCTTGTTGTGGAGCACAGGCTCTAGGTGCTCAGGCTTCAGTAGTTGTGGCACGCGGGCTCAGTAGTTGTGGCTCGCGGGCTCTAGAGCACAGGCTCAGTAGTTGTGGCGCACGGGCTTAGTTGCTCTGCAGCATGTGGGATCTTCCCGGACCAGGGCTCAAACCCGTGTCCCTTGCATTGGCAGGCGGATTCTTAACCACTGCGCCACCAGAGAAGCCCCTGGCTCCCATTTCTTTTCTTCATTCTCTAAATTCATTTGTCAGCAGCATTTCGGGAGCTGCCTCTTCTGGTTGCCAGGCACTGGCTAATTTACTCTTCTGAGTGTGCATGGATTTGACCCTAGGACAGGGTCAAAATCTGTACCAGTGGGTCCCGGTTCTGCCTTTTTGAGCTAATATAGTCAATCTAATTTCCCTTGCGTATGATAGCTATTAAAACATTTCAAGACTGCGAACGTGCTTATTTAAGACCGGAAGAGCCCGGGTCACAGAGCAAGGAGGCGATTACAGACAGTGGGAGCCACAGTGGGACAGGGCAGGCTCGGGTGGTTTGGGAGACTTTGGGGACGTGAATAATCCAAGACAATGTGGGAGAGACGAGGGCGCAGGACAAAGACAAAAATTGTGTTCACGTGGTAGTTTTTCATGGTCAGTATGCCCTGAAAATAATCTCTCCAGCTTCTGTCTTCAGAAGGAAAATATGTGCGGTGTTTTAGATTGAAAAATCACAGAATTCCCACATTAGCACCATCTTTCCACTTAGCCCCTGTCCTATCAGGAGAGGAGGACCGGAGGGGAGACAGGCATTCTTCCTGACCTCTAGCTCCTCACGTGGCTTTGAGATCACACTGTCTGTACCTTTCTGTTGCGATTCTTACCGGTGGATGCTGATGGCCTTCTATACATTTATAAGGAATTCTACTTGATAATTCTTGTTTAACTTCAGAGATTCTGGATCGGTTACAAGGTGACCCATGATGAGACCAATTGCTGTAACTGGAAAGCAATGACTCTGATGTGTGTACACCACACAGGAAATTGAGTCTCATTACTCTAATCCTGTCGTGTATAATACGGATGTAATTATAGGAATGGAAGTAAAAAAATAACCAGTGTGATACTGAGAGTCATTACAGCCTTACCGACTAATTTACTGTAATTTCATGACATTTTACAAATTGGCATTTATCGCTCCCTGTTTACCCTGCTTTGTTCCTCTAGTAAGCTCGCTTTCTTACCTCAAACACAAATGGAATTGTGGTCTTCCATCTACCCTACCAGAAAAGCTCTTGGTAGGTGGGGAAAATGGTTTAGGCTTACAAAGAATGATTCACAACACTGGAGTTTAAAAAAAGAAAGAAAGGAAAATGACTACTGAACTAACAGAAAAGGAACCCCGTACTTCAGAAGATGTATTTATTTTCTTATGTAGTCCTAGTTACACTTGGTTCCACAGGGGCATGGGAGAAAAATTTAAAAAGTGGTTTTAGGGGAAAAAAGTGAGAGACGGTACCAGAACATTGGGTAGAAACTGTATAGTCCGTTTAATGCTTTGTCGTCCTGAAGCCTGTGTTTTAAACTATTTTTTTGTGGTTCAGCAGAAGACACCCAGGAGCTTGATTGCAATTATGGAATCCCGTTTGGTTTCTGTTCCATCATGGCTATACCCTGCCTGAAGAATGATGTCTTAGGTTAAAAGCTATCCATCCAAGGATCTCCATCTTCTGCCCAAAGTAATATTTCTGCGCTTAGAGAAGCCACCAGATCTCTGTGATGTGAGCACATTCATCGTGGTCGAGGTGCCTTTCCAGGGGTCCTATTGAGGGTCCAGATGTGTGCCCCCAAGAAACTGTATCTGTTCTACAGGGACCAAGGGCAGGCCCTAAGCTGCTTGTTTTGTTTGTTTTCAGCCGTGTGTGGGGTGAAGCATGCAAATTAAGTATTTTATAAATTATGCCTCCTCACATAATGGTTTTTTCCATTCCAGTCAGTTTTAGGCCCCCAGTCAAGTTCATTAGGTCCTGAATTGGTTGAAACAAATTGGCTTTTAAATGTCTCTGATGCCTGTTGGCCCCTGTATTTCAGCATGAGGAGGTTAGAATGGGTTCCCTGCCAGGGCTGCCCTCTTGTTTCTTTCTCTCCTAGTAGGTGGTGTATTTGTCGCTTTACAATCCCTGAAACAGACTTAAGTTTCTTACTCCTTTTTCCACTAAAAAGTATAAAATTCCCGTCGGACTTGGAGAGCAAAATGAGATTGAAACTTCGAAAGAAAGAGTGTTCTCTGGCACATTCTCTGCACCCCGAAATCCTCAGCAGTACATTTCTTCCCATTGCTTGGCTATCGAGAGGGAAACTTGAATCAATTTTCAAAATTACAATGTGACTGTAGTTTTAAATGGCACGGAATTGGGAGTAGTGCTGAAGTGAGCCATGGCTTGAAGGCTGAAACCGCATCTGAATCATTTCCCACTTGCCTCCGGAATATCATTTCACTGGTGGGCTTTTGAACGTATCAGATTCACTGGTCGTGTTTTCGAGTGGTTTGAAAGCAAACTGCAGTCACCAAATGAATGCAAGGAGCCATGGAAGGACCCTTTTATTCTTTGCCCTTTTCCGTCTCTGTTTTCCTGGGAGCATTCCAGAACCAAATGGGGGTGAACCTGCTTTTTCTCACTCCCTTTGTCCCTGATTCCGATTGCTCCCTGAATGTATCTCCCTGATTGTTAGTATCAGGCTTTACAAAGAAGGTGATGAAGCAGACACAGTCCCCAGGAGGTGGAGGGGGAGGCCTGGCGGGATGGCATTTGGGGAATGGCAGCAATGTACCTTACGTGTCTGTGGTGTCCTGAGGATTTGGGTCACGTGACCTGGAATGCCCGTTGTCTGAGCAGGAGCCAAGGTGACTGTCTCCGGGGCCACGCCCTGCAGCTGTCAGTCTTGAAATGCTTAAAAATGTCTGACATTCTTCCTTCCCAGAAGGCGTGCTGTGTGTACACATCGTTGCTGTTGAAATCAAGCCTAGTGGATATACGAGTTGTAGAACAGGACAGACGGAATCACGGCAGGCCAGGTACACGGTGGCACCTTGGGAAATGCCTCCAGTTTTGTTTTCAGATGCCGACGACTATGTGGAAGTTAGGCATTTTATCAAGTAGTTTCGCACTTGAATATTTTGGGAAATGTGACGACACAACCTTTGCGCGCTAATATCTCTTGTGCTTTTGGTAGAACGTGAAGTCATTCCACCAGAAGTAGGACAGGATTATGAAAGGAAGATATCGTATGCACACATTTTAGAAGATCTGGGCATTAATTTTTGTTCTGATGAGTATACTTCAGAGAGTGAAGTTGTTTGGAAGACTGTTGAAAATATATTCTCCTGGGCTCTGCTGGAGTTTGTGGGTTGAATAAGCTTACCTTCAATTAGCAGGCCTGAGTTCTCCCAGTGAGTGATGGAGAGGCTCCAAAAAGAACATTGTATTTTAGTTTATTTTTTTATTTTGTATTGGAGTATAGTTGATTTACAGTGTGTTAGTTTCAAGTGTACAGCAAAGTGATTCAGTTATATATATATACACATATATACACTCTTTTTCAGATTCTTTTCCCAGAATATTGAGTAGAGTTCCCTGTGCTATACAGTAGGTCCTTGTTGATTATGTATTTTATATATAATAGTGTGTGTATGTTAATAATCCCAAGCTCCTAATTTATCCCTCCCCCCGACCTTTCCCCTTTGGTAACCCTAAGTTTGTTTTCTATGAAAAAAGGACATTTTAAATGGGAATCCCCCAGTTGGTGCTTTCTCCCTTTGATTTAGGTTACATAAATCCAATTACTCTAATTATATTACTTATTTACTTGGTTGTTTACTTACTTGAAAACTTAGAGTGCCGTGGAGGGTAGGTCTTCTGACAGGTTAGAAGATACTGGTTGTCAGCTCATGGTCTGATTGGTGGTACAAATCAGAGGATTGAAATTTCAAATTAAGGACTATGTTTCTTTTTTTTTTTTTTTAACTTTAAGTTTATTTATTTATTTATTTATGGCTGTGTTGGGTCTTCGTTTCTGTGCGAGGGCTTTCTCCAGTTGCGGCAAGCGGGGGCCACTCTTCATCGCGGTGCGCGGGCCTCTCACTGTCGCGGCCTCTCCTTGCGGAGCACAGGCTCCAGACGCGCAGGTTCAGTAGTTGTGGCTCACGGGCCTAGTTGCTCCGCGGCATGTGGGATCTTCCCAGACCAGGGCTCGAACCCGTGTCCCCTGCATTGGCAGGCAGATTCTCAACCACTGCGCCACCAGGGGAGCCCCAAGGACTATGTTTCTAAATTGAGAGCTCAAGCGTGGAGATGTTCAGATGTCCTTAATGTCCACAGGTGTCGGGTCGGGGAGATGAGCTAGATTGTTTTTCCCCCTGCCTGGCTTAGATATTTCCGAATTTGCTATCACCAGTAGGTCTTCCCCAAAATTGACTTATACTGGGAAAGTCCAGACCTCTGTGTGAGGAGAGGGTGGTAAAGAAATAAGTCATTTCAGGGGGGTGAGATCTAATCTGGTTCAGGGACCACTTGTGAACTCTCCCTCAGGACATCCTAACCATTTCCCTGGCAACAGTTGATTCTGTTGAGACGTGAGCATATCATAACACCCCACTACCTGTACCCAGCCTCACCACGCTTCATCAGAAACAAATCGATTGTTTTATGTGTGCCAAAATAAGAAGGTTGAATTTTGCCAAAGTGGAAAGGAAAAACCTGGATAGCCTATTACGTGATTATTTTACGTTTTATATATTCTTCCTAGAAAATAATTATTTCGTATTTGACTTGACAGAACGATGAACTTATTAGCAGGGAATCAAAATCTCTTACTGGTAGAGTTACTCAATAGGAAATTCAATTTGACAAGTTAAGACTCCCAAACAGAAAAGTGTCTTATCTTGTATAGTCTTTTTTTTTTTTTTGAAGGGATTTAGGAAACTCCCTACTCCTTTTTTTTTTTCCCTTCATTTTTCTTTTCCTAGTGCCTTGGTGATAGGACAGAGTGCTTTCTTTCTTCTCCTTTCTAGAGAAGGAGAAATCTGTCCACATCACCTCCAGGGGCTCCTGGCTAGTTTCTCTTGCTGGGTCCCCAGCACACTGTCTGCCTGCCTGCTGGATCAGACTCATCTTTTTAAAAACTTCTATCCTGGCATCAACTTAGTCTAGAAATCTGCTGCCCACTCCAGTTGCCACCAGCCACATACGGCTATTTCGATTAGTGAAACAGAATGGAAATGTTAGTTCCTTAGTTGCAGCAGCCACATTTCAGGCGCTCACTGGCCACACGTGGACAGAACAGAAGAACATTTGCATCATCACAGAACGTTCTATCGATGATGCTGGTCTACCACCCATAACGGTTTCCTGTTTTTTAAGACTTTACATGTAGGTACCTTAGCCTGGCTTCTGTGTGACTTGTTAGAAGGTGGCCAGGAAAATGCACGGGCTGGAGCTCCCAGGAGACTGCGAACGGAAGAAGCATCGCATTCCTTTTTCAAGAATGAATGGGGCTTCCCTGGTGGCGCAGTGGTTGAGAATCCGCCTGCCAATGCAGGGGACACGGGTTCGAGCCCTGGTCTGGGAAGATCCCACATGCCGCGGAGCAACTAGGCCCGTGAGCCACAACTACTGAGCCTGCGCGTCTGGAGCCTGTGCTCCGCAACAAGAGAGGCCGCGATAGTGAGAGGCCCGCGCACCGTGATGAAGAGTGGCCCCCGCTCGCCGCAACTAGAGAAAGCCCTCGCACAGAAACGAAGATCCGACACAGCCATAAATAAATAAATAAATAAACCCAAAGTTAAAAAAAAAAAAAGAATGAATGGTGCTCCAACAGGCAGGAGGTGGTAGAAGGTGGTTCTGGGGGAAAGTGTGAATAGGGAGATTAATTTAGCAAGTGTAGAAGATCTTGGTCTTGGTAAAGTCTAAGGGGAGTAACAGGCAGCAGGAAAAACAGACGGCCTGGGTTCTCTGTCAGGGTTTTTATGGGAAAGTGTCTTGTCATGGTCTTCAGTTTGTGTTTGAATTCAACCATCTTTAATCTCCTCTGTCCTCAAAAAGAGAACTTGGAAGAGTTTATCCAATAACTGCGAACAGGATGGGAGCAAGGATGTTTGTGGGTGATGCTTCAGAGGGAGGAGAGGTGGTGATGAGGGAGGTCCAGAGGTGCTGGAAGGAGCCCCGTGATGATGGGAGGCACACGAGAGAGGAGGGAAGGGGAGCAAGGCGGGTGGGGGGACACAGAAAATACCACAGGGGGTTATGAGGACGAGAGACGAGGGAAGGGGAGCAAGGCGGGTGGGGGGACACAGAAAATACCACAGGGGGTTATGAGGCAAGGGGTGTCTTGTGAGAAAGTCAGTTTTCATGGTGGCCATGATGCAGGAATGTAAGAAGTTGAAGGTCAGTGGAAGATGGCTCCTGACAGCTCAGGCTCCCCGGGCTGAGGGAGGTGGGGGGTGGGGGGTCATGGAGGCACAGGTCGTTCGTGGTGGCCAGAACTTGGCCTTCAGCTCTGCGTCCCTCGTGCCTGCCAGCACCTGATGACTAATGAATTGCCAGCCAGCATTTATTGCCTGTGTGGGAGGTTGAGCTTCACCCCACTGAGTAGTCATGGCCTCTGGTGCTGAATAGATTTCCAAGCCTAGGGTGGTCATCTTGCAGTCATGGAAGAGGCTGGGGAGAAAGGGACAGGTACCCCGTGATGGGGCTGGCAGCAGCTGGAGGTCGTGGCCAGGAGCCTTGGTGAGTTGATGGAGTTAAAAGCCCCACTGGGGAGCTGCGGAGCTCACTGGGTTACCTAGACCCAAGGTGCCAAGAGATCACTGCTGGTTCAGCCTCGAGCTTCCCTTCAGGTGCCGGCTCTGCCCCCTCCCCCGCGAGCAGCGCCTGGGGGTGGGGATGGGCTCTTTGCAGCAGGAGGGCAGGGCTGGGGGAAGCCAGCAGGGGTGAGGCCGCTAGAGCGGCATCCGGGAGACGCCTCCCAGGTTGTGGCTGGCCGCCGGGCACGTGTTCTGTGCAGCGAGCTGGGAGCTGGAGTCGGTGTCCGTAGAACGATGACTGTGCAGCTGTGTGGCAGTGGGGTCAGGACCTGAAGTCCAACCTGGGGTTGAGAGCTTGCTCTGCCTCTGCTCTGTGACCTTGGGCAGGTCGCCTAACCTCTCAGGCCGGTTCCTCTTCCCAAGACAAGGAGAATAATTCTCACTCTCCCAACCACTGAAGGCTGACGTGGGGGTGAAAGGCGGTTGGTGTGGAAGCATTTATTTTGTTGAAGTTTAGTTGATTTACAGTGTTGTGTTAATTTCTGCTTTGTGGCAAAGTGATTCAGTTATACGTATATGTACATTCTTTCTTTGTGTTCTTTTCCACTATGGTTTATTACAGGATATTGAACGTAGTTCCCTATGCTCTACAGTAGGACCTTGTTGTTTTTCCGTTCTCTGTATAATAGTTTGCATCTGCTAATCCAAATTCCTACTCCACCCCTCCCCCCTCCCCCTCCCCCTCCCCCTCCCCCTGGGCAACCACAAGTCTGTTCTCTGTGTCTGTGAGTCTGTTTCTGTTTGGAAGCATTTTATAAGCTGTAACATGTGACGAAAATGCAAGTTATCAATCTGTAAGTTGGGTTGCAGTTGGTAGAGATTTGAGAAGAGGTAACCAGGTGCAGATGTCTTTACAAGATTCACAATGAATTAATGAGAACATGAATCTAGGGTATGGTAATGGAAAAAAAGTAGACAATAATGGAAAGTTTTCTAGGAAGAATTTAAAAATTATGCTTGGAAACGGGGGGTGGGGGGGTGGGTGAAAGAGAAGGAAGGGTTAGGAAAGATAACAGGATTCCAGTTTGAATGACTGAGAGTCTGGGGGGGTGAAATTAACTAGAAAGTAATAGCTGTGCAGGGACAGACTGGAAATCTGGCAAGGACCTTTGCTGTGGGCTTAATGAGTTCCAGGTGCTACTGGGACCTCCTGCCGGACAACGGCAAGAGGATACCCAGCTGTAACACAGAGGGACGTTGAGGCTGTGGTTGGGAGCCAACCAGCTGAAGCCATGGAATCGACTGCTGTCGCCGGGGTAGAGGTGTAGCATCAGAAGGCCGGGGACAGGCTCCGGGGGGAGATGATGGGATGTGACATCCTTTGGGGTTAGGGCTTCCTGGATGCATTGGCAGCTTCCTTTGCTGCCTGAATCCTGGCCCTTGTCGCACTTAGCACTGTGTGTTCACTTGTGCATATTCCTGACACACTCTTAATCTGGGAGCAGGGGATTCTGTTCATCTTGGGTACCATCAAGTCTTGAACATAAGTTAACTGCCTAGTAGCACACAGTACGTATTTGCAAATCTTCTGAACGAATGAATGAATGCTCTGAAACTAAGGTGGGGATTGTGAGGGACGATCGGGAGAGGGCGGGGCCAAGGTCACCATCCTGGGCCCCTTCCAGGTTGAGTGACATTCACTGAGACCACTTGGTCTTGGTAGTGTCTTTCTCCTCTGATGCTCTGTAGATGAGAACACAGACTGTTGATGGTGGATTAGGAAAAATGAAACCCAGAAGGTCAAGGGGATTAGGGCATTTGTAAGCAGGGTCACTGCAGATGTGATCAGTCAGGATGAGGTCTTGCTGGAGAGGTGGGCCCTGTCCTCTTGCGGAGAGATGCGTGTGCACAGGGAGAGTGCGGGGGCAGAGGCCGCGGTCAGCAACCCGCCAGAAGGTAGGAAGTGGCCGGAAGTACCCCCGCTTCAGGCGTTAGAGGATCCTGGCCCTGCTGACACCTTGAATTCAGACTGCCAGCCAGAGAATGATTTTCTGTTGTTTAAGTCACCTGTTCAGGGTTAGCTATGGCAGCCTGGGAAGTGATATGGCTAAAGGGACGTGGGCATGAAGGTCCTGGAGGCCATGCTCCAGGTTCAGAGGACAGTGTGCAGAGATGGAGGGAAGAAAAGTTGCCGAGTGTGGAAAGCTCTAGATGAGGGGCGTGGTCTGCAGCCTCCACGGGTCCTGCCGTTACGAGCTCTGTACCCATTTCTCTGGAAGTAAAGTGAGGGGCTCACGTCACCATCATGAAGGTGCCTTCTCCATTCATGGTTTTACTCATCTTAGCTGGCAAGGGCTTTGGGTTCCTGGCATGTGGGGTTTCTTTGCAGGTTTTATAAAAGGGGCTCCGTGCATCTAAGCGGGCCTGAGGTCTTCAGGTTGACTGGGTTCAGTGTGCCAACCACCCCCTGGTAATTGTCATTGCAGAGAATGTGGTCAGACAGCCTTGGGATGTTTCCTCTGAAGAGAGGGAAACAGCTGGTTTTTTTTTTTTTTTAAACAGCTGGTTTTGAAGGTGAGCTTGGCCTCAGTGCTGATGTTTTAGAAGATTCGTCCTGTATTGGGTGCAGAATGAAATGTTTGTGCTTCCCTCCCTTAGTGTTTCCTTTAAGTTTCCATGCTTGTGTTTCTTCCAGAGACGGACAGGTGTGTGATTTGGGGTAGCAGCGCGGCCTGTGTGCATCCCTGCCATCCTGGCCGCCGTGGGCTCTGGGCAGTGGCCCCTCTGTTGAGGCCAGTTGGGGAAGGAAGCCAGCGGGGAGCCCTTCTCGCAGTTTCCAGGGCAGCTCCAGGAGCAGCGGTTTCTCCCAGCGGGAAGAGGGACGTGGTCCAGTAGGAACTGTGGACGGGCCTGCTTCCCCTCCATAGATCCGGCCATTTCATTGCTTCTCTTTTTACCTCCCTCCTTCCTCTTACCAAAACAAAGCAGGCGGCTCCTTGAGAATACCTCAAAATGATTTACTTGCTGAAAATGTGTGAAAACAGTGATCTAAGATGGCAAGGAGAAAGGAGACCCTCAGCGGTCTGTTCCATTCCGTGTACTTTTCAGCACAGAGGGGATGAGGGGAAAGCTTTGGGCTGACGGCCGGGGATGGGGTCTGGTCGCCCTCTCACTGATAAAGGGTGAGCGTCTCCCCGAGTGGCTGTGTTTGACTGTAATCGAGGCCAAAAAGAACACTCGGGTCCTTGGCTGAAACGTAGAAGAAAAACATGTCAAACAGAAGCAAAACGACCACACGTCATTCTCTGCGCGTGACTACATGTGCGTAACTGTAGCTTCAGGAAAGCTAATGTTTTTGGGGAAAAAACTTAGGATTGCTGTTCTTTGTAATTCAGACTCTATTACAGTAAGAAGCATCACTGCAGTTTTAATGAAAATGTGGGAAGATCTGGGGAAGCGTTGGTCTCAGGCAGCCACACTGTGTTTCCAAAGTCGGCCTTCCTAGCCTTCCCCTCTTCCTCGTGGGTCTGTGGTTAACTGGACCCTCCCTCCACCCTCCTCTCCAAACACCTCGCAGGTTGGAGAGATGGTGACCAGGATGGAGTAAAGCCCTTCCCCGCAGTCTGGCCCTGGGACCCCATGCGCCCTTGGATGGAGTGGCTGGGGGAGCCTGGCCTGCTCCCCGGCCACTGTTTTCCTTAGTTGTGTTGCTGCTTTAATTGGCCACAGTTCTCTTCGTCTGTGATGAGAACTCTTAAAACTCAAACGGGAGTCATTTCCCCCACCTTCTGTATTGGGGTTATTTTCCCTGCACGGGGCCCACGGCTGGCGAGGTGATCTGTGCCCTCTGCTTGCTTTGTTGGCGAAGCTGTCACCTGGTGGGTTTCTGCAGGGCGATGGATAATGTTACACCCTGAGGACCGTTGAACCCGATTGGTTCTCAGCTGCGGGATGTCTTTCCCCAAAGTTCTTGGGCTGCGAGGCCTGCTCTGAGGATTCACGTGTGTGGATTGGTTGACAGCAGCATTAAAGGTTTTTCCCCCCGGACTTCCCTGGTGGCGCAGTGGTTAAGAATCCGCCTGCCAATGCAGGGGACACAGGTTCGAGTCCTAGTCCGGGAAGATCCCACATGCCGCAGAGCAACGAAGCCCGTGCGCCACAACTACTGAGCCTGCGCTCTAGGGCCCACGAACCACAACTAATGAAGCCCACGTGCCTAGAGCCCGTGCTCCCCAACAAGAGAAGCCACTGCAATGAGAAGCCCGCAAACCGCAATGAAGAGTAGCCCCGCTCGCTGCAACTAGGGAAAAGCCCACGCACAGCAACGAAGACCCAAGCAGCCAAAAATAAAATAAATAAAATAAAATTAAAAAAAAAGAAAAGCTCCCCCCTCCCCCTGCAGTGGATGGGTAAGTTACTTAAGGGTGGTACTCTCACAGGGCCCGGAGCTCAGGCTGACTTGCTGTCCAGGCTGCTTCCTTCTGCTTGGTTTCACACATATTAATGACTTTTTTTTTTAATACCTAACAGTCTTGCCTTGAATTTTAATTTTTTTAAAAAATATTTATTTATTTTCTTTATTTTTGGCTGCGTCGGGTCTTAGTGGCGGTACGTGGGATCTTTTCCATACGGTGCACAGTCTGCTCGGGTTTCTCTCTAGTTGTGGCACGTGGGCTCTGTAGTTTGTGGCACGCGGGCTTATTTGCCCCGTGGCGCGTGGGATCTTAGTTCCCTGACCAAGATCGCACCCGTGTCCCCTGCATTGTAAGGTGGAGTCTTTACCACTGGACCGCCAGGGCAGTCCCTTGCCTTGAGTTTTAAAGAAGACATTCTTATTACAACTAGAGAGAGACTCTGTGGTCATTTGCCATAAAAGGTTGAAAGCTCTAATAACACAAGCCATAAAAATAAACAAATACTAAACATTAAAGTGATCTCTAAATACTGACTTGGATAGGACAGAAATAACAAAAGACCATAAACAGAAAGATGACTTGCCAATATTACCACGTGAGGCTATTTTAGTAATGGTGCATAGGGTGAGACAGCCGAGAAGACCAGTGAAGAGGGAGGCCCGGTGAACACATCGCCCTTGGGTCTGAAGCTGCAGCAGCTGCCACATCCAAGGGGAGGTTCTGCCGGGGCGTGTGGATGAGCGATTTCTGCTGCTTCTCTGCATTAGCCCTGTCTCTGTGGACCGTGGTTGGTCCTTTGGGTTGTAAGTCTTCTAGACACATGAGATTCTCAAAATGCTTGATTTGGAAGAAGAGTCATATAGGTCTCCTGGACTGAGTGTGTATTTCTGGGTGAATATTGGTGAGTGACACAGGCACTTTGCAATTGGCCACAGACCCCACCACTCCTTAATGTCAACCGTACTTTTATTACCTGCCTGGTACCCTGATGTCATTTTTCTACATTGGTACCAGAAGTACGTTTTCAAATTCTTTCCCAACCAGAAGCAAATAGATAGTGGTCTCCTGCACATCATCATTTCCCACATATTTCTGGTGTTGGTAATTTTTCTTTTATTCTGGAGGACAGGGTGTAATCTAGCACAGATACATAGTGAATTTGAGCCCTTGTGAGTCTTCGGGCTTATTCAATTTGGGAATAACTTAAACCTCTAAAAGTTGTCTTGGAGGAGTTTATTAGGCTTTGAACTACGTCTGAGATAAATTCTATTCGATTTATTTAGTTGACCTTTGAACAATGCAGGGGTTAGGGGCGCCGACCCCCATGTAGTCGAAAATCTATGTATTACTATCTCTGCCTCAAAAACAAAGGAATTGATAACTCACCCAAGGGCAGAAAGCTGAAACATTTGGGGTAGAATCAGGACTCAAACCCTCGTTCTTTTGATTTCACATATTGTGATCTCTAATCGAACACAAACTTTTCCCCGCAGTTAATTGAAAGATCTGTAAAATGAAAATACAGGCGCTATATTTATTGGAAAAAAATCCCCATATAAGTGGACCCACACAGTTCAAAACCCGTGTTGTTCAAGGGTCAATTGTATTTGTATTTCTCTCTCCAGCTGTCTTCTGACAGTGGTGTAAAATGAACAGTGAAATGCTCAAAACTCCTGAGAGGAAATAAAACTGGTAAAGGATAGACTAAGAAGGCTTAGGGCCAGGATTATAGATTAACCGCCTAATTAGCCCTTCCATGGGTGACATTGATCTGAATGACTGTGTTTAGCAGGGTGGGAAGCTTGTATGTTTCACATTTTACTGAGAACAGTCCTGGTATTGAATGATTCTGGTTTCACCTTTTTCGATCTTCCTGGAAACATTTTTGCTGCTAGGTTTCCCTTATTCCCCAAGTGTTGCTAAATTAACACAGGCCTTGGAAACCCCTGAAAAGTCCTCTCCGTTTGACATACTTCTCTTATTTGTTCTTTTGAAAGTGTTGATCTCGAGACAGGCTGAAGCCTGAGCCTGGATGGCAGTGATCTGATTGATTCCTCCCTGCGTTCTGCTCTGTGGTCGCAGGCCTTCTTCTGGAAAGGCCGTATCAAGTTCGTCCGCTGTTGTGAATGAAAATAATCCGTTGGTGAAAGCACAGAATTAGAAACCTCTTGGTATATTTATTTCTGTGTCTCAAGAATTCTGATTTAAAGCAGACATTATTTCAAGTAATGTGAACAGTAGGTCGTTCAGAAGTCTCGGATGAATCAATGTTTTCTTCCCTTCTCTCCAAGAAAATCTATTTAAAGCAAAGGTCAAATCTGGGCTGGATTTAGAACCTAGTAAATGTAAGTCTGGAGAACAGAGCCGCTTCTCTTTTTTTATTCTCTACATAGTTTCAAGCACTAGGGACACTCTGGTCTCTTGCAAATCATCATTTCCCACATATTTCTGGTGTTGGTAATTTTTCTTTTATTCTGGAGGACGGGGGGTAATCTGTAGCACAGATACCTAGTGAATTTGAGCCCCGTGTGTCTTCGGGCTTGTTCAATTTGGGAATAACTTAAACTTTTAAAACTTGTCTTGGAGGAGTTTGTTAGGCTTTGAACTACACCTGAGAAGGATGGATCAATGCACCTCATGTAATTAACAGGCTCCAAAGTTGAACCGTGTGTCCACCCGCCCTCCCCTCCCCTCATCCCTCTGGTCTCCGCCCTCTCTCCGTCTCCACCAAGGTCGTCCAGCTGTTGTTGAAGGTGATGGCCCCGCCCACGGCCTGGGTTTGTTACCCACCCCCCACCCCGGTATTTCTGCTCCTGAAGTCTTCATATCGACTCTTCCTCAGCCCGGCCTCACCGTGTGTGGCTCTTGACCCAGCCCCTGGACCAGACTCCACTCCCCACGCACGGCTCCCTCCCCTAAGCCATCCTTTCCCTCAGGAAAGACTGGAGCATATCTTCGGGTCAACCTCCTCCTGAGCCTCGAGAGGTAGCAGTGAAAGCATCAGCCGAGAGATCCCTCCTCCCCAGGAGGGCAGATGGTGAGAGGGTCCAGCAGTAAATGTGGAGAAGGTGGGCTTGCTGAGTGCCCTGAGGGTAACACAGGTCCTTGGGCTGAGCCCTGAATCATTTTCCTTATAGGATTCAGAAACTCAGCTTTCTGGAGGGATAAGTTAGGAGTTTGGGATTAACAGATGCAAACTATTAAATATAGAATGGATAAACAACAAGGTCCTACTGTAGAGCACAGGGAATTATATTCAATATCCTGGGATAAACCATAATGGAAAAGAATATGAAAAAGAATATATATAAAAAAAAAAAAAAAGAATATATATGTATAACTGGATCACTTTGCTGTACTGTACAGCAGAAACTAACACAATATTCTAAATCAACTATACTTCAATTAAAAATTTAAAAAGTTAAAAGAAATTCACCTTTCTTAACCCAGGATCTTTCCCCCTCGCCCCAAGCCTAGCTTCCCAGGGGGTGTCTAGGTGTTCCTCCACGGATGCCGATGGGTGAGGACAGGTGTCAGGCTGCATGCAGTTCCCTTGCAGAGTTGATTCTTTGCTGGGGTACCCTTTTGTCCATCGTGAATCTCTGCTAAATTTTCCAGTATTAAATTTTCCTCTTTAGTTCTCTTTAAAGGTTGACAATTATAAACTAATCTCTGGGCTTTTTTTTTTTTTTTTTAGTAGTTTTCTCTTGCTCCTTGTTTCTCCCCTGTTAGAATCTATTTCTCTTTCATTTACGTTATTATTCTTTTTTTTTTTTCCACAGCTCTCTATAATGGTACGTTAAGGAGTGGTGGGGTCTGCGGATAATTGCAAAGTGCCTGTCCCGCCTACCAACATTCACACAGAAGTACACGCTCAGTCTAGTAGACCTGTACTACTCTTCTGACCAAATCAAGCATTTCCATTCTTGTGTCCCTGGTAGAAAGCATGCTTCTTAAAGACTGGTGGGCAGGGGGGAATCTATTATATCTTTATATCCCCAATACTTTGAGTATCACCTATATGTAACAGCATAGTATTTGTTGAATAGAGTTTAGTAAGGTTTACAAAAATGGTTTGTGATATATATATATATATATATATAAACTATTTGGTATGGTATATTATAGTGTATATAGTATGTAAGTATTTTATATATCATATATGCCATATATATAATATATAGGATGTATGTATATATTTTTCTCAGAATAGCTTTTCATCTTTTCTCTCAAGCTTTTAGTACTAAGACTTGGGACCCCCAAAATATATATATATAAAGAAGGAAACTCTCATAGGCACTTTAGAAGTTCCTAACTACATCGAGTATGCCATCTTATTCAAAGTTTTAAATAGTAAAGTGGACACTTTATTTTTCCCTATAGAAATGCTAGCCATCGGGAAAGCTCTGTGTGTGTGTGTTTGTGTGTGTGTGTGTGTGTATGTGTATGTGTGTGTTAGAGGTGAAATCTCTGCAGAAAGCCATTGTAGAAGCTTCAGGAAATCTTCATTCCTCTGGATCTCTTTTGGGTTTTACATCTGGGAATTTGTATGTTGTCTCAAAATTACTAGTTTAATTGTAGAGGCTGATCCTTTGTCAGCTGGGTGGAATATAGAACCCTGCACCCATATTAGAAACAGCCCGGAAAGCCCTGAGAGAAGCGCCAGTCGTGTCCCGTTAAAGATCAAAGAAGACGGTGCTCACCAAGGTGAGCGGGTCCAGCACAGTCCTGCAGGGCCAGCAATGTGCAGGGAATGTTTGAGGTCGATCAGCGTCCCTGAACCAGGGGGCCGTGGCCGCCCTCCTCACGGTTCTTCCCACTTTTAGTGGCAGGTGGGCAGAGAAACAGAGCGGCACGTTCCCAGGAGCCAGTGATGCCCAGTACCAAGGGGCAGTCAGTGGGGAGGGGAGACGTCGTAGCCAGGAGAGGTCCTTCCTGTATCTCAGGCCCAGCGGCCATGCAGGACACGGGCCCAGGGGTCCCCGATACTGTAGTTTTCAAGAGAAACTGGTATCAGAGCTTTCATGTGAAAGTGCCTGTTTTTGTTTTTGTTTTTTAAATTTTGGGTGTAGTAGGGTTTTTTTTTTGTTTGTTTTTTGTTTTTGTTTTAAGGTGGGATGAATAACTAACCTAAAATCAACCTATGGATTATACTTCCTGGCCTCAAATCGACTGTCGGGACCTTTTGTCCAGTTAAGCCTAGACTGTTGTGCTTTGGCCTGTAAGTCGCTGTCTGCTTGACTGAGGCCACTCGTGTCCAGTTTCCGATGGACTCCTGCTTCCTGGCCCTGCTTGACCTTCCCCCCTGGCATGTGCTCCCGTGCATGTGCCCCATACGTGCCCCCAGGGAGATTGGCCCTGGGGGCACGGCCGTGTCTCAGTCGCATCCCTGCCTACTTACTGAAGGTGTGAATGGTCCGCGAAGCTGGCGCCTCCAGGACTCTCAGAGCTTTAGCAGAAAGCCCGTGACCCCGGGCACGTGCGGATGCGCGGAGGGGACCAGCACGAGCAGAGCGGGGATGGCTCTCCGCCGACGGTGAGCGATGGCTCACCTGCTGAGCGACGCGCTTTGTTGGTTTTGCTCGCCGAGGAGGAGTAGGGAGACTGCCCACATGGTTTCCTTTCCGTTCTCGGGGCAGGTGGATGGAGAGGTCATGCGATCCACACAGAACAAGCTGTGGATGTTCCGTGGGAGCTTTGCGGGCGTAGTGGCCAGCGTGGCTTCCGAGAAGCAGGGCCCCCCAGAGCAAGGCCGGGTGCCGCCCGTCATCCAGCCGGCCTGCCCACCGTGATCTCGCAGGGAACAGGGGTTTCCTCTTAACCCAAAGACCCTACTCTCTCCCCACAAAGTCACATCCGCTCTGCTCTGACCCCCGGTCCCGGCTACCCTCCCTCCCCCATCCTCCCGGGCCTTTCCCGGTGATGCCCGGTTTATCCACCTGCCGAGAGGCTTACACTCAGCCCCGTCTTGCCTCTCGGCCTCCGACTGTTCACCGAGGACCGCGCGCTCTTTGTTCAGCGCGTCTCTTGGTTTTGAATCCATCATCCCGAAGAAGGCGGGACCCTCATCACGTGAAGGCCCCTTAGCTGCCCTGTGTCCTCCTTCCGTCTTGCAGGCGTGCCACCTGGTGGGCATTTTATACGTAGAAGCCCGCGCCAGCTCCCCGCAGGCCCTGGGAAGGCGTCCTCGTGCTTCCCGCTACCGCAGCCCGCGGCGTGTCCCCCAGCGCATCCTAACGCACGCCTGGGGTCCCCGCGCCTCAGGGGCCTTCGGTCCTGCGGCCTGGATGTGCGCACGCGGCGAGTTTTGGCTCTTGTGTGTTGTCTGTATGGCTCTTTCTTCGTCTCTGGGCCTCTCTACCCCTAGAAGCGTATGCACATAATAGACCCTTAATGGGTAAAAGGGACATGAAGGTTTTTTGTCCTTGCTCTGTATTTCAGTGTCAACTTTATCTCCATAACCCTGAGTCCTTGCCAGTCTGCATGGTGAGGAGTGTCCCAGGCTGCCCGCCCTGGCTGGTCGTGGGGTCTGCCTCTCGGCAAGGTGCCCAGATGAAACGCGCCGAGGCTTTCTCCCGGCTCCGTCATCAGGGTGGAGGTCTCCCGTGGAAACGAGACCTTTCCTACACTTTTACTGATTCATATGGTTTTATTTATTTATTTTGAAGATGTGTGTGTCATGGAACATGCCCCCGACTTTTCCGACTGGAGACGATCGTTTAGGAAGTGTATAAGTGTGTGACAGTGTCCCACGGTGACGTGAGATGTTTCCCTAGCAGAGCAGAGGTTGGTAGGCAGCTGGTCTCTCCTCTCACATGACAGCCTGTTCTCCCCAACGACAGCGATTCCAGGAAAACTGAAGAGGACCCGCGGGCAGGCTCCTTCCAGAACCGGGTCAGGGTGGGTCAGCTGTGACTGGGGAGCATGTGGGTGGCAGCCAGGCCCCGCCCTTCGTGTCCCGTGCTTTCGCCTCCGTGGACACGGGATGGGAGCCCAAGGGCCCATTTTCTCGCGTGGCTACACCCTTCACTGCCTGTCAGCACAGCCTGCTGCTGCCACACGTGCATTTGGGGACCTTTCATGATCTGCCTTCACTATTTCTTTTTCAGAAATGTTTTGGTTTTTTTTTTTTTTTTTTTTTTTTTTACTGTTTTTGTTGTTCACACCGGTCTAAACACAGTCTGGACACATTATAATTCCTCTAAGAGTCCAGAAACCTTTAGAAGTAGGAAGTGCAAAGGCTGTGTTATCGAAATAGTAACGTTAAAAGCTTAAATCCCCAACGTCGGGAAATTAATATTATGATGTTCATTTTCTTACATGGCATCCATAAGGTTTATTTTAAAAGTTAGCATATGTTTATTAAGAAATTGGTCTTATCATACAGCAAATAGGTAGTTCAAGCATTGAGATGATTTTGTGGTACCTACGATGTGCTCCCTATGAGGACGTAACAGATGTTAGCATTTGTCACTGTGGAGCAAATGTAGATCTTTAGTTTGCAATTGGTATTTTATCTTTTCTTTAATTGAAGTATAGTTGATTTACCATGTTGTGTTAGTTTCAGCTGTACAGCAGAGTGAGTCAGTTATACATACATATATATGTGTATATATATGTATGTATTCTTTTTCAAATTGTTTTCCCTTATTATTATGGAGTATTGTACTCAGTATTACAAAATATTCAGTATAGTTCCCTGTGTTATACAGTGGGTCCTTGTTGGGGTATTTTATCTTTTTGTGTGAGACTAATAGCACTCTGTCTTCCTCTGCCAAAGTTTAGCTGACATACTTAATTACACAGTTCGTTAAAAATACTCTAGCAACTTTTTCTGCAGTACTTGGTTTTAAAATTTCTAAACTCAGTCACCATTGTGTTTGCTTTGGGCACTTTATAATTCATCCAAGAATCAAGGCGACTTTAGAAATAGTTAAACCAATGACTATATTATAGATATATAATGTAATATAGATATGTTAAAAGTTAAAAATGTAAATCTCCAAAGGTTAGGAAATTAAGTAGTTAAGTTGAGGTTGTTATGTTGACAGTAAAATTACTCCTGGTGAGTGTGATGATTCTTTTTGGGAGGGGGGTGCCCGAGAAGCTTGGAGTGCATCAGGTAATTTAGAGATTAATGTGTTATTTGTGACTCTTTCAGAATCACTGACAGTACTTTTTTTTTTTTCTGTTGTATTTTGTATGAGTTCTTTATTTTTTTATTTTTAATTTTATTGAAGTCTAGTTGATTTACAATGTTGTGTTAATTTCTGCTGTACAGCACAGTGACTCAGTTATACATACATATGCTCTTTCATATTATTTTCCACTAGGGCTTATCACAGGGTATTGAATGTAGTTCCCTGTGCTCTACAGAAGGACCTTGTTGTTTATCTAGTGTGATGATTTTAAATGTGATTCATTGTGTCCCCAAAATAGACAGTGACTTTCTGAGATCCAGTCTGGGCAGATGTGTGAGAAGCAACTGTTCCGTGGAATTATAGAGGGTCATTTTATACGCAGCTGAGTGATCCCTCACAAATGTGGATGTCACATTCTTCCTGCGGGAGGGTCACACTTTGAAATCATTTCTTAAAAAGGGTTATCTCCTTTCTCAAAAACAGCAAAAAGTATCCATAGTAGAGGTTCAAATAGCAAATGCTTTTTCACGCATCTGCATTATTTTTGAGATCTTATACACAGCTGTGCAAGAACACATTTGTTTAGTATGTAAAAGGATTCCTGGCGCTAAAATCAAAATCTCGTTTTGTGGAAGAAAATAAATTAAGCATATTAGGTGTGCTATTTAATATCCTTTGAGAAGCAAAAGAAAGTACATATTTTCAGGGAGGTTTTTAACCTCGGTGATTTGAGCTCTGTCACAACTGTTAGTCAAATTTTCTTTCAATAAATAGTGGTGATTGATAGTTTTCAAACTTTCTAGGCTCTGAAGCCTAAGTGAATAAATGGTCTCTTTCTTAAAAATGATACTCGTTGGTGAGCAGCTGCTGCCCAGTTTCTTTCACGTGCCCCACTTGCTGAATCTCTCTTCTAATCTTGCCGGGGATGCCTTTCCAGGAAAATGTGGATCTTTTAGAGATGGAAGATGTAAAAAGAAAAGAAGAAACTGAAAAATTAGGGTCTCCAGCCCTAAAGAGAGATTCTTGGCGCTAACCTCCGTACATGGTTGTTACTACCCTACGTAAAAAATATTCCCCGTGTGTTACGTGAATTATTCCACTGCGCTTAGTTGTGTGCCCTGCGATCCCAGCAAATAGAAATCCACTTAATTCATTAAGCATTAAAAGAGATTTGACACCGTTAGTCATTTGGGAAATGCACATTAAAACTACTAAGTCTAACACTACGTAGCCATTAGAATCTAAGGCTGAAGTTAAAAAGACTGCTGGTGTCCGTGTTGACAAGGATGAGGCATAGCTAGAATGCTCAGACGGGACCGTTGAGAAGGCAAAATGATGCAGCCACTTTGGAAAACAGTCTCATGGTTTCCATAAAGTTAAACGTGTGTGTGCTCTGCGTGTATCTGTATAGACGGTATGACGGAGTAATTTCAATTTAGGTATCTACCCAAGAAAAATAAAAACATATGTTCACACAAAGCCTATATGAATATTTATAGTAAAATTATTTGGAATATCCTAAAACTGGAAGCAACCCCAATGTGTAATAACAGGTGAGTGGACAGTTGTGGTGTAGTCATACATTGGAATACTACTTGGAAACAAAAAGGAATAAGCTATTGATAAGTGCAAAAACTTTGGACAGATCTCAAAGGATTAGGCTAAGTGAATAGGCCAAACAGAAAAGACCAGCAACTGTGATTCTGTTTGTATGGCATTCTAGAAGAGGCAAAACTGTAGTAACAGAAGTGAATCAATGATGGCTGGGTGCTGGCGGTGGGGGAGGGGAGGGGAGTGCTTGCAAAATGGCTCGAGGGGACATTTGGGGTGATGGAAGTCTTCTGTATTTTAATTGTAGAAGAGGTTCAAAGAAGCTGATTAACAAAAACAAAACAAAAGCAAAAAGACTTCTGTAGAGATTATATGCTAGTGTGAATTCAGTAAATTGAGTAGGTTTACACTGAGAAGATAATTTTTTTTTTTTTTTAATCAGAAATGGAAACATTCTATGGGAGATAGAGACGGCCAGTGTAGAGAAAAGCCTGATGGGGGTGGTGATAAAAGGTGATCTGCGGGTACCAGGCAGGCACCTGGGTACCTGTAGCAAGAGTCCACATTATCTCTTTAGGATGTTTGCTTCACGCATGTGAAGTATAATCTCATCTTCCTTGAAATTATTTGTATTATAGGAAGTCCTTGAAACATGACACATTTAATAGATTCCTCTTATCTGCAGATTCCTCTTCTCTTGAACCTATGGTCTAGAGGATGAGCTTGACCGTTAGAGGCTCACATGCCCAAAGTTCATTCAGGAGAAGGTACTTTGCTCCTGAACTTTAAGGCTGAGTGTGATTTGGTTGAGTTGCCGCTCCTGAAACTCGAGCCATCCTGGCTTTTCAGCATGGTCAGCTCTGAGCCCGTTGGAATTTGCAGAACATCAAAGTGAGGGCTGAGGCAGCTGCCGCTACCAGGGCGTCTCAGAAATTGCTCAGGACACCGCCGAGCTCGGGGAAGGAGAGGATGACCTGCCTCGACAGAGTTCACTGCTGCCGGCACTGTTTAATTTTAAGGAGAGATTCCTGCTATCTGCAAATTGGTAAAAATGCATCCGGGTTCTAGAAATGGTCGTCTCTCCTGGTTTGTTTACTGAATCTAAAGTGATTAACAGTAGAACCGCCTTCCAGGTCCCATCTGCCTGTAGGCTGAGCGGGGTGCACTTCAGCTGCGCTCAGGGGCCATGAGATGAACCTCTGATCTGTGAATCAGCAGAGAGACAACCATTTCCCGAGATCACAGGGTAGCACTGTCTATGGTGTTTATAGAATCTTATTTAAAAACCCGGAAAGGCAGAGGCAAGTGCTGACCTTACTGATAAGAAGCGCAGGGTTCATCGTGCAGCATGTCTGGGGAAAAGTGTCTGGCGTGGCTCAGGGATCAGCCTTTACTCAGAGTTGCCCACTTTTGGCTTTAAGTCGTGTGTGTTTTCAATTGTGAAGGAAAACAAAATGGAAGAACATGTGTGCAAAGCTGGAAATATATTTTTTCATAATAATGCCTAAAAGGCAAATTCTAATGAAGAATTTCGGGATGTTTCGTAACTTTCAGGGAATGAAGCCCCAGCCCCAGCTCCCTATGCCCCCCTAACAGCCAAGTCCATTGTAACTTTCTGTAGTCAGTTTTTTATTAAAATCAGAGACTGCAGTATAAATTTTAACAACTAGGCTAAATAGGCATTAACAGGCCCTGGGATCCAACCACAGTTTGTAACAGCGTTCCTTTGGGAAAATAGATTCTAAGTGCCCAATAACTAACTTACAAATAGACTTTTGAATCATAGTGCATTTGAGAATAAGGAACTGTTTGTGATATTAACACCTCCGATTGGTTTGCTCCAGAATTGCACAGAAGGGACCTATATTCTGCCACACATGTGTGGTGAGCCGAGCTAGTCTGGGTTTGATCAAAGATTATTGCTGAGTGGGCATTGAAAGCGTAGGAATTAAAGACCAAAGTAGAGTCTGGAGACAAGTCAAGGGTGGAGTTGGAAGGATGAATCTGGAGGGAGTTTAGTGGTAGGAAAGGTTTTCAATCTCAAAGGCACAGGTGTGATTCTGAGCAGGTGAAGTGCAGGGAGAACAGAATGGTTCAGGTAAGGGGGAAGGTTAGGCCTGGAGGACATTGACGGCAAAGAGTCCAGGATACAAGGAATAAGAAGAATCAAGGACCAATCATTTTTAAGGAAGATGTAATGTAAAAATGTACCAGGAAGGCTGAATAGCCCACAAGAAGGTCAGACAAACAGCTGCCTCCAAGACCAGTAAATAATCTCTTAAAGCTATTAACAGTGAAGGGTTAGCTTGGGCACATCAATTAATTTAGGAAGTCAGCACATTTATGGAGTACCTGTTCTGCTCTCACGTGATCAGAGATTGGCAAGAGGAGCTTCTGCCTTCATCGAATTTAAAATTTAGTATAATTCCAGCTAAACACAAAAATGAGCCACACCAGGCAAGGGTATGATCCTGGTGAGATCTACAATCTGCCCATCAGGAGAATATTAGGTTTTGATTAGTTCATTCTTTAGTGTGTGTATTTGACGCCCTGATTGTATTGTAGGATTTATGGGGGTAGATACCATAGAGCATGGTAGGAGCTCCAGTAACTACATCTTGGTTGGTTGACGGTCATAGGTTTGGCTCATGTAATTGTTTAGTTGAACCCATTTGTTAATGTACTGTACTCTTTACCAGTGTGTGAGAAAATGCCCGGTCAGTGGAATATAAATGTGAAATCTCTTTTATCGGTGTTGCGTGATTTAGGAATGTTTGGTGTTCTCACTGCAAGCGGACAGTTTGGCTGCCATGTTTCTACAGGGTGCAGTTCAGCACAGCCAAGGGGTCATTACTCCCATGGGCATCGCCTGCTCCTAGTGGCCTTGCCCTGACCACCTGCCACCCCCCACCCCGCCATGCATTCTCAGCCTTGTCTCCCGTGTTGTGTATGGTGTCCCTGCAGTTACTACGTTAAAGTAGAAACCTTACTCCAGGCAGTAAACGTGACAGCTTGTTGCCTGTGCACTGACTGTGCCCTCATGGTCCTTTCATCTCTATATCCGCTCTGCCAAGAAGAGCCGCATCGCCAGTGACCTTTCGTCTTAGTCAGCTCGGGCTGCTGTAACAAAAGTACCATGGTCTGGGTGGCTTAATAAACACCAGGAATTCACTCCTCATGGTTGTGAAGGCTAGAAGCCCAGGATCAAGGTGCCGGCAGATCCAGGGCCTGAGGAGGGTTCTCTTCCTGGTTTGTCTTCATGCTGTGTCTTCATGTGGCTGGAGGGGGAGACTAGGGTTGAGGGGTGGAGGGAGGAAAAGGGATCGCACAGCCAGTAACAAGACTGATGGCCGACACTGGAACAGCGCAAGCTTTACTGAATGGCCAAAGAATGGAGAAGCGGCCACTTAGTTCACAAATCAGCTTCTCAACCCAACTGGGTTGAGAAGCTGATATATATACCAAATATATAGGAGGGTCAGAGTGAAAGGGAGGGATTTGGAAAGAGTAGCAGGAATATTCAGGAGTTATCCGAGACTAGGGATGTGTTTGGACCCGGAACTGATGCAATACTCCTTTTCAGTCGTCGTTTGAGTTTTTCTGGTGGTTGTCATGGCAACTGGCAACTGTCCTGGCACTGGTGGGTGTGTCATTTGGCAGCTAATGAGTGTACAATGAGGCTCAAAGTCCGCTGGAAGTCAAGTCTTCCGCCATCTTGGGCCTAGATGGTTCTAACCAGTTCTTGTTTTTTTCTATGCAGCTTCCTCCTGAAACTTAGGTAAGAGCCATTGGTTTCCATTCCCGGGAAGGGCAGGGGTATGATTCTGGGGCAACAGCCTTGGTAACATCAGGAACATAGTTTTCTCAGCACGTTTCTGCCATCATATTCCCTTGGCTCAGGCTTCTTCTGGTGGCACCCCTCCGCATCATGCCCGAGCCTCCCACAGTGATCGGTGGTCAACCCCCAACACTTGGACCTCCCCCAGGAAGAAAAGCCATCAGTGTCCGGTCTGTCCTCATGCACACTCCAGAAATAACCCCAAGTAGAGAAAGTACCCTTCAGAATATCACTGTCTCTGCGTAGCTCCACTGGTGCTGTGTCCCCATGAAGAAAAGCCGTAGGCAGGGTCTGCGCGTCTCAGGGATTTGTCTCCTCAGCCTCTTCCTCGAAGGACCCTGGGCTGGTCTGAGCCTCTGCCACGGCGCCGGCTTGCTGTCCGTGGACCAAATCAGCAAACCCGGCCTAATTGCTTTGGAGAGACGTTTCCCAGGAGGGTTTTCTGTCCACTGTGCTTGGACCCCGGCAGGCACACCCTCCAGAGTTGCCCGGACCTGTCTGATTCCCCCGGTGACACCCCCAGGCTGCCAAGCTGGGGTTTCCCTAAGTGGGTGGAATTTTCTTCGCTACCCAAACTCTAAAGGGCAGGCTGTTTGCACAGATAAAGTAAGCATAGATGTTTTGTTTGAGATTCAGGATTACGCAACTAACCAAGAGTAAGAAGTATAAAGTGTCCTTTATTTTTAGTAAAAGTCAATTTAACTTTTTTTCTTAGAGCATTATTTTATCAATTCCTCTATTATTGCATTGACAAAGCAGGCGTTGTCACCTATGGCATTTATTCACTGTCTGAAGTGGCAGAGATGTGTGTTTTCCTTGGTGTAGGAAGTTCTTCATGAATAAATAGTGACGGGAAGAGGAATGGGTTTTACTGGATGCTTACTATGTGCCAAGTAGGTTACTCCGAGTAGCTCACTTTTCATAAGAAAAGTACTATGAAGTGAGTATTCTTAGCTCTGTTTTACACTCGAGAAAACTGCTGTTTAAAGAGGTTTTGTATCTTGCCCAAGGTCACAGAGGTAATAAGTGGATAGTTGGGACCAGACCCCAGGCCACCTAACCATAGCACCACAGTTGTGCCTTAGATGCGTCTTTTTGATATTGTCAAAGTCTCTTGTTTAAAGGGTAACTGAGCAGTAAGACAGTATATTCTGCTTCTCACTTTGTGATGGTAGCTGATCCTCAGTTTAACGAGGGCTGGAAGAATCCCTGTTCATTCCACATATTTCTTAATTGTAATTTATGTTACCTGATGATAGATGTAAATGTAACTTATTAGCCGAAGGGCAGTTGTCCAGACAGAATAATTTCAGCTGACTTGTGCGCTTCCCTGATTAACTTAAGCAGGCTTTTTATCACGAGCCAAAAATTGTCTTCTTATATATTATATTTGAACTGGATATCCTATTCGTTATCACAAATTCCGTTGGAAGATCAGAACATCCTTGTGTTCAAATCTTAAAAGTGGTTCTGTGCTTTAATTCCATCTGATAGTAGACATCACACCAAAGCACTTATTTAGGTTGGTAGCAACGTTTTAAAGGTATTGGCAGTTTAATTCATTGGATATTTTTTGTAACATGAAAAAATTATCAGTTCGTTTCTTACTCTGATGATACGTGGAGAGAAATGGTTTAATCTGCGGATCTCAGCAGAGAATGGAAATTCATCTTTTGTGTTATTTTTATATCCTCTAATATCTTTTGGATGCTTTAAAGGTGACCTTGTGTGAACTGAGAGATGCTTGGCATTTAAGCTCCAGCAACGTTACCTTTTCCCAAAAAACGTATTTGTTTTTATGGAGTTTCCTGTTCTAGGGACACCAAGAATGATATGTATGGTAGTATAAAGCAGGGGAGAGAAAGATAGTCATCAGAACCTAAGCAATTAAAGTTCCAATGGAGAAGAATTTGGATGCTCTAGGTCAGCCATAGAGGGCAACCAGAGTAGGTTGTTGTAAATATCAAATGTAAATATCACTATGGGGGGGACTTCCCTAGAGGTCCAGTGGTTAAGACTTGGCCTTCCGATGCAGGGGGGTGCAGGTTCTACCCTGGTTGGGGAGCTAAGGTCCCGCATGCCTTGGGGCCAAAAAACCAAAACATAAAACAGAAGCAACATGGTAACAAATTCAATAAAGACTTTAAAAATTGTCCACATCAAAAAAAATCTTAAAAAAAAAAATATCACCATGGGGATGTTTTCACCTATAACACAGACCTAGAGGGCAGTCCAGTGTAATTTTAATGTATAAATATGCCAAGTTGAACTCTGTATGTTTTACATTAAAATGGGCATGTTTTCATTTTAAGGAACTTACTTTAGATTTCTGGGCTTTTCTTTCTGCTTTTTAAAAGCTTCTGTTTTTGATTTATTAAAATGTGACACGTCCGCCCACCCCCCTACCCTTGTTTCAGGCCACGCGGGCAGCCATTATTCAGCACTGCGCTGACCTTGGGAGTCTTCTGGGCAAGGAGAACGACGCGGCCCTCATCATCGACGGGCACACCCTGAAGTACGCGCTGTCCTTCGAGGTCAGGAGAAGCTTCCTGGACTTGGCCCTCTCGTGCAAAGCGGTCATATGCTGCAGGTAGGCCCACGGAGGCTGCCCGAGACTCACTCTGACTTGTCTGAGTCCTGGGTTTACGTGAAAGAACCGTGCGTGGGAATAAGCTTTGGGGGAAAAAAAAGGCAAAACAATAATACACATTCAACTGTTCACTCCCAGATTGCGTGGAAGGCGGTAAGTGGATTTTACGTTTTTGTTTTGTTTATTGACTTCTGAGCAGATCAAAGTGATCAAAGCCAGGGTCTCGGGTCATATTCACATAGGATAAACTGAAACACTCGGCCTCAAGCTCGTGGGATGTTAGAAGGGTCCCAAGGACTTGGTTCCTTGGTTCCGGAGGGATGCGCTCAACTTCCAAGTCTTGTGGGATTTGGATGCCTCTTTCCTGAGGGACAGTCGGTGTTTCTTTTCAGTCCACAAGGAGCTTTGGCTGGGGACCGTGCTGTGACAATTTTTGTTTTAAGATCTAACCAGATGCCTCTGCTGGCTTTTCTCAAAATCTGGGAAGGGTTTTTAGGGTGGGATGGTTACAACCCATTGACTACTGGCTATACAAGGTCCAGTTTTGATAGAGATTTGAAAGTCAGGCAAATTATAGGCCGACCTGGGAGATACTATAGGTTTGTTTCCAGACCACCACAATAAAGTGAATATTGCAATAACACAAGTCAGGTGAATTTTTTGGTTTCTCAGTGTGTGTATAAGTTATTTTTACACTATACTGTAGTCTATTAAGTGTGCAGTAACATTGTGTCTAAAAAAATGTACAAACAAATCAGAAATATTTTATTGCTAAGAATATGCTCACCATCATCTGAGCCTTTAGGGAGTGGTGATCATTTTTGCTGTCCAGGGTTTGAAATATTTTAAGAATCACCAAAACGTGACACAGAGTCACAGAGATACAAAGTGAACAAATGCTGTTGGAAAAAAGAGCCCCAGTAGACTTGATCGGCTCAGGGTTGCCACAAGCTTTCAACTTGTAAAAAAACACAGTATCTGGTGAAGTGCAATAAAGCAAAGCGCGATAAAATGAGGTCTGCTTGTATAAAGAGAATAAACTAGATAAAGATGAGTGGCACCAGCCCAGTTTTGCAGTAAACAACTTGAAAGGTGAGAGGGGAGCTTCCCGTTTCTGAAAGCACTGTGTTCAGGCAGCACCTGGTATGCGGTTGTTAAATGCTGAATGCATATTGCTGGATTAATCGTTTCACTGGTGCCTGTTCTTAGATTTTACGGTTATACACTGTTCATACATTGTTTCCTTTGATACTTTCTCAGAAGCCTGTTATCGGGATGCTTTGAACTTCCTTGCTGTTTTAGTCTCTGAGGAACGCCTCCTGTGGGTTTGAGCCTGGTCCAGTTAGAATAACCATTGTCACATTGACACGTGGCCTAGCCATTTCTGCCTTACCCGAAGGCCCTGGTGATGCCACACCTCTCTGCCCAGACCGCAGGACCCTGCCTGTTGGGGATGCCCAGCCAGTCTGAGGGCAAGTCCCCCTGCCCTGCCATCAGGAAGGTCTTCTCTCCCAGGTCTCCCCAGCCTTGCCCCCTCCCCCTACTGGTTTCTGTATGAGACCAAAGAGTCTGTTCTCATTGTCCCCACGAGTACACCTCCCCCCAGAACCCTGACCGTCTGTCTTCACATAATGATATTCCCTGTCTTTTTTTTTTTTTTTTTTGCTGTCCTGATCGCTTTTCTTAATTCGGAACCTGCCACCGAAGGCCAAGGAGAGCTGGAGGCTGCTGGAGCCTCCGTGCTGGAGGGAAATGTTGCTTTTGTGCGCGTGGCTGTAGGACATCTGAGGACCATGGGGGCGAGGAACAGATTCAAATGTGCTTGAAACGATGGATGAGGAGCCCATTCTGCCTGGAAGTCAGGAAGCTCAGTACAGCTCTGAGGGACCTGAGACAGGGAGGGATGATCAGACCATCTGGAAATGAAAGACCGCGCTTCCTGGTTTTATGATGGACCCCTCCCTTTTTTAAAAAAAACCATCTTTATTGAGAGAGAAGTCCAATATCACACAGTTTTCCCATTTAAAGCATATAATAGTTCAGTGGCTTTTCATATGTTCAGAGTTTTGTAACCATTACTACAACCAATTTGAGAATATTTTGATCCTCCCCCCAAAAGAAACTCTTTTATCCAATATCAGGCAGTCCCCACCTCCTTCACCCTTTCAACCCCCCTCATTACTAAATGACCATGAATCTGCTTTCTTGTCTCTATAGATTTGCCTGTTTGGGACATTTTATAGGAATGCAATCCTACAGAATGTGGTCTTTTTTTCTGACTGGCTTCTTTCACTGAGCATGATGTTTTCCAGATTCATCCCTGTTGTAGCCTGTGTCTGTGCTTCATTCCTTTTCATAGCTGAATAATATTCCATTGTAGGGATAGACCCCGTGTTGTCTATTCATTTTGATAAACATTTGGATTGTTGATACTTTTTGACTATTATGAGTAATGCTGCTATGAAGATTCATGTACAAGGTTTTGTATGGATTTATGTGTTTATTTCTCTTGGGTACATACCCAGGAGGGAAAGTGCTGGGTCAGGAAGTAACTGTATATTTAACATTTGGAGGAACCATCAGACTGGCTTCCAAAGTGACTGCACCGTTTTATATTCTCACTAGCAATGTGTGAAGGTTCCAGTTTCTCCACATCCAGGCTAACGCTTGATATTATCCATCTTTTGATTGGGTACCCTAGTAGGTGTGAGGCGATTCCTCGTTGTGGTTTTGATAGGCACTTCCCTGATGGTTAATGATGTTGAACATCTTTTCCTATGCTTATTGGCCATTTATATATCTTGTTTGGAGAAATGTCTATTCAAGTCCTTTGCATATTTTTTTAATGGGATTATTTGTCTTTTTTATTATTGAGTTGTTAAGAGTTCTTTATGTACTCTGGATAGAGTATTTATCAGATACATGATTCACAAATATTTTTTCTCGTTCTGTAGGCTGTCTTTTCATTTTCTCAATGGTACTGTTTGTAGCACAAAAGATGTTAATTTTCATGAAGCGTTTTTCCTTCTGTCCCTTGTGTTTTTGTGTCGTATCTAACAAGCCCACTTTTCTGAGCGGTTGGCACTGCGCTTTCTTTCCTGGATTGCACAGGGGAGGTTTAGATGAGGGACATGCAGAGGGCAAGAAGGCCAGAAAGAATGATGGGGAGGGACTTTCTCACAGTTTCCCCCTTTGTGTCTACATTGTTAAGTGGCTGGGTAGGCGGCACCTGATGTCTAACGAAGGGTCACCACCCGAGGTGGTCACTCTCACGTAGAGCCTGAGGTCACGGTGAGAAAGTCACGGTCCCCAGCAGTTGCCACATTAGGGAACCATCACCGCGCTGTGGTGGTGAGCAGAGACACACCACACCAGAAACAGCAAGAGACGCGGAAAATCTGCTAAACTGTAAATCATTGCACACGTGCTCTAACTTCATGGTTTTTCAGAGGGAAATCAGAACGAGTCCGTTTGGATTCTCGGGGGAGAGCCAGGAATGCCTTCCAGGCTCTATGGGAGTACGCGCTCTGCTTGCCAGGTGCTTGATACCAAAGAGAAACATCTTTTTCCCCTTCTGACTGTGACGGCGCTCAGAGGGCTTTGTGTGTCACCTCACGCTGTACCCCTAACGGCTCCACAGGAAGGCGTTCAAACTGGAATTGGCACTGAAAGAGGAAATTTCAAATTAAATACGGTTACTGTCTACAAAATAGAAGCACTAATTGAAAAAAGGAATCTAGGATAGTGCACTATTTTACCTTCAGGAGACGTTTCTTGGCTGGTCTCATACTTAAGATTAAGGAAAAGAAAAAAACCCACAGACTTTTTTTTTTTTTTTAAAAAGCACTCACACCTTTCAGATATGCTTTCTATTCACTGAGAATTTAAACTTAAGTTAAATTTAATATGTGACTTCAAATATAAGGTTCACCTTTTCACAGTTTTCATCTTTAAAATGCAGTAGTTATAAAAGTTACCCTTTTCTCTAATAACAAAGTACTTTTTTTTTTCAGAAAATAATTTTTCAGTGAAATCGTGAGGCACTGTCTCCCAGCCATATTGATTCAGAGACTGGCAAAGGTTGTGTGAAAATGGATAAATACTTTTAAACTAAAACAATACTTCAGGCAGCAGAAAGAGGGAAAATGTAAGAATTTGTTAAAGATTTTGCTGAGATTGGAATCACATTATTTTGCTAATTACACATTGCTATTCTCGAGTATTTTGCATGTGGTTAAAACGCTCCAAAAGTCATCATCTGGTCAGCGGAACAGTTACCGGTCAATGTGGACGGCAGTTTACTGTTGTGTCTGGCAGGGGTGTTATTTGTTGAGGTGTAAACTCGTTAGTCCAGTAAGGTCTTTATTTTAGGCTTGATATTTGCCGTTCCTGGGCATCGTAGGAGAACAGAGACAAGACTGGTCTTTGCCTTAAGTGCGAATGATGAATGTGCGTCTGTAGCCCTTGCCTCTCGTGCACGCCCCTCCTCCTTGAAATCAGACCTCCTCCAGGAAGACCTCCATCTTGCCATATGCACAACCTCTCAATTCCTTTCTGGATTCATCCTCAGCATCTGGTATCCAGGGCTTCCCTTGGATTCTGTTTCCGTGACACCCCCCTCTTCTCCCTAGTTATGTGTCCCCCCCATGGGCTCTTTCACAGCAGCTTTGAAATGCTGTATTTCCAGGTTTTGCCCTTGGCCCTGTTGTATTCCCGCCCCACGTCTTTCTCTGGTGCGTTCCCTCTACTCATCCGTCTTCTCCATTAGTGATCCTCAGCACTAGCTTCCCACTGAATCATCTGGAGAACTTAAGACATTTTCTCCTCAAAAAGTTAAACCTAGAATTACCATATGGCCCAGCCATTCCCCTGCTGGATAAATACCCGAAAGAATTAAAACAGGAAATCAAGCAAATACTTGTATGTGCGTGTTCGTAGCAGCACTAGTCATAATGGCCAAAAGGTGGACACAACCCAAGTGTCAATCGATGGATGAACGGACAAGCAAAATGTGGTCTCTCCATACAGTGGACTCTTTCTCAGCCATAAGAAGGAACGAAGCACTGATACGTGCTACAGCATGGATAAACCTCGAAAGCATAGCTAGGGAAAGAAGCCAGTCACAAAAGACCACGTATTATAGGATTCCATTCATATGGCATATTCAGAATAAGCACATCCATCCAGAGGGGAAGCAGATTAGTGGTTTTCAGGGGCTGGGGGAGGAGGAATTGGGAGTGACTTTTTAGTGGGTACAAGGTCTCCTTTTGGGGATGGTAATGTTCTGGAACTCGATAGGGGTGATGGTGGCACAGCATTGTGAATGTACTCAATGCCACTGAATTGTTACACTTTAAGTGGTTAATTTTATGTTAACGTTACCTTAAAAATATAGGCAAATGAACAAAAGAACTCATCCATTGAATTGAAATGTTTGTTGAATGAAAAAAATGAAGTGTTGGATGGAAGTTTTATTGATTTGAACGAAATTTTTGTTGAGAGACAACAAAGAAGGTCCTGATCCCCAGGTCATACGCCAGAACAATTAAAGCAGAAGTCTAGGAATTTTACGAACTTCCAGGTGGTTCTAATGAGTAGTCAGGGTTGAGAATAGATGACCTTCCCAGTCTGCGTGTCCAGCGTGACCTCTTCCTTGAGCTCCAGATCTGTAGATCCATCTACACCTGGAACTTTTCACACTGACGTTCTTGGGCACCTTGAGTTGGAATGTGACTGAGCTGGTCACCATCCTCTCTGGTCCCTGCACTGCCTCATCCCTGCTGGTCTCCCCACTGGTCTTCCCAGTTTACTGTCTCAGCGATACACTACAGTGGTACCCCTCTCCTCTCCGTTGCCAGGGCCTTCTCATAGCAGAACAGGCAGGATGTTATACCCAAGGGACTTTTAGAGAGACTAAACCGTATAAACAAATTACGATGTCGAGGTCTGAAATTGCAGTCTCGCAATTTGTTGATCCTTGATAAGTATTGTCTTGGTTTTTATAAATGAGGAAGTAAAAGCCTCAGACAAATTACATCATCTTGCCCACAGGTTCAGCAAGTGATAGAGCCGTGAGCAGTGTTTCCTGGATCTGAATGAGATCAGGGCCTCTGCTTTTGAGTCATGTAATTGTCTCTGCCAGCAAAGCCATGGTCCCATGTTTATTACTGTCAAGACTCAGTTTCAGATGAAAGGTTTGGCTTTTAACACATTTTTCAAAAAGTAGAATGTGTTTACACCGATTTAGCATAAAGTCTTGTGGGATTTATCATTCTCCAGGGGGATAACAGTCATGTAGAAAACGGGTAAACCGTTTTCAGTGTGTTAAAGAAGGATTCTCTGTTCTCTCTTCCTTGTTTCCTTTACTTAAAACGACCATCTTTCTTGTTTTCTCATTTTTCCTTTTTCTATGAAGCTCTTTATTTCTGTCAAAATGGAGATCAATTTCGTAGGCACAGATGGGAGCTGGGGGGACACTTCGACCTCTTGAGAACATTGAGAAGTTTAAAAGGTTTGTATTGTCAGGAAAAGAGTCATGAAAGAGTCATCAGCGTTCCCCTTGTGAGGGAGCTGATAGATGGCCTCACTGCAGCCCCCTGCAAACACACGGGATGCTCAGGGCCCCAGTGCCGCCCCCCGGGCAGACGTGATTTATGGCTTTGAGTCTCTGGGCAGGAGATGGAGTGGAAGGGAAACATCACAGCAGAGATTTCCCCCTGGTTGTGCAAATTAGGGACCTCAGAAGACATCGTTTATTTTCTCCAGTGTGTTTAGACTTCTGTCTTTCAGGATCGATTTGAAGATAAACATGTATGTACTTACTCTGATACCATTAGGAGTAAAGACACTCCAGAGGAGAGGGCTGAGGGGGTACGACCAATGTTTCCAGAAACTTTCGGGGCTGATTTTGCTAACTCTAGAGTGATTTATATTTCTTGTAGAGAAAAGTCAGAAAGTGCAGGTAAGCAAGAAGAAAGAACACAGCATTCACAAGTCCCACAGACTACAGATCATTACTGTTAGCAATTGGTATTTAAATGTAGATCTTTTTCGGTTAAAATGCTTTTTCTTGAAAGAGCGTTAGCCAGTTCACAATATGTAAAGTGAAAAGATGCTGAACAGTTTCTATGGCAAATAGTAACATAAAATGTGTTTTAAAACAGCTTTATAGTGTTCTGTTATGAAAACACAATGGTTGGTTTAATTTATTCCTAGTTGTTGAATATTCAGGTTAAGAGGGGTTTTTTTCACTGTTTTAAGTATCACTATGAATAAGATTTTTGTAGCTCAGTCTTTGCAAGGACGCTGGATGATTTCTGTACAGTAATAATGCATTCAAGAGTAAGCAACACAGGGACTTCCCCGGTGTCGCAGTGGTTAAGAATCCGCCTGCCAATGCAGGGGACACGGGTTCGATCCCTGGTCCGAGAAGATCTCATATGCCGTGGAGCAACTAAACCCGTGCACCACAACTACTGAGCCCGCGTGCCACAACTACTGAAGCCCGCACGCCTAGAGCCCGTGCTCCGCAACAAGAGAAGCCACCGCAATGAGAAGTCTGCGCACTGCAACGAAGAGTAGCCCCTGCTCTCTGCAACTAGAGAAAGACCGCGCGCAGCAGCGAAGACCCAATGCAGCCAAAAATAAATAAATAAAATAAATAAATTTTTTAAAAAAAGTAAGCAGCACAGAAATTTGCAAAAGTATCTGTGCCCGTTCCCTAGGAAAGCGAAGGGATGTGACTTAGGTACAGTCAGTAGCTCACTCCCTGCCTGGTTGGGAGACACGTGCTGTCCTCTGTTTACTCAGCAGAGCTGGGCTTTGTTAGTCTCACTTGGAAAAGGGAGCAGTTGAGAGATTATTTTGTGGCAGGACACATATGAGCAGACTCTAGAAAGAAACTGACGCTGCATTTTTACACGCTGACAGTCTATCGTTCCCACGACTGGCTCGGTCTTATACCCATTTTGTGGACTCTCTGAAGCCTCTGATACACTTATCCAAACCCTGTGCATGTGTCCTGCCTGGGGACTGCTCCTGTGGAAAGGAATTGCCTCTTCCCACTTGGTCTCCACTCCAGCTGGACGTGTGATGGACACTAAGGCATCTCAGGATGCTATGCATTTGTTGTGTGGTATCTTTCAGCCTGTGAACTATCCCCGAGAATCATATCAAAACAGAGTTCAGACACACTAATTAAAACTGTACCACTGATCATGTTTTGATTGGCCTCTGTGTTGGTGGGGATCCAGTCATACAGTTGTAAAAATAAAACTTTTCTTTGGTTTCTTTCATGAAGTGATTTCTCAGCATCCTACATGTTTAGTTAAAAGTCAGTTTCCTCCTTGGATCTTTTATTCCAGAGAGCATTATTAACTTGTCGAGGTTGTAAGCCTATCCTTGGGTTGTTTGTATTATGGCTTAGCGTATGTTTGCCCATTTGTTGATTAAATGCAATTAAGGGAGAATTCATTTTTAGACAGGTTTTTGGGGGTTAGCTCTAAAATGAATGCTATTATTTGGATGATTGCAGCAATTTATGTGGTCCTAACTGGCCTTATTGTTAGTCTGCAAAGATGAGTGCTCAGATGTAACAGGTCTTGGGCAGCATGTTGAATGAAAACAATTTCCAGAAGCCCAATGTTTAAGAAACGTTTTTCCACCCACAGGTTTTACTAGTATTTCTCTGGAATGAAAATTAGACGGATGAAGATTTTGTAGTGTTGAAAAAATTGCTTGTGTTAACCATTGTAGAGACTGGCATATTTCGAGATTTCGGAGTATTAATCCAGAGTAGAAAAAGGAATCCCTTTCTAAACATTTCTAGCGTAGAAAAAAATTCTTATTAAACTTTTGTAAACCAAAGATAATTTTGGTGATGCCTCATGTTTAGAAATGAAGCACTGTTTTCATATTAAATAACTATTTCAGGAAATAATTTAGGCTAATCATTCTGCGAGATTAACTTTCGACTTTTAGGGATTTCTACTAGGTTTGATTCTCCCCTCCAGCTAAAAGTTCCATGTTATCACTATTTATTTAATTTTTTAAATAGATCTTTATTGGAGGATAATTGCTTCACAATACTGTGTTAGTTTCTGTTGTGCACCAAAGTGAATCAGCCATATGCATACATATGTCCCTATACCCCCTCCCTCTTGAGCCTCCCTCCCACCCTGCCTATCCCACCCCTCTAGGTCATCGCAAAGCACCGAGCTGATCTCCCCGTGCTAGGCAGGTGCTTCCCGCTAGCTATCTGTTTTACATTTGGTAGTGTATATATGTCGATGCTAATCTCACTTAGCCCCAGCTTCCCCCTCCCACCCCGTGTCCTCAAGTCCATGCTCTATGTCTACGTCTTTATTCCTGCCCTGCCACTAGGTTCGTCAGTACCTTTTTTTTTTTTTTTTTTTTTTAAAGATTCCATATATATGCGTTAGCATACAGTATTTGTTTTTCTCTTTCTGACTTACTTCACTCTGTATGACAGACTCTAGGTCCATCCACCTCACTACAAATAATTCAATTTCGTTTCTTTTTATGGCTGAGTAATATTCCATTGTATATATGTGCCACATCTTCTTTATCCATTCATCTGTCAATGGACACTTAGGTTGCTTCCATGTCCTGGCTATTGTAAATAGTGCTGCAATGAACACTGTGGTACCTGTCTCTTTTTGAATTATGGTTTTCTCAGGGTATATGCCCAGTAGTGGGATTGCTGGGTCATATGGTAGTTCTATTTTTAGTTTTTTTAAAGAACTTCCACACTGTTCTCCATAGTGGTTGTATCAATCTACATTCCCACCAACATTGCAGGAGGTTCCCTTTTCACCACACCCTTTCCAGCATTTATTGTTTCTAGATTTTTTGATAATGGCTATTCTGACCGGTGTGAGGTGATACCTCATTGTAGTTTTGATTTGCATTTCTCTAATAATTAGAGATGTTGAGCATCTTTTCATGTGCCTCTTGGCCATTGTATGTCTTCCTTGGTGAAATGTCTATTTAGGTCTTCTGCCCCTTTTTTAACTGGATTGTTTGTTTTTTTGATATTGAGCTCCATGAGCTGTTTATGTATAGTTTGGAGATTAATCCTTTGTTGTTTCATTTGCAAATATTTTCTCCCATTCTGAGGGTTGTCTTTTTGTCTTGTGTATGGTTTCCTTGCTGTGCAAAAGCTTTGAAGTTTAATTAAGTGTCATTTGTTTAATTTTGTTTTTATTTCCGTTACTCTAGGAGGTGGGTCAAAAAAGATCTTGCTGTGGTTTATGTCAAAGACTGTTTTTCCTATGTTTTCATCTAAGAGTTTTATAGTGTCTGGCCTTATATTTGGGTCTTTAATCCATTTGGAGTTTATTTTTGTGTATAGTGTGTTAGGGAGTGCTCTAATTTCATTCTTTTACATGTAGCTGTCCCGTTTTCCCAGCACCACTTATTGAAGAGGCTGTCTTTTCTTCATTGTATGTTCTTGCCTCCTTTGTCATAAATTAGGTGCCCATATGTGCGTGGGTTTATCTCTGGGTTTTCTATCCTGTACCATTGATCTATATTTCTGTGTTTGTGCCAGTACCATACTGTCTTGATTACTGTAGCTTTGTGGTATAGTTTGAAGTCGGGGAGCCTGATTCCTCCAACTCCGTTTTTCTTTCTCAAGGTTGCTTTGGCTATTTGGGGTCTTTTGTGTTTCCATACGAATTGTAAAGTTTTTTGTTATAATTCTGTGAAGAATGCCACTGGTAGTTTGATAGGGATTGTAATGAATCTGTAGATTGCTTTGGGTAGTATAGTCATTGTCACAATATTGATTCTTCCAATCCAAGAACATGGTATATTTCTCCATTGGTTTATGTCATCTTTGATTTCTTTCATCAGTGTTTTACAGTTTTCTGAGTACAAGTCTTTCACCTCCTTAGGCAAGTTTATTCCTAGGTATTTTATGCTTTTTGTTGCGATGGTAAATGGGATTGTTTCCTTAATTTATTTTTCTGATTTTTCGTTGTTGGTGTAGAGGCATGCCAGAGATTTCTGTGCATTAATTTTGTATCCTGCAACCTTACCAGATTCATTGATTAGTTCTAGCAGTTTTCTGGTGGCATCTTTAGGATTTTCTATGTATATTATCTTGTCATCTGCAAACAGTGACAGTTTTACTTCTTCTTTTCCAATTTGTATTCCTTTTATTTCTTTTCCTTCTCTGATTGCTGTGGCTAGGACTTCCAAAACTATGTTGAATAAGAGTGGTGAGAGTGGACATCCTTGTCTTGTTCCTGATCTTAGTGGAAATGCTTTCAGTTTTTCACCATTGAGTATGATGCTTGCTGTGGGTTTGTCATATGTGGCCTTTATTATGTTGAGGTAGGTTCCCTCTATCCCCATTTTCTGGAGAGTTTTTATCATAAATTGCTGTTGAATTTTGTCGAAAACTTTTTCTGCATCTATTGAGATGATCATATGGTGTTTATTCCTTAATTTGTTAATGTGGTGTATCACATTGATTGATTTGCGTATATTGAAGAATCCTTGCATCCCTGGGATAACTCCCACTTGATCGTGGTTTATGATCCTTTTAATGTGTTGTTGGATTCTGTTTGCTAGTATTTTGTTCAGGATTTTTACATCTATGTTCATCAGTGATACTGGTCTGTAATTTTCTTTTTTTGTGATACCTTTTTCTGGTTTTGGTATCAGGGTGATGGTGGTTTCATAGAATGAATTTGGGAGTGTTTCTCCCTCTGCAGTTTTTTGGAAGAGTTTGAGAAGAAAGATTGGTGTTAGCTCTTCTCTAAATGTTTGATAGGATTCGCCTGTGAAGCCTTCTGGTCCTGGACTTTTGTTTGTTGGAAGGTTTTTAATTATGGTTTCAATTTCATTACTTGTGATAGGTCTGTTTGTATTTTCTAATTCTTCCTGGTTCAGTCTTGGAAAATTGTACCTTTCCAAGAATTTGTCCATTTCTTCATGGTTGTCCATTTTATTGGCATACAGTTGTTTGTAGTAGTCTCTTATAATCCTTTGTATTTCTGTGGTGTCAGTTGTGATTTCTCCTTTTTCATTTCTAATTTTATTGATTTGCATCCTCTCCCTTTTTTTCTTGATGAGTCTGGCTAAGGGTTTATCGATTTTTTTTATCTTCTCAAAGAACCAGCTTTTAGTTTTATTGAACTTTGCTTTTGTTTTCTTCGTTTCTGTTTCATTTATTTCTGCTCTGATCTTCATGATTTCTTTTCTTCTACTCACTTTGGGTTTTCTTTGGTCTTCTTTCTCTAGTTGTTTTAAGTCTGTAGGGTTAGATTGTTTATTTGAGATTTTCTTGTTTCTTGAGGTGAGATTGAATTGCTCTGAACTTCCCTCTTAGAACTGCTTTTGCTGCGTCCCACAGGTTTTGGGTCATCATGTTTTTGTTGTCATTTGTTTCTATGTATTTTCTTATTTCTTCTTTGATTTCTTCAGTGATCTCTTGGTTATTTAGTAGCATACTGTTTAGCCTCCATGTATTTGTGGTTTTTTACAGTTTTTTTCCTGTAATTGATTTCCAATCTCATAGCGTTGTGGTCAGAAAAGATGCTTGATATGATTGCAATTTTCTTAAATTTTCCGAAGCTTGATTTGTGACCCAAGGTGTGATCTGTCCTGGAGAATGTTCCATGTACACTTGAGAAGAAAGTGTATTCTGCCACTTTTGGGTGGAATGTTCTATAAATATCAATTAAATCTATCTGGTCTATTGTGTCATTTAAAGCTTGTATTTCCTTATTTATTTTCTCTTTGGATTATCTGTCCATTGGTGTAAGTGGGGTGTTAAAGTCCCCTACTATTATTGTGTTATTGTTGATTTTTCCTTTTATGGTTGTTAGCATTTGCCTTATGTATTGAGGTGCTCCTGTGTTGGGTGCATAAACATTTATAATTGTTATATCTTCTTCTTGGATTGATCCTTTGATCATTATGTAGTGTCCCTCCTTATCTCTTGTAACAGTCTTTACTTTAAAATCCGTTTTATCTGATACGAGTATTGTTACTCCAGCTGTCTTTTGATTTCCATGTGCATGGAATATTGTTTTCCATCCCTTCACTTTCAGTCTGTATGTGTCCCTAGGCCTGAAGTGGGTCTCTTGTAGACAGCATATATATGGGTCTTGTTTTTGTATCCATTCAGGCAGTCTGTGTCTTTTGGTTGGGGCATTTAATCCATTTACATTCAAGGTTATTATGGATATGTATGTTCCTATTACCATTTTCTTAATTGCTTTGGGTTTGTTTTTGTGGGTCTTTTTCTTCTCTTGTGTTTCCTTCCTAGAGAAGTTTCTTTAGCATTTGTTGTAAAGCTGGTTTGGTGGTGCTGAATTCTCTTAGCTTTTGCTTGTCTGAAAAGCTTTTGATTTCTCTGTTGAATCTGAATGAGATCCTTGCTGGGTAGAGTAATCTTGGTTGTAGGTTTTTCTCTTTCATCACTTTTAAGTATATCCTGCCACTCTCTTCTGGCCTGCAGAGCTTCTGCTGAAAAATCAGCTGATAACCTTAATGTGGATTCCTTTACATGTTATATTTTGTTTTTCCTTTGCTGCTTTTAATATTTTTTCTTTGTATTTAATTTTTGTTAGTTTGATTAATATGTGTCTTGGTGTGTTTTTCCTAGGGTTTATCCTTTATGGAACTCTCTGTACTTCCTGGACTTGGGTGACTATTTCCTTTCCCATGTTAGGGAAGTTTTGGACTCTAATCTCTTCAAATATTTTCTCAGATCCTTTCTTTTTCTCCTCTTCTTCTGGGACCCCTATAATTCGAATGTTGGTGTGTTTAGTGTTGTCCCAAGGGTCTCTGAGATTGTCTTCAATTCTTTTCATTCCTTTTTCTTTATTCTGCTCCTTGGCAGTTATTTCCACCATTTTGTCTTCCAGCTCACTTATTAGTTCTTCTTCTTCAGTTATTCTGTTATTGATTCTTTCTAATGTATTTTTCATTTCAGTTATTGTGTTGTTTATCTCTGTTTGTTTGTTCTTTAGTTCTTCTAAAGCTTTGTTAAACATTTCTTGTGTTTTCTCAATCTGTGCCTCCATTCTGTTTCCAAGATTCTGGATCATCTTTACTACCATTACTCTGAATTCTTTTTCAGGTAGACTGCCTATTTCCTCTTCATTTATTTGGTCTTGTAGGTTTTTACCTTGCTCATTCATCTGTGACATATTTTTTTGCTGTCTCATTTTAAAATTTCTTTTCTGTTTGAGTGGGATTGTGTTCCTGTCTTACTGGTTGTTTGGCCTGAGGCTTCCAACACTGGAGTTTGTAGGCTATTGGGTAGAGCTGGGTCTTGGTGCTCATATGAGGAATTCCGTGAGACCTCACTCTGATGAATATTCCCTGGGGTCTGAGGTTCTCTATCAGTCCAGTGTTTCGGACTCGGAGCTCCCACCGAAGGAGCTTTGGCCTGACCCCCGGCGGTTCACTTGGGTGTTCCTCCCGTCTCCTTGGGTGTCAGGGTCCACCACCAGTGGCCGGCAGGTGCCCTGGTTGTGGGGAGACACTAACTTGGTGTCTTCCCACACCACCATCTTGACTCCACCCTCATCACTATTTATATATAACTCCTTCAGGTGAGAAATAGAAAAATAAATTAACCCGTCCACTTGGTTGCTTGCGTCGTGAGGTAGCAAAATGATTTGGTAGGGAGATGTATACAGTACATGTGATAGAATGTGGGAAAATATTTTAGTATAGGTTGAGAATGCGGGAAAATCCTCTTTAATAACCCACATTAAAAGGTAGTACTTACAGTATGATAACATGACAGAAATATCTATTGAGGGGCATTTAATAATAGGGTTTGAACTATAACAATATGCTGTGAAATTAGAAACATGTCTCTTAGAGAACAATTTTATTGGTTATGACATTGGTGTGATCACATCACTTTTCTTCTATAATACAACTATCCATGTGAACAGTTCTGAAAAGTGGTTTACATGGTGGGGATTCCCTTTGGTTGGTGCCCTTCACACTAGTGTGTCTACACAGAAGCTCAGGTAGAAAATGGGCAGCGAAAGGAATGAGGCCCTTTTCTCTTTTGGTCGTAGTCTAAGAGTTATGGTGATAGAATCCCTTGATCTCCATCCCTTTGCTCTGCTGCTTCCGATACACTGGGACCCACGGGAGATGCCAGAGGAGCTCAGAGACACGTAACGTGTCACGTTTTTTCCCGTGTTTCTTCCTCCCCCACCTGTTCATGAATGGTTAGTTTGTTGGTGCCTGTTATTTTTGACAATACTGCTTGCCAAACGAAACAAGGTGTTGTTAGGTCAAACTGTGGTCCAGGATTCTGAAAGAGAAACTCATAATATTTGGCATCTTACCTGCTAGAAGAACAAACCAGGGGAGGAAAAGTCAAGAACAGAGCTCAATTAAACATGTGCAACATGTCGTGAATGTTTGTCTCCTGGTTTCTCCCTGTGGTAGGGTTTGTACTTAAAGTGCTTTTTTTCTTTTTCCCGTGAAGTCGTTCCGAATGTGTTTCATTAATGCAAGAAAGTGTCATGTTAACTTTCATTAGGAAAAGAATTCCACTTCTGACAGCATCGACATCTTTCTGCTTGAGAATATGCAAAGCAGCTCTTACCTTAATTGGTCCCAAAGAAAATTATATTTTCCCTTTCCCTGTCTATACATCTGACACTTTCCCTCATTTATCACCTCCTGAATTATCGATGCCTTTCCTTTCCTGATTTGACAGCCAGGATTCCTCCTACGACTTTGAAAATCGTAAGGGCTACTCCACCCTGAAGCTTTACTGTCCTCCAGTTTGAATAGGAAGGGCCAGCATTGCAGTTGCAACTACCCACGGACTGCAGGCTTGTCTCTGTCTGGTTGTTTTTTCCAGCTTTATTGAGGTATAATTGGTATACCAAAAACAGCACATAACTAACATATACAGTTTGGTGAGTCAAGATGCATATATCCACTCTTTTTACCATCACCATAATCTAGGTGATTAACGTATCCACCACCTCCCAGAGTTTCCTTGTGTCCCACTGGTATTTTTTTGTTTGTTTTGTTTTGTTTGGTGTAGTAAGACTGCTTAGCGTGAGATGGACCCTGTTGACAAATTGTCAGATGCACAGGACCTCATCGTGATCTGCAGGCACTGTCTCTGGAACTTAATCCTTGTGTATAAATGTAAATTTGCACCCATTGGACAGAGCTCCCCTGCCCCCCACACCCCTCCCCTGGTCACCACCGTTCTGTTGTCTATTTCTATAGCTTTGACTATTTCAGACGCCTCATGTGAGAGGAATTGTGCAGTGTTTGCCCTTCTGAGACTGACTTGTTTCACCAGCCAGATGTCTTCTGGGTCCACCCACCCATCACAAGGGTAGGACGGCTTCTCTGCTTTGAGCCCCTGTGATTCCATTTCTTACTTGTTGAACTTGAGAGAGGATGCAGGACAAGAGAAGAACGTTTTCGTCTTTTGTTTCTCAGAGTTCTTGATATTTTATTTCTATTTAGGCCCACTTAGGGTCACAAGTAAATTGTCAACAGGAGATAAGCCAGACTGGTGAAGCAAAGTTGCCAAACTTTGGAATCCCTGGGCTTGGCTTGAGCTTTCTGATTGGTGATTTCTGAGCTTACTATGGTCCTCTGCACAGCTTTGCTGGGTTAGCAGAGGCTAAGAACTTCTGCTGAAAGGTCTGGTTCCTGTTGTTTCTTGTTAATCGGGTAACTGAGATTTGTCAGCGTTCCCGGGCTCAACAGTCTCCAGTGGCTGAGTCCTGATAGCTCCGCAAATGAGAGACAGGCAGACAGACAGACAGACAGACAGACAGCCACTCTCCCCCCCACCATCCCATCAAAATCTTGACATCTGGGTCATCTGAGAAGACCAGAGACAGCCTTTTTCTCCTGCTAAGCAAGTACTCCTAGGGGCGTCCTTTCAGTTGGGTGCACCAGTCATTAAAGACCAAAGTAAATACACCAGCTTGAAGATAATCCTTTCACAAATATACAAGCGCCAAGTTAAAACCATCTGTCAATCGTTGGTGCATTTTTCCTTTTATTTGTTTCAATGAATAGGTGTTGTTTGAAAATACCAGGGCCTGACAAATTAGGAGTCCTGTGTTATCACAGTATTTTGCCAATGTACAGATAATTGAGCCTTAAGTCCTTATTTTGTCTTTATAAAATCATGATGAACACATATTATTTTTTCTGAGACAGCAGATAACAAGAGTAAGGGAATAGATGCTTATTTGTACATCGCTGAACAAGTGAACATATAGGTATATGTTCAGTGTTTTTTCAAACCCTAATGCTTCACGTGAAAACAGGAATTTTGAATGATCAAATCTGGGAACAAATAAAAGATCAGTATAAGAGGCAGTGAAACCTGTTTGAAAAATGGAAGAAAAATGTTAATGATGTTCATTTACTTTCATGACACTTGGGATATGCGTTTCTATTCCTGTATAGCTGTAATTGTACATTAACCTATGTAAGTGTAAGCACAGCTACTTAAGAATAATAAATAACAAATGCATTGGGGCTGGTACCAACATTTCATGAAGTTTTAAAGTATTTATAATCAGAGAAGTTAAAGAAAGAAGACAGGGGTTTGCTGTGGTCCTATTTGTGTTTCTTGTATTTAAAAACTGCCGCTGAGTCTTTAGCGTGATTCCATCCTTGGGGGCCTTGCAATTCTGCTTACCTACCTGAGACTGTCTCAAGCTAAAGATTTCTTTGGATTCAGTGTCATGTGTATTTAGATAAGGTTGAGGAGAAAAAGAGGGCTTTTTTTTTTTTTAAACATCTTTATTGGAGTATAATTGCTTTACAATGGTGTGTTAGTTTCTGCTTTAAGAGGGTTTTTAAACACCTTTTTTTTTTTTTTTTTTTTGGAATAAACTGGTTTTAGTGGGATTGCACAGGTAACCACATTGCCCCACATCACAGGGCTGCCCAGGCTCTTCGCTGTGACCCAGCTGAGCAAGTGTCTATGAATTAAAGTTGATGAATAAACACAAATGGTACCATCTCTGCCTGCCAGGAGGAGGAAGTGTGCTGGGAGGGCCAGCCCAGATATGACAAATAGGAACACAGTGTACAATGCGAGGTGCCGTGAAAGTCAAATCTCGGGAGCTAAGTGGCCTTGTTGGTTCCAAGGGGAGGGTGTTGGTGGGCATACTAATGATATTGACACTAACACTTGTTAGCACTATGTCCCGACCCTCTGTAGACAACTACTGTCTACCACTTCTGAGAACCCCTGAAACAATGCCACGGAGAGGAAGCTTGCCATCCTGATTGTACAGTTTAGAGACCTGAGCCTCAGAGAACTGAAGGCATTGCCCCCAGGTGCCATGTAGCTCCAGCGAGCAGATCCAAGGTCGGAATCCCGCGGGTCCACCTCCAGAGACCACGCTGGAAGGCTTTAAGGATAATGGTGGGGAGGTGAGGGGTTTTGAGCAGTTTCACAGAGCTTGCGTGTGTTTGGGGGAAGGCAACAATGCGAAGGTCAAAATAGACTATGCGAGGTCTGAGGCCCTTGCGATACTTTAACTTAGTGATATTGAACTAGGGTAGTGGTAGCCTGAGCCTCTGACACAGATTAGGGATGCAAAAAACTGTTAGATGTAGTTTCTCGATTTTCTGCAAGGAACTGGGATCCAGATTCATGGTCATTAAGGCGTTAGAATCAGTAACTCCTAGTGATGGATGGAGTGTAGTGGGGTTGGTGGGTGAGGGATAAGTGAAGACTCACTGTAGGACAGGCCACATCAGAGGGGACGCTGGAGGGAAATTAATTTCCAGCATTTCAGGGTGCTGTGCACTCTCCAGCAGCTGCTGTGCGTTTGGGTCTGTGCAGGTGGGTGTCCGAGCCCAGAGTCCCCCAGAGACAGCCTGTCGATCTGTCAGAAGCTAGAGAAAATGCCCCCCTGTTCCATTACCTTGTAGCTAGCATGTGCCAAATGCCTGTTTTTGACCAGTCACAATAGGTTGTGCAGCTGCAGGGTGAAAATGAGAACGACTCAGGGTTACACACAGTCACCCTTAGCTTTCAGACAATCTAGTGGAAAACAATAATATGAATAAACATAATACGGCTTTAGAAAATACATAAAACGACTCATGTAGATGATGAGAATTGATCGCAAATTAAATACCATAAAGCTGCAAGTTCCAGTATTTATTATTGGAGTTTGTCTAATCGGGGGAAGTTTTCTGGAGAAGGTGAATTCCCTGTGCAGCTTGCAGAAGGTGATGGAAATTTTTAACATGGGGAGAGGCTGTCCTTCTAGACGGACCAGGCTGGGTTTGAGAGGACAAGACTTCAGGAGGAACGTGCATCATATTAGGTGACATCGGTCTTCTAGGACACTAGGTGACATTGTCATCGTCATTCATAGAACAAGTTTGTCACCCTTTTTGACTGCGGGAGGAAGTTCAAATGTTTTGTAGTTGATTTTGAGGGGCCCTTGCTTTTCTGTATTAAGTCTCTTGATGCGTGAAGTAGCACCTATAAGCAGCCACTGAAAGTATGTGCCCTCTTGTACTGACTTGTTTTGCTTCCATCAGGTGTAGTTACCAGGCTGCTGTTTGGCTTTGTGTTTGTGAGCCAGGCTGTTGGACCAGTTCCCCATGAGAAAAGGGTCCTTGAGCTCCTCTGGGTTTGCACAGAACCATGGGGGTCTTCACCTTCAAGGCATGGAGATCTTCACTGGTCAGTGCTGCTGCCTCTGGGATTCCAGAGCCAGGAGGACGAGCCTTGTAGGAAGTCCCTATTTCTAGCTGCAGGCTTGGAACAGGAGGAGAAGTCGAGGAAGGTGAAGGGTCCCCCATAACTCAGTCCCTCTGTCAAGGTGACTGAGAGGCAGGGCTTTGGGTGAGGTCAGAAGTGCTTGCTGAATCGTAAGCCTGTTCAGGGTAGGATGCACAAGCTACCTGTAGCAAGGCCAGTCCCGTGGGTTTGCTGAAACACTTACGGACTCAAGGGGATGAGATGACAGGGATCTAAGTGGCTCCCCTCATGCTTTGCCCAAGACCAAAGACATAGTGAAAGGAAATATAAGTACTGTGGGCATAATTATGTCCTCCTGAAATTCATATGTTGAAGCCCTAGCCCCTAATATGACGGTATTCAGAAAGAGAGCCTTTAGGAGGTAATTAAGGTAAAATGAAGTCGTAGAGGTGGGACCCTGATCCAGTAAGATTAGTGTCCTTGTCATAGGCACGAGAGAGCTCTCTGCCATGTATGCACACGGCGAGAAGGCACCTTCTACAAGCCAGGAAGCAGCTCTCACCAGAAACCCAACTGGCCAGCCCCTTGATCTTGGACTTCCAGCTCCAGAACTGCAGAAAAAATGAATTTCTGTTGTTTAAGCCACCCAGTCTGTGGTACTTTTTTTATGCCAGCCTGAGCCAACTGATATAGTAAGCTTAGGTTTCCATACTGCCCAAGCTAATTAATAACATCCTCAGCTGGAGTTCCCTTAATCAATTCTGAGTTTGTGTATGTAAAAGGATTGGGGGGAGTTGTGAATGGTGGGTGGGGAGAACTGCATGAGTAGGAGATGATAGCCTTAAAAATATTTCCTTGCAAAATAAACCAGAGACTGCTTTGAATCGAAAATGATGCCATTCCAGCAAAGGATAAGTTACTTCAGCTGATAGAAGCCAAAGTAAGGAATGTCTTCATGGAACTGAAACTTTAATACTGTATTTAGTTTACTATACCAATCTTCCCTTAAAACTATCCTAAGATTAACTTGATTTATTTTGTCTTAAGGTAAGTTTAACAACTTAATCCTTAAAAATAGAGATGGCGATCACTGTACAGAATGCCCTCCTTTCCCAAAGTGCTGTGTGTTTCTCTTTTACTAAATTCCCAGCTTTGTCAGTTCATTCCATTTTTCAGTTTTGATGTAAGCTTTGAGAAGCAGAAATTGCCTCTTCTGTTTCCAACTTGAAAGGCACGTTTACAATTCTGTGTGACAAATTTCGGCATTCTCACCGAGTCTGTGGTCTCTGATAGGACTAAGGGGTGATTTTCATTGGCTTAGAAATTTTAACCAGTTTTGTATGTATTATACTATTCAAGCATATCTTTATGTATGAAAAGGTACTGATTCAGAACAAATTTATATTAGCCCACTTTTCAAAATCCTGAAGTTAGTATGATTTTGAGTGCTACAGCTTTCATGTGGATATTTTACGGAAAAATAAATATCTCATTGCCCTGAACTAAGATTCTCAGTCAAGGTTCTAGAAAAGCCCAATCTGAATCTAGTAGCTGCTAGTGATTGATAAGTTTTTCCTGTTGATACCTTAGTGTCTTTCCTGTGACTATTCCAGCAGAGTTAAAAGTCTCCTAAAGAGTATTTCAAATGTAGGTCACATTGTGTGTCTTGAGTTGAAAACCAATGTGAAATCTGCATATGTGTTGAATGAGTTAAAGGTATGTGCCGCAAAAATGTTTCCTGCCCAACACCTCCCTGGGGCCCCCTGTGTGTTCTGGGGACTCAGCTGTATGGGGGTGGCAGGGGGAAACAAGATCAGCACAGCCCCCATCTCCATGAGGCCCGTGGTCTGGAGGAAGAGCTGGACAGTAAAAACCATGCGGCTTGAACAATTGTGAATTTACTCTTCGGTCTCTTGTATTTCGGTATATAGATACCTTTGGTCTTAGCTTCTCTCCTGCTGTAGCTGATGCAGATTTCTCTGGTTACCCTAATGATCTGCTTTGATTAGCCCAGAGTTTGGTTAAAAGAGAAGCCATATGCCCAGCTAAGAAGCCTTCTAGTGGCTTCTCATCTCTCTGAGAATAACATGAAAAGACCTCGGTGAATACGGCTTCCCCCTTGCCTACCAAGCCCTGGCCTCTTTGGCCTCCTTTTTGTCCCTGGGGCTTTCCGAGCAGGTTGCCAGCTCAGGAACATTGAAGGGTCTGTTCCCTTTGCCTGTGAAGCCCTTACCCTACAAAGCAACATGCTCACATGATGCAGGTCTCTGCTCTGATGTTGCATTCTGAGTGAGGCCGTCCTTAAACGCCTGGCTAAATTAGCACCCCTTCCTCTTTCCTTAGCTTTATTTTGCTTGATAGCACTTGTCACTACCTGACATGCTGTAGTTTTGTTTAATGATTGGTAGTCTGTCTCCACCCAACAGAATGTAAGCTGCATTAAAGCAGGGATTTTGTCTTTGTCCTCTGTGCCTACCTGATGTCCAGCACAAAGTGAGTGCTCAGTAAATATCTGCAAATAATGAGTGCTGTGATACCCTCCCTAAACCTTTATTTTCTTGGAGGCAGTGGACACCCTTCTCAGGACAGTTGCTGAAGTTATGCTGAGAACATTGATGATGTAACACTGGGAAAGAAAATGTTTATGCTCTCAGAGTTGAGCTTTTTCTCCTTGCATTATCTTTCCAATTCAGGGACACCTCCTTAGCTGCTTTTATGTCCAGGTTCTGGGCTACCTTCCTGTGGAAAATTGACACCTAGTAAGAATACAAAAAGCCCAAGGGGGAAACAAAGAGCTTTTGTATCTGAATTGGCATTTGATTCTGAGTGCAGGGTCCTAATAGAATCTTTCCTTGGGCGCTAGAAATAGGAAAAAAAAAAAAAAAAAAAAAAGCATTGACTGGAAATTTGAATAAATGCTTCCTTTGAAAGTCACCTACCTTATTTTTTCCTTTCTCCTTCTCCTGTCCCTTCTTAAGGCTGAAGTTGGCTTCATTTATAGCTAATACCACTGAAGACTATGGTAAAATCAGTTCACTAGGCTCATGTTTATTGAGCAACTACTACGTATATGCGTTGCATTGAGGAGAGTGATGTAAGGTGAGGCTGGGGAAGCAAGTTGGGGCCCGTTGCAAATCTTGTTGGAACTTGGACTTAATCCTCAGCACAAGGTGAAACCTTTGAAATATTTTAACCAAGGAATGAGGTAATCAGATATGTATTTTGTAATAAGAGCTTTATAGAGACTTAATTCACATACCATACAGTGTGTACAACAGCTTTATAGAGACTTAATTCACATACCATACGGTGTACACATTTGAAGTGTATAATTTAATGGTCTTTAGTATCTTCACAGAGTTAGTTGTACAACTATCACCACAGTCCATTTTAGAACATTTGTCACCCCCAAAATTTTCATCACCTATTAGTCACTCCCAATTTACTACTCCACAGCCCTAGGCAACCATTGATCTACTTTCTGTCTCTATAGATTTGCCTATTGTGGACATTCTGTATAAATGGAATTATATGATATGTGGTCTTTTATGGATGGCTTCTTTCAGTTAACATGATATTTTGAAGGGCCATCTGTGTTGTGGCATTTCACGTCTTTTTATTGCCAAATAATATTCCATTGTATGGATATACCATTAGTTGGTGGACATTTGGGCTGTTTCTACTTTCTGACTGTATGAGTAATGCTTCTATGAACATTCAAGTCCAAGTTTTCGTATCAATGTATGTTTTCAGTAGCCTTGAGTGTATATATCTAAGAGTGGATAGCTGGGTCAAACAGTAATTCTATGTTTAACTTTTTGAGGGTCTGCTAGACTGTTTTCTAAAGTGACTGCACCATTTTACATTCCCACGGCAATGTATGAGGTCTCCAATTTCACCACATATTTGCCAAAAATTGTTAACTGTCTTTTTTTCATTATAGCCATCTTAGTGAGTATGAAATGGTATCTCATTGTGGTTTTGATTTGCATTTCCCCGATGACTAATGATGTTGAACATACTTTCTTGTGCTTACTGACTGTTTGTATACCTTTGTTGAGGAATATCTATTCAAATCCTTTGCCCATTTTTAAATTGGGTTGTCTTTTTATTATTGAGTTGTAACATTATATAGTCTGGGTACATGTATCTTATCAGATATATTATTTGCAAATATCCTTTCCCATTCTGTAGGTTTTTTCACTTTCTTGATGGCGTTGTTTGCAGCACAAAGTTGCTAAATTTGATGAAGTCCAATCTGTCCACTTAATCTTTTGTTGCTTGTGCTTTTGGTGTCAAGTCTAAGAAGCCATTGCCTGATCCGAGGTCATGAAGAATTATTCTTGTGTTGTCTTCTAAGAGTTTTATAGTTTGGCTCTTACATTTAAGTCTTTGATCCATTTTGAGTTAATTTTGTCTATGGTGTGAGGTGAGGGTCCCATTTCATTCTTCTGCATGTGGCTGTCCAGCTGTCCCAGTACCACATGTTGAAGAGACTGTTCTGTCCTCATTGAATGGTCTTGGCCAGATTGATATTTTTAAAAAGATCACTCTAACTGGTGGTGTGGAGAATGGTCTAAAGGAGGGGTGAGAGTAGAGGTGAGGAGAGGTGAGGAGATCAATTTGACAAATACTTATTTAGCTCTTGTCATGGGTTAAACATTATCCTAGGCACTAGAACTATGGTAATAAACAATATGGTCAGACATTACCCTGGCCTCGTGCAGGTACAGAGGACAAAGATGCAAATCTAACATGAAAAAGAAGAAAAGCAAATGAGATGATTACAAATCGTGGAAGAAGAAACAGAGTGACGTTGCAAATTATAAATGATGTGGGTATTGAATACATAAAACGTGAATTGCTTCTTTATTTTTTTCCCTTTAATTTCAAATGCGTTTCCACACTTGGGTTGAACACACCAAGTCACACACGAGTTGGGTAGAACGGAGTCACATAGAAATAGTCGTATGGAAAGAAAGATGTCTTTAGTTGTCATTGCCCCGTATGTGCTGTTTACACCTGTGAGTTTTCATTTAATGTGTGTTTCCAACTGCTGGCGACATTACCAGAGATGGGCAGACTGAAAGAATGACCATTCTTTCATTTATTCACCTCATTCATTCACTCATCCATAGTAAATCAGATCTGGGTAGCTTGGATTAAGGAGGTGAAGAGAAATGAACAGATTTGAGGGAGGTCAGGACGGAAAATGGAGAGCACTCTGTAATCACGTATGAAAAGTAAGAGTGAAAGGAGCAGATTGTCAAGAATGGGATCAGGGATGCAGTATTTTGAGGGTAATAATAGCTATTTAATGCTGAGAAAGAGCTCTCTACTGAGCACTTTTCAGGCATCATTTCACGTGATGTCCAAAAAAATCCTTCCAAGGTGGGTACCACCACTACCACCACCACCAGACAAAAACCGTGGCTTAGGGAGATGAAGTCACTTGCCCTAGATCTCAGAACTATGAACCTTAATAAATAATGGTGCCTTTCACTACTTTGATGAACTTCCTTTTACTTTGTTGAGCTCTCCTTTTCTAAACGTAGCCGAAGATTGAATGAAAGACTATATAATAGCTGTAAGTAAATCTTTAATAAAGAAAATTCCGATGGAAAGCTGACCAAAAACAGTAAATTTCCCATAATCTCACTGACTCTATATAATGTATGACTGTCTTTTGGTGGATTTGCTCTCTTTGGGGGAGATAAACCCTAATCTGAACACTACTCTTTGTATAATTAACCCTAGTCATTAGAGCATGTGCTCCAGTGAAGTCCCTTATGGTGTGGCAAGGGCCTAATGCACACAAGTTGGATTGAAGAATTGAGATCAAGCTTGCTTATCTTTTGGCATTTTAATTTCCTCCCTTTTACTACATGATGTATATTTTAAAGATAGTGCTTAAAAGTGCAGGCTAACAAGGAAAAGGAAACGATGTTGTGTGTAAGGACTTGGGGATTAGATGGCAGGAGGGCCTGGGCCCTGGCATATGGGTCCTGTTCCTAAGTTATGTCACATGTATCCCAATACCTTATTTCCTTAATGTTGGAAGTGGATAGGTGGGATTTTAATTTGTGTGGTGTTGCGCTATTTTTTTTTTTTAGGGCAGGATAGTGACATCAGGAAAGTTGGATTGAGATCACTTCTTTGTCATAATGATGAAATACTACAACTATTTCAAAACCGAGCATTTTTTTTTTATACAATTTTTTTTAAATTAATTAATTTATTTATCTATTTTTGGCTGTGCTGGGTCTTCGTTTCTGTGCGTGGGCTTTCTCCAGTTGTGGCAAGTGGGGGCCACTCTTTATCGCGGTGCGCGGGCCTCTCACTGTCGCGGCCTCTCTTGTTGCGGAGCACAGGCTCCAGACGCGCAGGCTCAGTAGTTGTGGCTCACGGGCTTAGTCATGCTCCGCGGCATGTGGGATCTTCCCAGACCAGGGCTCAAACCCGTGTCCCCTGCATTGGCAGGCAGATTCTCAACCACTGCGCCACCAGGGAAGCCCAAAACCGAGCATTTTTGTAATTCCTTGAGTTGGAGCAAATGTTGAGTTATAAAATTTATTAAGGAGCATTTTAATATCTCAGAGACTCAGGGTCAGAAAAAAGTTAACTGACTAGATATAAATAAGTAGAGTTTTTCGTTTACCCTTCACTTTTGAGCTTTGTTTCCTTTTTATTGTCCTGTTATTCTGAATCTCTTGGTTCTTTCTTAGGTGTTTATCAGTCTTGAGGTTACGGATGGTAGCTGGTACACAAAGCTGAGAGCCTGTTTGCTGTTTGGCTGACCAATGTGCTAAATCTGGAGGAATATGGAGTTTTTGCTCAGTGAGCTACAAAAATCAATATATACTAAAAAAAAAAAAAAAAAAAAAAAAAAAAATGCTAGAGAACCAGTAATAATCTAGGAAACATCCTCCAAGAAGACCAATACAGATGCCCAGCGTCCTGAGACAGAATGTGAATCAGGGAAAAGAAAACAGGTGTTTTTAGCCAAGAATAACAATGAGAGATTAAAACACCAGTAAAGTGTTTTAAATTGATTTTTTAAAAACTTGGTTAGACGTAAAGATGTACGAACATGGACTGTTTTATTTAGTGATGGTAAAGTGTGGGAATGTTTGTTCTGTTGTAACTGGCTTTTGGCTTCAATTAGAACAAACTGAATGAATGGACAAAGTTGGTGCAAAATGGCAGAGGGAGTGAAAGTAACCGGGCCCCTGTTCATGTGTAAAAACGCACACGTGGACACCCGGTGGCGTTCTTCTGTGTAGTTGAGGGTTTCAGAGACTGTGCCTTGTTCTGCCTCTTTGAGTTAGAACGTGTGTGAAATGCTTGTCCATCGGTTTCCGTGGGCGCCGTCACCCCAGCTTTCCTCCGCTGAGCCCTGCCATCCTGTGATTCCAACTCAGTGCCAGAGAAAGACTTCATCATTGGTCTCCAGGCTTCAATGCGGAACGTCTCCCTAATTTAATTGCTTCCAAAATGAAACAGTTCCACAACATCACTGCCCTGTGCTCGTTCAGCAGCTTCCCGTTCTCCTTCAGGGATGACCAAACACATTTTAATTAGCTCATGCACCAAGGAGAGGGAAAATCAGGTGCACCGTCGCTTTGGCATGGTTGCCTTTCTCAGACCAAGGAAATGGGTTTTTTTGGCAGGGCTGCAGCCTGCCTGGATCTGTGTGGACAGTTGCTTTCGGGTTGAAGGTTGGCTCTTAGCTTGGAAAAAACCAATCGGTGGGTAGGCAGAGGGCTGGACAGATAAATGATTCCCTGGGGGGGGGGGGACTTCAAGGACATTGGCTACTTCCTGCATTTCAGGTGTAATTTTGTAGGTGTTGCTGACGACAGTCTCATGTTCCCAGCTACCCTGTGAGCCCACTCCAGGAGCATTCTCAGAGCCCTCTGCCTTTCTCCTGCTTCTTCTCCCCCTTCTCCATTCCCCATCAGCTGTTCTTGGTTCTCGTTGGTTATGTCTTGAAGTCTAACTTCTTTTCCCTTCATTCATCTCTGAGCAAACGGTGCTGTGGCGTCTGCTGACAACCTGTTGCACCTTCTCTCTTTTTTTAAACATTGTACTGAAGTATAGCCGATTTACAGTGTTATAATGTTGTGTTAATTTCTGCTGTCCAACAAAGTGACTCAGTTATTCATATAATATTCTTTTCCATTATGGTTCTGTGCTGTACAGTAGGACTTTGTTGTCTATCCATCCTGTATATAATAGTTTGCATCTGCTAACCCCAAACTCCCAGTCCCCTGGGAGTTCATCCCCTTAAGCAGAAACCCTGTGCGCGAGAGCAGCCCCCAGCCCTTAGCGGCCACTCATCTACCTCTGTCTCTGTAGACTGGCCTCTTCTAGTTATTTCATGTAAATAAGACTCAGAGCACGTGGCCTTTTGTGATTGGCCCCTCTCACTTAGTATTGTGTTTTCACGGTTTGTCCGTGTGACGTCACGGATCAGAATTTCCTTTGCGTGGCGGAATAATACCTCCTCGTGTGGATTTACCCTGTTTTGTTTTGATCGGTTGATGGACACTGGGGCTGTGTTCCACCCCCTGGCTCTGACGAACAATCCTGCTGTATGTACATTCACGGACAACTCTGTGTGTGGACGTGTTTTCATCTCTGCTGGGCGGGTACCTAGGAGTGGAATTGCCGAGTCGATGGTGACTGTATGCTTAACTTCTTGAGGAGCTGCAGGCTGTCTTCCCCAGCGGTCACACCATTTTCCATGCTCACCAGCAGACTTCCTCTACATCCTTGAGTCCCTAGGTGGTGAGACTGGGAAGAAACCATAAGGACTGGTTTTCTGGCTCGTAGACAGTTCTTGTGCTTCTTAAGTCCTGTCTCCATCAGGACCCCCCGGGATCAGTCTGATGACACCTGTGGCTGAGTGTCGCACGCTGGGGTGATGACACACAGCACGCGCTGAGCACTCTTCATGTACTGGGTGTTATGCAAGAAATTTTATGTGTTATTTATTTCATTTCCATGGCTACACTATTTTTCTAGAAAGAAAACTGAAGCTCAGAAGGGATAAGTGACTTGACAAGCGCTTACTGTTTCCGAGCTTATGTTTACCCACGGTGTATAGAGACAAACACATTGAATAGGAAATGAAGGCAAAATATTTTGGACCTGTTTATTTCAAAGGCATCAGTGGTGCTTATTAGTTAAAGAATCCTTTAATGGGAATTCTCTTCCAAAGAGAAAAGTTTTCCAGTTTGGGTGAGATAGGTCGTCATGTTCTGTTGTCCACAAGCTGAGGCACACTGTGTTGGGAAGACAGACAGGGCTGGGGGCGCCTCAGTGGGTGTGGGGATCGTGGCAGGGATGGGTGCGGGAAGGGCAGGGCGCGACCTGGAAGCTGGATGGTAGTTTCCTGTTGCTGCTGTAACAAGTTGCCACAAATTCAGTAGCTGAAAACAGTGCTAATTTATTCGCTTCCAGTTCTGGGGGCTCCAGGGGGAGATGCTATTTTCTTGCTTTTTCCAGCTTCTGGCGGATGCTGACTTCTAAAGAGTCTCTTTAAACAGTAAACTCCCTGGCTTGTGGCCCCTTCTCCCGTCTTCACAGTGCACCACTGCAGTCTGCTCCCGTCATCACATCGCCTTCTCTTCTTCTGCAGTGAAATCCTCAGTGGACATCAGTGACCACATTCAGAGCCCACACACCCAGATCATCTCAGATAATCTCTCCATCTCCAGATCCTTAACTTAATGATCTCTGCAAAGGTCCTCTTTGCCATGTAAGGTAACATTGACAGGTTGCAGGGATTAGGATGTGGACGTAAACTGTTATTCAGCCTAGAATGGTTGGCTTGATGGATTGAAGGAGTCCTTTTCATGAGAAGTCGGAATTTCCAGGGTCTAGAGGAAGTATCCAGCAACAAGGCAGGAATGCTAGGAGGCTCCGTAGGGAAGAACAGTTAAGAATCGGCCAGAGTGGGACTTCCCTGGTGGCGCAGTGGTTAAGAATCCGCCTGCCAATGCAGGGGACACGGGTTCGAGCCCTGGTCCGGGAAGATCCCACATGCCGCGGAGCAACTAAGCCCATGCGCCACAACTGCTGAACCTGTGCTCTGGAGCCCACGAGCCACAACTACTGAGCCCACGTGCCACAACTACTGAAGCCTGCACTCCTAGAGCCCGTGCTCTGCAACAAGAGAAGCCACCACAATGAGAATCCCGTGCATCCCAACGAAGACCGAAAAAAGCCATAAATACATAAATAAATAAATTTATATTAAAAAAATCGGCTGGAGGAGGCGGGAGGGGGTTGGGTGGACACGTGTGTGTACACTTCAGCCCCCCTTTCCTTTGTCTTGATGTGCAGTGTAATCCCTGGTACCTTCAATACTGCATCCCCATCCTCCTCCAGCTGGGGTGCGGTGTGGTATGTGGTGTGTGCATATTTGTCGTGTAGGACTGGGGTAAGCAGAGCCACACAGAAAACCTGGCCCATCTCAGGTACATTTTTTTCTCAGCTCTCAGAGGAAAGCCTTTATGTATAAATTAACCTAACTGTGGTATGATGGAGACTGTAAAGGTCACCTGAATTTTCAAGATAAACCATGAAACCTGAAACCTATTCAAGCTTAAAACCCTCATGTGACAAACTTTGGTTCTCTGAGAAATATTGTTTACTGCACTGGAATATTACAGGAAAAAGTTTAGAGCTTTTGGGGTTCTGTCTGGTTTCAGGAAGACATCAGTTTCCACAAGGTGCTGTGGACCCAGGGGAGTGATTTTGTCCATGGTGTTACTTTTGTTCTCACTTGTCAAGGGCAAAGCAACCACCACGAGGGTAGGGATGTGTTTGCAGTAGTGAAAAGCAGATATGGCGGGCATTTGGAGAACTTGAGGACCTGTGTCCTAGAGGATTGGAAATGCTCATGGCTAAAGTCAGCCCTCACCTGGAATAAACTTCCCCAGAGGGAATTTTCCAGATTTACACAGGGGACCAGTAGTAAAACACAAACTATAAAGAGTCCTCCAGCAACAAAAACACGTGAGATGTTGTCCTATATAATATTTCACACTAAATGTAACTTTTATAGAGAAAACATTTATTCAAGCCAGCTATGCTTAAATCCTTTCATTTCCTCAGGTATGACACAGCGCTGGGAATATGCCCTCTTTGTAATTTCCTACCGGTTTGCCTCAGTTACGGGCAGGCTGCAGATGGGGAAGGACCCAGACGGAAACCTTAAATTGGGCAGACCCTCAGTCTGGCCTTGTGCCTTGTGTTCTGAGGTCCCGACGTCACAGCCCACCTGTGGTCCCCGGCACGTTTCCCAGGTGTGGCCCCCGACCCTCGCAGTGGGCGTGGCGTGGCGTGGCGTAGCCGGGGCACAGTGGGCGTGGCGTGGGTGGGCGTGGCCGGGGCGTGGGCATCCGCGGGGCATCTCCTGCTCTCAATCCACACGTAGTCTGTCAAACGACCGCGTACTATGTCAGATGAGTTAAACCAAAACCCGTTTTCGTCATCGTTCCCAATCATCAAAATTTGGAACAATATTTATTGTTTGTTAATTTATTTTAAGTCATCACTATTAATAATTTATTATCGTTAGGATTTAACAATAGCTACATATCTTGTGTGAAGACACTTAGAAGTGAGGAGGGCGCGGGTTCTGAACCGTGCCTGCTCTGCTTCCCAGCTATGGGACCTCATCAAGGAATGGACCGGAATCGTGGGCTTTCTCCTGTGCAACGTGGGGACATCAATCTCCCAGACACATCCGTGCAAATGTGAGGTGCCCAGCACCCTACCTGGCTGATGGTATTACCTGTTTAATAATGGTGGTAGAAGCAGCAGCGAGGTCTTTTTTTTTTTTTTTCTTAACATCTGTGTTGGAGTAGAATTGATTTACAATGGTGTGTTAGTTTCTGCTTGCAGCGAGGTCTTGCCCACTGTTTCATCTATACTGAGCTGCTCCTTTTGAGTTGAAGCCACCAGGACAGATGGTCCCTAATCTATGATGGTTCGACTAACAATTTTTTGACTTTACAATGGTGGGAAAGTGATATGTATTCAGTAGAAACCGTACTTCAAATCTCGGGTTTGGATGCTTTCGCAGGCTGGCACTCTGGGGTCTGAATCTCTCTCGTGATGCTGGGCAGTGTCGGTGAGCAAAATGCCCCCGCCATCAGGAGGGGAAGCACCCGATACACCGACGACCATGCTGGCTGCAGACAGCCATTCTGTTTTTCACTTTCAGTACAGTATTTGATAAATTATACGAGGTGCTCAACATTTTCATATGAAATAGGCTTTGCGTTAGAGGAGCTGGCCCAACTGTAGGCTAATGTCAGTGTTCTGAGCATTGAAGGCAGGTGGTACTAAGCTGTGATGTTCTGTAGGGTGTTAAATGCATTTTCAGCTTACTGTATTTTCAACTTGGTGATGGGCTTATCAGACCATAACCCCACCGTAAGTTCAGGAAGGGCTGTACTTAAAGGTCATCTTGCTTTTCAGGACAACTTAGGATATTTGAGCCCTGAAATGGACAGGTGAAAGGTCTTTGCCTTAGAGAGAAAATGGGCTTTTTAAGTGGTTGGGATTGCATCACACTATGGCCAGCAGGCATTTTGAGTTGAGCATCTGAAATCCAAGTGGTGAAGCATCTGAGCCTCTGAAAAGGGCGCTGCTGTGTCCCCGAGCATGGCTGCACTGAGAACAGAACCGCCGAGATCTTACCTCCTGTCTCGTGCTGTTTGCGTGGCTGTGGGTTTTCGGGTTGAGATCCGCACTGCATCCACTTCGGTGAGTGTGGGGAGGTCTGGAATTAGCACGTATGTGTGGGTGTGGAGGTGTGTGCGAGGTTCCCATTGTGTTCTCCTTGCACAGTGACCGCTGGGAAAGCTGACTCTGAAACTTGTTTGTCAAAGTGCAGGTATAATTTCCTCTCAGCCCCTATCGATGGGTCTCTTCCTGTTGCACTCATATACCCTCAGGGCTCACCTTGCTTTGTTCTCTCTCTTGCACACGATTTCATTGGTTTATTGGGTCACCCTTATGTGACTGCGTCCTTGCTTTGCTTCTGTTTGTTTCCCCCTGTGCTCTCCCTCATTCCTTCTGTTTTGGGACCATAAACTCAGAATATTTCCTTCTGACCTTGAAATGCAGAATCAGGATGACCTTGCCCTGATTTCTGTTCCACTCTCTCTCTTAGCCCCTCCATCCTCCTGAGAACCAGGGAGGGTAGGAGGTAACGAATCATGTGGTCAGACCAGGCACGTGGTGGCCACCTCCTTGTGTTGAGTCATTGAACCCTCAGGGCACACCTGGGCATTCCCTCCCGTGTCACTGGGGGGTCAAGTACTCTGTACAGTGTGTCCCACGTAGCTAGCTTACGATGAGAATTTGGGGCTGAGTCCAACTACTGTTTCGTTTATTTGGAGTCTGTTGTGACTTGTGACTCCTAGGTCTTTTTCTTGGTTTGATGGTATTATTATTATTATTATTATTCCCCTAGCAAGGCTTGGAGGAAGTTGTCCTGTCCTACACTTGTTTGGCCTGTCCTGTTTGATTTCTTGTCCCCTTTTTCTATTAGGCGACTCTGTTAAAACTGCAAAAGCATGCAACGGCGATGAGATGTGATATTAACGAGGGACATAGGTGGCTCCTCCCCTTTGGCACTTCACAGACTTCACTGAGGACAGAATTGTTCAGGATGCTGACGGCAACGGGAAGGGAAGTGTTTCCCTGTACAAGTAAATGCGTACAATTTCTGCATTTGGTAGTGTTTCCCCCTGACTCTTGCCTCTGCTCACTGGGCCTGGAGTACATAGCACCTCCCAGACAAATGTTGGTCTGTTCACATCTAACTTAATTCAGTAGAAAGCAAAAAGCAGATTAAGACAGATTTGTCTTCAACTCCATCTAGTTGATTTTAGTTCGAAGAACAAAGGGGAAGAGAGGTTTAGAGGCTGCAGCTGTGTGTCAGGACTGCCTGGGATCTCACCGGTGTCCACGGTGTACCACTCGTGGGAAAGGGCCCATCGGGGGGCCTCTGCCGGGAGAGTTCATGGCCTCACTTGGCGTCCTTGCCCTCACGCTTACGAGTAGTCTGCAGGGCTGAGTTCTCCTTATGGGTTGGACTTCCTTATTTTCTTCTATATTCTTACTTTATAGTTTTTCGTGTTTAATAGACCTGACATGAATTGCCATGAAAATGGCCAAGTGTAGAATCTCTGCCCAATTTACTTATTCTGGAAAAGCTTACTATGGAAAGTGGGATTTGAGGAGTTCTTGGATTTTTATTGATTAATTGTTTAAAGGAAGGAATAAGGATGCTTTTTTTTAATTGAAGCATAATTCATTTACAGTGTTTCAGGTGTGCAGCAAGTGACACACACACACACACACACACACACACACATATATATTCTTTTTCAGATTCTTTTCCATTATAGGTGATTACAAGATACTGAATATAGTCCCCTGTGCTATCCAGTAAGACCTTGTGGATTATCTATTTTATATATAGCCGTGTGTATCTGTTAATCCCCAATTCCCAATTTATCTCTCCTCCCCCCCTTTCCCTTTTGGTAACCATAGATTTGTTTTCTATGTCTGTCAGTCTATTTCTGTTTTGTAAATAAGTTCATTGGTATCATTTTTTTAGATTCCACATATAAGTGATATCATATGATATTTGTCTTTCTTTGCCTTATTTTACTTAGTACAGTAATCTCTAGGTCCATCCATGTTGCTGCAATGGCATTATTTCATTCCTTTTTATGGCTGAGTAATATTCCATTGTGTATATATATATAGTCTGTCTTCTTCATCTGTTCATCTGTCGATGGACACTTAGGTTGCTTGGCTATTGTAAATAGTGCTCCTATGAACATTGGGGCACATGTATCTTTTCAAATTAGAGTTTTCATCTTTTCTGGATATATGCCCAGGAGTGGGATTGCTGGAAAGCCATTATAATTAAAATATTGACCAGTTGAATTCTTGTGCTGGTTGTTTTCTCCCATTGTGTTCCCAAACTTTTTTGGCCACAGAAAGCTTTTTATTTGGAGGAACCCTGTCCAGTCTTGTACTTCCATTTTTCTTGGTAAAAGTGCTGAGTCCTAAATGTAAAACATTTAGGGTCACCAGGTGGTTAGTGGAATATGCCTATTGGTGTAACGAAATCCACAGAAAATAGAATATAATTCTTTCTTCAGTTAAAAAAGTGGAGGGATGTATGGCAGAGTCACACACACACACACACACACACACACAGAGAGAGAGAATGGGGTGCATTAGTTGACTAAAGCAAAGGTGTCACTGAGAACTGGGAGAGTCTGTGGTCACCTGCACGGGTACCTACGTGGTGTCCTCACTCCAGAGATAGTGAGCGTCCACATGTGGGACTGGATTTCACTAACACTGATGGTTGTGAAAAGCTTAGGCTCTGAAAATGCACGTGGTTGATCCAAAGGTGAAACCATCAACACCGGCAAACCAGACATCTTCCACAGGTGAGCAGTGTCTTCTCTCTCCGAGCTCCGGTGTCCTTACGGGGTCCCCAGTGTCACCCCCCGCTGGTTTGCCCTCCCTCTTCACCGTTCCTCCTGTGCTTCTGTACCTCGGACATGCTGCTCGATCTCCCTCACGTCGGGGTAAAACCAAGTTTCTCTCTCCCCAGCCCAAAGAGCTGGGCTTTTCCAGGAGGAAAGAACCCCCTACTGCAGTCATTGTGTTTGGAGAAAGGAGGCTCTTTTCCCCCAGAACAGTGTTGGGACATTGGACGTGCAGACGGGCCTCTGCGGGCGGTTACTACTGATGGGTTTGCAGGGATGAGAAGCACTGCATGATGGGAGAGCATCTGGACCGGGGCTCAGAAGATGTGGGTTGTGGCCACACTTGTGGACATTGTCACTCACCATCGGTCCCTTGAACAAACTGTTCACACTTCAGGCCCCCCCTCCCCCGTTCCTGGGTGTGAAGTAAAAATAGTCTCCAGGATCTCCAAGGTATTGTTTGTTGATCAGAGATTCTAGATATTTACATTTCAATACCTAAGATAAATAAATGAAATGTCTCCTGAATTTATCTTGTGTATGTAGTTCGTAGCCAAGAATATTCACGAATGTCAATGAATCATTAAGGAAGTGCTTTTTAAATTTTCTGTGGGATTATATTTGACTTGAAATGTTTTATTTTCATGGCGTCCTGACTTGTCAAGGATCTCAGCCTGTCTGCGAGCTGAGTCGGTCTAACAAACAGCAAGAACAGAATGGATGCTGCCTTTTATGAATCCATCAGTGAGGTCTCAGAGGGATTAAAAATTACGGAGAAAATACATAATTTGTCCCAGTAAAAGAACTAACTTATGGCTGAAAAGAATATCTTATACTCGGTATTATTGCTGATTTGTCCCACAGGTGTGAATAAGCCCGGAAAGCATGAACATTTGGAAGTTATTGAAAATTTATTGGAAACGTAGTACAAAACTCCCACCCTTTCTTTGTTCCCATCCAAAATCTAGAATTATTATAGTTGGCTGGGGTTTTTCTTATATCTCAGTGGTGTCATTTCCCACATGTGAGAAGATTGAACGGGGAGGATCTGAGAATAATAGGCTGTTAAACAACAGTTTTACATGTCTTTAGGATGCAATGCAGACAGTGGGATATGTGCATCATGAAGTCTTCAAGCCAAATAAGGAAAGAAGCTGACTAACAGCAGGTGTTTTGATTAACAGAGAAGTTAGTTTATAGCATAATAAAGAATGGCATGAAGGATTATATTGCCGCAAAAAGCAAGACAGACTTTTGGGGGGAGGGGGGGAGCAATTTCTCCCTCCCCCAACTGTAAAAGTAATAGATATTTACTATAGAATTTGAAAAAAGTGCAGGAACTAGAAATCACTAATGGTGCCACCATTTGCAGACATTTACTGTTATTTCCTTGTAACACTCTTTGTCTGCGTGTGCTTATATGTGTGTGCACACGTGGGTCTCATTTCTCTTGGTGTACGCTGTGTCTATCATGCGTTTTCCACAAGGTCAGATCGGTTATCAGTGGTGGGAGAAGGTTGCAAGCCTAGGCCAGCAGGACTCAAAAGTTATACTCTTCCCACTAGGGAACCTTTCCCTTTTCATTCATGCTGATCTAGTAGTTATTTATTCTGTTCTTTGTACTTGGTCAACTCTCGTACTTGCTGGATTATAGTAGTGTTTCCAGAGGGTGTGCTGTCCAGTGGTTGCAAGTATGGAATCACTTAGTCTGTTTTATGCATGAGCCCACTTTAAACAAAAGTCAGTCCGTCATGATCCAACGGGGTAGCTTGAGAATTTATCAGTTCCCTTTCCTTTCTTCAAATAGAACCGCCCAGATTCTCTCAAACTGTGTAAGGACCTCCTGAAAGTAAAATTGTAAACCACAAATAGTGTTTAGCACCGTTTGATGTTGGCAAATTATTCCTCCTACCTAATTTCAATACCTTATGGCACAGCTTACCCCATTTGCTTTAGATTTTTCTTCATTGGAGATGGAGAACAGCTGGTCAGCTCTTTTGTAACATTACCTTTTCCCAGCGTACAAACAAGATCAAGTTCCCTCTAACTTTCTCTTCATGTTATATTTCTTCTTTTGTCCTCTTTTACCATGACAGACTGGCTATGGATACCTCGAATATCGTGCCCGCCGTGTGATATGCATTCCATAAATACGTCTGATTAGATAAACTTCAGTATTGGCTGTGAATTTCTGTGTAGATAAAGCATCACGTTCCTTCCGAATTACCTCCTCCCCATCCTCATCCCCATTTCTGTCTTCCTGGTTCATACTACTTGGAAAGGCCCCTGTGTCCAGTTGGGAATGGGAAGTAGGCCCATTGCTAAGATAACACTTGGGAAAGCGCTTGGCTCAGAATTTGATCAAGCCCTCACAAATGGCCTTTCCATCTCCAGTTTGTGTCTGTAGGGTATGAAGTGGGTAGTAAACTGAGCATAAAACAGTGGGAAGCATAGGTTTCTCTGTTTTCAACTTGTGTAGTACCTTGCAGTTCACAAAGCATTTCGTGTCTTAGCAGGTGTTTATTGAGCGCCTATTACGTACTACAGTGGAACTTCGGGGTTGCTCAAAACAGCTCTTACCCTGAGTTCACAGCCCAGCGGAGGGGACAGAATGCAACGAATAGTCATGACCCGTTGTGATGAGCTTTCTAATAGCGGTAAGATCAAGGCACGATCGTGGCAGAAAGGAACACATGATCAGTTTCATCTGCCGGTCAAGGGAGACTCCGGAAAAAGTGGTTGACTTGGGTCCTAGCCCAACACCTAAAATCCAGTTTCATTTATTTAGTTCTGTGGTTCCATCCCCCTCGTAGAAGGTGGGTATTGTATCTTCCGTCTTGGAAATCCTAGCGCAGGTTGTTGGATCTGTGGATGTGAAGGCAGAGCGAGTTTAGATGTTCATGAAGTGTTGGGGACCATATCTTAGGGGACGCCGGGTAAGAAATAAGAGTTGGAGATTCTTATGCCAGAAGAATGCCTTGACAGTGGCGGAAGGGTGAATGAGGGGAAGGCGAGGTGTGGGGGAGGGGAGGAAACCCGGAGGCTTTCACAGCGTTCCAGGGGAGAGTGGATGGAGGCCCGGCAGCGGTGGAGCCGGGGGAGGGGCTTAGAGAGCAGAGGTAAGGTCGACCTCACTGTCACAGGTGGATTCCTGGGTGTGGATGGACCACACTTCCATTGATTCCAATTGCGACGTGAGGGTGATTGATGATAGGGGAGTGGTCACTTGTAGACGTTTGGAGAGTGGCCTGGGAAACACCCACGTGTCTCCCGGGACACAGTGTGCAGCGAGGGTTGGCAGACCTTTTCAGTAAAGGGTCAGATAATAAGAATCCTAGGCTTCGTGCAGCTGTGGACGGTCCATAACAAACGAAGGGAGCTGTGTTCCAGGGCAGCTGTACTTCGAGGATGGGCAGTGGGCTGGCTTTGACCACGGGCTGCAGTTCTTTGATCCCTGGTCTAGGAGATCATCCACGTCGAGATTGCCGTTGAACATGGCAGTGGATGAGACCTTATGCTGTGTGGCTGTCTGACGCAGAGCCCTGGGGAACACTAACCTGCAAATAAAAATGTGGGGAGAGGCTTTCAGTATTTGGGGGGGTGGGTGTCGAAGCCAGCTGTCACAATGACAATCTGAGTGCTGAGATAACGACCTTGTGATGCCCGTCAGGCAGGAGGGACGTGTAGGGGAGGCGTAAGCCAGGAAGGAGGGTCACAGGTAGCTTGAAGGAAGAGTGAATAGAAGGTGGGCAAGTGAGCACAGGGGTCTTTACCCCAAGTTTAAATACAAGGAAGTGGACCCTCGCAAAGGGTCCAAAATAAAATTACTCAAGCCTGAGACAAACTCAGGTTTTTGTTTGTTTTACTATACCCACCTGGGCCCTGGCGAATTCTTTTGGTTATTTTGTTAAGTCCCAAGTTAAGAGAATCCTTTCTGGCGTGACCAAGAAGGATTAGTTACCTGTTGGTCTACTGTATGCAGGTAAAAGCCTCTCGCCTACAAGTATTGGATTGGCCGAAAAGTTCATTCGGGTTTTCCATAACACGTTACAGAAAAACCTGAACAGACTTCTTGGCCGACCCAGTAATCCACAACAGGCTCCATTCCGATTTCTGTAAACTATCACTTTCATGTCCAGAGACCAGACGGCCCTTTTTGTACCTAGGATACCACTGGCTGAGTCCTAAGACCAGGTCCTACCCTGGGCCCAGAGCGTTTAAGCATGCCAGCTTGCTTAATCTTTATATCAGCCCTCTGATTTCAGAAGTGTTATTTCCATTTTACCCACGAGAAAAGCCTCGTAGACTCCAGGATGCCCCCAGAGTAAGCGGTGGGCTGGGATTTAAACCCCCACGTGCCAGAGACTTCTGACAAGCAGGCAGCGTGGACTGCAGATTCGGAAACACAGATGTGATGTTTCTCTTGCCTTATTTGTTTCTCTTGTTTCTGCCTCTTCCCCCTGCCCCCCACCTCCTTTTCTGACAGTTGCTCTGGTTTCATCTTTAAGAAAGTTGCAGGGCTGTGGAATTTTTCATATCCTGTGTTCTCATTCTGAGGTCTACCGCCACGGCTGGGCTGGTGTACTTAGCCAACAGAAATGATGGAAATGGGTTGTGATGGGACGGACGTGGGCAGGGGGCACCCAGGGTAGGAAGTAGAAAGGGATTCTCAGTGAAGGGTGGGACGGGGGCTGAGCCTGGAGGGCCCCTCAAATGTGTCTGCGTACTCTAAACACATCTGTTTTCAGCTGGCTTGCTTCTGCTAACAGTTTCTCAATTTACATATGTAAGAACTACAGGCAAACATGGCTGGAATCAAGGCACATGCCATTTGGATCCTTGCCAGCTTTTATTTGGGGCTGACAATTTTTTGGATGTAATACAAGATTTATAGTTGTTTGTTTCTTCTAATGAGGTGGTGAGATAAGGCTGCATCTGTTATAGCTGTTCAGCACAGGATATCTGAGTATTGGTTTCCATTTTAAAAAGAAACATGAAACCTGAAAACATAAAACTTTTCAGCTCTGAAAATCGTGTAGACTGTTGAGCCGATAATTGGTCTCATCATGAGTAAACTTCTCTTACCAAGTTGGCGAGTGTGGAAGGGAGACATGAGGCATGAAAGGGTACACTGGCATGTGAAACTGGTGAGTAAAAGTTCTGCCTTTTTTCTTGAGCTTTTGGGGCAGGAGAGTCACATCCTGCATTTGAGGAGGGGAAGGAAATAGACTGGGGTTTCTCTCTGATGCCTGAGTAGTGAGCGCCTCCTGGTCACAGGATGAATGCTGGGGTGCCAGTCCTCACACCACTTGCCAACACAGGTCCCAAGGCATCAGCGGCACTGGTGGGGGGGTTCCTCTCAACCCCTTCATTATCCTAAATGGAGCTTGTTGATCTGTTGCTCTTGTTTGCAGGAGAAATTCTTTTCTCCCTCAGTCAAACCGTATTGAAACACAGAGAAACAGGAGCAGAAAGATTTAAAGAGTGAAACCAGTGGACGTTAACTTCTTCCTCTATAACTAGGTAAACCGAGAGGTGCAAGCAGTCATGACACAGAATAGAAGGAGGCTTTCTTTTTCTTCGTATTATTATTCTTTTTTTTTAGTACTTTTGACCCTGTTCTATTGCCAAGTAAGTTCAACTTGGCTTGGAGAAGAGCCACACAGATGGAAAATAGTGGGAAGACAGTAAATAAATGTACCATAAATGGCAGGGTTACCACTGCAGCTCGATGTTATGGGGATTTGTAGGATCTATCCCATTTTATTTGAGGAGGCATAAACTTTGTATTAATGAGGTTGGCAGATGGTTCCGAATCCAGAGATTCCAAAACTCTGGAAGAACAGATTATAATTATACCTTAAGGATTAAAAATATAGGCAGGAAATAGCAAAACGAGATATAGCTTGCAAAACGCACACTAATACAACTGGGGAAAAATAACATAAAATGCAGGATCCAAATGAAGAACAGAAGAAATGTGTGCTAAATTGCCAAAGAATAGCAGTATTTGGAAGTATGCATTGGGCTGTGCAATACACTACAATGGATTGACCGTTAGGGGCCACCTATGTTGTTCATCCTCAATAAAGAGCTGATTTAGTTTGCAGAAAGATGACCAGCAGTGCTGATTTCAGTTTCCATCATTTCACTGTTTTAAGAGTTAAGGAGATTGGAAAGGCGGTCATTGGGAGGATACCACTAGGGAGGACGGGAATGGAGATGAGGACTGAACTGAGACCATGACAGCAGGGTATGTTGGAATAGATGGACCTCAGTGAAATTCAGGAGGCAAAGTCAACAGGATGAAGATCCAAGAAGGAGGAAGGAGAAGTTGGAGATGGCGCCACCATTACGGCAGCAGGGGGTCACCATGAACACCCACACGAGGGATCTTAGGAGGCAAGTCAGACTTGGCAGGAAAGATACGCAGTCCATATTTGTTGAGTTGCAGAGGCTAAAAGGTACATTCAGCTGTAGGGGTTTCTAGTATCCAAATAGATGTTTAGGTCCAGCTGGGTTAGTCTGTAAAGAATGATGTGTTAGTGATTGATATGAAACATCAGTTATTATGTTGTATAGACCTTTAGCATTTCATCCTAAAAGGGTGAAAAATGTGAGAATCTCAGACACCTTGGGCAAAGCAATGGAAGCCAATTATTTAAGCATCTTTTTTCTTTTCGCGAGACTGTGCTTCTTCACCTTTCTAAACTATAGGTATGGCAAATAAAGCTATTTTAATCATCAGAGATTTAAAAACGTGTAGCTGCTACAAATTATATAAGAAAATAACTCTTTTTAAGAACACGTTAAGTTCTCATATTTTAGTTTTATAGGAAAGACCTTTGCCTGAAAAAAAATTAGTTCAAAAATCAACTAATTCTAGCACGTCATAGAAATTTTGATGAGTACTGGATGCAAGTCTAACATTCTCAGGATACTGAGGTTGTGGGAGGTTGAAATCTGATTGTTGCTTTGTTTCTTATGTATTGGAACTTTCTCCCCCATGGTAATTAGCAGTTAATGAGCAGAGTACCCAGAATAGAACTGCCCCCCCCCCACCAAATAGCTGAAATACACATGCAAGCAAAATTTTAGCTCTTAAGTTTAAACCCTGAGGGAAGTTGAATTACTGACCTTCAACTAAAATGCAGCCTTTACAAAATGAGGGCTCGTTGTCATGGTATTTGTGGGGAGAGCGCTGGACCCCGAAATCGGGAGAATTGTTTTCTGGGGTTGGATCTGCCCTGCAGATGTGTGAGCTCTGAGAAGGCTCTGGCTACTTTGCTCACGTCTGAGCCGGTTACCTGAGGGCAGGTGCCTGCCCTTCTCTCCTCCTTCCTTGTAGACTTTGCGGGGTGCAGGCTCATCGATGGAGATCTCAGCAGCCTTCCTTCCAGGTCTTTCTAAGAGTCAGATTCCTAAGGGTGCGTATGAGGTACGCGAGATGAAGTGCCTGTGTGAATGAAGTGCGTTGTATCGTATCAGCAGCGACCACGGGACTAAAGCAGACGGCATGCAGGGACACGTGGGTTTCCTCCTAAGAAAGAATTAGGACAAGTCAGGGGCTGAGGAGTCGCTGAAGCTGTGTACTTTGCAGAGCATTTCCTGCCTCTTCTCACCACCATTAGTGTCTCCCTGTTGGCATCGTTTATTTTATTTTATTGTTACTATTTTTAAAAATTTTTATTGGAGTGTAGTTGATTTACAATGTTGTGTTCGTTTCAGGTGTACAGCAAAGTGAATCAGCTCTACATATACATATATCCATTCTTTTTAGATTCTCTTCCCACGTGGGCCATTGTAGAGTATTGAGTAGATTTCCCTGTGCTGTACAGCAGGTTCTTATTGGCATCGTTTATTTTAAATTTTCAGAAGGGGGATCTGTAGTCGGCGGTGATTCCCACACATATTTGACTTACTTGACTCTCCCCCTTTTTTATTGGCAGTGAATCTTTTCGATCATGTACTCTGAGGAATGTGCCTCGGGAAGGGAAGTCATAACCAGGGATTTTACAGTAGGTAGAGGAAGCAGAGTTTTGGAAATGGCCTTGGGAGGTTTAGGAGGAGGCGGCTGCTGCCTTTTCAGTCTGAAGGGTGTGGAATGTGAGGCAGTGTGGTGGGGAGCGCCCAGATGGGGGGCACCCTCGTAGCACAGGCCTTCCAGGGGGACCCAGGTTCCGATTGGGGAGGTGGAGGATTTTGGAAGAGGCGAAAGATTCAGGGGTGTTAAGTGTTGAATCGTCTCGCGAAATTCTTATGTTGAAGCCCGAACCCGCCCAGTTCCTCAGAATGTGACCTTAATTGGAAATAGGGTCATTCTGATGTAATTAGTTAAATTAAGGTGAGATCATTAGGATGTGTCCTGATCCAGGATGACTTTCTATAAAGGGGTAATTTGGACACAGATAGGCACACGGGGAGAATAGCATGTGATGACGAACGCAGACGTTGGAGCAATGCTTCCGCAAGCCAAGGAAGGCCGAAGATCACCAGCAAACCACCAGAAGCAAGGAGAGAGGCCTGGGACGGCCTCCCTCACAGCCTCAGAGGGAACCTGCCAACCCCTCCCTCTAGCCTTTCACCCTCTTGCACTCTGAGACAATACACTTCTGTGGTTTAAGCCGCCCAGCTTGCGGTACCTAGTTATGGCAGCCCCAGCAAACTAACACAAGGGGAGATGGTATCACGAGGGAGAAGTTCTTGCAGGATTCTTGCAGAGGGGCGGATGGTCCCCTCACGAGAAGGAAGCACAAAGAATCAGCTTGAGGAGGTGGAGGAGATGCGCCCAGCGTGGGTGGTCACAGAATCTGGGAACACAGCTTCACTTTCACATGGGCATTTACCAGTCACATTTTTCATCTGTAATGGGAGATGTTGCGTCAGCTTCTGGCATATGCTGGCTTGGAAAAGAAACATTAGACCAGTGTGTCTGTCGGGGTGTCGAGCAGCACACTGAAAGAGTTCTGCCCTGATTTGTTCTAAAGCTTTCAACAAGTTGATCAGTTTCACCCACTTCACCTGTTGCTGAGTTTTTCTTAACCTTAGCAAGAATGCTAATTAGTTGTGAAAACCTATATTGATGAATGAGGTGAAGGCCCTTGAGGAACATGCTTACTATCATTTAACATTTGATTTATTCATTGATGGAATGTCCTTGGAAAAAGCATTTTGGGTTAGAAGGAAGGTATTTTGAAATGCTGTAGGCTGTAAGTTAATCCCTGTGACTACATCTATTACTTAGGAAAGAAAAAGTATATACTGTCTTTTAGCATAGCAGCAACGTTTAAAGCCATTCATTACCTTCTATTGTGGATCTGGTTTAGTAAGTTTTACAGACTAACATCTTCCAATAAGTGCCTTGATCTTGCAACGGGGAAGAGACTGAAATCCCTTGACCCTAAGTGTGAGTTTTCTTAGACTGTTTGTCCAATCTTTCTAGCTTCTCAGCTTGTAAACCAATGTGACTGCAGTAGATTTTATTTAACCCTGAAACTTTAGGTAGAATATTTTTCTTTGTTCTCCTTCACTTGCTTCCGCCTTCCCCCACCCTTCTTGCTCTTTCCTTCCTCCCCTGTGTGTGTGTGTGTGTGTGTGTGTGTGTGTGTGTGTGTGAGACTCTCTGTGAGGTTCATTCTACCCAAATATGCAAGGGTATGGGGTCAGAGACACTACTGGGAAATGAACACTCTATGTGGTTTCGCACATTTCATTTAGAATGCACTTTCCTTGGCCCTTTCAAAAGGACTAAGATGGGCGAAGGGGAGAATTTAATTTGTATACATGTGGTTCCATATTTTGAGATTATGGGATCATTTCAGTTACATCTGTGGTAGTAATAATTAGGAAGTAATTGCAGGCTGTTAATTAGATTGAGAATCGAGATGGCACTGTGGATCCTAGCTCAGCTGTGTCCTTATTATGCGACCTTGGTTAGAAATCTCAAAGCCACTGTGGTGAGAGTGACCTGCCTCAAATAATGTAACAATAAGCTCATTACAAGGCCTGCTGTGAAATTAACGTGCGTCCGGCTGGAGAGAAATACTGGAGCTTTCTTAATCTTTGCTAATTAGACACAGGTTGCATTTCAGAGGAAAGGATCTTAGATATATTTTCTGAGGATACGGCCCCATGTCCTGCAGATAAGAAAAGGGAAATTGTAAGTCAGAGAAAGACAAATACTGTATGATATCACTTATATATGGAGTCTGAAGAAGCTGAACTCATAGAAATGGAGTTGAGAAGGGTAGTTGTCAGGGGCTGGGGAGCAGGGGCAAGGGGAGATGTCGGTCAGAGAATACAAGCTTGCACTTGTAAGATGAATAAGTTCTGGGGACCTAATGCACAGCATAGTGATTATAGCTAATACTGCTGTTTATACACTTGAAGGTTGCTGAGAGTAGATCTTAAACGTTCTCTCCACAAAAAAGAAATGGTAAGTATGTGATGTGATGCAGGTGTGAGCTAAGTGAATCATTTTACAATATATCAGTGTACCAAATCAGCATGTTTATATGCCTTAATGTTATATATCAATTATATCTCAATACAGCTGGGGGGGGGAGAGGGAAATTAACACCTTTTTGAGAAAACCGTAGTGACTTTATGGTTGTGTTCAGTGGTCGGGAGGAGAAAGGAGGAGGGTGTTAGGTCAGGAACCACCTGTTCTGATTTGGCTTTGGAATTTTCAAGATGAGATGGGAGTGTGGATGGTGTATAATTCACCTTGCTCCTCGTTTTCCTGAGGCTGATGACAAGCCCTGTGCGTTATGCTGCAAGCCGATTGATGTCAACAGGAGTCGTGTGCCAGTGACGGGAGCTGGCCTAGAATTTAAAGTCAAGTCAATTATACTATTAACTCACCTTTCTATAGAAAGGTATAGACAGACTATAAAAGTCTGTCTTGTTCCCAGTAACCTATATGAGGTGCTTGCATTTGATTTGGTATCATTTTCAGGACTATCTCGTGAGGACTTAGACTGTTTGATTTGCTTGGTTTAAGTCCATTGATGCTCTGGACTGTATCCACCTGTGACTGAGTGTGGAGTTTTCCTGGTGACTGGGGTGTGCTGGAGAGTTTACACGTAGAAGAATATGAATTCAGGCAGGATAGAGTTGATACTTAGATGGGGTAATAGGGTAACATTTAAAGAATGAAATGAATATTGCATGAATGAAATAAGTGCCAGTATCCATTTCTAATGCTAGGAGAGCTTTTATGGCTTATTCTTTTCAAAAATAAAATTGTTCTTAAGCAAACAAAAAACACCTGAGCTTCATCCTCTAGTTCAGTTTCCTAGGAATGCAATATTTTTTTGGTGCCTAAAATGGTATTGTAGCCGGAGAGAAATAGTATTGTAGGGATAGGTCTCCCTGGATTGGACAGAATTGCCGAGCATGGGGTGAGAACCGTGTTCCCCCTGCCCACGTCTTTGCCCTCTGATGTTTTCACCGCACTCTGGGTACCTTTTGGGGCTGAGTTCTCATTCTTCCGTGGTGACATTGTAACAATGTCATTCCGTACCCAAGAGACTGCTGCCGTTGAAATAATGCTTTTCAGGAAAGACTTTAAAATCCAGGTAATGTCATTCATATTCATCATGTTTCCAGGCTGAAATTGGTGTGCTCACTGACATTCTTAATGAACTAATGATAAAACCAATTCAAGTCCAAAAACCTAAAAAGAAACAAAACTCCAGGGGTAACAGGGAAGACTGATTCAGAGCTCTCTGGCTGTCTGTGCGCTCCGCAGCGGACACGGACTTCAGGCAGGGTAGGTGACACGGCGTGGGCATCTCCCTGGTTACTGAACTTGGGCAACGAGAAGAGTGATGCTTGCACACAGGCAGGTTAAGTTCCTTAAAGTAAAGCTGTCACAAGAATTTGAATTTGAACTTGAACTTGGAAGGACTTCAACACAGTCCTTTTTGTACACATAATGGTTTCTTTTTTTAGGAAAATACTTAAGATGACTTCGTATATCATAGGTGCTCAGATGTTTGTGAAATTACGTTAGAGTTAGAAAGAAATGAACCCAGGTTGAGTCTACTATGTTCCCTGCTCATTCGTTGGAGATCTGAGAATAAATACTTAAGATGACTTCGTATATCATAGGTGCTCAGATGTTTGTGAAATTACATTAGAGTTAGAAAGAAATGAACCCAGGTTGAGTCTACTATGTTCCCTGCTCATTCGTTGGAGATCTGAGGATAAAGTACCGAAAGGAAACTTGACCAGAACATTGTCTGCCCTAGACGGACACTCTTTATGCCTCAACAGCAATAACAATAAACAGCAGAGCATTTCCTCAGTAACTAAAACCTGACAGTCCCAGCTCAGAATGTTTAGAGAGAATTGCATTTAAGTCTGAACTGTATAAACAGGTCAGAGTGAAAGCCGATTTTTACAACCAGAGCGCAAATCGCTGTGGAATAATTTGTAGGTATTTCTTAATTTTCTGTTTTAAACATGGTGGTGTCACCTCTAGCTCTTCCGTCTGGGCTTTCAAAATATGCCTGCGACCGGAGCGTCTTAGATCGGAGGTGTTTAGTTCATTTTGGGGGAATCCCAGGGTCTGTTGGGGATCATGTTCACATTCCTTCACATTCCTCCACTTCCTCTGTAAAATGAGACCCTTCTTCCTTGTGTTTCCTGATCTCACCCAAGAGTTTTTCAATTATTTTTTTTTTTTAACAAAGGAGGATGAAAAGCTTTGGAAGAGCAATTTTTGGTTTTCTGTATACATGGGCGAAATCAGAAATAGGAGTCAATAGAAACCCACGTCCGTCTCATCTATAACCCATTTCTTTTCTCCATTAGTAGTAATAAAGGATTTGAGCCTGCTAGAACCAGCTTAAGCAGGAAAACATGCTTATGCGTCCATACTCTTTGGGCTCATATATCTTCACAAGAGGGACAGGATTGTGGGCAGGTCAGTAGAACAGTCAGTTTTCTGCATTCCCCAGTTTTTGTGGTCTTTCCACATAAGGGTTTAAGGGATTCGATTTTAAGTTTTTGGCAGAAGTAGTAAAGGGCATCGTGATGTCTTTCGCACGCTAGGGAACCTCTGCAGAACAAACGCTGCCCTTAAGGCTGCTTGGGAAGGAGCCCTTAGGATACATGGGATCAGTGTGAAACGGGGGGGGGGGGGGTGAGGCTCCAGCAAGGAGGGGAGTTGGCCATGCGGGATGCATCCCAGGTAGAGGGACCGCTCTGCGGATGATCTGGTGGGACCAGTGCAGAGCGTGCAGTGAGGCGTGTTCTGTGGTAGAGTTTAAAGATACATGCTCCGTGTACGCTGTTGCAGTTCATCTTAAAATCCTACAAGGCATGCCTCATCATCTTCATTTTACGGGTTAGGAGAGAGTAGCAGTGAATAGCCCCAAAGACACAGCAATAAATTTAAAAATAATATTGAATTACCTAAGACATGTTCCCTGGGGATATAAAATTAGCCAATTTTGACTTTCCGGTAAGCTGACATTTTTAGCTGGCTTTATCCAGATATTTTCCCACAAGTATATAAATGACTTGTTTCATTACAGAAGGTTCATTGGGTTTTTAAAAAATTGATTCAGCTGATCATTGAGAAAATCCGAGGGTTCATTACTAACATATTTGTAGTTCATCGTGATTTGGGAGTCAGGTTGGTTTAAATTCCAGTTTGTTGGTTCAAAGAAGAAAACATCAGGTAGAGATCCACGTGTACTCTATTTGTCATAGCTCTATGTTTTCAAAGCAGGACATGTAGCTAGTATTGTAAATGGGCTAAATGGTTTGAGAAACTTTCACTCATAGTAGTACGGTTACTTTTTGAGGAAAGGAGACGATGAGATTTCCCCCCATGCTGTTTCATGTTGAAGATTTTTCAACAAACTGGCCAGCCTCCTGCCAACCCGTTTCGAAGGATCTTTGAAACTGACCTGACTTTTCTCCGCACTACACATCTGAATTTTCTTAAGCTTTTGGAACTTTTTTCTCTGTTTTAAATGTTATATAAACTCTTTGGTTGGACCCTTGAGTGAACTGTTATGACATTTAAGGGGGAAAGAGTCCTATAAGCATTAATCAGTGTAAGCTATTTGTTGCTTTGTCATGCGACCCCATCCCGCTTTCATCCTGACATACACCAAGCTAGAGGCAGTGGCTGCTTGTTTAATTGTTTAGTAAAGAGCGTGGTTTGATCTTCTTGTGCTTTCAGTCCTGGTAAATTAATCAAAAGAAGTTACTGCTGTGCTGGGCATTAGTGTGGGTTTAGATGTTTCTGCTTCAGAGCCTCTTCATCAACTAAGATGCTTTTAAGCCCCCAAAGGAGAGTAAACAGTATGGCTGCCGCTGCTTTGAGGTGACCCATGACTTGTGACCCGCTTACATTTGGGAAGGAGCCTGTTTGTATTAGCAGTGATTTCTGGTTTGGGTTATAGCATTTTCAGAATGTCTCTTCTCCTCTTTCTCTTTTAACGTTTTTAGTATTTGTGAAGAGCCAGCCCCATCATCATTCCCCAATGTACATACCATGGGCATTTCCTTAGACCTACTGTAGAACACAGGGAACTATATTCAGTATCTTGTAATAACCTGTAATGGAAAAGAATCTGAAAAAGAACATGTATATATATGTATAACTGAATCACTATGCTGTATACTTAAAACTAACACAACATTGTACACCATACCTCAATTGAAACATAAGACATGGAGGTCAAAATACAGGAACCCGGTTTGGTTCTATGCCGAGATTTTTAGGAGGTTTGAAAGCTCACATAGGTAGAGTAATCAATGTTTGTTCTTAAAAGACAGTGAAGTTATAACACCATTTGAGAGAGAATTTATAGGGATCATTTTTATTAACATCAAATTCTGGGCCCTGAGGGGTTTTTATCCTTCCAGTGGATAAAAGTTGACACTTATTATCATTGGCACATTTTGTGCCAAGCGTTGTACTAGGCGCTGAGGATACAAAAGAAAATCATCTTTGCCCGTAAGACCTAGACGACAGACACATAAATGGTCACTTCAGGGTGATGGGGTGAGGATTCTGATTGAGCCTATTTACCAGGGGACAGACAGCAGGAGGGTAGCAGAGGGCGGCTGGGCTAGGCTGGTGGGTAGACCAGAGATGGAGAAGCATTGGGGCAGACCTCTCCCAAGGAGGAGGTGACCTTGCATCTGGTCTTCCCAGTGGATAGAAGTTAGCTGAGGGGAAACAGGAAACTGGGGAATTGCGGGAGGAGATTTTGTCGGGAGAAGAAGCGGGCACAGGAATGTGGGTGGGCGGGTGGGTAGGGGGTGTGGACAGCGTGTAGTTCTGGATGCTGATGTTCTCAGAGAAAGAGGCAGTGTCTGGAGGAAACAGCCTTATGCAGGGGATGGTCAGGAAACCTCGTTTTTTTTTGTTTGTTTGTTTTAGAAAAGGGATCTACTGTAGTTTAATACAGTGGTTCGAGTTCAGAGAAAGGCAGGGAAGATTCTGTGTTCGAAATATTAATTTGCAGCCCAAATGCAGAAGAGAGTCAAACAAAAGAGAAAATTAAACGAGGTATACACAGGAAAACACAATTAGAGGTATAAAACATGATGCCCTCTGCAGAGTCCATGACTATTGCGTGTTTTTAACTTTTGTTGAGGTATAATTGATAGACAAAAGCTGCACGTATGTAATGTGTACAATTTGATGAGCTCGAACACATGCAAACACCCATGAAACCATCACCGCTCTCAGGGTACCAGACACACACATCACCTCTGAAGCTGATCAGGAAGCCTCTTGAATGGTGAGCTGCTGAGCTGGGGCTTGTTCCTGGAGGGGGGAGAGGTGTGGGGTTTAAGAAAAGATGCACTGGGCAGACTGGCCTGATGTGCAGAGCAAGGCTGCAGGGTAGACAAAACCCATTGTGTTTGTTCAGATTTTCTTTAAAAATGGAAAGGACATTAAAACAAGAAGTTCTGGTCATTTTTGAGAAGAATGAATTACTTCAGATAACTGTAATAGTGTCTCCTTAGTTTCTGATCATTTATATCCAAGTTTACTTTAAAAAATAATTAGTTGCATGTAAAGAGCTCCTACTCATGTCTATAAAATTTCTATTTTGAAAGAGTTCCTTGGGGGAAAAAAAAAATAGAAATCCCTTGGGGAATTGTGTTGATAGTTCAGGAAAGCGATATAGTAACAACATATCCATTTTTCAAGCCTGAGAATGTGTCGTTCTGTTGGTCCAGAGTCTAAAAGTGAAGTGAGTTTTCTGACTGCATCCCAGTGGATTAGAAAACCAACAGAGGCTCTGGGGCACTGACAAAACGGTGCCCGTGAGCTCAGCCAGCACCGCTGTCTGCAGGGGACAGATGCACATCTTCGTGGTGAAGTTGAGCTCTCGGCGTGAATCTGATTTATTTGGTGGGGTTCCTGATTCTCCTGCAACCTTCTCTGTGGTTATTTGAAGGTAACTAAGCCAAGCCTCCTACACCCGTGGTTTATTGTGAAGTCAGTCTCATCCACAGATGTTTAGCGAGCCTGAGACTATGGGTAAGAAATCGTGTCCACCATGAAAGGGATGGAGGTACAGTGCAAAGAAACGTCCGCATGTTGTTCTCTTGTTCCTGTGCTTTGTATTTGGAAGGTTCGGATGCATCTCTGATAAATATCCTGTAGTGTAATATAACTCAGATGGCCATGATCTGAGCCAGAGGTGGTCATTAAGGGAGCGTGGAATTAAGTGAGACCTGAAAAGATTGTTAATCAGCTTTTGTTTTTAAGAAAAACACGGGCGCCGTACTTGCGAGCGGTGCTCTCGGGGCTGTGCTGACACTGTGACCTGCCTGCTATCCGTTTGCTTTCTTAGCAGAAGTTCCTGGAGTTGAGTTGCCTGTTTTGTTCAGAAGTTCTATCCGGTTACATCAGCCTTGTTGGTAGTATACTAGGGTGCTGCTCGTGGGCCCACACATTGTCATTATGTGCTTTTAGTCTGCTTAGTTTTTGCCAAATTCTGTTCAAAATGCTCCCTCCACCTGAAGACTTCTTGGCGGTTTGGCCGCTGTCTCCGCGCATCCCTTCAGGACGAGCTCGGAGAAGAGCTGCTGTGATTGCTTCCTAAACGTCCTCCTGCTCTACGCTCGCCACCCTCTGCTGGGTCCTTGGCTGAGCTGTGATGTCCTGGCCGTCTTCACTGTCCCCCCGGCTGGGGTGACATATAGACAGCTCTTATCTCTCGTACTGGAGTGTAGCGTCTGGGGGACAGGGATGGGGTCTGGCTCACCGTGGGGTCTTTGGACCCTCCCATGGAACTCTTCACCAAGCTGGGCCTGAAGCTCATTTGCCAAGAGAAGGGACAGACCAGGTTTGTGCAGTAGTGCGCTGGGCACCACTGAGCAGAGACATGCTGGCAGGACAGGTCACAGCACGTGTCAGAACGCTGTGTGAGCAAAACACGCAGGCGAAGCTGGGAGGTGACGTTACAGACAGCCCGGGGGATGCTCATGGGAGCCCACGAGCCGGTTGATTCTCCCAGGTGTGGTCCTATAGCTGCCCCACCCACACCTGAGCCCCACACACGTTGGGGGTCATCTCCAGGTCCTTCAGCACCAGCTCAGAGCTGAATCACATGAATGCTGGCCAATCACGTGAATGCTCTGGGTGGGTGGGTGGGTGGGTGGGTGTGTGTGTGTGTGTGTGTGTGTGTGTGGTTTGTCGTGTCCCCTTCCCTTAATGAACACAATACTCTGCCTTTCTCGCAGACCAGAGCGATGTGCAGCTGTGGGTCTGGAGGCTCTCATTCTAGTCCTGTAAGTCCGTCCACAAATATCGTGAGTGTGGACCACGTGCCAGGTGGTGTGGTGAACAATGGCGTTATGTTGGGAAACAGCGACCCTGGTGCTGCCTTCGAGGGGGGGATTGCAGAGCGAGAGTCGGCCTCCCCATGTCCGTGATGCCGTTTCCCAGTTTGTCTCTTAGGGACGTGATGTCTGAGAACTCGCAGCCCCATCAGGGGCCCGGGGTGATGTTCTGAAGTGTAAGGTCTTCCTGCCTGTGAAGGATCTCCTTTACCCCTGAGCTTGGTGAGCAGGTGTGCGCGAAAAAGAGGTACCGCACCTGCGTCAAAATGTACCCCCCAGAATTCAGGAAGAGTCTATTTTGTGGGTAACGTGCATCTGGAAGAAATAGAAAATGGCTATTTCCCAATTATCATTAAGGTGTATTAAGCCAACATTCGTGTATATTTTTCTCTCCTTCATTCACTCAAGGACTTGGAAGGAAATCGCTCCCCTCGCATTAACACCGTGTCTGTGTGACTTCTTCCAAGAGCCATTGGGTGCCGTGCAGATACATTTGACTCAGTGGGGATTGACGGCCCCGCCTTACCCCTGCAGGACCTAGGCAGCGGGGGAGCCGTGTATCTCTACACGTCCAACTTGATTGCCCGATGCATTTATATTGGTTGACCAGTTGGCTGGATTGTTGCATGTATTTTTCTTTGTTCTACTAATGACCTGAACTTTGTAACATGCTGATTAAAAAGTTCCAAAATGTAGAAGGAAAACCAACAAAGCGTGTCTGTGTCTCATGAAACTAACTGGCCCAGGCCTCTGGTCAGGACATCCGTGAGCAAGTCAGACAGAGCAGACTTATCCCCGTGCTGACGACCCAGACCCATCAGACCATCATCTTTCCAGGAAGCAGTGGTCTCTGTTTGCTTCTTAGGAAAACTCCAACTTTTAAACATTTGAAACGGAGAACTGTGATTTTTTTTTTGGAGGGGGTGTTGCTTTTGCTAATATGACTTAATAGGCTGCAGCTAGCTTCTTGGAAACCAAACCATCTTTTCAATAAGGCTGAAAAATCTTTTTCTTTGGCTGAAAATTAATGCCTTCAGTTTTAGAAGAACTCTACGTAGAGGTTTGTAGCTCAAACAAGCCCCAAATGAGTAAAAGCACACCCTGGAGAATTGTCTGATGTGATAGAGGCAAGAGGCCTTAGCTCTTAAAATTGTTTGGATCAAATATAAAGAACAAATTCAAATTTTAATTTAATTTCTTTCTGTAATTTTAATCATCATCTCAGAGATGAAATGCTTTTCAGATTCTATTATTTTTTACTCTAATCGCAGATTCTCTCTGATATGAGAGTAATTGCACATTTTATTAGGTTTGTAGGTTAACTGAGAACGGTCATCTGCGGGAGGGGGTAGTTCTCTTTTTGACTTGTTCATTGGTGGTGTTTTACATAGTTGGGCGTGTCTGACGTTTTTCTTCTGTCAGTTTCTATCCATTTTCTTTAGAAAGCGTAGACTTTCACTTGCATTCCTTGCATCCCAGCGGGGTCATGGTTTGCTACTCTGTCCTGCTGCCGGAGCTGAGAGCAAGAGGAAGAACGCTTTGGGGTCGGGGTGTGCGTGAAGAGAATCACACTTCTTTGTGAGACGTCGCTTGAGGAGGAGGTGGTGCTGTGGTGGCGGCACGTTGTCCTGTTTGTAACTTACTCTGGCGAACAGTTGGCATTGTTTTAGGGCGTGAGGACGGAGTGGGCTAACTGCCCAGTTCTAATCATTCAGGAAACGCTGATGTTATTATAGCTCCATCTTCAGACTCAGGCCTCTGCCGCTTAGCTCCCCACGTCCCCAGGGACAGAGCTACTGAGCGAGGGGTGCTGGCAGTGACAAGGTGGTTCACTCCTCACTTGCCCTCTGCCGCGTGCCTACCCTCCCCCCCCAACACACACCGGGGCCGCTTCCGTTGCTTCTGCTGCCTGAGTCATGTGGGTAAATGAGCTGCAGCCCTTGTCGGCTGAACACTTTGTTGGATGTGTGGACAATTTAAAAAGGGAAGGCCTAGTCTTCACCCTGCAAGAACTGGAAATCTTTTTTTTAAAAATAACTAACTAACTAACTAACTAAATAAGATTTAATTAATTAATTTATTTATTTATGGCTGCATTGGGTCTTTGTTGCTGTGCGCGGGCTTTCTCTAGTTGTGGTGAGCAGGGGCTCCTCTTCGTTGCGGTGTGCGGGCTTCTCATTGCAGTGGCTTCTCTTGTCGCGGAGCACGGGCTCTAGGTGCGGGCTACAGTAGTTGTGGCGTGCAGGCTCAGTAGTTGTGGCACGTGGGCTCAGTAGTCGTGGCTCATGGGCTCTAGAGCGCAGGCTCAGTAGTTGTGGTGCACGGGCTTATTAGTTGCTCCGCGGCATGTGGGATCTTCCTGGACCAGGGCTTGAACCCATGTCCCCTGTGTTGGCAGGCAGATTCTTAGCTACCACACCACCAGGGAAGACCAAGAACTGGAAATCTTGTCGGTGTTCACTTACATTCGTATTCAGTAGGTATGAAAATTAGCATAAATTATTATACCATTTAATGGGTTGGTACAGAAAGAAACCCTCTGCTAAATTATACACGGAAACGATCCAACACAGGACTTTAAGCGAAGGGCTGATAAATTCAAACAAGGACACATCAGCCAAAATTTTCTTCTGACTCTCATCCCATCTCCATCCTGAAGACCCTGAGAGGCACTGAAGCCAGGAGCTCACAGAGGGTGTTCCCAGCCAGGACTGGCGCAGAGCTTGTGGGGGCATCCGCAGTGGAGAGGGGGCGTTCCTGGTGCTTGGCGGTGAGTCCAAGAGTCAGGTAGACACTAAGATACGGGCTTTTTCTCCTACCTTTTGGAATGCTTGTCCACCATTAGCATTTATTCAGTCTTCATGGCTGTCTTGTGAGGCCGATGGCAGTGGTGACACCCCCAAATTACAGGCAGGACACTGAGAACCAGGGAACAGAGTAACACTGTTGGGTCCTCAGGGTTGGAAGTGGAGACCCTGGCCCGGCCTGATGGCTCAGTAGAACGAAGTGAGAATTCCAGCCGTGTGTGTCCAGGTAGCCAAGAGCGGGGCAGGGTGGTGAGTGGGCAGGCCCTGGAGGTAGACAGCTGTGTCCAGTCCTGTCTCAGCCACTCGTTAGCTTTGTGACCCTGCACACATGTTGATCTTCCTGAGCCTGGCCTCGTCACCCCTGAGATGGTCAGGATACTGGTGCCGGTTTCTCAGCGTTGCGGTGAGGGTGACATGAATCATCAGTGTAGGGAAGGTTACTGATGAGTAAGTCGTACCTCCTAAATCAGCACTTGCTGCTCCTATACTGTTGTTATTCTTTTTATTGTTATTGGAGTCTCATATTTTTGCTTTCAACCTAAAAGTATGGATTTTAGAGCGTAAGGTGCGTTAGACATCTTCACTGTTTCCCACAGAGGAAGAGGAACAGAGCCAGGGAGGTTGTCCATCTGGATGAGCAGAGGCCAGGACCCCATTTTGGCCCTGTCGTTTGATTCCTCTCACGTGACGTGACGTGCTCCCCACGGAATGCAGCTTGTTCATTCATTCATTCACACGTGGTCACCGCTGGAGCTCCCTTCCCCACAGCTTTAATCATGGGAACCCTGGAAACTTATAGGGAGGAGAACACAGAGTCCAGGGGTTGGGGGGGGTGCCTGTCCAAGGAAGGGTGGAATTTTCTTAGCAACCACAGGACCACAGAGGCTTCCGTTGACGAAAATAATCAATGAGCAATCAAGAATAAGAATAGAAAAGAGTTGTTGTTGATCCAAACTGAGGACTGTAGCCCAGAAGCCAGCTTCCCAGATTTCTCTGAGAAACTTCTCTGGAGAAACAGGGTTTTCAGCACAGTTTTACGTCTTGTCAGAACAAAGAACGTTCAACAAGTCAGGGAGACATTTCTTCAAGGTTTCAGAAAACAGACCAGCACATACACAGCGAGTCAGCATGGCCTTGGCACCAGGGAAGGGAGGCTTATCATCAAAGGAGGACCAGCGCTGGCATCCCAGGAGGAGGGGCATTTAATCTTTATTTTGAACATGGACATTCTTTACTTTTGGTCAATGTGTGCTTCTCTTTAATTATTAAAGCAGACGTACAATGTATGTTTGATAGACCCCAAAGGCTGTTTTAGTTAGCATCAAATTCAGGTTAACTCATGTAAGCCAGAATGACTTCCCCAGACCTCAATATGTGAGAATTTCTTTTTTTTATTATTTTAAAGAAACAGCTTTATACAAGACATAATTTCATATACCGTACAGTTCACCTCTTTAAAGTGTACAATTAATGGTTTTTAGTATACTCACAGATACGCAACCATCACCACAGTCAATTTTAGAACATTTTCATCACCTCAAAAAGAAACCCCATACCCTTTATCTATCACCCCACTAACCCACCAAAGTACAAACAGGAAACTGAGAACCAGAGGACAAAGTAACATTGTTGGGTTTTTGTTACATTGCTTGAAAAAAAAAAAATTACGACACCGAAGGTATCGCTGCTTTAGAGTCTATCTGTAGTATATACCAATTCAGTTTAATGAGACACTGTGTGTGTGTGTGTGTGTGTGTGTGTGTGAGAAAATGAAGGGGAGAGAGCAGCTGTTTGCTGTGACTTTGCTCGCTGTGAGACTGCTCTAGCCGCCCCCTCTGTCACATTCCCTTGATTGGGGGCCCAGTTTGGTCGATGAGTCCCATTTTGGGCTGCGAGTTGGGTGGAATCATAAGGTTCCTTCTCTGTTGTGGGCCGAGAACTCAGAGCCGTCTGCGTAGAGCTGGGAGCCCCTCTCTAGGAGCAACCCCCTCTACATCTCAGGTTTCTCATCTGGAACTTTCTTCACTCTAACCCCCCGCCCCCCCTGCATCTGGTAGCAGCCCTAACCCCTTGGTCAGGTATCTGGTGAGCTCTGCCTTGGTCCCCTTTCCAAGCTCAGCATCAGGCGCTCTGCCCTGAAGGCGGCGTGGTCCCACCCGACGAGGTGGATGTAGCAGGTGCTGGTGGCATCGACCCCGCTTACCAGCCCGTAAGCAGCAGCCTTGCTATTTAGGCAGCGGTACAAGAGGTTACAAAATGTGGTAACCCCATGCACGTGGCTGTTCCTGAATTCATTTCCTCTGAAACGTACCAGGTGGAATCAAAGGTTGTGATTTGGGCTTCTCTGAACAGGCAAATGAATACTCTTAATCTTGCACTTTCTTTAACCAAACTGCAAGATGATCATTATTCACTTAGTATGATAAGTGTGTCCTTGAACATGAAATGAAAACTGTTCATTATAATTAAGAAGGAGGAGAAAGAGACCTGTGTTTTTTAAAAGATTATTTATTTATGTGTTTGTTTATTCATTTATTCATTTATTTTTGGCTGCGTTGGGTCTTCGTTGCTGCGCGCGGGCTTCTCATTGCGGTGGCTTCTCTTGTGGCGGAGCACGGGCTCTCAGCGCGTGGGCTTCAGTAGTTGTGGCACGCGGGCTCAGTAGTTGTGGTGCACGGGCTTATTTGCTCTGTGGTATGTGGGATCTTCCCGGACCAGGGATTGAACTTGTGTCCCCTGCATTGGCAGGTGGATTCTTAACCACTGCGCCGCCAGGGAAGTCCTGGGACCTATGTTTGAAGTCCCAAAAAAATCATTTAAGAAATGGGTAATTCAACAAACATTTGTTTGTTACCTGTTGTGTTTGGTGCAACGGGATTTGAAGTTGAGTAAAGCAAGTCCCTAACACTGGGTAGCTCAGGGCCCAGTCATGGAGACAGAAGCACACAGCTGACTGCGTTTCAGACCAGACTTTATCCAAAGAAGCACTATTACAATGGCCTTGATCAGTTAGAAGACCAAGTTACAGATTAAGCCTGTGGTAGACTCAGCGGGCTGCTGTTATAATTGGCTGTTATAGTTCATTTCTTCTAGGGGTGCACGGTGTATTGGGGTTCGTGTCCTCTCTTTACACAGACCCGCATGTGGGTGGTCACTATGCCGGTGTGCCCACCAGCCCAGGACCTGCTGCCACGGGTGCTTGATGGCTGGCCATCTCTCTCTGCCACTGTCCAGGACTTTAGCAGATGTCCAGAACCATCAGTCATTTTCGTGCTCTGCCTGGAGAGTGGTAGAATGCTGCTGTTTCTTTCTTTTATTCCCCCAGTCCCTTTATGCTTTAGAATAATTTCAAGTTCAAAGCAAAACTGAAGGAAAGGGACAGAGATTCCCCTATGCCCCTGCCCCTCACACGCATGGCTTCCCCCACTATCAACATCCATCCCCCGCCGGAGCGGTACCTTTGCCACAACCAATGGCTCTACACGGACACGTCATAGCCACTCAGAACCCATTGTTGACGGTAGGGTACACTCTTGGTGTTGTATGTTCTATGGGTTGGGACAAATGTACCTCTTGATTTTAACAGTCTTACATGGGTGGTAATGAAGAAGAAAAGCATTATCCTTTCCTGCTATTGACACCAAGAATTAGTGGCTTTTATGTAGTATAGGCTTTAGCTTTGAGAAGGGTCTGTGCTATTTGGTAGAAAGAGCTTTGTTTAATTTACCTCCATTCCCACCCAACAAATCCCACTTCGAAATAAAAAAATAAAGGAATGGAAAAGAGAGAGGCATTAATCTGTGCACTAAGTCCCTGGATGTCAGAACGTAGACTGGCTACCGCCATCCCTGGGGCTCTCAGGGCTCCTGGTTGTTTGGATTAGGACTGGGGTGAAGGTCGGCAGTGGGCAGGCTGACCCCTTTTTCAGAGTGCAGGTAGTTACAGCTTGGCCTGCTTGTTGGACTGGTAACCAGGTGGCCTTTGTGCCAGGCACCGGTGACTGGTGAAGGGCAGGTGTAATTAAGATCATTCTCTTAAGCACCTTGCTCGTCATTCATTTTCAGCGTTGCATCAGCTCGTGATGCCTGGTCCTGATGGAGCCGCAAGCTTGCTCCAGAACATCAGAGCTCAAGCGCTTCTCGGCTTTCCTCTGGGCTCTGTTTCCGGTACCCACCTGCCCCGCAGCAGAGGCCAGGCATGCTGTTTTGAAACAGTAGTGAAATTTACACTGGGGACCAGTAAATGTATGTTAACTTCAAGGAAGGCAGACACTCCTGAGAGGGTCTTGGGGGCCTTAATAAAGCATTTCAAGGAAGCGGAGTATCGAATTCATGCTTTTTTGTGCTAAAAACATTAAGGTATTTAAATGTGTTATTCTGATCCCTGTTGCCTCCTGGGAACAGGAAGATCCAATATCTTTTATTGAAATCCCAGCCTTCCTCGACCGCGCCGTTCTTTTGAGCCTAGTACAGGAAGAAACAGAGTCTATAACCAGTCGACGTCGGTGAATATAAAACTGTGTGTAATTCACAACATACAACCTAGTAAAGTTTTTATAAAATGCGGTTGCCCAGATCTTAATGGATTCGACACCATTTAATGGAGATGTTAGGTTTTCAGAAGCCAGCCTCCTGTCCGAGCGCCCCTTGAATTGCTCTGTTTCCCGGACACATGATAAAATTGTCACGGACGCAAGTACGGATGATAAATTCTGAATCCCCAAGCAGGGTATCCTGATTTCAAAGGGGTCCCTTTCTCAATTGCAGAGTAAGCTGATCTTCAGCAGACGGGGTGTCCTCCCTTTACCGAGAGCCCTCTGAAAGCCTGAGCTGCCCGGCAGCATTTACGGCCGTGGCGCAGGATCAGGTTATAAGGGTTTTTGTTCACTTAATAAGGAGGATCAAGTTCCCTCTCGACTCGCAGCGTTAGATGGTTGGTCTGCACCCCTGAGGCTGGGGAGGACGGGGGTGGGGGGGGGCCGTCACCAGGCAGGTAGTCGTTGAGGTCAGTGATAAATAGATTGCTTCATCTCAGTTGGTACCATCCTTCCCTTTGAAATTCCTGTTTGTTGAGGAAATTTTTAGAGTTTGGAATCAAGATGTAGAGGCTGTATTAGGATGACTTCAGATGACCAGAAGATCTGGTCTCAAAATTTTTCATCCTTAAACGCCGGGTGATTCATCCCAGTGAAAGTGCACGAGCGAGTTTGTTTTTCAAGGTCCAAACGTAGGAGAATCAGGACTGTATTTTGTGCAGTGCATGTGTGTGTACAGCCCTGAGATATCAGGGACCCCTTCAAACTTTATGTGATTCTTAAATATTAAACATTGAATGAGGTAAATGAACCTTTTAAACAACAAGGATATTATTAGTAGTAAAGGTTAATATATTGTTATAGTGGCAAATTTATATAAATGGTATTTTTTAAAAGCCTCTCAAGGTCTCTTTTGCTTCCACCCTTCTTCCCCCTCCCTTCTTGTTCCCCTTCTCCCCCTCCCCCTTTCTTCCCCTTCCCCTTTCTCCCCCTCCCTCCCCCTTCCTCCTTCTTCTCCTCCCCCTTTTCGATAGAGCTTGAAGATGAACTCAACTTCTGCTTTTGAAAGTTGAGTTGTACCTAAAGAGTCTTTTCTGGAGTGTGGAATCATTTACCCTTAATATTTGTGAAAAATGAATAGTTAGACCATGTTGAAAATCATCTTTGCACTTATAGGACGCCATGGAAATTTTAAGCTTTCTGCAGTTTGAATTTAATATATGCCCACATATATGTATTAAGTTCCTAAAATGACCACAGAATTGCTCCACCAGGATATAAAGCAAGATGACAGGGCATCTGCCTGCGTCCTGCCCCACCTGGCGCAGTCAGAATCGTCATATTGCGCCCGTAGTATGCACTCAACCTTCAGTGTGATCAAAGGGAGGCCGCCCTATGGCTGAAACTGGCAAAATACTGGAAATGTTATCAGAACTTGTACATTTCAGCCATACCAAAATAAGTAATGCCATTGGTATATCTGGGCCCTTAGATTCGTTTCTCAGCAAATCCAGTGGCATGTTGGCCTGTATTTCAATAGGGTTGGCTGAATCACATCAGGGTTCATCGTTATTTCATGCAGATATTTATCACCAATAATGAGATACAGGCCATCATTTTATTCAATCAGCAAGTTCAGTGCTTACTCTACTAACCACTGAGTTGAATAGTTACTAACAGGGCAAAGGTACTGAGGTATTCGAGATTGCGATAGACTGTGATTTCAGACTTAAATCCTTGAGCAAAGAGCAAATACACGGTGAGGTGCTTAAATAGAAAGACTTCGGAGGATTTGTGCCACCCGGCATCCCCAAGACCATCTGTAAAGACTGGGTAAGCCGGTGTCTGCTACGCCTTCAAAGTGCTTATGCAAGATGATACTCGGGGACTCACTGTTGGCTTATAATAGTCAAAGCATCATGATTGAGAGAGGCCGGGGAAAGAGAGCAGGCTTACGTGCTGGCCTTTCCCAGGAGAGCCCAATGCCAGAGAGCGTTGCCAGCCATATGTCATTAAGAGCTGTCGCAAAAAGCCTGTAATAAGCTTATAATGTTTCCAAGGATATTAGTAGAAAACAGAATCAAGACCATTTGCTTGTTTGGTCAGGAAGTTTGCACACAGTGTCCGTTCCTAGACCACGGGAAAAGTGGGATGTTTTTATCTGCTTCCGAGGGTGGTAAGTTTAGATCTTATAGAGGCATCTGGTCATTTTTGGAATGCTTTCATTGACCATGTTTCTAGGTCTGTTACTTAACATGGAAGTTAACATATTTTTGTGTGAGTAGAACTATATTTTTTTCCTCTTGTTCATAGTTAACGGTTAGAGATGTAATTAGTCTTAGAATCATGATTGTGGTAGTTAGTTCCCATTGATTGAAAGTCCACTGTATGAATCGTGGGTTAACAGTGAGGTTGGGGTGAGGGGCGGGCAGGATGTGAAGGAAGGAAAGGTAAATCGAAGAGACGAACAAACACACCCCACAGAATGGATGTGGCCAATTATACTGAAAATATAGGGTTCATAGAAATAAATACACCTGTTAGAAAATTTGGGGAATCAGTCCTTAAAACATTGGTGCCCCCCCACCCCATGTGGTCTGTCATCCTTTCTGCTCTTTTATGAGGCAACCAATGAGGTTAGAGAAGGAATAGTAACTTTAGTCCTATGGCATTTTGTAGGAAACCCCACCTTTTATATTACCAATCAGATGTGGTTTTGAAATTTTTTTTAACTTTTATATTGGAGTATAGTTGATTTACAATGTTATGTTAGTTTCAGGTGTACAGCAAAGTGATTCACATACATATATCTATTCTTTTTCAGATTCTTTTCCCATTTCGGTTATTACAGAGTACTGAGCAGAGTTCCCTGTACTATACAGTATGTCCTTGTTGATTATATTAGTGTGTATATGTTAATACCAAACTCCTGATTTATCCCTCCCCCCTACCTTCCCCCTTTGGTAACCATAAGTTTGTTCTCTAAGTCTGTGAGTCTGTTTCTGTTTTGCACATAAGTTCATACGTATCGTTTTTTTAAGATTCCACATATACGTGATGTCATATGACATTTGTCTTTCTTTGTCTGATTTCCTTCACCTAACATGATCATCTCTAGGTATATCCAAGTTGCTGAAAATGGCATTATTTCACTCGATTTCAGATGTGGTCTTGAAATTTTTAAGTATCGAGAGAAACCCCAAAGGATTGGAGGGTCTCCATAGCACCTTAGTCTTCAGAGGAAATGCTGGGCTAGGACAGAACCCTTCACTGCTGAAGCCGCCACGGCTAGAAACCCTCATCCCTGAAAGAACCCTCGAGTGGGGTGCCACTTTCTCAAAGCCTTCACCTCGTGGACGGCATTTTTCTCTGCAAGTTTTCATGCTGCGTTTTAGAGTATGTTCTGCACTAGCCCCCATTTGTGAGGCTGCCTCTTGGTCAGGCACTGTATTCTTTACTTGTAAGTTTTTATGATGAGGGAGCACTTCGGTCTCCTCTAGAACCATTGAGTGATTGAGTTTAAATTTCACTTCTTTGTACCCACAAATAAGCCAGCCCACAGGCTCCAGTTGGGTTCCACTAGACACGCCCCCATCCTCCTGCTACCCGTCTCCCCTGAGTTCCACCTTTGCTGCTGGGCTCCGGGGCCCATCCCAAGCTTCCCTTTTGGAGCTTCAGGCTATGGTGAAATGCACCGCAAACTGGGACACGTGGTTAAGTGTGACAGCCTTACACATCTTGGGTCAGAGCACAGATGTAGGACATCCGAGAAGAGGGTAACTGTCCAAGAAGCCTGGACCACTGGCCCTACGTAAGTACACCAAATATATCTAGAGAAAGAACACAGCGGTCAGAGGGATGTTAGTAAGGCAGCCATGGAAACATTTATTAAACAGGTATATGATCGTTCAGTTATTTTTAGATTTTAGACTCATATGTTAGGTGTTTGTATATTACAAACTCTATATGATACTAAATTTTTTTAAACTGTATGAAATTTTTAAGGTGCTACAATGTTTAAAACATTCAGGATAACTGACTGCTTATAAGAAATGAGGTGTAATGCTTTTTTCAGTGGTTTTTTAATCAAAGAAAATCTCTTTCATGGGATAGTATCTTTAAGTTAATGGAAAAATAGAAACTTTCACAAATGAAATCATATATGTTGGTTTCTGCATCATTCAAAAAAAAAAACCCTAGGAAGTCTTGTATACCTTATTTTGGTTAGTATTTTTCCGTCTCACCCACGTATGTGAGGCACTCGGACAGGAAGCTATTTTAAAGGAAATTCCAACCCAAATCTGTACTTACTCGTGTGGGTTTAAAAGCAAAGAACCACCTACATATGTCAAGCTTGAAAACAAAGAGGATGAAATTCACTGTTTCTGCTAATTAATGTTGTTATTCTATGAAAATGTTACATGACTCTTGTGCTATGGAAATAGAAACTTAGCTAACTAAAACGCTGAGCAAGAGAGAACTTGTTATCCTGTCCGGAACGGCGCTGGCTGCTTCAGTGTGGTCTACGGACAGTAGCATCCGGGTCACCAGGAACTTGTCAAAATGCACATTCCTGGGTCCCACCCCAGACTTCCCGAATCAGAATCTGTACTTTTACAAGCTTTCTAGGTGGTTCTGATGGTCACTTAAATATTGAGACTCAGTGATCTCGGGCAGTGGTCTTCAGACGTCCATTTCAGTCATGAGGACTGTCCACATGGAATAAAGAGGTTTGGAAGTCAAGTTAGTGGACCTGTGTAGTGCGTCTGGTTGATTGGTAAGTGTTGCGGCCCTGGTCGAAGTTCTCTTGGGTGCCCCTGGGTGGGGAGCCTTGTAACACCCCTGGTTCATCTGAGCTCAGTTTACAAATCAGTCATGGAGATCTAGCCCCTTTTTGACAAATGGGGCAGCTGAGCTCTGAGAAGGGAAGGGATTTGGTTAAGCTTGATTTTGCAAATATCAAAATTTAGAAACTCTGGTGATATTGCAAATCCGAATTTTAAAAACTCACTCTGAGACCAGGGCTTTTGTAGATCAAATAAATTAGTGCATGGATACTAATCTTATAAAAGTTACCAAAGGTTTTACTTAACGGTTATATTTGAAATAACTTTTTTTTTTTTTTTAAAGATTTATTTATTGATTGATTGCTATGTTGGGTCTTCGTTTCTGTGCTAGGGCTTTCTCTAGTTGCAGCGAGCGGGGGCCACTCTTCATCGCGGTGTGGGGGCCTTTCACTATCGCGGCCTCTCTTGTCCAGACACACAGGCTCAGTAGTTGTGGCTCACGGGCCCAGTTGCTCCGCGGCATGTGGGATCTTCCCAGACCAGGGCTCGAACCCATGTTCCCTGCACCGGCAGGCAGATTCTCAACCACTGCGCCACCAGGGAAGCCCTGAAATAACTTTTAAAAGTGAGTTTTAAAATTTCAGGAATATGTGTCTCATAAAATGCAGGACTCCAGGATACTGAATATTTTTAAATCAAAAGGAAAATTTGTTTTGTATTTTAAAATCTGTTGTGTTAGCCAAAAAAAAGTGGGTAGAATACCTCTCCAGTTGATTGAAGATCTTTTTTTAAAAAAATTAATTAATTAATTTATTTATTTATTTTTGGCTGTGTTGGGTCTTCGTTTCTGTGCGAGGGCTTTCTCTAGTTGCGGCAAGCGGGGGCCACTCTTCATCGCGGTGCGCGGGCCTCTCACTATCGTGGCCTCTCTTGTTGCGGAGCACAGGCTCCAGACGCGCAGGCTCAGTAGTTGTGGCTCACGGGCCTAGTTGCTCCGCGGCGTGTGGGATCTTCGCAGACCAGGGCTCGAACCCGTGTCCCCTGCATTGGCAGGCAGATTCTCAACCACTGCGCCACCAGGGAAGCCCGATTGAAGATCTTTGAGTTGATATTTTTATTCATAATGCACCAAAATAGGTTATACAAGTGACCCAGCACCTAGCTTGCTCAGATATGGTCTGGAATTCTTATTATATGGGTTGAGTGTATTATATGCTGGGACTACTTACTTCAGTGTGGCTTGTGATTCCAGGTCACAAATGAAGATTTAAAGAGAGCTCTTAGTGCTTCCTGGTAACTTGGTCTACTAAAATACTATGTATGGCTTCAACGTAGTGAAGCCTATTCAGTTCTGTAAAAATTAGCTGTTTGACATCTGTTTTGAACCCCTCGTGTGTGTTAGAATTATGTTTTCTCAAGGCATTACAGCTGAGGGCGTAATAAATCGTGGATGAGAACGTCATGCTTCCAAAACGCTGGGATATGACTTGGTTTATATACCCCAGTCAGGGTTTCTCTTTACTCTTTGCTTTTTGGGAAAAGGCAGCTTTTGGATTTGCATCGATTTTACTTTAAGCCATCAGAATTAGGACTTCACTGGACCTACCTGAGATACGGATCTCAGAGAGGCAAGTGCAGTGAGCGTGTTGGACTTGCTACTGTCTCACGTTGGTTGGCTTACTGCTAACACCCCAAAAAGAAAAGCGACAGCTGCAACCTCGGATTTTCTCAGCACCTTCCCTGGTCCACCACCTCGGCCCTTCAACCTCCCAAAACACCATATTCGCATGGCTGGGCGTCTGCCCCTGGGCTCCCTTCTCTCCAGACCACACCTGGTCACCTTTCTTGGTCGCCTGGGTGGCACATAGAATCTCAAGGAGCTGCAGCCTCAGGCCGGTCCAGTGCTGTTGAAAGGTCTGTTCATGCTCCCTTGTGACGTCTTTGTGGAAGCAGAAGAAGAGGTCAAGGTGGAATGATGGCACTGTTAGGGGAAGTTCTGTTGGGTTGGCCAAAAAGTTCGTTCGGTTAAGGAATCCGTTGTTCAGTAAAGTTGGTGAAAGTGAAAAACGTCTTCTATTTTTACTTAACACTGAATGAACTTTTTGGCCAACCCAGTACTTCAAGGAGCGGATAGTTGTCCTTGAAGAGTGACTGATGTCATCACGGAGAGACATGATGAACGCAGAGATCCCCGGAGTCCCTGCGTTCACAGTACCCTAGTGTCTTCCTCGTTGCTTTGTAAAGCCCCTAGGCCAGAAGAAAACGGAACAGTTTCTAACTATTGGGTAGGTAAAGCCAAACAGTTGAAGAAGGATTCTGTCCTAACCACTGAGCAGACGTTTGAAACAAGAATGCACAGAAATGCAGAGAGATCATACTTAATTTCTTTCATCCTTAAGCGACCGTAACCATTTCCGATGGAAAGGTGGGGGGGGGGGGGCACCTGTAGGGCACTCTTCAGCTTCTCAAACCTTGACAGTGACCTTTCCTGGGGCATTTGCTTTGTATCCCGGCAGCCATGAACACTCAGCTTCGCAAAGATAGATCGTAAAGAGGGATGTAGTGTGAGCTAATGCTGAAACTGTGAGCTCTTTCCAGCTGGTGTTTTGTACCGCCTGACAGATGCTGTGCTTCCCTTGGACATTGGTAATTACCCCTTCGGTACCCCAGGGCGCGCACACACGGTCTGGGAATCATGGGTCAGATGGCTTGCACTTCTCAGGTGTGTCCGTTTATTTTTTCCAATAACTGAGATTCTTGGGTGAGGTAGGCGACAACATTTGTTTCACACCTGCTAGTTAACATATGGCTTCACATAAATACATCACAACCATGAGGCGGGTGGTTATCATTTTTCCCCATTTCATTGATGAAAGACAAGGACTCGTAGAATGATTTCCCTGTTTAAATCATTAGTAGGGGGCCCAGGAAAAGGTCATGCCCAGCCATTTAAATTTGAATCCTCCGCTGTTTTCTCTGTACCACGTTTGATCTCTGCTTCTATTGAGTTCAACGATGGGACGAGAAATCACATTTGTGTAGCAAATGAGAATTACCGGCTGCGTCTGCCAATTAGAAATTTAATGAGAAAGAGGAATGTAGAGATGAGCCCTTGGATCCAGGTAGCAGTCGCATGCACTTGGCAGGGACAGACAGAGCTTACACCCCTGTATGTTAAAATTGTTTAATTGCTTTCACGTAGTCGACTAGAAGCTCAGGGATAAACAGTGAAAGCTTCCAGTAATTTCCTTTCAGGCTACATTAAAGTAGGTCTGTCATCTGCTACCAGGGAGATGGTGGTCTGTTCTGTTCTGCTCTCAGCTGTCTAGAAGACCCTCCTTGGAAGCTCTTTTTAAGTTCTGCAGCTTGCCTGTTAAATGACGGATGGAGGACCCGACTGAGCCAACAGAAACCGGGCTTTAGGAGGAAAGAGGTGATCGGTGTCGTCATACTTCAGCCTTGTTAGTATCTGGAAGAGGAGTTACGTTTGTTCTGCTCTAACCCGAAGGACACGATCAGGACTTTTAACTATGCTTATCAACAACAAAAAAGCAGTAATAATTTTCAGTGGTTGCAACTTCCCCAAGGAGGCAGTAAATTCCAACCCATCACTGAAAATACCTGTGGAAATGATGCAAGAGAGAGTAGGTCACACGACATGGTTCCTACAGCCCTTTCGACACTTAGATTCTGTTTTTCCAACTTGCTCGTCCTCATTTCTTTGTAACTGAGCCAAGTCTCCCAGAATACCTGTCTGCGAGTTCAGCTTGCTGTCTCACCAAACGCATTTCCTTCCAGGGTTGGTAAAACTGAAGTTTTCTGTTGGAAACAGGTATTTCTGTGGGTTGGAGGCCATATGAAAATGCTACTGAGAGAGTCTTTGAGGGTCCCTTCTAGCTTGTAAGTGCAGTCCACACGTAGGTGCGGAGGTCTCTCTCCGGGAAGCTCAGAATGGTCTTTTGCTGTGTGTGTGTGTGTGTGTGTGTGTGTGTGTGTGTGTGTGTGTGTGTGTGTGTGTGTGTGTGTGTGTGTGTGTGTGTGTGAGTTTGAGTGATTTAGGGATTTACCTGTAAATTTCACAGATCAAATATCAGCTTACCAATTTAAAATGTAGTCAGTCCTGATGTACTAGTGGTTTTATCATGTTGTTTTATTATCTGGTCTTATACTCTGAACAAACACTTCCTCATAATTAACGTTGCTGTGCTTTGGATGCCGTAGATTTATAGTGGCTCTTCTTCCCAGGGGGGCTTATGGAAAATAGCCCAGCTTCGTTGATTCTCTGTGGAAACAACCCCTCTTAGGTACTGGCTACTTTTACCTTCTCCTTTGGGGCCGTGCTTGTGCGCAGTTCAGTTTTTATAGACCTGTTGCCCTGGGGCTCCTCTCCTTCGACCCTCTGCCTTGACTGCCCTTCAAACGCTGCCTCTATCTCTGGGGTAGGGATGGAGGAGTCTTTCTTCTTTCCTCTCACACACTAGTCCTCTTTCTGCACTTCTCAAGCCCTGCCAATTTTCGTTCCCTTCTCTGAAAGCAGGTTTTATAGAAAATTCCCTTGCCAGCCCTGGGTTATGTATGGTGGACGGCAAAGCCAAACTGGGGTCTGTGCTAGTTTTCTGATTTATCGGGAAGACATATCCTAAGACCTCTGTAACCAGCTTAGCTGCCTTGCTCATTCGGGAGGGCACACGTGCCCAGGAGGAGTTTGCACATACGGCTCCCGCTGAGCGGCGTGATTACCAACGGGCTGTGCTTTAAGTTAGTTTGAGTTGTGTATTTCATCTGTGAAGTTGGCAAATACTTGAAAGCCACAAGCTACTGTTTTCTGAAAGCTTCTTTGCACATGAGCCTAAAACGTCTGTATTGAATTTGGAAATTGTCCAATAACTGCCCTTTTAATGCAGCGAAATGTAGATTACAGCTGTTTCCTCTGGAAAGACGCATGGAGTCATAACTCCTCTCTCTTCTCCTCCAGAGTGTCCCCTCTGCAGAAGTCGGAGATAGTGGAGGTGGTGAAGAAGCGGGTGAAGGCCATCACCCTGGCCATCGGGGACGGTGCCAATGACGTCGGGATGATCCAGACGGCCCACGTGGGTGTGGGCATCAGTGGCAACGAGGGCATGCAGGCCACCAACAACTCGGATTACGCCATCGCACAGGTCAGTGGTGTGGTCGACCCGCCGTCCCGTCTTGTCGACAGGGTCCGCTGGGCATGAAGGCCTGGCTGGCGCTTGACCTTCAGTCCAGCCCTAGACCTCTGCCACCCCTTTGGAAGCCGCATGGAGGAGAAACCACCAGTGTATTTGGGTTTCTCTGTTGCCTCGATCTTGTGCAGTTACGAGGCCCTGTCCTGCGGTTTGGGTTTCCTTTCCAGCTGTGGGGCAGGCTGGGCTTTTTGTCGTCCAGGTGAGAGGTCATTCCTGATAGATGGGTCTCAGTGATTTTGTAATAATAATCTCTTTCCCTCAACTCTGCATCTCCTGCATGTCCCGTGCCCAAGGATGGCTGTGCTCATAGCATCCGTTCTCTGCAATTCCTATCCTGATCTCCCCTCTTCCAGAAGGTGCTGGAACCCTCTCTCATCAGCTGTTTAAGGTCAGGGGGAGTCAGGGATTCACAGCCGCCGCCCTCCGGGGCTGTGTCCAGGGCTGTCCAGGACCACTGCTGTCAGGCAAAGTGCCCGGAGCATGAGCCCTGGGTTTGGGCGGCAGTTCCCCTGCGGTCAGCAGCACAAAGCCTCTGGCAGTTCGGCCACATCCAGCCCGTTCCTCTCTGGACCGTACGTTTCAGCAGAGGCTCCTGACATCCTTAGTAGTGCCTGTCCCGGCAGCCTGAGGCTGAAAGAAATGTCCACTCCACAGTGACAGCCCAGAAGTGAAGGAAAGTAGCCGACCTCCTGATCCCTGGGGTGCATATCTAGACCATTGATGCTGCTCGACCGTCAGGAAAATCTAGACATCGCGGAGAGCACAGACTGTTTCCTCCTGTCTCTGGGTCACAGTGTGCTGGGATTCAATGCCTGCTCGTTGGCTAGAGTTCCCTCGTATTCCTCCACTGTTCAGTCTTTTGAAGAATGTGTTAACCTAATCACGCGAACACAGTAAGAATGGCTGTTTCCTCCTTCAAGCTGAAATATAGGGCTGCATCTGAAACGTGGAGGAGCTTGCTGCAAGCTGGTCCTCTGCGGCTTTGGGAGCTCCACCTCCCGGAGGGGGGCCGTGCCTTAGATCCCATCTCCAATTCCCTCCCAGCTGGTGGTTGTACAAACACAGGGAAGAACTGCAGGATCCTCATGGCTCTGAAAAGGGCATGAAATCAGCCTTGTTCCTTTGTTGATTTCAAGTAAATCCTCAAGATGATCGCTGAAGTCGGTAGGAAGAATGAATTCCGATTTTACAGGTGGGGAAACCAGGGCTCCTTCACAATAGGTGACCTGCCATGGGTCTCAGCCCCCAGGGTCAGAGAACAGCGGGCCTGCACGTGACCTTGGGGGGCCAGCCCCGCACACCTGCCCAGTTACTTTCCCGAGGCAACTACTCCAAGGCCTGTGGGACTCACGCTTCCTGCAGTCTGTCAGCAACTGTAGATGTTATACACCCCAGCATTATTAAATACTTGAGTTATAGCATCATCTGGCTGGCAGGGATCTTTAGAGATTTCCTAGGAGCTCCAGGCAAATATTTGTCTGTCTTTTTCTTTCAAATGTCTAGGGAAGGGAGATTTCATGACATGCTTTATTGAAACTGTACTTAATAGGATGTGGGATCTGGAGCAATTGGTCTCTTCAGATTATTAAAGGCCAATCAAAATTAAAAGCAAATCAAAATCAAGGAAGGGCCGAGAGGGGAGCGGGACTTTGTAACTCTAGTTAGGGGTTTTCTTGCCCGTCCAGCATAAGTCATCTCTGCCAGAGGAGCTGACGGGTGGCCCCATATGGCTGCCATCCCTCCTGCCCGCCGTCCTGTTCACGCTTAGGCAGAGATCCCGTTATTTTGGGGCTGCGTTCTCCTTGCCCTACACCCTCTCCACCCGACAGTATGCTTCCTCTGCCTTAATTACTAGGTAGGAAATGCCACAATTTGCTGAATTCCTTTAGCTGAAGTTAATAAAATAATCAATGTCTTTGGTTGAAGTTAACGCCTTGCCCTTGATCTGTTTGTTGTCACGTGGACGAATACATTTTTGATTGGGTTTTCGAGAACGTGCCCTGGAGAGTCGTTCCGGAAGGGAAGAAGTTAGCTCAAAGACTTGTCCTTGGGAAAATGATGAAGTCGGCAAAGCTCTGGTTCTATTTCTTCCCCACTGGCCCGTGCTTCTGTCCGCAGGAGCGGCCCTGGGACTGCCGGCCGGCCCCTGTCTTGCTGCTTTGCTGTGCGTGGGCCGCCCGTGTAGCGTCGAGTCTCCAGCCCTCGGCTGCCTGCTCTCCTCGGGAGAGAGTCATTTGTGCCCCCTGCCTTCTTAATGTTTTTTGAGAGACCTCATGAAAACAGCATTTCGATTTAGGATCTGGTTTTTTTTTTTTCTGAAAAGAAATCACTGTAGCGCCAAGCCAGCGCCTTCTGGATGATTCCAGCAGATGTTCTCTGTACCCATTGAAGACTGAACACCAGGGGGTCCAGGTCAAATGCAAACTTCCTTTTTATTTGTTTCGCTAGTTATTTTATGATTCCCCGTTCCCCTCTGGAATCCTTGATGAGCCTTTATGGAGAGTTTTATTTTTCCATATGTACCTACTCCTCCCATTTTGGGGTCTCATTCAGCTTTTCGAGCAGCACGTAGATGAGACATCTGCCTTCCCCGATCTGCAGGAACTCGCCGAGATGCGATTCACGTGGGATTGAGCCCCTGTTCTTAGTGCTAATGCAAACTATTGCATACCTTCCTTTTGAAAAAGTATTTTTAAAAAGATACTATATTTTCAGGCAGCCTTTCTTTTCTACAGATAGTTCAATATAATCTCAAAAGTCATCTGGAATGAATACGAAGCTTACAATAGCAACAGGATTTCTAGTATCTGTGGATGTTCTCACTCCGACTTGGTTATCTCTCCTGGGAAACTAAACAGAGTTTGAGTTTGTGGACTGCCCTACGACTCAGAACAGGAGTTAAGGTTTTAGTTCAAGGCAGCCAAGGAGGGATTCAGCACCAGGCGAGGCCAATTGAATATACTGTGAATTTAAGCAGGGCTGCACCCACAGACGGTGCATACACGCCAGAGCACGCCCAGGCTACAACCCCGAAAAACAACCGATTTCCCTCCCTCCGGCTCCTTGTTCACACTTTTGGGGACCTTTGTGAAAGAGGACACAAAGAGCAAAGCCAGGCTAAGGGGAGGGGAGGCTGAGGAGATATGATTGGAGTGGTGACCCCCTGCCACAAGGAGGATTCAAGTATTTTATTGGAATATTGCTGAATATTTCAGACTGTGAGAGCTAAGCTGTTACATCACTCTCAACTTAGTAGCAGCTGCCTGTTACAGGTGTTTGTTTGGATGGATGACTGCATCGCACTCCAGCAAGAGGGGCTGTGTACTTGTCGGGAGGCCACAAAAAGGGGAAGGACATGGGTATAGAAGTGGAGGGCAGAGTGTGTGTCTGCGTCTGTGAGTCTCACTGTCTTTAACCTGCAGGCTGGCAGCGGAAACAGGTCGCGCATGTACGTGCATCCCTTCTTTTTACAAGGATACTGGTGCACGGGTGTCCCTGTCCCTTGTTCCTGTTGTCATCATAAAACCTGTGATTCAATAGAAGCGTCTGATTCCCACTGCTCTTTTCTTCCAGTTCTGATTGGTCACCTTCTTTTAATGATTAAGATCCTAAAAAAGAAGTTGCATAAATAGATTATTCACAAGAACAGCCATTCGAAGTCCAGCTGTGTGTTTGGGGAAAATAAAAATTCTGTAGATTTAAGAGGAGACTTTAGTCATTCTCACCTGGCCTGAAAGCTCTGCCTTTAGAGGGAATGATGTTCCTGGGTTACCTGCAGAATCTGAGCCCCACTCCCTATCGGTCTTCTCCTCCAGAGGACATTCTGTGATTCTCCTTCCCAAGTGATGGGCTCTCCTGGACCCTTTTTCTTTCCTTTTTTCAGTTTTCCTACTTGGAGAAACTCCTGCTGGTTCACGGCGCCTGGAGTTACAACCGGGTGACCAAGTGTATCCTGTACTGTTTCTACAAGAACGTGGTCCTCTACATCATCGAGGTGAGCAAGGGCTGCTTCTTCCTTGAAGAGGACAGCCTTTAGGTAATTAGGTCATTTCAAGGAAGGATTTTGTTCAGGGAAAAGTACAAAGATACTCCCCTGATGTATTGAGACCTGTGACACACACAGCCTCTTTGAAACCAGGGACACCTTCCAGGTCCAGGTTCTCGGGATCAAAAGCCAGGAGTCCTGGGATGCCTTCTCCACACTGCATGCCCTCCTCCCTCTCCCCAACGGACAGACGGACAGGGGAAGGCCCTCCTCTGTGTGTCCCTCCTGCTGTCACTCATACCCTCCTCCCCCAGGTGGCCAGAGCTTGGGCAGCAGACGGTGGCTCCTTTCTTGGTGGGCACGGAGACATTCCTAGGCAACCCATCTGTTTTTATCTTTACTCGAATGAAAGGGTTTCTGGCTGGATGTCTCATGGAATCTGCAGGTTTCCTGAGCTTTCATTTATTGCTTCTGGGATATTTGGACGCTGCCACTTCAGCAGGGAGGATGTGGGATTGAGTGGGAGGAAGCCAGGAATGTAATTAAAAATCTCTCAATGAACTCATTGAGTTGTCAGCCTGTTTTTCAAGATGCTGATTCAGTTGTAAGTGAAATAAATGTGCTGTCTGGAGGAACTAGCAGGGCGGATGGGGCGGGCCGAGGGACAAGTGGAAAAGGCGCCTCATGTTTGGTCCCGGGGGGACCACCAGCCACCTCGTTCCTCCTTTTGAAGAATAGCTTTGCTATAAAGGCGTGGCCGTCATGACTAAGAGATTTCCAGACGTGTTTCCGAAAGAGGAAGCAGGCAGTCACTCTATGGGAAAATAGAAGAGCAATGGTCATTGTGTGTGGTGCTAATATCTCCTTCTATTGTGGGTTATTTTGTGTCTGATTTCTCAACTCTTGGCAGAAATAATAACCGAGGCATATATCCACTTTTTCTGATGTGGTCCCTTAAAATCCTCAACTCAGATCATTGAACAAGTGGTTTGCTCATGGAACTGTGATCAACCATTTCTTTACCAAATTGTCTATTCCTTCCGGTTGAATATGCAGGTCAGACATAGAGTTTCACGTCACTCACTCTCTAACTAAACTCCTACCAAGTAATTTTCCCAAGTTGCACAGGTTGTGCACTGCACAAGGCTGCCCAGCCAAAGCGGTCAATAGGGCTGAAACATAGGAACACCTAGAAAAAGAGATGCATTTTTCTAATCTGCACAAAGGGCAGCCCGCTTGCCTTGTCTGCTCGTCTTGTGCTGCCGTGTTCACCTCAGCCCACTCCGAGTAAGAACTTTGTGATGTTACACGTAATGGACTTTGTGGTTTCTGTCTTCTTTCTGTCCACATTTTTACAATTCCCTTTAGGCGCTTAAAGATGTTTGCCTCCCACCCCGGGGCATTTTTAGCGTCTGTGATAGGAGTCACTCCTGAATGTCACTTGGGGTCGTAGATAATTAGTGCTGTGGACTGAAGTGACGAGCATTGGAGTCCCTGTCCCACATGGCAGCCCAACTTTCACGGGCTTTTTCATCTCCTGGAGGTGCTGGCTTCAGAAGATTTCTCAATAATCTGGTTTTCCTCACAATCAGCACATTACAGATAGTCTAGACTTCTTATCAAGACATTCTTCATGAAGCCCCAACCCTTGAGTTTTCCAGAGCTTCCTTGGGGGCCCTTCTTAGTCATTTACACCTACTATCTTGCCTTTTTCCTTTTTTTAAAAGAAAACTTCAAGTGGGCTGAGGCTGCGACGAGTACAGTTTCAGTCTGTCTGAAAAATGCTATTTAGAACGTTTTCAATTCTGAAAGTGCTGGGCGAGTTCCTTACATTAATATTTCAGTTGTGGCCAAGCAACAGGGATTAAATGGTCTTTTCTAAACAGCCTTTTAAACATTCTTTACAAGATGAAAAATGAATGAATGAATAAATAAAATGTCTCCACTGATCCATGCCCAATTTTCTCCTTAGTATTTCTGGACGATCTTAATTTTATTTATTATTTATTTGTTTGTTTATATTTTTGGGGGGGGGTGTTTCAATTTTGTTTTATCTTTTTTTAACATCTTTATTGGAGTATAATTGCTTTACAATGGTGTGTTAGTTTCTGCTTTATAACAGAGTGAATCAGCTATACCTATATCTCCATATCTCCTCCCTCTTGCGTCTCCCTCCGACCCTCCCTATCCCACCCCTCTAGGTGGTCACAAAGCACCAAGCTGATCTCCCTGTGCTGTGCGGCTGCTTCCCACTAGCTATCTATTTTACGTTTGGTAGTGTATATATGTCCATGCCAGTCTCTCACTTTCTCACAGCTTACCCTTCCCCCTCCCCCATCCTCAAGTCCATTCTCTACAAATAACTCAATTTCGTTTCTTTTTATGGCTGAGTAATATTCAAATTTATATTCAAATTTCAAATATTCAAATAGTATTCAAGTAATATTCAAATTTATAACTACAAATAACTCAATTTCTTTTCTTTTTATGGCTGAGTAATATTCCATTGTATATATGTGCCACATCTTCTTTATCCATTCATCTGTTGATGGACACTTAGGTTGCTTCCATGTCCTGGCTATTGTAAGTAGAGCTGCAATGAACATTTTGGTACATGACTCTTTTTGAATTAATGGTTTTCTCAGGGTATATGCCCAGTAGTGGGATTGCTGGGTCGTATGGTAGTTCTATTTTTAGTTTTTTAAGGAACCTCCACACTGTTCTCCATAGTGGCTGTCTCAATTTACATTCCCACCAACAGTACAGGAGGGTTCCCTTTTCTCCACACCCTCTCCAGCATTTATTGTTTGTAGATTTTTTGATGATGGCCATTCTGACGGGTGTGACATGATATCTCATTGTAGTTTTGATTTGCATTTCTCTAATGATTAATGATGTTGAGCATCCTTTCATATGCTTGCTGGCAATCTGTATATCTTCTTTGGAGAAATGTCTGTTTAGGTCTTCTGCCCAATTTTGGATTGGGTTGTTTGTTTTTTTTGATATTGAGCTGCATGAGCTGCTTGTAAATTTTGGAGATTAATCCTTTGTCAGTTGCTTCATTTGCAAATATTTTCTCCCATTCTGAGGGTTGTCTTTTCATCTTGTTTATGGTTTCCTTTGCTGTGCAAAAGCATTTAAGTTTCATTAGATCCCATTTGTTTATTTTTGTTCTTATTTCCATTTCTCTAGGAGGTGGGTCAAAAAGGATCTTGCTGTGATTTATGTCATAGAGTGTTCTGCCTATGTTTTCCTCTAAGAGTTTTATAGTGTCTGGCCTTACATTTAGGTCTTTATCCATTTTGAGGTTTTTTTGGTGTATGGTTAGGGAGTGTTCTGATTTCATTCTTTTACATGTAGCTGTCCAGTTTTCCCAGCACCACTTATTGAAGAGGCTGTCTTTTCTCCATTGTATATTCTTGCCTCCTTTGTCAAAAATAAGGTGAACATATGTGCATGGGTTTATCTCTGGGCTTTCTATCCTGTTCCATTGATCTGTATTTCTGTTTCTGTGCCAGTACCATACTGTCTTGATTACTGTAGCTTTTGTAGTATAGTCTGAAGTCAGGGCACCTGATTCCTTCAGCTCCGTTTTTCTTTCTCCAGATTGCTTTGGCTATTCGGGGTCTTTTGTGTTTCCATACAAATTGTGAAATTTTTTGTTGTAGTTCTTTCAAAAATGCCATTGGTAGTTTGATAGGGATTGCATTGAATCTGTAGATTGCTTTGGGTACTATAGTCATTTTCACCATGTTGATTCTTCCAATCCGAAAACATGGTATATCTCTCCATCTGTTTGTATCGTCTTTAATTTCTTTCATCAGAGTCTTATAGTTTTCTGCATACAGGTCTTTTGTCTCCTTAGGTAGGTTTGTTCCTAGGTATTTTATTCTTTTTGTTGCAGTGGTAAATGGGAGTGTTTCCTTAATTTCTCTTTCAGATTTTTCATCATTAGTGTATAGGAATGCAAGAGATTTCTGTGCATTAATTCTGTATCCTACTACTTCACCAAATTCATTGATTAGCTCTAGTAGTTTTCTGGTGGCATCTTTAGGATTCTCTGTGTATAGTATCATGTCCTCTGCAAACAGTGACAGCTTTACTTCTTCTTTTCCAATTTGGATTCCTTTTATTTCTTTTTCTTCTCTGATTGCTGTGGCTAAAACTTCCAAAACTATGTTGAAAATAGTGGTGAGAGTGGGCAACCTTGTCTTGTTCCTGATCTTAGTGGACATGGTTTCAGTTTATCAACATTGAGAATGATGTTGGCTGTGGGTTTGTCATATATCGCCTTTATTATGTAGAGGTAAGTTCCCTCTATGCCTACTTTCTGGAGGGTTTTTATCATAAATGGTGTTGAATTTTGTTGAAAGCTTTTTCTGCATCTATTGATATGATCATATGGTTTTTAATCCTTCAATTTGTTAATATGGTGTATCACATTGATTGATTTGCATATATTGAAGAATCCTTGCATTCCTGGGATAAACCCCACTTGATCATGGCGTATGATCCTTTTAACGTGCTGTTGGATTCTGTTTGCTAGGATTTTGTTGAGGATTTTTGCATCTATGTTCATCAGTGATATTGGCCTGTAGTTTTCTTTCTTTGTGACATCTTTGTCTGGTTTTGGTATCAGGGTGATGGTGGCCTTGTAGAATGAGTTTGGGAGTGTTCCTCCCTCTGCTATATTTTGGAAGAGTTTGAGAAGGATAGGTGTTAGCTCTTCTCTAAATGTTTGATACAATTTGCCTGTGCAGCCATCTGGTCCTGGGCATTTGTTTGCTGGACGATTTTTAATCACAGTTTCAATTTCAGTGCTTGTGATTGGTCTGCTTATATTTTCTATTTCTTCCTGGTTCAGTCTCGGAAAGTTGTGCTTTTCTAAGAATCTGTCCATTTCTTCCAGGTTGTCCATTTTATTGCCATAGATTTGTTTGTAGTAATCTCTCATGATCCTTTGTATTTCTGCAGTGTCAGTTGTTACTTCTCCTTTTTCATTTCTAAGTCTATTGATTTGAGTCTTCTGCCTTTTTTCTTGATGAGTCTGGCTAATGGTTTATCAATTTTGTTTATCTTCTCAAAGAACCAGCTTTTAGTTTTATTGATCTTTGCTATTGTTTCCTTCATTTCTTTTTCATTGATTTCTGATCTGATCTTTATGATTTCTTTCCTTATGCTAACTTTGGGGGGTTTTTTGTTCTTCTTTCTCTAATTGCTTTAGGTGTACGTTTAGGTTGTTTATTTGAGATGTTTCTTGTTTCTTGAGGTAGGATTGTATTGCTATAAGCTTCCCTCTTAGAACTGCTTTCGCTGCATCCCATAGGTTTTGGGTCATTGTGTTTTCATTGTCATTTGTTTCTAGGTAGTTTTTGATTTCCTCTTTGATTCTTCAGTGATCTCTTGGTTATTAAGTAGTGTATTGTTTAGCCTCCATGTGTTTGTGTTTTTTACAGATATTTTCCTGTAATTGATATCTAGTCTCATAGCGTTGTGGTCGGAAAAGATACTTGGTACGATTTCAATTTTCTTAGATTTACCAAGGCTTGATTTGTGACCCAAGACATGATCTATCCTGGAGAATGTTCCAGGAGCACTTGAGAAGAAGGTGTATTCTGTTGTTTTTGGATGGAATGTCTTATAAATATCAATTAAGTCCATCTTGTTTAATGTATCATTTAAAGCTTGTGTTTCCTTATTTATATTCTGTTTGGATGATCTGCCCATTGGTGAAAGCGGGGTGTTAAAGTCCCCTACTGTGATCGTGTTACTGTCGATCTCCCCTTTTATGGCTGTTAGCATTTTCCTTCTGTATTGAGGTGCTCCTATGTTGGGTGCATAAATATTTACAATTGTTATATCTTCTTCTTGGATTGATCTCTTGATCATTATGTAGTGTCCTTCTTTGTCTCTTGTAATATTCTTTGTTTTATAGTCTATTTTGTCTGATATGAGAATTGCTACTCTAGCTTTCTTTTGATTTCCATTTGCATGGAATATCTTTTTCCATCCCCTCACTTTCAGTCTGTATGTGTCCCTAGGTCTGAAGTGGGTCTCTTGTACATAGCATATATACGGGTCTTGTTTTTGTATCCATTCAGCCGGTCTGTGTCTTTTCGTTGGAGCATTTAATCCATTTACATTTAAGGTAGTTATCGATATGTATGTTGCTATTACCATTTTCTTAATTGTTTGAAGTTTGTTATTGAAGGTCTTTTCCTTCTCTTGTGTTTCCTGCCTAGAAAAGTCCCTTTAGCCTTTGTTGTAAAGCTGGTTTGGTGGTGCTGAATTCTCTTAGCTTTTCTTGTCTGTAAAGGTTTTAATTTCTCCTTCGAATCTGGATGAGATCCTTGCCGGGTAGAGTAATCTTGGTTGTAGGTTTTTCCCTTTCAACACTTTAAACGTGTCCTGCCACTCCCTTCTGGCTTGCAGAGTTTCTGCTGAAAGATCAGCTGTTAACCTTATGGGGATTCCCTTGTATGTTATTTGTTGTTTTTCCCTTGCTGCTTTTAATATTTTTTCTTTGTATTTAACTTTTATAGTTTGATTAATGTGTCTTGGCATGTTTCTCCTTGGATTTATCCTGTATGGGACTCTCTGTGCTTCCTGAACTTGATTAACTATTTCCTTTCCCATATTTGGGAAGTTTTCAACTATAATCTCTTCAAATATTTTCTCAGTCCCTTTCTTTTTCTCTTCTTCTTCTGGGACCCCTATAATTCGAATGTTGGTGCGTTTAATGTTGTCCCAGAGGTCTCTGAGACTGTCCTCAATTCTTCCTTTTATTTTTTTTCTTTATTTATTTTTTTTGTCCTCAATTCTTTTCCTTCTTTTTTCTTTATTCTGCTCTGCAGTAGTTATTTCCACTATTTTATCTTCCAGGTCACTTATCTGTTCTTCTGCCTCAGTTATTCTCCTATTGATTCTTTCTAGAGAATTCTTAATTTCATTTGTTCTGTTGTTCATCATAGTTTGTTTGCTCTTTAGTTCTTCTAGGTTCTTGTTAAGTGTTTCTTGTATTTTCTCCATTCCATTTCCAAGATTTTGGATCATCTTTACTATCATTACTCTGAATTGTTTTTCAGGTAGACTGCGTATTTCCTCTTCATTTGTTTGGTCTGGTGGGTTTTTACCTTGCTCCTTCATCTGCTGTGTGTTTCTCTGTCTTCTCATTTTGCTTAACTTACTGTGTTTGTGGTCTCCTTTTCACAGGCCGCATGTTCGCAGTTCCCGTTGTTGTTGGTGTCTGCCCCCAGAGGGTAAGGTTGGTTCAGTGGGTTGTGTAGGCTTCCTGGTGGAGGGGACTGGTGCCTGTGTTCTGGTGGATGAGGCTGAATCTTGTCTTTCTGGTAGGCAGGACTGCATCCGGTGGTGTGTTTTGAGGTGTCTGTGAACTTAGTATGATTTTAGGCAGCCTCTCTGCTAATGGGCAGTGTTGTGTTCCTGCCTTGCTAGTAGTTTGGCATAAGGTGTTCAGCACGGTAGCTTGCTGGTCGTTGAGTGGATTTGGGTCTTAGTGTTGAGATGGAGATCTCTGGCAGAGCTTTCACCTTTTGATATTGCATGGAGCTGGGACGTCTCTGGTGGACCAATATCCTGAACTCCGCTCTCCCACCTCAGAGGCTCAGGCCTGACACCCGGCCAGAGTACCAAGACCCTGTCAGCCACACGGCCAATGTCACGTGGATTGTGGAGGGTCTGGCCCTGTGATCCAGTTGTTTATATTCTCACTCCAGCTGCTTATCCAGCAGAGCCTTCTCCCTGCTTGGCACTTTTGTGGTCGTGCTGCCTTTCTGAGGCTCAGCTGGTATCACGTGCAGATTCCCCAGGTCATGTACATCTCTGATATTAACCTAAGCTTTACTGCCAAGTCTCCAGAAATCTCCAAAAATAACTAGCTTTTTACAACAGCCATTACCTCCAGGCTTCTTCTCTTCTCTCTTCGGTGGAGGCTTCCTGATCTTAATTTTAAAACCAAGAAACAGAATCCTTGGCTGAGTGCAGACAGTTCGAGCATTCTCTCAGACAGCCTCTGCCGTTGCCGAATAACCTCTGTGGCATCAGCGTGTGCACTTCAAGTAGAATTCGAACATGGGAAAGTACTACTTGTACGCTGTTTTAGTGTGTTTTGAGCTGAAAGATCAAAGATTGTTGTAATTTGATTTGCTCATTTGCAGTGAATAGTGTTACGTTCTAAGGGTTATCTTGTAGTTAATTACTTATGTGAGAATAAATTAACTATATTATGTGTTTTTCTAAACTGGTTTTCTTATAACTCAAGGAGAAACCCTTTGTGATAGCCAGGACGTTCTCATCTCAGACGCCCTCTGATATTCTTAACTAGCAGTCATTTAAGAATACAAACTTAAAATAATATGCCAGCTGAAAAAGGTATCACGTGTGCATACATACGTGTATATAGTCTTAGCCATTAGTATGAGGCTCAGTATATGATTTAAATTAGCAATAAAGATGGTACGGAGAAACTAGAGCCTATGATGTAATACTGTCCACGCACTTGGTGTACTAACCTATAGAACCGGACTTCTCTAGAGAGGGAATGCATGGTGGTACTCTCACTGCAATACAAGTCTCAGTCTGAAAGTCCTTCCACCCCCAACTCCCTTATGTGTATTCTTTTCTGACTTTCCTCTCTGTGTTTATAGAGATGTTTACATATACAGACAAATCAGTGTTTTACACACACGTCATCCTGTTTTGTAATACGTCCTGTAGCTCCTGTTCTATTTACAGTGTATTTTGGAATCATTTCCCATCACTACATAGAGATCCGTCGCCTGGTGTTTCACACCGTGGTGTCCTACGACCTGTTCAGCCCTTCCTGTGTTGATAAACATTCAAGTCATCTCCAGCTTCACCCACAAAAAGCCTTGTGGAATTACAGCTTTCCCTCTAACCAGGCCATAAATACTCCACCAAGATGAAGTTGATCTAATTAGACCATTTTCACTGCAGTGCCTTGAACATAATACATGCTCAATTCATGTATTATTATCTGTACCACACGTTCTTTGTTGCTGACAGCTCTTACTTAGTGCTTGTGTGGTGTGCCATATAAAATTTATTCAGGCCAAAGTAACCATTGGTTCGAGTGATTAAAAAATAGGAACAAAATGATAGAATCAGTGATTTCATAGTGGCCCTATTAATGGTAAAACTAAAAATATATTCCATCTTTGTTTTCCATCCTCTCTGCTGCTACCTTAATTTAGTACTTTTTACCTGGATGATAGCAGAGACCACTAGCTTTGCCCGTTGAAACATCTATAATGAAGCCAGGATGAGCTTTCTGAAACATACATCTGACCAGCTCCAGTGCCTGGCACGGTGTCTGGAGCATGGGTGCCCCAAAATGTGGGCAGTGAGTGAGCGAATGAATTCCACTACTCTCTTCAAACTCCTCAAGGGTTCCTGTGTCTTTTGATAAAATCCCATCTCTCCCTCGAGCCCCCTGGTGGTCTAGACCCTGACGGTCCACACTACATCTCTCCTATTTTGTTTTTAATCAGTGTTGTTGAAGTATAATGAATATACAGTAAGATACACCATTTTTAGGTATACAGTTCCATGAATTAAAACTGGGTTTTTATCACTAGAAACTAACTGGCAATTTTCTGTCTGCCTTCCCGCAGACGATGACAAACAAGAATGTCACAGAGAGTTCTGTGGATGGACGGTGGTGATGGTTGCACAACAGTGTGAACGTACTTAATGCCACTGAATTCCACACTTAGAAATGGTTAAGATGGTAAACTCTATGTGTATTTCGCCACCGTTTTTTAAAAATGCTAAAACGTTAAAAAAAAGAATGTCACAAGCACTTGGCTGTTTTGGTCACCTTGAGGGAAACAAAAAGTGCACATCAGCTCATTGAAGGCTTGAAAGACAAACTTTGCATGTAGTTTTGCTTTGTATTAAAACCAATTAAATGCTAAGTTTAGTGGCTGTGACCAGATGGACCGTATTTCTCAGAAGGTGAAACCTTGTTGTGAGGCTGGACTAAGAGGCTGGCCAGGTGGGTGGGACTCCTTGTGTGTCTGCGTTCAGGCCAGGAAAAGGAATGAAATTAGCAAAGGCAAGGAGGTAGGGGTACCGGCGTGGCCAGAGGAGGGGCCTGAAAACCAGACAGGAGCTTTGTTGCTTTTGGAGACTGGGATCCCTTTTTCATTCTGGAATAGGCAAGTTCCATAGTAAAAGCAATTTCAGAAAATGTGTCTTTCAATACGTCGGGCACATGGTAAGCAGAGACCTTTAATGTAATTTTGTAGTTTTAACCTGGGGCATAAATCATGGCCATTATGATGGTGAGAAGTTGGTGGTTCCTAATACAGAGAATAACCATGGCATGTAGATATCGATGTGAAAAAAAAAATGGGAATTTTATACCATTTAGAGTGTCTACTTATTTTTGGCAACATATATAAGAAATTTTAATGTTTTCCTGGGGTCGTTAAACTGTTATGGGATACAGGCCTGGAGATGGTATGCATATTAGCCTAGAGGTCTGGAAATATTATCCCTGAAATAGAGATTTAAACCATCGCAATTTGGGGTCGTGGGATCCAGATGAACAAGACGGAGCTCTGGCTCTTGGGGGGGACACAGGTGAGAACTCCCCCCACTCAATACCATGCTGGGCGATGGCTTCCAGGAAGATGCTTGAGGTGAGATCCATCAGAAGGGGTAGATCCTCCCTCACAGCCGGCGAGGGTAGGGGCCTCGGGTTTCCAGGATGAAATGAGTTAAGACCTGAAAGATGAGGAGGGGCTAGAAGGGAGGGTTAGGCCTGTGTACCAAGGAGAGCCCACACCTGCCTTTACCATCCCACCCGCTCTGTTTATTCCAGCTCTGTGAGGGGTGTCAGGAGTCGTGGGCAGGGTAAACAACAGGGAAAACGTGCACTTTGCTGGGGTTTTACGTTTCAGCGGGAAAGCGGCTGCAGAACTAGTTAGACGGGGGCTTAGGACCCGGCTCTCAAAGCCTAGCTGGTCGCTGCTGGTCCTTAGAGCTGGGAGTTTGTTAGCAAAAGGCGGGTGGGAGGGGTGACGGGGAGCAGCTGTCACAAAGCCGGAGAAGGCTTAGCGGTCTGGAGGGATTCCCCTACCAGATACCTGAGCACTTTGAACTTTATAAAAATAGACTCTTACTGCTTTGCACAGGTGACAATATATGCTTTTTTAATGATGTTTTCGCAGCTGCTTTACCTAAGAGGATTGTTATAGAGATCCAGTATTCTGAAAAAAAGTATTTATGCATGGATGTTTTAAAAATTGAGTCTCTAACTCCATAAACTGTTTAAGCCTCCCTGGAATTCAAAAAAAAAGAAGTGCAAGTCCAGAAACAAAATTGATGCAAAGGACTCATGGGGCCCGCGCGAACTTTGAGAGCTCTGCTGGGTGCGTTGTTGCAGGCGCCCGCTCTTCCCCTCCACCTGGTGCTGTGGCAGAAATAAACGACTCAAACCCAGCAAGGGGTCCAGCTCATCACATCTGCGCTAAAGCTCACAGATTCCAACTCGCTCCCCTGGCTAAAGGCCCTCCTGCTTTCAGAGATGGCACTGCACAGGGTAGTACCGGGTGCTTGTCTATTCACCAACTCAGTGACCCAGGCAGGACTAATGACACAGCGCTCAATAAACAGGTAATCAGTTGAGCAGGTCTTCAGTAGAGGCCAGCCTCTAGGAATCTATTGGGCTTTTGGGTTCATGGGTTTTTAAATTTATTTATTTATTTTTTGGCTGTGTTGGGTCTTCATTGCAGTGCGTGGGCTTCTCATTGCGGTGGCTTCTCTTGTCGCAGAGCACGGGCTGTAGGCGCGCGGGCTTCAGTAGTTGTGGCTCGCGGGCTCAGTAGTTGTGGCTCACGGGCTTAGTTGCTCCGCGGCATGTGGGATCTTCCCGGACCAGGGCTCGAACCCTTGTCCCCTGCATTGGCAGGCGGATTCTTAACCACTGCGCCACCAGGGAAGTCCCTGCACGTTGTTTTGATAATCTTTTGTGAGTCGCTTGTCAATTTGAAAATTGCTTTTTCATAACACTAGCTATTAACTGGAAGCTTTACCTCCTCATTAGCCTCAGCTAATTGGTTTCCCTTATTCCTTTGAAGGTATTTATTAGTAAGGTATGCCGCTGTCCTGTTTTACAAGGTATAATGCACGTGCACAGAATTAATGCTTTTTAGTGTACAGCTCTGTGAGTCCTAACAAATGCATCACCACACTCAGATGCAGAGCAACGCCATCACTCCCCATACCTCCCCCAGCCCCCTTTGTATCGGCCGCTACCCTCACACTCAGTCCCTAGAAATGACTGCTCTGGTTTCTGATGCTATAGTTTCGCCTTTCTTAGAATGTCATAGGCATGGAACTGGACGGTGTGTGGTCTTCTTATGCTGGCTTCTCCTCTCAGCGTAATGCATTTGAGAGTTGCTGAGAGTATCAATCAGTAGTTGATTCTTTATTGCCGAGTAGTATTCCTTTTTACGAATAGGGTTTCCCATGGTTGGGGAGTTCTGGAAATCCAATCCCAGTGGGTTGAGAACCAGGGACCAGGAAGTCAGTGAACTCCAGGTAATATCATAGCTTAAGGCAGGGCTGGAGTAAAGTTTGACTAGGATGACACTGGCCATAATAAAGCAAGATGGCGGTAGTGGACAGGTGCGTCAGCCTGGCGATTGCCTTCTGCTTAACCCCTCCTGGGGCAGAGGAAGGCCAGGAGCCCACAGACCTGTCTTCCTGGAGCTGCGCTTCCATCCGCTGTCTGGCTGGTGTCCATCAGCCGAGGGCGGCAGCGTCACGGCCGCGGCTGGGGGCTCCCCCTGCGGGCTTTGCCTCCAGCTCAGGCCATGCAGGTTCGGGCAAGCCTCCGGGCCACTCACAGCCTCCGTGTCCTTCTCTGTAAAATGACAATAAGAAGGTACAGACATCCCGAAGTTGGTGAGGATGAAGTGGAGTCACATTGGAAAGCCTTCAGCGTGGTGTCAACAATGCAGCAAGCTCTCACATCAGCCTTTAGCATCCTTTTAAGGTATTTCATGTTTGACAACCTTACAGCTCTGCTGGGGTTATGGGCGTGAGGCTCTTCTCGTCCCTGCTCCCTCCCTGAACAGGAATCTAGTTTTCTAGTTCCCCCCTCTGCCAGAAGCCTTCCCGGGAGGAGGTGAATCTTCCCTCACTGCATCTTCAGACGCTCGGCCCTGAACGTAGCTCTTCTTATGTACTCGTCAACTCTGCAACTATGTATGATCACTGTAGAGCAGAACAACCACGATTAAATCTGTCAGGTTAACTGGAAGTTTGCCTGCTTCCTGTCTGTGCATTGCTTATAAATGATGTGCTAATAAATTAACTGTTTTCCAGTAATGTGGGCCCTTGTCCATAACTGAGAAATAATTCTTCTAACATCATCTGTGATCTTATCTTCTCCCCTGACCTAGAGCAGCATTTTCAGATTTCATTAAGTAGCCTGGACCCCTTGGTGCTCACACACTCTGCTCGAGTTACATCAGGAGCGTTTAAATGAAACATTAAGACTCGTCCCTTAAAACTTCAGCCTCTCAGCAGTCCACTCTGCTGGAATTTGCTGGAAGGAATCCACTGGAGAGTGGAGATTTGCCAGTTTCTTTCAAATCCAAGCCCTCTCGTGGTGACTGAAGGCTGCTCTCCAGGCTCTAATGGATCCAGATGCCTGTCTGCCTGCCTGCTTTAGAGGCCAAACTGGCACTGCCTCTAAGTGCCTACTGATTGCCTGAAAGCACACCTTCCTTTCTCCTGGTGTATGAACCGGGTGGGAGCTGTGATGTTAACAGAGATCATGTCAGTGCTTTCAGGTGGGTAAAGTGCTGCCTTGATCTTGGGTGGTTTCCAGCTATAACCTTGAAGTATCCAGGAGTTCTGTCAGTTACACCTGCCTTCAGGGCGCTTTGAAATTCACCCGCTTTGGGACACTCCATCATGAGAGCAACCCACAATGAGATATAGCCTGGCCACCAGTATGTGTTGGTATGAAAATGGAAAATAAGTTTTCCTGGGTTCTTAACTGCTGTTCTTGATGCTGAACATACTTTAAAACTGTAAAACTTGGGTGTGTTTTGTATATCCTGACTTTTTTGGTGGGGGAGGAGACTTGCCAGAGAAATTTAACCCAAAAGGCAGTGCTGTAAAACATTCCTGTGCTATTTGATAGGTCATGGTAAAGGCCACTGGGGTCCGTTCATAGTATCATTAGCTGACGTAAAACATGCATTTGACTTAGTAATTGTTTCTGGAAATGTTAAAAGCTCATGTTGAGTATTTGCAGGATCTTGTTACTTTATCCCCGAGTGTATCTGAAGAGACTGATGGAAGACTTACCATAGGGAAGTTATACAGCAGCTTTGGGTTTTTCTTCCCACCGGAATCACACCAAGCCCTTGTTTTAACACAGGTTTCCCTGGGCCCGTCTTTCTAGCAGTTCCTCCTGGGATAAGCACCGCCATAGACTCACAAGAGCCGCGTACCTACACATGCCCTTGGGGGGTTGTTTTTCCTTCCTTTTTCTGTTTGTGTGGTCTGATAGAAATCTGTCTGTGATGGAAATGCCCTGGGATTCCCCCCCCCAGGAACCCTCATGAGATGCCTCTTCCTGCATCTCTCTTCCTTGTCGGCTACTTCCTGTAACCATAGCTAGTGCTATGGTTACCCTGCCTCTAGCCCTAGTCTACATAGATAGGAGTCATGACTGAGGATTCTGCTGCTTCTCCTTTTTTTTCCTGTTTCTATAGCATCTATTACAATGTATAACCCCACAAGGGATATCTGCCCATATCAAAAAATGCTTATCAGTGGTTTCTACACAATGAACACAAATGGAAAAAAAGAACCCTAAATTCTGTTTAAAACAGCTAAGTCTTTGTTGTTGCCGATTAAGTTGGTAGAAGGAATTCTAAAGAATAAAATTAAAATGATATTGAAAATCAAGTTTTTCTGTCTACGATGAGTTATGAAAATATTTTTCTTAAACATTAATAAAAAAGATATAATATTTTAAATGAACTGAAATGTACTAAAGCTATAAAGTCAGTGTGAATAAAAAGGAAGATGTTCCCCACTCTTGGATAGGAAAAAATATGTACACGCACACACTGAGACATACACATATGTACATACGTACATATCACACACATACATATGCATACACATATATCTATGTATATCACAAAGTGTCAGACCTCTTCTGCACCCACTTTTGTGACATAACAGTATATCCCAAGAATCTCCCCACATAATGCTAGAGGGCCTCCTCAGTCTTTTTCAATAGCAGAGTGTTCAGTTAGGTTTAAAAAAAAAAAAAAAGCAGAGTGTTCAGTTAGGTAAGTAGTTTACTTAACCAGTCCCCTATTGATGGACACTTGGGTTTTTTCCAACTTCAACATTTTGCTTCAACAAATTATGCTGCAGTGCTGGATAACTTCCCAGAAGTGGGACTTCCATGTCAAAGGGTAGATGCATTAATAATTTTGATAAATACTGGCAGTTTCCCTTTTTAAAAAAATTTCTAGCAGTTCTTTATATTCTGGGGAGATTACCCCGTCAGTGGCATGAGTTGCGATCATTTTATTTTTCATTGTCGTAAAAGACTGGAATCATCTTAAACCGTTCACTGCAGGTAGGGATCCCTGGGAAGGAGGCTCTGAAATGGAGTTAGCTTGAGGGGTGTTCGTTGAGTTCAGCGTCTATCGATGGGAGGGATGGAAGCACGAGGAAACTGACTCAGGTAAACGCGTGAAACCCTAGGTCAGACGACTGGCCGGGGCAAAGCGGGAGGAGACCACGGACCCCTGCTCTTGGTAGAGCCACAGCTGTTCAGGCTGCTTCTTCCAAGGACGGCATCTTAAAGGAGACTACGGCCCAGGAGAAGTCATTCCTAAAGAAATGAGTTGGGCGTAAGCCAAGTAAAACAAAGAAGGATGGCTTCTCTAGGAAGAGGGTGTGCAAGTGAGTCTGGAAAATTCCAAGTAGCTCTGAAGGGTTGAAAGTCGGGAATGAAAGAAACGTCCTAAAAGGCAGTGGGGGAGAAAACTGGGGTGACGTCGGGTAAGCCTTGGATGCATGTGGTTCAGGGTATTTTAAACACGGTAGCGGTGATGGGATGAGATCTGCACTTCTGAAAGATTGTTGTGGTAGCTCTTCATCTTGGTGGCTCATAACAGAGCAACAGATTGTATTCTCCAACGAGGGCTCCACCAACGTGTCTGACGTCCCGTGATCTTCATACAGAGATCTTCTGTCATTTCGGTACTGAGCAGTGGCGGCTGTGTTTCCTTCCCCTGATTCGGGGTGGACCCTTGTAACACCCTGAAGCAGTAGATGTTTCTGAGTCCACGCTCGTACTGCTTGCTGCGCGACATGCTAATCAATCGAGAGATGAGTCGCTGGGGCAAGGAATAGGGACTTTATTCCCAAAGCCAGCAGGCTGAGAATTTGGTGGCCTGGTGTCCCAAAGAACCATCTTACTTGAGTTGGAACTCAGGCTGCTTTTACACTAATAGGGGAGGGGTGTGGCCAGTTGTTGCCAACTTCGTGGCGGCGGAATCCTTTGTTCTTGCAGCTGTCCGTATAGGTCAGGTCACGATGTTCCTGTAAACCTCCCACAAGACAAAAGTTATTCTCTGTTCTGCAACTTTTTATCTCTATATGAATGGGAAAGTATGATACCTTCAAAGGTCAGAGCCTTGAGAATGGACTATCCTTTATATTTCAGGCTACAGGCAACATTCTTAACTTGTAGCCAAAGCAATAGAATACAAAGGTTAAAGTAAAAGAAACAGATCCAATATGGCGTCAGACTTGTTCTTCCCTATTACATGGGCACTAGGTGACTTCCAAGGGTAGGGCATAAAAGGGACACCATCCTTGGAACCCAGCTGTCCTGTTGTAGGAAGACCAGGGCACATGGAGAAGAAACACAGAGCTTTCTGGTCAACAGTTCTCTGAGGCCTCGGCTGCCAGCCACACACCAGTGAGTGAACTTCAGAGGACTCCAGCCCCCAGCCGATGCCAGGGCAGCAGAGACGTGCCCCCTGCCCAACCCGACCAGGTGCAGATCTGCGAGTGGCATTCACATCATTCTTGTTTTGAGCCACTAAGTTTTGGGAGTAACTTGTTTACTTACCGCAATCACTGGAACAAAATAGCTGTGCTGATTTTGATTTTAATTAATGTCCCGTCAGGCCAACAAGTTTCTTTATCTCTTGGTTCATGTTCCTTTGAGCCAGTCACTTTGAGGAACGCTGTGTTATATACAAATGATCAGTTCATTGAAAAGAAGCCTAGTTACAAGGACCTTGTCACCATGAGGTTGTAATTATCAGGCACCAGGCAAGCTGCCCAGTGCCCTGGCTACCCTGGTGTCCTTTTCAACTGGACCTGCCGTGACACTAAAACCATCAGTGCCCCGATGACAGAAAAGTACCAGGTTTTCCTCTTGCCACACAAGTCTATGCAGTTGTCAAAACTCATAGGACCGTACATGGGAAAGGACCAATTTTACTGTATGTAAATTATATCTAAAAATAAATAAAAATAAGGGAGAAGGATTCTACTAATTGCTTCTTGATATTTGAATCAGGCCAAGTGCCATGTTTATCAGAAAGGTCTTTCATTTATATTGAAATTCTCCCCTCCCCTCTCTACACACACACACACACACACACACACACACACATTTTCTCTCTCTCATAATCCCACACACTTTCTTATAATCATTTTTGATGGGTAAGCCTGCTAAGGCTGAACCATGCATCCTTGCCTGCGTTTTAATGCAACAGATAGAGCTGGCATCAGAATATTGGTTCTATACCTTATAAACCTGGGGAACATTTGACCAAACTAAACTTGGTCTCCTTCACGACAGCCGAATCCTGGGGAAGTAATGCACGCCCTTCATAATGTGCATATGTGAAGAGTACCAGGGCATTTTCTCCTGTTCTGTTTTCTCATCCCTGCGAGGTTACATGATTCAAAGGTGTTGGGGCGTCAGTTTGCTTATGTACCATTGGGCTGTCAAAGCTTCGTATTCCTCATTATTTTTGAGTTGTAAGAAAATAGTTAAAATGCTCATATTTCTGTACATTTCCTTAGCCTTCAAATATGAATATTATAGTAAATCATAAACCACAACTCAAACATGCAAACACCTTCTGTGCCTACATTTAGCATATTTAGTCAATTTCTTTTCTGTCCCCACTCAATGACAGCTGAAGGAATTTCTTTAGGATGACAGATTGTCAGCACATTGACATAGATTGTTTTAGATGTATATTTTTAGGGGGAATGAATGATTTTTCAGTGAGCTTTTCTCAGAAATATAATAATAGGGAGAAGGATTGTTATTCCATGTGTCAAACTTACAGAATTTTTTTTCCTTTTTTGGGGTTATGGTCAATCCAACTGGTAATTATTAACAAGTATTTTAGGAAAGAAAAAGGAAATATGGAGTTTGCTGAAAGACATTCTCACATCTACAAAAATAGACCTGTGGATAAATAGTAAAGAAGTCATCTCAATCTTATTGGCTCAAGACAGAGAAAAAAATTTTTAACACTTTAGAATTGTTTCTGGTCCTTTATTGTATCTTATTACTTGGATAATGTGTGGGGAAAGGAACTGATCAAGACTTGGTAGATAGAGAGGGCACTTCTTTACATTTATTTGTGAAATTGAACTGAAATCTGGAGTTGGTGGGACAGTATTTCCCTAATGTATCTGTTTTAAGAATTGTGATCACTTCGTGAGATCCTGCGTAGTTTACTAGGATAAGGGACTAAATTGTGTGGTTATGTATGACTCAGTTACCACCTGGAGGTTCTGGAAGTTGTTCAGGAAGCAGGTTGTGTTGTTTTCTGCCTCTGAACGTTTGGGACCATCTCGTTGTTTTGTACTGCACAAAAACGTCCCCTGCCTTGATTCCTTTTAAACTGGTAAGATTTTACGGGAGAGGTCTTTGAGGACACGGCCCAGGGAGGTGAAAACACCATAAAATGGATGAAGAAGGTAAATTTTGTGTAGAGGAGAAAGCAGTTTTAATTTTTCTCTGGAAAATAATTAACAGCTGCTAGGCACCAGGAGTCCTTCAACAGCTACCCACCAGCAGTGTAGGTTCCTTGGTGGGATCGTTAGTGGAGCTTTTTCAGGTGAATCCAGGAACGTCCTGTGGGAATGCGGATCTTGTCCCATAGAACTCCAGCTCCGGATGCCTGATCTGCTCCCGTGAGATCTCAGGTCTCCGTCACCTGCCCTGTACCATCCTGACCCTGTCCTGGCTGTCTGAGCAGGAGACTTTGTCCTACCCCTTAATGGAAAGAGAGGCCCCGGGGCCCTATTACCTCACTGGTTGCAGGAATGAGAGAGGCCTGGAGTGGTAATTTAAAATAACGATGATAATAAATCGAAGAAGGATATGAAAACAAAACTACTAAAACATACTTGCAGATACAGGTGCCATTCATAGCTTTGCTTCTGACCCCAAAACTGTACCCCTTGGCTGAGTTGTGCCCTCGGTCTTAGCCTGTGTCAAATTCTTCTTTTTAGGGTAATGTGGGTGGGAAACCTTTTGACACTTTATTTGCAGTTACTGCCCCACTATAAACCTGTATTTAAAAATATGATGACTGAGCATTTGTAATGACCACCAGAAAGCTTTGTTAAGATAAATAATGGCAATTTTTTATACCGCATAAACTCAGCTATGCAAATATATGTGCATATAAAAAAGACTAGAAGGGTAAATATTAATATATTCCCATACTCATATTTGAGTAAATGTATGGATGATTTTTCTATGGGTTTTACAGACATTTTTAAATGTTCTAAAATAGTGTGTTGATTTTATATGCAGAAAAATGTCATTTTAATTTGTACATGTGTGAATAGATGCTCTAATGAAGAGGGTTAGGAGAAAGACAACCAGAAGTTATAGCTGACATGCATATTGAAAACAAAATCACCCCAAAAATCCATAGAAACTAAAGTAGGCCATGGCGGCAAAAATTAGGCTGTTACAGGGGAAGTATCACTTAGGGCATCTTATATTGTTACAGTACCTTTTGCTGTCAGTAATATATATTTATTTACTAACAGTTTTCCCCGAAAGATAAATGCTATGAAGTAGTTTTTCAAAATGGCCCTTGCCTTGGCTGGGTTTCATGAGCTCTCTTCAAGGGTCTCTAGTGGACATTAGGTAATTTATGCCTCTGCATGAGTTGAGTTCTAAATGCACCCAAATATAATAATAAAAACTTGCCATGGTGAGGGGTAAACAAAACAGCTGTGTTGTAAAACCTATTTCAATCATTAATTTTTTTAAAAATTATTTATTTATTTATTTATTTATGGCTGTGTTGGGTCTTCATTTCTGTGCGAGGGCTTTCTCTAGTTGCGGCGAGCGGGGGCCACTCTTCATCGCGGTGCGCGGGCCTCTCACTGTCGCGGCCTCTCTTGTTGCGGAGCACAGGCTCCAGACGCGCAGGCTCAGTAGTTGTGGCTCACGGGCCTAGTTGCTCCGCGGCATGTGGGATCTTCCCGGACCAGGGCTCGAACCCGTGTTCCCTGCATTGGCAGGCAGATTCTCAACCACTGCGCCACCAGGGAAGCCCCTCAGTCATTAAGTTTATCTCGCGTTTTGAGAGTCAGGTACAGTGTTCATCAAATGTGGACATTGTACCCAAGGACTGTTTCGTTCCCATTTCAGTCAGCTGTGTTGCCTTCTGTTGAGTTCTTCTCTGTTAATTTGCTCCTTTTTGGCTTTAAAATGTGCTTGTGTATTTAAAAGTTTATATTGATACTTAGTGGTAATTGGTTATAATAATCAGTGGTGAGCTTTAATCCAAATAAATTGAAGGAAACTATTTCATCTTCAACTATATAGACTATTAATCAAGCACATATGCATATTTGACGGGGAAATTTGATGTATACGTCGTCTTACTAAAGCTTTTATTCAAGATCTATTTTCTACTCTGTCTTTAAGTGTTGGAGGGCCCAAACTAGTGTTATTTGATGGCTTGAGTGCTTGAGAGTAGAATATCAAAGGACGTATTAGCTGTTTCAGTGCCACTCATAATAGCACATTCTTGAAGTGCTAAGTTTTGTTTAACATCCCATGCTGAATTCATAAAAAAAAAAGTAATGGTCTTGATATTTAATTATAATCAAAAGAGAGAAGCTGTATAGCATTCACAGATTGATTCTGTTAAAGCGTGAATGGCCGTCCATGGGAAGGGAGTCTTGGTAAATCCGACCTATTTAGAGATACATGAGTCCTAGATGCTTACATAATTTACGCAGATCAGGTCTCTATCCAATAAAAACAAATCCCTTTTTGCGTTCCACAGTTAATTTTATTTCAAAAATTCTTTACCACGTGTTATTTTCCCTGTTGTGTTTTGCTGAGGCTGCGATGCCCTCAGCTCAAGGTTCGTTCTTGAGAATCTCCGATTGATGTACATTACAAATGGCCACAACGTGTTGTATAATAAGCCTCCAGGTTAATATCAAACTATGTTTGTTTCATTTGTACTGCAAGAAATAGTAGTTATTCTACTGGGAAGACACTTACCATAAAACGATGGGTGATTCACATATCTCTGAAGCTCCCTCAGGAAAGCATCTGTTATTTGCGGAAATGTCCTCAAATATGCGTTTGGAGGCGAAGCATGGGGACACAGGGGGAGGTATCCGCCCTGGTGACTTAGTGCACGTGACTGTCAAGCAGTTGTGTACTTTGATGTAACTCTTTGTCCACCTGGTCTATTGAAGCTAAATGTTTCGGCTTTTATAGATGAATTAAAAAATAATAATAATTGTCCACTCCTCAATGGAGAAAGACTATTTCAAGCAATTTTAAATGCTTAGTAAGAAAATGTTATCAACTGCTGTGCATTAGAGCAGTACTTGAAGGGAAGGGGTATCAGAGGCTGATCCAGAAGAAAGAGACTGGAGGCTGGCTTTGGACTCGAGCTCCTGTTGGGTAATCTTTCTGCATTTCGGTGTCCTAATTATAAAACAGGACTTCAGTGCCCTATTTGGCAGTTGCCGCAGTTAAATGGTATTGACATATGGGCGCCTGCCGCTGTCTAAACTACTAAGTGCACTCCCATCCAAAATACAGAATCATTCTGGCAGATGGGTAGATGGGGCATGACACAAGTTCATCACTTGAAAATCGTTTTAAACAGGGCTGCCTCCCTGGAGGGCAGATGGGGGCTGAACAGGAGCCTGGAGACAGGAGTCCAGGTGAGACTTGCTCCCAACCGCAGCTGTGTTCACATGAACAAGGAGCTTTTTCTCTGTATTTTTAAGGACTCCTCCCTAAGCAGCTCTCATGGTCAAGGATTTCAGCCACCCTTACCGATGGCAGGTGAAGCCATTTTAGGGCACGGCAGCAGCGTTCATAACGAAGGACCACTCTGCTCCTCGGAGAGCAGAACAGTCACCCTTGTTCATGAAAAGAAAATTCAACCTTCCCAATAGAGCATTCAGATCTTCAGGAAAATGTAACACATTTTCTGAAGGAAGTAAAAAAGGTGAGATATTTTCCAGTGACTCAATATATTCTACGATAACTACAGTCACAAGAGCAGCGAATATCTGCTGGGCTTCTTTGGGCGCCATCCACTGTTTTCAGTGCTTCACACATATTCACTTATTTAATACCCTCCACCCCCTATTAGATGTTCCCTACCACGATCCCCATTTTACGTGAGGAAACCAAGACGCACGCAGGTTATAAGTAACTTGTTCACAGTCAAATGGTGGCCGAGCCAACATTTTAAACCAGACATACTGGTTGTAGAGAATTAATGCACATATAGCATCTGTACCAAACATCTCTGAGAACAGTGAAGATGAGGACCAGGCATCTGCACTAATCTGGGCAGAGGATAATAAATGCGATTAATGAACACTGAAACATGATTATAAAATCTCAAATTGGATGACAGGTCAGTCCTAAGAAGTCGAGAAAAAGATACACCAGAAATTATGTTGCAACAGCTTGAATCTGGTCCAGATGTCTGATAGAACCCTTTTCCCAGTGATTTTCAGAAATCTTTCATATGATTTGAGGTGCAGCTACTCATTTTGACATTGAAGGAGTTGTATGGCAGCTCCCGAACACCTGAAGGCACTATATCGATTTTTTTTCTAAAAAACTGTCCCTAGGGAGGAAATGGCTGAGCTGAGAAATGAGCTCTCACAAAGGACGTGTGTGTCTCAGGGCTGGGAAGTAGGACTCGAGCCATTAGAGTTGCACTGAGCTTTTCCATCTCCAGTCCTGCTTCAGCCTGCCTCCTCCTCTCCGTCCACACTTGGAAAACTTAAGCTTCGTGATTCTCAGTAAACAACAGTGAAAAGAACTGCAGCGTGTTGTTAGGATGTGGTTTCAGCAGCCAAAAGGGGCTCGAGATTCTAAGATCTCCCTTACTAAAAGCTGTCATTTGCCAACTCTGTACTGAGCCCGGGCAGAAGCAGCAGAATGCATCTTTCCAGGTCGAGAATTACTGAGATCTTGACCCTCAGCACAAGTCCGCTTCCATTCAGCCACAGAACCTGAACTCTGAGCCCTAACCTTGCTTGGTTTTCTGAGGTCTGTCCAGAGGAACACATTGGGCAGTTGTCAGAATAACATAACATCCAGTTACAACCAGGAAGGTGTCTGCCTGTGAAAGAGGATTAAACTGTGCTGGGTGGGCACTCCACTTTCGTGCCTTCCTCCTCTTCGGGCTCCCATGGGATCTGCGCTCCCTCTCCTGGGATGGGCTGTGGAGCCCAGGACATCTCTCTCCTTAAGGCGTTTTCCATGCCTGGTAGGCTGTCCAGACGCGCTCACCTGGAGTGGTTTAGCATTCTGACCCGAATAAAACTCCCCTTGTCTCTCAGCTTCAAGCCACATCCTCTAAGCCTTCGGGATTGCTACATCCCTCCAACCAGCGGCCAAGCGCATCCCTCTTTTGGAAGCTCACGTGGGTAAACTTTACCCAGTGCTGCTGTTAAAAATCTGCCTACCGTGTCCCTGTCTGTGGGTGGTACTCTCACGAAGATGGCCAGTAGTTTCAGGATGATCAGGGGAGGAATCCCTTCTGAACCTTCTTCCTCCCTCTTCCCAGAGGACTTGGACTTGCTATTGGGTGATTTTTAAATACGCTTTGAAACTTGAAGATCATTAAGTGATTGGAGGTGAACGGATGTTACTTGACTGTTTAAATGTTAAAAATGTGATCTGTGTGGTAACCTCCATTAATGAGAAGTTCGTCATCTGGATAATAGAACTTAGAAAAATTTTGTCTTGCGTTGAGACGCCTCCCATGATTGTTAAAAATAGGCGTATATCCTTTTGGAACTTGTCTTTACAAATACACACAATGAATAACTGCAGTGAAACAAGTCATCAGGATACAGTCAGGTAGGCTCAGTTTCTGTAGGACAGCTTCACGGAGACCTTGAAGGCCAGCAGCTCTGTTCCCTTTCCCAATCCCCTGGGAGCAGGCAAGAGCATTGAGAGATGGGATGATGAATGCCCCGTCAATGCTTGCCAACTTGTGAAAAATAAACAAATTGAATGAAATAATGCCACGTGCAGCAACAGGGGTGGACCTAGAGATTATCATACTAAGTGAAGTAAGTCAGACAGAGAAGGACAGATACCATATGACATCACTTATGTATGGACTCTAAAAAATATGACACAAATGAACTTATATTACAAAACAGAAACAGACTCACAGACATAGAAAAGGAACTTCTGATTACCAAAGAGGAAAGGGGTGAGAGAGGGATAAATTAGGAGTTTGGGATCAGCAGATACAAATTACTATACATAAAATAGATAACAAACAAGGCCCTACTTATAGCACAAGGAACTATATTCAATATCTTGTAATAAGCAATAATGGAAAAGAATCTGAAAAAGAGAAAAAATATATATGTATATCTGAATCGCTTCGCTATACACCTGAAACTAACACAGTACTGTTAGTTTCACTATACTTCAATTTTAAAAATAAGTAAAAAATTAATTGACAAATTAATTTTAGAATTAGGAGATATGAATTGCATGTTTTAATTGAAAAAAAACCCCAATAACCCCAAGTAACCTTCATTTCCTACACAAAATATAGGGAGGTGGTAAATTTTCATTGTCCTTTTCTCAAGTTGAGTTGAAAATGGCAGATTGAGAAGCAACAGGAAACGTAACCACTGGGGTTCTGTTATCATTGTGCACTCCAGTTCTGATTTTATTTGTAAAGTAGAAGGCTTAGACGCGAGATATTAACTTGGCAGGAGAGAAATCTGAAAATCAACTTATTTTTAGTTTCATCAGAAAAGTAAACCTCCAGCCTTCCACATGGAAACTTTGTCTCCTCTAGCTGAGAGGAAGAAAAATGAAGTTCTGTTTCCCTTTCATTCCACGCATGCCTTTCAGTGGTTACCGCCTTGCTAGGAGTGCAAGTTGTCCTAACCATATAGTATAAACTTAACGTGAAGTGATGAAATATACGTGCAGAAAAGGGAGTCGTGTTGTTCTAATGAGAACTAATTTGTATGCTTTGGAAGGACTCAAAGGTGAGATTTCCTTTAAAAGCTAATTAGATAGGAGTAAAACAACGGAAAACTGGTGGATTAAAAAAAAATCATGAAGGATTTACACTCAGATTGCCTTGCACATTTTCTCTTTACCTTAAAAAAAAAAAAAAGTGAAACTGAGCAATTTGTAACTTACTAGTATTGACACGTTGTGGTATCTATGTGTGATAGAGAAAAGGGAGCTTCAACCAGGAGAGCAGTTCCTGACTGTAGAATCACGTTTTGGTGAACAAATTTACATTTATGTATTCCAAGTTAAATACATTATTTATGTATCAGATTTGATTCATTTTTCGATTAACTGACTTACTGCAGATCTCAACAAAATCAGATGACAGGACTGTAACAGATTGCTAAAATGAGTTTCGTAATATAATCGAAACTGAATATCAAAATTATAATTCAGTATTTGGAGAACAGTTACATCTATAGCAGGGTAATTTAATAGAGGTTCCTGGGGCTTCCCTGGTGGCGCAGTGGTTAAGAATCCACCTGCCAGTGCAGGGAACACGGGGTCGAGCCCTGGTCCCGGAAGATCCCACATGCCGCGGAGCAAGTAAACTCTTGCGACAACTGCTGGAGCCCGCGAGCCACAACTACTGAAGCCTGTGCACGTGGAGCCCGTGCTCCGCAGCAAGAGAAGCCACTGCAATGAGAAGCCCGCGCACCACAATGAAGAGTAGCTCCCGCTCGCTGCAACTAGAGAAAGCCCGCGCGCAGCAACGAAGACCCAACGCAGCCAAAAATAAATTAATTAATTAATTTAAAAAAAAATAGAGGTTCTAGATGTCAATTTAAGGGATATCCCATAATATATAAATATATATGTGTATTCTTAAATAGTATATTTATAAAAATTTGGCCCAGGTATAAATTTTATTTAGCTACAGTCATTTAATAAATACCACGCAGATTATATATGCTGCCTTGCTCTCGTGCTTTTGTCTAAATCAGCATCCGAACCCAAATGTCACTTGCCTGTTCCCCATATTTTAGTATTGAAATTCTACACATCCTTTGAAAACCAGCTCCCATATTACCTTTACTGGAAGGTTTTCCTAGGTTCTCCATGTGAAACTACAGTGAACTCATGAAACTTGTTTGTTGCTAGCACATTGGATTGTTACCTACTATTTGCCTTGGTTAGAGTTGATCCCAGTACTGAGATTTGGGGGCTATATTACAGACAATGCATCTGAGAACGTACTTGCACTTGGATGTATGTTTGTCTGCGGGCAGCACCAAATCTGCAGTTTTTCTGAAACACTGTCTTTAGCACTTTTACTTACCCTGCATTTAAGAGAGCTTGCACAGAAATACTGCAAAGAGCAACAAGAAGTTAGGTATTGGAAGAGACAGCAAATGATCATCAGAGCAAGCACGGACAGATCCATCTTCTGAGAAAAAGGCACATTAATAATAACATGCTGTTGGGCTTCCCTGGTGGCGCAGTGGTTGAGAATCTGCCTGCCAATGCAGGGGACACGGGTTCGAGCCCTGGTCTGGGAAGATCCCACATGCCACGGAGCAACTAGGCCCGTGCGCCACAACTACTGAGCCTGCGCGTCTGGAGCCCGTGCTCCGCAACAAGAGAGGCCGCGATAGTGAGAGGCCCGCGCACCGCGATGAAGAGTGGCCCCCGCTTGCCGCAACTGGAGAAAGCCCTCGCACAGAAACGAAGACCCAACACAGCCATAAATAAATAAATAAATAAATTAATTAAAATAATAATAATAATAATAATAATAACATGCTGTTGAAGTGATGCCCTGCGTGTATAGTGCACTATGTACTTTGACAAAACGTTTTGCTTAAATTTCGAGAGCTTTTTGGTTTTCGCCAGGATATTTTTAAATGTTTGTATTAATTTATCATCATTTTCTTGGGGGCAGGGGGCTGTGAAGAAGGGTCATTTTGATGATATTAACATAGAGAGGATTCTGGGTTGGGAAGCAGTGTTAGTAAATATTAAAATTTTTATTAAAAGTGCGAAGATAGAAATAAGTGGTGCCTACTTGAAAAGCTATAAACTTTAGAACCTACAAGGGATGAGGAAGCTAATTTTAACTCTGAAATATCATCTCCGTGTGTTTTGGAGTTTAATTTTCTGTGATATTAGCCAGTTTCATATAATGAGTTTTGTAGCTTTGTAATTGTGTTGATCTAACAATTCAGTAGAGAAAATGGTTGTGTCCGCATTTATAGGGCTAGTAGATGGGGCTAGTTTCTCTATTATTATTATTGCGGCCCCAAGACTGTCAAAAGCTTTCTGTGAGCACATTCTAAATCTAAAAATATCTATAAAAGTGAACTTTTTCCCTTTTTCTTTTAAGACAGGGTTTCAGTTGGGCTGGCCTTTTGCTGTAAAGGGGTTGCTTAGGGAGAGAGAGTCTGAACCTGGTGTGGCCTGAATGCCCAGCTGTCACAGTCTAGATTTGGTGGCCCTTCTTTACTTAGTGTGTAGAAAAATGAATTCTGTGAACTTTAAATCACAGCCCAGGGAGACTTCTAGGGTAAAGAAAAGGCAGAGGCTAGCTGAGGTTTAAGAAGCTTGTTTAGGAGAAAAATGAGGTGTCAGACAGACATAGCCACCAAATTCTTAACGTCGATTAATAGTTCTGAATCGTTCAGGTCTTGGGTCCAGAATGTAAACCTTTCCAACTCACTGTCATTAAACGCTCAGTTGCCAGCTTCTGTTTTCTGGATTGTTGCTTTTCAGCGCGTGTTTTAGGTGCTTGGCTAAGGATTTTGTTAAAATATCTTTCCTCGTTTGAAGTCTCATATCCTGCAAATTCTGACTTTGCTTTAGAGATAAATACTTAGAGTTTGCTTACTTTTTCTTACTTACCCTTATTTAAGAGTAGGGAGGTGATATATCTTTGATTTGATCATAAAAATCTGTAATATGTATAATTTACTCAAAAGGAAAATTTGCTTTTTAAATTTCCACAGGCTTGGGATCTAAAGCTGTGCATATAGGTAGAGTTTCTACCCGTATTCCACACTGAAAACCGTGCTGGCATTTCAGAAATTAAGTACGAATTGTGCTTACAAAATGGCATGTGGCGTCTAATTTTGAAAATGTGGAAATATTTAAGTTACTGTCTTGCTGAAGCCTATAGCTATTACAACGTTAAGTGCTTACAGTGATCTGAAGACATCCATAGATGCTAAATGATTGCTAATATAGCTAGCTATATTATTTGGGGGGGCTGTTTAATTCACTGCAGGTATGTCTCAATACTTACGAGAAAGTGAAAAAAATTGCAAATACTTTAACCTCAAAAACAGTGCCAATCTGCACTTCCTCTAATATGGCATTTGCTACTTTGGAGGGCAGATCACCATCAAGCTCTGGGGATGCCGTGGGAGGCCGTCACTCATTTGTTTGAAGACTGAGTCTGTTTCAGACCCTGGAGATAACTCGCTCTACAAACACGTCGGGCAAGTTCCCTGCTTGAACTGAATCTCATAATTTACAGTAGAACAGATCATCAGAGAAAAGGGAAGGGAGGGGAAACCAAAGACCCTGCACGGAGCATGAATGAAGACGGAGTAAGAGAGAAGGAGGAAAGAAATCTTGAGCTCCAGATCTTAAGCCTTCACTTGGGGACAGGCAGAGAGAAATCAGGTTGGCTAAAAAGTGACAAGCTGATTTTAGAGGTGTTAAAATTGCAGTGATGGGTTGGGAATTGGGAAGGGATGAGTAGGTGGGGCGCAGGGGATTTTTAGGGCGGTGAAAGTATTCTGGCTAATACCGGCATGATGGATACATGACATCTTGCATTTGTCAAAACCCATAGAACTGTGGAGTAAAAGGGGGTACCCTAGTGTAAACTGTGTACTTAGCTAATAAAAACGTATCAGTATTAGCTCTTCAATTGTATCCACACTGATACAAGATGTTAGTAGGAGGGACAACTGTTGGGGTTTGTGCCGGTTGTGTGAGAATTTTGTCCTTTCTGCTCACTTGTTCTGTAAGCCTAAAACTCCTCTATAAATGCTATTAATTATTCTTTTCAATTGCAGAGTGTAGCTGGTGGCTGGTGAAGGGTCAGTGTTAGAGACACAGTGTGAAAGTCCTCTTATGTAAAGAGGCTTTTGGGGTTTCGGGAGTAGATGAGCTTCAAGCGGGGAGTGATGAAAGGATGACATGAGGGCCCAGCATGGGCCACCCACCCCCCATCTTCCCACAGAGGGGTCTGGGTCATGACAAGGAAAAGGCGAGGACCAGAGAGGAATGACACTAAAAACTGGAAGAGTATCAGTGTCACATCACATCACAGCGGCCAAAGAGGAGATGAGTTTGCAGGGTCTGTACTGATGCTCCGAAGACAATAGGAGATTTAAATGGCCATTAAATCTGATGATTAGGTGGGGAGAAATCTCAGAGTGGTTTCGGTACCATCCTAGTTGGAGTTGGGCTGTAGAGCTTAAGCCTCAGTTGATCTGGATATGGAAGCTAGAAGTACAGATTTCTTTTAAGAATCTATAGGGATTCTAAAAGCTTTCCTTGCAGGGAGTTGAGGAATGGTTTTTATTTCTTTTTTTTTTTTTTGACTGTGGAAGACAATCTGTTTACAGGAAGAGGCAAAGGAGCTGAAATTCTGGTAGAGGCTTGACATTTGGGAGAAATGGTAGAAAAAGATGGAAATGGAGAAAATGTTCTGAACGAAAAGTAACCCTGAAAGCGGAAGGAATTGCAAAATGGAAGAACAGGAAAATATATAAGGTGGTTTAGTGTGCCTGTCATCAGAGATTGGGAATTGCAAAGAAATTGATAGGAAGATTAAAGTTATATCCTCTCTATATCTTTAATGCAGTAAGAGTTTAACCTGTCTGGTAATTATTTGGTGTTTGAGATGTTGGTCCAGCTGCAGTATGGCTGCGAGTGAAGTTCTGAGGCATTTTCGTTTGAAGTCCCCCCATGGTGAAGTGCTCCGAATATACTGCATATAGACAGACATTATTTTTAATTCGAAAGATCCCTTAGAAATTATGCCCAACCCATTCTTCCTTCAAAGAACGAGAAAGGCATAAAGAAGGCTTAGGTAGATTGCCTGAAGTCACATGGCTGTTTGGGGCAGAATCAGGACTAGAATGGAATTTGTCTCTCAGGCAATCTTCTGTATTTATTCTATGACATCACTGCAGGTACGGAGCATTTGAGCTGATCCAATGAGATGCCTTGTAGGCGGCTGTAGATAGACAGCTGATACTGGAATGAGAAGTGAGAGCTAAAAGCAGAGTTTTTTTTTTTTTTTATTGAAGTATAATTTACATACCATAAAATTTGCCCTTTACAGTATACAGTTGAAGGGGTTTAGTATATTTACTTGTGCAGCTATCACCACTTTATAATTGCAGAACACCTCTATCACTCCAAAAAGAGACCCCACGCCCATTACCAGTCACTCCACATCACACCCACTGCCCCACCACCAAAACCTCTGGTGACCTCTAATCTCCTTTCTGTCTCTATGGATTTGCCTGTTCTGGACATTTTATATATCTGGAATAATTTAGTATGTGATGTTTTGTGTCTGGCTTCTTTCACTTAGCATGAGGCTTTCAAGGGTTCATCCATGTTGTAGCATGTGCCAGTACTTCATTTCTTTCTATGGCAAACTAATACTCCATTGTATGGATAAGACCACATTTTGTTTATCCATCTGACAGTTGATAGATATTTGAAATGTTTTCACCTTTTGTCTATTATGAATAATACTGCCATGAACATTCATATACAAGTTTTTATATAGACAGATGTTTTCAATTCTCTTGGTGTGTACTAGGAATGGAATTGTTGAATTGTGTATATATTGAGAGAGAGAGAGAGAGATAGTAACTCTACGTTCAACTTTTTGAGGAACTGCCAAATTGTTTTCCAAATTAGGTGCACCAGTTTACATTCCCACCAACAATGTCCAAGGGTTCCAGTGTCTCCATACCCTCACCAACACTTGTTACTATCCTCCTTTTTGGTTATGGCCATCCTAGTGGGTGTGAAGTATATCATTGTGGTTTTGATTTACGTTTCCCTGATGACGTCAAGCACCTTTTTATGTGCTTATTGGTCATTTGTATATCTTCTATGGAGCTATGTCTATTCAGATCCTTTGCCCATTTTTTTCTCTGCCAGTCGGGTTGTCTTTCTATTACTGAACTGTAAGGGTTCTTTATATATTCTGAATACAATTCCCTTATCAGGCGTATGATTTGTAAATATTTCCTCCCATTCTGTGAGTTGTCTTTTCACCTTCTTGATGGTATCCTTTGAAGCATAAAAGTTTCTAATTTTCACGAAGCCCAATTTATCTTTTTCTTTTTTGTCCATTGCTTTTAGTGTCATATGTAATAAACCATTGCCTAATCCAAGGTCACAAAAATGTACTCCTGTGTTTTCTTCTAGATGTTCTATAGGTTTAGCTCTTAGATAATTGTACACTTTGAGTTAATTTTTGTATATAGTGTAAGGTAGGTGTCCAATTTCATTCTTTTGCATGTGAATATCTACTGGTCCCAGCACTGTTTATTGAAAAGACTATTCTTTCCCTCACTGAATTGTCTTGGGACCCTTGTTGAAAATCAGTTGACCACAAATGAGAGGGGGTCAATTTCTGAATTCTCAATTCTATTTTATTGATCTGTATGTCTAACCTCAAAATTCTTTAAATAAAAACCAATAGTGAGACAATTAACTTAGTCACATTACTTATTCCGTGTGGGAAAGAGAGGATGGAAAAATATCTGTAATCCTGTCACTGTGAATGTTTTGCCATATTTCCCTTGGTGAGACTTGGACCATTTAATTCCTTTACGGTTGTTATTCTTACCTGTTTTTTCTTTTTTTAAAAAAACTCACTCTGTTTGCATTGCTCATTTGTTTTCCTGCACACTGCAGAAGACGGAACGCACAAATCAGCAGGACCCCTAGGATCACTTTGTACACACACACACAGAGGAAGGGGAAAAGGGTTGTTAAATTTCCTTTTAATATTCTGTACTTTGTTGTTCCCTGATTCACTGAGTGCAGTACAGGGGCCCTGCACCAGCTGTGCACTTAAGTCTGTCTCTTAAGACACTTTTAGAAATATTTTCATGAGAGCTTTGAATCACAAGTTCCCTTAATTTTAGGGCAAGAAATAAGAGCATTCTGAACAACATATAAACCTTTTTTGAACCTAAGTTCAAACTGGTTTCTTGGCCCCCAAAGATTTTTTTATACCTAAAATACATACTTAAAGCATATTTATGCTTGAAATTTTTTTAAAAAATCCTTCAGATACGTATACTTTACTACACATGATTTAACTTTTAGGTACCTCTGTGACCTTACAAACAAAGAGATCTCTTGAGGACCAAACTGGGAATCCGTATTTTCAGAGAGCTGAGAGCTTTTCAAAAAGTTGAAAGAGATCTAAGAAATTCACATCTCTGGAGGAAGGATTGTGTCCTCCTTAAGAGCTAAACGTGAAAAACACATGTAATATTTTAAAATTTATTGTTCCAGTGAACATTCACATGCCATAATTTAAATGATCCATTTTTGCCAGTGACTTGGCTTGTATATGAAATACTAGCTTAAAATGATTAGACAGGTTAAGACTGCTATTTCAAATTAAAACCTGCATTCTTTTGTCCTCTCAAACTTAATCTGTCCAAGAGAGGTGTTGATTCTTTCTTCTCAAAACCCACTCTTAGGACTTCCCTGGCGGTCCAGGGGTTAAAAATTTTGCCTTCCAATGTAGGGGGTGCGGGTTTGATCCCTGGTCGGGGAGCTAGGATACCATGTGCCTCCTGGCTGAAAAACCAAAACATAAAACACAAGAAATATTGTAACAAATTCAGTAAAGACTGTAAAAAATGGTCCACATCAAAAAAAAAAAAAAAAGTTATTTTTAAAAAAACTCAGGGCTTCCCTGGTGGCGCAGTGGTTAAGAATCTGCCTGCCAATGCAGGGGACACGGGTTCGAGCCCTGGTCCGGGAAGATCCCACATGCCGCGGAGCAACTAAGCCCATGTGCCACAACTACTGAGCCTGTGCTCTAGAGAGCCCATGAGCCACAACTACTGAGCCCACGTGCCACAACTACTGAAGCCCGCACGCCTAGAGCCCGTGCTCTGCAACAAGAGAAGCCACTGCAATGAGAACCCCTCGCACCGCAACAAAGAGTAGCCCCTGCTCGCCACAACCAGAGAAAGCCCATGCGCAGCAACAAAGACCCAACGCAGCCAAAAATAAACAAAACAAAACAAAACAAAACCAAAACTTCCCCTCCCCCCTCCCCCTCCCTCCTCCCCTCGTGGTCCACCCTTGTCAATCCCTCAGCCTCTTAACACCACTCTCCCAATTACTTATTTTATTTTTAATTTTTAAATTAATTTTGGCTGCGTTGGGTCTTCATTGCTGCGTGTGGGCTTTTCTCTAGTTGTGGTGAGTGGGGGCTACTCTTCGTTGTGGTGCTTGGGCTTCTCATTGCGGTGGCTTCTCTTGTTGTGGAGCACAGGCTCTAGGCATGTGGGCTTCAATAGTTGTGGCACGCGGGCTCTAGAGCGCAGGCTCAGTAATTGTGGTGCATGGGCTTAGTTGCTCTGCGGCATGTGGGATCTTCGCGGACCAGGGCTCGAACCCGTGTCCCCTGCACTGGCAGGCGGATTCTTAACCACTGCACCACCAGGAAAGTCTCCCCAGTTATTTATTAAGCTCCAGTGGAATTGCCCTCTGTTCTGTCATATGAACAGACTAAACTCCCCTTCCTCCTTAACTGGGCTGATCCATCTCCCTTTGAAAGGCTGATGGTTCTCACCTCCAGCTCACAACACCCTGTTTATTTTCTTCACAGCCCTGATGCTCTGATTTGTATGTTTACCTCCCTATTTCCTGTGTCTCCCACTGGTCCATAATCGCCTTGGAGATAAGGATCTTTCTTTTCCCCTAAATCTCCGGCACCTGGAGGAGAGCCCAGTACATGGCTGGAGCGCCATAAATACGTGTCCAACACATGATCAAACAGTAAGTAGTGAGTTATAGCCAAAAGTCAAACTCCTGGACAGTCTGCAAGAATGAGTCTCTGTGTAGAGCCGTAATTAATGTATTGCCACGGAGCAGACCGTCTACACCGCCTGCTTCCTGGGGAGCCCACTTAGCCTCCACCATTCGAAGGCAGTAAAGTTGTTTCAGTTCTGTTCGGTTTTGTTTTTCCTTGGGCTTTGAACCCCAAAAATTCATTGTCATAGCAGCTTTCCTTCAACTCCGTTGGTCTGTGACCTTCATTCAGTACTGACTTCTGGGAAAAGCAGTTTGTCTGAATGAGGCTTTTGTGTTGTTTCTGACTTTAGCCGTGCTGCCGATCTCAGTGCTGATGAACTGATACAAGATTCTGTTTCTTTGGATCGCAAGTTAGAAATTACAGAGCGAATGAGAGCCCTGACCCTGCCGGTCCATCCTCGTAGGAGCTACCACTCGTCTCTCATGCCACAGCTGAAGTGGAATCCTTGTTTTGGGTCCCTGGCAACCTTGACTGTCCTTAATAGCATTTGTCACATTCATGGTGACAAAATTAATTGTCCAGCCTGTAGTTGTCCTACTCGAGCCAAAAAAACTCCTTGAGGCCAGAGAACACATCTGTCTTTTTTTTTTTTTTTTCACTCTATCTCTAGTAAACATTCCTTACCAGTTTAAAATGCTGACATCTGTGATTCATTGATCTGTTTTCCAGCAGCAGTAATATGTGACTTTGCTGTGATACTAAATAAATATCCAGAAAACTCAAATACAGGGACACAAATGGCTCAGTGAGAGGACTCAGGTATTAAGAAAGAGGCAGGCTGCAGGGAGAGTGAGAGAAAGCAGGAGAATCCAGATTGGACCTTCAGTTGCGGAACTGCAGGCAGGTTGCTTGTTTCCTGGGTTGGCCCCTTGAATTTTTTAACAGTTATTGATGTGATTATGGTATATTAGTTTATACCCTCAAATCTTTGATGATCTTTTCCGATTTCTTGGAAATATTAAAGAATAGAATTATCACCATCTTTACATTTTATTTCATCCTTCTGTTTTCAGTTTGCCCTATAAGTCTTGTTAGAGTTAAGGATCTTAAGGGATGAACTTAATAGTTATACAAAATGTTTGCCTTTTGCCTCACCTAAGAGAAAACAATACCCATAACTGTATTGAAAGACCCTCTAGTCTTAATTAAGAGGAGCTGTTTTCCTGTCTTTTTCCCTCTTAATTATATAAGCTATGCTGAGTCGGATGTAATAACATGATTTTAAGTAGATAATTAGTGTGTGGAAGGCACTTGGCAATGAAATACACAGCAACATCAGTGGTATAACCTTGGCAGTAGAAAAATATAATCCAAATGTCAATACAGAAATAAAACCAACATCAGGTAGTCAATAATTTGGGAAATAATGTTTCTGGGAAATACAGTCAATTATACTACATTTTCTAATCAAAATAAAACATGTAGTTTACTTAAAACTTAAAAGTCATAGTACGAGGAGGCATAGGATATGTGTGTGTGTGTGTATTTATATACATGTATACATTGGGAGTTTGTATATATTTACATTCCATTAAAAATGATAATCCTTACCCCTGCTTTTATTTCTCCTCTGATCATAATTCCAAAAGAAAAGCCCTTTCGGATGTTTCTCCTGGAAATTATCTTTCTATCTCCAGTGGACGAGCTTGTGCTGTGTTGGCTTGTCTATTTCACACCTTACCTTTGACCTCCTGTTTTGGTAGGTGAGGAATTCCCTCCCATCCAGCCCTGCCATACCTCCCCTCCTCCCAGGGTAGTTACATCTATCATTTTATTAATGCACGGATCCATGTTAACCGCTTTAAAGTGATGTAAATAATGATTGCTCTAGAGCCAAGAAGTACGTTAGGATTATTTTTCCTTTCTTGCTTAGGTTGCAGTTTTGCCTGTAGTTTCTAAACACCGTTCTTTTTGTCTCTTGCCCTCACTGAATTCTACATACTTTTAATACTCTGCAGAATACTCTCCAGGTACTCCATCCTATCACGTGTTTCCTTGCATCTCCTGCCCACCTTCCTCTCCCATCTGAAACCCTGTCCTCCAGGCTCCATCCAGATCTCTTGTTCTCAGGACCTTCCTTCTGCTACTGAAATTTGTTTCCTGGACCCCTTGTCATCTTTATTCTCGACTTCTTCACTCGTGTTCCTGATGCACAAATATCAGTAGATTCTTAAGAAGAGTTACATGGGTCGTGTATTTCTGAGACATTGGATAACCAGAAATATCTTTATTCTGTGATTGTGTTTGGTTGGTAGATTGGCTGGATATAAAATCCTAGGCTGAAATTCTTTTCCTCTCAGAATTCTATGTGTTTTTTAACTTTCTTCTGGTTGGCTGGAGAGAAACTCAATGCAATTCTGATTCCCAATCCTTTGTACTTAGACTCCAGAATATTTTTCTGTCTTCTCTGTACGTTTAATGTTCTGAAATTTGCAAAACGTGGGGAACAGGAGGGATCATCTTTCCTTTTATGTGCCTTTTCAACCTAAAGACTGGTTTTCTTTAATCTGGGAAATTTTCCTATATATATATATTTTTTCTAATATCATCCTCCATTTTCTGCATTTTGTCTTTCTATAGCTTAGTCATATATTGAACCTTCTGGATTTATCTCCCAAGCTGCTTATATTTTCTTTAATATTACTCTGTCTTATTCTTTGCTCTTTTAGAGATTCCTTGTCTTATCTGCTAGCCCCATTATTGAGGTTTTTTAAAAATATTAATGTTTTAATTTCTTTTTAATTTGCAAGTGCTTTCTTTCTTTCTCCCCCTACTTTTAGAGTAACATTCCGATCTTAGTTTATAGATGTAATATCTTCTCATATCTCTTTGAGGATGTGAAATAAAATTTATTTGAAGTTTTCTTTTGTTCCTGTATTTATCTCTATTTTGTCTAGTTTATTTTTTTCTGTTTTTTGAAAGTTCTTTGTAGAAGCTCCAATATGTGGTTTTAGACTTTCTTTGATGAGCTCTTTTATTTCTTATTTACATATTGTAACGTTCATCAAATACTGTAAACATTGAAACACTGAATAAATTAATACAGTTCAGATGATCATAAAATTAATGTACGCTCATAATTTGGCCCTGCAGTAAAAGGTGACAGCATTTTCCATTGTTTATCACATTTATTTTCCTCTCCTGAAAGAATTTCCAAAAAAAGTTATGCAAATAACTGAGAACAAACTTCTTAGCAAATCTAGATAATGACAAGCACTATGCCTATTCCTTCATATCCTATTGTGAAAAAGGGTTTTCTATTGTGCAAGTATAAAGAATGCATCATTATTACTATGTATGTGCATACATCCTTGGATAGCAATCAAGAGGGCTTTCTCTGGAATGAATTCTTGAGTTTTTCCCAGATGTTAACAATTAACTGTGTTATATATAAGATTCAAGTTAAATTGTATATTAGCTTATTTAGTGGAAGTCCAAGATTGACAAGCATCTGTAGCAAGAAAGGCTATTTTGAGAATTTAACTCCCCGTAAAATACATACCAGGCTGTAATTAGTGCCTTCAGCACTTGCTGATACTCTGTCTACATTAATGTTCTAGGCCTTTTAGCAAGACTGAAAAATATTTCTGCTGGTTGTTAAACTGTTATCCTGAAATCATAAATACATACACTTAAACTAGGCAAGTTGCTATATCAATGCCTCAAAATTATTTTAAACTATGTTCTAAATGTTAATAATGCCATAATGAAACAAAAGGCAATAAAACGCCATCAGAGTAGTTTGACTGCTTTGAATTTATTGAGGAAATATTCCTTCTGAAAATGAAAGCTGAGAAAAGGGGGAAGAAAAAGGAAAAAGTGTTCAAGAAGGTTTTGCATGTGAAGCTGTAAGTCTCATTCACCAGCGTCACTCCTCCCTATACTGACAACTTTGTAAGGCCTGGGGCAGATGTGTGGTGTTGACTGAGAGAGGTTATGCTTCTGATGATATTTCCCGTTCTAATTCATTCAGAGATCCTGAGATTAAACCTACTGAAGCAGCTCTCAATTTGGGGCATTTGAGGACGTTGCCACTTGTCAGGGCCCCAAACTGATAGTGAGGAACTTTGAACATCACAGCTGGGACAAAGGGCAGGGTAGGCGAGTGCGTTTACAAAGTGCGGCATGATGTCAGCTTCTGTCTCATGTGGTGTTTGCTATGATTGTACAGGCAGGGTTGTTGGACTAACTTGATCTCATCTGTAACCTTTTTCCCCATAGCTCCCTGCCACAACCCCCAGAGCGATGGTTCTGGACCAGGTTTTGTGCCTTGTTCTGGCCAGTCATGTATAAGTGAAAGCCTCTGAGTAGACTTCCAGAAGTGCCTGGCCCGTGAATAAATATTTACGTAGGGTTAAAATAAATGAGCTATAAACTTTAAGTACCATTTATCAAATGTAATGCACAGTGCCTTTGCTTTGCTTCTGTCTTTGGCCCTTGATCTGTAAATGCTGCTGTCACCCAGAGGCCCGTCCATGGATTTCCTCTTTCTTCCTGACACAGTGTCCCTCACTGGATGACTTCTTCTCCCGTTGATGTGATTACTATCTATTTACTGATATTACAAACATTTTCCTTGTATAGATTCTCCCCTGAGCGTCAGCCTTGCACTGTGAATTTCTCCCTGGAGAGCCCACAGGTACTGCACATTTAACACGCCCCCAAAACAAACTCGTCTTCTACCCTCTCACCTCCAAGCTTCACCTCTGGTTGTGGTCGTTACTAACCCTTAGGGAAATGCAAACCAAAACCACAGTGAAATACCAATTCACAGTCATTAAGATGGCTACTATTTTTTTAAAAAAACACAGAAAATAACAAGTGTTGGTGAGAAGATAGAGAAATTGGAACCTTTGTGCCTTGCTAGTGAGAAAGTAAAATGGTGCAGCCACTATGGAAGACAGTATGGAAATTCCTTAAAAAGTTGAACACATGGCATTACCGTATAATCTAGCAATTCCACTGCTGGTGGATATATGCCCGAAAGGATCAAAAGCAAGGACTTGAACAGTTACTTGAACATCAGTGTTCACAGGAACATTATTCACAGTATCCAGAAGGTGGAAGCAACCCAAGTGTCCATCAGCGATTGAATAGGTAAGCAAAACGTGGTCTATGCATACAATGAAATACTATTCAGTCCTCAAAAGGACTGAAATTCTGCTAATTGCTACCACATGGATAAACCTTGAAAACATTATGCTAAGAGGGCTAAGGCAGACACAAAAGGACAAATATTGCATGATTCCATTCATATGAAGTAACTGGAATAGTTAAATTCAGAGAGACAGAAAGCAGAACAGTGGTTACCAGAGGCTAATGGGAGGAGGAAACAGGCAGTTGCTGGTTCTGGGAACCGTTTCAGTTTGGAGCGATGAAAAAGTTCTGGAGATGGACGGTGGCGATGATTTTACAAGTGTCAGTGTACTTAATGCCACTGAACTGTACACTTAAAAATGGTTCAAATGGTAAATGTTATGTATATTTTACCACAATAAAATAAATAAATCTATACTGAGCGAGTTTTTTCAGATTTGTAGATACACAGTTTTCAAATTTCTCTAGGGCAATGTGTGCAGTGCTGTTCACAGCCTTGAAGAACAGCTGTCCAGTGTCCTTCAGAGTCTGAAGCCAGCCCTCTCCTCTCACTTCATTTTCCTTGTTCTGGCCACCTGGAAATTCACATCTGCTATGATTACATACAAGTCTTTCCTCTGCCTTTAATATTCCTCTGCCCCCATGAGCTGATGATGGAATCTGACACTTCCAGACCCAGCAAGTACCTACCACCTTTGGGAAAGCTGTGGTGAGTCCTATAGACAGAACCCATTTCCCAAAGAACTTTCCCATACTTCTGATTCATCCCAAACTTGTCCTCAACCAGAGTGAGGTCTTTAAGGGCAAGGACGGTGTCTGCTTCACCTTTTCGACTGCTGCACGTAGGACAGAGCATAATTTGAAGCAGGGTCTTAGTAAACAGTTCGATAACTGAACTTTTAAAAATACATATGATTTTTCTAATCCTTCTCTGAGAGAGTAGACAGACCTTTCCCCCCACTTTCCAGAACAAGTAAATAAGGAAAAGAAATGTCACACCTCGCCCAGGTTGCAGGCATGAAGTGGCTGATGGGGATGGAGAGACGGTATCAAAAGTCTCTTGCCTTCTTACATCCCTGGTCTTTGGAGCCAGGCATGAAATCTTACCATCCATATGTTAAGAGCATTCCTTTATTGGTTATAAAACACATGTTCTCAGATACTCGCCATAGGTCCTATCCATAAACGGAATGATCTTATACATATTTCTGCTACCCCTTCTGTAATAAACCCCCTGCCACTGTTCCAACACCAGGAGGTTGGAAACAACTGTGTCATTAATGGATGAGAACAGATCCTAACCAGTGATCCCAGATGAAAAGCTTCATTATTTCATTACTAGCCTCCAGGGCGATTTGGTCTCCTCTAACACTGGAGCACGGGATTTGGGCTGAGAGTCTGATCCTTGAACTATTAAAAAATGTAAGTAGTCCTTGACACAATTTGGAGCAATTACATTCTATTGTGCCAAGAATTCCTTATTAAAAATCGATTTAATTGTGCGTACTCCATCTGGTCGGTATTATGATCTTTTATGGGAAGGAAACACGATTCTGTATTTACCTGATGGTCCATAGGATAAGCATGTCATTTGGTAGCCCTGAAAAATTAAGGAAACATTGAAAGTGTTTACCAGATTTCCCGTTACTAACTTGTGGGACTTTTGAGCTGTAAGATTCAATGTCTTACATCGTTTGGGATTTTAATGGAAAAGAAAATGTTTAAACTGAAGCAAGAAAATTTCTACGTGCACATCATATGCTATATTTATTTGCATGTGATAATTTCTTTTTTATACTTTTGACATTCTAATCTCTTTAAACATATCTTAGATGGTCATGTTAGTATTAATTTGTGTTTTTTTATTCAAAAACTCTGGATAATGAAAGGTGAGAGGCTTACTTTTGTCTGCTGGGTCGATTTCAACCATATTAGCGAAGAACTGTGTGATTTCAGCTTAAAATACTGCAGGGAAATGTTTTTAAAACCAGAGTGATTGCATTTTGTTATGTGGTGTGTTTTTCAAAGGAGTTTATATCTTAATCTGAAAAGGAGCCTTAACTTCCTTGCATGGCATTAGAGGCTTAAGACTGAATCATTTTGTTCATAAGTTTTTTTGAACTGCTGACGTGCTTATAGTTGTGAAGTATTTTGTTCCTGTCACAATCTTAAACTGTCAACAGCATGGTTAGTTACCTTAAATATTGATTTGATTCTGAATCGCCTTAACTTCGATGTTTTATTTTTTTTAAAGTCACTGATTCATTATGCAGGGTCTACTGTTACTAACTATAACAGTCTATCAAACACCTATTTGGTAGCAGCTACAATATCTTTAATTGTCTCTGTGCCCTGATTTCCTCATTTGTGAAATGCAGACCATGCCTATTTGTTAGGGTTGCTAGGAGCTTTAAATGAGATACTGTACTCAATTTAGAAGGTTCTGCTCGAAGGTTCTGTGCAGAGTAGGCATTAAATACACATTAGCTTTTATCATCATTATCAAAACTAAAAATGACGGTTCTGTAGTGTGTGGTTTTCTTTCCATTCGTTCATTAAAAATGAAGTTTGGGAAAGGTGTGGGGAGGAGTAAATTAGGAGTTTGGGATTAACAGTACTCTATATAAAATAGATAATCAGCAAGGACCTATTCTATAGCACAGGGAACTCTACTCAATATTGTGTAATAACCTATATGGGAAAAATATCTAAGAAAGAATAGATACACATACATGTATAACTGAATCACTTTGTTGTATACCTGAAACTAACACAACATTGTAAATCAGCTATACTCCAGTATAAAATAAAAAGTTTTTAAACATGAAGCTTGGGGGGGGATTAAGGAAGCTGCCCTGATCACGTAGCAATTCAGTGAATGGAATTGATATAATCTCTGGCTGCATGTGTCTCACAGATGGTGGGGTAGACAGGTAACAAGGCAACAGAAAGTGCCGGAGAGAAATGAACACGGTGGAGTGACAGAGTAACAAGGGCTTCTCCTCTACATAATTCTTGAAAGGAGTGCTTATTTGTTGTATGGTAGCAGTGTATAAAGGAAAAGTAACTTCCTCTCAGCTGCCTTTATTTCTGCACTAGTAGTCAATAGCTTCCATGCTTTTCTTTGCATTCATAAAAAATACGTAAACATGTGGCATTTTTTGTTGTGGTTTTACAAGAAATGGATTCTATACGCATTACTCTGTAACTTTCTTTCTTGTGTTGGTTTGCCTTGAAAAAATCCCTAGAAGTTTTGTTAAGTATGTGGTGTTTGCTGCTAGCATTGGGCCTATCTAGGACTGACCCATAAAGAAAAACTCTCCAAAGATTTCAGAGACGAAGCCCAGCCTGTTTATTACCATAGTCTTCATTTAACTCTGGCCACTCAATCCCATATTTATTGGGCAAAAGATACTGGAGGGGAAGTTCCTAGGGTATCTTGCTACTACTGTTATTTTTGTGCTGTTATTATTTTTTTATTTCTGATAATCCTTACCCTATAATAGCATCCCAGATTTTTTTTCCCTTAATTTCTTGTCTACCTGCCTAATGACTTACCTATTCATTTTGCCTTTTCTTTTGTCAATCTCATACTGTTTCTTTGGCATACATTCCTTCATTTACATACGTATAGATTTTACATTTTAAAAGACAGGATTGCTGCATTTATCCCCTAATAAAGAACTTTAAGGGATTTTCCCCTATGCTTTTTGTTTTGTTTTGTTTCCCCCTGTTAACAGTACTGCAAAACAAGATATGTTTTTATATACAGGTGCCTTTTATTTATGAGAAATGAACTTCTAAAAATAGAATTTCTAGATGAAGTGTATGCTTCTTTTTTATCCTAATGCATACTGCCAGATCGAATTCCAAAAAGATTATAGCCCTTTGCCTTTTAAACAGATATCTTTAATCAGCTCAGACCTGACTGCATATCAGTAGATCATGATGTTGCTGCCACTTTAGTGAGAAACCGTATGGCTAATTTATTTAATTACTCTCTGTAGGGTACTTTTCCACTTCAGTCCTCTACCGTGGGTCTTGGAAGAGCGGAGTAAATTGAGGAACAGTTCCCCCCATTGCCGGATGAAGCAATCATCCAAGTATGTGGCTGGGAGCTGAGAATCTGAGCAGCGGCAGGTCCAGCTGCCAAGGTGGTACAGTGGCGGCTGGGACCCGTAGACAGGAGTCTGTGCAATTAGCCAGGACGGTTACTGCATTTTTGGCAGTGGAGCAGCAGTTAAAGCAAAGAAGGATCTTTTTCCAAGAAGGAAAAACCATTTAATAAGTTTGGGTCAGTTCGCTCATAACAGCGCTACATTTGAGCAGGAGAAACCCCAGGAGCTTGGCAAACCATCACTATTGGCCAGTCTTCCTCCCAGCTCAAAAGTCTGAGGCCGTCCAGGCAGAACCTGGCTCTCTGCTTTGACTGTATCCATTTAATAGCATTCCTAGTTAACAGAGTGAAAGCAGAGGAATCTTTGCCCCCTTAATCCAGAGGAGTAAGATTTAGTGGCTGTAGAAGCCGTGGTTCAAGTAACTGCACAGCATAGGGGGCGGGCAGTCTGTCTGTATTGCGGGCTGTGTGCTTGGGCATGCAGCTTGAAACCTGGTCCTCCAAAAATGACACTGATGTTTACTAATGGCGCAGTGCTTTCTTTTTTGTAGATGAATCAACATTTGTATATGACTAACCAGTGTGAAAGTCTGATTTTATAGTGTGTCAGGGAGCCATCGTGTACCTGTCCTGTGAATAAATAAAGTAAAAACTCAGTACGTTTACATAAATATTTTAAAATACAGTGTGTTCTCCTACTTGTTCCATTTCACCTAGGGAAATCTTGCCAAAATAAAATCAAGTTTGAGTGTTTACAGTGCAAGAGAAAACCAGCTCATGGATTTTGAAATTAGGAGATGAATTGTGTTTGTTTTGTTTATTTAGGTTTTAATTTTTTCTCTCCCAAATAAATCTTTCCAATGAAATAAACAGGTCTGATCATCTAATGATGGATTATTTGAATGAAGATTGAAATTGAATTGGAAATGTTGAAAATGAGCTGCTTTATACTTTTCAAAAAGCTACGGCACCTGCAACCGTGATAAAAATTAGGACAAACATATCAAAAATCTTTGAACACGTGGCCCAGCCAGTGCCAACTTGGACAGAATCAGAACACTGGCTACTTAGAGGAAATATCTCAACATTCAACTAATCAAGGATGTTAATCTGAAGTAAAGATTGAAAATTGTGACATGGTTAGGATTGCTCAGAGCAAAGGTTAATGCTGAGAAAGAGAAGCTTGACTTCTTAGGATCTTTTCCCCTTACTGTGTATCTTCAACAACTAGAATGTCATAGTTATATGAAATTCACTCTCAGTCTTTAAAGTGATTTCTCCTTAATAATTTATCAAGATATATTTCTGGTTTAGGGATCTAATTTTGTCAAGTTCTGCATTCACATGCATTGCTACCACGGCCTCTAAAGAGTAAGGCCTGTGTGGTTCTATGTATGAGGCGTCAAGCTAGAGAGTAGTTACTCAAAAAGAAGCGAAGGTTTCTGAATCCTCACCGGCTACACACAGATTTAATCATGGCTTCCTGCAGTCTGTCCCATGGCGTTATTTTGCTTATAACAAACACATTACAACATTATTTCGAGGTTTTATCAGGTTGACCTAATGAACCTATTTCTTTCATCCAGGGTTTCTCAATAGTGGCACTCTTGACATCTTGGACCAAATAATTCTTTGCTGTAGGGAACTCTCCCGGGCATTGTAGGATATTTAGCAGAATCTTTGGCCTCTACCCTCTGGATGCCAACAGCACCCTCAAAACAGTTTCCAGACATTGTCAAGCGTCTCAAAGGCAAAATCAACCCTAGTTGAGAATAACTGCTCGAAACAGTTATCTAAATAAAACATGAACGCGTTTAAAAAGTTCAAAATAGTACGAGAGGTATGAGTGAGTCTCCACACTACCACCTAGAGAACACTTCTGCTACCTCAAGATAATGAATATGAACAGTTTCTTGTGGGTCTTCCAGAAAGTCGCCATGCATATGAGAGTGTATACACCTGCTCTGCATAATCATGACCACTCAACATACACCTTGATATTTTTCATGTAATAATATATCAGTGAGAGTTTTGTAATTACCATGCTCACAGACCTATATTGCTCTTTTTAATGTCTGCATAGTATTTCATTGCTATGGATGAATTATATCCATTTAACTAGCTACCAATATACGTGCAGGTTCTAATTTCTTATCCTTCCAAATAATGCCATGGTAACACGCTTGTATTTTTATGTTGAATACTGTGTGATTATAGCTATAAGATATAGAGTATGTTCCTAAAAGTGGAATTGCTGGGTCAAAGGAAAAATATATTAAACATATTTGTGGACAATGCTATATTACCATCTGGGTATAAGGGTAGCTATTTTCTCAGGTCATCAAGCTTTTAAATCTTTGCCCATTTGTTGGGTAAAAAATGATATCCCTTTGTGTGTGTGTTTCATAAAAAGTGAGAGTTCCTACATTTATAAGTGGTTTTGTGCCCTGTGATCACACTGCCTGTATATTCTTTGCCTGTTTTCCTAACAGCTTGTTGGGCATTTTCTTTCTCATTTGTAGGAACTCTTTATATAGTAAGGAAATTAGATCTTCACAGATGTTACAAATATATGTGTACTGTTTATTCATCTTCTTTCAACTTTATTAATATTTTTTGCTATAGAAATGAATTGTTTCAAATTTATTCCTCTTTTTGTTTGATTTCTGAGTTTGTCATACAGAGAGTCAGTTTCACATACAAAAAATAACTTTTTTTTCCTGTTTTCTCCTAATGCTTTGAGTTGTTTTTTTATGGTTAAGTGTTCAAGCCATCTGTGATTAGTTTGAGTATATGGAGTGAGACCACAATACTATACAGGTGTAACTTTTCCTATATAGAATGGTAATTTATTATATGTTAAAGGGCATTTCAACAGAGTGAGATAAAGGTGGTTTATTAACCGAATGCTGTTGACATAATTGCCTCATATTTGGGTACAAAATAATGAAGCTGGATCCATACTTGGTGCTTGCAGGGAACCAGTGGAGGGCCATTGCAGCTCCGTGAGGAAAAGCAGTGACCTCAGAATGGCAGGCGAGGGCCTTGTCCACTGTAGGGCTTTGTAAGTTAGGGTCATGAATTCAATTTTATTCGAATAGTGTTTCTTTTTCACATTTCTTTTGTACTTAGCATATATTTGGGGGTTTATATTTTTATCCATTCAGCATTTTTAAATGTATTATGAATATAACAGACATATTTGGTATTACTTCTGCCATCGTATTTTATGTTATGTTTCCAGCTCTTGATGTTTCTTTGGTTTCTACCTTTTGCTGAAATTCTCGTCATGCTTTATTTCCCTAAGGACTTGTGAACATTCACTGCTGACTTCTGGTATTGTCTACTGTGCCCGAGAAACATGAAGCCAACTTGACTTTTCCCCTCGTAGGCTAATTGCTTTTTCTGCCTGAATATGTTAAAGAACTGATCCTATAAAATTTTAAAACTCATTAATTCATATATCAGGGTTTGCGTGGCTGTTGATCTTTTTGTGGCCGTTATTTTGTTTCCTGGGGACAAAAGGTGTCTTCTCTATTTATTGGCTGATTAAGGTTTTAGAATATTTCAGGAATTTTTCTTCTATTATATCTTCGAACATTTGTTTCTATTCTTTTTTTTTTATACCTTTTTAAAAATAAATTTATTTATTTTATTTATTTATTTTTGGTTGCGTTGGGTCTTTGCTGCTGCGTGCGGGCTTTCTCTAGTTGCAGCGAGCGGGGGCCTCTCACCATGGTGGCCTCTCCCGTTGCAGAGCACGGTCTGTAGGTGTGCGGGCTCAGTAGTTGTGGCTCACGGACTCCAGAGCGCAGGCTCAGCAGCTGTGGTGCATGGGCTTAGCTGCTCTGTGGCATGTGGGGTCCTCCCGGACCAGGGCTTGAACCTGTGTCCCCTGCATTGGCAGGGGGACTCCCAACCACTGTGCCACCAGGGAAGCCCTCTCCTTTGTTTTTTTTAAGGTACACCTTTTGGGGTTTTTGTTGTTGTTGTCATCTTTGGAAGGCAGTCAGTTTCTCTTAAATTCAATGTTAACTTTTGTCCATTGCTCACTTTTCTCGAGCCTGCCCTGCTCTACCCTGACTGGTTTCAGCAGTGTCCATTCTGAGTTTTATTTCCATGGCCTTTATCTGTCATATCGACCTTTCCTTATTTGTCTCCTTCTTTGATATCTTACACATCTTATTTTAGCTCTTGTTTCAGTGAAAGGCCACATATTCTTTAGCTCTTTTCGCCTTGTCAGGAGCATTCAAAATATTTTTCTGTGCTTTGACCTGGTTCTTTCTGTGGAGATTGTTTCATATTATTATCATTTATTTATATGTCATATTCTTTTGTTTAAATTTTTTCTTTGTTATTTTTTGATGATGTCTGGGGGAGGGGGCTTCACAGTCTTTTCAGAACACTTTCTCATCAGTGTCTGTCTCTTCCGCACTGGTCACCTGTCACTTTGTAGTAATGACCACCTCCCTCGCCACCATTTCTTCTCCTCAGGTGAGTCGGAGGCCTCTATGCCTCACAGGGAATTTCTGTGCATCACAGGTTTTCTGTTAGGTGAATTTGCATTTATTTCTTTTCACTTTACCTCGATTGGTATCTGCTGAGTTGATTGCTCTTTGCTCCTTCCCGTGCCCTGCCATTCTCCTCAGTCACTTCTGGGGGGAAAAGGCATTTGTGTGCACATTGCCCTTGAACTGCAGTTTGCCTGCTGTGTTGAATTGAACCAGGGACCTCAGCCATGACTCATGCCTATCTCACCCTCTAAATAAGAGCTGATTCAGCTCTTTCTTGGGTTGTTCCACCTCTTTGTTGGAAACCTTTTCACTCTGAAGGTTTTGTCTGCTATTGACATTCTCCCTTGATTTGATCCTACGTCATCATATTTATCAGCTTCTATTCTGTGTCATTTGTAGTTTTAATTAAGGCTATCTCATAATTTCATTGAAAATAACTTTTCTATTTTCAATTGTTTTGCTGCTTTCTACTGGTATTAGGGAGGGGAGGACAGTAAAAATAGTACTACTCTACCTTCAGCAAAAGGCACTGCATTAACTGAATTAAGCAATAAAATAGCTGTGTTCACTAGATATTTATCAATGTTCTCTCTATTGTTTGAATAGGAGAATAGAAAAGTATAACACAATCTTGGGAAAATTAGGTTAAGACCCTTGAAGCACTTTATAAGTATGCTTGAATCAGGTGTGGATCTGCCCGCTCATTGCACTAAAAGTTTGGTCGGAGTACTGATTGCCGAGACCTCATGTGATAGGGAGGCCGTGCAAATAAAATTGTTGTTTTAGGGATGGCTAATATTTGGATAGGTGTGGTAACAGTATTCTGAGTGCAGAGCAGAGCACAAACTTCTGATTCTTAGTTCTCCACCAATATTTCTTCACTGAGAATAGCCAGGCCTCATGGGGACCTCTGGGGAGGTAGTTGAAATGAAGAGTAAATAGGAGTGAGGAAGGGTTTTTGAAGGTCAGCAAGCTTATCTTAGATTTCGGAGGGATCCCTGGTAGTCCTTTGAATGAGGGAATGCGATGATGAAAGCTGTGCTAAGAAAACTCTGTCTGGCAGTTGAATTGAGGTATTTCGTTCGATCCCACTGGGACATGGTGAGTGAGTCCCTGTTTGTACCAAGCACCCTACTGGGTACAGTTGTGCAAATTTGGGAACAATTCCTGGCTCAGGAAACTTAGTCTGGGGGAGTCAAGAAACTGACTTAGAAAAATCTGACTTAGTAAAACGTCAGTAGCAGAGTTGATCTCAACCCAGATTATTATGGGGTGGCTGTTCCGTGTTGCCGGAGTCCTTCCACTGTAGTAATGGATTCAGTCTGTCATGATATTACACCACTAAGGTGGATTCTGTGATTAGCATGGGGTACATTAAAGTCTACCCCACATCACCGGGATCCTGCTGTATGACATAAATTCAGCTGAATTTTAAACAGCGGCGTTTTGTATCCCGTATTTCTGTATTTGCTTTTTTCTAAATCAGGTTTCCATCCAGCCTCCTTATGGCTCACCCATCTTCTGCTTCACTCTCACCACCTCCATATCTTCTCCTAATTATACCTGGTAATGGTTCCTTCTCTAAGATAATGTTTTTTTCTTTCTTCTTTTATAAATTTATTTATTTTATTTATTTATTTTTGGCTGTGTTGGGACTTTGTTGCTGCACGCGGGCTTTCTCTAGTTGCGGTGCGTGGGCTTCTCATTGCGTTGGCTTCTCTTGTTGCGGAACACAGGCTCTAGGCGCGCGGGCTTCAACAGCTGTGGTACACGGGCTCAGTAGTTGTGGCACACGGGCTCAGTAGTTGTGGCACACAGGCTTAGTTGCTCCGCAGCATGTGGGGTCTTCCCGGACCAGGGCTCGAACCCGTGTCCCCTGCATTGGCAGCAGATTCTTAACCACTACACCACCAGGGAAGTCCCAATAATTTTTTTTTTGTCGTTCATGTCCCTGGCACTTTGCTCTGCACTTGTTTTTGTGTCAGTCTTGCCTAATCAGAATTATGGTCTACTTGAAGATATAATCTGTACTTAATTTATTTATACATCCCATGTTACTCCAAAAGATGATTTGAGCATGTTTCTTTCCTATTATTGTGTGTTGCCCTTTGCTGAGGTGGTGGACATTTGATCAAGGAGGGTCAGTATTTTATGAGCTAAGAACACACATGACCAACAGAGGAGTTTCTGTGTTTTTTTATTTATTTTTATCTATTTGAAAGTCCTACAAAGATAAATCATATTTATCAAGTCAACTTTATAGGAAAAAGAACATGAAGTTGAGACCCTTCCAGTATTGAGAAAGTGTTGATACAAAACATATTAGATGTAAATTAAACATAAATTGCTTTTCTGTAAATATGTACATGCTACCTCTTAAAATCGATGTACACCTTAAGTGTAAATTTTCCTTAAAATATTGGTATTTGTGATATTGGGAATCTGTATTTTACGAAAGAGCAACGGCTGCGGTCCTCTGGCTCTTTATCTCTCGGCAGCTGTGTCCAGCTGGTGGTCCACATTCCCCACTACTCCTTCAGTGAATGGAAACATTTAGGTCAATACTGATATAAAACTTCATGAACTTTTTTCTCTTTCAGCTTTGGTTCGCCTTTGTTAATGGATTTTCTGGGCAGATTTTATTTGAACGTTGGTGCATCGGCTTGTACAACGTGGTAAGCATTCTCCATTTCTCTCTGATGGCATGCAGAACTGCACTGTTTGTGTCTGGGAAGTGTATCTAAGTCCCTCATCTGCATCCATGGCAGGCAGCACAAATACATCTTTAGGGCCTTTGTTGCTGCCACACATCCTGCAGAAGCCCAAACTCTCCACACATGGTTTCAATCATAGCAGATCATTCTTGAATAACCCCATGAAATTATTAACCCACATATCTTGAAAATAGACCCTTGTTACCTCCTGACTAAATGCCTGGGCAACATTTCCATGTTTTTAGCTCAAGAAAAAAATTTCTGGACTACGTCTAAACTCATTCCACTCCATAATTTTATTTCTGAATTCTTAAACATATGCGAATATACAGTATGTAACCTGGTGACCTTTTTGTCCTTCTTGAAAGCGTATCTGTCCTTGTGGAAGAATGTTTTCTCCCACAGTTAGTGCTAAAATAATGAATTCTGACTTCCAGCTCCCATGGCGAATGGTAATCAGCTTATTTGGTATTTTTCATGATTTTAGAGTTCTGTTTTCATTACTTGACTGTAATGAATTCAAAAGCTGGAAATAAATATAAACTATAGACTAAAATGACTATGTAGCTACTTAGTCTTTTGTTTTACTGGCAAGGGGTGTAGCTTGGTGCTGTAGAGATCCGAGTATGCCACATTTCTTGAGTTGCACTTTCACCACTGTTTTGGACCCTAACTCTGACATTCTCTGCCCTGGGGGAGTTTATACTCTGAAGCAGCCATCATAGGTAGGCATAGATGGAAGTTACCAGACATACAATAAAATAAATCGTGGTGCTGTAAATATTTACAATTTGTATATACATTCGTGGCTGGATATTCAAATTGTCCATCTACTCAGACTCCGCCCCTGACACACCCTTTTTTAGTAGCTGCTCTGCTAGGTGTTATGTATAAAATGCTGCATACAACACATTGCTTCAGCCCTGTATAGCTCGACAGGTTAAGAGGGTCACGTCTAGACTAAGATGTTGCCGAACCAAGTTCAGATCTTGGGTTTAGACAGCATTCATAAGATGGTAACTGTGTTACTCACTACAAAGTACACTAGTACATTTGTTGCCAGTAATTATGCCCCCAAAGACAAAACTGACAGGTGATGAGAGCAGGGCTGAATTGATGGCCGTTTATCACCTATGCTTGAAAAGCTACTCTGACCCCCTGCCACATGGAAAGGGGCTCCAGGGCCTCCCCTTGGACAGATGGTTAACTTTGCAGGACTTAAAAGTGTTTTGAGTAGGTTAAAATTATGTGACCGCTTAGGGGGAAATATACTGACTGCTCCATAGTGATTTAGTGTTGGAAAAGGCCAACCCAGACCCACATACGTACTTGTAATTAGAAGGCTGAGACCTAGGAGGCTATGTTTAGCGCTAAGGACTGAAATCCATGTCACTGGTTACACAATGAATGGATTTTAGCCCCCTTTTCATGCTCAGGCAGGAGTGCTAGTTTCTTTCCTTAGCACTCTGCAGTCTTGGGCAGTTCAGATTCATCCGACAAACTCACATTGAGTGGCTATTACACATCAGATGCCGATAGGCTGTAGGATGATGTTGGTCAAAATATGGTCCCCAGACCACTTGCATGAGAAGCACCAGGATTTCTTTGAAGGTGCAGATTCCCGAGCACCATCCTGACTTAACAAAGAGTTTCTCAGAGGTACTGAGAAGCAAAACAAAAATTTAAATAAAACTCTCTAGCAGTGGCTACCCACATTAAAGTTTAAGACCCACGATGACCTCTGATCCCTAGGGTTGGGGATATGTTTTATACCCTTTGTGTCCTCCAGATGAGAGAGAATATCGCAGCAGAGAAGTGAATTCCCAGGTGAAATGGCTCTGTGACCACGGGGGCACGGTACCAGTGTGGGAGACGGTCACCAGGGAGTGGTGGCGGAGTTGGGACAGTCAAATCCAGTGGGGTCAGAGGGTCATTGGCCTCCACAGTCAATCAGTGGAAGGGCCAAAGCTTTTGAGGACTTGGAAGTCTGCCCCCATAGCAATTGTCTTGGTAACTTTTGTTTGAAATAAATAGAAACTTAGAGAAGAGTTGCAAAAAAGAGTACAAACAACGGTATACCCAGACTCATCAATTATTGGCCTTTTGCCTACCATTTGCGTCTCTCTGAAGACACGCACACATGTGCGTACGTAGGCTTGCGTGCACATACACTCCAACACGTATATTTCTGAGCCAGTTGGGAGTCAAGTTAAGACATCATGCGCCTACTGTTCATCCTTTAGTGCGTAGCTGGACCATTCTCTTACATGACCACAGTATAATGATCAAAATCATAAAATTTAACATGGATACAATACTACTATATAATCCGTACTACCCCATATTCCAATTTTGTGATTACTCTTCTATTTAGCATTTGCTTCCACTCCAGGTCGCTCCACAGAGACCCAGTGCAAGAGGCAGTTTGTGACATCTGAGACGTTGCTACTGACCCCTCTTCTGGGCTGGAGTCTCCCTTGCCATTTTCTTTTCTTTTTTTTTTTTTTTAACATCTTTATTAGAGTATAATTGCTTTACAATGGTGTGTGAGTTTCTGCTTTATAACAAAGTGAATCAGTTGTATCCCTTGCCATTTTCTTCAAGCAGTATTGCTTTCTTCCTTTTCGGTACTTAACGCTTCATGTTTGATTCCCCAAGCCAGCTAAAGTAGAAAGTCATCGTTTCTCAGTCTAATTCTCAGAGCAGATTACATAGCATTGAAACTCCTCCATCTCCCAAGGTCATGAATCAGTGCCATCCTATTAGATGCTCATTATATCCATAGTCAAATTTCTACATCATTTTAGGTTATGAGTAGAATGAGACTACAGAGGCTACCAGTAACAAAAGCTACCATGGTCAAATGGATTTCAGCTACATTTTATCTATTTTTTTAGTGAAGAGATAACTCTTTTTAACGCTGTTTCAGAAAATATATCCTCCTTAATTTTATCAAGCCAGCAGAATTTGAAGAAAACGGAGCCAGCCTTACTTATAAACATAAATATAAAAATTGTATATAAGGTATCAGCAAATAGAGTTCAACAATGTATCAAAAGAATAAAATATTTGACAAAGAAGGATTTATTTCAGGAATATAGGAGGCTCAAAATTTTTAAATGTTTCTAAGTATCACTGTATCAGCCAAAAAAAGGAGAAAAATGTGTTCCCATCAGTAGATGGTGCAAAAGTCTTTGAGTCAGTTCAGCTGCCAGTTCCAAAATAAGGACTCTAAATAATATAGGAAAGAAATAAGTCAATTAACTATAATGCAGACTATTTATTTAAAAAACCCAGTAGCATATTGCCATAAATGGTAAAATTCTAAAATGATTTCATTTTATATAAGAAATTAGTCAGGGATTCCTGCCATCACTATATAATTCAGCATTGTTTTGGAATTTTCAGCAATTGCCAAGAAAATTAAATAACTATTACAAATACTAGGAAAAAGTAAAATATTTCTGTGCTTATACAAATATGTGCACCAAAAATGGCCATGTTAAATATGTTCATATATGACTGTACATCTAAAAAACCCAAAACATACCAGTAAAGAAATACTAGAATTATAAGAAAATTTGATAAGGTGGCCAGATTCATAATAAATATATAAAAACCCATAGTTTTTTTCTGTCCTGGCAATCACTAGCTTTTTTTTTTTTTTTTTTAATTCTAACAATGAGTACTTAGAAATGCAAGGAGAATAATAATTCCTTTCAAAATAGCAATTAGAATTATACATTGCATAGGAATAATTTTTATAGTACCTACATGAAAAACACCCAAAATCTTACCTAAGTATATGCAACAAGATTTAACCAAATGGAAAGTCATACTATTTCCTTGTATGGGAAGACTTAGTATCATAAAAAACTTAGTATCAACCCTTCCAAAATTAGTATATAAATTTATGTGATTCCATATAGAATCCCAATGGATGATTGTTTGGGGGGTGGGAGGAGAAGGGAATTGCATAAAATGATATTAAGGTATGAATGGAATTAACAGGCATCTAAGAATAAATATGCAAAGCATGTTCAAAAAAGACCAATCAGAAAGGTAGACTTATCTGAACATCTGACTATACTATAAAGCTGCCATAACCACATCAATGTGATACTGACAAGAGAACTGGACAAATAAGTCAGGGAACTTAACACTAAAGTTGGAGGTCCAGGGAAATGTACATTTTTTAAAAGTAAGAGTCAACATCTTTAATTTTTCAAGCTGGAGAGTATTAAATAGAATATAAGAAGCATTGCTGATAGGGAAGCAGGGAGAAGATTGTTGTCCTTTCTGAAGGGAGAGATAAACAATGGGAACCTTTTCTGAAAGCAGCCAAGCAGCATCTTCTAAAGTTTAAAATACATGTATTTTTTTACCCTTACAGACCTACTTTTGGGAATCTTTCGCATAGAAATAAAAGGTAAAGGATAGATATTACAATACGTTCTAGGTGTTTATTACATGATGTTTGTGGCAACGAAGAACTAGAAATAACATGAATGCCTGTCCATAGGTGATGGTTGAAAAACTATGATCCATCCATACTGTGAAATAGTATGTGAGCATGAAAAAGGCTGCTTCGGGGTCAAACCCAGGGTACTTGGGGACTTCCCATGGTGTATTGTTTAATGAGAAAAATAAGATGAAGAAAATGTGTTTGATGTCTTGTTTCTGTAAAGCAAATAATGATCCCGAGCAGTGTGTGTGTAGAGGGGGAAGGGGTATGCTACAAGCTGGGTGAGAAATCTGGTAGGTTGTTAGACTGGGGGTGTGATGGGGGAGAGGATTTGAAGTGGGTGGAAGGAGGAAGTCAAGTGAAAAAAGGAAAAGAAAAAATAAAGCTGGCTGTGTAAACAGTATGCAGATAGCTTCTTTAACCAAACAGTGAGGGCAAGTTTATATACTGAGTGTGCAGAGCTTTTGAGATGTTTGTGGGGTGCTTTCCTCTAGCGTTTGTTATTGTGAGATGTGAATGCCACCACTCTGGATCTTTTTCTCCCTGAAATCTGTAGAACATTGACATCCCAGGGCTGTTTTCATCTCCGCTCCCGGGTGAAGATGGAGCTGCTGGTGCGTTTTATGGGCCTCACCCCACCGCAGCTCTACTTGTTTTATCCCAACAGACTTGGAAAAGGCTGACTCCTCTGGCCGGATGTTCAGACTCCTGGGAACTGGTGTGCAATCAGAACTCTCGTAGAGACACACATCCAGTTCCCACGGCCCTGAGAGCTTGCTGGGCTTGTGGGTACAGACTTGCTCGATGCTGATGCAGAGTAGAGAGTGACCCGTGCACACACCCAAGGAGAAGGTGGTCCTCGGGTCTGCCGCACCGCCTGGGCTGGATGACACGCTTGTTCCAACCCTCTTCTTCAGCTATGTCACATGCTATAGAGGACAGGTAAAGGTAACAGTCTTAGGAAGCACCCTCCGAGGGACTTCCCTGGTGGTACAGTGGTTAAGAATCTGCCTGCCAATGCAGGGGACACGGGTTCGAGCCCTGGTCTGGGAAGATCCCACATGCCATGGAGCAGTGAAGCCCGTGCAGCACAACTACTGAGCCTGCGCTCTAGAGCCTGTGAGCCACAACTGCTGAGCCTGTGCACCACAACTACCGGGCCCACGTGCCACAACTACTGAGCCCATGTGCTGCAACTACTGAAGCCCGCATGCCTAGAGCCCGTGCTCCGCAACAAGTGAAGCCACTGCAATGAGAAGCCCACACACCGCAACGAAGAGTGGCCCCCTCTCGTCACAACTAGAGAAAGCCCGCACACAGCAACGAAGACCCAGTGCAGCCAAAAATAAATAAATAAGTAAATAAATTTATTAAAAAAAAAAAAAAAGGAAGCACCCTCTGCCCAAGAGCTCATCATCCTGGGAGGTCGTTCTGTCTCCATCCCAGCCTTGTCTTGTGCCGTGTCCCTAGCAAACCGCCATCCTGAACGTCCTAGAGCTTCCCCACAAGCGTGCTATCCGTGTTTGTGCCTCAAAGCTTTGTGACGGGTGTTCCTTTCATGGGGATGCTTCCCTCTGCATCCCTCCCACCCACATCCCTTACCATCCCGCCAAATCCTGCAGGTCCAGTACCTTACAGGGCAAAAGCTCTTTAGTCCAAGCATCCTTCCTTGATTCCCCGTCTCCTCTCCCCCAGGAGTGATTTTGCAGAGTGGTCTGTTTTATATGTTTGTTCTGTGCCTGTTGCCAGCTGCCCCGTCCCCAGCTCTGCAGCAGACGGAGTTCCTAGCAGTCGGGGACCTGCTTCCTTGCCTTCTTCCTCCTCCTGTTTCTAAATCTCTCTTTCCCTGGGGATTATCACCATACCTGGCCCATCATGCATTCCCCTTAGAAGTCCATCGAGTGAATAAGTGGGTGAAGGACATAGTGCTTCCTGAAATGTGAGTGTAAAATCAGGATGGAAAGTTGCAAATGGGGCCTCAGCACTCACAGGAAAACACTGCCACACCGCACAGAGCTCACCATGGTAGGATTCTAAGTCACAGCTCGTCTACAAAGGAGGGCATTTGTTACTGGAACAAGACTTCTTGGCTAATCACATATTTAGGATGTTGTTTTTAGTGTTCAGTCTATTCATTTTATGCTGATTAGGCAACAGTTTAAACTGGTCTTTCGTTTGTTTGTTGGGAGGGTGTGCGGGGAGTCGTGAATCATTGGACCTCAGGTTGGGACTCGACCGAGAGTTAAGTCATCATCGCGTAGACCTGAACCACCAGAACCGCGTGAGTGGAAGGGCCTCTGGTGATGGCTCAATGTTGTCTACGCAGATTTTCACGGCGCTGCCCCCCTTCACTCTGGGCATCTTCGAGAGGTCATGTAGCCAGGAGAGCATGCTGAGGTTCCCGCAACTCTACAGGATCACCCAGAACGCCGAGGGCTTCAACACCAAGGTGAGCCACGCACGCACAGGGCCCCTCGGAAGGCACGGGCGCTGCGTCCTGTCCCTCAGCGCTGGTACCTGCTCAGAGGGGGCGTTCGAAGGGAGGTGAGGCCCCGGGTCTCTCCCGGTATCGCAAGCCCGGTGAATTCAGGCTGCCAGATCGGGAAGAAAGCGTCCATCCCTTCCTGGTCCGTGAGGCCTTCTTCTTCCCTACGTGGGCCCCCCATGACCATGTGGCCAGCGGCCCCCATGCCCCAGGACCTGTGGGATCCAATCGTCCCCCACCCAATAGAGCCCTGTTGCCTGGCACGGCCCTCCCTCCATCACTGCCTGGTTCTCAGGGACAGGAAAATGTCCCTTTAGCCAGTGAGGAAAATTGGCCAGAGGTGAACACAGGAATCGAGTCAGGCGTGGGTATTATTTTCAGTCTGGAGGATCAGGAAAGAGAAAACATCTAGACAGACAAGGAGTAGGCAGTCCCGAGATGAGCCTGGCTTAGGTGTTACGGGCGCCCCGCGATCAGGAGCGGCTCAGGGGTCTGGTGTGTCACTGACCCGCCAGCCACGGCTAGAAGGGCAGAGGTGAGGGCCCCCCGCCGGAAGGGGAAGTAGGTACCCGGCTGGGTTGGGAGGCAAAGATGCCCACATGCCTGCATCGCCGTGTTTCCGTCTCCGGTGTTTGTGCAGGGGGGGATTCGGAGGCTGGAACAGAGGCTCGATGCCCAGCTCATTTAAGACACCATGTGCCGGTTGTGTGTGTGATTAGCCTGCGTGGACACCAGCCTAGGCTTTAGGGAGGATGCCACGGGAGTCCTCGGTAGAGAGCAATCTCTGAAGCCTTCGTTTTGAGCCAGGTGTCGTGCTTGTCTTCCTTCAGGGCTGCCTCCTGTTTGGGAAAGTGTAACAGACATGTCCACATCTGGAAAACACACAAGGGGACACTGCTGGTTCAAGTGTGTTCCACGCACAAGGAGACGGGGCTGACTAATTGTATCGGTCCTTGTTCACCATGGCTCTGTCGATGGGAAATATGGCCTGTTTATTCTGCATTGTTTCCGTAAATCGGTGTTTTACAGAGTTTGAATTCAAAGGCCACGTAAGGAGGGAGGTAGGAAAGGACCCGTTGGAAAGGTAGCCGAGCTGAGGATGCTTGGAGACTGACCTGCAAGCGTTTTGAAGATCTGGGGGCGGGGGGACGGGGGCATACAGAGGGCAGGGAGAAGATAGGGGAAAAATGAACATTTAAAATAGGAAAATCCCACTGTCTCATAATTTCTCATTATTTTCTGTTGTCCCGTCACTACTTAAGATCCAACTATATATATATGACAATTCCCAGAACAATTTCTAGACTGTTAAATAAATTCAATCTGGCTTTAGTAATTCTGTCATCTCAGAGTTAAAAAGATGATTGAAATGCATTTATGAAACCGTAAGTTAGAAGAAACTGAACTTCATGTTCTTTTGTTTGACCTCTCAGGTGTTAAAGAGAATTTTTAAATGTGAATGATATTCATCTAAATCCCAAAAACTGAAAAATTGAATGGGAGGGATTTTAAGGGGTAAAACAAAAGATTGAGCATGCTGTGTAGGAATTTACATTGTAAATGTTTTTCATGCTTTCAAAAGTATGGCTTCAGTCTCTTCATTAACAGTTTGACCCAATACCCTTTCTCTGGATGACTATAAAATGCAGTCTTTCTTTCCGTTCTAAAGGAAATGGATCATTATTTATTTTTTTGGATGTGGGTAGATTGTATATTGTCCTGTTTATATGTGAATATCTCTCTAGGTCTTTGTACTAGAGTAATATTATCTGGAGATAACCCAGTCATTTGTATGTAAAAGTGAGGAAATTGGGGGGTTTTTTCGCCTTCCGGAGCTGGGCATCGCAACCAGCATCCTTGACAATGAGGGGCTTGTTGAGCTACACAGAGGTCAAGAGGGTGGGCAGCTCCTGACTCCCTTGGTTTGTTTTCCCTTAGGTTTTCTGGGGTCACTGCATCAACGCCTTGGTCCACTCCCTCATCCTCTTCTGGTTTCCCATGAAAGCGCTGGAGCACGGTAGGTAATGGCTTCGAGATCCAACTCTCAGCAGGTAGCTTTGCAGCCCCTCAGTACCAGTTGCTCACAATTTTTTCCCCCAGTTCTGCGGACCCAGAGATCACAGGAACAAATTTCAAAAGAAAAACATACGAAACATCTAATGAGAACTAGTCTCGGCTTAATAGCATGTAGGTTTCACCCATTCTGGCTCTGAGAACCCATTTTCTTTCCAGTTGCCTGGAGAGTTTAAATACTAGGAATTCTAAACTTTATTTTTAATAACCATTTGAGTCAAGGATCTTGAAGAAAAGCACTGTCCTATAATGAAACATCGATGCCTCTTGTCCACAAGTTTGAAATTTTCTGTTAATTGCTTGGGCTTTCGTTTTCCAAGCCTGACATACCTCTATGCCAAATAACTCAAACCTCATGAGAGTTTTATTTTATGCCCAGTTTTCTGAAAATCTCCTTTCCTGGACGTACACTTTTCAAGCCAACGTTTAAAGCTTGCTGGAGGACTGATTCTCCCTGTTGGTTTCAGTCTTCCCTAAGCTGAAGGAGGGTGTATTCGTTCATACTTCTTAATACATCCAAAGTGTGACCTCTTAAAGAGACATACCTTTTAGTCTCAAAAAGTGAAAATGTATTACAAGAATGCTACTCTTTTACCCCTCTCAGATCATAATAATACCCCTGGGGAAAATTACTCCAAATGTTGACTAGACAAGGCCTTTTATTGTACAGAGAACCAACAAATACAAAGTTTCCAAGCTTCTTTGTTTCTGTCAGTGTTTTTTTGTGTTTCAGATGGACATGATTCATCCTCACTGATGTGCTTTAACCTGTCAAATATTGACAGAGAAAATGCATGCACAACGAATGTGTTATACTCTATGACCTTTTCTCTCAGTTTCATCAGATGCCCTGTTCCTTCAAGGGTCCCTAAGTCTCTAACTCAGAAAATACAATTTTCTGCTTCCAGCCCCACCCCCAAAGGGGCAGTCTAGTGGAATCATTCTCTTTGAGCGATAAAGCTTTCCTGTGATTCATCTTTACTAATAGTGGATTTAATTTCTTTTGAAATGGTTTTGTGAGTAAGGGCTTACAAATATAAGAGTGTTGACTGTGGTTTGTTTTAGAAGCTCTGACAGTTTGGTGATAAAGCAGCCGTCATTGTATCAGGCTGGGCTGGTGATGGGAGGTAGTGTGTCTTGTGTGTCTCATGAGCACAAGAACAGGTTTGGCAGGTGTTCTCTCATCCCGGAGCCCAGCCTTTCATCCTTAGGAAGAGACAGGCCCCTCACCCTCTTATCTCGGCATTGACTTTGTCCCTAAATATGCAGTGCTTGCCTTTGGACTCACAGAAGTTTTGCAAGATGGTCATTTCCTCGCCTGCTTCAGAAGGAGCTAGCGTGGCCCGTTTTCAGCAAAGACGATGGTTTTCTGGTCCTGAGTCATGATTATGTGCTTCGAGATTGTGGTTGGTAGTTTATGTTGGGATCATTATTGTTTACCCAGATTCCATCACGTAAATCCATTCATTCTCCTAATGTGGTCTGTATTTAAAAGGGGATAGAATCCCAACAGTCACTAATTTACCCAAGAGATATCACCAGATGAATTTCAAGTTGGTTTCTATCACCCTTACCTGCTTCCCTCAGATTAGCAATTTGCCAAGCAACCAAAAGGATGATTTTTTTTTCCATCTTTAAAATCATTATCACCATCATTGTCAGAATCATTATTTCATCATATGCCTTCAGCATAGAGGTTTTCTTTTGGTTGTGTTGTAAACAGTAACCTTTTGAGTGAAACTGTTGAAGGTGAAATAAATAGCAAACATTAAGCGTATCTGGCAAAGAACAACAGGAGGCCAGTTGGTGTTCTTGCTCACTAGTTGATGTCCTCTAACAAACGGAATGAATATTTTAGGATTAATTTCTAAATTCTCACTGTTAATATACAGCAAAATGATTATTGTTCCTTAGCGCTATTCATTCATGTGATCCTTATGTCTGAGACACTGTGGTAGATTCTAAAGGTGGTGGGTAAATGAATCAACGCGGGTCTCACCTTCAAGGAGTTTGTAGTCTGGTAAGGGAAGTGGGTAGTTCTCTCGCAAGGTAGAAAATCATTCTCAAGTAAAATACAGGTAAAGTGCTCTCGGATTGTAGAGGGCTGAGAGAGAGATGCCTTTCATTTGGGATGATTCAGGGCTCATTCGAGGAGATAATGTGTAGCCTTAGCCTGAAAGTCCAGGCAAAGGGAGATGTGGAGGGTTGGAGGGAAGAGCCAAACGAAGGGGAGCGATTCAAGACAGATGTGGAGAGCTTGAGAAGGTCATCCCTTACAGGGTGGAAGGCAGGGAAAAGTTGGAGAAGGCAGGTGAAACCTGGATTGCAGAGGGCTTTGAATGCGATGTTAAGAAATCGGGACTTGCTTTGGAAGCAGTGAACAGTCAGTAGAATTTAGATCAAGGCAAGTATTGTGATCAGAGCAATTTCGGGGAAATGAATCCATCGTATCTCGTTAAGGTGAATGGTAGAAGGCAAACTGGTGGCAAGAATCCTAGTTGGGTTTCCGGCTGATCCAGGGGAGCTTAAGGAGGGTTAGACCCAGGGATTGGGAACGTGTTTAGAGAGGAGAGAACGTGTTTAGAGAAGAACTTATTCAGCAAAATTACTGCAGACCTATGATGTGCCAGGCGCCGAGGGTGCGGTGGACATAAGAGCATGTCTTGCTCTCTGGGGGCTTCCATAAGGTCAGAGCTGACCATCAGGAATGGCACACATAATTGTTTAATAGCCAGTGTGCTGCGTCCTACAGGCTGCAGGGGGAGCTTGTAATACCGGGACGCAGCCTAGTCTAGCGGGTCAAGGAAGCGTATTCTCCGAGGAAGCAATACTTAAGTTCTTAAAAGATGAATAGGGGGTGATCCAGTAGGGCTGGGAGGTATGGGGTAAAGGCGGGGAGAAACAGCATTCCTGGCCGGGAGCTGGGAGAGCCCGTGGGCAGTGGCTCCCAGTGGGGTGGGGGTCGGAGGGCGGGACTCGGGACCTTGTTCAGCCTCTGGTGAGCGTTTCCGGACACTGAGCATCCCTGGCCCTGGACAGTGAACCCGCCCACCGTCACCCTTTTCCCTATCCTTGTGCAACTGTGAATCAAAACACGTCTGCACACATTTCCAGCGTCCCTAGTCGAGAGAGCTGTAGCACTGTGGGTGTTAGGTGACGGTCAGATCACCAAAACCCAGATGGGGACGTTTTTTAGTGAAGGGTTTAAGGTAGGAGAGTTACACCATGGGACTTGCCTCTGAGGAAGATAAGACAGCCGTGTAGAGAAATACATAAGGTCTGGCAAGAGCATGGGTTTTGTGTGTTTGTTTTTTCGGGGCGGGGGGGGAGAAGGAAGTCAGAGGTGAAAATCAAGAAAGCTTGGAAGTTTGAGAAGAGCCGGGATATGGCAGCTGATTCGATTACTTATGTGCTGATTGTCCTAAATAGAAATGCGCTCCTGTTACACTTTGAATCGCCCCTTAGAAGGATGCATTCACCCTGCTCCCAAAGAAGTGTAGAAACGTGACACCAGTTTGAGACAAACTGGGGCACTTTCAGAGTATGGGGACCCTGATCTCACAGAACAGTGCCTTCGGGCCCCCCCACCTCCAGCCCCAAGTCCTGCTGGAAATTTTCCGTCAGACACGTGCCACACTCAGAGCCCTGGGGGGCTTTGCTCGACCAGGGGCTGAGGTCTACAGAGCAGCTTTGTTCCATTGTTTCATGCTCTGTGGACTGTGTCGCGGAGATGGTGGATTTTACCAGGAAATTCTGTCCGGTCTCCATGGAGACAGGCTTAGGTACATGCAGTGCTGGTCACTTCCCAGCATCATTGTTGGGAAGAAACGTTTCTAAGAAGGTGTGAGCCTGTTGTTCATTCCTTAGGAAGCTTCCAAGAATTTTGCTTTGCTTATTTTTGCGTGGTTTTGGATAGAATTTTCAAAGCAGTCCTTGGCTGATGGAGTTGGTGCTGATTCATTTCAAGTTTCAAAATACATTTTTCCACTCCAGCAATTCCGTAAATCAGATTTCTTCCAACCATCACAACCTTACGCTCACGGCCACGGCTGGCCTCTAGCTCCCAGCCTTTGATCTGAAACATGATTTTAGGTTAAAACCAGAGACATCACCTTTGCAGGAACCAAAATTCATCAAGACCTTGGTGTCAGGCCACACTCGGGCTTTCCATTGGCGTATCCAGTCTGCATATTTGAACAAACCCTCCTTGAAGTGGAATGTGGTTATTGGCAAAAGGCCGTAAAATCCGTTTTGATTTAAAAAAAGGAACTTTTCAGATTTTTCTTGATGGAATTTAAGAGGGAGGTGATGGGAGTATACTTAACAGCAGAGAAAAATTCCCGAAAAAAAATTGTTCTTGATTCCGCACACTCCACACCCTGGAAACCATTCCCTCCTCTTTCTAGAAGAAGAAATACCATGTGGATACTTCGAAATACCATGTGGATAATTATTGGCACTAATTAAGCAACAAGGTCTCTGAACATTCTTGGAGAAGGCTATTTTATACTTTTTAATAAATGTACTACTGTAAGACGAGGCATGTTTTATAAACTGAAATAATAGTGCACATGTATAAAATGAGATGTAGGGGTACTTCTCTCTGCCTGTGCCATTATTGGGTCATTTAAGCTTGAATTATTTATGACCTATACCTATTACTGTAAACTTGGTTATTTTCTATCATGTCAGTTTCACGTTAAGCTAAGTTGGGGCATGACTGCCATTGTTCTCTGAGATTGCAACTTCTTAAAATCAATTACTCATTCATTGGAAAAAAAAAAAAAAAAGATAAGTGAGTGTGTCCTCTGTGCAGGTCAGTATTGGTAGATGGTAGTGCACATGACAGGCAAGGTCCCTGCCCTCGTGGAGCTTACACTGGACAAGGCAGGAGTGAACAAAAAGTGTAGCGAACGGACAGTCGAGGTCAAATGGAGTGCATACCAAGGACCACTAACCTGGTTCCAGCTTTAAGGATTGCCCCCCAGAGGATGTGACAGCATAGTTGAAGGCTGAGCAGGAACAAGCTGGGGAAAGAGTAAGGAGGGAGGGGTTTCAGGTTACGGGAAGTAGCATGGGGTGAGAGGGTGTGACTCCTACTCAAAGAAGACACCTATGGGTGGAGGATTGGGGAGCAGTGCTGTGAGACTGACTGCCTTGGGACGATAAAGGATGGAGACCAAGGAATCGGACCATTTCCAGCCTGTTGGGACAAGTGAGCCTTTTGTAGTATGAGTTTACTGGGAGCCATCGATGGGTTATAAGCGGAGAACCATGTATCTGATGAATTTTAATGTGACCACACCGGCCGGGATGATTGTTGACATTCGGCTGGTTGGCTGTTGTGTGGTCTTGTGTCGTGACCGTGTCAGAGAAGAGGATGGATTAGAGGGCTGCTTAGGAGGTAGAATTGGAAGGGTCCGATATTGCATTAATGAGTGCTTCCCTAGTCTGCCTCAACCTGTCAGGAGAATTGTACTCTGTCCTCAACCTGTCAGGAGAATTTGCTGTTCTGTCACAAAGCTTACCCGTAAAATACTATATTTTAAAGCATTTTAAAGTAAGGTATGGGAAACAATAGCCGACATTTTCTTCCCATTGCAAAGTCACTGACCATACTGTGTACCCATTTTAAGATCTAAGATAAATGAAAAAGATCCAGAGACGAACATTCAATGCTAAATGGGACAGAAAAGGGGAGTAGTAACTCCATGTGGCTTCTGCCATCTGGGAAACCCACTGAGAGGACAGGGTAGTATGAACAGTCACAAAATCCTGAAGCATATAAATGAAGTGAATGGAACTTGCTCACTAAAAACGAGAAAGACAGAACACTCTGGAAGCTTCTGGATTTATACAGATGAAACTATAGCTAGCGTATAAATCTAAATCACTAGTTGCTAACCCCGTCACTGTAGTACATTCAAAACCAAGTTTCCAAATTCAGAACGTTTTCTTCTGTTCTGGTTAGTCTGAAACACAGTGAACTCGTAACGTAAAGTCCGCCTCATGTGCCTACAGGACTGTTGTTTGGAAACACAGAATGGGGCAGAAGGGCCGTTGCTTTAATGCACTTAAATGTTTCTTACATTTCAGTGTCTCTCTTAAAAAACTCTGGGCTACATATATTTTAAACAGTTGGGTTTGATGTAATGTTGTAAGAAGCGTGAGCCAGAGTTCCCAGATTTCACCCATATAGCTTCTATCGGGAAGTTGAATCGAGGTGTATTAAGGTGGGAATAGCTGCTACAACAAACAGCCCCCAAATATCAGGGCCTTAGTCCAGTAAAGGCTTATTTCTGCCTCGTGTAACGATCAAACGGAGAAGTGCATTGTACATGGGTGTATTGACTGTATTTTCTTGTTTTCTGCATTTGTGATGCCCTGATATTTGGGCCCGTGATCCTGGAGAGACTGTGCTCCCCGGGTTGGCTAATTCCTGGGGAGAGCAAACAACTGCCCCACAAGCATGCCTTTGCTTCACGGCCAACCATTCTGGCTCCCACACCCCCAGCCATCTCTGTACCTCACTCTCTTAGACCAGGCCAGTATCCCCTGCCCTAAGTCACCCCCGGGCCAGGTACCCCATAACTAGGGATCGACCTAAAACCCAGAGACTGTTGAAATTACTCACACTATCCAGTCCTGAGCTTAAACAGTGTACCTACCCTGCTCTGTCCATTTTGTCCCATGAAAACCCCACTAGAGGCTCTGGGCCATGCTCTCCCCTCCTGCCTCCTGATTGACCCTGCTGCTTTCCCATGGCCCTGCCTGACGCCCCGTGCGCCCTGTTTCTAGGGATCCGTGAGTGTAAACTCCTTCCTTCACGATCATCACGTCCATGTCTGTGTGTCTTTCGACACCCGATTAAAACAAGCCCTAGTTATTCTCGATATAGTGGCGCTCCGTCTGTGCAGGGCCCCCGAGTTCACCCTCCGCCTTCACGTGGGGATGGGAGAGAACAGAAGGACTGCTTGCTCTTAACCTTCTCTGGGAGGAAGCGGTCCATCACTTCTGCTCATGTCTGATTGGCAAGAACTAGTCACGGGGCCCCATGTAGGTACGAAGGGCCGCGGAATGTCATTAGACTACGCTCCCGGGAATAAGAAAAGAGCCTGTGCCTACGAGGTGGCTGTTTGACATTGGCAGGCAATCGAGTTTACTTTCCATCATCATTTTTACTTCCTTTTCAAAATCTATTTTTGGTAAACAAGAGTGAAAAAAGAGATTGAAATCTGAGTTTCACGTCCTTAACTTTATCCAGCAGAAATGTCAGGAGGGAGGAGAAAATCCAGCAAAAGGCTTATATAACCAGGAACTTAACCCAGTGCTGGTTATGAATGTAATTATAATCACTAACACTTGTATAAACTCTACCTTTTAGAAACTCTTTCCAATAGTTTATACCACTCTTTACCAAGAAAGGAGAAAATAAATTTTCTCTTTGTGAATACATAGTGTTGGAAGCAGAAAGAATTGTTTCAGTTGTAGTAGAGACAGTACAGACATTTGAGCAAGATGAGTTCTAAGCTTATTTGTAAATTAGCTATTTGAAACTTGGAAGACATTTTCACTCTTAATATTCATCTAATAGTAGCTGGCTGGCATCATACCTCCTCTGAACCTCCGGAGTCTTAAGAGGCCCCAAGGGTGAGACGGGGGAATGGAGAGCCTGATTAATATTCTGGAATCAGGCCTGCTCTGAACTAGTGCTGCTGAAGGTTCTAGAAGCAAAAGGGTGGGAGAAGGAAAACAGGAGGAACTTGGCATCTGCTCTGCAACCAGGATTCTTGGCAGGTGTCCCGATGTGGAGGGAATGGCGCCACCTCCCCTAATTCTCCCGATGGAGTCCTGTGTGAGTGAGATACCTGTGATTTTTTTTTTTTTATAAAGTTTTTAAAATTTTTGGCTGTGTTGGGTCTTTGTTGCTGCACGTGGGCTTTCCTCTGGTTGCGGCGAGCGGGGGCTACTCTTCGTCGCGGTGCGCGGGCTTCTCATGCGGTGTCTTCTCTTGTTGCGGAGCATGGGCTCTAGGCGCACGGGCTTCAGTAGTTGCGGCGCGTGGGCTCAGTAGTTGTGGCGCGTGGGCTTTGTTGCTCCGCGGCATGTGGGATCTTCCCGGCCCAGGGCTCGAACCCGTGTCCCCTGCATTGGCAGGCGGGTTCTTAACCACTGCGCCACCAGGGAAGCCCTACCTGTGATTTGGAATCCAGGCGCTCCACGGATTCTTACTGCACTAAAAACACACACATACGTCCACCCCATCTGTTTTCCTGATCATTAAACCCTGTCTTCTCTGGCTGCACAGCACTATGCTCTAACTTAGTCTTCAAATTTTGCTTTTTGTCCGAGGCCTTTCTGAATACATTTTTGTGCTTTAGCTGGGCCATGATGTAATGGGTTTAATGAGCATTTAATTGAAATGGCATCCTTATATGATGTCATCAACCTAGCCCTCTGGAAGCATCTGAGGTAAGTTCCTTTATCATTCTGTTTAGAAAATGAGACATACTTTTGTTACAAACCGTGGGTTTTCCCACAGATATTTTCAGAGAGCTTTTTGCATGCAGCATTTGGGGTCATCACTACTCACGCGAGGGTCCACGTGGGTTCGTCCCCATTGTTCACAACAGTCTGTTTTAGTGTCTGCGTTTCTAAACCTCATTTGGCTAATCCTACATCGTGTCAGTCCCTGGATCCAACCAGATTTTGCAGATAATGTAAGTCTGGACGAACAGGCTTAGTGGCTGCTTTGGGTCTGAGGGTCCTGAAGCCAAGGCATTGTATCGGCTTCTAAGAGAATGACTGGCTCTCAGGACGCGGCTTCTAGCTCTGGTATTTTGTAATAATACTTCCGATGTTTTTGGCGGCACCATCATTATATTAGGTTTTACACCACATGTGGCCACAGCTGGTCATTCTAAATGTGACTCAGTGCTTTATCCGACAAAGCAGCTGGGAAACTTCCTCGCTCTTTCAGGTTCTTTACTCTGTGGAGCTCCTTCCCTGGACTTTTGGTCCGGCAACGTTTCAGCTGTCATCTGGGTGGATCTCAACCTCAGCCTGCACAGGGCTGGCTGATCTCACACCGTTCCGTGAAATGCCGGCGGTGCTGACGCAACAGGCAGCCTGACCCTCCTTCCCTCTGCCCTAGCTCTGCTGAGCCTTCGTGAGCGAACGCTAGGTTTCCGTTGGGAAATGCTCAGTGTCCTGCCGGTTAACAAAGGTCTGGTGAGATCACCTCTCTCCACCTGTATGTTTGGTGGATCTCTTTTACAGGGACCTTTTTAGAACCTGGTGTGGTCTGGCCCCTGCTGACCTCACCATTCTGGCCCCTGTAGTACTCCTATCCCACACCCCGCCCCGCCCCGTGCATCTCAAGGTTCTACTCCAGCAGGGCAGGAGTTCACCTCCATGCCTCTAGGCAGGCTGAGTCCTTTTGTGCCTGGACTGTCCTTTCCCATCTCTCTGCCCCTTTCCTCCCAAACATCCCTCTGTACCACCCCATGCTGCTTTGTCTGCACTAATCTTCTTCTTAATCGTTTACATAGATGGTGGATAAATATTGTCCTGAAGGCTGGCTTGGGGACCCAATTACTCATCTTGACTTGGGGGTTCTTTTTCTCCTATCAAAAAAAAAAAAAAAAAATCACTTGAGATTTTAAATATCCAACTAAAATGAAAACAGCTAAACCACAGGAAAGTTGTTTTCCTGAGTGGAGTGGTGGAATCGTAACAGTACTGTTGAGATTAAACCAAGTGGGAAGAAGTAATTTGTCAGCAACATGCTTCAGGAATAAACTGGACAGTCGAAACGGGCTTTTCCAGCCTTGAATTATCAGCAAGCTGTATCTTATTAATGCGTTCATCTGCCAGTGATTGTTTAGGACTTCGGATCTTTTCTTCAGGAGGATGTTATTGGCAAGTTTTAACAAGGAATGATACCCACAGGTATTTGCCTCTAAAACAGTTGAAATATAACCTTTAAGAGAATACTGTATTCCGTGGGAATTTCCCCAACAGGGTGGGCAAAGCAATGACTTGTGACTTGTTTAGTGGATGCTATCTTTTCCGAGGCTTTTGACATGTCCCAGAATCTCAAGTTAGCTTGGGGGTTTCTCCTCCAAGGAATAAATTATCCCCAGGTGGTATTAGTTTCGATTGGGATGGGAGATGCTCTTTCCTAAGCAGAAAACTAAAATGCAGTATTGAGTTATCCTTCCAAAACGGTGAGCTGAAATAGTAGGGTTATCCTGCTTCACTAAAAGTTATCTGAAGTGCATTCAGATTAGTTCAAGTGCAAACATATTATTTAATGCCAGTAGCATTTTACTGTCATGGCAAGGTAGAAATTAATGCATTATAAAATTCTAGAAGCTGCGGTTGGAAGATGTCCCTGGGTTTCACTCTCTGTTCCCTCTGTTCATGCCAAATTGCCAGCATGGTGGTCCATGGTCTTAAGTGTCTCCACGGAGATGTTCTCTTCACCAGTGAGCTCTCAGTCCCAGAGGTAATCACAGAGTTTGCCCACTTTAAAGGCCATCAAGCGATGGCAGTTGCATCCCTTTGTACCAAGGTCTCACCCTGTTTCTCTGCTGATGGTGTGAATTGAGAGGTCCCACCACACTCTCCTCCTCGGCCTGACCACAGAGGAGGGGGTTCCCTTCATTAGTCACTCTTTTTTTTTTTTTTTAATAAATTTATTCACTTATTTATTTTATTTTTGGCTGCGTAGGGTCCTCGTTGCTGCGTGTGGGCTTTCTCTAGTTGTGGCAAGCGGGGGCTACTCTTCGTTGCGGTGCGCGGGCTTCTCTTGTTGTGGAGCACCGGCTCTAGGTGCACGGGCTTCAGTAGTTGTGGCACACGGGCTCAGTAGTTGTGGCTCGCGGGCTCTAGAGCGCAGGCTCAGTAGTTGTGGTGCACGGGCTTTGTTGCTCCACGGAATGTGGGCTCTTCCCGGACCAGGGCTCGAACCCGTGTCCCCTGCATCGGCAGGCGGATTCTTAACCACTGCGCCACCAGGGAAGCCCCTCATTAGCCACTCTTACTTTGGGGTGTATTCTCTCTACTTATTCCAGCTCCTCTGTTTTCTTTCCTCTAATGCTGTGATTCTCAATCTGGGGGATTTTTCCCCCAGGAGACACTGGCATTGTCTGGAGGCGTTTTTGGTTGTCACAACTGGCATCCAGTGGGGAGAGGCCAGGGGTGCTGCCAGACACCCTGTAATCACAGGACGGCGCCGCCCCCCCAGCCCCCCAACTAAGAATTACCTAGAAAAATGTCAGCAGTGCTGAGGTTGAGCAGCTCCAGACTAATGAAATGCCCACCCCAACTCAGAATAAAAGGCCAGATCTCAAGGGGCTACTGCTGCTTCCCGCACTTGTGCCCTGGGTGGTACAGAATCTCTGCCGTGTGAATCTCATTTTCTTTCCACCTATTTCTCTGCTAGAAAGTTCCTCCCCCGTTAGGTGTTGGCATTTCAAAAGAGTTCTTCTCAGTCTAATTATTTTTCCCCTTGAAGTTGTCTTCTTTTATTCTTTGGGGTCCATTTTTCTAACTCAGTTAATGAAAACAATCTTGTATTACAAAGCTTACAGTTTCTCACTAAGCGTGTGACCTTGCATGTCATTTAGCTTCTCTTTGCTGCCCCAGTTGCCTCATCGGAAATATGCAGGTCATAATACCATTTCATAGCATTGTTAGAGCATTAAAGAAGTATTACATATATTAGTGTTGCATACTAGTAATACTAATAGTCTTATATTAGCATCACATATATTAGTAAGTATACTCACATAGGTAAAGTGCTTAGAACAGAGCTTGTCTTATACTTAGTAACATATGTTATCTATTTTCAATGTAGAATTAACAGTGTCTAACAGTTTTTTGTTCATTATTTGTATATCCTTAAAATATGAAACACATTCTAAGCCCTCCATATTTAGACAAATGCTTTGTATATTTAATTTCTTTTAGTACATGAATCAACCAGCGTTTGAAATATTACTGTCAAAAGGAAATTCACAAGTTGTCGAGCCATAATTGTAAACCTTGGTTTTCAGCTTAGTCTCCTAGCCCTTCTGACTCTTCCATCTGACCAGAGTTTTCTCTAGACTCTGTCAGGGCTTCATGTAGGTAGAACTTCAGGGCCCTCAGATCACTGCCTTTCACAATTAAAGGGTCTTTTCTTCATTCATGAACACATAGTATGAGACTGAGGTTAGGAAATCCATCCTGAGCTAAAATGAACTGCTCGAAGGCTCAGTGGTTGTGGCTCACGGGCTCTGGAGCGTAGGCTCAGTAGTTGTGGCGCACAGGCTTAGTTGCTCAGCAGCAGTTCTATCTTTTTTATCATAGCCACCCCGGTGGGTGTGAAATAATATCTCGTGGTTTTTGGGTTTGAATTTCCTTGGTGTCTAATGACGTTGAGCATCCCTTCGTGTACTTGGACATCGGTACCTCTTCTTTGGAAAAAGTTCTGTGCAGAGCCTTTTCCCACTTTTAAATTGTGTTGTCTTTTTACCGTTGAGCTGTAAGAGTTGTTTTTGTATTCTGGATACAGGTTCCTGATCAGATAAATACTTGCAAATATTTTCTCCATTCCGGAGCTTTGTCTTTTCACTTGCAGGATGGTGTCCTTTGAAGCACAAAAGTTTCTAATTTTGATGAAGTCTAATTGAGCTACTTGTTTCTTTTGTCACTGTGCTTTTGGTGTCAAAGCTAAGAAACCATTGCCAAATCTAAGGCCATGATTTAATCCTATGTTTTAGCCTAAGAGTTTTTCGGTTTTAGTACTATGGTCCATTTTATGTATACAATTCAGAGGCATTACATTCAGAATGTTTGCAGCCATCACCAATAATCTATTCCAAAATCTTTTCATCACCCTAAATCGAAACGCTGTACACTTGCTGCAGTAATGCCTCATTCTCCCCCTCCTCCCCAACCCCTAGCCAGAACTGAATTTTTTATTGTGTTTTAATTACTTTAAATATAAACAGCAGCTCGAGGCTACCATATTGGACCCAACTCTGCATGCCACCAATATCATCCTCCTGGATGGATTGCTACAATCGTTTCCAAACTGGAATTGCATCTGTTATTATTCTGTTCTTGGTCGTCCAGGATCTGTTCTCCCATAAAAGCTGGACTATTCCCTTAAGAACATAACTCATACCATTTTACTCTCTGGTTTCCTGTCATAGTTAACAGAGAAATTCAAGCTCCTCACCATGACCTACGTTAATTGGCCCCTTCTTACTGTCTGGGCGCTCTCCCCAGAGTCTGCAGCCAGACTGGCCTTTGTGATGGTCTTTGAGCTCAACATTGCTGTCTGTATTCAGACTGTTGGCCAGTCCTCTGCCTGGAACGCTCTATCCCAGATGTTCATTTAACTCACTCCGTTCAACTATTCCGATCTGCTCAGATGTTACCTCCTCAAACAGATTTTTCCAGGACTCCCTGTCTAAAATAGGAGCCCCGTCCCTCTCTATTCCATACCTTCTACGCCTTCGTGGCATTTACTACACCTGACATTGTATTGTGTATCTATTTGTTGGTGTGTTTTTGTCTTGTCTCCCTCACTGTACTGGGAGCTCCACGAAGACAGGGATCTTGTCTCCCCACTTCCCGCTTTAAAGTAGGCTTTAAATAAATATTTGTCCTGTAAATAAAAGACTAATGTTACCCCTTTCACAGCTATCATCTCTGTTAGAATCAAAGCAATGGTCTCCTGTCTAATCTCAAGTGTTTCTTTATTGAGGCTTTTCTTTAAAAGTGTCGTCTTTATTATTAAAACAATCTTAGGGCCAGTTACTAAAATGCGAACCCTTACAGTTTTGAATAGCTATTTGCTAATACATCAACTTGTGGCCTTCTTGAGCTTAACGTAGCCTCTTCTTTACTTTTCTGATCATTGTTTTCCTTCCTTCCTTTTTAATGATGTCCTGCCTGAGTTTTGATCCTCCTTTCACCGTGTCTCCCCTAGGCTTTGAGATTAATCCTTTTTAAGTCAGTGGCCACCCTAGGATAACTCTCACGGTCCCCAGGAGCAAGCCCTGAGTTTAGGCCAGTACCTAACGCAGCCAGTGATGTCACTTTGTGGGTTCATCTGTCCTAATCCACAAATTTACTTATCTAGAATTAGGAGAAAGGGCATGCCCTGTGGCTGGATCCAGGGTCCCACAATTACCAGATTTTCCCTGTGATGGTACTTGATCCTTATGGTGTTTGCGAAAACTAAAAGGATCTTGATTCTTTAATAAGAATCAGATTCTTCAACAAACAGTTGGGTAAATTGGTGAGCCCAAATATGTGTGTACAACAGCTACTGGGTTGGAAATTTGAACAGAAAAATCCCTATACCCTTGGCCTGTAGGCCACAGATGAGTATAAAAGAGAATAAAAGGGGATTGGCAGTGTCACCCAGAGAAACTATTTCTGATCTTAAAACAGGCTTTGACCCCTCAGGGTAAAAACCAGACTTTTCACAGCAGGCTAGCTGACCTGAACTAGACAATTCTCTTAGAGTTCTGCCTTAGTGATTGTTATGTACATTGTAATAGTCATCCTTACGAAGAAAAAATTGGAAAGCTATAAAATTAAAGCTTCAGAATCCTAGTTGTATTGTCTAGGCATCTCTCATTGGGTCGTTTGCATTCACCCATTTGTAGACTCCAGAAGTTCACGTAGAAGTTGACAGAGAACACAAGTAGTGAATATTCTTTTAAATTCTCTGAGTTCAGTAATCATGAACTCATTTTGTATCATGTAGTTATCTTCTGCTGTTGGCCTATAATTCCAATTTAGCAAAAATTAAAGACGAATAGTAAATGAACACATGGAAAAGGTCTAATACTGGCACCCACAAAGATAAATTAATATGTTTTTATACTATTCCTTCTTCTAACTGGCAAAAGGGAGATTTGAATCTGTATGAAAATGTAAATTTCCACGCAGATCAAGTGTTTGGTGGTTTGGTTTGTTGGAAACCTGATTTTGTTTGTTTGCTTCATTTGGCAAAAATATAAGGTGAAAAAATGCAGAGTTAGAAAAAGGAGGCATTAGAATCACAGACAATGCAATTTTCGAAATTCCCTTACATTTTGATAAATGTCTCTAAAGTTCTGTTTTTACATTCTGAATAAAATAGATCGCAGTGCTCTGCTCTGGAGGGTAATTGTAACCTCTTTGTTTTTCAGATACTGTGTTGGCCAGTGGTCATGCCACAGACTATTTATTTGTTGGAAATATCGTTTATACGGTAAGTTTACCTGTTTATTGAATCTTTCTTAGATGGCACATGTGTGGGTTTTACCTCTCCCTTTATATAAAGCCTTTGTCATTATGACGTATTTCACATCTTTATATATTATAGATTCCTTATCTTGCCTGGCAAAAGGAATAAAGCTAGTCTTTTCTATTTCCTCCAAACTCTGTCTCTGTATTTCTATTTGCCATCGGTGGATAGGGAGCCGAGATTTGGCAACACTTAGAGCTCAGAGTGGTTGTGAGATGCTTACCTCGTATTTGAGTGAAGATCATGCAGAGTTAAGATTTCTGGACAGGTGATCAGCAGATTTCCCAATTCTTCAGATGACCATTTCACATGTACTTGCGGAGGTGGCGGGGGGGGGGAGGAAAAAAAACCAACACCAGGGGAAGGTGATTTCTCCCAAATCTTCCAAGCTAAGAAAAGGGCAAAGTAACTATTACTTGTGAGAAGACAATCGCTAAAATGAGGGCTTTTCTTATAAGAACCTGCCTGTAATTTTCCTAAAACTGACCCCCAGAGAATTAGCTACCCAGATGGCACTTTCAAAGTCCAGCCGCCACAGAGGAACTGCCTCTGGGGAGGATTTGGGATTTCTTCTGGGAAGTGAAAATGAGTGAGGATAACGCATTTCCCAAATTCCTCTTTCTTTCACAGTATGTTGTTGTTACTGTTTGCCTGAAAGCCGGTTTGGAGACTACAGCTTGGACAAAAGTAAGTTTTCTCTAGAATTATTTCTCTATCCACTACAGATACTTTTTACGGTGTAGTATCTGTTTAAGCCCCAGAAAAACAGTAAACAATATCTGGCTGTCTTATTTTAAACTTTGCATGTAAAAATTGTGATTTGATCTTTATCAGGGCACATTTGCAATCCAGAGTTCCCTGATGATTCGTTTGCTGAGCACTTAATACAGTTCTAAGCTGTTAACAGTTAGCTCATTTCCAATGTATATGTGTGTTGTATTAAAAAAAAAATCACACACACAAAGAAAATACAGAAGGACAGAAAGAGGAATTTTTAATTGCCATAATTTTACCACCAAGGGATAGTTACTGTTAATATTTCCTGTATAACCTTCCAGACTTTGTTCTCTGTGTATATTTTTAATAAGACAACATATTACAAAACAGAGTCTGGGCTTCCCTTTTGGCGCAGTGGTTAAGAACCCGCCTGCCAATGCAGGGAACGCAGGTTCGATCCCTGGTCCGGGAGGATCCCACATGCCGCGGAGCAGCTAAGCCCATGCGCCACAACTACTGAGCCCGTGCGCCATAACTACTGAAGCCCACATGCCTAGAGCCCGTGCTCCACAACAAGAGAAGCCACCGCACCACAACGAAGAGTAGCCCCTGCTCGCCACAACTAGAGAAAGCCCGCATGCAGGAACAAAGACCCAACGCAGCCAAAAATAAATTAATTAAAAAAAAAATATATATATATATATATATGTACTTCTACAAGGTCATAGTTCATGATTAAAGAGTATTGAGTTTTATCAATATCCCATCCCTTATTGAATCAGTCCCCAGTTTTGGACATTTCCAACTTTTGAGGATTATGGCCAATGTTTCACGTTCATCTCTGCTGCTTAAATAGGCTTCTAATTCTGTGCTCATTAATTGGGGGCGGGGTGGGAGGTGAATGTGGAAGCAGAGAATTCGTTGAGAGACAGAGGCAATGAATCCAGGTGAGAGGGGGTAGTGGCTTAGCCTGGGGCGTGAGGAGGCGGCAAGCAGTGGTCAGATTTTTAAAAAAGCTGACAGAGGCTCGTGATGGATTAGATCATGGAGTGTGGCTGAAAAGAAGTCAAGGCTCATCCTAGCAAGAGGACAGAGGAGAGAAATTCGCAACTCAGTAGATACTCGAAGTGTTGTCATTAAGGGATATATCCATTCCAAATTTTTTAAAAGTTCTTTGGAAAATGAACAGTCAAAGTCTCAATATGATAAATAAACCCATCTTGTTCGTTCTGTCCGTCCCACGCCCTCTTACTAGAGCAATGATACCTTATTTATTCTGCTCCAGAGTGGAGCGAACACTGGCGAGGGACAGAGAGGGGCCTGGTGACACTGTAGGATGGGTCTACAGGACGGTCAGCAGTGGTGGAAAAAGCACTTTCCTCTTCAGGATAGTTTGGGGCCACTAGTTACTTAAACTCTCAACCGGTGTCTAGTAGAAATCTTTCCATAAAGAAAGGTGGCGTGGACCCAGGGGCTCCTGCAGCGGGTGGTGGTCAAGTGGCTACTGGGTCGGCAGAGAACCCTGCCTGAGCGTCTCTTTTCTCCTGTAGTTCAGTCACCTGGCCGTCTGGGGAAGCATGCTCATCTGGCTGGTGTTTTTTGGCATCTACTCAACCATCTGGCCCACCATTCCCATCGCTCCAGACATGAAAGGACAGGTCAGTGCTATTAACTGTGGGCGGGCTTTCCGTGTCTCAGGACAAGTTGGTGTTGCCTGCTTCCGTCAAAATGTATCAGGTGGGAAACAAACCAAATCAAAGCCCCTGGAAGAGGTTGTCCAGGCCACAGAAATAGCATTGGAAATTTTAACTGTTACATAAACTGTCGACTTAAATCCTCTGACCTACCCAGTGCGTCCACACTTCCTTAATGAATTGCGTGTTAATTACAGGTCTCATGTGTACGGTTCATGGACTTGGAAAACAGGAGATGTTTTGAGTCATTCATAACCCCATGATTATACTGATTGTAGTTTCGATGTTGGGTATTATTATACTTTGATTAGTTGATAATTAGTCACCTGTGAAAGATAGATCTAACCACTCTATTAACCAGATCATTAATTAAGCAGAATATCTCATTGTTCATCTCTTAACTGGAGAGGCTGAGATTGAAGACCTTTACGCTAAAATCTAAAATCCTTTAGATTTTATTTTTTTCGTCTTTTATATTATCTTTGTCCAGTGTTTGAGCTGGAGCCATCAGCACTGACACCCTGGATCTTAGGATCCCACAGGATCGGGTCTGAAGAGGACCTTGAAAGCCCTGGGTTCCAAATGCCCTCCGTTTACAAATGAAGCTGTAAATTTTGTTTTACAGGGAGATTTTTCAGGGTTTACAAAAGAATATGGGATCGGTAGTAAGGGACACAGAACGTTTATGAAGACATTGCATTTTCTTCTTTCTTTACATCTGAACTCCTTTGGAGGCCTCCGCGCTGGCAGTCCCTGGCTGGGCGTGTCCCTCTTCACAGGGCAGGCGGCCGTGGGCCAAGGGCGGCATCCCGACTCTAGTCTGTTCCCCGGGTTCCCAGCACCCCGAGTCTTCCAAATGGCCAGAAGCCTACTCGCCAGGCCTGCCCGCTTCTCTCCCCGGATCCAGGCCCAGAGCGCACCCTTGGGCCCAAGGACAGCTCTTTGTAGGGGGGTGACGTGTGCTGGGTCCACTGGAGGTTTGCTCTGGGACACCCACCCACGTTTGCATGAGGACACTTGTACCGTGAGCCAGAACCAAGCGTGGGGAGAGAAGGACTGTGGGTTGGGGGCTTCTGCTGCTTCTGCCCCAGGACTACGTATTTTAGGGGCAGGCCTATGCATGGCACATCAGGCCACTATCTTTGCCTCACTTACTCTGCAGAAATGAGCCCAAACTCTGGGCCTCCCCAAGTCTAGATACATGCCCAGCAGCTGTTCCGTGTGAGGTCATACCGGGTGGGCTGCTTGCCTTTTATTACTTGGTGAATCCACTGATGTACCCCAGGGTGTCTGGGACCTCCTCTGAGTCTGGGTGCTGAGCAGACAGATGTGTCCCACGGGGGTGGCTTGTGTGTCCCCGAATGCGTCGTTGCCTTGTCTGAGGCATGAGGACAAACACATAACACACTTCTCAGTTCCTTTCCAAATACAAGCGATAGAGGACATTACAGAACATCGAATGAATCAAGAAGATGGTTTTGTAGCAAAACAAGCATTTCCCAGCAAAGATACTTCTGTTCGCTTAAGTCAGTTCTGTTTTAAAGCAAGAAAAGTATCCACAATCGTGATCACTTGGTAAGGTTTGGTGCCTAGAATATCTGCTTCAGGGTCTTTCCCTTTGGTTAAGGATGGGTGTGGCCCGATGAATATTTCATTTGGGGGATTTTGTGGTGCAGGACAATGAAAGGCACCAGCTGCTGTGGACAGTTTCCGAAATTAGAGAAGAGTGACAGCTGATAGGACGGCGTCAGCTGACAGGTGACTGGAGACGAAGCCCACTCCTTTGACAGCCCCTCCCAGTGCCCTCCACGGAGGGAAGCTCTAGTGACCCCTGTGTGTACGCCGGCACCAGAGACTCCAGTTCAGACATTGAGATGGTCACCAGCCCATCAGGAGGTTGACTTTTGAAGCGTGGAGGGACCATTTACCATGTGGTCACTGACACGCCGCGTTTTCAGTGTCCAGGTTGCGTGCCCGTGTGGTTCGAGGTCTCAGCATAATGGTGAAATTTCCATAGTTGGGGACTTCCCGAAAAAATCGAGTGAGCTATTCCTACCATCCAAAAGCAAAGAAATCGTGATATTAAATCACATTTCACTTGGGTATAAAATTTTTTTTTTTTTAACATAAACCACTTCGTTTCAACGTTTTGGTTGGTTGGTCTGTTTCTGTGAGGCAAATGATGTTGTTTTGAAATCAGCCGTCTCTGGCTGAGACTGAGGTTTGCATTAGACATGGAAGGAGATATTACTGCGGTTTTCACATCCCGGGGCTGCTGGGTGGGTAATCTGCTGTCTGTGTTGAAAGAGCTCTTTCTTTTCTCTCGTCTTGCTCCAGGATGGAGCTCTTAGTGGAGACAGGGTGTCAGAAAACAATGTCAAGGCCAACTTTAATGCTCCTTCACCTGGTGTCTGCCGCCATCATTCTCTGAAAAGTGGTAGAGAAGTATTTTTTTTAATTTTTTTTTTTTAACACTTATGAAGAATCACTTGGGTGGAGAGTGGCTAAACAAGCCTGAAGTCTCAGACAGGCTTTCTGCTGTCTCCAGAGGGGTGATGTACTGTCATAAAGAAAGAGGGGCCGTCAGTGACAGGAGGCAGCTCCTTTGGGGGAAGTTGAAAATATGGCCGAGCCATGTACATCCCTTTCGTTCTAGCCTGGTGCTGTGGACTGAATGCTTGTGGTCCCCTCAACTTCATGTTGAACCCCTGACCTCAGCCTCCAGCATGGAGGCAGGGCCTTTGGGAGGGATTAGTGATCTGATGAGAAGAGGCCCGAAAGCCAGTTCACTCGTTCTCTGCAGTGTGAAGATACAAGAATCTGAAAATATATGTACATGTGCCTACATGTAACTGAATCACTTTGCTGTATACCTGAAACTAACACAATATTGTAATTCAGCTATGCTTCAATTTTTAAAAAATGCTTGACAGAAACAGCAGGAAAAAAAAAAAAAAAAAAAAGATGCAAGAAGTTACACACGTCTGCAACCCAGAAGAGGGTCTTCACCAGAACCCAGGCAGGCTGGCACCCTGATCTCAGACATCCAGCCTCCAAAACTGGGAGAAATAAATTTCCACTGTTGATAAGGCACCCACTTTGTGGTATTTGTTTCAGCAGCCCAAGCTGACGAAGACGGTTGGTGAATGCTCAGGAGTGATGGTATTCTGGGAAAAGACTGCTTTTTAAAAATTAGTGTCGTTATTATTATAAGAATGTTTCTAGTGATTTTTATAAACCATTTCCTTGTCGTTCATGAAGCAGTAGGGTTTTGGCAAAGGAACATGGTTCTTTTGAGCTGTAGAATTAAACTAGTGTCTGGTGGCAAACGGCATTTCTCACTTAGGAGCCGGAGATAGACCTCACACAAAATGTTCTGTCTGTTCATAGCATCCTAAACTGTTGAAAAGATAAATCGTTTCTGCCGGGGTTTCCTAAACCAATTCGATTAACTATTTCTTTGTCTTGTCCACAATATGTGGAGTTTTTCTCATGAGGAACAAGGCAGGTTTTGCCCTGAGTGCAAAGGGAGGGAGGGCTGTAGTATGGGGGGGGGGGTGGATTTTCCACCATCAAAGCATCTTTATCTTCCCTGAAGCACCTCACAATGTGGTTCATGAAAGCCAACCAGTGAGTCAGGAAGTCCCAGTGGAAATTTCTCGAATCAAAGGAGCCCTCTGGGGCTTCCCTGGTGGCACAGTGGTTAAGAATCCACCTGCCAATGCAGGGGACACAGGTTCGAGCCCTGGTCCAGGAAGATCCCACATGCCGCGGAGCAGCTGGGCCCATGAGCCACAACTACTGAAGCCCGCGCGCCTAGAGCCCGTGCTCCACAACAAGAGAAGCCACCGCAATGAGAAGCCCGCGGGCAGCAACGAAGACCCAACACAGCCAAAAATAAAGGCAAATAAATAAATTAATTAATTAAAAAAATAAAAAAAAGAGTCCTCTGTATCCTTCCTCTCCTGAGAATAGTCAGCATTTGTGGGATCTTAAGGGGGGGGGGCACCCTGATTTTCCATTTTCCTAGGCCCACAGTGAATTCACCTAAAGTGAATTAGAAACTTAGAAACTCTGGTTGTGTCTGTCCTGCGTGATGCCACAGCCCTCAGCTGGGGAAAAATATGTGATGATGTTTTTCCATACGGGACCATGTGTTTTCCTTTCTGCCAGTATCATAACCATGGGTTATGTGAGCTTCTCCATGATGGGTCCCCATAGCCAAGGCCTGTAGGTGGAAAATTATCAACGTTCTTTAGCGCAGAGTTGCCTGCTGAAGTAGGGTTTCGAATTAGAGAGATGAGGAAAACTTGATCTACAACTGGATCAGGAAATGGGCTTTTATTTTCTTCATGTATTTCTCAAGGCTTACTACTCTGGGGGTCTCTGAGGGTGTGCCTCTTATTTGACCTTTGTTTAAAAGTCAAGAGACTTGCCCCAACTAGCTTTGGAGCCTGTGGTAATCACTTAACCTGCTTTAATTTCCTTATCAGGAAAGTCAGAATACTATTACCCGCCCTAATTACCTCAGAGGACTATGGTGGAGATATAATAGGAGTACCTGTGGGAATAGTTAGCCGTGCCTGTTCTTCTTTATCTTGCAGTGATAAATTATTTTCTTGAGCCTTTATAAATAGGAATATTGTGACTTAAACTCCCATTTCTTTTGGCTAAAGAATTTCAACATTTTATAGGTTCTTTCTTTTTTCTTTTTGATTTTGTTTTGTTGTTGTTGTTTGTTTTATTTTTAACATTTTATAGGTTCTTGATGTGAAGTTTCTTAGTAGGGTCCACTGACCACCTACATCTGAATCATCTGGGCTGCTTGTTAAAATGACAACCTCCTTCCCCACCAAAAAAAAATATGTACTTGAAACACACACACACACTCACACACATACTCATACTCACACACACACACACACACACACACACACACACACACAATCAGAATCCCTGCAACTGGAACCCCAGCCTCTGAATTTTGATAAATCTCCAGACTATTCTTCCATTTAAAGTTAGAGAACCCCTGCTCACAACACCTAAAATATGACCCCATGACAATGTTCAAGCCAGTGCTGGGGGTTCCAGGAGAAGACAGCATCTTTAAATGTCCACCAGGGCCCTGTTTCTCTGAGCAGTGGGTCTCTGAGGGCCGGCAGGTGGTGTGGTGTCAGCTGTAAGGCCCCGGCTTTCTAAATAGAGGATTATACCCAAGGACATTACATCGTTCGCCATGGAAAAATACTCCTCACCAACTCCGATGCTTTTCCTTTAAAGTTCTTTTCATGGCTAGTAAAAGAGGGGGAAAACTTTCACTTCCAAGCCTACAGACTGCTAACTCTGTCTGCAGTGCCAGGCTCCAGGCTCCAGGCAGCTTCTGGCATAGGACAGCCTTTTTTTTTTTTTTTTTTTTTTAAATCCTAAATCCAGGACTGAGTTTACTTTTGAGTTTTATATACACACTTTGTATACACAGTGCAAATCCCAATGGACTAAAAGTGAGCAGGAGGAGGGCTGGTTGTCACGGTGCAGTCCTTGGATCAAAGAGATTAATTACTCATCTTCCCTGCGTGCTGGCTTTCTCCTGCACTTTGCAGCTGAGCAAGATCTCAGGCCTGGGTATTTTCCATATAAATATAAAAAGAGCGTTTTTGTTTCCAGGTTGCATGTGCTCTAGGAAGTAAGCCGAGAAGCAGGGGTAAGGGCCATCTCTGCTCGGAACATTCCAGAACATTCCAGAACATCTGTGTTGGCCAGAGGCCAGCCGGAGGGCCAGGAGAGGACCTGTCCTCAGGTTAACTTTCGTGGCGTGGGACATGGTCATTTGTCCCCAGCACCCATCCTGCTTCCCCCTTTGGTGAGGGGCCCAGTTTGTATCTCATTCCAGCTCTTGTGCAAGTGCCCAACTGCTCAGGGAGCCCTTTCCACCCCTAAGTGCAGCAGGGAGCTTGATCCCAACCCCATGCTGTCATGGGTGGTTCAGAACCCTGAGGGAGACGGGAGGAAACATTCGCTGGGGGTTTCTGGCAAAGAAGCGTGTTCGCTCCTGAAAGAAACCCATCAGAGACGTGACCTCTCACGCGCAGCTGGTAAAGTTGCCTGGAGTTGTTCACCACAAGGAGGGACGCTAGCTCCAGAATCCGACTGCCGCTGTGAAAGAACTAATAGAAACACCAAAAACAGGGAAAGTCTCTTACACAGTTGTACAGATAGCAGATGCCGCCGGCCTCGAAGGCCACCCCCCGAGAGGGCCCTCCCAGGAGCGTCCTGCCAGGGCTGCCTAGCCTCAGTGAGAAGCAGGTGTCAGGAGACACTCTCCAGCCTCCTGTGGATGTTGGGATGTTTCTCTTATGTTCACAAGTATAAGGGCAACCAAGGAAATAGGTGATTTTTTAAAAACAGGCTTAAGGCTTTAATATCGCATGTTATATTATACTCAAAGTTAGGTGCTTGTAGATTTATTTAAGGATTTGATAACAAATTACTTGAGTGTTGCAATTATGAGTGTTTTAGATGATAACATCCCAGAAACACCTAATGTGAATATCGTAAATTCATTGGAATTATCTTTAATACAGCAATATTGGATAGAGTTGGTCCTATTTTCCTCAGAGAACGTATTTCAGGAGCGTGTGTCCCGGCTAGGGTGAGAAGTGGTCAGCCTGGTAAGGTAGGAAGTCCTACCACTGGAGACTTGCCTCTTGGTTTGAAATAACTTTCTTGTGTGTGGATCTTGGCCAGATTACTGGTTGAACTCCAGTTTGCATTTTGGTTTTCAACTTGTGCCTTGTGTGTGATAATAAGACTGACTTACAAGAAGGAACATGCTGTGTTTCTGGATGACATTAGTATCTGAAAAAATAGCGATATGAACAAAATTAAGAAGGTAGGGACTTCTGGTTTCTACGTGTCTGTACCTCTTGTCACCCACATCCAGGGTCCCTGCATTCATATGCGTTTGCCCCCTTGAAGCCTCCCCACACTAATCCCTAGAAGAAAAATTTAAGCTACAACAAAAAGTTCTTCACTGATAATGAAAAGAAAAATCAGAAACGTTCATATGATCAGGGCTATCGAGTGGCGTTCTCATTATAACTATAGGCCTATAAATATTTGGGCTCTGAAAATCAGAAAATTCAGGCATCTGACAAGAGTTCCATCAGAAAATGGCTTTTGTAGTCACTACATGTCATGCCAAGCTGTTTCTGTTTTTCTTTTCCTGATTACCAAACGAGGAAGGAAGTGTGTTCTATGAAATCCGTTTGCCCCTCAGAGTGATTCCAGATTCTTCCTACAGGCAAGGATGGGACCGGCACTCGCTGGTTCCTGGTTGCTTCCTGAAGGTCCGCAGGATCAGCCAAATCTGGGTGAACGTGACCCGAGTCAAACTTCTTTCCTATTCACTGCAAATCCTAACGGTGAAAGTGGGATTTGAACTAGATTAACCTAGTGCCTAAGAAATTTATCAAGTTAAGTATGTTGTTCATAATAGCCATAATTGTGCTATTTCTGAACCTTAGTTTCGTCAGGTATAAGTCGTACATAATATCTATCTTTGGAGTTAATAAGGACATGAAAGAAAATAAGGTATGTAAGTAATAGTAGGTGATGTCTATTGAGAAAGTACTATGTCCCAGACAAAACATATGTTCATATACGTATGTTCTGCCTGTGAAATTACGTATATAATGAGTTAAGCGTTAGCTCGTCTGACAATCGACTCTACAACCGTATGAGCAAACGAGGGCTTAGAAAGAAAGAACCAGTACCTTGGCCAGGCTGGGGAGAGGAGTAGCTGGGACTTCCCGCTTCCCCTAGACCTCAGGGTACGAACCCGCTCACCTTGTCATGATGGCAAGCACCTAGGGTGATGGTTGGTGCAAACCAGGGGTCAAATGGATGTCAGTCACTCCTTCTTAAAATTTTGCTTTTATTAAATTGTATCTGAAGTGACTTGCCCTGTAGTGTAATAGAATTTTTCAAATATAAATGTAGAGTTACTTTTTTTTTTTTAACATCTTTATTGGAGTATAATTGCTTTACAATGGTGTGTTAGTTTCTGCTGTATAACAAAGTGAATCAGCTATACATATACATATGTTCCCATATCTCCTCCCTCTTGCATCTCCCTCCCACCCTCCCTATCTCACCCCTCTAGGTGGTCACAAAGCACCGAGCTGATCTCCCTGTGCTATGCGGCTGCTTCCCACTAGCTATCTAGTTTACATTTGGTAGTGTATATATGTCCATGCCACTCTCTCACTTTGTCACAGCTTACCCTTCCCCCTCCCCATATCCTCAAGTCCGTTCTCTAGTAGGTCTGTGTCTTTATTCCCATCTTACCCCTAGGATCTTCATGACCGTGTTTTTTTTTTTTTTTTTTTTTTTTTTTGATTCCATATATATGTGTTAGCGTAGTTACTTTTTTTAAGTGCTTTACGGAAAGCCCTCATTTTCTTAGCTCTGCCTCCTCCCCTCTGCACCGTTCTCTCCATTTCGGCGGTTTGTTTTATTTTGGCCTCTGTTTCAAGGATGCTGTGTGCTAATTCGAGGCCAAGACGGCTTTGATTGTGAGTTATTTTTCTCTGGGGTTAAAGGTCTCGTGGTGGTGTTGGTGTTTGCCATTCATTCTGATGTTAATTTTTTAAATATCTGTCAGCAAATTGAAGTACACGTTACACGCTGATTTTGTTTGTTTGGAACATTTATACGCCGTGGTCGCAGAGTATGTTTGATGTGGTTTTGAACTTTTCCTTTCTCCAAACATGTGGAAATGTGCATGGGGGGCCTGGGGTTGAGGTTCTCTGCAGGGATTTACTTCTCAGACATCTGCGGAGGGAGATGCCTCATCTGGTGACCAGAGCTGTAGTTCTCCCCACCTCACCCTCCGCCAAGAACATCCGTGTTCTTTAGGTTTGTTCTATTTAAGAGATGGAGAGGTGCCTGATAAAGGCCACTGGACAAAGGATTCGTGCAGGAAACGATAACAGGGTAGGTTAGACTAAGAAGGGAGAACATAGAATCACAGCACGCCATGAAGCGTGTGCCCAGGTGTCCCTATTTCGTGTAAATGAGGACGCAGAGCTCTTGTCGACAGCATCCAGAGCACCAAAGTGCTTAAAGGACTTAAAGGAAGTGAGAGCTTCAGGTATTGTCATCGCCTTTGGCACTGCAAGATATCAAATGTTCAGTGAGGAAATGGTATTAAGCAGCTGTCATAAGTGTTTGGCATTGCTTTGGCTAAAGGCAGGAAAAGAGAAATCTAGGTTACCTGTGTCTGCAACTATAGTGCACTTTCATTCACAAGTTTGTTTTTTTGTTGTTTATTTTTTTTGGCCACGCCATGAGGCTTGCAGGATCTTAGTTCCCCGACCAGGGATCGAACCCTGGGCCCGTAGCAGTGAACGTGCCAAGTCTTAACCACTGGACCACCAGGGAATTCATTCACAGATTTTTTAAATTATTGCAACCTATTTTTTTTTTTAATTTTTAAGACTTTTTATTATGGAAGATTTTAGATGTACACAAAAGTAAACACAAATCATTAGTGCAGGACAAGACGTCTCTTATAAGGAGATGGCCATTGATTTCACAGTCTTACTTGATAGAAATGCAGGTCCATCCTTAATCCGGCACCCCGTTCTCCTTTGTCTCCAACCTTGTTCTTTTTTTTAAGTCTAATATACATTTTATTTATTTATTTTTCCTAATTTATCCCTACCCCCCTTTGGTAACCATAAGTTTGTTTTCTATGTCTGTGAATCTATTTCTGTTTCGTAAATAAGTTCACTTGTATCCTTTTTTAGATTCCACATATAAGCGATATCATATGATATTTGTCTTTCTCTGTCTGACTTACTTCACTTAGTATAATACTCTCTAGGTCCATCCATGTTGCTGCAAATGGCATTGTTTTGTTCTTTTTCATGGCTGAGTAGTATTCCATTGTATATATGTACGACATCTTCTTTATCCATTCCTCTGTCAGTGGACATTTAGGTTGCTTCCATGTCCTGGCTATTGTGCATAGTGCTGCTATGAACATGGGGTGCATGTATTTTTTACAAATCATGGCTTTCTCTGGATATATGCCTAGGAGTGGGATTGCAGTAGCTCTATTTTTGTTTCTTAAGGAACCTCCATACTGTTTTCCATAGTGGCTGCACCAATTTACATTTCCACCAACAGTGTAGGAGGGTTCCCCGGTTTCAATAAAGGATAGAAACAGAAAGAAGGGCATATTTAGATGCGCAGGTCCTTCCCAGGGTGCTGTGAAGGCAACCCCACCCACTCAGCCCAGCAGCAGCAACATGGGTGCAGCGGTATCTCCTTGTCTATCACCTGCCCTAAATCCAATTCCCCCTTTTCTGGTCACAGCCCCCCAGTCCCGTCCCCTTTTTCAGAACACGCATTCAAACAGTGCTGGTTCTACCTCTGCTCTACCTCTGGGTCTGGACCGGACACCCAGGACTAGTCAACTACCAGCTTCATCTCATGGACCATGGCGATTGATTCAGGAACAGCATGATGACCCACCAAGGCCACTCAGAGACAATTCAAGGATTTTTTGTAGAAACTAATAGGGGAAGGGGAAAGCTCTCTTGCCGCTGGGTTTGTTATATATCAGGGATGTCATCAGCCTGGAGCTGCAAGGGGCCACCACCAAGAGAGTGCCTGGCTGGGGATGAATCGAGCACAGAAGAAAGCTGAACTGAGAGATGATGGCGTTGAGTATGCGCCTGGATCCAGCTCTGCCTGAAGCTGGAGCTGTCTCTGAACTTTCAGATACACTAAATCAGTATACTCCCTTTTTTGCAGAAGACAATTCAAGTTGGATTTCTCTTACTTCTGAAAAGAGTCCTAATGAATGAAGAAATCATTAAGTTACAGATACAAAAGGTAAAATCAGCTGGGTCAAGTTAAGGTAGTGAGAGCTCTCCTATCCTTTCTGGAAAATTGCTTATGTTGCAGAAAAGCAGCTGGTGAGCTTTTCCTACTGTGCATCTTCCAAGTCGGAAAGTCAGGCTACCAAGGGGCTTTACCTCCTTTTGTGGCCTCCCTATGCCCCTCCCCTGCCGGCCCCCACCCCCCCCCCCCCGCCCAGGAAAAAGAAGACATGCTTGGGTAGAACTGATTGTTCAAAACGGAGATGGAAGGAAATAGAAGTTTTTTTAAGAGGGGCCTCTTTCTCTCTGCAGCCAACAATTCAACATGGCTCAGAGTCACGTGGTCCGTAGCAGCACCGTGCAGTAGACATATAATGGGAGACGCATTATAATTTTGAATTTTCTAGCGGCCGCGTTAAAAAAAGGAAAATGAACCAGGTTAAGTTAGTTTTATTAATATAGTTAGCCCAACATTCCCAAAATAGTATCACTTCAACATCTAATCAACATTAAAAGAAGTTACTGAGATCATTTACATCGTTGCACTGTATCTTTGCAATCCAGTGTGTATATTGGATTTGCAGCGTATCCCAAGGCAGACCTAATCAATTTCAGGTGCTCAATGGCCACATCTGGACAGTGGCTAATGTATTGGACAGACCAGCTCTTAATCAGCAGATTCGCTCTCCAAAGCTAAATTTAGTGCAGGCACGATTAAGAGGTGGGAAAGCCAGGCTCAGATAAGATTGGGGCTTGGGAGAAGCCTGGCCTTCAGGACCTTCCCCTGCACCAGGGTGTGAGTGCCTGACTTTGATTTCTGTCACCTACAATGAAAAGGCTCTTGGCTCTTACACAAGGCTTTCCCTAAAGAATAAAAGCTGGGCACCACTGAGCTGTTCATCTCTGCTTATTAATTGCTTTAAGCAGAGTTTATAAACCAAGATTTACAAAGCGTGGGTCTGACTTCAGGTAGTTTTTCCAAAGTATTGGCTAATTCCCCGACCACATCCTCCTGAATGTGGGAGGGAAGAGGTCAGGACATGGGCCTTTGGTTTCTTTTCTGACCTGCTGCAACCAGCTGAGCAGTTGTAACATGTGCCACCAAAAATAATCTAGATCTGTGTTGAACAGGTAGTTAATTTGTTCAACAAGTGGCAATTTCTAAGTAGGATTCTTAATTCCTAAAATTGTGCGAACCCTTCATCCTTTTTCTCCTTCTGGAGTTTCAGGCCCCTTCCCCCATCATTATGCTGAACCCACGCCCTATCATTCTCTTACCTGTGTCTCCTTCCATCCAGTTCTGGTCCTGCCCAGTTAGTTTGGTACTATGGCATTTCTTGCCTGGACTATTGCAGTAGCCTCGTGACTAGTTTCTTAGCATGCAGTCTGTCTGGACCCATTGTTCTACTGCAGCCAAAGTAGTCTTTCAAAACATAAGTCTGATGGAGTTGTTCCCCTGGCTTCTCATTGCCCTCAGGGTAAAGGTCCAGGCCATTTGCCAAGCCCCTAGCCCTGTGCAGCCCTGAGCCTGTTCCTGCCCCACCTGCACTGGCCTTCCCTCACTTCCGGGCAGGCCTTGCTTGGGCTCCCACAGTGCGTTTGCACCTGCTCCCCTCACTTCCTGCGCGCCCTGGTCTCCGCCTTCTACGTAGCTAGGGCTCGCCTAGGTTTCCAGACCTCAGGTGAGTCATTACTTCCTGCAGGTACCTTTCCTCGTGTCCCTGACAAGGTGAAACCCTCCCAGTGCGTGTTCTTTTAACACAGTTTACCTCTCCTCCCTTGCATTTACCACAATTAAAACTTTGTGTATGAGAATAATACCTTACACGTATTAGGATGGCCACTATTAAAAAAAAAATACTCAAAAAGTAGCAAGTGTTGGCAAAAATGTGGAAAAACGGAATCCTCGTGCGCGGTTGGTGGGCATGTCAAATGGTGCGGACACTGCAGAAAACAGTGTGGAGGTTCCTCAAAAAATTAAACACAGAAATAACCATATGATGGAGCAGTTCCATTTCTTATTCCCAAAAGAATTGAAAGCAGGATCTCAAAGAGATATTTGTACACCCTTGTTCATAGCGTCATGATTCACGATAGCCAAGAGGTAGAAACAACAAATTGCCTGTTGGCAGATGATCAGATAAACAAAACGTGATCCGTACGTGCAATGGAATGCTATGCAGGCTCTAAAAAGAAAGAAATCTTGTCACATGCTACAGTATGGATGAATCTCGAGGACATTATGCTCAGTGAAATAGGCCTAGTCGCAAAAAGACAAATGCCATATGGTTTCCCCTATGTGGTACCGAGAGTCATCAGAATCACAGAAACAGAAAATAGAATGGTGGTCCTCAGGGGCTGGGGGGAGGGGAAATGAGGGGCTCCTGTTTCATGGGTACAGAGTTTCAGTTTTGCAAGATGAACACATTTTAGAGATCTGTTGCACAGCAACGTAAAGATAGCTTACACTGAACTTAAATGGTTAAGATGGTAAATTTTATGTTCTGTGTTTTTATCACAATTGTCAAAAATTATTTATGTGATCTCATAACTAATGTCAGTTTCTTCCTCTAAATTGTCAATTTATGAGGAAGGTAAATGCTCTTCAGTGTATCCTCGGTACCTGCCTCTCCTCTTTTCTGGCACCCAGTAAATATTTAAATGAATGAATTCATAAAGTAAAATTAAACACCCCTCCTGTAGAATTGGAGAATGGATCTGGCTTTGTGTAACAGGTGCTTAATATCTGTTTGCTGAATTGTTAACAAAAGCAGATGCCAAATATTCAAACATTTGGGAATAGCCTAGCACAGGATGTGCGCACGGAAGTGATTGATTAATTCATGAATTTAGCATTTTCTGAACTGTGCTCAAAACACCAGTAGCACGAACCATGCGTTTTTCCCACCCGAAGAATGATTTTCAGTTAAAAAATACTTAAGAACATTTCCAGTTAAAATTCTAGTTGAACTATTTTAGCTGCATGGGTGATATATGTGGTATACTGTCTGTTGATGTTGGTATTTGTAAAGGGTTAATAATAAGGTTTAATTACTTAATGGAAATGATTGTTTTGGAAGTGATATTATAGAAAAGACAAATATGAAATCGAGACGGATTTTTGAGTACCTAGTTTAAGGAAGTACTAAGCGAATCATTTTCCAACAGTTTTATTAAGGGAGATAAAACTGATGAAGTTAGTGGATCACAGATAGTTTTAGCAGAAACGTAAGTTCCCTGGACCAATACATCATTGGACAGCATTTTCACTATTATGTTGAAGGGGTTGGTATTTTTGGAGTAATAAGTACAAGCACATAGTTGGAGAGGCGGTTTTGGTCAAGAAAATGTCAAGCTTAGGTAAAGTTTCGTTAGCAGCTGGCCTGTGATAAATCTGAGACGATTTCATGGACGAAACAGACCCTTCTCTGGGGGTTTGTGCCTTACTCAATTAGATGGGGAAGCAGTCCAGGCTTGTGGCTTAAAGCAGGAGTGGATCTGACACCAAGAGCCTCGTTGGGACGTAGAATTTTAGTGTCAAGTAAAGTGATAGTACAAGAAAAGAAAAAGTTTAAGATTTGAAATTTGTCCCCAATACAGCATCTTCAATAAAGGCAAGAAAACCAGTAAGTAAAGTGATTCTATGTCCAGTAAAACCAGAAGAAGCAGAGGTGGGAAAAAGAGAAGGATGGAGGGAAAAGTGATTGATACAGGAAGGACATGAAAAGTCTTAGTGTGATGGAGAAGGCCAGGTGGGGCAATGAAACTGGAAGGAGAGGGTTTTAAATTTTCACTGAAGGAAATTACAGGGTCGTTGAGAAATTTTCCGAGACATGGCATCAAGAAAGAATGAGGTTGACCATAAATAATGGGCCTGTAACATAAGAAGTCAGAATTTTACCTTCTTATGATCAATGTGGGAAAATTAATTCTTAGAAACAAAAGGAAATAGCATAGGAGTTTTATTTTTTGTTAACTTTCTGATGACTGAATCGTTTTAAATGAATTAAAAAGTAGGCCTTGTCTAGGCTATAAAGAAAAAAAGAATCCTCCTTCCCCCGTTCAGAAATAATTAAATATTGCATTAGAACATTATAATAGTTTTCTGTCATATATAAACTTATTGATTCTAAATGAGATTTTAACAATCTGAGATGATCATGATTTGGGGAAATAGCTTATTATGCCAGAATAGTTTGTTTTGAACCGGAAATGTAAAATCAAGAAGCAACTTTAGATGATTAACAAAGCTGGTCTACTTGGCGATTCGTTCACTTTGTTAAAAGAAAAACTGATCCTTTATTTTTACAATGGTTCAGTTTTAGTGGAATAATTTAATGAAGGTAGTATTCTCTTACAAGGCATGAACGAGAATTCTATTCAAGCCTTTTAAAACCTTCTTCTGGCGAGTAGGTCTTAGTGATGGGTTGCCATACTAGCCATTTCAGGCCACTTTCTCTCCTAAAAACTTTTTTTTTTTTTTTTTTAAAGAAAAGTAATTAGTCCTTTATTCCTCAATATCATTTATATAACTACCAAGATTGGGAGTTGTCATTTTAGAAAGTTGCAGTTTGGGGGCAGGTGGTGCACAGAGGCCCCCCCTTTATCCCTTAAGCTTCCAAAACTCAAAACTATAAACAGTGAACACCTAATAAAGTGCTGTGTTTGAAGCTGCATTGTTTGTGAATTCTCTGTCATTTTACTTTGTTTCACAGAAAGTTGTTTATATTCATTAGTCTTATATACATCTTGCCTCCTTCCAGGCCAGTTCTTGATTTTCCCTTTGAGGTCCTGTCATGGTCGCCCCGTGTTCTTCCGTCTGACTCTGGGTCCCAGTCAGCGGTAGTTTCTGTGGGATGTCTCCTCTCACGATTCTTAGAGCAAGTGCCCTTACTGAACTTTTGTACACTGCTGTGGTGGCTTGAGTTTATATTTCAGTTTATAGATCACAGTTTTGCCAGGGTGTCTCCTACCAAAATCTCTGTCACCATGAATTCTGAAGCCATTCTGTAAGCCCCTTGGTCCCTCAGACATGGCTTGGGAAGTAGCCTTGCTCATTAAGGACCCAAGAAGGACATAATCGTAAAATCAGAAATTAACGACGTATAGACATGTAATTATCTGTAACTTGTCAGTGTCCATAGCAATTCGAAGAACAAATTTCCTTTTCCTTCGGCTTCAAGGAAAGCCAGCAGCTAATCTGTAGAGGGTTGCCTCTTGGCAAACTTGCTCTGTGTGAGGTAGCTAAAGGTTCCACCAGATTAAAAAGTGTGATCTCTCTGTTTTTTCCGGATACTGTCAAGTCAGGAGCAACAAAGAAAAAAAAAGAGAAGGGAAGACAGACGATTAACATTATTTCATCCTATTAATTAAAACACTGTAATAGTTTCAACTTGAGCAACTCAGTTGCTAAAACCAAGGGAAGTTGCTCCCCTATTCTTAATCCTTTCAGTGAGACCGTAAGTGGGAATGAAAGGTTTGAGATGAATTTTGGCTTCGCAGTAGAATTTAGGCATTGTGAGGATCCTTCTAGAATACCTTTAGACCAAGTCATATAAATTTTCCGGAAGAATCTTTACCATTTTTCTCTCCCAAGAGTTACTAAGTATCGTTACAAGTTCTGTGCCCCTAAATGGAAAATGCAATCTCATCTACCCATGCATGCCCCCCAGAAGCTATTCAGGATAAGTTAATCTTGTCCACGGAGCAGCCAACTTTTCCAGCAGAGGAATTTGCAGTCTTTGTGGTTTGGGTAAAAAGGTGGTTCATTTTACCAGTTTCTCGATGAAAGATGTTTCATGAGAAATTCAGTCTTTCCTCCAAAAAAAAAAAAAAAATTCCCCAACTCTACTTTTCTGTGCAAAATTCGACTTGAAAGCCTTTCTCTATCGAAGCAGCCAAATACCGAGTGCGTGTGGATCTGGGCAAACAGTTTTGGGTCCAAGGTTAACGATATTTATTGCTGGAGGTATTACATATATTTGTATCCAGGAAGAACAAAATCCAACACGTTGACAGTGGTTTTCAAATATATTAATTTACTTTCTTTTGTCTTAGGGGGAATGTTTTTCTCCCCACTCCCTGTTTTAATCCTTTGCCACACTTGGTAGAATTTGGAAGGATTTTTGCCAGGGGTAATGAGCAAAGGTAGACAGTGTGTGAACACACAGGAGATCTGCTGGTTTCATTGCAGACTTCAGAGAAAGTTCCTTGCCCTCTGACTGTGACATGGCATGCAGGAAATTCCTCCTAGGTCTGCCCAGTGCAATAAACAGACCTCCTGCATCTAACCACATCCACGCTGAAGTTTCTTATGCGGGGTTCCTTTTGCTTTTTGTGTAAAAGTTAAGGGTCCCAGCATTACTACTCCAGCTTCTTTAACTCCTACGCTTTGGAATTGGCATATGACTGTGTTTAGGGGTTAATACGCCTTGCGGTTTAATAGGACTTATTCTGTGTTATTTATGCACACACGGAGAAGGTAGAGGAGGGAGACAGATCCCCTGTGGACATGCTTCTGAGAAACCTTACGTTACATCGGATTTGTTAGAAGGATCACAGGGTCCCATTTGCCTTCGGCGACTCATTGAGGACATCTCGTATTATATGCAGCACGGGTGAGTTTTTCAGTAACCCCTGCAGCCCCCAGCCGGCAGCCTGAGCATCACGGGAGGGAGAGCGGTCTTGTTAGAAATGCAGACTCTCAGGCCGCAGCCAGGAACTACTGGCCTAGAATCTGCATTTTAACCAGAGCCTTGGAGTTCACGGGACATAAAAGGGAAAGAAGCCCTCAGTTAGGGTCCCGGCCACCAGAGTACAGCCCAGTGAGATCTCCTGGGAACGTGTGGGGCAGAGAGGAAGGAGGGCGGGAAGGACATTGGCTGAGTTAAATTATGCTCATTAATTCAATTTGAGGCAGGAATGTGTGTAAATAAACGCTGGCAGCTGCAGAGGCTCCGCTTCCTGCAGGGTTCAGGCAGGAATGCAGGGGCCAGAGCCGCAACAACCTGACTGGGGATCCGTCCGACGGTCCTGCGACCATGAGATAATGACGGAGAAGATGGGCTTATCCTTCTCGTGGTGGGGAGGCTCTCGATGCAGCGTTAAGTGCCAAACCAAGTGGAACTGGAGAGGCTTTGCCGGCAGAGATCACATCTTAATGATTTGAAAAGATGAAACTCCCTGGACTGCCCCCCTCCTCTTCTTTTAAATCAATACAGATTGGATTTCCAGGGGTTCAGATGAGTAGGACAGTGGCCTGTCCCACACAGCCTGCCGGCGTGTCCAAATAAATAACCTGTTCACAGCACCTCTTACCTTACAAAACTGAGTCCCTGAGAAACAGGAAGGGGAAAATTGAGTTCAGTAGGGTAAGAGCCTCCTTGGTACCATAAACCTATAAAATGCTTACAGGGTTGGTTTCTGGCACTTGATGTTCATGAACTGTTTTGGGGGCCGAGCAATCATCGCCGGGTCCTGTTTGTTAAACCCCGAGTGCCACGGTGGGCAATACGCTTGCCTGCATGTTGCTGGGTTGGCCAAAAAGTTCGTTTGAGCTTTTCCGTGACATCACCATCTACGGGAAAACCCGAACGAACTTTTGGCCAACCCAGTACAAGGTGGTTCTCGTGCTGTCACGTGTAGGACCTCGTTGAATGTTGTGTGTTCTGAAGAGACATCTGTTTCCCAGCTCAAAGTGACCCACGAGTCCCTTGTCTCCGGTGGACCAAGGAGCCTTCGCTTCTAGTTATTTTATCCCTTTTGCACACACGGCCTTTCCTTCCAGGGGAAAGGGGTTTCCAGGGGGCCAGAAAGGTGGGAGATCAGTTCTTCAGGCTCATCCATCAGGCCCACGCTCAGTCTCTTTTACCTCCCACAGCATCGTGGCTGGTGGGCGCTTGGTTAGCCGAAGGGCAGTGGTGCCTGCTCTGCCTCCTGGGACCACCGTCTCCGGGGGGTCGTGCCCGGTGGCTCCCGCAGGGCAGGGCAGGTTGAAGGGGAGGGGTCTCACCTCCCATCCCGATCACAGCTCAGGGACTCAGCACATGCATGTCCGTCCTCAGGGGTTAGGATGGCGGGTGCACAGTGTCGGGAAGGAAATCATTTCAGGGTTTGGTTCTCTGTCACTCGTCACCTCCTCCCCTACATCCAGGGACTGGTTGACTTGTGGCCAGTGCAGTCCCCTGCTTCTGCCCTCAGGAGGGAGGAAGACCATTGGCTTTGGCCTGAGCTCCAGGCTTGCTTCCTCTGGGACACGGGGATTCTGTGCCCTGATGGGCCGAGCTGGGTCCGTGACGAGCCCCCTGTCTGTGGATGTTGGCTACTTTCCCTTCCTCGTCCTTGCTTCTCACCGTGGCCTGAGAAGGTCCTGCTCGCTCTGAAAAGTCAGACGTGCGAGACGAACGGGCTGAGTCAGAGCCTCGGGGACAGCATTGTGCTTCCCTGCGGCCGTGGCTGCTGTCACCTGCTGGCCTCCCTTGAGTCCTCCCGGATTCGGGGCCCTCCTCTTCCCTCCACGTTGCCTGCCCTGCTGACTGTGTGTCCCGCAGGGGCCACGAGCCCCCTGCACAGGGACGGGAGGGGCCTGGCCTTCCTGGGCCGCGGCCTTTGTAGCAGAACGTGCGGCCGAGCTCTGCCCGGGACGCCCTTCCTCTCTCCAGCCCGAGGCTCAGCCTCCTTCCTTCTTTTGCCTCTTTTCTCTTCCTCCTTTTTGCCTCTGTTGCTGGGATGAGGTCATAAATCTCAATTAGCTCTCATTCTGGAAGATTCTCAGAGTGGACATGGTAGCGTTTCCCCAACCCTGTCCCTCTCACCTTGCATCCTTCCACCCGGGTGAGGCCTGTTCCTTAAGGAGGGGAATGTCAAGACTGACGGTCAGGTCTGGTCATCGTCCCCAGGGATGTCGCTGTGCCTTTCCTGCTCGTGGACAGAATAGAGGCGGCTGGCCTGAGAGTCACCAAGGGCCTAAGTAGACCAATCCTAACCCAGAGAAGTCTTACTGCCCACTGATTCTGACTATGCTGGTTTCTTCTTATTAATTCTATAGTCTTGTTTCCCCTAGAATTAAGAAAGTCATGACCTGATAGGAGGGGAATTTGATCAGGGTATTTACAGAGTTGAGGCATTTTTTCCTCTTTTAAAATTGGCCTTTTACCCAGCCACAGGGATTGGTTTCCATGCTCTACTCCTTGATGGTGTGTTTATTTACCTAGACTCACGCAATTCTCTCTTGCCCGGAGTAATCCAGTATTCACTTGTAATAACCAGGATTCCTGTTGAAGGAAGGGATTTTTTTTCAAGAAAAGCAAAGGGAATTGAAGGTTCAAAATTCCAGAGAGAAAGTGAATAAAACCCTACCAAAGAGGACGTGGGAAAGTCTGAATTAAGAGAGCGATCTCTGAATTAACACAACATTGTAAATCAACTATACCTTCAATTACATTTTTTTTAATTACATTAAATTTAAAGAAGAAAAAAAAAGGGCTTCCCTGGTGGCGCAGTGGTTGAGAATCTGCCTGCCAGTGCAGGGGCCACGGGTTCGAGCCCTGGTCTGGGAAGATCCCACATGCCGCGGAGCAACTGGGCCCGTGAGCCACAACTGCTGAGCCTGCACGTCTGCAGCCTGTGCTCCGCAACAAGAGAGGCTGCAATGGTGAGAGGCACGCGCATCGCGATGAAGAGTGGCCCCCGCTTGCCGCAACTGGAGAAAGCCCTCGCACGGAAACGAAGACCCAACACAGCCAAAAATAAATAATAAATAAATTAAAAAAAAAAAAAAAAAAGCCCTCTCCCAGAGCAGCACGTTACTGGATCTCTATGGATACTCCATTGTTTTAAAGTTGCATTTGATCTGAAAGAAGTGTTTTCACTAAGAATATTCCAGTAGCTAGTTCTGAAACTGACAAGTAATGGAATATCGTCTCTTAGATTAGGTTGTGTGTCTATATACCTGTATTAATCAACAATGTTAAGTTTTCCACATTACCTAATAGGACCCCTGTCCCACACCCCAAAGAAGTTGGAACGTCAAGGTGATGATGGTGGATTAAACTGCTGCTGGGATGAGGTCATAAATCTCAGTTAGCTCTTGTTCTGGAAGACCCTCAGAGCAGACGCGGTGGCTTTGGGCTCTTGCTGGATTTGATGCATGTGCTTTGTGTGTGTTTTTTTTTAACGGAAGGGCATTCTGTGCCCCTGCTTTCCATACAGGGTCTGTCGGATGTTGCCCGCCCTTTGGCCTCCCTATTTTTGGTCACATCTGCAAGCGCAGCCTGCCTTTTGTAAACAAGTCACTAAATCCACACTAGGGTGTGACGTGCAGTTGGCGCCACGCGTGGCCTTACGCGCTCCACGTGCGCTGGGTGCCGACGGCGGGAGAGGGGAGGCCCCGAGGGCTTGACCTGATGGGCAGAGCGCCTCCCGGGCCGTGTGAGGGATCCAAGCCAAGCAGCAACCCAGAGCGTCTCTGTACCATCTGATGGCTGCTGAGCGGCGTGTAGGAAAAACGTTCCGAGACTCAGGGGTTTCTCCAGAGGGACCGTCAGAGATTTACTGCCATGAAAGTGGAAGATTATGGGGAAAGCATGATGAGGCTTCCACTTGCCAGGTGCTTATTAGCGTTCCCTAGGCTTTACGGACGCGCCGTTACTGGTTATTCATCGCAGAATTTGCAAAGAGAGGGGCATCCGCTTAGGCCATGAACAACACCCGGTCAACAAGCAGACAGAACACTTTTCCGTGGACCAGTTGACTCTCCATAACGTCCAAGTGGTCTCTCTAAACATCCATGCTGTGTGATTACATTCGTAGAAAGTTCAAAAACTTGCCAGACTGATTTATGGTGTTAGAGGTCAGGGCAGGGGTTATGCCTGGGTGGAGGGGGAGTGAGAAATGGGAGAGGCATGAGGAGTTTTCTGCTGAGTTTCTGGGGGTTTTCATCTGAGTGCTGTGTCCACAGAATTCATTTTGCAAAAATGAAAACTAATTTGCGATGTACAGGTGTCATCTGTGCACTTTGTCGTGTACATATTTTACTTTGATCGAAAGTTTACATTTAAAAATATGACATGAGAGCATAAGGAAAAAGTTCTTTCCTCAGTCCAACTTGCATTAATAATAAATTCAGACGAGAGGAGGAGAGAGGAGGCTGCAGATCTAAGTACAATAGGTATTTCCTTTAGCACCAGAGGCGGGAACCTGCGGGGTATGTACCTTCTAGTTACTCTTTCTGTTAAGCTTTGGGTTGTCTTTTGAGGGTCCCAGGTTGGTTTTATGGCGTGGTTTTTCTTTTAATGATAAACGTATCAGTATGTTTTTTTATCTCATTAGAATGCTTTTGAATAAATGCTTCTGTTGCTGCTTCTGCAGTGAATAACCTTAAACATTCCTTTCAATACGCTGGCTTGGAAATTACCACCATGTGAGTGATGGTCATGGGAGGGAGTGGCGTTGCCCATCGTGAGCGGGCAGAGAGACAAGAAGAGAACGGCCCCCAGGGAACACGACATTTACAAGGCGCGTTAAACGGCGGTCTGCTCACCAAAGGTAGCACAAGTTAGCTCGTTACAGTGATGGCTCTAGAAAGGTGGGTTGAATAATTCAGTCCTCTTTTCTCTTTATAAAAATGAAATGGCTATGTTGAGCATCTTTTCATGTGCCTTTTGGCCATCTGTATGTCTTCTTTGTAGAAATGTCTGTTTAGATCTGCTGCCCCCTCCCCTTTCCCCTTTGGTAACCATAAGTCTGTTTTCTGTGTCTGTGGGTCTATTTCTGTTTTGTGTATAAGTTCATTTGTATCATTTTTTTTTTTTTTTTTAGATTCCACATATAAGCGATATCATATGATAGTTGTCTTTGGCTTACTTCACTTAGTTTGATAATCTCTAGGTCCATCCATGTTGCTGCAAATGGCATTATTTCATTCTTTTTTATGGCTGAGTAATATTCCACTGTATATATGTGCCACACCTTCTTTATCCATTCATCTGTCAGTGGACACTTAGGTTGCTTCCATGTCTTGGGTGTTGTAAATAGTGCTATGAACATTGGGGTGCATGTTTCTTTTTGAATTAGAGTTTTCTCCAGGTATATGTCCAGGAGTGGGATTGCTGGGTCATGAGGTAGCTCTATTTTTAGTTTTTTAAGGAACCTGCATACTGTTCTCCATAGTGGCTGCACCAATCTACATTCCCACCAACAGTGTAGGAGGGATAAATTAGGAGTTTAGGATCAACATATACACACTACTATATATAAAATAGATAACCAAGAAGGACCTACTGTGTAGCACAGGGCACTGTACTCGGTATTTTGTAATAACCTATAGGGGAAAAGAATCTGGAAAAAAAATATGTATGTATAACTGAATCACTTTGCTGTATACCTGAAACTAACACAACATTGTAAATCAACTATACTTCAATAAAAAAATATAATAAAATAAATGAAGTGGCTTTTTACCGCCGTGAGATCCCTCATCTGAAATTTGAGAACAATACCCCCACTGAGAGTTTAGTAGCACTACAGTTTACTTCCTTAGAGAACTTTAAAATACTTGGTGTCGATTTTCTGAAACTGGACGATAAGGAGAATTTCTTCCTTTTTTTTCCTAAAGAGGGAGTGCAGAAAAAGCTAAAAAACAAAAGGAAAGCAACCAAATACAGAGGCCATGTGAAGCAGCCACTCTAGAGGGTCGACGTGCTGAGTAGATGCAGGCAACACAAGGGCAGGAGCCGCGTCGTTGAACCAGCTGATGTGTCAGCCTGTGTGGGTTCGGGGGGCCGTTCTCAGAGATGGAAGGTTTATTGGAATAGATCAGTTTTTCCCATATGTTAAGTTTATGGGAAAATACCATTTCTGAAGCTTCCCTTTCTCTTTTTCACCTTAAAATGGCATTTTTTCCCTCTATGACCGATCAAGGGCTGTGCCAGGAAGCCAAGCTGTTTAAGCTCTGTCGCATAAGGGGGACTCCTTTCTGCAAAGGAATAATTGTTACTCGAAGACCATTTCAGACCATAATTTGTTTTACTGTCTTCTTGTTGTTGCTGCTCTAATCTTCTTTCCCATTTCCGACAGAGACCTGTGTCTCTTTATTGCTATTAAATTTGCTTTCTCATTTGTCAAATATATCATTGAAATGATTTTTAAAGATAATAAAAGGTTTCAATAAAAGGTTTCAGGAAGTTGAAATTGCCTGGGGCAGAGCATTGTATGAATAAGTTTTGTTGAAATCACCTTTTCCTCTCTCTGTTTCTTGGCTGGAGGACTCTTGAAGACATGGATTCATTTCTCTTCAGAAAGTTTCTGAGATGTGGTCTGATCACAGCTCTGTTCACACTTGCTTGAGGCTCCGTGGCAGATGAAGAAAGTGGTCTTTAGGAAGGACTATTATTTTAGGCTCAGTTTGGGTTTTTTATGCAAACCTTAGCTCTTTTCCTGTTGGATATTATCAATACCCTTTCCGCCCTCTCCCTCCCTGATGCAATAACCTCTTCTTCACCTTCATGGTAGTTGATCTCCCGGCAGGACTTGACCCTGAGGCTTCTAGAAATTCTGTCTTTTGCTTCTGAAACGTAGTTCTCGCCTATTTCTCTTAACTGTTTCTTTACCACTATTTCCTACCCCCTTAAGGAACATCCCTTAAGTATAATTGGTCTGAAGGATTCTCTTCTCATTTTATTTTATTATTAGTTTCTCTTAGGTTACAGTATATATACCAAAGGCTTCAATAACAGCTCCCAACTATATGTCTTTCAGCCAACACGTGACAGTTGCCTACAGCTGGATTTACTTTGAAAATGGAAACAGGTCTTTTTCACCTTTTGTATCTCTTTCAATACCTAACAGAATACCTGGTACATAATAAATATTAGATGGATGAAAAACATGCCCACATTGGTAGAAGGTTTTTAACTTCTATGTTCAATTTAACGATCCTATTCTAATGAAGTATTCCCCGAATAATGACGTGTTGGAAGATAAAGAAGGATGTTTCCTTTCCCTGATACCTAGTTACACTTCTGTCCTGATGCCACGCTCACCTTTGGTACCTTTTTACCTAAGGATCCCACCTTTCAGACTTCCTGTAGAAGTGCCTCTTTGGGGATCAAGCTGACACCTTGCAGAATGTTCTTTTTCCTTGATTCTTATGGGACTGACTGATTTTGAACTTAAGTCCGTGGTGCAGAAATGCTAAAACATTTGGGAACCTTTTTTTTTTCCTAGCGGGGAGCCTTTTATGGCCAGAAGTGAATCTCCCATAGAGCTGAAGAAAGACCTATGAAATTTAGCTTTTAAAAACAAAGCTGTGTTTAAGTTCTGTGGAAACAGAAGGTATTGCTTAAAAAGGACGTGGCAGATGTAATGAAAATTTGTTTTAAAGCATTTCTCTCAGGTTAAGTCATGTTTGCCAAGTTATAACGTAGAACGCATTCTGACGGCTCAGCAGACCTCACGGCTGAGGGTGTGCAGTGGCTGGCCACAGGCGGGGCGGGGAGGGGGGGGGGGGGGGGGAGGGGAGGGGGGGGGCCTCACGTCTGAGACCAGCATCGTGCTTCTCTTCCTGAGTCAAGCAAACTCCCTTGTCTTTGAGATTTACTTTTGTCTAATGAAAAATGTGTTTTAATAGACACTGTACTTGGCTCTCACTGAAGAAAACCATGGGTTTTCTTGAATGTGTATTTGATGTTTCTTTAGGGAAGAGTTATGCCACTCAAAAGTGATCATGTTAAAAAGCCTACAGAATCCGGAATGGAATAGAAATTGGGTTGCTTCTTAGATCTGACCCATTTGATCCTGCCACCACCCACCTTCATCCCTATGAATTAAAAGAATCTGTCTATCACGGATAAACAACAAGGTCCTACTGTACAGCACAGGGAAATACATTCAATATCCTGTGATAAACCATCACAGGAAAGAATATGAAAAAGAGTGAATATATCTATCTATATATATGTGTATAAGTGAATCACTTTGCTGTACCCCTGAAACTAACACAACATTGTAAATCAACTATACTCCAATAAAATAAATTAAAAAAAAAAATCTCTCGACATCAGGGGACTAACTCTGGAGGGATACTGCCGTCTCTGCCTCTGCACTCAGGTGTCTGAGCATTTCTCCAGGAAGGAACAAAGTGTCCCACGCTGGGAAGAGGACAAATAACAGAAAGACCAACCATGGTCTTCTTTTGTCTGACACATTCAGAAGAAATCCCAAAGTAACATATCTAACAGATTGATTGGACTGGTGTTTTGTTTTTTTTTTTTTTTGTCATTTGCTTGATTTTGAGGCTTCGTGTCCTTTTAGAAAATGGGCATGTGTGACCTTGAATGTCTTCTCATTTTTGTTAGGAGGTCATGTCAGTTTGGGTGCTTACCGTGTCGGGCCGATCTGGACGTGGTGTGGCATCTCTTTGGTTATAAGAGATTTATTTGGGCTCGAGGAGAGGAAGTTTCCTGATGCCTGTGGAAAGTAAGTGAAAAGCCATGGAAACTTTCTTTTCACTCCCCTTAGTGACTTTTCTTGTTCCTTCCACCTGTGTTACTGAGATGCTCGGGGAAGGTCTGTGCACACAGAGTGCAGGGCTATCTCCCCTTTATGGCTGGAAGCTTCTCCTGCGTCCCCTCCCCTCCTCTGCAGTGGCCTCGTCACAAGCACAGGTGACTTGTATGGGGTCCCAGGCTAGGTTGTCTTTGTGTGAAGCACAGAGGTGTTGTTGTGTGTGCTTTTGCATGCAAATGAGGACTGGGTCATTAAATGACTCCTGATTGAAAATATGCTTCGAACACTACCCGGGTCTGAAAGCCTTTCACGCCAGCACAATGTGTTACGTGGTGGTTAGTATCAGACAGGCCGGGTTTTGGACTGTTCCCATCAAACGTATTGGACACTTCCAGCAAATAATGTCTTGGTGTGGGTCTGGGGAGGGTTGTTTCTGACAAGCATGGATGCAGGCTCTCCCTGGTTCCAGTATGATTGCTGGAGCTCACAGAGCCTGGACACCCCAGAAGGCCCAGGACACCCTGGGATTGCCCAGCATCAGCCGTCTCTGCCCCTTGCCGTGTGACATGCCACGACCTGGTTACCCTCTCAAGCATGTCTGGCAGATGGAGTATTTAGGATCCAATTTATTAAGGGTTTTGTGAGAAAACACACAAAGGTGTTGGGAAACTCCTATGATAGTTACTTGGTAAATGGCACTTATTATAGGATTTTTCTCACTTCACGGTGTCAGCCTATCTGAAATAGTTTGGGAGTCTTTTCTGTCAAAAACTCTGTATGTAGTCCGTTCAGTACAAGTTAATCCATGGCTAAGATGTACTGTCCGATGTCCTGTACGATGTAGGTTCTGTCCTAGGACCTGGGATTCAGCCAGGATGAAGGGCGGGGCCGCTTTTCTCCTGGAGCGTCTCTCCTAGTGACGTCAGGCAGCCACACATGAATAGGTATATGAGCAGGAGAAACTATTGTTATCGTTACTGTGCAGAGAATTACAACAGCAAGTGACTGTGCCTCCCGCCTTGGCTGGGGTCTCCATGGCCTGAGGAAGCCCAGGGAGCTCAAGCGGGGGGTGAAGGAGGGAGCAGAGGGGTGTGGGGCGTGGTATGTTCCTAGTCAGAGCAGTGGTTGGTGGGGCTGGAGCGCGTGCAGAGGAGGGTGGTGGGAAAAGGATGCAGAGGGGTGAGCGGTGGCCAGACCATGGAGGCCTTTGTAAAGGACAAAGTAAGAAACTTGAGTTTTATTCTCAGTGCGATGGAAAGGCTTTGAAGAGTTTTCAACAGGAATACTACACGATCTGTTATATACATCTTAAAAGATGAACCTGCCGCTGTGTGGGAGAGAGATGGTACCCTGGAAGGAGTGGAGGCGGGGAGGCACCCCGGGATGGCCCAGCCTCGGCCAATCAGGTTAGGCAACGATGACTTGGAGTGAGTGGTGGGTGGAGGTGAGGGAAATGTGTCCAGGATACACGGAGCTTGCACGGGGATTGGATTAGAGGCTTGGGGAAGGAGAAGAATCCCAGACACCTTCCGGGTGTTGGCTGGTCTGAGCAAGTGGGGAGATGTTGTGTGCTGCTTAGCAAGGCGGCAAACACTGGGAACGGTGTGGGTTTGCGGGGGAATCAACCCCTCTGTTCTGGCCGTGTTAGTTCCGTGGGGTTACGTGGAAGAAGCAAGAAAATCAGAGAGCATCTTAGTGGAGTTCGGGTCTAGGTGAGAGAACAGTCGTTAAGACAGTATCTAAGGCGTGAGCCATCCTGGAAGCAAACAGCAGTATAATTAGTGCTGTGCTCAGACGTGGGCCCCAGGGAATGATTCTCCATTGGTCTAAGGAGGAAGGAGAAGCTTAGGGGGCGAAGAAAGACGGGGATGGCAAAGAAACCGGCTAGGGTGGCGACTAAATGAGGCTGATGAGATTTGCTGAAGGTGCCAGGCCTGGAGGAGAAAGCATCTCTGGAGGCTTCTGCCAGCCTGGGTGGTAGTGGAAGTGGGTGATACGAGTGTTGGACCAAGGGATTTCGTAAGTGGCACTGCGAGACGGAAGCTGAGCGTTAGTTTGAAGAGCAGGAAAGAGAGAAATGGACTGAGCCGAAGGGGCTTTGGGAATTTTGAGGGATTGGAGAACTTTCCTTAAGTAAGGAGCTCCAGCAGCATCTGTGTTCATGTCCAAGGGGAAAAAAAAAAACTCACACATAGTACTTGGAGTTGAGAAGTTTTCTCTGCGTGCGTGTACCTTTAAAGGAGTTACATTCTATACTCGGGAGATGTACATGTTTATGCAAAAATTCATCATAGCCATGAATACAAATTCATGGCTGTTTTAGATACATATAATTTAAAGTATGATTTGTAGAAGAAACTAAGTCAACTAGATAGGGTAAAATAAAAATTTTAATTACTCGTTTTCCCATTATTTTCATATACAGATCTTAGAAGCAGGAACCGTCATTTCACGAGTCCGTTTCTGAGAGGGGTGAATAGCTATGCTTTAAACTGCCCTTGATAACAAAGAAACTGCTGTGGGTGGCTGAGATTTCAAAGTCAGATTAGATTCCACCCCAGAGAGGCCTCCTCTAGCCCGTTGGCTGGGAAACTCTCTCCAAACAGGATGTGGTGATTATTTGTAAATGATCATTGCTCGTTCTGACCATAGCTCATCCCCGGGTACTCAGAGGGATGGCTTTTAAACACATAAAGATGATTTGAATGAAAATATCATATGTGCAAGCATATAAAATACTAGCTGAGCTACCAAATTGGAAGATGACTAACTAAAGATAATTCCAAATAATTTAGTTATATTGACCTAGATTTGGGATCCATTAAGTAACTAGCCTAGTATTTATAGCAAAAGACAACAAGATTAACAATTCTTGGCAAACAAATGAAACAGAAACATGGAGTTTGAAAAAGAACAATGAAAAGGTTGAGCAGGAAAGGGAGATTCCTCAGCAGACCTGTGGGAACCCATCTCTCCCGCCACCATCTTGGCCTTTCAAAAGGCAAATGCAGTTCCTGCCAGAAGACGCTATCTGACTGCGGAGTGATATAATGGTCCATCTGGTCTTTTTTTTACTTACACATTGAAGCTTCAGTAATATCTCTTTACCCGCCTCCCCCAAAGCCTTGGGGGAGGTTGGACATTTTTCTGTACAAGCCGATTGGGTTATTTGTCCAAATGATGGGCATTTTTGAAATAGGAAATCCAGCTTCTATCCATAGAATCCCCATATCTGGTGGGCGAAGATGAGTGTAGATGCTCCGTGTCTGTATTTACATTTTGGACCATGATTATTGGAAACAGCCGATTATATTCATTCATTGGAAATGCTTGGTCGCATCATGGCTGCAACGTCACCCACTGCTCTTAGACCATGACCCCAAGTCCGTGTCCAGCCCAGACCTCGTCCTGAGCCTCAGGCCCACGCTGACTGAGTGAATTTCCAGCTTTTTCAACTGGTCACTTCCTCCTGAATGACTCTTGGTCTCTAGGCCTCTCAGAATCAACATGGCAAAACAGTAACTAACTTTACAGCCCCTGCGCACACGCACACAGACACACACGCGTGCGTGCAACAGAGGTGAGGGGACAAAGCGAACAACACTTGCCTCTCCTGCTGTGAACCCTGTCTTGCTTTCACTGGCTTCTCCCCTCCCTCGCTCCCCATACGCACGCGTCCCGAGGTGGGCAGCGTGACCCTGAGCTTGCTGTCCGGTTTCCTCACCTTCATAGGGTCTGGCTGCCTCTTCTGTCCTTCTTCCCTTCATCTCAGCCCTCCCTACAGCACGCATCGGGGTCCCACCGCTCTCTCCAGCCCCGCTGCCGCCCACCTGGTCTCCCTGCCTCCATCCTGGTCCCTCTAAGTCCGTTGTCAACACAGCGGCCAGAGGATGGTTTGGAGCCTGGACCACTCCGGTCCCTCCTCTGCACGGAAACCTCCAGCGCTGCCCGCCTCACTCAGAGCTAGTCCCTGCGATGGCCCAGAAGACCACTCGTGACCGCCCTCTGCCACTGCCTGCCTTACACATCCTTCTCTGCCCCACTGCTCTCACCGTTCAGCCGCCTGAGGTAGATTCCGTCCTCAGCTTGTAAACCGAACTAGTCGTCCTTTGCTCAGAGGTCCCTGTCCTGCCGCTGTCGCCCCCCGGGTCATCATTCAGATCCTCAGCCATGCCTTCCTCCACAACCACAGTGACATGTGTGCGTCACCCCACCACCCCTGCCTTACTTTTCAGCCTTCCTCCCACGCTGAATTCTCATCCCCTCTGTTGCTCCCCTTCTGATATTCTGTGTAGCTTCCTTTTGTCTTTGATTTGCTTTCCTACCCACATCAGCTCTGTGAGGCTGCGATTTTTGTCTATTTTATTTACTGTTGAGTTCTCAGATGAAAATAACAGGAACTCCATAGATGATTTAAAAACAAATTCCGGAGAATCATCCGAGGGAGATTTAAAAAAAAAAAAAAACACTGTTGTGCAGATTGTACCTCAGACCTGCTGAATCAGAACGTCAGGGTTTGGGGACCAGAAGTTGATATTTTTACAGGGTCCCCAGGTGATCCAGGGCCCAGCCCAGGTGGAAAACCATCACTGCCAGAGAGAGATCTTAAACCGCGGGTGTCCCCCGGTGAAAACCTGCAGCAGCTCCCCATTTTCCCCCGGAGTCACTGCCCAAAGTCCTTAAGGTGACAGCCAAGACCCTGTGCAGATGGGACCCCTGGGGACCCCGAGTCAGTCCTGCTACTTGCCTGCCTGCCACTTACAGAAACATTGTGTCTTCCCGGCGTGTCACGTGGCTTCCTGTCTAGGTGCTTTGCCTCTGCCCCAGCGCTTTCTCCCCTACTCTCTGCAAGGTTCAAGTCTTGATTCAGATGTCAGCAGTTAAGTGTAATTTTCCCTTATGCCCTCTTTTCTCCACAACTAACCCAGTAATCACTGGTTCCTTTTATAGCACACGGTCTGGCCTATCCTTATCTTATTCCATTATAGTTAGACTGTTTCCCGTCAGACTCTAAATGCCTAAAAGATTATGGGAACACCCCCATTGCTTTATCCTCAACATCTAGCAAATTGTTAAATACAGTTCTTTAAGTAGTGCACCAAAAGAACAATTATCTTGATGATACGAGATACCTTTATTGGGTTTTCTTGAGTGTTTGGTAGTTGGATACACGTGCATATGCGCTCACACACACACATCTCTAAGGAGAAGTGTGTGTGTGTCCAGTCCTGACCCCTTGGTCCTGAAGGGAGAGCCCAGGTTACCCGCTGTTCTCTTATTCTCCATTGCCTGCCTTCTCCTTTTCCTAAATTTAAGCTCTGCTGTTCTCTTTTTCAGCAGATGACCTCAGGAGGTACTTTTACATTAAAAATATTTTTAAGGAAGACTTTCTAAGTGACACCCCTTGTGTATTCACTTCTAAGCAGATAAGATTTTTCTCTTGCTCTCCAGATTTAACTTTTCTTCCCGTTCTCTGATCCTACCATCTATCACTTTGTAATGGACCTTGATTCTGTTTTCACCCCTATTCCTATGCCCTTCCCCTCCCCGTCTCCCTCATGTCTTTTAATATTCTGGTCTCTATTCTTATTTAAAACAGAAGAACGGTAAAAAAAAAAAAAAACAAAACAAAAAAAAACAAAAAAACCCTGGCTGACCCCCTTTGCTGCTTGCTTCTCTCCACTCCCGTCTACCTGGGGAGCCTGGAGCCTCTGCGTGCCGCCTCTGTTGCTCAGTTCTTAAGCAGAGGTCACTGTCACCAGCTAAAGTCCGGACTCCGCCGTCCCCCAGCCGGTCGTCCTCTGCCCGCTGACCAGCTTCAGCCCCCTTGCCGGCTGCTTCCCTGCAGGACGCTGCGGGCCCCTGTGAGCTGCGCTCTCCTGGGTCCCCATCCTGCATCTTCCAGGATCTTCCCTCCTCACCTTGCGGGGCTTCTGTGCACAAATGAGAACGTACAAGAAAGCCCGTGGGCACACATCCGCGCTCAGCACGTGCCGCGTCTCGCTCATTTCCCCTTAGTTCTTTGCTGATTCCTCCTCAAGAAAGCCTCTCTCCAAAGGTGCCCGTGGTCCCCGCTCCCTCTTGATTCCATCCCAGGCGGTACCTGCCAACTGTGCCCCTCATGGGTTCTGCCCTTACCTTAAACTTTACTGTCTGAAACTTATCTTTTCTCTTCTTCACTCCCTTTTAAAACAGACCCCCCCTTAATTTCTCTGTTTTTGTTGTTCATCCCCCGACTCGTGTCCCAAGCCTCTGATCAGCTCTGTCCTCTGCCTTGATTTGCCTTCACAGCCAATCTGCCTGCATCCTGTTGACTTTCTTCCCGCCTGAGTGTAAACTTTCGTGTCCTTTATTGCTTCCTGCCTGGCAGGAAGCTCCAGTCTCTTCTCTTGGGACACACACAGCTACAACCTTGACTTTTCTGAAAGCCCGTTTTCATTATGTCATTCTGCCCAGAATCTGCGGTGATTCCCTTATTCCCCCTGCACTCACCTCCCCCGTGTTCCAGGCTCCCCACAGCCCGTCCCACTGCACCCACCCCTAGGCGGCCCCTGCCCAGCATCAGGGTCCCCTCCCTCCTTTCCGCTCTGCCTTTCTGTGAATTCCGCTGTGTTTCTGTATGAAATGCTCTCCATCCTTCTCTCCACCCAGACACCCTGCCCTTTCTTCCTGTTCTTGTCCTTTTGTGAATACATCCTACCCAAATCTTTGCTTTTCTGTTGCTTTTCCTACTTAATTATGGAGATGACAAAACGAGAGCCTTTGGATAGGAGATCCTGGCTTCTGTGACATGGTGGCCCCCGGCTGGGGCTTGCATGTTTGTCTGTTTCTCCCTGGTGAGCACATCCGGGCTTGGAGCACAGCTCCTTAATCAGTACGTGTTGTCGAGCAGTTAAAACAGGGTTGAAAACATTCGAAAAACTGGTATATTTGTCACATCCCAACAAATGATACCTTGGAAAGGGGACTAAATTAAAATCAAACCCCCCGTTTTGCTAACCATTTATACTAACACTTGTTTGGAATCTTGGCCTCCTTGGTGGGTTTCTCTGTGACAGAAGTCTGAGATTTCTTTACATCTCTTGCTTGACTCATTTATACAGTAAAAGGGTCTATTGACTCAGCCATTCAACAGTCATTTCGTGAATACATATGATAGGGCCATGCAGATCTCTAAGGCTGCTTTCAACTGTACAATAGCAATGACATTTTCTGAAGACAGTCAAATACAAACCTTACTTGATCAGCAGGCCTCTGACAGATTTTTATTATTCCCTTTTTGCCATTACAATCTTTCCACATGCCCTCTTCCCACCCCCAATCCCCCCCTTTTTTTTTTTCTCTTGTCCTACCTTTATTTCCCATCCAAGGCTTGGCCCCTATGCTTTTGGCTATCAGATATCATACTACATTCTTAAATAAATGCAGTAGATTACAGAGCAAAAAGAGATTTTCTCAGAGTTCTGTGATGGACCAGAGTGTGACATGGTAGAGCTGGCTGTGAACAGAAGTGGGGTCGTACAGGTTCTTTTCAGGAGTTAAGCTGTCCTATTGCATTGCTGTGTCATTTTAAGACTTTACTTATCTCTGTATCCTTGATAGGTTTTTTTCGGATAATGGTTCTCCGATAACAAATCAACTCTATGGTCTAGTGTCCCCCCCCGCCCCACCACCAGACTATCAAAATTGAAATAATTTATATAACTACCATGATTTGACATAAACCTTAGAAATCTCCGTTGGAGCCGGCCCCTCCATGCCTGATGGTTTCCTGTTGAGATACACTCTCTTTGCTCCTGCATCTATAGAGAAGGTCTTTCATGCATCAGTTTTGATAGTTTCTTTTCTTTTTAACTGAAGTATAGTTCATTTACAATGTTGTGTTGTTGCAGGTGTACAGCAAAGTGATTCAGTTATACATACATAGGTATCTATTATTTTTCAGATTCTTTTCCCTTATAGGTTATTACAAAATATTAAGTATAGTTCCCTGGGCTATAAGTAGGTCCTTATTGTTTTCCTATTTTATATATAGTAGTGTGTATCTGTTAATTCCAAACTCCTAATTTCTCTCTCCCCGCCTTTCCCTTTTGGTAACCATGAGTTTGTTTTCTATGTCTGTGGATCTATTTCTGTTTTGTATATAAGTTCATTTGTATCATTTTTTTTTTATATTCCACATACAAATATCATACGATATCTGTCTTTCTCTGTCTGACTTACTTCACTTAGTATGATAATCTTTAGGTCCATCCATGTTGCTGCAAAGGGCATTATTTCATTCTTTTTATGGCTGGGTAGTGTTCCATTGCATAAATATACCATAATTCGAAAAGATACATGCACCCCTATGTTCATAGCAGCACTGTTTACAATCGCCAGGACATGGAAGCAACCTAAATGTCCATCGACAGATGAGTGGATAAAGAAGATGTGGGACATATAGACAATGCATAGTTTCTGTGAGTCATCAATCCTGCGTGCTCACAGCCTGCCAGCTGTATTCTGGGCACTCTGGTCTGTGGTCGCAGTGACACAGGGGAGCTGAATGGAGTTTCACCCATTGAATTGTCTTATCCAGTTAGGGCTGCGGAGGAACTGAGGATTTCCCCATTGGTCCTTAGGCTGCTCTTGGATACTTTCCTGCTTGCAACTTGTTGACTGGTGAGAAGGTAATGAAGCAGTGCTTGGCCTCCCTGTTCCGAATAAACAGGGTGTCCATGAGGCCCCGGCCCCGTGGGTGTCTTGTAACAGCATTCCACAGCAGCTGTGCCATTGTAAGGCTCACTGCGCCCGACAAATTCCAGACGCCTCACGGCTGCCGCAGCACTAAATGGGGAATTCAGGCTTCACTTGGTTTAGGCCTCCAGGGGGCTGAGCCAAAGCTGACACGACTGACTGTTCAGACAACAAGTTCCAAAGAGGGAAGACAGTTCAAATACCAACTGACTGCTGCTTTCCTCAAAAGCAGTTGACCTCAGAGGAGCAGCTCTCAGGCAATCATGATCCTGGCTCCACGGACTTGGACAGCATTTTTGTTTCATGGCCCTTTTATAGTGGGGACAGTTGACTCAATGACTTTGAATAATTTTAGCGTGTGATACTTAACTTTTATTTAACAAGCCAATAAAGTAGAACATATTCTTTGGAAAATAAGAGGAACAAACAGTGTTAAGGAGTATTAATAAAAGTAAATACACGTGGTGTTAAACTGAACTTATGGTATTAAATTTTTAGATTATGTAAAATACACCTTGAACTTTTGAGGATTCTTATTTATCAGTCATATCCATATATGAAATCTTTATTTCAACCTGATGTGTCTAAGCTGAGTAGGAAAGCTTTGCAAATAGACATTGGAGTTGTTGATTGATTTAGCTTGTAATTATTTATTTACTTTCCTACAAAAGGAAATCCTGAGTACACATTTATGTTACTATAATGAAATCATTCCAAGGTAATAGTTTCACAAGCTTCGTAACGTGAGTTTCTAGAATAATGTAGCTGGTAAAGTCAGGTAGCTATGACTCGCTATCCGTGTCATATTTTGTTTTATATTAATTTTTAATCATTTTAGCCACTTTTAAGTATACAGTTCAGTGGCATCAAGTATTCCCACTATTCACTTCCAGAATGTTTTCATCTTCCCAAACAGAAAATCTGTACCCATTAACTCCTCACTCACCCTCACCCCCAGCCCCTCTCTGTCCTTCTCTATTTGCCTAGTCTAGGTACCTCGTGTAAACAGAATTATACAATATTTGTCCGTTGTGTCTAGCTTATTTCATTTAGCATAACGTGTTCAAGGCTCATCTCTGTCATAGCACGCATCAGAATTTCATTCCTTTCTAAGGGCAAATAACATGATTCCATTAAATGCTTCGTAGAGGAGGAAAAGAGTTTTCCTTGACCCTCTTAGAGTCCCTAGCTGGGTCTGAAAATTAAACTGAAGAAGACAGATTAGCAGGAGAAAAGCATACAGATTTATTCATGTAAGTTTTATGTGACTCAGGAACCTTCCTAAGGAAATGAAGACCCGGAGAAATGGTTAAATCTGAATGTTTTTTGTTTGGTGAAGAGTGGAAAGTTGTGGAAGGACATGCTGAGCAAAGAGTGTGGGCTCAGGGCGGTGAACTGGGGGGGCTCAGCAAGGCCTGTCTGTGGGGATTCCCTCTGTGTCCACGCCCTTCACTCTGGGTGTGGAGGGTCCTCTCACGTGAAGGTCCTTAACCCGCTTCAGGGGTGCTGGGCAGGAGAAGGTCAGAGACACCTTCCTGCTTCTGCCATTTTCTCAAACTCCTTCAGCTTAAACTGTTCATTGTGCCAAGGTGCCATATTTGGGGATAGCGTGTCCTGAACCCCATGAGTGCAGACCACGTTTTGTTTATCCATCATCTGTTGATGGACGTTTGTGTTATTTCCACCTTTTGGCTATTGTGAATAATGCTGCCATGGACATGGGTGTGCAAGTTTCTGTTTGAGTGTTGGTTTATCTTGACGTGGGCCTCACTCACTCTCTTTTTCTTATGATAGTTAACATTTCTTGTCAAAAAGTATTTCCTATCTCTTCCAAAAGTGGTCTAGAATTGGCCTTTTGGCCCTTTTCCCGTGAAACAATTCTTCCACGGGTATAAGCATCCTATGTGAAGGTCTAGGTTGACTGGTTCAAGGATTGTGTAAGTCTTCACGCCTCCTTGTAGACACCATCTCCACATAATAGCCGCCCCATTCGCAGCAGCTACAAATGATTAGTAAATATGGAGAGAAGACTAATTGTTGCAGGAAGGAGGACCCCTTCCAGGGCCCGAGAGCGGGCTCTTGTCTAACACTTGGAAATGAACTGTCCAAGGAGACACACGTGCTGACAAAGCAAGAGACTTTATTGGGTAAGGGGCACCCAGGCGGAGGAGAGCAGGAGGGTAAGGGAATCCAGGAGAACTGCTCTGCCACGTGGCTCGCAGTCTTGGGTTTTATGGTGATGGGGTTGGTTTCCGGGTTGTCTCTGGCCAATCATTCTGACTCAGGGTCCTTTCTGGTGGCACGTGCACATCGCTCAGCCAAGACGGATTCCAGCGAGGAGGATTCTGAGAGGTTGGTAGGACGTGTGGACTGGTGTCTCCTCTCTCCTTTTGACCTTTCCCGAATTCTTCTGGTTGGTGGTGGCTTGTTAGTTCCGTGTTCCTTACCAGGATCTCCTGTCATAAAATAACTCATGCAAATTGTTGCTGCCTTTGCCTGCCCAGGGCAGGCAGCTTCGGTCAGCGTTTCCCCTAACATAATTATCCCCCTTTAGAGGCGGCTGAGGTCTTTGAAAGGTGTAGGTGTCAGTGTGATGTTTCACTGGTGAACAACAGATTCCACAGTTTTCCAGGAAGTCTGCCTCCCAGATCTTGTCAACGTGAACCTCCCTGGAGCCTCAGGCACTGGAGTCCTTGTTTCCAGGCTGTGGTGCTCAGACCAAGTGGCCCCCAGGTCCTGAGGGTCCCTGCAGAAGGGCAGTCTTGTTCAAGCTCCTACCACACGTGTGAGCCCAGCAGTGTCAGGTGGAAAGCAGTGCTGGGAGCCAGCTGATTCGGTTGTGGCTTTTTCTCCTCTCTCTTAATTCCTATGTTTGAAAGTCGCGCAACGAAGGCCATCTTCTATATTTAGCTTATGCTTTGATCTGTGTCGGGACCTGAAGAAAGTGTTTTTGTTTTCCAGTTAGGAAAACGTATACTGTTCTGCTCCCAGGGTTGAATGAAGGTGGTGGTCTTTGCTCAATATCATCGAATATTAACACATTAACAATTGAGCTTAGGACAAAGAACTGTGACCTTTCAAATGATCTGAGCTGTCTGCTGTATGTCACATTTTACCTTTTTAGAGAAGTGCTAATTCGTGTTAAGTCCGCCTGAGAGATTTGTTTAATGAGCAGATTAAATGGATGATTATCCCTCTCTTAATTTTTTTCTTTTAAGGAAGGGCTTCTTGTGATGCCCCTGTTCTATTTGGCAAAGGAATACAGAAGGGTCTTTTTAAAATTACCCCTGCAGGGTCACTGGGACCCAAGCTGTTTGCTTCATTAAACCCTGGTGGTTTCTTTAGAGCCAGCCCCCTCCAGACAGCTCTGACACAATTGTATCTAAATTAGCATCTGAGTGACCCCCTTTCTCTCCTTTTTTTCAAGCCCCAGCTGACAGGGATTGGCAAAAGATGTTAATTGGTTGGGCCTGTCTCAGAACAATAGACTTGCCAAGTTGACAAAAGGACTAATGTTTCTTTCAATATGCACCCAGATTCACGTAAGTACCTCTTTTAATTACCAGGAATTATTGTAATGCCTGGTCAATGGTATAATTGACCCTCAACAGCTAGGGCTTATGCTGTAATAAATAATGGCACAGGCTTCAGCAGAGTCACGGGTGCTAGGGTGATTGGCAGGGACTCAAAAGAGGTTTTCTCAGCCAGTGTCCTGTGATGTACCAAGGCAGCGCAGTGGGGGTCCAGAACAGGGGGACTCATTTGGGCTTAACCAGGAAGAAATGTGCTGAGAGCCATTAGAATTGATCCTTAGAATCATAAAGGAAAGAGTTAGTAGCTTGGCAGTTCGGGACCCACGTGGTCAGTTATAGGGTGTGGGTCAAAGGCTCCAGCACAGGTAGGGACATTCCAAAGCGTTTGTTTCTCCGCAGGAAAACCCAAGGTTCATGTCCAGCCTACACCTCGGTTCCCCCTTTTGTAAAAAGGGACATTTTAATTTCAGATGTCAGGTTACATGCGTCCCCCAAACCTAGTGTCACCTCATTCCTTATTATCACAAATCATTAGATAACTTATAAATAATTGTGTGCAGTATTGAGGTTCTTGGAGAATTTGTTTTGAAAAATTAACTATGTTGGGCTGGGCTGGGCTGGGGTGCCCTACCTAGTAAAATCCTAATTGTCAGTTTACATTCTAATTCTCATCAAGGTTAGTATTTCAAACTAGCCTTCCTCCCGCATCGCAATATCGATCAGGGGCTACTTGGTGCTCACATTTCAGGTGGAGCGTTTATTTAGTGATTCTAACAGCCCAATCCGGGTGGGAGGTGTTTGTGAGACCCCGAAAACGCTGTCGTGCGTTGGATAAGGTGTGGCCCTTGAGGTGGGACAGAGCCGGGTCCCCCTCCCACTTTAGCTACGTTCAGCCTGCATGCCCTTAAGCAAGGTACTAAGATGTCTGAGCTTAAGTTTCTGCCTTGAGAAAGGGGTAAAGGGGTAAAAATGCCTACTTCCTAAAGTAATGGCAGAGATAAATGAAATGAGCTCATCTTTTATTTCATTCAACTCGGCACCAGGTAAATAGCACAGATAGGCCATCTGTTACACTTATCGCCCCGAAATTGCAGAGCCAGGAAGTGATGGAGATAAATTTGCACCGACTCCTGTTTGACTCTTAAACCCTGTGCTTTCCCAGCATGCCTCACTGTCAACTCATCACTAGAGTTTAAGGGAAAATATGATCACACTTCAAAAATGTTAAAAAATAAAATAGGAAAGCTTATTTCCATCTTTTAAAACAGCAGATGAGAAAAAATGTCAGTGAAACATGACTGAAAATTCATAAGTAGTATTCTGATCTTTTTGGTCAGGAAATTATTTTCCTTTCCTAACACTAGGATTTACTTATTTCTGGCAGGTTTCTATCAGGTGAAGGAGAACATTTAAGCAAGACGTTGATTGTTCTCAAGGTCGCTATTTGTTTCCCACCAGGAAAAGCCACCGTTTACACGCTAGGTTGCAGGGTGGGTGCTAATGCCTGAACTTGGTGTCAAGAATCTTTTCAGCTTCAGACGTCTCCATCAGAGCTCCGGTTTGCGTTTGTCAGGATTTTTGATCTGGTGAGAAAGTTGTCTTGAAGAATTAAGTTCTCTTAGGTTATCGTGGGTAAATATAAAAACTGACTGCCTTCATGGCTCTTAATACCTGAGGGCTCTTCTGTTGACACCCAAATTATTTCTCTTGCCTAATTCCCTTCTACGCATCTCTTTCCATCTCACTTGCTGGTTCTTCTTTTCCATTCTGGCCTTCGAGTGCCGTGTTTGTCAGAGTTGAGTTCAGTCCTTCGAGGGTTTCGTAGCTCTTCTTCTGGTCACCTTTTCAGTTCCCATGTTTCAACTAAATAGAAGTGCTGACGTTGTCGATATAAATCTCCAGCCCCCCTCCCCTTTTCTGTGAGGACCAGACTCGCATCTCTAAGACCCTCTCACGCGTTTTACCTCTGTGTTTCCATGGTCACCGCGGAGTCAACGTCCTCAGAGATCAAACTCACTGCCTACCACCTGTGGGCCTGTGAGCTTCAGTGTTCATCTCCGGGCTCCAACGTGGAACGTGGAACTTTTCTTATATTCTTACTACTAGTCCCTGGCCTACAAATCCGTCTTTTTCCAACTCCATCCTTTCCATCACCAACATGTCCAGTAAATCCACTCTTCTCCATGGTCTCAACTGCTACCGTGACAGTGGTGGCCCTCGTCAGCTTTCACGCAACTGTAACAATTACCCTGTATGGTCTTCGTGTCATAGCCTCCTTCGCGCTGTGCCTTACTCTGTATTGCAATCCTGTCCCTGCTTAGAAACGCACGAAGGGTCACAGCGACATAAAGAGCAAATCCCAAGCTCCTTGGAAGGGCTTTCAGGATCCCCGCAGTGGAGCCCTACCCCCTTCTTACCCAGCATCTTCTTTCACTACAGCCTTTGCTGGAAACTTGCTGTTCATTTCCAAGCTCCTGGTTGCGCTCGTCTCCCTGGGGAAACACCCCCCATCCTTCTTCCTCAGCTCTTAAGACTTGGCTCACCTGTCAAGGACCAAACCCTCATCACTTGTCAGGGTTTCACCACGAGGGGTGTTACTACCTGGCTGGGTCTTCGCCCGTCTTCTGAGCAAAATTAACCTTTCTCTCCGTGCCCACCCATAGCTCTGAAGCGTTCAAACTGCTAGAAGAACATCTATTCCACTGTCTCATCATTAACTTGTTGTACGTTGGTCAGGGTCTAACCAGGAATACAGAAACCAGGCTAATTATTTTAAATAGCATTTTTTGTTTGTTTGTTTTGTTTTTTTAATTCAAATAATTGGTTGTGCAAGTAATACAAGGGCTCAGAGGGCAGCCAGAGGTGAACCGCGACAGAAAGCTCCCCCCACCCCAGGCTGGAGAGTAGGAGGGAAGGGGCTGGACCACTCCACACATCAGGAATCCCGGTGGGTGTATCCAGGAGGAGCAGGAGTGCAGGGGAGACAGAGCCACTCTGGAGACCTGCAGGCAGAGGGGAGAAATCCTGGCTTCTCCCTGCGTCCCACCCGCTCGTCTCTTACCAGAACCTCCCACTCGGCAGGACCCAGTTGGAGCTACTGGAACCTGCAGTCATCAGGGGTCAGCCCCGTGCAGCAGAGCAGGGGCGATGCAGAAGGGACTTGAGGCAGAAGAGACCAAGCACAGGCAGAGGCTGTGTCTGTCTCCCTAATATGTTTTGAGCTGCTGAAAAACCAGGACCTCAGGACTTCCCTGGTGGCGCAGGGGTTAAGAATCTGCCTGCCAATGCAGGGGACACGGGTTCGAGCCCTGGTCCGGGAAGATCCCACTTCCGGTGGGCTCTCAGTGAGCCCACGTGCCACAACTACTGAGCCCGCGTGCCACAACTACTGAGCCCACGTGCCACAACTACTGAGCCCGCGTGCCACAACTACTGAGCCCGCGTGCCACAACTACTGAGCCCGCGTGCCACAACTACTGAGCCCATGCACCACAACTACTGGGCCCGCACACCTACAGCCCATGCTCCTCAACAAGAGAAGCCACCGCAATGAGAAACCTGCGCACAGCAACGAAGAGTAGCCCCTGCTCACTGCAACTAGAGAAACCCTGTGCACAGCAACAAAGACCCAATGCAACCAAAAAATAAGATAAATAAATAAATTTTTTTAAAAACCAGGGACCTCATCTTACTGACTTTTGTAACCACAACCCCTAGCCCCAAGTAGGGTTTAATAAACATTTAGTGAACTGAATTCTCAAGTTTCCTTCCAGGACTAAAATGATCCTTTCTCTACCCATGCTTTGTTTCCATTTATGATCATGTTGAAACAAAAACATGAAACATTTCCATGAAATTTCTCTTTACAAAATCATAGGGTTTTGTGTCATTATTTACTTAAGCCCAGGCTTTCATTCCATCTCGACTCTGTTCCTTTATTACCAGTAAACCGATGCTATTTATCAGCTCCAGGTTTGGTTCTGAAAACATTCTCCACCGACTGTGAGTCAGATGGAAATAAAGGAAGGGAAATGGAGACATGGGTTTCATAAATGCTAACAATGTGAGAGAAGAAGAAAAAAATGATGTTGTGGGCAATTTTCACATAACTCATCCTAAATATGCCTTTGAACTGGCTTCTTCCCAGGCTGCCGCCAGGCTCCCCTGGGCCACTCAGAGCCGGCCTTCCAGAGAGAACGGGTCCATCATGGGTAGGGCACAGCAGGTATGGGGCAGAAGCTGTGTAGCCAGGCTGCCTGCCTTCCTCACTGGTCCTGCTCCGTCAGAGGAGACCTTCCAAAGAAGAAAGGTATCCCCAGGGCAGTGCCCATGGCCCTGGCATTCAGAGATCACCCTCTTGCTTATGAATCAGCCTTACCCTCCTGATGTCACCTGGCCACTGCCCAGCCTATAGATTGGGTCCGTCAGACACAGGGTTCAACTTAAAATGGGCCACGGATAAAATAGATCAACGACAAGGACGTACTGGGTAGCCCAGGGAACTATGTTTAATATCTTGTAATAACCTATAGTGTAAAAGAATCTGAAAAAAAAATATGTATATACAACCGAATCACTTTGCTGTACACCTGAAACTAACAAGCACAACCTTGTAAATCAGCGGTATTCCAATGTTTAAAAATGCACCATAGGGGGCTTCCCTGGTGGCGCAGTGGTTGAGAATCTGCCTGCTAATGCAGGGGACACGGGTTCGAGCCCTGGTCTGGGAAGATCCCATATGCCGCGGAGCGGCTAGGCCCGTGAGCCACAACTACTGAGCCTGCGCGTCTGGAGCCTGTGCTCCGCAACAAGAGAGGCCACAATAGTGAGAGGCCCGCGCACCGCGATGAAGAGTGGCCCCCGCTTGCCACAACTAGAGAAAACCCTAGCACAGAAACGAAGACCCAACATAGCAATCAATAAATCTTTAAAAAATAATAATAATAAATCTTTAAAAAAAAAAAAATGCACCATAGGATCTACTGTTTGAAGCATGTGGCTCAGCAAAGTTGCAGGAAATTTTAGAGAACATCCCAGCCCTTTGTTTCCATGAGGACATCGAAGCCTGGACACGAGTGACAGTCCTGGTCGGTGTCCGGATGGCACTGCACCTGACCTAGAATTTGACTTGGGTCATTCCGAGCCGCTTGTTGGGCAAGTTCCAGGGGTGGTTTAAAACCTGAACTTTGAGTAGCATACTGCAGTGTCCTTGTCCTCATTAGTGAATTCATTGGCTTTGCCTTTTCCTATCTGTCTCCTCTTATTCCTAATTATTTGAATTAATTTTTTTTTCTCTATACCTCTTTTATTAGCTCGTGTTGGGTCTGGACTCAGATATTGTGTATTCAGCACTTGCTGACCTCTAGACAATGTCCCGGGTTCGTTTCCTGGCTTTTCCAGCACCTGCGTCCTTCCCTCGAGTCCATTTGCTCTCACTCCTAAGTCCTTAAGTCTCACACTCACTCTGGCTCCTTAGTGTGTGACCAGATGGTACTCAGCTCCAAAGGATAGGGTCTAGGCACCCAGCCCTGGGAGCACCTCTCATGTAGATAGAGTTTCCGTGTCTCTGAGAAGCAAAGAGAACCATCGTCCAACTCGCTTCCTGGCCGGAGCAGGTCTCCTCTGCTTTGGACATTGATAATGGTTACAGCTCCTCAAAGATGACCCCACATGTTGAGCATAGTGACGTTATATTATCCTCCTTCTTCTTGCTTCCCTTTTCTTCCCTTCTCTTCCTTTCTTGTTTCCCCATTTAAAGACTTTCTAAACCTGCAGAGAACCAACTTGAACTCTGCTTCTGCAGGTTAGATGAGTAGGCGTCTAATTCGAGCCAAATACTCTACCAGTTGTTTTACATCGAGTGTATCTGTTCCTCACAGTGATCTTGAAGCACCAGTTTTATTGTCTGCACTTGATGGAGAACTTGAGAAATAGAGAGACTGAGGAACTTGCCTGGCCTCACAGAGCTGTTCAGATACAAAGCTGGGGTCAGTCCCGGGTCTGACTGGTTGGGACCAGCTCACGACACCATGTAACTCACTATACGGCATTACCATTATATAATCAATGGGTGGCCAGGCTAATTCGAATTCATATAAACTATAATTTCAGGAATGATCACTAATGAATTTTGACAAATAATTTACTAGAAAGTTCTGTCTTGGTGAAGTTTAAAAATAACATGGCTTTCACTGTGCTGATATATATTTAAAGAAAGGCATATCTTCCCCCATTCCCCCCAGTAAGTATAAAAACAATTTCTCCATAATGGGACGCATTTTTTTTTTGCAAAGTGACTCAGTTATACGTATATATTCTTTTTCATATTGTTTTCTGTTATGGTTTATCATAGGATATTGAATATATTTCCCTGTGCTATACAGTAGGACCTTGTTTATCCATTCTATATGTAATAATTTGCATCTGCTAATCCCAAACTCCCAACCCATCCCCCCCGGCAACCACAAGTCTGTTCTTGGTCTGTCTGTTTTGTAGATATGTTCATTTGTGTCATATTTTAGATTCCACATATAAGTGATATCATATGGTACTTGTCTTTCTCTTTCTGACTTCGCTTCGTATGATAATCTCTAGTTGCGTCCATGTAGCTGCAAATGGCGTTATTTCATTCTTTTTAATGTCTGAGTACTATTCTATTGTATAGGATGCATTATTTTTAAATGTTAATTGTATCATAGCACAGGACTGCAATTGAATAAGATGCCTTATTTAACTCTAAAATTTCTTAAATATCAGAAAATACATTTTTATGCTTTGAGTATCAGAGGCCTCAGAAGACTGTTGACCATGAAGAAAGAAGGGAGAAAATAAGAGAAGGCGGATATTTGAAGAGGATAATTATCTGTAGAGGGACATATGTTTTTAGAGTCAGTGAATTCATCTTTTACGAAGTGGAAATCCTGGCCAAACCACATAAACAGACTTGAACTGATTGCCAGATAAGGAGCATTTTAGAAATGACAGGGCAGTGGTGCAGCCTGTTAGGGTAGGTTTCCCAAAGCCTTCCGGTAAAGAGAAAATACTTCAAGATGCTAGAAAGGCATGAGGGATGGATAGGAGGTTATCCTGGGGAGAACATCAATTACTAAAATAGGAGGAGGGAGGGAAATTTGTAACAGGAAATGAGGAAGCCAAAATGTTACATGTGTTGATGGGACTGCGTCAGCTTCCAGCCATGTGATGTTCAAGGTTACTGTTTGGTGGTGACCACATGGTTGCAGAAAGAGCCAGCTCCGTGGTTAATAACAAGAAAAGGACCAATGTAGTATGGACCCTTCCGTGGTGTGAAAATGGTGTCCATTACCTGTGGCACCAAAGGGAAACCTGGAAGGAAGAGCCCATTTTCAAGCTGAAGGGAATGAGCAGAAGTGTACATGGTAAATATTTACAGTGGCTTATTTTATGAAAGATTTGCTCTAATTTGTGAAAGTTTTCGGCCCCCCGCTAAAATTCATTAATCAGTACACAGGAGACTTGGATGCAGTGAAACCAACGGTAGTGTGATTTCCAGTATCACGACTGGTACTTGATGCCCATCTGTCCCCACCTCCACGCACCTGTCCTGGCCATTTCATTTCATTTCATTTTGGACCCGTCCTGTACCATGATGTTAGTTAGGGGATTACCATACTTAATACGGTGATTATTTTAAATTAATTTCCCATGTATTCTTCATAAAAGAATTAGTAAAGAAAGCAAATTGCTACCTCGGGTTTAGTACTGGAATGAGGTTAAGCAGTAGGAAAAAGAGGTTTCAAATACTATTCCTCTTAGGCAGGGCTATTGATACATGTTTTCTTAAAAGTCAGCGTGAGCCCCTGTGTTGCTTGAGATCTTGTAAGTTAATGAGTTAGAGGATGGAGCCAACCAAGATGATGAATTTGCTTTTTGAACTTGAGCTAAATGCTTCCTTGAAAGTAAATGAAATTCACATTGAAAAGAATGATGTGTTTTTCTAGATATGAGGCCATCCATGTTTTTAATATATTCTCCAAAATTTTACATTGTTCTTTTTACTGGAAGGGTTCAGGTGAGCTTATAGTAAAGATCAAGACTTAGATGTAGAGAAAAACTACACATGTTCATCTGGGGAAAAACACCCAACAGGTCTTGGCTAAAGCATTCAGCGTTCTGGCAAATGACTCGTACTCTTTTCCTTGATTCCTTACGTGTGATCTTTGAGCTAAAGGGGGGGACAAAAGGGCTTGTGAATACTTCTTCAGGAGTAAACTGGGATGTGAGACTATTCACACATCATGACTTCTGGCTCTTTCTAGATATTTTAAAAGTAATATCTGATGAATGCTATCTGCATACACACACACACGTTTTAGTAAAATGGAGGCAAGCTAGTCCATTTCCTGGGACTATTAATAGCATTTACTTATATCTGTAAAGGGTGGTCATTCCCATGTGACTGGCTTCATGCCCCCAGGATCTCCTGCTGGCTGGACAGTAGACATAGCTTGAGGGCTCAGAGCCTTGGCCACAGTTACAGTGGTTTTCCTTCAATGAACGTTTATTTCATATACACCATTTCCAATGCTCTATCCTCTGTGCTTATTATTCACACTTACAGTTTAATTGACCAGAAATTAACTATTTTATAAATTTATTTATTTATCTTTGGCTGCGTTGGGTCTTTGTTGCTGCGCGCGGGCTTTCTCTAGTTGTGGTGAGCGGGGGCTACTCTTCCTTGTGGTGCGCGGGCTTCTCACTGCGGTGGCTTCTCTTGTTGTGGAGCACAGGCTCTAGGCGCGCGGGCTTCAGTAGTTGTGGCACGCGGGCTCAGTAGTTGTGGCTCGTGGGCTCTAGAGCACAGGCTCAGTATTTGTGGCGCGCGGGCTTCAGTAGTTGTGGCACGCGGGCTCAGTAGTTGTGGCTCGTGGGCTCTAGAGCACAGGCTCAGTATTTGTGGCGCGCGGGCTTCAGTAGTTGTGGCACGCGGGCTCAGTAGTTGTGGCTCGTGGGCTCTAGAGCACAGGCTCAGTATTTGTGGCGCACGGGCTTAGTTGCTCCGCGGCATGTGGGATCTTTCTTTTTTTTTTTTTAAACATCTTTATTGGAGTATAATTGCTTTACAATGGTGTGTTAGTTTCTGCTTTATAACAAAGTGAATCAGCTATACATATACATATATCCCCATATCTCCTCCCTCTTGCGTCTCCCTCCCACCCTCCCTATCCCAACCCTCTAGGTGGTCACAAAGCACCGAGCTGATCTCCCTGTGCTATGCGGCTGCTTCCCACTAGCTATCTATTTTCCATTTGGTAGTGTATATATGTCCATGCCACTCTCTCACTTTGTCCCAGCTTATCCTTCCCCCTCCCCATGTCCTCAGGTCCATTCTCTACGTCTGCATCTTTATTTCTGTCCTGGCAGGTGCCTTCTTAACCACTGTGCCACCAGGGACGCCCCCAGGAATTAATTTTTAAATATGAAACTTTATTTGGTTATCTTTATGACTTTTTCCTTGATTATAACCTTTTTACTGTATTTTGAATTTTATTTTTAAAATATTTTTCTTTCAAATACTGAAGTGTCCTTGTTATAATTTGTATATGTATGTTACATATTCTATTACATATTATAAAAATAACACTAAAGCCATGGGCCAGGGTTAACAACTTTTCACCTTTTTAGGGTTAGGGGGATTCTTAGCTGAGTGTACTCTCTCCTTATGAACTGTATTCAGACACTGTAGGCAAGAGAGTGTGCGTATTTGGGTTCTGGTTTTGTTGTTAGGATGTAGAAGAATTGAATGTATTTGTGTGCTGAGGAGACTGGTCCAGCAGAGCGGGCTCATTCGCTGAGCTCTAAGTTAGCAGGAGGTGCTGGGAGGGGTGGGGAGCCCCTGGGTTCTCTGCCCCCCTCGGCTACAGTCCAGAGTGACATTCTTAAGGAAGGTTTACCCTTACTTTTTCAACCCCCCTTTTTTTTTTCCCCCGGCTGCACCGTGCTGCATGTGGGATCTTAGTTCCCCAACCAGGGATCAAGCCCGCGCCTCCTGCGGTGGAAGTGAGGAGTCCTAACCACTGGACCACCAGGGACGTCCCTCAACCCCCTTTCTTACTTGCAGTTCACCCTTAACCTGTCAGCGCGGGCAGCTGCCCCCATGATGTCTTTGAAACTAGTCTCACCCAAGTCTGCGACCAGCTCCTAATTCCAATTCCAAAGAATATTTTCCATCTTACAGACGTCTCTGAAGTTTGTTGGTTTGTTTAAGCTCACACCTTCCTCTGCTCCTTTAAAGCCGTCTTCCCCGGGATGCTCTCCATTCTCCAGCCAGCCCTTCTCGGGCTCCATCCCGGCCCCTCTTCCTCTTCAGTTGCTTCGCTGCGAAGCCTCCCCCCCCAGGGTTCCTTCTTTAGCTGCTGGCTTGTTCTTCCTGCCTGGTCTCATCTGCTCCCGTGGATGCCACTGCTGCTTACGTGCTGACGACATCCAAGTCGAGTCTCCGAAAGGTTAGATCTCTAAGTGCCGGACTCGGTGATCCAGTGTCTTCCTGACTTCCCAGCCCGGATGATTCACAAACATCCCAAGCCCAGCAGGCGGGAAAGAGTCCTCACCTTCCCCTGCACACCCACAGCGGGCGGCGTTTCTGCCTCGTCTTAGAAAAGGTGGCTTCACCATCCAGCAGCCCACATGGCCAGGAGCCACCGTCCTCCCTCTCACCAGGCTAGTCGTCGCTGAGCCTGGGGATTCTGCATCTGAAACATTGCCGGGTCTCCCTGCGTGCTGGCTGCCTGGCTCAGGAGAATCGCAGTGTTTCTGGCCGAGGTGGCCGCAGGGGTCCCCATCCCGCAGTTCTGCAGTTCACCCCGGCATCTCAAGTTCCCAGCCCGTCCTTGGCCTTTCACAGACTCCTTTTCCCGAATGTTGCCAACATTTTCTCATTTTACTTTTCCTTACGTGCCAGGGGAAAAGTGGTGAGGATTCAGAGGGTAGAAACTCTGTCTTCCTGCTGGTGTTCCAAGAAGTAGCACTGTCCTGTTTTCCCCACTCCTACACACACAATAAGAGCCATGACTAATGAATAAGATTAACAAAGTTCAACAGCAAGGCTGAAAGACTTTGCTTCCAACAGAATAAGCTAGTGTAAGCAAGTTTCAAGGCGAACATATTGTTGAATCTTTTTTCCCCTTTAAAATATATAAATGATGATCAGATATTAGAAAAACTCAGTGGAAAGTAATTCATATCTGTGCGTTGTGTTTAATTAATTTACCTGTAAATCTTGTGCTGACATGAAAGACTTAAAGGCCAAGATATGCTATTTTGTTGGGATATGTGACATTGTGGCACCGTTCCATATTTTATAGTTTGAAGTGTAGTTCTTGGTGTTTATTTGATCAAATGTGTATAAAAGTGAAACGTATATTGAACTAGATTTCTAAACCAGAAATAAGTTAAATAACTTCTTGAGGTAGTGAATATTTTTCCTTCTCTGGTTTATTTCTTCAACTTCTGAAATGTAAAAACAGTGACACCCTTGTTGTGTGAAGTTTGGAGGGTGAGAATTAGCTGCAGTTTCAGAGTTTCAGAATCAAACAGGAAAATCCTGGCGTGGTGATTGCCTGGATCTTATCTATAACATAAGGAGGTGAAACTATACCTCGGAATGGATGCGTTCTTCAGCTCTAAAATAATACGAAAGAGTCTGTCATCTTAACCAGTAACATGCAATTTTGAAAAAAATCTCTGTGGTCAGCTCACTGTTGCTTGTTAAGAATTTTTATTCTAAACATTCAGAATTTTATTCCAGCATTCAGAATTTGGATATCTGAGTGCTTCTGAGTGGGGCCCCAATGCGAATGTATAGTTTAGGATGAAAGGATGATTTTACAAGAATGGTTGGTCTTGTTGTTGTAACATTGTTTGAGGTATTAATCGGGGCTGGTGACAGGATGATGAGACCTTTAGATCCTGAAGTTTCAGTGAACCACAAAGAGAAGGAAATCAGTTGGCAACTATCCCATTATGGAATTGCAACTCTTCCTCAAGATGACAGAAAGGAACATGTGTTTGCAGTCAGTGGGCAGGGCCGTGGGTTTCCTGTAGGCAGCTGCTTGCTTCTTGCCTGGACGGCCACCAAGTGCTCAGAGGTTATAAATAAGCAATTACTGGAACCCCTTCAGAGACCAAGCAGAAGGGTTAGTGACGCCTGGCATTCTTTCTTTGGCCTGCCGTTAGAATTCTGATGCCACAGCGCATATGCCTGTGTGTGTCCAGAGATCCTGCGCTTCCCAAACCAAAGGGGGAGGATCGGTCTGCTACACATTTGTTGCTCATCTGTCGGCATCAGGCAGCTGCCAGCCCAGCGACATGCGCTAATTCTAATCCTTGTAGCCTCAGTCCCATAATTGGACCCAGAGCCTCACCTGTTAGAAACCCAGGGAACGCCTTCTTTTCTAGGCGCAGTCTTGGACTCTGTGCAGTGTTGGTCCAGATCTGAAGGTGGAGTCTCTTCTTTGTGTTATCAACGTGAAGGGGAAAGAACAGGTGGGGTTAAACAGATCCAGACTCGGCTACCCTGTTTACAAAGTCAAGGAACAACCTAGAAACATATGCCTTGGGAGGAACACAGTGTAAAAAAGAGCGCCCCTCCTCACATCAGAAAAGGTCGGCGGTTATCATATTTGGCTGAACAATGCAGTAAAGTTTTCCCATAACCAGGTTCGCCGGCATCGCCCTGCCAAGAGCAGCAGCGATAGACTTGCCAGTTCGTGGAATCTCCTAAAAGAGCATTTTTTAAAAAGTCTTTTATTTCACGTTCAATGAACGTTGATTGTTGGCCCGCCACCAGCCAGCACTCTGCTGGGCACTGCAGACGGTAGGCGAAGCCGTGGCCTCCGCCGCTGAGGGCTGGTCTAGGCGCTGAAAAGCATGAAATGCACAGGGCGTGAGATCTTCTTGTGCTGTTTACCGTTACCTTCTCTCAAGTTAAGAAAAGTTACCCTCTCAATGTTGATGCCATCCAGGCACCATTTATTTTAGAAAAATGATTGAGACTGAAATTGGACCGATTGATCATTGGACTGCTTCCAGTGATCAAGTTCAGATTCCAGCCTACCATCTACTTAACATTGTAGCCTGGGGATAACTTGACTGCTGGCCTCCAATTGTCTTCTGTAAAATGGGGATGATGGTAAGTCCCCTGGTACCTGGAAGTTATCAAAACAAGGGATTGGAGGTCCTGTGAGCATTGAAAATGCTGCCCACATCCAGAGAAGGAGTACTTTATGATGGCTGTGGTCTTCATCTTTCTGTAGACAGAGGGTTGAACCATTTAATTCCCTTCTGGCATTATCTTTTCTAAGAATATCATCTAGATAGGATTGTGTAATTCTAGCATTTTCTGTGAAGTTATTCTCTGGCTGAATAAGACATTCCAGAAAATGATAGTATAGTTACAGTGTCTGGCTTTTTAATTGGTGAGTTCATATCATTATCAAAGGGTCCTTCTTTTCCAGATAGCTGGCATGGGTAGGGAAACAACTATTACCCGGTCAGCAGCCCTTCAACTCACCTTCCCATGTCTTTGCAAGAATCAAATGAGTTGGTCATGTCTACGGTTTACATCCCATCAAACACCCCCTACTCCTTCCCAGTTTCCTCCTGTGCCTCTCCCCGACCCACAGGAGAGAAACAGAAGGTTTGACAAGAGCAACTGAACTACAAACAGAAGACAACCTGTTAACATCCACGTTCATTTCCTAAGGATGCTGTAAGAAAGTACAACACACTGGGCACCTTAAATAACAGAAATGTATTGTCTCACAGTTCTGGAGGCTGCAAGTCTGAGGTCAAGATGTTGCCAGGGTTGGTTTCTTCTGAGGCTATATGGGAGGATCTGTCCCAGGCCTCTGTGTCCTAGCTTCTGGTGGTTTGCCAGTGATTTCTGGCATTCCTTGGCTTGGAGAAGCATCACTCCAATTCCTGCCTTCATGTTCACATGGCTTTCTCCCTGTGTTCATGTCTATGTCCACATTTCACCTTTTTTTAAGGATGCCAGTCATATTGGATTAAGGTCCCATTTTAATGACCTCTTCTTAACTAATTATATCTGCAATGACCCTATTTCCAAATGAGGTCACATTTTGAGATACTGAGGGTTGGGACTTCAACATGAGAATTTGAGAGGGATGCAGTTCAACCTATAAAAGTATCTTAAATTGATTTTTCATTCAGATATTTTGGTTCCTACTGTATATAATTCTCATTAAGAACTAACCAGGTAAAAGACTGGATTGTGCTTTTTTTTTTTTTTTTTGCAAATGGTGTAGTACTTCTGTTTCACAGAAGCGTCTTCTCTCAGGTAGTTTTGGGGAATCACAAGGACTTTAAAATGTTTGCTGTTTTTACGGAATTCAGGTAAAAAAAAATTATTTGGTGGGTCTCCTTTCTGTCAGGCATTGAGCTATGTGCTGAGATTATAAAGATGAAATGCTTGGCCATTGCCCTTAAAGACTTAGAGAAGGAAACAACATATAGTAAATATGTTGTATGTAATGCATGAAATATATACATGGAAGAAATTACCTCAAACTACAAAAGAACAGTCAACCTTGGGGCAGAGTCCAGGAAACTATGGGAACTTCTTAAGTATAATAGTTACTCCCCTCAGCAAGCTCCTGAGTTCAGGAAACTATGGGAACTTCTGAAGTATAATAGTGACTCCCCTTAGCAAGCTCCTGAGGGAAATAGAGCTTTTCCCCAGGATTTCAGGGGCAGGATAGCATTTCAGTAGGAGAGAAGAGGTTCTAGGACCAGAGAGATGGGAGAGAGGGCAGGGGAGGGAGTGGCAAGGGTAATAAATGCACACAGAAGGGGAAGAAGTGGGATCAGGAGTTCAGGACGAGAAGGTAGCTTTGGACGAGAAGAGAAATGCCTTACCGTCTAAGATGAAAATGCAGTTCTTGTGGGTGTGACTGTAGGTACATTGATAAGTATAAAGAAGGTTTAGCTTTGAAGATTTCAGGCTAAAGTCCTCAATTGTTTTAGGACATCTTCCACGGTTAAATCATCTTTCTTCAACGTCAGTGTGAGTGTGTCTGTCACAGCTTCATCTTGACGTTTTGATATGGTCCAGATTCTAAACAAGATGTAAAGATCCTCCCCGATCTAACTCCTCTCTGTGCCAGCCCTCCCTCACTCTCTGCTCTGCTATATTAGTTCCTGGAATGTTGCAGGCTCTCTCCAGGCTCTGGAGCTTTGCCCGCCTCCCGTGTTACCTGATCAACTCCCACTCCTCCTTCAAGTTTCTGCTGAGAAATGGCTCATTCAGGAGGGTCTTTCCTGATTCTTCCCCTCTCCTTCCCTCAACTGCCATCCACTCCAGATGCCTTGTTGCCCACCCTCTCACTTTCAAGGCCCTTATCATTCACTTAACATCCTTCTTCTCCAACAGAGTGGAGGCTCTGGAGGGCATGACCTGTGTCCCCACTGAGCACACGATATCTCCAGCATGTGAGACTGTGTCTGGCAGATGGTGGGTATTCATTGGAGGTTTTGCTAAATGAATGAATGAGAAACACATAAATTGATGGATCATGTCTCAAAAAATAAGCTTAAAGTTTGAAAATAAAAATCAATTATTAGCAATAACAAAAAGTTAAATTTTAAATTACTGCAGAGCTAATATAGTTTTATTTAGTTAACAGAAATGTTTGGAAGAATGAACTAATGAACTGAAAAATGGCTTCGTAGTAACTTTCCTTGACTCCAGAAAGCCCTGGAGGACCACGGGGGCAGCAGGCAATGTGCGTTCCCAGATTCTCCTGGACTTCCCTCTCCTCTGCTGATTTTGTGTTTCCTATCCCTCCTGCCCACTCTCCATCCTTTCACCTTCCTTCCTTCCTGGTGTCTCTGATTCAAAGTATGTTCTAAGACGAGCGCATCAATGCTAGTTCAGTACTGGGCTCCCCTCCTCCACCACATGTCTGGTCCCCGTGCTCGGGAACCCCACTGTCATGGTATTTTTCACCTCCCTCCCATGCTACTCAACACACCAGAAAAAGTTAAGATTCAGTATTTTATCACTTTCACTGGACAAAATTTAATGGCTTCTTCATTTCAGAAGCGTTTGGTTTTTCTCATCAAAAATAGATCAGGTTTGACGTATGGGGGGCCCTGAATCATACTTAGTCCCAAAATAGGCAGGTAGCTCTGTCCATGTCAGCGTTCTGAACTTTTGTTGTCGTAATGCCAGTCAGTGTTTCTGCACCCATGGGGCTGCTCTTGGGCCAGCAGGGCTAGAAAAGAAGTAGTCTGATGCTCATTGGAGTAAATGGGTTCACGTTGGGAAACGCATCTTGGCACCTCAAGATTTAAAAGGTCTAAGTATTGATAAGGTCTTATCTAAGCCACTCACTGGTTATTAGTTCTTCACATTGAGATACGTGAATCCTCAGAGGTTCATGATATATCCGGGCTGAATACGTGTGAACCTTTAAAAAAGAATTGGCACATTGAGTTTTCAGCTGAAGACTCAGTTTTCTGTTCCGTCTTCTCTGAGGTCCGTCTGTTCACAGAGCAGTGCCGTCCTTCCCCACGCCAGTGTCCACCAGCTGCGTCCAAAGCCCAGATAGAACTGTGGTCACCGCGTCTCCAGAGCTGCATTTGATTTCGCTTTATGTTTATTACCACTCCTCTTCTTCTGCTTCAAACATTTTACACAGATGAAGACGGCTTTGAAAGCAGAACACCCGCATTTGGTATCACTGCCTTCATTTTTCTTACATTTTGGCTTCAATCACAGTGCTTTTAATATTCATGAAGTCTGAAAAAATAAACATCCTAAGACTATTTCCTCTGAATGGAAATGTTATGGTTTCAAACCCCAGAGAAAACAACTGGGAAGTTCTACAAACCCACATTTTTCTCCCTGAAAGTTGGAAAGGAGCTCCAGCTTGGCAGAAGGAACAACTTCCCTGACACTTCTGGGCTTCCCAGAGTAGATGGCGAGGGGGCCTTATTAAGGAAGAGGCAAGGAGTCAGCAGACGTGCGTATTTAAGGAGTCCCTTTGGAATAATAGATACCAGAATCCTTTCAATGATTATGTAATTGAAGAAGGTAGAAGAATTATTTATTCCGTTTACTTCTCTGTGTTCACATGGAAATTGTTGACAATATTTCTCAGTCCTCTCTCCTTTCTTTACTTTAAGCCTACGTTGATATTTACACCCCAAAATTAGCTCAACCAATCCCTTCAATATTGAAAGGAATAAAGAGCAAGAACTTCCCACAAATTTGAAAGCCAACCTATTAAGAAAAATGAAATGATTATTCCAAATAGTTAAAAGGAAATTGATATCAGAAGAGGTGTTTCAATAATAGAACATAGTCCTAGGTTTCCTGTGCTAGAGTCAAGCCCGGTGGATCACTCCTTGTGCAGACGCTCTACCTTGTTGCCCAGTGGGACATTCCCAAGGTCACCACTTCTCTCCCGCCCTCTCTCCCTCATGCTTTATCAGAGGACAGTCCCATGCCCCACACTGGTGACTGAGCTGTCACCACCTTCAGTTTTGTGTTTCTCCTCTGTATCGTGTGTTCTCACCTTCTTCCTCAGGAACCGTGTGATTGCTCTATATGCTAAGACTCTTCCCTAGGTCACCATCTGCATCCCCATGGCTGACTCAAGTGCCAGTAACAACCTCTTGGGTTCCCACCACTTCCTGCTAAGGATGCTAAGAGGACCCATATCTGGGTGACCAGCCTCCCTGGTAGCTGGAAGTGGCCCTGTGAGCCACAAGTAGCCAGTGGGCACTAAGGAAGTGAGCCAGGGCCTTCTAGGAGCTGGGTGGGCTACCTCCGCTTTCCTCCTGGAAGGCAGATGGAGTGTCTAGTGCTACTGCCGCCCTCTTGGGGCCATGAGGCCACAGGCGAGAGGAAAGATGAAAGCCAACAATGAGGGTGGTGCCGCCGAAGGACGGGGAAAGCCTGGGTGCTCCGGAGCATGGAGGAGCAAATACCTTCTTCCAGAAATATTTGGGGAGAAAAAGCAAAATCAGCCACTGTTTGTTGTTTGAGCCACTGTTGGTTGAATTTTTAGTTACACACAAACACAACCTAACTGATACTCCCTCTCCCCAAAACAAAACAAGTATAAAAACCATGCCTAATCCTGGGACTTCCTGTACGTTTTTAATTTGTCTGTCTTGACTGGCTTTCTCGCTAACGTGAGCTCCCCAAGAATCTTACTTGTCCTCAGTCTCCACCCCATAAGTTACTCTGCACCCTTCTTCACCCCCAGGCTTGTTGAGAGAGTAGCCCACGTTACCCAGCGCAAGTTCCTGTGCCTGATGCACAGTGAGTGAGGCCAAACAAACTGAAACATCAGAGTTTGGAGCAGAGGAAGGTTTATTGCAGGGCTGAGCAAGGAGAACGGGTGGCTTATGCTCAAAAGAACCCCAAACTCCCTAAAGGTTTCAGCAAAGCATCTTTAAAGGCCAAGTGAGGGAGGGGTGTATCCAGCGCATCTACCAAGGGAGACCAACAAGACACAGTCTCCTCCAGAATCTCACATTGTAGTGCAGGAGAGGAAACCAGTCACCATTTCTGGACCACACAGGATGAGAGCCGAAATGAAGATGCAGCGATGGACGGTGGCATGCTGTGACTCCCTCCCCTACAGCAGAAAAAAGAGCGGGACCAGTGGTGGGCAGATGCAGTGCAGAAGGTGGATCTCAGAGAGCAACACGAGGGAGGAGGCCTGCCATCATCCCTTCTTCTGGGATGGTTCGAAGGAGAAATGCCAGCCCGCTTGGGGATTCCCGGGTACCTGTTTTGTCGCAGCTTCCCACAAGAAAGAAACTTTTTCATCACTTTAGTAATCACGGCCCCTCCCCACAAAGGAGAATAAATGGAAAATTCTTCCTTTAGGTCGACTCTGAGCATCTGCAGAAACTGCCCGAGCAAAGATCAAACTGGAAGGCCAGCACCTAGGGGTCCTTGGCATCAAAGGCCACAGGTTGGTTTTCTTTCTGGCTAATTTTAATATGCTTGTGAGCCTTGGGAGGCTTAATTAAAACTGCAGGGGAGCCAAAGTAAGCACAGAAAGGAACCGTTTTGATGCTTCAAAAACCCAAGCAAACAGAATCTGTATTATTCCATCAGGTATGCTTATAGGATTTGTCTTGGGTGTTTGGATTGCTCGAAGCCTGCTGGGGAAGTCAGTCACGGGCTTTAGAGCTGAAAGGAACCATATTTCACGCCCCCCAAATTTCACTTTTCATCCTCCCGGTTAGGTTTCCCAACTCCCAGTGCGTTATTGTGAGCCGCAGATGAACTTTTACTCTGACATCTGTTTACTCAGCTTTCCTTCTGCTGATGCCGGATTACACGACAGGGCCAGGCCAATTTTTCTGCCTGGTTTGGCAGTCATGATATTGGATTGCTTTCCTACTTTTCCCTGATGGCCTTTGCTTTAATGAGACACGGGGTTGCCTGAGAGACACCATAGACCGCGGTTCAGAGCACGGGGTCTCCCAGCTGGACCACTTCCTGTCTGGGTGACCTTAGACGAGTCACCATCTCTCTATGCTTTGCTGTGTCATCTGCCAGAGGGGGGTCGGGGTAGTGGAAACTGTGCCAACATCATAGGGTTCGCTGTGTTAATTCAATAAGGAATTCGTGTCCAAGGACTTAGCAGGATGCCTGGCTCGGGACGTGTGTTCAGTAAGCGGCAGCGGTTATCGTGATCATCCCAGGACACAGGCAGGCACACCCCCATTGCTGCAGCCAGTGGACCCAGGAAGGGCTGTGCACCTGGGTCTCCTCAAAGCTTCAGAGCTCTGAGCTCACCCAACCTAAGAGGGCCTCGAGGTCGCAGGAGAGGCTCCACGCGTGGGCACACGCAGGCTGAGGTCAGTGGTGTCCACGTGACCGGCCTTCCCAGCAGGCCTCCTCAGGGACAAGGGCAGCTGCAGAAGTTCAGCTGCTGGGGCCAGTTGGTTGTTACATGACGGGGCTCTCGCTCTGAAGACAGCACTCAAAGAGTCGGGTCTCCAGGGGAATTAGTGCCAGGATCACGGTCCCGGCGGCACCTCCAGGCCAGCAGCCGTGTCTCCCAGGGCTGGGGTGGTCCGGCCTGAGAGTGAGCACACTGCCAGCCCCTCAGAGAGGGTCACTCCTCAGTCACTGGCTCACAAGGGACCCACAGGCTAAGGACTAACCTGATCTAACTGCTGGAAAGCCACCCAAGCAGGGAGGTTTGCCTGATGCCAATGGAAGAATCCTTAAGAGTCTGGATGAAAATACTTAGTGTCAGTTGCTAAAGATTTAGGAACAGGTGGCACGTGGTTGGTACTCGTGTGCCGGGCCTTAACTTCCTTTCCAGATGTTTATACTCCAGCCAAGCCGGCAGTGTAGAGCCTGTAGTGTGTATGGCTGGCCTCTGTCAAAGTGGGTTCCCCTTCTCTGTCTCCAGTGAACCTCTTAATAAGTGGCCGCCTCTGACATCAGCTGCTGAGGACACAGGGGTGTAGAGAACACATCTCTACCATCAGGAGGCTTTCAGTCTAAGGAAGAAGATGAGGAAGCAGAGCAACATCCTTGAGCATAAAGCAGAATCACGAGACAAAGGGGAAAGGGGGGTGCACTCTGGGGTCTACGGACCTGGATCAGATGTGGTTCTTACCTCTGGCTCCAGAGGAAGATCATGTGACCTCTTTGGACCAGACTTTCCACATCTATGAAATAGAGGCTACGGCTATTATTGTAGGGCCATCCGTGTGTATTAACTTACGGATCGGCAAGTGACCGGTACGGCACCTGGCAGACAGTAGTCATGCGAAAAATGGCAGCAATAACATTGTTACCATTATAGAGGGACGCAGGGGAGGAAGTGTGCCATTCTGCCTGGAGAACCCATGAACTGAATCTTGAAGGAGGAAGAGGAGTTCTCACAGGCAGAACAACGGCAGAGGCGGGCACTGTCAGCTGAGCCAAGAACAAGATGGGCAAAGGCCAAGGAAAAACAAAACAGAACCTTGGGGATTTGGAGAGATGTAGACAGTTGAATGTGGCCAGAGTGCACGGGGCTGGGGATGGAAGGCCAAGAGAAGGGTCTTGAATGAAAAACCACAAATGGCCTCAGATACCCTTGTAGACAGTTAGATTTTGCCAACTTTTGCAATGCACTAAAAAGTCCAGGGCCAGGTACTGTACTAGGCTATTTATATATGGTACTCAGTGCCCAACAAGCAGCCTGCAAGGATAAGATGGCCCCAGTTTACAGGTGCGTGCACGTGGCCTCAAGGAGCTTGTCACTTCAGCATTCAGCTCACCGTGTTAACTTTGGGGAATTACACAGGCTGCCCAGCTGAAGGGCATGTCGTCTCTCTTGATATTTCGTGTTCAATTGTGTTGCCTTATTTTCTCTTTCATATTTACTCATTCCCCCTCGGATGCATTTGGAACCAAACGGTACCATAAATAAATAAAACACACCGTCTCCGCTGATGAGGAGGCTTGGGAGGTGTTGGGTCACCTTCCCCAGCTGGACCGCCTTCCGGATGAAGTGGGGCTGCGCTTCCCTGTTAGAGGTGACGCACTGATGCAGAGACTCGTGTTTACTTTGGGTCATACTGTCTCCAAATAAATCAAGCATCCTGTTAAAAAACAGCACACTCTATTTTACTTTTTTATGATAGGTATTAGGCTTGAGCCCAAAATCAGGTAATACGGGACATTTGGTTGAGATTGAAGCTGCGGATTTCATGAAATTTTGCGTGTCACCCAGAGAGGAATAAGACCCAAACCATCGTCAGTTGGAGCATCCTGAAGTACAATGTCGGAAAAGTACACGTGCGCGTCGACCCCTAGGAACTGGGGTACGTAACGCACCCAAGGACCCCGAGCTCTGTAATCTTCTCTGCTGCTGTACACCTGACCCCTCGAGATGCTCACCACGCATGCATTTTGGACACGTTCTAAACAGGTGTTTCCTCTGTGCCGCAAATGGTTTAACCGAGAGCCTTGCCGCATCCGGTGGGCTCAGCTGGAGTCACGGGGCTGATGCCGCGTGAGCCTGTCGGCTCAGCTGTGTGACGCTGACGGCCAGGACTTGCCAATTCCCCCGCTGGTCAGCACTGGACGCAGAACAGATGTTGGGGATTACAGGGGAGGATTCGGGGAGGCCGTGGGCCGGGTGTCTGCGGAAGTAATTCATTGTGGGGACGTGGACAGGCCCTGCTGAACCTGCAGTGAGAAGTTCTAGGAAATGAGCCTCAGTGGGCCCGCAGATCAGGACTCCAAACACATGTTCTCCTGGTGTCCTTAGCATTGAAAGAAAAATCGTAAATCATCATCTTCAAGTCCAGCTGAAGGGAGGAGGGAAGAAACCCTAGTCCCACAGATGTTCATGTAAACTCTAATCTGGGAATTAATTAGTGGGATCGTGACACGGAAGCGGCAGAATAGCATCCTCTGATTGATTCCATGTGAGTCATCGGGAAACAGTTGGCAGAGCCCTGGAAGGTTGGCCGTCCATCCCTCGCCCAGCTTCCGGGAAGATTCCTCTAAGGCTGGCCTTGATTTACCCCAGTATAACACAGAGCTGTTTCTCCCTGCCCGTTTCTTGCCATCCTGAAGTTCCTTTGTCCCGCAGCTCCACCAGCAGTATTTTTATTATTGTCTAAACCCTCAGCCCGCTTCCCAAGACACTATGAGTTAGAGGTCCGAAGCATACAGCGCTGTAGGTGACAGTTTTAGTGTCTGCTCAGTAGACCACCTGTGAACCTCGGCGCTCCCTTAGCGCTGCTCTGTGCAAAGCTAACCAGAAGACGGTTACCTTAAGTGCTCCCAGGTAATGCCGTGGGTTTAATGAACTTCAGTTTGACCTTTCTCATCCAATTCAATTGCATTGGTCAGTACATTTCAATAAGTGTTATTGGTTTTAAAAAAATGAAGTTATTTAAAGAGCCACAAAGAAAGGGATGCTGTGATTAGAATCATCTCAACCAGTAAGGGTCATCGAAGAAAAATGTAGAAATAAGGCAAAGTATTTAAATAGGGATTCTAAGAGGAACAGAACTCAGGAAACATGTTTTTTTCAGATTTTTCTCTTCCATTGGTTTCATTGCCAACTTATTTATAGCCTGTTAAGGATTTCAGCAGAAGGAATTACAGGCAAAGGTGTACATTCAGCTATTTCCGCCTTAGAGTTGATTTGAATTTTTTGTTTTTGCTTTTTCGGGGGCTAAACATAAGTGTTTGTGCTAGGGAGAAAGCAGGTTGTTAATAGGGAGAACAAAGGAATGATGATGGCTTACTAATAAATGTTTTTAAAGAAAACAGAGATAAAGAAAACACAAAATTGTATATCATTGGCATTAAATGCCATAGTGAGTAAACAAGTAAAACTGTGAGGAAAAACAAAGTGGATCCTTGAAATAAATATTGTATTATTCAAAATCTCAGAGGCATTAGTAGACTTCATTCATGCAGTCAGCTAGGAATTTCTTTTTTTAACAGCGACTCAAAGTAACCTCATTGGTTTTGTTTTTGAAATAATGGGAAAGAAGGCTAATTATCGTATTTGTTTCTCCTCTGAAAACATCTTCATTCCTCCAAAATTAATAGAAATATAAGAAGACAGTTCTAAAAAAGCAAAAGAAATCCCTCAGAGCCTTCAACAATATTGAGGGGAACAAAGACATAAGAAAAGAAGGTCTAAAATGCCATATAATATCCCTTATATGTGGAATCTAAAATACAACACAAATGAACATATCTATGAAACAAACAGACTCACAGACACAGAGAACGGGCTTATGGTTGCTGAGGGGGTGGGGGAGGGATGGAGTGGGAGTTTGGGATTAGCAGATGCAAACTATGAGATAATAGAATGGATAAACAACAAGGTCCTACCGTATAGCCCAGGGAACTGTATTCAGTATCCTGTGATAAACCATGATGGAAAAGAATATGAAAAAGAATATATATATATGTATAACTGAAAAATAAAGTAAAATCTTTGTGCTGACCTCTTAAAAAAAAAAAAAGATCTAGATGATTTTATGAAGAGCAAATGGTATCGTATGTTATTTACATGATAACCCAGTTCTAACATGGGACGATGCCGAAATGTAGTAGGCTCTCTATAGAAGAATCAGTCAGAAGCATTCATGTGCCATTGTATCTAAGAATTTTTAAACTTGGAAAGCTGTATTGAAAGGAGAAATTGAAATATATGGGAAAGGGAAATGTAGCCGATGTGTTTCTATTAGAGTGTGATGAAAAAAAATTGGATCTGTTTTATGCAAATTCTCAACAGCGACCTGGTGAAGAAAGTCCAAAGTACATTAATTAAATTTACAGAGCCAAAAAAGGTGGGGACCCAGGAGGTTCGATGTAAAAAATACAGATGGACTGAGGGAGATGAGAGGAAATGGACAGACTTTTACAACATGATATTCAGCTTGGAAATATGCATGCGAGTACAATGGGGAATACTAGCCAGAGGCAGATAGCTGGTTTAAAGGAAAAGTTAATAAAATGTTGAGTCTGGAAAACTATACAGACCAAAGCCAGGAAATTACAGTTACGGATCCCGCAGTAAATGTAAATTAGCCCCGTCGCACATAGGTAGTATTTCATATTCCGGGTTGTGATGTTAACTTTCACGCCTAAACATGCGTGCACGTGTGTGTCTCGTCTGAATTACGGTTGTAATTACAGGAACAAAGGTGCAACCAGAATGCGCAGCGGGTCTCCTGCTCCTTTCCCGAGTCACCCAGGAGCCTGGGAGCCCGAGGAAAGAGCAAGGAGGAGAGAGGCTTTTGTTCCAAGTCAGTTGTTTACCACAGGAGCTGGGATCATGGTTCCTTAACGATTGTGAAGCGGCCCTGTGTGTCCCGGGGTCGTGGAAGGCCGTCCACAGCACCTCGGAGTTAACACTGGCCCTTGGATTTCCAAAGCCATACGTTCCATGTCATCCCCTCTGTGCCGTCTCCCCGGGACCACTCTCCACCCTCCCCTCCTGACTTCTTACCTTTCAAGGCTCTTCCTCCTGTCCCATCCCCATAGCCGTCTCAGGTCCTGGACAAGCCCCATCCGGCCCTTCTCCCTCCCCCATTTCCTCATGATATGGCTGCACGTCCATCCTCAGCTCCCTCCCCCTTGTCATCCCTAAAGTCTCCTCACCTTCAGAACACAGCTCCATCCTGGACTCCCTCCCCCTGAGATTTCACCAAGTCCCGGCTCCTTTTCCTTCTCCCCACCTCCTAGTATAGGAATCACCCGGACGCTCATCTCAAGCCTTTCCTCACCCGGTATTCCCTTTCTTTGTGATCTCATTTATTTCCACAGGTTCACCCATCACTGTGTACAAATGAGCCCCGAATAAATAGGGCTAGCGCACCTGTCTTGGGAGAAGGTGTGGGCCCTGGGGCCAGACCGGCTGGGTTTGTTACCGAGTCCAAGCTCGTAGTGCTTGCTGCACACAGGCCAGTAAATCAAGAGCCAAGGTGTTGGGACAAGGAATAGTGACTTTATCCGGAAAGCCAGCAGGCTAAGAAGATGCTGGACTCATGTCCCAAAGAACCATCTTCCCTGAGTTAGAATTCAGGCTTCTTTTGTACTAAAAGGGGAGGGAGTAAAGTCCTGGTTCGGCCTCCGGAGGGGATGTGTTAATTTCTTCCTTCCTGAGGTCATTGGCACGTGGGCCTGGTCAGGATGTTTCCTGGAAGCTACACAAAGGTGTTTAGCTTAATACTCATTCCCTGGGGCGTGGGGTGGGGCAGGGGTCCCAGAGATGGGCCGTTATGTGTAATTTAAGCTTCTAGGCGACATCCCTTCGGTGATGAACTTGTAATAGAATACAAAGGTTCTTCCCCATTTCAGGTTCAAACCCTAGACCTTCCTTGCCTGACTGACCTCATCTGCAAGCTGGGAGTTACCGTATAGTACCCACCCCACAGGGCTGCGGGGAGGATGGAGCCAGCTGATTGGGGAAAAGGGCTGAGCACACAGCAGGCACAGGTATCTGTGGCTCTTTCCTTGTTGTCATGGCCGAGCTCATCCATCTCCACAAGGTGGTCATTATTGTGAGCTGCAAGCTCTCTCCAAAACCAGAACTTTCGGAAAGTTGGCCTCATTCAGCCTCAGAACCTGTGCTTCCACCTTTCCCTTCCTTGCTGGCTCCTGCTTCTGCATTAGGCTCCGTGCCCCCTGCCCATTGCCCTCTGACCAATCAAGGCTCACCTTTGTCCCCCTAGCTATTTTAGAGACCCCCCTTTTTGTGGAATTTTTCAACATGGTGACAGACTTCACACGTAGAGACAAAGGATGTGGAATTATATCCCCAGCCTAGTCCAATGTTGACATGCTGCTTGCTTCGTATCTTTTCGAAAAGAAAAAAAAAAAAGAGAAACGTTAGCCCTGCTGTTGAGTCCTCCTAGTAGCCCTCCCAGCCTCATTCCCCTTGAGCTAGAAATACTCTCATTACTTTCATGTGTACTATTTTCGTGCATGTATTATGTATGTATAAACCTGTAGAAAATATAAACAATAGGCAATGTTGATTTCTGCAGGGTTTTGAAACTTTATATAGGTTGTATCCTATACACCCTTCCCCTCAACACTGGATTGCTTTGGTTTTTTTCAGAACTGGTTTTTGAAGTTTATCTAGAGTGATGTAAGTGTAGCTGGCTCATTTTAATGCTGTTTTTGGTTATATAAATATGCCAAAATGTATGTCTTCTCCTATTGATAAACATTTAAGTTTTTGACTTTTGGTGGAGGTCAGTCACCAAAAATGCTGCAGCGAACATTCCTGCACATATCTGCTTGTGGGCATGTATGAGTTTCCCCAGAGCACACGTGTAACCGGGATTGCAGTGTGCACTGGAAATCTCTCAATCTGTGGCTTTTCTTCAAACATTGTTTACGGTGTCCTTTACAGCAAACGTTTTCCCTTTTAATGCGAACTCCTCTCTTTTCCTGCAACGTTTCTGCTGTTTTGTATCAAATTTTCTAAAAGCTAATCAGGGTCAGAAAGATACTCTCCCACCTTTTTTTCTACAGGTTGTTAAGGTTTTGCTTTTCACCTGTCCTGTCAATGCCGGCCAGGATGCTTTGAAGACTAAGATGTTGGTTTTGCTTCATAGGTACCAACCTTAATAAGACTTGTCCTACCGAGGAATAGTGAGGACCTCAAGACCCACTCAGACCCACAGGCTGTCCCGATTCTGAGCCGTCGGTTGACGGACATGTGCTGTGTTGTCTGTTCACTGGGCCCCAAGACGTGGCAGCCTGTGCTTCACTGAGTAGATGCACGCCTGCTCGCTGAGTCAGCACATGGCATCGTGCTCTGGAACAAGGACATTACCATGAAATAGCCCAGTTTTTAAATTCATCATTTAAAAATGTTACATTTTAAGCAGACTAGAAGAAGACAAGGGTCAGAAATGTTGCAGCAGAGTTAATTTATGTTCGGAAAAGTCAGAGTAGGACTTCTGGGCTAAAAATGGAAGCTGGATTATATACATCTAAAGGCTTGCAATTTATTAAAATAAGAGTTATTGAAACACTGGCAAATATAGTAAAAAAAAAAAAAATACTAGTGAATTATGAGTAGACATTAAAGCCACTGTCTGTTAAGAACATGGATCTCAGACCACAGGACAGGCCCTGGCTCTAGACTCAAGAGAGACCTGGGTTCACATCCTGACTCAGCCCCTTACCTGGTGACCTTGAATTGGCCACTTAACCGCTGAGCCTTAATTGCCTCATCTGTAAAATGGGAACAGTTAGTGTCTCTCTTGCAGGGGTCTTTGTGGGGCTTAGAAATAATGTACGTGGGAACGCCCAGGAAGAGAGGTTTAATAGAAGGGAGGAGAAGCAGAAACCAAGACCCACCTCTTACTTGTGCCTGAGGCCAGTGGTGTCGCTTAATTAAAGTAGGAAATGCTAGGGGAGGGGCTGGAAGAGGGGAGGGTTGGTTTTCGGCTACTAATACACATGTCTTTTATTTGGGAAACGCTCGTGGGGAATTTGGAGCTGTGGCAGGGTGTGCTCGTGGGTCCTTATGTGCATCCAGCAACGTATCCATGGAGACGAAGAAAGGGTACCTTAACAACACGCCCTACGTTCTGTGAGTGGGTGGAGATGAAGCCTTGAAAGGCTGTGTGTCCTCCATCTCTATGTCTCTCCAAGGGACCGTGAGGCTGGCACGTAACGAGCGCTCCAAACCACTGGAGGAGGGGAATGCAGACAGATTGTCGCTGTGAAGTTTCTAGTTTCGTGAAGGAGTCAATCCATTTTAAAAGTAGAGAGCATACACTTTAATTGCTCAGTTTGGTCCTTGGGATGGACCGTTGGCAATCCTCATTTGGTTATCACAAACTCTTTATGAAGTCAAGTCTTTTCTCCCCAAGAACATTTTTTTTTTCTGTTTAAAAAAAAAAAAATGCAATCTGAACTTTGGTTAGAGGAGCCTTAAAAAGTAACAGCAAGAGTGAGAGAGAGAGAGAGAAATGCAGAAGGAATCCGTGGGGGGCTGCGGGCTGCTGCTCAATTTCATTTGCAGTTGTCAGAGTTAAAGAAAACAGTGGAGAAAATGTCTCATCGAGGGGTCCCCGGACTGTTCTGCTCCGGAAAGGCAGCTGAGGGATGGAGCGGAGCCAGCTTGGCTGGGGCTCAGATGCCGGGTGCCATGCGCCAGCCCCTGAGCTCATTCACGGCTTCTGAGTCATTTTACAGGCAGAGCTGTTTGCAGAGCATCACAAGGCCCTGTACAGATGTTTGGGGGTTGGGGGAGCCAGGTAGACTTCAAGGAAGGAAGATGCGTGTGTTTATTTTTGAAGCTTTGGTCCAGGGCTCCTGGGGGTTTGGGGAGATAGATTGTCTGTGAGCACAGCTCACAGGGTGCTGGGTACCACAGCCCCGCGAGGGAGGTGCTTCTGCTGTCCTGATCTTACGGCGGTGGGGGGGGGGGGGCGGAGACTGAGGAACGCAGAGGGCGGTGGACCCGTGTGAGCGTCACAGTCTAAAGCTGAGAGGCGCAGTTCCGTCCCAGGTCCGTCTGAACCCAAGGTCCTTGCTCTTCTCTACCTGCTCAGCTGCTGAGAAATCCCCCAGAGCGGCAAGAGTTAGTAGCCCGAGGCCGCTGCCTGGGGGCAAGAAGTCTGCTGCCCCGGCACGTGCTCACTGCGACTCAGGGGGAGAAGAAGCACAGCGGCCCCGTCCCCAGGGAGAATTCTTCTTGTCCGTTCTGCATCCGTTCTGGAAGTAGATTGAGAAGCACCCCAAGAGATCCAGTGGGTGGGAAGCAATAAAAACTTGATCCAGAGCAGCGGTAGGAACCACATGAAGCCTGAATCAGCGAAACTGTGCTGTAGTTGAAGCCTGGTGACTCACGACCCCTCTGTGACCTCCCCGACGCCTGCTGGTACCCCACTAAGCGCCCGCCTCAGCTCCTGTGCACATCCTGTGCCTGCGATTGGCCATCTAATGCGCAAACTATTTTCAAACCCAGATATGTATCCCGGACGTTTAAGTCCACGCTCCTTAATGAATTGCTTTTTCCATGAAACACCCCTGACAGTGGAGGAGAGAGAGACGCACACGTACCCCAGGAGCCCTGGGAAGATATCCTGTAGCATTCATTGCGTCTCCAAAATAATATTTACTTGGTTTTATGAAAAAAAGAAATCATTCAAATTTATTGGGAAAATGTTCTTGGTTTGAATATGAAGTGATCTGTTTTTCAAATCTTTGGATTAGACTGAAGATCCAGGAAAATGTGGCCTGTTTATCAGGTGGTTTTTTTATTCTAACTTAGAATATACACATCTTCCAGGTCATACTAGCATTTTTTAAAATATTCCAAATGCCCAAAGGAGTAATTGATGAGGACTTTTCAGTGAGATAAAGGATGTCCCATTTAGGATATGTGTATGACTTCACACGTTCTATTAATTACCTGATTTCCACTGTATGCCTCTCCATTCATGTCACATAGGAAAGCTGGGGAGGTGGCCCTTCCTGGGGTCCCTCCTGTCAGGTCCCATGAGGGCTGCTTGCCTTCTGTACCTGGAGTGCCAGCTCCTGGGGAGGAGATGTCTTTTTCGTCCTCAGAAACAATGATTTTGCGTCTTCAGTTTGTGGTCCCTGCCACCTAGGAGTCTAAGGGGAGCCCCGAAGGCCAGAATGACCTCCAGGATCTTCTGGTTCTGAATTCCTCTTCACTCTGTGCTAAAGAGAAGCAAATGGCCGGGGGCCGGTTCTCCTCCGGCCATCAGTTCTGTGTGACTGGAGACTTCATCACGCCTCAGCCCTGTGGAAGCAGCAAGGGCTCTGGAACACAGTTTGGGCTGAGAACTCCCCCTTCTTCCTGGGCTGCGACTCAAGAGTCACCATACTGGTGACACGCAGCTACATGGCGAACGTTTTTCATGAGCATTTAGCACGTACTCTCTTTTCTCCTCGGGCACAAAAGCTCCTGGCAAGCATTCTCCATCCTTGCAGAGCGACCGCTGAGCCCGTGCTCTGCGTGGCGCTCTGTAGAGATCAGAGGTGGTGCGTGGCCTGGCGTGGCCTGGTGTGGCCTGCGTGGCGGTCGGAGGTTCACCTGGATCAGTGTCGCGGCATCCCCACAGGTGAGCGGTACTCATACCTGAGCGTAAAGAACAGAGTTTAGCTTCTGCCTGCATCACAGTTGACACCTGCTGCCTGTCACCAATAAGCAGCTTGTTTGCACTGTAGTTTGGGAATTCTGCAGCGTGCAGCTCAGCCCTCCCATCCGTCTGAGAACAGCGCTGGGTAAACCTCCCGACAGTTGGAGCAGAACGTGATCTTCTGGACCCACCTCCCCCTCAAGTAGTCACTCTGCACCACTGTTCATTCGCCACTTCTAGGATGTCTCCGTAAGATGTGTGGTTATGTCAGTAGTGTAAAAAGAAAAAAATCCAGCTAGTTATAGGTAATGTGTATGGCACTAACCATGTGCCAGGCACTTTTTATAGTGCTTTGCATTAATCATTCATTTAAGCCTCATGGTAACCCTATGAGGTAAGCATTACATTTTCCCCACTCTACAGAGGAAGCAGCTGAGGCACAGGGTCAGTAAGAGTGTGTGGCAGCGCTGGGCTTGGAGCTGGGCAGGCTCCTGTGTTCTTTGTTTTGGTAACTGCACGTCCTCCAGATTTTCTTTTATTTACTTTTGCTTTGGGGTCTGGTGTTTCTGGTGTTCAGTCCAAGCATACCTTGTGCCTTGAGTCCTGTGCTATCTCTAAACTCAGAGCTGTTCTCCTCTGCTTGGGGGCTCGGCGGTGGGGAGGGGGGGGGAGAAGGAAGCCCCTCACTCCTCACACACAGGGAGGGAGTAGGGTTTGGGGTCCACCCCCCTCGGTTTGAATGTTGATGGCCCTGCTTTCCTGCCCCAGGTCCCTGGGGGAGGTCGCGGACTTGATTTCCTTCTGTAGAAAGGGGACCAGGAAGGGTTACATGGAACGCTTTATGGGAAGTCCTGGTACACGGTGACGCACCAAGAAATCTCGGTGTCCTCCTCCATCTCTATCATGGTGTCTCGAATCTGCCCCGCACCAGGGAACACAAACTGACCTTGCCCAGCTCGGGCTCCTCCAGCCTCCTTTCTAGAACCTTCTCTCATGTCACCATGACCGTGTGTGATGTGGAGCCTGCAGAAGCTGCTGAGTGCTCTAATCCCTGGTCACGTGCTTCACGGTGTCCCCGGTCGATATTCCTGGTCTAACAGGACGTGGTGCTGTGCAGCGTTACACCCAGACCAGCACTGCCCTCCCTGGGCTCTCCCCAGCTATGGCCTCAGAATCAAGTAACTTTACCCCCAAGCCGGGGGTTCCTATGCATTTGGCACCTAAGTGGTTAACAGTCATTGCTAGCTAAAGGTGTGTTAACTGAGGATGCCCTTCTTCCCAGTGGGGCTGTTAGCACATCAAAAGGGTACTTTTAAAACCTCACTCAGTAGTACAGGTGAGAGGGGAGGGGGGAGTAATTAAGTGCTGTTTGTCACCTAGCCCAGCTCGGTAAACATTTTTTTTGAATTATTCTGAGAGAACAAGAGCAATCTGACTAAATTTCAATACCAGAAGCTGTGGCCTTAGCAAAGATTTCAGTACCCCAAACCTCAATCTGTGAAAATCGGGATAGTAGAAACCTTTCTGGAGACACACCTTTAAAATTAGTTATGTCCATTATGTGTTTTAAAACAGCTCCAAGTTTTTAAAAACCAGTGACAAAACAACAATACTTCCAAACCTCCATGTAACCTTTGTCAACTGGGGAGAGGGCTCCCTATTTTCAGCAGAGCAGTTCAAAGGTCATTTTCCTTATTTCCGTCAGCAATGAGAATTCTTATGGAGTTTCATAATCTATTTTAAATAGTACACATTGTTGGAAAATGTTATTTTTATTTTTTTCTCGAAAAAATATTTTTCCAGCTTTATTGAGATAGAATTGACATATAATATTGTACATTTAAGGTGTACAACATGTTGATTTGATCCACTTATATCTTGGAAAATGGTTACCATCATAGCATTAGCTAACACCTCCATCCCATCACATTAACTATCATTTTTATAAAATCTTACTCTTAAATGACTGTATTCTTTGCTAAATACACCAGCCAATGATCTAGGGTGTAGCCCCACAAGTGTAGCTTAAACAAGGCCGCCTTCTGTCGCTGGGTCAGCCAAGGATGGATTAGAGGGGGAAGGTGGGACTTGCAGAAAGAAAGGACCTGGATAATCCAACTCCTTCCTGTGGTTCGCTTGGGCCACTGGCGTGGGGCGGGGAGGGGGACGAGTTAAACTTTTTGTATGTGTAAGTAATAACGTTTTCTGTATGAGAAATGGGAACTAGAGCTAGCCAAAGAGAGATGAAAAGAAAACTGCAATGCACTCCCTCTGATAGACCATTTCGTGCCTTTTTCCTGACATGCAAGCATGGAGGGGGTACAGGGGATGGTGGTCTGCATAGTCTCAGTGGATCAAGGCCTGGACCACTGAACTGCATTTGAGGCCCTGGAATGTGTGTTTGTTTTTTTTTTTTTAGGTGAGGAAATTCCCAGACAGAACTTACAAAAACTGTCGTATGTATTGATGTATACTGACGTATGTACAGTGCTTAACACTTAAAGATGCAGTGTAACTTTTGGGTGGCCGGCATCGGGAGATCACATCTCAGGTTTAATTCTGAGACTTGGGCCAATCCTGCTTCCTTTCCCACCCCTACCCTTGTTGCCCGGGGAGGTCCCCTTCAGATGCTCAGAACCCATCCGTTTTATTAGCAATATCACATCACACCTCTCTATGTCAACATTGTAATTCTGCATCCCTTTAATTGCTACACAGAAGTCCATTGGGTGTAGGAACCACAGTATAGTTAGTAAGCCCTCTTCTGGGACACTTATTTCTTACTTCCTTTGACGGTACAGCACTATGTGAATACTCTTGTACTTGCTTCTTTACCCAGGTTCTTACTTGTGTCCCTAGGATGCATTCTGAGATGGGTAATTGATGGGGCAAAATGTACTCACATATTTTTAAGGTTTTAAATTGCTCTTCCAGAAAGCTGGCACTCTTGTTTTTAGAAAAGGAGAAAGCAAGTGCTCTAGTGCCAGGGTTGGTGTTCAACTTAACCCCAGATCTCATTGCTTCTCAGTTTTGTTGTCATAAAGTTCCGACACCACAAACAGGGCTACACGCTGGGGTTCAGTGGCAAGACTGACGTGGTTAGGTGTGGGCTGGAGCAGAACACATCGATTGCAGTAGAATCCAGTGGTGAGAGCTTAGAAAAGAGAAACCAGTGAATGTGAAGGCTTCTGTCACACTTAACTTCGGTGTCTGTCCGAGTAGTTGGCCATTGCTACCAGCTCCAGCTCTGGCCTCGCTCACTCAAAACAAAGTTTAAGGACTCTGCATTCCCAGCCCCGATTCTGTTCAGAGCAAACTAACTCTCCCCCTCCCCCTCCCCTCCCCCCTTTCCCCCTCCCTCCCCTCCCCCCTTGCCTCCTCCCCCCTTGCCTCCTTCCCTCCCTCTGCCTTGGCCCTGAGCCCTCTTTTCAGCTCCTCACCTAACTGACATCTGCCCCTGTAACTCTTCCTTAAGACCCCCTCCCGCTTCCTCCCAAATGCTCTGTGACCCTGCATCCCGGGAACTGGGAGTCTCATCGTCGGAGCCTGTGTCTCCCTGTCGTCGCCTTCCCTCTGTCCCTGTAGCTGTTGAAATCCTGCTTCTCTTCCCATCACATCCCACACTCTGTCGCTAAGAAGTCTTCCCAGCCTCCTAGCCTTCCTGTCACCCCCGGAGCATATGATCGTGACACATCCATTCCGCGTGTGATGTAGGAGACACCACCCCATTTTAAGTTCCTTGGAGACAAGGACCGTAACCCGTTCACCTTCCTCCTCTGGGTGCTGAGAACAGCTCTGCCCTGCACCCAGGTGCTGGTTACATCAGTGAAGGAGCAGTGAAGGACCAGGAACTGATGGATACGTGGGTGGATGCAAGGCGCCTATGGAGTGAAGTTTATTTCTGTGGAGTCTGGTGGCTCCAACATTTCTCCAGAAGAGGGATTTAGGACAGCCTTCTGACCAGAGTGGGGGCTTGGAGCGCTTTAGAAAAGGGGACAACACTCGTGAAAATATCAGGATGGAGACAAGAGCTGAGAAGATCACGGCAAGGAGCTCACCCCGCTGGTCCCCTTCACGTTCTTCCTGGGTGTATATTTCAACTTTCACTAGTTTAATACGTTCTATTGCTTTTGTGTGATGGGGCGTGTTACACTGATTAAATTATGTCTCTCTCTTTTTTTTTTTTGAAAGAGCATTAATGCACATGTCACTTCTGTTTCTTGCAGGCAACCATGGTCCTGAGCTCCGCGCACTTCTGGCTGGGATTATTTCTGGTTCCTACCGCGTGTCTGATGGAAGATGTGGTGTGGAGAGCGTAAGTGAAAGATGACGTGGTACCCCAGGGCTTGTCCGATGTCCTCCAGTTAGTCTTCAGTGAGCCCCACCGTAGGGTGTTAGATGCTGTGGGACTTCTGAAGAAACAGGTCTCCTGCCACCTGCCAGAAACGGATATAAAGGATTTGGGGTTGTGTCTTCTTTTTTTTTTTTTTTTTTTTTTTTATTCTTTTAACCTGTGCTTCACCTTAATATGAGAATATAGTCAAAAAGGAGTCAGGCTGTGTGAAGGTCAAGAGAGATGTTGCTTGTACGCGATTATAGGGGAGAATTTCTAAATGCAGATCCATTCCATCAGGTTTAAGGAACATAACTCAAAATTCATTTCTCCTTCTATCTAAAAATCAATGCTGCGTGATCACAGATATAACCTGGCTTTAAACCCCATGCTTAAAGGGAAATTGTATGTTTATGTAAGTCATTTCAAATCACCAAATACTTGGAATCAAGTATTCTTCATTTCTCCAAATAATTCCCAGTAGGAATCCTTCAAATATAATTCTTCTGAAGTGTCAATTTACAAGTCTATGAGAAGATTAATCACAAGGATGAAATTATAACATAGGTTCCATAGAAAATAATTCATGCTCGATTTTTGTTTATATGTTTCAAAATATATTATTTCCTAAGTATCTTATGTACAATGTAAAAAAAAAAAAAAAAAGCTACTGAGTTCCAAGATAATAGAAATTTTATTTCATCTGCGAGGAAAAGATGGAATACTCCAAATGAGGTCATGTTGATTTTTATTTGGGTTAGGCCTGATGATACCTCCTACAGTTGCCAACTTCCCTGAAAAATTGCAACTCCTGGATTGGCTTTACTTTGGGCAAAGCATAATTATTTGGGGCCCCTGAGGTAGAGAATTGAGACTTTATTCCAAACCTTCCAGGAAAAGACATCAGATTTCATTTCTCTCTCTCCCTTCCTCCCATACTCAGTGAGAATTGTTCTTGCCTGACAGTTAAGGATGTTTTTGAAAAAAAATCTTCATCTTGGCATTATCTTGACAACCGATGATACCTAATGCGGAGAGGGAAGGGGAGAGAGAGAATTTTATAGCACATATTTTAGGTGTTATTTTCTTTTCTTAGGTGTTATTTTCTTTTCTTCTCTTCACTAAGTGTGACAACTGTTAGTGAACATTAAATAACTCTAATTTCTTAAATGCCTTGATTTACCACTGCTTCCATTTTATCTGCTAAAACTGTTCTTTAAATAGCAGGATCAGAATCCTTGGAAATGAAATTATAATGCCCAGGAAAGATGTTTTCTTAATCTAATAAATGAACTGGAAGAAAATGTTAGTTCTACGATTTGCTCTCGTAACATAGCCCAGTTGTGGCACAATATAGTACCTTGCCAAATTTCTTCAATTTTGCAAGATCGTCAAGTTAGTTTTAGGTAAATAGAACGTGGTGTTGGTTACATCAGATCACTTGTCAGTGTACAGGGGTTGAGAACAGTGATTTGATTAGAAATCAGTCTCAGCCTATTTTAATTCAACTGTTAAATTAATGTCATGAAAAAAATTTTTTGTTGAGATCGAGATACTTGCCAAGTGAGATGCTGGCAGAAGTATCTTTCTACCATTTCAGAGAGCGTGTCTCTGCCTCCTCATCTGCTTTCTGGATCTTTTCCAATACATTCCCAGTAGAAGTTCCCAGTCACCATGAAGCAAATTATCTATTCCCTCCAACAGGTTTTGTTTTTGGTTTTTCCTGGCACTGTAAAATTACTGCTTTTTACATTTTAACAAGGATACAGCAAATGACACTGCTTCTAGCTCCACCATATGGAAAGAGTAAAAGTCATTTCCTTTCCAAGGAGCTTGCCAGCCAGGTAGGAGCAGGGTATATTGCCTGTCACCTGCAGTGTTTGCCCAAAGTATATGCCCAATTTATAATATACAGTTAATGTCTACACTATACTTATCCCTCTCCTCAAAAACAAGAATTGGGCACGTTTCTTTGGACATGTTCCCTCTGATCACAGGGCCCATGTTTTACTTCCTATTATACTCCCAGCCTGAAATATTTCTTGTTGAGTCAAGGAAATTCAGAGGCTTCTCCCAAGAAGGAAAAGCATACTATGAGTTGCTTACCTCTGATGAGACCACGATACTCAACTGTCATTTCTCCTTCTTCAGCTTTATAAAATGTGTCCTGTTTTTCCTTCTGGCACACTGAACGAAAATATTCATCCCGATTTTCCAGAAAACGGCCCATTATTTGGTTCAAATTGTGGAATGTTTCTTGACACGCGATGTGCTAGGCTGCACCTTGGACTTGAGAAAAGAGTTTGAGTTACACGATGGGGAGTCGGGGAGAAGCTGGACAGTTTGGCTGTGGTGAGTCAGCTTGAGGCAGCGTCCGGAACCTTCTGTAGATTTGCGATGGTTCTTCCATCTTGCCTTGGACCAATCTTTTTTTTTTTTTTTTTTTTAATATTTATTTATTTGGTTGCGCCGGGTCTTAGATGCGGCACGCGGGATCTTCATTGCCACCTGCAGGATCTTTAGTTGCAGCACGCGGGGTCTAGTTCCCCGACCAGGGATCAGAACCCGGGTCCCCTGCTTTGGGAGCGCAGAGTCTTAATCGCTGGACCGCCAGGGAAGTCCCGCCTTGAACCAATCTTAAGGCTTTTTGGTTTTGTTTTGAATTTTGGTGGCTAACTCTATTTTGAAAGAGCTTTTAAATTCCTTTTAAGAGGCAGGCCTGCCTTTTCACATATGTTTCTGTACGCTCTGGTTTGCTCCGTCTTCCTGCGTTTTCCCTCTTTCCTTGCCCAGTCTCTCTCCCATTTCAGGACCTGCATTGTTAACGGTAAGGAACAAAGACAGCACGAGGTAACTCGGTCATTTTTTCCGTTTAGTCTCTCAAATTTCTGAATGAAGATCCAGATTTGGACCCCGTGTAATACCTCCTCTGTTATCCTGTTAACCAGAATTTTCCTGAGGGACCAAACTAACACACCTTTCATTAAAATAACTGATTGATTATATGTGATACCTGGCTAATGAATATTTTTCTTACACGCATGAAGTTTAAATTGCCCAGAACTATCTTAACATCCTTTAGCTTACGTGCTTCCAAAATGCTTACCTATGACAGCCTTTTTAGGTAAGCTGCCATGTACTTAACGCTCATCGAGGAGAAATTCATTTATGTTGCTTTATAAGAATAATATAAAGCTCAAGGCCACGGAACTTAGGAACCCATCTCCTTTTGTCTAGCTGTATCTCTTGTACCTTACCAGTCAGCACACGATGCATTCAGCAAGTCCAGAATGACTTCATTTCCTTTTTATAATCCCAGATAGGCAGTTCAATGGAAATAGAAGGTAATAAGAAATTCCTGTGTACAACGGGGCCTTGATTTTTTTTTTTTTTAATACTTTCTAACTAGACTAATTTCTTTGAAGCACATTGTATTTATATTTTCATCCCCGTTTAGAATTTAACATTTCCTTCTGACTTGCTCTCCTTCCATAAGAAAAGAGAGAAAGAGTCCAGGAAAAAAGTTTCAGAAACAAGAAGATGAAAAGTTCAAGATTCTAAGCCGACTTATTTATTTCAAAAATCCCTAATAACCTGGAGATACTCCTGTTCTATCTGAAGGCTCACTGTGGGTTACCACACTCCCTTGCAGGGGCTAAGTGCCCCTACCTGAGCCTTTTGTGATCACCTGGCCTCTTGACGTGGGGTTGGGTGAGCAGTCCTGGACCTCTGGGAACCAGCTGTCCACAGGCAATGGGAGAGATCCAATTTCCATGCCAGTGGCTAATGCTTAGAGCCTGGCTTTTGAAACCTATAAGTATTAGGCTTTAGTCCATTCATATGCAGACTTTGACAGGGGAGGTCTAGAATCATTTCTTTAAGTAAGGCCTTATTGGGTAAAGGTTCTTGAGAAAATGATTTTATTCCATTTTATTTTTTCAAATTAATTAATTTATTATTTATTTTTGGCTGCGTTGGGGCTTCGTTGCTGTGCGCGGGCTTTCTCTAGTTGCGGCGAGCGGGGGCTACTCTTCATTGCGGTGCGCGGGCTTCTCACTGCGGTGGCTTCTCTTGTTGCGGAGCACGGGCTCTAGGCGCGTGGGCTTCAGTAGTTGTGGCTCGCGGGCTCAATAGCTGTGGCTCGCGGGCTCTAGATCGCAGGCTCAGTAGTTGTGGCGCACGGGCTTAGTTGCTCCGTGGCATGTGGGATCTTCCCGGACCAGGGATCGAACCCGCGTCCCCTGCATTGGCAGGTGGATTCTTAACCACTGAGCCACCAGGGAAGCCCGAGAAAATGGTTTTAAATTGCTAGCATCCCCTGTGTGTACTGCAGTGCTTCATGCAGAAGGACTAACCGTGTTCTAATACTGGTTAAGTTCCCAGGCTGGCTCACGGGAACTAGCCTAGTGGAAATATTAATGCTATAAAGTTGGATGGTATCCATCTTGGATATGGATGCATTTTCATCCACTGGGAACGTGAACAACGCCCAGGAGCATCAAGATACTGAAATTATTTCCCTCTCAGGCAATTTTGTGAATGAGTGAAAACCGGCAGCTCCAGCACAGTGGGTCAGATTCTCTCTTCTCTTGGCCCAAGCTGTAGATTTCCAGTGCTTTGCGCCCTGTGGTCCAGTCTTCCTGTTCCAAGCCTACTTCTCTGTGTCACACTTCCCCCTAGGCCCCGGCGCAGAGGATAACATTGGGGGCTGGTCTAGGGGTTAATGAACCCTGCTTGCTCTGTGGGCAGGAGGCTGCAGAGGAAGGGAGGACGATGGAGGGAGGACAGTCCTGAAACAGGAAGCGAGAAAGCTCATCCTCTAGGACGAACCAGACATGCTCCACGGGACCCATGTATCTGGCGTGAACCCGTGGAGTGGGGCTGGCTGTTTACCCAGCTGGCTTCTATCCATACAGCCCCAGAAACCCGTGAGTTCAAAGGTAAAGTTTGGGCCCAGCGTATTCATTCATATTGAACAGTATCAATTGTCACATTCTTTTTGACTGTCTCCTTTCCAGCAAAAAGTTAAAACGTTTTCTCGTTTCTTGTTTAAATGAAAATTCCGCCACCTCCGCTTTGAACTGCAGTATTTTACACCCCTGAGTCTCAGGACATTGCTTAGTGTGGTTAAGGAATTATGTGTGAAAACCTGTGTGGTTCATTTCTCCTGTTTCCTCCGGGGAAATTAATGACTGACCCATATACAGAGTCTGAGCCCTGATTCTCCCTCGGAGATGAACTTGGAGTGTCAGCAGATGACGGGGCGCTGTCTTCACGGACTTCCTTCCCTTGAAGGTGGGGGGCAGACGGGAGTACGTGTTTCCGTGGAGCAGCTCACGTCTCCAGAATGTTCCATCTCACTGTCCCGCGTCCCTGAAGATGCGCTCAGTTTTGTTCTGATTCTGTCTCTGAGTCCGGCTAACTTGGTGGGCTCCCCACATGCATTTGTACGGAAACTAACAAGCTTTTCAGAAGAAGGAACGCTGCCCTGGGCTGCTCCGTTAGGGCCCTCTTGCTTTTTACAGTTTTTCTTTTCCCATTTCTAACCTGTGTCTCCTTAAATGCCCTTTCTTCTCCTGTATAGTTTCCAACCAGCTGCTCTCTGTTTAATCTCAATTTTAGGAAGACCTTTGCAGTCAGACACTTATTGGAACATTGTAAGATATTTCTTAGTTTAATCAGGAAAGGGTGCAGGTAACTCTTCCTGCAGGTCAGGAAGAGGGGCCCGTCTGCAGTTTACACGGCTGGAAAGGCCAGACCGTTTTGTTACCCCATCCCTTGCTTCACGCCGCCGAGGCCTGCAGACATGGGCCCTGATGGTAAGTCTCTGCAAGAGAAGAAAGGAAATCTGTGTCCAGATATTTGTGTTGACCCAAATTTCTGGTCAAGGGTTTGGCACGATGACTGTGAACTCTGGCATCATAATTCCCAGTCCTGCTGCGACAGTGGCTCTTTTCACCCTAAAAGGAGAGAGAAGACTGCTCCCCACCACCCCCGCCCCCGGCCCCGGGCTCCTGATCTCACCGTCAGGGCGCAGCCCGAGGGACCCACATGCATCCACTAGGGTGAGGATTAAAGCATCTTCTGGGCTTTTCGGTCCTGCAGTGAAAAGCTTTAGAGGTTGACCCACGACTCTTCAGGTACCCTGGGCGTCTGTCTGGACGCAGGAGGCCTCAGCCAGCTCTGCAGTGACAGGCGAAGCTCTTTAGGGGGGCAGCTTCTGACCCTCATGGCCCGAGTCTGTTCTGCAGGACTTGGGGTGCTTCCCAGGTTGCGGAAGTGGAGCCCTTGCCATGCACGGGGATGGTGAATGTTCCATGGTGTCCCCAAGCCTGGGCCCGGGTCAGAGGGCATCAGATGTGGCCCACGAAGGGAGCAGCTCATTTTCAAGGCTGTGTAAAAAGTTCACGTGTCATGTCCTTCTTGTCTCTTCCTTGTGACACAGGGCCAAGCACACCTGCAAAAAAACACTGCTGGAGGAGGTGCAGGAGCTGGAGAGGAAGTCCAGGGTGATGGGAAGAGCAATGCTCCGAGACAGTAACGGAAAGAGGTGGGCAGCCCCGGGCCGATGCCCCGAGGATCCCCTCTCCGTTCTCCCGCCTTTCGTTCCCAGGTTTCCTTCCCGCTTCTCGGTGTGCGGTGTGAGATGGGTTGCGTGAGGTGTAAATCTCGCCCTCTCAGGGGCAACGTGTAATCTGACTTTTGGGTCCCTGGGTCTGCCCCCCGGGGTGAGATGGGGGTTTATGTGGGGTCTGGACATGGGAAAACAACCCACGCGCGGAAAATAGAAATAGTAGCATTGTGACCTTCAGGGGAAGTTCTGTGTTGGCAGTATTAGTAGAGTGTTTAAAAACCAGGCCTTTTGATACCAGGCCCAATTATGACACTAAAGTGTATCTGCCCTGAAGGTTTGCTGGCTGAAGAATGCATGTTATTCGTGTAGATTTGGCTACAGTTCTTTTCAGGTATACACGGGGTTTGTTTTGTTTTGTTTTGTTTTAATTAATTAATTTATTTATTTATTTTTGGCTGTGTTGGGTCTTCGTTTCTGTGCGCGGGCTTTCTCTAGTTGCGGCGAGCGGGGGCCACTCTTCATCGCGGTGCGCGGGCCTCTCACTATCGCGGCCTCTCTTGTTGCGGAGCACGGGCTCCAGACGCGCAGGCTCAGCAATTGTGTGGCTCACGGGCCCAGTTGCCCCGCGGCATGTGGGATCCTCCCAGACCAGGGCTCGAACCCGTGTCCCCTGCATTGGCAGGCGGATTCCTAACCACTGCGCCACCAGGGAAGCCCTGTTTTGTTTTTAATGAATTATTTTTTTGCTGCTGGTGTTGGGAAAGCATCACGTGACCTACTGGCTGGTCCAGGGATGCAAGGGCTCCTGACCCCCCCTTCTTTCTCATACAGCCTCAGCCTCCCACCCCCACCCACCCCCACCCACCGCCCACCCCCGCACCCCCCGCACCTAACTGCTGGGCATGTGAGTAGGTTTTGTTTAATCGCATATGTTAAAACGTTATCAGATTGCATTTGGTTAAAATTTACCGAAGGAAATTGACCTGGGCCCAAGGAGAATTCGCAGGGTAGTAAGGAGACTTTTGCTGCCTCAGGGACATGAGTGTCTGGGAAATTATGAGCACGACTCCTCTCAGTGCTTAGAAGGAACCCTGTAGCCAACTGCTGAAGAAACAAAAATCTGGACGTTGAATACTTCTATTATATTTATATTCTGTTTTGTTTCTGTTCTGTTGTACCATCTTTCAAAGCAGTGAAAACAAAGCATTTTGTTTGTTTTATTTTGCTTTTAGGAAAGACAATCCAAACATTTTGAGAAGTATTCGGAATATTATCTCAGATGACTAGATATTTTAGGAAAGGGGTTGAAGAGTATAGGGTTGACGAGTATGGAGTTGAAGTTGTGGTTTCTCTGTGTGTTTATGACTTAACTGTATTGAGTCCGCTAGCATTCACTGTATGGCAGCTGTGCTAGTTGTTGTAAGCAGTTATCTATCAAAGGGACAAAGAGTCACTGCCCGAAGCTTCAAGTCAGGACTGGGGCGGGCGGGGCCGGGCTTTAAGGTGGTCTGTGTGTAACTGTTGCACAGGCCACACAGGCTAAGGGTGAGCAGGGCTCTTCTCCCCATTAGACATCGGGAAGCCTTTCTCGGTGACAGGATGGGCTTTGAGGACGGGGAGATGGTAATGGACAGAAAGGATGAGGGCATGTTTGCGGCAGACGCCTGGGCAAAGGCTTGAGTCGGACGTGTGCAGGGGAGGACTGCGTGCGCCCACAGAGCTCAGAGCCCGTGTTTGAATTCTGGCCCTGATGAGCCATGAGGCCTTGGGTGAGAGATTGCCTATAACGAGACTGTCCTCATCTGTTCTAGAAGAAGGTGAGTGGCCGGCTGGTGGGGGGGCGTGTTGTGTTAGGGTTTTATGGAACAAGACGTGTGACAGCACATTGACCCGTGGAGACCAGCTAAACGTCGGGGGCTGGGCTTCAGTCTGGCAGAAGGGTCGTGATGTTGAAGGGTGTCGTGGGCTGTCAGCCTTGAGAGAGCTTGTGGTTGATTTAAAAAATGTAATTTTTGAAAACTATTTATTTTTTTATTGAGGTGTCGTTGATTTCCAGTGTGTGTTAGTTTCAGGTGTACAGCAGAGGGATTCAGTTATACCTACATATGTATATATATATACACACACGTGCTTTTGCAGATTCAAAAAGAATGTAATTTCTAAATGCACTTATCCCGTTCAAAATTCACTTTTACACGTTCAGCTGGATCAGAAGACAGCTAGAGTTTAAACGTGGTCTCCTGCCTTCTGCATTCTGGGATCTCTTCGGTGGGTGCTCTGTACGCTTGCGACGGTGGTAGTTGATGGGAGTGTCTGTGAACGGCTGGGTGCAGGAGGTCCTCGAGGGGTCACGGCCTCCTTTCTCTCCGTCCCAGGATCTGGCCTCACTTCTGTGCTCCTAGGAAGACAGTTCAGGGGCCCCAGGCCTCCCACCATCCTCGGTGCCACCTCCCCGCACATCTGACTTCTCCCTCCTAATGGCCCCCAGATCTCCTGGGTGGTCCATGTGCAGCCTGGATAGACAGCTGCTCTCCTTCGGAGAAGACTCTGCCCTCACAATTGTTCCTTCATCACCTGCTTGGATTCCGGAGCTGCTGCGGGCTGGGGGAGGGGTGGCCAGGGCAGGAGCGCGGGCAGAGATTTCTGCAGCGCTGTCCTGCCTTCCGAAGATTCAGGGACCGACTCCCTCTCTGAGAGACCCTGAGTGTCCTGTCTCTTCTCTCAGCTCCCCGTGCCCGACTCCCCACCCCGTCGGATGCCTGGGTTCACCCGTGCGTCTCTCTCCCGCTGTCAGTCTGGCACGTAGGGGCAGCTCTGTAAACATTTGTTGACTGAGCGGAAACGCGAAAGTCCGGTGAAGAGAGGAAGGTGAGCCTGCAGCATCCGTGCACCTGGTGCTCCGGGGCATTTGCTCCTGTTGCAAGTGGCCACAGAGGGATACAGGCCATCGCTTGGCCTCTAGTGACAGGGCCCGTCATCTCGTGGCTTGAGAGTAGAGCTCACGTCGAAGGGCAGATGAGGAGGTGGTCCTATCTGTGTGGAGACGAACCGGCCTGGAGCCGGTCCTCCCCACCTCCCACTGCCCCAGTGCCCAGGCATCCTGCCTCCCTGACCATCGCCGTTCCTCGGCTCAGCTCTGACACCCTTCCCGAGGGCCCCTCGAGGACAGCCTGCCAAGTCTGAAAACCTCGATCCAAGTGGCTGGCAAATAGTCTAGCCGTTTTTCTCAGGAATGTACTCACAAGAAATAGAACCAAAATCTTTACGCATGAATCCTAAAACCCCTTTTGTGCCAAATGACCATTTTGAAATGGTAGCTGGAGATGCTTAAGTGTCCCTATGTGCCCTTAATTCATTCGGTAAAATACTTGAACATTTTATTGATCGTATCTAAGCCCCCAAACTTTTTCACGATTTTGATAAAACCTTAAAATTTCATGAACCGGCTTCTGCCCTTTCTCATGAGTAAATCGGCTTCCAAAATTAACCTGTGTCCTTTGGGCATAAATCAGCCCGTTCTCATGACTTAGAGAAAACAAGCTGATAATGAGAAGGGGAATTAGATATCTAGGAAATATCATGAAGTAAGAAATACCAAGGGAATGAACAAAAATGGGTTTTCTTGATTTTTAGTTTGTTTTTTCTGGGTGGAGCACTTTTCTCGCTGTGTAGTTTGTGTAGCTTAGAGATGCTGGACACTTAGTGGTATTTAGATTGTTCAGAATACCTTTCCCCAAACCATCTTCCCCGTGATCTTTCCCAGGAGACAGCCCTACTGTTCTGTCTGTGGAGCAGAGTCTGTCATGCACACCATTACTTTGTACCATCTGAAAAATGAGCAGCTAAGCGGAAGAATTCTGTGTTTCGATATTTGGTAATATTTCTTCCCTCTTCCTTTTTTTTTTTTTTAATTGAAGCACAGTTGATTTACAACGTCGTGTTAATTTCTGCCGTACAGCAGAGTGACCCGGTTATACATATACGTCCATTCTTTTTTATATTTTCCATTATGGTCTGTCTCAGGACATTGAATATAGTTCCCTGTGCTCTACAGTAGGACCTTGTTGTTCATCCATCCCTCTTTATTCCCAACGTGTAACTCATTCTTTTTTTTTTTTTTTTCCTGCTGGAAGAAAATCTACCGATGCTCACTTACTTTACACATATAATTCAAACAAACGCCTAAAATGTCATGTAAGATGACAAACTAATTTTTTCCCCTTAAACTTTTTTTCTTCCTTGGTGTGTGGTAGGGGGGTGTCCTGGTCTTTTAGGTGTTTCATCAAAGCGAGAAAAAAGGTTGAATGTATTAGATGAAAACACCTAGTTTCCCAGTTATGCTTAGTCTGGGTAAACAACAAGGAGACCCTTGTCTTGTTCCAGACCTTCTTTCTGTTCATCATAGTTGGTGGGAGGGGAATGGGGTGGGCCCTGCGCTGATTTTCTCCGGTTTCAAGGTCAAGAGTTCTGGTTGCTGCCCCTGCCTTGGGCCAGCAAGGCAGTGGGATTCTCTTTCGCTTTAGTGCTTTCCCCGAGTACAGCTTATGCTGAGCCCTGGGTAAAGGAAGCCATGCGGCTGGTCCTCCCCGGGCTGTGAGCATCCCCCGTATGGTTTTCTATGTGAACATTGATGCACAGGCTCCCTGCCCCGCTGCCTGAGCCAGAACTCACGGGGAAATCTAGACGGCCGCCCACCTCTCGGGAATTCCAGAGGAATCTGATCCGCTCCTCTGTCTGGGCCACGGCCTGTGTCCACCCAGCTTCCATTCCATCAAGGCTACTCCACACGGCCAGGGTGCTGTCCTCACTGATGATCTGGGCCTCCTCATGGAGTGTTATCTGCCAACAACCGGAGTCAGAGCCTGAAACATATCAGCAAGATTTTCAGACAAAGGAAGGCTTGTCCACTCCCTCCAACCAGGCCGTACTCTCCCAGGCTCTTTTGAAACCAATTACATTAAAAAGAAAACACAGGGCTTCCCTGGTGGCGCAGTGGTTGAGAATCCGCCTGCCAATGCAGGGGACACGGGTTCGAGCCCTGGTCCGGGAAGATCCCACATGCCGCAGAGCAACTAAGCCCGTGAGCCACAACTACTGAGCCTGCGCTCTAGAGCCCGCGAGCCACAACCACTGAGCCTGCGTGCCACAATCACTGGAGCCCGCGTGCCTTGAGCCCGTGCTCCACAACAAGAGAAGCCACCGCAATGAGAAGCCCGCGCCCCGCAACGAAGAGTAGCCCCCGCTTGCCGCAACTAGAGAAGAGCCTGCACGCAGCAACGAAGACCCAACACAGCCAAAAATAAATAATTAAAACTAAATTTTAAAAAAAGAAAACACAAAAACTTCCCAATACATTTTGAGTCTGTACTCAACTAAAAAATATCCATTATGCTTTGGTCTTTAAACAGAAATCCGTTGATGTTTAAAATAGTGTTGGTATCGTCATATCTCCAAGTCAAAATTGGTACAACTGCTGAGTCAAAGATGAGTATAAACAAGGCCCAAAACAGGAGATGCACCAACTTTACTGTGTATTATTTCTCCAATATAAGCCTTATGTCATTTCAGGAAAAATACTTTTTTTCCTCAAAGTATAGGGTGTGAGCTCTGTCTTCCTTTTGTTTCCCTCCCACCCCTTCTCCCACTTTTTTCCTCTTAAATACCTATTAGTCATTTTATTAGCTAAAAGGTTAGGAAACTATGGCATCAGTTTAGCGAACCTCTCCAGACGAGGTGGCAAATGTCTGCCTCCAACATCTGGTTAAGATTTATTTTACTTCCAGCTGCATTTTTTCCATCAATGTGTCATGAAGCTCAGGAAAGAGCAGAGACTGTAGAGACAGACCTGAATTGAGCTCCAAGCCCTGCCACTCACTGAGCTGTGTGACCTTGGCTGAGTTACTAACGTCTCTGAACTTTAGTTTGCTTCTCATGAATTTGGTTTGAGGTTTAAATGAAATAATACAGGTTAAATCTATAGCATATGTAGACTTTCAGAAAGCGTTAACACCCCTATGTCTCTCACTTAGAAGCAGAATCACAATTCAGTTTCGCTGGCCCTTTGAACACAACATGGTTTTCCCAGAGGACGTGGACAGACAAAGGAGTCAGATCCCTGTCCTGGAGGGACCCAGACCTGAGGACAAATGCTTCCTCTCCAGACACACTGACATTGCTCCCTCGTGTCTGACTTCTCCCACTATCCTAACATCTGCCTGGGCTTCCCTTGGTACATTCATTTTTCAAGTTTTCTAAATTATTCAGATATTCAACATTCATGAGAGTAGAGAGACGAAGACAACGAATTGCTGTGTACTCATTGCCCGGATTCAACACTTACCAAGATTTTGCCACAGCTGCTTCATCTAGCCCCTTTCTGCCCCTATTTTTTTGGGGGTGGGGTGGGCCATGCTGTGTAGCTTACAGGATGACCTTAGCTCCCCGACCAGCGATTGAACCCGGGCCCCCTGCCATGGCAGCTCAGAGCCCTAATTAGCCACTGGACCACTAGGGAATTCCCCACCCCTATTTTTTCTTTGCAAATCCCAGACGTGACGGCATTTCACCCTTACATAGTTCAACACGTAGCTCTAAATATCTTACATTATAACGTGTCTGTAACTAATACATCTTACCCTTGCTTGTGTTGTGACATAGAAACACTATAACTCCAGTGCCTGTTATCACATCTAATAATTAACCATCATTCCTCTGTATCGGCTGATACTCAGTCCATAAAGAGATCTTCTGGATCGTCTCAGCCCTGTCTTTTTAGGGTTTTATTAGATTTGTTTTAGGATCTAGGCGAGGTCCACACGTAATGTTTTTGGCTGTGTTTCTAAGTTTCTTTTAATCTCAAGACGTGCCCCCTTCCTTGTTTTTAATGCCATGGGCTTAACAGAATTAGATTTTTCTCGTCATGATCATCACCATGGGCAGCACATGACAGTTTCCTCCTGTGCAGAGGGGGGAGCTTGGCCTTTGGGAGGTAGACTCACCTGCCCGGGTGGCCCAACTAAACAGGGGCTGCACCCCATCTCCTAAGTCCAGGCCTCTTTCCAAGAAGCCAAGATACTGACAATCACCCAAGTGTTTCCATTTCCGATTTGACCTTCATTAGAGTCCCCGGAAAGCAGCGGAGCCCTGGAGGCCAGGAGGGGTGCTTGCCCGGGGGCGGGAGCCCCATCAGAGGCCGCAGACCAGGGCCTGCCGTTGGCCAGCCTGATGGGGTCGTGAGCAGAACTCTGCAGGAGCCAGAGAGTCGTGCTGCTGGTGGCTTTAGGGCCCCACATGTAGAAAGAACATGGAACAGACTTGTTGAGAAAGTGACTTCCAGCCAGCATCACCTACTGGGGACCAGCGTGTCTATAAAAGAACCTGAGTGTGTTTAATCCCGCGTGGGGAAGAACCTTGGGCAAGGACTAAGTCCGGCAGATATTTTAGTTTAGAGACCGAGGAGCTTTCTCAGGAAAACCACCAACTGGGGAGTCAGCAACACTCCCAGGCGAGACCAGGGAAACCTCAGAACAGGTGAGGAAATGCATTCGTGGGACAGAGAGAGTGAAATGACAGGAGGGCTAATGGGATTACCCAGGTGAGGATTTCTGGGGACTGTTTGCATCCTGGGCACACGAAGGAAAGGATGAGGGAATAAACTCTTAAGGAGGTGAGAGGCCTAATTAGCATTTGATTAATGAACACCTAAGCTGCCGTGTCAACGAAAAATAACTGGCTCTGTTATTTTACGGATGTTCCATCCTGAGGGCCTTTTTGTGGTTGTTATGGCCTGGTGTTTAATAATTGAAACAACTTTTCTGAATACCATTTGTCATTTGTTTTGAAACAAGAAAATGATTTCTCCTCCACCTTTGAGTGGTGTGTTAGCTGCTCTAGAAGCTGCCCAGAGCCCGGCCACTGCCCACGGCTTGATGAACGATGACAGCCTCTTTACAGGACGCCTGGAGAGGGCCGGGAAGGAACTCTGTTTCCTTGCAATGTAGGGAGGTGACAGGGGTGACAGATTCGGTGTTGGTCAGTGGTTTGCTGGCAGCCGTCCTCATCTTATTTCTCGGATGACCTGAATACATTTATTTTTTGGATTATGACTTAAGTTAGCTCAATGTCAACTTCACCTGCCAAAAGTTGGCAGATATAAAGTCATTTTTACGCATGAAGTTAATGTCAGTAAGTAACTAGCGCTGATGGCTCACTGGGTCCCTTTTAAACTGACATGAAATATTTTAATCCTTTTTTTTTGAAAGTTGATTTTATTTAAGCTATTTGTGCAACAATAGAAACAATCAAAGGTCGACTTGAAATTTTTGTTTTTGTTGTATAGGTCATATAATTTGAATAGTGATGTTTTACATTCCAAGCAGGGATTAGTTCTTTGGGAAATTCTTAGAAGATCTTGGCTAATTGCTTTTCTTTCATTATCTGTGAGTTGTTTGTCTCCCCTGTCTTCGCTGCCTACAGCTGGGAGGGGAGCAGAACATCCCAGCTGGCCGAAAATGGGTGACCAGGAACACCCGCTTTGAAACTGAGTCACAATGAGATAATTTCCAGGACGAACCAGATTCTCTGGCCTGTTTCATTCCTCAGTTCTTGGGGAGGCCGAGGAAAGAAGTGTAGACTTTCTGACACCCTGAAAGTACGGGTACAGAGTGGTTTTTGTAGTGCGTGCACGACAATTACTGAATCCCCTGGTCGTACTGGACTGTCGGAGGGAAGGAGAAGTTGAGGCGTGCTGCTGGACATTTTGCATTCATGGCCGATGTCTGCTTCTGCCCCGACACTACTCTGAACACATCGCCCGGGTCCCAGGTGTGGTCGGTGGTGTCAGGTGAGGTGGCCCCCATCTCTGTAGCTGGCTGGCACTTGGAAGGCCAGTCTAGGCCCATGTGGTCTCAGGTGAATATGACATCATTGGCCTTGTGGTTGAGAAGAACTTGGAGAACATGTAAAAGTTACAGCTAGGAGATGGTCACCGTAGCGGGCATCACTGCATTTAGCGATAGATTTATTTGTGTCTCATGATAGTAAATCCTCCCCTGGGCCAGGACACAGGACACAGGAATGACTGCTAACCACGGCGCCTCGGTTTTCAGCCACTCAGGGAGCCCAGCGAAGTCTTCCTAACAAGGCAGTGGAAAAAGGGATCTTCAGTGTTTATTCTCTCTCTAGTAATTAGGATCGGTTCAGGGCGTGGTCAGCGGCGGTAACTGGGAGTTCACACTTGCTAATGAGTCACCACGTTGGCTGCATAGCGAATAGAACCAGTGATGTCTTAATCGGGGCCGAGTCGGAAGCGAGGGCGGGCCAGGCCAGGGCGTAGCTCGGAACGAGAGAGACAGGTCCCCGCTGTGCTGGGGCTCACGTGGTCCCGTGAAGGTAACAGACGGAACACGTGAATGAACAGGAGAAAATGAGGAAAGTGAGGCAGAGCTCTGTCCTGGGGCATGACTGGCCGGGCTGGAGTGGGCAGGAAGGCCTCCCAGGATGGCACTTACCGAGACCCAAATAAAAACAGTACACACAGCCACCCAGACGGAGATCTGGGGAAGGAGCCCTGCTGGCTGCAGAGAGGGCTGGTGGGAAGGCCAAGGGGGCCCGCCTGGTCTGGCCGGTGCCTCCGAGGTGCGGGCAGAGTCTTCTAGGCGGCGGCAGGGCCCACGTCACTCGGTCCCTCAGGGTTTTGTGAGCCAGCCCAGGGCCCCAGGGCTTCAGCCGCCAGAGCCACGGGAAGGGTGTAAGCAAGGGGAACGCAGGACCCGGTTTTCTTGAATACGTGATTACCGTGATGTTTTAAAGCCATGGAATCCCATACCTAAATTAAAAAGTTAAGTAAAATACCAAAATATAAAACGGAAGGTGTTTATTAGTATGAATTTATTATAAAAATTCAAATTAACACATGTATTTGTTTTAAAGTCAATCGGTGGTGACACTGAGATGATTTTTAAAATGACAAAAATCTGAAATTGGTATCTTAGGGAGGACAGATGTCTTATCTCTATATCCAGTTTTTCTCTACTTTCTTTTGGGTTGTACCTAGAAAAGCCTCGATGTACAAAACTTAGTTGCCAAATTTAAGGGTTTCACAGTTCACCTTGTAACCTCAGACAGTTTTTCTTTTTTTTCTTTATTATATTTAATATAATGATGATTCATTTGCTTAAATTAATATATAAAATAATATTAATATATAATATTAAACAATTACATAATGATTTTATAATTATTAAATAATATATAAAAATAAAGAACACATAACATATAAATAATATAAATTTGCTTAAATTTCTTATCAAAAATGTACAAGTCATATAAAGAAGCAACCAACAGCTTCTGTAAGCACTAAACTCTCTAAAATAGCATCGTGATAAATTGATTGCTCTCGTTGCAGAATTGACTGCAGACAGACAGGAACAGGGGTCAAGCAAAGCACTCAGAGCTGAATAGGCTCATTGTCACTATTATGTTACATGAATGGACACATAAGAATGCTTTTTTAAAAATAGCAATATATAGTTACAACCTTTCTAATAAGTGACTGATACGTAAGATCAACTATAAGAACCTTTAGGATTTCCCTGGTGGCGCAGTGGTTGAGAATCTGCCTGCCAATGCAGGGGACACGGGTTCGAGCCCTGGTCTGGGAAGATCCCACATGCCGTGGAGCGACTGGGCCCGTGAGCCACAACTACTGAGCCTGCGCGTCTAGAGCCTGTGCTCCGCAACGGGAGAGGCCGCGATAGTGAGAGGCCCGCGCACCGCGATGAAGAGTGGCCCCCGCTTGCCGCAACTGGAGAAAGCCCTCACGCAGAAACGAAGACCCAACACAGCCATAAATAAATACATAAATAAAACTAAAAAAAAAAAAAAAAAAAAGAATCCACCTGCCAATGCAGGGGGCACGGGTTCCAGTCCTGGTCCGGGAAGATCCCACATGCCATGGAGCAACTAAGCCCGTGCACCACAACTACTGAGCCTGCACTCTAGAGCCCGTGAGCCACAACTACTGAGCCTGCGCTCTGGAGCCCGTGAGCCACAGCTGCTCAGCCCGCGTGCCACAACTACTGAAGCCCACGCACCTAGAGCCCATGCTCCGCAACAAGAGAAGCCACTGCAATGAGAAGCCCGCACACTGCAACGAAGAGTAGCCCCCACTCGCCGCAACTAGAGAAAGCCCGCACGCAGCAACGAAGACCCAACGCAGCCAAAAATAAAGAAATATAAATAAATAAATTTTAAAAAAGAACCTTTAATGTGAGAACTTTCGGGAAGCAAGTTAACTTGAAACATTTGTGGTTTCTGATATATTAAGATTTAATATGGGGCTTGCCTGGTGGTGCAGTGGTTGAGAATCCGCCTGCCAATGCAGGGGACACGGGTTCGAGCCCTGGTCTGGGAAGATCCCACATGCCGCGGAGCAACTAAGCCCGTGCACCACAACTACTGAGCCTGCGCTCTAGAGCCCATGCGCCACAACTACTGAGCCTATGTGCCACAACTACTGAAGCCTGCGTGCCTCGAGCCCATGCTCTGCAACAAGAGAAGCCACCGCAGTGAGAAGCCTGTGCGCTGCAACAAAGAGTAGCCCCCGCTCGCCACAACTAGAGAAAGCCCGCATGCAGCAAGGAAGACACAGTACAGCCAAAAATAAATAAATAAAATAATGAATAAATAAAAATGATTTAATATGAATTATAGGAAATATTTATATGTGCTTATTTTAGTTAAATATTTTTAAAATATTTAAGGTATAGAGACTGTGATTTAGACTATGGTTTGAAAAACTAGTAAACAGTAACCTTAAAAGCATATATCATCCTTGTATTTCAATTCAATCACCAAATCCAGACGCATATATTCTGCAAAAAACTTAAAGTGTTTATAAGAATATACGCTTTAGAGAGAGTAAAACACAATTACTTCAATATTACTTATAAATCTAATTTAGTAATATAAAATGAATAACTTGAAGTTTTGGTATTTAAATTAAAAAGTAAAATTTAGGCAAGAGTTTTAGATGCACTCATTTAATTTACTGATAAATACAACTTTTCATTACTAATGAAATTTTAAAAATTTAAATTCTACCATATATTTCTTTTTGCCCATTCATCAGAAGTAGTCATGAATTTTAGGTATTCAAGGTATTTCTCAAATGATAGTTGTTTTGTTCATTAAGGCATTGATATATCACCCAGACCTTTTGTCTTCCTGGCTCTGTGTTACCTATACCGAAAGCATTTGCTTTTTTAAAAAGCACACAGGACAGGAACTTGCTGGAAGCACTTTCGTCACGTGGAACTCCGGGCTCCAGTCCAGGTGCATTTTTCGCCATCGCAAACATGTAGAAAACGGGAGACCAAGCCCTCTGCCTGTCCCATCCAGGCAGCATCTTTCAGTCTTTCTTGCAGCAGATGAAAGATGCTAAAGCGCTCGATAGCAGAGATGTCTGGCTGGGCTGTGTGCAGGCCCGGTGGCCACCATGCTGCATTCTTTGACCAACATCACAGATATTCTTTGTCCGGGAGCTTTTGAGACCCAGCGACTTTCCAAAGTAAAATCCAAGTGAGCTTCTTATTTGATGACCCGGGGAAACGCTGCAGCTACATTTTCACTCCGTTCTGGCCTCTGCTGCTTGCATCTATAAATCGTGCCGTCCGATGGCTGAGGACCACGTTTCTGCCGTCCTTCAAGGTTTTTTGCTTGAGCTTCTTCAGCGTTGGGCAATGAAAACACCCTTTCGTCCTCAGAAACAACTGATTTGTACCTATGCTGTTTTGTAAAGACTGTCTACGGGCAAAGTGCGCCATCTGATTCCAGATGAGGAACTGTCTTGAGCATCTTGAGGAAATTCGCCTGCTCAGCCCAGCAGACGCCCTCCTTTCCTCCTTTCTTCTTTGATCCTTACAGGCGACTTTTTCTACTTCTTCCTTTTTGTGTAATATTCTCAGAGGACAAAACCACATCATTCCATCAGGTTTACCTCATAGCCGTGTCACTGCCGTGTTCCCTGCCTTCGTTTCTTTCTTGAACGCAGCAGCCTCTACTCTGCAGAGGTTTCATGGTTTCTGAGTCTTGTTCTTTTATAGCCCTGCTGGAGCGTGCCCAGCCTATGACATCAGTAGACACAGCAGGTAGGCTTGGAGATGCACCTGCTGTTCATCCATTTGGATTTTCTGTGCTGCTTTCGTGTTCATGTCAGCAGCAGATATTTTCACATACCTAACAACTGATTGATATGCATATTAGGTGCACACACACACACACGTATACTCAGCCAGCATTCCTCATCTACCTCTACCATTTACAAGAACAACAAAAGATCATCTATTTCTATTTTTTTATTGAAGTGGTTGATTTATAATATTAGTTTCAGGTGTACAACAGAGTGATTCAATATTTTTATAGATTATACTCCATTTAAAGTTATTACAAGACAATGGCTATAATTCCCTGTGCTGTACAGTATATCCTTGTTGCTTATTCATTTTATTTTTATTTTTAAAATTTTTTTAAGTTTATTTATTTATTTATTTATTTATTTATTTTTGGCTGTGTTGGGTCTTCGTTTCTGTGCGAGGGCTTTCTCTAGTTGCGGCGAGCGGGGGCCACTCTTCATCGCGGTGCACGGGCCTCTCACTGTCGCGGCCTCTCTTGTTGGCGGAGCACAGGCTCCAGACGCGCAGGCTCAGTAGTTGTGGCTCACGGGCCTAGTTGCTCCGCGGCATGTGGGATCTTCCCAGACCAGGGCTCAAACCCGTGTCCCCTGCATTGGCAGGCAGACTCTCGACCACTGCGCCACCAGGGAAGCCCTATTTATTTTATACATAGTAGTTTGTGTCTCTTAATCCCCATACCCCTATCTTGCCCCTCCCCCCTCCCCTCTCCCCACCGGGAGCCACTAGATTGTTTTCTGTATCTATGAGTCTGTTTCTATTTTGCTGTATACATTCATTTGTATTATTTTTTAGATTCCACATATAAGTGATATCATACAGTATTTGTCTTTCTCTGTCTGACTCATTTCACTAAGCATAATAGTCTCTAGGTCCATGCATGGTTGCTTCAAATGACAGAATTTCATTCTTTTTATGGCTGAGTAGTATTTCATTGTGTGTGTGTGTGTGTACGTACATCACATCTTCTTAATTCAGTCATCTGTTGGTGGGTACTTAGGTTGCTTCCATATCTTAGCTATTGTAAATAATGCTTCTATGAACATTGGGGTGCATTTATCTTTTCTAATTAGTCTTTTCATTTCCTTTGAATATATACCCAGTAATGAGATTGCTGGGTCATATGGTAGTTCTATTTTTAATTTTTTCAGGAACCTCCATACTGTTATCCATAGTGGCTGCACCAATTTACATTCCCACCAACAGTGCACAAGTATTCCATTTTCTCCACCTCCTCACCAACACTTGTTATTTATTGTCCTTTTGATGACTGTCATCCTAACAGGGGTGAGGTGATAGCTCATTGTGGTTTTGATTTGCATTTCCCTGGTGATTACAGTGTTGAGCATTTTTTCCTGTGTCTGTTGGCCATCTGCACACCTTCTTTGGAAAAATGTCTGTTCAGGTCTTCTGCCTATTTTTTAATTGGGTTCCTTGTTTTTTAATATTGAGTTGTATGTGCTGTTCATATATTTTGGATATTCACCCCTTATCATTCATATCATTTGCAAATATTTTCTCCCACTCAGTAGGCTGTCTTTTCATTTTGTTGATGGTTTCCTTTGCTGTGCAAAAGAACATCTATTTTCTACCATTTATAGGAACAACAAAAGAAAATGAAGTAACAACAAAAAAACCAACCCTAGAGTTTACAGTGACGTTTATAATTTGTTCTTGCAAAAGTTTTGGTCAACAACCATCTGTGAGCAGTGAAGGATGTAATACTCCCTTGATTTTTTTTCTTCTATAAACCATTACCATTTATGTGCAAACTCTTACAAACGTTTTGCACAAAACATCTGCTGAGCAAGTAGTATCCTGATAAATGCCTGTGAGTGGGCATATCTTGTTGTTGAAGATCACATTATAAAAAGGGGTTTCTCTGATGGAACCTTGGTGCGATTTCCTCCTAATCTCCAGGGGTCAGCTTGGATAAAAGCAGAGCTTCTGAGAGTTTTCCCCACAGGGTTGCTCATATGTGTTTGCTCACCCAGAGATGCCTTCGTGGTGGTGCTAATCCAGGCAAGAGCGTATACTGAGTCCTTGCGTTTTGCCAGAGATCATCCTGGGCGGTTAAAAAGTAGAAAAAGAGTAATGGAATGATGGCAAATGAGTAGCTAGAGAATGGGAATACAGAGGAAAAGTGTTTTGACAGAGTGATGGAGAGGTTGCCAGGAGAGTGCAGTGCAAACTAAAATTTGTTACCAGGGGGTGAAGCGGGGCAAGGGGATTCTGGCTGCAGGGAGTGACTCAGTAGATGTAATGCGTTATCCGGGCACGGTGAAAAGTTCAGTATGAAGGGCTGAGAGCCCAGCACGGTGGTGAGAAGTTAGGTTGGATCAGTAGGTAAGGGCCAAATCATATGACTTGTGATGCGGCCACAGGGAGCCATCGAAGGCCTCACTTACCAGAAACAGCTATAGACTGAGATCCTATGAGTCAAGAGACGATTGACCTTTCTTCATCCAGGTCTTGTGCAGTGTGTTCATGCAGACACAAAGTTTATGTGTCCCCAGGATTCCTCCCCGAAGCAGGGCTGTCCTGGGACATGCATATTTCATCCCAGAGTGTTTGAAGGTCTCCCCTCAACCCCACCCTAGAACAACTTCCAATACACGAAGGTTTTCTTATAGTGGCCTCACACCATTTTTAAGGAGAAAAGAAAATCGTAGGTTAGTAACTGCCTTGCAAAGTAGCACTAAGCAGCCACACGTGCAGGCTCAGAACGCTGGGCTGACGGTGAACTGCCCTCCAGCCCTGGGGGGTTCATGGCATGCTCCTGTGGGGAATGTGGTCCCCTCAGGCAAGACCTAATGGGTCTATTCAGCGAATAGAGATAATATATGCTGCTTACAGATATGGAGAAGGTGATAAAACCCAGATTACTATTACAGATTACATCCGAAAGTGTGCTTTAAAAAATAACCATTAGGTGTACCTCAAGGTCACAAGGTCAAGAATGAAAGGCCAAGTTCCATCTCTCTGTCACCCCTGTCCCTTCAATTCACTCTCCGTGCTTTCTCCTGAGCAGACGCTCTTGGTTCCTTGAATCTGTCCTTGGGCCAGTGGTTCTTAGCTATTTTGGAACAAGAGCTCTTAATGTCAGTAGAGTTGCTTCACTTGCAGACAACACAGGCCCCATCAGGATGGGCAAAGTCCCTGGCTCGCCTCACATGCTGTCCTGCTGCAGGGCAGCCCTGGGTGGTAGATCCCTAGCCAGGAATGTCATCAAGGACCCAGTTTCTTTCCATCCTTTTGTTACCAACCAGGGTTCTTGGCCTTCCTTAATCAATAGAAATTGGTCAGAGACCAGACAAAAAATTCAGGCAAGGCTTTACTGGGGTCCCTGCTGCAGCACGAGGGAGCGAGAACAAACAACAGGTTCCCTTGCTTGCTCGGTCCATGACCTGGTTCCTTATATGGAGAGAAGGTAGGGGTGTGTCCAGGCGTCGGGCTGGAGGCGTGGCTTAGGTGGTCTGCCCGCCCCTTTGATGGTGTTGAGCGCAGGGGGCACGCGCAGGACCCTGCTTTTGCTCTCGGCTTTTCAGAATTGGCAGTTTGGTTTTTTGGTCTTTTTGTATTTTGTTGTATGTAATTTGCCCCAACTGCTCATGCATGCAGTTGTTTTTAGTCCCATATGGTTTCTTTGTATTTTGTTGCTCAGAGAGGTGTGTCCAGGTGCAAGCACTGCAGCCAAGGGTCCCAGGTCCCAGCCTGTCTCACTTTCCCTTTGCACCAACGCTTTATACTCACTCTGCCCCGAACCCTGTCGTGACCACAGGGAGGTCACCCCATGTGCAACTTCATTCTCAACCAATGGGAAACGGAGAGGTTTTTCCAGATAACCAGTTAACAAGCGCCTCTCTTCCTTGATGGGACCATCCTGAGCCAGTCCTACAGTCAGGAAAATGCCGTGGTGGGTGGGTTTAGTCTTGGATCAACAGGATCCATCCGTGTGGGAAGCTGGGGTGTCGCTCAGTAGGGGAGGGAAGCAATGGGTGTCAGGCTAACAATGGCACGTCTCCTTCAGGCCTCTGATAATCTGATGGAAGCCACGCCCCGTCTCCCTGCCTGTCAGTTCTGCATTAGATTTTTAGGGGATTCAACAACCCCCTGAAGGCTGTTATTCTTTTTTTAATTTTTATTTTATACTAGAGTACAGTTGATTTACAATGCTGTGTTAGTTTCAGGTGTACAACGAAGTGATCCAGTTATACATGTACATGTATGTATTCTTTTTCAGATTCTTTTCCTATTTAGGTTATTACAGAGTATTGAGTAAAGCTCCCTGTGCTCTACAGTAGGTCCTTGTTGGTTATCTATTTTATATATAGTAGTGTGTATTTGTTAATCCCAAACTCCTAATTTATCCCTCCCCCCAACCTTTCCCCTTTGGTAACCGTAAGTTTGTTTTCTGTGTCTGTGGCTCTATTTCCGTTTTGTAAATAAGTTCATTTGTGTCCGTTTTTTAGATTCCACATATAAGTGACGTGATATATATCGTATTTGTCTTTCTCTTTCTGACTTATTTCACTGAGTATGATCATCTCTAGGTCCATCCATGTTGCTGCAAATAGCGTTATTTCATTTTTTATGGCCAAGTAAGATTCCATTGTATATATATGAACCACATCTTCTTTATCCATTCATCTGTTGATGGATGTTATTCTTTATCTTAGAAAAAGAGCATCACTTCCCAGAGGCCAAGATGCACATACCCTGAGATTTCAGCATTCTCCTGTATGGTTTATTCACTCAGGAAGTCCAGGGATCAAACCCTGGAGATTGATCATGGTTTTTAGTTGCTATTTCATAATCTTTATGGATGACCCAAAGAGAGTCCAGGTAATAATATATGAAGAATTAATTTCAAACTTTCAATGCATTCTTTAAAAAATTCATAATCCAAAGGGGTTTTCTTCCCATTGGGAAAGAAAAGGGAAACATGTTTCCCTCTCCCACACCCCGTACACTTTTCTTTTTCACCACAGCTTTCACATGCTATCCCAACATCAGTTGCCATGAATCTTTCCACAGACTGCTGGGTACCAAGACTAAGGTAATCCAGCCAGACCTGTCAGGACAGCCTCACCTTGTGAGATCCAGGGGAATCTTTTCAGTGAGGGCTCTTCTTCAAACTGGAAAGCGTGAATCAGCAATGATGTAGACAGTCATCTTATTTTGACATTTTGAAAGCGATGGTTTGCCAGAAATCCCAGCTAGGCTTAGCACCTCTCCTACCTGGAAGAAGACAGGGCCTCACAGGGGGTGCCCTTTGGTGCCATCTATCCGAGTGCTTATTGGTTTCCAGCAAACCCTGCTTTAAAAGTAGTGAATGAAGGCCTGGCGACATCTGTGTTGGAGCTGCCTCGACCCCGTCTGCACCGTGAAGACACTTCTTTAAAGATGAGGCCCAGAGTGGCCTTGAGGCTTTGCCTGGTCGCACCTGGGCCGCCCGCCAGGTGGAGGTGGAGTCACACCTCCTGTCGCCTGGGCCCCCATCTGGACAGCCTTCAAATGGCACAAGAGAGCTGCAGGTGAAGTTCCCCTTGCCATTTACCTTAATGCTCAACGGTCAACCCCCAAATAGGAGGCCGCTGTGCCTCCTAATAGCTCCTGCCTGGGCCACATGGAACGTCCCTGCAGGCGTGGCCTCAACAGAGCACGACCGCACACGTGCCGTCTTCTCGCGGCCGAGTTGAGCCCACTGTTTACAGCGACCTTCTGCGGAGGACGAGGGGTTCAGTGCTTTCTGGATGATGCACACGTTTTTTGAGAGAGGTTTTAGGTATTTAGCCCAGCTGCTTGGCCACGGGAAACAAAGTTGCAAGTACCCAGAGGAGATTCTGGAAAATGCGGTGTCAGCTCCAACTCCAAAGCAGCTCCGCCAGGTAGTGGAGGCCTGTCCCCCGGTAGTGAGTGAGGGGGCCCCAGCCGAGACCCGGAGCGGGGCCGGCGGCCTCAGCCCGCAGGCAGGCCTGTCCCCGCAGGGTCACACGGCTCGGACGCCACCTGTGCCCCGAGCATGGAGATGCTGGGCTCCAGCGCCTGCGCAGGGCTGGGGACAGACCGGGGCTCACCCCGCGCTCACCCCGCTCTCCTCCGTCCCCAGTCGCTGCAGCCCCGCACTGCATCCCACGTGGAACGCAGTCAACCGAAAGGGGGCGCAGCTTGTGGCTTTTCCTGAGTCTCCCCAGGACTTGCTGCCACTGTCCCCTCCTCCACGGGGGTGCGGTGAAGGAGGACGCGAGGAGATTCTCCCACGTGCTGGCGGTGGCCCAGCTGGAGTCCAGGGGACTCAGGACCACGAGCGCATCCCCCTTCGTGACGTCTCCTTTACATGCCCCACCTGGTTCCAGAACGGGCTTTAGGCACCTCAAGACCATGAATCAAGTGTTGTTATTTAAAAACCGATTTCTCGAAGTCCTCCAGCTCTCTCCACGGGCTGGGCTGAACAAGGAGTGACTCGCCCGTGGCCTGAAGTCCTGTAAACACACACCTGAGGCTTAGACTGCAGGGCGTCCTCGGTCATTCGTACGGGAGAGTTTACTGTCCTTCCCACGGATCAGCAGGGAGGCAGCGGCCGTGGCCCTGCGTCCACTGCACCCTCGCCCTCCCGGGAGCCCTCCCTCCCCGGCGCACCTGCCTGCGATGCCCGAGAACAGAGGGCAGGCTGCACCTCAATCCTTATTGTCTTTAATTAGCGTTTAGCAGGTTAATCGGTAGAGAAGCTCATCTTTCTTTAATTACTTCAAGAACTGAGTCGGGGGACCTCTTGGCCAGCTCTGAATTATTGTTTGTTTGGATGCTGATTTGAAATTGGTGAAGTCAGGTGTTTATTGCCCAGACCCAGAGCCTGTGCATACTGGAGGAGATGCTAGGAAAAGAGGGGCAATGGTAGGGGAAAGTTATTCTGTTGTCATTAATTTGCAGCTTCATGGGCCTACTAGAAAGTTTGCTACTTTCAAACAAAATAACTGTCATGAGAGATACCAGTGGTTTCAAACGTGCTTCAAATCTTCTTAAGCTTTAATAGGCAAATTTTATTTTTCATTTAAGGGCAGGTTCACATTCAAGGAATTTAATTGATTTAAGAAATACTGTTAAGTCCTTATCCCCACGTCTTAACCTTCATATATTGGCTACTTTGTCACGTTTAATTTTGGCACGTTTAATTTTCGGTATTTTGCATGACACAGCTGCCAGCTATTCCCTCGGGAAATTAAGACACCCCACCCCCCCAGCCCAACAGGCATCACTGTTCAAAACCCACCCTTGCTATGTGGCTTCAGTTTCCCGGGGCTTCTCTCCCGCACCCTGCGCTACATCAGTCCATCCTCCAGTTGTTACCTGTAACCATCAAACACCTCAGGAATCACTGCTGCCTTTTTATAAACATTCTTTCCACCCTCCCGAGCTCTTTTGCCTTCCCTCCTTCATCACATTCGCATACTGTCCTACAAAAAGGGAAAACTGAAGCATATTTTAAAAATTTAAGAGTTTATTTGAGCAAAAAGCAATTCGAGTCGGGCAGCAGCGAACCAGAAGTGGAGCTGGGGAGAGACTTGTACCCGGAGGAGGGGAAGCAAAGCAAGGAGATTGTTGACTGGCCGTCGCTTCAAGCCCAGTCGGCTGTCCGTGATCACGTGTCCTGAGATTTCAATTCCTAAACTTAGGGAAGAGTGGGATGAAGATAAAGCAGGGGACGGTGTAGAGAGAGGAGAGGATTCTCCTGTGACTGGTACAGGGGCTGCTCTGAGTGAACTGGGGGAGGGAGCCGCCTGGGAGGCAGAGAGAAAGTACTGCAAAGACCCTGGGGTGGGAAGCTATCCAGTGTGTTCCAGGAATGGCCAGAAGGCCATGCGGCTGGAGCAGAGGGAGGGAGGGGAGGGCTGGTGGGAAGCTGGGTTTGAGAGGAAGCCTGGGTCCTTTAGCGTATGATTTTGAGTAGGTAAGAGGCCAGTCCAATGGGTGGAAACAGAACTTTAACAGAACTTTCTGCTCGTAAAGCTGCGTCTTCCTGATTAGCGTGGTGCTTCACCGCTGTGGTCCCGTTCGGGCTTATCCTTTCCCCAGATGGCCCATCAGGAAATGCACTGAGCCCGGACCATTCCTGACTCGTTCCATTACACCTGGGGCTTTTCAACCCACCCGCGCGGCCGATCCCCGAGGCCTCTCTGGGTCAGCCAGGTGCCCCTGCTAATTTATCTGTTCCTAACAGCCCCATGACTCTGACCTGACCTCTCCATGGGCTCTCCGACTGGGCCACGGAGCTCAGCTCCGTTCGAGAGGCGCCTCCTACCTCACTGCAAGTCCTGGGATGTGGGAATGGTTTCCATATGTGCTGGGGCTGTCATTCAAACTCGACTTTGCCTGCTCGCTAATGAGGTCAGACGGCTCTGCGGAGGTGGCCGGCCTCTCTCTGGGGCAGTGCCGGCAGGAGCTGGAGGAGGGCCTCCCACCCCTCTAACGCAGCTCCGAGATGTACCCTTCTCCCAACTGCTTAGAAAGGATAACTGCAGACAAACACGAAACAGGAGCGAATGCATAAAACTGAGAAGGATTTTTTTTTTTTTTTCATTTAAACTTTTTATTTGGAGAGAATTGCAGCTTCACATGCAGTTATAAGAAATAGAAATCCCATGTACTCTTCAGTTTCCCCCAATAGTAACAGCTTGCAAAACTGGAGAACGGTTTCACAAGCAGGAAATTGACACGGATGCAGTCAGGGTACAGAACATATCCGTCGCCACAAGGTTTCTCATGTCGTCTTTTTATAGCGGCATCTACTGTCTATCCTCTGCTTAGCTCTGGGTAACTGTTAATCTGTTCTCTATGTCTATAATTTTGTCGTTAATCTGTTCTCTATTTCTATAATTTTGTCGTTTCAAGAATGTCATGTAAATGAATCATACAGTATGCAACCTTCTGGTAGTGACCTTTGTTCACACAGCATAGTTCTCTGGAGATTGATTCGCCTTGTTACGTGTATCAGTACTTTCTTCCTCTTAGTTGCCGAGTAGTATGTCATGTACCAAGCTTTGTTAAACCATTCACCTGTTGAAGGATATCTGGGTTTCCAGTTTGGGGCTATTATGAATAAAGCTCTTATAGGCATGTGTGTACAGGTTTTTGCATGAACACTAAGTCTTTTCTCTGGGATAAATGTTCAGGAGTGCAATTGCTGGGTTTATGGTAGTTGCATATTTAGGGTTTTTTTTTTTTTTTTTTTCCTTTAAAAAAAATAACATCATTTATTTAGGTCACAATTCTGTGGATTGGCAACTTGGGCTGCATGTTAGCCCAGGCTTATCTGATCTTTTATTTTTTGGAGATACAATTCAAATACATAAACTTCACCTCTTGAAGTGTAAATTCAGTGGTTTTAGTATATTCAGAAGGATGTGGTATGTTTGGTGTTTTTAAGGAACTAGTGGTCAGACCACTTTACATCCCCACCAGTAATGTCTGAGTGATCCAGTTTCCCAGATCCTTGCAGGCATCTGGTATTGTCACTATTTTTCTTTTTTATGTTTACCATTGTGATAGTTGTGTAATAATAGCTCATTGTGGTTTTAATTTGTATCAACTGATATGATCATGTGATTTTTTTCCTTATTTTATCTGTACTATCAACTGTTGAGAGGAATATTGACTGATTCACCTATAATTGTGAATTTATTTCTTTCAGTTGTATCAGTTTTGGCTTCACACATTTTGCAGCTCTGTTGCTTGGTGCATAGACATTTAGGATTGCTGTGTGTTCTGGGTAGATTGACCTTTTTGTTATTACATAATGTCTTTCACTGTCTGGTAATTTTTCTTTGCTCTGAAGTCTACTTTATCTGATGTTAATATAGTTACTCCCGCTTTCCTTTGCTTAATGTTCATGTGATATATCTTTTTCCATCCTTTTATTTTCTGTCTTCCTATAGCAATATATTTGAAGTGAGTTTCTTGTAGACAGCATATCATATTGCTGGGTCATGTTTTGTGATCCACTCTCCCAGGCTGTGTCTTTTAATTGGTATTTTTAAAGCATTTATATTTAATGTAGTATTAATATGTTGGGGCTTAGTTTACCATTTTATCTTTTGTTTTCTGTTTGTTCTGTTTTTCATGTCTGTTTTCTGTTTTCTTCCTTTTCGTGTGTTATGTGCACATTTTTTAGGATTCCGTTTTTACTTATCTGTTGTGTTTTTTAGTGTGTCTTACAGCATAGCTTTTTTACTGGTTGTTCTAGGCATTATATTATATATACATAACTAATCCCAGTGTACTGGCGCTGTCATATTACCAATTTGAGTGAAATACAGAAACCTTACCTCCTGTTATAGCTCTTAACCCACCCACATTTATAATTTTCTTAAATATTTTCTCTACACGTATTTAGACCCACGTCAGACAGTATGTAATTTTTGCTTTAACTAGTCAGACTTAATTTGGAGGATTCAAGAGGAAAGGGAAAGCCCATTGTATTTACCCGTAGTTTCACTTACCATGTTCTTTCTTCTTTCCTGATGTTCCAAAAACTCCTTTTATTATTCCCTTTTTGTTTTTAGAACTTCCTTTAGAAATTCTTATAGGGTGGTTTTGATGGTGACAGACTCTCTTAGTTTTCTTTCCATCTGAGAATGTCTTGATGTCTTCTTCATTCCTGAGAGATATTTTTCACTGAGTTGACAGTTTTCTTTCAGCACTTGAAAAATATTATGCCACTTCTGGCCTCAGTAATTTCTGATGAGAAATCCATTGTCGTTCAAATTGGTTTTCCACTATAGGTAAATTGTCATTTCTCTTTGGCTGCTTTTAAGATCTTTTCTTTGTCTTTAGTTTTCGGAAGTTTAATTACAATCTGTCTTGGCCTGGATTTATCCTGGTTAGGATTCATGTGGCTTCTTGAATCTGTAGGATTAGCTCTCTCACCAAATTTGGGAAGTTTTCACCCTTTAGTACTTGGAGTGCTTTTTCAGCCCCATCCTCTCTCCTCTCCTTCTGGGACTCTGAAGACATGAATGTTATATTGCCTGTTATATTCCCACAGGTCCCTGAGACTCAGCTAATTTTTCCTTCAGGCTATTTTGTTTCTGTTACTCAGATTGGATCATTGCTACTGTTCTGTCTTCCAGTTTACTGATTATTTCCTTTGTCCCCTCTACCCTGCCATCAAGATAGCCCATCCACTAAGCTTTTAATTTCAGTTATTGTATTTTTGAGTTCCAAAATTTACAACTGGTTCTTCTTATACCTTCTGTTTCTTTGCTGAGCCTTTCTTCTTTTTTTCCCATTTGCTTTTTAGCATGTTCGTAATTGCTCACTGAAGCATTTTTATCGTGGCTGTTTTTAAAGTCTTGGCCAGATTATTCCATCAAATCTGTTATCTTGATGTTGGCATCTATTGATTTTTCTTTACATTCAGTTTTAGGTCTTCTTGGTTCTTGGTATAACAGCTTTCAAATAAAACCTGGACATTTGGTATTATGTTATGTGACTCTGGATTTTACGGCAGGCTCTCTCCTGCTAGGTAGAGGTAATCCAGATCCCCTACTTGGTCTGTGTTGATGCCTGCAGAGTGGGGGTGAGAATTCCTGTTCTTCATGTGGTCTCCACTGACACTGCAGGGGGTGGGGAAGGGTCAGAGGTATGGGTGTGGCCTTGTCCCTACTGAGTAAGGCTGAAAGTCCTGATTCTCCATTAGGCCTCTTCTGATACCACCCCAGTGAGGAGAGGAAGGACAGAAGTCCATTCTCCCCTTGCATCTCCTGACGTCTCTGCTGATACCACAGGGTACCAGAGACCTCATTATCAGCTGGCAGGGATGAAAGTCCCAGGTTCCTATTTGGCCTCCTCTGTCACCACCCCAGTAGGGGCTCTGGGGCACCATGTAGCAGCCTTGTGAGGGTGAACATCTAGGCTCCCCACTTGGTCTTTGCTGGCATGGATGGGAGTGGAGCCACAGTTTTTTCTGGGGTGTTTGGCTGGAGTAGAGTGATTATGGTCTAAAAGTTTTTTGTCTTACGAGGCTGCCGCTTTCCTGCTCCTTTGGCTGAAGAGAAGAGGGCTTTCTTCCTGGGCTTTTTTGGCTGCGCCCCTGGGCATTTCTGGGTTGCCAGGCTCTTCCGCTCCAAGTCTGGAATCTACAAGCCAGAAGAAAACTCGCGTTTCTCATGCTCCAAGGTTCATGGCTGGTCTTCCTTCCTATCTCCACCTTTCCAGTTCTCCATCTTCACCTTTATATTTGTTTTACATGTAGAGTCCAGGGTTGTCAGTTGTACTTAACAGGAGGAAGAGAGAAAGTCTCTCCGGACAGGAATTTTTGGAAGCAGAAGTCTCTCCGGACAGGAATTTTTTTTTAAGTTTTTTTTTTTAACCTTTTACAAGTATATAGATTATAGTAATGCAGTTCTAATTTTCAGGAGAAGCCATTTTGCCAGTTTTACCTAAGTTGCTGTTTCAGGTGAAAGGACAGTGTAGTTGCTGGCTGCTAGCTTCTATTCTTTTTTTTTTTTTTGGACTTTCCTCCTAACCTCACTGCTCACTGGTTTACTTACATTACCACATCACTAGCAGGCACAGTGGGAAAGGATTACGTGTATCTATCTTTGCTTTTGGATCTTTTCAGTGTCCCCTGCCTCTCTTTTTGTTGAAGTCTTCCTGGGCAGTCCTATCAATCAGCGCAGTTACCTCATACACACCACCTGTGTTCTGAGCCAGGGATGGTTGTCAACAGACAGATCCCACCTATTTTTGAGGCTGCAGATCTGCTGCTTCCCCTGTCAGAGTCACTGCCTAGTCTGGTGCTACCACTCCTTGGTCTTCTTTTTTGGCAGGAAATCACCCAGTCCACACTGTACGAGAATGAGATTTCTTCCAACACCCAGAATGGTCCCCTTACCCCACTTTCCAAAGCCTTGTCTAGAAGAGAAGAAAATCACTGTGCTAAGACAGGGCTTTCATCCCTCCAGTTCCCAGTTTTGATAGAGGAGACTTGAGGCCAGGGAGGACTACAGGAATCTACCTTTTTATTTTGGGAATGGAATTTGTATTAAATTCGTTAACCTTGAATGCTGTCCTGTCCTCAGCCGGACTGTCCTCCAACTGTTCCACGCAATCTGAATTCTTTTCTTAACGAAATACAACGTCCTGTCTCTGTAAAGGCCACAGAGCTGTTTTAATTCTTGCTCACAGCGTTGTCCAGAATTTGGAGGGGGCTTCCCTCCTCTCGAAGAGAATTAGGATGATGTCCCTATTCTGTCATTTTTAAAGAGAATTTCTCTGGTAAAGAGGAATTTTCTCAGCTACTGTTGGGAGACTGCTGTCCTGAGCCCAGTGCTGGGCAGTGTGGACAGACACAGACACACGGGGCAGGATCCACTGATGGAGACACACAGGGATAAGACAGTGAGTCACGGTCCAAAGCAGCAGTGCAGAGCACAAGTGCGGTTTCGTGTGTGTGACCACGTGCCCTGTTCTCAGCCAGGGCGGACACTGTGAAAACGCAGAGAAGGCATAAGACCTGGTCCCTGTCTGAGGATGAGTCCTCCAGAGGGACACGCAGAGCTGTGTTGGTGTTTCTGGGAATCTCCGCTCACAGGGACTCCTCCCCGCCTGTTCTCCGTGGTTCCTGAAGGTTCAGGGGCCCAGGGTGGCATCTCCGGTATGGGCCCCCCCCCCGCCCCAATACCTCAGAGGCAACTCACGGGGAGAATAATTTACTACCATCTAATAGAATAGAATTTATGAAGGGCTCCTACCTCCAGGGTAGAACACCTATCTTATTGGAATCTTAGGCTGGAAAACCTATTCTGATTTGTTTTATTCTTCCTATTTTCCCTCATTACATAACTAAGGTGAGGGTTTTTTTTTTTTTTTCTCATCCTACAAAGGCCTGGGCAGGTCTGGAATATGATTGAGCCCAAAGTTTCTCGTTTCCTAATGTTCAGATTATAATGAGTAACATAAGTTACCAACTGAGGCTATGAAGTCTCATTCCCTAGGGATCTTTTTTTTTTTTTTTTAAAGGAAATTCCTTTATTTTTATTATTTATTTATTTATTTTTGGCTGTGTTGGGTCTTCGTTTCTGTGCGAGGGCTTTCTCTAGTTGCGGCAAGCGGGGGCCACTCTTCGTCGCGGTGCGTGGGCCTCTCACTATAGCGGCCTTTCTTGTTGCGGAGCACGGGCTCCAGACGCGCAGGCTCAGTAATTGTGGCTCACGGGCCTAGTTGCTCCATGGTATGGGGGATCTTCCCGGACCAGGGCTCGAACCCGTGTCCCCTGCATTGGCAGGCGGATTCTCAACCACTGCGCCACCAGGGAAGCCCCCTAGGGATCTTTAAAAGTGGGTTAGAGGGTCTTCCCTGGTGGCGCAGTGGTTGAGAATCCGCCTGCCAATGCAGGGGACACGGGTTCGAGCCCTGGTCCGGGAAGATCCCCCATACCACGGAGCAACTAACCCCGTGCACCACAACTACTGAGCCTGTGCTCTAGAGCCCGCGAGCCACAACTACTGAGCCCGCGTGCCACAACTACTGAAGCCCACGTGCCTAGAGCCCGTGCTCTGCAACAAGAGAAGCCACCGCAACAAGGAGTAGCCCACGCACCGCAACAAGGAGTAGCCCCCGCTCACTGCAACTAGAGAAAGCCCGCGCGCAGCAACGAAGACCCAACGCAGCCAAAAATAAAATGAAATAAATTTATTAAAAAAAAAAAAAAAGTGGGTTAGAATTTCAGCAGTCTGATAGCTGTCTGGCCCTACCTGAAGGAACGGGGACTTTGATTAGCTTTTATCTTGAGGAACCTGTCAGATTTATGTTTTGAAGACCATCCAGCAGTCATTTAACAATAAGTTTCTAAAAATACCTATTTGTTTTTGGCTGCTTTGTGGTGTCATCTGTGATTCCTACCAGCTGTAACTACTGACAAGACCAAAAAACAGATTTGTAATTATTTGCTCTATTCTCCATGTTCTGCTCTGTGCCCGTTACGCGTGTGTGATTTTAGCAGGAACAGCCTCCTGACAGAAACGGGGACGTAAAAGTTTATTATTCTCGCGCATGACGCTTGCCAGCTCTCCGCTCCTCCCTGACGCTGCTCGTTCTTTGAGACAGGAGCGTACCAAACCACCTCCCTGGAGAGGTGCTGGCTTCTCAGCAGAGCCTGCCTTAAGGGGCTGCGTGAGATGGGCTTTCACCACTACCGCTGGTGTTTACCTGCACCTTCCATATGGGGGGACAGATCTCAGGCAGCATCCATGCCTAAGCTGGGATGGAAAAAGGTCAAAGCAAGCACTGAACTCCATCCCCACCATCGGAGAAATAAACCATGAAGATGACATCGTTACCAACCATTCAGGTTACGGGAGGGAATTTACCTCCAATTCAGGACCGACTCCTTCTCCTTTTTAATTTTTATTTTTTAAAATTTTATTGAAGTATAGCTGATTTACAGTGTTGTGTTAAATTCCGCTGAACAGCAAAATGATTCAGTTACACATATATATACATTCTTTTTCATAGTCTCTTCCATCATGGTTTATCACAGGATACTGAATGTAGTTCCCTGTGCTCTACAGTAGGGCCTTGTTGTTTATCCATCCTATGTATAAGATTTACCGTTTTAAAGAGTACAGTTCAGTGGCGTTTAGTACCTTCATGATGTTGTGCAATCGTCACCCCTGTCTAGTTCCAGAACATTTTCGTCTCCCCGAAAGGAAACCTCGGATGCTGCGAGCAGGCCCTGCACTCCCCGGGAACCAATGCTCGTTCTCTGTGTATTTGCCTGTTCCAGACATTTCATATGAATGGAACCGTGCAAGACGCAGCCTACGGCGTTGGCTTCTTTCACTCACCGTAAGGTTCTGAATATTTTCCCGTGTTGTGCATGTGTCAGTACTTTGTTCCTTTCTGTGGCTGAATAATTTTCCATTGTATGGACAGACCACACTTTGTTTATCCATTCAGCAGGTGATGTCCGGATTGTTTTCGTCTTTTGGCTATTGTGAATGCTGCTGCTCTAGATATTGGTGCACAAGTGTCTGAGTCCACTTTGTTCTTTTGGCTAATGTGACCTAGGGGTGGAATTGCTAGGTGAGACAGTAATTCCATGTTGAGGTTATAAGAACAGTGGCTGCACCATTTTACAGACCCACCAGTAACGTGCTAGGGTTCCAGTTTCTCCACATCCTCTCCAATACCTGTTATTATCTGTTGTTGTTTCACTTACAGCCATCCTAGTAGATGTTAAGTGCTATTTCTTTGTGGTGTGGTTTTGACCTGCATTTCCCTAATGACTGACTAATGATGTTGAGTATCTTTTCATGTGCTTGTTGGCCATTGTGTTTCTTCTTCGGATAATGTATCCAAATCCTTTGCCTGTTTTTGATTTGGTTTGTCTGTCTTTTTGCTGTTGAGTTGTTGGGATTATTGATATATTCTGAATTCTACACCCTTACCAGCTATATGATTTGTAAATACTTTCATTTTATGGTTATCTTTTCCCTTTTTAAAAAATTTTTATTGGAGTGTAGTTGATTTACAATGTTGTGTTAGTTACAGGTGTACAGCAAAGTGACTCAGTTGTACATATATACATATCCATTCGTTTTCAGATTCTTTTCCCATATAGGTTATTACAGAATACTGAGTAGAGGTCCCTGTGTCATACCAGTAAGTCCTTGTTAGTTACCTGTTTTATATATAGTAGTGTGTTTATGTCAATCCTACACTCCTAATTTATCACCTCCCCCCATGTTTCCCCTTTGGTAGCCGTAAGTTTGATTTCGAGATCTGTGAGTCTGTTTCTGTTTTGTAAATAAGTTCATTTGTATCATTTTTATTAGATTCCATATATAAGTGATAGCATATGATATTTGTCTTTCTCTGACTTACTTCACTTAGCATGGTAATCTCCAGGTCCATCCATGTTGCTGCAAATGGCATTATTTCGTTCTTTTTATGGCTGAGTATATTCCACTGTGTATATGTACCAATCTTTATCCCTTCCTCTGTCGATGGACATTTAGGTTGCTTCCATGTCTTGGCCACTGTAAACATTGCTGCAGTGAACATTGGGGTGTATGCATCTTTTCGAATTATGGTTTTCTTCAGATATATGCCCAGGAGTGGGATTGCTGGATCAAGTGGTACTTCTATACTTAGTTTTTTAAGGAACCTCCATACTGCCCTCCATAATGGTTGTACAAATTTACATTCCCACTGGCAGTATAGGAGGGTTCCCTTTTCTCCACACCCTCTCCAGCATTTATTGCTTGTAGATTTTTTGATGAGGGCCATTCTGACCAGTGTGAGGTGAAATCTCATTGTGGTTTTGATTTGTATTTCCCTGATAATTAGCGATGTTGAGCATCTTTTCATGTGCATTTTGGACATCTGTCTGTCTTCTTTGGAGAAATGTCTGTTTAGGTGTTCTGCCCATTTTTCTTTTAACATCTTTACTGGAGTATAATTGCTTTACTGCCCATTTTTTGATTAGGTTGTTTGTTCACTTTCTTGATAATGTCTTGATTCACAAAGGTTGTTGATTTTTTCCTTTTGTTGCCTATGCTTTGAGTGTCATACTTAAGAAACATTGCCAAATTCAAGGTCGTAAACATTTACGTGGTTTTAGCTCTTATATTTTGGGTCTTTGATCCATTTTGAGCTACTTTTTGTATGTGATTGCAGGTAAGGGGTCAACCTCATTCTTTTGAGTGTGGGAATCCAGTTACTCCAGACCCGTATGCTGAACAGACTTTTCTCTCCTCATGAATGGTCTGGGTACCTTAGCCAAAAGTCAGCTGACCATAGACATATGGGTTTATTGTTAGACTCTTAACTACATTACAGTGATTTATGTGTATCCTGATGCCAGCACCACACTATTTTTATTACTGTAGTTTTATATTAAATCTTGAAATCAGGACGTATAAGTCCTATAATTGTGTTGTTCTTTTTCCAGGATTGTTGTGGCTATCTGGGGTCCCTTGTAATTCCCTATGAATCATAGGATAAATATTTGTTTCTGCAAAAAAAAAAGACTGTTGGAATCTTGCCTAATTGCTTTGGTTAGCACTGCTAGTAAATTCGTTGAGTAGAAGTGGTAAAAGCAGGCATCCTTGTCTTGTTCCTGATCATAGAGAGAGACAGTCAGAGAGAGCGAGCTTTCAGTCTGTCACCATTGAGTATGTCAGTTGTGGGTTTTTCATAAATGCTCTGTTATGTGGAGGAACTTCCCTTCCCGTCTTAGTTTGCTGAGTATTTTTATTATGAAAGGGTGTTGGATTTTGTCAAATGATTTTTCTGTGTTAATTTAGATGATCATTGATATTCTTCTTTCATTCTGTTAATGTGGTGTATTATATTAATTGCTTTTTGTATGTTGAATCACCCTTGCATTACTGGGATAAATCCCATTTGGTAAGGTTGTGTAATCCTTTCATTATACTGCTGAATTCAGTTTGTAGTATTTTGTCAAGAGTTCTTTTTTAAAACCCAAATCTCATTTCCCTGTGCTAATTTGTTTTTTTTCTTTTCTTCTCATTAACCAGAATTAACCAAAGTAAATATTGTGTTTCTTCACTTTTTCCTATGTCTTTGTGAGTAGATGGCTTTCAAACCATCTATAGATAATAACAGAATGCTATAAATGGTACATGTTATTCTTATACCCCTTTCTAGCTTCAGCTTTTCCAACACTCACAGGACATGGTGCAAGAGTACAAGTGGAGGCTATATCTGAGTGTGTGGAAGTTGTAATAGCCATGTACCTTGATTAACGCACCTGGGTGAAGACCACAATGCCTCGTGATGCCCAGATTCTCTGGAGACAGTGGTAACACAGGGAAGAGGTAGCTGCCCTGTGTACCCCACCCCCGCGACCCCAGCTCTGTCCTGCGCTGGGAGGGGACCTGCACTCGCGTGTGGACGTCCCAGTCCACATGTCCCGCGCTACAACCACCCTCTGGCCCCCCAACAGGCCTCGGAGCGTGGACCCCAGCTGTGTGGTCTACTTCTAGGGAGACGGAGCTAGCGCGGGGGTCAGGTTGGCCTTGGATGCCAGCTTGGGCATCACCGGGCAGGAACTTCTAAGGTCTCGCGTACTTGGGCTGGGGGCAGGTGTGGGCTCTTGGTGGACATGTCTCCTTGGCCCCATGTCCCCCTTCCCACGTGGGAGGAAGGGCTGCAGGACACAGCAGGGTCAAAGGGTGGTGCTGTCGTTGGCTGAAGCTGAGCAGGTTGGTGGACGTTCACCGTGCTTGTTTCTGTGTGTTTGATACTTCATTATAAAAAAAGAGACCAGGATGCTTGGTTTCAGAGAGCCCTTCCCTTCTGTGGCTCTGTGAGGTTCTCACGAGCCCCATCGCTAGGACCACCTTCTGGACCTGAAACGTCGGAGGGTCCAGGAGAGGCGGGGGGGAGCGCCCAGTCTGTCCCCTCAGTTCCTGGGGCGATATGCCTTCATCTCACCAAGGTCCCAGCGGGGAGGGCCTCAGGCAGCCCCTCTCCCCCGGGCTCGGAGCCGCCTGGCAGTGCGGGTCACACAGGGAGGGCGGCTGAGAGCAGCCAGCTCGGGAGCCGTGGACGTCAGGCGGCCACACGAGAACAGCGCATCTGCTCACCCCTGTGGCTCAGAAGGCCCAGGGCGCTTAATGTGACCCCTGCAAGGAAAGACGAGAGGGAAGGGAGAGGTGGCGTGAGGGGACAGAAAAAGTGTGTGTCCTCAGCAGCCATCAGACACCTTCCCAAGGCAGGTAGGCTGGGGCTTGCCCTGAGCTGGTGATGAATTCAACCTTGTTCTTTCAGCCAAGACGATCAGAAACTGCTCTCTTGCAGAAACCCAAGAGCACAGTGAGCTTCAGCTCACAGGACTGTGGAGAGTAGCCGGGCCCTGCTCCCCCTGCAAAGGCCCTGGGGGAGCGTGAAGTGGACCCTGGGCTCAGGCCTGGACGGGCTGGGGGGAGGGGCTCTGGACCACAAGCCACTGCAGCTCTTCCAACTTCTGCGCCCTCAAGTTCCCACAGACAGCAGGCTGGGGACGTACGCGTTGCCATGGCAAAGTGCTGCACATCAGGTGGTTTAAACAACAGAGGTGTATTTTCTCAGGGTTCTGGAGGTCAGAAGTCCCGGGGCAAAGGCGTTACAGGGCTGGTTCCTTCCGAGGCCTCCCTCCTCTGCTTGCAGGTGAAGGCCGTCTTCCCCCTGTGTTCTCACATGGTCGTCCCTCAAGTGTGTGTGTGTCTTCCTCTCCTCTCCTCATAAGGACCCCCAGTTAGACTGGATTAGGGCCACGCCAATGACCTCATGTGAACTTTATCAGATCTTTAAAGGCCCCATCTCGTAATCCAGCCCCATCCTGAAATCCTGGAGGGGTACAGTTCAGCCGTTACAGAGGGTGCCGGCCAACGCTGTACACTGCAGTCTGCTGGGGGCAAGCCCGGTGACACCCCAGCAGCAGGAAATTGGGGCCATTTTCGAGCATTTCCCAACCCCCCACCTTTGGTTGGTAGTAAAGCCCAGCTGTCCTCTAGGGAGAACCTCCTTATTGCCCCAGAGCAGCGGCAGCCTCGGAGGAGGGATCGTTTCAGGACAGGCAGGAGGAACGCCTAATCCTTGTGTTTTCAAAGAAAACTCACCTTGGTTTTCATTGTGGTTCAAAATAAGCATCAGGTTCTGCCGAAGGAAGCTGTCTCCGGCCGGGTCCTGGGGCACCCAGGCGAGGCTCCAGGCCTGGGGGGCAGGTGGAAGGGAAGCTTTCCGTCACCGGAGCAACAGCTCACTCCTTGCCCGGGAGGCAGGGGCCCTGGTCCCCTTCCGTCAGGAGGCAGGCGGGGCTCCGAGGGTCGTGTAGGGACGGGCTGCGCGCAGCGCGGTTTTCAGAGGAGGGAGCCGCTCTCGCGGCGTCCAGGCAGCATCTGCTGTAAACAGAGGGGCTGCTGGTGGAACGGGACGGGACGTTCTCCTTGACGTGGGGCAGCCTTTTCCCGGTCTGTTTCACCTTACGACCTGAGGCCATTCTCCCTCTGAGCACCTTCGAGAGGTGTCCGCGTGGCCGGAGACTGACCGTGTGTGATGTGCCCCCAGGACCAACGAGCGAGACCGGCTGCTCAAGAGGCTGGGCAGGAAGACACCGCCCACCCACTTCCGGGGCGGTTCCCTCCAGCAGTCAGTGCCACGTGAGTAGCCCGCCGGCACGTGGCACGGACCACTGCCAGGCTCTGCACCCGGAAATGAAATGGTGTGTCTGGCCCCAGGCAGGTGCAGCCGGAGGGTAGGCGATTCCCCGGGATCCAATCAAATGTCTGAATGATACGACCCATAAACTTAAGATGTGATGTGGTTCAGCCCCTGTGGCAGCCTCCCCCTCAGATTCCTTCTAAGATTGAAGTGATGCTAGTTTTACATGGTTCCCCCCAAAGTAGCCCTACGCTACTGGCGTATTAATCACAACAATGGCAATCACCGGGGAAAAGTCTCTGTGGTCTTCCCAGGAAGGCTGTGCCCTGCGCCACCCCTGCAGCTGCAATCCAGCCCCTGGGCTGCCAGGCAGGCGAGGGTGTTGCAGCCGAGTGCAGGGGTCCCTGCGCGGGCAGCCTCCCTTCCCCAGCTGAGGCCCCGGCTCCTGCCTCTGAATCCCGCCTTGTCCCCGCCTGCACTCCCATCTCTTCAACTGACGCCCCACTTCTGCTCTCCTTTCTCTCCTGAGTTGAGAAAGAAACAAGGGCTAGAAAGTGAAGCATCACTGCATCCTTAGGACAGGTACTGGAGGATCTCTGCCCAGCTCAGCTGAGCTCCGTCCCCACACCGTGAACAGATCTTTGCAGACTTTCTCAACAGAGGGAAGGAGAGGAACAGGTGGGACGTCATGGCCATCAGTGACCACCCCCGCCTGGACATCCCCGTGGGAGAAGGGGCTGCAGCAGCTCCCTGCAGGGCCCACATGCCCCACATTCTCTGAGGCTTCTCTGCCCCAAGACACCTGGCCGAGCCTCAGGTCAGCACAGTAAGTGGCCCCGCAGAGCCCAGGTCTCAGACCCCAGCCACAGCCTCTGACCCTCGAGAGAAGTTGAGTCCAGAGGAGGCCGGGTGGCAGGGTCCCAGGTATGAGGTCCGGGGCTCCACCTCAGAGCCGGGCTGCCTGCGGTCCTGTCCCAGCTCTGCCGCTTTGTGACCTTAGGTAAGTTAACCCCTCTGTTCCTACGCCTGTAGAACAGATGACGTGAGAACCTCCCTGGGGTTATTGGGAGTTATTGGGAGGATTCACTGAGATTGTACACAAAAAGTGCCTGGAACAGAGCCTGACAGCATGGAGTCCAAATGTTAGGTATTACTTGTCTTTTCTGCCACTAATTGAATAACTTTAGGCCACTTACTTAGATATTTCTCTAATTTTCTCCTCTGAGGAGAAAAATAGAATCATATACATCTTACACAGCCTGTGAGGCTTCACGGTGATGGGCACAGAGAACGTGAGTGCTGGTTCCCTAAACGCAGGGCTCGTGCCGTGCAGCGTCCGACCAGAGAAAGAATAGACACTGAGAGCAAAGACGGCGTGAGAGCTTTCGTGGGAGTGCCATAAAGGGTCTTAAGACTACTAAGAAACGTTTTATGAACTCAGTATTTTGAAGGACCAAAACAAAATTCTGATGAACAAATACAAAAAATAGGCAAGCTGCTAAAATCACACCACATTTTAAAGACACTCAGCAACTAGGAGTAGGACCCTAATGGATACCAGGGTGTTTCATTCACGGACCACCAGAGAAGGCCATCAAGCATCGGGAGGGGCTCCTGGCCTCTGCTGGTCTCCAGCCTCAGTCTTCCCAGGAAACCGGAAGGAAAAGCCCTAGTCTTGGAGCCCTTGTTCTGATGGACCACCCGCACACAGTATTAGCAACTGAGCTCACTGTTTCCTACACGGTCTAATTTCCTTACCATCCACACGGTGTTCCCAATTTCCATTGCTATTAGGAGTCTTTTTCCAGACAGGAAATAGCTACTTTCATTAAGATGTTATGAGAGCTCAGATTCAAAACAATGCTACTTCAGGGAAGTTTTATTCCAAAATAATGAAAAAAAAAAAATGGCATGATTTTATGGACTTCACCAAATGTTCTACCAGAGGAAGACAAAATCAGGGAAGTTTTATTCCAAAATAATGAAAAAAAAAAATGGCATGATTTTATGGACTTCACCAAATGTTCTACCAGAGGAAGACAAAACAAATAAGAAATGTACCTGCCCTTCCACCTGCCCGAATCCTATCCCCAGATCCTGGCCGTGGCCGAGCATTTAGGAAGGTCTGGTCCGTTGAGTGCTTTCTCCAGGCCCCCATCATTCCTTCCTGGCTGTCAGGACTTCCTGAAGATGAATGACTGTGGGAAATGCTAAGAGCCAGGGGCTCCCTCTGAGTGTGGATGCAAATAATGGCAGTTAAACGTCCATCAGGCAGGAGCTAGTGAACGGATGGTGTGCCTTTGTCAGGCTGGGCAGGCAGAGGCTGGCTGGGTGATTATGGGCCCTGTCGTCCTGCTCTAACCCCTACCAGGCTTCGTTTCTAAGAGGAAAATATTTATCTGAATCACAGAGACGCCCATGCTCCCAGGACCACCCTATCAGGCCACTCTCCTTTCTTGAACTCAAAGTCCACGTAAGCTCAGTAGAGACTAAGAACGTCCTGGTGCCCATTTTGGAAACATGATGGTGGATGCAGCCAGGGGACCTGGTGGAGAAGCCCTCTGGTAGTGACCTCTGGGCACTCTGCTGACCCTGGGAGAAGAGAGTTGCTATCGAACCAGCAGCTGCCCTCTGCTGTCCCTTGTGACAGTTGCCTAGAAACCCCTCCCACCCCAGAAGGGCTGAGTTATCCCACTGGACGGCCCTTGTGCCCATGAGACAAACAGGAGCTGCGGAGAGCACTGCAGCTGGCGTCCCGCAGGTACAGGCGGATCTGAGTAGAAAACAACAAATAAAGACAGGGCGGTTGCCCCTTCCACCTGAACAGGGGTAGACAATTCCAGATGCTTTTCCCGAAAGGACAGTCCCAAACAATGTTCATGTTTACGTCTCAGCAAGTCCCCTTCATTCCTTCCCCTGCACCACCCCCCCAGAAAAAAACACATTAAAAAGCAGGTAGCAATTGCTCTGTTTGGGCTGACTGTCAAGACAGGCTCCTTCGTCCCTGGCCTGGAATAGAGGCCTCCTCTCCGGGCGCCAAGTGTAGAATTAGCCCCGACCACAGGAGAGGGCTCTGTGGCCTGGGCGTCACCAGCCAAGGAACCATGCTGGCGCCCATGTGGTGGATAGGAGCTGGGAGGGCCTGGGCCTGGCCCAGTCCTGCCCATTCATTTTACAGAAAAGTAAACCAAGAAGACGGAGAGCTTAAAGGGCCCCGGTTCTGTGGCCAAGTCACAGCCAGGCGAGGATTGGAACGAGCGCTTCTCTCCGGCGCCTCGGCCCCAGGCTCGGCTCTACCGTGAAAGCAGGGCAGGGGGACGGCCAGCTTGGGACAGACAGCCCTGCGGTCACCTACCTCCCTGGGGAGGGAAGAGCAGCTACACGGTGTCCCCATCTCTCGGGTTCAGGGCCCCTTCCGCAGGGAAGCGTCCCCCTGGGTGGCAGGCCCACCACCCAGCAGCACGGGGGATCCGAGCACAGCTCTGGGGCCAGCTCGGGAAACAACCGACATGCCTAGAAACATCCCCTGCAGGAGACGGGAAGGTGGGTGCTGTCCAGAGCCCAGCCTTACTGCTGGAGGAGACGGTGCTATTTGCTCGAATTGCTCTGAAACGGCCCAGGGAGAGGCAGCTGGTCTCGTACGTCGCGGCAGCCAAGACACAGCACAAAGAGCACACTGGGGCCTGGACAGCAGGGCTGCAGTGCCCGCAGCCACACGGGTTTCAGGAGGTTTCCTCATCCATCACCTCCGACCCACAGCTCATAGGCAAGAGGAGGCGTTTCCTCTTCAGATCCCAGGCAGCCCCCGAGGCTGGGAGACCCAGCACAGCCTCCTGGTAGGAAGCAGTGGGCCGTGAGGAAGCCCAGGAGCGCCAGGGCAGGATGAGCCGCCTGCCCGCGCCGGCTGGAGGGGCTCACGCTGCCCTCGGGCCGCTGTCCCGGGGTGGGGCCTTTGGGTTGTGGGTTTGGTCTTGTTAGAAATGCAGGTGAGCAGCTCGACCGACGTCCCATGGGGGCACCTCTGTTCTCACTCTGCGTTCACTCCCACCTGCTCCCTGCTGCCCAGCCGTGTCCTCAGCGGCTCCCAGGCCCCCTCTGCAGCCCAGCCCACACCTCCTGCCTCGCAGGGTGGCCCTCCTGAGCCCCGGGGTCCTCTCAGGCTGAAAGGCATGCTCTCGGGAAGAGCTGGCCGCCCGGCCAGCCAGCCCTGGGGGGGATGGAGACTCGGGTTACGGTGTGATCAGAGCAGGAAGTCACTTCCTCTCCTCCATCCCCACGAGGACTTTTTTATACATTGCTACTGTATGTCTCTATAGTCCAGAAACTTTCCTTTTTAAGCCAAATGTCTGAGTAAAGTAAGAATCCAGGATGAAGGGTCACAAGATGGCAGAGCAGAAGAACATGAGCTCACCTCTTCTTAGAGAAACATCAAAATCACAACTAACTGCTGAACAACATCAACAAAAAAACGCTGGAACCTACCAGAGAAGACACCCTACATCCAAAAGCAAAGAAGCCGCCACAAGAAGACAGTAGGAGGGGAGAAATCATGATAAAATCAAATACCATACCCACCGGGTGGGTAGGCAGCCCACAAACTGGAAAATAATTATACCACAAGTTCTCCCACAGGAGTGAAAGTTCTGAACCTGAGAAAGTATTTGAAGAGCTAATAGCTGAAAACTTCCCTAACATGGGAAAGGAAACAGTCACCCAAGTCCAGGAAGCACAGAGAGTCCTAGGGACAATAAACCCAAGGAGGAACATGCCAAGACACAAACTGACAAAAACCATAGACAAAGAAAAAAAAAGCGGCAAGACAAAACCAACAAGTAATGTACAAGGGAACTCTCCCCTAAAGTTATAAGCTGATCTCTCAACAGAAACTCTGCAGGCCAGAAGGGAGTGGCATGATATATTTAAAGTGATGAAAGGCAAGAAACTAAACTAAAAGTACTCTACCCAGCAAGGCTCTCATTCAGATTTGATAGAAAAATCAAAAGCTTTACAGACAAGCAAAAGCTAAGAGAATGCAGCACCACCAGGCCAGCTTTGCAACAAATGCTAAAGGAACTTCTCTAGGCAGTAAAGGAAAGGCCACAACTAGAAAACATGAAAATTATGAACAGAACAGCTCACGAGTAAAGGCAAACATACAGTAGAGGTAAGAAATTGCACACAAATATGATATCAAAACCAGCAATCATGAGAAGAGTGGCGCACAAATGCAGGATATTGGAAATGCGTTTGAAATTAAAAGACCAGCAATTTAAAACAATCTTGTTTATATACAGACTGCTATATCAAAACCTCATGGTAACTGCAAACCAAAAACCTACAATAGATACACACACAAAAAGGGAAAAGGAATCCAAACACAACACTAAAGTTAGTCATCAAATCACAAGAGAAGAGAACAAAAGAGGAAGGGAAGAAAAAAGACCTACAAAAATAAATCCAAAACAATTAACAAAATGGCAGTAAGAACATACATATCAATAATTACCTTAAAGGTAAATGGATTAAATGCTCCAACCAAAAGACAAAGGCTGGGTAAATGGATACAAAAACAAGACCCATACATACGCTGTATACAGGAAGCCCACTTCAGATCTAGGGACACATACAGACTGAAAGCAAGGGGATGGAAAAAGACGTCCCATGCAAATGGAAATCAAAAGAAAGCTGGGATAGCAATACTCATATCAGACAAAATAGACTTTAAAATAAAGACTGTTACAAGAGACAAAGAAGGACACTACATAATGATCAAAGGATCGATCCAAGAAGAAGATATAACAATTGTAAATATATATGCACCCAACATAGGGGCGCCTCAACATATAAGGCAAATACTAACTGCCATAAAAAGAGAAATCAACAGTAACACAATAATAGTGGGGGACTTCAGCACACCACGTTCATCAATGAACAGATCAGACAGAAAGTCAAAAAGGAAACACAGGCCATAAATGACACATTAGACCAAATGGACTTAATTGATATTTATAGAGCATTCCATCCAAAAGCAGCAGAATACACATTATTCTCAAGTGCACATGGAACACTCTCCAGGACTGATCACATGCTGGGCCGCAAAGCAAGCCTCGGTAAATTTAAGAAAATTGAAATCGTATCAAGCATCTTTTCTGACCACACCACTATGAGATTAGAAATAAACTACAAGGAAAAAAACTATAAAAAACACAAACACGTTGAGGCTAAATAATATACTACTGAACAACCAATGGATCACTGAAGAAACAAAAGAGGAAATCAAAAAATACCTAGAGACAAATGAAAATGAAAGCACAATGATCCAAAACCTATGGGACACGGCAAAAGCAGTCCTAAGTGGGAAGTTTATTGCAATTACAATCTTACCTCAGGAAACAAGAAAAATCTCAAATAAACAACCTAACCTTATACCTAAGGCAACTAGAGAAAGAACAAACAAAACCCAAAGTTAGCAGAAGGAAAAAAATTATAAAGATCAGAACAGAAATAAATGAAATGGAGACAAAGAAAACAATAGAAAAGATCAATGAAACTAAAAGCTGGTTCTTTGAAAAGATAAAATTGATAAACCTTTAGACCCATCAAGAAGAAGAGGGAGAGGGCTCAAATCAGTAAAATCAGAAATGAAAAAGGAGAAGTTACAACAGACACCACAGAAATACAAAGGATCATGAGACTACTACAAGCAACTGTATGCCAATAAAATGGACAACCTGGAAGAAATGGGCAAATTCTTAGAAAGGTACACTCTCCCGAGACTGAACCAGGAAGAAATAGAAAATATGAACAGACCAATCACAAGTACTGAAATTGAAACTGTGATTAAAAAAAAACTCCCAACAAACAAAAGTTGAGGACCAAGTGGCTTCACAGGTGAATCCTATCAAACATTTAGAGAAGAGTCAATACCTAGCCTTCTGAAACTATTCCAAAAAATTGCAGAGGAATGAAAACTCCCAAACTCATTCTATGAGGCCACCATCATCCTGATACCAAAACCCTGACAAAGATACCACAAAACAAGAAAATTACAGGCCAATATCACTGATGAACATAGACACAAAAATCCTCAACAAACTACTAGCAATCCAAATCCAACAATGCATTAAAAGGATCATACACCATGATCAAGTGGGATTTATCCCAGGGATGCAAGGATTTTTCATTACCCACAAATCAATCAGTGTGATAACATCACATCAATAAATTGAAGAATAAAAACCATGTGATCATCTCAATAGATGCAGAAAAACCTTTTGACAAAATTCAGCACCCATTTACGATAAAAACTCTCCAGAAAGTGGGCAAAGAGGGAACCTACCTCAGCATAATAAAGGCCATATATGACAGCCCTACAGCTAACATCATACTCAATGGTGAAAAGCTAAAAGCATTTCCTCTAAGATCAGGAACAAGACATGGATGTCCAGTCTCACCGCTTTTATTCAACATAGTTTTGGAAGTCCTAGCCATGGCAATCAGAGAAGAAAAGGAAATAAAGGTAATCCAAATTGGAAAAGAAGTAAAACTGTCACTGTTTGCAGATGACATGATACCATTGGGTTGGCCAAAAACTTCGTTCGGGTGTTTTCATAACATCCTATGGAAAGACCCAAACGAATTTTTTGGCAAACCCAATGCATATAGAAAATCCTAAAGATGCAACCAGAAAATTACTAGAGTTCATCAATGAATTTGGTAAAGTTGCAAGAGAAATTAAAGAAACAATCCCATTTACCATCACATCAAAAAGAATAAAATGCCTACAAATAAACCTACCTAAGGAGGCAAAAGACCTGTACTCCAAAAACTGTAAGAAGAAAGAAATCAAAGATGACACAAACAGATGGAAAGATATACCATATTCTTGGATTGGGAGAATCAATATTGTCAAAACAACTATACTACCCAAGGCAATCTACAGATTCAGTGCAACCTCTATCAAATTACCAGTGGCATTTTGCACAGACCTAGAACAAAAAAAATCTTAAAATTTGTATGGAGACACAAAAGACCCCGAATAGCCGAAGCAATCTTGAGAAAGAAAAACAGCTGGAGGGATCAGGCTCCCTGACTTCAGACTATACTACAAAGCTACAATCATCAAAACTGTGGTACTAGTACAGAGATAGAAATATAGATCAATGGAACAGGATAGAAAGCCCAGAAATAAACCCACACACCTACGGTCAATTAATCTATGACAAAGGAGGCAAGACTACACAATAGAGAAGACAGTCTCTTCAATAAATGGTACTGGGAAAACTGGACAGCTACATACAAAAAAAAAAAAAATAGAACATTTTTTAACACCATACACAAAAATAAACTCAAAATGGATTAAAGACCTAAATCTAAGACCAGATACCATAAAATTCTTAGAGGAAAACATAGGCAGAACACTCTTTGATATAAATTGCATCAGTATCTTTTTTGATACATTTCCTAGAGTAATGGAAATAAAAACGAAAATAAACCAGTGGGACCTAATTAAACTCAAAAGCTTTTGACAGCAAAGGAAACCGCAAACAAAAGAAAAGACAGCCATCAGAATGGGAGAAAATACTTGCAAATGATGCAACCGACAAGGGGTTAATATCCAAAATTTATAAACATCTCATATGGCTCAATATCAAAAAAACAAAACAACCCAATCAGAAAATAGGTAGAAGACCTAAATAGGCATTTCTTGAAAGAAGACATACACATGGCCAAGAGGCACATGAGAAAATGCTCAACGTCGTTAATTAGAGAAATGCAAATCAAAACTACAATGAGCTATCACCTCACACCAGTCAGAATGGCCATCATCAAAAAAGTCTGCAAACGAGAAATACTGGAGAGGGTACGGAGAAAGGGGAACCCTCGTACACTGTCGGTGGGAATGTAAGTTGGTGCAGCCACTACAGAGAACAGTGTGGAGGTTCCTTAAGAAGCTAAAAACAGAGCTACCCTATGATCCAGCAATCCCACTCCTGGGCATAATATCTGGAGAAAAACATGGTTCGAAAGGATACATGCACCCCAATGTTCATTGCAGCAATGTTTACAACAGCCAGGTCATGGAAGCAACCTAAATGTCCACTGACAGATGAACGGATAAAGAAGATGTGGTACATATAGACAATGGAATATTACAAGGCCATTAAAAAGAATGAAATAATGCCATTTGCAGCAACATGGATGGACCTGGAGATTATCATACTAAGTGAAGTAAGTCAGCCAAAGACAAACATCACATGATATCACTTATATGCAGGATCTAAAAAAATGGTACAAATGACCTTACTTACAAAACAGAAACAGACTTACAGACTTAGAGAGTGAACTTATGGAACTGGGGGTGAGGGGGTGTAGGGATAGATGATGAGTTAGGGACTGACATGTACACACTGCTCTATTTAAATCAGATAACCAACAAGGACATAGCACAGGGAACTCTGCTCAATACTCTGTAATAACCTAAGTGGGAAAAGAATTCGAAAAAGAATAGGTACATGTATAACTGTATCACTTTGCTGTACACCTGAAATTAACACAACATTGTTAATCAGCTATACTCCAATATATCAATAAAATTTAAAAAAAAAAAAAAAAGAATCCAGGATGATACATGGGCAAAATTTCTGAGTTCTTCTCCTTTAAAGGCTATGACGAACTAACAGCTCCAGTAACAGTCATAAATATGCAGACAAGAGGCAGGCTGTTGCCTGTGATGTCTTTTGCTCAGACGGTCTAATCCAGCTGCGGGACGTTTCCGTACCCCTGACCCAGAAGGGTCGGTCAACAGAGAGGGACTCCTGCAAATGTCCCTCCTGTGGGAAGGGCCAGTTAGGAGGGACAGCCCTGCCTTGGACTGTGAATGCTAACCCCGTCTCAGAACCACAGGACGGAGCTGCAGGAGAGTGCCGGCCCTTGGGCAAGTCATGACATCACCTGTGCCTCAGTTTCCCCACCTGTGACATGGGAAGAACTCTCACCCATCTCATAGGGCTGTCGGGAGGAAGAACTGAGCTATGTGTGCATAGTACACATAACAGTGCCTGAGACACGGAGCATTCGATAACTGTCTGCTATTGTTACCGGCATCATTATTGGAACTGACTGTAAAAAGCAGTCTTTCTGTAGCCACTGGGCCAATCATTAAATTCCTCTTGACTTTATCTAGTGATCTTTTTCTTTCTTTACCCAAAAGTAAACATGCTGTAATGTATTACTGGTCCAAATCCACGCGATTTCAGTGAGGCAAGCTCCCAGCACTGTGCACTTTGCCAGCCTTTGCTGTTAGCATGTGCCTATTTACCTGGCATGTTTACAGCTTCATAAATTACCGACTGGCCTGCAGCTCCGGGCGGATTGGGACATTTCCGGCGCAGAATGACTTTGCCTTTCCCCTTGACTGGTGGTGGGAAAGTGCAGCCATGGACCAGTGACCCACTGATTATGCTGCACAGGCAGAAATGGGAGGCCACCCCTCTGAGCCCTGCCCGTCCCACCAGCACAGAACCACTCGGCCTCTGCCCACTCATGGCCACCCGCCCCTTCAAGGGGGTCACAGGCCTCTGGACCCCCATCCAAGGCTACGGAGGCCAGTGTGTAGAAGCTCGGCGGCAGCCCCCCCCCCGCCCCCAGAAGCAGCTTCTCCTAGTCCCTCCTCTTACCCAGGCCCTCTGTGCTCCTCTTCCAGATGGATACGCCTTCTCGCAAGAGGAGCACGGAGCCGTGACTCAGGAAGAAATAGTTCGCGCCTACGACACCACCAAACAGAAATCCAGGAAGAAGTAATAAGACGTGGTCTCCCGATGGAGCCTCAGAAAGAGATGCGTTTGCTGCACCCAGTGTTAACACGTGTTTGTCAGAAGAGACGGGTGTCAGTGGCCAAAACACCGGAAACACATCCCGTGGCCTTAGCCCACCCATTTGTTAGTTCTCGATGCCCTCGCAAACCTGGACACGGGCCGCAGGGGAAGCCACTTTCCCCCTTCCCACTCGTCCATCCGCAGTGCTTGGCCTGACTTTTGTTTACGCTGTTCCAAAGCATTCAACTGTGGCCTGTGAGGTGTGAAATTAAAAACATTATGTTCCACCAGTATTTCAACATCAGTCCCGGCGGTTCTGGGAGAAGACAGAGTGGGTTTCGTGGTGCATGAGAAACCCACCTGGTGGGGCTGCAGCGGGCACGCCAACTTCCTGTGTTGTCAACCCACAGATTCGGTCCGCGGTCAGCGTGTAAACCTCACTGGAGGCAAGCTGCCAGCTTGCTTTGATCCCCCCCTTTGTTTGTATGAAGTTGGCATAAACGTCCTGATTGCAGTGAAATCACAAACATAGGTATCTGGGTGGTACACCTGAGAACGACTATTGGAACCTCAGTCACATTCCCAGCAGGGCGGGCCCGTCGGGGTCCCCATGGTCCCTGCACCCTTGCTGCCCGGGCGCCCCGCGCTCAGACCTGCTGCATGGCTCTTCCCACGCTTGGTGCGCGGCGGCAGCGGGCACCCGCCCAGACCCCCGCCCTCCCTGCTTCTCCCCAGATTCAGATATGGATGCGAGAAACCCCTTCCTCCATAACTAGAGAAACATAGCAATTCGCGTAGATTCTAAGTGTCTGTTCTATCTGCCTCTTTCTGACGACAGGGGAGCCTGCAGGTCAGGGCAATGGTGGAGCCGCTGGGGCCCTGCCCGCCGTGGACAGGCTCTCAAAACTCATTTCCCGGCCTCCAGACCCCTGGACCTGGGCACCTGCTTAAATTAGAACCCACGCTTGTTCTCTTGGGCGCTCAGAGCACATTTTGCCTTTTGAGTGAATTCACAGCACATCTCCCCAGCGAAGGAGTACACCTGTCGCTCCACAATCGGAGCCGATGAGTAACCCAGTGGGGAGAGGGAGGGCCCCCGAGGCTGCTGAGGAAGACGACCGTTGGAGGGAAGCAAGGGCACGGAGACACTTTTCCTGCAAATCCCAGTAGAAATTTCTGAAATCAAGCGCTGAAGCCCAGACAGTTGTCATGATCAGCCTCAGGTGTCCACCGACGCGTGGTTTTCAGTGAACAGAAGTCCAAACATTTCAAGGAAACGGCCTTCCTTACATTGACAGGTTTTCCTTCCTTATCCAGCCAGGGCTAGACGCAGGCAGCTCTCTGCACGTGAGGGGCCCTGAATCTCAGACGAGGAAGGGGAGTGTCGAGTCCCTGACTTTGAACCACGGAGTCCCACGTTCTGAACGTGGACCGAACCCGGATGCCTTGGGGCGGGAAAGCGGCACCTGGAGCCCCTCATAAACGCCCAGTCTGGAGGCACGTCCTCTGCTCGCAGCTTTGGCAGCTGAACCAGATTTTTGGATCTGGCTTAACATCAATACTTCTGGACAGCTGCTGCTGCTTAAAACGGCACGGTCCCTCTCGGGAGGGCTGAGCTAAATTAGGAAGTAAAACAACAGGGCATTTTGCTTCCTCCCCATCATTTCGAGCACCCACATCTCACTGGGCATGGAGGTAATTTAGAGTATGATTTGCGTGGACCACAAAAACGAATCCCCCGCTCGTGAGGGGACGGGGACCTAGAGGGGGGTCCAGGGCAAGCAGAACAATGCAGCGAACAGGCAAGTCCAGGTGCCACTCCTTCCTCCCCAAGGTCTAAGACATTTTAAACACTAGAGCACCCAGCAAGATGAGCGGTTGAAGGACCGTCGTGCAGGAATCACAACAGAATATGTGCCTGTAATTAACACAGCAAAGCAAGGTGGACGCCTTCCCTGCACACGCAGAGGATGAAGTCCTGAGTACAGAGGAGAAACGAACGTTCTGAGTCCTGTTAGGCATCCTGACGATTTAGTTTCATTTGGGAACTAAGCCTAGTTGGAAAAGGGAATTCAAACTCAATTCTCTCTGTCGAACACTTGGCTCGTTCTTGAACTTAAAGCCTTCCAAATCAGATTTGTGAATTACAGTGTGCACTTAGCTGGGGCTTTTTGGTTTTCATTTTTTACATTAAAATACAGTTCAGATTTTTCTGAGTTTTTTACGTCTATTTTCCAGTTCCCTTGAGAAGTAGACTAAACAGTCTTTGCAGTCATGAAATATGCACACAGAAGAAAGCATTAGAGGGATGCCTTTCTATTTATTCTCTCCTGTGATTAAGCTACCTTGTAGCCAAATGACTAAACTGGGTTTCTAGGAGGAGCAGCCGTCACTACGTGTGATGTATCATGTTCAGCCGGGCCGACTCGGGGGTTGTGTCATTTGTCCTATCTTTAAACTGAGGTCAGAGTGTCACACACAAGCGCTCCCCCGGGGAGTAGGGTGGGCCAGACTTAAGCTGCACACTGTCAGCTCAGTGGAGATGCCACCTGGAACTTGTCACTCTGCAACACAGAAAATGACACACGGGCTGGCAGGTCGGCACCGCGGGGCCAGACTCTGGATTGGGCTGAAGTGGCAGATTCCACTCAGGGCCAGTGGTCTAGCCTGTCTCTATGCAGAATATTCCAGGCTTCTTGACCAGTTTTACATTCTCCCGTCTCCCAACCCACACACAAAACCTGTGCTTTGGAGAAAGGAGATGCCATTTCTTTAACATTTGGAGTGATACCCTAACACGCGAGCCTGGGCTTTAGCAGATCACGGCTGAGAGCTCTGCTGGCCTTTTCTTTTCCCTGACAAGGCTTTAGGTCTTGCTGTAGGGAGCTGGCAGTGAGAATCTGTAATCACTTGTCAAGAAACAGTGAATAATGAAAAAGTAAGTGTACGTAACTAATATCTGAAAATGCATATGAACATATATCACAGACTACGGTTGGATTTTTTTTTTTTTTTCTTAAAGAAAGCTCTAGTCTATAATCTCACTGTTAAAACAATGACCCTTTATCTTTTTGAACCATAAGGAAGAGAATATTCTATCATATTCCTGCTCCTGGAGATTTATGCCTTGGACCACAGGTTGAACAGAATGTTTGCAAAACTCTGCTGTAGGATAAGGTAGTCCTTGGTTTTGAACATGTGAAAGAACTACACACAGTTCAGCCAGGGTTTGAATTACTGCCCAGGGTCATTGCCCCAAAGTAATTCAAGGAGTGATTTAGGCTCAGCATTTGAAATGTAGCCTTTATCTCCTGGGATCCATAAAATAAAAAACTTGAACAGGGAAAAAAACTGTGGTTAAGCAGAGCCTGAAATAATAATATGGCAAAGAAATGAGTCATCAGGTCAAGTTAAAGGATGGCATCCCCCATGGTATTCATTAAATACTTTCTTCATGCATATGCTTAAATTAGAAAGCATAATAGTGATGGAGATAGTGAAAATAAAGCACCCCCTCCAAAAAAAGAAAAAAAAAAAAAGGAAGCAATACAGCAGTTGACTTTGAGGCTGGTTCTTCACTGGCTCAAGGCAGTTCTTGGTCTCTGTCAGCCTTGGGGGAGATTATTTCACCTCACACTTGCCATCTTTCCATCTTGAAGAGCTAGGAGAACAGGTAGAAGATTTTCCAGTGGGTCTCAGAGGTCAGGACCCACGTTTCTGTGTAATGACGTATTAATAAGTGTTCTTCCCAAAAGGAACAGACCTGGGATACTCGACTTGATGTGTTGGACTCTTTGTTGAGTTTTTTTTTCAGCATCCCCAACTGTCCACCACCCACTTCCATTCTCTTTTACAAGAGCTCCATTTTAATGCCAGACTTCCAACTTGGACTGTTTAAAGCACTCTTGGTTTGTTGGGTCTGAGTGAGGGGTGAAGGGAAATCCTCTCAGCGGGAAGAAAGGTCTCTGAGCCCACACAGCTCTCAGGGGCCAGAGCTAAGAAACCAGTGGGACTGGAGAAGAGGGGCAAGCTCCCCCATTTCCCCACACCAAGCATAACCCACAGCTGTCACCCTGCAGAGCACCTCTGCTCCCCTGACCCAGGGGAGACAAGAGAGCCATTCTTCTTACACCCAGGCTGGCTCATTTTCAAGTGACAATCTCTTGCCCTAGTTGCCTTAGAGATATCTACACCCAGGCATCAGACCAAGAAAAACAAGCTCCCAAGATTAGCCCAACGGCATTTCTCCCGACCTGGCTACGGAAAGGAGACCTGTTCGTTTTAAAAGTCGGGAACAAAGTGTCAGGTGGCTTTGATTTACAACAGCAAGAGGAAGAAGAAAGTTGAAGGAATGGCGCTATCCAAATAACCCTGCCCAGGAAACCCAGGGGTCAAGAGAGCTTATCGAGAGCCTTTCACAGGGCAGCTCGACAGTGTTGAGAAAGGGCCAGAAGGAGGAGGGACGCCTGAAGATCAGGATGTGAACCCACTTCCGAGGGGACTGGAGTCGGTCGTATTCCTAAAGACAGCTGGGCGTGCAGCTGCAGGTAGCTCAGTAAACACCAGGTACAGAATTGAGAAGGAAGAATCTGCCCTGTCATACAGAGTTTTCCTCCTTCCAACGAGATCCCTGCACCACGGAACACTTTTTCGGTTTTTCATTAATAAACTCAATCCAAGTCCTGATGCTCTCCCTCCACCCTCCCTCTCCCGCGTCGCTGAACTGGGAGGCCTGCTGGGCCACTGCCCCCAGCCTCCCCCCAGGGCCTGCAGCCTCAGTGGGCGATGCATCCTTCCTGGGCTGCTGTCTGCGCGTGCCATCCTTGTGGTGTCTTCCTCACGCGGGCAAAGCCACGTGCTCTCCTGTCTGCTGTCACATCTGCGCTCGCATCGCTGAAATACCGTCTGCGCCAGGGAGGTTTTAATCTGGCTATGCAGAGGGAAGGGGGCAGTGGAGGCACGTTTAATTGGCTCCCAGCAGAGCGGGCGGTGGCGGGGGGAGCTTTTTTATGGAGTCTGGGGGTTCTGTTCCCTCCCTCTAGAAGCGTTACCATGTTCACATCCTATTAACGTCCTCTGGTTGCTAAATTACAGCAGCACGGAACAGTGGAGCTGGGTTCCCTCCTGGAGTGAATGCAGATGAAGGGCATTTTCCTGGTGTTTTTAGGGGGTTTGGAAAATGTAGTGATTCGTGGCTTTAATCAGTCCGTTGACTGGTGTATGTCTGCACAAACCTGTTTCAAATAAATCTTTTGTTAAAGTAAATGATCGGACTGTGCTTTATTTGTGAATTTCTTTCCCACTAATAAGCAGTTACTGCCACAGGGACTCCGGACTATTACACAGAGGCTTTGTCAGCAGGTACTTTGGGTCTGTACCTGCATATATACATGCTCTGCCCGCCAAGCTGACAGCCTGGAAATGCTGTTCATGGCAGGAGTGCAGGGGGATCTGAATGGCAGATACACAGGAGCTCCGCTGCTCTGAGGCCAGGCCCCCTTTATGAGAAGGGCGCCCGAGGGCCACTCTGAGTTGGACGGATCAGGCAAAGGGAAGAACTGTGCACAGAAAGACTTCTCCCGCAGTTACTTCATTCCCTTTGGTTCACCCCAGTTTCCCTGCAAACTGAGATGTGGGAAGTTCAGATTCTGTTGGCCAGCGTGAAGTCCCGACACTCTCATCGAAGGGGGTCAGGACACGCCACCCCAAGACAGGCCGCTTTGGCATAATGATGATTTTGAGCTGAAAGCACCTGAGAAGCAGCTCTGCCCTCCCCTTTCCAACTGAAAACAGGTCCTAGCATCCCCGTGAGAAAGGGGCCCTCCCTGCACCGGAAGAGAAGGGCGTTCTCAGCACCAGAGACAGGCGCGGGCCCAGACAGACTACCTTCTGCAATAACCCTGATCTTCCACGAGTTTCCCTGCCACTGCCCCCCAGTTTGCTGCCACTTAGCCCAAGCCCCCTGGGCCACATCCCACAGTCTCTCTTTGTGTAAAAAGGTAGATAAGCTGCTGGGCCTAACGGCTTTCTGGGGTCTTCATTTTCCTTCTGCAGACTCCCACGTACACCTACAAATATTAAGTAAAGGTGTATGCTTTTCTCCTGTTTATGTCTGATGTCAGTGAATCTCTGAGACCAGCCGCAGACCTGAGAGGGCAGAAGGAAGTTTTCCTCCCCGACATTATTTCAAAAGAGTGTGAAGAGACCTCTTGGGTTCCCTGTAGGCACAGCACGTCGCATTCAGGCAAGAGTCCACGGCCTTGGGGCTCCCTGGGATGCGCAGTTCACACAGCGGAGGCCACGTGGAACCTGGGGAACCCGGGGTCAGGGGGAGCTGAGGGCCCAGAATTTGGCCTCGGAAGCGTAGAGAAGGGGGTGTCCCCACTGGAAACCGGCCTCAGGCCCTGGCTTCGGGCAGCTCTGCGCTTCTCGGGGGTGGGGGACAGGAAGGAAAAGAGAGCCTGGAGACAGCTCCCTGCGGAGGCTTGAGTCCGGAACCCAAAAAAACCTCTTAATTGCCCACTTTAAATTTATTACAACTTCCCTCAGCAGACTGGTTCTGAGACAGGCTGGGAGCCAGGCAGAGGCAGGGCGGCAGGGCTGGCACCTTGACACACCTCTCCTCCAGCAAGAAAATACAAAGAAACTCTGAGGGACTAAAAATAACTGCACACACACACGCAGTCCGGGCAAATTACGGACAATAAAATACAAAAAGACCAAAAAACCCAACTGTCAATTCTCAAAAGCCGAGAGCAAAAGCAGGGTACTGCGCGTGCCCCCTGCACTCAACACCAAAGGGGCGGGCAGACCACCTAAGCCACGCCTCCAGGCCGACCCCTGGACACACCCCTACCTTCTCTCCATATAAGGAACAAGTTCGCCCCTCCCTCGGGGAGTGAGCAAGGGCACCTGTTGCTTATTCTCTCTCCCCCACCCCGCGGCTGCAGCAGGGGACCCGTAAAGCCCTGCCTGAATTTCTTGTCTGGCCTCTGATCAATTTCTATCGACTGGGGAAGGCCAGGAACCCTGACCGGTATCAAATCCTCCCAAACAGGCCTTGTCCCATTAGAACTGAACTTGGGCAGCGGTCACCACCTTGGTGGCCACATCTCCAGGCACATCAGGGACAGGAGGCCAGCCGCACTTCCAGGCAGAATTCTGCAGCTTTTCCTCTGCTCTACATAGGCCTGCGCCCCCAGCAACCCGCGCCCTTTTTTTTCACCACGCAAAACAAAACGATTTAATACAATCAACAGCGAAGTGTTAAATTCCAACCTTTGCCATCTCTCGGTCGTGTCTACGAAATCTGCCTTTGCCACTGTGCTCACCAGCATGAACTTGAACCACTGAGGCCAACGGCAGCTGAAGACTGCGTGCAGACCCTACGTTTCTGCCTAAGGCAACGTTCTCTAGGACAGTTCTCTCTCCGAAAGAGACTCAGGGTACTTTGGAAAATCATTCAGATTCTGCCGTGTATTTTCTAAATGTTTATGCACGATATCCATAACTCGAGGGACTGAAGTGTGGTCAGAGGAACACGGCACGTGGCAGGAGTCTAGTCTCCGGCCTCTAGTATCTTCCGCCTACATTCTCTTCCACGTAGGAATCTTTCAAGGGAATTTTCCGGCAACTGTTGAAAAGCCAAGCAGTTGATGTGCCTGGGACTATATAGGTGGAGGTCTGGGACTTTATCTTTTCCCAGAGGAGGAGAGAAGAAAACCCCTCCACCTACCAAAGCCAGAAGCACCAAATACACAGTCCAGCTCCTAAACACGAAGCTTTCGCTTATTTAAGGTAGGCCACACACATAAATAGAATGACTTAAAATTCCTGAGGGCTGGCCTCAGAGCACCGCCTTCAGCTGCCTGTCTCTCTTTGCAGTGAACGGTCCTTGACCTCAGACTGCAGAGTGACGGATGCTGAGAGAAAGGGTGCAGGGCTGTCCTGAGAGCCACAGCCTTGGCCGGAGCCCTGAACTGGTCTGTCCCAGGTCTGTCCCAGTTTCTACAGAATTGCTGTTAAGAGTTGTTTACGAAGTTTAATGCTACCTGTACTCTCCCCCTTAAAGAACGTGTGTTTTGATTTGAAATACTCTTAATTGCTGAGAAGCTCCTCCTGATTGAATACTCTTAATTGCTGAGAAGCTCCTCCTGATTGAATACTCTTAATTGCTGAGAAGCTCCTCCTGATTTTCTTCCAGCAAAACAATTGTGTGTATATTACATTTCATTTAATATAAAGCCGTTCTGCTGAACTGACACCTTGCCCACGGCCAGGGGACAGGTGACTGTCCCGCTGCTTCCCAAATGGCCCTGAACGGAGGGTACGAATGGCTGGTATGAGCCGAAACTGACCAGCCCTTCAGCTGCAAACAAAGTCACTTTTTTCCCTTCCCAGTGTTCCTAAGAGAAGCCACTGCAAGCAAATGACTTGCAAAGGCGGCTGCAGGAAAAGCCCTTGAATTTGTTTCAATATTACATTTAAAACTGGATGGGGGCGGGGGGTGGGAGACCCTCGTGCATCAGTAAAAGAAAACACCTCCACAAGCAAATTCATTTAATACTTCAGCTGGAAAACGTTTTATTGCAACCCGCTTTCCAATGTATTTGGTGACTAGCCCCGGTGGGCTCGCTGCGGCCCCGGGAGCTGGGGGCACATCACCACTACCTCCCCGCGTGTGAGGGGGCCCCGGGGCAGACGCACTGGACGCTTCTGGAATCGCGGGGACACAGCACGCACACAGCCTGGTTCTGAGGGAGGGAATGAAGGCGACACAGCCATCCACGGACACAAAAGAACAAAACCTCTTAACCTTGAGAATGTGGCAAAGCAGCTCCGACAGCGCCACGAAGGCACGCGAGGGCTGACCCCACTGCTCGCTTCAGGAGACGCGGGAGCCCCGCTTCTGGCAACTGCGTGCGCAGGGGACATGGCTCCGGGCCCTGTCGGTCCCAGCTGGCCCAGACAGCCGATTGAGAAGCCGGGGCCTCTCGGAGGAGGCAGCGGAGGCCCCGGCGCCCAGGAGCGGCCCCGGCCGGCGGCAGAGGGGGAGAGCCGGGGCCCCGCCGTCCACGTGGGAAGCAAGGCCCGCTAATGACCTCGCGCCCGGCCGTCCAGGGGCTTCGGCCTGCGGGGCCGTCACGCACCCTGCCCTCGCTGCTCCTGGGAACAGGAGCCGTCTTCCCGACCCCGGAGAGGAGCTGGTGACCCAGACCAGGTCCCCGCCTCTCGGAGCTCATGTTCCGGGGGAGTGACAGACACGGGGCGAGGGACGTAGAACCCGACACCTCGGCCCGCGGCACGGACGCTGCCCCGACAAGACCACCCAGCTCCGCGGGCTCGTAACAACCCCATTTCCTTTCCCACGCTGTGCTGGCTGAGATGCAGGTGAGGGTCTGGTCAGGTCGCAGCGACCTCCGGGGCACCGGGGTCTGGGGAGCTCTCGGGTCCCTTCGATAAAAAGTCTAACGCCGCCGCCAGGGCTTCTGGACCCCATCACCTCCCGCGGCCCACCTCCAAACACATCCCGCGGGGAACGCGGCGCTCAGTCCCAGCAGAGGGTGGCCGACCACCCCAGGGCCAGGTCCCGCCGCCCCGCAGATGATTTAGTCTCGCTCAGCCAACGCCACTGTCCTCCTCTGGTCAAACAACCTCTGAAACCTTCTGTAACTGCATGTCCCCGTCGGGTGTACAAACAAGTGACCAGAGAGGGGACAAGAGTGTCCCTTCCCCACCTGATGGCCGTCCCTCCGTTCGCCAGAGAATCGCCACCTCACCCAGACCTCTGGCCGCCCAGGCCCGAGGCCCAGCCGGGTTCTCTGTGCGCCCTTCCCTTCCCCCCAACCCCCAGGCCTACGACCCTCCCGTCCTCAGGGGCTGGTTCCCATAGCCTCCCCTGGGGCACGTCCCAGACAGCAGTGCTCGCAGCCCGTACCCACAGCCCCAGGCCCCCAGGCCCGCACGCCCTGCACTGAGATGGATTACAGGCCCGAGCCCCATCCCTCCAAGACTACCGTGAACTTCCCCCGAGCCCAGAAGCCTGTGCTACACACGCGCACGCGGTGCCGCTGGTGTCGTGCGATAAACCAGACTAGGAATCAAAGCCCTGGGCTTCAGAAGCCTGGCCAGTTACCGCCTCTGTGACCTCGCGCAAGTCGCTTAACCCCCCTGCACCGCAAGTTCCTTGCCAGCAGAATGGGGACCACACTCCCTGCTGACCCACCGGCAACAGCGAACAGCGCTGCGGGCTGCACCGGCACTGCGACGGCTCGACTGCCCGTGGAGATGCCGAGACACTTCCACACCAGTTGATAACTAGCCACGTCCCCTGTTGGTAAAGCGTGGTGGGTACCACACCATCACCACCTCTGGACCTTTCCACCATCCAGCAACTAAGAGGTAATACCTGCTGGGGGTGGGGCGTTCCTGACCCTACAAGGCACTTGTCCTTTATGACAAGTCCATACCAACTGCTCATCAGACTGATAAATATTCTTAAAATCACATCTGCTTGTGAGACTCTCCACTCACTCAGTCCAGAACCGTGTTCCACACCCGCTGCTATGAGCTAATGATGCGGACAGATAAAGCATCCAAAAAGCTCAGCCCAGTGGAGGGGACAGACATGTCAATAAACAGAATGCAGTCGATGAGCGTTTTGGTTATCTGTTAGGGAACAAACCACCTCAGAACTCGGTGGTTCAAAATAACAACAGTTTCCTCAAAATTTAAACAGACTTACAGTACGACCCAGGAATTTCACTTCTGGGAATATATCCAAAAGCACTGAAAGCTGGGACTCAAGCCGATATTTACACACCCAGGTTCACAGCAACATTATTCACAATAGCCAAAAGGTGGAAACAACACAAATGTCCAGCAAGGGATTAATGGATAAACAAAATCATCTACCCATACAATGGAATATTAGTTATCCTTAAAAGGAGAGGAAATTTTGACACATGCTACAACATGGATGAGCCTCAAAGACATTACACTAAAGAAAATAAGCTAGACACAAAAGAACAAATATTGTATGACTTTATATGACGAACATAGAATAGGCAAATTCACAGAGACAGAAAGTAGAAGGGTGTATCAAAATACCCATGATATTTTCCCACAAAACTAGAACAAATAATCCTAAAATTCACATGGAACCACAAAAGACCACAAATTGCCAATGCAATCTTGAGAAAAAAAAAAAGAACAAAGCTGGCAGTATCACTCTCTCAGACTTTACACTATAGGACAAAGCTACAGTAATCAAAACAGTATGGTACTGGCACAAAATCAGACACAAAGATCAGTGGAATAGTACAAAGAGCCCAGAAATAAACCCACACACCTATGGTCAGTTAATCTATGGCAAAGCAGGCAAGAATGTACAGTGGAGAAAAGACAGTCTCTTCAATAAACGGTGCTGGGAAAACCAGACAGCTACATGTAAAACAATGAGATTAGAACATTTCCTCACACCATATACAAAAGTAGACTCAAAATGGACTAAATATCCAAATTTAAGACCTGAAACCATAAAACTCCTAGTAAAGAACATAGGCAGAACACTCTTTGACATAAATTATAGCAATATTCTTTGGATCCTAAGGCAAAGGAAACAAAAGCAAAAATAAACAAATAGAACCTAATTAAACTTATAAGATTTTGCACAGTAAAGGAAACCAGGCACAAAATGAAAAGACAATCTACAGAATGGGAGAAAATATTGTAAATAATACGACTGATAAGGGGTTAATATTCAAAATACACAAACAGCTCATACAACTCAATATCAAAAAAAAAAAAACCTGATAAAAAAAATTGGGTGGAAGACCTAAATAGACATTTTTCCAAAGAAGACATACAGATGACCCACAGACACATGAAAAGATGCTCAACATCGCTAATTATTAGAGAAATGCAAATCAAAACAACAACGAGATATCACCTCACATCAGTCAGAATAGCCATCATCAAAAAGTCTACAAATAACAAACGCTGCAGAGGATATGAAAAAAGGGAACCCTCCTACACTGTTGGTGGAGATGTAAATTGGCCTAGCCACTGTGGCAAACAGTATGGAGGTTCCTTGAAAAACTAAAAACAGAGTTACCATGTGATCCGGCAATTCCACTCCTGGGTATATATTTGGAAGAAAAATGAAAACACTAATTTGAAAAGATACATGCACCTCAGTGTTCATGGCAGCACTATTTACAATGGCCAAGCCATGAAAACAACCCAAGTGCCCATCAACAGACGACTGGATTAAGAAGGTGTGGCACGCACCCACCCACCCACACACACACAATGGAATATTACTCAGCCATAAAAAAGAATGAAATATTGCCATTTGCAGCAATGTAGACGTACCTAGAGAATATCATGCTTAGTGAAACAAGTCAGAGAAACACAAATACTGTATGATATCAGTCATATGTGGAATCTGCAAAATAATACAAATGAATGTATACGCAAAACAGAAACAGACTCACAGAGAGAACCAGTGGTTCCCAGTGGGGAGAGGGAAGGGGGGGAGGGGCACGACAGGGGGAGGGGAGTAAGAGATATTTACAGACTACTATGTATAAGCTAGATAAGCAACAAGGATATACCGTATAGCACAGGGAATTATAACCATTATCTTTTTTTTGTTTTGTTTTGTTTATTCAAGACCCATTTATTCTCTAGTTCTGCCCACATGGAGACACCCTCCTTGAAAAGGGGTTGAATCCTTCCGTTCACTTTAACACCCTGTGCTGAAAACATGTCTTCCGAGGTTTCAACCCCGAGATCCACAGTCTTAAAGCACTGATTCTTAAACCTCATCTAGATTTCTCCCCTTGGATGGGGGGAGATGACCCAAACACAGAGAAGAACAGCTCAGGACCGTGGGCTCTGCTCGCCCAGAAGACCTTGCAGCTCCCCTGACCAGCCGGCTGGAGCCAGGATTAGGGCCCTGAGACGAGGGGCGCCTGCTGGGCTGCTGCCACCGCAGATGGGCCACGCTGCCGTTGGGCGCCTTCCTGCCCCACCGCCACCGGCCCCCAACTCCTGTCCTCTTCACTAGGCTGGCTGTCACCTTTAGTTTCCCTGGAGTCTGGGGATTCCAGACGGTCTCTGCTCACACTTCTGGATCACGCCTGCTGCCTCAGAACTGCTGATTCACACTGTCCTGAAGCCAGTCCTAGAGTGACAAGAGCCACACCTGCAGGTCTATTCCACTGACCAGACGCACAGGACCGAGCTGGGCCCACGGACCTTGGTCTGGACTGTGTCGGCTGGTCATTCTTGCCTAGCTTCACAGGCCAACAGCCGCTGTCCTTCCTTTCTTGCTCATCACTGCACCAGCGGGTCACTCCTACCTGCTGCCGTCACACACCTGGCAACCTCGTGTTCCGCGGCCAGCCAAGAACTGAGACCCCAGCAGGCCCCTAGTTCCCAGCAGGCAAACTCCCCATTAAACTACTGCTGCCTAGCCGTGTTCTCGAGGCTTCAGAGCCGGGAAAGTGCGCAGAGGATAGCAATCCGCGGCGCCCACAGCCCCAGACCCACGATGCTCCGCGAAGGCGCCGGAACCTCGCCGCACCCACCCGCGCCAACACAAAGGAGCTCTGCGCCCGCCTGTCCCGCGGACCCGGGCGCACACCCGACCATCGCGACCCACGATGGAGACGCGGAGGGCGGGGCTCGGCCGGCGGCGGGCGCTGGGCCGGGCGGGAACCCGGGCTCCGGCCCCGAGGCCGCGCAGACCCAGCGAGCCGCCCGCCCGCCCTCCCTCCCCACCCGCCGCCCGGAAAGCTATAACCATTATCTTGTAATAACTTTTAATGAAATACAATCTAAAACTACTGAGTCACCAGAAACTAATATTGTAATCGATATTAGTCAATCAACTATTCTTTGATAAAAAATAATGAAATAAAATCTTCCCCAAAACACATAGAATGGTGGTCGTCAGGGTCGGGGTGAAAGGTGTACAGGGAGTGAGTATTTAGGGTACAGAGTGTGAGTTTGGCAGATGAAAAACTTCTAGAGATAGATGGTGGTGAAGGTTTAAAACAATGTGAATGTACTTAACGCCACCAAACTGTGCACTTAAAACGAGTTAGAATGGCAAACTGTATGTATATTTTACCACAATTTTAGAAAAAAGAAGAAGAAAAAGAACAATCATTTCTTTTGCGCTTAAATCTGTCATTTGGGCAAAGCCCAGCAGGAATGACCCACCTCTGCTCCGTGACGCTAGGCCCTCACACCCGGGACGACTTCAATGGCGGGGCGGCCGGCGTCTCCATCTCTTCACCCTGTCTCTGGGCTTCCCTGGTGGCTTCTCCGCGTGGTCTCACCTTGTCACCGAACCATTTGCCCGCCGCGTCAGGAGCCCCAACACGGGGGACGCCAACGTCTGCAGCAAAAGGAGGGCTTACTCGCCAGCCAGCCGAGCGCAGAAGCCGCAGCACAAGCCACAGACGCACTGGCGGGAAGGCGAGGGGCGGGGGTACTTAAGGGATGAGGGACGAAGACGCAGGCGCCCCGGGCGCGCGCGGCGTGGGGGGCGGGGAAAGGGGATTGGGAGAAGGTGCGTCGTCGCGCTTCTGCGCAGGCGTAACTAGACGGCAGGCCTCGGCGCTCCAAGCCGGAGGCCCGGGGCACGAGCTCGGGGCGGGGCTTTGGGACCTCTCACTTCCAAAAGCCTCGGCGCCTGTAACCCTCACGCACGCCCCCTTGGAGGGTCGGTGGTCCTATCCAGTCTTAACAGGCTCCGCGTGAATTAGACACAGCTGACTCCAAGATCCTGGAAAACATCTTGTTTAGGCTCCGTGCCGCCTGGAGGACACGCCGGCCCTTTGTAACAATTCAACGACCTTGATTGGTGAAGGCAGGTTACAGGTGAAATGGGTTTAACTTACGGTTACCCGCGGTTTCCCCTTCATCACAGCCAAAGGTCATCTGCGGCAGCTCAGGCGTCCAAGAGACAAGAAGTAGAAGCTGCGCTAAGGCCCGGGCCTGGAGACGGGCACGGCATCACTTCCCAAAATGCTGTCGATGCAGAAGCCACAAAGCCCACCCAGATACCAGGGGAGGGTACTGACGCCCCCCGCTGCTCCATGGAAGAAGGCGTTTTGGAGAATTTGTGGCCATTTTTACTCCAGCACAAGGTGGAACTGAAGTGTGTACAACGTACTGAAGTACTGTGGACACAAGATACCTCTCTGGGGATTCAGGAGACTTTCCAGGGAAAGGAGATGATCTCCTAATGGATGTGAAAACATCTTACAAACCATGAATTGTTCCACCAATGCCTGATCAATGACAGTAAATGCTGCCTTAAGACTAAGGCTTTGCAGCTGCTTCCCAGTTGATAGGATGCAATCATAGACCTCTCACCCTACTGAAGTCATTACGGGACTGCGGGCGGCTAACCCAGGCACACGTGTAGCCCGCACGTGAAGAGATGTGCGTGCCCTTCAGGAACCAAGTGCTCTGTCTTCCACACAAGGCCACCAACGCGGCACTGTATGCCACCGCCATGTGCAGTGCACTCCAAGGGGAGTCGTAGTCAAGAGCTTCCATCACGGCCAATTCATTTTCTGCTAATCGTAGTGAAACGGGGCAGGACCCTACGATCTATGCCCCCCCATGTCCTCAGCCTGCCTTTTGTCTGTGGAAAAACTTTAGCCAAAGAATAAGTTTAATCAGAGAAGTGAGAAAATGCAGAAACAAAGGAAAGTAGTCAAATAGGACCAAATAATAATAGTTAGGCAGTAAGCAAAGTCAAGGGACCTTTAGTTCCTCCTTAAGGGCTACAGATAGTATTCTGAGCCATATCCTGTGAGCTGTCTTATAGATACTGAAACCCTCACCAGGTGGAAGAAGTTAACTATATGAAGACCAGACGGTAGCCCTGACAGAAGCTGCCACAATTCCGAGAATTAGCCTCAAGGAAATGGGAACAAACCGACCCTGGAACTGCAGACTAACTGTGCTTAAAACAATCAAGATGACGCTCATCAGACCACCTGTGACCAATTTCAAGATGACTGTCAGAGCCGACTGTGCTGTTTTCTGCAGGTAGCCCCCTCCCTCCGTCTATAAAAGCTCTTGTCCACTGATTGTCAGTGGGGGGGAGTTGGCCTTTGGACAGGAGTCCGCCCTCCCCGCTCTGGTTGCCAGCATCTGAAACAAAGCAAACTTTCCTTTCCACCAGCCTGGCCTCTTTATTGGCTTTTGAGTGGCGAGCAGCCCGACCCCACTTCCGGGTATAGTAGAGAATGTATGTGGGTTCACATACCATTTGTCAAGCACAGTTTTTTCTTATAACCACACTGTGAAAAAGGCAAGGTGCCGAGTCAAATGAGGTTTTGGTACGTCTCAGTGAATGATTGCTGAATGAATATTGATCCTCAGACACTCAACGAGGAGTCTTTTCGTTCCAATACACCTTTCATTAGATATAAAACTTCTTAACACTAAAACTAAGAGAGAAATACTGTACTGGTTAAAAAAAAGAAGAAAATGAAACTCTCACTAATACTAAAAGCTAGGAAAATTCCATTCCAGATCACTCTTAGCCTTCCAATTTATAATTAGGAGAAACTGTTTTAAGATGGCTCTGGCAATTGCAAACTTTAGCCAGCCTCACTTGGTTGTGTTGGACCAAATACTTGGAGTCAACCCGTGACTAAAATCTAGACAGAGCAAGAGATATCCTTCTCGCAAAGGTCCCCATAAGAAGGGTCCAAGAATAAAGCAGATAGGACGAAAGTTCCTCTTCTATCTCAGGCATTGTTAACTGAGCGGCTATTTGAACATTTTTGTAATCAAAGAAAAATCTGTGTGCAAGTCCACGTAATGCCTCATATCAGACAACGTATATACATAAGTGTCTGTAAATATATACGTGTGTATACACAAGTTTATAAATGGTATTGCCTTGGCCTAAGGATACCTCCTATTAAATTCCTTTTGAAGTACGTGAAATCTTTATGTCCAATTATTTCTTTCTACCTCTGCAATTAATAACGGTGTGTGTACTGTATGCGGGCCCTGTACTAGGTGCTAAGGAGTCATTCAGAGATGAAGAGGTCTTGGTTTCTCTCCTCAAGGAACTCACCGCCCCAGGGGACACGTCCACAACTAAATGTAGTCCCAGGCAGCATGACACGAGGGTACAAGCCAGCGCTATGGGGACGGGGAACAAAGAGGAGATTCACACCGAGCGTGGGAAAGAGGAGCACAGGACAGCCCTGTCCCCGCCCCGCCCTCCACTCCTTCCGGCCCCGCAGCCCGATGTCTAAGGAATATTGGAAAAGACGAAAACAGAGGAGCCAGAGGAACCCAGCAGAACGCGGCCAGGTGCGGTTTTGAAGACGGTTTCAAACGTTAAGCCGAATCCCCGCCACTTACATCCATCAGAGTCCCTGTGAAGCAGCCCCCGGAGCCACTCGCGTTAGGAAGCTGGGTGCAGGCACAGCTGCCCCGTGGGGAGAGGTGACCTGAGTCCCACGTTAAGCAGCTGGAGCTCAGAGGGGCCCCCGCAGTCGTCACGCACCGGTCCGGGACGGGAGGGGGCTCTGAATGCAACTCGCACCGCCTCCAAAGTCAGCTCTTCCTTCCAAGGAGTGTGCTAGAGCCGCTCCGAAAGGGATGCCTGCGAAGACCACCCGCCCCCCGCCCCCGGCCAGGGGAGGCCCCCGAACTCGCCTCCGGCGGAGCCTTCAGTCTCATTTCCGCATGAGGATGGGACGGACATGCTGCTTTAAGTTCCATCACCGGCGACAGACACAACCATAGCAAGCAGACTGACACGTTTGCAACACACACGTCAGAAAGGTGAGGAAGATCTCAGGCGCCACTGGAGCCGCAAAGCAGAGGCTCCGCTCCAGAGATGCCGGTCCCTGACCCCTGGCCCCTCCCTCCCAACTCAGCCACGTGAGCCTGGGGGCCTGCACAGCCCCTCCCCTGGGCCTTCGGGCCGAGACTGGGCTCTGCCAATAGGGGGCCCTGGAGGGACCCCCGAAAGGCCGGGAGCAGAGAGCGAGGCCTGGCTGGCTGCTGCGGTCCGTGCCCACCGTCCCGGCCGTCACCTGGCAGCAGCTGGCACCCAGCTCCAGGTTTTGGGGGTTTGGGGGGCATTCCTAGAATCAGCCTCCTTGTGTCCCCCCAGGCACCAGTCCACAGATGCCCCCTCTCTGAGCATGACAGGTCTTCAAGCTTCTAGATTCCAACACCTCAACTTCTTCCCTTCGTTTTGGCCCTGGGGTAGTAACTGCTCCGGGCAGGTAATGACTCTCTCTCTCTGTGTCACCTCAGCGTCCCCTTTTGCGGTTCCAGGCCTCTCACACCTGTTGGACCAATATTTACACAAATTCTCTCTGTTAAAAATAACTGGTGTGACAATGGCCATATCTACTAAGGCAAATGTACATATGTATCTTATGACATAGCAATTCTTCTCCTGGAATCCCACCCGAGGGAACTGAGTGCTTATGTTCCCCAAAAGGCATGTTTAAAAATGTTCCTAACTGCGTATTTCTAACAGCCGCAAACTGAAAATAACCCAAGTGTCCATCAATAGTAGAGTCGATAAAATATTCCTAGGGTTGAGTACTACACATCAGTGAAAAAGAAAAAACAGCCCCATTCAACACTGGTCGTAACATTGAGACACAAAAGAGTACATACTCTGTGATTCCATTCAAACGAAGTTCAATACGAGGCAAAGCTAATCTATGGTGACGGAGCACTTTTCTTCCAAGGGCGCTATCAAGTGGATTTTTTCTATCTCTTGATCTGGGGGCTGGTTCACTGTGATGTACATTTAAGATGCATGCGCTCTGTAGTGTGGAGGTTATAATTCAGTAAAAAATTAAAATGTTTCAGTCCAGCTTCCGGACTGAAGCCTGACTGCTTCAGAGCGATAGCAAGTGGCAGAGTAGGAAGGCCTGGTAGGAACCACCAAGCCTAGAAGAGACACAGGAGGAGAGACAGCCTGGGATTTCACAAAGTGACAGTGGCACAGAAATAAGGCAGGCGCTCAGGGGACAAAGAGCGGGACCGTCTCCACGGTCAGAGAAAGCCAGTTCCGTATAAGTCTGCTGGGCAAGCCCAAGACACAAGAAATGTAGACTAACCTAGGTAAAATTCATTAGTTGTTGAAACAAAAATAAGGGAACTGGGCTTCCCTGGTGGCGCAGTGGTTGAGAATCTGCCTGCTAATGCAGGGGACATGGGTTCGAGCCCTGGTCTGGGAAGATCCCACATGCCGTGGAGCAACTAGGTCCGTGAGCCACAACTACTGAGCCTGCGCGTCTGGAGCCTGTGCTCTGCAACAAGAGAGGCCACGATAGTGAGAGGCCCGCGCGCCGTGATGAAGGGTGGCCCCCGCTTGCCGCAACTAGAGAAAGCCCTCGCACAGAAACGAAGACCCAACACAGCCAAATAAATAAATAAATAAAGGTGCTAATAATAAAAAAATAAAAAATAAGGGAACTCTCCTAAGTTAGTTCTCTTATAAGGAGCTATGTATATATGCACATATATATTTGACATATTTTGTCAATATAAATTATATATTTCTCTATGTTGAGCCAGGTTAAAAATATCTGACGTTATATGTGTATCATAAAAACCTATTGGATGCCACCAGCTCTGTGCGATGCTATGTCCTATGTCCACACACGAACCCTACGAGGTGGGTGTTAATCCCCTTTTACAGAATTCACACCGAGGTTCAGAGCCTGGAGAGCCCTCCTCCAAGGCCACGCCACCGGTGGTAGCAATGGGTTCGAACTTGGGCCCATCCATCTCCAGGGGGTTTAGACAGAACCAATTACATCTGCGACAGGGAAAGCTGAGCACTGCAAACAAACTCCGGTTTCAAAATACCAGTCAGGGGCCGAGAGCGGAGTCATGGATGAGATAGCCTCATGTAATAATCATTCCTGTTTCAAATTTCCCTGGGCGCCTTCTGGACACATATGTGTACACACATGTGGCAGTCTTATATACATGTTACAGATGGCAATCAGTCTTCTACAGCTGTTATGTCTACTGAGTAAATAATGTCTTGTGTAACCCATGGTTTTTCTAAATGGAAAGACCTGCACTTCAAGATGGTTGAAATTAAGATGCCGGTTTTATGCTTAAAATCGATCTGAAGGCTGCCATCATAAAATTTTTATCCCTTTCTATCCTCTCTCGTTTAAAAGTGTTTTTTTTTTTTAAAACACTAATTCTATATTTCTTGTTCTTGATTTGAATCTATGTCCTTCAATTTTGGGGTATAAGTGCTGAAGACATTCTGAACATTCAACTGTGAAAAGTAAAATGACCATCACAGCCAACGCCTTACATAAAACTTTGGAATTTTATCTCAAAGTGATTCTGTCGTGGTGCTGTGGGTTATAGTTAAGATTCAAAAATACCTAACATTTTAGACAGCAGGGACTGTTTTCCTAGGGTTTTATTTTTCTGTTTTTCACTGACAAATGATTCTATCCAGAGGAACAGAGGATAAAGGGAAGCAAATGCAAACCACTGCAGGACACATATTTGCCTAGTGTATTGCCATGATTTGCAGGAAAGGGGGTTAACTCTGTGGTCTTTCACTTACCCCCTTTCAAGGCACTTGAAGCACAGTAACATCCGTGTTTTCAATTAAGAAAAAAATTTCAGAAGTCAAAGAAATTTTCTATATAAGTATTTTGGAATGAATGGGTTGATGAAAACAGCTCCTCTCTGGCTCTTAAAAAAGAGACAGAGAGGGCAGAAGGATGGAGCTGTCCTCTGGGCTCTACCATCTATGAAGGGGAAGAAAAGGAGGATTCAGGTTGATGATGAGAAGTGGGGTTCTCATTCGCATGCATGATCCATCCCTCCTTGCAATACTCAGGCTGCTCCTCTAAAAATGCAAGGGCTCTGAAAGTTGAGCCCAAGGGGCGTGCCCTCCCCAGCGGCCAGGTTCCGACCCACTTCCGGCCTCCCAGGCCCTTCTCTGGGCAGGCAGGTCCCAGGGCGTCCGCACCCTTCCCTGGGTCGTTAAAGCTCCTGCTGCCACCCACTCTGGGTCTGGAGATTCCGCCACTCGATATGATGCAGCTTCCTCGGGCACTGTGATTTTGCTCCTGTTCAAGAGGCAGAGGACATAAGCAAAATAGGGAAGTGATCACATTTTAAAAACTCCCATCCAAGCACTAAGCAGGCCCAACCTCGCTTAGCTCCCGAGATCAGATGAGATCGGGCGCGTTCAGGGTGGTATACAGGCTCCCAGACTTAGAGAAGGAACTTAAGGTTACGGGTGTTGGTGGCAGAGGCGAGGACAGTTAGGGAGTTTGGGACTGACAGGTACGCGCTGCTATATTTAAAGTGGAGATGGTTCTACAAGGACCTACTGTAGAGCACAGGGAACTCTGCTGAATATGATGTAACAACCTAAATGGGAAAGGAATTCGAAAAAGAATAGATACATGTATACGTATAACTGAATCACTTTGCTATACACCTGAAAGTATCACAACATTGTTAATCAACTACACTCCAATATAAAATAAAAAGTTAAAAATAAAAGATGTTATGTAAGCAAAAGACTGCTGTGCATCTGCAGGAAACACCTGGTTCACCGGGCAGCAACTCAGCAAGTCCAGCAGGGTGGGCAGGTGCCCGGGATGCTTGCTTTCCGTCCTGATGACTGACAGGGTCGGTCTGGTTTCTGGGCCTGCAAAACCCCTCTTCCCAGGTCTGCCCCCGCCGACCCCAGGCACCGGCTGGGAGTAGATGGCCAGTGGGATCAAACACCCAGCACTCATGTTAGTGCTGCAGTTCTGACAGGCTAGAGGAGGGCCAGGCTAAGTCCCTGGGAAGTCACAATGTTAAAGTCCATTAATAAGAACCAAACGTATTCCTTTTAGGCACTTAGGAAGCTTAAGCAACTAAAAGCAAGCAGCTGTGCATTAGTTTAAAGCACGTTAATGAACAGCTGAGGGCGTGTGGGCTGGGAAGTTGTTATGTAAGCAAAAGACTGCTGCGAATCTGCAGGAAACACAGAAAAAGCCTCGGAGAGAAAAAGGGACGAAGTGTGATCGCTGTTACTAGGTAGGGGCCACCCAAGGAGAGAGCGCGGTATTCAAACCTTCTGACCCCCAACTGTAGCACCATTTCAACTTTTCTCCCAGTGTCCAGTCCCTTCGTGAACATCTGCCCCGATTTGCCTCGCCAACCCCGTTCTCACCTTCGTGGGTTCCTCAGGAAATGCTTCTGGAGGAAACTTACATCCTAACTTGTAACAAAACACGGAGAAAATCCAAGTCACAGAATTCACGGAATAAAACGGTGCAACCTTGAAAGAAAACGAGCTCAAGGTAAATTTAATAGATTGAGTATGTCCTTAGTCTCTCCTCCAGGAGGCTAATCAAGCGGAAGGCTGGCTTGAAGCTGAGCATCGCAGAGTAAACACGCCGGGAAAATGCATGTATTTGTCGTAATGGTCTTCTCGCCACTTTGGATGTTGATATTCTTGTTAAATTTTAACTTTCCCAGCAGCAGCAGAAGTGATAGGAGATGCCGAGTTTCCGGGCTCTTAGGTGGACACAAAGAACTGGTTCATTCTTCCTCGCAGTCAAAGGGTCTGACTTTCCTACACATGGGATACAGAATGCCCCCCCTGAACCATCATGAACCAACCGACACTGAAGGCTTCCATACAGAAGACGTGCAACAGCGAACTATTTTCTATCTGTACGTGCTCCTTTTGTTTTTCCAACAGTTTACAATATTTCTACGGGGTGCACATTACACCTTACAGGTTCTGATTTCCTGACAGTAAGGAAGGTACACCGAAACCAGGTTATTTGAACGTTCTTACCTCATCAACTGAACTTCTCCAGTTTTGATGAAAATTGAAGAGATCTGAGGTTGCCTCTAGGGATGTTACATTTTTTGGAAAGACCAAGTAGCATTCACTAAGTGAAAAACTCATTTCATTTATTAAAGTGCACTTGTGCTTGAATCATGATATTGAAAAGAAGTTACACTTAGACAATCCTGTATGGAGAAGCAAGCACTCTCCATCCCTGTGTTCAGAAAAGGCTGCTGAGAACGTCGCAGGGGGACTCTGGCACCAGGTAAGGGTGGCCTACGTTGGGGACTGGTGAACCATGGCCTGATGGCCAAATCTGGCACACTGGGTTTGTACAGCCCTAGAGCTTAGAATGGCTTTTACATTTCGAAATAGCTGGGGAAAAAAATCAAAAGTAGAATATTTTGTGACATGTGAAAATTATATGAAATTCAAATTTCAGTGTCCATCAATCAGGTTTCATTGGAACGCAGCCATGCTCATTTATGTACCTTCTGTGGCTGCTTTTGTGCTGTAGCGGCAGAGCTGAATAGTTTTAGAGACAACGTGCAAAGCCTAAAATACTTACTCTCTGACTCTTCACTGAAAAAAAAAAAAGTTTGCCAGTCCCAGGCTGCGTGATCTCTAAGGCCCTTTTCACCTCCAAATTCCTAAGAACTTTACTTCCTTAGATAAGCTGGAATCCTCCATCAAAGATAACGTACAGAACACACATTAGCCTGCTAATATAATGACCCCAAAAGGACCGTTTGTTTTGTGCTGTCAACGTTTCCCATGGAGCACGTAAAATACCCACTGACTCAGAACATACTATCGACTTCAGAGATATCAATCACTTTTAAAGGTAGGCTCTTTGTTCTAGAAGGCAATGTTTATGATTTTTAGCAATTTTCCCCTATTAACAGGTTTAATAGACCATCCGAAAAATTACCAAGTAGAATGAAAATGAAAAAACCCAACTCCCCTAGGAATTCATGCCATAAAATATTTATTAATAAGTAAAATGATTTTCCCCCGCCTTTGGCTATTAAAAGATTTGACGGGGTATCTTTGTTGACACCAATTGCCAACAATGGTTTTACATTTTTCAGTCATGAGATAGACAGAGATACAGACAGGTGTTAGAAAAGGTAGACAGATCATAGACAGATGACCATAGATACAGATATAAATATGTGTGAAAGACCATACCTTACAACCATTTAATTACAAATCTTGGTTTTGCTAGCAGTTGGAAATTTACTGGCACACACTTCAACTTATTTCTTGTAAGGGAACAATACACAAATAAATTCACTTGAATTTCATAATTCAGAACACTGGTAATGAATACAGTGCTTGCTGAGGACTAAAAGAGAGAGGAAAACAAGAACTAACTTTGTGGAGAAGAAAGGCAATATCTCTTTGAAAAGCTCTTCTGAACTTGATAGTCTCTCTTGCCTGAAAAACAAGACATTTTGATAACGACAGTATAAAAAGCCTACGATTTGCGAAGTAAATCGAATCTGTGGTTTAAATTTCATCCCAAGTCTCAGATTTTGGCTGAGGAGCGATACTAAGTATCTCTCTCTGCAAGCGTTTCTTTGAGCTTTTCTAGGGAAGACAAGAAAATGTTTTATCAGATCTAGGCAGAAAGGCTGACGTTCATTTATAACAACAGTAATTACCTGCACTCAGTACTATATGAACACGCAGGTCTGAACGCCAAACAGAGTGAAATGCCAAGCCATACCACACAGCAAAATTAAGAGTCATTTGGAGAAGAAGCAGGTGATAGAGTTTATGATTTCAATATGAAAACACTTTATTACTCTTCTCAGATGTCAATGTAAAGTCAGAAATTTAAAAGATACAATCGAGAAGGGGCTGAATGGTTTTATTACTACACCATCACTACTTCAAGATTAAAATAATCCCAGAGTTCTGAAATGTCATCAGTTAAGTAACTATACAATTTCTTTCAGCCTCTTTTTAACGTAGGAAATCACTTTGTAATAAGATCTCTACACATGGTAAAAAAGCACAAAATAGACCCAAAAAAAGCACAAAAATAGACAATATATATATATCTTTTTACAATGAATTAAGATGTGCCTGGAAAATGCTGGGATCAAGGACTAACCTCAGAGTCCAAATTGGTTTCCTTTTATAAGAATTGTACTCTTTACATCCCCCCTAAAACCTTGGATGCTTATTAGAAGCTGGCCCAGGTAAAAGGGAGGGAACAACTATTCTGATCTTGCACCAATACAATAAAAAATAAAAAAGAAGTAACAGTAACGAAATAATAAAAACACTTCATCAGTTTACAAAATTCTTTTGACAGCCACACCTCAAGGGCACTTAAGGGCTCACATGTGTCACACAACCATTGGCGGCGACACAGGCATCTCCAGGGGATGCTCTTCTCCATCATAAATCCATCATGCACTGGGATGAAACATGTCCAGAAACGCTAATTTGGAGAAACATGTTTTCACACAGTTTGGGGGCAAAGCAAGCCATCCAACAGAATCGTGCCACAAACACCAGCGATACGCTGGGACTTCCACGTTGAGAATCCTTCCCAAGCCCACAGCTTCTGCCTTCCTCTGCCTGGTACAGGACCCCGGCCTCACCGTGCGTTACACAGTCACGGCTGGGTACATCTTCTGTTCGCTGTTAGTGTGAGGGAAGGGGGCCTGGATCTGCCTGTAGCCCGTCTGCAGCCCGTCCAGGAACGGGGGCACCGGGGTCATAGGCACCGAGTCGTGCTGCACCGTGTACCCCACGAAGGGGGGATGCAGGTACTGCCCCTGGTGGGGCACAATCTGGGTGGCCTGCTGACAGTTGAGCACGGAGAAGTTTGTGGGCATGTTGACGTACACATTGTTCATGGTGCCCTCGGGCAAACAACAGTTGGTCTGTGACCTGGTCGGGGGCCCCCGGGCCCCCGAGTTGGCGCTGGAGCTGGAGCTGGCGGCCGTGCTGGACTGGCGGGAAGAGGAGCTTCGGGAGGTGCTGGCGCTGGGGATCATGGGGATGGTCTCCACCATGCGGGGCCCCCCCGGGGCCCGGCTCTGCTGGGGCTCCTGCTTGGGCCGCAGGCATCTGCAGCAGCAGGCGGCCACCAGGGACCCCAAGATGATGAAGGCGACAAACACCGACCCGACGATGAGGAAGGGCACATAGATGGGGACTGAAGAAAAGGAGAGAGACATACTGTGATGACTTCCTGTAAGGATGCAGGAAAAATCGGGGATGGGCAGCGGAGATGGATAAATGAACAACGGCGGTACCCAGAAGCCGGGAACCTGGGCCGGGCTGGTGTGTGCGCTTATCGGCCGCACACAGGAAGCACCGTCCTTTATCAAGTGCTTAGGGATGGCGGGGGGCGCAGTAGGGCCTGCCTACGGGCACTGGGGATCAGCCCCCAAAGCAAAGCTGTTAACACTGACAGCTAGACTCACCAACTGCAACGCTCACGGAGGCAAAGACCCAGTTTAGCAGAAATATGAGTTTAACGGTTTAAGACTGTTCTAAAATCCCTAGAGTAACGGAACTGCCCACATTTCAGTCTACCCTAACAGACAGTTTGTAGGGTCTGCACAGAAATGAGTTGAAATTATTTCAAAGTCTTTTCTCCCCCCAGAAAATTATTTACATTCCTCGTAAACCTCTTTGACCATTTTTTCGCAGGCTCTTGTTTCATAGGCAAATAAATCAAAAATTTAGGGCAGACCCTAGTCACAACCATTTCCAAAAAGAGTCTGTAAGGTACAGAGATCAAAGAAGGGATTTTTAAAAAAAAAAAAAAAAAAAAAAAAAAAAAGCCCTCCACACACACTTGACAAGCTGAAGGCAGGTCCCTGGGACGTGGGCCTGGCAGGGGGGGGAGGCCGTCCAGGCAGCGGGTCAGCATGAAACAAGGTACCGAGGAGGACAGGCTTGACGTCTGTTCCAGAAGGAAGAGCCCGCAGTGAGCCGAGGCCCCAGGCAGGACCACGTGGCTGAGGCGGAGCTGTCAGGTCCGGAGTTAGGACACTGGATTCCGTGTGAAGAACCACAGGGAAAGCCCGCAGAGCAAAAAGCAATGGGCATCCTACTTAACAAGGGAGGTTTATTCCAGCAAATAAAACTGTCAAGATAAAAACAAACACTTTATACTAAAGTCAGTAGCGAGCTCCAGTTTTCAATTATTTTACTTAAAAAGATCTTCGGGGTGCCGTGGGCCTAGCACTACCGGGTTTCAGAAGCTGGACGCACTGGCTGATGGGGGCCGGGAATCAGGAGGGAGGGGTCTGTGGAATCCCACCCTATGTGACCAAGAACCCATGTCTTCTGACGCGTTCCTGCCCATCTCCTTGACTATTCGATTAGACGCCACACGAGGACGGGGACTGGTCCCGCTGGTCTCGGCAAAGGGCAGCGCCAGCGCGTGGTCCAGGGAGACGCTCAGCTCTCCCTCGCCTGAAGTCACAGACGCGAAACGCCCTCTGCCCGCTAGGGCGGCAGCCGTTCTAATCACGCTCCTTGGACAGAACTGACATTCCTGCAGTCAGTGTTTCTAGAGCATAGTACCACATGGAGCCATGGAGAAATGATGCCTTGTGTAAGTAAAACATACTTTATCAAGTATGCAACCAAAGGCTGACGATTGAAGACTTCATTTTCTAAATTAAAGATACCAGCCCTATATGTTATCAAGTAAACAAGTAACAGTTTAAAAAAACAAAACAAAACAACACCCCCAAAGCAGTCTCAGTCCACATGATGAGTTTTGGGGAGAAATCACTGTTCTCTTTCCAGGATTTTAATTGGAAGAGTAAATAACTCAGGGCAGAGAAGGCAGTGTTCCTGGAAGCCCTCGGCTCTGCTTAGACATGCGCTGTCCTTCTTGAGTGCAGAAGTACAGAATTTTTAGGAGAAAAGATTCAAAAGTGGAATTTAGAAAGCATCCCCACATACCACGGCGTCTTGAGAAGTCGGCTGCCTACTGATTTGTCCACAGTCAGCCCAACTTCTAGGAGGCCAGCAAAAGCCCAACTTGGCACACACAGAGAAAGCAGTCAAGCGGTGTGCCCATGGCTTATCCCCCCAGGTTTATTCGGGAGGCCACACACCCCGCTATGCTGCGCTTGCCTTCTAAGACAGCACCTCTTCTGGAATTACCCTCCCTTCTCCTCTTCAGAGTCAAGGCAGCAGCCGACCAGTAGGAGTAGCTAATAAAATGCGTGACTGCAAAGGGAAGGACGGAAACGAGCTGCCTCTCAGCAGCCCCAGCCAGCTCTGTGAACAGGGACCAGCGGGGCCCCGGCTCAGGCGGCTGGAACCCTGGGCTCGGGGGGTAGTATTAATATAAACAGTCCTCTCCTCCTCAAAACGGACGGAGACGCCCCTCCGAGCCATGTGTGCCCTTCCACCTCCACCAGGACCACATCCTCCCTCCCAAACACATTCTGGGATAGGCCCTCGAGGGAGGGGTCTGGGAGACTGGTGACAAGCAGAGGCAGTGAAACCTATCAAATGCTTTCACGCATTTGTTCCTCCAACTCTAACTTGGGCAATCTGAAAAAATACAGTTAAGGAACCAAGGCCACAAAGAGCAGAGCTGGCACCGCTCTGATGTCACACCTACCAAGTCCGACGTGGTAAGGAGGCCGGGGCGGGGGAGCTGCATCTTAGGGAGGGGTAGACTCTTCCCCGGGGTCTGGTAGAGCCCATCACCCTCGGGAAGCCCCAAGGAGCGGCCTTCCCTCCGAGGAGCCCTCAGGTGCCCCGGCCAGCCCTCTCGCTAGGGGGCGCCGCCAAAACATGACCCCGTCCTCGAACTTAGACCCATGGAGACAGGAGACCCGGGAGGGGGCACGGAGACCCCTGGGCAGGAGGCACGTGGGGCTGGCTGCGGCCCGCCATGCCTTGGATGTTAGGGTTTTTTCCGGAAAACCCAAGCCAAGCCGCTTTTTAGCTGACAGATGGGGAAACTGAGGCCCAGGGCGCTGAACCGGTGTTCCGTTCCACACAAAGTAAAGGCTGCGCCAGGACGCAGGCACCGCCTCCCGGTCCAAGCCCCTTTCCTGAAGTCGCAGGCTCCGAATTCCCTTCCCCTCTCCAGGCTGCCGGGTCCCGCCGGCGAGGCAGAGCCCCTTCCTCCCCTCTCCGCTCGCCCGGCCCGCCTACCTGCCGAACCGTCGGGGCCGTCTTTGTCCGCGCGGCCGGGCTCGCCGGCGCCCTGCTGGCGGTCGTTGTCGCAGCCGCCCTGGTCCAGGCGCGCCTCGGCGCTGGAGCAGCAGTAGCGCAGCGCGCAGCTGCCGCAGCAGATGGTGGCGTCGCCGCCGTCGAAGCGCTCGGGGCACTGGAAGCCGATGCGCCAGACGCCCTGCGCGTCCAGCCAGCCGTGGCAGTACTCGCCGCTGGCCCGCGCCCCCGCCGCCAGCAGCGCGGCCAGCAGCAGCCGCAGGAGCGAAGCGGCGTCCCGGGAGGAGGCGGCCGGGCGGCGTCCGCCCCACATGGCACCACCCTGGGCGCGGGCGGCGCGTCTCCAGAGGGCGCAGGGCCGACTCCGGGAGGTGGCGGCCCGGCGCCCCGGTCCCGGCGGTGCTGAGGCCGGGGCCTCTCCGCTGAGTGTCCCTTCCGCGGCGCCTTCCGCGCGGGCCCCCGCCCCCCCCGCCGCGACGTCCGGGAGCTAAGCCATGCCCTCCCTCGGCCGGGGGCCCGGCCCCAGCAGAGGCTGCCTGAAACTCGTGGGCACTCGCCGATGGAGCTCTCCGGGTGCGACTCAGAGGGCCCCCGGGGCTGCCGTTCCGCAGCCCCCGGAGGCTTCACCAGCGACGGGACCCTCCCCGTGCATCCCCGAGGGGACGCTCGCTCGAGCCGGAGGACCGCTGGGCGCGCCGCTGCGGACCCGGAGCCAGGGCGCTGCCGCACAGTTTAAGCCTCGGGATCCTGCGCGCTAGTCGTGGCGCGTCTCCTGGCCTTTATTCCCCCCTCGGGCGGCGAGAAGAGGCCAAGGCGGCGGGCAGCAGGCACAGGGCTCCGGGCAGCAAGTGCAGCGGCCGGCCGCGCTCAGCCTCCTGCGCTCCGAACTCGGTCCGCATGGCTCCGGCCGCACTGCCTGGGCCGCCCCCCGGGTGCAGCCACCACGTTCCGCTCCGCGGGCCGGACGGTCGATCCTCCCGGCGCGCGCGGGCGTCCGGGACGCGGGCGAGAACCGACGCGCCCCGCCGGGGTCCCGGGAGCCAGCCGCGGCTGCTGCTGGGCGCGGGTCCAGGCGGGCGGCTCGCCCTGCTCCCCTTCTCTGCTCTCCGGCCTCGGCGCGCTCCGCCTGGCTCCCCCTCCCCCACGCCGCAGCGCCCTGGGTAGGTGCGCACCGCTGGGCGCCTCCCACGGAAGTTTCGGTCCCCGGGGCTGCGGAACAAGCCGAGCGCAGCGTCCGCCCGCCCACCCGTGCGCCCAGCCCCGACTCGCCCGCCGCGCCGCTGCACTGCGCTCTTAAGAGGAGCTGGCGCCGCGGGCGCGCATGCGCGCTGGGGCCGCCCCGCCCCCGCCGCCCCCGGGGCCGCGAGCCCTTCACTTTGTGGCTTGAGCGGCCGCGGGCCGTGGGCTGCCGGGGAGAACGGGCGCGGGAGATAACGGCGCTCGAGCTAACATAGTAACAGCAGTAACGGCAATAAGGGCAAACTCAACTTGCTTATTGCAGGTCGTAGGCGGCATTCACAGTTCGGATTCTCACAACGTCCCAAAGAAGGGTCTTAATTGCGCTCCATTTTACAGACGCTGAAGTTGCCACTTAGACTCACTTGTCCCTCCGATGTCCAGGCCGCGGCCGGTCACTGGCCCGGGGCTGCGTGGTGGGCTCGGGCTTCTGCTAGGTGGGGTGGAGACTTGCCAGATTTGGCCGCTGTCCGGATGATCTGTGTCGCTTTTCTTTCTAAATTTGGGCAGAGCGATTTATTGGATTCAGGCAGAAAGGTGCCTCGGCTCCACATTTGGCCCTGATGGTGTAGACAGCTGCGTGAGGAAGCAAACAAGGCTCCGACGGACCAGCACCGCGGCTTTGAGGAGGAGAGATTAATAGCTCCTGTCTTGCGGAAGCTGAAACAACAGGTGCTGATGCTATTAAAGCCGCCGTGATTGTTTTTAAAGGATCTGGTGACCCCTTCCGACACGGTCTGGAAGTCAGCGACCTGACATCTAGGCCCAGCCCGACCAGAAAAAGAATCCTGCATTTTGCTGGCCTCAGTTTCTTCATCTCTAAAGTGGAGCATAAGAGGTGCTGACCACTGAGGTTCCCCCCGAAGTCCGTGTCTATGGAACACAAAGCAATTTTATTCACAGCAAAGACGCTGCTGTTCAGACACCGTCGGGCACTTGGGCGGGCCGGGTCACCGCGCGGACTCGGGCAGGGTGGCTCCCTGCCACTCGCCCCACGGAATCAAAAGGAAAAAACCTACCCTACGCCCTGGAAGCAAACACCTTACTCTTTTCAGTAAACCTTTCTCCAAGCACTGCACTTGATTTCATTGGACTTTGCGGCGAGGGGGAGGGGTATTTTTAGCTTCATAAAATTATGTATTTTAAATGCACCGGCCACGAACTTTTCTAAACCTAGAAATGAACGAGGTTTTAATATCGAATTATTCGTTCCACAACTACAAGCTAAGCGGTTACAGTATACCGTGTTCTGTGTTGGGTCCTGGGGATTCTCCAAGAAGCCAGACGTCATGGCCATTTCCTTCAGACAGAGATGAAAGTCTCTGGAAATGGGACAGAGAGACAAAGAACTGAATAAGCAAAGATAGTACAAGTATTATAAAGCTATGATCGATGATGTACAGGGTCAATTTAAGCACATAACCTGGGGGTCGGGAGGGGAGGGGTATCAGAAAAATCATCAGAGCAACAGCTCTTAGACCAGAAGCAGCCGAGGGAAGACTCGTTTTTCAGATTCAGTCTTTTTCTTAGAAAACATTGATACTGTGAGCTAACGTGTATTGAAGGCTTACTCCGTGCCAGGCACTGTGCTGCGTTTTATGTGCACATTTAATCCTCACAGCAACCCTACAAAGAAGACGGAATTACTCGCCTCACTTTGCTGGTGAGGATGACTTGCCCAGTCCTTACCGACAGAAAGTCACGGTTTGCCTGGACTCCAAATCCTGCCCACTACGTTGCTGGTCACCAGTCTCCACTACAGAAAGCCCGGAATTAACTGCTGACTCTACACTAATCACCAGATGGCTAGGCATCATTATTTTCCTATGGCACCATAAAATGACTGGGGTGGGGTTCAGAGGGTTAATACTTTACTTTTTTTTTTTTTTTTTTTTTGCCTTTGGGGAAAAAATTAATGCAAGGGAAGTGTCCATTTCTTCAGACAGTACTTATGCCATACCCTCCTTCCACTATCCATTTATCCTCTTCTCCAAAACACCCATGATTTGTCAGTTTATTAATGAAGAAAGCACTGTTGGCCATATTCATACTGAAACTGATTTATGACCTGGTAATGCCAGAGCTTAAACACAAGAAGTTTTTCCCAAATGGTTCAGAACCATTAGAATGGTTAGTCCACAACCAGCAGACTTGGAAGTGCAGAGCTTTGAGCAAATTCATCCTCTTTTTTTTACTGCTGTGTTCCTTGATTCCCTAAAAGTGAAGGAGAGGCCTGTTTTGTGGTTCCTCGATGTGGTGGTTGGCTGTTATCAATGCTCATAGAGACTTTATACCACTCTGTTCCTGCCTCTGACTTGATTTTACTTTTTCTTTGTGTATCTAGTATGTTGTATTGAAATTTTTTATAAAATAAGTTGTCAACTACTCACTGAGCATCTCTGTGGGAGGTGCCACTGGGTCATATTAAGGTGGCAATGTTCCTTCCATAAGGAATTCCCTCACCATCCTTGACAGTCTTAAACTATTTTACTAGTCTTTTCCGAGCAACTGTAACTAGTTATCAAAACATATAGGTAGTAGTAATAATTTATTATAGTCAAAACTAAATGTCAGGCAGTCTGCCAAAGTAGATTTAAACACCTATGAAGGAGTGCCCTCCTCCCTCTTAAAAAGTTGAATTCTGTAGACACTAACTGCAAAAGTATATTTTCAGTTTATTTTGCTTTTCAGTCTGTGCCTCTCTCTCTCTCTCTCTCTCTATATATATATGTATATATGTGTGTGTGTGTGTGTGTGTGTGTGTGTGTGTGTGTGTGAATAAAATGCATTTTATCACCATCTACCGACTTTGACCTTTGTGTTTTTGATTGCTCAAACTGAACTTGATTCTTATTTGGTACCTCTGTTTTGCCTTTGGACGTTTTCCTCTTCAATTTGTTATGATGTTTCTTAGTACCTGTCACTCTGCTTGTTCATATAGGATTCCTAGCTGTGACATGGGCTGCAATCAACCCCATTTTAAAGCACTCATGTGTAGGATCAGCATATATGGTGAAAAAAACGACGTAGTCATCTTTATCCTTGAATCAGGCTCAGTGCAGCAAGAGGCTCATGATTGCGAGAGGCACGAGGGGGAGGAAACCACCACTTCAGGTTGCTTGATGCACAATCACTGTGATATGTGTGTCTTTTGAGTAGAAAGAGGGCAAAATCACACACACTGTTTACATCGTTATTTCTCTCCCTCTCATTATTCTTTTTCCACCAAGCTCCTACACAGTAGTTGAATTTATGTAATTCGAATGTGCAAATGACATACTTTCTTGATCAAACAGAGCAGCCAGAGGAGCTAAGTAAAACACTTATCCTTCTAAAACATAGAAAATCAGTTGCTCAATATTAGTGCATTGTTAACTTTAATTGTAACACCTAACAGAATGTTATATTTTACCGCTAGGAAAAAAAAAATACAACTGATTTAAAAACAAACTTCTGACATATCTTTAAGAGTACAAGTACAAAGTCATAGAACTAAAGAAATGATTACTTATAACTCGGCTAACTGGAGTTGATGCAAATCATATGGAGGTAATCATATTTCCTTTGGCTGGAAGTTCTAAAAGCTGCAAGATCTACAGTGATTTTCTGTATATTTCAGGAAGAACAGAGGTTCCTACCATCTGCACACCAGTCAGCAGTCTGTTTAGGAAGAATGGCTTTCCCTGGGTTCATTCCCTTCTTTCCCTCCTCTTTTATAAATAGGAGTAGTACTGAAAACTCACATTTGGTTTACCAGAAGTTCTTTTAAGTTAAAGTGTTTGTGTTAACAAATGAGACCGCAAACCCAAACAAATATGTTAATTTACATTTCTTTTAATTTTGTCTTGTGGTTTACTTAACCTCATCTGAAAATAAAAACGGTCATAAAATTTTGAAAAAAAAAATCTTCCTTGTTGCTTTAAAAGTTTTCATCTTTCATCCTCCTGTTTTTTCCTTGTAATTAATATACTGACTTTCAGAAAAGTAATTTCCATACTTAAAATGCTTTTTCTTCTCATCTACTATTAACTTTAAACATTTGACGTACTGCTCTCCCTGCCCCATCCTCACCCCTAACCCCAGAGTTTTACTGAAACATTTTTATGTTGATTTTGATGTTTACTATTGGTATATTTTCTTTTTGAAGATACGGAGTTAAAAACCACCCAGGACTTCTTCCAGTAATGCCAGAGTGTCTAAAAGGGTGGCGTAAACAAAATCAACATAATGTCAAAAAGCCTGCAGCAAGTTTTTGCAAATCATATATCTGAGAAGAGTCTAGCATCCGGAGTATATAGACAACTCAACAACAAAAAGACAAACCCAATCAAAAAACAGGCAAAGGACTTGAATAGACATTTCTCCAAAGAAGATACACAGCAAGCATATGAAAAGATATTCAACATCACTAGTCATTAGGGAAACGCAAGTCAAAATCACAATAACACTTCATACCTACTAAGATGGCAATGGTAATAATAATAAACAGAAAATAACAAGAGTTGGAGAGCATGTTGAGAAATTGGAACCCACACTTTGCTAGCTGGGAATATAAAGCCACTGTGCATAACAGCTTGACGGTTCCTCAAAAGTTGGACACAGAGCTACCATATGACTCCGCAATTGCACTCCTAGGTATACACACCCAAAAGAGTTGAAAACATATGTCCAGCCTGGCGCAGCCAAATAAAAATAAATAAATAAATATATATATACTTTAATAAAATAAAAGATAATTGGACAATATTTTAAAAACTACACACAGCATCACTATTTATAATTGCCAAAAAGTAGAAACAACTCAATGTCCATCTACCAATGAACAGATAAACAAAATGTGGTCTATCCATACAACTGGAATATTATTTGGCCATAAAAAAGACTGAAATACTGACACCTGCTACAACACGAATGAACCTTGAAAACACTATGGTAAACCAAAGAGCCAAACACAAAAAGGCATATAATGTATGATTCCATTTATATGAAATGTCCTAAATAGGCAAATCCATAGCAACAGAAAGAAGGTTAGTGGTTGCCTGGGGCTGGGGAGGGAGGGCAGAAGGGGAAGTGACGGCTTAATGGGTATAGGCTTTCCTTTTGGGTTGAAAATGTTCTGCAACTAGAAATGGTGACGGTCGCACAACCTTGTGAATCTACTAAACCATATTAATGGCAAAATTTATCTTATGTGTATTTTACCACAATAAAGAAGAATCTAGAAAAAAAAAAAAAAAGATTGCAGCTGTGAAACTGGCCATCTACCTGTGATGTCACATGAAGGTCCTGAAGCAGGTTCACTAATCCAGTCTCAAAACTCTATTCTCCTAATGATGAATGACACTGGAAGATGATCAGCTAAAAAGTTCTGCATCACAGTCAGATACTTCTGAATGTAATTCCAAGCCTCTAAGATGAATGTTGCAAAACCTCCGTTATGGACTTAAATTATGTCCCCTCCCCCCCAAATTCATAGGTTGAAGCCCTAACCCCCGATGTGACTGTATGTGGAGAGACAGATACAGGAGGTGCTAGGGAGATAATCAAAGCTAAATGAGGCCATAAGGCCCTAAGCCAACAGGACTGCTGTCCTTCCAAGAAGAGGAAGGGATGCCAGGGGTGGGCACGCACAGAAGAAAGAGCAGTAAGGACACAATGAGAAGACGGCCGTCTACAAGCCAAGGCCGAGAGGCTGCAGGAGAGACCAAACCTGCCGGCACCTTGATCTCAAACTTCCAGCCTCCAGAACTGTGGGACATAAATTTCCATTGTCTAAGCCCCCTAGTCTGTGGTACTTTGTTATGGCAGCCTGAGCTGACCAATACATCCTTCCTTCCCTGCTCCCTCTAACCCACTGATGGCAGGAATGCGTAAGACAACTGAGGTCTTCCTAAAATGTGAGGCAGCTTGGGTCACAGCCCTATACCTGTGGACCACAGAGGGAGGAGCTGCAGTGACTGGAGTATGTGCTAGAAACAGCTTGAGGAAACTAGATACTCATTTAGAATACAGTACTTAAGGTAAATGTATGCTGATTCAAAATGGTTGGACAATTCTACTCCTGGGCATAAATCCAGACAAAACTGTAATTCAAAAAGATACACGTACCCCAATGCTCACTGCAGCACTATTCGCGATAGCCAACAACCGTAAACAACCTAATGTCCATCAACAAATGAATGGATAAAGAAGATGTGGTATACATCAATATGTACAATGGAATAGTACTCAGCCATAAAAAAGAATGAACTAATGCCATTTGCAGCAACGTGGATGGACCTGGAGATTCTCATACTAAGTGAAGTAAATCAGACAGAGAAAGACAAATATCATATGATGTCACTTATATATGGAATCTAAAATACGACACAAATGAACCTATCTATGAAAGAGAAGCAGACTCACAGACACAGAGAACGGACTTGTGGCTGCCAAGGGGGTAGGGGATGGGAGAGGGATGGATGGGGAGTTTGGGATGAGCAGATGCAAACTATTATCTATAGAATGGATAAACAACAAGGTCCTCCTGTATAGCACGGGGAGCTATATTTAATATCCTATGATAAACCATAATGGAAAAGAATATGAAAAAAAGAATGTGTGTATATATATATATATATATATATATATATATATATATATATATATATATATATGGCTGAATCACTTTGCCATACAGCAGAAATTACACAACACTGTAAATCAACTATACGTCTATAAAAAAAATAGGCTGGAGAATGGGGTTGGATACCCCAGATCCAGGTTCAATTTGCCCCGGAACGTTGTATTCATGTCTCTATTGATATAACCGGGATTATGATTCCTTTTGTCTTTCTGTCTAGACAACAACTCCTTGAAGGCACAAACCAAATCCTGCTCATCTTTGGGTCCCACAGTGTAGACTTGGAGCAGGCTTGGTTTATGAAGCTCGTGCTATATGCCAGGCACAGAAATACTGAAGTGTTACTTTCAAGGAACTGAATTCAATAAAACGCACCTAAATACGAAAGCCATTCTGAGTGTAGCAATTTGGAGATAAAATATCTGGTAAGACTAGGGTCCCAAACCTGGCGCTGGGGATGAAATCCTTGGACAGTGGGTTCAGAGGGAGGGAATTTCTAGTCGGAGCCTCCCAGGGCCCCCGCCCCACAGAATACTTTTGAGGCTTAAGGTGAGAGTGGTTTGCAATGAAGGGAGATGAGGAAAGGAACAAGCTGTTTCCTGGGTGTCACCTGGTGACGTGGAAAAGTTTGCCGTCCACAGAATCGGTGCCAGCAGCTTGCCTCCTTTGCGGTGTTGGTGGCGGTGGGCATCACCAGGCCTTCCACAGGCACGAGCCAGGTCACCGAGGCTCTGGTTAGCACTGAGAGCCAGGGCTGGCCCACGATGCTGCCAGCCTCCGTGGGTACCACAAAGGTGAGTCTGAGAAGCACAGGGTCACTCTGCGGGGACTCCCACACCAAGGAAGAATTTTCGGATGCAGCAGGGCTGGTCCCTGCAAAGCAAGACAAGGTGGAGTAATGTCTAGTATTACGTCCCATGAAATGATGCTGTTTTACATAGACCTGGAATTGCATATTTTTAATTGAAATAATTCAAAAGGCACTTTGGGGTCATAGGTTCCTTGGGATTTCTGACTCTTAAGATCATTGTTTTTGTATGCCTGGGTCATAGTAAAAAAAAAAATCCCATTCATCCTGGGTGTTCAGATTTGGCGTAAATAGGAATTTCCTTCATCAAAGCTGCCCCGCCAGTCTCCTGGTAAAAACATAAAAAGATAAAAGGACCACTGTGCTGCTTATTAGGCAGAAACAGAATGATGGGATTCACAGCACAGCCTCGCAGCCCTCGTAATTATCCCTGTCCAAATACTTGAACTTTCTGAAACCGAGCCCTCCCCCACTTTATGGCATCAACCTTTTTGGGGGGGTACCCTTTGGATTAGTAAGAGACTTTCTTTGGCTTTTGCAAGAAGTCAACGTCTCAGGAAACAACTGAATTAAACTTCATATTTGTTTAAAAGTCCTTGGATAGCGCCTCACATCTGCGTTTCCTCAAAATGTCTCCGTTGAAAGAATAAAGGGAGAGCGCCCTGCATTGTGCAAGTATTCAAATGAGCAGAAAAGGGTTTGATGAGTTCCACGTCCTACAAATGTTAGCATCCCAATTATACCTTAAGACTTGTTAAGTATTTCAGACCACTTTGCAGCTTTACAGCACTGAGGACACTTCTTGCTTGATATTGTAAGTTCTCGTATAATGTAACTGTTCTCTGGATAGTCTCCAACTTGCTAGCCTTCATTACCTAATTAGAAGAAAGGGTTTTTTGGGTTTTTTTAAAATGTCTTTATGTTAGAAAATATGCTTGAATAGCTCTTAGACTGAAGCTCAGTCAGCTAATAAGGACCCTTGACTACTGAACATCTGGTATGTGCCAGGCATTGTGCTAACTTCTTTGATTATCATTACAGTGTCTCTCCTAATAAGTTTGTTATTAAGTAAGCTAAAAAAAGGTTTAAGTTCATCTACTCCTCTAAAATTTCCTAAGAAGTTAAAAAGGAATTTCCAGACTATGGAGAATGTCATCCAATTAATCTTAACACAAGTAACATTAGGATTCCTTTCCCAGCCTTTATTGTCAATGAACTGGTTTCTAATGTTACACAAATAAGATGTCTTAGCAGAAAGACACCAATCGCTGGCATTCTTAATTTCTATTACGAATTTCCTTTCTGGTGCACAGCAGTTTGATTTTGTAAGGTATACATATTTTTAGTTCTTTTATTTCTGGAAGTAGCTTGATTGGCTTTAGAGATACGAGGTCCGGAAGAAAATATTAGAAAAACAGAAAGCAGAAAAGTATAGAAAGGCTTCAGGTGATGAGGAAAAAAAAAAGGTGATGGAGTTTGCTTCAAAACTCCCTTTAACCATGCAAAGGATTATTTTAGGGGGGCCCTTAGTCTCCAGCACAGAGAAGGCAGACCAGAGGAAGTGGAGTCGGGTCACAGAAAGTGATATTTAAAGCACACTCTCTAACCGGTGTAGATGCAGAAGCAGTAACACAGAGAATGAAAAGAGGGGATGAAATTCCCCAGCCCCTAAGTTCCTTAAGAGCTTATTCAATAAACTCCAGCCTCGGAAAGACGAGGGGTGTCTTAGGATAGCCGTGCCATAGACAGGGCCAGGACTAGTTAAATTCTTGAGATTCCTACTAGTATTCCTTGAATCTTACTACGCAATGTCAAAGTGTTAGGCTTATAAATAAAGAAAACAGCAAACGCGGTTCATCTTTGTTCTTCTGACGTCAATCAAACTTCCTGACATCCTTCAGCAAAGAAAACATTTTAAAAACCAGATGAGATGGCTGCCTCTATAGAAATGTATCTGGTATCCCATCCCTGTATTATTTTCATTAAAGTTTGGGAATAATATGCATTTTTAGCACTTTTGAGGGTTGGGGGCGGGGGGGAAGAGAGAGTGAGAAGGTGACCCCCTGCTCAAGGGCTACCTAGAGACCTGCTCTCTGTCCGTCTGCAGAGGTAATGAGAATCCAACTCCTGCACATTCGGAAGGCAAGCAGAGTGAGTTTCAGATGTAGGCAATTTACATTTATAGACCAGGTCAAGCAAATTGGACAGTTTAAGTGAGCACTGAATGAAGGGGAACATAAATATGTTGGGGCCAATAAATGGTCATATTTATAGAGTGCGGTAAAACCCGTATCTCTCTCCACATGAAGAAATCGTGCCAACTGGACTGAACACAGCGGTCCTGACACTGAGTGCTAAAACCATAGGAGGGGCAAACTCCACTGTTGAACTTGAACTTCCAACATCTACAGTACTACTGCAGATGCACTTGCATATCCGATATCCTCCTGGTAGAGAACGAATACCAAGTGCTCAGAAACAAAACAAACAAACAAAACACAAGCAAACGAACAAGCAAAAAAACCCCCACTTCCTCCTGAACTCATCGATACGTTTCCAGAACCTGTATGGGGCAGCCAAACTCAGCCTGATTTTTGAGAAAATATAACCCATATGTTGCTTGATAGGAAGAGAAAGACTAAGACAGACTCCAACTAATAAAAAAAAAAAAAATGGGTAACCGGCTCCAAGCACAGCCCTCAGCTGCTGTTTTCTTCATTATGGTGGGTCCTGCTTTGGTCGTCTTGGAGGTGAAGCTAAAGATCAGGGTTGGTTCACTTTAAAGTCCGAGTGTTGGACTAGATCTCCAAATCTGGAGGCACAACCACCTGTGGGCTCTGGCGTGTGGAGCAGATGCTCTGACACAGGCTGGAATTTTAGTGGCTGAGTCACGGGTGAGGAGTGAGCTCACTAAGCTCGAAGACTTTTAAAAAGACAAACAGAGAAAGCCAGGAACCAGTGCCTCACCTTTCCCCATGCCTCTGCGGAGGAATTCTGACGCTCTTTGCCACGTCTCCAGCTCACTGGAGACGCCGAGATTCCTTGGATCATGAACACTTGGGATTCAGATCACTGACACATATCAAATCTTCACACTCCCCTAATTAATGCTCATGATGTATCATTTCACAATTATCTGTAGATTTCAGCCAACTCCAGTATTTGAGTGTCTTTCCCTACGAAGTAAGCTAAGGGCAGTGTAAGTGCTGCTTTTAACCAAAGGATAAAATCATGCCATGTCTGATTGACTGTATAAACTAGGAAACTTGGTTTTTTGTTTGCTTTTACTTTTTACTCGCAAATAATTTCAAACTTGGAGAAAGAGCTGCAGGAATGAGAACAGCATAAAGCACTGCTCTATACCCCTTTACCGTGGTCCACGATTGTTAACATTTGGGCAATCTGTTTTATGGCCAATGACTCACAAAAATGGATTAACCCTGCTCCTTCCGATTTGGGATGATCTGCCATACAGACATGTACACCAAAGCGCCAACATTACTAATTGTACATTGCTTGTTAGAACAGAACCAAATCCCATTCTCTCATGTTGGTGATTGATTTATGCTTTTTCCCTATTGTCAACAAATTATTAAATCTAAATCTTATGCTTGTTAAAACACATTATTTGAGGACCCATTCCTAACAGCTTGGCTAACTTCACACATATTTTGCTGCTGAACTTTGGGCTCTAAGTGCTAAATTGAAAAGTATAATTCCAGACCTTTAAAAACAGAGAAAGATATGAAAGCCATAAACTTTCCAAGATTTCCTGTCTTTGGCTCTTGAGCACCATCTTCTGGCTAAAAGTTGGCTGTGAGACGGTTAAATTGTAACCAATTGTTACAATCAATTAAGTAACAGAGCATCCTGGGGACTAGATCTAAACAAAAAAGAGGCTTTGACATTATACCAGTGAAAATGGACTAAATCCACAGGAAAAAAGAAAGATCAGAAAGAAGATGACTAGGAGGCTGGAATGACCCCTCTGCTTACCTGGAATGTCAATCTGGTGTTGGCGAAGGGGAAGACGAGGTGGGGATAAACGTTGTGGACCAATGATGGGGAGCAATCAGCTGCCCACCGTGATTTTACTTTAAATCTTAGGCAACCTTCCTCCAAGTCACAACTCCTAGATCTAGGCTACTTGAAGGCAAGACCCCAGTCCAATTTACCTTTGTATCATCCATAGACTGTACAGTTTCTTGTTGAACGAGTGAAGAATGAGAAATAAGTTTATTTGTCCTTGGTTAACATGTGCAGGCATGCTGCTAAAGTTTGAACCTGAAATACACAAATATTAAAGTAATACATCATTACAGTACACAATAGCTAGACATCTAGTAACTAATAGCTTTTTTTAAAATTTATTTATTTTTTGGGTGTGTTGGGTCTTTGTTGCTGCACGCGGGCTTTCTCTAGTTGCGGCGAGCGGGGGCTACTCTTCGTTGCGGTGCATGGGCTTCTCATTGCGGTGGCTTCTCTTGTTGCGGAGCACGGGCTCTAGACATGCGGGCTTCAGTAGTTGTGGCATGCGGGCTCAGTAGTTGTGGCTCGCGGGCTCTAGAGCGCAGGCTCAGTAGTCGTGGCGCACGGGCTTAGTTGCTCTGCAGCATGTGGGATCTTCCCAGACCAGGGCTCGAACCTGTGTCCCCTGCATTGGCAAGCGGATTCTTAACCACTGCGCCACCAGGAAGTCCCACTAATAGCTTTTCAGTAGCCAAAATCATATATCAATAGATTATTTAGTCACATTTTAAATTTGCTCCTAAAATCCAACCTATTTGCAGAAACACATGATCCACTTAGAATCCTACTAGTGTAGACTTGGAATGGGCTATAATAAGTATGTACTTTACAGCCAAAACCAATAGTTATCCATTTGGTTTTGAAACATCATCATAAACAATTATACAGATTCCATCTATAGATTCCATACGTGTCGGGAGCCTGTTCTGGGTTTAATCTTATTTGCAGCATACACTTAAAAGAGGTGAAATAACTGTCATGATGCTGTGATAGTCACAGCAGAGTGAAACACGGAGATTTGGGTTCACAGAGGCAACAAGGCTTGGAGACAGCCTTCTACACAATACTAAATTTAAAACTCCAAGGGAAGGGATCTTTTTTTGCACAGACATTCCCCATCTTAACTTCGTGTCTGCTTTGACTCCAGAAGCTTTGGTGATAAGTTTCACTAGGGGTCGAAATACAATGCCATAATATGACTAATCCTGACCAAAGGCTAAAATAGTGGGAAACAGTACCTGGCATCAACTGAACACCTACTGTGTGTCATACCTTGTCTACACACATTGTCTCACTTAATCTTCTAAACCCCATTCGGCAGTAAAGTCACACCCGGAGCTCAGCTTCGGCTTTGCTGTTCAGCTGGAATCTACTGAAAATATTAGAAGCTGTTTCAACGGTATTTCCCTGAACTTGTGTATGATCCAGGGTCATCTGCTTGCATAGGTTACCACCATATCTAATCATGTTAATGACATCAGAAATACAAACAAGGTGTGATATTTAGATTTGTTGTTAAGATTGAAAGACAGTATTTACTTTCAAATATAGATAAGCATTCTACAATGAAACTTGGGGTGAAAGCCTCTTTTGTGTGTTTAGAGGTTGGAATTCTACCAGTCAGTTGAATTATAAATCTATATTTGTTATTGCAAGACTACAATGAATGCGAAAATTGTGAAGATTATGTAAAAGAAAGCATGTTGGCTTCAGGATACATATCCTTTTTTGAGTCAGCAAACGAAATGCAAATTTAAATGATAATATGTAGCAGAATAATAAAGATTAATAGATTATATCATAATTCTAGACCTTGTACAAGTGTTTTGGTAAACTAGCATTCTTAACATTAAATAAAGTGGTATTTAAGAACTGTATTTATTGGGCTTCCCTGGTGGCACAGTGGTTAAGAATCTGCCTGCCAATGCAGGGGACACGGGTTTGAGCCCTGGTCCAGGAAGATCCCACATGCTGCGGAGCAACTAAGCCCGTGTGCCGCAACTACTGAGCCTGCGCTCTAGAGCCCGCGAGCCAAAACTACTGAGCCTGTGAGCCACAACTACTGAGCCCGCATGCTGCAACTACTGAAGCCCGCGCTCTAGAGCCCATGCTCCGCAACAAGAGAAGTCACCGCAACAAGCCCGTGCACCGCAACAAAGAGCCGCTCCCGCTCGCCGCAACTACAGAAAGCCCACGCGCAGCTACGAAGACCCAACGCAGCCAAAAAAAAGAACTGTATTTATTGTTTTTTTTAAAATTCTATGTAAGTCATAATCCTTTTAAGAAAAAGTACTATTTGGAAATTCTTTCAATTTTGTATGGGTGCTTTAAAATCAGCATGTTAACACTGCCACTTAAAATTTCACAAGGAAAAACTCCCAAATTATTCTACGACAATGCCCATGTGATAAATTATCTCTGATCCAGACATAACGAAGAGTAAAGTAGAATATTTATTTTAAAATGAGTTAAATACCTTGCTTCTCTACCAATCACAGGTGAAAGTGGGTTCTATCTAGTGTTGGAAATAGGCAGGTAGCTACCAGAGGAGAAATCTAGCAGCTGACGGTGGAGAAATTATTGTTTCTTCCCCATAATGTCAAATTTATAACATTTGACTGATAAAACTTTAATAACAGAAGCATGTTAATGTAGTAGGTTGACTGAAAAAACAACTCTAATTCTCTACTCCTCCATATGTTCATAGCCTTTGTGATGCAACTTTGAGGCCCTTCCCTTCGAGAGGTGGAGTCTATTTTCCCAGCACGCTGAACCCCGGACAGCTCTGTGATTTACGTTAGCCAACAGAATGCAGCAGAAGTGACCGATGTGCCAGTTCTGAGCCTAATCTCTAGAGGTCTTGCTGGCTGCCATGCTTCAGTTCTCACTCTTTAACCCCGCCACACCCTGAGAACAAGCTCAACTGTCTGCTGGAGGACGAGGGACCACACAGAGCAGAGTCGTAATGCTGGAGCTGACGCCATCCTGGACCGCCAGCCCCCAGGTCACAGAAGCCCTGTGAGAGAGCAGACATGAGCCCAGCTGAGATGCCCCGGGGCCGGCCCAGATCAGCACCGCTGCCCAGAGGACCAAGAGAACAGTGAACCACAAATGCTAATTATCGTATGCCGCCCAAGTTTTGTAGTTACTGGTTACAGAGCATTCTCGTGGCAATAGACACCTGATACAGTTAATGATTACTTTCTAATAGCAATATCAGGGTTATTCTTTTATCCCAGAAATCCATTTTGTGATGGTGATATTTGGCTTTGGCCTCAGTGACTTTGCCACGTGACCATTTAGGAGTCAGCCCAAGCACGCGTGTGCTGCATCTCTATAGGGTAAGAATTACTGTCTCCAATTTAGAATTACACACACACACACACACACACACACACCCCTCTGAGGTCCACGAGGGTTTGGAAGCTTTCTCAGGTCCAAGTCAGGTCAATCTGACTCCAGAACTTAAGTTCTGAAGACTGAGCTACATTCTCTCTCTCACAGCCTCTGGCATGAGCTCAGTGAGGATGGAGAAGTTCACTTTACAGTAAGTCACCCTATGGCCTGACGGACAGTTTACTCCCCATAGGAAATTAAGAGACGCCCTCCATTTGCTATTAAAACTAACTTGAGCTTCTGGGAAAAGGGAGTCTGGATAGAAGAAAGTGTTCTATCCCACCACACACTGGCTCAGACGCACAATTAAAGTGCCTTGAGTTCATGAAGCTTACATACCAAAGATACCTTTAAAAACATGTTTAAAGAAAGGAAATCTGTCACAGTGATGATTTTCTAAGACAGTCCTTCTGTTATTCTCCGGACACACTTAGTCTAAAATTAGGCAAGAGCAATTATCTGACCATATGGATCTTAGTCTAACACATTCCTTCAAAGAGACAAAACTCTCGTTTGGAGGGAAGTGCTGATGAGTGAAGCAGAGTGTTTGTAAGGGACACAAGGAAACAAACTCTGTTACATTATTGAAATGACATTGATTTATATGTTTCAGGCGTACATTTTATTTCCACTTCTGTCTACCCTACAATATGCTCACCACCCAAAATTTAGTTCCCATTGGTCACCATACAGTTGACCCCCTTTACCGATGTCACCCTCCCCTCAACCCACCTCTGGTAAAACCACCACTCTGTTCTCTGTATCTACGTGTTTGTTTGGGGGAAACAAACTCTCTGGTGAGTAAATATCTGAGTGAAAGAAAGCAAACTGATTGGCTAGAGAAGAAGTTCTAACGACGGTTTTTTTCAGGACCAGAAGAGCCACTGGTGTCGCCTGGGAATAGGTTAGAAATGCAGATTCTCGGGCCTGACGCCAGACCAACGGAGTCAGCACTCTGGAGTGAGGCCCAGCAATCCGTGTTCCAGGGCACCCGTCTGCAGCTCCGATGCCTGTGGAGGGTGAGGGACAGCGGGTAGGAGATGTCCTTCAAGGAGGACTTCGCTTCTTCATACACTTTGTCTATGGCTTGTGCTCAGTAAGAGAGGAAACCGGCAGCTCTGACCTCCCCAGCTCTCTGCTCCCGGAGGCTTCTGGGGGAGTTGGGGTCCCCCTGGGCCCAGCTCTCTGCTCCTGGAGGCTTCTGGGGGAGTCGGGGTCCCCCTGGGCCCAGCTCTCTGCTCCTGGAGGCTTCTGGGGGAGTTGGGGTCCCCCTGGGCCCAGCTCTCTGCTCCCGGAGGCTTCTGGAGGAGTTGGGGTCCCCCTGGTCTCAGCTCTCTGCTCCTGGAGGAGCTGGGGTCCCCCTGGCCCCTGGCTCGGTTTCTGCACAGTGCAGGGAAGCAGGGGAAGGAGTCGGGCCGCTGGTGGTCTCATCACTTGGCCCCAGCACCCCCTACTCCTTAAGCTTAACCCTCTGGCTGCCCTGACAAGGGCAAAGCACCTGGTGTGTCATGGGAAAACTATTCCCCAGCGAAGTGCTTTGCCTCCAGCTGTGAAATTGATTAGTGGCCTTAAAATCCCGGAAGAGTCTCTACCGGCAGCTGTAGTTGCTATTTTAAAACCGCAGAAGAGTATGTGAGAGGGGGAGGGGATTGTATATTATGTACAGGAGAAGGTTAAAAACAGAAAACAAAAAACAACAAACCCTTTTTTCCCTCCAAGTTAAGGAATGGCACACCAGCAGAAGAAACATGACATAATTTTATTTCCTACGTTAGAGTTTTTTGTTGGAATAGCCTAACTGTTAGTTAATTGTTATAAAGCTACTTCCGAAATCAGTATCAAGAAATTCAACTGGTGGGGATTTAAGAGATTGTGGAATTAGGAGATGAGAAGCAGCTGGTACAGATTCGAGCGAGGGTGGGCTCCTTGCTGAATGCTCGGCCAGGGCCAGCTGTCTACTTGCATTCAGGAACTCTGCCCGAAATATGGGACGGCAATCAAAAGTGCCTGATACAATAAACGTGATGGCTTCAAGTGATTACTCAGATCTGGATTTTTTTTGCCTCTGCTTTCCATAAGAATGAGTTTTAAAGGTCCAGTTAAAACCTGTGGATCATTCATTGCCAGAGAACATCAATTAAACCTGCAGAAAAGTTCAGCCGTGGACCTGGCCAGAACTCTACTTACCCAGCAAGCATTTACTGAGCATCTACTATAGGGAAGACATGTGTGAGGCGCTGGGAATGTGAGTAAAAAGACACTTAGTCTACAGGATGGAGACAAGACTGTGTGATGTTAAACACAGCTGGTCGAAGCAGAGCTCAGAGGAGACTGCAGGAAGATCTCTAAGCTGGGTGAAGGAGAGGGACAGGGCATCTCAGGCAGGAGGGGAGCCCCTGCAAAGACACATGGGTCTGAAAACGGGCGGTGGGGAGTCTTGACCGGAGGAGCACGTGCAGAGGTGCTAGAGCCCAGGGCAGGGAGGAGAGGTCGGGCAGGCAGGTGGTGGTGGGGTGTTCAACCATCTCTAGCAGAGGTGCCAACGGTACGTCATCGGATAATGACTCTACCGGGAGTCTGAAGATGGCCTGGACAGGGGAGCTAAAGAGGGCAGGGAGCTTGATCAGGGATGACAAGAGAAGCAAACTAACATTTGTCTCCCATTAGTTACAGGATACATCCTAGTTGCTCCCACCATGAAGATGATTATTTCCCCAACCAAAGCAGGCAGACACTTCAGAATCTCTGAAAGGGGCAGGCATAAAATTCACTGTTTTAAGACCACTGCCTACTTGGAAGATGAAACAAACCACTTCTTTTGAAATTTCCCAATATCATTCAAGAAGGGACAGGAAAATTACTTTTAATCGTTGGGTATAGGGGGTTAAAAATGTTGAACAGTACTGTTCCCAAAGCACGTTTTATAAATTTATCCAGGTAAGGAATATTTATTGAACACAATATAATGCCTACCATTTATTTACATTTTGTTTTGGCTACTGGTGGGGTTTTTTTTTCCCCAGTTCGTATTTTCTAGGAAATACTTCCTACTCTATGCATATTTTTTGTCCTAAAGCCCCCTCTGAACACATCCTAACATTCTGAAGAAGGATGCTGCCTGACCAGAAGAGAACGCACTTCCAGGCCTCAGCTGCTGCTTTGGGAGCTAATTATGTGAAACAAATATTCGTCTGTTGACCCAGATGTTTGATTTGCAGTTAATACATAGCCAATTAGATTTTTACCAAGTGCAGGGGGAAAAGCCAGTTCATAATAGGAAAATATGTAAACTGTGAAGAAAACAAATGCAGATCTCATAGGTGGAAAAGCTACAGCTGTAACACTGGAGGTGTGTTCTTTCTTCATAAACTAGGGAAAGAGATGACCAAAGGAAAAAAGTCTCTCCTGCCCCCTGGTGTCTTTAGGTCTGCCTTGCAGTATTCTAAAATTTCCGAATCATTATTTCAGGGGAAAAGATTCCTGTGGCTTTTTCCCTAATTCAGAACAATTCCTAGAACAGCAAATGAATTTTAATTCCCCATTCTTACTTATGAGATAGTTTTTTAATTATTATAAGAATTCAAGTATCTATTTAAGTACGACAGGAGGTCTGGTGTTTGCTGATGGCTGTGTAGAATTGGTAATTTTGAATGTTGCTCTAAACTAGTATAGATCTAAGACAGACAGTCAAATAAGCAGCTCTCAAAACAAAGCAACAGAAAGATGCCATTAAGGAAAGAAATCCCATTTCAGAGAAATAATCAAAATAATGTGATCAGACGAGTGAAGAGAATGGTTTATATATATTTGCTGTTACCACTTGTACCAGAAGCTTCAGAAATTTGATGTTTAAAAAGTTTAAATATCTACAGAACATGAACAAAATTAAAGGCCAGACAGCAGACTTTGGGAAAGTATTTTTCGTGCATGTGATTTTTGGTGGGAGGAGGAAACAGAACACGGGGCTCAAACAATCGATTTCCCTACTTGCCGCGTCCAAAGCCAAATCTCCATCTTCTCAAGCCTGAGGCCTGAGCCCCCCGGCACCACGCCAGGTGCACACGAGATCCCGGGAAAGGTTCGTTTTTGCACAATTTGGACTGACCGAGGCAAATGACGCGGCATTAAAGAGGTCCCACACATACAAATAGTGATCACTCCGCTACAGCACGAAATAACGCCATCTGCGGCAGTCTGGACCATTTTGAGCAGCTGACTCTTCCTACGCTGGCGTAGATTTTGCTGGGATTTACCTACCCAGCCCTCTAGCATATTCCTACCAGAGTGCCTGTCAGTCTCCACCTACTCCACCTTTCCAGCTTCCCTACGCCCAGATAAGGTCACAAGGCACTGCTTTTCAGAGGACAATTTGTGTGTCTGCTCAAAACCTTCCTAAGGCTTAACAGCTAACAAAACGATGAGATAACTCAACTGTTTTCAAAGAGAACCTACTGAAAGGCAGAAGAAAACTAAGTGTCCAAAAAAAAAAAAAAAAAAGAAAAAACTAATAGTGTTCCTTTACTGAATAATCCGCCCCCCTCCGGTTGACTTAAGTGAACCCAAAGAATCAGGAGGATTTGCTTACATTGAAGCGAGAAGCTTTAAGTCCACAACTTTGATGTTTTCCGGGTCCAGGGAGAACACTTTCACAACACCAAAGCTTCTGCCCGCTTGACAGGGGGCAGATGAAAACCGCAGCCACGCCTTCCTTTTTCCAAGAATTCAAAGAACGTGAACGATGCCCAGTAGAAGAACCTTCAGCTGTGCGCACTAAATGAACCGAGGATCACACTCACTTAGGAACCGGGGACAATTTCAGGTGTATCGTCGGCGGAGGGCAGCGTGCTCCCCACCGGCTAAACCCAAAAGCTTGTTTCCCTGAAGCCTTACTCCGCGCCCAGTGAAGCCCAGGGGTTCAGGGTTCCTCGCTGTGAACGCCACCCAGCGGCTTCCAACAGCAGGGGCTGAGCCCCGGCCAGACTGCAGGGCCGCCCCGGACAGGGAAACCCTAAGCACGTAAAACTGCTCTTTCCGAGGTGGGCATCAACCACGTGTCGGACGTGGCTGTCCTCACGCAGCTCAGCCAGACCTGGGAGCCTAAGGAGCCGGTAAACTAACGACCGGCTTGCGGGTGTGTCCGAAGCCCCGCGCCCTCCCCGCGTGGACGGCGCAAACCCGCCCGGGCTGAGTCTCTACGAGGGCGGGGCGCCCGTGCGCGTGGGAGCCCCCGCGGAGCTGGTCCGCGAACACGGACGCGTGCGGGAAGCGCCGAGTTTCCGACTCCGCGGCCCGGGGATGGGCAGCGAACCCGCGTCTCCAACGAGTCCCAGGGACGCCGCGCTGTCCGCCCCCGCGCAGAACCGCCGCGGGCGTGGGTCTCGGAGGAGGGGGAGGCCGAGGACCGGTGGCTGGCGAACGTGCCCGGCGCCGCTTCCTCGCCTCCGAGCTCGGCGACCAAAGCCTACCCCGGCTGACCTACCGCAGGAGTCGGGGGACAAACGGCGCCCGGCGGGGTGTCGGGGCGCTTTTCCCCTCTAGCGGACTCACGTGCACGTGCAGGCGGCGCACACACCTGTGCACACACCGGCGCCCACCTCCCCCGCCGCCAGCAGCGGGGCTGCTCGCCCCGCCCCCGCCCCAGTCAGCTCGAGCCCCGCCCCACCGAGTCCTGCCCCGCCCCTCCCCGCCGGCCCAGCGCGACCCCACGCACCTGGCGGGGCGGGAGGAGGCCCCGGGTTAGTAAAACGAGAAGAGGGTTCTGCGAACTTGGGCGGCTTAGCAAGAGCTGGGGCGCGGGGTGGCTGGCGGGGGCGCCACCTGCCGTGAGCCTTGGGGGCGCTTTGGGAGGCCCGCTTCCTGCCCTCCGGGTGCCCTGCTACCGGGCGACCGGGGAGGACGCGCCAGCACGGCGTTCACCGCCGGGCCTGCACCGGCGCGGACGACCACCTCCCCCGGGCCGCGCCCCTCCTCTTCGCTCGGCCCCGCCCCGCGCCGCGCCCGGTTGGGCCTGGATTTCCGGAGTGTCCTGGGTCTCTCCAGGTCCCCCAGGCCCCTGCACGGAAAGGAGGACTCCCAGATGTTAAAGCTCCCAGGGACTCCAAGGGACGGCCTCCTTGTTCTGCAGAAACAAGATTCTTGAGAAGTGACTTGTCCAAGGGTGTCTTAATCAATTTCTGTTTTTAGTTTTCAAAGTATGGAATGTGGCTTGTCTCTGGGCACGGTTCATAAATGTAAAAACTTTAAGATAACTGGACAAAAATGCCAACTTGAGGGGCTAAAAACTCGAATTCAGGGAAGACCTGATCTTGTAGTTGGCGTGAGATCATTCATTTCCTGGTGAATGTTGCATTTCGTTCTACTAGGTTGGGGATCCGCAGTGGACCAAGCGCCCAGAGGCGGCCTGTGGCTGGCCTGTATTGACAGGAAGTGGACAGACCACGCGTTCCACCCAGTGTCCTAGGTCTCGAGAAACCAACCAAACAGCGACAACGGACGGGAAATCTGAGCAAGCAGCCTTGGGAAACACAGGCTGGCAACAGACTGCACGCAGGTCTTTAATAAGTTCGTTTCCATGAGGAAGCCTCCAAAATAGGCTTCCTGAGCAGAAGTAAGGCTTCAACGGGGAGCTTTGGAAGAAGAAATTTCCCCAGATGATTTACGTAGGATAGTCCATAGTTGGGTTAGTTTTTGGTCAGGAAATCTTTTCCTCAGTGAGCGTCACTGGCTGGGGAAAGGATATTTTTCAGGGACTAGGCAATACTCTGTCAAAGTAAAGTATGTATGTAATAATTTTTCCCTAACCAGATTGTAACCTGCATGTCAGGCAGCTTGTTTTTCTTGTTTCCTGCTGTTAGCCCTCGCGAAATGTGCAGTATGCACTATCTGCCTAACAAATATTTACTGCAAACACACAAAAGCGTTGTTGAATCACAGAATGAGTCTGGCATTCCTGAAAGTCACTCATGTAACCCACCTGTCCGCGAGGACACCCCATTGATTCACCGTTCCTTCGTACTAACTCAATCGCCTTCCACCCTCCCGCCCCCATCCCCTGGCACCTGCTCAACTAGATCACTGAAAGGAACCAGGTTTTTGTCCATCTCTTTATCCACCAGCCTCTGAGGGCTGGCTTTGCCTCCAGGCCGGCTCCTCTCAAATTAGTGGCTTATGGTAGTCTGACCACAGCTGATGTGTTTCCACCAAGGATTGGACTCTTTCCACTTACTCATCTACAGGATGTGTTTGTCCCTCTCTCTCCATTTATTTAGATCATCTCTCATTTCTCCCAGCAATGTTTTACGGTGTTCAGTGTTCAGTATCATTTGGTTAAATTTATTCCTAAATGTAAATCCCTACTGTAAATAGTATTTTTATTTATGATTTTATTATGACTCTGTTGACCCTGTTGATCAGTTTGGGGAGAACTGACATCTTAACAATTATGAGCTTTCTGATCCAAAAACATAGTATATCTCTTCATTTATTAAGTCTGCCTAGTTTTTTTCCATCAGTGTTTTGTAGTTTTAGTATATAGATCTTGCACATATATGTTTTTAGACCTATACTTAGTTCCTGTCTTCTGATGCTATTATAAATGTTATCTTAAAAGAAATATCATTTTCCAGTTTTGTTGGTAACATATAAAAATGCAATTGATTTTTATACAGACCTTGTAGCTTCACAACTTCTGAATTTATTTATTACTTTTTAAATAGGTGATTAAAAAACTTAACAGCTTTATTGAGATATAATTCATATACCGTAAAATCCACCCTTAAGTGCATAATTCAATACTTTTTAGAATATTACAGAATTGTGCAACTACCACTACCGTCCAAAGGAAGAACATTTTCATCATCCTCAAGAGAAGTACTGTGCTCATTAGCAATCACCCCACATACCATTCAACCCCACGCCCCCAGCCCTAGGCAACCACTAATCTACTTTACATCTATAGATTTGCTTACAAGTTTCCTGTGAATGGAATCATGTTGTATGTGGCCCCTTATGACTGGCTTTTTTTACTTAGCATAATGTTTTTCAGGTTCATCCGTGTTGTGTGTATTTCATTCTTATTGCGGCTGAATAACATTCCATTGTATGGCTATACCACATTTTGTTTATCTATTTGTGGATAACTTTTTTGAGATGTTTACTGGGCTTTTTCTCCCAGTGTTTCCTTGTTGCCTGATTTCCATTCAAACAGGTATCAGGCTTTTTAGTTCATTTGCTCAGAAGGGTTGCCTGGCAGCACAGAAAACAAGAAGTAGTTTACAAGAATTCTTGGGCTTGACCTCTAAAAACTCACTAAGTAGAATAGGATTTGAGAAAGGGGGCTCTACCCTGGACTAGAGGAGGGATTTGAAAGACATCTCTTTGTTCCCTCAAAGTGCGCTGGGGAGACGATGTTCTCTAGGACAGGAACGTTACACCACAGGCGTGGGCATCTCGACCTCCCTGAAGGTTCCAGTGCCCCATACCTGGCACAGAACCCTCATCAAGTGGCCAAAAGAAACCGTGTGTCTTACTGGTGACCTGTGTGGGCAGATGACAGAAGGATGGAGGTGCCAGTGCTTTGCAGTGTCGGAAACCCTGGGAAGTTTGTACACACCTAAGGCAGAGTCACAAGAGTGACTGGGGTTGAATTTTCTACTAGCCCTAATGTAGGGGGGAATCAGAGGGAGATTAATGAGATACGGTAATTCTTGCACACCTGATTTTGAGGCCCAGGATTAGTCTATGCTACACTCATTATGTGAGTTCACTGAAATCAAGACTACAGTGCACATTCCACACACATCAAATATAACTCAAACATGACAGGACAGGACATGCTACTTAGAAAAATGTTTCATATGGTGCCTTGTACCCTTAATCTGTCAGTTTTCAAAAGACAGTTTCTGTCTGACCCCTTTCTAATTAAGCAAGACAAGCTTATTATGTAACATAACATCCTTTACCTTTTCTCCCCAAAACAACTTGTACCAAAGTTTAAATTTTGGTAAAACATAATGCTTTTAATTTTATACTTTAGACTGAACTGATAAATCATCTCACAGCCACAGAAAAATAAATAAATTAGGTAAAACACTGAAGATAAATTAAGAAAAAGCCAATAGGTTTCCTCCATTATTTATACCCAAGAATCATGACTCAATCGATCCATAAATAACAAACTGGCCAGTCACAGGAAGGGGTGTTGAGGAGTATTGGCTCATTGTAGCCATCTCAGGGAAGGACAGGAAAGTGTGGGACACAGGGACCCAGATCTTACTCAGTGATGGACTTGGAAAAGGCAGAAGTAAAAGTCCTCCGGGGTTCGCTTTTGGTGGTATCATAAGAACGGACTAGTTCTTCCTGAGAAATCACAGCGTGTTCTACTTGAGAAAATGTGTACCCACCTAAAAGAGCAAAGCACAGGGGGGCTCTGTTAGAGGACTAATACATACAAGTGAACATTCTGGTGACAGAAATCAAAACTCCCACCGGACTGGGATACACTGGCCATGTCAGCCAGGCCAGTGACCGAGGCAGGTAGTCTGGAGAGGGCTTGTTGATGGAGCAATTTGCAAACCTGGCTGCATTAGAACCACTTAAGCCTTTTCTACATCCTTCTTTCTGGGGCCACAATTGATTTGTGGGTGGCTGGAGATTGGTGTGTGTTTTTGAAGTCCTCCCAGGGATTCTGATACGGTGCCAGGCCCTACATGAGAAACATGTCCTGGAGGATGCAGCCTGGCTGAGGGGCTGGGTGGCTCCTGCCTGTTTATATGGGGCTTGTCTGAGCAGCTGAAACAGTGGCCCAGGGTTCCTCATTTCATTTTCCCACCACCATTCAAGAGGAGAGGCCCTAGAAAGGTCTGAGTCTTGAAACTGAAACTTACAACTAGAACCCAGAAAGGTAGTTTATGAAGCTGAAAACATGTTGGGGGACAACAGACAATATTAATATTAAACTTGGTAGAGAATCCATAATGCTGGAAATATTCCTGTTTTTAGATTTAGCATTCTTGGAATGAATCAGTGAAACAAAAAAAATCCTGTTCTCATGGAGCTTACAGTCTGGCAATGAAGACAGATAATAAATAAGAATGCAATAAAAAGTTAATCATATAGCACCCAAGAGTGTGCTATGAAGAAATAAAAAAGTAAACTGGAATCAGGGGTGAGGGTTGTGTAGCAAGACAGCGGTCAGGGTAGGCTTCACTCAGAAGGTGACATTTTGGGCAAAGGCTTGAAGGAAGTGAAGGAGGGGGCCCCACAGATGTATGAGGGATTCGCTTTCTAGGCAGCGCTGCCAGCCAGTGCAAAGGCCCTGGGGCAAGAGTACTCCTGGTACAGTGTGAGGAGAGCACAAAGGCTGGAGGGGGATGAGGAAGGAGGGAGAAGAGTAGGAGATGACACTAGGAAAGTACGGCATCCAGATCAAGTCAGTCTTCTGGGCCACTGGCAGGCTTTTATGTTGAATGTGATGGATGGCCATTGCAGGGTTTGGGGCAGAAAATTGATGTGCTTGTGCTGACATAATTTTAATGCATCACTTTGGTTGCTGTCTGAGGGGCAAGGGTAGAAGCAGGAAACTCCTTAAGAGGTTTTTGAAGCAGTGTAGACATATGACAGTGGTTCAGACCATGTGTCAACAGTGGCGTGGGTGAGTGGGAAGTGACCAGACTGAATATAATGAGATGGCAGAGCCAATGCAATGGAAAGGAGGAATTAAGAATGACTCCAAGCCCTGGTCCGGGAAGATCCCACATGCCGCAGAGCAACTAAGCCTGTGTGCCACAACTTTGAGCCTGCACTCTAGAGCCCACGAGCCCCAACTACTGAAGCCCGCATGCCTAGAGCCTGTGCTCCGTGAAGCCACAGCAATGAGAACCCTGTGCACTGCAACAAAGAGTAGCCCCCGCTCGCTGCAACTAGAGAAAGCCTGTGCAGCAACGAAGACCCAATGCAGCCAAAAATAAATAAATAAAAAAATTTTTTTAAATAAATAATAAAATAAAACTGTAGGGACTTCTCTGGTGGCGCAGTGGTTAAGAATCTGCCTGCCAATGCAGGGGACATGGGTTCAAGCTCTGGTCTGGGAAGATCCCACATGCTGTAGAGCATCTAAGCCTGTGTGCCACGACTACTGAGCCTGCGCTCTAGAGCCCATGAGCCACAGCTACTGAGCCCACATGCCACAACTACTAAGCCCATGTGCCACAACTACTGAAGCCTGCGCACCTAGAGTCCATGCTCCGCAACAAGAGAAGCCACCGCAATGAGAAGCCCGTGCACCGCAACGAAGAGTAGCCCCCACTTGCTGCAATGAGAAAGCCCGCACGCAGCAACGAAGACCCAACGCAGCCAAAAATAATTTAAAAAATAAAAATAAATAAAACTGGGGCTTCCCTGGTGGCGCAGTGATTAAGAATCCACCTGCCAATGCAGGAGACACAGGTTCGAGCCCTGGTCCGGGAAGATCCCATGTGCCGCGGAGCAACAAAGCCCGTGCACCACAACTACTGAGCCTGCGCTCTAGAGCCCTCGAGCCACAACTACTGAGCCCGCGTGCCACAACTACTGAAGCCCATGCGCCTAGAGCCTGTGCTCCGCAACAAGAGAGGCCACCGCAATGAGAAGCCCACGCACTGCAATGAAGAGTAGTCCCCGCTCGCCGCAACTAGAGAAAGCCCGCACACAGCAACCAAGACCCAACACAGCCAAAAAATAAATAAAATAAATAATAATAATAAATAAATAAAACTGTACTGGATGGCCCAGCCTGTGCATTAATGCAATAAAAATAAATGAGAAAGAAGCAGACCTCTCTATTCACAGATAACAATGGTTGTATATAGAGAAAATCCTAATAAAGAAAAAAATAGCTACGAGAATGATTAGTGAATTTAGCAAGTCACAAGCTATAAGGTAATTATAAAAATTGTACTTGAAAACAGTAACAGTAACTTCCCTGGCGGTCCAGTGGTTAAGACTCCCTGCTTCCACTGCAGTGCGCGTAGGTTCGATTTAAGAGCAGGCATGCCATGTGGCAAGGCCAAATAAATAAATTAAAAATTTTTTAAATGGTAATGATGAAAAATTAGAAAAGGAACATTTAAAATACCATTATTGGGACTTCCCTGGCAGTCCAGGGGTTAAGACTGAGTGCCTACACTGCAGGGAATGCGCGTTCGATCCCTGGTCAGGGAACTAAGATCCCACGTGCCACACGGCGTAGCCAAAAAATAAATTTAAAAAATGTTTAAAGAAATACCATTACTGAATTTTAAAATACCATTCAAAACTTGAATATTGAGGGATAAATTTGGCAAGAGATGTAAAAAGACTGTATATCAGAAACTACAAAACATTCTTGAGAGGAATTAAGGAAACCTAAATAATTGGAGAAATATATTATATTCATGGGCTGGAAGACTCGATAATGCTAAAATGTCAATTCTCCAATTCTCTTCAAATTAATCTACAAATACAACCCCAGCCCAAATCCCAGCATTTTTATTAGAATTTGAACAGCTGATTTAAAATTTTATATTAAAATTCAAAGGACCTAGAATAGCCAAAACTTTTTCAGAGAGGATATACTACATGGTGAAAGATTTAAAAATGAAGTACAGTAATAAAAACAATATGGGCTATAGATGTATAGATCAATGAGACAGAATAGAGATTTCAGATATAAACCCATACATATAACTTCAATGGATTTTTTTTTGTTGTTTTTTACAAAGTTGCCAAGGTAATTCTATGGGAAAAGCATAATCTTTTCAACAAAAGATATTGGAACAACTGGACATCCATACGCAAAAAGTGAATGTCAACCTGTACAACACACCATAAACAAAAATTAACTCAAAGTAGATCAGAAAACTAAACATAAAACTTAAAAAGAGGGCTTCCCTGGTGGCGCAGTGGTTGGGAGTCTGCCTGCCAATGCAGGGGACACGGGTTCGAGCCCTGGTCTGGGAAGATCCCATATGCCGCGGAGCAACTAGGCCCGTGAGCCACAACTACTGAGCCTGCGCATCTGGAGCCTGTGCTCCGCAACAAGAGAGGCCGCGATAGTGAGAGGCCCGCGCATCGCGATGAAGAGTGGCCCCCGCTTGCCACAACTGGAGAAAGCCCTTGCACAGAAACGAAGACCCAACACAGCCAAAAATAAATAATAAATAAATTTAAAAAAAAAAACACTACAAATAATTTGTAAAAAATAAAAAACTTAAAAAGAGAACTTTTAAAAGAAAATAGCATTAAGTCTTTGTAACCTTGGATAAGCAAAGATTTCTTAGGAGAAAAAGAAAAGTACAGATCATAAAAAAAATTTTTTTTGTTGGCTGCAATGTGTGGCATGAGGGATCTTAGTTCCCTGACCAGGGGTTGAACCCGTGCCCCTGCAGGGCAAGCACAGAGTCTTAACCACTGGACTGCCAGGGAAGTCCCCAAAGATCATAAAAATTTTTGGTGAGTTGGACTTAAAATTTAAAACTTCCAATTTAAATAATATTAAGAAAGTTATAGTGAAGCCACAGATTAGGGGGAAAAAATTACAATTCATACATGACAAAGGACTTTTATCCAGAAAGAACTCTTGCAATTCCATAAGAACAATTCAATTAAAAAATACCAAGTGTTTGAAAATAAACTTCCTCAAAGAAGGTATACATATGGCAAACAACCACACAAAGAGAGACTCTGTGTCATTAGTCATCAGAAAAATGCAAAATAAACTCAAAGAGATAGTATATAATATTTTAGTGAGGTCATAAACGATAAGTGATATACCATAAAACTTTTGGGCTGAACTTATCCATATTAAACTTCTAATTTAAGATTATTTGATACGAAACAGTTAATTATATTATACATTTAAAATTACAGTCCCTGATTTATATATATCCAAATTGTAAATGGCCTCCCCATGATTTGGCTTCTTTGGCACCAAAATCTTTCCAAGACCTTTCTGTGAGGAATCTCATGCCCAGATCTTGACTCTCCCCTATGCCCCATCCCCCATCCTGCCTTCCTACCTTCCTGCCCTGAGAGCCTTTACTAGCACAGCTACTGGAGATACTCAGCTGCAGCTTGCACCTGACCACCTCATTCTCTGAGAGCCTAAAGAGGCTAAAAAGCAATGGTCTCTGAGTGGGTCAGTGACACAGTTATAATTAAGAGGGAGAAAGGCATCCCAAATTCCAAATAATTTTTAAATGGCCTTTTAGAATATAATATTTTCACTAGCTGTCAATCACCAGAAATATAATTAATACTATAGAATATAAGGCATGTTAAAATCTTTTTTTAAATGCATATTTTTTAAATACTGACAATCATCATTCTTTGCCTGTTTCTCCTTTTCTTTAGCACTTGTACTAGAGCCAATTCCCAAACTTGTCTGCCCACTGGAATCTTCAGAAGAACTTCATAAACTACTTACTGATGCCTGTAGCTTAACCACAGTGATTGTGGTTCAGTTGGTTTGGGGTGTGGCCCAGGCTTTGGAATTTAAAAAATCTCTTGGTGATTCTAGTGTACAGACAAGTTTGGAAACACTAGTAGAAAATGATATGGAGATGATGATCCTATGTAACTCTTATTTTCAGGGTCTTAACAGTAATAGGTTTCATGTGATGCAAGTTGAAACATAGGAAAGACCACCACGTAGATTATGTACACCTGGTCAGTTAGGGTTGGCATTCAGGCTGGATTTACAAGTAGGAGCCTGGAAACCCAGGTCCTCCTGTCATATAACTTCATGGTGATGAATGATATTTTGTGTTTAAGTTGTTTGCTTGCCTATTATGTACAAAGCATCTTTAAATTAAATTTAAACATGTATTATTAGTGCCAAAACAACACACCAAGTGATGTGGATAAAGAATTCAGTCCCATAAACTTTTAAGGAAATTTGCAAAGAGCATTTTATCCATTAGTCCTCCTTCCCACCCAGGAAGCACAAATAATCAGTAATTGTTTATTCCTTATAGAGAATCTGAGGGTGTTTTCTGTGTGTGTGGTGTGTTGAGGGAAGACTGAAATATTTTAAATATTTTTTAAAGAAATTTTTTAATCTTAAGGAAAAAAATGAATATTTTTAAAAGAAGACTAAGATTTTTGAATCTTAAGGAAAAAAGAATAAAAAATGAACATTTTTATAAAGAATTAGCTGACTGAACGCTTGTCATTTAACGATAACTTCTGCAAAATAATAAAATTCAATAAAATCGTGGTATTTCTGGTTCTGGATTTGGACCCATTCTCACCACAACCGTTTATATTCCTTTATATATTTTGAAGATAATCTATGATTCCCAAATATATTCTACTTATTGTATGTTGAGCCTTCTTTTCTCTGTACTACTTGGTATATTACAAAGTTGTCTTCATTACCTTTTTTTAAAAATGTGTGTGTTAATCATTCTCATGCTTTATTTTATAATTTTAGCAAATAGGTATGTATCCCAAAACAATATATATGCTTATTATAACTTCTACAAAACTGACATAAAACTGTATGCAGTGGATGGGACACCTGGTCACTCCACAGATATTATCAGGTATATGAACTTTGCCAGTATGGTGGCATTAGATGTCTTCTCATTGCCTGATTACTGAGATGTTGTGTATCTTTCTTATATTTTTTGCCATTTATATTTCATTAACTTTTTTTTTAAAATTATTATTTATTTATTTATTCATTCTTGGCTGTGTTGGGTCTTCGCTTCTGTGCGAGGGCTTTCTCCAGTTGTGGCAAGCGGGGGCCACTCTTCATCGCGGTGCGCGGGCCTCTCACTATCGCGGCCTCTCTTGTTGCGGAGCACAGGCTCCAGACGCGCAGGCTCAGTAGCTGTGGCTCACGGGCCTAGTTACTCCGTGGCATGTGGGATCCTCCCAGACCAGGGCTCGAACCCGCGTCCCCTGCATCGGCAGGCAGACTCTCAACCACTGCGCCACCAGGGAAGCCCTATTTCATTAACTTTTAAAAACAGCTTTATTGAGATATAATTTACATATCATACAATCCACACATTTAAAATGTACAATTCAATGGCTTTTAGTATTTTGACAGAGTTGTGTTAACTATCACCATAATCAATTTTAGAACACTTTCATTACCCTCAAAAAGAAACCCTGGACCCCTTAGGTGTCCCCTCCCAGTCCCTTCATTCTCCCAGCCCTAGGCAACCACTAATCTACTTTCTATTCCTATATATTTTTGTCTGTTCTGGACATTTCATATAAATGGACTCACACAATATATGCTCCTTGTGACTGGATTCTCTTACTTAGTATAATGTTTTCAAGATGTGTCACTGTTGTAGCACAATCAGTACTTTATTTCTTTCTATTAACAAACACTATTCCATTATATGGATATAGCACATTTTATTTACCCATTCATTGATAATGAGCACTTGGGCTACTATGAATAATGCTGCTATGAACACTGGTTTATAAGTTTTTGTGTGGACATAGATTTTCATTTCCCTTGGACATATACCTAGGAGTGGGATTCCTGGATCATATGGTAACTCTATACTTAACCATTAAAGGAAATGCCAGACTGTTTCCCAAAGCAGCTACACCATGTTACATTCCGGTCAGCAGTGCACGAGGGTTCCAATTTCCCCACTTCCTTGTCAATGCTTGTTGATATCTGTCATTTTGATTTGAGCCATCTTAATGGGTGTGAAGTAGTATCTCGTCGTTTTAATTTGCTTTTGTTTAAATATTAATGATGTTGAGCATATGTTTATTAGTTATTTGTATATCTTTTTGGAGAAATGTCTATTAAAATCCTTTGCACATTTTTAAAAATTGGGTCATAGTCTTTTTTTGTTGAGTTGTAAATGTTCTCTACATACTCTGGATACAAATCCTTTGTTATTCATAACTTGCAAATGCTTTGCTCCATTCTGTGGTTTGTATTCAATATTTTCATTTTCTTGATGGTATCTTTTGATGCACAAAAGTTTTTTATTTTGATGAAGTAAGATTTAGTTATTTATTCTTGTGTTGCTTCTATTTTTGGTGTTGTACCCAAGAAGTCTTTGCCTAACCCAGGTCAGAAAAATTTAATGCAATACTTTCTTCTAAGAGGTTTATTTGCTCTTACATTTAGTTCTATGATCCATTTTGACTTCATCTGTGAGTTTGATGTGAGGTAGGAGCCCAAATCCACTCTTTTGCACATGGATATCCAGTTGTCTCAGAAGCATTTGTTGAAAAGACTGTTCTTCCCTGCCTCCCAGTTAATGGCATTGGCACCCTTGTAAATATCAATTAATCATAAATTTGAAGGCTTCTTTCTCAATTTTATTCATTTAGCTATGTATTTCTATCTTTATGCCAGTACCACTGTCTTACTGTAGCTATGCAGTAAGTTTTGAAATCAAGAAGTGTGAGTCTTCCAACTTGTTCTTCTTTGACAAGGTTTTGGCTATTCTGGGTCCCTTGCATTTCCATATCAATTTTAGAATCGGCTTGTACATCTCTGCAAAGAAGTCAGCTGGGACTTAGAGAAGAATTGCATTGGACCTTTAAACTGATTTGAGGAGTATTGCCAGTTTAACAATATTGTCTTCTAATTCTTAAACATGGGATGTCTTTACATTCACTTAAGCCTTCTTTAATTTCTTTCAACAATGTGTTGTAATTTTCAAAGTATGAATTTTACACTTCTTTTGTTAAATTTATTCATACGTATTTTATTCATTTTGATGCAACTGTAAGTAGAGTTGTTTTCTTAATCTCACCTTCAGTTTTCTTATTTTTATTTTATAGAAATAAAATAGATTTTTGTGTATACTGATCTTGTATCCTGACACTTTACTTAATTAGTTCTCATGGTTTTTTAGTAGACTCTCTAGTATATATATATTTATAAAATGTCATATGCAAAGAGAGATCATTTTACTTCTTCCTTCCTAACCTGTTATGACAATTACTGTATTTTCTTGCCCAGCTGTACTAGCTAGAATTTCCAGCACAATGATGCATAGAAATGTTAGAAATAATATCTTTGTCTTGTTCTTGATTTTAGGGGGAGAGCATTCAGTCTTTCACCACTAAGCATAATGTTAACTATGGGTTTTTTGTAGATGTCCTTGATCAGGTTGAGTAAGCTCCATTTTATTCCTAGTTTGTTGAGAGTTTTCATCACGAAGGAGTATTGGCTTTTGTCAAATTCTTTTTCTGAATCTACTGAGATGATCATGTCATTTCTGTCCTTTACTCTATTGCTGTGACGTATTACATCAGTTTATTTTAGGATGGTAAGCCAACCTTGCATCCTTGGGATAAATCCCACTTGGTTATTGTTTATAATCCTTTTACGTATTGCTAAATTTGGCATGTTGATATTTTGTTGAAGATTTTGCATCTATATTGTTTTATTAAATTGCTTTTAAAATCAGGTATGAAAAGACAGAAGACAAAGTATGCATTTACACTGTCATGTATAAATACATCATTTCCTCTACCAGTGCTCTTTGTGGTTTTGATGGACTCAAATTTTTGTCTGGGTTTACTTGCTTGTAACCTGAAGAACTTTCTTTAGTATCTCTTATAAAGGTGTGTATTCTAGCATCAAATTCTCTCATTTTTCTGTTTACCTGGTAATATCTTTATTTTGCCTTCATTTTTGAAAGATTATTTTACTGAGCTAAGATTCTTGGCTGACAGGTGTTTTCTTTTTTTTTCTTTCGGCATTTGTGTCATCCCACTATATTCTGGCCTCCATCTTTTCCAAAAAGAAATCATCTGTTATCCTCATTGGAGTTCCTTTGTATGGATGAGTCATTTTTCTTTTGCTGCTTTCAATATTTTTCCATCGTTTTTGGCTTTCAACATTTTTGCTTCAGTGTGTCTGGGTGTGAATCTCTTAGTATTTATCTCACTTGGAGTTAATTGGGTTTCTTGGATGTGTGGCTTAATGTTTCTCAGCTAATTTGACACTTTTCAGCTATTATTTCCTTGAATTTTTTTCTGCTTCACTGTTTTTCTCCTCTAGTTCTGGTACTCCCACTGTGCTTATGTTGGTGTGTTTAAAGGATTCTCACATTCTCTGAGGCTCTGTTAAATTTTCTTCACTCTATTTTTTTCTCTGGTCTTCAAATTACGTATTCTCTATTGATCTAACTTCAAGTTTGCTACCGTTTTTTCTTCCAGTTCAAATCTACTGCTGAGCCTCTTTAACACATTTTTCACTTTGGTACTTTTTAACTCCAGGATTTTCATTTGGTTCTTTATTATAATTCCTATCTCTTTATTGGTAATCTCTATTTGATGTGCCATTGCCTTCATACCTTCAAGCATGGTTTTAGTTCTTTGGACATATTTATAACAGCTACTTCAAACTCTTTGTGAAATCTGACATCTGGGCCCTCTCACAGGCAGTTTCTGTTGCCTGCTTTTTTCTCCTGTGTAAGGGTCACACAGTTCTGTTTCTTTGCATGTTTCATTTTTCTTTTTTTTCTGTAGTTAAAAACTAGACATTTTACATAATATATTATAGCTGCTCTGAATACTGTTTCCTCTCCTCCTCCTTTAAGGCTTGTACTTATTGTTGAAGCATTTTTATTTGTTTCATGATTTGGCTAGGCTTTTTTAGTGAAATCTATTTCCCCCATAGTGTGAGACCTCAGTGTTGCTCCTTGGAAAGTGCAGCCTTGAGCAACCACACAGTTGCCTTGATTTTAGTGGGACTCTCTTTTTTAAAAATTATTATTATTTATTTATTTTTGGTTGTGCTGGGTCTTCGTAGCTGCGTGCAGGCTTTCTCTAGTTGTGGCAAGCAGGGGCTACTCTTCATTGCAGTGTATGGGCCTCTCATTGCGGTGGCTTCTCTTGTTGTGGAGCAGGGGCTCTAGGGGGCACAGGCTTCAGTAGTTGCAGCATGCGGGCTCAGCAGTTGCAGCATGAGGGCTCTAGAGCATGCAGGCTTAGTAGTTGTGGCACACGGGCTTAGTTGCTCCACAGCATGTGGGATCTTCCCAGACCAGGGATGGAACCCATGTCCCCTGCATTGGCAGGCAGACTCTTAACCACTGGACCACCAGGGAAGTCCACAGCAGGACTTTCTTGACTGTCTTTCTCCCTGATTTCTCTGTTAAGCTGACTCTTGACATTACACCAGGTGTTAGGCTCCAATAATTATTGGCAGATTGCTCTATTGCTTTTAATGATACCCTGGGGCATAAATTGCACATCAGTCTGATCCAGTTAAATTCAGGCAGAGACAGTTTTGAGACTAGTCTTTGAGGTTTGTTCTCACCTCAGGAGGGCTCTTTTTGTCTGTCTCTTTCCCTGGTTCTCTCTGGTAAATTAGTTGGCCTATGATTAACTTGTTGCTCTTAATGAAGAAGGGTTATTGTTTTTGAGAGTATCCTTAGATTTGAACTTCCCCCCACTGTTTCTAATAACGTCATTTTCTTTGGAGAAGAGCTTTGGAGCTCTTTTTCCTCTCATAATAGGCAAAACCTTAGATCCAGTACTCTTTTTTTTTTTTTGATTTATTTTTGGCTGCACTGGGTCTTCGTTGCTGCATGTGGGCTTTCTCTAGCTGTGGCGAGCGGGGGCTACTCTTCATTGCAGTGTGTGCGCTTCTCATTGTGGTGGCTTCTCTTGCAGACCACGGGCTCTAGGGGCGTGCACTCAGTAGTTGTGGCTCACAGGCTCTAGAGCACAGGCTCAGTAGTTGTGGTGCAGAGGCTTAGTTGCTCCGTGGCGTGTGGGATCCTCCCGGACCAGGGATCGAACCCGTGTCCCCTGAAATGGCAGGCAGATTCTTAACCATGGCACCACCAGGGAAGTCCCAGACCCAGTGCTGTTGTGCTAGTGGTCTAGCACAAGGCCACTAGTCTTCTTGGCTTGATTCTCCCAGAAATCTCTTGGAGATTCTCTGCCCTACAAGTGAGTTGTGGTGAGAGTGACCAGGGCCCCAGTACTCTTGGCCTGTCATGCATAGGGTTGAAACTCTGTCCTATGAATATAAGTTGGCTGGAAAAATGGAGCTCTAGCTTCCTGGCCACACCCTTCAGAAATCCAGCCTCTTCAATCCAGAGTTGGAAGGGATGAGAAATGCTAGTGGCCTGCCCTTCCTGTGAGATGGTAACCCTTGATTGAGAACCGAGGGCAACAGTAGTACCATATTCCTGCCCACCCCTGCCTGAAGTGGAGCTTCCATCCAGCCAGGCTATGATGGGGCAGGGAAGGAGTGGGTCATGGCTCAAATGCCACAGATTCTTGATGTTCTTACTGAGTTTTAGTAGATTGATGAATAAATGTTTCTTCCTTGTCTTTTGGATAATTTTCAGAGAATTTACAGTGTTGTGTTTTTAAAGTTTTGCAGCTTTGTGTTTTGGGGGGTGAGGAGCACATCCAAGGAGCTCCTGACACTGCCATTCTGGAAGTGGAACTGACTCTTTGCAAATGTGTGACTTTGCTATATTAGTTGTTATCATTTGAAAATTTGCCTATTTGTTGTTGTTTTTTTTAAATTAGTTAATTAATTAATTTATTTTTAGTTGCATTGGGTCTTCGTTGCTGTGTGCAGGCTTTCTCTAGTTGCGGTAAGCAGGGGCTACTCTTCGTTGCGCTGCACGGGCTTCTCATTGCTGTGGCTTCTCTTATTGAGGAGCACAGGCTCTAGGTGCTTGGGCTTCAGTAGTTGTGGCACGCAGGCTTCAGTAGTTGTGGCTCACAGGCTGTAGCACACAGGCTCAGTAGTTGTGGCTCACGGGCTTAGTTGCTCTGCGGCATGTGGGATCTTCCTGGACCAGGGCTGGAACCCGTGTCTCCTGCATTGGCAGGTGGATTCTCAACCACTGCGCCACCAGGGAAGCCCCGCCCATTTGTTTTAAAAGGAAAGCCTTTTGCAATATAATGGCAGATTTACTCCTTTAAATACAAATGAACATAAACACACACAACCAAAACTCAACTAAAAAAAGATGTCCAAGATTAGGACATGTTGCTACTAATATCCAATAAAAATTAAAGCTGGTTAAAGGAAAATAATTGTATTTCACACCTTAATTTGTGGCTATGAGCACATTACACACCAGTAACATACTTGATAAATATATCTCCTACTTCTGGATGGACTATACACAAACTAGTTTGGCAAAAAACTTCACACATAATGTTATTTTGAAAACTGTAGGTCAGGAAAAGGAGACTTAGTCCAGTAATGAAATAGAAGGTTAAATTTCTATATAATCTTGTTGGACTTGTGTTACAGTTTAAATTGAAGCATACAGTTTGAGAAATGAAAACAATACATAAAGTAGACATAAATTTCAAACTAACAGAGGGAATCTATGACCCATTAGAACTGTTGTGCTTTCTATCACAAAGCACATAGTATCTCAAATATTTATTAAAAATTAATAATAAAAGCACTAATTCACAATTTATACATGTCAGAGGCAAAGAGAATGGTCTCTAAAGGCCATCTGTTAAATGTTCAAACTACACTCTGTTATTTAGATTATACTATTAGATTTAGGTGAATACATATCTAAATATATTTTTAATCCTATTTTCATTCTTCAGTTCTTTCTGTAGAGACACACACACACACACACAGAAACACTGACACACACCCCCCCACGTTGAGAATAACATGTTCTTTGCTGAATATTTGAAACAATGAAGCTATTACCATGTTCCAGCATTTTTGTGGGCAACCAGAAGAGAATGAAGGAATCGACCAAAGCATTTATACATTGAATCCAAAGCACCTAAAAGAAAACAAAGCAAGAAAGTCAAGATAGTACCCTGGTCTAAATCTAAAAATATGTGACATTATAAAATATATTTGCTGGGTGAAACAGTTACAAGGCTAAAATGTCTTCCTGGAGACTGAAAATTTCTATTTCTTTATTCTCCTCTTAAAAGAAATGACTGTGAAATTACAGTATGATATTATTTGAAAAACAAATTTATTAAATATAAATGTGTAGAACTCAAAGATAGTATATTTATTATAAAAACATATAAAGACTTAAATTATCCAGCAAAAGAGAACCAGAAGGAATTTTTTAAAGAAATAATAAAAATACTTTCAATCTTTAAATTATAGTACTTTAAATATAATTTAATACCAGATTTTACATGATACACTCTGTACCTTTACATCTACGCCCTGACTCTGGTTGAAATAATTTTTAATACCCCATATACAGGCATACCTCAGAGATACTGCAGGTTTGGTTCCAGACCACCACAATAAAGCAAATATTGCAATAAAGTGAGTCACATGAACTTTTTAGTTTCCCAGTACATATAAAAGTTATGTTTACACTATACTGTAGTCTATTAAGTGTACAATAGCATTATGTCTAAAAAAAACAATGTACACACATTAATTAAAATGCTAACCATCATCTGACAATGCAGGGTTGCCACAAACCTTCAATTTGTAAGAAACACAGTATCTACAAAGTGCAATAAAACAAGGTATGCCTGCACAATTTTCTTAAAGGAAATCTCAATATAAAATCTATGGGATCAATCAAACAAGGGTGCACATTGGTTGGGAAATGATAGAACAATAACAAAAACAAGTCTTTGTTCATTCAATTCTAAATATACCAGCTTTTTTTTTTTTTTCATGCTTGCCAGGAAGACTAACAGATAAAGGACTAGAGAAGAAGAGAATGTGGAAAAAACATATTTGGCCTGTGACTCAAATTTCCTGGAGTAAAGCAGATTTTAGGAAAGAATGTAAGAAACTGGTTCAAAAACAAAGCTACTACCAAATTGGAAAACCTCAGGATTCATGGAATGTTGGGTAGAGTACATAAAAACATGGCATAGGGCTGCATTCCTTGTGTTTTTTTATTATTTTTCCTAAAGCAGCAGAAAGGGAAGAGACAAAAGTACATTTTGGAGGGAAGTTGAGATGAAAGACCTGCAATAATTTTCTGCTTACCTTTATATTGAAAATATCACCTGTCTGAGAAATTGTGTAGAGTTGTGGATACCTAAGCAGGCTCTCCTGACTGCAACACTGTTCAAAGATTCCCAGAGTAATAGGTGGCAGTGACGTGAAAATCTACATAGGAAACAAGACTCTATTAAAAAGAGCTTTCAGTCTGTATCTGAGTTAGTATCGTGCAATGTCATTTTCCTGGCTTTGATAACGTACTGCAATTATTAAAGTACCACTGTGGGGGAAGCTGGGTGAAGGGTACACAAAACTAATTTTGCAAACTTCTGGTAAGTCATAAACTATTTAAAAACAAAAGTTACTTACAAAGAAGTCATTATTGAGACACACAGATTGGAACAGATCTACCAAATCATGACTTAATTTTTCTAATTGATCCAATCCTTTGATTCAACAGTGTATTTAGAAGCATGTTCTTTAATTTTAAAATATGTGAGGTTTTCCCTAATCTATAGCTGTTATTGGTTTCTAGTTTAAATTCCTGGGATCAGAGAACATATTCTATATGATTTTCATCCTTCTGAATTTATTAAGACTTGTTTTATTGCCCAGTATGTGGTCTATTTTGGTGAATGTCCCATATTCATTTGAGAAGAAGGTGTATTCTGCTGTTGTTGGGTAGTTTTCTATAAATGTCAGTTAGGGCCAGTTTGTTATAAAAGTGTTCAAACCTTCTATACCCTTTCTGAATTTTCATCTATAGTTTCTATCAACTACAGAAAGGAGTATTTAAAACTTTGACTGTCATTGTCAATTTACTTAATTTGTCATTTAATTGTATCAAATTCTGCTTCATTTCTAATAAGTTCTAATAAGCTATGTTATTAGACACTTTACATATTTAGGAATCTAATGTGTTATTGATAAATTAACCCCTTTAAAATTAAGAAATGTCCATCTTCATTATTAGCCATATTTCTTTTTCTAAAGGCTGTTATTTGTGTAATTAATATAGCCACTCCAGCTTTCTTTTGATTAGAATCTACATGGTAAACCCTTTTCATCTTTTTCCTTTTGACCTATTGGTGTCTTTATATTTAAAGTAGGTTTTTTTGTGGAAGTCATATAGTTGTGTCTTGATTTTTTAATCTGACAGTCTCTGCCTTTTAACTGGAGTATTTAGAACACCTGTAGTCAATGTAATTGTAAAAATGGCTGGATTTAAATCTAACATCTTCCTATTTTTTTCTATTTGTTGCATTTATTCTTCCTCTTTACCTCATTTCTTGACTTCTTTTGGATTAACTGAATATTTTTAAGATTTTCTTTTATCTCCACTATTGGCTTACTAGTTATACCTTTCTTGTTTTCTTGTTTTTTTTTTTAAGTTGTTCTTTAAAAATTTACTGTAAACATATGCAATGTATCATAAAATTCAAATAATAATATACTCCAGTTCCTCCCTCCCATTCATTGTGCTATAGATACCTACCTGTAACTATAGATAGATACCTAGAGTTATCAATCTATATTGTGCTGTAGTTATAAGCCCTATAATACATTTTGCTTTAAAAAGCCAAATGTCTGTTAACATGATTGAAAACGGGGTGGGAGGGTCTCTTATGAATGCCCACATAATTAACACTTCTGTTGCTTTACATTGCTTTGGACAGACCCAGATCTCTTTCTGGTATACTTCTTCTTTTGCCTGAAGAGCTTCCTCTAACATTACAAGTATTACAGGTCTTCTGGTGATGAATTTTCTGTTTTCTTGGTTTGAATTAGTTTTTATTTCACCTTAATTTTCAAAAGACATTTTTGCTGGGTATAGAATTTTGGGTTAATGGATTTCTTTTCTTTCAGATCTTTAAAGATATTCCATTGTCCTCTATGCTAAATGGTTTCCAATGAGAAATCTGCTTTTATTCTTAGATTTATCTTCTGTATGTAATGCTTGTTTTTTATCTGGCTGATTTAAAGATTATTCTCTTGATCACTGATGTTCAGCAATTTGGTTATGAAGAAGATTTCTGTGTCTTTCTTTAGGTTTATTCTTCTTGAGAAGAGATTGTTGAGATTCTTAGATCTGTGAGTTTACAGTTTTCATCAAATTTGACACTTTCAACCATTATTTCTTCAAATATTATTCCTTTACCTTCTTTCTTTTGAAACTCCAAGTTTATGAAAATTAGAATGCTTAATATTGTACCAGAGGAAAGTGAGGCTCTGTTAACTTTTTCTGATTTTTCTCTCTGGGCTTCTCTATTGCTGTGTCTTCATATTTAGTAATTTTTTCCCTGAACTTTCTAATCTACTCTTAATCCCATCCAGAAACATGTTCATTTCAGATACTGAATTTTTAAGCATAAAGTTCTATTTGTTTCTTTTCTATATCTCCATTTTTGTCCTCATTATATTCATGTTTTCCTTTATATCCTTGAACATGCTCATAAGGTCCTTATCTACTAATTCCATCATCTTATAATTTCTGGACCTGCTCTTACTGATTTATTTTTGACCTTTTATGGATCTTATTTACCTATTTCTTCATATGCCTGATATCCTTTAGTGGATGCAGAAACATGGTGAATTTTGTGTTACTGAATGCTTAATTTTGTTCTTTAAAAACTGTTTGCCTATCTACAGATTCAATGCAATCTCTGTCAAAATACCAATGGTATTTTTCACAGAACTAGAACAAATAATTTTAAGAGGTGTATGGAAACACAAAAGACCCCGAATTGCCAAAACAGTCTTGAGAAAGATCAGAGCTGGAGGAATCACGCTCCCTGGCTTCAGACTATACTACAAAGTTACAGTGATCAAAACAGTATGGTACTGGCACAAAAACAGAAACATAGATCAATGGAACAGAATAGAGAGCCCAGAAATAAACCCATACACTTATGGTCAATCTATGACAAAGAAGGCAAGAATATACAGTGGAGAAAAGACAGTCTCTTCAGTAAGTGATGCTGGGAAAACTGGACAGCTACATGTAAAACAATGAGATTAGAACATTCTCTAACACCATAGACAAAAATAAACTCAAAATGGATTAAAGACCTAAATATAAAATGGGATACTATTGATATTAAACTCCTAGCAGAAAACACAGGCGGAACACACTGTGGCATAAATTGCAGCAATATTTTTTTGGGTCTGTCTCCTAAGGCAAAGGAAACAAAAGCAAAAACAAACAAATGAGACCTAATCAAACTTAAAAGCTTTGGGCAACAAAAGAAACCATCAACAAAATGAAAAGACAACCTACCAAATGGGAGAAGATATTTGCAAATGATAAGACTGATAAGGGGTTAATATCCAACATATATAAACAGCTCATATGGCTCAGCATCAAAAAAACAAACAACCTGATTTTAAAATGGGCAGAAGAACCAAACAGACATTTTTCCAAAGATGAAATGCAGATGGCCAATAGGCACATGAAAAGATACTCAACATCACTAATCATCAGGGAAATGCAAATCAAAACCACAATAAGATATCATCTCACGGGACTTCCCTGGTGGCGCAGTGGTTAAGAATCTGCCTGCCAATTCAGGGGACACGGGTTTGATCCCTGGTCTGGGAGGATCCCACATGCCATGGAGCAACTAAGCCCGTGTGCCACAACTACCAAGTCCGCATGCTACAACTACTGAAGCCCATGTGCCTAGAGCCCGTGCCCCACAACAAGAGAAGCTACCGCAATAAGAAGCCTGCGCGCTGCAACGAAGACCCAACGCAGCCAAAAAAAACAAAATAAAATAAATAAATTTTAAAAAGAGGTTATCTCTGGATGATGATAAAAAAAAAAGATATCACCTCACACCTGTCAGAATGGCTGTCATTAAAAAGAACACAAATAACAAACGTTGGCAAGGATGCAGAGAAAAGGGAACGTTCGTACAGTGTTGGTGGGAATGTAAACTGGTGCAGCCACTGTGGAAAACAGTATGGAGGTTTCTCAAAAAACTAAAAAATAGAACTACCATATGACCCAGCAATTCCACACCTGGGTATATATCTGAAAAAAACCAAAAACAGTAATTTGAAAAAATACATGCACCCCAATGTTCATAGCAGCATTATTAACAATTGCCAAAGCATGGAAGCAACCTAAGTGTCCATCAACAGATGAATGAATAAAGAAGATGTGGTATATATACATATATTGGGTTGGCCAAAAAGTTCATTTGGTTAACGAATATGTTATTCAATAACGTTCTTGGTGAAAATGAAAAATGTATCTTTTTACTTAAAACCGAATGAACTTTTTGGCCAACCCAATATATGTATACATATATATTTGAATATACACACACATACACACACACACACAATGGAATACTACTCAGCCATAAAAAATAATGAAATTTTGCCATTTGCAGCAACATGGATGGACTTGGACGGCACCATCTTAAGTGAAATAAGTCAGACAGAAAAAGACAGATACTGTATGATATCACTTATATGTGAAATCCGAAAAATACAACAAACTAGTGAATAGAACAAAAAAGAAGCAGACTCACAGATATAGAGAACAAACTAGTATTTACCAGTGGGGAGAGGGAAGTGGGTAGGGGCAATATGGGAGTAGGGAAAAAAGGGGTTATTATTGGATTATGTGAAATCATGTGTGTGAAACTTTTGAAAATTGTAAAGCACTATAGAATTTAAAGAATCTTTATTCAATTTGTTAAAATTAAAAATTAAAAAAGAATTGTTTGCCTGTGTTCTAACATGCAGGTAAGTGACTTGCAAATCAGTTTAATACTTTTGAGGCGTGCTTTTAAGTCTCGTTATGATGGGTCCAGAATAGTGTTTATCATGGGATTAATTCATCCTTATTTTTAAAAGTGTGACTAATTTAAGGAATTTCCCCAATATCCTGTGTAGTAAGTCTTCCCAAACTGGCTGATAGGAATACAAACTCTTCCCAGCCCTGAATGAGCTCCAGGAGTCTAGCTTACTGCTTTCTGGTGGTTTTTTCCTTAGCTTTGGGCAGACTTTCCTCATGCACATACAGATAAATCATCAGCCAAAGGCTCAAGGGGGCTCTCCACAGATTTCCAGAAACACTCTGTCTCTATATTTCTCTGTGTCTGCACCTCTTTTTCTCTCTCTCCATCTCTCAGTACAATTTGTCTGTCTCTGATACTCCATCTGGCAAATTCTAGCCCTCTTGGCCCACTGAATTCCAACGTCTGTATCTTCAATTCAGTAAGACAGGTGGGCTTTCTTTTGGGCCCATCTTTCTTCACTGTGGCCTAAAAATAGGCCTGCTCTCAGAGATCACAGCAATGAGCAGCCTGGTGTCTAATGCCTGAAAACTGGTATTTTTCTGGTATTCTAGTTTTTTTCTGGTAGGAGGGTAATTCTGATAGCAGTTAGTCATGCATGAGCAGTGTAGCAGAAATAATGTATAACCTCTAGAAGTAGTGTGACAACTCATTCAAATTTAGTTATCAGATAAGTAGACAGAGTCTATCTCTGGCATTGCCAGTAACTATTTGAAATGTCCTGGTCCTCATTTTCTTTTTCATCTGTAAAATATACTTGTAATGGGATGAGATTTAGTATGTCAATATATATTTAATAAGCATATCATTGTATTTTATCCTCAATTGTCCATAATTATGTTTCCCACTGTAGTCCCATTTGCTGCTTATAAAAATGCCAGCATCTATGTTTTCCTTTATTAAAAAAAATAAGATTCCACTGATCAATAGCTGTGGCTAATACATTCATAGTGACTTTTCTAACCCAGAAGAGAGACACTGCCACTCCCTACTCCTGTCTCTAATGAAACTTCAAAGAAAGTTTATGAGTATTGTCCTCTGCGACCAAGAGCCTGGCAGAGACAACTTTACATAGGACCTCAGCTTCCCTGGTATAGTGCTCTAGCCAAATACACCCCGGCATTGGCACACACACGACTGTAAATATTCATAGCCCTAGACATTTTTGTACTATTGGGCACCCAATGACTTCTATTCAGTGACTTCTGTCTGTTTTGGAATTTACGCTCCTAGAAGACAGACTTTTAGGAGTTAGGGCACAGAGCATGCAGAGTATAATGTGATTGTGATAATGCATTGCAGGAGAGAGGTCATGATATGCTTGCTGGGAACCTAATTTTTATGCCAGGTTTCCTAACTTCTAATCCTTAGGTGGAATAATAATACAAAAAAAGTAAAACAAAACAAAAATGAAAAGGTGATGTGGGTAATAAGCCAGTTAGCCTTACTATTTAATTTCCATCTAGTTGTTGTTTTTTTTTTTTAAGTTTTATTTATTTTTGGCTGCGTTGGGTCTTCAATGCTGCATGCAGGCTTTTGTCTAGTTGCGGCGAGCAGGGGCTACTCTTCAGTGTGGTGCGCGGGCTTCTCATTGTGGTGGCTTCTCTTGTTGTGGAGCACAGGATCTAGGCGCACAGGCTTCAGTAGTTGTGGCACACGGGCTCAGTAGTTGTGACTCGCGGGCTCTAGAGCGCAGGCTCAGTAGTTGTGGCGCATGGGCTTAGCTGTCCCACAGCATGTGGGATCCTCCCAGACCAGGGCTCGAACCCGTGTCCCCTGCATTGGCAGGCAGATTCTTAACCACTGTGCTACCAGGAAAGTCCCTCCATCTAGTTTTTGAATTCAGAATAACTCAAGTAATGGTATGGGATTATTTACTGTTAGAAAATTCATTAAAATGGAAAATAGTATTTATGATAGGCTTGATATATAAATTCATCATTTAGTACAAACACAGTGTGATATTCCACAAGTACAAATTTTCTACCAAGAGGCTTAAAAGGACATGGAATTACACTATAAACATACACACGTACACACAGACACAAAGATAGATAACTCTAAATTATATGTATTAAATGGAATGGGTTTAGGTAGAGTTCAGCAGTTTTTACTTGGCTTAAAAATATGAAAACAGGGACTTCCCTGGCGGCGCAGTCGTTAAGAATCTGCCTGCCAATGCAGGGGACACGGGTTCGAGCCCTGGTCTGGGAAGATCCCACATGCCGCGGAGCAACTAAGCCCGTGCACCACAACTACTGAGCCTGCGCTCTAGAGCCCGCGAGCCACAACTACTGAGCCCGTGTGCCTAGAACCCGTGCTCTGCAACAAGAGAAGCCACTGCAATGAGAAGCCTGCATGCAGCAACGAAGACCCAACGCAGCCAAAAATAAATAAATTAATTAACTTAAAAAATATGAAAACATTGTACAGGCAGATTTAAAGAGATTTTGATTATATTATCAATGTACATTGGGTACAAATGTCATGTATACTCTAGAATGATCTGCTATGATTGAAAACACATGTGAAGAGTTTAGGCTTCTGCAGGATGTGTTGCAGCAACAAGGCCCTAAATATGTATTTGTGCTGCCTGCCATGGATGCAGATGAGGGACTTAGATACACTTCCCAGACACAAACAGCGCAGCTCTGAATGCCATCAGAGAGAGATGGAGAATGCTTACCACGTTGTACAAGCCGATGCACCAACGTTCAAATAAAATCTGCCCAGAAAATCCATTAACAAAGGCGAACCAAAGCTGAAAGAGAAGGAAGCCATGTGAACCGGGTCAGGGTTGACCTAAAGATACCCGTATATTTTAAATAGTGGCAAGAGGAGGTACACCTCAGCTGGCAGAACTGTGGGGAAGTAACTACTGAGGAGGCCCATACAATTATTCTTTCATAAATTAAGAGTTTCAGATATCACATATTACTGACATTTAAAATATTGATATACTTTGTTTATTACTGGCATACCTATTTATTCCAAAATATGAATTTCTTGCAAAAGGACACTTGCAACTAATCTCAAATCAAGTAACAAGGGTTTATTGTATGTCTTCTACGGGCACAGTTACCACAAATATCCTTTCCCTATCACAGTGTTTCAATTTAATAGCAAGCATATACTGGGCACTTACCATATACACGGCACTGTGCTGTTACTTTAAATGTGTTATCATATTTAATCCTCATGGCAATATGATAAAATAGGTATTATTACTACTTTTATCTAGATTTAAGAATTGTTATCTAGATTTAAAAATTGTGGAAACTAAGGCTCAGAGAGGTTAAATTATTCACTCAAATCACACAACTAGTAAGTGGCAGAGATGGGATTTGAGCCCATATCCATATGACTCTCAGCATGTACTCATTATCTCAAGAGTCATGTACCAAAATATTCATTGCAGCTTTATTTACAATAGCCAGGACATGGAAGCAACCTGAATGTCCATCGACAGATGAATGGGTAAAGAAGATGTGGCACATATATACAATGGAATATTACTCAGCCATAAAAAGGAATGAAACTGAGTTATTTGTAGTGAGGTGGATGGACCTAGAGACTGTCATACAGAGTGAAGTCAGAAAGAGAAAAACAAATACCGTATTGCTAACACATATATATGGAATCTTAAAAAAAAAAAAAAAGGTCAGAAGAACCTAGGGGCAAGATGGGAATAAAGATGCAGGCCTACTAGAGAATCGACTTGAGGATACAGGGAGGGGGAAGGGTAAGCTGGGACAAAGTGAGAGAGTGGCATGGACATATATACACCACCAAACGTAAAATAGATAGCTAGTGGGAAGCAGCCGCATAGCACAGGGAGATCAGCCCGGTGCTTGTGACCACGTAGAGGGGTGGGATAGGTAGGGTGGGAGGGAGGGAGATGCAAGAGGGAAGAGATATGGGGACATATGTATAACTGATTCACTTTGTTATAAAGCAGAAACTAACACACCATTGTAAAGCAATTATACTCTAATAAAGAGGTTAAAAAAACAAAACAAAACAAAAAAACTCTCAGCATTCTAGGAAAAGCGGGGAACTTCCTCACCTTGATGAAGGGCATCTACAAAAATCCTACAGCTAAAATTATACCATGAAAACACAACATGACAAGATACAGGCTGGGAGAAAATATTTGCAAACTTCTTTCTGACACAGGACTAATATCTAGAATATGTGGAGAACTCTCAAAAGTTAACAGTGAAAAAAACTAACAATCCAGTTAGAAATGACAAAAGATATGAAGAGACATTTCACTGAAGAAGATATGCAAAGAGCAAATAAGTACATGAAAAGATGTTCAACATCATTAGCCGCTAGCAAAATGTAATTTAAAACTGCAGTGAGATCTTACTACACATCTATCAGAATGGCTAAAAAAACAAATAGCAGTAACACCAAATGCTGGCAAAGATCTAGAAAAAAAGGATAACAGATACTTTGCCAGTGAGAATTTAAAATGGTAAAGTCACTCTGGAAAACAGTTTGGCAGTCTCTTTTAAGACTAAACATAACACTTACCATATGACTCAGCAAATGTACTCTTGGACACTTACCCTAAGTGAAAACTCGTGTTTACACATAAGCCTATACACATGTTAACAGGACTTTATTCATGATGGCTCCAAACTGGAACCAACCTACATGTCCTTCAACAGGTGGAGGACTACACAGCAATAAAAAGGAAAAATGATTGTTCGTGCGACAACTTGGATGGATCTGAAGGGAATTATACTGAGTGAAAAAAATCCAGTCTCAAAAAGTTACGTACTCCATGATTGCACTTTTATAACATTCTTGCAAGAACCCAGTTGTAGGAAAAGAGAACAGATTAGCCACTGCCAGGGGTTAGGGGTGGGTGTGGATATAAAGGAGTAGCACAAGGCAGATCCTGTGGATGGGGCAGGTTTCTACCCTTTATTGGAACAGGTCTGTATCTTGATTACTCTGGTGGTTATGTGAGTCTACACAGGGATAAAAGTGCATAGAGAGACACACATGCACACATACACACACGTGGCATGTAAAGCTGATGAAATCTGAATAAGCTCTGTAAGTTGTACCAGTATCAATGTCCTGGTTTTCATATTAACACCTGTATTATACACAGTGTTATCTTTGGGGGAAACTGGGTGAAGGGTTCACAAGCTCTCCTGTAAATATTTTCTGTAACTTCCTGTGAATCTATAATTACTTCAGAATAAAATGTTTCAAAACATATTTCCACAACCAAATTTAAAGCTTACACAGGTATTTTTTAAGTCAGAACGGTAGTTAGAAGATTCACTCCCATATCTTGGCTATTGTAAATAATGTGCCCATCTACAAAAGAATAAAGATGTGGTATATACATACAATGGAATATTACTCAGCCATAACAAAGAATGAAATGATGCCATTTGAGACGACATGTATGGACCTAGAAAGTATTATGCTAAGTGAAATAAGCCAGACAAGAGAAAGACAAATACTCTACGTTAACACTTATATGGGGAATCTAAAAAATAAAGCAAATGAATGTATATAACAAAACAGAAATAGATGCACAGACAGAGAGGACAAACTAGTGGTTACCAATGAGGAGAGGGAAGTGAGGGAGGGGCAAGATAGGGGTGTGGGATTAAGAGACACAAACTACCATGTATAAAAAAAATTAAGCATGCACACATGAAAATAATATAGTATTGTAAATCAACGATACTTCAATTTAAAAAACCAATGCATAAATAATAATTTTTAAAATAAACAAGTAGCAAGGATATATTATACAGCACAGGGAAATACAGCAGTTATTTTGTAATAACTTTAAATGGAGTATAATCTGTAAAACTACTGAATCACTATGTCGTACACCTGAAACTAATATAATATTGCAAATCAACAATACTTCAATAAAAAAAGGAAGATTCACTTCCCATATCCCATAACGCTTATACACTACACACTAGAGCAAACATGCTTTTTCAGAAGCAATAAAGGCATGGCAAACTTTCAGAGCCCATGAAAAATGCAGTTATGGATCTCTTCCTGGGTCCATTTTCAGGCAAACAGAGGCCCTGCTGCCGGGCGCTGTGCCAGTGTGGCTGTGAGGACGGCAGCCCGCGGGGGGCGGCAGGGCTGGCTACAGTGTGGAAGCCACAGCCCTGCTGCCCGCAACACGGGGAGGAGGGCGGGGACAGGTTTCTTTCATGTTATTTTGTTCACGTGGAGACGATGCTGGTGAAAAGTTTTCTCTTTCCACTTGCTTCAACCACCAGTGCTAAGTGCAGCCGAGACACAAAAGGAAAGAGTGGGCGTCTGCGAGAACAAGGCCCTTCGCGTCCCTTAGTGGGACGTCAGGAAGGCAGCAATAGGCTTGGGACAAGATTTCCCGTGTCAGGAGGAAGACAGCTCAGAAGCCCAGAGATTTCTGGTGCCTTGAATCACCAGGAGGATCTGGAGCCGGCAGAGATGCACTTCGGTTCCAAACAGGATATTTTTTTTTAACCACAGATTATGTCAACAAGTTATCATGATATCATAACAAAAAATGTTAAGCAAAATATGTTAAATCGATTTTATGTGAGCAAAAGCTTAAAGCAGGATTATGTAACAGTATTTTAAGTGAGATAAATAAGAAAAAAACTAAACTATCAAGCTCTATGTCAAAGACAAGATCTAACTCCTCAAGTAAAGAAAGCATTATCTCCTTTCTTACCTGAGTGATGTATAACACAACATTCTTGTACAAACGATACAATATGCATTTGGTCACTCAAAAATAATTCCAAGTTCCATGAACCAACAGAAGCTTCTCTAAGTAGCTAAACTAAAAGACAGAAATAATGGTCAATGGAGTTCAGAGGAACCTACCACTTACTGACAAACTTCACAAAATGTTGTTTTCCCACCTCAGCAGTTCCCACTCTGGAGGACAGAAGCAGAATGAAACCTATTCCCAGGCAACCTGACATGACTGTTCACTATAAAGGAATTTTTTTTAAAGCTTTATAAAATTAACTTTTATCATTAAAATAAATGAATAAACATCACTTTTTTGCCCAGCAAATTCTGCTTGGATTTTCACTTGTCACCTACAAGGCTTTGAATTTAATCTGATCCACATCTAGGACCTTAATCGTGAGAAGGGGGTCAGAATTATTTAATGAAGTAAGAACCTGGAAACAAGAACCTCTGTCATGGATTTTTCTGTCTGATCAAGCCTTATGGGAATCATAAGACTTATGGGAATCACTTCCCCCATTTCCTGTAATAAATATATAAAGAGAAAAAGTAAAATTAAAAAGGAGGTAACGTGTGATCTCTGCAGCATGCCTCAGCTGCCTTACCTCATCTATGTGTTCCTTTGCCACAGCACTTTGCACCTTCAAACGAAGTGAGCAGGGCTCACTGCTCACCCACTGCTTACACCCAGGATTCATGCCTAAGATGTGGGAAGCACTCAGTGAACATTTTGGGGGATGAATATTCAGGAGAATTATTACGCAAAACGAGACAATTCAGTAATTGTGACCACGAAAATTAAATACTGATCTCAAAGTGGCATAAGGTGGTACATATGGGAAAAAATAGCCTTTCAAAAAGGACTGCTTAAGAGTTTGGAACATGAGGGTCAGGAAGGGGAGGGAGATGCTGAGTCACGAAATGCACAGCTGCACTGAAATAAGTGAATTCAAGAAGGCGGCCAGCTTTTGTTTTTACCTAGAGCTTGCTATTAAACCAGTCATTACAGACAACACTCCTATTGCCCCAGTTTTTAGCTTTGCAAGGGGAAAAAAGACATTCGAAGTCAAAGTTGTATTTCCTGGGATGGTTTTAAAATATTAAGAAGTTTAGGGAGGAAGAAACTAATACTCTACTCTTTTCTGCGAAGAAAAGATCTAGGTTGTGACCAGAATGTTACACGATCCTCTCTGAGGAAGGGAGAGTCGTGCATTGCAAGAGGCAGCAAAGGAAAGATGGCTGCACCCTCAGCTCCAGCCCACCTGAGGGCGGGGCAGATGGGGCGGAAATGGGAGAATGGCCACCACGGCCCTGGGGACAAGACTCATCCTGGGGGAGTCTGAAACAGCCCACACCGCGGAGGACACCCTTCTGCCCAGCTCCGGTCAAAGAGCTGCTCTCAGGTAAAATCGAGACTGAAAAACAAACAAACAGAAAGAAAAACGGATGGAGCTCAAAGTGCTTTCATTAATCTGAAATAGCATTTTAATAAAAAGGGGCCAAAGCATGAGTCAGATCAGTGTCCCGCATTAGTGACTGGCTTGGTGAGGCGACTTAGGGTGGGTGGAAGGAAGAAAAGAAAGCCTGGAATCCTATACCATCTGCCTGATCACAGCTGCAGCTGCAATTCTAAACCCTTTTAATATTTGGTATAAAAAGAGAACGCTGGAATTGCCTTCCCTCGAGAAAATGGTGAACAGATATTCCCTGGGGGCCCAGGACACCTGATTCCGGCCAGCTGTGTGCAGCTGGGGTGTTTACTCGGAGTGTTTACGGCACATGTAATTGCTGAGCCCACAGGAAGCATGCATCCCAATGGCATTGAGCAGTGAAGGAAACAGGTGAGTGTGGTGCAAACACTTCTGTGTTTACAGACAGGTGCTTTGATGGTCATCCACTGACACTTTCCTAAACTCAGACCCCTCGTACATAGGAGCCCCAGTTTTCCCGTCTATAAAACCAGGACACTTAATCCATGAGTAAGGAGAAGATTCTAGAACTGACCTGATTCAGACATCGAGACCGTATGCTTTCCATCTATGTGGCAGAGTCCTAACAATCCATGCTGTTACCACTCTAGTTTTAGGCATCCACTTACCTTTGGACAGACTACTAAGTCAGCTAGCCTCTCAGGGAGAGCCACCGTAAGAACAGCCCCGCAGGGGTGGCCTCCCTGGAGGCCCAGGGTTATTCCTAGGGAGCTGTGCAAGAATTACACGTGGCTCCTGAGTCCAGCAAGAATGACAGTGTTAGTGTTCATTGCTCAAATGTGATAAAAAATTACATCTATTAAAAGCCAATGTTAAATTATTAAAACATTGTTCCAAAATATCTTAACTGTTCATTAAAATATTCTTCAAAAGTAACAATAATAAAATGTAGAAACAGGAGGTGTTCTCGTTAACAGCAAAGGATGGTGCATAAACATGCAGGAGGTTTAAATCACAGGACCATGCACTCTTCTTAAACACCTTCCAAAAAATGCGACAGCCACTGTGGAAGACAGTTTGGCAGTTTCTTACAAAACTAAACATACTTCTATACATACCATACAACCCAGCAATTGCACTGCTTGATGTTTACCCAAAGGAACTGAAAACTTCTGTCCACACAAAAACCTGCACACTGGGACTTCCCTGGTGGCACAGTGGTTAAGAATCCGCCTGCCAATGCAGGGGACAAAGGTTTGATCCCTGGTCCAGGAAGATCCCACGTGCCGTGGAGCAACTGAGCCCGTGTGCCACAACTACTGAGCCTGCGCTCTAGATCCCACATGCCACAACTACTGAGCCCGTGCTCTAGAGCCCACATGCCACAACTACTGAAGCCTGCGTGCCTAAAGCCCGTGCTCTGCAACAAGAGAAGCCACTGCAACGAGAAGCCCACGCACCGCAACGAAGAGTAGCCCCCGCTCGCCGCAACTAGAGAAAGCCTGCGTGCAGCAACGAAGACCCAATGCAGCCAAAAAAAAAGAAACCTGCACACTGATGTTTATGGCAGCTTAATTCATAACTGACAAAACTTGTAAATAACCAAGATGTCCTTCAGCAGGTGAATGGATAAACAAACTGTGATACATCCAGACGATGGAATATTATTCAGCACTGAAAAGAAATGAGCTATCAAGGCTTAAAAGATTTGAAGGAACTTTAAATGCATATAACTAAGTGAAAGAAGCCCATTTGAAAAGGTTACGTTCTGTGTGATTCCAACTATATGATATTATGGAAAAGGCAAAACTATGGAAACAGTAAAAAGATCAGTGGTTTCCAAGGTTTAGGGCAGAGGGAGGTATGAATGTGTGAAGTGCAGAGGATTTTGAGGGCAGTGAAACTACTCTATGACACTATAATGGTGGATACGTGTCACTGTACATTCGTCCAGGCCCACAGACTGTACAGCACCAAGAGTAAATCCTAATGTAAACTATGGACCTTGGGTGAACCTGTCAGTGTAGGTTCATCAGTTATGACACATGTACTGCTCTGGTGGAGGATCTGATAATAGGGAAGGCTTTGTGTAGGGGGCACGGGGATATATGGGAAATATCTGTACGTTCTGCTCCAGTTTGCTGTGAAGCTAAAACTCTAAAAACACAATTTTTAAAAATGCCTGCCAAGAGGCAGTGTCTCCTTTAAAAAAAAAAAAAAAAAAGGAAATAGGGATATTTTAAGTCTTTACCAAGAGACACCACAAAGCAAAGCACACAGTACAGACTGGAGAGACTGGGGACTTGGAGGTTATATTAGTAGAGCTACAGATTCTCAGTGGCAGCAGTTTTGCCAACTCCAGAGCTGGTAATGGGAAGACTTTATTTATGCAAAGTGCATGAGGACAAAACTAAAGAGAACCCCAAATGTTGTAACAGGAAAGAATCTTTGCATTCTATTGCAAGTTCATCACTAAAGGGATGTTGCCTGTAAGCTTAAATTACACATAATGGCACATCTCTGGGACCCCTGCCCCCCAGGTAATGAGCATTAAGCTAAAACACCTCTTTGTTTAGCTCACAGGAAACATCCTGACCAGGCCCACCTGTGAATGACTGCAGGGAGGAAGAAATTAACACATCCCCTCCAGAGGCTGACTAGAACCCAGAAGTGTTTGACTTCACTCCCTCCCCTTTCAGCATAAAAGAAGCCTGAATTCTAACCCAGGCAAGGTGGTTCTTTGGGACACAAGTCCAGCATCTTCTTGGTCTGCTGGCTTTTCAAATAAAGTTGCAATTCCTTGTCCCAACACCTTGTCTCTCCATTTATTGGCCTGTATGTGGCGAACAGCACGAGCCTGGCCTTGGTAACAAAGTGCTGGTAGTTTCTTACAGAAAGGAGCTTAGAGAGTGGGGTAAACCTCGGGGGGTGGATCCGAGGTCTTCAACACTCTCCATGCCCACCTGACCACCCACGCCGCTGACCTGTGCGATGGCATAATCCGAGCTGTTGGTGGCCTGCATGCCCTCGTTCCCACGGATTCCCACACCCACGTGGGCCGTCTGGATCCCCGATGGCCAGGGCGATGGCCTTTACATGTTTCTTAACCGTATCCACTATCTCAGCCTTCTGGAGGGGAGATAACCTGAAAAAAAAAAACAAAACAAAAAAAGACAAACCACCATGTTTTAGTGTTCTGTTTTGGTTCATTTTACTTCATCCTGTTCTAGAAGGCTTTACACAAAGGAGTCAGCAATAATCTATATACAGCCACATTCAAGTGGCAGTTACTGGTAAATTTCCCAATTCATTAAGTAGGCTTTTTACAGATATAAGAAAGTTCCTACCTACCCCCACCAAAAACAAAAAGCAAAATAAAAAATAAAACCAAAAAAACACAGAGTCACTGCTTTAACATCCCCAAAGAAATACACAATATTAGTTGCCCAGTTTACATGGAGTTTGCCATTTTCCCCACCACTACCTGTTGTCTGACGCTGGCCTGCTATATTAATTTACATTACCTACATACGTGAGAGGAAGAAGTGGAGGGCTACTATTTCTGAAACTGTATGAAGGCATGTACCCAAGGACTGGAACACAGAGTAGCCTCTGAAAATCAAACTACTTGAGAAATACAAGGAGACATAAAAAACGAGAAGGTTATCAGTCGGGAGAGTCAAGGTCATGCTGTGGGAACAACAACAACAAACAAAAGCTAAGTGACTTAACAAAAGTTTGTTTCTTTCTCATGTGATGTGTCCTATGCAGATTAGGGTACATCACTGATGCTTTTTTTTTTCAGAAACAAGCTACAGAAGCAAATTTTATATTCCTAAAAAATTTCAGAATAGCAGACCCTGTGTACCCATAAAATATTTACAAATATGCCAAGAAAGGAGGGCAAAACTTTACCTCTTATTCATCACTCATTTATTCATTCACTCAGCAAGCTAGACACGTACTTCATCAAAAATGATAAGGGCACACAAGGGTTTTATATTCTAGTAAGCAAATGACCTCAGTTATCATTCTCTTCCCACAGAACAGCTCCTAAAAACGAATTTAAATTTAACCTTTTCAAACTTCAGGTGAGATTATTAAAAACTGAGGAGAGAGAAGGGTTCCTTGATTAGAACACACTCCAAATTTTAAGGTAGAAGCACTGCTGGTAAAAACTTCTGCTTCATAATGAAGAGAATATAATGCATTACCATCACTACATTGTAGGTATAATATGAAAAGTTTCTGAAGTAGAGGATGTTAGAAACCATTTGAAAGCCTAGTTCCCCCCATCAAGAGATACTGGTTCTTTTACTGAAATACTTGCAATGATAATAACTTCACCGTTTAGACTGATGATCACTTTCATATTTAGACTGTGATATTTGTGGAGGGGAAAAAAACTAACTCAGTTTGATTAATCTCAAGTCTGACTCTTCATGTCTTCATTCAAATCTTAATTCCATCCTCTTGGCAACCAAGTTCTCCCAATATCAGGGACCAACCCAATAAGCCTTCTCTGCCCCCTGCCACACACCCTCAAGTCCTTCAAGCACTTCTTCATGCAGTTCTGCACCCTCTACCAAAGCTCCAAGTCAGCTCTGAGCAGTTAAGAAGAGAATTGGACTATTACTATTCTGATTCTGGAGCTCCCCACCCATGTATGAAAATACAGCCTAAAATAATATTAGTCTTTTAACAACTATCTGTTAGTTGAGCTTCAATCAATAAAATATTTTAAGTCATGTTTCCATACGTGGGCATTAAGCCAAATCTCCCTAATCCTGGAATTGATTATACCCAATTGATAGTCTTTACAGTCATGTCTGGAAAAGTTCATCTTGTCATTCTATTGGCTGAAACAGCACAGAAGTTCCAAAGTGGTCTATTTCACAATATCTGAAGTAAGGGGGAGAAATCTACTAGGGATAGAAAAAAAAAAAGTCAATATGCTATATAATGCAATAAGAAAACATAATCCTAAAACACAGTAGGAATTCAAAATAGACACTAAACAGCTAATTCCTACCCTTTTCAACTGAATAGACATTATTACTTTCCAAAAAAACCAAAGAAACTTATGACAATTATAAATCAACAACAAACAGGATATCCCAAAAGAAGAATGTAAACTACTAAAAAATAGAAACTCTAGGGATGAAATAATATACTATATGAACTTCAGATCTGAGATGGGAAAAGAAAGGATCAACTAATCTGAAGTTAGAACAGTAAAAAAAAAAAATCTATTCCAAAGAAGAAAGGGAGGAAAACTGAAGAAAAATGCACAGTGCCACAGATCTCTCGTCAACATCGAGCATTCAATCATATATGTAATTGGAGTAAAGGTAAAGGAAAACAAAAGCAGCAGAAAAATACTTGCAGAAATAATGGTTGAAAACTTTGCAATTTGGTTAAAACACATTAATTTAGGGATACAATGAATCCAAAGTAGAATAAACACAGTGAGAACTACACTTAGTGGCAACATAGGCATACTGCAGGAACCCAGTGACAAGGAGAAAATATGGAAAGCAGCAAGAGGAAGATGATACATCACATACAGGGCAACAACAATAAGATGACCTTCTCGTCAGGAACAAGGGAGCCAGAAGACAACAGAATGACAAATTCAAAGTATGGAGAGAAAAAAACAACCGAGTAAAGTATTTACCCCGACGATAGATTTAAGTTAGAAATCAAAAACAGAAGGAAGATAGGAAATACCTAAATGTGTGGGAATTAAACAACACACATATAAACAGCCCACGAGTCAAAAAGGAAATCGCAAGGAAAATGAGAAAATACTGTACCTTGAACTAAATGACAACATATCAAAATGTGTCAGCTGTAGTTAAATCATTGCTAAAGAAATATTTATATCTTGAAATGCTTTATAGTAGAAAAGCTTAAAATCAACTATAAAAGCCTCTACCTTAGAGAACTAGAAAAAGAACAATAAATGAAATCTAAAGTAAGGTGAAAGTAGAAAATAATACAGATATGAATATGTTGTATTATATATTGGAATATTATATTATTATATATTATGATTATACATTGTATGACTATATTATATATATTACTATGTTATATATATATAATATATATACACATTATATATGCTATATATATCAGAATGCAAATAGAAACTGGACAAACCATAGAGTTGGCCCTTTGAAAAGATCAGCAAAATGGGTGAAGCCCAAGCTAGACTAATCAAGGAAAAAAAAAGAGAGTAAACACAAATTATCCACATGAAGAAGGAAAGAAGGAATACTAACACAAATCACACAAAAGTAAAAAATAAATGAACCCTGTGAAGAACTTTATGCCAACAAATTTGACAACTAGATAAACAGACAAATTCCTTGAAAGACACAAACTGCCAAAACTAACCGAAGAAGAAGTAGAAAATATCTAAATATCTGCGGAAGAAATTGAATTATTCATCAAAATCTGTCAAAAGGAAAGTCTAGGTCCAGATTGTGTCAACAGTGAAATGTATCAGACATCTTAGGAAGAAATAATACTGATACTACAGAAAGTGTTTTAGAAAACAGAGGACAGAGGAACACTTCCCAACTCATTTCATCAAGCTGGAATTGTCCAGATACCAATGCTAGTCAAAGACATTAAAGGAAATAAAACCACAAAGAAGTATCCTTCAGGAGCACAGACTAAAAATTCTTAATGAAATTTTAGCAGAATGTGTAGAAAAATACAATTAAATCATAAAATTTTAAAGCCATGAAGGATGCTGGAGACGCAGCTTGCTCTTCTTTTTTACCGCCCTCCACTCCTCTTGTAAGTAACAGTTCCAGCCAATTCCATACCCAGTTGTTTCCACCAGTTCAGCACACAGCTCAGTCAGCAGACTTCACTTTTACCTGCATTTCTGTTTACTGTTCATCTGATGGGGACACTTAAGTGTGAGGACATGGAGAAACCAAGGCACCGGATCACCTAAGCCTGGATAATTGAGAGCTGGAGTCATAGTTGTGCCGGCTGGTGAGTGACCCCTGCAGAAGCTGGAAGGGGAAGAGAGTGAGGTCAGGTTGGTCATTCCCTGCTCCTCCCTGCAATGTCCTCCCCAGCTGGTTGTCTGTCCGCCACAGCTCACTGCTCCTCTCAGGGCAGCCCACTCTGCAGGGCCCTCTCCTTCCAGGTCCCAGTGACCACAACCTCCTCTGATCCCTTTAGACCTAGGGGTACAGCAGCACTTTCACTGTTACCAGCATGTAAATAATCCCTCTGTTTTGCTCCTCACTTTAGGCTCCTGACAGCAAGTATTTACTTTCAGAGCCAATGAGAGATGATGTCCCATTTCTGGGAGAGAGCGTATGCAAATCTTCGTCTGGACACAAACCTGTGAGGATGTGAGGCTCAGGTCTGCCACTGCCAAATGGGAACCAGCCTGGGGATAAAGCCTGCACCAGATGAATCACACAGGAGACACTGTTTGAGCCCACATCAAACCACAAGTGAAGCCAGATTTAGGACAAACCACCAACAGCCCACGCAAGCCAACTGCTGGAATATCCACCCTTAGTGGCAAAATCAGCCCCTGTGTTTCCCCTCTCTGCCTCTCTGGTACATCCTTCCATTGTCCCCTCCAGTTTCCACCAGCATGGGTAGGGAGTGAGAGCAGAGAAAAGGTGAGAATTCCTTAAAATACTGTTATGATGCAAAATGAAAACCGGTTTATCAAAGCTGAACGGTTAAAAGAAACCATTTTGGTGAACTGATTATTGATGAGTTTGCTTGCTTCTCTTGAGGTCAGTTCTACCTGCAGAGTTTTCAGCTATGTGAGCTAATAAACTCCCTTTTTGCCTAAGCTGGATTTGAATTCAGCTTTCCATCATGTCTGTCAGCTCTAACTGATAGAAGACTAGGTCACAAAGAATCCTGAAGGCTAAATAAACTACAGACACCTCAGGGGAAAGCAGAGTGAAGAACAGAAGTTGCTGAATATTTTTAGTAGATGCTGAATGACAGTGAACACAGAAGGACATTTAAGGGAGGTGTGTGAAGCGTAGAGTGGACCGCACTGATTGAGGGGCACGCCTGTAATAATATTTACAAGTCCAATGCACTAATACGCTCTAATGATTGGTCCATTTACTATTTTTACCGAGGAGCAAGGAACAACTATTCTGTACATAGTTTCATGATTTTCTCAGTTCCAGGCATCTTGGTTGTAGATGATTTGCTTTTTTAAAAAAACAATGTTTTTGCTTACACTCCTACTCGTAACTTCATTTTCCTCTAGGTGTCAGGGAATTGTTTTTAAATTTGCTCCTCACTGTAAATAAACTGAGGGCCTTTGTTCTACCTGAAAGATTTCTTTCATTTGGCCATTACATCGATGAACAATGTACCACTGAAAAATTATAAACTGCTTTTGAATAAATCTTAAGCCTGACAATATGAATTAAATCCAGACTTTTCATTTCAGATTGAGCAAACATTTTCCCAGGAAGGAACTTTGTCTCTACAAAAACTTATATTTCCATGTCTATATTTTCTTCACATAAACAATATTAAATATAGCAGGAAAAAACAGTGAATATATTCTTACCTACAACATAATACTGCTCTGCATGAGAGGGCCAAATTAAGGAAGCTCTTCTTAACTTCAAAGTGGAGGGCATACTTCAATGTTTTACCATCAATGATTAGGGCCAGGTCATTTTGTCTACCTAACAAGGCTCCAAGATCTTGGCAGTTCTGATTAATCACTTGTTGTGTTGCCTAAAACAAAGAGGGGAAAATTACTTCATCATTTTAAATATAAATGAAAAGACCTTTTGAGTCTAGATGGTAGATTAAGGCGTATGTTTACCTCCTTCTTCCCTGTGAAAATCTCACAGAATTGAAATTTAAAAGTAAATAAATAACATGAAAAGATGCTTGAGATCATTAGTCATCAGGTAAATGCCAATCAAAACCACAATGAGATACCACTTCATACCCACTAGCATGACAAAAGTTAAAAAGTCAGATAGGGGCTTCCCTGGTGGCACAGTGGTTGAGAATCTGCCTGCTAATGCAGGGGACACAGGTTCGAGCCCTGGTCTGGGAAGATCCCACATGCCGCAGAGCAACTAGGCCCGTGAGCCACAACTACTGAGCCTGTGTGTCTGGAGCCTGTGCTCCACAACAAGAGAGGCCATGATAGTGAGAGGCCCGCGCACCGTGATGAAGAGTGGTCCCTGCTTGCCGCAACTAGAGGAAGCCCTCGCACAGAAACGAAGACCCAACACAGCCAAAAATAAATAAATAAATAATTAATTTAAAAAAAAAAAATATATATATATATAAAAAGTCAGATAATAACAAGTGTTGGTGAGGATGTACAGAAATCAGAACTCTCATACACTGCTGGTCAGAACGTAAAATGGTGCAGCAACTTCGGAAAATAGTCCAGCAGTTCCTCAAACAATTAAACGTAGAATTACTGAATGACCCAGCAATTCCACTCATTAGTGTATATACACTCAAGAGAAATGAAAACATATGTCTGCACAAAAATTTGTATATTAATGTACAAGCAGCATTATTCATAATTAACCTAGAAGTGGAAACAAGCTGATGAATGGATAAACAAAATACAGTATATGCATACAATGAAGTATTCTTTAGCTATAAGAAAAGGGATGAAGTACTAATGCATGGTACAACATGGACGAACCTAGAAAACATTACGGTAAGTTAAAGAAGCCAGTCACAAAAGACTGCCTGTTATATGACTTGATTAATATAAAAGTCCACAAGAGGCAAATCCATAGAAACAGAAAGTAGGGGAGTGTTGTTTAGGGGCGGGGGGAAGGAGGGTCAAAGAGATGACAGCTAAAGGGTACGCAGTTTGTTTTAGAGATGATGAAAAGTTTCTAAAATTGATTCTGCGGATGGTTGCGTATATCCGTAAATGCATTTAAATCCATTGAATTATCTTAAACAGATTAATTTTATGCCATGTGAATTATATCTCAATAAAGCTGCTTTTGAAAAGGTATGTAAGTAGGAGTGAATTCTTAGTTGGAAAATACAGAAGGGTGCTAATAGCAGACGAGGAAGTTTGGGGAAATTTTGGAAAAACTTTAAAAGATGGGAACAGAATAATGGGGTCGACCTCTGTAAAACTGGGTATCAGGTGTCTAAAAGAGAAGGACTGTTGTAGAGAGAAGGATTGTTGTAGAGACTCGATTTAAGATGCAGGAGTCACCTCCTGTACCTTATTTTTTTTTACCCCATCCTTTCTTTCCTTCAAAATTCACATAAACTGTTGAAAGCTCAAAATTTTACAGAAATGACTCCCACGCCAGTGACAGAGTCAAAAATTCAAGTAGTGGAGTATTTCAACCAAAACATGTAAAATTTTAAGTGATATAGATTAACAGTAAAGAAAATTCCTTCATCAAATGCAAGTAGAATAAAAAACAAAAAACTGAAAAATATCAGTTATCACCATTTATTGAAAGACTGGTGGACCTGATCAGTGTACCAAATATTTTTTGAGGTATCTGCTTTATTTCTGTGACTTGCTAAAATGAATGCCATAAAGTAGTAAATCATATTTAAGGGTTTATTATTTAATTATTTTTCTGAACTATAATTTTCACTTATATTCAATGATTGATAGAGGAGATTTAAGATCTCTACTTTCCTTAACATATTAATAAATGAAATTTTAACAAAATGTGCCACTTGGGGAAAAATTTTTAAAAGCACAACAGGTATCAAGCACCAAAAGATTTAATAAAATAATCCTCAACCCTCTTTTTCTCAAAAGGCCTTCATTGCTTATTACTCAAATGCAATAACTGTGTGTTTCCTGAATTAAAAGGTAATTTAATAATCCTTGAATTACTGAGGCCTTTATATAAATTTGAAGGTCTAATAACAGATGGAATTCAAAAGCGTGAAATTGGATTTCACACTGTGTAGGAACTATTAAGTGTACTATAACGTATACATCATATTAAACATTTCCACCTCCACTCTTTTCACACAGTTGACTGAATGTTCCGTGAATGGTCTCAAGTGATTGCAATGGTTCTTTCCCCCAAATGGAATCTGACAAAATTGAAGGCTGCCTCTACTTTAATAACTTTTCCCACGTTTCATTGATTACTGAACCCAAAACTTGGTGCTTTTCTAATTACCATATTGTTTTCAATTTTACAATTGCTTAGGAACACTAAATGCTTGAAGCTAAAACTGTCAGTTTTAATGTTTAATTTTTTTTTCTCGTCCCTAATTTATTTATCTGTTTCTCTTTTCCACTGCTTCTGCTGCCAATACCAACAGGAGTTAAGCCAGTTCTGACATAGTTCATTCTAGAATGTGACTCTGTGACTGACTTTCTGAAATTAATTACGTAAAATACAGTTTGGTAACCAGCAGTACATTATACGGGAAAATTGCATTATATGCTTCAATTATGTAAAACAAGTACATCAATAATTTCATAATGATTATTTAGGGATAACGAACTTTGAAAATGATATAACTTTAAAGTTTACAGGAACTTAAAACATGAGAAAAGCTTAGAGAGACAAAGTACCAGGATCACTATTTAAACCACAATATTTAAGTGAAATAAAGCCTTCCAAAGTAGGCTACACTAAGACTAGCTTCTGGATAATTCTAATTATCTATGTAATCGAGACCAAAATGTTCACAAATTTTGTAAACACAAATTCGAACATATGTCTCAGTTTCCTTTGGTGTATATAATTTGGAGAAATAAAAACTATAATTCAGCTTTCATCTAATATTTAACAATGGAGGGGCTTTATAAAACATAAGAAGATGCTGCTCTATGTTATACTTTTAAAATCCTTATTAGTGGGACTTCCCTGGTGGCGCAGTGGTTAAGAATCCGCCTGCCAATGCAGGGCACATGGGTTCGAGCCCTGGTCCGGGAAGATCCCACATACCGCAGAGCAACTAAGCCCATGTGCCACAACTACTGAGCCTGCGCTCTAGAGCCCACAAGCCACAACTACTGAGCCCACGCACCACAACTAGTAAGTCCACACACCACAACTACTGAAGCCCATACGCCTAGAGCCCATGCTCCGCAGTAAGAGAAGCCACCGCAATGAGAAGCCCACACACTGCAACGAAGAGTAGCCCCCGCTCGCTGCAACTAGAGAAAGCCCACGTGCAACAATGAAGACCCAACGGAGCCAAAAATGAATTAATTTTTTTAAAAGGACTTATTAATAGTACAAAATCTATATACAACCCCAAACACATGCAAACTAAATTGAGAAATAAAGAAAAATGATAGAAAAGATACCATCACTATTATATGCTATGAAGAGGTAAGACATGAATTAACTACTCCTTAAACATGATGAGATTTCTTTTCTTATATTATGTTGAATACTTTATTGAGGTATAATAGGCAGACAGTAAAATGCAGAAATCTTAAACGTACAGCTCAATGAATCTTTTTTTTTATATATATATATATATTTTTTAATTTTATAGCTACTTTATTTATTTATTTATCTTTGGCTGTGTTGGGTCTTCGGTTCGTGCGAGGGCTTTCTCTAGTTGCGGCAAGCGGGGGCCACTCTTCATCGCGGTGCGGGGACCACTCTTCATCGCGGTGCGCGGGCCTTTCACTATCGCGGCCCCTCCCGTTGCGGGGCACAGGCTCCAGACGCGCAGGCTCAGTAGTTGTGGCTCACGGGCCCAGCTGCTCCGTGGCATGTGGGATCCTCCCAGACCAGGGCTCGAACCCGTGTCCCCTGCATTAGCAGGCAGATTCTCAACCACTGCGCCACCAGGGAAGCCCTCAATGAATCTTTATACACACACACACGCTTGCTTCCAGTTAAGAACTATGACTGCTATACATGTAATAAAAGTGTTTACTCAGAAGAAAACTTAAAGTTCTAATAAAAAGTGATTATTTGATACATAAAAATCAAGAAGCTGGGGAAAAATGGTTTAGATTAAAAATATACACTTAGTGAAATAGAATATAACATAAAAAGCAGAAAAAACCCCATGAAAATCTAAAGTTATGTAAATCTATGAGTAAAGTATAAAAGACTATTTTTATCTTAATTTCTTTCAAACACACTGAACTGTTTAAAGCAAAAATTATACCATTGGCTTATGAGGATTTAACGTATTAAGATAAATACATTTAAATGAGTGTATAGGAAAACTATAAAAGTTCAGTAGAGGGTAAGAAATAAACCTATATGATTCTAGGTTTCTGTAAGAATGTCACTGCCATTCTTACAGAAGAAAAAGCTGAACATACTGAACATCAACTCCGCTTGCATCCGTCAGAGAACTAAGGTTACAGGACTAACTGCCACCCCAAAATCTGGAGAGACATGTGAACACAGAGAATTACAGCTGAAATCTGTTTATCTGGAGAAGAAGCTGGAGCCAGAAGCGAGTAGGAACACTTCAATGGTAATTTTGAGGAATTGGTGGAGGCTGAGTGTGGAGTAGTAGGAAGGTGAGAAACTCCCTGGGCTGCAACCTTAGCGGGCGGCCCTCACACTTCTGTGCGTTTACCTCTAAGAACCTCGCGGTGAGGTTCTCATGGTGAAAAGCTAAACAAATTCCCCTCATGGCTCAGCAGGAGGAGGGGAAAAGCAACCATTGTGAAATATGCCCAGAGCATTCTCCACTGCAAAAGCCTAGTCTCCGAGGTTAAGGACTTTACCAGAGCCTTATCCCACCTGGAGGGAAAGGCATTTACCCAACTCCAGCCCCCTCGGGCCTCCCTGTCTCACCTAAGGGGAGAAAGAAAGCACTAAGAAACAGTTATGAAGACACAAGGGGCACAGTTTCAGTTAAAGACTGAGATTTAATCGTAAGATTACAGAAGACTTCCCCTCCCACATACATTAACACCACACCCACAGGGCTGTAAAAACACTGTGAAAACACTAACAGGAAGAATGTCTTTTATGGGCTCAACAGTAGACTGGACACAGCTGAGGAAAGAATTAACAAGCTTAAAGATATGGCAGCAGAAACTTCCCAAAGTGAAATTCAGAGAGGAAAAAAAAAAAAAAAAAAAACCACAACAGAATATTCAAGAACTGTGGGACAATTTAAAAGGTCTAACATATAAGCAATTGGAATACTAGAAGGAGAAGAAATAGAGACCAGAAGGAAAAGTTTGAGTACTAATGACTGAGAATCTTCCAAAATTAATTGCAGACACAAGAGCATAGACCCAGAAAGTTCAGAAAATACCAAGCAGGATAAATGCCAGAAATCTACACCTAGGCATATCATATTCAGACTGCATAAAACCAAAAACAAAGAGGAAATCTTGCAAGAGTCCAGAGCGGGGAAAAAAATCCACCTTACCTGTAGAGGAATAAAGATAAGAAATGATAGAATTCTCATCACAAACCTTGCAGTCAAGAAGAAAGTAAAATATTTAAAGTATTGAAAGAACAAGAAACCCCAACATCGAATTCTGTATCCAGTGAAATTAACCTTCAAACCAAAAGAGAAATAAAAACTTTCTCAGACAAACAAAAACTGAGGAAATTCATCGCCAGCAGATCTGCCTTGTAAGAAATATTTTTTTAAGTTTTTCGTAGAGAAGAATGATCATGTTAGAAACTCAGACCTACATTTTTTAAAAGGAAGAGTGTCAGAAAAGGAATAAATGAAATCTATTTAAAAGTCTTTAAAAATGAGTCTAAGAAAATGATACAGTAAAAAATATTTAACAGAACTAGCCATTTAACTTTTAAGGGCAAGGATGTTCAATACTGAATTCCAAAGTTCTTTCATTCTTGCAAGGTAAATGCCATCTGTCTTTTCAAACTTTTCATAACGACTGCTATATAGACAGATTCTTTTTTTCTCCTCTTTCCATTTTAAAAATGAAGGATCTGAATCCTGGATTTGGTATGACACCAGGGGGGTGATAAAGGACTAGCCTCATACAGAGGGAGGAATAAGTGGGAACCAGGGCTGACACAGAACAGAAAACCAGTAGAATTTTCAGAGTCTCGGGAAAGTATCTTGGGGCAAATCTAGACTTTCCAATGGACTTGAGTGGGAGTTGAAGGCAATCTTATGTAGATTTTAAAGGAGCTGGGTAACCCTCAAGTAACAAATTGGTTACATTCATATTAAATATAATTTAACAAATCACTTACCTCTAATGAATTTGCATTCAATTTGAATACGAAGCATTTGACCTGATAACAGTTTACAGGAATATGCTACAAAGAGAGAAATAAAGATGTCACATATTTGAAGGCTCAATGCCTTGCATGAGCTCATTTTTAAAATCTATTTATATTCTTCCTTTATCACACTTTCTGCCTCATGACTATTTCAAACCCAGTAGCTCATCACAAAAACTGAGCGAGGGGTTGTAGAAGGAAAAGGAATCAAAAAATTGGTTCATTTAAATCTTAAAAGGCAACTTAAACAGAAAAGATTGGGAAGGTGCATATAACTAATGGCTAAATCTGTACTTTTCAATGTCTATGGATTTTTATTTTTATTATCTTTTTATGACATGAGCTTCAGTTTATGCTTTATAATAATTCCAAGTTTTTGAGGAAGCCAAGCTCTGCTCTGTCAAACTGCTATATCAACAGTATGATACCTAGTATACTATTAATACCATCCAAGGTACGACCAAAAGAAATAAATGTGTACATTTCTTGTACATCTCAGGAAGCACTTTCCAATTCGAAAATTTTAAGTCATTCTCACTTTTAAAATTAGACTGAGAAATAAATACATATACAGAATTAGCCTAAGTGGGCCCAAATACAATCGGTGTCTAGAAGAATGAAACCATCTCTGAGATAGATGAACCCTTACCCTTACCAGAAAGGTTGAGCCTTTATAAAAGCAGTTATTTTAAGCTGTGTGAAGCTGAGGAGACATCCACTAACAAACAGACAGTTCAATGATAGGTGACTTTCTTTTCCTCCCAAAGGGTTAAAGGGGCATGATGTGAAAGCTCTTGGATAAATGAAAGGAACTAACCCAGCTGTGGAAAATAATGGGAAGTAGTGATTCAGTTGTTAAGAGGCGAGCTCTTCACAGGTTGAGCAAGTTAGGACAGTATTTCTCCTCCATCTCACAGGTTCAGTTTTCCTCTCTGAGAATTAATGGTTGTCCTAAGGAGATGGTGTGTATGCATATAATTCAGCCGCTGCCCACTGGTCCACGCACCCTCCCACTCTCCAGACAGCCATCTCATACTCTTTCCTCTCCCCACAAATCTTCAATATATCCTCTCCAGCTTCCTTCTCAGCAAAATGAAAATGTGGACCCCTTGTTCACAAAAAAAAAAAAAAAAAAAAAGGAAGGGGGAAGTGCCATCACAGATACTAAAATATAAAGGTTTTCTTTAAAAATATTTTATACTTACAGGGCTTCCCTGGTGGCGCAGTGGTTGAGAGTCTGCCTGCCAATGCAGGGGACACGGGTTCGAGCCCTGGTCTGGGAGGATCCCACGTGCCGCGGAGCAACTGGGCCCGTGAGCCAGAATTACTGAGCCTGCGCGTCTGGAGCCTGTGCTCCGCAACAAGAGAGGCCGCGACAGTGAGAGGACCGCGCACCACGATGAAGAGTGGCCCCCACTTGCCGCAACTAGAGAAAGCCCTCGCACAGAAACGAAGACCCAACACAGCCATAAATAAATAAATAAAAATTAAAAAAAAAACTTTATACTTACAAAACATAACAGGTGTAATGGTGAATAACAACATAAACTTACAAACTGCAAAAAGTTATATTTTGGTGCCATAATTTTATATAATGCAAGAAATACTTTATTAATGTGAAATCTTGATTGATCATAAGATTCTTCTGCCTTAATTTTCTGCAGATTCATTTATTAGATCATCAAAATTTACTTTTAGCAACTTTATTTTCAAGCAATATAATTGAAAGCAATGTTACTCTTGACAAATGAAAGATTGTAATTTTTGATCATTTTTAATTTTGAGCAGGATCTTTCTGCTAATATAACTATTGCTAGAACTATTAAGAGAGTTTTATAGGCGGTAAGAACTCTGTGATAAATTTCTGATAAATAATTTTGAAAATTACATTTTTGTACATCTATAACTGATGATTCCTACGGAACAAATTTTCTAAAATGATTTCATACAAATCAATTTCATGTAAGTTGGAATTTAAATGTAAATTTATACAATATCATTTTAATGTTTCCTTTGAAATTTCCTGAAACTTGTAGATGTAGTACAAAATAACAAAAGTAGCTTCATATGTATGTGATTCAAAATGCCTATTTATGTATGTAGTCTGTTCAATTACAAGGAGAGAATCATTTTTAAATGGTCTTCTTCAATTAATTATTGGTTTATCTGATGCTTCCTAGGTAAACAGTGTTCTATTCCATAAAATATGATGATCTTTCAATTAAAGTTCTGTTTGGAGCATGTGGATATTGGCTTTGCATTGTTGCAATGCTTTTTCAAAACCAGAGATTCTAAACTTTTCAAAGAATTCTCATGACTTCCTGACATGTTTTATTGTAATGTCCACGTGTCCACTTATATTTTGTAATAAGTTACTGGCAAAGTTAACTGCCTGAGTGCTGGCAGCTCCTGACCCAGTGCTCAGGTTGGAAAGTTAGTATTTGTGCAGCTGCTCAGGGGCAGAAACCGGACACAGAGGGCAAGCCAGCCTCCCATCAAGGGTCCTGGTGCTGCCCCCGTGAGGAGCCTTCCTCTCTCCAGAAGCTACTGCTGACTCCCCTGGCTGATTCTAAGCAAAGGCTAAAGAGTCTCCATGCATTACGACGAGAATGCAAATCAAATCAGCTTGCAAGGTCTGAGTGCTTCTACTCGTACCCAGCCTTATACTGGGTGCAAAGGAAGATTTACAACAGATGTGTGATAAGCCTCTTAAAACCTAAGGAAGCAAAGCTAACACAAAAGAGAACAAACCACATACAAATTCACTGGTAAACCAAATGTAATAATACATGTCCTACTGAGGTCAAGAGGCAGCAGATCCATGTCAAATCATGTTCTCAGAAAACTCTCAGAAGGTAGTAGAATTAGAAACTGGTCTTAGAAATGTGTGACAGTAGTCCTTATTTTCACTTGTTGTTGTTGACAAAAAACAATCCTGACATACTGATTCCTGAAAGTAAACCTCCTGCCAAATCCTTAGCCAAATTTTGTTTGGAACCTGTGTCAAGACTATGCGTAGTCTTTTAACTGCATGATGTTAGCCAACTTTACCTCCTTGAGAGATGGTGGTAATCTAAACTGTCACAATATTCATAAAGGCAGCAGCTAACATCTACAAAGCCCTCACTCTGCCCAATACACCATCTTAGAAAGAACTTCACAGACACCATCTCACGTAATCATCACAACAACCAGAGGTATCATGACTATCTCCATTTTATTAATGAGAAAACTGGGGGTTAGAAAAGGCTCCGACTGATAAATGTAGAGGCAGAAGATTCAGGTTCAAACCCTGGTCTTTATAACTCTGAAGCCTGTCTTTTCAACCACTCTGCTATGCATTTCTCTTCAAAGATATCAGCTCACAGAACCAGCTCTCAATCTTTTTCCTCTTTGAATCATTCCTCAGCCATTGAAACCCATGAAAGTAACATGAAAGCTCTCTAACCAAAGGCTATTGCTTTTCTGGGGAAAAAAGCAAGAGCTCAGAAAGCCTCTAAGAAAACAAATATGTCAGCACAGTCTTCAGTTTATACCAGGCAAAGTTCACTGACTCTGTCTTTCAGCTGGTCTCCTCTTCCTGAGCAGCCTCTAAGGGAAGACAGTGAAGTCCAATCTAGGACCCAGAACTCAGAAAGGGTCGGGGGATGGCAAGCTGCACTAAGCCATCAGACATGTCTTGCTTTGCCCTTACAACATTTTATACATTGTCATAAATCAGGATATTTTATATCAAAACACAATTATCTTTTAAAAACTAAAAACCTGTGCCAACGGTGGATACTCATTTGCAAAAGGCACGGATGCACTGGCTGCCCCTCCCGCGGGCCAGCGCCCCCTGTGGACTCCCCCCTACGACATGCGTGTGTTGCCCTTTCCCCTACACACGTATGATTGCCCTATGCCCACCATGTGTGTGTTTTGCCCTTTCCCCTACAGGTGTATGCATTGCCCTATTCCCACTACGTGTGTGTACTGCCCTTCATTCTAGCCCTGCCGGTTCTTCCCAGTGTTTTCAAGCCCTACTCTGAGAAATCGAGAGTTTGTTTCCTTTCTTTTTTCAAATCTACCACAGTTACTAAACACTTGTTTGAAATGGGTGCAATTCAATGTAGCAATTAGCTAACCCAATCCATTTATTCTGAGCAAAGGGTGCTTCAAGTGAATTGTAGACTTCTGGTAACAGAAGTAAGTCTCATTCGATAAGGACAAAAATTTTGCTCTTAACAATAACTGCTGGGTCTCATCTAGATTGTGTTTCAGTACTAAGCTGAAGAGACAGGTGAAGGCTCAGGTAAAACTAACAGTGTCCGGGAGTGGGCCTGACAAAGGTGTAATTTAGAAAGGTGGAGAGAAAGCAACTGTCCTTTTTTATGGTGCTGGGTCAGCTGAGCCTCTTCACAAGACAAGCACTAAGTTACTGTGGTCACTGAGTTCGTGGTTCTCAAGAAACATAGCAAGTCACATTAAAGCAGAAATGTGGAAGAGCTGGAAAAAGGAGAGCATATGCATGGTATGTTTCCAAATGTTTGTCAGATGGATAAATGAGTGGCAGCATCGTGGTTGGACCCCTTTTGCGAGTCTCTATTAATCACGTTAACATCTAACATTCCTGCAGGACTTGCTAAGTGCTTTGCACCAAGCTAAGCTCCTCACGGGGGTTACCTCAAGGCATCCTCACAAGAACCCTATGAAGTAAAAACTATTATCATCCCATTTTACAGACAAGATAACTGATGTTTAGAGAGGTAAAGTAGCTCCTTCAGAAATAACCAACCCTTTGTCAACTTTACGTTCTCTTCTGCTACCACCCTAGATCTCTGTTCCCTTCACAGCAAAACTCTTTGAAAGAGTCATCTGCACCCACTGCACCCACATCAATGAGGGGTGACAGATCAACCCACCAAATGTATCCCAAACTTACAGTTGGCCTTTGAGAAATGCTGGGATAAGGGCACTGACCCCCACACCGTCAAAAATTCACATATAACTTTACAGTTGGCCCTCCGTATCTGTGGTTCTGCATCTTGCAGAACTGCAGTATGTACCACTGAAGAAAATCCAAGTACAAGTGGACCCATGCAGTTCAAGTCATGTCATTCAAGGGTCAGCTGGAGTCCCTCCCCCACATTCCCCATCACATCCTAGTACAAGTCACTGTCTTTTGTCTAGACTCCTACAAACGCTTCCTAAGTGATTTCCCGGCTTCCATTTAGTCTAGTTTCCACACAACAGCCAGCAGGTATTTTTAAAACACAAATTAGATCATATCACTCCCCTGCTCACAACTCTACACATTTCTTACTGTGGCTGACAAGCTCTCATCTCCTCTTTCCCTGCTTTGCTCCCCATATTCCACTCACGCTGGCCTTGTTATTGTTCCTCAAATAGGACACCGGGGCCATTGTGTTCACCATACTTTTGCCTGGAACCTTCCCAATGCTTGCTCCTTCTTTCCATCTGGGTCTCTGCCTCAAATGTCACCTCCTTAACACGTTTTCTGTCTAATTACCCCTCTACCCATGGCTATGCCCTGCTGTTTTTAGTCTTAGCACTTGCTGCAATAATATTACAACAGACAGTGATTTGCATGTTAATTTTGTCTTGTCTACTTGGATGTAAGTTCCATGAGGACAGAGACTTTATTACTGAATATTTCATTCCCAGATCCTAGAATTTCCTGGCACGTAGCAAGTGTTCAATATTTATTAAGTGAATGAATGTAGAATAGACAAATTAGTGGAGATATCATTTAAAGGGTGTCTGATGAATACAGAGTGATTTTATAATATGTGTTAATCTACCCAGAGCTGGCTACCATGATGATCATGGAAAAAACAGTAATGTCAATCCCTTACCAAAATTTACACATTCACAGCTAAAAGTTGATTTTTCAACTCCTTTTCTGCACACCTCGAGCCTAACATACAATCAAACAGTGAAATTTAAAAAAAAAAACTATAAAGGCAAGGAAGTGACATCAGAGCCTGGAAAAAAACACTAACTGAATATTCTCAGTAATGATCAAAATGTTTATGAATAGACATATATAATTCAAGCATAGGTATATACATCATTGGGGGGGAAATGCCATAAGATAACTTCAAGCATCAAAGGAAAACAACAAGAAATTACATATTACTCACATGGGCATTCTGCATTCTATGTTTCAAGAATGTGAAGGAAAGATAAGAGTTTGCTTTGCTTAGTTTGTTCAAATTCTCTGCCATATGATGGCAAGATTTCATTGCACTACATTTTCCTGAAGACATACAAAGCAATTACTTAAAGGAAACTCAACCATACATTCTTAATTCTAGGGCATATTTAGGATACACGTACAACCAGATTTTTTTAAAAAAACATTCTTTGTGTCTATTACCTATGTTAATTGCAGTTTCTTGTTTATCTCCTGTCAAGACCCATATTCTTATGCTTGCTTTCAGTAAATTTGTTATTGTTTCTGGAATACGTGCTTGAAGGCAATCTTCAATGGCTGTGTCTCCAAGTAGCAGGAACCTCTAGACGTTTTTTGAAAGAGGTATTTGTTATTACTAATTAAAGATAAAAATATTTTTAAATGGAATAAATAGAGCAAATTCTGACAAAAGATATACAGTCTAATAATTTATTACGTGAAGTTCCATATACGTACACACACACACACACTTTTTTTCTAGTCTCTTCCACTCGTCTATTTGTTTGTCCCTATTTCACTACAACATGAGGAAGTGTAGCATGATGGTTAAGAGCTACGTTTTTGAATTCATTCCCTAACTCTACAAGTTACTAGATGTGTGATCATAAGCAAACTACTTACATTTCTGTTGCTCAGTTTCCTCATCTATTACTGGAGAAGTGGGGAAAATAAGATTACTGATAGAATTATTGTGAGAGTTAATATTTGGAAAATGATTAGAATAATATCTAGCAGATTATAAATGGTCAATAAATATTATCTATTATTTTAATTATTATAAGCTAAGGGTAAATCTTGATGTCTAGAGAAGTAAGCCTCCTTTATTATTCTCATTCAAAAAATATCACAATAATTCTTAGCCTCCTCCTACTTCTGAATGAATTTTAGAACAAATTTGTCAAGTTCTGTGAAAATTCTTTTGGTACTTCTATGCATTCCTGCATTGCACTGAATTCATAGATTATGTTGAGGAGAACTGCCATGTTAATTACCCTGGTTCTTCCACATATTGTATACACCCTTCCACGTATATAGGTCCTTACTTGTCATTAAGAAAAATTTCGTAATTTTCTCCATAAATGTCTCATTACCAGATGGTTTACAGTTTTTGTTCCAATTGTGAAGTATCTCCCTACCTCTAGAGAGAAGTGGTGTAGAGTTATTTGAAAGTGGACTAAAAACATTTTTAAAAGAAGTATGACTGATATGCTAAAAAAAAAAAAAAGGAGAGAGAGAGAGAAAGCAGATCATACAAAATGCTCAATTAGAACCAAAGGCAGAAAAAAGTGGGAAGGAAAGAAAGAAAAAAAAGGGGAACAAATAAAAAATAGTTACAAATACAGCAGATATTAAACTAATAATCATGATAAACATGTATGATCTAAATACACCAATTAAAAGAGGTTGTCTGATTGAACAAAAAATGACACAGACTTAACTTTACATTGCCCGTAAGAAACTCACATTGAATATGAAGACACAAATAGATTAAAATAAAGGGAATGGAGAAAGATATACCATGCTAATACTAATAAAAGAAAGCTGCAGTAGCTATATTAATTTCAGAGCAGACTTCAGAGCAAGGAAATTATCAGTGATAGAGAGGGGCATTACATAATGATAAAGAGTCCATTATCTAGGAAAATATAACAATATTTAATGTGTATGCACCTAACAACAGGGCATCAAAATATATGAGTCAAAAACTCATAGAACTGCAAAGAGAAATGGATGAATATACTATTATAGTTGGAGACTCCAACACCTCCTTATCAATAATTGACAGATCCAGCAGATAGAAAATAAGTAAAGATATAGTTGAACAGAATAGAACCATCAATCCACTGCATCTAATTGACTTTTAAAGAATACTCATCCAACAACAGCAGAGTAGGTGGAGCATAGGAGATTTTAGGGCAGTGGAACTACTCTATATGATACCGCAATAGTGGATAGTCACATGTATTTGTCAAAACCCACAGAATTGTACAGTAAGACCAAACCCTAATATAAACTACGGAGATTAGTTAATAACAACATATCCGTATTGGTTCATCAATTGTAACAAATGTACCACAAATACAAAATGTTTATAATAAGGGAAACTGTGTAAAGGGGAGAGGAAGGTTATATGTCAATTATCTGTACTTTCTGCTCATTTTTTCTGTAAACCTAAGACTATTCTAAAAAAATAAATGTATTTTTTAGAGGAGTTTGGGATTAACTTACATACACTATAATAATAGATAAACGACAGGGACTTACTGTATAGCAGAGGGACAGAGGGAACTATATTCAATATCTTGTAATAACCTATAATGGAAAACAATCAAAAAAGTGTATATATGTATATATATATATATACACACACATACATATATATATATATAGCTGAATCACTTTGCTGTACACCTGAAACTAACACAACATTGTAAATTAACTGTACTTCAATTTTTTAATGGTTAAAAAATAAAATAAAATATTGTAAAAAAAAGTACTAATTTTTTGAATGGCCAAAGGATTTGAATAGACATTTCTCCAAAGAAGATATACAAATAACCAAAAAACACATGAAAAGATGTTCAACATCATTAATCATTAAAGAAATGCACATTAAAATCACAATGAGATCCACTTCATACCCACTAGGATGGCTATAATCAATTACAGATGGTAACAAGCACTGGTGAGGAGGTGGAGAAATTGGAACCCTCGTACACCGGCTGTGGAGATGTAGAATGGTGCAGCTACTTTGGAAAACGTTAACTATTGTCTCAATAGGTTAAAAACAGAGTTACCATGTGACCCAGAAATTCTACTCATAGATATGTACCCCCCAAAAATGAAAGAATGTGTCCAAGTGAAAGCTTGCACATAAACGCTTATCACAGCATTGTTCATAACAGCCAGTGGAACAACCCAAATGACCATCAACAGAGGAATGAACAAATTGTATATCCACACAACGGAGTATTATCTGGCATTGAAAAGGAGTGAAGTATGGATGCATGCTACAGCAACATGGATGAATCCGGAAAGCAGTAAACTAAATCAAAGAAGCATGTCACTAAAGACCACATATTATATGATTCCATCTACATGGAATATCCAGAAAAGAAAGTACAGAGAGCGCAGAAGTAAATTAGTGGTTGCATGGGCTGGGGTTAAAGAATGGGGTGGGGGTGGGAGGATGGCAGAGAGTGAAGACTAACGGATATGGGTTTTCGGGGGGATATCGAAAATATTCTGCATTCATCATGGTGATGGCTGTAAAGTTCTGAGTATACTAACTATACAACTGTACACTTCAATGAGTGAACTCTGTCGTACGTGAATTATATCTCAATAAAGCTATCACACTTTTTTAAAGAAAGGAATGCTTCAAAGGAACTATGAAGCCAGAGAGCATCAGAAACAAGTCTAATTCAATCAGTCAATCTATCAATTCATATTTTACCAATACAGCAATCCTGGTAACATGATACTTAATTACTTTAGCAATTACACTCTAAGTTATGCTGTACTTGACTACTGATACAAATGCAGATGGCATCTTTCTTGCCTTTGCTCATCGAGAAAGACATTTAAAATCTTATTAACCCCAAAAGGAAAAATGTTCAAAAGCAAAGAAGTGCTACTGACCTGAAGAGTTAAGAGGAGGGTCAGAAAACACCTCCCTCCTACTGAAGAAAACAAGTAGGACCATAATGGTGTGCATGGAACTGATAAGAGCCAATTTCACAGAGCCAGTCAATCCTACACTCTTTGGTGTCAGACTCCAACGTTTATCTATAAGTCTGCAGAAAGTAGCCATATAACTATAACTTACATAACATCAGCTAGAATTGTGGAAGTTAACACAAGTCATGAAGCAGATGGTTAGACAGATCCTCGAATGGTTAATACAAAATAAGAAAAATGGCAACTGAAGGACAAGACTGTTAGCTTTTTTAGATGGCATATGGGTGTTCCAAGCCTAGAAAACTAGAGTTGATGATATAGATTTTTTTTAATGCAAAATTTAAGTTAAGAATCATAATTGTTTGGCTCTTATAGCTTGAAAGATATATCTCTTTAAAAAACCCAGTTCCTTCTGATCAAAACCTATGAACACTTGATGACCCTGTCATCTACCACTTGCCCCCAGTGTGTCCTGTTTTAGGAGGTACCCTTCAACAGGGTATCTAGTTCCCAGGACAAGTCTCCCCAGTGGAGTTGCGATGAATAGGGAGCTCTAGTCTCCAGCCCTCCGGAAGTTTGTCCTGCCTGACTCAGCCCCCAGGAGCTCATCACTCCTGGATGAACTGGAAAACATCCAGTGGGGGAAAGAGAAGGGACGGTGGTAAGACACAAATGAACACGTCTGACAATTATCAAGGTGATTTTAGTATCACAGAGTCTGATCGTTTGCATACATGACTTGGGCTAAATCTCCTCTCATCCACACTAAACAGGGATATTGAGTATTTTTGACTCCTGAACTTTTAAAGCTTATAGCCGTTGAGAGAAAAAAAAAAAATCAGTGTTTTGTTAAATAACATGATTCTGCTCTGTTAAAGTATCTAAGAATGATAAGATTTCCACTCAGACCTTCCAAGCACCGTATGCTGCTCATTAGCGGCTCTGGGTACTCAGGTAACCTTTAGAATATAGGGTGGCACTCACTCAGGCCAGACAACCTCCAAGACCAGACAGGAAAAGCCAGCCTGGGGTAGTTCTTCTGCCTGTTATTTCTGCCTCTGAAGTTTAAGAAAGAGAATAAAGAGCCCTGCCAGTTATACAAGGTCACCTACTTTCCTTGGACAGCAGACAAGCTTGAAATCTTCAACCCCCAATATTAACTGAGAACAGTTAATATTTCCTGAGCACCCACTGCATGCCAGGCACTGTGTACCTGTTGGAGACGAGCATTCAGCTGATGAAGCAATTGGTCAGTTTAAGGCCACTGCACTCCCTGACCTTGCTGCCCACCTCACATTCCCTGGGAAAGGCAAACTTAACTCTTTTCTTCATCCTATGACTTCCTCTTTTCCCACATACGACTTCCAGATTAAAACTTAAAACTAAAATATAAATTATGACAGTTTGATTGAAAACATAATTGCCACACTAATACGTGTACAGTGCTTCAAGAGGCCAATTTTCTATTGCCCAGATGTCTTCTCGGTGTGTGGGAGTAACAGACCCACCCGTATTCCATAAGGAACAGGCAGGTTACACAATCAGTCCCTTTCCTGTGCTTTGTCAATAGACGCTGAGTAATCGCCCGTGAGGGCTACTGCAGCATGTTCATGCACTGGGTATGAAGCTGCGTTAGGTTCCTAATCTTCCAATATTCGACTTTGAAAAAAAGATGGACCCAGTGATGTTAAGAAAACCCCTCAGCCTAAATCTGTTCTGGCCAAGCTCCTGCAGGAATGAAATGCAGAGTTCATGGGACCAAATGGCGAGAGAAATCAAGTCAAGAAACAAAAGTTGGCCCAGGACCCATTAAATCCCTGAAGCCTCAGCTGCAATTCACTTCTGTCCTGGAAGCTGAGAACAGTGCATGGCACTGAATAGATGCTCAATCACTATTTGTTGAATGAGGGAAAGAACAAATGAGGCTTCAGTTTCCAATTCAGTAAGCCAGAAAATCACCAAAATAACAGAAAATGAATTTAAATCCCATTTTGCAAGGACTTGTTTGAAAAAAAATTTTTCCTTAAACCAGACTGTTTAGTATTTTAGGCTAACTCCTGTAAAACATTCAAATACTTAAGGATTCCCTAGAAACTAATTCTCTGCAGAAGAGCTATAGAAGTCGTTATTCTGTTTTGAGCTCAATTGCAATATAGTTCCCATATGCTTCTACCTACTGTCACCTGCTTACAGCACAGGTATATTTTCAGATAGCAGTCAAAGGCCCAAAATGCAAACTTGCAAAATATCCATACTTTCAGACAAGACACACGTGTCTGTAGGAAGCAGCAGCTTATAAACTAAAAGGAGAAAGTGGGCTACAGCTTTCAAGGTATTATTAGCTTTACCCTTATTTGATATTACACCTTGCTTTGCAAAGCTTCTATAAACCTTTCAGTAGATGTTGTTCTTATTCAAAACTCACTCAAGGAATTTTATTTCCTTAAGAGATGGACGATAAGTCAAAATCAGAAGGATAAGAGAATGGCAGGAAAATATCAGCTATGTCCGCATTCTGAGTTATATGCAGAAAATAATTAACTTCAAAATACACAACACAAACCGGAAAAACCTCCCTTTTTCTCCGACTATAGGCGTAGTTCCTACTGCAGCTTGATAAAAGGTAACGCTTAGCAAATAGAAACAGATAATAGACTGAAGACACTGCCTTAGGAATAAAGGAAGAGCCACATAGTAAAAACATACATTTTACTGTTTGTGTGTAAGCACAAAATACCGTTGGAAGTGGGAGGAAGGGAAAAAAATAGTAATGCCTTGACAGGGTTTGTTTGGGGAACCATTTATTTTATATATATAATATAATCATTAAAATTTGATGAGGAAAGGGGAAAGCAGCCCTGGGTCTGTGTATTATTCAGTCCTCACACCATCTTTATCAACTAGACCTTCCTGCCCCCATTTTGCTGCACAGAGATGCTAAATTCCTCCTCACCATCTCATTCGCCCACGCTTAACTCTCCTGTCATCTTTCAATTATCAGCCCAAGTCCCACCTCCCCACAAAGGCTCCCAGGCCCCTCAGAGATAAACCTCCACCACCAGCGGCACCGCTGTCTCCATCAGATCATACTCTTCAATATTCTTTATCGCCCTCATAACGACTGGGAATTACCTTGTCTGTTTACTAAAGCAGGGGACCCCACAAACAGGTGGTCCACCCTAGTCCTAGAACAGTATTCTAAAAAATATTTGTAGCTGCATAGACTGCAGTTCTCCCCATGAAGATGAAAATACGTTTTGTTTGCTTTTTTTACATTCTTTAACTTTTCTTTCACCTCTGGAGGCACAGATTGGTTGACAATACCAAGGACTTTGGAACCAGATAGACCTGGATTTGAACCCTGATTCTGCCACTTATTTGCTTAGCGACGTTGGGAGGGTCATTTAAATGGAGCCCCAGCTGCCGGTCTTTCAAGTGCAGTGACCACCATTGGCCTCAGAGGACCGCTCTGTGTGTGTCCAGCAGACCAGCTGGGCTTTCAGTCATTAGTTCTTCCATGTTTTCAAGCTCTTCCAACAAAAAGAATTTTATTTTTCTTCGGGAATAAGATTGATCAAGAAAAGGATGTTCAAGCTTGGAGGAAAAGTAAGAGGTTCATAGAAATGACTGCTGAAGGAGAGAAGGAAGATCTCCTTCAGGGAGAAGAAAACCCTAGTGAGATCCAAACAAGCCTCAGAGAAGAGTGCTCCAATTAAAATAATAGTAATAATAAACACTCATACCAAGTGCTCTATCAGTTTTTACTATGTGCCGGGCATTGTGATTTAATCTTCACAACAATCCTGTGAGGTGGACACCACTGCTAGCCCCATTTTACAGATCAAGAAACTGTGGCACAGAGAGGTTAGGTGACCAGGAAGGTCATGAGCTAGTAAGTAACAGAACCACAACTACGACCACAAGTGATCCTTTTCCCTCCTCTGTCCCCCAAGCTTTTTTCACCCTCTCAGCCTCCTCTCCACATGCACCCATGCTTGTCATCTCCCTTCTCCCCTTCTTCCTTCTCTGGTCCACTGGCCCCTGTCAATATAGCCACCAAGGAGCAAAATGAGCCACTGAGATGGCAACTCTGCCAGGTCACCAAGCAGAGAGTGCCAGCAAGAAAAGATGTTTCCCACCCCCCAGGGAGCCCCATGGCCATGCCTACGGAAAACACAGCTTTCATCTGTCCCCACCTCACTGCCAACAGTCTAAGCCAGAGCTCCCACCCTCCAAGGATGGTCCTGGTGACCAATCTCACAGTGGAACGCTTCAGCTAGAAGGGACTTTCCAACAGGGATAAAGGATTAGCAATTGTTTTAAATACTTAGAAAGCTGTTAGAACACTACTCAAAGCAAATGAATCATTTAAGTGGTACCTAATTAGGCGAGCACGTGTTAATGACAGGAAATGACTGCTCTAGTGGTAGCAGTAGTCAAATATTAAGAAAGGAGAAAGCTAGAATGAATACTGAGATGTATTTTCTTGTAACGAAGTTCTTAGAAAAATCTTTCCTAGGACTTCCTTGGCTGCCCAGTGGTTAGGACTCCGCGCTTCCACTGCAGTGGGCACGGGTTCAACCCCTGGTTGGGGAACTAAGATCCCTCATGCCACCTGGCACGGACAAAAAAAAAAAAATCTCTCCTAGAGAGGGGCTAACAACAACTTTTCTGAGGTTTAAAGCTCCTTTTTTTTTTTTTAATGTCATTGGGAAACAAGGTTTTAAAAATACAATTTTAAAAAATCATCTGGCTTTAAGAAGAACGAATGATTTACTTATTAATTTACTTCTCTAATTTTTCAAATTTCACATTAGAAATAGTGAAATGGTCCAAGAGATATGACTTCATGAGTCTGGAGGAAAATCCAATGGAAATAAAATCATCACCAGTATCCTGACCACATGCTTTGGGGAATCAGGCCACAGATGCTGGGGTGTAAGAGGAAAGAAGAACGCACATTGTTTGGGAAAAAATTAATTAATTCACTATTTTTAAAGAAACAGTTTTTGGTTTATTTGTGAAAATAATGTTCAATATCCATTTGTTAAAAAAGAGACAATAGGCCCAAAATGGAGTCATGTGTGCTCAGCCCACATCCCCAAACCGAGACTCAATACCTGACCTAACTGCAATTTCAGACTCTCCCAGGAATCTAATCTTAACCAGTCAGTGTGGAATCACCTGGTCAGCACTAGTGAGGTAACCTGAGTGACAGACCCCAGGGGTCCCCCAAAGGAAGATGACCTTGTCCCAAACAATCTACTTTTTGCTAGTAGCCTCTTTGTCCCACCCCATCTGCCCATCTAGCTAACTAGAATTACAGGATTCTATATTAAGGTTTTGATTTACATTGCCAAATCTCAGTTGAATAGCCACAGGAAGAGCCCTGGGAAATACACAAATAGAATGAAAAGGCAGCTTACCTAGAAAATTCCAGGACATTAAGAATTTCAAGTGTGAATTCTTCTCCCATCTACAGGAAGATAAGACAACATATTCTTACCTGAGGATAAAAGTACTCATCTCACAAAATAACTCACTCTCCCAATCACAAACAAGTTTTACCCTCCAAATACGTATCTTTTTCAAAAAATAAATCTTCCTGCAAGTCTGATGAGATAATGGTGCCCTCCTCTGGTAAGAATATTGTTTGCAACCTGGGCAATATTGGCAAAAGTGCTTCTGATAGTGACATTTTAAGACTGAAACACCTCTCTCTTCCGTCTAAAATCCGCACGATTAGAAAAATTGTATAAACACTCTCATGTTGTAAGGTTACATGGAGTAAGGGAGAAAAGCAGCAGAGAGAAATGGGAACAAATAAATCTTTTAATAAAATTGCACAGATCAAATGAAATCCTTAATGCTTAGATAATTTGAAGAGGTAAACATGAAGAGAGGTGGTATGCTAAAAAAAAATCAATGAAACATGCATTCTTTTCTAAATTTTTCCAGCTACAGCCTCTTGAATTCCTGTAACCATGATCAATTTATCTCTGCGTCTACCAGCTCTCAGCTTCAACACTGCAGAAGTTCAAATGTGATGTATGATATTTATATATATATCTATGTGACATAAAGATGAATTAATCAGTCCATTCTAGCAAGGACTCAACGTCTAGTAAGCATCTCTCACCATTGCATTATTACTAGGAAAAAAAAACAGTGCATTGGCCACCATGCTTACATTGCTTCAATTTTTTCCCCATAATATCAAATGCTTGTGGTCATCAAGATAGAACAAGGGTATATGTAACAAAATGAATAAATCAACGTATTGATAAAAACAGAACTCACCAAAAAATAGAAACATTTTGATTCTTCGTAGGAAAAAAATTAGTTTACTTCTTAAATGTCTGACAATTCTAACTCTTCGGAATAGCTCAATTTTTTATTTATGTTAGCAATTTTTTTTTCTTTTTTAACATCTTTGTTGGAGTATAATTGCTTTACAATGGTGTGTTAGTTTCTGCTTTATAACAAAGTGAATCAGCTATACATATACATGTATCCCCATATCCCCTCCCTCTTGTGTCTCCCTCCCACACTCCCTATCCCACCCCTCTAGGTGGTCACAAAGCACCAAGCTGATCTTCCTGTGCTATGCGGCTGCTTCCCACTAGCTATCTATTTTACATTTAGTAGTGTATATAAGTCCATGCTATTCTCACTTTGCCCCAGCTTACCCCTCCCCCTCCCCATGTCCTCAAGTCCATTCTCTACGTCTGTGTCTTTATTCCTGTCCTGCCCCTAGGTTCTTCAGAACCTTTTAAAAGTTTTTTAGATTCCATATATATGTGTTAGCATATGGTATTTGTTTTTCTCTTTCTGACTTACTTCACTCTGTATGACAAACTCTAGGTCCATCCACCTCACTACAAATGACTCAATTTCGTTCCTTTTTATGGCTGAGTAATATTCCATTGTATATATGTGCCACATCTTCTTTATCCATTCGTCTGTTGATGGACACTTAGGTTGGGAATAGCTCAATTTTACTGAGCACCTGCTCTGCACCAAGCATTAATGTCAATTACTTTACACATACTAACTCATTTAATGTTCGCAAGGACCCTACTGCATACGTGATGAGAAAACTAGGGCAAACCCAGAGAAGTTAAGGAGCACGCCCCAGAATAAAGGCTGCGGAGGGTGAAGCCAGGTGGGAATCCTGGGCACTGGATTCCGAGCTCCTACTCCGCACCGCTGTACACACGTGTCTCTCTGGGTGAGCAGGTGCGTGTAACTGCTAGAAAGTACAATGTATCAAGTACTACTCACAGCTTCTATGGTGACAGAGTATGGCGTTCTTGTAGTGAAAACAAAGCCATGTTTACTTGCTCCTTTCACTAAAGCTGCTTCATCTGTCAGTAAAAGGTCTGTATTAATGGAGATCAAGCAAATGTACTAACGCTAAATTTAATTTAATACAGATTCCTCCAGCACTAAACTATCATGACATTCTCTTACACTTGGGTTTTTTACCCAAATGCACTTATCTGTGCTTCTAGGTGGCAGAGTGCTCACGGAAGAGGAAATGTGGTTAAACAGGGCCTCTGTCAGTGGGACTAACTCGCCAGCCTGGAAGGAAAATACGTTCTCCCCGCTCACTGCGGCCTTGTTTGTTCTCCATGCCATTAGGAGCACCTCCATCAGCCGCTGCAGGGCCTTAACCTGACCCCTGCCGTGTTACTGATTATAACCTGCCACTGAGCCCTGCTCCAAGAGCCATCCCCTGCCAGCCTTCTGAGGCATTTTTGGGGTGTGTGGAGAGTGGGAGCCCCAGAGCGGCTCAGAGCTGCGCTGTACATGATCGCCCCTAACTGGTGAGAGTTTCAGGCAAGGAGAAAGGCAGGTGTGATCAGGGGGCCAGCAATGGCATCAGCTCTTCTGTGGGCCCATCACCTGCCAGGTCTCTACGTGCACACAGCACCTACCTGGGGAGGAGGCCTGGTAGCTTATATCATTTCCGTCTCTCTCTGGAACCGCAGTGTGGCACGCGCACCACAGGGTAAGAAATTCCTCTATATAGTCTTTCGTGGGCTGTAAGAAAGGGACAGAGCTAGTGAGCGTCTTCCAACGCAAACGCCCCTCCACCCCGCATCACGTGAGAGTCGCATGCAATCTGCAATTAGTACCAACTGAGGTTTCACTTCAGGTCCATACTGTCAGGCACCAGCTAAAAACCATACCGTGCATTCAAAATGGAGTGGAGAGGGTGCTGAGTCAGGGACAGTGCAGGGGGCTGGGAGACCGCAGAGAAAACAGGGGGAACCTGCACTTTGGGAGCTTCTGTTCTCCTTGGGGAGACAGGCTCTCTCAAAGCTGGAGGAAACAAGTAAGGGATGTGATAGAGAAGACAGGGGCCTATTTTAGGTAGGTGATCAGGAAAAAAAAATATTTAAATGTTTAAATTAAGCCCTAAATAGAAAGGTTAGTTGTGGGTGTTAGTGTACCTGTGTGGTGGCACACACCAGACAAAGGTTGTAGCACCTTCCCAGGCCCCAAAGTCGGGACAAAGATTCATTGTTAGTGGAGCTTCAAGACAAGCGTGACCCCAGCATCTTGAGCCTCGGGCTCAATGATACAGAAGGAGGTAGGAGAGAGAGAGGACCACAGTAGTGAGTTTGGATTTTATCTTAAGTGTGGTCCAGTCCTTGGGAGGGTCTTAAGCAAAGGAAGAACATGTACAGGTTTGCATTTTGAAAGATCACTTTTATTTTTAAGAAGATCAAGATTTCAAATCAGGTAGATCAACATCTTAAAATAGATAAGTGCAGATATTGGTAGCATACAATAGAACCAAAGAGTTTAAAAGCAGATAGAGACAGGATTTCATAGATTGCTACACAGTAGAAAATTCTTGTATAATGTCTGAATTCACTTACACTCAAGTTCAGGCCTCAGTTCATAATTTTGGTGTAAAATCCCTTGCTTATTATATTAACACCAAAACTTTTCAAGACTTTCTCTTCCTTCTAGAAAACCATATGCATGTTTTAAAGTTATATAGCATTACCCTGTTGACTTAGAGGGAAAACAGCAGACTTACATGGTCATTCTCAAAGTTCTGCAATAATGTTGGGTCATTGAATTCATAGAACTCTGGGACGGGACAAGGTGACTGACTGAGGAAGGATAGATAAGATTCGTTTTAACTAAAAGTTCCTGGTGGTACCAGTCAATAATCAAGCAGATCTAAATCAAACACAGTCCCATCTTCTGTTTTCACTAAGTCACACTTCCAGCTAGTTAAATATTTAGGGTTCTGTCAAATTATACATCCTCGGGCTTTCCCGGTGGCGCAGTGGTTGAGAATCTGCCTGCCAATCCAGGGGACACAGGTTCGAGCCCTGGTCTGGGAAGATCCCACATGCCGCGGAGCAACTGGGCCCGTGAGCCACAATTACTGAGCCTGCGCGTCTGGAGCCTGTGCTCCGCAACAAGAGAGGCCGCGATAGTGAGAGGCCCACGCACCGCAATGAAGAGTGGCCCCCGCTTGCCGCAACTGGAGGGGGCCCTCGCACGGAGGCGAGGACCCAACACAGCCGTAAATAAATAAATAGATAAAATTAAAAAAAAAAAAAAAGAGATATACTTTAATAAAAAGAAAAAATTATACATCCTCCCAGGTCTTGAGCTGCAAAATGGCATTAGAAAATGCTTAAACTTGTGTTGAAAACTGTACAGTTATACAGAGTTTGAAGCAAAGTAAATTGCCACGAAAGCAGTAAATTGAAGACTAGATTCTGGGTTCTTTGAATATCCCATGGGAAAGATCTAGGGGAGCTTCCTGGGAACTGCCACTGGGGGTGTGGACAAGGGGGCTGTGTTATTACACGCCAGTGCGCTGGCACTGATAAAAAGTCCACCACAAGGGAAAGGAATAGGGGCAAAGGAGAAAAGACCGTATCTAGTTACCTTAAGTTTTCTTCACCAGCAGCACTTCTGTCTGACTGATTTCTAAGGGAAAATGAGAGAGGAAATACGATGGTTACAGGCTATAAATATAAAACTCTTTAGGAATTCTAATCATGTATAAAAGCAGACATAAACCATATTTTTTTAAAAACTGCAAGTTTTCATATAAAATACATTAAGTTGCAACCTCATTATCTCATTCAGATATAGCTATAGTATTATAGGTTCAGATAGGTTTTGGAGTAAATAAAGGCTACTTAATTTTGTTAAGAAAAAAAATGAGAACTTCCAATAGAGTATGGCAATAAAAACACTTACCCATAAATTATACCAGCAATGGTACACTTCTTAAATGTCATAATATTGCACGTGAGGGTCCCTGTTTTATCAGAGAATAAGTATTTCACCTATGCAAAGAAGAAATACATTTTAAATTTAACTAAACAAAGAAAAATTAACACGATAAATATAAATTTAAAATGTATTTAGAGAGCAAAGATGGTGTTCTTTCTCTTTAAATCCTCAAATTACGTGAATTTTTAGAAAACAAGAAGTTCAGTCTATAAGAATTCTATATGTAATATTTGTTTCTTTCAGAAGCCATACTCTTCTTTGTTGTACACTGGAGGTGAAATTCTATGGTAACACACAAAGTAAACTCCAAGTCATCAAACCTAAGAAATTCAGAAGTCCAAGTTCATTTTCCTGCCACAAGAAATCTCATTAAAAGTACCTAGAAAACACTAAGTAGATAGACACTGGTATACTGATATATATATATATATATATATATATATATATATATATATATATGTATATCTCAGATGAAAAAGAAAACCAAACCCAAAGCCATTTTAATCATGATCACAAGTATAATACTCCTTTTAAAGACAAATGGAAATTCTGTAGGTGATCATTTCTGTCCAACAAATACTGCAAAGCAATGTGGAGTTAAACAGTTTTAAGATCTTTGTATTATTCAGAAAGAATAGATGGATACCAACTAACTATTTGTTAAATAAAGTCACCAGAAATGATAATAAACGGCAGAAGCTTTCACATAAGCTTTCAAAAACATTTATTTGTTTTTATTTTTAGAAACAACTGATTTTTGTATACTGATTTTGTATCATGCAACTTTGCTGGATTTATTATTGCTTACAGGTTTTTGGTGGAGTCTTTAGGGTTTTCTGTACATTTCATGTCATCTACCAAAAAAGACAGCTTTAATTCTTCCTTTCTGATTTGGATGCCTTATATTTATTTTTCTTGCCTAATTACTGTGGCTAGGACTTCCAATACTAAGCTGAACAAAAGTAGTGTGAGTAGGCATCCTTGTTTTATTTCTGATTTTAGAGGAATAACTTTCAATTTTTCATTGAGTATAATTTCAACTGTGAGCTTGTCATATACACCCTTTATTATGTTGAAATATGTTCCCTCTATAGTCACTTTGTTGACATTTTTATCATACATGGATGTTGAATTTTGTCAAATGCTTTTTCTGCATCTATTGAGATGATTACATGATTCTTATCATTTTTTTAAATTTATTTATTTAATTTATTTATTTTTGCCTGCAATAGGTCTTCGTTGCTGCATGCAGGGTTTTCTCTAGTTGCAGCAAGTGGGGGCTTACTCTTCATTGTGGTGCATGGGCTTCTCATCGTGGTGGCTTCTCTAGTTGCAGAGCATGGGCTCTAGGCACGTGGGCTTCAGTAGTTGTGGCATGTGGGCTCAGTAGTTGTGGCACATGGGCTTAGTTGCTCCGCGGCATGTGGGATCTCCCTGGACCAGGGATCAAATCCATGTTCCCTGCATTGGCAGGAGGATTCTTAAGCACTGCACCACCAGGGAAGCCCTCCCTCATTTTGTTAATGTGGTGTATCACACTGGTCAATTTGTGGATGTTGAACCAGCCTTGCACTCCTAGAATAAATCATGATGTATGATCCTGTCAATGTATTGTTGAATTTGATTTGCCAATATTTTGTTGAGGATTTTTGCATCCAAGGTTATCAGGGATACTGGCCTGTAATTTTCTTTTCTTGTGGTGTCCTTGTCTTTGCTGGTAAATGGTGAAACCAGGATTCACACTCAGGAAGTTTAACTCCAAAATTCTGCCTTTCACCATAATTTATATGTGGCCTCCAATTAATTGAAAGATGGAAAATCATAATCTAGTAAAAAAAATATATTGAGAACAAAAAGTAGGTAGAAAAAAAGTAACAATTACAAGTCTTTCTCCTTTTAGGTACTATACAACTGTGAGAGTTGTTGTACCTTGTTTTTTTTTTTTTTTCAGCTTTCCTGTAGTATAATTGACAAATAATCGTGGCAATTTTTAAAAGTGAATTTTAACTTGTAAAGATGCCAGTGTCATTTAAAAGGTAACCAACATCTGTCTGTTGGTAACCTGGCATCATTCCTGCCTCTTTCTATTGAATGGCAGGGTCCAGAGGCCCGAGGCTATGTTTCTCCCAATCTCTTGTCAGCAGGTTAGATTCTACCATTGAGAGGAATTTTCAGTAAAGAACTAGAAGTTCTACTACTTCCCTTCTGGCAGCTGTGGGCAGATGCATGGGTGTGGCAGGTATGAAATTTTGCAGCACTTTCTGGATGCTTCCCTGTGGGTCACCTGCCTTAGGGAAGCATAATCACGGCCACCCCCCAGGCTCCAGGGTCCCTGTGGCTCCCTCAAAGCTAACTGAAACCCTGGGAGCTCCCAGCAGCTTTTCCTGCCTGTCCCTCCAGCTCTTCCACTCTTTCATAAGCGCATAATAACCTGTATTTAGTCTGTTCTACTTGCAACCCAGGGTGCAATATTATTAATATTTGAACAAACTGTACTTCTGAAGCTCCACGTGGGTGTCATACTCTCTATAGCCCGTGGCTAAATTTGGCACTTGAACTCTGCACGTGCTCTCCCTGAATCCACCTTCTGTGAAGCTCCCATCGTACTTCTCAGCCCTGGAGAGGCCCTCACCTGCCCGAGCTCTTCATTGAGATTGGATGTTCTGGCCGTGGCGTAGACATTATTGCCCTTAAAATGCATATCTTCATCCTGCAGGAAACAAACAAAATAGCCAAGCCACACAATCAGAACTAGGCTCAAAATTTTTTCAGGAAATCTGTACTGCCACTGATCTTCCAATGTGCTTGACATTTAGAAAAAATTCACAGTGGAGAGTCTAGAATACTTGGTTTTGGACCCGTATGTGCTAGTTCCTCACATAGGTTGGCAGTCGATTCAGGAGAAGCAAAGCCACGTGGAAACAAACATCGAGGTGATTCGGAAGACGTGGCTTTCAAATCCTGGCTCTGCCTCAGACACGCTGTGTGGCCTTGAGTGTGTCTCAGTTACTACATCTATCAAATGGGAGCAGTAACAGGGACCTCGCAGCACTACTCATAGAGCTACTGCAAAAATCAAATGAGGAGACAAATATTTGAAAGGACTTTGTCTAATTTTGTGGTTGCTAAAATAATATTCCCTTCCAAATGATGGTAGTTCATCGACCTATTGGGAGAATCATGTTCAGGTGACATCCAGCAAGAATTTTAAAGAAAAATATTTTTAAAAACAACTAAAAGTTACAACCCGACATTCAAATTGGAAAATTTGTTCAGTCACAACTTACGAAGCATTAACTTCAGTCAACACATGGTTGTCACCTAAGAAATCTTTTTCTTAATTTGAAGGAACTCTGGAACAGCTTTGTTTCTGTCATTCTTGCCAAGCTCTGTAAATCTATTGTAAGTCTACTGGACTCTCCTCCTCTGTGAGTATCTTAAGTTTCAATGGTTGACTATTTCTCTACACTTGCTACTAAGCCGCTATCTCTTAAATATTCCTTATCGGCTAGAAAAAATATATGGGGAAAAAAAAAAAGATGTCCTCAAGAGTGATGCAGAGGCACCCAGGCACTGCTGAGTCAACGTGACACCCGTGCTTGGCTCTCCTGTCCAAGACACAGCTGGCCCAGCAGCTGCACTGGCCCCGTCACAAAAACTCAGTTACACTGATTCTTGAAACCAAAGCCATAGCTCAAGAGAGAATTTTCTTAACTTCCTGATTTTAATACTCACCCAGTTTATAAACAGGGCCTGAATGTATTTCGCAATTTCCAGAGTGGCCAGCAGAATTATGGGGATGAAATTATGGTACAGAATGACGAACGCCAAAATGTCAAACCCAAAGCTGTGGCAGTCGTAATCTGTGGAAGAAAATGAGAGGGACCACATTGCAGCTTCAGGTAATACCCTTATCCACCTTTGTTTTCATTATGACATTTTTAAATTGTGGAATTTTTCTCCATGAAAATTATTAAAAGTATAATTAAGTGGACACAGTTATAAAATGGTTTTTAAAATATTAGTTAAGCACCAACCAACCAGGTATCAGTCATAGGGTATATGGGAAGCATGGAGATACAAGCTCTAGTAAGACACAGATCCTGCCCTCAGGAAACTTTGGAGGCAGCTTGAAAAAGTAGGACAAGTCAGGAACTACAGCAGGATGAGTTCCATGAAGTGCTGAACATGGAGTGTAGCAGCAACAACACAAAGTTGGGGGCGCAGAAAGGGGTCTTGGAGAAGCTGGTGAGCAAAGCATTGAAGAAGGGAACTTGTTAAATGCAGGAAACGAGGAGGAGGGAATGAGGAGGACTTTTTAGCTAGAAGTAACAGTAGTTTTGAAGTCAAAGAGATATTATAATGATTTTTAAAACTCAGGTAAAGAAGGAAAGGGAAGCCCCCCTCAAAAAAAATGAATATGATGCTTTGTAATACGATGTTAGTGACATACTCATTTTCAAAGAGGTAGTATGTTTGAGAGAATAATTTTCCAGTAAGAATTCAACCTAATTTCAAGGAAATTTACTAAAAAAATATCTAGAAAGTGTTCAGAGGATATACAAACTGCCTTACATGTGTCTTTCTGAAAACTTGCGTCTCAGTCTCACACAGTAAATTTATATGGTTGAATTATGGGAGGAGGGGTAATAACTGAAAAGAGCTAAACACAAAGTAAGTTGTAAAGAAGATTAGTTTAAACACAAATCTGTATAAATATAGACAAAATAAAATAATTTTAAGTTAAAATTTTATATTCATTTTTCTAAACAGGAGCATATTTGTAATTTAGAACGATACTAGCAAAATCTAGATTTCTAAATGCCATCAATCTAAAAAGCAGATTCCATTCACCATCCATCACATATATTCAAACTCTTATCACCTGGAGTTCACTCATTTTCCTTTATTTGCCACGATTATACTTTTATAGTTACTCTATTACTTTATGGTCATAAATCATTCTTTTAAGAAAATTAGAGGCAGATATTACTATGAGTACTTTATGGACAGAGAAACAGAGACAAAATGTTTAGTGCTTTGCTAAATTTAATAATTACTAAAAATACAGTTATAACTTTAACTACTCAATATCTTTTTCTTCTCTTGGATTAGAATAGCCTGGGCAGAGTAATGTAGCTGGACTCAATTATAGGTTCTTATTCCAAATAAGCCACTAACTTCCTCTGTGCTTTTCAGTAAATGTAGAGAATCTGTTTCACTTTTGTAAAACAAGAGGTTGGACTAGAAAACTATAAAATTCTGTTTAGCTCTAAAATTTTTTATTTTAGCCAATAAATTAATTACTTAGTTCCTATTATGAAAAGGCACTGCTCTTGGAGTTAAAGATATAATGATTCTTTTTTTTTTTTAGAAATATGGGTACTGCATTGGAGGCATCGTAGCATCTGAAATTATTGCTATCAAGCTTTATTTTTTAAATTAATTAATTAATTAATTAATTTTTTTGGCTGTGTTGGGTCTTCGTTTCTGTGTGAGGGCTCTCTCTAGTTGTGGCAAGCGGGGACCACTCTTCATCGCGGTGCGCGGGCCTCTCACTGTTGCGGCCTCTCTTGTTGCAGAGCACAGGCTCCAGACACACAGGCTCAGTAATTGTGGCTCACGGGCCTAGTTGCTCCGTGGCATGTGGGATCTTCCCAGATCAGGGCTCGAACCCGTGTCCCCTGCATTGGCAGGCAGATTCTCAACCACTGCGCCACCAGGGAAGCCCGATATAATGATTCTTGCCCTCAAAAATTCACAGCCTAGTTGGAGGGTGCAGGGACAATAATTACGAAACATGGAAATGGAATTAAGAATATCATTATAGAAGCCAAAGAGGGCTCCTAACTGAAGAAAGGAGGGGGGGGCAGGTAAGTCACAGGAAATGCTACCAGAGAAGGCAATGCATCATCTTGGTCTGAAAGGTGTCCAGACACACATGTGAAGCAGAAAGAGCACTGGACTAGAGGCCTGGAGACGATCAACAGGCTGATGGATGGAAGCATGGTGAAAAAGACAAAAGCGGTCCTCTGTGAACAGAGACTAAGTGCTAAGGAAGAAGTGGTGAGGTATCAAGTGATGGAGATAAGGTTAGCTTATAAAAGTCATGACATGCCACATGACAGGAGATTTATCTGGACCCTGTAGGCCAGGGGTCAGGAAGACACTTTTTCGAACAGCCAGATGGTAAATATTTTAGGCTTTGTGGACCATACAGTCTTGTTGAAACTACTCAACTCTGCTGTTGTATCATGAAAAAGCAATAAATAATACACAGATGAATAAACACAGTATGAACTAACACACCATTGTAAAGCAATTATACTCCAATAAAGATGTTAAAAAAAAAACATGAAATTTTAACATCAAAAAAAATAAAATAATTTTTAAAAAACCCAAAAACACAGTGTGGCTGTGTTCCAATAAAACTTTATTTACACAAACAAGCAGTGGGCCGTTGGATGGTAGTTTACCAACTCAGTGCAGGCACTAAGACATCACTGAATCCGCTGCACGTACTCATTACTACTTTTTATATGCATCCTTCTGGAAACTATGTGAAGAATGAATCTGAGTAGAACTTGACTGAGGTTTGAGCAATCAGTTAGGAAACGTTGGTGGTAGTCCAGGGATGAAGAGGAGAGAGCCTACAGAGAAAAGATTGGAAAGGTAGACTCAGCAAGACCTTGGGACTGATTGGATGATGAAAGCCATGGGGGTGGAAGTGGGGAAGAGAGGAGCAAACTGAGAAGGAGATAAGTGTGACCTTTATGTTTCCAGCTTGGATGATTGTCAGATGCTGGTACCACACTTAAATGGAGAATATTGAAAAGAGAGCCTGGTTTGGGGGAAAAAGATGAATTTTGCTTTGTACACACTGAGGTAAGAAGCCTACATGACATCTGGAGAGCAATGTCCGGGCAATAATGAGTTAATGATTCATAGAGAAAGCTGATCTGGAGTCAAACAAGAAGACATCAACAGGTGGATGACAGTTGAAATTACTAGAAGAGGCGAGCTCTCTTAAAGGGGTGATCTTGGAAAAGAAAATCACCCTGAGAAGCTGATGAAGACTCTCCTTCAGAAAAAAAAAAAAACACACACACACATATAGGAATAAAATTTTTCACGAAATTTCAAGGATTTATGGACCCAAGTTGAAGAATTCCTGGTGACCCCAGGATCCTGGAAAACACCAGCATTTAAAAGCTAGATCAAGGTTTCTATGAATCAAATAGGGAAAAGATGGTTTTTTAAAAAAAATCAGAAGTGAGCAGCAGAAATCCAGTTAGATAGTGACTTTAAAAATGATCACTGTTGGTGGGGGGGGTGGGGCGGAACATGGGTAATTGAAAGCTGAGCCTATGTTCCTTTCAAAAATCTCCCAGGAATCTGGCTGCAGAGGTTTTATGGATAACTCATTTCAGCAACTGAGAAACAAAATGCGTTTGTGGAATAAAAACAGTCTTTATTTCAAAAAAAAAAAAAAATGACCACTGGGTTTGGTAATCAGGAATTTATTCCTAATCTTGAGCAACAATTTCAGTAGAGTGGTTGAAGTAGACAGCAGACTGAAATGGGCTCAAGAATGACCAGGAGTTACCATATGGCCCAGCAACCCCACTACTGGGCATGTACCCAGAGAAAACCATAATTCAAAAAGACACATGCACCCCAATGTTCACTGCAGCATTATTTACAATAGCCAGGTCATGGAAGCAACCTAAACGTCCATCGACAGACGAATGGATAAAGAAGATGTGGTACATATATACAATGGAATATTACTCAGCCATAAGAAGGAACAAAATTGGGTCATTTGTAGAGACGTGGATGGACCTAGAGATTGTCATACAGAGTGAAGTAAGTCAGAAAGAGAAAAACAAGTATCGTATATTAACGCATATATGTGGAATCTAGAAAAATGGTATAGATGAACCAGTTTCCAAGGCAGAAATAGGGACACAGATGTAGAGAATAAACGTATGGACACCAAGGGGGGAAGGGGGGGGGATGACTTGGGAGACTGAGATTGACATGTATACACTAATATGTATAAAATAGATAACAAATAAGAACTTTCTGTGTAAAAAAAATAAAATAAAATTCAAATAAAAAAAAATAAGAGCGATAACAACAACATCAAAAAGAATGACCAGGAGGTGAGAGAATGGAAACACTGTGGGCTGTCTCTTCTTTCAAGAAGTCTCATCAAGAAGGGAAGAAAAGGTCATTTGTATGATATGCAGAACTTGATGCATTTTAAAGAGATCAAAATATCAGTGACTTTTGTAAGCTTTTATGTCTGTTTCAAAATAGGATAATATACACACTCTTGGGCTAGAGAAAATTAAACAAGCAAATTTAAATTGAGATTATTTTTTAAAACTCATCTAAAATCTAGAAGCCTAAAATCAAAACTGGACAAGTAACATCTAGAAACTCGGACTGCATAAGAATGAATCCTTGGTGTGTGATCCAAACATTTATAAAGTCTATACCTTCCTTTTATTCCTAAAATGCTCTCAAACAGATCCTCTCAAGGGAAGTTAGAGCAATAGAGAATCCTCAGGTGACAGATTAGAAAAGGCAGAAAGATGTACGATGGTTTACTCTGAAAATACGGGAAGACAAACAAAAATGCTGAACTTCGAATGCCCAATCCCAGTTTACCTTTAAGCATCTTACTGACAGAAGGACACTTTGGCCGCTGGATGCCCTCAGTGATCCTTGTCCTCATTTCCCTGGCACCACTCATCGCACTCACTCAAGGAGGCAGCTATCATCCCCTCTTCTGAGTGAGGAAAGCAAAGCTCAGAGAAGTGAAAACCTCGCCCAAGCTCTTCTGGTGACTGAGTGCCAGATGCAGAGGCATGGCCCTCGTCCACCTGACTCAGTCTCATGCCTCTGCCCTGACTTCTCCTCTGCTTTATTCCAGAATGCCAGGATTACATGAAACTGGCAGGACAATCTTTACCTTCTTAAGATTTTTTGGGAATGTTCTATTTCTAAAACTCACTAACCCTCAGTTTCTGAAAACAAACAAAGCAAAACCACCACACACCAGTTAGAACAAGAGCCTCCCCTTTTAAATCAAAACATGGTAAGTCTTTAAAGTCACTTTTAAAAGCAGCACGCAGACTTCCCTGGTGGCGCAGTGGTTAAGAATCCGCCTGCCAATGCAGGGGACAGGGGTTCGAGCCCTGGTCCGGGAAGATCCCACATGCCGTGGAGCAACTAAGCCCATGCACCACAACTACTGAGCTTGCGCTCTAGAGCCTGTGAGCCACAACTACTGAGCCTGCGTGCCACAACTACCGGAGCCCATGCTCCCCAACAAGAGAAGCCACTGCAATGAGAAGCCCACGCACTGCAACGAAGAGTAGCCCCCCCTCACCCCAACTAGAGAAAACCCGCATGCAACAATGAAGATCCAACGCAACCAAAAAATAAACAAAAATTTTAAAATAAAAGCAGCACAATTTCCCAAAATGGCGGCTTCCTGCCATGCTCTGGCACTTACCCTTCTTCCCGATGTACCAGATGTCTGCTCTGCCGTATCCGTCATTCCAGAATATGGCTCCCACACAGCTCACCAAGGACATGACCAAGAGCAGCAGGGACACCACGAGGATCTGCACATTGGTCACGTTCTCAACTTTGGATCTCCTGAGGGGGTGACTCGACTGCGTTCTGCGCAATAGCGTGCGACCACACACCAAAAAGGACAACAAACAAAACCAGTGGATTATAGTGGAAAGCATTCTGACGGTGAGAGGAGGTCAAAAATTACAACAGTTAAAAAATAGGGTATGTCTTTGGCCAAATCACTAACGGACTGAAAGTGTGACCATGGTTACATGAGCGTGGTTTTTCCACCTCGGTTCCTAGAGCCTCATTCTCTAGTTCATAGAAAACATATTCACACAGCAGATCCATTACCTCAAAATCCTAGGGTTCCTAAAAAAAAAAAAAACTCTTGTCATTTTTAGCAATACTATTTGTCATCATAGATTATTTACCTGCATGAATTTGGTTTCAAATCCAGTGTAAACAACTATGCCAAGGATCCACTCCGTATTCTTAAGCTGTGTACCTCTTAGCAAGACCTGGTCAGGCCCAACTAGAACAGGGCTAAAAATAAAAGAGTATTTATAAACTACCAAAGAAGTTCTTCTTTTCACAATGTAAAACGAACCTAGGCTTTCACCACACATACATACGTACGTATATTTGTATATATATACATATATATGTATTTCCTTTGTCAAGTTCAACTATTTGGACAAATAGCAATAAAAACAAATGTGTCTTCAAAGAAAGTATCTATTTCTAAAAGAGCATAGAAAAAAATTGCTTTGTCATCCATTTCTCACCATTCCCAAGATATATGGATCAAAAATTTTAGAGAGTAAAACATCTCTTATACCTAGGGTGACTATAAAAGTTATTGTCAGGGAAAATTAAGTGGACAAAAAAATGTTTGAGAAGGAAAATATGATACCTTTTACCATTTAGGTACAAGGTTCCAGTAAAGCTACTGAAATGACAATTAGGTCATTAGGTCACATTCTATTTTTCCAGATAGGCTTGACAATTGCTTTTCTGTTTGCATTTTAGCTGTTTCTAACAAAGCCTACAAAATAAAATCAAAGGAAAAATGACAACAGGATTTTCATGGCAAAGTTCAATGTCTCCAATAGTTAATAAAAGAACATTATGAAAGTCAGTGTCTGAAAATGTATTGTACTTACCAGATAATAAATAATGTACATTAAACAATGTACATTATGTACATTAACATAAACTTTGCTAGAAGGTTTTGCCATACTAGCATTTTGCAAATAATTTCAGTAAGGACAAAAGAGGTACGAAAGTTAAGTTTTCATCACCTTTATGTGAAATACCGTTTGTGAAATGATAATCACCATAATCAAACACCATCTAATATTTGATATATTTGAGCCTGTAGCTGATGATACTGAACAGGGAATCACACTTTGAGTAGCAAGGATCTAGAACAATGATTCCAAACTTGTGTGCATCAGATTCACCTGGAGGTCTTGTTAAAACACAGATTGCAGGGCTGCACCCTCCTAAGTTGTTTTACTCAGCGGGTCTGGGGTAGGGCACAACAATGTGCATTTCTAACAACTCCAAGAGGATGGAGATGCTGCTGGCCCAGGGATCACACTTTGAGAATCACTCATCGAGAAAATGCTTCATTCCAATAAAATAATCTCAACCTTGCAGAGAGAAAAGGCAGATCTTCAAGGGAATTAGGAATCCAATTGTCATCAGTCTAACAATAAAAATAAAATCCTCTTTGTGTATTTTGTAAGTATTTAATTAAAAGATCTTTAACTCTAGAATGCTACATCTTTCCAAATACCAAATAAATGTGAAAGTTTAGTACAAATATTCTCAGGCATGAATACAAGGTCTTAAAAGTTCTGACACTCAAGAGATCTACATTGAAACAGCTTGGGATGAACTTCTGTTCATCAAAAGATACCTTAAAGTCTGAAAGCAAGTTACCAACTGGGAGAAGACATTTGCAACACATACAACTGACAGAAGAATAGGTATTAAAAGTGCATGAAGAAATCCTGTAAATCAGTAAGAAAATAGAAATATCCCAGTAGAAAAATGAACAACCAGCATGAATACATATTTCCCAGAAGAGGAAAATATGTATTACCAGCAAACTCAAAAATAGATGCTCAAGAGTGATACATTAATGAATTAAAGAAGAAAAAGCATTTACCACATCAATAGATGCTGAAAAAAATTAGTAAAAGATTTAACATGCATTCCAGGAAAAAAAAATTCTTAGTAAGCTTCACATATAAGAAAACATTCCAAATTTGGCAAAAGGTATCTATGAAAATCAAGAACAACTATCATACTTAACTTTGAAATATTAGAAGTACTTCCATGTTAGTTAGTCAGGAAAAAGATGAGATTAGGTTCTATCACCAAATTTATTTTCAATTGCTCTGGAGTTTCCAGAGACGAGATGGGGGAAAAAAAGAAATGAGATATTACTACTATTAGGAAGGAAAGACCAAAAACCACCCAACTTTTAAAGAAAGGATCTACTGCCTCCCAAATCCTATACACTTGACTTAAAAATCATAAAAATGTGTAAGAGTTTAATAGGTGGCTGGATATAAGATCAACAAACAAAAATAAGTACTAATGATGTACTGCTAGATCTGGCTATTGTTAATAAAACTGCTATAAACACTTGTATAAATGTTTTTGTGTGAATATATGTTTTCATTTCTCTGGGATAAATGCCCAGGAGTATAATTGCTAGGTCATATGATAGTTGCATAATAGTTATACCAAACTGCCAAAATGTTTTCCAAGTGGCTGTACAATTTTATATTCCCACCCACAATGTATGAGTGATTCAGTCTCCACACATCCTCACCAGCATTTGATGTTGTAAGTATTTTTAATTCTGGCCATTCTGATAGATGTGTAGTGATACCTCACTGTGATTTTAATTTACATTTCCCTAATAGCTAATTATGTAGAAAATGTTTTCATGTACTCATTTGCCATTTTTATATCCTCCTCTGTGAAAGGTCTCTTTTGCCCATTTTCTAATTGGATTGTTGGTTTGGGTTTTTTTCTGTACAGTTTTGACTCCTCTCTGATGACATGAGTGTCAGCTCTTTGGTTATATTCCCACAGGCCCCTGAGGCTCTCTTAATTTTTTTTTTTTTTTCCAGTCTACTTTCTTGTTTAAATTGGGTAGTTCCTATTGTGTATCTTTAAATTCATGGATTCTTTCCTCTGGCCCTTCTATTCTGCTGTTGAGCCCATCCCTTGAGCTTTTTTCATTTGGTTCACTGGTTTTTGGGGGGTTTTTTAGTTACTATATTTTTAAGTTCTAAAGTCTCCATTTGGATCTTTATATCTTCTGTTTCTTTGCCAACAGTTTTGTTTCAGGCATGTTTCTGATTGCTCATGGAAGCTTTTTTCTAAAGCATCCTTTAGCGTCTCTGTCAGATAACGCTTATATTTCTCTTATTTTGGTGTTGGCATCAGTGGTTGTCTTTTTTCATTGAGTTTGAGATCCTCCTGGTTTGGGGTATGGTGAATAACTTTTGACTGAGATCCGGACAGCTTGGGTATTATGTTGTGAGACGCTGGGTATCATTTAAACCTTAGATGGCTTCCTCTGGCACCTCTCTGACAGGGGACAAGGTTGCTGTCTTGTTACTGCGTGATGGGGGATAAGTGTACAAGTTGCAAACTTGGCCTCTGTGGAGGGCCAAGGGGTGAGGGTTCTCTAATAGCTGGGCAAGACTGAGAGTTCCGGCTGCCCTGTTTTGGAAGCCTCCAGAAACACCTCCCGGGCTTGAAGGGGTTGAAATGCTTCGGTTACTGCTGTCCACACGGTCTCCACGGACACTGTGAAAGAGGGGAGGGCCTCGTTACCGCCCTTACTACTGAATGAAGGCCCTGGCTCCCTCCTCGGCCTTCTCTGACACCACCTTTGCGGGGGGGCAGGAGGCCTCATCACAGCCTGGTAAAGGTGCAAGTCTAGGCTGCGCAGGTTACCTTTGCTGGTGTGGGTGTGCATGGGGCCACACCTCGGCTACGCTGTCTGGCTGGAGTAGAGTGGCCGCTGTCTGAAAGTTTTCTGTCTTATTAGGCTGCCCACTTCCTGGTCCTCTGACTAGAGAAAAAGGCTCTGGGGGGCATTTCTTCTGTCTGTGTCCATTGGTCTTTCTGCATTTCCAGTTTCTTCAGTTCCAAGCCTGAGATAAACGAGGCGAAAGAAAAACTCAGGGAACTCACCACCACACTGTTCCCTGGGTTCCAAGGTCCTGCCATCTGCCTTCTTCTCTCCGTCTTTCAAAGTCTTCTTATGTTTGTTTTCTATATAATGCCCAAAGTCTTTACTTGTACTTAGCAGGAAAAAGAGGTAAAAGAATGTCTACTCCATCTTCCCAGAAACAGAAGTCTATAATTGAATTTTTAAAAATCTGGTAGGTACCAAACTATTACTATGATTAGCAGTGAGGATAAAGGTGGTATTTGGAAAGTGAGGAAGGTAAAATAAATTAATTTTCTGTATTATTTTTACAAAGATGATATATTTAACAAATTCTAAACCTGTTTTCCATTTTCAAGTTTGCAAAGAAGATAGCAACAGACATGCAAATAGTCAAGTGTAAGATCAAGGGCTTCCTTAAGCAAACTAACAGAATAAAAATCAATGTCTTTTTTCCATTAATAAAAAGTTAATTGAAAAACTGTTGCCTCCCACTCACAATCACAAGTTATTCTGAAGTTCAAATGGTAGTTCTAAAAGCAACAGTATATAAGATCACTCAGAGTTCACTTATACCCCCTTTTCGGGCTTCCCTGGTGGCGCAGTGGTTGGGAATCTGCCTGCCAATGCAGGGGACACGGGTTCGAGCCCTGGTCCGGGAAGATCCCACATGCCGCGGGGCAACTGGGCCCTTGAGCCACAATTGCTGAGCCTGCGCGTCTGGAGCCTGTGCTCCACAACAAGAGAGGCTGCGATAGTGAGAGGCCCGCGCACCGCGATGAAGAGTGGCCCCCGCTTGCTGCAACTGGAGAAAGCCCTCGCACAGAAATGAAGACCCAACACAGCCATAAATAAATAAATAAAATTTAAAAAAGCTATTTAAATGCATTGAATAGTCAAGATAAGAGCTATGATCAGGCAAAAATTCAATCAAGGCAAAAAAAAAAAAATTAAGAAAAATAGGTTAAAAATTCAAAAAGCACTTTCCCTCTGATGAAATTTGCCAATTCCTACTAAAGTTAAATACAGAGAAACAGGGGGTATATATGTCAAGTCTCAGGTCCTGCCCAAGGTGGGGAATCTGATAGAACCCCATGGTCACACAGATTCATCTTGGGGTCAGGGTGAGCTAGAAAGAAACCTCCTCCATTCTCCCCTCACCCCTCCCCTAGGGCTTCAGGAAAAGGTGCCCTGGCATTCTCCTGAGGAAGGAGAGAGAAGGAGGAAAGAGGGAAAGAAAAAGAGAAGAAGGGAGAGAGGCAGGGAAGGAAAGAGAGGAAGAGAGAGATAGAGAAAGAACCCATCCTGGAAGGCCATGAGAAAGAACCCATCCTGGAAGGCTATGATCTCTGATGGCTTGGCTCTATAGCAGAATAACCTAAACTGGCATCACCAGAGTTGTCCAAGAAAACTCAAACTTTGTCAGTTTAAAATGGTTCAGACCTACTGTAAAGCATAGGCAACTATATTCAAGAATCTGAAAAAGAATATATATGAGTCACTTTGCTGTACACCTAAAACATTATCAACTACAATTCATTGTTTTTAATACAAAAAAACAAAACATGGCAGAGGTGGGATAATGAAAAAAAATTTCAGAATTGGTAGTGCTATAAGTGACATATAGAAGCAAATAGGAAACCACTCAGAAGAAAAGCACCTTCATCCAAGGCCTCAAAGAATCCCCACGAATTTATCTAGGGAAAGAAGTAATATACCGCCAGAAGAAGAAGCAAAGCATCATAAGTAAGAAACATTACAAAGACAGTGGAAACTACCCACTGAAGATTTCCAATGCTTGAATTAGAAGATATAGATGCTTGAATTAGAAGATACAGATTTCTTTAGAAAGAAAATAACCATACTTAACTATGTACCAAAAAAAACCACAAGCTTTAACCTACCTATATGAAGAGAAACTATGAAAAATAACCCAGCAAGTATGAAAAAGAATCAAATAAAATATCTAGAGATAGGGGAAGTCATGGTCAAACTTAAAAATTAAGACAAATTTGGAAAAAGATAGGATGCTGCTGAAAATGAAAATAAAATGAAATATAGATCAGAGAAATCACCCAAAATACAGCATGTGGAAGAAAAAAAATGGAATATACATAAAAGAACTTAGAAGATCAAGTAAGTAAAGTGAAAGGATCTAACATAACTTTAATTGGAGTCCCAGAGGGAGAGGGGAAAAAAATGGACCAGAGGCAACACGTGAAGAATCAATGGCTATGACACTTCCACAAAGGCAAGAAAACCAGTAAATCTTAGTAAGATACATAAAAACAAAATTACACTTAGATGTGTAGTAAATACAGAGAACCAAAGTCAAAGAGAAAATCTTAAAATCAGCCAAAGAAAAGAAAGAAGGGAAGCAGGAACATTTCCCAAAATATTATATGAAGCCACATTATAGTGATACCAAAAGCAGACAAAGTCATTACAAGACAAAAACGGTACAAAATATTTTATAAATATGGATACAAAAATCTTTAGCAAAATATTTTAAATCTACCAATATATGAAATGATTGTACATCATGACTTTTATAGGTTGAATTGTGTTTCCCCACCAAAATAAAATATATTGATATCCTAACTCCCAGTACCTCAATGTGACTGACTGTATTTGGAAATAAGTTGTCTTATTCTGTTTGGGCTGCTATAACAAAATACCATAGACGGGGTAGCTTATAAACAACAGAAATCTGTTTCTCACAGTTTTGGAAGCTGAGAAGTTCAAGATCAAGGCACCAGCATGGTCATGTTTTGGTGAGGACCATCCACCTGGTTCATTACTGGAGCCTTCTGTGTCCTCACCTGGAAGAGGGGCTGTAGATCTCTCTGGACCGTCTTATGAGGCAATAATCCCATCGATGAGGGCTCCACCTTCATGCTGAAGTACCTTCCAAAGGCCCACCTACTAATACCATCACCTTTGGGGGTTTGGATTTCAACATATGAAGGGGGGGGACACAAACATTTAAGATCATAGCATAAGTTCTTTGCAGATTTAACCAAATTAAGATGATGTCATTAGGATGAACCCTTATCCAATATGACTAGTGTCCTTATAAAAGGGGGAAATTTGGACTCAGAGACAGACACACAAATAGAGGGAAGATAATGGGAAGAGACAGGGAGAATGTCATGTGAAGATGGAGGTAGAGAATGGAATTTTGCTGGCACAGGCCAAGGAATGTGTGGAGCTACGAGAAGCTGGAAGAGGAAAGAATGATCCTCCCCTACAGGTTTCACATGGAGCATGGCCTTCTGACACCTTGATTTCAGACTTCTATCCTCAAGAAATGTGAGACGATAAATTTCTGTTGTTCTAAGTCACCCATTTTGTGGTACTTCCCTATGGCAGTCCTAGGAAACTAATAATGACCATGTGGGGTTAGGGTTAGAAAGCAAGGTTGAATCATTTGAAAGTAAAATAACATAACTTATCATATCAAAGACTAAAGAAGAAAAGCCCTGTGATAATGTCAATAGATACAGAAGAAGCATTTGACAAAAGTTTAACATCAATTGATAAAAACTCTCGGCAAACCAAGAAAAGAAGGGAACTTCTTCAACGTGACAGAGGATATCTATGAAAAACCTGCATCAAATATCATACTTACTTGAGACTGAATGCTTTCTCTGTAAGACTGGCAACAATTCAAGGCTGTCCTTTCTCACAACATCTATACAACGTTGTACTGGAGATTTTAAATCAGTGCAATAAGGCAAGAAAAAGAAACAACGCAAAGAGAAAGGATAAAAATAGAACTGTATTCAAAAACAATATGGTAGTCTACAGAAGATATTCTCAAAGAATCTATTTTACCAGTTGTTCTGGTGTAACATGTAAAGAATTTGGCAGTCAAGACTTTTATCCTTACAAAGAAAAGAAAGCGGAACAAATTGAAAAATCAACAACTCTTCTTAGATCCATCAGAGAACTGAAGTCAATGGGCAAATTGCCACCCTGAAAACTGGAGAGATGTGTGAACTTGTTACAGGGTCTATAAGTTCATACTGCTCTCCACACGACAGGCCAATAATCCAAAGACAAGTTGTTGGGACAAGGAACAGTGACTTTATTCAAAAAGCCAGCAGACCGAGAAGATGGCGGGCTCATGCCCCAGAGAACCATCTAGCCTGAGTTAGAATTCAGGCTCCTCTTAGACTAAAAGGGGAGGGAATAAAGTCAAACACTTCCTCGTTCCCATCAGCCTCTGGAGGGGATGTGTTAATTTCTTCCTCCCTGCAGTCATTCACAGGTGGGCCAGCTCAGGATGTTCCCTGTGAGCCAAAGGTATTTTAGCTTAATGCTCATTACCTGGGAAGCAGGGTTCCCAGAAACAGACCATTATGTATAATTTAAGCTTATAAGCAACATCCCTTTCGTGATTAACTTGTAATAGAATACAAAAAGTTCTTCCCTGTTACCATCCCCCACTGTCAATGTCCATTCCACAGTCTTGTTGGAAAAGGAATGAAGACCATTCTGCTGAAAAGAGGTGAGGAATATTCCTTAGACTCTTTAATCATTCCTTTTTATCCACAACTATTTGAACCCGATGAAACCTCTTAGCACTTTGTTGTCTGATTCATAATTGAACTTGGGGTTTTGGTTCCCAATACATATACTAAATCCCTGTGCTATTTGTTTGGAGACAAGCAAATTGGTTGCCCCTTCTCCAATGGTCAATGGACATGGAATTCCTGTCTACTTTGGTTGGATGCACAGACCTGTTGAAGGTAAACTCACGAACAAATAGCGCCCAAAGTTTTAATGTGATTGGCCACCACTAGGTCTTTAGCATTTATAGATTCTCCTGCCTGGGTACACACCTGCAATGGCCTGCCATACAATATTCTAAAAGGGCTTAATTTAAGCCTGCTTCTGGGAGCCACTGATCCATAGCAGGGCAACTGGCAAGGACTTATCCCAAGTTAAATATCTCTTGATATGTTTAGTGACACTCCTTTTTAATGTATGATTCATTTTCTTGTTTTTTCCTGTTGATTGTGGTCTCCAGGATGAATGTAGCTTTAATGCCTTCATCCAAATCAGGGGATAATTTCCCTAAGAAGGGCTTTAACCACTTCAGAGATTTTCTGTCCATGGGATATGCTTCCACCCATCCTGAAAAAGTGTCCACACAAACACTAGCAGGTTATCTGACATTTCTTGCAGTTCAAGGAATTTGAGGAAAGTCTATTTTTCAGTCCTGGGCGGGGCAGTTTCCTGTGTTGAGTCCCCATCTGGGGAGGTCTGACAGCAGTCTCTGGGTTATTTTTAAGACCCTGGGGGAAAGAGCTCTGTCTCCTTTTGTTGGATTTTCATGAGCTCCATCTGTAGGCTTAAAGCATTCTGGTGGGACTCTGACATCAAGCTATTCTGGTGAAAAACATCAGGGTGAGGTCTCTCAGAAAGTTACTCAGCTCATTCCTCATGGTCAGTTTTACCCAAGGTTCCTGTGGGGAATGAGGTGCCTCAAGTCCAAGGAGCCCCCGAGCCTCTTCAATATTCCTCTGTACCATACGAGAGGCCCTTGTCTTTCGTTGTTCTTCTTCTGTTCTAGCCGAGGCCAATCTGTTTCCAGTGTCTCTCATCCTCACAGTAAGCACGTTGTTCCCTCCCCAATGCGGGCTCACGTCTCTTCAAGTTACTCACCTTCCGGGAATCCAATGACACTGCCAAAAAAGTGGCCTTTCGTTTTGCATCTTCTTTCTTCTGTTGTTGTTCCCTGTTGAATACTTTAAAAGCAACATCTACCAACTGGGAAGGATTCGTTCCAAATGCACCATCTAATTTTTGCAACTTTCTCCTGATATCTGAGGCGCTGTGCCCCAAAAGGTCAGATTTACCATTCTAATATTTTCAGGGGCCTCGGGATCTGCATTAGTATGACATCTGTAGGTCTGATAAATCCTTTCCAAAAATTAAGAGAGATCTTCATTTGTTTTGCTGTATCTCTTGAATATTGTTCAAACTCTTTTGCTTTGGTTTCCCTTTTCAAAGCCCCGCCAAGACACACTAATGAGTAGTGCTCTCATAAGGGCCTTCTTCCCTCACTGGGGTCCCCAGTGGGTTCAGCTGTGGGCACTGCCAGGGGTAGGGGATGCGCCCTGTAAGGAGGGTTGCCATCTTTCCAACTGAACAAGTCTGAGAAACCCAGCCGGCTGTTCATTTGCATTTAGGCCCCCTACGAGATAATGGCATAAGGGAAATGGCCCCTTCCCGGAAGTGGCTCCTGGCCCAAACTGGGTGCCCTGTCGGGTCTTAGATGGCGATACCAGACCAGGTCCGTGTGCCCCAGACACTAACACAGGATATTCTAATTGACTCCTATAAGGAGGGGAAGTTCTAAGCCCCAGTGTCAGGAATAGGGTCTGGATAGGAACGGAAAGTGGTGGCAATTATTGGCATAATCGCCAGAGCAGCTGGGACAGCCAGCTCAGCCAGAGAAGTTAAGGTTTGAAGCAGCACATCCTCGCTCTCACGCCCTTCCTTTTCTTATTTTCCCTGATAATACAGTTAGTCCCCTATGTACAAGCCTTCAAGTTGCCAGCTTTCAAAGATGCAAACGTGCGTTCACAAGTCCAATCACGTAACTTGGTTCACGTGTCTGGCGTACATTGTCAGGTGCGTGCATCCTTTCCAAGTGGTTGTGCTTTTGTGTACTTTACTGTACAGTACTGTATAGAGTACAGTAGTACAGTATCTTTATTTCAAGCCTGGGATGTGAGTGAGTGAAATTGCAGCTTGCCCTCCATCTCCTATTGCTGACGATCCTTCGGCTCTACCATCTCCCACCTCCCCTCCCTCCTCCAGTCAGTAACTCTTCTTGCCTGTTCACTCGATGCCAGCCCCTGGATGCCAGCTGTTGTACTGTACTACTGTACTTTTCAAGGTACTGTATTGTAATATTAAAAATGTTTTACTTTTGTGTTTGTTTTTTATGCGTTATTTGTGTGAAAAGTATTATAAGCCTATTACAGTACAGTACTATATATAGCCAATTGTGTTAGTTGGGTACCGAGGCTAACTTTGGACTTACGAACAAATTGGATTTAGGAACACGCTCTCAGAACGGAACTCGTTTGTATATAGGAGACTTACTGTAGTACAAATGCTTACACGTGAAGGATTTCATCATTCTTCCCTGCTTTTTCACAAAATAGCTATAGAGTCATTCAAAAGCCACTGTAAAACCATAGATAGCAGTTGATCATCTAACCATTAAAAGGATGCTTTTTTGCTTTGGCATCAACCAACTGGGATTACAATGCAATTGAAGAAAAACTTGATTACTTCTGTGACGAACAATTTAAGATACTTACTGAAATTATGACTGATATCATTTATCAGGATATACCAGAATGTTAAGAGTTCCATATAGTTTCTAGAATATGTATATTAATGTTTACCCATGTGCTACAATTTAATAAGTTTTATCACTCATTTGACAATGCCTCCCATGCAATTCAATACACCAGTAAGCCCCATTAGTTTAATATTCCTCCCTCTGAGACGGAGACAAAGCAAGCAACAGAACCAGACTCAGATATGGAAGAGATTTTTGAAATTATCAGACTAGGAACTTTAAATAGCTATGATTATATGCTAAGGGCTCTAATGGAAAAAGTGGACACTATGCAGGGACATACAGGTGATGTAAGCAGAGACGTGTACACTCTAAGAAAGAACCCAAAGGAAATGGTATAAATGAAAAACACATTAACACAAGTGAATAATGCTTCTCAGTGGCCCATCAGTAGACTGAACATAGCCAAGGAAAGAATCGGTTAGCTTGAAGATATATCAAAAGGAACTTCACAAACTAAAAAGCAAAGAGAAAAGGGAATTCTAATGGAACAGAATATTCAACAACTGGCAATTTCAAAAGGTGTAGCAGGGAGCTGCCTGGTGGTCCAGTGCACAAGGTCCCAAGATAACCCTTTCTAAACCCCCTGTAGAGATCCTAACAGGTACTGTGGCCACACACTGTTAGAATAAGATATCATCTTCCTCTCACCCATGGGTTCATAGCTGTAATCAGACCCCTTACCCAAAATGCGCCTCAGAGGACCTTCTTTGGGGATAGCTGAAACATTCCCCCTTTTTCAAGACAAACAAAACAGAAACAAGTGCTAGCATCCAAAGAAACCAACGAACCAGTTCACAAATCAGGTACATATCCAACAGCTCTTTCCTCTAACAGGGTACCCCAGCCCAATACAAAACAAATTGGCTTATTCCGGAAGAGAAGCCCCAAACGGAGAGGAAGCGAAGCTCCCGGCTGTACACACACACCAGAGCGACTTACCCTGCTGTACCGAGCCCGTCGGCTCCCAAAGGTCCATCCCTTTGCCCCAGCTGCCAAGCGCTGGGGCAGCCGATGCTGCTTCAGGGAATCTGTAGGGCAGATCCTCAGGACAAGGGGTCCTGGCAGCTGCTAGGGCCTTACCTGAAAATTCCCCAACTGGGGCCGGCTGGCCACGAGCCCCAAGGGGCACAGAGCAGGGGCACAGGCTCGCCAAAATTTCTTAGCAAGTCCTAGCTCGTACTGCTCGTCGCACGACAGGCCAATAATCGAGAGAGGAGTTGCGGTGAGGAACAACGACTTTATTCAGAAAGCCAGCAGACAGAGAAGATGGCGGGCCCCTGGCCGCCGCCCCCCCCAGAAAACCATCTTGCCTGACTTAGAATTCAGGCTCCTTTTGTACTGAAAGGGGAGGGAGTAAAGCCAAACACTTCCTGGTTCCCATCAGCCTCTGGAGGGGACGTGTTAATTTCTTCCTCCCTGCAGTCATTCACAGCTGAGCCTGGTCAGGATGTTTGTGAGCCAAACAAAGGTATTTTAGCTTAATGCTCATTACCTGGGAAGCAGGGTTCCGAGAAATGGACCATTAAGTATAATTTAAGCTTATAGGCAACATCACTTTAGTGATTAACTTGTAATACCATACAGAAGGTTCTTCCCTATTACAAATTCAAAGAATCACAATTTATCTCTGGAGCCAGCAGCTGGTAGAAGCACTAAAATGGTTATTGAATAATTCGACTTGCCAGAGTCTGAGCCATGGATTACCTCGGGAGATAAAATCTCTTGGGGACATAGTCTTAGAGGGAGACCCACATGCCTGTGAGCTTTCTTTAAGTAGCACCACCAGGTTCTCAGGGTGAAGATCAGAGAAAAGGCCCCTCCCGTTTCCAGCAAGGGAAGGGGAACAGGATCATTATGAAATATGCCCAGCTGCATTTTGTTCTTCTTAACAAAGGCCTGCAATCAAGGCAAAGTACTTTGTCAGGGCCAAACCAACCTGGAAGAAGGAAAATACCTAACTCCAGCCCATTCTAGCCTTCTTTTCTTACTTAAGGGGAGGGGAAACAAAAAACAAAACAAAACAGAAAAGCACTAGTGAAAGGCAAGACCAGGGACACAGGCATATAACAGACTGAAAACTAATCATAGGATTATAGATCACACCCCTTCCCCACACCTTACCACTATATCAACAGGGTTCCTACGTAATAACGAATTACAACTGAAAGATTTGCAAGGCTAAGGCCCTATTTAAGAAGGGGTCTCTAGAGAAACCAGAGGAGATAAAATAAGGACACTGGGGGAAATTTTAGCCTCTGACACCTACAGTTACAGCAAACAATAAGCACAGCATAACTACTAGGCAGATCAACATAAAACCTCACATTAAAGGACTATTTCATTTTACCAGACACACCATACCTGACTTTCAACAAATATGGTAGATATTAATCCAACTATCAATAATCACTTTAAATATAAATGATCTAAATATACCCATTAAAAGCCAAAGGCCATGAGAATTATTAAAATAAAAACAAGATCACAATATGTGTTGTCTGTAAGAAACACACTTTAACTGTAAAGATACAGATTAACAGGATAGAAAAAGACATTCCACGCTAACACTAATCAAAAGAAAACTTGAATAGTTACATTAATTTCAGACCAAGCAGGCTTCAGAGCATGGAAAATTTTCAGAGATAAAGAGGGGCATTATATAATGATAAAGATGTCGATCTCTAGGACAACATAACAATCCTTAATGTGTATGCTCCTGACAGCAGAACATCAAAATACATGAGACAAAAACTGAGAGAACTGCAAGGAGAAATAGACAAATCTACCATTAGAGTTGGAAACTCCAGCACCCTTCTACTAGTAATTGCAAGTTCCAACAGGCAGAAAATCAGTAAGGACATAGTAGAACTGAACAGCACCATCAATCAACTGAATCTAGTTGACACTTTCAGAATGCTGCATCCAACAACAACAGAATACACATCACCTCAAGGTCCCAGGGAACACTCACCAAGATAGAAAACATTCTGGGCCATAAAACACACCTTTAAAAATATAAAAGGAAGAATTAGAACAATATTCTCAAACTCTTCCAAAAGAGGATGGAATGCTTCCAAACTCATTGCATGAGGCCAGCATTACCCTGATACCAAAGCGAGACAAAGACAGTACAAGAAAAAAAAAAAAAAAAATACAGACCAATACCCTTTATGAACATTGATGCAAAAATCCTCAACAAAATATTAGCAAACAGAATTCAACAGCAAAATAAAAGGATTATATCCCATGACCAAGTGGAATTTATCCCTGGGTGCAGGGATGGTTCAACATACAAAAATCAATATATGTAACATACCATATTAACAGAATGAAGGACAAAAATCACACAATCACCTCAGGTGATGGATAAAAAATGACAAAATTCTAAAATGCTCAACATTTCATCATAAAATGCTCAACAAACTAGGAAAAGAAGAAGCTACCTCAACATAATAAAAGCCATATATGAAAAGCCCGTAGCTAACACCATACTCAATGGTGAATGACTGAAAGTTTTCCTCTAAGATCAAGACAAGGATGTCCACTTTCACCACTTCTATTTTATATAGTACTGGCAGTCCTAGCCAGAGCAATTAGGCAAGAAAAATAAATAAAAAGCATCCAAATTGGAAAGGGAGAAATAAAACTATCTCTGTTCATGATGAAGTGGACATATATGTAGAAAATCCTAAATATTCCATGCAGATGCACACACACACAAACCTGTTAGAACGAATAAACTAATTCATCAAAGTGGCAGGATATAAAATCAACACAAAAATTATCTGTGTTTCTATACACTTACAATGAACATCTGAAAAAAAATTAAGAAAATAATGTCATTCACAACAGCACCAAAAAAGAATAAAAGACTTAGGAATTAATTTACCCAAGGATCTGCACACTGAAAACTACAAAATGTTGCTGAAAAATTACAGATGATACCAATAAATGGAAAGACATCCCATGTTCATGGATTGGAAGACTTAATACTGTTAAGATGTCAATACTACCCAAAACAATCTACAGATTCAGTGCAATCCCTATCAAAATCCCAATGATGTTTTTTGCAGAAATAGGGAAATTCACCCCAAAATTCATATGAATTCTCAAGGGACCCCAATAAGCCAAAACAATCTTAAAAATGAAGAACAGGGCTTCCCTGGTGGTGCAGTGGTTAAGAATCCGCCTGCCAATGCAGGGGACACAGGTTCAAGCCCTGGTCCAGGAAGATCCCACATGCCGTGGAGCAACTAAGCCAGTGCACCACAACTACTGAGCCTGCACTCTAGAGCCAGCGAGCCACAATTACTGAGCCCACATGCCACAACTACTGAAGCCCGTGCTCCGCAACAAGAGAAGCCACCGCAATGAGAAGCCCGTGCACCACAACAAAGAGTAACCCCTGCTCACTGCAACTAGAGAAAGCCCACGCACAGCAACAAAGACCCAATGCTGCCAAAAGTAAATAAATAAATTTATTTAAAAAAAAAAATGAAGAATAAAGCTGGAGGTCTCATACTTCCTGATCTCAAAACTTACTACAAAGCTATTGTAATCAAAACAGTGTGATAGTTGCATAAGATAAACATATAGAGCAAATGGAGTAAAATAGAGACCCCAGAAATAAACCCTCACCTATGTGGTCAAATAATTTTCAACAAGGGTGTCAAGACCATTCAGTGGGGAAAGGATAGCCTCTTCGACAAATGGTGTTGGGAAAACTGGATATCCACAAACAAAACAAAAGAGTGATGTTGGACCCTTATCTTATATAATTAAAACACAATAACTAAAACAAAAGACCTAACTGTAAGATCTGAAACTATGAAAGTCCTACAAGGAAGTATGGAGGAAAATCTTCATGAGATTGGATTTGGTGATGATTTCTTGGATATGACACCAAAAGTACAGGAAACAAAGGAGAAAATAAAGCGGACTTCATCAAAATTTAAAAATTTTGTATGTCAAGCACACCATCAAGAGAATGAAAAGACAACTCGCAGAATGGGAGAAAATATTTGCACATCATACATCTGGTAAAAGATGAATTTCCAGAATATATAAATAATTCCTAAAACTCAACAACAACAAAAACAGCCCAATTCTAAGATGGGGAAAGGACTTGAATAGACATTTCTCCAAAGAATATATACAAATGGCCAACAAGCACATGAAAAGATCCTCAACATCATTAGTCATTAGAGAAATGCAAAGTAAAACCACAATGAAATAACACTTTACACTCATTAGGGTGACTATTATATTTTTTTAAGAAAAAAAAATAACAAGTGTTGGTAAGAATGTGGAGAAATTGGAAACTTTGTGTATTGTTGGTGGGAATGAAAAATGGTACAGCCTCTGTGTAAAACAATATGGCAGTTCCTCAAAAAGTTAAACATAGAATTAACATGTGATCCAGCAATTCCACTTCCAGACATATACCCAAAAGAATTAAAAGCAGGGACTCAAACAGATACTTGCACACCCATGTTCATAGCGCAGCATTAACCGCAATAACCAAAGGGGAATAAAACCCAAATGTCCATCAACAGATGAATAAATAAACAAAATATGGTATATACATACAACGGGATATTATTGAGCTTTAAAAAGGAAATGAAATTCTGATACATGCTACATGGATGAAACTTAAAAACATTTATGCTACGTGAAATAAGCCAGACACAAAAGGACAAAGAGTGTATGATTCCACTTACATGTGATACCTCAAATCCACTGAGACAGAAAAAACAGAATAGAAGTAACCAGGGAATAGGGGGAGGTGGGAAAAGAAAGTTATTGTTTAATAGGTATAGAGTTTCTGTTTGTGATGACAAAAAAGTTCTTGAAGTAGATAGTGGTAGAAGTTGCACAACTTTGTGAACACAATGCCATTGAATTGTATACTTTAAAATGGTTAAGATGGTGGATGTTATGTTATGTATCTTTTACCACAATAAAAAATATATACAATAGATATTATAAAAATATTACAATGTGTAACAATGACTAGGAACAAAATAAATGAAGGAAAAGTGAGCATACATACATATATAGGCCTGGTGAGTGGTATTACAAGTCTTTAGGAGAAAAATGAGCCATTCTGCAAATTTTGCTGGAATAACTGGTTGGTGACAAGGAAAAAATATTGTATCTCTATCTTACACTACTCACAAAAATATATTCTAGATTGGCTAGAAGTCTACAAATGAAAAACAAAACTTTATTTAAAATAAAGTACTAGTGAAATCTTTATGTTATCAGGGCATGGAAAAGACGTCAAAAACTTTCCAAAAACACAAACCATAAAGGAAAATATTAATTAATCTGACTTCATTAAAACAAAGACACTTTTGTTTATTGAGACAGTAAAATAAAATTAAAAACAAACCACATAGCTCTAGAATATTTTTTAATGTATATAACCGACAAAGGTTTTCTACCAAGATGATTTAAAGAATTCCTACAAATGAATTTTAAAAAATAGAAACATGAGCAAAAGATATGAACAGGCCATTAATTTAGAGAACAAAAAAGCCAATGGTCCATAATTATATGAAAATATGCTCAAATTTAATCAGGCTCAAGCTAAAAACTAAAAGGCATGACAGGGACTTCCCTGGCGGTCCAGTGGTTGACTTCGCCTTCCAATGCAGGGGGTGTGGGTTTGATCCCTGGTTGGGGAGCTAGGATCCCAAATGCCTCGTGGCCAAAAAAAACAAAAACATAAAACAGAAGCTATATTGTAACAAATTCAATAAAGACTCTAAAAATGGTCCACATCAAAAAAAAATCTTAAAAAATAAATAAAAGGCATGACAATGCCAAGCGTTGGCCAATATATGGGGAATTAGAAACTGACATAGTAGTACAGGCGGGAGTATAAATGGATACAAGCATTTTTTAGCAAGTTCAGGTTGCACATGCCCTACAATTCAGTACTTCCACTTTTAATTGTAGCTTAAAAAACACATGTGTATGCAAGGAGACATAAATGAAGAATGATGGGTATTTCCACACTGTTTCTAACAGTGAAAAAATAGAAAAACCCAAATGCTTATCAATAGAGGAACAGTTAAACAAAACCTATCTTAATCATATGATGAAATATTGTAGAGACATTGAAAAGAGTGACTCTATCAATAAATAGATGATAGATACAGATAATCTCAAAAACCTGAGTGATGTGAAAATGATATATGTACTCTATTAAATCATCTATGTAAACTTTAAAAAAAAATAACTACACTATTAAATCTTGCTTATGGATCTATAGTTACAAATGTAGTTTTAGACATTAAAAAAGGACTGAAATCATACATAACACACTCGTGGTCGTAATTGCCTTGGGTGGGAGGTGAGGGAGGGGAACAGAAGGAATGAGCCTAGAGGTAATGGTTGAAGGTGATTTTCACTTTGCTTTATCCTAATGATTTCTTTTTTAAAAAAATGTAAAGAGAAAATCCTGGAAGCGAATGTGACAAAATGACAAAGGTTGTTTATTCTATATGGTGAAAATAAGAGGGTTTGTTGAATTTTGTACACACACTGCCACACATCACATAGCGCTGGCAGCCACCTAACAATGACAGGCCAAAGTACTAGAATATTTTTAAGCAATAGGTAAATTACATTTGAATCTCTCATCTCGATTTATTATTTCTCTGGCCGTTGAGGATCCAGGACCCTGATTTCATCCTCTCAGCACCTGCCCCATGATATCTGGAGGGCAAGAACCTGGGGTGAAAGAGGAGCAGGGGCAGACTGCCCGAGCAGTGGGGTACCGAGTTCAGTTACTGTAACTGTTGTAGGGCAGCTACCAGGATTAGGGGGAAGGGTAAGCCGGGACGAAGTGAGAGAGTGGCATGGACATATATACACTACCAAATGTAAAATAGATAGCTAGTGGGAAGCAACTGCATAGCACAGAGAGATCAGCTTGGTGCTTTGTGTCCACCTAGAGGGGTGGGATAGGGAGGGTGGGAGGGAGACGCAAGAGGGAGGAGATATGGGGATATATGTATATGTATAGCTGATTCACTTTGTTATAAAGCAGAAACTAACACACCATTGTAAAGCAATTATACTCCAATAAAGACGTTAAAAAAAAAAAAAAAAGGGACGTCAAGCTGAAGGAAAGGGCTTCAGCGTTATTCACCAGTCTCAGGCTGGGAAGACCACTTATGACCAGAAATCGGTCTTTAGAGTAGGATCCTGAATGTCGTCGCTCAGCACAAACAGCTCTAATCCCAGACTGCGGCCCCTGGTCTTTGCCTGGAATGAGATGAAAACTTCCCAGCTGGCCTCTGAGAGTTCTGATGGTTGGGGGCTCAGCACCTCCCCTCTACACGGGGCTGCCAAGCTTCCCGTCCTTACACACTCACAGACTGTGCTTTCCTCGCCCCCTGAAATGCCTCCATCCTTTCAACTCCCCTAGGAGGAAGAAAGGGACCTTCTACACTTAGAAGCTAATTCACCTTTCTCTTAGTGGTGAAAAAAAAGTACATGATGTACCTTACTGATGAGTGAACACATCAGGATAAGACAATACTTCACTTAACATGAACTTAAAGTAAATTTGATAATTGATTATTTTTGCCAGTACTGGTGCAGCCTAAGTCATTGGTTCTCAAACTGTAGGATCTCAGGAACCCTTCAAACTCAAAAAACCCAAAGAAAGCACAGGGTAGATTCACAAGAAGACATGCTTTTGTAGAAGTGGGAGCAGCTGGGAACAACCCAAGTAACCAGGAGGAGAGGAAGACATAAGCTATGGCATGTGAATGCAATAGAATCATACCTACCAGTCAGAAGCATATTATACAAAGTAACATGGATAGGTCTTGAAAAAAACCAATATTTTATGAAAGTTAGAAGCGGAATGAGATTTATACCACAATATCATTTATATAAAATTTTAAAACTTACACAGTATAAATATTATTATATAGTTTTTCAAGGAAATACATTCAAAATATAGAAGACGGCTTGGAGGACAAACCTTAAATACACTAGGGAATGAGAAGCATGGAACTGCAGGCAGGAGATGAAGAAAAAGGATTAAAGGAAAATGAAAGAGAACTTAGGTGCAGCCCTTCTGGACCAATGATGTTGTGTCATTAATAAAGAGTCTGATCAATGACTAACTCAATTCTCAGCACCTGAGATCCTTAAAAAACAACACTCATTTCACATGAGCAGAAAAACTGTTAAGACTTGCTGAGATTACTTAAACATTTCTTTAAATGTGAAAACTATTCATGGGACATAATATAGTGTCCCACAGGATTCATGAGTATGCTGACCAGTTCATTCTCCCAAATAAAATAAGATTTTAAAAAACTGTATAATATGAAAGGACACTTCAAGGCAATGCTGAAAAAACAAAATTTCTTGTGTTGGACTAATATCTCACTGTGTTTTTCTAAGTTAGCTTGTATTCAGCAAAGTAATTTTAATTTACATTTTGGGCAAAGTTAGAAGTACAAATAAACGAATTTTCATTTTTAATTAAGTATGTGTGAATCTGAAATTTTTTACAGGACGTAACAAGCTTAAGAATACATGGAAAAATTTACGAAACATATAACTGCCATATCATCTTACTTTTGATTCTTCTTTATATTATAGATACGACATTTTATATATCTTTATATTATATATTAGGTAACGTCCTCTGCTCTGTTTAATTACCCTATTTCCTAAGGAAGGCCTGGAGAGGGAGAAACCAGAGCAGATCACAAGGGTACCTGTAAGTTCGCATTCAATCAATGCATATTTCTTGAGCACCTGTAACATGCGAGCCGCTGTCTTAGACTCTATCACAGAGGGGTAAACATGACAGCTTCAGTGGAGCTTCCCATCTGAGGTGGAAGGAAAGCTTCACAGGCCACTTCCAGGAGCCTCTTAGTTGAGCAGCCCCATGTGACTGACCAGCAGACGGTCTGGGGTCTGGACTCTGCCAGCCTTTCGTTCTTTTCCATGCTGGCTCCCAATGCCAGTCACATGGCTAAACGGTGCCCCTGAGCACAGGTAACAAGGGACGTGAAAGCATAGGTCCTGAGCGCTTTGGTCCCCCAAGCCACCACTGTTCTAGAGCACTGCCCATAAAACGACCCAAAATCTTGAAATAAATACATCAAAAAGCAACCACCCTACATTTCACTAAGGAAATATATAGTAAAAATTCATAGGCATACTCATCAAGCTGTTCAGATAATAATATATTTTCTGAAGTGCAAAAAAAAACCCCGACACCTTCACATTTTACCTATATGGGAGTTGATGCAAATAAGTGACTACTAGAAATAGTCAAAATCAGTGATTATGTGGAAGTAATCACACTGAGGTTTTTTGATGCTTAAAAGATTATGTGACTGAAATGACTAAAGAAAGAGAATAAGCAAATCCTAAGTGCTGAGTGTCCTGAGTGCTATCAAGTCCTCTGAGCTTTGTGGGCGCCCAAGCGCCGAGGGGCTGTCTAGCCTTCTCCACCATGCTGGGCAATGCTCACCACCTCCGAAAGTGGGATAGGCACCTCCCTCCACTCCACAAAATACAGCTGATATCTTGTAGTATAGGCTTTGCAGAGGGCTTAGGACTCACAAAGGGAAATTAGAGCAGAGAGGGGAACAACCTGAAACTCACTATCAGACACAGCTGCTCAGCCGGTCCTCCATCCACAGCTTCGCCCGGGCCTGCCGGGATGTCTCTGTCCTTAGCCCCGACCTGGAGCGCCACTGTTGAGAACCCTTATCTCCCCAAGAGGAGGATCCTTGGGTCCTGTCCTTGATCCTCAAGTCCGGGGCCCTGGCCCTTCTCTGGACCTGCCAGAAAAAACAAAGTGAAACACACAAATAAACAAGAGTAAGTTACTAGTTCAGCAGGGTTCAGCCCACCGTGAAGGTGACTGCAGTAGCCAACTGTCTGTTCTCCAGACACTGTCTGAGTGAGTTGTCTTCCCCAGATTCTGCAGAAATAAGTGAAGACCAACCAAATGAGAATAAGAAAAGGCCACTTATTCTGAGCTTGCTCTAGCAGGGGAGTTGGCCGCCATTGCTTGCATTTTGGCAGAGACTGAAAGGCAGGCAGAGGAGTGGGAAAGCGTCATAGTAGAAAAAAGGGAAGGCTTCAGGCGTGCCCTGATTGAAGGCTGTTGGCATTGAGAAGCTGCCGGTGAGTTCAACAGAAATGGGGTTTCCAATGTGGTTGGTTAGTGGTACATATTTGGTTTTCTCTGGTTGGTCCTAAGTTGGAAGTGGAGACAAAAATTAGAGAAGCTCTAAGTTAGGAATCAAGTGCTGGTTGTCTGGGGGTTACTGTTTGGCTTCCTGGACTGTTTCTAGAGCTAGTGATCTGACTTCCTACAAGTCTGACTTGTAGATAGCAGACTGGCTTCCTGGGCTGGTTGCTGCAGAGTGTTATGGGAGCTCTGTTTTCTATATGGTCTGGCCATTGTCTGCTTGTATGTTCAATCTCTCAATTCAAAACTTCTCTCTGGCTCCCCGTGGCCTATGGGATCAAGAACAGAATCTTAAACAGAATATATCTGACCCTTCACCAACTGGCCCCTCATCTGGTCTTCTCTCCTGTCCATCTGTTCATGTGAGGATCCAAAAACTGGACCAGTCAGCATCCCCTGAGCACACCAAGCCCTTCACACCCCACTCCTCTCTGTGCACAGGCCACCTTGTCTAACGCTGCCCTCCCTTGGCAAACTCCTGCTCAGATGTCTCCTCCTCCCTGCAGCCTTCCCTGACCAACCGGCCCTCCTCTGCGGCCCTCTCCCACCTGGCATCTTACCTCTACGTTAGCATTCCCAATGGAGGGATTTCTCACCAGGCCAGACCTTGACTTCCTCAAGGGCAGGGATTGTGCCTTATGATTTGTTTTTGGATCTAGCAAAGCAGCTCAATAAGTTTTTGTGGAATTAATGAATAAACAAGCACGAGTAGTACTGATACAGACCTTGTATAGCTCATGAGAAGAAGTCAAATGAAAGATGGATTGCTCTGTAAAGCTGTCTGGACAGAAGACTTCGACAGCTCTTTTACCCAGAAAAGGTGATTCATTTTTGTCCTACCCTTCATATCCTTCATCACTCCCAGGCAAACTGGGAGTGCCACACACTTTTTATTTCTTCCTGTAGTCACAAAAGAGGAGTCTTCCTACTGCCAGGTACACATCTCTATAAGTTTGAGAATTAGAATATCAGTCAGAGTGACATCAGAGCTCTACGTGCTGTGACATGGCTTGCTTCTGATTCCCTATTATCACCTCAAATGGGGAAGGTTTGCATCCCCAGATGAACCTGAAAAGGGAATGTTCCAAGGGTTCATTGCAGGTAGGAAATCATCACTTCTTGGAACGAAGAGTTAGCTTCCCTCCCCGGACTCTAAGTTTGTAAAGTGGAACATCGCTGGCGGCACACGTGCTAAGCGGACGAAGGGCAACGTAAGCCCAGGTGGCAGAAGGCAACCTCTTGAGCTTGGGGGCGAAGAGGAAACAAAGCTGCTCCTCCACCCCACGCCCAGCCTGTCCCCCGACCGACCCTCCAGGATGTGCTGCCACCTGACGGGGACAGTGCACCACAGTCACGGGGCAGGCCAGCTTCCAGACGCTCCTCCTGGAGACTTAATGATGGCCATCCCTGTATGAGTTCCGTAGGGCTGCCGTAACAAAATGCCACAGACTGCATGACTTAAACGATGTAAATTTACTTCTCACAGTTCTGGAAGCTAAAAGTCCACAGTCGAGGTGCCAGCAGGTTAGGTTTCTTCAGAGGCCTCTCTCCTTGGCACACAGAGGGTCACCTTCTCACTGTGTCCTCACATGGCCTTTCCTCTTGGACACACACCCCTGGTGGCTCTCTGTGGATTCGAATCTTTTCTTCTTATAAGGACACCAGTCATTGGATTAAGGCCCACCCTAAAGGCCTCGTTTTAACTTAATTACCTCTTTAAAGGCCTTACCTCCAAATACAGTGGCATTCTGGGGTGCTGGGGATTGGGAATTCAACGTATGAATTTGGGGGGGGACACAATTCAGCCCATACAATTTCCAAAGGGTCTTGCTCTCAATCAGGTGGCTCTTGACACCTTAGCAGCCAAGTAGTTCACTACTAACCAAGGTGCTCATTCTCTGAGTCAGGTGTGCTTTAAGAGGACACCCTGACCCAAGAAGAGTGACTTCCCCCCCGCCCAGCCCCCGTGTCCCCAGGCACACTCACCACTCCTCTCCCAGATTGCCTAGTGGAAACAGGATATCCTTAGGGCCTATCACATTGCCCTCCCTAAGGTGAAGCTTGGCTTACTTGTCTTTGGCGTCCTGGTTACCATCACAGCTGCAGGCATCCTAAGGAATTGATTCCAGACGCATCTTGTTGCAGGCCAAGAGCAGCCTGAGAGCGAGGAAAACTGGGGAGTGAGGGAGAACCAGAAGAGGGTGCCACACGGGAGTCAGAGAGGGTGAACCAGAAAATAACCCACCATTCCCTCACTTTCCTAGTGACCTCCCTGGACAGAAGCGTGTACCTCCAGGTTATACCAAGATGCAGGGCAATTTCCAACTTGAAGTTGTGCATGGAAAACAAAAAAAAAATGGCTGCTTTTTTTATGACTCTCTCGGACTCACTTAGAACTCATGATTCTCAAGATACAGAGTGTGTGTGTGTGTGTGTGTGTGTGTGTGTGTGTGCGTGTCTGACAAGAAAAAGGTAGGAACACAGCACTCTCAAGTTCCAGGGAAAGCCAGCAGTGGCCATGCTCTGGACATACCTAACTGTCAGCCTCGGGACACAAAGTTGTCCATATCAATGCCTTAGAAGTGAATCTTAAAGAAAGATATGGCCAAGAGGAGGTGAAACCTGCTGAATGCGCAGTGGTGGTTGTCTGCAGTGTGAGGTCCGATGGAGCTAACGAAAGGGAATGAAGATGGGAAGAGGGGTTGGCTGGTCACTCTCTGAACTGAAACTCCACCTTCTAGTCAAGACCAGCCATTGTCACATGGGGAAGCTTGTCTTCAGTGTTCCCTAGTCTCTACTTTTCCTTTCATGTTAAGCATGCTTTCCCAGTCTCCCCTTTGAAGACTGTTCTGGATTAATTGCGTCCCCAGAACATATGCTGATGTCCTAACCCCTGGTACCGGAGAATGCGACAGTATTTGGAAAAAGGGTCTTTGCAGATGTAACCAAGTTAAGATGAGGTCATTAGGGTAGAACCTAATCCTAATGACCAATGTCCTCATAAGAAGAGAAACATGCCACGTAAACACAGAAAGACACAAAGACAATGTCATGTGATGATGGAGAGAGGGATTGGAGTGATGTGTCTACAAGCCAAGGCACACCAAGGATTGACAGCTACCACCAGAAACTAGGAAGAGGCAAACTAGGATTCTCCCCAGAATCTCAGATGGAGTACAGTCCTACTGACTCCTTGATCTCAGGCCTCTAGCCTCCAGAACTGTAAGAGAACACATTTCTGTGGTTTTAAGCCACCTAGTTTGTTGTACTTTGTTCCAGCAGCTCTAAGAAACTGAAACAAAGGCAAATGTCCTGGAAGCAGTTGTCCACACCAGCTGGCTCTACTTCATCGACTCCCGTAACTCTTCAACTCAATGAAATCTGGCTGCCAGCACTCCACGGAAACTGCTTTGCAAAGGTCACCAACATCCTGCTTGTCAACAGCTCCAATCGCATCTTCCTACACCCTCCTGCCACTTGTCGGCAGCAGCCTCTTCCTCTGCCCATCTCTTAAGTGGCGGTGGTCCAGAGCTCCGTCCCGGTTCCCCTCCTTCCTAGTTTGAAGCCCTCTCAGTGGGAGAGCCCGTCCATTCCTCAACACACAGGCGATCATCATAACCATGAGAGAAGCCCAAACTCAGTATGTCCAAAATCCAACTCACCAAAACCTACTCTACCTTACATTTTCTACATCTCAAGAAACAGTTTTACAATCTACCCTGCTGCCCTAGCCAGAAACCTGAGTAATGTCCTTCAGCTTACTCTCTCTTACCCTCCCCATCCAACTGATAAACAATTTCCTCCTAAATATCTCCCGTATCCACCACCATTGACAAAAGGCTAGCGTGAGCCACTTCTGTCTGTCACCTGTGTTGTTGCAAGATCCTCCTGCCTCTACGTATGTCCTACTCCACAGTGCTTATTTCTTTCTAACATACAAATATGATGATGTCACTCTCTGCCTAAAAACACTTCTGCCCTCAAAATGAAGCCCAAGCTCCTTAACGTTATATATAAGTGTTCTAGTATCTGACCCCTGATTACCTATCTAGACTTGCCTCTCACCCTCTATGTTTCAACTGGACTGAATGACTTTCAGATCCCTACACTCCATTCATGTCCTTCCGTATAAGCTCTGGCAGAGGATGCTTCACTAGACTGTAATTCCATAAGGACAAGAACCAGGTTTATTTCAACATTCCATCTCCAATGCCGAGCACTAGGCCTGAAAAATTAGCAGGCGTGCAATACTTATTGAATGCAGGAATGGGCGTGCCTTTGTCTGTAGGCGTTCTGTCTCAGGGCCTTCTCAGAAGCTGAAGCAGTGGGAGTCCACTGGCCTATACAAACATTGCCCAGAAATATGGGAAAATTATCACTCTTTCCTCTACCATGTCCCTGCCCAGGGCAAACCTCTACCGCTGGCAGAAAGCAGGCTCCCATCCTTCAAACAGGTAGTTTGAGAAGACATTCAGAACATTTCCCAGTGGAACTGAGCTCCCACTGACCACAGTAGTGACCTTGAGAACATGTTGGTATATTGGATTTTCCTCACTCCATCACTATCTCATTATCCCCGCCCCCTCACTCCTACTTTTTAAGGTGACATCCAATGGTTTAGTAGTTGGATCTCAATAGTTTGAAAAAAAAAATCCACAACAGGAGCTCTGATAAGATTTTCAGCTTAAAACAAATTCAAGTACTGGGAAACTTTAAAATGCACTCCTAAGTAACTTGAGTGAAGTGAGAAATAATAAAATATTCAGAATAATCGTCAGTCTGTGAAACTTTGGTATCCAAACCTGAGGGGTACAGCTAAAGAAATCTTCAGGGCATGAGAGTTCACCACAATAGGTAGTAAGGAGAGAAATCTTCATAGAGTGAGATTTGAGCTGGTTTTCCCAAAACTAAAGCACTATCAAAGCCCTAACCCCTAGAAATCCTCCTCATTGGTGTATCGGGGCCACTCAGAGTAAAGACAGCCAACACTGAGCCTAGGAATAATAGAATCTAGAGTCTGTATTGCTATTCGGTGCTCTGAAATTAAAATCATAATGACATTGATAAAGACTCTCTAATTTATAATGCATAACAGATACAACTTTCCACCTTCTCTCAATGCATGAACTACTTAACGGTGATTAAGAGTATGTAGTTGGATAGATGGCGAAGATGGCAGTGTGGGAAGATGCTAAGTTAGCGTTGCCCCACAACTAGGGCGCCTGCCGGCCACCGGTGGGGACCTTGACACCCAAGGAGACAGGAGGAACCCCCAAGTGAACCGGTAGGACGTGGGGGGACTGAGCGGGGAGGAGAAGTGGAGGCCAGACAGGATCAGCATTACTGAGGCCAGGGAGATCAGGAGAGGCAGGTGGGAGGGGCCCTCCAGGAGGAGCAGGAGAGGAGCAGAGGGTGATTGCCCCGCCCACTCGGCCTGGGAGCCTGCTGAGCTCCCAGGCCGGTCCCCTGCCCTCCAGGGCCCCCCTTACCCGCAGCCACATTGGTCCTGGGGGCATAGGAGGGAGGCCGAGGGGAGAACAGGAGAGGCAGGTGGGAGGAGCAGGAGAGGAGACAAGGGCGTTTGGCCTGCCCACTTGAGCCCAGGAAGCCTGCTGGGCTCCCAGGTGAGGTCCCCCGCCTTCTGAAACCAGGGGTGGGGAGCACACCTGGGCCCCTTCTGTTCCTTGAGCCTAAGCCCCACCCCCCATAGCTCCCAGGGCCTTTACCAGCCTTGTGGGTCCTAAGCATAGGCCCCACCCACTGCCCAAACCTCGCCCTTGCTTAGTCCCTGCCCTCCACAGCCAAGGCCTTTTCCCCCTCCTTTTTTTTTTTTTTTTTTCCCTCCTCCTCTTTTTTACTATTATGGTACTGTTGTACCATCCGGTTATTGGTTCATCTATATTTTTATTTTTATATTCTTTCTAACATATCTGTTAGTTTCCTAGTCCAATTTTATTTTTTACTTTGTTATTGTTCTCTCTCTTTTTTTTTTTTTTTTTTGCCACCCCACACAGCTTGTGGGATCTTGGTGTGAGAGCCAGGGGTCGCACCGAAGCTCCTGTGGTGGGAGCTCTGAGGCCGAACCACTGGACTAACAAAGAACCTCAGACCCCAGGGAATATTCATTGGAGTGAGGTCTCATATAGGTCCTCATCTCAGCACCAAGACCCAGCTCTACCCAACAACCTACAAACTCCAGTGTTGGAAGCCTCAGGCCAAACAACCAGTAAGACAGGACACAATCACACTCATAAAAAAAAAAAAAAGAGACAGCAAAAATATGTCACAGATGAAGGAGCAAGGTAAAAACCTACAAGACCAAATAAATGAAGAGGAAACAAGCAGTCTACCTGAAAAAGAATTCAGAGTAATGACAGTAAAGATGATCTAGAATCTCAGAAATAGAATGGAAGCACAGATTGAGAAAATACAAGAAATGTCTAACAAAGATCTAGAAGAAATAAAGAACAGAGATGAACAACACAATAACTGAAATGAAAAATGCACTAGATGGAATCAATAACAGAATAGCTGAGGCAGAAGAACGAATAAGTGAGCTGGAAGACAAAATGGTGGAAATAACTGCCAAGGAGCAGAATAAAAAAAAAAGAATGAAAAGAATTGAAGACAATCTCAGACACCTCTGAGACAACATTAAATGAACCAACATTCGAATTATAGGGGTCCCAGAAGAAGAAGACAAACAGAAAAGTTCTGAAAAAATATTTGAAGTGAAATTATAGTCAAAAACTTCCCTGACATGGGAAAGGAAATAGTCATCCAAGTCCAGGAAGCACATAGAGTCCCATACAGGATAAACCCTAGGAGAAACACACCAAGACACGTATTAATCAAACTAACAAAAATTAAATTCAAACAAGAAATATTAAAAGCAGCAAGGAAAAACAAAAAATAACATACAAAGGAATCCCCATAAGGTAATCAGCTGATTTTTCAACAGAAACTCTGCAGGCCAGAAGGGAGTGGCAGGATATACTTAGAGTGATGAAAGAGAAACACCTACAATCAAGATTACTCTACCCAGCAAGAATCACATTCAGATTCAACAGAAAAATCAAAAGCTTTTCAGACAAGCAAAAGCTAAGAGAATTCAACACCACCAAACCAGCTTTACAACAAATGCTAAAGAAACTTCTCCAGGCAGGAAACACAAGAGAAGAAAAAGACCCACAAAAACAAACCCAAAACAATTAAGAAAATGGTAATAGGAACATACATATCGATAATAACCTGGAATGTAAATGGATTAAATGCCTCAACCAAAAGACACAAATTGCCTGAATGGATACAAAAACAAGACCCATATATATGCTATCTACAAGAGACCCACTTCAGACCTAGGGACACATACAGACTGAAAGTGAAGGGATGGAAAAAGATATTCCATGTACATGGAAATCAAAAGAAAGCTGGAGTAGCAATACTCATATCAGATAAAATAGACTCTAAAAGACTGTTACAAGACATAAGGAAGGACACTACATAATGATCAAGGGACCAATCCAAGAAGATATAACAATTATAAATATATATGCACCCAACATAGGAGCACCTCAATACATAAGGCAAATGCTAACAACCATGAAAGGGGAAATCGACAGTAATACAATAATAGTAGGGGACGTAAACACCCCACTTACACCAATGGACAGATCATCCAAGCAGAAAATAAATAAGGAAACATAAGGTTAAATGACACAATAGAGAAGATATACTTAATTGATATTTATAGAACATTCCACCCAAAAGTGGCAGAATACACTTTCTTCTCAAGTGCACACGGAACATTCTCCACGATAGATCACATCTTCGGTCACAAATCAAGCCTCAGAAAATTTAAGAAAATTGAAATCGTATCAAGCATCTTTTCTGACCACAGTGCTATGAGATTGGAAACCAATTACAGGAAAAAAACTGTAAAAACCACAAATACTAGGATGCTAAACAGTGTGCTACTAAATAACCAAGAGATCACTGAAGAAATCAAAGAAGACATAAAAAAATACATAGAAACAAATGACAACAAAAACACGACGACCCAAAACCTATGGGACGCGGCAAAAGCAGTTCTAAGAGGGAAGTTTATAGCAATTAAATCTCACCTTGAGAAACAAGAAAAATATCAAATAAACAATCTAACCCTACACTTAAAACAACTAGAGAAAGAAGAAGAAAACCAAAAGTCAGTAGAAGGAAAGAAATCATAAAGATGAAAGCAGAAATAAATGTAATAGAAACAAAGAAAACAATAGCAAAGATCAATAAAACTAAAAGCTAGTTCTTTGAGAAGATAAACAAAATTGATAAACCCTTAGCCAGACTCATCAAGAAAAAAAGGGAGAGGACGCAAATCAATAAACTTAGAAATGAAAAAGGAGAAATCACAACTGACACCACAGAAATACAAAGGATTATAAGAGACTACTACAAACACTTATATGCCAGTAAAATGGACAACCACGAAGAAATGGACAAATTCTTGGAAAGGTACAATTTTCCAAGACTGAACCAGGAAGAATTAGAAAATATAAACAGACCTATCACAAGTAATGAAATTGAAACCATAATTTAAAATCTTGCAACAAACAAAAGTCCAGGACCAGATGGCTTCACAGGTGAATTCCATCAAACATTTAGAGAAGAGCTAACACCCATCCTTCTCAAACTCTTCCAAAAAATTGCAGAGGGAGAAACACTCCCGAATTCATTCTACGAAGCCACCATCACTGTGACACCAAAACCAGAAAAAGATATCACAAAAAAAGAAAATTATAGACCAATATCACTGATGAACATAAATGCAAAAATCCTGAACAAAATACTAGCAAACAGAATCCAACAACACATTAAAAGGATCATATACCATGACCAAGTGGGATATATCCCAGGGATGCAAGGATTCTTCAATATACGCAAATCAATCAATGTGATACACTACATTAACAAATTAAGGAATAAAAACCATATGATCATCTCAATAAACGCAGAAAAAGCTTCTGAAAAAATTCAACACCCATTTATGATAGAAAATGGGCATAGAGGGAACCTACCTCAACATAATAAAGGCCATATATGCCAACCCCACAGCAAGCATCATACTCAGTGGTGAAAACTGAGAGCATTTCCACTAAGATCAGGAACAAGACAAGGATGTCCACTCTCACCACTCTTATTCAACATAGTTTTGGAAGTCCTAGCCACAGCAATCAGAGAAGAAAAAGAAATAAAAGGAATACAAATTGGAAAAGAAGAAGTAAAACTGTCACTGTTTGCAGATGATATGATACTATACATAGAAAATCCTAAGGATACCACCCGAAAACTACTAGAACTAATCAATGAATTTGGTAAGGTTGCAGGATACAAAATTAATGCACAGAAATCTCTGGCATTCCTATACACCACCAATGAAAAATCAGAAAGAGAAATTAAGGAAACACTCCCATTCACCATCTCAACAAAAAGAATAAAATACCTAGGAATAAACCTGCCTAAGGAGGTGAAAGACTTGTACTCAGAAAACTATAAAACACTGATGAAAGAAATCAAAGATGACATAAACAGATGAAGAAATACACCATGTTCTTAGATTGGAAGAATCAATATTGTGAAAATGACTATACTACCCAAAGTAATCTACAGATTCAATGCAATCCCTATCAAACTACCAATGGCATTCTTCACAAAATTAGAACAAAAAATTTTACAATTCATATGGAAACACAAAAGACCCCGAATAGCCAAAGGAATCTTGAGAAAGAAAATTGGAGGAATCAGGCTCCCTGACTTCAGACTATACCACAAAGCTACAGTAATCAAGACAGTATGGTACTGTCACAAAAACAGAAATATAGATCAATGGTACAGGATAGAATGCCCAGAGATAAACCCATGCACATATGGTCACCTAATTTACGACAAAGGAGGCAAGAGCATACAATGGCGAGAAGACAGCCGCTTCAATAAGTGGTGCTGGGAAAACTGGACAGCTACATGTAAAAGAATGAAATTAGAACACTACCTAACACCATACACAAAAATAAACTCCAGATGGAATAAAGACCTAAATAAGACCAGACATTATAAAACTCTTAGAGGAAAACATAGGAAAATCACTCTTTGACATAAATCACAGCAAGATCTTTTTTGACCCACCTCCTAGAGTAATGGAAATAAACACAAAAATAAACAAATGGGACCTAATTAAACTTCAAAGCTTTTTGCACAGCAAAGGAACCATAAACAAGACAAAAAGACAACCCTTAGAATGGGAGAAGATATTTTCAAGTGAAACAACAGACAAAGGATTCATCTCCAAAATATACAACAGCTCATGGAGCTCGATATCCAAAACACAAACAATCCAATTTAAAAATGGGCAGAAGACCTAAATAGACATTTCACAAAGGAAGACATACAGATGGCCAAGAGGCACATGAAAAGATGCTCAACATCACTAATTATTAGAGAAATGCAAATCAAAACTACAGTGAGGGTTCACCTCACGCCGGTCAGAATGGCTATTATCCAAAAATCTAGAAACAATAAATGCTGGAAAGGGTGTGGTGAAAAGGGAACCCTCCTGCACTGTTGGTGGGAATGTAAATTGATACAACCACTATGGAAAACAGTATGGAGGTTCCTTAAAAAACTAAAAATAGAACTCCATATGACCCAGCAAATCCCACTACTGGGCATATACCCTGAGAAAACCATAATTCAAAAAGAGACAGGTACCACAGAGTTCATTGCAGCACTATTTACAGTAGCCAGGACATGGAACCAACCTAAATGTCCATTGACAGATGAATGGATAAAGAAGATGTGGTACATATATACAATGGAATATTAGTCAGCCATAAGAAGAAACAAAATTGAGTTATTTGTAGTGAGGTGGATGGACTTAGAGTCTGTCATACAGAGTGAAGTCAGAAAGAGAAAAACAAATACTGTACGCTAACACATATATATGGAATCTTAAAAAAAAATGGTACCGATGAACCTAGTTGCAGGGCAGGAATAAAGACGTAGACATAGGAAATGGTCTGGAGGACACAGGGTGGGAGGCGGAAGCTGGGGCAAAGTGAGAGTAACATCGACATATATACACTACGGAATGTAAAATAGTCAGCTGGTGGGAAGCAGCAGCATAGCACAGGGAGATCAGCTTGGTGCTTTGCGATGACCTAGAGGGGTGGGATAGGGAGGATGGGAGGGAGACTCAAGAGGGAGGGGATATGGGGACATATGTATGCATATGGCTGATTCACTTTGTTGTACGATGGAAACTAACACAGTATTGTGAAACTATTATACTCCAATAAAGATCTATTAAAAAAATTATTAAAAAAAAAAAAGAGTATGTAGTTAGAGGGACTTCCCTGGTGGTCCAGTGGCTGAGACTCCACACTCCCAATGCAGGGGGCCTGGGTTCGATCCCTGGTCAGGGAACTAGATCCCACATGCTGCAACTAAGAGTTCACATGATGCAAGTAAAGACCCCCGCATGCTGTAGTCAAAGATCCCGCACACCTCAAGTAAGATCCCACACGCAGCAATGAAGATCCTGCGTGCTGCAACTAAGACCCAGCGTGGCCAAACAAATAAATAAATAAATAAATATTGGGGAAAAAAAAAAGAGTATGTACTTGGAAATAAGATATCCTGTGTCCAGATTCCAGTTCAGCCACTGATTTTGCAGATTTGGACAAGTTTTCTTAATTTTTTCTGAACATAAATTTCCTCATCTATATAATTAGGATAACACTTATTGCTAGGGGTTGTTACAAGGATTAAATAAGATTATATACATACAGCACTTAGTCCAGTTTCTGATACATATATGTTTATTAAATAATATTTATTATTACATCTCATGCTATTTCCACTCTCCAGAAAGTTTAACTAAGTTGCCTAAAGTAGAGGAGCCAGAATTGGCCCGCTGGGCTCCTGACTCAATCTTGACTTCACGGGTATGTTTAGAGGTAATGATTTACAAACCCAGTACAACATAAATATACTCACAATGCTAAATGTATATAACCAAGTGTTTCTTTTCTTTTGGCTTGGTCCTCCTTATAACCCCAGACAGATTGTGAAGCTTATCCAACTCTACTAGTGCATGGTGAGCCAAGGTGAGCAATTAATTTTAACGTTAATATTCTGAGGCCAATGTTGACATTTGATAGGCAGATACTGACCTCATGGCCTTGATATGGACATTGTCTTACTTATACTGCTATCCCTGACCACTCAAACCGAACAAAAACACCTGAATGTATGGGCTGGAGCCACACTAGTCAGGGTCACCAAATCAGTCTCTATACCATCAACCACAAAGTCAAGCATTCCAAGAAGGGAAAATAGTATCAAAGGGACAAAACTAGTAACAACGAATTCCTTGTTATACAGATTCAGAGATCTACTAGTTCCCTGAATTAACTATGAGTGTTAGTTTTTTGCGGCTGCAGTAACAAATATCACAAGCTTGGTGGCCTAAAACAAGAGAAATGTATTCTCTCACAGTTCTGGAGGCCAAAATCCACAATCAGTTTTAGTGAACCAAAATCAGGGTATCAGGGGGTCTGTGCTCCCGCTGGAGGCTCTAAGGAAGAATCTGTTCCCTGCTTCTTGCAGCTTCTGATGGCTGCCAGCATTCCTTGGCTTGCGGCCGTACCTCCAATCTGTGCCTCCATCTTCACATGGCCTCCTTCTCTTTTTTCCTGTATCGAATCCCCTCTGCCTCTCTCTTACTTAAGGACACTTGTGATTGTATTTAGGGCACACCCAGGTAATCCAGGAGAACCTCCCCATCTCGAGATCCTTAAGTTAATCACATCTGCAAAGACTTTTCCAAATAAGGTAACATTCAAGGTTCCAGGCATTAGGCTGTGGATATCTTGTGGGGGGTGGGGGGGGGGGGGCGGGGGCCTGGGGCACTTTCAGCCTATCACAATGGGCTCACACTTCCTAAAGCATAACTCTGTACTCCACAAAAGGTCTTGTTTCTAATATGTAAAATAGGCCCCTCTAATGCACAAATGTGCATTCTTTACCATGATTTAACAGGAAGTGCCTGAAAACCCAACCATGACCGCTAAAAAAGAGTCTAATATTTGCTCCCACGGTTCTTCATGCAACAAAGCCAGCTGTCTGGTGAACTGCCCTCTGGCCAACTGTTTAACATTTCCCTGAAGAGTCTTCTCACATACACCCCACTGATTACCTTCATTTCCTCTAGCACAGAAATCAGCGAAAGGAATACATTATAGGAACACACAGCCTTAAGAAGAAATGTTTTGGAAACGTGTAGCTTCAAAGAACAGAGCAAATATCATAAATGACTAACCTCTGGAAGTACAGCCTCTATGAGATGCCCAACCAGCCTCCTAGGGGAGATAATATCTGCACTCCTTCAGTTTCACCAGCAGTTACAGCTACAATTTCCTTTAGATGAGCGGTGACCCAGTGGATCCTAGAAAGTTTGAGTCCTGTGAGTTTTGTAGTTGCCTTCTGTTGCCCATGTATATTGAGTGCGGGTATCATTTACACTGAAGTAATTCAGGCAACCAGACTGTGCCATAAGTCGACGTGAAAAACACAGGAATCTCAATCCACTGCACTTTTAAGGTCCATGTAGGATTGACAGATCATAGATTCTATCCAAAGCGATTTATCTCCTAATCTAACAGAAGTACAAATAAAATAGAAAAAGAGCCTGGAGAAGGCATCTAAAAACGTGCTCCTTGGTCGCTGCTAACTGTTGTGACGAAGAGCACAGAGCCTGGAGGCCAAACGCCTCGCTTCAAATCTCAGCCAGCACTTAGCACGGGGAACTCTATTCAATATCCTGTGATAAACCATAAGGGAAACGAATATAAAGAAAAAAATGTACGTATATGTATAACTGAATCACTTTGCTGTACAGCAAAATTAACACAACACTAAATCAACTGTACTTTTCTTTTTTTTTTTAATCTTAAAAAAAAAAAAAAATCTCAGCAAGCACTGCAGCTCCCTGGCCTGCGACCTTGGGCAACCTTGGGCGGTGGAGCCACTCTTACGGATGAAGAGAAAGGGCCGTGAGAGGTTACGGTATTAAACCAGGAACGTGACACTTTTGGATGCCAGGCGCTCGCCTAAGCACTCAGATTTTAAAAATAATTCTCCAATAGTCATTCAGTAAATATTTGGACGAGATGATCTTTCACTCAAGTCCAACGTCGACACTGAAGACTGCGATGAAATGTCATGTGAACGGGGTGAGCCGTCTCCGCAGGAAGCAAGGCCGTCCCCAGGGTCCCCAGCCCGGCTCCCACCACCACCGACCGCAGGGACCCGGCGCCCGAGCACCCAGCGCAGCGGCCGCCAGGGCGCGGGCGGCTTTCCCACGGGAGGTGACACAGGGACACAGCCTGCCGGCCGCTCGCTCTGCCCGCGCCTTTTTCCCGTCACCGTCTTCTTCAAGCGCACCGGCCACGCGGCCGACGCTGCTCCCTCACAGCCCCCGCGAGGCAGGGTCACAAAGCAGGAAACCCAGGCCGGGAACGGCCGAGCTCGGCTTCTCCTCCGAGCCCGTGCGAGGCGCCTTGCCCCGTGCGTCCAGCACGCTCCTCCACGGGGCTGCGGCCGCTGCTCCGGCAGCCTCCCCGGGCGCCCCGGCTCCTCAGGATGGGCCGCCGCCCGCGAGCCGCGCAGCCCCGCCGGCCTCCCCGGCGCCGCGGGTCCGCCCGGCTCTGCGCCTGCGCAGTCTGAGCGCTGGGGGCCTCGGCGGCGCGCCTCCTGGCGGCGCGTGGGGTCACCGCCTGGCTGCCGGGAGCTCCAGGGCGCGAGCCAGGGAGGCCCCACGACCAGGTCGCAGCACCGTCACTCAGCACGCACCGCCGTTCCGTCCCTTCACCCAGGGTGGGCCACGCCCCCGGGAGAGAAGAGCCGTCGCGGTGCCCGCCCGCGGCTGCAGGAGGCCCAGCTAGGGCTCCACAAGCTGTTGGTGATGATACACTGATCTTCTAATTAAAACAGTGTCCTCTAAATCTCCCCATCGTAATGGCACCTTTTGCCGTGTGTAATTAATAAGTGAGCTGCTGTTTTCGGAAACTCTGGTAACATGCAACTTGGTATGCCGTGGAACCCGAGTAAAAAAACATCCCCCAAAATAATTCCTTTGGTGACTGCAATAGGCAGAGGGATGGGAGTGTTGGATTCGGATGTGTGCTTTGACATAGCAATTCTGGGAGATTGGTACCCCTGGGGAACTGTGGTTGGATTGTGCGCTGCCTGCGTAATATTCCTGCCTGACACGTGTAATGGAAATGAAGTAGAGAAATACAATGAATTGTGAAGGAAGCTTCTATGGGAGGGGAGAACCTCAAAATCAGTGGAACATCTAAAGCGATTCTACTCTGTCTTTCTTCCCTCCTTTCCCTACCCTGCCTAGGCATTTGTGGGCATTTGTGTATATTTGCAGGTGAGTTTGTTATTTGGTAGACAGGTGAGGGATCAGGACTCTTATTTGCTTGTGATCATTGTCTCTTTACTTATATCCCTAACAGACTGCAACGTGAAACTAGGGGCAGCTTAGACAGATTCTAAAACATAATCGTTTTTGCAGAAGTAGAAATGAGAAGGTAAAATTGAATATGTTGATCAAGTAGCAAAAAATTGCTCTGGAGAAATAAATAACGGTTAAGTGAATTATTTATCTACACAACTGGAAATTGTAAACAATTAGTGAACAATTGCACTTTTGACTTTATGTTACATGTTTCACTCCTATCTCTCACAGAAGGTGTAGCTGACTTTGCTGGAAATTCTCATACATAGATCTGTAATATTTTCCTAGGACTATGTTATGATTGGTCTCCCCCATTTCACCCGTACATAAAGGCATTTCAAAATTTGTTCAAACACTGAACTATTTAAGTCCAAAAGACATGCTGTATAATAGAAATCTGTTATGCTTTTACCCTAGAAGTTCTTAAGGCTTAAAGTAGATAAGGCTTTATTTATATATAAATGTATAAACATTTATAATATGACATAAATATATTATAAATTTATAATATAGTATAGATAGATTATATACATAATATAAAAGTCAGTAGGGAATATCCCACCATCAAAACTACAATAATATGGGACTTCCCTGGTGGTCCAGTGGTTAGGACTCCGGGCTTTCACTGCCGTGGGCCCTGGTTGGGGAACTAAGATCCCACAAGCTGCACAGCGCTGCCAAAAAAAAAAAAGAGAAAAAGAAAAGAAAGAAACCTAAAATAATGTAATTCAGTTGCCTTCAAAGGTGAAAATTCTGTAAGCCTTGAAACATGAGAACAGATTAATTATTTTTCCGTTTATAGAGTAGTGACCATGGTGTCAGAAATATGGACATTCAGTTTTGAGACATTTATACATGCGTATGTTTCATTGTTTCCTGGTCCAATATGAGTGCATAATACGAGTACCTCTGCATTTTAAAGAATGTGCTGGCTTAAAACAATGCCTCGCTTTATATTTTCCTTGAATGAAAATAGTGTAGACCAGGAATGCTGAGTATACCACCGGAGGTCACAAAACGCTAAACCTGTGAAAGCCTGAGGAATTCGGGCCATGCAAAGCAAGTGTCTTTAGCTGCCCTCTACCAAGAGAGGGCAGCCCTCTTCCCACAGATGATCTGCAGAGTGGGCTCCAAAGCACAGTGCAGGAAAAAAATTTTAGAACTTTTATTTATAGCTATTATTTTTATCTTAGCTTTAAAAAGCTTCTGTTTGGTTGTGTGTGCTTTATAATAATATATAAATATATATGAGCATGCACTACACTTTTATAATTTGTAAATAAATAAATATACATATATTTGGAGTGCAAGAGAAAAAAAAAAGTTGTTACTGAAAGTAAGGTACCGTGGAAAAAGTTTATAGGCCAGGATTCGAAACTTGTCTCCTCCGGGGCAAACTGCAAACCTTGCACGTTCCCATAATCAAAGGTCTGTAATCACATGTTTGGAAAGTTCTTTCCTACCTTCAATACATATTTAGGGAATATCCATTATGTCCCACCTCCTGCGAGGTTCTGAAAGTACAGTAAAAGGCAAAAGAGCCATGGTCGTGCCTTCATGAAATTTACATTCTACTAAACCTAAGCACTGAACAAATAAACACAAGATACATTTTTTTAAAATGATATACTCTGTTAAGCGCCAAGGAAAATAAAGTTTCGAGAGGTCAGTGAAGTCCTTCCGAGGGAGTGGCATTTGATCTGAAATCTAAAGGACGAGAATGAGGTAGGCAGAGAGGAGGAGGAGGAATCTCAGTCATGGGAAACAAGGCAAAAGTGTCAGCTGAGCGGAGATCTCTTCTCGCTGAAGAACTGTACAAGGTCCATGTGCCCGGAGCTTGCGGGGACGAAGTGAGGCCGGCCGGGTGGGGCTGGACCGGGCCCCTGGGGACCCGGAGACCGTGGAAGGGTTTTAGACCTAAAAATGCAACGGGGGTGCCAGTCACAGGTTTTCAACAGGGGTAGAAATTCAAGTTCACTTACGGAAGATTCCATTTCCATTTTTCATGCCCTGGTTGCCTAAAGCGTGTCCGAGAGTCAGGACATAACACGCTGCAGATCAAGATTTCAAAACAAAGTGAAAAAAAAGAAAGCAAGCAATCAAGACACTTCTGGAAATTTGAACGGCCGGAGCGTGTGCAGCTTTGAACAGTTAAAACTCCCCCAGACGAGGAGGGCGGACTCGGGCTTGGAGCTGGAGCTCCGGCCGCGCCGAGGGGCGCGCCGCCGCAGACACCAGCCTGTCAGGACGCGTGCGCGCGCCCCCGCCCCGCCCGCACACACTCGCGCACGCACCGGGCTTGAGGTTGGGCCTCCTCGGCCGCCGTCCGCGCTCGGCCGCCCCGCGTGTCGCGGCACCGCCCTCCCCCACGACGTGGGCGGTGCGTGGGCGGTGCTGGCCCGCCTTCCCCCCCCCCCCGCCCCCCGCCCCAGTTGCCAGAGCGCCGGCTCGAGGCTGGGGAGGGGAGTGGCCGGGACTGACCCCTGCGCCACGGCCTCTTGCCGGCCCACGTGCCGACCCGCGACCCTGGCGCGGGGGCTTCCCGAGGGCCTCGCCTGGTCCGAGGTTCGCTGCCGGACCGTGCTCGGGCCACGAGCCGGAAGATCGCTAGTGCCGCCGCTGTAGGCGCCTCCGGCCGAGGCTGCGACGTGGGGATCCAGCCTTCGGACTGGGAACCCGCAGGAGACGCCTAGGAAGGGGAAAGGCCTGGAAAACTGAGCCGGCCCCAGAAGGGGTGAACGTTTGGTGGGCGGGCAAGGCTGATAGCCGTGGGGATCGCGGGATACGGAAGTTCTCGAGGTGTCTGGTGTATCGGTACGAATGTCCGCTCTGGTGTGCAGGAAATATCACGCCTCTTAACTTTCTGGATCTCAGTTAATTTCTGACCCCTCTGAGCTACATGCAACCCACCCTTCCCTGCCCCCATCTGATGGATTGCGTAAAAAATTAAAATTACCGCATTTATTCTTGGGGTTCCCCTTCCCAGGGGTTAAACCAAAGTCTGGAAGCAGTGACTTTGTGGGTGAACTCATGGTTAAGTAACTTACCCAAGGTCACGTTGCCAAAAGTGGCCCTCAGGATTCAAACCCAGACCACTTAAGACTCCAGAGAGTCTTGGTTGAGTCATGCTAGATCCCTCTCTGAAATGTTTAGCTTCAGCCCTGTTTGAAGCCGGCTTGGACCACAGTGCCCTGAAGTATAAGCACACTGGACTAGGGGTCAAAAAGTAGGACCAGAAGTCACCAGGTGACCTAAAACAAGGCTTCAGTTTCCCCTGGGAGAAGTGGGGTTAATGTCCAAGGTCTACACATGCTAGGGAGTGTAACCGGCCGTTTGCAGGCCACCCTCCAGCCCATACTAACCGTGACCCAGCAGCTCCAAGGTGAGGTGGCCTCATCGTTGCTGATGGGAAACTAGATTCTACAAGAACAAATGGTCGGTGGACAAGGACAGATGAGAAGTGCTGACGGTGCAAGGGAGGCAGTTATGACATCAGTCCCCCCCCAGCCCAGCCACCCTCCCACCCTCCCTTCAAACAGACATAGACAAGAATTTAGTCGTGCGGCACAATTAGGGAAGAGAAGCGGACTCCTGAGAGGAGCGAATCTATGGTCAAAGCGCTACTGATCACTTTCAGAGAGAGCTGAGTACCTACTCCTGGAATTATCAGCAGTCCCACTGAGCCACAACTACTGAGCCCGCGAGCCACAACTACGGAAGCCCGCATGCCTAGAGCCGGCGCTCCGCAACAGGAGAAGCCACCGCAATGAGAAGCCCGCGCACCGCAACGAAGAGTAGCCCCCGCTCGCCGCAACTAGAGAAAGCGCGCGCAGCAGTGAAGACCCAATGCAGCCAAAAATAAATATTAATTAACTTTAAAAAAGAAAAAGAAAAATTCCCTCCTATTAGAAAAAAAAAGAAAAGAGAGCAGGACCTTCCAGTCACTGCTTAAGGCACCCAGAAGAGCAGACTGGGGGAACTTTTAAGTGAAATCTGCAGCACTTCTCTCCCTCTCTGTGGGGACCTTAGTTGGGCAAGACAGAACAGATTCCCGAAGAGGGTGTTGGCTGTATGCGAACTGATTTGCAGACTCAGAGGCCTGCACTTCCCCAAGGTAAGAGGGAGTTTTCTTAAATTTAAGATATAATCAAAACGGTTCCTATTGTAACAGATCCCTGGATGGAAGTATGCGGTCTTGCTCAATCACTCAAAATCAAATGACAGGCTCAGTTTGGGCGTAATATCAATGGCTACATTGTTTATGTATCTCTATGTTCGTATGAAATTTCATAACTCATGCCAAATAGGAAATGGAGGTTTTAAACTGCTTCAATTTGGACATTTTCACCTAATACCCCAATGCTTTCAGAAGGCAAATTGTTTCCATTTAAAGGCAATTTGCCCCAGTCTTACAGAAATCCTGCCTCTTTTCACAGACTGGACTCCTTTCATAGACTCCAGAGAGTAGGAATTAATTCATTTAGCTCATCCCCAGGACTCTTGGATGATGGAACTTTAGACTGAGTTCTAGACAGGTCACATTCATCCATTCTCATCTTTAAACTCTTTAGAGATGGGGATTTCACAGTCTGCTTAATAAATCACCTCCATGTTTAATAACCCTCACTTTTGGAATTGTTTTCCTAGTTCTAATCCAATCCCTCCTCCGACAGGTTAGCATTATGGAATCTCAGATCTGGAAAATAACCTTAAAGGTCATTGTATTAGTTTTCTAACAAACCTGATGGATTAAAACACATGACTTTATTTTCTTACAGTTCTGTACATTTAGAATTCCAACGGAATTCAAAACTTCAACACATGTCACAAAAAAATCAGAGTGAGAGCAGGGCTATGTTCATTTCTGGAGGCTACTGCTGGGGAGATCTTTACTGGCCTTTCTTACCTTTTAGAGGCTAACTGTATTACCTGTTTTGCGGCCCCCTTTCTCCTTCTTCAAAGCCAGCAACGTTGCATCTCTCTGACCCTTCTTCACATCATCCTCTGACTCTGACCTCAGCCGGGAAAGGTTTTCTGATTTGAAGGACACATGTGATTGGATTGAGCACCCCCCGCCCCTCCCAATAATCCAGGATCATCTCACCATTTTAAGGTCCTTATCTTAATCACATCTACGAAGTCCCTTTTGCCATGTAAGGGCACAGTCACAGGTTCTAGGGATTAGGACCTGGATAGCTGGAGGGGCGGGGGGATTATTTTGCCCACTCCTTTCTGCAAGAAGGAATCCCCTGACAGATGCTGCTCTGACTCTGAGTACTTCCACCGACGGGGAGAGGTCACTGCTTTATGAGGATGCCAAGGGTAATGTTCAACTCTAACTCTAATCTAGAGGTAATAATGACCAGCTCTAAATATCAGAAAATTTGTATGTTCAGTCCCAATAGTTCCCATACGTAGGTCTTTGCCTTCAGAAGCACAGAAGAAAACCCAACCCGGTATCCCCACTTATACACCTGCCACATGAAGTTCTTAAAATATTTGAACACAGCTAGAAGATTTCCCTTTTATTCATTAGTTGAACATACTGAGAACTATTATATGTGCGTGCTATTCTAGGCTTCAGAGATACAGTAATTAACCAGACAAAGTCCCTAATCTCATAATGCATTCCTTCTGGTGAAGGAAACAGGTGGTTAATCCAACAAACAGCATTAGCATTGCCTTGAGTACCATCCAATCAAGGGTACCAAAACAGTGTTTGAAAGAATTGGATTTTTTTAAAAAAAATCATCTAAATAAGAATTACAGGGCTTCCCTGGTGGCGCAGTGGTTAAGAATCCGCCTGCCAATGCAGCGGTCACGGGTTCGAGCCCTGCTCCGGGAAGATCCCACATGCCGCGGAGCAACTAAGCCCATGCGCCACAACTACTGAGCCTGTGTGCCACAACTACTAAAGCCCGCGTGCCTAGAGCCCGTGCTCCGCAACAAGAGAAGCCACCGCAATGAGAAGCCCGCGCACCGCAAGGAAGAGTAGCCCCCGCTCGCCGCAACTAGAGAAAGCCCACGCACAGCAACGAAGACACAATGCAGCCAAAAACAAATTTTTTTTTAATGGAAAACTTTATAAAAACAGTAACAATTATAGGAAGAAGTTAGAAACTTTGTACACATGTTGTATATTTTAGGGTTGTTTTTGCTTTGAAGTATAATGGGCGAGCATCAAAACCTCACACCCACAGTCCTCTGAAAATCTTACTCTAGGCCTGAGGGAGAGAAAATTTGAGTGAGAGAGAAGTTTCAATTAGAGTAAGCAAAGATGACTTCCTGAAAAAAGTCGATCCTTCCAAGATGAGTAGAGTTAGATAAATAAAGCCTAGAGGGGAGACAGCAGCCAGATAAGAGGAGAACTGGGGCAGATAAGCCTTTTAGTTTGGGCGTCTGGCTGTGGGTAGGGCATATTTTGGGTGTTTTACTCTAGTTTTAAATAGAAGTCTTCTCAAAGGCACTGAGAAGACTAGGAATTCAGTGGCAATGGGGTAGCACTGCTCTGGCATCTCCCCACACTATCTGTAAAGCTCCTGTAAAACAAGAGGCTACATCTCTACAGGCTACAAAACTTGGAGCTAAACAGCCTCTAGCTTCCTGTGACTGAGTTTACCTGAGTCTCCCGCAGAGCTCCAGGGGGTGGCAACCTATAAAATCAGGAGGACGCTCCGGTGGGTGAAGATCGTCGAGGTGTTTGTTCTTAGTCACTTAAATTCTCCCCCTTGTCCCATGGTCTAAATTCAGCCCTGCCATATGCATGCTGGGAGCTGGGAATAGAATGTGTAATTCGCATTCATGTTCTGTACTGCTGCTTCCAAAAGATAGATGAACTGAAATACTGTAAATAAAGCTAACTAATTTTCACTAAAATTTCCGACAGAAAATGAAAATCTGGTTTTTTCAATCCAGCTTCTAGAGGCTCTGCGGCTGTTACTGTAAAGTTGAAAGTTCATTGGTGGAGTGAATTATCTTGACTCCACCTCTCCATTGTTTGGGAATGGATACATTTGTAATTAACATTTGAGGTCTCTCCTTCCCTTTGGCTTTCTTATTTGGATGCTTTGTTGCAAACTGATCGTTTAAGTTTGTGTATTTTCTTTTAGGCGTGTTTGCCTGTAAGACTCAGAATAAGACTCAAATTCTGACTTCTTTGGCTGCAGATCAACTTCAGCCATATTTCCCAAGACCTTCTTAATGACTGCTGGAAGTGTTTCTGGCATTGTTTTGGTTGGATACAAATTTGTATCCTGCGATGATAATTTCATTCTCAGTGATTCTTATCTTTAAATTTTGTTTGGTCCCGAAGGGGGTGTGCTGAGTTGAAACTTGAAATTGTATTATAAGAGGGGGCAGGGTCTAAAATGAGAACTAAAAGGTGGTACAATTCTGTCTGTGTAAACAGTGGAATGATAATGATATCATCCTTTCAGTTCTCTATAAGGTTCTGGAGAACTCTGATCACTCTCTTCTTTTACTACCTGTATCAACTCAGGGAACTTGGGCATGACTACTAGCAAAGATCAGTGGTTCCCATTCCCGTAGGGCACAATGTAATCCTTCTGGGGCAGGTGACCACAACTTGCTTTATTTCCTTATTTGTACATGAGTTTGGATCATAAAAGATATAACATGATTGAGACAATTTGAGCAAACCAAGCCCTACATATTTTTTTAATAGATCTTTATTGGAGTATAATTGCTTCACAATACTGTGTTAGCTTCTGCTTTATAACAAAGTGAATCAGCCATATGCATGCATATGTCCCCATATCCCCTCCCTCTTGAGCCTCCCTCCCACCCTCCCTATCCCACGCCTCTAGGTCATCTCAAAGCACCAAGCTGATCTCCCTGTGCTATGCTGCTGCTTCCCACTAGCTGACTATTTTACATTCGGTAGTGTATATATGTCCATGCTACTATCACTTCGCCCCAGCTTCCCCCGCACCCCCCATGTCCTCAAGTCCATTCTCTATGTCTACGTCTTTATTCCTGCCCTGCAACTAGGTTCATCAGTACCTTTTTTTTTTTTTTAAGATTCCATATATATGCGTTAGCATAAGGTATTTGTTTTTCTCTTTCTGTCTTCACTCTGTATGACAGACTCTAGGTCCATCCACCTCACTACAAATAACTCAATTTCGTTTCTTTCTATGGCTGAGTAATATTCCATTGTATATATGTGCCACATCTTCTTTATCCATTCATCTGTCAGTGGACATTTAGGTTGGTTCCATGTCCTAGCTATTGTAAACAGTGCTGCAGTGAACACTGTGGTACCTGTCTCTTTTTGAATTATGGTTTTCTCAGGGTATATGCCCAGTAGTGGGATTGCTGGGTCATATGGTAGTTCTATTTTTAGTTTTTTAAGGAAACTCCATACTGTTTTCCATAGTGGTTGTATCAATTTACATCCCACCAACAGTGCAGGAGGGTTCGCTTTCACCACACCCTTTCCAGCATTTATTGTTTCTAGATGTTTTTGTTAATGGCCATTCTGACAGGTGTGAGGTGATACCTCATTGTAGTTTTGATTTGCATTTCTCTAATAATTAGTGATGTTGAGCATCTTTTCATGTGCATCTTGGCCATCTGTATGTCTTCTTTGGTGAAATGTCTATTTAGGTCTTCTCCCAATTTTTTAATTGGATTGTTTGTTTATTTGATATTGAGCGCCATGAACTGTTTGTATATTTTGGAGATGAATCCTTTGTCTGTTGTTTCATTTGAAAATATTTTCTCCCATTCTGAGGGTTGTCTTTTTGTCTTGTTTATGGTTCCTTTGCTGTGCAAAAGCTTTGAAGTTTAATTAGGTCCTATTTGTTTATTTTTGTGTTTATTTCCATTACTCTAGGAGGTGGGTCAAAAAAGATCTTGCTGTGGTTTATGTCAAAGACTGATTTTCCTATGTTTTCCTCTAAGAGTTTTATAGTGTCTGGTCTTACATTTAGGTCTTTATTCTATCTGGATTTTATTTTTGTGTATGGTGTTAGGGAGTGTTCTAATTTCATTCTTTTACATGTAGCTGTCCAGTTTTCCCAGCACCACTTATTGAAGCGGCTGTCTTCTCGCCACTGTATGCTCTTTCCTCCTTTATCGTAAATTAGGTGACCATATGTGCATGGGTTTATCTCTGGGCATTCTATCCTGTACCATTGATCTATATTTCTGTTTTTGTGACAGTACCATACTGTCTTGACTACTGTAGCTTTGTGATATAGTTTGAAGTCAGGGGGCCTGATTCCTCCAACTCTGTTTTTCTTTCTCAAGATTGCTTTGGCTATTTGGGGTCTTTTGTGTTTCCATACGAATCGTAAAATTTTTTGTTCTAATTCTGTGAAGAATGCCATTGGTAGTTTGATAGAGATTGCACTGAATCTGTAGATTACTTTGGGTAGTATAGTCATTTTCACAATATTGATTCTTCCAATCTAAGAACATGGTGCATTTCTCCATCTGTTTATGTCATCTTTGATTTCTTTCATCAGTGTTTTATAGCTTTCTGAGTAAAAGTCTTTAGCCTCCTTAGGCAGGTTTATTCCTAGGTATTTTATGCTTTTTGTTGCAATGGTAAATGGGAGTGTTTCCTTAATTTCTCTTTCTGATTTTTCGTTGGTGGTGTATAGGAATGCCAGAGATTTCTGTGCATTAATTTTGTATCCTGCAACCTTACCAAATTCATTGATTAGTTCTAGTAGTTTTCAGGTGGCATCTTTAGCATTTTCTATGTATAGTATCATGTCATCTACAGTGACAGTTTTACTTCTTCTTTTCCAATTTGTATTCCTTTTATTTCTTCTTCTTCTCTGATTGCCATGGCTAGGACTTCCAAAACTATGTTGAATAAGAGTGGCGAGAGTGGACGTCCTTGTCTTGTTCCTGATCTTAGTGGAAATGCTTTCAGCTTTTCACCATTGAGTATGATGTTTGCTGTAGGTTTGTCATATATGGCCTATATTATGTTGAGGTAGTTTCCCTCTATGCCCATTTTCTGGAGAGTTTTTATCATAAATGGGTGTTGATTTTGTCAAAAGCTTTTTCTGCATTTATTGAGATGATCACATGGTTTTGATTCCTTAATTTGTTAATGTGGTGTATCCCATTGATTGATTTGCATATATTGAAGAATCCTTGCATCCCTGGGATAAATCCCCTTTGGTCATGGTGTATGACCCTTTTAATGTGTTGTTGGATTCTGTTTGCTAGCATTTTGTTCAGGATTTTCACCTCTATGTTCATCAGTGATATTGGTCAATAATTTTCTTTTTTTGTGATATCTTTTTCTGGTTTTGGTGTCAGGGTGATGCTGGCTTCGTAGAATGAATTTGGGAGTGTTTCTCCCTCTGCAATATTTTGGAAGGGTTTGAGAAGGATTGGTGTTAGCTCTTCTCTAAATGTTTGATAGAATTCGCTTGTGAAGCCATCTCGTCCTGGACTTTTGCTTGTTGCAAGATTTTTAATTACGGTTTCAATTTCATTACTTGTGATAGGTCTGTTTATATTTTCCAATTCTTCCTGGTTCAGTCTTGGAAAATTGTACCTTTCCAAGAATTTGTCCATTTCTTCGTGGTTGTCCATTTTACTGGCATATAAGTGTTTGTAGTAGTCTCATAATCCTTTGTATTTCTGTGGTGTCAGTTGTGATTTCTCCTTTTTCATTTCTAAGTTTATTGATTTGCGTCCTCTCCCTCTTTTTCTTGATGAGTCTGGCTAAGGGTTTATCAATTTTGTTTATCTTCTCAAAGAACAAGCTTTTAGTTTTATTGATCTTTGCTATTGTTTTCTTTGTTTCTATTTCATTTACTTCTGCTTTGATCTTTATGATTTCTTTCCTTTCACTGACTTTGGGTTTTCTTTGTTCTTCTTTCTCTAGTTGATCTAGGTGTAAGGTTAGATTGTTTATTTGAGATTTTTCTTGTTTCTTGAGGTGAAATTGAATTGCTATAAACTTCCCTCTTAGAACTGCTTTTGCTGCATCCAATAGGTTTTGGGTTGTTGTGTTTTTGTTGTCACTTGTTTATTATTTTTTTATTTCTTCTTTGATTTATTCAGTGATCTCTTGGTTATTTAGTAGCGCACTGTTTAGCCTCCATGTATTTGTGATTTTTAGAGTTTTTTTCATGTAATTGATTTCCAATCTCATAGCATTGTGGTCAGAAAAGATGACTGATACGATTTCAATTTTCTTAAATTTTCCGAGGCTTGATTTGTGACACAAGATGTGATCTACCCTGGAGAATGTTCCGTGTGCACTTGTGAAGAAAGTGTATTCTGCCACTTTTGGGTGGAGTGTTCTATAAATATCAATTAAATATATCTGGTCTAATGTGTCATTTAAAGCTTGTGTTTCCTTATTTATTTTCTGTTTAGATGATCTGTCCATTGGTGTAAGTGGGGTGTTAAAGTCCCCTACTATTATTGTGTTACTGTCGATTTCCCCTTTCATGGTTGTTAGCATTTGCCTTATGTATTGAGGTGCTCCTATGTTGGGTGCATAAACATTTATAATTGTTATACCTTCTTCTTGGATTGGTCCCTTGATCATTATGTAGTGTCCTTCCTTATGTCTTGTAACAGTCTTTATTTTAAAGTCTATTTTATCTGATATGAGTATTGCTACTCCAGCTTTCTTTTGATTTCCATGTGCGTGGGATATCTTTTTCCATCCCTTCACTTTCAGTCTGTATGAGTCCCTAGGTCTGAAGTGGGTCTCTTGTAGACAGCATATATATGGGTCTTGTTTTTGTATCCATTCAGCCAGTCTGTGTCTTTTGGTTGGGGCATTTAATCCATTTACATTCAAGGTTATTATCGATATGTATTTTCCTATTACCATTTTCTTAATTGTTTTGGGTTTGTTTTTGTGGGTCTTTTTCTTCTCTTATGTTTCCTGCCTGGAGAAGTTTCTTTAGCACTTGTTGTAAAGCTGGTTTGGTGGTGTTGAATTCTCTTAGCTTTTGCTTGTCTGAAAAGCTTTTGACTTCTCTGTTGAATCTGAGTGAGATCCTTGCTGGGTAGAGTAATCTTGATTGTAGGTGTTTCTCTTTCATCACTTTAAGTATATCCTGCCACTCCCTTCTGGCCTGCAGAGTTTCTGCTGAAAAATCAGCTGATAACCTTATGGGGATTCCTTTGTATGTTATTTTTTGTTTCTCCTTGCTGCTTTTAATATTTTTTCTTTGAATTTAATTTTTGTTAGTTTGGTTAATATGTGTCTTGGTGTGTTTCTCCTAGGGTTTATCCTGTATGGGACTCTGTGTGCTTCCTGGACTTGGGTGACTATTTCCTTTCCCATGTTAGGGAATTTTTCTACTATAATCTCTTAAAGTATTTTCTCAGACCCTTTCTTTTTCTCCTCTTCTTCTGGGACCCCTATAATTCGAATGTTGGTGCATTTAGTGTTGTCCCAGAGGTCTCTGAGATTGTCTTCAATTATTTTCATTCTTTTTTTCTTTATTCTGCTCCTCAGCAGTTATTTCCACCATTTTGTCTTCCAGCTCACCTATTTGTTCTTCTGCCTCAGTTATTGTGTTATTGATTCTTCTGGTGTATTTTTCATTTCAGTTATTGTGTTGTTCATCTCTGTTTGTTTGTTCTTTAATTTTCTAGATCTTTGTTAAACATTTCTTGTATTTTCTCAATCCGTGCTTCCATTCTATTTCTGAGATTCTGGATCATCTTTACTATCATTACTCTGAATTCTTTTTCAGGTAGATTGCCTATTTTCTCCTCATCTCAGCACCAAGACCCAGCTCTACCCAACAGTCTACAGACTCCAGTGTTGGAAGCGTCAGACCAAACAACCAGTAAGACAGGAACACAATCCCACTCATAAAAAAAAGGAAAAAAAAAAAAAAGAGACAGCAAAAAAATATGTCACAGATGAAGGAGCAAAGCCCTACCTATTTTAGTCCACAAATACTGTAGAAAATAACCCAATCCTCAGAGTCTACCCTTAGAGGAAGTTGTTTCTTGGGTGCAGTTCCAGAGTTGACATATCTAAAATACGACCGCCACAATATCAGATCGTTACTCATGTTATAGAGACAGACAATGGGCAGAACCTGAGAGAACTTGTTTACAAGCACACGTGAGACTCCTCCAGAGAGACGCGCAGAAAGCAGCAAGATGAATTTGAAAAGAGCTGGAGATCACACATGAGCTGGTGCAGTGAGGGCTGTAAAAAAAAAAAAAATGGTTTACTATTGTTAATTTTACCCCATTTGTCATCATTCACCACCTGTCTTCCCCAAAAGATGGAATGGCTGGTGGGTTCGTAGGCTTTGCACCAGCATCATCAACAACATTCTGATTCTTTGGTCATTTAGTATGAAACAAAAAACTAGAAATTCCAAGAAATCCAAGATCTGTTTCTGACTCTGCCAGTGGCCTTTTAGTCGATTTGGGCAAATTATTCACTTCTCTGTACTTCAGTTTCTTCCAAAATAAGCATAAATAATTCTTACCCAACCTACTCTCAAGTTGGTTTGAACATCAGATGAGACAATAAGCATGAAATCTCTTTGGGCAAATGAAATGTCATAGAAAATTCAGATGATGTGCTGATTATTATTATTATTATCATTATTATTATTAGCATTTCAGAGTGGGGCTGGCACTCCCCTTCCAGATTATTAGCAATGAGAGAGGATCAAATTAGGATCATAATCAGATTGGGGGGGATTCCCATCACCTTTCAATATATTGCTTTTCATGAAACAGAGATCAAAGAGTTTGTGGCTATGCCAGCTTTCTGAAAACCTAGGAACCACTATGAATCCAGAAGAGGCCTTCGTTATGAAAGCTCAGAGGTGGACTACTTTAACAACTATACAGGGCAGCTTCTTACCTCTTGGCTCACAGCATGACTAAAAAACCCCAAAAACAAAAAAGCAAAAATGAAAACCTTTAACTGATTCCCAGAAGCACAGACTTTGCAGAAAAGCTGGAGGAGAGAGGGTCAAGGAGCAAGAATAAAAATAGTAGAGTACATTTAGAAAGGAAAAACAGAGACAGCAGTATCACACTGGCAGATACTTACTGAGAATGAATAATATACAAAAGTACCTCAAGGCTAAGCCAAGTGGATCACAAATTGGATATGAGTCAGCAACAAAAGTCCTTTCATAAATTAAGCTCAGGACTGGATACAATGTTAAAAATATTTCTGGAGCATGGTGTGTGTACATGCATTATCTCCTTTAACCCCACTAGGTACATATCATTGTTATCCATCTTTCACAAACAAGGAAAACGTTGACCAGAGAGTTGTAGTACTTGCACAAGGTCTCCAAGCCATCATGTGGCAAACTCTGGACTTGAGCTAACATCTGTCACCCAAGTCTGTGCTCCTAATCGCTGTTGTAAATTGCCTCTCAGACAGCATCCTGCTCATGGAGAACACCGGCTGGAGTTCTGGGCTTTGGCAAAGGGGCTTGGCAAACCTTAAGAGGATCCCGTGGGTAGCAGTGAAAGGGATAAGTTTATTTAAGCTGGGAAAGAGAAAGTTAAAATGAGACCCGTAGCAATGTTTGTTTGTTGTTTTTAATATTTATTTATTTTATTTTGGCTGCTCCGAGTCTTAGCTGTGGGCTCTTTAGTTGCGGCATGCAGACTTCTTAGTTGCAGCATGCACGCGGGATCTAGTTCCCCGACCAGGGATCAAACCCAGGCCCCCTGCATTGGGAGCTCAGAGTCTTAACCACTGGACCACCAGGGAAGTCCCTAGCAATGTTAACTTACCTGATGGCAGTTGGGATCAAGCCATAGAAAATGGTTACAGGTGGTTTTGGAGAGAAACAGAGGATTCAGACTAAACCAGGATCCAATTGTGACTGTTTCTGGAAATGAAGGATGCTACGTGTTTGTGGCGATCTTGCAGGTGCACCACCCAAGAGAGCCTGTGGTGGGGACACAGTTGGCTGACAGCCTCCAGGTGCCCCCCCCCTTGGGGCCTGCCAAGGCACCCAGGCCCAGGCTACGCTTCCCCAAGCCGCCCCTAGCCAGTGACTGGCCTGAGCAGGGACAAGAGCTGGGCCGTCCCTGCCGGTGGCGGAATCCTGGGTCAGCCCTGACGATGCCCACCTGAGCTGCTCTCAGAACAGCACTGCAGTCTGCAGCTTCTCCTCCCCAAGCCTCCATCCTCCCCTCTCCTTTCTTAGGGGTCAGACCTACACTGTAGCCTGGAGGTTTGCCTCACCTGCCCCCGCTCCCTCCCACTTTATCCTTAACAGGTGTTTCCCCGATAAATCTCTTGTATGTATAGTCCTGTTTTGACGTGTCTGTTTGTCAGAGACCCGAACTGACATAATATTGAGTGTGAAGTGAAAGGGAAATAACATCTTTTGTCTTTAAAAGCAGGCTTGGCAATTAACTTAGACATTTTAAGTGCAGGCTCTCGGGGGCCCAAAGAGGATGTGCTTAGAAGACTGTCCATCTTCTCCTAGGCCTGAAACTCTCATGGATCTGTATTTGGGGCTTAAATATGACAGGTTGAATGTTCTTAGTTTATTTCATTTTTTTAAGGATATTCATTGTTATACGGCCTAAGAAGTATGACCTTAAGGTATTTACCTGAATGATAATGAGAAATGCCTGAATGACATCACCACATCACCATCTCTGATCTGAAACCTGCACTGCTCTAGCAGGTGCTATTAAAATCACTGCAAAAGCGAGTAGAGCGCACTGCTCACGTGTAACAGGCAGCTGCAGATCTGAGGACCTGCTCTGGCACTGAACTGAACCCCTGGAGCGGCATGACGAATCAGATCACACTTCCCCAAAGCCCTAAAGAGCCAGCCCAGGGCTCAGAACGTTTGTCCTGAATAGGTTAGAAGAGGTCTTTCCCTATACTGAGCTTGAGTCATTAGCCTTATAAGACCAGGAGTTAGACAACTTTTGACAATGAACACATGGGGTCAGAGCTGCAAAAAAAAAAAAATTTTTTTTTTTTTGGTAATTAACAAAGTAAGACACTTTAAAAAATTACAAGGCTCTTCTGCCTTGCTTCTATCCACCCATGGGACCTGGGGTAAATTATTTAATCTGTCCAGCTCACCAAAAAAACTCTGAGTGTTGGGGGTCAACATTATAAAATCACTGAAGCTGTAAGTACTCCTCACCCTGTGTCAAGGGGTCAAGGTTGTTCTTTGTGTCTCCGGAGGACTGGCCTCACACTTTCCTGAGGTGGACGTGGTAACTGCCTTTCTCCGTGTGCGCAGTCAACATGGTTAAACCCCTTTCTCACCTGGGCAAACTCAAGAGCTTCTTGGTGATGTTATATTGAGTAAGGAGGTGCTTACTATCATCAGCTCCCGAGACACAAACTACTCTCCCATCAAACAATCACACAGAATAAACACTTTTTAAGATTAAACCTAAATCCCTCTGCCACAGCTGATGAGGGGAGGGCAACTTAAAATCTGGGAGAGGCAGCCCTCATCATCTCAAGTGCTAGCGTTCGAGATAAATTGTTTTTTTCTTTTTTATTGGAGTATAGGTGCTCTGCACTGCTGTGTCAGTTTCTGCTGTACGGCAAAGTGAATCAGCCATACATATACATATATCCCCCTTTTTGGATTTCCTTCCCATTTAGGTCACCACAGAGCACCGAGTAGAGTTCCCTGTTGTGCCATACAGTAGGTTCTCATTAGTTATCTATTTTATTTTATTTATTTCTAAATATTTACTTATTTATTTATTTAGGTTGCTCCGGGTCTTAGTTGCAGCATGCGGACTTCTTAGTTGCGGCATGTGGGATCTAACTCCCCGACCAGGGATCAAACTCGGGCCCCCTGCATTGGGAGGGCCGAGTCTTATCCACTGGAACACCAGGGAAGTCCCCTAGTTATCTATTTTATACATAGTAGTGTATATATGTCAATCCCAATCTCCCAATTCATCCCACTACCCCTTCCCCCTTGGTATCCATACGTTTGTACTCTATGTCTGTCTCTCTATTTCTGCTTTACAAATAATATTATCTATACCATTTTTCTAGATTCCACATATATGCATTAATATACAGTATTTGGTTTTCTCTTTCTGACTTCAATATTTCTTCAGTTTCATTCTTTGTTAACTTTCAGGACTATTGGGTTTTTCTGCTTTTGATTGTGCTTAAATTGCATTTCAGGATCATTCTGAGTAATGTAATTTTTTGTGGGCTGGCCTGGAACAGAAGCCTTTTCCTCTTGCCTCAAAGTACAAACGTATGATATTATTTCCATGGTAAATGTATTCTGAATTTCCAAAAAAAAATCTTACCAACAACTTTTAATGTACTGATACAAGCTATTTGTAAGCCAGCGTCTACCTACATACCCAAACTTTTATCCATTACTTATTAAATACATAGAGTGACCTGTTGTGTACCTGGCCTCATGCTAGGGGTCAAGGATGACTTCAAGGAGCTCACGGTTCTCAGGGGAAGACAGAGTGTAGCTGAAGCTCCTACATGGGAGATGACAGGATTCTCGGCACTTTTGCCTTGGCCCCTTCCTCCATACAAAATATCAAAATTATATTCTACTGCTGTGTTGGTATAAAGATAAATGTGATACAGGTTACATCATATTTACACATATGTATATATTTTGATGATTTTAAAAGAAATTAAAACATTTTCATGGGCCCCTAAGAAGTAGTGCGGGTCCCAGACCTCGTGTCTGCTGTGCCCTGGAGACAGGACAAGAGGAGCATTTGCAGAAGCGATGCTGGAGGTGAGAGTCGAAGGATAAACAGGAGTTCACCAGAAAGGCCATCACAGGAAGAGAGAACAGCACGGGCATAAACTTGGAAGTGCGAAGGGCAAGGTGAGGACCCCGAGAGGCACCCTAAATGGTAGAAAATGAAGTTGCAAAAGGTAGGCAGAGGCCAAAAATATAAAGACCTTATATGTTATTGTGAGAACAGTGAGGACGTAAGGGAGACAGCTGGGGACGTGGACATGGGACGCACCCAAATGAGCCTGTGGAAGGACTGCCCTGAGAGACTGCAGGGGGGTTGCCGCCACTTGAGGGGTGACGTGGGACACGAGCACGGCCCTCACTGACCTGACACAATGGGAGGGAGACGAGGATTCCAAAGGACGTAGGCTGCTCAACTGGATGTGAGGAAAGAGGCAGGAATCCGGGTTCTTATTTATCCCCTTCGCAGCCCTTTCTTTAGTGCTTGACTCCCCATCGGACATACACCAGATCAAGCCAAGCAACCAACCCGCTACGGGAACAGCCACCGTCGGAGGGACTTTTCCTGATCACTCTTCCATTCATCGGATTGGACTAATTCCCCCTGGTGTTTGACCGTCTCTCCAATCCCTCCTGTTCTGACACCCTATTTAAACCCAGTTCTCCACCTCTGAGGCTTATCAGTGTATTGATCACAATTTTGTACTTGAACTTTGACTCTCTGCACTCACAGCCATGAGGCGGAGGTTCATTCTGACCCCTTGGAACCATCCTCAGCAAGCTAGTGCCACCTGACCTCCCCACAGGGGAAGGGGATCAGACGTTCCTGCCTTGATTGAACCGGTGAATGGCAGAGGCATTGAGCTCAGAAAAAGAAAGCGAGGAACACTCTGGGGGAAGATTAGTTCAGTTCTGAATATACTGACCCTGAGGTTCCAAAGGGCCAGCCTAGCAGACGTTAACCAAGGCTATCAAAATGCGGTCCTGGAGTATAGGAGAACGTTCTGAGCTAGAGATGGAGATGTGGGTGTGTGCAGAAAAGAATTCACGTAGAAGCCTCAGACTGTCCTCGGAAAGCCCTGTGTGCAAGGTTGACCCTTGGCTAGCATCCAGGAACTTGATTTGTGGGTGTCCCCACTGTTCCCTGACAGGCGTGTCTCGATGCGCCTGAACTGTCTGTGCAAATCATCTGGTTTATGCTGAACACCTGCTTCCCTTCCAGGAGCTTGGAATTTTGGTACATGCCAGGCAGAGGATGCCTACACGCCCAGCCCTCAATAAATCTCGGCCACTGAGTCGGTGATGAGCTTCCCTGGGAGACAACATTTCTCCCACGGTGTCACATTCGATGCTGGAGGAACTAAGTACGTCTGTGTGACTCCACAGGGACAGGAGTCTTGGAAGCTGGCCTGGCTTCCTCCAGACTTTGTCCCAAGTGCCTTTTCCCTTTGCTGACCGTGCTTTGTCTTCTTTCCCTGTAATATATCTGAGCTGTAAGCACGACCATACGCTGAGTCCTGAGTCCTAGCCAACCACTAACCTGGAAGTGGTCTCGGGAAACTCCAACACAGGGAGTTGTCAGGAACACCGGGTAATTCAGTGCTGGGAATTAGAATGGAATTGATCCCCTCCCAATCTACATGGTTGCAGTGGACTGGCCACATGACCAGACCCCAACTGGTCAGAGTGCAATGGTCCCTTTGCCTCATCCTGCAGACAAAAATGAAGATGGTGCCCTCCCATTGTAAAGCACACTGGTCTGAAATGCAGCAAAGGGTCAAGGGAAGATTAACGAAAGGCTCCCAGCTATGCCAGAAACGATATCTATTTAACTAAGATTTAGAGCCATAGAAGGATACTCCTAACAAAATTCGGAAAACAAACAAACAAACAAACGAAAACCTAAGGTGTTATGGCCATGGCTATTCCCCCAAGCAAATCAAGGATAAGACAAGATTTCTGGCATTGGATACAAGACCCCAAATGAAATTGTTAAGGACCTAATGAAAGTTTTAAGGAAGCTGTGCTGTCACAGAAGCCTCAGCCTGTTCCACAGTTATGACTGTTCAATACTGCAGCAGTTCCCGAACCAAGCACACGTATCAAACCTGCTCACTGGCACCCCTCAAACCCTCCCGCCCCTGCCTTCATCAGTGCCGCCACCAGCACCAACAGGGAACTCCTCCCTCAGGGCCTCTCTGAAGGGGCCCTGACTCAGGACCTGAAGCAGCCGTATTGGCTGACCAAACACGTCCAGCTAAGTGAGGCAGCAAAGAGATGCCATGAGACTGTTTCTGTCATTCATCCTACTAAGCTTGCTCAACAAGGCCTGGTGTATATTCTGCACCAGTAATCGATGTGCTCAGGGACACGTCCTTCCCCCTTTCTAGTTTGATCTTGATTCCACTTCACTCTAGCAGGTAGATACAAGCTACATTTATCATTTATCCCGTAAGCTGGATGGTGAGGAGTTGAAATTAAACCTGATCAAATCCAAGCTAATGAACTAGAGAAAGCCCACGCACAGCTACGAAGACCCAACGCAGCCAACAATAAATAAAAAAAAAAAAAAAAAAAAGATTATCAAATCCAAGCTAACGGAAGAACGGACACCATCCAGAGAACCTGAACTCAAAATTGTGTCACTTCACGATACAGAAGCTACACATGACCTTGGACTGTCTCCCACCGGGAAGAATGGGAACATGTCTGAAGCTGCACAGAAGATAGTTGGATTATAGTCAAGTAGGAACATTTTGCAATTAAATATGTAATTGTCTTCAAATGAGACATTAATAGAGGAAAAATACGTCTGAAAGTGTTGAGTTTCCAGAAGAAGTGTGACTGTTGCTTTTTTACAAATGAAAAAAGAGAAAGAAAACTATAGGGGCCAACTCAAGAGTCTTCAGAGATGTAATGCTCAAAATAAAACAACAAACATACTTGCTGAAAGTATTTATGGATCCCCAATTATCACAAGGGCAGATACATCAGGGCCTAATACACTCAGCCACTGAAAAGCACCCCCAACCTGTCTGATGACATCAAGGAAACGATCACCACTGCCACTCAGTCATGTCCTTTGGAACATGGAACATTTGGCCCTCTCGATGAGAGATGGCTCTGGCTTCCTGGGATGAGAGATGGCTCTGGCTCCTGCATCTGTGTTGAGGAGATATCCCAGGCCTCTGATTGCCAGCGTCATACAAGGTTGAGGGAGAGACCCTACAGGAGCCTGCTGCCACTGCAAAGGTAACAACCACCCACTTCACATGGGCTCCTATTTCTACACCATTTCTTCCTCCTCTGGCCAGAGGTTATTCAAATGGAGACACGTAGGGAGATGAGAAGTTCACTGTAAGTTCTTGTGTGGAAGAAATATTCACGAAAAGGCCTCAGACAGCTTATTAACTCTGACCTTAACACACAGCATCTTCAGATGCCTCATTTATCTCTTTGCTGGATTCATCCTCATGGTAGAGACTGTTTGATATCTTTCAGGAGTGGTCCTTCTCTTTTCATTCTTGGGAAAGAAAAGGTGTATTTGCACATGGAAACAAAGACATGATATAACAAAGTTTCAAAATTAGACAAGTATCTTTGGGAAGGAGTTAGGCTGAAAACTTCCCAAGGCATTTCAGCTTCTCCAGGATGCAGGGTAGTGGGAAGAGCACAGGCTTTGGAGGCAAACGGTCCTGTGATTGACTCTCTAACTCTGCCTCCTACCATGTTAAGTGGCAATAATATTTCAAGGAGAGCATGGGAGATTTAAACTAGGAATTCATGTTAAAGACTGAAAGAAACACAACCTAAGAGTGAGTGAAAGATAATCAAGTCGTAACAATGCTAGTCGAAATTATAAAACTCTGGGATACAAGAAAAAGAGGGTAAAAGGATGTAATACGTAGGAAGGCAGCTAGGAAGCTGACGGTTTAGAAACAGAAGTTCGCAAGACAGCCACACTATACAGAACAAGCTCTAAGGACATGTCATGGAACATAATACTCAAATGAAGAATTTTATTCTTTTTATAAATTTATTTTATTTTTGGCTGCGTTGGGTCTCCGTTGCTGCACACGGGCTTTCTCTAGCTGTGGAGAGCGGGGGCTACTCTTCATTGTGGTACGCAGGCTTCTCATTGTGGTGGCTTCTCTTGCTGCAAAGCACGGGCTCTAGGCGTGCGGGCTTCAGTAGTTGTGGCACATGGGCTCAGTGGTTGTGGCTCATGGGCTCTAGAGCGCAGACTCAGTAGTTGTGGCGCACGGGCTTAGTTGCTCCACAGCATGTGGGATCTTCCTGGACCAGGGCTCAAACCCGTGTCCCCTGCAATGGCAGGCAGATTCTTAACCACTGCGCCACCAGGGAAGCCCCCAAATGAAGAATTTAAATGATTTGTTTCTTTCTTTATTGGAAGCACAAAGGGTACAATCCTTGCTGAGTAGAAGCTATAAATAGATAACGAGCCTTTGTGTTTGTCATCAGCCTTGTTTACTGGGAGATGAATGAAAATATTAAAGAAAACACTTCTTTGTTCCCAACTAGGGTACCAATCTACCAAATTCATTAGGCTTTCCTGCTGCTTTCAGGGACTTTTCTGTACAGTGCACAATCCAATTCTATTTCCAGTGCCTACTTGGGAATCTCGCCACGTGCTGGTCCTCCCATGTCTTGCAAACGACTGAGGATCAGCATGCTTTTTTCTCCTTTATCCCCACTTTGTTCATTTCCCCTTTTCTTTGTTTTCCTCTTGATTTTCCGAACTGCTCAAACCAGGGGAGGTAGAACTTCCTGAGGAAGGTTCCATATGAGCAGTAACTGCTGGATTTAGTCTCTTGTCACATTGGGGACAAATGGTGCCACGAAAGTGAGTGTGATAGATACATGAATACGGCTCCATTTCAGGTCAATGTCTACACTGGCCGAGCTTGTAACTTGTCCGCCCTCCTCCACTCAGAGATTCTCCACCTGTGAACACATGACTCTCCCACCTCCTCACGGTGAACTAGAAATCAAATAATGTCTTTTTTTTTTTTCCAACATTTTTATGCCCTTTTCTTTATTTCCAGTTTCACTTCCATCAACCTAGGTTAGATAATAACTGATGATGATGATAATTGATAGTAAAAATTGATCATAATATTTCCTTTATTGGTTTTTTGCTTCCCATCTCTCTCCACTCCACTGCATTCTGCACGCTGCACCACACCAATCTTCCTGAAACATGAAAAATGATCTTACCCTTCGCCAATACGATTTATCAAGAGCCATCTAGACTCTGTAAAGCAAAAATCCCATAAGTCTGGTAACTAAAGCCTTCAAATCAAACTCCCCAGTCCTATGTCCCATATGTGACCTACATAAACCATTTACTTACTCCAAAGTCACCACCTTTACTAAAACCTCTCACTCCAGGGGCTAAATGCACCCCCTAACAAGTCCTGTGCATGCATCTTACCGAATGAACTACATATAATCACTAATTGGAAACAAAAACTAAATCTTGAGATATACCTAAATTTCATAGAATCGGCCTTGAGGTATTTGTTCTTGTGATTTTGTGCAAGTGGTATCACCATAGCAAACTATGTCACTTATTCATAAACAAACATAAAAGTCAGAACAATAACTCATTTTATTGATCGATTTCCAATTTTCTAAGAGCAAATATGTCTTTCCCATGAAGACAGGGACTTTGTCCTCTACTGAATCCTCAACACCTGTAACACTGCCTGGCATCGAGTTAGTGCAAAATAACTACTTCTTTCAGTGAATAAACCACGGTGGACCAATAGAGAAGAATAGTTGACACATTTTAATATTTATTGGTAGAAATAGATCTTCAATGCATACTTTGTGTTTTAAAGTCCACATTCTCTTAACTTTTTTTGCTGTTGTTGTTATTGTTTCATTTGGAGTTTTTTGGTCTCCAATTGAACTTAACATATTATCTATGCATTTGATTCTTTATAGACCCTTGTTTTTAGATTTTAAACTAAATTTGAGAAACCATGCATATTGTATATCTTACTTAATATAATCCAAAAAATTGTTTGCACTTTCAAAAAGGTCACAAAAAGGCAGAACTCAAGTTAAATAACCTCTATGTTCTAAAATTTCCATGTTTCATTTCTGAAAAAAGAAATACTTGCTCAGTGTTATATATTGCTTGCTGTCTAATAAGTCAGATTGTCAGAGACGCTTCATAAATTATGTCTATTTTTAAATATCTTAATCTACTTCCTCCCAGAGATGATCCTGTAAGTATTAAACATTGTGCCATATGCAGTAATAGCCCAACAGTTTAAAATAAGAACCAAACTGGTAGTTTTTAGACTGAATATTTTAACCTTAAAATTATATACCTATATATACACGTGATATGCTGCATATTAAATTTAACATTTCAAGTAACTTTAATGCACTTAGCAAACATTCAGCCAAATATTCTTTCATGAAAAGATACTGTCCTTAGAATAAAAAGTTAAAGAAAGGCTTATTTAGACACCAATGTCTGGACACGGTACGAAGCCTGAAAGTCCAAGCAAAATCTGCTGGACTTCTCAGAAAAAGAATATTGATTTGTAACCTACTGAATTGTGCAGATACAAAAGTGCTTAGCATGACAAAATTACCAAAATAAAAACATTTTAAAAGTTATTTGGTTCTAGCAATATTAACTATTCTGTACTTTAGGATAATTTAACATTTGCATTTTAAATTTTCTATAAATTTTCTCTTTTTAACAAGTTAAAAAAGCACACAAAAAAATAGTTCAAACTATAATCATCTGTTATTTTTCATCCTGGTTAGCTCATCACAAATAATTCAACAAAAGAATGCCTGAATACTCTGCTCTATTAAGACGCAACATTTGACTGGATCCAGCACATCCGTCACCCGTTGTTTGCTGTACTGGACCCTAAGACAGGCTGCCGACAGATAGGACACGTGCAATTCTCTGAGAGCCACCGGTCGATACAGTGGATGTGAAATTCATGCATGCAAGGTAACTGCCTGAGCTTGTTTCCCGTTACGTAGTCACTGATGCAAACGCTACAGATTTTCCCTAGTTCGCTATCGATACTGCTGTGCTCATAGTTCCGGGTGGAAAGATTGTCAATCTGCTCTTTGGTTAAACCACGCATGCGGTCATCATCCTCCCCTTCATTAAGCAAGAAGAAGTGAGCGAGGCGAAGGATAGGTAGGGTGCCAGTTTCGACCAAGTTACTTGAATTTCGTGACTGCCTGCCACCTCTGTTTGGGGCACGAGGCGGGGTGTCAGGGCTGTCTTCTTGGGTCCGCCTGCCTTGGGAGGACCCTCCCCTGTGCTGGCTGACGGTCTCACCGAGGAGACTCACTTCTGAGTGTGTCTCTGGCCGATGCTGACCACTTCTCTGAGCCTCTGACTCAGATTCGGCCTCCATAAGAGAACTCAGTTCTCCAAATCCAGTCATGATCTGCCTTAAAATTGATCGAAGAGCCACTGATGATGGTTCAACGAGCTCATTCTCAGAAATCCTACGAAGAGGAACAGTTACGGTACTAACGTAGGTTCGCATACCTGAGCGCTCTAAACGAGAGATGGTGCGCCGAAAGCCCCCACTACTGCTTTCGACAGTGACTGTGTTTTCTGCCAGCCCCACCCTAGATCGAGTTCTATTTGCAATACTGTCCCGGTCTCTGCTTTCTCCAGGACGAATCCTTCTCACTTGAAGGTCCAGTGTGATTGTTGGATGTCGTCGTGCAGCAGTGGAGGACCTGCTGGCCTCTTCTCCTTCTTCTACTGTGATTCTTGACACAAGCCTTGAGTTAGAGAGTGGATTATATGCGGTACCTCTGCCTTCTCGGTCTGGCTCTAGAAAGACACGAGTTATACCTCTCCTCCTAACAGACCGCCTACTAGTTTGCTGAAAAGGTCTACTTTCCCTTTGTGAACCATGATAAACAGTGCCACTTTGCCTCTGAATTGGTGACCGGCTTCGGCTATTGAAAGTAGACCGTAATCTTATTGGCTCTAATCTTTGGTTTGTATTCCTCACTGTGACGTTAGTTCTAGCCCCATTTTCCCAAACATGGGCTGCTCCAAATCGCTGCCCCTCCCTTTGCCTGAGTTCACTACCAGCTGACGGACTGCTGAAATTTGCACGTGGAGCACTAGTTCTAGGGACGCCAACTGCCCCCCCAATTCCATTTCTTAATCTTCCCAATGCCGACAAAGATCCTTCTACTGAATTCCGCCCCCTCGATCCAAGCCTAGTTCTCGGAACGCTGGCACTACTACCACTGAGATTCCCTGCAGCTTGGCTCCTTGTTCGCCTGGCCACAGGACTACTTGATCGCTGTGGCCCATCTGTAGTGCTATCTTGGCTAACATCTGAAAGTGGAACGCCCACATAATCTTCGCCATCCATTTCAAATCCTCTAGTCTCGTGATTTATGTGGATTTCCAGACTAAATCGGAACTCTCCACTGTGTGGGTTTGTTCGACTCACAGCTCTCCAAGTCTGGTTCCCATTCTGTCCACTTCGAGTTGCATTTCCCGTGCGACGAAAGGTGTTGAGCCATTCCAGCAGAGAATCTTCATTTGAACTTTCTCGAGGGACCCCTGAGTCTGGAAAGCAAACCAAATCAACTTAACATCAATTCCTAAAATCTATCTTTAGATCTTTATTGAAAGCTTGTAAGATAAACTAAGTTTTTATTAAATTAAAAATATAATTAAGAACATTAAGAACATCTGTGCATTTTAATGAATGAAAAACGGCCAAAAAACTGAACTTTCTAAAAGAAAGGTGTACACTATAAGCATACTATAATACACACTGTATCAAAATTATAAACTTTTAAATACTATTTGTGCAAAGGTGTGAAGAAATCCTCACTCTTGCTTTCTATATGCCTGTTATTGGTAAAATATTAAGGCAAATGAGAAATATATCCAATATCAAAACTGTACATTTAAATTGCTTTATTGGGACTTCCCTGGTGGCACAGTGGATAAGACTCCACGCTCCCAATGCAGGGGGCCCGGGTTTGATCCCTGGTCAGGGAACTAGATGCCACATGCATGCTGCAACTAAGAGTTCACATGCCACAACTAAGGAGCCCACCTGCCACAACTAAGACCCGCTGCAACTAACTAAATAAATAAAAATAAATATTTAAAAAATTGCTTTATTCATATGGCAATATCAATAAAATACAGCGGCAAAAGTTATATATAATTTATCTTGAACTTTTAGAATTCTTTTGGTAAAGGTAACTCAATCTTTTTTGCAATTAGGTATTTTGGCAACCTTAAGAATTTTATCCTATTTCTCAGAAACTGCCAAAAATGTATAACTCAAGAAATATGGCTTTATGAGTAAAATGTTAGAACCACATTATATCTTCATGTTAAGATAGGAAACTTCAGGCATGTTACTTAAGTTCTCTATGGCTAAATCCTTATCTGTAAATTTGATAATAATAGTATAGATGTCAAAGGATTATCATGAGGATAAAATAAGACACTGTATATAAAATGATTAGTATAATATCTGGCACATAGGAAGCACTCAATAAATGTTAGCCATTATATATAATACAATAAAATACATTTTCTGTTCATTTAGAACATGAGCCGCATGAAGACAATGAGTTTTGCCTTATTTTACTCACTGTTAAATCCCCAACCTCTACAACAGTATTTGGGACAAATCAGACTCTCAATTAATACTGTTGAATGAATCGATTTAGAAATAAATGTGCCCTGGGACTTCCCTGGTGGCGCAGTGGTTAAGAATCCGCCTGCTAATGCAGGGGACACGGGTTTGATCCCTGGTCCAGGAAGATCCCACATGCCGCGGGGCAGCTAAGCCTGTGCACCACAACTACTGAGCCTGCGCTCTAGAGCCCGCGAGCCACAACTACTGAGCCTGTGCTCTAGAGCCCATGTGCCGCAACTACTGAAGCCCGTGCGCCTAGAGCCTGTGCTCCGCAACAAGAGAAGCCACCGCAATGAGAAGCCTGCGCACCACAACGAAGAGTAGCCCCCGCTCCCTGCAACCAGGGAAAGCCCGAGCGCAGCAACGAAGACACAACACAGCCAAGAATAAAATAAAATTAAAAAAATATATACATTTAAAAAAAAAGAAAAAAAGAAAAAAAGAAATGTGCCCCTAATAAACTTCTTTGAGTATGATAGTGCTACTGTGGGAAGCTTTAAGTTTTCCATTTTAACCAGTGGATTATATAAAGTACAAAACTCAATGAAAAGCATTCTAATGCACATTAACTACACAGACTTCAGCCTTAAAAGTTTGCTCTTCTCAAAAACAGTTGTTAAATGAGTCTGCTTTGATTTTATTTCATTACCACAATCTCTCATAAAAAACTTTTTAAAATATTAAAGTTAAACCTGTTAATCAGCTGCTGGCATCAATAAAAATAGCAACTTCAGCCATATTCTAAAGGTATAAGCTATTTCACATGTGATGAGTACATTTTCCATTAAAACATATTCAAAGGACCAGTATTACCAGCTATACCAATATAGTACAATTTGCATATCTAAACATAAAGAAGAAAAAGGGTTAATATCCACTTTCCATTTTTATTTGCAAAAAGATATAAGTAAAGGGCAGGTAAACATTAAGTCATTCTAGATGCCACTTCTTTCTTTAATTACTAGAATATAGTGATGGCAGTGTGTGAAAGAAGTCACTCATATCTCACAAAATCCGTCCCCCCATTCTTCCACTGGAAATGCACTGCAGTGGTCCTGTGAACAACCTGGCAGCTGGGTGTGGCCACGGGACTAAGTTCTCATCAATGGAACGGGAGTGGAAGTGAGAGAGCTCATTTTCAGGCAGGGGCCTGGGCCTTCTTCTCCTGGAACCTGGAACTGCCAGCTGGAACCTAGAAGTGGCTGTGACTTAGCCTGATATGCACAGCATACCCTGGAGCAGCAGTCAGTGCCCAGCGGACCCTTCTGCAACAGTGGAGACGTTCTGTACCCGTGCTGTCCAACACGGAAGCCACTAGCCACAGGGGACTATTAAACACTTGAATGTGGCTAATGTGTCTAAGAAACTGAATTTTCAGTTTTATTAAATTTAAATAGGCCCACGTGGCCAGTAGCTACTGCACTGGACAGCAGAGTTGTAGAACCACTGCGCTGGCTGCGTGGGTCCCAGAAGGCTCTGTGGAGTAACGTGTGTCTGCCCTAGACTGTGAACACGAAACAGAAGTAAACTTCTATCTCATCAGCCAATGCATTTGGGGTTAAGAGTCTTCACCCTGACTAATACCATGATCTTGGTATCATATGTGAAACCACTACTAATGAATACCTCTGGAGAAGGAAGTAGACCTGGTAAGAGGGACCTTAAAGTTGGCTTTACTTTTAACTCTATACACTTCTGTTTAGTTTGAATTTTTTTTTTTTTTTACAAGTGATTTGTTTTTTTATAAGAACTTCTTATATTATGACTTAGTGTCTGTTCAGTAAAATGACACAACACAAAACCAATAAAACAAAGCAACAAAAATAGGTTTTCCTGACTCAGTCTTTCTGTATTGTTCTGTATAAATTTTTAGAAGCTAAGTTTAGTTATATTACTTCTAAAAAAAACAGTAGTGTATAAATTCTAAGATTAAAAAGAACTCTGCTGGTATTAATTGTATACTATTTCATACACATGAGCTCCTTGAAGGCAATGGGTGTGTAAGACATCTTTACATGCAACCCCTGTCCTGTATCACCTAACTATACTGCTCAGCATAGAATATGTAAATACTACCTGAATGATTATCACATTGAATCTGGAAAACACTAAAAACGAACATTGTACAAGGTCCTGTAAGTTCATTTCTGCAATTACTCCAATCAAACCTGTTCCTTATGGAAAGGAGTCTACAATACCTCTGGTGTTTGTCCCATTTCTCAAGTCAGGCTGAGATGCTAGCTGTTCCTTGACTCCATCTAACCGTTGCTGTAATTCTTCTGATGTTATTTCTCCTAAAACAATGGAAAAGCACCCACTAAAATTAAAATCTTTAAATTACTAAGTTTTATGAAAACTCATGAAGGGTAAGACTAATCTTTAGCAATCTGTAGAAGACATTCTACTGTTTTCATGTTCTATAAATTGAAGACAGCAAAAAATGTTTAATTCATGCAAATACACATCATTTTCGTTGTTTCATTTATTAATGTTTTATTTAAATTAAAATAAGATTTAATCTGAATCATTAATGAAGTGCTCCTAGTTGATATACTTAGGAACCTATAAGCTATAATTCTGTGGATTTTCGTCAGAGTTAAAAAGAAATTAAGAAGGGAGTATTTCTAGAGAAAATTTCAAATCTTTATTTACTTGAATTTTACCTAGTTCATTATATGGGTAATGAATGCCCTTCATTATATGGGTATACAGAATGCAAATATGCAACACACAAATATATACAAGCATACAAGTTTCAATTAGTTCATCTGTGAAATTAATTTGTAAAAAATTAATGGAGCACATTGGACTTTTTGGGAGTCATTAATTCAGCTGAATAAATAAATGATAAGACCTCAAATGAGTTAGAATTAGGTTTTAAATGAATAATATTTTATTTGTACAAATATTACTTAAGAGACATAGGACCACATAAATATCTGACACTATCATGTACATTAACCTGTTGGTTAGTTTGACACTTGTGTAACAGTGCTATATGTTCAATATTCCTAGCTACTTATAAAATACAGAAGTAAGCCAGTGATTTTCTATGTTGTTATGTTACAATGCTCTTAAAGTCACAAAAACAGTACACTATATTTTGAGAGAGGGAAGATGGGGTAAAAACCCCTCCTTATTTTGAAACTTCTAATAATGCTGAAAAAGGTATTTCCTCTTTTACCCATCTTACCAGGCGTGCCTAAAAGATTATGGTCTCTCATTAGCCGGTAATCTTCGTCACTGAGGTCATTAATAAACTGATAATAGGCTTCTTCTCTGTGGAGACGCTCTTGCTGCCACCTTCTCTCGTTTTCATGATGATTCTGGTCTTGAGATGAGGTTTCTTCACCACCACCATCTGATCTAGATCTAGACCAATTCATGCTGAGATTCCTGGCTTTCTGTTCAAACAGTATATACAAAATTCAAGGTATCAGTCATGGACTACACATGGCTTCATATTTTAACTTAGTTTTTTCATTTTCATTTTAAAATTCTGTCCACTACTCAAATACTTCATATGCCAAATCTTGCAGTGAAGAACTTACATAAAAAATGAATAACAGCTCCTAGGTGATAGAACACAAGTGGACCTACTTCTTTGCCTAAAGCCATCCTTTAAGTCAGATTGGATTTGGTTTCACCACACATTTCTCATAGCTGAAAATCAAAGTGATTATCTCATTTTCTACCTCTTTGACTCTCCTGTTGGCCTAAAAGCCCTCATTGATGGTCCAAATATCTGGGTATTTCACGTTACCATACAAATTTTAAGCTTGAATTATGCACGTTCTTTACTTCATAAGCAAAGGACTACTGGGTATCAGGAGGGTATCATTTACATTTATTTCCAGTAAGGGTATTCTTCCCAAAATAAAGTTCATAAATGTAATATTACCTGCCCCCTGCACTTTGTTGAGGTAAAAATAACTTAGCTGAACAGACCTGGAGTTGATTTCTCTTACAGCTAACAGGAAACAATACTCCGTGCACAGCTCTGGGGATCGTAAAAGCACATGAGAGCATTTGGGTTTCCCCATAGGAAACCTTGTTCCTAAGCCTGGAATGGTTAGTCCCGGAGGTTTTTGAGTGCCAGTGAAACTTCCTGACCTTGCTAGGCAAACACTGCTTTTGGATTATACTGAGATATCATTCCTGAGAAGTTTACTTTTAAACCATAAGGAAATCAAGGGAGGAAAGTATCTGTTTCATAAATATCTTAGAATTTCTTAAACACATCTATTTACTAAGTAGTTAAAGCTACAGTTCTCAACTGGGAATGCACATCAAACTCCCTTGAGGAAATTTTTTACAATACAGATGCCCAGAGCTCATCCCCAATCCTAGGTCAGAATTTTCCAGGGTAGGGCCCAGGTCTACCTTCGAGAGCTAATTTGGGTGTTCTGTGGCTGAAATAAACCATTCCTCAACAATGTCTGGTATGTCACTAAAGGATATGTGTAATACAGCACATGAATTAATAGAGGCTGCAGGATCGAATGACTAGGTGACCAGGGAAGCAACTTCGGTAACTAGGACTCAGTGTTTAATAAGCAAACTACTTTAAAAACAGAGTGAAATTAGCCTACAATTCTAAACTATTTTATGAGTTAGCAACTAACCAATCTCATGCACATTCTGACATTAAATTACAACTTCAAAGGACTTTTTCACAGTGATCCCTATGTCATTTTTTTAAGGAAAGATCTAGTAGCACCATCCAGTCACACGCAAAGTAACATTATCAAAAACTCCAGATTTCTTTCCATTTTCAGAATAATTGGGGCTAGACCATCATTAGCAAAGAGCATATTTGGTAGGTACAGCAGTAATAAGATTTTTGTATTAAACAGTTTAAATATCTGAAACCTATCATAAAGTCAAGCTACTTTAATATTATTCAAAACTTTTAAGAGCTTCTCCTTAAGTGGTAATTTTCTCGTACAATTAACCACAATTAAATCCACGTGAATACCTTATTTGCCTTTCAACATGCTTTTAATATATGCAATGGTATCCATCCTTCCATTGTTTGTGCTTTTTTTGACAGCTGCCCATCTGAAGCGATAAAAGAGAGTTGAATTATTCAGTAAGTTGCCTCTCTTAAGGCTAGGAACGGCTAGTCGTCTCCCAACTCTACTGTAAAGTCAAGGCAAAATCTCCAGTGGATTCTGTTAGAAACTCACCTAGAAAATGAGATCCCCAAACAATTAGGTCATGGAAATCTCCCGCACGGCCCGTTTCTGCCACAACAGAAACTAGGCCTTTCTTTCCTCCACCGTCACCCCTCCTGGGATGACAACTCCTCTCTCAAGGCCTTCCTTCCCACCCCGCTCCCACTCGGGTGTTGCCGGGCTTAGGGGCCTCCAGCTTACTTCTGAACCTTCACTCGCTCGCCACCCCTGCCCTCCGTCCCCATACTGGTTCCCTCCCTAGCCGTTGCGACGGAAGCTCGCGCCGGGGTAGGGCCCCCAGTACAATAAACAAACTGGACTCAGGCCCAACCAACCTCTCCCCAGCCGGGCCTGGAGTAAAGCTTCCCTTAGCGACCTAGATTCCCACCAGGAAGCCAGTGACAGCGGGGCCTCGGAGCCAATCAGCGGCCAGGGCAGGGCATCTAGCCCGCAGGTAGCCAATCAGGAGAGGCGGGGCCCAGGGAGGGCCTGCGGTCCCCGCGTCTCCCGGAAGCCGCGGAGGGCCCGGAGCTTCCCCCGAGCTCGCTACGCCGGGGACCCGGCCGTCTTCCCGCTACCTGGAGAGAAGCGTGCGGCCCCGGAGGCCGTGACGGGGCGGCGGGCGGGGCTCGCATCCGCGCCTCCGGAGGCCGCTGCGCCCTCTGCTCGTCTGCTGAAGAGAAGCCTGCTGCAGCGGGACCGTCCAGCCGGAGCGGAGGCTCTGGAGGAGGGACGGCAGGCCCCACCCGTCTCTCCCTACGGCCGGGCCGCCCCCTGCGCGACAGGAGACGCTCAGCCGCCGCCGGGCGCTCGCCGGTACGAGTGGAAACTGCGTCCGGCGGGATCCTGGATGCCGCGTGCCGCGTTCCGGCCTTCGGCGCTCGCGGCAGCGCTGATGTCACGTGGACGCCTCTCCAGCCGGAGTGCGGCGGCCCAAGGACGCCTTGGGCTGGAGTGCAACCCAGCGGTCTGTGCTTGTCCCTTGACTGCCTGGGTACCACGTAGCTCACCACCCAGGCGCTTTCCCTTATTGCCAATTGGAAATTACAAACCCTAATCAATTCTCGAGTGCCTTTACTCGGGTTTCAGTGAAGAAAGTGAATTCCCGCTAGGAATGCACTTTGAATCCACGCCCCTCCCCACAGTCGTGTCTCTGGTTTTATTTCTTAGATGTGACGCTTACCAAACTCGCCTCACCACTAGTTACGCCCTTGACTGAGTCCCTGCCCAGCCTAGTATAGGCTGCCCGACTTCCCTACCCTCTAGAAGATTTAATCATTGCACGGTGCTCACCGTGCTGTGATTCTTCATTCGTTCGTTCGTTCATTCATTCATTCATTCACTCATTCATTCCTGCCTCAACTTTGGAGGAGCTAATCTATCCCAGCCCTCATGCTTAGCGCCTGGGTAACAAACTTTAGCATCCATGAGCTACCAGTGTAGTAGGGGTAGAAGGGACAAGATTTTTAAAAAATCGGCATATTGTTATAGATACTAAAATGGAAATATATAAGTGATGCAGTCTTCAAGGCCCGTCACGATATCTCTGCTGTATACCACTACAGACTGGGTGCTTCTTGGCATTCTGGAACTACTTGAAGTTCAATTAAGCAACCCCCAACCCCACTTTTACCTAATTTCCTTTATCTCCCAGGACTCATGTCATATCTCATGGTCAAGGGATTTTTTTCTGATACCTCTGAAGTGGCACTCTAACCCCAACCTCCAGCCACGCAAAAAACTAGGCCCATGTCCCTAGTACGGTGGCTCCCATAGCTTCCTCTGTATAACTATTTTAGCACTTACTCATTTACTTAACAAATATTTACTGGGTGCCACTAGGAATTAGGTGCTAATGATAACAGCAGAAGATAAGACAAACCAGGCCCGTGCCCTCCTTTTGAATGGAAAAAGACAGCCACTGAACGAGTACCTACAATGATTTTCTGTTCATTTATAGTTCTCTCCCATCTAAGAGTCCAAACTCCTTCAGTTCAAACAAATGGATTTATTCATTTTTAGAGTCCCAGAGCTCAGCATGGCACCTGGCACAAAATGCCCCTCAGCCAACTGTGTGGATGAGCAGAGAAAAATGCAAACTTGTTACAAACAGGATTAATGCATGTTAGTACAATGACCTCAGGAATTCTGAGTACACGTCTGAGAAAATCACATGTGAGATATCCAAAATTCAAGCAGAAATCATTTTAAATACCTATACGAGTTGTAATGAGTGTAATACGCCATCAAGTGCAAATACTTTAAAACGTTAAACCGAAAAGACGTGTATATATCCTAAGAGTCAAAAAATATAAAGTCTAGTCAAGTGATTTACCTGATGGGAGGCTGCAGATTTCTGTGGATAGATAGTCAGGTAATGTATGGAACTTGAATTCAATACCTTGCTTCAATTTTGTAGCCCAAGACAAAGTGACTATAGAAGGGTTCTACATATGATAATTGGGACAGAGAGAGGATCATTCTGGATATCTGTATTTCCAGCTCTCATAACCTGCCAAAATCTTTGGTCTAATTAATCTCGTTTACTGGGTTGCTACCCGGCCTTTTTAGTGTGTAGGCATCTTTTAACTCCAGGACTTTTTACAATGAAGAATAAAAAGGTATAAAAGAATTAAAACCATAACATTAAAAAGGATTTTCTGTATATTTGCTATTTTATGTACTTATAGTGTTTAAGTGATTTTGGCTTCTTAGAATGACAGCCTTAATTAAAATTTAAAATCCAAACTGAGATGTTGATTTGGACTTTTATGTTTAAATCTTTTTTTTTTTTTTTTTTTTTTGCCGTGCTGCCTGGCTTGCAGGATCTTAATTCCCCCACCAGGGATTGAACCCGGGCCCACGGCAGTGAAAGCCCCGAGTTCTAACCACTGGACCACCAGGGAATTCCCTTAAGTTGAAATCTTAATAAGTTTGTGGACAGTATAAGAACAGCTAAGAGAAATTTAGGCTCATCATATTGTTTTCTGATTAATTTTAAGATTATTATTTAAGGATTCCTGAAGACATTAAATCCAACATTTGAAGTACTTATGGATTCAGGAGGACATTAAATCCAACATTTGAAGTACTTATGAATGAAAAAATATTACATTTATAAACAGTTTAAAATGTTTGTTTGAAGATGATTAATTAAATAAGTATGTGAATGAGATCTAAATTTAGTCAAAGTCTAATTCCAAATGACTGTTAAAGTTTACTTATTACTAGAATAATGAGAGCTGTAAACTAGATTTAAAAGCCTAAGGTTTAAGTAGGGCATTGAATTGGAATTTGAGAAGTTGAATATTAACTGTTTAAAGCAAAGATTTTTTAAAAGAGCATTTTTAAAATTTCCTCTTAAAATATTTCTTTAAAAGAGCTTTATTGAGCTATAATTCACATACCATAAAATTCACCCATTTAAAGGGTACAATTCAGTGATTTCTACTATATGCACAGTTGTGCAGTCATCACCACAATCTAACTTTGGAATATTTTCATAACCCCTAAAAGAAGTCTCACACCCATTAGCAATCATCCCATTCCTTCCCACCCCCACTCCCAGCCCCTGGTAGTCACTAAGACACTTTCTGTCTCTGTGCATTTGCCTGTAGGACATTTCCTATAGATGGAATCATGCAAGAGCAGCCTTTTACACCTGGCTTCTTTCACTTAGCACTGTTTTAAAGGGCCATCCACATTGCAGCCTGGGTCAGTGCTCCATTCCTAAAGAGAAACTTCTTAATAGCCTTTTTCTGCATATGAAAACCACCTTCAAGGACACCCCCTGTCATGGGTTGAATGTGCCCCTCCACTCATATTTTGAAACCCTAATCTCCCCCCGCCCCCATCTCAGAATGTGACTTAATTTGGAGATAGGGCCTTAAAGTGTTAATTAAGTTAAAATGAGGCTATTAGGGTGAGTTCTAATCCTATCTGACCAGTGTCCTTATATGAAGAGGAAATCTGGACACGTGAAAAGATACCAGGGATGTGTGCGCACAGAGGAAAGGCCATGTACAGGCACAGCGAGGAGGCAGCCATCTGCAAGCTTAGGAGAGAGGCTTCAGAAGAAACTAAACCTGCTGACAGCTTGATCTTGGACTTCCAACCTCCGGAACAGTGAGAAATAAATTTCTGTTGTTTAAGCCGCTCAGTCTATGGTGTTTTGTTATGGCAGCCCTAGCAAACTAATGCGCTCCCTACATCAACAGCTTAGAGTTTTACTCTATCAGAAATTCCTCCAGATAGAAGCATGTGCCCAGGGAAATGGAGCACTCAAGCTCCTAAACCTGTGTTCTAGAAATGTCCATCATTTCCTTTCAGAGAACCTGCCAGCTGCTTGGAAGGAGCCACTCTAGACCATGGGACCCCACCTCTCTGGCCACGGCTATTTGAGATAAGGTACATGTTCCAGATTTTCTAGGAATTTGGAATTATGTCATGGAGATTTTGTCAGTTAACTGTGAGTAAAAGAACTGAAAGGTCATAGAGACAAAAAGGCTAAGACCTCTCAGATGGCGGCCATGAGCAAGTAAACAGTAATTAGAAAAGGAACAGAGAGCTTGCCAGTTCCCAAGGGGCTCCGTTACTTTGTCAACAAATGGGTCTGTGTGATTCTCCTATGTCTTTACATCATTCTCTGTCTTTAATTAGGTTATTTTACTGGGGTTCTTGCAGCTAAAAATTCTTCCTCTGAATCAGCCAGGATTCAAGGCAGGATGCAAAAATCACTCTGCGTTTTTAAAGCAGAAAGGTATTTATTACAGGGAATTAGGCACCTACAAAATCATTGCAATGGACAGAGGAGTGTGGGCTGTGGGTTGAGCCTCAGACCAATGCCCACATACGTTCAGGACCGACCTCAGAGGAGAGCTACCACCTCTGAGGTGGCCACTGGAGTCCTGAGTTCAGGAATGTCCGGCATCAGCTGCTGTAATACAGCGATCTGGAAGCCAACAGCAGAAATCCTCTGTTCCCAGAGCCATGGGTTATCTCTTAACACCGTCAAAGCCGGTAACCATGCTGAATCACTACTGCAGAAAATCCTCACTCCAGAGCCTTGCTTACCATCAGGAAAACAGCCCAAAGCGGGTAGAAATACAGCTTCTGCTTCAGCTCAGTTTTCCACATCTCGTTGAACACTTTTAACTGGCAGAACCTAATTTGCATCCAGAACTGTGGTTGCAAGAAAGCCTGGGTAATGTCATTTTTAGTGTTCCAGGCTTTATCCAAGATGGCACACCAGAAGAAGGGAAGAATGGAGGTTGAGCAAGGAGGTCAAAAGTACCCAATGCCATTCTCATCAATCTCACCTATCCAGTTCGGCCAGAGGCTGTCTTGGGTCAGGTTCTCTAGAAACAGAGCCTGAAACAAGGATTCTTGTTCAAGCGATTTTATGAGGGGCGTGCTCTCTGGAAAAGGCGAGTGAAGGAAGCAGGATTGGCCAGGAAGACAAGGAAATAAGAATGAGCCTCAGCTGATCCCACACAATTCACCAGCAAGTGTTATCCAAGAAGGCCAGCTTTTTGTACCCCCATTACCCCTGGATGAGGTCTTCGATGCAGGAGGACAATTCTCTAGAGAAGGTGGCATCTGGAATGGTTATCCAATGCTTACAGCAGCTGGGGTACAGATGCACTAGCTTATAAGTGGGTTTGGGCAGGGCGCTGTCTTCCACCTTCGCAATGTTTAGATCGCTTGCTTTTTGCATAAAGGTACTCCATCTAAGCACAGTTTCTCCAGAATTCTTATTAGCCACAATTTCTGGGAAATTTTATAAGAGGAGGGTGATGGGCCAAACTACAGTCCCTGCTGCGGCAGCTGGTCCCAAGGCCATAACTGATGCTATCATACATGATGGTTTAGTTTCTAAATTGCCCATAAAGCTTAAGTGGTAATTGATTGAAACTCATTTTTCATTTTATTTGATCCCCTACTGTGCCTGACCTGTAGGTTTATCCTTTTTTCAGTTCCTTCTTTGGTTATCTGTGTGACCTTTTGCAAATTACTAAATCTCTGCATGCCTCAATTTCCTAATCTGTAAAATGAGTATAACCATAGTACCTACCTAATTCTGAGGATTAAATGAGTTAATGCCTTGCATGTAGAAAATATTCGATAAATATTAGCTGCTATTACTATTATATTATTATCACCTGTCCTAGGTTGGCTCCCTCCTACCCCCAAAAAAGCAGAACCTTAGGCAAGGATTCATGTGAAAATGATTTAGGAAGTGTTCCCAGGAAACACCAGTAAGGGAGTGAGGGAGTAGAATTGGGGAAAAAAGAAGCCTAAGTCAGGGTTTAATACCAGTTTGGACCTAAATTCAGCGGGACACAGGAGACAGTGCAGGTTACCCCAGTGTGGTCCCAATCAGAGGTCATGAGAGCTGGAGTATTCATACTTGCACTCACAGTCACTAAGGTGGGGGTGAGCTTAATTTCCAGAACTTCAGTTTTGTGTGTGAAAAGGCGTTCCAGTAGCCTAAGGGTGGTAGCTCCACAAAGAGAGAAAGAAATCTGAACGGATATGGTCAGAGCATTGACTTGGCATCTGCTACACCATCAACACTATCATCACCATCATCATCATCACCATCACCATCACCAACACCAACATCACCATCTCCATCTCCATCATTATCGTCACCACCACCATCATCACCATCATCCTCATTATCGTCATCACCATCACCAACATCACTACCACCATCATCATCACCATCACGGTCATCATCATCACCATCACCAACATCACCATCATCATCATTATCGTCATTACCATCACCGTCTCCCATAAATCACACAATGGTACCTAGTTTGAAAGGCATTGTGTTAGGTTCTGGGGACAAAAAGAGCTACAAAATGCAGGCCCTGTCCTTCTACACCTTAGAATCCCATTGAAGAGACAGGATAAACACACAAAAAGAAGTATATGCAAAGTGCCAAATAAGTGTAAACAGGGTATTGCTATGGGAATGTATTGGCATTGGGTGATAAGTTAAGATCCCAGCAGGACCTGAGTTGGATATCAAAGAGGGGGTAGGGTTTAGAGAAGTAAAGAAGAAAGGGGGAGTGTGGATAGGGAAGGAGGGGAATGACGAATGTTTCAGGGAGAATCAATAAACTTGTCCTAATGTAGCGGTTCTCAACCTTGAACGCTCATTAGGATCACCAGGGAGCTTTAAAAATCCCAACACCCAGCTGTAGCCCAGATCAATTACACCAGAATTGCTAGGGTGATTCACCAGGTGTTTCCAGTGGACACCAAAGGTCGAGAACCACTGTTTTATTGGATGGGAAGCAGCACAGGAGAAACTGGCTAGAACTGTACTAGAGATAACAGAAGAGCTCAGATTGTGCGAAACTTAGCTATGTGGAGCTAATTAATCTAATTCTAACGTTTCTGTTGCAAGCTGCCTTAAGGTATTTTCATGTCAGGCTAAAGTAAATACAGAGGCTGGAATATTAGATGAAGGAGTTTGAACTTTATGCTGTAGGTGATGAAAGGTCACACAGGGTCCTTGAAGATTTCTGAGCAGAGTAATGATGTAAATAAAACAGCATTTTAAAATTTAAACAAGATGTAGGGTTTCAGAGCAAGAAGGACAATATCTGATGGAACTTGACCTTGGCTGGTAAGGGGGAAGGGCTACTAAGGGTGAAAAAGTCCCAGAGGTTCTGGGCATGGAGTTGCACGGAAACAAATAACCTCAGGTATCAAGTATCAGGTGGTTGCAGAGGTGACCTAACCGTGTTTATGTTCGATAGAAAGAGAGCTCTGTGGCTCACAGGAGATCCATTTTTGCACAGAAACCAGCCAGAAAAGACTCAGCTTTTCTCGTGATTGGGTCTGAGTAACATAGTCCAGTTACCTGGAAGGTGAAACATATTGGAATGAGAAGAGAAGCCAGCGTAATGTTACACCTTGAAAAACTGAACACAAACCTGAATGGTGTTCTAGAGATTACTTGCTACGCTGTTGTGTGGCAAAGTATATTTTGAACTGAAAATTAAAGTCATATGCTTATTCAAGAAAAACAGGTGCCCAGTAGAGGAAAAAAGGACAAGATTATAGTACTGAATATCAATTTAAAGAGGTAAGCTTTCTTTAGTACTTATAGAACATGAGAGCAGAATTCGTCATCAACAAATGGGAGAGATTTTCAGTTTGGGATGGTCTTACTGGTCACTGGAATGGGAATCCCTTAGCTAAGAAAAGGAGAAATCATTTTTAACCTGTTATATTATTTTTTCAGCTGTCTGTTTTTTTTAGTATGTATTTGATGGAAGGGTCTTGGCTCCATGCACAGATATTAATGGAGCAAGGAATGAGGGTAGGTATTTATTTTAAAAATTACTTTGCAAAAAATTAAATTAAAAACTTCAAGCTAGTATTAGGATATGAGGGGAAATCCTGTCTTCATTTTCCTCCTTACCCAGCTTAATGTCATGGTCTGTTATTTTAACTACTCTGCTGCCAATAATGCTCACTCCCCGCCCCTCATCTTCTTTTCATCATACCCAGCTGGCAGGGCCCTAACCCCGGAAGAATCCAACATCTGTCTTTTCCCGGTCTCCACCTGGGTTGTTGAGTGCTGGTGATGAAAATCTCACAACAAGGCAGATGGATGTTGATACAATGCATTGCTGCACCTGCAAACGGGCCCTTGACATTGGCTAGAACTCCTACGATGATCTGCCAGCTATCTCTCTGATTCTGCCCAAAGATTGTTTTCAACCCACAGTCTTTTCAGATATGAAACCATTGCTTTCTCTCCTTCCACCCGTCTGCTCATTCACAGCAGGTGAACTTTTCTTTTACCTTCCAGAGAAAGCCAAAGCCATCTGAAAAGGAACTACTTGCACCAAATCTACAGATTCATATGCGTCTGTGCCTGGGTAGACTGAAAGGCATGGATGATATTTTGCACTTCCTACTAACAAGAGGTGGAGTCTACTTGCCCACCCTTTGAATCTGGGCTGGTCTTGAGTCTTGCTTTCACCAACAAAATGTGGTAGAAGTGATGTTGTGTGAGTTCTAGAGCTCAGGCTTCAAGAGACCTTACGCTTTTACCTTTGCCCTTTGAGAGCTCTCCCAGGCAATGTAAGGAAGTGTGAGATTGACTGCTGAGCGGGGAAGTGGGTTAAAAGGCTCTATAACCTGGCGCCTGCCCACCTCTTTGTCCTTACCTCACACGACCTCCCCCCTCACTCATGACAGTCCTATCACACAAGCCTTCTTTCTGCTCCCCGGCTCCCAGCTCAAGGCCTTTGCACCTGCTGTCCCTCTGGTCCATCCACCTGGACCACTTTGCTCCCTCCCCTTAGCAGCTTTTGCTTCTCATCACTCAGATCTCAGCTGAAGCCTCATCTCAGAGCGTCTTTGGCCATCCACCCAATTTAAGTATCTCCTCCCGGCCCCACTTTCCATCTCATTGCCCTGTTTTACTTCTTTGTGGTACTTCGAGCTTTCTCCCTTCTCCTGTGAGCTCCCCACCCCCTTCTTCCTCATCCCTCCAAATGAAGGCATATTCTTATATGACCCTGCCTCTGTGGCCACACTTCACTGGTCCAGGATGGGCCCCTAACCTAGTTGGTCCAGAGCCCTTCCTGGGATTTTCAGAACTGGAATTGAGAAGCAGAATCAATTATTCTCTAATGACAGGCATCTTACATCAAATTCAGCAACTGTGAGTGGTCATGTGTCGAGTCATGTGGAGCAAATGACTCTGTGAGAACAAATGACACTCACATGATGAAGGGGAGAAAGGAAGTTATTTATGAAAGTGTTTTTTTGGTTCTGACTGTTTCTAAGTTCTAAATTAAATTCTGGATGCTTATAGAGTTAGTTGAGAGACTTTTTGCATCAGTATTTTCTTTGAAAAATTATAAGACTAGAGCGTTGATTCATTTAACTTGCTATTTCTTGTGTCTAACACTACACCCAAATATAGATGCTTCATATGTGCTTTTCGATAATAAAGGTGATGAGTATTCTACCTGCAGGATGGGAGAGCAGATATTTTCCGTTTAAATCACACTTTGATACTGAGTGAGAAAACGGAATTAAAAGTTGTAGTGACAGCAAGTGATCAACACTGAGAAGACCCAGTAGGACTCTTACGTTCATATATCACGAAGCACCAAATCCTTCTGCATGCTGCAAAAAAGTACATGTTCAGAGGCAGGACTGAGGAAAAATGCCAAATGGTTTCAAATGACCGCCCCCCCCCTTTTATTATTATTAAGGTCCACTTCAATCTTTATAGAAACCAAGCCAGTGAAACACATTCTAATTCTAAATAATTATGCAGACTATGTCCTGGGCACTGCGGGGAGAGCCACAAGATAAGTTACAGACTCAGTCATTAAGGTGTTTATTAAAGGAAAGGTTTTTTTTTTAAGTACATAAAATAAATGACTACAATACAAGGTAGCTGTGATGTTTCTATGTGAGTTACAAAGAAAGTGCAATGGTGCCAGGGCTGGGGTAGGAGTTCACGGTAGCGAAAGTTCATATTCAGTTGTAAGAACCAGGAAAGGCTGCATGACTAACTTAGGCATTTGAGCTGTATCTTGGAGGATGGCTAGGCCCGCAAAGGTCAGAGATGGTATGAGGAAGCATCCAGCCTTTGAGGATTGGACAGACAAAGGTATACTTGGCATGAGCACGAAGCACACTGAGCAGCTAATGAAGGCCTGAGCTCGTAGGGTTGGCAGGAAAACCACAGAATGTCTGTCTACTGGCATCGCTGCGCTGGGGAATTGGGAGGTTCAGGACACAGTATGGTATGTTCAGTTTCAGAAATTTTAAGTTTGTGATGACAGCACGTTATCCCCTGAGGCTGAACAGGAGGCAGTGGAAATGTGGGGCTGGTGTCTGAGAGGCATGTTTAGACTGGAGATGTTAAATTTAGAATGAAAAGAACCACATTTTAAGAAAAGAAGCATGAGCGTGATTTGCGCATTGTCTGGGACATGGACCAACGAGGGTCACAGACTCTACAGTGTCACTGGAGGTCATCGTGGAGCAAAGAGACATGATGTCAGGATGACCGGAGGCTGAAAATCAAACTGAAACAGCAGCTCTTAGGTCCCTGATGTGTTCAATTCAATCAAATAACAGTTAAGTCTGAACCTGATTCTTTGATCTATAGCAGGGTCCCCAACCTTTTTGGCACCAGAGACCGGTTTCATGGAAGACAAGTTTTCCACGGACGGCGGTGGGGATGGTTTCGGGATGATTCAAGTGCATTATGGTGAATTGTGCACTTTATTTCTGTTCTTATTACATTGTAATATATAATGAAATAATTATACAACTCACCATAATGCAGAATCAGTGGGAGCCCTGGGCTTGTTTTCCTGCAACTAGATGGTCCCATCTGGGGGTGACGGGAGACAGTGACACCCGAAGTGTGTTGCTTATGTCCAGTCTACTCCGTAAGATGCAGCTTAATTGTCACCTGCCACTCACTGATATGAGTCTGCAAACAAGTGATTTATTATGGTCTCTGTGCAGTCAAACCTCTCTGCTAATGATAATCTGTATTCATAGCCGCTCCCCAGCACTAGCCTCACTGCCTCAGCTCCACCTCAGATCATCAGGCGTTCGATTCTTATAAGGAGCGCACAACCTAGGTCCCTCGCATACGCAGTTCCCAGTAGGGTTCGCGCTCCTAAGAGAATCTAAAGCCACTACTGATCTGACAGGAGGCGGAGCTCAGGTGGTAACACGAGCAATGGGGAGCGGCTGTAAATACAGATGAAGCTCTGCTCACCTGCCCTGGTTCCTAACAGGCCACGGGGTTCCACTCCATGGCCTGGGGGTTGGGGCCCCCTGATCCACAGGAAACCCTTTCCAAAACCAGGTTCCCTCCCTCAAGTTTTTGGATTACAAGCATGTGCCCCAAGGGCTTCCCAGCTCATTGCTTTGGCTCTGCAGGCTACTTCTTATCTCCTGTAATTGAGTCTCCGGCTGCTGCCCTTTCCTTTCCTCCAACCCTGGACACAGGCTCCACAGGTAAGACCGAGCTGATATCTCGGGGATAATAGAAACGGAATTACCACACGGAAAAGAAAAACCTCAAGCTGGATATTAGATATTACTGCTCCTAACACATTCGCCAAGCTCCCCTTTAAGGGGCCCTAGTGGCTCTCTCGTCCTTTGCTCTCCAACCTGATGCTCCTTTAAGGGGCCAGCTTACCTCACACCATCATGTGCCCCCGACCTGGAGTCCAGACCCCTAACTCACACCATAGCTGCAGAGAGCAAAGCAAGCCTTTCTCTTCCCTGGTCCAAGGCTGGCGTCCTTTTCTGTCCCGGGATTACTCATAGTAAGAACACTGTTAGTTAGCTTGACTATAGTAATCATTTCACTATGTATATGTGTATCAAAACATCACGTCGTACCTCTTAAATCCGTACAATTTTTATTTTTAAAAAACACTCAGTTTCTTCATGGGGAGGTCTTATCTTCATCCACAGGGTGGACAGAGTCAAAGCAGTAGTCAAAAGTACAGTTTAAGAAGGCTGAGACCTTCAGGGTTCAGGAACATCGTGTGCAGGGGCTGTGGGAGACAGGTGCAGGGGTGGGGTGAGGCAAGCCCAGTCTCATGCTTCTTCACAACCTTTTCTCTAGCGTGGTGGTTGGGTTTCTCAAGATCTATGAGTAAATACTTGGACAAAAAGACACAGCACTGAAGAAATACAAAATATGTATGTTTCAGGAAGAGTCTATTCTAAATCCATATTTAGGAACAAAAATTGAATTCTGTAACTATGCAAAGGAGCAGTCCTGCTAGAGAATCACCCAGTTGACATCACTGAGTGGAAACATATAACGCCCCATTCATGAAAGCTTAATTTTCTGGTGCACTTACTCTAAGCTGAGGTCTTTTATATCTCCATTTTGCAAAGAAAGGAATTGAGGGTCCAGAGACACACTGCTAATAAATGGCACATCAAGATTCAAACCCAGGCCCACCTAACTGGTCAGTGTGCTTAAACACTAAATATTATTTGATGTACTAGGAAAAACAACTTCGTTTAAACCAGCAGTGAAGTCACTATTTTCTCCAGGGAAATCTGTATAAGAGCCCTTCTGAGGAGTTTTCATAAAATGGTATCACGGTCATCATTTGTACATAGATATTTTTGACACAAACATCCTTACTCATTAATTCAACAAATGTCTACTGTGCACCAAAATCAAGCCATGATACTAGGTGTTATGGAAGATGCAAATATTACTTCTTATAGGAATTTATAATCGCGCAAGGGAGAGGAAATAAAAGACAAAACAGAATTTGATGAGTACCACAGGAAAAGTGAAAAAAATGTGCGATGGAGGTTAAAAGTGGGAGAGATTATATGTCCTTTGGGAGGTGGGGAGCTTTCGTGGAAACGATAGCAATTGGGAAAAGTAAAATAAATATAAATACAAAATTAATATAAAATCAAAAAATGAAAAACAGACGTCTAAATAAGGGGGATAAAATAACATGAGGGATTATTATCAAGATATCAGGACTCTGCCAGCTGACACCTTTCCTACCTTAAAATTATCAACGGTTTCCATAGATTTAGATCCATTGCTGTAATCATGGCTAAAAATTGCTGTTCGTATGGGCAGTGGTGCAGAGGTCATACTCAAAATAACGTCCCCTCTGAAAGGATGGGACGCATTGGGATGGTCGTCTGTCACAAGAGTGATACTCTTCAGGAGCAGCGTGGCCACTCCTCACTGACTCACTTTTACTGATATTTGTAATGTGTGTCAGCACGTAGCTATCATCGTGCAGCCCTTATCAGACTGTGAACAAGAATACACCAAGTAATAGTCTGTGAGCTGTTGACCAATACTTCGACTTTTTTCGATAACGATAATGCCCTTTAAACTCTGGAGTTCGGAAGTGGCGCAAAATGTGATTCTAATACAAACTAGCCTCCCTCACACTTGAATTTCTTTGGTTAAGTTTCTAGCCCAAATCAGACTCTAGCGACATCGCTGTAAAAAAAGCCCTAGAGATTGAAACGACTCATCTCCCGTTGGACTACGAATCCCATCATGCAACGCTCCCACAACCCCACCGCGGGGGGCGGAGCCGCAGGAGGGCCGGCCACGGCGGCGGCGCGTGCATTCTGGGCGTTGTAGTCTGGGGCCCCGGCCGCCGCCGGGACGCCCCACGTGGTGCGTGTGGCGGCCGCTCTGGGCAGCGGCCACCGCGCTCCGTCCGCGCAGCCCTCGGGGAGCGGGCCCCGGTGGGGGAGGCCGGCCGGCCGGCGCGGCGCGGGCCGCAGGGTGGGCCGAGCAGCCCGAGGCTTCGCGACGTTTTTGCGACAGCGCGGCCGTGTTCCGCGAGTCCCCTCCCTCTGCTCTCTGAGGAGGTACCGGCTGTTGTGCGGCGCTGCCTTTCTGTCTGAGTGGATGGGAGAGCGAGCGGGCGAGTGAGTGAGTGTGAGCGTGTGTGAGCGCGGCGAGGCGCGAGCGCCCGAGGGGCAGTACGCCGCGCCGTCTTGCCGCTGCCCGCCGCGGGGGCCGAGCGCGCGGCCGGAGCGCAGGGTCCGGCGCCCCGGAGCCCGCGGGGACAAGGGCAGCGACCGCGCTCCCCGCCCCCAGCCCTCGTCCCTCGCCCTCCTGCGCCCGGGGACTGCGCCGTCCCCGCCGGCCGGCCCCCGCCCCGCCGTCCCCCTGGATGTCCCCGGCGCCCTCGCGGGGTCTCCTCCTGCTCCTGCCGCCGCGGCCGGGCCGGCGCTGCGGCCGCCGGGCGTAGAGCGGGCGGGTTCCCGGGGGCCGCGGCTGCCGGAGCCTCCCCGGTCCCCACCCCCGCCCCGCGGCGCCGCGACCCCGCTCCCCGGCCTCGCAGGCCGTGACAATGGACTATGACTTTAAAGTGAAGCTGAGCAGCGAGCGGGAGCGGGTCGAGGACCTGTTTGAATACGAGGGCTGCAAAGTTGGCCGAGGCACTTATGGTCACGTCTACAAAGCCAAGCGGAAGGATGGGTGAGTGTCGGCGTCGGGCGGGCGGCGGCGCCGGGCAGGTGGGCAGCCTCCCTCCGGCCTGGGTCCGGCCGGCCGGGCTCGGGGAGGAGCTGGGGCCGAGGGGGCCGGGCCCGCACGAGACCCCGCGAGCCGCTGCCTCTGTCTCTCCTGGCGCCGCTCGTCGGGCAAGGGAGCTGTGTACTTTTTTTTCAGGGGTTTCGGTACCAGATTTCTTTAAAATTTCGTTAAGAAACGTCAGTTTAAATGGTCTTTAAGGGGGGTCGATTTATTATGGGAACCTTCTGGGGCTTTCCTCAACCGCCTCTGGACTGACAACCATCAGTCTGGAAGGGAAGCTGGGATCCTTTCCCCCCACCAGTTTGTGATTGATTTACGATCAAATTCGGATTTTATTTGGGGGAAAGAAATCAGCAAGTCAGTGTGGTTCTGAAGAGTTCCTCCTGGTGATCACCTGCCGCAGAAACGTAGTAGTTACTCTTTCGATATCATTAGCTGTGAGTTTTACCTAGAACAATGGGGGTTTGGTGCAGGGTGGGTGGTGAGGAAAAAGGCTGATGACATATAGGGGTGTCTTCTTCAGGCCGTTCCCCCCAAGTGTAGCAGCTGGCAATGAACTTTCAATAATCTCTTTGCTTCAGATATTCTTCCCTAGAAATATTAAGTCTATGACTGGTGATGCTCCCAATTTAGTTTGCGAAACCGGCAGGTGAAGTGTTCATTTTTCCTTTGTCACTAGGTGAATAGCTTGTGATGTTGACAAAAGAGAAGGCATTTCTTAGTTGAGAAAATATAATTTATTAACTCCTTGTTTTCCTTTTCTAAAAACGGATGTTGTCTTTATCGCCTTTGACACTGTAGGAAACTGCTGGAAAGAGAACGTCAAAGCTTGTTATATAATCTTTAGATTTTATTATAAACAAAGTAGGTTTACTTGAACATCACTGTTTGGTTAGCTGCTGTTCAACGTTTAAGATAATTGCTTTTTTTCCCCCAAATCACATAGGAGGGTATGTTCAGAACTATATTAGCACTAAAAAAATGAAACCATTCATAAAGCTGAAGTTACCTGGGTTGGGGGGGAAGCCATATTTATAAATACTTGAGTATTCTCAATATTGGCAAAGGAAGGATCTACCTATTCAACATTTTTCTTAGATTTACTGAGATGTCTTTCTAAAATAACTTAAAATGGACTCTAAGAGGAAGAAGATAATAATTCTCATTAATTTGGAATGTGCATTTCAGTGCTTATATGCAGCAGTAAAGCAGTACTGGTATATGCAAAAGGTAGGGATTTGAAAACTTGATACTGTGGGTGCTGCATGTCTTTAAAAGTACTCTTTAGCAGAATGGATAGCCTGCTGACATTTGAGAAATCAGCTTCTGGAGGTGTTGACTCTGTTGTTTAATTATATTTCTCATTGAAGTATTACTCTGTAATAACGTACATATTTTAAAAGTTATCCTTGTTAACTTCCCATACAATATTTTTTAAAGGCCTTACACCATCTCACTGTCCCCCAATATTATGTAATTTGGGGCATATTCATAAACTCCCTGATCCCATGAGATTAGACATTGTAGTGCATTTGACCAGTCTGTCATCTTTTTTATAAAATTCTGGTGATCTTAAATTCTTTCTAATCTCTCTAAGAAAAACCAGTTCTATTTTCATAAATTACCAATTTAAGCTAATAAAACACACAAATTTTATTAACTTTGATTTTACATTTTATGAAAAACTATAATATTGTTTACTAGCAAGAGGTACTTTTGACCACATTTTATATCTCATGGTCAAGTTTTAATTTAGGCTAAGAATAAGTTTAGAAGAATTATACAATTTAAAGTTAGCTGAATGTATAATATATGAACATTTCTTTGTCATTCATGATAACCAAAAAGTAGGTAGCATTGCATTTTGGAAAAATTAACTTTTTGTTTATAATTCTTTGGGTTTGTTTTCCAGTAGCCTCTAATGATTTTGTTTATAGAAAGAACTGTTTTTTAAAAAATGGATGAAATGTCAAGAGAGTTTTAAAATTACTTAAAACAGTTTTTGTGCTCCAGAGGGAATGTTTTTTGGCTTCTTATAACCTCATTCTGGTAAAATGCAGCATTGTATTTATGAAGCTCTTTTGATCTTATGTCAGTGAAATGTAATTTAATGCATTGTAGTCCTGGTAAAATAAAATTTGTGGCTGTTTAATCTTTTATAAAAAGATGATGATCACATAATTTGTTTCTAGTATTGATTTACTTTCAAATGAAATTATATATTCTGCAACTGAAATTTCAGAGAGCTCTAGGAACCCAGACAATAACACCTTCAAAGAGAATACTGAGATTTACAATAAAATGAAATAAATTTCATTTAGATGTATTTGGCTATTGAAATGAAGGTATCTAAATGTATCCTTTCAGTTGTCCAGTGAGCGTCATAGACATGAATAATTAGTAATGGAATTTAGACCAGAGGAGTTAGCTTCTTAAATTATTGTTTTAGGAAATAAAACAGCTTGAAAGGTCATTTCTTTGATTTTAAGTATTAATAATACTCTCTTGCTAGTATACTACACTTTTGGTAAACTCAGCATTTTAAGGAATGTGGGGAAGGTGGAATACTTTATTTGAGGCATGATTATATACATGGAAAGGGGGCCATTTATAGTTGTGTTATTTTCAGATTCTAATAGAGTTAAAATGTAAATGCACAGTAAATCTTGGGAATAATTCACTCTCACTGTCACCATAAATGAGATAGAGAATGTCCTTTGTGTCTGAACACCAAAAGGGTACTCAGTGGGAAGCAGGGGGATTCATTTTCTTTCTGAGTCAACTGCATTTCCTCTTTGCAGAATTTAGGCAACCAAACTTATCTTGTTTGAAGGAATGGAAAAGTGTGAGAACCAGAAAACAATTTGTGTTTTTACATTCTAAATTCTCATTATTGGCACTGAACATTGTAGAATTTAAAAATTAATTTGGGGTAAGAGTTTGATTTCCAAAAAAGAAAAGCAAAAAGACTATTCTTGAATAGGGTTCTTAGGCTGCTGTACTCTATGTTCAAAAGAACAGATACTATATAATTGGGATTGTGTGTGTGTGAATGTGAGAGAGAGAGAGAGAGAGAGAGGGAGGGAAATATACAGAAAACTTTTGTTGGGGCACTTCCGTAGACAGCACAGAGATTAGTAGGCAGTGGTAATGATAATAATAGCTAAATTACTTACTGAGTAAGTCTTAGGACCTGGGCAGAGCCCTTTACAGCCGTCATCTGTTGAATCCTCACAAGTACCATACAAGTCAGTTGTGTTTTTTCAGTTTTATAGTTGAGGAAACTGAAGTTTAAAAAGGTTAAGCAAATTTGTCCATGGTCACATGACTAATTAAATGTCAGAGCTGGAATTGGGGGATTACAGGCAGGTCTCTTACTCCACAGCCCAGGCTCTTAACCATTATGCTTCATATTAAGATAAATATAAACATAGACATGGGGATTTGGTGTTTTAGTGGGTCATTCAGAAAACATGAATGCCTTATCACAGGACTAGTCTTTTCAATTAACTGATACTTTTTTAGTATGTTTCTGAACAGCCCTAGTTTTTCTAGTGCTGCAAAAGTAAGTGTGTAGCTGTGTGGTGTATACACACACACACACACACACACACACACACATACGTGTATTTCTGTGTGTGTGTATGTGTGTGTGTGTGTGTGTGTAGGACCAGACTCTAATAGGGCATGTTAGGATGTGAAAATTCTTCATCTAGTGCCAAGAACTCTAAGCTGGGGAGACTGGAGAACTGAGTTTGAGCTCAGACTCTGCCTCTGATCACAAGTATGACCTTGGGCAAATCATTTGCCCTTGTAGACCTTTGTTTCCTTATTTCTAAAATTACGGGGTTTGAGTTGATCATTTTTAGGGCCTTCCTGGTATTAAAATTTGAGGAAGTAAAAATATAAAATACTTTTGCAAGATCAGGTAAGCAACCACTAAGACAAAAGTTTTACTTTAGACAGTAGTACACATCCATGTTTCTTAGTCTCATGCTTTAATGTGGGTTCTCATCAACTGCCAAAAAGAAAATAAGTAGCTTCCAAAGACTTGTCAGCTCCCTTACCTAACATGTCTTGTACCACTGTAGCATTCCCTCCTGTTACATCTTAAGGTGTGGGATTTATGTGGCTGCTTCCCCTCCTGTGAACCATTCATTTGGTGGCTAGCACGAGGAACGCTTCTGAGTTGATCTGCACTAGAGCTTTGAAGTCAGCTTTAATTCCTTAGCTGTGATCAGAACTTGGTTGGAACCCTTTATTTCCCCTGAAGGATTCGAATAGTTTTTTTTCTGAATATTGTTGAACCCTGTATCTAGGTTCAGTTTGATTTAAGTATTTCTTTAGATGTCAGAAATACCAAATACAACATGTAATAATCCCCATCACTGGGGATTTTGCATGCCCAATAAGGAATATTCCTGATAACATTTAAAAAATGTGATGGAAAGGGACAAGCAGAATATTCACTATGCATTTCTTATCTACTTGCAGTTGAATTTATCTGCCTTAGATACTCAGTGCATTCAGATCCACGGGGTAGGCCACTTTGAGGTTTCATGCTTAGATCCCATTTTCTTTTTTTTTTCCTTTTTTAAAAAATTAATTTTTGGCTGCATTGGGTCTTCGTTGCTGCGCGTGGGCTTTCTCTAGTTGCGGCGAGTGGGGGCTACTCTTCATTTTGGCGCGCGGGCTTCTCATTGCGGTGGCTTCTCTTGTTGCGGAGCACGGGCTCTAGGCATATGGGCTTCAGTAGTTGTGGCTCACGGGCTCTAGAGCACAGGCTCAGTAGTTGTGGTGCACGGGCTTAGTTGCTCTGCGGCATGTGGGATCTTCCCAGACCAGGGATCGAACCCATGGCCCCTGCATTGGCAGGCGGATCCTTAACCACTGCACCACCAGGAAAGTCCCAGAGCCCATTTTCTTAGTAGCAAGACTGGCAAATTAATTCATTTTGGATTTGCTTATTTGATTATTTTACTGTTCTTCTAACATTGGAAGAAATCCATTCCCTCATTCACTCAGCAAATATTTACTGGACCCTTCTATCTGCCAAGCACTGTACAAGGTATTGAGAATGCCAAGATGAATAAAATATTCCATTATTTGATAAGACACCTACTGAGGAAACAAACGTAAATAAACTATAGCAATTTTAATAAGCATTATGATAATTAATACAAGGTGCTATTGGAACACAGACATGGAAGCTCCCAACTGCTTAGGGCTTTCAGAATAAACCTCTCAGAGATGGCAGCACTTCGTTGACTCTTGAAGGACAGGGAAGATCCCATCAGAAAGGGCATTTCTTTTTTTAACTTTCTTTCTTTCTTTTTGTCTTTTTTAAATTTAAATTTTAATTTTTTGGCCGTGCCGCAGGGCATGTGGGATCTTAGTTCCCCAACCAGGGATTGAACCCGTGTCCCCTGCATTGGAAGGGTGGAGTCTTAACCACTGTACTGCCAAGGAAGTCCCAGAAAGGGCATTTCAAGAGGAATAGGACAAAGGGTTTTTTTTTATTGTGCTCTTACAGACCCCAACAAATTTTGTGGGTTTGAGTTATTTCTTCCCATGCCTTTCCTCGCCTCACCTTGTCTGTTGCCAGCATCTTTGAGCTCCTGCTGTTTGTGTAGTGCTACATGCATGTGCTACAGGTGTTCCATTGTACCCATTGGACATGGTGAAGTCTCTGTGATTCAGTATGGGGCTACGTTTATCAGCATGTACCGAGCACCTTAATTGTCTCCGTGGCAGTTTCCCATCACAAGAACATTGGTGAATCAGGGTACAAGCAGCCTCTGAAATCCAACTGTCTGATTTAGGAATATCTCTCATATGTAAAACTGCCATGGTAGAACAATGGCTCTGGATAGCAGATGACTCTCCTTTGGCCTCACATCCATGAGGAGTAGGGATCCAGAATTTTCTGTGCTGCTGAGATGGTGGTGGCCAGCAGGTCGGAGGGGATTTCCTCTTGTTGGGACTCTCAGTTGTGTGAGAAGATGGTAGGGAGGTGGCTTCTGGCAACCGAATTTCAGCTAGGAAGAAAATAGAAATAATGACAAATTATTATGTTACTGTAGGTCATTTGCAAGCTTACCTACTTTTTCAAAAATTAGTTCTTTTGGCAATTGTGTTCAGAATTATGATTTACAAACATTTGAAATATGATCCATATGTAAGTTGGGACTGTATATGCCAAATCAGTGTTGATAAATATATATTCTTCCCTGTGGCGGGTGTCATCTTTTTTGTAGTGCCTTGTATTGTTGAATCCAACCCTCATTGTCTCTTTATGTTTTTATTCTTTTTCTGTTCTTAGCTGCTGCTAGAGAATGAAAATCCTACTGTCCTTACCTCTTTCAGAACGATTTGTAAATTCTTTCCTTCACAGCAGCTTAGGTAGACCTTGGCCATCTCTTTGTTTCTTAGAAACTGCTGTGATTTTTTTGTCTTTAAATATCTCTTGTCACCTCAAGGCAGTTCTTGAAGTTGTCACTAAAAAGTGACTTTCACCTCTTAGTTTGATCTTAATACTTAAAGACCCTTAAGTTATCATTTTCTCAAGATTCTTTAGTATAGTGATTGTCAAAGTCACAAAACCAGTCCCTGCTGTAGTAAGCTGCTTTTACTGATAGAGTTATGTCTTGTCCTTCAGGTGTGTTGTCACAGAAAAAATGCTGAGAGTCCCCTTTTTAAAATTGAGATATATCACATACCATAAAATTCACCCTTTTAAAGTGTGCAGTCTACTGGCTTTTAGTGTATCCACAAGGCTATGCAATCATCACCACTACCTAATTCCAGAACATTTTTATCATGTCAGAAGAAACCCCGTATCAATTAGTAGTCACTCCACATTCCCTCTCTTCCCAGCCCCTGGCAACCACTAATCTATTTTCTTTCTCTATGGATTTGCCTATTCTGAACATTTCATGTAAATAGAAATATATAGTATGTGGCCGTTTGTCTTTTACTTAGCGTAGTGTTTTCAGTGTTCATTCATGTTGTGCATGTGTCAGTGTTTCATTCCTTTTTATGGTTGAAAAATATTGCTTTGTATGGATAGACCACATTTTGTTTATCCATTTATCAGTTGGTGGACATCTAGGTTGTTTCTACTTCTTGGCTATTATGAATAATGCTGCTATGAACCTTCATGTGCAAATTGTTGTGTAGATATATGTTTTTGGTTCTCTTAGGCAAATACCCAGAGTCATATGGTAACTCTATGTTTAGTTTTTTGAGAAACTGCCAAATTTTTGAAAGTAGCTGAGAACCACTTTTGAGTGGCTTTACCTTGACTTTGGTTTAGAACCAAGATTTGTCCTTTGTCCACAAGACCTGGACACCTTAATTCCCAGGACACCTTATTAATCAGTAGCCCACCTTATTCCCAGGGAAGTGTTCACACACTAGTCTATTGTAGTGATTCTGAAACACAGATCAATACAACTGCTCCTCCTCCATCAAATCAGACCGCCCTTCTGAACTTGTTCTCAGGCAGCACCTTGTGCTGGGAACATTTTTCCCTCAGCTGAAATCGGTTCTAACATTTAGCTTCAGAAATCTTAACTACTTTATCTTAACGTACAACTCCAATAATTCTCTCTTCACTCACCACCTCGCAAAACATAGTTAGTTCTTCATAGATATATTATGTAACTACTTTAGTGTATATGTGGTTAATGTTTATACGTCCTTTGGGTCTTTCTGGTGAAGGTTTATGGGTTAGATATTATAGATTTCCTCTAGGGCAGTAATTGTGTTCCCCTTACTTCCTGGCATATTGCCAAATGTCGACAGGTATTTAATACTTTTTAATTTTTGGTGTACCTAAAATTCATATTTGAAAATTTTCCTTTTAAACTTGCTAAACTTAAAAACTTGAGCATATTTTGGAATAGAAAAGCAGCGCCTTGTGAAAATACCCTGAGAAGCAAAGTTTGATGGCCTGGCTAAATTGATACCAGGAACAGAATTGAACAAAACCAAAGGCCAAAGGCAGATGCAAGCTTTGTTAATTGACTGAACCAAATAGAAGGCCCAGGTATTTGAAAAATTGAGCCACTACAAAGAATAAACTATTTTCTAAAGTATACCTTGTAAATGAATCAGTTTACATGGGGATCAGACCTATATTTCTAACCTTAAGGAAAATATAATTAGTCTCTGAACCAGAGTTGACATTTAGTTTTGTTTAAACTCTGTGGTTGTTTCATATTTGAAGTTTCCTTTTGTTATGTGAATAAAAAATTATATAGTTTAACAACTACTCAAGGTAACTCAGTTACTCCTCTCTCTAGACAAGCTCTTTAAAATCCATAACTTTATTATAGCCCATGAATTCTAACAAATAATCATCCTAAGGAGAGGAATTCTTCACATCATGATGCCTACTCTGGGTGTTTCTATACACCTGAATTTTATAGCTTGTCTAGAGAACTAAGGGATTAAAAAAAAAAAAAAACCCAAACTTGTCGAACAGTGGTATTATGGTTTATATTAAGCAAGTCATTATTTTAGGGGAAAGAGGAGGTAGGTATTGGAAAATTATTTTTGAGGCTTCTGTTTTAAGGAAAGCCAATAAATCATGCAAAATTTAAGCTTGTGTAGAATAAATACATTTGTTTGGAGTTTTTTCACTTTATGAAAGAAGCCCTTTAAGTAAGGGAGCTCTCCTAGCATACTTATCCTGTGACTCAGTTTGCCAAAAATTCAGTTTATACACATTTTACAAGAAAATGTTAAACACAGAGTAAGGAGTACTTGTATTTGTTTTCTAGTGCTGACTTAACATTGAAGGTTCTTTTAAATGTAAAATTAAGTCATTTAAATATTTGATGTTCCATTATAGTTTCTCTTTAGCTGTAATTTTAGGGGGGGGCATATTCGTGTATTTACAATTTATTTGGTCGCTGTTCATTGAATGTCTAGTGTGCCAGGTTCTGTGCCAGGTATAGGTGATTCAGCAGTGAACAGGCCATAGTTGTAAGTCGTTAGGGAACTTAAAGACTTTGAGGGACACAGGCAAGTAAACAGGTAATTACAATATAGTGGGATACAGCTGTGATGGAGAAAATGATTAATGAAATCTACTGTGACCTTATTTTTTTTCATTCAAGAATATTATGCGGGACTTCCCTGGCAGTCCAGTGGTTAAGACTCGTGCTTCCAATGCAGGGGGCGTGGCTTCGATCCCTGGTTGGGAAACTAAGATCCCACATGCTGCGCAGCCAATAAATAAATAAATAAATAAATAAATAAATAAATAAATCCATCGGGTGGAGAATATTGATATTTTAAAAAAAAAGCATATTATGCATCTTTCCATGTCAGTAAATATAGCTCTAAATCATCCGTTTTAATTATTGCTGGCATCACATTACACACACACACACACACACACAGTAGATATGTATCCAGTTAACCAGTTCTCTAGTGATAGATGAAATTTAACTAGTCTCTAAATTTTAGCCATTGCAGTTAGGGAAGTACCTCCTAGAAAATATGACTACAGTTCTTCAACATAGTATCAAGTTCTTGCAGTGGAATTTTAGGGTCAAAGATTGTGTACTTTCAACAGCTGTATTTCTGTTATAAAATAAGATTGGATTATACAATTAATAAACTCTCAGGATAAAAATTCAAGCAGTGTGTAAGAATATGCAGGAAGATCATTGTCAGCCCCTCTTTGTATATATGCGTATGGGAGCAGATACGTGTCTGGGTCGACTTTAAAATTTACTTTAATATTTCATTCATTTTGAGCAAATTATACATGCGTATGCAAAAAATGTAAATATACTGAGGAAGTGAAAACTTAAGTCTTCTCACCTCTGTCTCCTCCAGGCACTCATTTCTTCTTTCAGAGCTGTCCACTGATACGTTTCTTGTGTATGCTTTCCAGTTTGTGGACACAAACATCTTTGGACTTTGTTTATGGTATTATTTTTCATGCATAACTCTTTTATTTTTATAAAGTCACATTTATCAATGGCTGCTGGGTTATGTGTAAGAATTAGTTAGAAAGGTCTGTATGTCATCTTTAAACACAAAATGTATGATGGCGTATACTTTTCCTTGCTTTTCTCAGTTCATAGTTTTAGAGACTGGTAACAGCACATGTAATGTAATTCATTTCGTCAGCTCTTCATTCTTTTTTATGAACATAATGTAATATACATATCCAGTTGAAGGACTTTTAGGTTGCTTTCATTTTTTTTTTTTATGCCCTTAAGCAGTACTGCAATAAATGTCCTTTATATCAGTTTTTCCACACAACTTTCTCTCAGATGGAGATAGAACTTCGCAGGTACCCAGAAAGTTCCCCACAGGGATATTTGCTGTGGATGATACCACTGGCAAGGAGCAAAGTCTTCATGAAGCAAGAGAAGCTCCCTTGCTATATCCACAGGGAGTTTTATCCCTCCTGGCTTCTCTCAAAAGTTCTAGGGACTGATCATCATGCCCAAGCACAAGTTACTGGTAACGACCCAGTACATAACTGCTAGACTGCTGCAGTGCAGGTCAGTTTCCCAGGAATGTCTTTTTAACAGGCCTAGGCTTCAGGCTCTTTGGAGGTCCAGTCTTATGCACATTTATACTCCCATCAAAACTCCCAAAACAAAACTTAATCTGGAAGGAAGAAATGGAAATAAATATAATAATGGCATGCTTGAGTCCTGGGGGTAAATGCATGGTAAAGTTGGAATTGTTTATTCTTTTGGAAATTTTGCTGTAGGTTTTCTTTCCCCACATAGTCCTATGTATTTTAGATTACTGGTTGGCATAAAAAAATTGAGTCTTGTGGATACTTAAGATTACAGTCATTATTAAGTTTACATGTTATTTTATGTTCACTTTCATCAGATGATCTTTCTCTCTGTTTCCTGTTGCTTGGCCTTGGTCATCCTTTCATTTCCTGACCAGCATTGACCTTCCTATACCCAGTCTTTTCCTTTTCTCCCCTTTTTGGCTTGCTTTTTCTGTTTGGTACTGATTTTGGCTTTGGCCTTGCTCCTTGTCACCAGTCTCAGTAGCATTCCCCTCTGGGCTGGCCTCTCTTTCTGCTGCCAATGGAATTTCTTGACTTTGTGTATTCAGCAGAGGGAATTATTTATGTAGGTAAGCAGGCAGCTGATTATCTACTAGACCGTTCTGATGTATTTTATTAATTTGGAAGAGACTTTTAAAAACAGTTTTAAGTACTTCTAAACATAACTCTTTCTTCATAGACATAATTTCTCCTCAACAGAAGTTGGAAAGTACTTACTCCTTATAGATAGATAAGAAGCTGAAAAAGTACGCAAACATTTAATCTTTTTATCTGAAAATCTATTTTAGTACACAAGAGTCCAGCGCTGCTTGAGAGTTTAAACCAGATACCCTGTAGCCAAAAGTTACTACTGTTCTGTTTTAGCCAAGACTAGCTGACCTGCGGAGCCCCTTTAGGCTTTTGACATGTGCTAGGCTTGGACGTGCAGATGTGGAAAACATAAGGAAGTCTGTCAAAGTAGCACACACTTCACATATTTCATCTGTTTCTCTTCCGGATTTTTTTTTTTGTGGGGGTGGGATGGGACCGTTCAGTTTCGGAAGGTGATTCAGCCTGATCTTCTTTAAAAACTTGAAGTTTTCAATGCAAGCAAAAAACACCAGCCAAGTATACCACTTTTTAACCTTTATTTGACTTGGATCATGTAGCATTTGCTCTGTTTCTGTTGCACTTTGTAAGAACTGGACTCCCTGAGTTTAAGTATGCTTGCTCATTTTAAATCAGAATGCAGTACAATTACATTTTTCCTTAGTGAGATTCTGTACTATGATTACCCCTGAAATGTTTTGGAATGTAAGATAACATTTGCCGCTAGTTATTCAATGTTTATTTTTAAGTGTTTAAAAAGTAGTTTTGATTTAGTTGCAGTGTACTAAGTAGGGAAATTAAATACCATTTGTCTTCATGGAGAAAATATTAGTAAAACCTTTCAAGAAGTTATACATTTATACTTCATAAGGTTTTTTAATAGCTTTATTGAGATATAATTCACATACCATACAGTTTACCTGTTTTAAGTGTACAGTTCACCATCTTTTAGTGTATTCACAGAGTTGTGTGGCTGTCACCACAGTTTAATTTTAGAATATTTTTATCCCCCCTAAAAGAAATCCGGTACCCATTAGCAGTCATTCCCCTTTCCCTCCAACCCTCCAGCCTTAAGCAACCACTAATCTGCTTTATGCCTCTGGATTTGCCTATTCTGGACATTTCATTTAAGTGAAATCATATAATATGTGGTCTTTAGTGATCGGCTTCTTTCACTTAATATAATGTTTTCAAGGCTTATCCATGATTTAACATGTATCACATTTTGTTTAGTCATTCATCAGTTGTTGGATATTTGGGTCATTTCCACTTTTTGGTTATTATGAATAACGCTGCTGTGAACATTGGTGTACAAGTATTTGAGTCCCTGCTTTCAGTTCCTTGGATATATACCTAGGAGTGGAATTGCTGGATCATATGGTAACTGAATGCTTAACTTTTGAGTAACCACCAAACTGTTTCCTCAGTGGCTGCACCATTTTACCTTCCCACTAGCAATGCACAAGTGTTCCAGTTTCTCCACATCTTTGCCAACACTGATCCCCCCGCCTTTTTTTTAATATAGCTGTCCTTATGGCTATTAAGTGGTATTGATTTGCATTTCCCTAATGATGAATGGTACTTATTGTATCATTTAGTATCAGTAAATACTTCTCATTTACTTATTGATCATTTGATGATCTTCTTGGAAAAACATATTTATATCCTTTGCTCATTTAAAAATTGAGTTATCTTTTTTATTATTGAGTTATAGGAGTTCCTTCTGTACTCTGGATACTAGACCCTTATTGGATAGATGATTTGCAAATGGCCAATAAACACATGAAAAGATGCATCATCAGGGAAATGCAAATCAAAACTACGAGATATCACTTCATACCTGTTAGGATGGCTACTATTTAAAAAAAAAAAAAAAGTGTTGGTCACTTGTATATCTTCTTTGGAAAACTGTCTATTCAGGTCCTTTACCCATTTTTTAATCTGGTTGTTTGGTTTTTTGTTGAGTTTTAGTTCTCTGTGTATTCTGGATACTAACCCTTGTAAGATATACAGTTTATGAGTATTTTCCCCCATTCTGTAGGTTGCCTTTTACTCTGTGGATATTATCTTTTGACACATCAATTGGAAAAATTTTCATGAAGTCCAATTTGTCTATTTTTTCTTTTATTTCCTGTGCCTTTGTTGTCGTAATCCAAGAAATCATTGCTAAATCAAGGTTGTAAAGCCTGTAGTTTGTAGTTTTAGTTCTTTAGGCCATGGATCCATTTTGAGTTAGTTAGCCAGATTTTCTCCTAGAAAGTTTGAACTAATTCATACTCTCATTCATAATGAACAGGAGTAATGTTTGCCACTCCCTTGATCAGTGTTTTTATTATTTAATCTTTAAAATAATTTTCTTTTAATCTTTGTAAATTTGATAGGAAACCTATGGAGTCATGGTTTTATTTACATTGTTTCATTAATATTTAAATTTACAGTTTCGTGTTTTTTCATTATTTAATTTCTTTGGTGAATTGCCTGATCATAGTTTACCCATTTTCCTATAATATTTTTCTTAAATTTTTTTGTGTGAAGTACTTCGCTTATTGGAATATTAAATTCTTTTATTCATGTTGCAAGTATTTCCAATTTTTTATTTCTCTATTTATGATATTTTAATATGTAATCATCTGTCATTCTTCTTTTTTTTTTCCATAATATTTTAATACTTTTCCACTTTTAAATACTGGTTTTAATTTTGTGATTGTAACATGGAAGATCCAACTTTATTATTTTTCTTTTAAATTTATTTATTTAATTTATTTATTTTTGGCTGTGTTGGGCCTTCATTGCTGCACCCGGGCTTTCTCTAGTTGCGGCGAGCGGAGGCTACTCTTCATTGTGGTGTGAGGGCTTCTCACTGCGGTGGCTTCTCGTTGCAGAGCACGGGCTCTAGGCATGCGAGCTTCAGTAGTTGTGGCACGTGGGCTCAGTGGTTGTGGCTCACGGGCTCTAGAGCGCAGGCTCAGTAGTTGTGGCACACGGGCTCAGTTGCTCCGCGGCATGTGGGATCTTCCCGGACCAGGGATCGAACCCATGTCCCCTGCAGTGGCAGGCAGATTCTTAACCACTGCGTCACCAGGGAAGCCCCCCAACTTTATTATTTTTAAAAAATATCATCAGGATCATAAAGCTATTTAGAATAGTTACACTCTACACACACCCAAGATACTTTAAAATGATTATGTTTTGAGTTTGTAGATGAACAATGACAATAATCCAAATATGTTGTATGTACAACTCGGATCAAATACTGGTGAAAGTGTTTAATTGGACAAACAACTGATAAGCTTAAAGATAAGCAGCACAATTTCACAAGAGAACCAGCTCAGCCCAACTAAGATTTTCTTAATAGCAGTTGACACTGATGTTGTATAGGAATACAAATTAGTTGATGAAACTGAGCAAATGGGAGCCCCTTTCCTCCTTTTCCTTTTTTTGTATTCCTGCATCCCTCCCAGTCATCCTCTTCCTTGGTCTGGCTACCCCTGTGGCGAACCCAAAGCAAGAGCTGCTATGCTTGCCCTCCACCAGAAAATCAGGAGCCCTGAATTCCACGTGAAACCTGTGCTCTCTTGAACTGTACAGTGGACACTCAGGGACAGAACCCCTCATCACCAATGTTTTTCAAGTTTCTATCACAGTACAAAAGAGTAACTGAGTAGAAAAGAGAGTAAGATGATGATTTATTTTTGCTTGGGGAAGAGAAGTGGGAAATAACTGTGGATGAGAAAACATCATGTATATTCGGTATGTAGGAATTAGCCATATGGAAATAATTCGAGAGGGCCTGAATGTTGTCTAAAGGGCTGGTACCTCTCCAAATTTTGATCTCTTTTAAACTCCTTTCATATTCCCCAACTCATTTCTAAATCTGGTTGGGCAGGATTAACCCTAGTGCAGTAGCAGTGCAGTTATCTGAAGGTAAAATTTATCTTTTTTTTTCTTGTTTTCTTAATACAGATATTTTTACTGTAATCATTTTATTTACAGAGTATTTGCAAAAGTATATCATTAACATTTAGTGCAAATGCAACTAATGTAGATTTAGACACTGCTCTGTAAACTTTCCATACCTTCGTAAAATAAAGCTATCCAATTTAGTCATGATAGTTACCAGAAATGGCAAACATAGAAACATTCATAGTGGGTATATAGAATTTTTTTTGAAGATTCCCATCAGTGGCCATGGTGAATTAACCTTCCCTCCCCAACCCTCCCATACTCCCACCCCAATCCCACAACTGATTGTAAAATAAAATACACATTTGAGGTATAAACTTTTCTTTTTTGAACATCACAATATAAAATGTTAACTGGTGATGTAGTAAACTGATAATTTGTCTTATTTGCCTTAACTAGCGTTATCACCATTTGGCACTTTTCCGTGTAGTCAAATTGTGAACAGCATTTTTCTGTAATAAGGCATATTCCATGCACATCATTTAGAGAAAGGTAAATTAAAAAATAGAAAAGATTCATGGAGCATGAAATCTGCATGCATGTAACGTAAGCATATATTTTATATGTATTCTCCTCTCTGTACAGAATAATAAATACCACTATATCTGATGCAAGTAATTCACTTCCAGGATTGTGTATATTAAGTGATCAGACTAATCCCATCATTAAATTATCACCTTGCACTTATCATTAAGACTCCATTACCGTGTAGGAAATATATACAGGACATGTTCCACGTGACATGACTTTCTGCTTTACAAAATGGGTCTGGTTTCTGTGTTTCTGTAGAGGTGAACAAGTCAGCAAAGCGTCTACAAAATGCCTCTGGTTTATGTAAGCACATTTGTGTATAAATACAATGAAGATTCTGAAGTGGGCAGTCATTTCTACTTCAGTGAGTACCGTTCCCTGCCTCTACTCCATGTTTCAAGGTTTTTCAAAGGGGCCTAAAACTAAAAAAGGTATTTAACATTTAACTTCTTACAGCAACTAAAGAAAGAATTTCAGTTTGAATCACATGGACTTCTTTACTGCCCTGCTGAAGTTTCTGATCAAGAGGCAAACAGGAGCGGTGCCCACATTTTCTATGCATAATTTGCAACGTATCTTTTTTTTAAAAATTATTTATTTTATTTATTTATTATTTTTGGCTGTGTTGGGTCTTCGTTGCTGTGCGCGGGCTTTCTCTAGTTTCGCGAGCGGGAGCTACTCCTCATCGTGGTGCGCGGGCTTCTCATTGCGGTGGCTTCTCTTGTTGCGGAGCATGGGCTCTAGGTGCGCGGGCTTCAGTAGCTGTGGCTCACAGACTTAGTTGCTCCGTGGCACGTGGGATCTTCCTGGACCAGGGCTCGAACCCGTGTCCCCTGCATTGGCAGGCAGATTCTTAACCACTGCGCCACCAGGGAAGCCCGCAACGTATCTTTTAAACTGACCCAAATTAGAAGAACTAACAAACACACATGTTACTGAATACTAGAAATATTGAATCAAATGTCAAACTCAAACAGCGAGATTTGCTGGAACATGTAATACTGTATATCCTCTCACAAATTTCAGGAAAACATGAGCTCATTTTATTCTGATCGTTTTACCAGAAAGTAGTTTATACCTATAAGGTTATACAGATGTTTCTTTTTGAAGGCAGGCAGAACCAATTTAGGAAATTACCAAATTGTGTTTGTAACAAACTAAAAAAAATCTGTAGCACACAGTACACAACTAAAAATACAATATAAATATAAAGATATCTGGAGAAAAAAACTAAAGCTCTTCACTCTTTCTCCATCAGAACCGAAGTTCTCCATGGGAGTAAGACTATAGAAAAGGTGAAATCACAGGTTATTGACAGCCTTCAGTTATTAAGAGACACTTTGCATGACAACGTGAATTATGATAGAAATCAGCAGCAATGAATTCTATGATTATACAAAGTAAAAAAGTCAAATTCTGGACACAGACTTGACTGTATTTATGATATTTGACTCTATGTTATTTTAATATGTAATCATCTGTCATTCTTTCCTTGCTTCTGACTTTTCTTTACTGTAGACATTTTTTCTTACATTTCCTTCTAACATTTTTAAAGTTTAAAAAATTTTTGCAGTTAAATTATTTAATCTTAAATTTATTTAGTATAAGATGTTATTACAGTTCTAACTGTAATTTTTCTAGTCTTGTTAATACTGTTGAATAATTCTTTTACAATTGATTTGAAATGCCACCTTCACCATTACCCTAAGTTCTCTTGAATACTGGACCTTGTCTACTGGTTCATTGATCTATTCCTGTGTTACTCCCCTATTGTTTTAAGTCTTGCAGATTTATAATACCTGGTAAGACCATACCCTTTCATTACTCTTCTTTAAAAAAATGATAGTCTTTCTCTTCCTTTCATTTATTCCATAAACTTCCCTTCCATTTAAACTTTAAAATCAACAATTTAAATTCTAAAAAATATTTTTTTTTACTTGGGTTTAATGCGTTGATTAATTACTCTCCATACTTAGCGGTATGGCTATGTTTTTTTCATTTGTTCAAATTTTATCTTAATGAATTTTGATAAAGCTTTGTAGTTTTCTTCATATACAGCCTACATATTGTTTATTACTGTGTATTTTGTTTTATTTGGTAGTCACACATAAGTTCATGTGTCAGTTGGTCTCATGCAGTATTTTTGACATACTAAAAAATGATTCTTTAGCTATTTATTATACAATTTAAAAAATATTACCCAAAAGTAAAGACAGTTCAGTGATTCCCCATTAAGCTACCTTTCTACTGCTCTTACCTAGTTAAAATCTTTAATTGTATTTGTGACTGTTTCATCTTATATTTTTAAAATACTTATTTTCTCATATATTTATATTTAGTTCTGAACACTTTTAGTTCACTGTCTTGGTTTTTCTAGGTAGATATTCATAACAATTGCAAATACTGACAAATATTATTAATTCCTTTCTAGTACTTCAACTTTAGAAAATCTGATGTTATTGCATTGACTGTAACTTTTTTTAAAAATTAATTCATTAATTAATTTTTGGCTGCGTTGGGTCTTCGTAGCTGCGCGCAGGCTTTCTCTAGTTGCAGTGAGCGGGGGCTACTCTTCGTTGCGGTGTGCGGGCTTCTCATTGCGGTGGCTTCTCGTTGCGGAGCATGGGCTCTAGGCGCGCGGGCTTCAGTAGTTGTGGCACATGGGCTCAGTAGTTGTGGCTCATGGGCTTAGTTGCTCCACGGCATGTGGGATCTTCCCGGACCAGGGCTCGAACCCGTGTCCCCTGAATTGACAGGTGGATTCCTAACCACTGCGCCACCAGGGAAGTCCCAACCATAACTTTTTAATAATGGTAATGTTGCAGGTATTTCTGCCTTACTTTCGTTTTTAAATGGGAATGTTCCTAGTGTTTTTCTGTTAGGTAAGAGCTCTTATTTTTATTCTCATAACATTATTAGATACGAGATTGATGTATGCAGTATACCAGCTTGAACAATTCATTTAATCTCTTTGAGCACTTTGGATTTCTTGTGTGTAAAATAAATTTATCCCACAGAGATCCTTTGCATCGTATAATAAGATAAAACATGTAAAGAAAGTTTTCAAGCTCTCATAAGAGCTTGAAAAGTTACATGTAAGTTACATGTATTTTAATGTATTTATTAAATTAATCTCACTTGTTCAGTCATTTGTGATTCCCTATTTCTCCAGTACCCAATTATGTTAATTTATATTTTTCAAGAAGAATTTGTGATGTTTATTAGTAGTTAATTTTCCTAAATATGTCTTTTTGCAGATAGTAACTTATAGTGCTTCTGCCTACAATGTCATGGTTGTGTTTCTGAGAAATCTCTTATGAAAAATCTCTTATAAAAACAGCTGTTTCACTGGGGTAAGGGGGCTAGAAGGTTTCTGTTGAACTTGCTGTGATATAAGTATTTTTATAGTTGTAATCTGGAAGGAATACATCTATTGACTAAAAATGATAGAAATAAACTGAATGTTTCCTGCTTTACCATTTAGTCTACTCAGAAGGTTCTTAGATTCCCCTATCATCTTTGTCCTTGACTGTGCAGTCTTGCTTGTAGTACTGTTACCATTGCCAGTGGTAAAAGAATAAAAGAATGTTTGGGTAAACAAAACAATTCCATTCCAGAAGAGCACCCAGACAGTCAACAGTGCATCTGTATGTGGCTGTTCTTTGCATGCATCTATTATTTTTCCTGTTTACTCTGTGCTGATTCCAGTTTGCATCGTAATAATAACGCCTTTGTGTGGTGATTTTTTTACCCCTAATTAATCAGTGATGTTATAACCACATTATGTTGTAAAAACTCATGCTATAAGAGACTTGCCTATATTTGCCAGTACAGGGTAAATAGTATGTACTGTAAATATTTGTTGATTGCAAGTGACCAGATGACCCATTTTGCAGATTGAGATACTGTTATTGTTCTAGCTCAGTGCAGGTGTTGATGCTCGGCTCAGTAAACTGTGCTTATAGATAGGATCTAGTTGTACAAATACGTTTGTTCTTGTTAAAGCACTTGAATGGGTTGAAAATTCCAGGGGGAGGGTGTCTCTAGAAAAACACGTATGTGGAGGTGGGAGTTGTGCAGATGAAACAGTAGTCCCCCTTATCCACATAGGATATGTTCCAGTACTCCTAGTGGATGTCTGAAACCACGGACAGTAACGTAACCCTATATTTACTATGTTTTTCCGTATACTAACATACAGAGTGTGGATACACTGGACAAAGGGATGATTCTCATCCCTGGCAAAACGCAAGATTTCATAATGATACTCAGGACGGCACACAGTTTAAAACTTATGAATTGTTTATTTCTGGAATTTTCCATTTAATATTTTCGGACTGTGGTTGACCACGAGTAACTGAAACCACAGAAAGTAAAACCACTGGTAATGGGGGACTACTGTATTCACTGTATCACTTAGATCATGTGTTGAAAACAAAGTAGAAAATGTAATCCTACCATTGTACAAATTCATAGTACCTTCTTACTTTGATGAGTGTCGTCACGTTGTAGGAAGACAAGAACTAGAATAGGTTTGGAGAAAGGCAAATAAAATGATTGGGAGAAGGGTACCATAGTATATAATCTAAAAGGATTTGGTCTTTCAGCTTGGAAGTTACAGGGATGGGTTTGAAGTATAGTTGGCCCTTGCTGTGCGGAGGAGGGGGTCAGGGTCGTTTCTAGGACCCCTTGGATGTCGAAAATCGAGGATGCTCATCTCCTTTTTGACTTCCCTGGTGGTCCAGTGGTTAAGACTTCGCACTTCCACTGCAGGGGGTGTGGGTTCGATCCCTGGTCGGGGAACTAAGATTCCACATGCCACGCAGCGTGGCCAAAAATTTTAAATAAACAAATAAATAAAGTGTAGTATTTGTACATAAACTATACATATCCTCCCATATACTTTAAATTACCTGTAGATTACTTATAGTAACGAATACAATGTAAATCTTATGTAAATAGTTGCCAGTGTGCAGCAAATTCAAGTTTTGCTTTTTGGAACTTTCTGGAATTTTTTTTCCTGAGTATTTTTCTATCCACTGTTGGTTGAATCCGCAGATGCAGGGCCTGTGGATACTGAGGGCTGACTGTAGAGAAAACTGTGACTATATAGATAGGTTGAATGTGGGCTTGTTTCTAGATCTCAGGCTTACGACATGTTGTTTTCTTCTGTCCCAATCTTGAAATATGACAGTGGGATAGAAGCTCTGCATTACTTTACTTTGCTGCTGAAAACATAATGAATTTCTAGAAAAGTTTAGATGTATTCATGAATGATAGATCTATAATTAATTACTAAATGGAATTTGGGGCTCTATCCCCAGTCTTCTGAGGTTTAAATCAAGGGGCATAAGCCTACTTTTCCCATATGGGTGCTGTTTCAAATATGTGGAAGAGCAACAAAACTTTGTGACCCAAGATGTAGAACTGTGACCAGTGACTGAAAACTAAAGAAGACACACGTTGTCACTGTTAACATGAGGAGCAGTTTGGTAACAAGATTGTCCAAATGTGGAATGAAAGGTAGGGAATTCTTTCTCTCTACACATGGCTTCAGTATATCCTGAATGACAGATTGATGGAGTTGTAGAGGAAACTCAAGTATAGTCCTGTCAGCTCTGAGTTTTTATAATAAAATATCAAGAACCGTGATCAGTTGGAGAACATTGGACCGAATGGGCTAAATCTAGAAAAAGTACAGTAAGGTATGCTGAAACCTGCAGATGGTTGGTTTACCTTTAAAAGTTAATGAGCCACAAACTTGCTTTACATTTTTTAAACAATACTTAATTTTTAAAAAAAATAATGAAATGGTGATAGGAAAAGTATAAACAGTATATACATAGTACACAGAAGGGCATGAAGTGGAAAGTAGTAGCTCTCCACTTCTCCAACCATCATGTTTCCTTCTCCAGCTATAGTAGTAAGGGAAAGGGAGGGTGGAGAATCATTGCACGGTGTCTGGCCTGAACAACTGAGTCGATGATGGTGGTGCCATTAATGAAGAGATGAGGTAAGACTTGGAAGAACAAGAAGCTGTGTGGGGCAGTCTTATTAAGTTGTCTTATATTGTTTGTCTGATTTAATTCTTTATGTTTTGAATTCTGATTGGCCTCTAGTGACATCTTGTTTTCAAAGATGTCAAATTATTTCAAAAGGAATAGGAGCTGACTTGAAGAGGGTTTTTTTGGACAAATTTGGGTTGATTTGAGCATCAAAAAGAATAGTAGATTATAATGTGTTATATAAAGAATCCATGAATCCCCATTGGTAGTAAAAAAGGGAGGGAGAGGGAGTTCTTTACACAAGAATGCCAATTGATAAATGTAGAAGGAATGATAGAATCAGAAAAAGCATTTTGTAACTCCCAGTGTAATACTTGATTCAGGCAAGAATCATCTATGGATACTAAAGTCATTTGGTAAAAGTTTGTTGGGAAATAGAATATTCCTTTTGTCTCCAAGTATCACCTCACGAATAATTTACTACTTGTAAAGGAGAAAATGTACCTTTATTTACAGAGAGATCTGACAGTCACCAGCTTAACAAAATTATCAATCTCAGCATCACAGGTAGTGGGAGAGCCCATATCATGTATCTTCCAATGTGATGCAATAAGAAAAAAAAATCACCTATGACATATTCTCACCCAAATGTTTAACTTAAATCCATAGGTATTTATTATATGATTCCTTCAATTCTTCATTAGGTTTAAAAATTTTCAAACAATAAATTTTTTGGAAGTGTTGACCTTAAAACAGCTATTTTGCCAGCAAAAATGGGTTTATTTGGGAATAGTAAGAGAAGTGCAATTTGGGACAAGCAAGCCACAGCAAAAATCAGGCAAATCCGACAAACAAAGGAGAGGAACGTTATAGAGAAAAAGGAGGGTTTGTTTTGAATGAAAGTCCATTGGAGAAAAGTGAGAGTTCAGGGTGATGACATTTTCTTATTGGCTGAGTTGCTGGGGTAGTTGATTTGATGTAGGAGATGCAATGTACACTTTTCCTGTTGGGGCCTGTACTTGATTCTTTCCTGTTGATGAGTGTTCTTTTTTTTAACTTTTTGGTTGCACCGCATGGCATGTGGAACTCCCCTGACCAGGGATCAAACCCGTGCCCCCTGCAGTGGAAGCACAGAGTCTTAACCACTGGACCACCAGGGAAGTCCTGATGAGTATTCTTTTGGGGTCTGTAATTGACAGTTCTTCTCTATTTGAAGTCAAGTGGCACTGCTTAAAACTTCCCCTTCTGGCTTCTGACTCCATTTTAGTGAGGTTTCCCTTTATTAATTTTCACAAAAGCATGATTTTTAATGACTGCATCATAATCCTATATAGCTGTGTATGACAATTTGTTAAATGTAAATCTTTCAGTGAGATTATTTAGGGATGATGTTTATAAATGGTGGCTTTAAACTTTCAAATATTCCTTTGAAACCTATAATATAACAAAAGTAGCACTAAAAGTAACCTTGAATGACTATGTTACTTTATGAATATTTCACCTATTTCTCCTTGGAGCTCCTGTTCTCATTAGCAGCTGAGCCCTGAGTGCCTCAGAAGACTGCATTGATAAAGCTTTGGGAACAGTAAGATGGGGCACTAGCAACTATACAGGTCCCATGGTTCTATAAGAGTGAGTAGTTCAAAGTGGTTCCCGTAGGAACCTGGTGTTATCTGTCTATAAGTTAAGCCATTAAGCCACTGGTGGCATGTAGTGGTACCTCAGTGTGACTTTTTTTTTTTAACTGATAACTGGTGAATGTGAGCACCTTTTCATATGCTTAATGGCCACTTGAATATCTTCTTTTGTGAAATCTCATTCAGATCTTTTACCTGTTTTTCTACTGGTTTGTCTACCTTTTCCTTACTGACTTGTAGGAATTCCTGACCTTTGTTGAATATTTATGTATTGCAAAAAATTTTCACAGGTTCCATTTGAGGACCTCTGATGCCACAGACTGTCCTGAGAGCCTCAGAGGTTAACTTGGGTAATTTGCACCCAGGCTTCTCCCAATACCCCTTCCTTTTCCAGCTCTGGAGATAACCACTGGCATTCTGTACTAGCCTCTTTGAACCTCTTTAAAGATTTAGTCTTATCCTGTCATGAGGGCTAGGATCCTAGTGAGGGATGCCTGTCTGCCATAATGATCAGCCAGACATTTTCTTCTACCTTTGTGTTATCTCTCTTTGTTTAATGGGCTTCTATCTTTATAATAGTTATCGTTTTAGGAAGCATTAATGTCGAAGTCAAGAATCCTCATTGTTTCCAAGGCATTACAAAATTGTGGACTACCCAAAAGCATATCCACTCTCAATTTATATATATTAATCCTTTTATCTCTAGCTAACCAGCTAGCTAACTGGCAAATTCTGGTGAATGCATTGACTTCTGTCATCTGGGCATATCTTGCCTGGAGCAAGGGGTCACATTCTAGGCGGTGAGATGAGATCTGTCCCAGCATATTCTGCTCATATTTTCTTGTTTCATTCTTAATATATGACCCATCAACAATGAAGATTAGGTCTGAATTTTCTAGAGGAGTTTCTGTTAAGTCTGTTTGGGGCACAGTTTGCCAGCAGAGACTAATTTCCCCTTTTGTATGGGATGGAGGAGTAGCAAGGATCAACAGTAAATGTGTCAGGCTTTGTGGGCCACGTAACAGTCTCTGCTTTGTAGGCTTTATTTCTTTAAAGAATCCTTTAACAATATAAAAAAACATTCTTAGCTCATGGGCAGTGTGAAAACAGGCTTTTGGGCTGAATTTGGCCCATGGACCATAGTTTGCTGACCCTTGAAGTATTACAACAATGAATGGAAATGTGTGAGGGATAAAGTAATAGGATTTTATATGAGCTTAGCCTCTTGCTGAGACATACTCTGTCTTTCCAGTGAGCAATAAAGATTGTGCAGCAGGAGGACCTTGGAGTTGAAAGAAGATCCTCAAACGAAGTGGACAGAAGACTTTGACTACTGTGGCTATTCTTAGACAGATTGGGTAGTCTTTTGCCACTGGGTCAAGAGAAATCTTAGTAACCTCTTCATCTCTTATGACTCCCATGAAGTTAAGTCAGTACACTGAGGGCTTGTTCAGATCTCTCATGGATGAATAGGTAGAAAAGTTTATGGTGATTAGGTAATCTCAGAGTAGAAAGTTGCTGAAGTGTTCATTTTAAATTGCAAAAGATCTGTTCATGTTTAGGTTTCCAGGGAAGAGCTGTAATCATTGAGGACTTGGTTAAATCATTTAATAATCATACAATTATAGGAAAATGAGAACCCATTGCCTGCAGTAGTCAGTGAGATCTAGGAGTCTTTGTAATTGTCTCTTAGTTACATGCCTTGGAAAGTTTTGAACAATTTGTAATTTGTCAATAGTAAGGGATCTACCTCCGTAGGATATATCATGTATTAGTTAGTATACTTTAATAATGTCATAACTTCTCTTTGGAAATCTTAGTCCTTTCTGAGCTAAAATAGAAAAATGTAATCAATCTTAGATCTTACCTCACCTTTTTTTTTTTTTTTTTTTAAATATTTATTTCTTTAGGCTGCACTGGGTCTTAGTTGCGGCACACTGGATCTTTGTTGTGGCATGCAGGATCTTTAGTTGCGGCATGCAGGATCTTTAGTTGCGGCATGTGAACTCTTAGTTGCGGCATGCATGTGGGATCTAGTTCCCTGACTAGGGATCGAACCCAGGCCCCCTGCATTGGGAGTGCAGAGTCCACCAGGGAAGTCCCTTACCTCACTTTTTGAACACAACAAAAGATCGGTCACATATTAGACTAGAGTAGAAGCCCATGCAAATTTAAGATCCTTGAGGTACTGGTTGAGGACTTGCTGAAAAATTGGAGGGTGCCTCTGTGAACTCTTGGGGCATAACTATCCAGGTGTATTGTTGATTTTCCCAAGGCAAACAAGTGTTGACTATTTTGATCTAAAGGAACACTATAGAAAGACACGGATCTACAAGTGTGAAATATACAGCTTCAGGAGGCAGTGAAGATAATATTTTGGTTTGGTTCTGTAGGAAAGTGAGATGGGAGGGGAAATGAATTATCCTATTTGTGGCCCTGAGATCCTGAATAAATTTATATCCCTTTCCCTTGTGTTTTGGTTTTTGTTCTCAATCACGAGGATGGGAGTGTTACAGGGATTAGTGTGAGGTATGAGTTCTTTGTAAGGGTTTCAGTTGTTGGTTTTAGTACTTTTAGCTTCTACTTTTAGGGAGTATCATCTGAATTTGGGTAGATGTTTGGATGAGGTCATCTAGGCCTTGATGGGTTTAGCCCTAATAAAGCTGCCACTATCAGTAGACTCCCCCCCCCCCCCCACCCACAAAAAGTCAAACTCCTAACAGTGTTCAATTTGGGCTTGGTTTAAATAAGGAGACACCAGTAAATTAGCTATGACCTGATTATTGGTTAGGAAGACCTCGAGGATTTCAAGGAATGGGCCATTAGGAGAACATTTAATCTGGTAATTCCTTTTACCAATAGATTCCTCCCTGTTAAATTCCCTGGAGTGGTATCATATAGGAGAAAAAAAATGTTCCTGTTAAAGGCCTGCCAGTGAGTTGAGGGTAGTACGTGGGAATGTCTGAAGGTTATTAGAGGTGCCACCACTGAAGTTGTTTGTCAGCTCCAAGGGAGAGGTTCCGTAATAGTGGTAGGGTTTAATTAAGATTGTTACAGCACTAGCAGTAATACGGATTTTGCAAGGTTGCCCTTTAGTATTTAGAGAAATTTCTCCTTGTGAGTTTAAGGATAAAATGGGACATTCTCCATCATACCCCCTTCCTTGATCACCCACTTTTTGTTTATCCTTCACTTTCTTAACAATGGAAGAACTATTGGTTTTCCATTGTCCTTTCTAATTATAGTATCTACAAGTGTCTTTATCAAGAGACTCATTTATTAACTTGGAAGTTCTATACTCCTGCTATTCCTTTAATGGTTATTCTAGATATTAAAACATGCATCTTTGACTTAACCATGTGTAATATTAATTGGTGCATTTACTCTTTTCCCAAATAGTACAAGAATATTAGAACACTTCAACCCCATTTACTCCCCCCATCCCTGACTTAATATGACAGTGTTGTATCTTTTAATTCTGTAAGTTTATACTCTACAAGATATTGCCATTGTTGTATACAGTTAATATTCCTTTAGAATTACAACCATTTTTTCCATTTCTTATTCCTTCCTGCATTATTGTGCTTCCTTTTTGGATCATTTTCTTTCTACCTGAAGAATACGCCATAGTATTTCGTTTACTGTGGTACTCTTAACAAATTCTCTCTTTTAGTTTGTCTGAAAATGCCACCATTTTACGGGGTGTAGAATTCTAGATTAGCAATTTTTTACTTTCAGTATTTTAAGATATTGTTACTCTTCTGTTTTGTGTTGATTCTGTCAAGAAATCAGCTGTTAGTCTAATGAACTGTTCCTTTGTAGGTAATGTGTCTGTGTTATCATGCTTCCTTTTGGATCATTTTCTCTACCTGAAGATCACCCTTTTTACTTAGGCTACTATGATTCGTAATGCTTCTTGAATCTGTAATTTGTTGTCATTAGTTTTGAAAAATTCTCAGCCATTGTCTTTTTTTAAAAAAATTTATTTATTTATTTATATTTATTTTTTGGCTGTGTTGGGTCTTCGTTTCTGTGCGAGGGCTTTCTCCAGTTGCGGCGAGCAGGGGCCACTCTTCATCGCGGTGCGCGGGCCTCTCACTGTCGCGGCCTCTCTTGTTGCGGAGCACAGGCTCCAGACGCGCAGGCTCAGTGGTTGTGGCTCACGGGCTTAGTCGCTCCGCGGCATGTGGGATCTTCCCAGACCAGGGCTCGAACTCATGTCCCCTGCATTGGCAGGCAGATTCTCAACCACTGCGCCACCAGGGAAGCCCAGCCATTGTCTTTTTAAATATTGGTTGTGCCCTCTGTCTCTCTCTCTCTTTTTTTAAATTGCTGATACCTGTGCTTTCTCTGTAGTTTTTTTTTTTTTTTAGATAATTCTTTATTTTATTTATTTATTTATGGCTGTGTTGGGTCTTTGTTTCTGTGCGAGGGCTTTCTCTAGTTGCGGCGAGCGGGGGCCACTCTTCATCGCGGTGCGCGGGCGTCTCACTATCGCGGCCTCTCTTGTTGCAGAGTACAGGCTCCAGACGCGCAGGCTTGGTAGTTGTGGCTCACAGGCCAGGTTGCTCCGCGGCACGTGGGATCTTCCCAGACCAGGGCTCGAACCCGTGTCCCCTGCATTGGCAGGCAGATTCTCAACCACTGCGCCACCAGGGGAGCCCTCTCTTTTGTTTCTTTCTCCTCTCTTGATGGGATCCAATTATATGCATGCTAGCCCTTCTCATCTGTATTATTTATGTCTCTTATTTTCTCCTTCATGGTTTTCATCATTTTGTCATTCTATTTTTTAATTTGAATATTTTCTTATGATATCGCTTCCAGTTCATTAATAATCCCTTCTGCTGTACTTCTTCTGTTTTTAAGTTCATCCATTGTATTATTAAATGCAGTGATTTTTTTCAGTTTTAGAATTTTTTTTTTTCCTCAAAAATCTGTTGTGTACTTTTCTTGGGCATTTTGAGACTCTGTCAGAATTCTCAGTGGTTTATCATCTTGAATATTGTATGCTTAGTTAGCCCTTACGAGTCTATTTCTATTGTTTGCAGTTTCTGCTAGTTGTTTTGTCTCCTCGTGTGCTTGGTTATTTTTAATTGTGTTTTAGACATTGTGTTTGAAACTTTTCTGTCGAAATAACTTTATACCTAGGAGACAGTATCTTCTAACAATGAGCACCTTTATCTGGTGCTTGAAGGAGCTAGCAATCTGGGACTACATTAATCTGTTTTCAAGCTTTGATATTTGAAGCTGAGCTGCAGTCCTCATGGGAGTCAGTATACTTCTTGTTTCTTAGAGTACTGCTCTTTAGGGTTTCGATCAAAAGTGCATGGGCACTCCTTGACACCCTTTCCTTCTTTCTCCTTGGCTTTAGTGGTCCTTGGACTGTAAGTTTTATCTCCTTAGTCGTGCAGGGCTATCAGAGGCATCACTCAGCTCCTCAATAGCCTCTTTGTAGAGCTAAACATATCTCTTTGGCTATCATTAAATCCTGAGTTAGCTTGTTAATTATCTACTTTTTGTACCATATAAATTGCTTTTATTTTATTATAGTTTTTCTTACAGTCTCAGGCCAGTGATATTCTCTTTTTATTTGTTTGTTTGAATAATTGGAATCCTTTTTTTTTTCTTTTCAAATGAAATGTTTTGTAGAAAAGTAAAAGGCAATAAAAAGAGGATCTGTTTAGGTTGAAGCAGGGCCAAGGCCTTGATTCTTCTGTACTTCCTTCTCTTTTCCCCTTACTGCTCCTGAGTGATCTCATTAAAATTTTAAGGCTCTATGAAAGTTTGAAAAATTTGTCTTGAAAGAAAACCTCACATCAGAAGCCTTTAAACATATTTGAGGCATATAAAGAGACATAATAAAAAACATAATGAACACCTTTATTTTTCTACTTAAGGAATAAAACATTAGAAAATTAAAGCTCCTTGTGCGCCCTTTGTGGGAGGGAGAGTAATGCTTACCCCCACAGAAGATGTCCATGTCCTAAGCCCCAGAGCCTTTGAATATGTTCAGTTAACTGGCAGAGGGAAATTAAATTTGCAGATGGCATTAAGGTTTCTTATCAGTTGACCTTAAAATAGGAAGATTATTCTGGATTAACTGAGTGGGCCCAGTGTAATCACAAGGATCCTTAAAAGTGGAAGAGGGAAATAGAAGTGTTAGAGAGAAGAGATGTGACAGCGGAAGCCAGGTCAGAGTGGCGTGATATGAGAAGGACTTCACCCATTGTTTCTTGCTTTGAAGATGGAGGAAGAAGCCCATGAGCAAAGGAATGTGGTGGTTGCCTCTATAAGTTGGAAAGGGCAGGAAACTGATTCTCACCCAGGGCCTCCAAAAAAGAGTGCAGCCTGCTGGCAGTCTTCATCTTAGCTCACTGAGACTCGTGTTGGACTTCCAACCTACTGCTCTGTAATATAATACATTTGTGTTATTTTAAGCCAAGTTTGCAGTAACTTGTTAGAGCAGCAATAAGAAGCTAATACACCCTCCCTGATCAAATTTTCATCTCTCACCCTAGAAGTAACCAACATGCTGCTGTTAAAATTGCTATGAATGCCTTTATCCTTCCATACCATATGTATGTTAAGTAATGCTGTGCATGTGTTTAAACTTCATGTAAAGGGTATTGAATGGTACTTACCCTGTGTCTGTCCAAAGAATTCTTTTCATCTTGCAAAAGCTGAAACTCTGTCCCCATTAAGCACTAAGGCCCCATTCTCCCTCCCCCAGCCCCTGAAGACCACCGTTTCATTTTTTGTCTCTAGTACCTCATGTAAGTGGACTTACAGTATTTGTGAGCCATAGATTTTTAACCTGTTCTCTCCATCATATTTCCCTCATTTTCAGTTTTCCCCACATAACAGCTGGTGTGATCTTCTTAAAATGTCACTTTGATCATGTCTCTTCATTGGCTTCTCATTGCATTTTGTGATGACTCACAATCTTTCACAGGCCCTCCCAGTCCTGGGTGATTGGGCTTCACCTCCAGTGTCACCTCTCATCATTCCCTTCCCTGTTCGTGACATGTTTCAGCCCCTCCTAAGCACCCAGCTCCTTCTTGCCTCAGGGAACCTGGTGCCTTGTGGACTGCTGATGTTAACATCTGGAATAAGATCTAGCAAATAATAGATATGCATTAAAACAGTTGAATAAGTGAAAACAGACTTTCTATCTATGTTTTATTGGAAAAAAGGGGGCCACCCAGCAGAGATTTTCTCATCCTGCCTTCTTTTCACCTTAGACCTTGTTAAAGAGCTACCTCACATTTTCTTTGTTCTTTACCGTGGCTTTCTGTTCTTGTTCTCCTCTTTGCCCTTTCTTCTATTACAATGCATTTGGCTTCAAATAATAGAAAATTCTATCTCAAAATGATTTTTAAGTATGGAAGTTTCGATGTCTTACAAAACCCTTAAATCAGGATTTAAGGCAGCCTCCAGCCACTGTTCTCCAGACGCAGCACCTCATTGTTGTCATTGAGATGCCAGGCTCCTTCCCTCTCTGTCCTGTCGTCTTCAGCATTAGCTTCGTCCTGAGGCAGATCCTCTCATGCAGGTAAAATAGTTACCACAGGCACGTGGGGCTCTGCTTCCTAAGAGAGAGAGTCTCTCTTCCAGAGGCTCTCTGATGATCAAGTCACGCCCCCGCCCCTCCCTCTCAGGGAAGCCGCCCAGCAGTCTTCACATGACTCATTGGCCAGAATTGGTTCATAGCCTGTCTCTGAACTAATCATAGGCAAGGGAAGTAAAATTACTTTTGGACCATTCTGGCCCACCTGGGGGCTAGGGAGGGCTCATCTTTTTTTTTTTTTTTTTTTTAATATAGTGCACCAAACCTGTCTTCCTCCTTTTTTTAAAAAAAATGTTTTATTTAGTTGTTTTTGGCTGCGTTGGGTCTTCGGTGCTGTGCACGGGCCTTTTTCTAGTTGCGGCGAGCGGGGGCTGCTCTTCTTGGCGGTGCGCGGGCTTCTCATTGCGGTGGTTTCTCTTGTTGCGGAGCACGGGATCTAGGCGCGTGGGCTTCAGTAGCTGTGGCACACGGGCTCTAGAGCGCAGGCTCAGTAGTTGTGGCACACGGGTTTAGTTGCTCTGCGGCATGTGTAATCTTCCCGGACCAGGGATCAAACCCGTGTCCCTTGCATTGGCAGGCGGATTCTTAACCACTGCGCTAGCGCGGAATCCCCAGGGCCCATCTTCTTTTGAGGCACATAGTTACATTAAGGAAAAGTAAATAAACCTGAACAAAACAGCATTCTGTAAGAAGGAATCAGGAGGAATGGATACTGGGTAAGTAACCAACAGTGTCAACTGCATATATGCTGTGCCAGGCCCTGTGACAGCAAGTATTTGTCACTTTTCCCTGAAGGTGTCCCTTCTCCTTTCTAACCTCTAACCCTCTTTGTATGCTCTGGTGCTTCTGTGCTCATCTTGTTTTGATCCTTCTTACCTTTCATAGATGTGGGCATATTACTTTCAATTTGTATGCAATTGAAGTTATCAGCATAAAGTAGACAGTTATATCTCTAAGATCTTTGTTATAATCCTCATGTTAACCACAAAGCAAAAACCTACAGTTGATACACAAAAGGTAAAGAGAAGGGAATCAACACATGCCACTGCAGAAAATCATTGATTCATTCAGGAAGTCAGCAAGAGAGGTTGAAAGGAATATGGGAATTACCAATAAGCCAGAAAACAGTTATTAAGGTGACATTAGTGAGTCCTTATCTATCAATAATTACTCTAATTGTGAATGGGTTAAAATCTCCAATCAAAAGACATAGAGTAACTGAATAAATTAAAAAACAAGACCCAACTATATGTTACCTATAAGAAACTCCCTTTAGTGTCAAGGGACACACATAGGCTCAAAGTGAAAGGATGGAAAAAGATACTCCATGCAAGTGGAAACCAAAAGAGAGCAGGAGTAGCTATACTTATGTCAGATAAGACAGACTTTAACTCGAAACCTGTAGCAAGAGATTCTTTAAAAGCCAATGATAAAGGGATTATTTCACCAAGAGAATAATATAACAATATAATATATACAGTCATAAATATATACCCCCCACCATTGGAGCACCCAAATATATTAAGTGTAAACTAACAGATACAAAGGGGGAAATATGATACAATATGGTAAGGGACTTCAGTAACCCACCTTCAGCAATGACTAGGTCATCCAGGCAGAAATCAGTAAGGAAAGATTGGACTTGAACCACGCTTTAGACCAAATGGATCTAACAGACATATATATATATATATATATATAACATTCCATCAAACAGCAGCAGAATATACATTCTTCTCAAGCACACATGGGACATTCTCCAGGATAAATCATATGTTAAGCTACAAAACAGGTATTAGCAACTACCACGAGGGCGTGACTCCCTCTCTGAACCTGCCTGTGTGTCTATCCACACGTATTGTACTCTTTTTCCTCCTAATAAACACTTGCTTCACTACAAAAAAAAAAAAAAAGGTTTTAGCAAATTTAGGAAGATTGAAATCATATCACCTGACTTTTCTGACCACAGTGGTATGAAACTAGAAATCAGTAATGGGAAGAAACCTGCAGAATTCACAGAATGTGGAAATTAACACACTCTTGAATAACCAGTGGGTCAAAGAAGAAACTGAAAAGGAGATAAGAAAATACGTTGAAACAAACAAAACTGGAAATACAACATATCAAAACTTATGGGATGTATTAAAAACAGCTCTATGAAGGAAGTTTATAGTGATACATACCTACAGTAAGAAACAAGAAAGATCTGAAATAAACAACTTCACTTTACACCTCCAGGAACTAGAAAAAGAACAAACTAAGCCCAAAGTTGACATAAAGAAGGAAATACCAAAGATCAATGCAGAAATAAATGAAATAGAGACTAGAAAGATGATAGAAAAGGTCAATGAAACTAAGAGCTGTTTTTTAAAGATAAACAAAACTGACAAATCGTTAGCTAGACTAAGAAAAAAAAGAGACAGGATTATTCAAATAATGTCAGAAATGAAAGAGGAGATATTACAAACAGTACCACGGAAATACAAAGGATCATACGAGACTACTATGAACAATTATAAGCCAACAAATTGGATAACTTAGAAGAATGGACGAATTCTTAGAAACATACAACCTACCAAGACTGAATCATGAAGAAATAGAAAATCTGAAGAGACCAAAACGAGTAAGGAGATTGAATCGGTAATTGAAAACCTCCCAACAAAGAAAAGCCCAGGACAAGGTGGTTTCCTTATGGAATTCTGCTAAACATGTAAAGAAGAATTAACACCAGTTCTTCTCAAACTCTTTCAAAAAATGGAAGAGGAGAGGATCAGTGCTAAATATATTTTTTGAGGCCAACATACCCTGGTACTAAAGCCAGATAAGGGCACTACAAGAAAGGAAAACTACAGTTCAATATTTGATGAATATAGATGCAGAAATTTTCAACAAAATATTTGCAAACCCAAGTCAGCATTACATTAAAAGGTTTATGCATCATGATCAAATGGAATATATCCCTGGCATGCAAAGATGCTTCATCATACGCAAATCAGTAAGTGTGATACACCACGTTAATAGAATGAAAGATAAAAATCATATGATCATCTTAATAGATGCAGAAAAAGCATTAGACAAAATATAGCCTTTTTTTCATGATAAAAACTCTCAACAAAGTGGGCATAGAGGGAAAGTACCTCAAAATAATAAAAGTCATATATAACAAGCCCACAGCTAACATCATACTCAATGGTGAAAAGCTTCAAGCTGGGTTTTTTTTTTCCAAGTGGGAAATTAAGTTTTCCCACTACCTTTACCTTTTGGGATTAGTCTAGTTCTGATAATTATGGGTACTTCCCTCCTTTCCTGTAGTCTTATTGTGCCTTTTCTCTTGGCTTCAAACCACTCAGAATGTTAATTTGTTAAATCATAGGTTTTAAACACAATTAAAATTTTTTCACCTCTTTGCTCTCTTTCAGTTTTATACAATTGAAAGATTATAGATATGTGAATGCTACAAATAAAACTTGAACGTTCAGGTGGTCTTTTGTTTTAAGGTATCAGACGTATTTTTTTGTTGTTCATAGAATATATGACAACAGCTTTAAATGAAAAGTTTTTGATAGCTTATATCCGCTTATTGCCAGATAAGTTGTTAGGTAGACACTGACAGGAGCAGAGTTTGAGAGAGAGAGAGAGAGAGAGAGAGAGAGAGAGAGTGTGTGTGTGTGTGTGTGTGTGTGTGTGTGTGTGTGTGTGTTTTAATGACAAGCAAAACAGTCTTTCTTAGCTCATGTGGATAGAGGAGGTGTGTTCATTCACATGTAACCCATTTGCACCGTGGTGACGCTGCCTGAGAGTATTTTACATGGAAGCAATTTGTAAACGAGTTGGTAGCCACACTTTCAGAACAAACTGATGCAGCCTTGTGGGGAGATGTTTTCTGGAATGACTGCCTGTGTTTGAGGTCCAGGTTTGCTGCTGTCTAGCCTTGTGACTTTGGATTCTCTGTCCTCGTACGTAAGATAGGATAATGATTGTAAGTTGTTGTGAGTCATTATTAAACACAACTCTTGCTGTATAAAGGACAATCTGTCATAGCTATGTAAACTATATAATAACCATGGTACATTTTTTCTTCATGAAACACCTGTATAATTATTCTCATGTCTATTTGAGTTAAAATAGTACTATGGCCAGTTAGTAACTTAACTATACTAAAAAATTATTTTCTTCTTCCTCTTCCTCTGTGTATACATATACACACATGTATATTTGGCTGTATATCTGTATATATCTCTGTATATATGTGTAAGTATACATGTATATCTGTATACATGTATATATGTATACATGTGCACACATTTACACATGTATTTTAAATATATTTATGTACGTGCATAACTATTTATACAGAAAGCATGTATGCATCCTCTCTATATATAACTACATACATGCAAAACACATATTTTTGCCTTTAACATGCGTTTATCTTAAGTGCTTAGTATAGTACTTGGTATGTGGAAAGTGCTTGTTACACATTGTCATCATCTCCTGGGAGTCCCACTCCTTGTCTCCCTGTCCGGAAGTCACATTTGTTGAATATCCACTTGTGGAGAAATAGGCTTTCTGGTATTTGGGGAAGTTGGAGGCAGAGGTATGCTTCCCACTCCTGGGAAATGTCTCTGCTTCCTCCCCACAGGTGACCTTGCTCCCAGAATTAGGAGAACACAGGGCTTATAAATCTACTAGTAGAGCGATTTTTTTGCAGGATGGTATGAAAGTGCCAAATATAAAAGATTACTATTGATATTGCTGCAAGACTTAAGCTTCTCCAATCCGACTCGACCCCGGCTGGCGGCCAATGCCCCCCCAACCCTGCCCACTTGGCGATATGCTGCATCTTTTCTAACTCTGTGCGGCCATCTCGTTTCTGGTGAGATGTTACATCCTTAGCTAGTTACAGTGAGTCCCTGGCCAATTTTACGTTATGTGTGATTGAGGCGGGGCGGGGCTGGAAGGAAATGGGAGAAAGAGACAGGTTTCTTCTTGCCTGTGAAGCCCAGCACCTGTATCTGGGGTTGTTCTTAGGCAGCTGGCTTGAGTTTATCACTCTTTAATTCCACTCCTGTTTACTTATGTATTGAAAATAGCAAAATTTATAGTTTGGGTACTTGTTATTTGACTTTTGGATTATTGACAATAGCTTCCTAATTAACATTCTTGCCTCCAATCTTGATCCTACTAGTGTGTGCTGATGTTGTGTGATTTTTAAGTCTAATCTAATCAGATCTTAATTTTATTGCGTTTAACATTGTCAAATATCTATGTAATTCTGTTGAAATTTTCATAAACTTTACATATCTTTGGCATTTGCCAAATTTAACTGTCCTCCCACCATAATTTTTTCCCCGTAATTTTATGAAGTTTTATTTTTGTACTTGAGTAGTGATAGTTCCATTTAACTGATTGTTTTTGCTGTTTTTTGTACATAGAATTGAGTTGAAAATACTGCTCGATACATGGCATCCTGGCATTGTCAGTCTGTACGAGGCCCTACGTTTTTCTTTATTTTTCATCCTCTAAACTCTGTCCCATTCTCTTCTTCCATTATAATAGGCTCCCATTCTTATGAATTTAAAAGGTAGATTAAGGGAAAAACATTTATAGGGTACCTTAATAGCACATCAATCTTGAGTACTTATTCACAATAATACTTGGAGTACAACACGTTAATATTTAAGAAATGTTCAGGTGTATTCACATGCCCGATGTAATGCTACTTTTTTTTTTTTTTTAATTAATTTATTTATTTATGGCTGTGTTGGGTCTTCGTTTCTGTGCGAGGGCTTTCTCCAGTTGCGGCGAGCGGGGGCCACTCTTCATCGCGGTGCGCGGGCCTCTTCACTGTCGCGGCCTCTCTCTGTTGCGGAGCAGAGGCTCCAGACGCGCAGGCTCAGTAGTTGTGGCTCACGGGCCCAGTTGCTCCGCGGCATGTGGGATCTTCCCAGACCAGGGCTCGAACCCGTGTCCCCTGCATTGGCAGGCAGATTCTCAACCACTGCGCCACCAGGGAAGCCCTGTAATGCTACTTTTAAGAAGAAAATGTTTGGGGCCAAGTAGAAATAAATTAGGCAGATATGCGAAATAGCAGGAAAGACCAGTTATTAGGGAGGAAAATATTACACATTAATTTCTGTTTTCAGTGTTGGCCCATTTCTTCTAGCACGAATATTAAGGAGAAAAAGAATGATTATATGACCAGTGTCAAAATATAGTTCTTGAAGTCAGGATGCCATGATTATATAACTTTACTCTTTGTAGAGTTATGTTCAGAAAAATGACACTGGGAAGGTGATCTAAGAAAGATAGGTTGGTAGTTGTCTTTGATGGAAACCCCCTACATTTAGTGATATCTGATCATGTTACTGTAATCTTGTAACTAAACAGACAGAAAGGACCAGGAGTTTCTTTCTAGTTTCCAAGGTTAGAAATACTTTTTAAGCTCTGCATAGCTTTTTTTCCAAACAAGGTAAAGATGTGTTTGAAGTATGAGAGCTAACAAATTGAGCTTAAATCCCACAAGATAATGCAGAGGAGAGAGATTCATAGCTAGGTTTACAAGAAGCTTTGTAACTTCTTGGAGCTTGGCCTCTGGAGTTGCCAAGAGACTTGAAAGTACCTCCTGTTGGGTCTGTCTTGCTCACTGGTGTATCTCAGGGGCTATAGCCTTGCCAAGCACAGGAATGCCCCCAAATCAAGAATTAGTAGGTCTAATAATCTTTTAAATAAGCTTATGTCATTAACCAGAAAGTTAACTTGTGGATTTCATTTGTCAGAATGATCAAAAGAGCAAAACGTGTTAACTACGGCAAGGAATTTTAAGCAAAGTATAGCATGGCTAGTTAGAATGTGTTCTCTGAGAGCTGACCCGATGTAAATTAAAGGGACTGTTGTTTCAATTTGCTTTAATGCATTGTGACTTCATGTAAGGTAATTGGGCATCATGAATGTTACAGGCCACCAGAATGCACCTGTAGGAAAGTTTACTTGCCTACTGCAGCAAGGGCAAGTGCACACCTGGGAACCAGAGCAAGTGGGGCTTTGTAGGTAGGTTTGGGCTGAATGATTCTAAGGAAAGACTGGGACGTAGACCAGCTCTGCATTGGATACTGTTGTGAGGTGGGGTCAGTTTGGTAATTGGGTACCTGAGTATTCTGTTCAGGGATAGGAGGAATGAAGCAGAGCTGGGGACTCATTGGTAAGAGAGCAGTAATCACTCAAAAAAGGGCCATTTTAGTCATTTTGCCATTCTGGTGTGGCCTTGGGCAAAACTTTATTTCCTGTTTGCCTTTTCTACTGGCCTTGCCACTAATCTGTTAGGGATATCACAATCTGATTTTCAGTGGGGTTTATTTTCACTTTCTCAGTCCCTCTTTTTGGCCAGATTCAGCCATTAAGGACGTTGTTCTGTGAAATCCAGATCTTCTCTGTGCTGGAATTCTGTTGATCAGGAGACTTCAGAGAATCTCATCTACTGTTGGACTGAAGTCAGTTCTTTGTGAATACTTTTTGTTGTTGTGAGGTCAGTTATTGAATCATGCGAAGCAAAAATGGCTGTGCACATATAAGACTCTGGAGATCGCATTTGAGCTCTAGAACACTGACAAATGCTGAGAGATTATGGACAGTTTGTAGTCTACGTCTAAGCCAAGAGCCAAGGTCCCAAGTGTGGTTTTGGTGTAGACAGAAACTTTCCTCGGTTTGACATCAGAGGGGCTGTCTGTCTTGTTTACTATTTTAGTTTACCATTTTATGGACTTCTCTGGTGGTGCAGTGGTTAAGAATCTGCCTGCCAATGCAGGGGATGTGGGTTCGAGCCCTGGTCCAGGAAGATCCCACATGCCATGGAGCAACTAAGCCCGTGCACCACAACTACTGAGCCTGTGCTCTAGAGCCTTCAAGCCACACTACCGAAGCCCGCGGGCCACAACTACTGAAGCCCGCACACCTAGAGCCCGCACACTGAAGAGTAGCCCCTGCTTGCCACAACTAGAGAAAGCCTGCGCGCAGCAACAAAGACCCAACGCAGCCAAAACGAAATTAAAACAAAACAAAACAAAATAAAGAGTTGCTTAGTAGTTGAGTGTAATTGCCCAAGAACTAGAGTGAGCTGAATTGCACCCAAAAGAAAGTGGCTACAATCTCAACAGTTGGCTTGTTTGCATATTTTAGTGAAATCCTGAGCAAATTGCAGCCAAGTATGAGACTCATACAAGGAGTGACTGGGGATGCAAAGGGCAATATTATAGGTATCATTGTTAGAGATAACAAGTATCTGTTAACAATTCAGAAATTTAAAGCAGCAGAGAGGAAGGGAAGAGCTGGCGGTGGGGGGAGGTGGGGAAAGCATGCAGATTAAAGCCTGACCATCTTTGATTCTGGCCATTTAGATTTTGTTCCATGAGCCCTGGGGGTGGAAGCTCTCTCTCTCATGCTGCTTGATCCAAAGGTCTTGGGTATAAGCTTTCTCATTCTAAGACCATCTTCTGGATGATTCTTAGCAATCCTCAATTTGGGGTCTCTGGCTGGACAGTCTTCCAGTAACTTGAGGAAGTATTGTGTTGTTGTAATTGAGAGCTATGGATCCAAGGAGTTTTACTGCAGAATATGGCAAGGTCATTTCCATGGGGGTTCAAGTCTTTCCCTAATGATGCTTCAAAAATAACCAAACACCTAGTCCGAGAGCATGTAGAGCTGATTAAGTATCTGACAAGGGAAGATAGTTGTTTACATCAGTGATAAGGTTGAACAGTTCTGGAAAATTATTATGTTAACCAGAATTATTACGTCACATAATTATCATTTCTTTTCTGTGATGGAAATAATTAAGATATAGTCTCTTAGCAACTTTAAAGTTTACAATACGGTATTATTGTATATAATCACTGTGCTGTGCGTAGATCTCCAGGATTAGAGCTCCAGGATTTTTTATCTTCTGGTTGCAAGTTTTACCCTTAAACAACATCTCCCCAGTCCCCCAGCCCCCAGCCCCTGGTAACCACTATTCTACTTTCTGTATTTACGAGAGACTGCACATATAAGTGATATGCATGCAGTATTTGTCCTTCTCTGTCTGACTTGTCTCACCTAGCATAATGCCTTCAAGGTCTACACATGATCCATGTTACCACAAATGGCAGGATTTCCTTCTTTCTCGTGGCTGAAGAATATTGATCCTTTTTAAGTGGCCCATTACCCATCTTCACTGGAAGCTTGTAAAATCTACTGCTTGTCTCCACTTTTCTTAAATGCCTAAATATTGTCTTGATGTGCATCTGTTTTAATTCATTTGTGATAGGAACTCACTGAACCGTTCAGGTTTACAAATCCTGTCCTTCAGTTTGGGGAGTTTCCTTGAATTAGTTTGTAAGTTTTCTTCCTCTCTTTTCTCTGTTCTTTTTTTCTGAAACTCCTAATTATTTGTGTGTTGGATTTCATGGACTGGTTCTCTAATTTCCCTGTTTTTATTTCACATTTCTCTAACTTTGTTTTATTGCTCTGTTTTCTAGGCTGTCTCTTCAGTTTATCTTCTGCCCAGCCAGTTCTGCTTCCAGATGAATCTTGTCCTCTCAAGTCTCTGCTTTGGAGGATTTGGCTCTGCAAATCTAATTGGTTCTCAGCTTTCTTCGCTATCAGCTTCTTATTTGATTTTCTTGGATCCTTGTCATCAGCTACTGTTCTACTGTTTGTCCACTTACATTCTAGTTTCCAAATTTTTATGCTATCTTCTCTCTCATTTTTCATCCTTATGGGTTTATGTCTTTAAAATTTTTTCTTTGCCATAGTTTTAGTAGGGTGTTAGGAGGGGAGTGAAGTTTGATATGTGTTCAGTACTCTATTTTACCAAAACACTACTCATTTTTTTTTTAACCACTCCTTTATAGCCATTTTATATTTTTGACTTCCCCTCCCATCTGTTAAAGGCAAGTGTTCATCATGGCTGCGCCCTCTTCTTTTTGGTCTTCTCACATGACACACTTGCTCTCAGCTTTGTTTATTTATTTTTAATTGTGATGTTTTCTTGTCATACTCATTTGTTCTGTACACTCCTTGAAGTGAAGTATACATACTCTGCACCCTTTGGAGACAGCTGGCCTGAAAAGTCCCCCTCCCACCCTACCTCTGTCTGTTTCTAAGGTAGGCAGACCTCAGGGCTGTCCGTGTGTTTCCATGATTTTAAGATGCTGCCCGTCTTTGCTATTCTCTGAGCATGCCAGATCCTGTCTGTGCTTCTGTATTTTTGTACATGCTTTTCCCACTTCCTGGGATGCCTCATACAACTACTGATTTCTTTTCCCAGCCCCTCCTTCCTTTCCTGACAAACTTCTTAAGTCTTAAGAATCTCTGCTTAAGTAGACTCTTTCTGAAGCTTTCTTTCATCTTCCTTCAACCCTTCAAGGTATAGTTAGTTGATCATTCCCTCTGTTTATAGTACTATTATATAGAGCACCGTACTGCAGTTATTACTGACACAATCTGACTACTTCGACTGGATCGTGACTGAACGTAGGGAACGAATCTTTTTCCTCTCCAGGGTGCCTTTTTACAAAAAAGGGTTGTGTGGATGGCTAGATAAATAAGTGTGCTCTGTAAACCACAAAGCACTATTATGTTATGATGGTAATTATTATTAGGTGATTTTTAAGAGGCAGTTGCCTTTTTGATAATCACACATCTTTTCAAAGTTTTTTATGTTCTCCTATTTTACCTTTCTGATAACTTACTTTTATAAAATATAAAACATGTAACTACTTGGGATGGGGGAGAGAACTGATTGCAGATTAGAATTTTTCAGCTCATTTTGAAGAAATTTTCACATGGCTGTCTTTAACGAGGAGAAAGTCCAGGGGTTGTTGTCAAGGAGGTGAGTGAGTTAGTTTCTGGTTTAATTTATTTGCTTCCCCACCGCTCTCTCTCTCTCTCACCTTAGAAGGCTCAAGTCTAGGAAGTTATCCTCAACAGTAGATATAACAGAACCTGTTACACTCCTGGGTTGACCATCTGGTTAAATCAGTACCATGCACATGAACTGTCTAATCTCTAATAGATTTATTCTGATCCCAATTTCATTTTATTTTTGTGTCACCATCTTTAATGTCTCCTTTAAGTCTTTCAGAAATCATTCAGACTTGGTGAACATTAAGTACAGATATTCTTAGTGTATTTTTAATATAATGTGTGCCCATGGTGCTTTACTAGAAAGTACTTGTAAATCTGATTGTCGTAAAACAAATCTTTTTTCAGAAAAATAATGTAATTGTGATTTGTTTTTACAACTAAGGATATGGTGTAAATATGTTATAAAAGGAAAGATAAAGTTACGTAAGCTTTATTGATAATTTAAAATGATAAAGTATTAAACTTATTGATTTTATAAGGAGTTACTCATCTGTTCAGTCAAACCTTCACTCTTTTCAGAACTCCGGCTCTATCACTCTGCCCTTACTTTTAGTATTTGACCTCATTTCCAACATCAGAAAAATATGAAAGCCATCAAAATGAGAACTCCCCTGGCTTTTTGCCTCTGAACCAACTTCTTTGCAGCTGTATCTATCCTTTCCTCCCTCCTTTGTCTTCCTGTTAACAATGGAAGACACATTGCTCCTTCTCGCTCTGAATCTAATCTCTCCCCAGCATTTCAGTCTTTGCTCTTCTCGTTTTTCCCTCCCATCTCCTTTTCTCTGGGTTCTTCCTTTCAGTACTTAACATAATCAAGTCTCTTACATCTTAAAAAAAATTCTTTAACCTTGTGTATTACTCCAGCTGCTGCCTTATTTTATCACCTTCAAAGAATTACCTACTTCTATTGTCTCAGTTGACTTATGCCCCATTCATTCCCCAGCCTTCTGCAGTATAGACTGCCAGTACGTCACTGCGACTGTTTTTGCCTAGTCCAGTATCCCCTGGTGACTTCATCACTGCTAAATCCAGTGGACACTGCTCACTGCTCACCTTGCTAGACTTCTCGGCAGCTTTGGATACTGTTTACTCTTCTGCCTTTTTTGAAAATCTTTTCCTTACCAGTCCTGCTCTTTGGTCTCCCCTCATGCACTCTCCCGGCTTGGTTGACAGTATGTATATGCTGATATCTTCAGCTTTCTCTTGAGCTTTAGACGTGCTTATTCAGCTTGCCATCCCCACGTAGCTGTCTCACAGGTACCAGACTCAGCCTGCACACAGCGGAGCCGTCATCTTCCTGTTCCCTCGGGCCTTTCCTCCTGCTGTGTTTCCTGTTCCGGGGGACGATGATGTGCTGGCCTGTTCCCTGGGGCAGGAGCCATTATGTCCGATCCCATCTCCTTCCTCATCCCCAGGGTTCTGTCCTTTGTGCTGCCGGTCTGCCTTCCGTCGCTCCAGTCTGTCCCCTCGGCAGCAGCCAGCATCTCCCACCTGAGTAGTTTGGACACTGTGGACTTAGCTGGTTTCTCGGCTTCCTGTCTTTATTTACTGCCCCCCAACATTTAAAAGGCCGCCAAAGCAGAGGAGGATTGATATTCTCCTGTTTAAAAATTGTTAACGGAGTGTCTCCTCTTGTTCTTCAAGTATAAAAAGACGTTTATGATCTGGTTCCTAACTATATCCCCAGCCTCATCTCCCGTTGTTTAATGTATGTTCTTCAAGTGCTTTTCCCTCACCTCATGTGCCTTCACACTTTGTTCCCCTCTTACACACACACACACACACACACACAGCACAGTTCTCAGAGTGTGATCTGGGAAGCTCTAGGTGTCCTCAGCATCCTTTCAGAGGGTCTGCAAGGTCAACACTGTTTTCATAGCAGTGCTGTGTTATAAGCCTTTCTTCACACTGATTCTCGCGGGTGTACAGTGGGTTTTTCTCAAAGGTGACGTGGCATGTGATGATGCCATTGCTCTGGTGGATAATGGATGTGTGCTTTTGTAGGCTGTGTTTTTCAAGAGTTCCCATTTTTCAATTCTAAGAGGGTTAATATTGATAGAACAAACAGAACCTCTTCAGGGTCCTTGGTGACATCTAAGCGAGTAAAAGGGTCCTGAGCCCAGGAAGTCTGAGGACTGCCATTCGGGCCTCAGTGAGATGGGATTTCCTCTGAGAAGGCTTTGCCTGGGTCCCCAGGCAAAAGAGTGACTTTTGGGTAGCTCTGCGGTTCGTACTTGCTCTGTCACAGCGTTATCATATTGTCTTGTGGTGGGTTAGTTATCTCTCACCACCAGTAGCCACAGAAAGCTCCATAAAGGAAGGAATTCCCTTGTATCCCCAGGACTTAGCACAGTTCTGGAGACACAGTAAGTGCTCAGTAAACGTATGTCGAGTGAATCCCTTTGAAGGTATTTGGGGATATGAACTATATAACATGTTTTAAATCATAACCATTTTGTACTTTATGAATGATGCATTCATTTCGTAATTTTTTTGACACCCCGATATCCGAATGGGTTTTAAGAGACCAAGTTTTATATATGCATGTGCACACACACACACACACACACACACACACACACACACACACACAGGAAGTGTATACATATTAGAGCAGAAAGAACCTATTATTGGAAGTCAGGAGCTTCATTTCTGAATCTTTCTCTTCTGCAAATAACCATAGAGCCTTGGACAAGTCTTTTTATTCCTTGGAATCTAACTTCCCTCATCAAGTAATGGGATTGGAATAGATTAGCTAAAGTTTCTCCCGTATGAAATTACGTGATTATATGTGAAAGGTGTCAAAGTGTATGTGATTTATATTTATATTTATTTTATTTTATTAAAAATGCACATACATTTAGATTTATCTGTATATTAAAATAACTTTGTTTTTACAGGAAAGATGATAAAGACTATGCTTTAAAACAAATAGAAGGAACCGGGATCTCTATGTCGGCATGTAGAGAAATAGCAGTAAGTGAAGCTCTTTTTATCATCATTATTATCAACTGACTTATGGGTGTCACCTATATAGGTCTCTGATTGTATTTGTCACATATACACATTAATTGAAAGTTGAGAAATATTTTTCGTATCTACTATCTATAGCAAAATATATTTGTTTTTTAAAGAGAAGTGAAGGTGGCATGTAGTTCTAGCAAAAATTTCTATGCAAATTCACTTATTTGGGGTTAAGTAAATCTCAGTTGTTTATACAACTATATATTTTTCCAAAAAATGTCACTAAATAGTTAAGGGTCCAGTTATTCTTATTATTTCATCGAGTGCAATAAAATTTTTTATTATGTTACATGTTAATTCATATAAAATTAATATTTCTATTTTAATAAGATGAGATTAATGTCATTACTTATGAACTTAAAATGAGATTGTTATTTGATTTTCATTGTATCTGTCTGTTCATTTGAATAAGTAAAATTATATACCCCCCCCTTTTTGGAGGCATACCATTGCCATATGGTAATTAGCATCTCATTTTGATTCTGAAGGAAAATATTCTTCATGTTAATGAAGAATAATTTAATAATTTAATAATTATTAAATAATTACTCTTACATTTAAAGTGAGTATTCTCTGAGACTTTACTTCAGCTTTTACTGTTGTGAAACTACGGGTCCAAACTTGCCTTTTCTGTCTTTAATCAGAACATTCTAGAATATATATTGTAATAATCTTTACTTTTTTTTTTTTTCTTAAATCACATTTTCTTTTTTTTTTAATTAATTTATTTTTGGCTGTGTTGGGTCTTTTTTTTTTTTAATTTATTTATGTATTTATTTATTTTTGGCTGTGTTGGGTCTTCGTTTCTGTGCGAGGGCTTTCTCTAGTTGCGGCGAGCGGGGACCACTCTTCATCGCGGTGTGCGGGCCTCTCACTATCGCGGCCTCTCTTGTTGCAGAGCACAGGCTCCAGACGCGCAGGCTCAGTAGTTGTGGCTCATGGGCCTAGTTGCTCCGCGGCATGTGGGATCTTCCCAGACTAGGGCTTGAACCCGCGCCCCCTGCATGGGCAGGCAGATTCTCAACCACTGCGCCACCAGGGAAGCCCAGGTCTTTCGTTTCTGTGCGAGGGCTTTCTCTAGTTGCGGCAAGCAGGGGCCACTCTTCATCGCAATGCGCAGGCCTTTCACTGTCGTGGCCTCTCTTATTGCGGGGCACAGGCTCCAGATGCACAGGCTCAGTAGTTGTGGCTCACGGGCCTAGTCGCTCCTTGGCATGTGGGATCCTCCCAGACCAGGGCTCGAACCCGTGTCCCCTGCATTGGCAGGCAGATTCTCAACCACTGTGCCACCAGGAAAGCCCATAATCTTTACTTTTATTGCTTTCAGCCTTCTGTCTACACAGATATAGGCTGTTGTGACCTGGAGGTATTAGTTTAAATAATATTACTCGTTTAACAGATTCTATACCACTGGGTTTTCAACTAAGAGTCATTTATTGTGTATCATGTTGACAGGAACTAAACCAAGAAGAAGTAAACATAGAACACATAGAGCAAGTCAGGATCCCTGGCCTTAAGTGTTTGCACACTGATGAGGAAAGGCTTATAATTCTTCTAATAATAGGAATGGTGTGCCGAGAACTATGGTAGGAGGGAATAGAGAATGGGAAAAGGGTATATGTATCTAAACTAGAGAATCAAGGAAGGTTTCAGATTTTGGAGGACATGTAAGAATTACCTCCATGAGTGAAGAATAGGAATGAGATAGAGGGCATTCTAAACCAAAGGTATGCTGTATTGGAAATTATATTTCATTTCATTGATAAAATTCTTATACTCTTGTATCTTGAGGCAAGATATCTGTACATTAACTTCAGTTCTGCAGCATCTACTATTCTCTATGTTCTAGTCGGTCTTAAAGAATTAAAATCTGTTGAACTATGGTCAGTGATGTTGGTCATCATGATAGGGATGACCTTCAGAGGGGCAGGGAGGAACCAGAAGGGGAGACAAGGGGGAGCTTTCAGGATGCTATTCTGTTTCTTGGTTTTGCTCTGGGTCTGGTCATGTGGGTTTCACATGTGAAAACTCACTGAGCTGTGCACTTAACGTTCATGTGCTTTCCTCTGTCTTTATTATTCTTCAACAAAAAGTTTTAAAATCAAACAAAACTCCATTCACTTCAGGAACAGACATTCTTAGCTTTTTATCTATGTTGATAACTGTAAATGCAGTTAAGCACAATAAGGAGTATGAAAGCTTATTTTTAATGTACTTGATTGTGGTTCTTCAGCCTAAGGTGAGCAGAAATTTTTAATTTTGATGAAGTCTCATTTACTAGTTTTTTCCTTTTATGACTATTGTTTTCTGTGTCTGGCTGAAGAAATGTCTACTCACTAATTGTGAAGATGTTTCCCTTTGTTTTCTTCTAAAGTCTTACAATTTTGGCTTTACTTCTAAGTCTATGATCTGTTCATTTCATTTCTGTTTGTAGTCTGATGTAATGTTTGAGCATCTCCTCCCCTCACCCCATGTGAATGTACAATTGTAGCATCATTTTTTGAAAAGATTCTTTCCCATTGAATTCCTTTGGCATCTTTGTAAAAAATTAAATGACTGTAAGTGTTGGACTATTTCTGGGCTCTATTCTGTTGCATTGATCGCTTTGTCTATCCTCAGCCAATACCAGATAACTCTACTTTACGTACAGAAGGACTTGAAGTGAAGTGGTATAATGCCGCCAGCTTTATTTTTTGTTGCAGGATTGTTTGGGCTATTTTAGGTCCTTTGCATTAGCATGTACATTGTTGAATTGGCTAGTAATTTTTATTTCTAAAAAATGCCTGCTAACATTATGGTTTGCATCAATTCAGGGAGAATTGAATCTTAATAATATTGAAACTTCTAAGCCATGAAAGTATGTCTTACTTTCATGGCTTAGAAAGACATACCTTTCCATTTTTTAAGGTTTTTAAAAAATTTCTCCCAACAATGTTTATAGTTTTTTAGTGTGGAGGCTTTACACACTTGTTAAATTCATTCCCAAGGATTTTATGTTTTCTGACATTATTATACATGGGATTATTTTTTAAATTTTGTTTTCCACTTGTTTGCTTCTGTATTTGCTTCTGTATTCAGAATTGATTTTTTAAAAATATTTTATATTATATAAATTATATTTCTAAATTCACTGGTAGGTTTGGTGATGTCTTTGGGATTTTCTACATAAATAATTATGTCATCTATGAATAGGAATAGTTTTACTTCTTTCTCTCTTTATGCTTTTGATTTTTTCTTTTGCATTGGCTAGAGCCTCTCAGAAGATGTTGAATGGTGGTGAGAGCAGGCATCTTACTTGTTCCCAGTCTTGGGGGAAAGCAGTGTTTCACCATCAAGTTAAATGCTAGCTATAAGTTTTTTATAGATACCATCAGTCAGGCTTAGGAAGTTCCCTTCTATTTTTTTGTAAATGGTAATGAATTTTATCAAATGCTTTTTTTCTACATGTCCTGAAATGACTTTATAGTTCTTCTCTTATTCTGTTATATTGGTAGACTACATTGATTAATTTTCTAACATTTATCCAGTTTTGCAGTTTTGAAATAATCCCTGCTTGGTTATATATCACTCGATTTGATTTACTAATGTGTTGCTGAGGAATTTTAGGTCTTTTGAAGAATGTTAGCCTATGATTATCATTCTTGTAATGTTTTTGTCTTTGGTATCGAAGTTGTGCTGTCCTCACGGAACAAGTTAGGCAGCCTTTCTTCATCCTCTGCATTGACAGAGTTTCTGTATGGCTGGCAGTTATTCTTCCTTGAATGTTGGACAGAATTCACCGACCAATATTATTTCCTTAATAGATATAGAGCTCTTCACATTTAATATTTGGTCTTGTGTATGATAAGTCCTATTTTTTATGTAATTTGTTCATTTTGTTTGTTATTGAATTTATTGGCACAAAGTTGCTAATAATATTCTCATTATCTTTTCACAAATGTGGCTTCTATAGTGGTGTCCCTATTTCATTGTGGACTTGGTAATTTGTGTTCTCTGTCTGTATCATTGATTTTTGCTCTTATCTTTATTATTTCTTCTACTTACTTTTGGCCTGCATTTCTTTTTTATCTTCTTCTTCTTTTTTTAAATATTTATTTATGTATTTAGACTGCACCAGGTCTTAGTGGCGGCACGTGGGATCTTCGTTGTGGCATGTTTAGCTGTGGCATGCAGACTCTTAGTTGCGGCATGTGGACTTCTTAGTTGTGGCATGCGTACTTCTTAGATGCGGCATGCAGACTCTTAGTTGCGGCATGAATGTGGGATCTAGTTCCCCGACCAGGGATCGAGCCCAGGCCCCCTGCATTGGGAGCGTGGATTCTTACCCACTGGACCACCAGGGAAGTCCCTCTTTTTTATCTTCTTAAGGTGGACCGTTAGGTCATTGATTTTTTAAAACAGTTCTTTTCTAATATAAACAATTAAAACTATAAGTTTGCCTCCAAGTAGTGTTTTACTTGCATTCCACAAATTTTGTCACATTGTATTATTATTATCATTTAGTACAAAATAATTTCCATTTTCTTTGTGTTTTTTTTCTTTTATTCATGGATTATTTAGAAATATATTGTTTAATTTTTAAATATGTGAGGCTTTCCAGATAATTTATTGTTGTCAACTACTAATTTTTTTCTGTTGCGGTCGGAGAAAAGAGACTATATTTTAGCAATATATACTGAAATATTTATAGATGAAATCATATGTCTGAGATTTACTTCAAAATAATTCAGGGTGGGGTGGGAGGAGTGGATATGAATATCGATAAAATGAGATAGGCTGTGAGTGGATGATGATACATGGGGGTAGTTCTATTTTACTGTTCTTTTTACTTTTGAAAATTTTTCTATAATAAAAATTCAAAAGGAAAAAGGATCCCATCTGTCTGGCAAGTCTTCTCAGACCTCTCTCCTCGCATTTATTATGGAAGTCCATTGTCTGAGAAGTCCGGTTTCCCCACCACTCACCTCCATTATTCTCTTACTATCTATACCCAGTTTGTTCCTTTCATAGCATTTATTACAAATTATAATTATAAGGAGTTTCTTTTTATTTGTTTGTTAACTTATTTTCTGTTTGTGGTCCCTACCTCTGCCTGACTGGAATGCATTTCTTCGCCAGTGTGTGCTAGTTCTCACACACAGTCTTTTGTTTAGTAAATAATTGTAAAAGGGAGGGGAGAAGGAAAGAACTCTGAGAATTTCTACTGAAGTTAAGAGCACTGCATGTCTTCATCCTCACTGTATTCTAAGCGGCTTGCTGTGTATTTCCAGAACTTCCTGTGAGTCATGATCCCTTTGGCTTAGTGGTGTTCAGACTTCTTCAGTGGACTGTCAGTGTACCAAGGGGCCGCCTTGTGGTTCAGCTACTGTTAAAGCTTACATCTGCTTTAGCCTAAGCACCTCAGGTTTTTTATATTTTTCTTTAATTAATTTGCAGGAATTCAATTGAAGAAAAGTTTCCACAGCTTAAAAAAAAAACTGAAGTAATTTTGGAATAATTTTACTGATGCTTTTATAGTAATTTCAACTCAACTCTCATACTTAGGGCGTACATTTAGAATTTATTATTTTTGCTATATTGTAAAATTTTAATATTAGAAATCAATGTTATTTTGAGAATATTAGAGGTTTTCTTGCCTATTTCTCACTCACCATGTAAGTGGTATTTATTGACAGGATAGTTTTAAATGCTATTTATTTTTTATTTATTTCTGCTTTTAGAGTTCAGATTAAGTGTGATATTGTATGGCACAGTTAGAATGAATTAAGTTTATGACGAATGATGTTTTAAAACATTTGTATTTTTAGCAGTGAGCTTAGTACTTAGGAAATTATAAGATTTTATTCCCAGTAGAATTAGGAAAACTTAGGTGGTTTCTGTGATGAAAACCATTGTATAAATTTATTTAAACCTTTTTTCCATTAAACATTTTTGGACATAAAACCTTCAAAAAGGCAAAAACACCTTATACGGTGCTAAGAATAGGCATCTGCACGCCATGGGCTCTGTGTGGGGTGGTGAAGTCCATCAGATGTGAAAACTGCTTACCACCCCCAGTGTCTGAGCACCCGCCTCACGGGGTTCCATGGAGCACTTAAGACCCTCCCCGGGTTACCTGAGCTCTCATTCTGGCTTTACCACTTAACTGGCTTGTAGGACCCAAAGCAGGTGACGTAATTTCCCCGTGTTGTAGTTTCCTCTTTGTAGAATGAGAATAATATTTATCTCATTGGGTTTTAGTGCGTGAGGAGCGTAGGTCACTTCTGGGACACAGTAAACCCTGGGTGCACGTTAGTTCCTCAGTCAATGCCAGTTATCACTGCTGCAGCCACAGCACGCGAACTGCCTGCTCACTTGAACTTGTCTGCTGCCAGAGGACTTCAGCGGAAGGTCTCGGCACATTTTATATCCCGGGACCTAGTGCAGCATCTGCCTCAGGGCCTGGCATGTGGCAGGCATTAGCTCTGCTAAATGTAGCCCAGCTTCCTGGTCTTTTGGAAGTGCTTCAGTGTAAATATTTACTTAGAGGCATTTCCCCACTGAGACTCTCGGCTCCATCTCCAATCCTGCAGTGACCCATCTCCCAGCATAGCGTGTTGTACTTACTCAGTAGTGATAGCTATTTACTGTACTAGTTTGCCAAGGCTGCCATAACAAAATACTGCAGACTGGGTGGCTTAAACAACAGAAACTTATTTTCTTACTGGTGGAGGCTATTGCTCCAAGATCAGGGCGCCTACAGAGTTGTTTCCTGTGAGGCCTCTCTCCTTGGTTTGCAAGTGGCCACCCTCTTGTGGCCTCTTCATGTGGTCATCTCTCTGTGCATCTGATCTCCTTTTCTTGTAAGCTCACCATTCAGATTGGATTAGGGCTCATCCTACTGACCTGTTTTTAACTTAATTGCCTCTTTAAAGGCCTTATCTCCAAATAGAATCATTCTGAAGTTCTGGGGGTTAGGGCTTCAACACAAGAATTTTGGGAGGACAGTCCATAACGCTAACCATTATTACTTACTACCACAGTAATAGTACTTACTCACTATTAAAATCATTGCCCTCAAAGACTTAATATTCGACTAATCAGATAGATTTTTTAAAAATAGAAGTGGATTGATTTTTTGATGAAAGCATTGATCTTAGTCCACAGTTTAGAAGCCAAAGGGTGTGTTGTGTGATGCCCTTTAGTTGGTGTATTTTCTTTATTCGTGAACTCAGTTATTCATGTCTTTACCAGGTATTTAATGAGCACGTACCAGGCGGTGTGCTAGAAACTAGCAGTGCAGGGCTGAGCTAGACACAGTGCCTACCATTGTCCAGTTCCTAACCTAGTATATATTTAAAATATCTCTGTCTCTGGATGATGAGGAGAATTACTCCCCCTGGGTGTTAGGCCTTGGGATGTGTTGTTGTTAGACCAAATTACTGGCTTTGTATTCTAGAAATTAATTAATTAATTTTAGAAGCATTTGAATCCTGATTCTAACCACTACCTAGGAATGTGACCTTGAGCAAATTATTTAATCCCCTTACACCACCATTTTCATAGGGTAATTCATGATTAAGTGAGATAGTGCATGTCATATGCTTAGCCTCATACTTGGCACCTAGGAAGAGCTTAATAAAATGGTTGCTGCTCTTTCCTTTTTAATACAGGAGCTAAACCTCATCTTGGAGGTGAGATGGAGGTGACAACTAAGAATAGCTTTATATGTAGGTTTCTAATAATTGGAGAGAGCTTTTGCCAAAGCTTTGGAGTTTGTTTGTTATAATTTCTACCCTGCTGATTTCCAGAAAGGATTTGAAATAGCTGCCCAGCTGAGAAGTGTGTTCCAGTTGTGAGGTAATGGAGAAAACCCTGACCCAGAGCTGACATGCACTTAGGGCTCAGTCCGCTCTTCCAGCCAGCTGGCTGATCTTGGGCGACCCTGAAGTCTAGGCTTTCCTGTATCAGATTCTTTGCCTTGTTTATTAATTAACAAATGGTCAGTTTTAGATATTGACCTTACGTTTCTGAGAATTTGTATATATCTCTGGAGTTTCATAAGTTTGAAATTATATTCGAAAAGCAGAAGTATATAACTTGAATTTAATCTTGCTCCTGAATAAAATAATCATCACTTTCCAGAGAATAATCATTAATATAAATGACTTAATATATAGTCCATTTATAGTCTTTCCTTTGCTGAATTCATTTCAGAGCACCTAATGTATTGTTAACATTACATTTACCTTGATACTTGTTTTGGTGAAAAGTGTTCTTATAAAAGGTACTGAAGTCCTAAGTTCTAAAACCTTGACTTTCTCACATGTCTGTCATGTATTTGGAACACATTTGCAAGGCACTAAGTCAGTTCTAACTGATAGAGACAGAATATCAGGCTTCATGAGAAGTTTTTTCTTGTCATTGTTGCTGTTGTATTTGTTTTTGCATGGTGGGGTGGGAATGCTTTTTTTTTTTTTTTGGAATGCTTTTTAACTTACGGATCATTAGGGCCACTTGGGTTATTAAATGGAGATAAAATAAGGAGATAAAAGATTTTAAATAGAAGAATGTCTTTCTAGGAGATGAGAAAGGTTAATAAACCCATGCAAATGTGTTCTACTTGCAAGTTTCTGTCTGTATAAGCTCTTTATTATTTTGTGAAAAGTTTACAAAATTTTATTCAACTTTCCTTTGTAATTTATAGAAAAAATAGGTACTGTATCTCACAGAGTTACAGATCTTAGTTCTTATCTGATATTTGCTGGTGATGAATGTTGTATTTTCTGTTGTTGCTGTTACAGTTGTCTCTTTGCATCCATGGGTTCGACCAACCATGGATAGGAAATATTGGGGGGGGATTTCCAGAACGTTCCAAAAAGCAAAATTTGAATTTACCATGCTCCAGCAACTATTTACATAGTATTTACATTGTATTAGATATTATAAGTAATCTGAAGATGATTTAAAGTATAAGAGACTTGAGCATTGGGGGATTTTGGTACCCTCCTGGGGCAGGGTGGGGTTGGAGGGTGGTCCTGGAATCAGTCCCCCTCAAATATTGAGGGACGACTATAGATCGTTTTTTAAAAATAATTACAAGCTACAGATTTGTTTTAAGTTTAATTGTTTTGTGATGGCAAAACATAGACAACTAGTAGAATGGGAGAAAATATTTGTAAATCATATATCTGCTAAGGGATTAATATCTAGACTATGTAAAGAATTACACCTCAATAGCAACAACAAAAAACCCAATTCAAAAATAGGCAGAGAGGGCTTCCCTGATGGTACAGTGGTTAAGAATCCACCTGTCAATGCAGGGGACACGGTCCGAGCCCTGGTCTGGGAAGATCCCACACGCCGCGTGCAACTAAGCCCATGCGCCACAACTACTGAGCCTGCGCTCTAGAGCCTGCATATTAGATATTAGGCAAAAGACTTGAATAGACATTTCTCCAAAGAAGATATACCAGTAAGCACATGAAAAGATGCTTATCATTAGTCATTAGGGAATTGTATATCAGAACCACAGCAAGATACCACATCATACCTATTAGGATGTGACTATTACAAAAAGAAAATTTAAAAAGGTAAATAAAAGTTGGTGAGGGTGTGGAGAAATTGGAATTCTCATGCATTGCTGATGGGAATGTAAATGGTAGAACTGCTGTGAAAACCAGTTTGGTGGTTCCTCGAAAAGTTAAACATAGAATTATCATATGATCTAGCAATTCCACTCCTAGGTATTTACCCAGAGAATTGAAAGTAGGGACTCGGGTACCTGTACACCAATGTTCATAGCAGCATTATTCACAGTAGCCAAAACGGGGAAACAACCAGTGTCCATTAGCTGATGAATGAATAAACAAAATGTGGTGTATACATGGAATGGAATGTATTGGGTTGGCCTAAAAGTTTGTTCAGTTTTCCCGTAAGACAGCTCTAGTAACACTGAGTTGTCTTTAACTTCATTAGAAACAATTTTGTTAGATTGTATTGTGACAGCTGTCATATCAGTGTGCATTTTTAAAAAAGCATCAAAATTGGTGAGTTTTTGTGTAGCCATTTTAATATTGAAGATGGAAGAAAAAAAGCAACATTTTTGGCACATTATGCTTTATCATTTCAAGAAAGGTAAAAATGCAACTGAAACGAAAAGATTTGTGCAGTGTATGGAGAAGGTTCTGTGACTGATCGAACATGTCAAAAGTGGTTTGCGAAGTTTTGTGCTGGAGGTTTCTTGCTGGACAATGCTCCACGGTCGGGTAGACCAGTTGAAGTTGATAGCGGCCAAATCGAGACATTAATTGAGAACAATCAACGTTACATCACTTGGGAGATAGCCGACATACTCAAAATATCCAAATCAAGCGTTGAAAATCATTTGCACCAGCTTGGTTGTGTGAATCACTTTGATGTTTGGGTTCCGCATAAGTTAAAGAGAATAAAACTTCTTGAAGGTATTTCCGCGTGCGATTCTCTACTCACACATAATGAAAACGTTCCATTTTTAAAACAAATGGTGACGGGTGATTAGAAGTGGATACTGTACAATAATGTGGAATGGAAGAGATCGTGGGGCAAGCGAAATGAACCACCACCAACCACACCAAAGGCTGGTCTTCATCCAAAGAGGGTTGTGTATATGGTGGGATTGCAAGGGAGTCCTCTATTATGAGTTCCTTGTGGAAAACCCAACGATTAATTCCAACAAGTACTGCTACCAGTTAGACCAACTGAAAGCAGCACTTGACGAAAAGCGTCCAGAATTAGTCAACAGAAAATGCATGATCTTCCATCAGGATAATGCAAGACCACATGTTTCTTTGATGACCAGGCAAAAACTGTTACAGCTTAGCTGGGAAGTTCTGATTCATCCGCTGTATTCACCAGACGTTGCACCTTCGGATTTCCATTTATTTCGGTCTTTACAAAATTCTCTTAATGGAAAAAATTTCCATTCCCTGGAAGACTGTAAAAGGCACCTGGAACAGTTAGTTCTTTGCTCAAAAAGATAAAAAGTTTTAGGAAGATGGAATTATGAAGTTGCCTGAAAAATGGCAGAAGTAATGGAACAAAACGGTGAATACGTTGTTCAGTAAAGTTCTTGGTGAAAATGAAAAATGTGTCTTTAATTTTTACTTAAGAACCGAAGGAACTTTTTGGCCAACCCAATATTCGGCCATTAACAAGCTATGAAATTTTGATGCATGCTACAACATGGATAAACCTTAAAGACGTTATGCTAAGTGAAATAAACCAGACACAAAAGGACAAATACTGTATGATTCTGCTTATATAAGGTACCTAGAATAGGCAAATTCATAGAGACAGAAAGTAGAATAGAGGTTACCAGGGGCTGAGGGGGAGAGGAAAGTGGGGAGTTATTGTTTAATGGGTACAGAGTTTCTGTTTAGGATAATGAAACAGTTCTAAAATGGATAGTGGGGATGATTGCACAACATTGTGAGTGTACTTATGCTTCTGAATTGAAAATGGTTAAAATGGTAATTTTTATGTTATGTATATATTTTACCATAATAAAAACATTAAAACAAAACAAAAAAAGAAACCAGCTAAACAATAGCACCCATACAGACAGATTTACACAGTTATATCTTTTCAGTATCTTTTCTCCACTGATTTTTACTCATTTGTATGGGCATCTCAAAATTGTATGGGTACTTATTAGAATTTTAGGATTGATTGCCGTTAGGTTTGTATTGCCTTTGAATTACAAATGGTATGGGGTTTTTAATGCTATTTTTATGGCAAAGATTTTTAATGAGTCTCCTTTGTTTTGCAGTTACTTCGAGAGCTTAAGCATCCAAATGTCATCTCTCTTCAGAAGGTGTTTCTGTCTCATGCTGATAGGAAAGTATGGCTTCTGTTTGACTACGCTGAACATGACCTCTGGGTAAGGTGAATTGTTGGTGGACATGGAGCCATGGTTTCAGTTGGGGATTAAGAGGGACTGACTGAAAACAATTTTGGGAGCTCATCTTTGTATGAGGTTTACATTTTTAAAATAAAAGTAACTTCCTAGAATGTGGTTGAGGAGTTACCAACACTAGAGTATTGCTTTGTATTTTTACTTTTGGTCATATCAGTTTGACCTTTGTAACGTACTACAGAAAACAAATAGCTCTTCAATATTGTTTCCTAGCTTTAGATTTTTGATAAAATAGAAAAATTAACAGTAATAACTATTTTCTTATAAAATTTAAAAGCAGCATATTTCCTTTGTTTCTGTAATGTAAAGAAATGTAAGATGAGAAGGTGATAGGGAAATGAATATGTTATGTTTGAAGGACTAGATTGAGATCTAATGGGCCTGTCTGTCATTTGTCATGTGACCTTAGGCAAATCTCTTAATGGCTCTGAAGCTATAGTTTCCCCCATCTGTAAAATATAATGCTTTTACTGCTCTTTTTTACAGGATTTTCCTGGAGAACAATTTTGTATTCAAAAGCCTTATAAACTAAGTGTTCTATACAAGTACAGTAGAAAACTTGTTAATCATTTATTGGGTATCATTCACAATTGATATTCAGTATTCTAATGTATTTCTTATTTTCATTGGCAGAAATTCAATATTGTACACACTTGAATTTGGCATATTCTTATATAGGAAGAATTCTTTGTAGAAGAGAGGTCTACTACAAAATGAGATTGTCATGGAAATAGAGTCTGTTGTGGCTTTTATTTTGTTGTGGCTTTTATTTTATGATAAGAATATTTTTAGATCCACCAGACTTTGATTCTCAAAGTCAAGTAATTATATTTATTAGTTTAGCTAATATAACGAAAAAATGATTCTGTATTGATAAACATTATTATAAGCTAAGAATTTAAATTTATCCTGTCTAAATAGGTAAAATACAAACAGCTGACTCAGTATCTTGCATTTACTCAGCAGATTATTTTTAAAATAGGATTTACAGAAGCCTTAGGTAACTATAAAATTTACTCCTTTATTAAATATAACAGCTACATTTTTTTAAAAAAACCTGAAAGGCCATCTTGGGGATAAGATTAATAATATATATAGATGAAAATCTATAATAGGATAGCCCAAATAATTTTGAAACATACAAAACTTATATCCTGATCGGTCTTGGGTGAAGAACATGTTAACACAGATTTCAGTTTAAAAAACAAAACAAGTAAACAAAACCCAGTATTACGTCAAGTTAATTCATTAGCAACTACTTTAGTACTGTGAGATATATTTTTCTGATATTTACTAAGTAATAAGGTCTTTAAATATTTCACTGTGTTTTGCATCCTGTCTATATTTACTAAATTACCGTGGCTGTGCATTTATTGAGCTAAATAAAAGAGAAAACATATGCAAGGGATTATAGTATACTGGCTCAATTTCAAAATCTTCAAAATAATGTATTCTTTCATTCAGCTGTAGTTCATAAATGCAAATACAAAATTTTGAAATAAAACTAGCACAAATCCTAGTAAAACTGTTTAAAAGTAAATTCACCTTCTGAAAATCATTAAATAGTTTTAAACTCTTTTGCTAATTTCCAGAAGTATCCTCATTTACATAATTTTAACTTTAACAGACTTCAGAAACTGAAACTTATTTTGGTGTCATATGCTTTCAGTTTTATAAAAAAATATTTTCATACTGTTTGTAGATTCCTGTTTTCCATGACTAAATGTGGTTTAATTCAAATTATTTTTATAATTTATCTGGAAAGAATTGTTTTCAAATAGAAAATAGACACATGAAATTTTCTCTCTGTTTTATGAAACTATTGTCCAAGGTTCATGCTAGTTGTAAATATGTTTTTCTTTTTTTGTTGGCTTCTGTTCTTTTAAAAGAGATCTAATCTAATCAAATTAGGATTCTGTTAATAAAAATTCATTAAATCAGGGTGGCCAATATTGAATTGAACATTCATCATACTGAAATCTAACATAAAATCAAATTATATAATCCAAATTTATGAGTAAATTTCCAGGCTGGTTTATAAACGTGATTTGTAATAAAACATAGTTGAGCATAGGAGATAGCATTGTATTCACTATGGTTTCTCACAAACTGGTATGTAATATTTAATTGTATATGTAGGTATAATTATGCTTTCACAAATTATACTGTTTGTAATGTTGTGCATATAGTCACCATTGGCTTTATCATCATCTTATTAATACTCATTTAAGCCAAATAAGTACTTTTAATGCTCATTTTAATAAAAACCAAATGATGATTCAGTTTATTAAAACCTATTCTTTATCCATTTTATTTTCTTATTTTAACTTGAATATTGAAATGAATTAGTTGGGGTAAGGCAGCAGAGGGTAAGAAAACAGTTGCAGTAAAAAGAGTCATTTAAAAAAATCACTTAGGTGTTGGTGAAATCTTATGGTATTACATATTGCATATTTATTATATTGCCCTGGAATAAAAATGAAGGTAAAAAATTCCCCCACTGTAGTTTTTTGTAGTTATAAAATATTGGTAAAAAAGTAACATGTAATACCCTAATGAAAATATAACTAAAGAAGTGGTATATGGCATCACTTGATTATCTTACCTCCCCTAAATATTTGTTCCTTTCATTCTTACTCTGGCAGGTTTTAATTTTTTAAAATGTATTTTAATCTTTTTTTTTTTAAGCTCTGAGAGCCACTGGTTCTTCTTAAGGTGAACACACTTGATTGTCACATCATTTCTTAGGATAAGTGACAAACAGTCTAGATTATTAAGAGTTATTGTAGCTCTGTTTTGTTTGCCTTTTCTTAAATACTTTGAAAAAATTACTGAGAAGAAAGTTAATATAATGTAATGCTGCTACTAAAGTATAGATTAATCATACTACATATGTACTGACTGATACCCCTTACCTTCTGAAATATACCTTTGCTTTTTATTTTTTCTTTGGAAGATAAAACTCCTTCACTCATTAGTCATTAGTTATTTCTTACCCATTTTCTACCTCTATATCATAAGAAAGTAGAAATGAAAAGATTAATGTATAATATTAAATATCTCACTCCTCTTTTAATTATTTTTATTAAGTTCAAGAATACGCCTGATATTCCCTCACAAATACTGGTCAGGAGTCTGGCCTTGTGCATATTAGACACAGGCATGTGCACAGTGGTGCACGCAGCAGAGTTGGCTGCAGCTGACTTGTAGATTTTCTTGCAGTTTAAGAGTGCTTTAATTAAAATGAAACCTGTCAAGAGTTTGAAACATTGGATCTTGTTTCTGTTGAGGTACATTTATTTGTAAAATGATTTTTCTGTTTATAAAGTGGTATTGTGTTTACCGGATGTCCACTAACATTATATTGATACCTAGAAAGCTCTGATGGATGTTACAAGGCTGTTTTTTTTTCCTCGTCTGAAGAAGCTTTCATATTTCTAATTATGTCCAGTGTGAATTGGTCATTTACATGTTATTCCTTTGTGCTTGTGTGTACTTAATTGAAATATTTTCCCATTTGCTTTCTTTATAACTCATGTATTGTAAATAGGTACCACATCTATGCTATGTCAACCAGCCAGAACTCTCTCTGTTCTTTACTTTTTTTTTTTTCATTTAATCACTACAGAATAAAAAATACTCTTTTCTTGAAAATTTTCACCAGATAAACAGGGGTCAAGTAACTCTGAAAGTAATTTTTAATTATACTTTAAAAATAAAATCACATTACCTTCTACTTCTCTGTTGTCATCATTTATTTTCTGAGACCGTATCATATGCTTAGGAAATGACATTTTAGCTCTAGTTATTTGGAAAATTTAAGGTTATTTATGTTATCCAGCAGAACGTGAAATTATATTTTCAAATCTTTGGAAATCCCTGAGTGTTTCTTTTTCTGTTAGGAAAATATTATATATCAAACTGTCTTTCCTTTTTTAAGCTTCTGGTGATATTTTTCTTTCTTTCAGCATATAATCAAGTTTCACAGAGCTTCTAAAGCAAACAAGAAGCCAGTACAGTTACCTCGGGGAATGGTGAAGTCACTATTGTATCAGATCCTAGATGGGATTCACTACCTGCATGCTAACTGGGTGTTGCACAGGGATTTGGTAAGTTGAAATGTAGTTAGGTTTAAGCCAGAAAGATGCATTTGGAGTTGGATGATTTTCTAGTTGTCTCTAGATATCAGTGGTATACAGGCCTGCAAACCTTATAGAGGAAGTGGGAATGCTACAGTCTCAGAACTAGCCTAGCCTTGTGCTTTTGTGTAATGCATCCTGCTTCTTGACAAACGTTAAGCTGGTGCTTAAGAGGTGAAAGAGGGCACATTTGTTTTGCTAAGCTTTCGGGGGTTTCTTCAAGTCTGTAAATAACGTATCGGCCTGCTTTACATTGAATATTATATGCCAGACAAACTCTAGAAGTTGGTATATTTATGAGTAACTTGAAAATAACCCTTTGGAGCCTACTGTATCCTAAGTTGTATATTAGAAGAGGAGCGTTCACCTGCTTATTTTTAAACCCACTATGTTAGTAGCAGTCTCTCCGCCAACAGCCTTTAATAGTCATGATTGAGTACATTATTGAGTGCCTTGCCATGTTAAGCTGCAATAAATTTTTACAAATTTAGAAACTTCAGAAACTGACTTTCTTATTTTTATTTCACATGGCAGAATAGTTTATGCCCTTTTTAAAAAAAACCCGTATAGCATTAAATTGGTGATTAAATTGTGCATTGTTCATTAAATCTTCATAGATTTAAATTATGTAAATCTCAAATTCCCCTTTTCCCCTTTCATATTGAGTAATGTAGTAACTCTAGTAAGGTGTGCCTTCATTTCCAACAATTATAAACACAATGCTGGAAGTGATGACTTGGTCTCTAGTCACATGCGTACATTAGGAAAAAACCCCGTCGCCAGCTTGGAGGTGGAGCTGCTCTGCCCCTCACGCAGATATTCTTTCCGGACTGCTCTGTGTTTAATGCATTCAGTCTCTGGCCTTCAGTCAGGTGTTTTAGTTTCTAGTTCTTTCATCTGTCTTCAGTAAATCTCCTTGAAATAAGTTTAGTGGTAGTTATTTTATCTCCAGTTGTCAAATCTAGAAACCATTTAGAGTAGGACCAATAACACATCAGAAATTTGGTTGAAATAACTTTTTCCCTTATGCAAAAAATTTTCCTTTATTTTTAATAGAATTAGGTTATTTTATTTATAAACAATGAATTTATAGAACATAAATATGAAAAATCTTTTGCCTCTTTATGAAGCTGAAAATAAATTTCAGCTTTTAGGGGTAGAGTCAACTTAGGGAAAAACTATTATTACTTTTGAGTTACTGACCTTTTTTATGATTCTAAAAGAATAGAATCTGGTTTTTCCCCATAGAGTTAATTATGCTACGATAACGCTACATTTTCTTTCTAATGTAAGTATTTTCTCATCACTAAAATATGTATGTTCATTAGATGAATACAAACTGATTTTTAAACCAGTATTTAATTTTTATGTTAATGTATAATATACCTGAACTACTCACATTAGTATTAACTACAGTGGTGAAAATAATTTCAAAGTCTGATTTCTTTTGTGTCTCTCTTGGGAGAGCTCTCTCTATTGATACGGCCAGAACAAGTTGTCTTTGGCACAGAGACAGTGTAGAGCAGGTCATCTCAGAAGTCTCTGTTGGTGGCGTACCAGGAGGCAGAGGCAGTGGAGCAGTGCACTTAGGTGCAGGTGGCAGAGGGATGCACTGTCTGTAGCTGATTTAAAAGTAATAATGAAACAGACGAAAAGTAGTTACTTTTTAAAAAATTATTTATTTATTATTTATTCTTGGCTGTGTTGGTTCTTTGTTGCTGCCCACGGGCTTCCTCTAGTTGCCGCAAGCGGGGGCTACTCTTCGTTGCTCTGCGCGGGCTTCTCATTGCAGTGGCTTCTCTTGTTGCAGAGCACGGCCTCTAGGCGCGCGGGCTTCAGTAGTTGTGGCACGCGGGCTCGGTAGTTGTGGTGCACGAGCTTAGTTGCTCTGCGGCACGTGGGATCTTCCCGGACCAGGGCTCCAACCCGTGTCCCCTGCATTGGCAGGCAGATTCTTAACCACTGCGCCACCAGGGAAGCCCATTACTTTTTATTGTTACCGTATGCTGGCAATTCTGAACAGTATCAGTGATAAAATATTCCCATCCACTGAGGCAAACCGCTCCTACTCCTGTACCCCTCTTGATATGCCACTGCTCTCTGTTTAAAAGTGTGTTCATCCAAAATATTTTGTAAACTGTAAGCGGTTGTTTTTCTGCTGCTGCCTCCTTTGACTTTCCCATCTGAAGTGCGGTTTCCTGTACTATCTGTGCGTGACTTCTTAGTGATCTTTCCAAACGTCTGACCCTTCTGTGCATCACAGGCACACTGCACCATCGTCTCCTTAAAATGATAAGCTCTGTCCCAGGCTGGATCTTACTGTTTCAGGTACCTGCCTCTTGAATTATTCTTCAGTTCTTGAAGGAAAGATTCATTATCATAGTTTTTTAAAAAATATGTGCCCACCTTCCTGCCAACTGAAAATTAAATTTTGGAGTTTGATATTATAAAGTTTTTCAACTATAGCTACATAAGATATTCATATATGAAGTAATCAAGTATTTACTCTGAAGAACATTCTTTAGAAGCTGTATGATATGCCTTTTTTTAACCCCTTCTCAAATAGTTATGATTTGCAGATGAGATATTTACCCTATGAGAATGAATATAATTACGAGTTAATTATATTCTTTGCTCCTTTCAGTCAGGTTTAGATGAAATGAGGCGATACCAACCTTAATAGATCTACGTAGATATTTATTTATTTGTTTGTTTATTTATTTATTTATTGGCCGTGCCACATGGCTTTCACGATCTTAGTTACCCAACCAGGGATCGAACCTGTGCCCCCTGCAGTGGAAATGCGGAGTCCTAACCACTGGGACCACCAGGGAATTCCCTACATAGATTTCTCATGTTAATAATTGAGCCAATTGGTTAAGTTGCTGACTTGCCACAAGAAACTTCATATTAAGGTGGATAATTGGCATAGACAGCCTAAAAACATCATTTGAAAATAGCCCAGAATGTTACTGAAGCTTTTGCTTAATAACATTGGCTTTATTATTAATAGAAACACTGACTTGAGATGACAGAGTTATGAAGTTCTTTGATATATACAGTTGTTATTTAATAAATGAAGATTAATCTTGTCAGTACTAATCATTATGTAGTAGCAGACCGGTAACTGGGATGTGTCATCCTTGGCAGGAAGTGGAGATCTAATAATGCTGGAACTCTTGTTGGGCTGAAGGTGGTAATGTGTACACATGTGTGGATGTTTTAAGAAAAATGGGCTAGAAAGGAAGAACATTCAGTATTTATTTGGTGAGATAATTTATGAATCCAAAGTAAACTTTTTAGTTTTAGAGCATTAAAATATGTATGTATAAGTTGGTTTGCTTATACACTTAATCTGTTTGCTATAAGTAGAGAGAAATAAAAACAGAGGTGTGTGTAAGTTAGCTATGTTGTTTCCTTTGACTACACCCTTCTCCTTTCTTCTTTATTCTCTCCTTGGAAGTGAAAAAATCGTTTGACTAATAGTCTGTAGTCCTGGTTCTGGCATTACCATCTGTATTAATCAGCGTTCTCCAGAGAGACAGAATGTGTATATTTAGAGAGAGTGAGGTTTCTTTTAAGCAGTTCCCTCAGGCAGTTGTGGAGGCCTGGTTAGTCAGAATCTGCCGGGTAGGCTGGCAGGTTTGACAGACCCAAGGGAAGAGGTGTAGTTGAGTCCAAAGTCAATCTGCTGGCAGAATTCCTTCTTGTTCGGGGAGGTCAGTTTGTTTTATTAAGGCCTTCACCTGATGGATGAGACCCACCCACGTTATGGAGGGTAATCCCCTTAACTCAAAGTCCACCCATTTAAATGTTAATCTCATCCAAAACCACCTTGACAGAAACATCCAGAATACTGTTTGACCAGATACATAGGCACTATGGTCCAGCCAAGGTAACAGATAAAATAACCATCCTATACAAGTCGGTTAACCAAGACACAAGTTAAGGTAATGTGAGAAAAGGTATTTCTGGGTCATGTCGTCCATCCATCCCACCCCACCCCCGTTATCTGCTGTTTATATAAAATAGGAGTGTTCTGTTGGGTTAAGGAATATTAAGATTTTTTTGCCAGATACCATAAAGAGAAACTAAGTGTGAAATATTATGAAAGCTTCAAATAAAGATATGTTTTAAGTGACTCAAAATGAGGAAAGGTTTGAAGTCTGTTAGCCTGATTGTATTGAGTTTGGTGATTTTTTTTTTGAGCCCAGTCTATTAAAAATTTGAAGCACCAAAATCATATTCGATACTTTTTGTGTAGAAGCTAAGTTTGATTTTGCAGTAGTGACTGAACTCTTTCCTGTGAGAGGTAGTCCTCCTGGATTGAGTTAAAGCACACGGACAGAGTGTGAGAAGTTCTCACTAACAGTGACTCCATTGTGACCTGTTTGAGGACATCCAGCCAGTTTACTCTATCTGGCCTCTTTCAGTAGAACTGATTATTTTTTGTAAGACTTACTCAATTTAGGAATGGTTTTCTTGTGCAATCGTGAAATTTCAAACTCAGTTAATTTTTCTTTTCCTGGGAAAAATTCTGTGATAGATTAAGAATTTGAAAAACACTTGTCAAACGTATGCATGCTGGTGTTAGTGAACTGGAGATTAAAAACACCGCTATAGTCTGGCTCCAGTCTCCTTTTTTTCTTTTCTCTCTTTTCTTTATAGTTATTTTCCAGCCAACCCAGAGGTTTCCCTGCCTTCCTGAATCCCTGCTCCCTTCATCTCCAGCATCTGAAATTCTATTCATCCTTTAATAAAGCTCTGCTCCTGCTACCTCATCAGTAAAGTGCACCCCCTCCTCCACCTCCACTCCCCAACTCCCACCCCAGTCACACTAGCTGGGAGTGAGAATGTATACTTCTACACCCTGTAGCAGTTACTTTGAACTACCCCTGGGGCACTTGCTAGTTTTGGTAATTGTATGTCCTCTGTTTGATGGTAAGTTCCTGAGGGCAAAGACTGACTTATGATATGTTTGTATCCTGCCCAGCGCTTAGCAAAATACACATTAATGTATACAGTATTGCTTATATTTGTTGAATGAATGAACTAGCCCATTTGTAACAGAAGCAAAGTGGCCTACAAGGTTATTCTCCATAGCTTATCTCTGATATTACCTGATGCTGGTCAGTATCTACGACACACAGAGACTCTGCTGCTTTTCTTCCTTTTACTCCCTCTTATCTCTGCTGTGATTCAGTGCAGTGGAACAGTGCAGAAAAAGTTCTTTTCTATTCATACTACATTTTAAGTCCTTTCAGCATCCTTCCTCTTTCCACCTAAAAGAGCTCAGCTCTTAGCAGTCAGTTCAGAGACCATTCAGCTTATGATACTGATCTGTTGACCTTTTCCATTGCACTCTCCCTCTACCCCATATTTTTGTTCCGCCCACTGAGACCTATTTCCTGGCCCTTTGTCTGTTTGTTCTGATGTTCTTCTCTTCATGTCATTTATTTTTTCCAATTTTTTTCCTTTAATCTTAAGGGTCGACCATTTCCATCATAGTTCGTTTACATCCCTCACTTTTTTTCAAGAACGTCTTAAAGTACCTTCTGTGTGAATTATTCTTTAATTGTAGGTGAGGGGGCCATACCTCCCTTCTCCTATACATCCCAGCTGCTCTGAACTTGCAGCTCTCATGTTTCACTTTAATAATACATTTAACTGACCAGTTCATTACTAATCACAATGTAAATATTTTAATTTCTAGCTAATAGTTGTTCATTTTAAATTTTCTAGTGAACTCAATGTTGGCTGAATTTTGTGCTTTTTGTTGAAAATATTCATGCAGTGTATCAGATATACCATAGAAATGATTTACACTCAAATCAGACTTGTATTTAAGTAAGTATTAAAGACTTGGGCTTTTGACATGTTTCCTAAGGAACTTAATAGAAAGTAGAGAAGTAGTTATGATGACTGGCCTATTTACCATTAATTTTCGTTAAGTATATATCAGGTTCTCATATGGTCATTAATGTGTTCCACTTTAAAAAAAAATCTAACGTCCAAAATTTCATTTGAATTATTACCTTAATGGTTTTATCATAGTGGTAATTAACTTGGAACTACCAGACACATAGGGTTGTATTTTTGTCCTGTGGCACTAAGTGGATAATATAATATAGCATATTGTATTATATACTATAATATAGTATTAAGTGAGATATACTGTAATATAACTTTTCACCATGTTGTTTCCTTTTTTCATTTAAGCTGAATTACAAGGCTGTATACAAAATTTGGAGTGTTTTGGAGTATTACAACTATCTGCTAGTTGGTCACTCGTGCCCTAAACCAATTCAAAATAGTTTTTTTGGGGGGGGGGCGGTGGTATAGCTCAGTGGCAGAGCATTTGACCACAAAATAGGCTCTTTGTTTTTTTGTGTGGTTTTTTGCCATAGTAAAATTTCCTAGAAAATAAATCTTTGCAGAGATTTCCTTTGGAGTATCCCAGCGGGGATGTGCTATCATGTGTAGTATGTGATGTGACATAGCCCAGTGGGCCGTTGCATAAACGTATTTAAAAGATGCTGGAGCTATTTCAGAGCTTTAATCTGACTTATAAAAAAAAATCTGATAGTGCCGCTGCCATGCAGTTTATTTTAATTATACTGGGTAACTTGGAGTCACTTGGTGGGGTTTTAGCTGTTTGGTGAAGGATGAGTTGGTTTCCTAGCAATACAGTCAAAATCTTGGAGTGAGCCATCGACTCAAACTCAGTTTCACAGGGCCTACTTTAGGAAGGCACCTAATTATGTATTGATGATAACATGATGAATTATTGGGGTGTTTTGGATCTGATTCTTCTTGAGTGAAAGATTGCCTGGTTTATTAGTTTTGCTTACTAATACTAAAGTTTGCTCACAATGATATGGTTAGTTGGTTTGTTAGGGTTTTTTAGGTGCATTTTCTTTCTTTTTTTTCACATCTTTATTGGAGTATAATTGCTTTACAGTGTTATGTTAGTTTCTGCTGTATAACGAAGTGAATCAGCTCTACGTATATATATCCCCATATCCCCTCCCTCTTGCGTCTTCCTCCCACCCTCCCTTATCCCACCCCTCTAGGTCGACACAAAGCACCAAGCTCATCTCCCTAGATGCATTTTCTTATTGACTGTTGAGCTCTGTACAATAAGTGGAAGACTCAGAAGGAAAGAGATTAAGTGACCTGATACTGGTTACTTAGAGAACTGTTTTCAAAGGTGGGTCACTGAATTTAGGGAATTTTTCCTCTAGATCAATGATTTTTATAAATTGCAGGTTGTAAAAGCCATAAGTGAGTTGGGAAATCACACAACACAACCAGCCTTTTTATTTTTTTAATGGAGTAGAGTAGAATAGAGAAAATAGCAGAGTGCCTCATATGCCTTGAGGGAAATTATTGTTTCATGAAACTTTTGTTTCAGTTATATGTGTGTATATGTGAATATGGTCATGCAATATTAAGTGATTTTCTTCCTGTGGGTTGTGTTCAAAAAGGTTTGAAAGTCGCTGCACTAGACTGTTTCCCAAAAGGTACTTGATATGGTTAGGAAAAGAGAACATCAAGGAAAAAAAAGTAGTCAAATCTTTAGAAAACACTTTGTCCCAAATTGTAAGTACTTTAATGTTTTATGCAAATTTCTTGACATTGATAATAAAATCATTTTGAATAGCTGTAGCCCTGTAGGAAATATGTTTTTCTAAGTAGGGTTTATTTACGAGTAGGAGAATTTCAGGCAAATTTCACCTTCCTCCTTTAATACCTTTCTAAATTGTCTGAATAGTTTGCAGTTAACATATATTATTGTTATATAGAAGGAAACGGAGGAAGATTCTATTTAGTCTTTATTAAAAGTTCACACATAATATTCAGTGTGGTTTAGTGTATTTATTTTATGGTAGAGGATGATTGCTATTAAGAAAAAAAAAGCCATGCATACACTTTTTTTTTCTGCCTAAAAAAAGAGGACAGTACCTTCTTCAGGGTAAAAAAAAGAAAGAAAAAGGCAGAAAGGACCCTGCCACTGTCCAAATGCTGAAAGAGGCAAAGCAACAAAATAATTGACCAGCTGGGAAGAAAGGAGCCTGCGTTCTTGGCCTCTGTTCTAACTGCTGTTGCCCCTTCTCTGTGCTTCGCTTCCTTGAAATGAGTGTTGGGAATATATTAAGCATGTTTCTTTACAACAGAGCTTTTTTGAAGAAAAATGCTTTGTGACTGTCAGGTTTAATCACTGCTTATTACTTGAGATTTGCTTCATTTACTGGGAGTAAATGAAAATAAATAAATCTCCAAGGATTTACTCTGATTTTCTTATTTGTCTAATTGTATAACTAGTAAAACATATAAAATTGCGGTCATAAAATTTAGGCTTGAAGATAAAACATAGGTTTTATTGATAAGAATGGGTTAAGGCAAACTTAAATGAGGTTTGCATTAATTTTAGTTAACATAATGAATTGTGTTTATTCTATAGTATATTTACTTAAATGACCAATTGGGCAGTTTTCTTTCTTGGAAGTATTTGATTGTTTGTAAACAGTCCATTTGATTTCTTGATATGTGCCACGTTTGTGTAATTTTGATATTGATGTTGAGCATACACAGTGAACTGTGTTCTATTGTTTGTAAATAATGAAAAAGTGGTCTACTTAATTTTACTGAATAGCACAGCTGCAAATATCGTACCTGCTTATATGGGCAGATTACAAGTTGATTATAAAAATATTATGTTATTTAGTTTGCATATTGCTTCTAATCTACTTTTCCTTAGAGTCTGAGTCTTTTCAGACACTTTATCAGCACAATGCTGGAATCTTTTAAGTCAGATTTCTCACCAATCAAGAACAGATATTCTAAATAATTTAATTGAGCCTTTTAAAAAAATGGAGTGTAAGATAATATCTTTGAGTAATCCTGAAAATTGACTAGAAGTAGAGGATTATCTGAGTTTTAAGTCACGTACATTGGTACCTTTTCTCTTTTTTTAACATAAAATGGAGCCAGACCCGTCTTTTCATCTTTTTGATAGAGAGTCATCTGAAGTATTAGGACTGTCTGGCACATAGTAAATGTTCAGTAAATGCATCTTACTTCAGTCGATCATCACGTTGCCCTAGAACTATGAATAAGTACCTTAGGGGCGGGAACTTTATCCATTTCGTTTACTGCTGTATCATTATTACCCAGAGTAGCACATATTAGCTGCACAATAAATATTTATTGATTGAATAACTGGATTCTTATCAATGCTACCTTCAAAACAGGTCTCAGATTGAACTACAGTAAGACGTCCTGTAACTGAGATTTGAAGGTGGCGCAGTTGGCATTGGTCCCAGTCCTCTGACCAGTGTCTTTTCTCGAATAAGAGTGACCTGTAGTGCTTGTTTTCAGGGAGAAACAGCTGTGGGAAGGGAGCCATGAAGGGAAGAGCAAGTTAGCAGGGATTCTGGAGTCCTCCTAGCTCAGTGTCTCTGGGTCAGTCCAATGAACAGGTGCCGACTAACAGGGAGATTCCAAAACCCCTCGCTGCCAGGATGTGGATTTGGATTTTCCAGGTGGACTTCCAGGCGTGCTCATTCGTGAATTCCTGTTCATTAACCCTACAGTAGCCTGACCCCCCAGTTCACACGGTTCACACGGTTGAGTTTTCTGCAGTCCACTTACTGCCTCTTGATTTTACTTCTTATCGGTTCTGTCACTACTGTTCTAATCCATGGTACCTGGATTACTGAAAAAATGTCCAAGTGAATCTTCCCTACTTGCAGTCTTATGTTCCTATGGTCCAGTGTCTACATAGCAATCAGAATGATCGCTCTGAAAAGCAGATCACACCGTGTCATTCCCCTGCCTGAAGTTCCTCGGTAGCCTCCTACTTGTGAGGCAGGTATACTCAGAATCTATCCTAAACATTATTATGTCTTCTTGCTGCAGAGACTGGAGAGCTGAAAGCTGCAGCATTGTTGTATGTATCAGTAAGATAGAAAACATGCTGGCAACTCGACTGTCATACCATGGAAGTTATAAGATATAACCCAGTTACAGAAATATTAAAATTTTTAAAGGAAAGTAAAAAAAATGCATAAAGTGCATTTTTCCCTTGACATTTGGTAATGGTAAGTAGCTAGGACTTAATTACTAGTGCAGTGGCAAATGACTGAGGTATCTGCTTTTCTGTCTTTAATAAGAATTGTTAAGTTTCATCATGTGTGATGTTTGTTCTAGGGTTTTGGTAGATACCTTTTATCAGGCTAAAAATGTTCCCTTCTATATCCAATTAAGTTGTTTGTTTCTAAATCAAGAATTGATTTTATTAAATGCTTTTCTTGCATCTTTTGAGATGGTCATATGGCTATTTCCTTTAATCTGTTAATATGGTTGCTTACATTTATAAGGTTTTATTTCATTTTTAATGTTGACCCATCCTTGTCTTAGTGGGATCAGCCCTACTTGGTTTTGATTTTTTTTTCTCCAGTTGCTGTTGGATTCCCTTTGCCAGTACTTTATTGTGTCTATATTCTCAAGTGAAGATGGTCAGTAATCTTCTGTTTGTACACTTTTTTTTGTTATCATGATTATACTAGCTTCAGAAAATGATTTTAGTCTCTGGAATAGCTTGTATAATATAGGAATTACTTACTCTTGAAAGGTTGGTAAAAGTCATCTGTAAAACTGATTCTGGTGCATTGAAATTAGGATGGATGATTTTTGACTACCATTTAAATTTCTTTAATAGTTGTTAAATTATTCTGGTGTTCTACAAAACCCTGGATAGAATAAACATTTTAAAATAAATACAAATTACCGTAATTGACCCTGGAAAAGGTAGAAAAACTAAATAGACTAGCAACTATGGAAGACTTAAAGACATTTGTCACAGGGCTACCTCTAAAAACATGTAACAAATGCACATTTTTTCACAGTTGCTTCAACCATGAAGCAACAGTTAATCCTGCATTATATAAACTGTTCCAGAAAGAAAGTTTCCTTAGTAACTTTGTAGGAAGAAAGCATAACACTGACACAAACCTAATAAAGATAGTAGATCAGTGTCATGTATAAATATTTATGCATATATCCTAAATAAAATATTAGCAAATTGTATCCAGAGGAATGTTAAAAGAATATTACTATGCTCCAAGTAAATGAAGTTCTTTTCAAGAATGTGAAGATGATTCAGTCTTTGGAAACCTATTAACAGAATTCATATTAATAATGCTAAGAGAATAACACTGGTTATCTCAATAGTTATAAATATAAAACTTTTGCAAAATTCAATGTTTGACAAAGTTTAATATTCATTTCTGATTGAAATTCTTTACAAAAATAAGGAAAGAAGGAAACTTCTAAGCACAAAAAGTGTACATACCAAATCAACAGCTGTTATCTTTTCTGTTACCTTTTCTCTTATCTTCTCTGTTCTAACCTTTCTGTTACCACTATTATTTAACAATGTCCTGGAACTTTTCTCGTCTAAAAGTAACCTAAGTAACTGTGATAGGGGAGGCTAAATAAAATAGGATCAATACAGTAGTACTATGCATTTATTTATTATTTGTTCACTGTTGAGTGAACAAATACAGGAATCAAAAGAGCCTTTCTAAGATATTTATATAAATGTAAATAATATAGAGAAATCTGGAATTATGTCCACCAAAATACTTGTAATGACCTAACTCTGTGAGGTGAGGTTTCAGGTAAATTTTACTTTCTTTGTGCTTTTCTGTATTTTAATTTTCTACAAGAATGTCTATTTTTATTACTTTAATTCTTAAAAAGCTGTTACTAATAATAAAAAGTTTTTTAATCAATAAAAGGCATAAGTAACTAGAAGCTAGAAAGGTGATCAAAAACAATTAGGGGCATCTCATAGGGTGATGTAGAAAAATCATCTTGGGGGCTATTATCCAATCATGAATGGGTACCTCGCCCCCCAGAAGTCTTCAGTTAAGAATCACTTCAGTTGTGAGTCACTATTAACAGATTATAGTGTTAGCTGTCATTATAATATATTTTGGACTTTTAATATATCAAGCATTGTATTAAGTCTTCTATGTGCATTAGTAACATTTATCTTTGCAACACTAACTTGTCATTATTTTTATCCATATTTTATAAATGAGAAAATGGAGGTGAAGGTCACAGAACTAATAGCTGATAGCATCCTTGATTTTCTTTTAGCCTGTTCTTAACCATTTAACCATACTTCCTCATCTTCTGAAGAAGTCTATTATATTCCTCAAATGTTTAGGGGAAGAAAAATGTTGAGAACTATTGGTCTAAAGTCTGTGTCTGTTCAAATATAGAAAAAAATTATAGTATCAGATAAAGTATATTTTACTTCAAAAGACTGAAACATATTTTGTAACAGCAGAATGATTAAAATCATGAATATACCCCAAAGAACTTACGGTTTGTTCAATTTGGCAGTTGTACAAAAGGAAATAGAAATATATAATTATGTACTTTGACATTCTTCAAATCAGATTTTGACAAAATTTTTTAAATAAAGAATGAGCAAAAATTGTAGAACGAAGCAATGTGATATAATAGAATTGCTTGGCATTTAGGGCTATATAAAAGAACATATTTTAAAATAAACGTTCACTGGGAATTCCTTGGCGGTCCAGTGGTTAGGGCTCCAAGCTTTCACTGCCGAGGGCCCACGTTCAGTCTCTGGTTGGGGAACTAAGAAACCCGCAAGCCGTGTGGCACAGCCAAAAAATAAAAAGAATAGAAAAAAAAAGAAAAACCATTCGCTAAAAATGTATGTCTAGAAAAGTTCAGTGTGTACTAGAAGATATTCATGGTAAGTATTCACAAAGACAGAAATTCTATATTAATTTCTCAGAACACAATAAAAAAAAACTACAAGTAAAAGCAGAATTATATTTTCTTAGCTATTAGACATCAACTGAAAATGTGCCATTTGAGATACAGATCAGTATGTGTCATAGTACAAAATGATTAACAACCAAACGGAAACAAAGTCATTGAGTGTCCGGAAAGTGTGCCACCAGGTTGTGTTGTCTATAGTGTGTAAGTTTAGTTCTGAAAAAATCTTGGAGAACAGCACTTGACAGTGGTTTCTTAGGGATCCCTGTCTTCTTTTCATAGACAGATCCATTAAAAACCAGCTTTTCTTGTTGACTCAGAGTCTCCATTTTGCCTTGATAACGTTAGTGAATATGAAGACTCTGGTTTTACTCCTAGAATAACAAGTCGTCAACTTGACAGAGATGCCAGTGTTCTGCACTTCCGTACCTGTGTGAGATACCTCTGACTGGTAATGGAAGTTTCCGGACCAGCCCAATTCCTGTCTTTCTCAAGATGCAGCTACACGCAGTCCTTAGTCTTCTACCAGAGCTGGCCCCTTAAATGAAACTACTTTGCCATCCCTGCTGTATGCCAGAATCATCAGTGTGCTGTTTCCCATCGTGACAGAGCCTGGAGAACAGAAAGCCTCTACAGGAATGGTTATCTCCGTAACACAGACATCTTGCTTTAGGAAATGTCAGTGGGGTTTTTTTTTTGGAGCACAACAACATAAAACAAGAAGAAAAGCCATGAGACTGTAAAACAAGGGCATGTTCTTTTAATTACAAACACAGGTTTTTTTCTGGGAGACATAAAGCAAGAGAAGGCTATCGTAGTTTCAAACAATCAAAGTATACTTCAAACAAGTATCTCATTGATCTGTTTCATTGTTCAGCAGGCAGTAAAGGGGGTTCTATAATCATTTCTGTGCATAAGATAACTATTCTCGAAGATGTTATCATGATGTTATAATACTTTTAAGTCATGTTGGACCTCTGCTCTCTAGAGCAACAAATAGTTTAATGGAGTATGTGCCTCATCAAAATGTCACCAGCAAAGTATGTTTTTTTAAGGTGATTATGTCTGATGGCACATGAAAGATCACAGACTATTTACCAAAGTCATGGTTATTACTGATTGTTTCATGACTCATCACCAGTTACTTGGATGCTTTGGCTCTAGAGCTTAAAACTGCTAACAAATTCTCCCACTGAAAAAAGAAAGAAAAGAAATTAGCTTTTTGGAGAATATAATATTGTTTCAATGTGGCATTAAGTACGAAAACAAAAATTATCCATCAGGTCTTTTGAAGCCTTCCTTAAAACTGATTAAGCAACAAAACAAATACTGACAAGAGTATTCATGATCTCTATGGCTTTTCTGCCAGTTTCTCTTGAGATTTCCATTAGACCACATTCACAAAAGAAATTTAGTGTGAGATTTGTCTACTAAATCAGAGTATCACGCCCTGGGGCATATGGATACCACCATGGGAGACACCATGAGGAGGGACTCATTGTTTATAAACAGTTTTATTAAAACAGCACTTAAAACCATTCTCTTTTGTTTATGACTACATAGCATGCCCAAACTGAACTTAAATCCACTAATTTAAGTGTGCGTGGTGACTCTCGGCCCCAAGATCTACTTCAGATCGTGCGATAGGCAGTGAGTTGTCTTGCAAAGCAAGTTTTCATTATTAGCTGGAGCTTTGGCCCCAAACCCTAATACTAGGCAAGACTTTGACAGAGAAACTGTTCCTCACCAGTGCTCAAACCCAAGCTTGGGACTTGGCCAGTCCAGTGAGTCTATAATAAAATGAAGACCAAGAGAGGGAGTTTTTCCCCCTTTGCCTAGTAGCAGGCTGACCAGTACCACCCATCCCAGGGCTTCTCAGATCTGTGTCCGGCTGCTGAATGAGTAAGAAAGCAAAAGAGAGAGAGAGAGCTTTTCCACTCCATCTAAAATAGAAGGAGGAAAGTGATGCCCATGTGTGCTTGTGCTTTTGCCAGATATGGAAGTAATCTTTTAGGAGCACTTAAGTGCTAGAAAAATCCATCGCACCAAGCCAGTTAATCAGCTTGTAACTCTGGAGGAGGGAGTGGGATTTGGTATGTGGTGGAGGAGTGATGGGTGGTAAAAGAGTCTTTAACTCTTAACTGTATGTGGCCTCATAGTTTGAATTGTTTATAATCAGAGTGTATTCATGTATTACTTACATCATTAGAGGGTGGGCGTGGAGAATCAGGTTTTGCCAAGTAATGCAGAGGAAAGTTCTTATGGTAGAAATAACGGGCTAGCACTGACATAGTTGTGTAAGGTCTAGTCACAGAACGCTGCAAACACGTGTGGCAGGAGAGTGGTGGAAGGCGGGGCTGGAGAGATAAGTGGGTTAGAGCTTGCAGGTGCCTGGCATTCCATCATAAAGACTTCTACCTTATTCACAGGCGGTGAGGGGCCACGTGAAGGTGAAATACTTTAGTAATAAAGCACAACAACAGCATTCAAAGAAATTTTGAAAAGGTCGTCCCTACCTCTGTCACTGTAACCTTTTTTGTTTTTCTGGTCCTTACTCAACACTTCTTTTTTTTAACCCAGTTGTAATCACAGTCTATATATAATTTTCTGTTCCACTGTTTTCCTAATAATTTCCTCTGTTACTGTGGAAGATTTTAAACAAGGGAGTGATGATGTGATCAGCTTTGTCTTTTAGGAAGGTAACCCTGGCAATAGTACAGAAGACTGAATTGACGGGAGGAGAATCAAAATGGGGTTCAAGAGATGTCTAGGAGGTCCTGCCCTGATGAACCATGAGAAGAGAGTTCTAGCCCAAATATCAAGTCCCCTCCTGAGCCACACCGTGACTGAGAGCAGGCCTTTCCCTCAGCCAGATAGACGGGCTGCCTCTTCTCTTGGAGGGCCACCCCTGCTGTGGGCATTTCACGCGAGTCTCTGAGCCCTGGTTTCCTCTGAAGCAGGCTGAGCTCTGCAGTGTCCCTGATGAGCAGCTTTGTTTGTGGTTGGCAGCTCCACGTGGCTCACAGGGAATATTGTTAGTGCTGCACTTCCTTTTGGTGCTTCACCAGCTGTCTCAGTGGGCAGGAGTGTGTGTGTGATGATAGAGATTCTGAAAACATTTTCTTGAACAACACATTATAGTTATGGTAATACACGTCCATTTAAAGCTTGCTACATAATTACCTTCAGAAGGGTCTGTTAGGAACGGGCACTGCACTGCTCAGAGACCGGGCACATCCTGCTACTGCCCCCCACCCCCATCTCCTTGATCATACTTGGGCAAGTCATGCACTCGCTCTGGCGCCTAGTTTCCTCATCTTAAAAATTGTAGGAATTTTCAACCTTTGAAATGTATGTGCTACCATTTCAGCAGTGTCTTTTCACTGAGGATAAAAAAATAATTTTGATCGTTGGTAGTTGGTAGAATAACATACTGTAAGTTACATTTTATCAGTAATAGCATAGGGGCTGTCATTAAATATGGTCAGGGAAGCCTGTGAATTGGTTACCACTGTAAACAGCCTTCATTAAAATCTTTAATTTGATTCCAAGATTGCTTTGATGGGTATTTGAAAGGCATCGTGATCTGGTTTCACTTTTATTCAGCAGACTGGTAGAACTGCAGTCAGACCAGGCGGAAGGCAGGGTGGCAACCTGAGAGACGTTTGGGGACTGCCCCTTCCTCCTTTCCCTCTCTCCTCCTCCTTGAAGAGGGACAACCCTCATATGTTAGTATAGTAGATACCACTGTGATAGATTTTAGATGGCAGTTAATCTTGTTATTTTTAGAGACTTAAGACCTGTTTGAAATATTACTTTTGTAAAATCTCACTTTAAATGTTAGCTTCCTTTTTTATTTAAAAATGAAAACCTCAGTGATGTTCAGGTCATGGAAAATTCCTATTACTCTGCTAACTCATTTAGAAAAGACTTTATTAAATTGATTTCTCTATAACTTATTTGAAACATAGGTACATACTGTGCGGTTTCCAAAAAAGGGTATCAGGTGGTCCCTTCCCTATAATTAACTTGCTGCTTAGTGTTAAATTATATTTGAAGATACATTTTCCCTTGAAGTTGCAGGACATTTTACGTAACTGAAAGAGTTAGAAGGAAGCACAGCATTTTAACTTTCTGCCAGCTGTTCCGCAGTAGTGAAAGCAGACTGATAACAGGGCCAAGAAAAGCCTTAGCTCTGCCTGGAGAAAAGCACTGCCATATTTGGCCTTCATGAAGTTGCATATTGCTTTGCATATATACACATAAAGTTTCTTTGGTGACTTCCTGTGTTTGATTTTAATTTTTGAGTAAATGTGGTTTTTTTAAAGGTGGATTTATGTTATATTGGCATATTGTCTATTTAAAAGAAACCACTACTGTCTACTGAAAAAAAACACTATTTTGTTTCCACAGAAACCTGCTAATATTTTAGTTATGGGTGAAGGTCCTGAGCGAGGAAGAGTAAAAATTGGTATGTTATATCTTTGATAAGTCACAGTGTAGCACTCTTTTAAAACTTTTGCAGGCAGCTTTATCACTTCTAATTTTTGCTGTAATAATATGCATTTATTCATATAGTTCCATGTGATCGAAGCCATTTCTAAAGAGTATATGTTAAAAGTGAAAAATGTTTCACACTCTTGAAAGGTGTCAGACAATCTTTAGAGACTGAAGTGTTCTAATTATAAAATAAGCCATGCAAGTTTCTTAGAAATTTTGCTTTCATTAAAAATAGCCTATAGAGGTGAGTGGCTTCTATCCATGTTAGAAGCCAGCCTCACCTTTAGTCACAAGGGCATACAGTGTACTAGTAATTACACCATCGGTTCTGTTTACCTGAGCCACATTAGATCAGGACATATGCCTCTGTTAGCCTCATCTAGATTAGGAATTACAAACTCAGGATACCACTGAGGCTGGGTAGGTTCTAATGAGCCTGTGCCTGAAGGGAAAAAATTAACAAGCGTTCTCTACCTCGGCATGTTTTCTAATAGCTCTGTTTTCTTATATATCAATGCAAAATTTTACCCATTCCTGGTCTGATAACCTATAAGGATAGAACTAGATTTATTTTTCCTAACTGGTTATTTTTTCATTGTCATTTCCGAGTTGTGTTTGTCACATTTATTTAGTTTGTTTTGTGTGTGGATAGAAGAAATGTAGTAACTAAATTATATTAATTTAAAAGCAGCAGGCTTATGGGAGTATATAACAAAGTAAATAGGAATTTCTGATTGTAAGATTTAATATGAATTAGAATTATCAGCTGATTTGTACCACTTCACCAACAAAGAAAAACCCAGATATTCTTAACCCTTCTTCCCTACCCTCCCCTATAAATTCCCCAAATCTCATTTTCTACTTCTAATTAGACTCTCGAAATACTCTTGATATAAATTTTGCAAGTGTTTTAGTACTGCGAACATTTGACGCACCTTGAAATGTTCCTAGTCATTGACTTGCTTGGAGAACCAGGCCCTGTCAGTGCTTACCATAGTATCAAATGCCTGTTAAGACCTTACATGTGTATTTAAAGGATTTCATCCAATCCACCTTGGTGGCATCAAAGTCAAATGTAAGTTCAAAGCATGCAAAATCTAAAAGACCCAGCCAAACAGTATTTACAGATGTGTTCTTTACTGTAAGATTTAGGGGAATTTTATATGTTAAAAATAATCTAGTTTGGAATTATACTTCTGTGTAACATGTATGATGTTGGCAGGTTTGGGGGACACTAACGGCTTAAAGTATTCACATTTAAGAAGAAATACTAGTTCTTCTGTAAACCAGTATTTAGTAATCCGACTCGTGGTTTTAATTCTTTGCCAAATTTCTGTGGTTTTTTTTTTTAACCTCTATAATTAAGTAGATTAGATTGGGGCCTACTTCATTAAAAATGTATATTAGGAGAGCAAAATTAAACAAATGGTGGATGAATCTTGAAATTTTCGAATAGGTGGTATGAATAGTGATTGTTCATTCAGCGTGTGTTTGGCAAAAGCAATGTGTAATGACACTGTACTTGATGCTAAAAGGGGGAGAGAGATGAAAAAGACACAGTTTTTCCCTATAAGAAGGTGGCAGTTTATTAGGATAAATGTCCATGCCCGAATTACCACACTATATATTAAACCGTGTGAAATGCCGTGAACTGTATCTCATTACAGCTCCAGCTCTGAGATACAAGTTTATGACATTTGTCAAATCACTTAATTTCTTCTAACCTCAGTTTCCTCATTTGAAAAAGGAGGTGATTGAATTATATGATCTTTGAAGTCTTTTCCAGCTTAAAAAACAAACATGATTCTTTAAAGAAAAAACTCCACCCAAATAAATGGGGGGGAAATAGTGGTATTATTATACTGTACAGTCAGCTTCTGATTATACCAGTGAACATGCTTATTGATGCAAATACTGGAAAGCCTCACCCTAACTGATCTAGTTTCTTGGTGCTTGTGACCAATAAAAAGAATGGGAATGCAGCTTCACAGCCCTGTCCCAACGGTGGTAAGACAGATGGAAAGAAATCTGCCCGGAGGGGTAGGGTCACCCTTGACCTCTGGCAGCAGAGTGTGTCTGTAACCCAGTGGAAGAGTGAGTGACAATAGCTGGCAATGAATGAAGATCTCAAACTTGTTTTATATTTAGACTTCTGAAAGGGGTGAGATGTTGTGTTGGTTTTGTTGGTTTTCTCCCCCCAGAATTCACATTTTTCGTATCTTACTAAATAATAATAGTAAAATTAGAGTAATCAATAAAATTTGTAAAAATCTGTGTCCTTAACATTGCTGTTACTTTTTTTTACAGCTGATATGGGCTTTGCCCGATTATTTAATTCACCTTTGAAGCCTTTAGCAGATTTGGATCCAGTAGTCGTGACATTCTGGTACCGAGCCCCAGAATTACTTCTTGGAGCAAGACATTATACCAAAGCTATTGGTGAGTAGAACTAATTAAAATTCCATGACATTTAAAAAGTGGCTTTGTTGTTGTAAAGTACACATATTTCTGTATATTTTTAAATCAAGTAATACAGAAAATTATAAAAGTAAGAGCAAAAATTAACATAAAATTCTACTCTCTAGAAATACCATCATTGGCATTAGGGGTGTACCATTCCAGACATCCCTTTCTGATAGATAAATAGATGCTAAAAAAGTTTTTAAATATATGGGACTATACTATGAATTCTAAGTAAAAAGTATTTTAATTTTACTTGAAAAGAGAAATAAGTACAGTAAAATTTCTTAATCATTGAACGTCAGACAAATGTTTCTTTCACCAAAAGAAATACTAGCTTCTAAAAGATCCCCTTAAAATTAAGGAAAAAAGATTATGAAAATAAGTAGGTGTTTAGAACATCTTAATTCACTTTTCAATTTTTGATAGTATTGATTATCTCCCTATTTTGAAGAATTAGGAAATTAGTGCTCTTCTACTTCTTCCCCCACCAACCTCTCAGTTTATAATACCATTATCATCATTATTATTATTACCACTTTGTTGATGTGTACAGCATTTATTTTCTGTTTGCAAACCATAATGCCCACTGTTGTTTATACTTAGGCTACATATTGTAATGGATTTGATCTTCAACTACCACAATCCTTTTATCACAACTTTTCCATTAATGACATCTTTATTCTGCTTCATTTTATTTGGTAGAATGTTATCATCATGTAGTTTTTTCTTATGTGTTTTGCCCTTCTTTTTTCCTTTTTTGTGTGCCTTTATTGCTTACTTAACTTGTTCTGTGTTCTCCAGGATGGTGTTAAACCCATTTTTATTTTTTTGGATAACTCCACCCACAAGTCTTCTATATTTTGCTCTATTCTGGATTGGTTTTCATCCCAGTTTTTCCTTTTTTTATTCCTCTGGGTGGGATCTATTTCTTTCTGGATTTCATTATTTCATCCCTTACTTTGCTACAGCATATTCCTAAGTAACCTTTCTTAGAGGTAAATTTTCTAGTTCTTGTGTTTCTGAAAAAAATGCCTTCATGATACTTTCCAGTTTGGTAGGGATTAAGTTTATAGGTACAAAATGATTTTCCCTCAGAATTTGGTGATGCCCATCCGTTGTCTTCTAGCATCAGTGTTACTAATGCAAAGTCTCACATTGATCTTGTTCTCATTCAGTGGTGAATTACCTGGGGTTTTGTCCTTTCTGAAAACAAACAGGATTTCTCACCCTTGTATTTCACAGTGGTGTGCTGGCCACTTGGTAGGCACATTCAGTTAGAAGTTGATGTCCCATGTCTGTGGGAAATCCTCTTGAGCTAGTCTTGATTGCCTCCTCTGTGTTTTCATTTCTCTTTCCTAAACTGAGTATAGGCAGATGTTGGATTTCTTGGATTGATCCTTTATACCTCTTTTCTTCTCATGCTTTTCTGCCTTTGTCTTTTTTATTTCTAAGAACCCCTTCTTATTCTCTGATTATTAATGTTTTTTAACATATTGTATTGCTTTATGGAAAAAAAAAGCTTCTTAAATACCTGTGAGGACAGTGATAAAGATGCTTGTTGTTTGTAATTTGCTGTATTTCTGGAATAATTATCTGTGTTTTCTTTGTAGTCACTTTTTTTACTGATATCTCTTGGTCTCTCGCTTTCATGTGGCCGGTGTTCTTGAACTGTTTGCCGACCCTTGATGTCTCTTTGCATTTGAGAATCAAGTTACAGAAAGCTGCTTGGGAACTTAGTGTACATGGACCAGAGGGCTCATAGATTGGCAGGCTTTACTTCGGGGTGATCCAGCGGAGAACCAGCATTAACTGGGGAATCCTAAATGCCAGTATGCACAAGTCTTCGAACTGACGACCTTCAGATTCTTTAAGGGAAGAATCTCCAACTTCTGGCCCAAGCTTTGTGTACCTGGTAGCCCCAGGGCAGTAGTGGGTGGGGAGGGATCAAGTGTTCAAAATACAGACTTTGTAGCTGATTCTGCAAGCACAGAATCTCCCCAGAGCTGTGCCGGGCAAGTCTGCTTCCCACTCAGCAGTAATACTGCGGGCTGGGGCCTTCTCTGAACTGTTTCCAGAAATGTTTTTATTTGTTATCTCTGCTAGATCAGGTCTGTATATGTCTAGTCTCTTTTCATCCGTATCTTAGTCAAAATACTCCCTCTTCAGAGAGAACTTCCTTGGTCACACCATCAGCCTTACCCATCACACTTCCATCTTCCTGTCTGAAATCCCCTAAATGGGTAAGCCTTGCCCATCTGTTCACCACTGGAGGCCACTGCCTGCATGGTGAGAACTGAGTACTCTGCTGAGTGAGTGAATGGGTCTTGTCCCTGATGGTCTCCTCCGGTTCTGTCTATTACTGTGGATTTGGACCTTTATTTCTTTGCTGTCATTTCAATATATACTCAAGAAGAGGAAAGGAAAAATACTTGTAAGCATTCCCCCATATTAATCTTGAATCCAGCATGTCTTTTTTCACAAAATCTTTTGTGTTCACTAATCTTTATACCTGCTTTGAGATCACATTTTATTGTATAGAAAAATAAAGGTAGATTAAGTTAGTCAGATATAAGACTTTTCTGTACTATACCGTTGCAACTTTTCTACAAATCTAAAATTATTCCAAAATAAAATATTTATTTTTTTAAAAGTCAATTAGGAGGAAAAATAAAAATTATTGAAGCTAGCCCTGTTTTTGAATGTATATTACTACCTAAGCACACATTTGGTTATCATTTTTACAGAGGTATTCTAAATGGTTAAGCATGTAAACTAATATGATACATAGGTATTTTTTCCACCTAGAAAATGAATATTTAAAAGCAGTGTTACTTTTGGTAAGACATATTAAGAGGCTATACAAATAAGGAAATAATTACCTAACCTCAGCTGCTGTTAACAGAAAACTCAACACTGAATTGATTTAAATTGAGTAAAAAATAAACTGTAACATAGGTTTGTGACTCTGGCTCATCATTTATTACTTTTTTCTTTTTTCTTAAGAAATCTATATTTTATTGTGAGCATTGAGAGTTGTATAAGCTGTTATTCACCAGGACAGTCTCAGTCTAGCAGTTTTAGGTCAGGGCTGTTTGTCACAAGGCTAGACTACCAGCTGTTAGACAGATTCCTTTGTTCAAATGGCTTTATAATTTAGCAAAGAGAAGGCCTTCCTCCTTCTCATCAACATCAAAATTTATTGGATAACTGTTAGACTTTTTAAAACTTAAGAGAAACCAAAATGAACACAAATTATGTCGTTTACCCTTAAGGGATCTCCATCCAGTTGAGAAACCAGTATGAACTGTGTGCATAAACTATGTTGTCATCTTTGAACAACAGAAGTAACCAAGACTAGCGCTCTGACTTGTAGCCTTAGCTCTGCCACTCGGGGAGGGGGACGGTGTTTCGGCAAGGCGTTTAGTCCTTTATGGCCTCATTTTTTGAAGGTGAGAATTTAGCCTAAATCATCTCTGAGATCACCTTCAACTCTGACAGTTCTGTGACGTTGGCTAGAAACCACTGCCTTGTGAGGTGGCGAGAGCACAGAGGGAACTGACTTGAGGGCAGGTGACCTGAGACCAAGGTCAGTGCCAGTCCCTCCGCATGTGCCTGGCCCGGCCCAGAGCAGTCCTGGAAGAGGCTTTCTTCCATCAAAATGTTTGCTCAAAAAAGTGATAATGTAGATATCTTACAAATTGCTTTTTTGTTTGAGAGAGAGACAGAAATCATATATAAGCCATTTTTAATATAAATTAAAAAAAATAGAATCCAGGAGTAGAAAATGAAACTTCTTCCTTGCTTCCGGTCTCTCTCACACCGTTCCGTTCCTCCCGCTCCGCAGGTGGGTGGCCTCAGGGTGCAGTAAAGCACTCAGCAGATCCCCACCGCCACCCTGAAGGCACTTGCCTAGCGTTTTGACTTCCCTGTCTGGTAGTCGTAGTAGGCTCAGCAGATAGAAGAGCCTTTGTGGTTGAATTTACCTATTATTTGCTGGATATGTTCGTACGTTCATTTTAGTGGTCTCATTTAGAAGGGTTAAATCTGCCAGTGGAGTTTGGTGGGTTATGTTAGACTGAAGGTGCTAAGAAGCAGCACGAGAGCATAGGGGAAATCTGAGCACATCAGCCAGCATGTTCCCACCCTCCTTGCGAATAGATCTTAGTGCTGTGCTCATTCACTCCACTGTGTGGAACTGCAAGCTGAGTCGTTAAACCCAAGAGAGAAAATGATAGCTTAGTCAACACTGTACTCCTGGGGACAAAGTTTAATTCAGTTTTGAGTGTTGGGGGTTTTGTTTCATTGACCTTGTGGAGAAGGCCGAAAGAGGGGTATCAATCTTTAATTAATAGTCAACTAGGGCAGTCTTAACAGTTTTACTGAAGTCTGAACTTCAATAAAACCGGGAGGATGTGAATTTACTCTTTCATTGAGATAGGGGCTGTTAGTACACTTGTTGATTAAAACAAATTTCACACATCTTTCCTCCCGCCGTTTGGTTCTGCGTAGCCCCCAGTTGCGGTCCACTCTGCCTGGTTATTAGCTCAGTAGCTGCACATGAACATCACATATTTTGAGAAGTAGATGGGATTTGTATGCTTTTAATTTGGAAAGTCTTTCTAGAAGGAGTTTGACAGGTAGGTGAGCAGGAAGGGACTTTCCCATGGCACAATCTGAAAAAATAGGCAAGATAGGAGAGACTTGTTTACAAAGATTTAGAAACTTATCTGAAGTAATAGCCTGATCGGCTAACTCAAATTCGTGGTTAATGTCTGGATTTGAAGAAGGGAAGGATGGTGAAATTGATAGAAGGTGAAAGATAATAGAAAAGATAGGAAGAGAGAGGTTATTTAGGGTAAAGTTAAGCAAGGTTCAGTAAAGTAATTTTCCTACTTTCCTGACTTTTTTTTTTAAAGCAACAGAGGATAGCTAAACTATTTACTTACCTCTCATCTTCCTTTACATGTTTTATTTTTTGTTCGAGTTTTCATAACCAGGCTGAGTTGTTACAGTGTCTCTCGGGTGCTATGAGTAGCATTTTGCAGATGCAGACTGACCCCCCGGCCCTCTTGGTGACCCCACTCAGCTTGCCTGTCTTCCCTTGGATTGAGATGATCAAAGGTCAGCTTCCTATGGGATAACCATGTAAAAAGAATAATCACAAAATAATTAATTTTCCCGTTTACTCTCTGACGGTAAAACGAAAATAGCTTGGCTTTTATTCCTTGATGAGACTTTTCCGTGTGGTGGTGTTGGCCAGACTCGGTTCTCTGATGGGGGAGAAAACTGATGGGCAGACAGTGTCATTTTTAAAATCACTTGCTTGTAGTCTCGTTTGTCATCTTAAAGTAAACAGATGTTTAACTTGTTACTTTGAAATGTAAGTGTGATAATTGTACATTAAATTAAATCTCTATATTCCAGTTTTAGATTTTAGGAATTTTCAGTTATTTATAAATTAACATTTTTTTCCCACTTTCTATTTAAGTAACCATTATTAACATACCTGAATAATCGGCCTTAATAAACTAGTGATTTTACTTTGTCCTCCTATAGTTATTTATGTTTACCACAGGTATTGGTTAGGTCAGTGAGAAACCACTTACTGAGTGCCTGCTGTGTGCACGGCATTGTGCTGAGTGTAGGGAAGTTACCATGGTCGGTTTAGGGATTTGTTGAGTAGAAATGGAGTGCTTTCAGCTTCAGATTCCAAGTTGGCATATATATCTTTCCACTGCTAATAGTTCTTTTAGTAAGAATTTAATATGAATGAAAGTTAGCCTGTATCTTAAAGCGAGTGAAGGAAATTTGCTGTATAAAGAGGAATCCATTTGCCTGGCTTTTAAATAATTCTTATGAATTTGTCACCTCTGTGCCTATTTAAAGGTAGTATTTTGCCCCATATTTTCTTGTCTTTATTAAATACAAAGTCTGACTCTGCTATAGCATGGAGAAACACTTGAACAAAAAGCTCTTCCAGTATAAATGCTGTTTCATTAGAATATTTGAGGCTAGGCATTGTCTTTTTCTTGTTGGAACAGTACCTTGCTAACTAGTGCTAACATGGCAGGATAATTGTTAAGCTTCACAAATTAATAAGTACATAAACTAGATAGCAATAAAAAATATTTTTTACCTCAGAAAATGGTGCTGATTGTTTTTGGCAAGTGTGCACAATTTCACAGGCTGTTTGGGTTTTCTGTTTGTTTATTTTTTTGTTTCGCTTTATTTGTTTATGGTTCCCATGCTCCAGCTGCAGCTTTGTATGTATTTCACAGATAAGGTAATGTTTGAAGCACTTAAACTCACCAAAATTTTTAGGTAATAAATTCGATTAAACTTGGACTGAAATCGCTGGGTGGGATGGAGGTTTAACAGGGAATGAAACACTGGGGTGGGTGGGGTGGGAATATGTATGTACAGACAATAGTCCTTCATATTTGTAATTGCTTAGGAATTAATATGGCTTATTAGGGGAGAAAAAGAGCTAAAAAACACTCCCTGCCAACATAAAAATGCATTTTCTTTTGGAAAGAACCACTTTATTTTCCTCCTTTCTTTTTCTTTTTTCCTTTCCTTTTTTTTCTTTTCTTTTCCTTTTTTTTTTTTCTTTCTTTTTGTTTTAAAGATATTTGGGCTATAGGGTGTATATTTGCAGAACTACTAACGTCAGAACCAATATTTCACTGTCGACAAGAGGACATCAAAACTAGTAATCCTTATCACCATGACCAGCTGGACAGAATATTCAATGTAATGGGATTTCCTGCAGGTACACATGTTTTTGTTTTTGTTTTTAAATCACTGTTGTTTGAACTTAGATATCTTCATTGGAAAGGTGTATATTTTTAGCTGATGAAAGCTACTCTTACTCAATTCTCTGTGTTGATGACTTGCATTAATCAAAGACCCATAGAAATAGCAAAGTTTGTAGAGTTCACATATTAGCATAAAAATATTTAGGGGTTTCTTGAATTTGCAGGGTGTATTTTTGTTTCATTTTGGTTTTTGGTTTTGTTTTGTTTCATATTTAAAATGATTGCAATATCTGTATTTAGAAGGTGCCTTTAGTTCTCACCATTGGAGATGAAATAAAATTCAGTAGTATGTATTTTTGTCTGGCAGTATATATAATAATGTCATTACTTGGTATTTGATTACAAATTTTGAACAGTATTTCTATTTAGGGCACTGTGCAGTACATTGTATTGAATAATAGCGTTTTTTGCTGTATAACTCTTGTCAGTAAGAACATTCTTTGAAGTTGGAACAGTCAGGATGTGAGTGAAGGGCTCACATTGCGCAGCGACCGTGCCTGCACTGATTGCAGCAGGGAGGGAGTTGTTGGGTGTCCCGTCACAGGCTTTAGATCTCTAGCTGCGTCCTGGTCCCTTGTGCCACAGGACAGCCGCTCATCACTCCCCAGAAACTCTGCCCAGAGGTCCAGAATAAAGAAAATTTGTTTAAAACCCCTACATAGTTCTGGCTAGTCAAGTACTTATTAGAAGTTGTTTCTTATTATGAATTTTTCTTGGGTCAGTAACTCAAAACTAATACAGAAATATCTGGGAGTTATAATTCCACATCCCTTGTAAGTGTTAATTATCAGTAAATGCAGAATAACTACCTTTCTCCAAAATTGACTGACATTTCTACAAAGATTGCTTTGTCGTGATGGGAATTTCATTTATTCACTAAATATTTATTTATTGAGCACCTGCCATGTTTCAGGCACTGTGTTAAGTATGAAATATTGTCCATATAACAGACATGACTCTTGCCCTCTTGGAGTTGACATTGAACTGCTCTAAGGAGAATGTTGAGAGAATGGGAGTAGTTTGAGTAGGTGGGGAGAATGGCCTTTTCTTCCCACCTCTGAATGCACCCATCATTTCAGAGGCCCCAGGGGAAAGAGCATGGCTTACAGGGGTGGAGCTGGGGGCAGCCTCCATTGGTGATGGTTCTAAAACGGTTCTTAGTATGTGGTTCCACAGTTAGGGTAGGCTTAGCTTATAAGGAACCTGAAAGGCAGGCAGCAGAATTTAGACTTACGCTAAAGAATGAGACTCTATGGTAAGTTCTTGAGAACTAGTGACATGGTTTATGTTCAATTTTAGACAGATGAGTATGGCAGGCGTATGTAAAAATCAATTTAAGAGAGGTAGCTCAAGTCAGGAAACCAGCTGCTTACTAAGTAGCAGTACTCCAGGTATAAAGTGATTTGGATGGAGAAGAAAGAATAAAGGTATAATTTTTTGACAGGAAGCATGTAATTGAGGAAAGAATAAAAGATTATCTCAGGATTTCTAGCTTGAGAAATTGACAAAAATAGAAATTGAACAAGGAAGTAGTTAAGGAGAAAATGCCATTTAGGAATTTAAAGTATGTGTTTAGTTTACAATATGTGATATCTGTGGAGATTAGGTAGCAAATATTTTTATAAGTCAGTTGAAAGAAAAGCAAACCTCTGAAGGTCATTTAAAAGCTGAAGTGGTGTGAAGCTACCTGGTAGAGTGCGGGCACCTGTGGGATGGCAGTGAAGTGCCCTGAGGGTGACAGCAAGCTTCTAAAAAGACGTGTGGTGTCTGAGTAGCTCTAATGCCAGCAAGACTGATTGAGGCATTTCCCACCTAATGTATCCAGTAGCTGGAAACGAGCCAAGGCACCAGCTGACTTGTTAATATGCTAGTTACATCCTACTCTGTTCCATTTCAAAGAGCTGCTACTGCTTACCTTGATGACCACATAAACCAGTGTATTTAATGAGGGGAAAGTGGGGAGGGCCATAGGAAAAGAAGTACAGCTTAAAGCTACTGAGGGGGAAGATAGTACAGTTATTGTTGAGGAGATTGGGTGCTGATTTAACCAAGAAATTTGGTGGGACAAAAGTGGTTTTACAAATAGAAATAGAACTACTAAATAACAGAAATATTTATTTATAACTTGTTCCTCTGTTGTTACAGAAATTGAGGTAACTTATAGTAAAACATAAAGAAAGTAGGCATTCAAAAAATAAAGTTAAAAAGAGATAGATTGAACTCAGTACAAGGTATGGGGAATTGCATTTACATGTTTAAGATGTTTACTATAGCTGACCATTTATTTGAAGTCTGTGCTTTCATGGAAGTTAAACGTATAGGACAGGTAATGAAAAGTGAAGTAACCTTTATTAAAATTCTTGAGAATAGGAACCTAGACAATATAAAATTGTATCAATGTATTTCACAGATAAAGATTGGGAAGATATAAAAAAGATGCCTGAACATTCAACATTAATGAAAGATTTCAGAAGAAATACGTAAGTTGGAAAGAAAATAGACCTTTCATTGATTTTTGCTTTTCTAGAATTCTCCGTATAAGATTGAATACTCAACATGGTAGAATACTCAACACAAGATTATTCTATTAAATTACTTTACTTATGTACTCTAATGAATATTTTTGCATTATGATAGTCTTCATTTCTTAAGATGTTTGAATGGTGATAGAAAGAAGGTGAATGTCTCATATTAGCAGCTGATTTGGACATGAGAAAAAAAGTCAGTTCATTTCTTTCCATATTTATTACTTTCTGGAAGCTGTGCATCCGTGGAAAGTATCGTAGCTGAAGCAGTTAAGAGACTGAAATAAACAAACCTTGCTTATAGCCACCTGCCTACCCACCCAGGTTGTGTTGTAAATTTAAGTAAGTTTTAATGGAGAAGAAGGAATATTTCATTTATTCTTAATGTAAGATCAAGGGGATTGGGAGAGGGAGTTTATAGACCTGTGACAAATTTTTTAAAATTTGTATTTATTTTAAACTTACTAGTAGGGCTGAGTTAAACTCTTGACCCATATGTTATTTAAGATAATTGTTGAGATAGCATTCATGTGAACAAAGCCAAACAGTGTGTATATTATTCATGAAATTATCTTGCATTTAATCCGTAGTATCCATTCAGAAGTGACTAGTGTGAATACTGAATGAAATATAAAATTGATTGAATACCATTTGCAATATATGTTCTGTGTCGGTTATCATTAAAATAATTCTGTTTGGAAAAACTTCAGCCAATGTAAAATTAACCTCATATCTAATATAGCTATTTCATAGTATTTCTCTTTCAGGTATACCAACTGCAGCCTTATCAAGTATATGGAAAAACATAAAGTTAAACCAGATAGTAAAGCATTCCACTTGGTAAGCATTAGAGAAGAGTACTAAACAGTACTAATGCATTTTTTTCCCCCTGTTAATAAGCCCAACCTGAGGCTTTTTTGAGCCAATTTCTGTGGTTACTCAGCACTCTTAGAGTTCTTTAATAGTAATACTAATGCAGAGATCTCGTTGGTGCGTATAGTAAAGATATCAAATACTTGTTTTTCTAAACCCATTAATTAATTAGAAAAATTAATTAATTAGAATTTCTAATTAATTAGAAAATTAATACTAATTTTTCTAAACATTAATTCACAGACTTAATGTTTGGTTACATTAGATTTTCTAAAGAGAGTCAGTGTACCAAGTCTGTCAAGTCATTTTTAAAATTCCATTTATTGGTTTTCATCAGTTATTTTAAAATTTCAAAGAAGAATCAAGATGAAAACAATCCCACTGTTCAGAAATGAGTTTTACAGATTATCTCTTTCTAAGTTTACCTCTTATAGACTTGGCTGTTAAAGGTCCTTCAGGGACCCTTATGTGCTTTTCCTGGAAGAATATGAGAAATGTAGTATATAGATAGTATATAATGGAAAAATGATTTGACCTAGAATCTAAATGAATCTGCACTATCAAGGTAATTTGTGACATTATATTCAACTCTTGTCAGTTTAAACTTGTTTACAATAAACTTTCCGTTTTTACATCATAACAATTAAAAATGTTTTTCAGTTTTATGGTTTTTCAAAAAAAGTAATATAAAGGGGGAATTTGGGGAAGCGGGTTATATTTTGCTTGGCTTTAAATTCTTTTAATCCTTTATTCCCAGTATTTTTAAATGAGTTCATTAAATGGGACTTTTTTTTACTTTGAAAGGATTAAACTTTCCTTCATTACAGTACCAGGCCCCTTGGCAAATATTTCTTGTATTTCTGCTTTTTCTTCTCCTTCTCCTCTTCTGCTTCTGCATCTTCTTCAGTAATTTTTTATCATGTTATGTATCATACATTTCATATCTAATCAGCGATTTAAAAAGCAGTGCTTAACTGACCATATTACCACACAATGTATTATTATCCAAATCATGGCTTCTTATAATGTACTTAAAATAGTACCCAAATTGGAAGGTAAGTTAGATCCTTCAAAGTTATGGCCTTATTTATTCTAAAAAAAATAATGATAATAGTGGTAGAACAAAAGTCACAATTTAGGAGAATTATCTTACATCCCTCCAATTCACTGCTACTCAGTCTAGTCTGAGGAGACTCTCGCTACCACCACCACTAAAACTGTAGAGACATAGGCTTCCTTTACAGCTTACTTGCTTGTTTTTACTGGGGTGACCTATCTTGGGTGGTTCCATCTGAAAACTCTAATACAATTCCATTAAAACTGTTGAGTATTTTAAGTAGCAAATGCATGCTTTTCCTTTCAATCTCAAAATAAATTGTGCTTCCACTGAAATAGCAGCTCATTAAAATTAAAGTCTCAGCATCCCAGCATTTCATCTGCATTTAAAAATATTTTCTGTCTGTTTGTTCTCTGATTGTGTCATCTCCCACTGTCTCCACATGTCTGCTAGTTGCTTGGTTTTCAGAGTGTGGTCATAGGTTAGCAGTACCAGAGACATCTGGGAGTTAGGAAGTGCTCCAGGGATGACTCTGGTATACTCTAAAGCCTGGAAAACACTGCATTAGATCAGAGATCATAAGCTAAGAGACTACTGTTTAGGTCATCTCTTAAATCACATATTAACATCAAATACTTTAGTTCATAGAGTCTTCAGTAAATTATATTTCAGCCGAAAGATACTGAGTTTTCACATTAGTGTGACATTGCTTTATGTAATAATAGTAATAATAATGGCTAACACTTATATAGTGCTTTCTTTGTGCCCGGCACTGTTATAATTGCTTTCCACATATTAACTCATTTAATTCTGAAAAAAAACTTATGATAAAAGGTACTGTTTTTAATTTCCACTTGAGAAATGGGGTTACAAAGTGGTTAAGTAACTTGTTCAGAATCTCTCAACTAATAAATTCATAGCCACACCTCTGCACTTTACGAGCTCTGTGCCAGCCACCACACTTATTCAGACCAGCGCAGAGCTGTCAGGAGGACTCGGACGGCCGCGCTGCCTGGTAGGGCAGCTCCAGCCACGTGTGCTTGCTGGCATGACTGAGAAACTGATTTCTTAATTGGTTATTAATTAATTAATTTTTAATTTGGTTTAATTTGCTTATAATTCATTTAGATTTAAATCTAAATAGCCACATGTGGCTGGTGTATTATTTGTGTTATAATAAGTTTTCCCCTTAACAGAAAATACAAGAATGTTAGTCCCATTTTAAATTGGATATAGCAATTTAGGGAAAAGGTCATTGGTTTAGAGTAAGAAGACATAAGTTTAATTACTTCTTGTGGGAGAACCAAGTGAGATAGTGAGTCTTAGAATGACTAAAATGTGAATTATTATATTAAATGGAACAATTGGGAGATTTTTTTTTTTTTTTTAGTTTGGGGGAATAAATACCCTCCAGATTCTGGTGTTATTCATCAAAAAACATATGCCTCCCAAAAATGTGCCAAAGGGTATAAAACTAAGAGAGGTAATGCAGTGATGTGTTTATGATTTGTGGTTTCAGCTTCAGAAGTTGCTTACCATGGACCCAATAAAGCGAATTACCTCAGAGCAGGCTATGCAGGACCCCTATTTCCTAGAAGACCCACTTCCTACATCAGAGTAAGTGATCAATTTATTAACTCACTAGCACGATAGACTTTTTTGGTGCATGCTTTCTTTCAGTTGTCAGCTCCAGGTTGCCATTGCTCTTACATGGGGACCCAAGGAGATCCTTATGAGAAGTGAAGAATGAGCTCTGATGACTGAAGTGTCGTCAGGGGTTTTACAGCTGTCACTCCCTCAGACTCCCTGGGCTGGCTCACTGCTTGCAGTTACAGTTTTGTGTTCCAGTTGCAAACTCCATTCCCAAATACAGTTGTGTTTCCATACTCTCATTTTAAATGCAGTTGGGAGAGTAAAATAATGACATTCCAGCTGGAATCTATCTTTTGGTTGTGGTGATAAAAAAGGAGCCTGGGATCAAAGAAGAAAGCTGAGTCCTATCAGATGATTACTGATTATTTTTATACAATGAAAAGCCCTCCCCTGGCCTGCTGTGACGTCACTGCTTAGAAGAAGAGATTCATTGTGTCACAGCGGCATGAAAGGTGCTTATATCACAAATAAGCAGGCAGAGAGTCCATCTTAAAAGATGAAAACAAAAACCACTTAAATGAAGCATTTGAAATATCGATTAGGATACCCGAAATCACTTTTCTTTTTTCTTATGATCAGCGTTTTTGCCGGTTGTCAAATCCCTTACCCCAAGCGAGAATTTTTAACAGAAGAGGAACCTGATGACAAAGGAGACAAAGTAAGTATCAGAGTGCGCTTGGCCACTTCTTGTTTAATTCGGTGCCGCTCTGCCATTTCCTGGCTCGGACGTGTTCTGTTCCCCTCCTGAGCTGGACTGTATTTTTGTGTTTAACCACTTGAGAAGAACCAGCAGCAGCAGCAGGGCAACAACCACACGAATGGGACCGGCCACCCCGGGAACCAGGACGGCAGCCACACCCAGGGACCCCCGCTGAAGAAAGTGAGAGTCGTCCCTCCTACCACTACCTCAGGTGGACTGATCATGACCTCAGACTATCAGGTACTTCCCGTCTGTTTCGCATTGACCTGCCGTGTCGGTATTGCACGTGGGCTTGTGACCACTGGAAAATGCGACGTAGTTAAGAAAGTACCGACCTTTACATGCCTGGGAAACACGTTGACGTGAAGCGTTATTGGCATTGAAAGTACTTGGTGGTACAGTAGAGGGGGCTTAGCCAGGCTTGACATGATCAGACTTAAATTACGCCATTCATTAACTCTGTGACCTTGGACAAGGCTTTAGTTTCTCATCTGTAACATGAGACGGGCGAAGCCTAACCTGCCGTTGCCATGGGAACAGCTGTGGTGAACTTCAGCACCCAGCGTACAGTGGGCGCTCAGGAAGTGATGTCTGTCGTTTCTGAAACCACAGTGATTAAGGACTCAGGCTTCCAAATCCCAGCCCCGCCACTGACTTGTGGGCAGCCTTGAGTAGGTGATTCAGATGTTCTCAGTTTCATCATTTGTCGGATGGATGTAGATAATGGTCAGCGTGAGGCTGTGGTCAGGATTACGTGAGCGGACGTGAGCTAAGGACAGCGGCCGGCCCGACTGACAGGCATGTAATAGATGACAGCACTCACCTTGTTCATTCTTATTATCGTCGTCGTCGTTAGAATTCTTAGTCGCGTTCGCAGGGCGCAGGACACACTTCCTGAGTGCTGGTGGGGGTGCTGGTGGTGACTGTGATCACGGGAGGAGCTTGCCGAGTACTTACCATGTGCCAGCTCTTCTACTAAGTATGAAGCAGACATCCTTCCCTCCAAGCGTTACAACTCTGTGAGGTCAGCGTTATCGTCGTTTCAGAAAACTGAGGCTCTACTCTAGAGGTTAAACCCCTTTCCCGCATTCACCCCGCGAGCTGGAGGTAGACCCAGCACGCAGACTCAGATCTGCTGGGGTGGCTCCGATGCCACTTGTGGATCCTCTCAAGTGACAGGGTCACAGGCCCTTTGCAGACAGGCCCATTTGGAACATCGTGTAGCACCTCCCTGCTGGTTCTAATCCTCTTCTCAACTGATCTGGATTTCAGTGTGAAAGCATACTGAAAACGTGACCGATTAGACTTATTTCCCTACTAAAAGAGAGAAAGAGGTCTTAGTAAACTAGTACGGCTCCCAGAGCCTGCGACTACACCTCGAGAACTAGATATGAACTCTTTGCTATGGTTAACGGGAGGTCCAGCCCACGGAACCCTGGGAATCGTTGTCTGCCTGAGTAGTAACTGTCCTCCAGTAAGCTCGCAGACAGGCGTCTTGCGGGTTGACGTTTGCTCCAGTACCTTTTCCTCCCCACCTGGAGGGAGAGAACGCACCTCTCGGCACAAGGATTGTTTGCACACTCAGGTGGTGCGTCCTGAGCATGAAAATGAAGCAGGGTGGGGCATGTTGCTGTGCTTCTGTTTGTTGAAGTTATTATTGTGGTGGTTTTTGTGCGTGGTTTCAAAAATAGCATTTCTGACTACAATTTCACATGTCCACTCTTTTTAAAATGTTATTTTTGCTAGGGTTGGCAGAATTTCAAATTACATGATTTATTAAACATGCTCTGAAAGAAGAAAGTATTAAATTATGGTTAATATTTCGTACTGTTTGTCTTGGGGAACTAACAGTATGAGAGAGAGGTGCAGGAGTGGGAACAGGAATACAAGAGATCAAAACTAGAGGACTCTGAACTCGGCCCCTTGCGCTGTTTCTAGAATTGAGAATACCACTCTTCCTACATTTTAATAATTGTAACTTTACTTTTGTGTATCGCTTGTAGCAGAAAGTAAGATTCATTAATGTAAAGGGCATAAAAATATCTAATGCTGAAGAAATGATTCTGCGGTACCCTTTTTTGTCATATTCATTTTTGTTCTTTAGTCATGCGTGTGTTGAGAGTTTTCTATTGAAGAAACAAGCGTGTAGATTAGCTTTGAATTTCTTAACGTACACATCATTAAGTTCAAGAGTAAGCATCGCAGGCAAGTTAGTTATTATTTATCAGGCAGATACAAAACAGCATAAAAGGGAGTTCCTGTTACAGAAAAAAAAAAATGAACTGCACAGCACAGTAGTAAGACTCAGCCTAGTGCTGTTTCACCAGCAATACTTCTGACCTTCATAAGGAAAAGCTGATATTAAAAGATTTGGGGGTTTTGTCATTTTCATTCTAAAGCCAATACATAGCACAAGACTTTTAAAATTCTTACTGCCGTAAAATAGAAGACACTTCAAACACACATAAGCCTTGCTGGCTCAGGATGCAGCCAGCGCGTAGAACGCCTGAGTCACCTGTGCCCTCCCTCTCCTTTTCCAGCGTTCCAACGCACATGCTGCCTACCCCAACCCTGGACCAAGCACATCGCAGCCACAGAGCAGCATGGGATACTCAGCTACCTCCCAGCAGCCTCCACAGTACTCTCACCAGACACACCGCTACTGAGCCGCGCCGGACACTGTCCATGCACTGTCGCTGTGCTGCAGGGCTGCCTGCGGCTCTCGGCGGGAACCTGGAAGGGGCCATGAGAATGTACTGTGCAGCCACGTAGTCAAGTGTCCGGTAGCCGAGTTCCACCACTTTTCACAGATTGGGGTAGTGGCTTCCAAGTTGTACCTTTTTGGAGTTAGACTTGAGAAGAAAGTGCTAGCACAGTTTGTGTTGTGGGTTTGCTACTTCCATAGTTTACTTGACATGGTTCAGACTGACCAATGCATTTTTTTCAGTGACAGTCTGTAGCAGTTGAAGCTGTGAAACGTGCTAGGGGCGAGCATTTGTCGTTGTATGTGGTGAATTCTTCCCGTGTAACAACATTATCTGACCAATAGTACACACACACACACAAAAGTTTTAACTGGTACTTGAAACATACAGTATATGTTAACAAAGTAACCAAGACTCAAAATGAGATTATTTCGGTACACCTTTCATTTTAGTGTCTTAACAGTGGGTTGATTCATTTTCTACATTAATCAGTGTTTTTTGACCAAGAATATTGCTTGGAATTTTTTGAAAGTACAAGAAGCCACATAGTTTTTCCAGGAAGGTTTCAGAACTCCCAAAGATTGATTTCCAACTTATGAGTTTGTTTTTACTTTTAATCTATGACTTGACTGGTATTAAAGCTGCTATTGATAGTAATTAAATATGTTGTCATTGATATAAACCTGTTTGGTTCAGCAAACAAACTAAAATGATTGTCATAGACAGTGTTTTATTTTTCCTGTTGGTGTTGCTGATTTGTGAGCATGCTTTAAAGATGAAAAAAGCATGAATGATAACTTCCTTAAAAAGGTGCGGCATCCAATTCAGATATTTTGTCCTGATTTTAAAGCTGGTTGGTGTAGTGCTACTAAAATTTTGTTCAGTTCATTTTCTTTTTTAAAACTTGTTCGCACGTTGTTTAGGGTGCCCTTACTTCAGCAAAGGAGAAGGAGTAGGAGAGCCTTAGAATTTTTGAGGAAAAAGAAAACCTATAACATACAATGTACTGTATCAAACTATTTTACATGAATGACACAAGTATTCTGAATTTAAAAAAATTGAACATTGTTAAAAACAAGGTGTTACGTAATAAATTTATTTTTCATAAATCAAAATATGGAGTCAGTTGTATTTTTATATACACAAAGGTGTTTTATTTTAAAATGTGCCTTAACAGGTGGCCTCTAAATAAATCTCTTCAGTTGTTTTCATTAACAGTATCTATATCTTCTGCCTCCATAATGAAGTAATGACTTACGGTTTAGATACGGATTCTTTTCTCTGTTACGCTTGGTGCTATAATACAAGATGTGAAATAGACACCTTTCTAATTGAAAGAAATCATAATGAGCCTTCCATTTCTAGAATAATGCCGAATTCTGTGATACGCTGAGCCCACTTTGACTCTTTTATCCCAATAATTATTTTTACTCCCTCCTTTGGCACAAAATACAGAAGATGTAAGAAACTACCATACTCCTTTTCTTAAAACTTCAATTCATTCATATAAAACTACTCTAAAACATTTTAAGAACTGAGGAATTCCGATACTGGGTGGCCTGACCCTAATGGTAACGGTAATCTTTAGGAGCTGAATCCGTGTTTCCATGTTGACTCCTCCCGCCCCAGTTCACGCACACGCTGCCCAGATCTGGCTACAGAGTTCCCCCGCTGTGTCACTGCCGTCAGTCTTACCCGTATTTCCCTTCCGCTCTGATTGTCTTCTGCTTTCTTCTCCCTGCCTTTAATGAAGTGCTTTTAAACTTAGTGTGTATGAGAATCATCTGGAGTTTTCTGTCTTCTCGGGGTCTGGCCCCCGAGGTTGATTCGGTAGGGTTGGGGTGGAACATGGAATCCTCGATTTTAACAAGGTCCCCAGTTGGTTCTGATGCAGTAGTTGAGGGACACGCACGAGGAACGCTCCCAGGCTGGTCTAAAGCTTGAGCAAACAGTAGCAGTTAGGTGGCTCGGAGAGACGACTGCTCTGTTGACAACCATCTTCTCCGGCATGAATTTCAAAAAGCAAAACCCACAATAACAAGTTCCACCTGAAGTGCTGGAAACTTCTCGGGCACGGTCCTCAGATTTCTTTATTCCTTTATCAGCCCCCATTCTCTGAGCAGCCCTGCCCAGTGTTGCTGGTGACCATCGAATTCACAAGCCCAGCCTCTTTCCTCCCTGAGCTGCAGACTCATGTATTTAACTGCGTCTGTGACAGACGACAGACGCCCACACCTGCCGTGGTTCTCTAGCCTGCTCCCTGGCTCTGCTTCTCCACGTAGCACCTCTGACCCACACCTGACTGCTTTCTGTCCCTTCCCTATTCCATCCCAGGCCTCTCCTCTTCACCCTTGCTCCCTGGCTGCCGAGTCCCAGATTCCCAGCCCAGACCTGCCTGGCACATCTGACCCGTGACTCAGTTTCTCTCTAGACTGAACGTATCCAAACTTGACTCCTGCCTCGACCGTCCAGCCTGCTGTCCTGCAGACTTACCCGCCTTCCCAGTTGTCCGAGCCACAGGGAAACCTTGGCTCCAGACACACGCACGCCCACACCCCCGTCCACCCCACACGCGGCTTTTCCTTCAGTGGCTCCCAGCCGCTGTCTCCTCCCCCTTCCCTGCCCCTGTCTTCTCCCCCTTCCCTGCCCCTGTCTTCTTCGTCACAGCAGCCTGGGCTCCTCCTGCCGTTCCTCCTCTCACCCCCATCCGTGGCAGCCAGACCCCTTACTGTGCCCAGCGAGGCCCTGCGTGTCCTGCCGTGTCTTTTCCATCCCGTCACCTGCTCGCTCCAGCTCCAGCGCTGTCCTCGCTGTTCCTGGAACCTGCCACGCGCTTGTGGTCTCGAGACATCTGCACTTCCTATTCCATCCGCGTCTGTCTCTCCCCAGCTTCTCGGCTTCCTCCCTCACCTCTTTCAGGTCGGCTCGAATCTTATCTTATTAAAGGCTCCCCCTTGCACTGTGTGTAAGACTGCAGCCTGTCCCCGTCTCCCCACACCAGCCAGCATCCTGCCGCCTTGGCCCGGCTTTATTTCCCTACACGGCGCTGACCATCACTAACATACACTTGCTTCTTGTTTTTCCTCGCCGCCCCCCGCAGAAGACAAACTCCACAAAGGCAGGTTTTTTTTTTTTTTTTTTTAGATGGAAATATTATTGACATACAACACTGTGTAAGTTTAAAGTGTACAGTGTGTTGATTTGATACACGTGATTCCACCCATATGACATTCTCATCTGGGAAAAGGCAAAAGGAATCTGGGAAAAGGCAAAACCATGAGGTTGGAAAACAGAACAGTGGTTGCCGGGGTGCAAGAGTGAGATAGGCGGGCTTCCCTGGTGGCGCAGTGGTTGAGAATCTGCCTGCCAATGCAGGGGACACGGGTTCGAGCCCTGGTCTGGGAAGATCCCACATGCCACGGAGCAACTGGGCCCGTGAGCCACAACTACTGAGCCTGCGCGTCTGGAGCCTGTGCTCCGCAACAAGAGAGGCCGCGATAGTGAGAGGCCCGCGCACCGCGATGAAGAGTGGTCCCCGCTCGCCGCAACTAGAGAAAGCCCTCGCACAGAAACGAAGACTCAACACAGTCATAAATAAATAAATAAAAGAACGTGAATTTCTAAAAAAAAAAGAGTGAGATAGGCATTGACTGCAAAAGGACGTGTGGGAATTTCTCTGAGTGATGCAGCCGTTCTGTATCTTGATTTTTGCTGTGCAAGTGAATGCAAAAATCCTCAGAACTGTGTAGGTGAGTCTTAGTGGTTTTAAATTCAGCCTTAATAAAAAACAAATAGAAGAGAAAAAAAGCCAACAGAATCTAGTGTTGGCAACTGGAATGCTCATACATTACTGGTGGGAATATAAAAAACAGCCATTTGGGGAAACAATTTGATGGTTCCTTATAAAGTTAAACATATACTTATCATATGACCCTGCAGTCACACTCTAGGGTATTTACCCAATGGAAATGAAAGCATGTCCACACAATAGTCTGTACATGCATGTTCAAAATACCTTTATATTATAGCCCACAAATGGATGTCTATTAACAGATGAATAGATAAATTGTGAGATATCCATGCAGTGAAATAAATTATTCAGCAATAAAAAATGAACGTTTGGTAGAATCTTGATTGTAGTGGTGGTTACACGTGCACATATATACGTTTTTCAAAACAAATCAAACTGTACACTTTAAATTGGTGATTTGTATATAAATTGCGCCTTAAACTTGATTTAAAATCTAGTATTTGTAAAGCTTTTAGCACATGCCTGGCTTTTAAGTGTACATTAAATGTTAGCTATTATTAGTGTTTTCTCCAAATGGAAATATGACTTTTTTCTTAAGACTTATAGTATGACCTAGTTCTAGCAGATAAGTTAAACTTGGAGTCGTTTCATGACCAAACGTTTCCTAGCCTCTCATGAATCAGCTTAGAATGTTTAAATGAGCGAAACGGAGAGGTAGCGCATTGATAATCCCAAGGCTGGAATATTCAAAGGTCCCCCTGAATTCAGTAGTCTTCATAGAGATTTTTTTTTTTTTTTAATTCTGCAAGGGTTAGGGGCTCCTGCTTTTCTAAAGTGTTACTAAACAATTAATACAATCTTCATCTCACTTAGGGACGGCTGTGAATTTGCTCATAACCTGAATGTTCTTTGAGCGAGCAAGAGAGTTGAATTCACTAGATATTTACTGAGCATTTGGTTTGTGTTTGATAGTCCGTTAGGATTTGTAGCCAAACAGAACTGAAGCAAACCGCAATCGCTATCCTCAAACACTCAAGGAACTACATTTACATTTAATTGAGGAGTCAGGATACACATAGGAAACACAGTAGTGGACGCCATTACGGGATCAAGCACTAAACAAAGGGCCGGGAACCATCACTCTCCTGTCTTGAGAGGAAGCGGCACCGTGGGAAGGGTTTTGGGGTGGGGAGGATTGGTGTGGAGCAACCGAAGAACACGGGGCTTGGGGTCAGAAGACCCAGGTCTTGGCCCTGCCGCTTACTTAATGTCAGCCTTGGTCAAGTCATTCACCTTTTCCAAGCCCCTGTCAATAATAAGAATTGTAATAATAACAATGATGTTTTCACTGTCACAGAAATGCCAAAAGGCATTGTGTAAAGCAAACTCTGCATCACGCTTCAAAGTTGCATGATTAGCTTTATTATCTCAGCTGGCCCCTAAAGTAACAGCGAATGCCTACCATGTGACAGGCACTACGTGAAGCATTTTACACATAGGATTACTCCTCACGAAAGCTTTGTGAGTTAAGTATTATTTTCCCCCATTCTGCAAGTGAGAAAAATGAAGTTCGGAGAGCCCGTGCCCTGCTCAAACTCATTCAGCTGTGTGACCAAGTCAGAGTTGCTTTACCTCCACTTCCAGGCCTCAGAGAAAGGAACAAGCCTAGGAATGTCATACAGGGTGAAGTGTCCATCTGTCCAGAGCACAGAACATGTCCTGGGCAGCAGTAGCCAGATATGAAATAAATAAGCTTGTGGGCTGCCAGCGAGGGCTGTTTTATTTTCAAATGAAGTCATTTCTTGGTGTGCTTTCCCATTTAAATTACAAAGTACAAAAAGAATTTGTATTTTACTAGTTACTGATCATGTCTGTTGAAAGCATACTCAACAGTATAAGGGATTTTAAAACCTGACGCTGGTTCAATAGACCCTAAAATCAGCTTGATTAATACGCGGTAATTGCTCTTCCAGTTGAATTTCTGCACTGGCGGAAAATATGCTCTACATAGGCAAAAACAGACAACTCAAATTTTTCTCTGATGTCGTCAGCGGCTTTCACTGTGCGAAGTCACGCGGGACTCCTGTGCACGTCAGACTCCTCCGGGCCCCTTCTTCCTCCAGCTGCTGTGTCCACATGGGCACAGTCACCACATGGGCACAGTCACCATGTTCGGGCAGGTGCTTTGCCGGGGCCCACGGCAGTGGAGCTTCTCTGACGCCTCATCCGTGCAGAATGCCCGTAGGACCCACTCTGAACTCAGGATACGAGGGGCAACTGATGCCCAGGGGGTTACCCTTGACCAATGGATTAAAAGAATCAATGGCGGACTTCCCTGGTGGCGCAGTGGTTAAGAATCCGCCTGCCAATGCAGGGGACATGGGTTCGAGCCCTGGTCCGGGAAGATCCCACATGCCACGGAGCAACTAAGCCCGTGTGCCACAACTACTGAGCCCATGTGCCAGAACTACTGAAGCCCGCACGCCTAGAGCCCGTGCTCCGCAACTAGAGAAGCCACTGCAATGAGAAGCCCGCGCACCGCAACGAAGAGTAGCCCCCACTCGCCGCAGCTAGGGAAAGCCTGCGTGCAGCAACGAAGACCCAACGCAGCCAAAAATAAATAAATAAATGAATTAATTAATTTATAAAATTAAATTGAAAAATAAAATAAAAAGGTAAAAAAAAAAAAAAAAGAATCAATATGTAGATGCTTCCTCCTTTGATTTCCCAAAGCAGAACAGTTTGGAGAGGCATTTCGTAAGGCATTTTAGAACGTCTTGACAGAACTGAGCACCAGTCACCCACGGTGGCAGCCAAATGAAAAATGCATCCTTGAATTAGTTTTCCTTCCTTGTTCTCTTCCCTCATCTCACACTACTGCTCCCTGAGATCACATTCACACATAAATCAACTGCGCACAATGCTTTGTCTTGGCTTCTGCACTGGGGTAGCGTGGAATCCAGGCTAAAAAAGTGTGTTCAAAGGATGTCAGTGGTGAGGAATCCGTTGTTGGTCGAGCAGGTCGCGCTAAGCTGTGCTTCGCAGTAGTATCAGTTTACTAAGATTTTCCCTGTGGTAGTTTGGGATGAGCTACAGGTGGATCATTGGACTGGATTATGAAGAAGTTGGGGCCCTTGAACAGTATGGGAACAGTGTGTGTGTGTGTGTGTGTGTGTATATGTATATTTTTACGTATATATACACACACTAATCTTCTTTATCCATTCATTCATTGATGGACACGTAGGTTCTTTCCATACCTTGGCTATTGTGAACAATGCTGCAATAAACACGAGGATGCAAATATCTCTTTGAGATACTGGTTTCATTTCCTTTAAATAGATACCCAGAAGTGGGATTTCTGGAACATACAGTAGTTGTATTTTTAATTTTTTGAGAAGCCTCCATACTGTTTTCCATAGTGGCCGTACCAATTATTGGGCTGGCCAGAAACCTCGGGTTTTTCCATAACATAATTAACAGAAAAACCCAAACAAACTTTTTGGCCAACCCACTACACTCCCACCAGCAGGTGCACAGGGGCTCCCTTTCTCCACATCCTCACCAACACTTGTTCTCTCTTGTCTTTTTGATAATAGCCATTCTAACAGGTGTGAGGTGATATCTCAGTGTGGCTCTGACTTGCATTTTCCTGTTGAGCAGTGATGTTGAGCACCGTTTAATATACCTGTTGGCCATTTGTATACCATCTTTAGAAAAATGTCTCAGTTCTTCTCTCCATTTTAAAGTTGGATTCTTTGGTTTTTTGCTATTGAGTTGTGTGAGTTCTTTAAATATTTTGAATATAAAACCCTTTCCAGAGATACGATTTGCAAATATTTTCTCCTATTCTGTTCCGTTGATCTGTATGTCTTTTTTCATGCCAGTACCATATCGTTGTGATTGCTATAGCTTTGTAATATATTTTGAAATCAGGATGTGTGATATCTTTAACTTTGCTCTTCTGTCTCAAGATTGCTTTGGCAATTGGGTCTTCCATGGTTCCATACAAATTTTAGGATTATTTTTTCTGTTTCTGTGAAAAATGCCTTTGGTATTTTGATAGGGATTGCATTGAATCTGTAGATTACTTAGGTAGTATGGACATTTTAACAATATTAATTCGTTCAAAAAAATGAGCAAAGTATCGTTCCATTTATTTGTGTCTCACTATCCTTCATCAAATCATATAGTTTTCCGTGTACAGATCTTTCACTTCCTTGGTTAACTTTATCCCTAGGTATTTTATTCTTTTTGATGCATTGTTATGGGATTATCTTCTTAATTTCTCAACCTAGTAATTTTTTTAATTGGATGCTGGATAGTTTGAATTTTGCTTTGTTGGTTGCTAGACCTCGTTATATTTGTTTAGTGTTGAATTTTGTTTTGGCACACTGTTAAATTAACTGGATCCTTTTGATACTTGTTTCTAAGCTTACATATCAAGTCTAGAACTGCCTTTAAGTCTAGGGCTAATTAGTCCCCACTACTAAAGAAATGTCCTTCTGAGAATTCTGCCAGAAGCCCCAGCTACCACTCTGGCTGGTAGGAACACAGACTATTCTCAGCCCAGTGTGAACTCCAGGAAGTGGTTCTCAACCTCTGGTAGAGGCCTCTCATGCATCACTTAGACTTGAGGGGACCCTTTTGCAGATCTCCAAAGCTCGCTCTCTGTGCAGCTCTCACTCTCCAAAACATTGCCCTTAAATTCCAGCCACCTTAGCTTCCATGCAGCGCAACTTCCATTTGCTCAAAACACCAAGCGCACTGGACTTTATTCGGATTCTTCTTTCCTGTACTGGGAACTGCTTTCAGGCAGTAAGCTCATGCAACAGTAAAACTCACTTTGTTTCTCGGGGAAACAGTACTTGTGCTGTCCATTGTCTGATGTCTGAAAACCAGTTTTGAAATATATTTTGTCCAATTTTTGAATTGTTTAAGGGGGAAGGGTAAACCTGGTCCCATTACTCCATCTTGGCTGGAAGCAGGGGTCACACCTGGAAACAGTTTGTTAGGTGGGTAGAACGTTAGGCAGATTCACAAGATTTATTATCATCATGATATAAGTGAGTTTGAGCTTGATAACACAGTCCATACATTTCCTAAAATCTGTGTACTCTATGTCATATATGACCAAACATAAGGCAATCTGGTATATAATGTGATCCTCTAGTTTCCCAATGAGAAGATTAAAAAAGGAAAAGCTTAGATGGATAGATAGATGATATACAGATGGATGATAGCGATTTAGACATTGATATAGATATCCTTTAAGAGATGGAGATGGAATGCTTAAATATCTACTTTCAGTTATAAGTATGTAAAATTACACATTAGATAAACTAACATGATTTTAGAATATTGCTTTTTCCTGCTCTCACTTAACATGAAATAATTTTATTCAATCTCTTATATGCGTCTTTGACTTCAGTAATTTTGTCGTTGCTATAATCTCTTTTTGAGTTTCCTAAAACATCATTTTATATCATCAAAGTTGTATGAAGCACAGCCCTTTTTGACTTTTAATATATGTTGCTCTCTCTGGAAATTTTACCCAGGCCACAAGGAAATGGCTTGCCTTTCTGTGCTTGTCTTTTTTTTTGTTTGTTTTCACTTAGTGATCACCACATGTAAAACACTTACTTTGTGGCTTTTGTAAGTGATTTTTATAAGCCTTGTTAACAATATAAACAATTGTAATCGAGTGTCACAGCCCCAAGAATAGTTACTAAATACTAAACCTGTTCAATTTTTTTGTCTCTTTTTTAAAAAATCCATTCCATCAAATGACCTCCATAATCATCCAAAACTAGTGTTTTAAGGTCGTTTTAGACTCAGCTTGCAAGATAGAATACAGGGTGTCCACTTAAACTTGAATTTCAGATAACCAATAAATAAATTTTAATGTAAAAATGTCCCAAATATTGTTTGGAACATACTTATACTAAAAAAAAAAAATGTTGTGTATCTGAAATGCAGATTTAACTGGGCATACAGAATGTCCAACTACAGATTTTTCGTTGTTAAATCCGACAACCCTGTTTTAGACCAGTGCCTACCTCAATTAATCTAAGATACTGCTTATCAGATGATTCCTTCTATTTTGAGTGATAAGATTGAGAGACAACCTCCCTTTATATTTAGGCATTAAGAGTAATTTCCTCCATCATTTTCTTCCTAAGTATGTAATACCATAAGCACTCTTAAATATATTTCCAAGCATTTTCCCTTGCTGTGGAAGGTGGAAATTAATTCAGAGAATAAAATATTAGAAAACTCAGTTCACCAATTTTCTGAATATGCCACCAGAACCCGTATTACTAATTAAAGCACGATGTCCTTAACACGGGTTTGGACTGGATGAGTATGGTCATTTTTCTTTTCATATTTTCAGCTTTATTTTCCCTGAGCCTTTCGGCACGCCGACATTTTTCAAAGGCAAATGTCATCTTTCTCACCACCATCCTGACTACACAAAGTGTAGGTATTTCCTAAGCCACACATGCTTGCGAGGCAATTTAAATAGCAAGTTGTAGGATCTAGGAAGAAATCTAGGATTAAAGAATCTCTTTAATCCAATTGACTGTTTTTTCTTTGTTTGTTTGTTTTACAAAAGCAGAAGTCCTGAGGACTGAGTTTCTTCATAAAACTAAACATGTTTTCTTCATTTATTCTTGGGCATGGTAACAATAATGCTTTCATTTTCCCCTGCTATATTATTTAGAAAGAGTAATTCAGTTTACCCCAGTACTGCGGAATCCTGGTGGGGTGTCAGATCTTTAATAACTTAACTCGTTCTGTCACTTTATTGAATTGGGAGGAAAAAATAATGTTTGCCACTTTGAATCCCATTTTAGAATCTATGAAAAACTGCTAAGTTCATCTGTGGCTCCTGAATATCCTCGGTTAATATCAAATTGTACCCAGCTTGAATCATTTCCTATGAATCAGAAAATCATTTTTGTTCCATCCCCAAGGATACAAATTGGAAGTAAAGTGATAAAACTTGGAAGTAACACAATAAAACATCCCTCGGAAGCATGAGAATCTTAGATTAACCACTTGGAGAGTTTAAGTTCTTGCCCAGATGTGCTGGAAATATCCTTTCCACACAGTGAAAATATTCACTGCCTTCTTTAATTCAGTGATTTTCTCTTGCTTGCTTGCTTGTTTGCTTTCTTCTTCTTCTCCTTCTCCTCCTTCTTTTTACTTAGAAAAGCAGCTGTTGTTCTTGCTGGCAGATGACACCGCTGGTTCTGAGGAAAATTCGAGAGCTCCCCACCTCGGAGGCTGATGCAAGGTGGTAGGGGGAGCTGAGTGCTTGGGCCAGAAACTTCTTCATGCCCTGGCTTAAAAGGCATTTCTTCCAACACATTCCTATCCCTAAAGAACATCCCTGCTTTCCTTTCCAGCACAATTCTTCCCCTACCAGCCAGACAACTGACATTAACCAGAGCTCTACCAGCCCTGTCACCCTCTCCCACACCAGTTACTCATTTCATACGATTGATTTCGTGTATGCTAAGCCGAGCATTCTTAAAGAAAGAATTTTTTAAACTATAATATAAGAAATGGCATTTCCTCGGTGCTCTGGTGTTTCCACTCTTAAGGGCAAGTGCGCCGGGGCCAATGTGATCACAGCATCCTCTCTCGTCCTGTAACTGTCAAGCCAACTTGGAAAGATGCCCGGCGGTCTTTCCTTTATAACTTGATTCCTTTCACAGTATTTTATGCTGAGTGATGACCTGTGGTCCAGAGTGAGGCTGAAAATGGGCCGTCTGCTCCTTGCCCGAGGGAATGGCAAGTTCTGGAGGAGGAAATGTGGAACTGTGTTCCGACCTCTGCTGGTCTCCTGGGGCAGCATTGGGGGGCACATCAGTCTGCTGCTCTGGGGCTCGGGTTTTCCTGCATGAAACAGGGAGCGTGGAGAGTAACAGGTCCAAACAGGAGGACTCCAAGGCTGCTCGGTGAATTCCAAGCTGCGGCTGGCGTCTCGACAGAGTCCCAGTACCCGTGTGTGTGGACGAGCTGAGCCTCCCAGAGGGTCTGGGGCAGGAATCCCCTGAGCTCACAGCACCCCCTGTCTGCATGGACCGCCCACCCTCTGCGAGCTTCACAGGAGCAGCACCCAGCCTGATGTGCCTCCCCGAGGACTCTGGCACCCAGGGGTGGCACCCGGCACGGTGGCAGGCAGAGAGGGGGCACTTGATGGTTAGACGACAGTTTAACTAGTTCATCTACAAAGATGATGTTTACAGCTATAGTTTCTAGTCGACGTTCCCCCCCCCACCCCCCGCACTGAGCAGAACTCAGGATGGGGGTTATCAGGCAGCAGGGAGAAGGGAGCAGTAGATGCAACTACAAATTCTACGAGGTCGAATGTCTTCACTTCTATGGTTACTTTAAATTGATTTTCATTGCTTTTTCTCTTCCTGGGGGAAGTTGCTTAAATATCAAAAATTTTGATTTTCGTTATCTACTAAAAGCATGGAACATTTCCAAGCACAGTTAAGTGCTTGCCTAACATCGTCCAGAATAAATAACCGGGGACATAATTTCCCTGCTCCTGTTGCCTCGCGTGGCTCTGCACCACACAGGTTCTCGGGGCTTGAGCAGGGTGTGGTTGCTTTTGTCTCCAATCCTAGAAAATGTTGTGTTCCTTTGTGTTGGGAAAAAAAGGAGGGTATTCTGGTCCCTTTGAGTCAAGAAAATTCTTTCTCGCTTTTAAAAAAAAAAAAAAGTATCTTTTTTTTTCGTTATTGATTGATTGATTGATTGATTGCTGTGTTGGGTCTTCGTTTCTGTGCGAGGGCTTTCTCTAGTTGTGGCAAGCGGGGACCACTCTTCATCGCGGTGCGCGGGCCTCTCACTATCGCGGCCTCTCTTGTTGCGGAGCACAGGCTCCAGACGCGCAGGCTCAGTAATTGTGGCTCACGGGCCCAGTTGCTCCGTGGCATGTGGGATCTTCCCAGACCAGGGCTCGAACCCGTGTCCCCTGCATTGGCAGGCAGATTCTCAACCACTGCGCCACCAGGGAAGCCCAAAAAAAAGTATCTTATTTTTTTTTAATTGAAGTATAGTTGATTTACAATGTTGTGTTAGTTTTGGGTATACAGCAAAGTAATTCAGTTATGCATATGTATATATATATTCTTTGTCAAATTCTTTTCCATTTTAAGTTATTACAGCTATTGAGCATAGTTCCCTGTGCTCTACAGTAGGCTCTTGTTGTTTATCTATTTTATAATATAGTAGTGTGTGTATGTTAATCCCAGACTCCTAATTTATCCCGCTCCTGCACTCCTTTCACCTTTGGTAACCATAAGATTGTGTTCTATGTCTGTGAGTCGGTTTCTGTTTTGTAAATAAGTTCGTTTTATCATTTTTTTAGAGTCCACAAATAAGTGATATCGTATGATATTGGTCTTTCTTGGTCTGACCTACTTCACTTAGTATGATAATCTCTAGCTCCATCCATGTTGCTGCAAATGGCATATTTCACTCTTGTTTAGGCTGAACAATGTTCCACTGTGTGTGTGTGTGTATGTGTGTATACACACACACACACATACATATACTACATCTTCTTCATCCATTCCTCTGTCAATGGACATTTAGGTTGCTTCCACCTCTTGGCTATTGTAAATAGTGCTGCTGTGAACATTGGGGTGCATGTATGTTTTCAAATTAGAGTGTTCATCTTTGCCAGGTATATGCCCAGGAGTGGGATTGCTGGATCATATGGTAATTCTATTTTTGGTTTTTTAAGGAAACTCTACACTGTTCTCCATAGTGGCTTCACCCATTTACATTCCCAACAACAGTGTAGGAGGGTTTTGCTTTTCTAATTTCACGATACCAGTACAGGCGGACCTTGTTTTATTGCACTTTGCTTTAATGTGTTTCGCAGATACTACGTTTTTTACAAACTGAAGGTTTGTGGCAACCTCGTGTTGGTCAGGTCTGTCAGAGCCATTTTTCCAACAGCATTTGCTCCTGTCTTCCTGTCTCTGGGTCACATTTTGGCAATTCTCACAATATTTCAAACTTTTTCGTTACTGTTACGTCTGATTATGGTGATCTGTGGTCAGGAATCTTTGATGTTACCACTGTGACTCACTGAAGGCTCAGACGATGGTAAGCATTTGTCAGCAGTAAATTATTTTTAATTAAGGCATGTCCATATTTTTAGACATAATGCTATTTGACTGCACACTTCACAGACTACAGTATGGTGTACACATTAACTCACATGCACTGAGAAACCCCACATTCATGTGACTCGCTCTATTGTTATCTTCCCTTTCTTGGTGGTGTGGAGCAGAACCTGTGCTGTCTCCGAGGTCCGGCTGTATTTGGTTTGTCTGTGCTGAACACAAAGGAGCCTAAAAGCCTGACAGCAGCCCTGGAGGCCAGTGTCGCCTTCCCCCCTACTTCCCTGCTTCTCTGTCCGTTGTTCACCAGGTGCCGGCAGGTCCCCACTCTTGCTCCTGTCTTGGGGGGGAGGGTATCAAGGGTAGGGCACCTGCCACACTGTATCCTAACAGCCTGCTTCCTCCCCTGCGTTCTCCCTGGCTCCTGTCTCCGTAAGCCAGCACGATGCCCCATGCTTTGCGACCGTTGAATACGTTCCCTAAAGACATAGTGGGCGCTGACATTTATAAGTGCCTCGCTCATGTCAGCCACCGTCTCACCGTCTCATTTAATGCTCACAGCCATCCTAGGCCACAGGCCCTATTATTATTCCCATTTTCCAGATGAGGAAGCTGGTGCTTAGGAGGTTCACATTTTACCCGGGATGCACAGCTCCGGCCGAGCCAGGATTCCACTGAGGCCCAGCTGCCTCTGGAGCTGGCGTCTTTACCTTCACAGTGAATCAGTGATGTCATATTGTTCCATTAAGTCAGTGGCGGGGGGCGGGCAGCAGTCTTGGGACAAAGCTGACCTCGAGGATGGCAGAGCAGAGACCACAAGAAGCCGGGGGGCTGGAGGTGGATCTACCACCCTGGAAGGCTGTCCCCTCGCTGGACTTGCAAATTCCATAACGAATAACCTTACTCTTGAAGCCATGTTAAGTTGGTTTTTGGCTATTTGCAGTGGAAAGTACTCTTACTGATATACACCGGGCAAGCTGGGTCTGCGGTCCTTCACTACTGCTGCGTCTTCCACTTACTAATTATGTACAGAGTACAGAGGTGCTTCTTTTCTGCAGGAACATATTCATTAATGAAATGTTAGCAAATATTTATCATATACCAATTGGAAATCAAACTACACCAATAGATGATTAAAAATGTGTTCACATGCTTTTGTTCTCGTGAATATATTTTTTTTCCTGTTTTGACTTCTGTGTTTATTTCATGCCTCTAAGAGTTTATGAAACTGTCCGGCTCTACATGGAAAAAGAGGTAACATTGATTTCTTGGTGGTGCATCACAAGCATGCTCTCTGGGCAGAAAGCCCTTTTACACTCGCTTCCAGGCTGATTTATTTCTTTGCGAGCTGCACAATCGCAGCCTTGTGGGAAGAGCCCACCATGTTCAGACAGCAGTGGCAGGTTTAGAAATGGGCCGAAGTCTCTTCTGCATCCTTGATTATGTCTAAATGATGCTCTTATCCTCACACAGAACCCACTTTCTCAGGCCACCAGGAAGCACTTGATTTGTTTCCCAGCCCCGAGGACGGGAGAAGGCAGCAGTCTAAAGGGTAATCACACAGCCAGGTGAGCTGTGGCTCGGGAGAAAACGGGTTTGAATGCTGAAAGAGTTTGGTATCATGCTAACCTACTTACTAAGGGATCTGCTCAGCCCTGCCTGGGAAGTTGGATGGGCAGGCAGGAAAGGATTCCAGACACTTCCAACTGGGGACACTCCGGGTAGCTCTAATTGTCCTGGTTGGGGAGAGGGGACAGTCATGAGGGGGCAGTGCCCATGGTGCGTGTGACCTGGAGAAGATGGACCTACAGATGTGGGTGAATGAAGGTCTTCACAGCAACCCCAGCTCTTGGGGGTGGAGCACCTTGGGCTCCAGTGCCCACAGAGGACTGATTTCCCTAGTACTGTGGCTCAGATTTGCTTAAGTGACAAGGACAGCCAGCGAACAGGACCAGGTGTTTCCGGGAGGACAGGCACCCTGATGGAGTCTTGACCAGGAGAGATGACCCTGGTCCATGGTCCTGACAGGCCTGCACCCCTCTGTGGGTTTAGGAGGGCCCTCTCCCCGCAGAGTGGGCAAGGTGAAGACTGAAGACAGACAGCCGCTGTGATGTTAGAGTCTCCTAGGGCTGCCCTTAAAACTTCATTCATTCCTTGAGGCCAGCCAGACGTCGTGTTAGGTTCCAAGGATGAAGGCGAATAAGTGTGTGTGTTTGTTGGGTGGGTGAGGGGAAGGTGTTGTGTGTTGCGAGTCGAATAATATTTTGCGTTTGCTAAACTAGCTTCTTATTCACAGAAATGTTGTCCTAATCTGTTCCTAAAATGAGAAAGTTTATAACACAAAGTCATTCCATTTGTAAACACCGGGGGCTTGAGAAACAGGCCCACAGAGGGGCTGGGAGGCCTTAGAGCAGCTGGATTCAGCTTCTGAAATCATCCTCCAGATGTGGGCCCGACCCCGCCCAGCCCCTGGAGAGTGCCTGCCGCATGGCCTCCAGGCCCCCTCCCGGAGGTTTCCAGGTGAATCTCTCCCACTTGCTGTGATGTGGCCTGCAATGTCCAGCTGAGGCCAGAGTCAGCCCACACCTCTGCGGATGAAAGAGGGTCGGGACTTCCTGGAGGAAGTAGACATGGCTTGTGACAATCTTCTGGAAAGAGAGGGTCCCCAGACCAGGACCAAGACAACCGCAGCCCCGCTGGAAAGGCCAGGCGTCTGGTCTCCGAGCTTCGCTCACCAGGTGTGTGCCCGGGAGCCTGCAAGACCGCTGGGCCCCCTGGTGCCTGAGGAGCCTCCAGTGCAGACCCTTCAGCACTATTTCCCAATGAAGTTACACACTCAGCCCCAGAGAAAACTGACAAGAGTGGAAGCTGCTCATCCCACAGCCTTAAAATTGCATCCCATCCCCACTCCTCACACCCACCGGGCCCTAGGAATTCATCTGTTTATTTTAGCGCAGTAATTATTTTGTGACAGGCACAATTATATGCATTGTATCTGTGCAGGCGTGACAAATCTGTTGATTTGTTAAACTGTGAACTGTTAAAATAACGCCAATATTTTTGTAACTGCTTTGGCATCCTTCATTTTTAAAAATGTATCAGGTAATTTAATAAAAAGTAAAAAAGGAATCGGGCCTGGCCTTTTTGAACCTCAAAGAGGTCCTGCCTGGCCTGGGTGGCAAAGTTCACCCAGGTGGAGAGAGGCCTTGCTGCCCAGAGTGTGGTCCCTGGGCCAGTAGGTCTGCCTCGCCTAGAACTTGTTCAGAACACGGACTGCGCCTTTGCATAAATAAGATCACCCGGTGATTCCTAACAGCCGCAGGGAGCACAGGAGAAGGTGTGTCCAGCGCTCTGTCTGTCCCCCAGCGCTGGGCCCCTCGCTGTTTGGGATGAAGGAGTGAGCCCCCTCCAAGGCAGCACAGAGCCCCCAGGGAAGGTGAAGGTCATGGAGACCTGGGCTCCCAGATCCAGCCACTCCTCCCTCATTCACAAAAAATTATACTGTTACCACTGTCATTTTAAATTTTGTCAATAAAAGCTTTATGGCAATTTGCTTTCTTTCTTGTTTTATAAGTCAAATTCCTGGAGACAGAAAGTAGAATGGTGGTTCCCAGGGCCTGGAGAGCAGCGGAGACGGGGCCTTCATGCTTAATGGGGACAGAGTTGCAGTTTTGCAAGATGGAAAGAGCTCTGGAGACGGGGTGATGGTTACACAACAAGGAAGATATCCTTACTGCACTGAACTGTACGCCTAAACATGGTCAAGATGGTAACTTTTATGTTACATATATTTTACCGCGTTAAGAAGCAGCATTAAGGAGGTACAGTCAGTGGGACGCAGTGGTTGGTTCCTGGACAGGAAAGAGGGAGAAGCAGCTGTCCTGCCCGGCTCCTCCGGCTGTCCTGACTCACGGTTACACCCTCCACTTTCTCCTCCCAAAGCTGAACACTCTCACGGCCACCAACAAAGCGCCTACAGAGCTACAGGGCTGCGCCCGGCACCAACGAGGGCCCGGGACCTGATGGAGAGGACAGTACGGGGCGCGGCTCAGCGGAGCTCGCCGCCGCGGGAAGGGTGCTGCCGCCGCGCGCGCGCAGGACGGAGGATGCGGCGGCGGCGGCGGGGCGGCTGGGTTCCGGGCGGCCGAGGCCCGGGCAGAGGCGTGAGGGCTGTGGTTTGGCGCCACCGCTTCCAGGCCAGGGCCCCGCGTCCTGTGTCACCCCTTTGTGCTCGCGGGCTACAACAGCCGCCCTGAAGTGGGAGCTGGAGGAAAGGGGGCCCCTGGGCTCCCCAGGGCGGCGTGGGGGCGGGGACCGGCTACTGAGGCCTGAGGGGCGGGGCTGGGGAGGGATGGAGAAGGGGGCGGGGAGGAGGGGCCCTGGGGGTGGCCGGGAATGGGGTGGGGGTGACGGGCCCCTGAGGAGCGGGGAGAGCCCCGGAGAGGCGTGGGCCAGAGCACCAAGGAGGGAGTCCGTCGCTTAGAGGCCGGGACGGCTATTGGACCTTGGCCTCCAGGAGGGTCAGACACAGACGCTGCCCCACCGGGCTTGTGAGGGTAGTAGAGGAAGGAGCGTGTGGCCCTAGCTGAGGCTCTGCGCTTGGAATGCCGGCCGGGAGAGGAGGAGGCAGCGCAGAATCAGGCAGAGACGCCTAAGGTTTTGCCAGCTGCTCGGAATCTAGATGGCCGTCCCTTAGGCTAATGTGGTTGTCGAGAGAACCCTTTCCTGTAACCCTTGGGGTCCCAGGGCAAGATCCAGGTCCACACATCAAAGAACAGATCACAGAGCTCCTACGCTGTCACCGACCCTCGGCCCGCGCTCACCTCCGCGTCCCCAGCCGTCTCCCAGCCAGTGTTCCCCGGGCCGTGTGGTTCCCACTGAACAGTTATCTGCCTGCTTTAACGAGGAAACGAGAGCACGCCACCCTCCTGGTGCCGCCCACTCTCCAGCAGCCCTTGTTGGGTCCGGTGGAGCCTGTCTGTTCCCTGAGTCCAGCCGCCGTACCTCCTGAGCTCCCACACCCTGTCCTGTGTCACACGTGGCACCCTTGCCCAGCATGCCGACCCCTTGGCCCTTGGTCTTCGCCTTAAAACTACTGGTGGAGCTTGAAGACACTTCTAGCACTTCTGTTCCTGACCCTGGTCACCCCACCCTCCCCGCCTGTTAGCTCAGCACCAAGTCACTGCGTTATAATGGATTATACACCCACCTCTCTCCCCGCAGACTGTGGGCAATCCTTGGGGTCAGACCTACTTCGGTCGAGCCTGGCGTGGGGAGGTGGCATTTCTTGCTTCTGTGACACGCAAACCCCAGGGCCCTCAGCCAGGCGGTTTCAAGGGCAGGCACCAAGGGACACTGTGATGGCCCGAGCCTCAGAGCTCAGCTCAGCAGGCAGGGCTGCCCCAAGCACTGTATAGAGTAGCCGCCAGTGCCCCCTTTTGCAGATGAGGACCTGAGAGGTGCCACTGAGCAGCTGCAGTGCAGGGGTTCGAACCCGGGTCACCCACAGGTGCCGGCTGGGAATCCAGCACAGTGCCTGGGCGGGGCTTGGTGTCCCAGAACCTGCAGGGTTGGGGGCGCCGGGGCGCCCACTGTCTGGGCAGTGCCCGCCCACCCTGCAGGACAGACGCCTGGGTGCTGGGGCAGGTCCTGCTCTTTCCGTGGTTGCCCAAAGCTCTGGTCGTGGCATCAGCTTTTCCGTGGCCTTAAAATGATTACTATGTTCAGTTTGTATTTCAGCTTGTGGAAATGAGGAAGAAAATCCTGGTTGCATCAGGCTATAAATCTAGTGTTGTTCACTCCTAATTGCACATGGGGGCAGAGATGTTTCCACAAGTAAAATTCACAGGTAGTCACCAAACCCAGGGGTTACCGAGGACTCCAGTGTCAGACCCTCCAGAGTTCACGAACACTAAGCAAAACAAAACAGGCCCAAAGGGAGCGAAGGAAGAGTAGGGAAGGGTGTGAATCAAATTCCTAGTCTCCACCCCAGAGATCTGGCTTCTAGGCTGCGCTCAGGAATCTATATGTTAAATTCCCCGGTGATTTGGATGCACCAAGGCTTGGAAGCCACTGGCTTGAATGGCCCAGAAATCGGCCCCGCACCCCAGTAGGACTTACCTCCCCATAAAAAAGTGAGCGGATGGCCCAGGCTACACAGGGCAGCGGAAGGAGCGCGCGGGGAGTCCAGCCCCGGGGTGGGGTGGGCTGCGGCGGGGGGCACAGCGCTGACGCAGCCGGTAGCCTCGGAGGACTTCGGTTTTCCTATCTGAGAGCGAAGAAAATTAGACGAATTTTCCTGTTATGAATTTATCTGATTCTACGAGACTTGAATTTCTTATTATTCATGAGGGTGAGGATATTTTTAAAGGAATGGGGATCAGTCCCCGGAGGAGAATTGTCATGTGTTTAGTGTCTCTTCCAGATTCTGCTAAGGAATCTGGCAAGACCTTCCGTCCAGCTCTGTCATCTTCCTTCCCTTCTGATCAGAAGGCCAGTTATGCTGGTGACTCCTGACCCTCAGGCCTTTCACTCTTTGCCCAAGTCTCAGAAATCTGTCCTGACTCTCCTGCTCTTTCTTTCCCTGGAAACACCGGAATGACCATTTTCAAACCTGGCTGTATATTAGGGTCACCTGGGAAGTTTTTATGAAATATGAATATTGGGGCCCTACCCCCGACAATTGAATCCAAACTTTGGAGGTGAGGCTGAGGCATCTGCATTTTTAAAGCTCCCCGACTGTTTGAGATGCACAACATGGTTGGACCAGCTCCCCAGGGCTGGTCTGGAAGCAAGGTGACTGGGTCTCCAGCCACTTCTTTACCCGAGTAAGAGGGAGCGAAAGTGTAGGGTTGAATTTGCTGTGTTGCCAGGTCCTCTCTGCCCAGGCCCACATGCCAACATTTTAGATACACCAGATCAATAGTTACAGGATGAAGCATCACATATACTGTCGACGTGAAATGAAAAAGCCAGGCCAGCTGGCGCCACCACATACCCAACCAGCTGACCCGAGTCAAGTCTCCCGAGGTTCAGTTTTCTCATTTGCAAAGTGAGGCCAGCATTTCCCTCTGGTTATTTGATGGATCAAATGGGATAATGTATATGAACTGGCTTTAGAAACTATCAAGTGCTATAAAAATTGAATGGGTTTAAGCACCTTATATGTAGAAGGAGTTCACATATTCAACTAAAATTATGTCAGGTCTTCCCAAATTGACTGACATATATGTATTGAGTGCAATACCAATACTAATCAAAATCCCAGCAAGCTTTTTTTTTTTATAGAAATCAACAAGCTGATTCAAGAATTTGCATGGAAATGCAAAAGACCCTGAATAGTCAAAACAGCTCTGAAAAAGAAGTACAAACTTGGAGGACTCACATTCCCTGGTTACAAGCAACAGTAATCAAAATAGTATCAGCGTAAAGACAGGCAAGTAGTTCAATGAAACGGAATATTGAACTCCAAAATAGACCCATAGATATCTGGCCATTGGATTTTTGACAAAATTGCTAAGGCAGTTTAATGGAGAAAGAGTAATCTTTCAATAAATGATGCTGGAACAACTGGACAGCCATACATATATATATATATATATACACACACACACACACACACCTTTATCTCCTACCATTGATAGAAATTAACTTGAAATGGAACACAGATGTAAATAAAAGGCAAAAGAGCTGAAACTATAAAACTACTAGAAGAAAACAGAGGAGAAAAATCTTAGTGATCTAACATAGGCAATGATCTATTAAATAGGACACAAAAAGCAAAAATTAATAAATTAGATTTCATCAACATTTAAAACTTCTGCTCCTCCAAAGATAGTGCTAAAAAATTGAAAAGCAAGCCACAGGCTGGAAGAAAGTATTTCCAAAACATGTATCTGACAAAGGACTTACATCCACAATGGATAAAGAATGCATACAACTAAATGAAAACAACCCAATGTTTTAATAAAATGGACAAAAGGTTTAAAATATGTTTATAGGTGAAGATGTGTGTGTGGCAAATGAACACGTGAAAAGATGCTGTAACCTTACTAATCAATGAGATACCTACTAGAATAGCTAAGGGTAAAAAGTCTGTGGCAAGGATCTGGGGTGACTGGAACTCCTGTGCATCGATGGTCAGAATGAAAAACATTATGGTCACTTGGGAAAACAGTTTGACCGTTTCTTATAACATTAAATATACACTTACCATGGGATCCAGGACCTTCACTCCTACCATATGTCCACAGCAGATTGCACTCAAATGTTCTTATCAGCTTTGTTCATAACAGCCCCAAACTGCACATACCTCCAATGAACATCAACCTGTGAATGGATAAACAGATTGTGGTACCTCCATACAATGGAATACTACTCAGAAAGGAAAAAGGATGAATTAGAGATGTGTGTGTTAGCATGGATGAATCGCTAAAATATTATTCTAAGTGAAAGAAGCTGGACACAAAGGCTATAGACTATTTGATTTCACTTATGTGAAGTCCTAGAAAAGGCAAAACTCTGGTGATAGAAAGCAGATCAGAGGTTGCCAAGGGTCAGGCAGTAGGAGGAGGGGATTGAATACAGAGGGGCATGAGAGCACTTTTGGAGAGATGGAAATATTCTCATAATTGTGCTGATAGTACCGAACTGTATATATTTGTCAGTACTCACTGAATTGTTTAATTAAAAATGGTGAGCTTTGTTGCATGTAAATTATATTTCAAGGAAGCTGACCAAAAAAATTATTGAAGTCTTCTGCCTGTGCTGCAGATAGAGATCTGTACACAGGATGGAGAAATTGGTTCTAACCAGGAGAGGGAGAACAGGCTGGAGGGTATTTGATCCAAGTCTTGAAAGATGGATAGATAACGATTTGCCGAGTAATAAAGGAGAGAAAACAATTCTAGGCAGCAAGGGCAGAAGAACAGAACCTCACAAGCTGGAAATAGCCAGACAGATTCTAGGAAATGCAAGTGGTTGTTTGAAACCTAAGGTTCCAGGAAGAGCATGTCCAGAGGTGAAAATGTGGGTGGCAGTACAGCTTGAAGGGTCTCATACCACATACTAAGGCACTTAGGTTATATCCTATAAACAAAGAGAAATTGCTGAATAGTTTTAAGCTGTAATAAACATATTCAGCTTTGTGTTTTGTAAATATTACTCTGGAAGCAGGGAGGAGGACAGATTGGAGTGGACAGCAAGATTGAAGGCTGAGAAACCAATCAAAAGACTAATAAGACGAAAAAAGAAGCAGACTCACAGATACTGAGAACAGACTAGTGGTTACCAGTGGGGAGGGGAGGGAGGGGTAATATAGAGGTGGGGGAGGGGAGGTACAATCTGTTGGGTGTCAGATAGGCTCAAGGATGTAGTGTACAACACAGGGAGTATTTTGTAATTACAATATTTTGTAATAGCTGTAAATGGAAAGTAACCTTTAGAACTTGTATTTAAAAAAAGACTATTGCCATCATACAGATAAGATAAACCATGAGTTTTGTTCTGTGGAGTAGAATGATGTAGAGGGGAGAGTTATGAGAGGCATTAAGGGGGTATATATAACTGGACAGAATGTGTCTGAGGGTGCTGCATAACAGAATGATGAAAGGCAAAGAGGACTCCTTAGATTCTGGCCTTGGTGACGGGGTGGCTGGTGGTGACTTTTGTCAAGATTGTGAATACAAGGAAGAGTGAGTTTGGGAGGGAAAGATGAGTTCAGTTTGGGGCATGTTGGGTTTTATATGGTCCATTCTAGTAGAGTGTCTGAAAGGAAATTGAATACCCAAGAGTAAAATTCAAAAGAGAGATCTAGACTCGCTATGTGGTTCAAAGTAATCCACACATAGATGGCAGCTGAAGGTAAGGGGTGAATGAGGGTGATCACAGAGGGGCAAGTTGTGAAAGGGATGAGCGGAGAACGGGAAGCCTTAACAGGAGCTGAGAAATAACGGTCAAAGAAATAATGGCACAGCTGAACCAGGAAGAGTGTGGTGGGGAGAAGCAGAGGAATGAGGGAGATTTTAGAGAAAGATGGTCAAACGCTGTCCAATGCCACTTAGAGGTCAAACATGATGAAGACAAGAAAGAGTCCATTGGAATTGCCAAGCGGGAGGTCTTTGGTGTTATGTGCCAAAGTGGTTGCTATTACGTGGTGGCAGAGCCTGATTGCAGAAGGCCAAGCTGTGAGTGAGATGGAAAGAAATGGGGACAGTCAGCAGGCAGTTTGGCTGTGACGTGAAAGAGAGAGGAAGGTAGTGAGTAGGTAGGGAGAGGTGTAGGATCAAAGTATTTGTTTTATAAAATATTGGGAGACTTGACAAACTTCATTGGCTGTTGAGGAAAAGCCAGTGGAGTAGAAGAAGTTGAAAATATACAAGAGTGGTCCAGTGAAGAAAGGTCTTAGTCAAGGAGGAGACTGCAGGGATAGAAACAGGGAGAGAACACCTTTTCCTCTGGAAACGCAGGAAGGAAGTAGAAGGCAAGCACAGAAACAGGTAATTCTGGAGGTTTGAGGGCCGAAGCTGAGGGAGTTCATGGCTGAAGACTCATTTCTCAGTGGGTTTGAAAAAAATGAAAGTCGGAATGGCTATTGCAAGGTATTTAAAGGGAGGGAATCTGTAAATTGACAAGAGCCCAGAAGGTTGGGCTCTTGTCATCTGTCTGTAAAGTTTATGATTTTCCTGCCTCAGCATTGAACTGCCTACGTATGACAACTAGGAAAACAGATCGTTGGATCGATCCAACGTTTGCATGTAACAAGGAGGATGTGGTAGAAGGGCGAGGTGGTGAGGACACTTAGAGATTTATTAGCGGAGTGCAGGAAGTGATGAACTCCAGAAACTAGGCTGGATGGAGCCAAGGTGCTAGAAGGGATGGGAGAGGAACAGAGAGCTTAGAGATTGAGAGAGGGTCACGGTGAGCAGGGCAAACAGATAAATCGGTGAAGCAGGACGACAGTAGGTTATGGCCCAGAGCAGGGTGCTCAAGTATAGACTTCAGAGGGAAGGCGGCTCTGGGCAATGCCGAAGTCCAAACTATGGCCATGGGATGGGGAGCCCAAAGTGAAGGAGACGGAAGGTCGTGGGTGCCCAGGCGACGATGTTACCCGAGTCTTTCCATGAGCGTCAACGTCCCCAGGATGACGTGGGTAGAGAGAAGTACTGCGAGCCAGCTGTCCAGGTCCCCAGTGAATGGGGGAAGGGGGACAGGAAGGGCAGAAGACTCGGCCATCTGTACAGTGCGTGTGGCCTGGACCTCAGAGGAGAGGTCCGTGCACAAGGGTAGCAGACTGATGGCCTGAAAGAAGCAACAGGAGCCGGGGTGCCACTGCCACCCGAGGGCTCTGCAGAGAGACGGCGGGGATGTCCTTGGGGCTCAGCCAGGCTTCCTGTGAGACTGGGAGGTGGATGGAGGTGAAGATGTTGGTACAATTGCTCTGGGTGAAAGCAGGGCGTGGTTAGGAGGGAGGGGAGCGTCTGCCGGGGAACCGGGGAAAAGAACGCCCAGCCCAGTCTGGGGATGTGAGGACACCCTGAGGACCACATCTAGGCTGGTGACTTAGGATGTCAGGGGTGAGAGACACAGGCAAGGCTTGTTGCCCTCCAGGTTCTGGGCAACTGAAAATGTGGAGCCCTCAGCGGCCTTAGATCCACGTAGAGTATGATGAGGGGTTTTGCCAGTGCCTCAAAGGAGAAAGAAGACTCTTCAGGATCACAGCTGGAAAAAATTCCTACCTGGGAGGTCGCAGAGCTCCTGGGACATCACCACCTGCTGGAAGTAGCCGTTGCTATGGGTACTCGGAAGACAAAGATTTTACCTGCGGGCTCTTTAAAGGGCAAAGTTATGTCTACAGGTCCCTCAATAGATGTTTGTTTAGCTGATGGAAATACAGAGTTGGGCTCGCCAGTTCCTTGTGGAATAATGGAACTTGAAGCTGGGAGGACCCACAGGAAGGAATCCACCCTCAGGTGCACTTTTGTGGTCCACGCTCTGGACCCTTCTCCCTCCAGCTCGCCCCCCATCACTGCTCCATGGCCCTTCAGCCATCTCTGACCACTGTGCTCCTGCAGACTTGTCTAGCTCTTTCTGTCTCCCTGTACATGCTCTTCTCTCTCCTTGGAAGGGTCTTGCCTCCGGGCAAAGCCAAACCTTCTTCTGTTCAGCATTTTCTGGCTCTACCAGGCATGCCTGGGAGCTCCCTCTGCTACGTTCCTCCTACACTCTCTCCTACTTCCGTTAAAGCAATGATCTTATCACAGTAGAATTTCTTGCTGTGATATTGTGATTTATAAGAAATATACATTTGGTCATTCAGATGACCAAAATATGTTTCTCATCTGTACTGTGGTTTTCTTCCATGGTTCCTGGCTCACAGCTCTGACAACCTTGGAATTTCCTGATCAATAAGAGCCATGCGAGCATCTTTTGTTATAATATTTGGTCTCTTGTCCTCAGTTCCTGAAATTGCTTCAGAGCCATCAAGGTGAAATGGGTATCTTGTTATTCATAATAAGACCCTTGCCACCACAACTGGGTTTAGGTTGATGAGGTGACTTTTGGAAGGTACTTAGGATGGGGGCTGGTTGCCAGGGGAACCAACCAGGAAAGGGGTGGAACTTTCAGCCCCACCCCCTGATTTCCAGGGAGAGGAGAGGGGCTGGAGATTGAATCAGTTGCTGATAATTTAATCATGGTTTGAGCAATCATGCCTATAAAATGAAGATTCCACATAAGCCCAAAAGGATGGGGTTCAGAGAGCTTCTCGGTTGGGGAACCCAAACCCTTCCATGTGCCACCTTGTTGGGGACCTCACCCTCCTGTATCCCTTCATCTGGCTGGTGGTTTGTATCCTTTAATATCCTTTTTAATTAAACTGGTAATCTAGCAAGTAAACAGGTTTCCTGAGTTCTGTGAGCCACTCTAGCAAACTAGTTGAACCCAAGGAGGGGGTCGTGGGAACCTCTGATTTGTAGCCAGTAGGGCAGAAGCACAGGTAACAACCCAGACATCTCCGGGCAGATAGGGTCAGAATTCAGTTGAATTATAGGACACTCAGCTGTTGTCCAGAGAATTGCTTGGTGGTGTCGGGGGGAAACCTCCCATCCACACATTGGAATTGGGTCCAGAACCTCATTACTTGCGTATCTCTTAACTAGACTGTAAACTTTTGAAGTTAAGGACTGTCTTTTCATGCTGTATCCCTAGCTCTTGGAACAATGATAGGTTCTTAGTAACTTGATGAATGAATGAGTGAATAGATGAATGAACGCATGAATAAGAGAATGAACAGCGGAGAGAGAGACCCAGGATTCTGACCCAGTGGGCCAGCACCTGCCCAGTATCCCATGAACAAAGCGTTCTGTGAGTGTTGTTTCATTTAATCCTCACGGTAACTTCGAGGTCAATACCACTAGCTTATTAGTTAGCCCTCACTTTACAAGCAAGGGAACCGAGGCTTAGAAAAGAAAAGTGATTGTCCAAGGCTATACGGAATCTCATTTGCAGAATGGGGGTCTGAACTCTGGCCTGTGAAGGTCTCTATCTATTCTGCATCTTTACATCCGGCTCTTTTGAGCCTCAGGGTCTCAGTAAGTGATTAAATGCTTGGATTTTTGAGCCGAATAAACGCCGGACTCAAATCCCAGCTGTGCCACTTAGGAGCTGCTATCCTTAGGCAAGTTCCTCAACCTCTTAAAGCCTCAACATTATCTGTACGTGGGGGTGATGAGATGGTGGTGGAAGTAGTGACGGGAGCAGCAGTGCCGCCCTGAAGCGTGAGACCTTGTGTTCAGAGCTCTTTGCACAGTGCCTGGCACGGGGTGAAGTCTCCGTCCATATTAACCATCGCTTTTATTGCTTTTAAAGGAAAATAGATTCAGAAATTTTCTTACAACCTAGATCTATTCAAATCCTGGTGAACAGACTCAGACCCCTTTATAAACCAGGGTAGCAAATTATTAGTTCACGATAAGAATGCCAAGCAGATCAGACACCAAGTCACCCTCCCTTCCTCCCCCCCGGGGACAGTGGCACGGACACACTGAGAAACTCTTACTACCCGCTTCGCAGTTTTTCAGATTCTGTTATGACTATTATTCCTTTCTTTGAAATGTCGTCCTGGCTTCTTTTCACAGAGTGTCACGTTTCCGAGTTCATTCACGTTGAGCTGGTAGTGAAAGTCTCCTTAATTTAAACCTTCAACCAAAGAGGATGACCCGCCCCTTTTGAGCCCAAGATCTTGGGCTCTGTCTTACTTTGAGAACGGAAGTCCCTCCCCCGTCCACCGACGACACTGTTTATCCTCAAGACACTGTTTATCCTCAAAGGAGAGAAAAGTAGGTTTTCATTTATGGGCCAGACGATGTATCATATAGAGTTGGGAAGACTTCCCCGCTGGAGATCTCAGCAGTGGAGGGCCAGGCGTGCTAGTCAAAAGACACCATTGATGTGACGGGAACAGAAGCCAGTGTCCTCAGCTGCCCTGAGGATGTCTTTCCGGAGATGTTTGTCTGGTCTGACATTTCTGACATTTGCAAGGGAGCCAGTGGGACTGCCGTCTTAAGTGAGGAAGCAGCTGGTAGCTCTCTCCTCCAATCGGCCCTGAAATGGTGTGAAATCCCTTTGTTTTCAACAGCCCACAAGGGGATCCGAGAGATGTGATGTCCTTACAGGAAGCTCTTTTTTTTTTTTTTTTTGGCCACGCAGTGCAGCATGCGAGATCTTAGTTCCCCCACCAGGGATTGAACCCGTGCCCCCTGTGGAAGTGTAGAGTCCTAACCACTGGACCGCCAGGAAAGTCCCACAGAAAGCTCTTAAATCACAGCTGGGTCCTGGCCTGAGAGCTGCCAAGTCTGTTCTGTTCTGTCCTTCTCTCTGTCTCTCTGTTTTTGTCTTTCTTTGCACACCCCTTGTACTCTCTTTGTGTGTGTGTGTGTGTGTGTGTGTGTGTGTGTGGTGTGTGAACCTATGCTTTAATAAAACCTACCATGTAGGTTAAATATATTTAGGATAAAATGTACTTTTATCGTAACTCCTTTTAAAATTAAATAAAAATTCGGAAAGGTCAAGGAATGTGTCATAGGAGTATCAGGAAAGAGCAAATCTCAAACATTGTATCTGAGAAAAGATGCTTCCAATCTGGATTTAGGGGTCCAGTCTCCACAGAGCCAAGTTTCCCGTCTTAGCCTCACATTCTGATGATTTTTGGACTGTTCATTTTCCCCTAAGTAAGAAAACGCAGAGCGTGTTATATGTGAGGTCACGTTCACTCAGACCGTAATGTGCCTTCCCGTCCAGTTCTTCTGGGTTGGGATGACTGAGCTGCTCTCCTGGCGATGGGACTGAGGGGTCCTATAAGCTCAGAGATTCTACCACAAGCCTTCACATTGACAGTGATGGCATTTCTAAGGCATTAGACACAACAACCCAAGGATATACCACACCATAGTGAAGGCGTGGCTTTCCAACTTTTCCAACCTCAGTAAAGGTATTCTTCCTTCAAGCATAATCTTTTTTTCAGTTTGACCTAATTTCTTTCTTGGCTGAGCTATGGAGTTGAAGCTTACTAGCCCACCAGCTGGGTCAGGTGGGTTAGGGGATATATTCACTCCTTCATCCAAGTCCATGAGATGATGCTTCCAGCATTCTGTCCTCACAATCCCACATCCCCCATAACCTCCGTATCCCCACCTGCCCTAGTGACACCTGGGGCCTCACGAGACCTTGGAAGTGCTTCCCCTACCTTGGCCCACCTCCTATCCTTCTACCTTGACCTACTTTCCAATCTCTTCCTGCATCATATTCATCTACCCAGTAGAAACGTGTTCGCCTTCCCCATCTTAACAATTGGCGGTGGGGGGCAGTGGGGCGGGGGTGAGGGGGCATGGCTGATTTGTAGCCTTTGCCAATTTCTGTAGTGTAAACACTCCCATAGTGAGACTATTTCAAGCCAGTTGTAAGAAGATGCTCATGGAATTCCTGAAAATTTAATAATCAGCTGTCCCCAAAGTAGGGGGGTTCTGGGACACCATTGCAGCCTTCCCTTGGCTCTGCCTTACTTGAGCCATCTTTCTCTTCCTCTTGGTGATGAAACTTCTCAAAGAGCAATCTACAACCATCACTTATACTTCCTAACTTTGTGCTATCCCAAGGCCTTTACAATTGGAGAGGTTTTAACCTGGTCAAGATCATTAGTAATTTTTGTTGTTATTACAAAAATTATCCATGCAAAATCCAGAAGCAAAAAAAAATTTCATCCACAAAAATGGAGTTTGAAAGAATTACCGTCGATGAACTTTGAATCGCAAGCCTACCTCCTTGTTCCCCATTTTCTTTAACGTCTCTGCACCATCGGTCACTAGTGACCAGAGGTGCCCTCCCACTCTGCCAGGGGCTCTCTCTTCTGTGGCCTCCCCGAGGCTGCACTGTCCCTTGCTTCTTCCTCCCCCACTCCCACGATGACCTCGTCCCAGAGCTCTGTCCTCGGCCCTCTTTTCCCTTTATTAGCTCCATCGACCCTGACGTTGGTGACTCACAAGCACATACTTGTACGCGGGACTTCTCCTGAGCTCCAGTGACGTGGCTCAGCCGCCTGCAGGTCCTTTCTGAATAGTCCAGAACAGAATCCACCAGCTTGACATCCTCCTCTTCTCCGCTGTCTGCATTTCCTCTTTCTTTTCAAGGGGCTCTGTCCTTCCAGTCTCTCAGGCTCCAGTATCATAGGGCTCCTCTGCACTCTTCACCCACACATCCTGCTTGTGGAATCTCCCAGCTGCCTTCTATTCAATTTCACCTCCACATCAGTACCTACTGGCATACCTTCTGGCGTCTAGAACTGGTAATATTCCTCTCCAATTGATAAGAAACCCAGCTATAAGATTCATAATTGTAAAGCATACCTCTGACCAATCTCACCTTCCTGCTCAAATACCTTTGATTACACCTGAGGTTTAGCCTCACATCAAGGCCCTCAATGGATGACCCCGGTTACGTCCCAACATTATCTCCCATGCCAGTGTTCACCTGCCCCTGGACTTGGTCCACGCTGATCCCTCTGCCTGGAGCTCCTCGTCCCCTGTTTCTCCATTTCTAAATCTACCCATCTTCAAAGGCCACCTCTTCCGTGAACTCTTTTCTGAGCCTCCCCAGCTGTAAGTAATTGCACCTCCATTCTCTGAGTTCTCAGAACACTTTTCTTTTGTGACACATCACTTTCTGTCTTGCATTAGAGACGTTTGTGAAAGGAAGGAGGAAAACAACATTTATTAGATCATTCATCGCATTAAGACTTTTTATTAGCTCCTTCAAGGTTTACACAACCCTGGGAGGTGTATACTATTACTCCTTGTTACAGAAGACGAAACAGTTGCTCGGAGTGGCACTATGAAATTGAATTCTGACGGCAGCCTTCATATCTGTGCTGTTTCCACTCCATCGCGTGTTATGTCTAACCTGCTCTGGATGGTAACCTCCTTGAGAGTAAGGACTGTGTCTTTTTCATCTTTACACACCTCAAGACTCCTGGCGCTGGGCTCGGCCCCCGGCCGGCACTCTGAAGGCTGCGGGACTGGGTGAAGACTGAACTGACTGACTGGTCCGTGCGCTGCTCTTTCCCAGCTGTGCTGCGCATTGCAGCTGTGCATTCCAGAGTTACACGGGCTGTAATGACCTCATAGCCCATCCAGTTTAAGTGTGTTTCCCTGCGCTCTGTGTCCTACTTATGTGTCTCTCTTTGATTGGCAAGCTTTGAAGGAGGCAGACATGGAATCTGCGGTACTCTTTTGTCCAGATCCTGAGCATAGCAATCAACAGATGATTCCTGGGGATGGAAACAAGTTGTTTTTCAACTTGTTGATGATGATTTTGTGCTGCTTTTTGGACCAAGTCTACTTGCATTTCCTCCACCTCATTTTAAAATTTATTTATTTTGGCTGCGCTGGGTCTTAGTTGCGGCGTGTGGACTCTTAGTTGTGGCATACACGCGGTAGGGGATCTAGAGGCTCCACCTCATTTTAACAACAGAAATTGTGGGTAGAGTCCACTGTGACATCACTTTTGTATGAAAATTATTAATGCTCAAGACCCCCAGCCTATTACGACCTATTTTACTCCTCCCGCCCTCCCCCGGTCTCCCCCCTCCCCGTTCTCCCCCCTTCCCCTCCCCCACCCCCAGTGGCCCAGAGCCCTCCCTCCGTCTCTGAGCAGGCACAGGGGGAGGCGTCCTGCCAGCCACACAGGTGGTCCTGACGTCCTCCGCTGAAGCTCCCCTGCCCTTCCTCTCTGCTGCTTAACTCATCCTACAAGCTAACTGGGAGTAGATGACTGTTCACGGAATTGCTGCATTAACTCCTTACTCCTTCCAGCTGGGCAGTAGCTTTATGGCGTAATTCAACTGAAAAAGTAACTATAATGGTGGGAACTCAGGCACCACGGTGTCCTGTTGAGAAAGATGTTTTAGGGCAAGGGGACTCTCCTGAGGGCCCTCCCGTGGCACTGGCTGCCTGACTGGCTGGTCCCGTCCACACACCGTTCTCCGCCTCTGCCACGCTGCGCTTGATTTGCGGCAGGAAGTGGCGACGAGCCAAGGTCCCGTTGCTGCCCTCTTACCCATCTGATGTACAGTGACTCACACATCAGGCTGATAGCACCGCTGACGAACAGAAAGGTGATTCCCCCAAGAGCAAGAGTGATCCACGGCCCCCGTGGGGCTGCGAACTCCCCCGGCCTCAGGGCGTGCTGTCAGAGCCGACCAAGGAGCCTCCAAGACCAGGGGGACAGAGCTCCTGCTTGGCTGACTTCTCTACCAGCGACGCCTCCGACAGAGTGACATGCTGCCCCGTCCTGCGTCCCCCGCCCCCAGTGCTCTCTGAGACCCACGACGGGGGCCACCCAGAGATGCCGGGGCCCGTGGGCGGGGCCAGAGGGGGAGGGGGGGCCCACGCTTCCCTGTCCTGCCCGGGGTGGGTGAGCAGGACCCTGCAGGTGCTTTTGCTTTTCCAAGAGCGCCAAAGAGTCTCTGACTCCCTGGGTGTGTTGCTTTGATATTAGAAAATCCTTGTCTTGCCTCCAAATTCCTGCATAAATCCCACCAAGGCCCCCGGGTTGATGGAGGGTGGATTTCATGGGCATCAGTGGCCCTGAGCAGCTGTCATGGGATTTCCGACTTCTGAATGCACGTTCATTCCCACGGAGAGCTCCAAGGACATCTAAGCCCTTGGATGTTCCTCCTCGCCTGGCCTCTTTCCGTCTCCGATATGCAGGCTGTCACGGATATTGTTGCATCTGTTAGGGGCTCGTTCAATAAAAGGTTGTCCTTTTTAATCCAAGGTTAATGCAGTGTGTTCTTGTTTATTTGTATATATTTATCTGAATCTCAGTGTTTCGTGGGATGAAGTGAAACACTAAGAAGTAAAATTGGTCTGCGTTGACTATGGATAATGCTGTTTCTAGCCTCTTTTTGGATATGAGAAAATTTTTATTTGTGTCAGGTGACATACTGAAAAAAAGTGGATGTTCCTGATGGAAGGGTTAAGAACTGGCCAGATAAATGTTAGACATTACAGACAGAGAGGTGGATAAATAGATAGAAATATATATACATTACACTTACATTTTATGTGCCTATTGTATCTATCTATCTATGTAATTATAGAGAGATGCTAATTTCAAGTACTAAATGATGGCAGTTCAAAATTTCTTTTTCTTTAAGGAGAAGGCAAACCCAGGCCAGGCCGTGAGACAAAGGAGTGTGGGCTGTCCTCCCAGTGGAGGTGGGGTCTGATCTCCTGCACGATTAGGAACAGTTGTCGCGTGCTGGCTCCTGGCCCTGGCACCGAGGATTCAGCCACAGGCTCACGAGTTCAGGAGGGAAGCGGATGTTCAGGGCTGTTTTCAGCGCTGGCAGAGGCAGGCCCTGGCCAGGGGTGTACTCACAAGGCAAGGTCATGCCGGTGCCCCAGGGGAATTCCCCCAGCCTCTGGCAGGGCAGCCTTCGCCAAGGTCTGGCACTCGCGCACTTGACCTTTCAGGTGTATGTGAGCAGGAAGTAATCCCCAGCAGCCGCATCCCTGAACGTGCCGAACAGCAGTGCTGACTCTCCCGGCAGTGTTAAGGGGCAAGCAGCTCGGAAACGTAGCCTCTGAAGCTCTAACGTTTTGAACAGTATCTTGATCTCTCAGAGGCATCATTATGAAAAAGCATAAACGTGGTCTTCGCTTCAGAGGCAAGATCATCTCATTCAGATGCCAGTCTCAGGACCAGCTGCATCAGATAATCTGGCAAACTTGCTGAGAATACACATTCCTACCTCCCATGCTGGGTTCTGACATGGTAGGTCCGGAGCAGGCCCTGGGATCTGCGTTTCGGTAAGCTGCTTTACAGCCAGATTCGGGGACACTGGCCTGGTCTAACTCCCCCCACAGAATCATAGAAATCCCTTCCACGATATTCCTGAGCCAACAGCATTGTTTCTCTTACTGAGCTGAAATCTGCCACAGAGAACTGTTTACCCATCTGTCCTGGCTTACCCCTTGGCACAATAAATGAAAGCCTTCTGAATGTGAGGGTTTGGGAGAACAGCCCAGGGCAGGGGAATCGGTCGGTTGTGAGTAGGAGTGTGTGTGCGTGTATGTGTGTGTGTGTACACGAGGATGCACCCTTGCGTGTGTTGGGGGATTGGCCAGAGCAGGCATGAGGCAGAAGGGAAGCTGACATTTAGAGATCAAATGGGGGCTTGGTACATCCAGGTCCAGCAGCCACTGAGGTTGGGGAGGATGGACAAGACAGGTGTGCACAAGCTGAGCAGCGCCGACACCAGACCAGTTTATCCAAGAGACTCCAGCCGGTGGGGAGAGCCTGATCTTCAGAAATGGGGGCTGGAAGAGAGAGGCAGGCAGCCAGCATTGGGCACCAAATGAAGTTAAGGAAACCGGTCCGGGGAAACCTCAAAATACCCAGGAGACGTGAGCAGGAGGAAGTCAGCCGTCCCTCCTTGTAGGGAAAGAGGAGGAGCTACTGGCTTACAGGGTCAGAATAGGATCAGAATAGCTTTTAGCACAGAGCTGTAAAAACAGCTTCTAGATCCCATTCATTTGTGGGGCAACGGCGGTCATCAGCACGGGCCCCTTCATTCTTGCGGGGGCAGGCAGGGACGACGCAGAGGGTTGGGTCTCACTGGGGGCTTCTGTGCTTCCAGGATGGGGCCAGCACCACGTCCTCGGGTCTCCAGCTACCTCTCAGTTTTCAAGGACTCTTTGCCACCTTGGTTGAGCACCTTCAGTTAGTAACACAATATTCCAGAAGCTGTCTAATCAGTATGCAGCAGAGTGGAACCAGTACCTTCTTCGTTCTGGACACCACTGCTAGCTTTGTAGCCCCCAAATCAACCCCCAAGTCAACGTAGCGGTCCTGTAATCAGACTGGTTTACGCTGACCTTGTAGATGTCTAAACCCTCTAGAACCTTTTCACAGAACTTCTCTTAAAATCACATCTGAATGCAAGTAGAGACTTTACATTTTTCCTTTTTCAATTTCATCTTTTAGTTTTGACATAGCTTTTCTAGGTTTTGGCGGTTTCTCTGAATCCCGGTCCACCGCTGACATCTTTGCTGTACCCCACAAGTTGATGTCACTGGCAAACTGGATCAGAATGACTGCAGTGTCCTCCTGTAAATTCTTAAAAAGAGTTTGGACAATGTAGAATTGATAGAAATCTTTGTGGTGAAGCAGCGTAGAGACCTCCCTCCACCTTGATGTTGAAAATGTAATGTTCTTCCACCAGCTACAAAGTTACCCACTTGGACTGCGGAGCAGGGCACTTCGTAAATGACTCAGTTACGGCATTTATCAAACTGTACCCTCATCACTTCTTTACACCGCGGTCTCACTCGCCAGGCTGAGTTCCTCCAAGGCGAGGACCATGTTTTATCCGTTTTCGTGATTTCAGTGTCTAGCTCCGCGCAGCAGGTGTGAGGGGAATGTGGTGTGGATAACTCGTCTGGCTGACATTCCCCCAACTTGTCTGGAGATAAGAAGAAGCCTAAATCATCCTCTTGTCCAAATGAAGACCCTCTTTCATCCCGCAGCCTTTCAGTCTAGCAAGAAATGTAATGAAGTATGAGGTTAACTGGACACAAGTGAATTCCCCAGAATCATTCATTCTTCTCCTTCATGTACATGAAACATTGGCTTAATAACATGACACTGGTTTGTTAATCTAACCTCGACGTATGTTCATGCTCAAGGTCACACTCACTGTCTGTGGTTTGGTGTCCACCTTGTTCTTGCCCCGCGACCCCACCAGTATCCTTAGTCCTTTGCCTCTCACCATCCCTGTGATATCTCAAAGACTCCTGTCTCTGTGCCTCCAACAAGCCTCCCCCTGGTTCCCAGAAGGTCCTCACTTGGACCTGCCTATCGGACTTGGTGGAAAGCCCTCAGTGCCAGGTGCCTATTTCCTCTCCTTTCTTGGACCCCACTCCCCTGTTCGCCAGGACTGGACGTGGGTCTCTGGGGCCAGGTCTGCAAGTAGGCAGGTGAGGATGTTGCCCGGGGGTCTACGCCCTCTCATGCGTGGCCTGGGGCAGGGCCAGGAGACACGGAGAGGGACCTGCAGGGCACTTTTAAACAACCCCCGCCAGGACACTTGAATGACCCTGTGGGGAAGAGGCCTCCACAAAATCACGGAGACTGAGTTTCCTGCTCATGCCGGGTGGGGGTAGGAGGAGGCTTGATGTGATGGAGAAAACTTGAAGAAAGTGGCTTGTCTCCCCTCACGAGCGTCTCAGAGCTAATTTACACCATCTCGTAAGGCTTCCTCCCCTTCCGGCTTTAAGATCATTTTCACTGAGAGAGAAGAAGACCAAGGGAGAAAACTAGGATTGAGTATTTCTGTCTTCTCCAAGCTCTCTTCTGCCATCAGGCCACTGGCCAAGCACAGCGTCAAAGACTCCAGGCTTAGGCTTCCTGAATCCAGTCTCACAATTTGCATTACTCCGTCCCACAGGTCCATTCTCAACTGTATGCTTTGATCTCACACATTCACTTAACAAAGATTTACCGAGCACCTGCTGTATACGCTGGTGGTTCAGCCCTGAACAAAATGGGGGAAAAAAACCCAGAAACCTAATCTCATCTAATGGATAAACAAGGCAAACAAGTAAATACTTGATGTGTTGGGGGCGATAACTCGGTGGAGGAGAGCACAGCAGAGGGGGCACTGGGTGCTGGATCTCGAGGCACAGGGCAGTGGAGATTGGAAATAGCCCATCTGGGAACATCTCACGGGGAGGTATTAAGTCACCTCACAGGTAGGGGAGGTGGGGGGCAGGCCGTGCAGGTGCCTGGGGGGAACCACAGACCTGGGGTACAACACACTTGCTTGTTCAAGGAGGCCAGAGTGACTGAAGTAGAGACTTGAAACACGTCCCAGTAAAGTTAGAATTCCCCAGAGACCCTGCTGGCATCTCCTTCTCTGTGTCAGAAGAGACTACCCTGAACTCTGGTGCAGGAGTGCTTCAGGGGCCATGGAAGTAAGTGGCTAGGGCTCTGTCCCACTCTAGACGGCCCCAGATGGCTTTCTGAGTTCAGGAAACAAAGGTGTCCTGAACGGTGGTGTCCCAGGGCACAGACAAGTGGACAGACTCAAGATGAGGCGCCCGATTGGCCGGTCTTGGGTTGACGTGTTGTCTGGTGTGAGGGGGAGGGAGGAGCAAAGATGGCACCCAGGTGTCTGACTTGGAAACAGTGGGAGGTGGAGGTGCCATTTCTGCTAACAGCTCATCTCTTCCAAGCTCTCACTTGTAGCTCAGGTTTCCTGGAAGCACAGACAGAGGATTCTGACGCCCAAGACCTGGGGAGGGGGTGTGCTCTCAGGAGAAGGCAGTGAAGGGAGGAGGGCCGGGTTGGTGACAGCTAGTAAGGCTGTGGTCTCGGCTGGGAGCCCTGGGGCAGAACCGCATGGAATTGTTTGCACCTGGAGGCAAAGGGTACCCCTCTGTCAGTCGGTCATTGGCTGTGGCCTGGGGGAGGGACGGTGGATGCTTCTAATCCCCCGGGGTGAGTTGGATCTGGTTCTGCCAAAGACAAGTCTCCCAAGAAGGGGACACCTGTGAGTCCCTAGCAGCCGATATTCCTGGGGGCTGGGGGGCGGGGCGTAGGGAGCCCGGCGCCCCGGCCCAGTAAGAGGGGCCTGGGAGGGGCGTCCACTCCGCCCCCAGGCTCTCCTGCTCTTCCATTGGCTGGGAAACCAGATGACCAAACCGACTTGGGGGATATCATGGCATGAATGTTTGTGTTCCCCCCAAATCTAAATGTTGAAATCCTAACCTCCAGTGAGATGGTTTTAGGAGGTGGGGCCTTTGAGAGGTTATTAGGGCATGAGGGTGGAGCCCTTGCAAAGGGGATCAGTGGTCTCATAAAAGGGACCCCAGAGAGCCCCCCACACATGTGAGGACACAAGGAGTGTGCAGGCTGTAACCCAGAAGAGGGCCCTCATCAGAACCGACCGGGCTGGCACCCTGATCTCGGGTGTCCAGCCCCCAGAACTGCGAGAAATAAATTCCTGCTGTTGGAAGCTGCCCAGTCTGTGCTACTTTGGGGCAGAAACAGGGGATGTACCAGAGCAGAGCGGGGAGCTCTCACTGGGGGCCCGACTGACTTGCTAAGGAGCGCTTTTCAAGGCTGGCTTTAGAAATCGCTGTTCCTACTTCGGATTTTTCTGCTTCCCATCCAGTTCTTGGTTGTGTTCGGTATGCTTGAGTTTGCTGAGAAGGTGAGTTCTGAGGAAACGAGCTGTCGTCTGGGTCCCCAACAGACTGTCCTGCTTTTAGGGTGCAGGGTCGTTATGGGGGAGTGGGGGGCCCCCGTGGCACAAGTCCCCAGAAAGCGCCGTTCCCGGCGTGGTCTATGGGGACAGCGCCCCCAGGAGTCGGGCGCCAGGACCTGCGCCGCCCCGGAGGGCGGGGCAGGGTCTGGACTCGCCCCGCGGGGGGCGGGGCGGAGGGGTCACCGGGCGGGGCCGGCTGCTCTGCCCGCCCCCCGCTCCCCCCGCCCCCACCCCTCGCCGGCCTCGTGCGTGGCCGTGACCTTGCCTCCAGCTGGGCTGCGCTCTCTCACTGCATCGCTGGGCCGTGTCCAGGTTGCCGTGGGAACCAAACCCGGAGCCCGCGGAGCCGCCGCAAAGTGAACCACTTGTGCAGGGCGGGCAGGATGGGAGGGACCCGGCTCTGTGCCAGGGACGGGGAAGGTGACCACGCTCCCTCCCCGGCCGGGCTCGCCTCGCGCCCCGGGGTGTCACGCGCGGGGCGGGGGCGCGCGGAGAGGAGGCCTTGGGATGAGCGAGGCTGGAGCATCCTGCATCCGCGCGGCAACTTCCCCGCCCGGGTCACCGCCAGGGCCCGGCCGGCGCCGCCCATCCCGAGATGCCCGCTTCGGGGGGCCAGGAGGCAGATTACTTCTCCCCGCAGCACCCCGCGTTTGCGGTTGGTTCCCAGGGTCCTCTGGCATTCGGAGACCACCGGCGACTCTGCGTCTGCCCTGAATGCCTCATCTCTTGACGTGCAGTCTAATTACCGCCTTTTCAGTTCACCTGCGGTGACCCCGCAATATACACAAGAGCTCAGTCTGGTAAACACCTTTCAGTCTTTGTAACTGTTTTCTTCTGTGGGCTCCTTTTCATGCGCCAAAACAAGAGATTTAAAAACAAACAAACAAAACCTCTTGTAATACATAATCACTGTAGAAAAATTAGATAATACAGGTAAACAACAACCAGAGATACGATTAAAATAATCCACATCTTTCCACCCAGGGACGACCACAGTAATATTGATTCCTGACTTTTAAGGTAAATATGTATGTCCTTTTTAAACAGATTTCATTCACGTTATACATATGGCTCTTTGCTTTCCCAACACATATATGCTGAACATCCTTCCCAATAAGTAAAGATAGAACTGTAATCCACGGTATCTTTTAAAATGGCCGTATAGAACTCTTTTGCCACTATAGACAGATTCAATGTGTTTTCCAATTATTTAGGAGGTTTGGATTACTTTTGCTGCTCTAAACAACACTGCAGTGAGTAATCTTGTGCATGTATCTTGGTGCACATGTCTGCTTATTTCCTAAGAGCAAACTCCCAGAAAGGGAATAACATAAAGATTGTGTATCTTACGAAGGCTTTTGCTGCATCTCTCTGGATTGTTCCTTAAGTGTACCTGTTTATGGTCCCTCCAATCTGAGAAGGTGATCATTTTCCTCACACCCATGCCAACACTGGTTATTATTCTTTTAATATTTTTTCCAAACCAATATATGAAAAATGCATTCCTGTAATGTTTTATTCCATTTGTTTGATTACTCATGAAATTTATCACTTTTGACACTTCTTGGTCATCTGTATTTCTTATTTCATTAAGTGCCTCTTCATGACTACTCTTGGCCATTTTCCCATTAGGGTGTTACTCATTCTTTGTTGATTTGTGCAAGCTTTCTACAATCAACTTTCACACACACCGCCACCCAGAGAACACTCCCCTTCATGCGGGTGAGAAATTCCTGTGTGAATACTCTGGTGGAGAAGCTGTTGAAGTCAGGTTCCTTCCACAGGACCTTTAAAGGAGAGCGGTCGCTCCTTGAATGCAGTGGGTGGAGCTGCGAGGCTCCTTGTGTTTACTGTTGAAATTGATGCTAACCGAGAGGACCGAGCTTGGGGGGCAGCAGACACAATGTTGGTCCTTGGCTGGACACCGGACCTAGAAGCTGTGAGGTGGGGAGGTCGATTGTGCTGTACTCGCTTGTGTCGGCTACGCTAGAGGTCCCCGGGCAGGCAGCATCAACATTACTCAGAAGCCCCCTTGGCAATGCAGATTCCCAGGCCCCAGCCCAGGAAACTTGTCAACACTTGTAAGACTTGGTAAAATATACAGACATAATATTTACCATGTTAACTGTTTTTAAGGGTACAGTTCTGTGGCATTAAGTACATTCACATTGTTGGGCACCCATCACCACCATCCATCCACGGAACTTTTCATCTTCCCAAACTGAAGCTCTGTCCCCATTAAACACCAACTCCCCATTCTCCCGGCCCCCCGCCCCAGCCCCTGGCAGCCACCCTTCTACTTTCTGTCTCTATGAATTTGCCTACTCTGGTACCTCAGGTAAGTGGAATTGTACAATATTTGTCCTTTTGTGTCTGGTTTATTTCACCTAGCACAATGTCTTCAAGGTTCATCCATGTTGTAGCAGGTGTCAGAACTTCCTGCCGTTTCAAGGCTGAATAATATTCCATTGTATGGATGGACCACATTTTGTCCCTCCATTCATCTGCTGTTGGAACTGACTACGTTTTTTAAAATATTTATTTTATTTACTTATTTTATTTATTTGGTTGCACCAAGTCTTGGTTGCAGCAGGTGTGCTCCTTAGTTGCGGCCAGTGGGCTCCTTATTTGCGGCTCGCCGGCTCCTTAGTTGTTGCATGTGGACTCTTAGTTGGGGCATGCGTGTGGGATCTAGTTCCCTGACCAGGGATCGAACCTGCGCCCCCTGCATTGGGAGCACGGAGTCTTAACCACTGCGCCACCAGGGAAGTCCCCTGACTACATTTTGAGGTGCAAGACACACAGAGTTCCCTGGGGACGGGATTCAACACAAATTGTAATCAGCATTTCTGGGATGGGCCTTGGGCCTCTGCAGCAAGTTCTGGACCACTTGCCCTACAAGCCAGGCCAATTCATCATCCTCTGTGTCCCGTCACACTTGTAAAAATAAGCCACAGCCCCAAGGGCTGGTCTTGGTGAGTGAGTCCCACAGATCTTATAGAAAGCTTTTGAAAAACACAAATTCTCCATTCCCCGCTTTCCAGCCAGTTTTACCCTCCACCCACCACCATCCAACAGCAGGACTGAGTGGGTCTGAGTGGATCTGAGAGCCTCTTGGCCACGGCCAGGCCTCCTCAGCGGGTTGAGTTCTCAACCCCCCATGGGACTCTCCCCTGCTTCATTCACTGCCCCCTACCCTGATACCGTTTTTATCTGTTATATATATTTGACTTCTCTCATTTGGAGTAAGGACTTGGAGGCTAAAAGCCTGTATTCTGTATTCACTCATTCCACAAATATTTATTGAGTGTTACTCTGTGCAAAGCACTGTTCTTTCTGGGTACAGAGGGTACAGCCGAGAACAAAAGAGACAAAAACCCTGACTTTATTAGCTTTCCTGCTGGTGGGGACATGGATCTTAAACAAGGTGGACGAGCGTGATTTTGGCTAGAGATACATATTAAGCATGAAAAATAAAGCAGGGGAGAGAGAGAGGAATTTGGGAGGTGATGCTCACCTTTTAGAGAGGGAAGCCAGAGCAGTCACCACCCTCATGGAGGTGACCGTGGGGTAGAAACGGGAGGGAAGGGAGGGAGCCGGCCACACGGGGTGGGGGGGGGGTACGTAGGAAGAGCAGCACATGCAAAGGTCCTGAGGCAGGAGCCTGCTGGGTGCTTCATAGAAGCCTCAAGGAGGCCAGTGTGGTGGGGACAGAGCAAGTGAGGCAGAGGAGGGAAGAGGATGAATCCAGAAAGGCAGCAGGATCAGATCACATAGGGCCCCACAGACCAGCACTGTCCAATAGAAATACGCCAGCCACGTGTACTTTTCCATTGTCTAGTTGCCATACTAAAAAAAGGCAAAAAAGAAGGAGGTGAAATTAACTTTAATATATTTTATGTAACCCAATATATCTGAAATATTATTATTTCAACAGGTGTTCAGATTACTGATGAGACAGTTTACTTTTTCTGTACTGCAAGGATGGAGGCTCCAGGGGTAGGGGAAGCGGTTGCATTCTAAACAGAGACAGACAGACAGATCCCTAAAATGATTCCTCACATAAGCACCTGGATGCTGAACTAAATGAAACTAGGCACTTTACGGTGTCCTTTTGAGGAAGAGAGGATAACACATTTGTTGAAATACTTACGTATTCAAGATAATTCCGGGGGCGTTTAGACAGTGAAGTCGTGGCGAAAGAGACACAGAGTTATTCTCCGCTGGCTGCTCAGCACATCGGGACGGTCCCTCTGCCTGGCCTGGTTGGGTCATTACATTTCCCAGGTCGGAGCTGAGGGTCGGAAGCAGGGTCTGTCCCCAGAGTAGGTTAGAACCCAGAAGAGGGAGAGCAGAGCCCCTCTGGCTCCCTTTCGTCCTTGTTTGCACAGGCTGTCCCAGGCCTTTGCGGTAGGAAAGACCGTTATCAAAGGAGCCATTTGTCATTCGACGCTTGCTTCCGCTGCCTGGCCCAGGGTCAGCGTCTCAGGACTCAGCGGGGCTCATTCTGTCCCGTAGCGCCTCACCCCCATCAGATTCGTCCAGCATCCAGGCGGGAGACACCAGGATGACTTGTTCGTGTTTTCTTGATAATCTAAACAGAATGCTTTTTACATTTTTAAAAAAATATTCGATTTTTAGTTTTTTAGTCGAAGTATAGTTGATTTACATTTCAGGTGTACAGCAAAGTGATTCAGTCGTATATATATTCATATATATAGTCATATGCATACTTTTTCTGATTCTTTTCCATTATAGGTTATTACAAGATATTGAGTATAGTTCCCTGTGCTATACAGTAGGTCATTGTTGATTATCTGTTTTATACATCTATATGTGTATCTGTTAATCCCAAATTCCTAATTTATCCCTCCCCCCTTTCCTCTGGTAACCATAAGTTTGTTTTCTATGTCTCTGAGTCTATTTCTGTTTTGTAAATAAGTTCACTGTATCATTTTTTCAGATCCCACCTATAGGTGATATCATATGATAGATGTCTTTCTCTGTCTGACTTACTTCATTTAGTATGATAATCTCCAGGTCCATCCATGTTGCTGCAAATGGCATTATTTCATTCCTTTTTATGGCTGAGTAATATTCCATTGTATATATGTACCACGTCTTCTTTATCCATTCCTCTGTCGATGGACACTTAGGTTGCTTCCATGTCTTGGCTATTGTGAATAGTGCTGCCGTGAACACTGTTGTGCATTTAAGCAGAATGCTTTTGATTTTCCTGGGGTCTGGCCTCCTTCATGCCTTGTCACCATCCCCAGCCCAGCTCAGGAAGCACAGCCAGTGGGGACATTTCCCCTTTGTATGAAGAAATGAAGGTGGGTCCGGCCATTCCTAGAGCTCAGAGAGGCACAAGGTTAAGACAGAAGCATTGAGTCAGACAGAAACCACGGCTTTCCTGGAGGGCAGGTGTGGGACGGGGACTCTTTCTTTGCCAGGTGCGCCTGTAGGTAATGTGGCTGACCCGTTAGCACCTGTGCCCTGTCGCCAGATTTCAGATTCGGTAGGTCTGGGGTGGGACCTCAGGGTCTGCTTTTCTAACAAGTTGCCCTGTGATGCAGACGCTGCTTTTGTCCAGGGACCACACTTTGAGAACCGCTGCTGAACGGCGTTCCCCTGTGGGAACATCCCACCACTGATGTGTCCATTCTCATGCTGATGGGCGCTTGGGTTTCTGGTTTTGTACTGTTGCAAACAGTGCTTCTCCGGACAACCTTGTGCGTGTCTTTGGGGGAGCTATGTAGGAACTTCTGTTGAGTGTACCCCTTGGAGTGGAATAGCTAAGCCTTAGAATACGCACATGATCAGTCTTAGATAAGTGCAGTTTCCCGAAGTGGTTGTATTCATTTACATTCTCACTAGTAGTTTAAGAGGCTTCCTGTTGCCCGCGCCCTCACCAGCACTTGATGTTGCCCATCGTTTTTCTTTCAGACGTTCTGGTGAGTGTGCACTAGACTCTCGTGGTGATTTTAGCGTGTTTTTCCCTGATGGTGTGCCTTCTCCCCCTCTGTGGGCGGCCTTTCCACCCTCTTCAGTGTCTCTTTAGAGACAGAAGTTCTATTTTAATATAGCCCAATTTACCAAATTTTTTCTTTATGGGTAGCATGTTTGAGTTTTTCTTAAAAGATCTTTGCCTGCTCCAAGCTTCCACATATGGCTATTTTGAAGTAGGCATCCAACATTCACTCGGAAATATGTTTGAGTGCGGTCATCCCCAACCTTTTGGATCCAGAGCTGTCAGCCACGGTGTGTGTACTTCTTATCACGCGTGGTCCCCAGGTTTTCCCATTTGTGCTTCATCCACATCTTCTGTGCTCCTATCCTGCTCCCCTCCTTCCCTCTCAGCCCCGGTTCTTCCACGTGGCCTCATAGAGCTCCAGCAAGAACACGCCCCCTCCAGCTGGCAGCCCCCTCCTCTTAGGCCCCTGTTGGGCTGTGGTCCTGGGCTTCATTTCGTGAGCGTCCCCTGGGATGACGATGGCGGTGGCCTGCTCCACAGAGCCCACGGGACACGGCAGCAGCCCCAAGGTGACCGACTGGCCCGCGTGTTCCTGGGTCAGACGTGGCCCCGGGGTCTCCTTCTCGGGCAAGGGGGCCTCCCTTTCAGGGAAACACCTCTGTGTCTACTGCCAACTAGTTCACTGCTGCCTCATCTGGATGTCTGAAATCCCGAATGTCATGGCTGGATTTTAGAATGGACGTCAACCTCCTAAAGTTGGATTGGGGTCGAATTCAGTTCTCCCCGTGAATTCATGTGTCCCCAGCCCCCTGGGCCATGGCAGCGTGGGTCCTGGGCAGAGCCTGGCCCACACAGGGAAGTGGGTCCAGCACATGTGTGTTTTGAGGGAGGGCAAAGTGTTGGCCAATGAGAGTGCCCAGGTGGACGCCGGGGCTGGGATGGTTTTCCCTGGAGAGGGAAAACCACAGAGAGGTGTCGGGACCAGGGACACACGAGTCAGGTACGGGCACACGTGGCTTGAAAAGGCCCCTTGGAATGTGCTCTGTGTACTTAGGACGCACTTTATTATCGCTTGTGAGGGGTTCACCCACAGGAGTCATGTCTTGTTTCTGACCCAGGAAGCATCACCCTTCGAAGGGGTAACAGAGTTCCTGAAAACACACTTCCTTCCCTGACAAAGTGGTAGGTGAGGAAATGGCCCGAGTACGTTCCCATTACAGATAATTTTAGATTCCCCCCTATTAATGGGCAACCAGAGGTATGAAACAGAAAATTCACACTTATTTAGGTGTTACAGTGTAAAGCATTAGATGAATTTTCTTCCCTTAGCAGATCTGCCAAGTCGAGTGTTACACGCGTTTGTAACGCACCCATGGATGGGGCGCTTGGGCAGCGGCGAGGAAACCAGCCGGGGTGAGCGCCACGTGGGGCCTGCCCTCTTCACAGGACACCTGGCAGGCGCTTCACCTGAGTCAGACGGCCATCAACCCTGCAAGAGGCCCCGTGGGAGGTAGGACACACGTGGAGAGCACAGATGGTCAGTGGTACCAGCTGTTTAACCTCCTCATCGGTGGGGAAGCTTGTTCCCAAGTAGCAGCTGTAGGAATCAGCGAGGGCCACCGTGACAAATACCACACACCGGGTGGCTTGCACCGCAGATGTTTATGTCCCACAGTTCTGGAGGCTGGAGGTCCAAGATCAAGGTGAGGGCAGGGCCGGTTTCTCCTGAGGCCTCTCTCCTTGCTTGCAGGTGGCCGCCTTCTCCCTGTGTCCTCAGCTGGTCTCTCTTCTGTGCACCGTCGTCCTGGCGCCTCTTTGTGTTATAAGAACACCAGGCAGACTGGATTAGGGCCCACCCCAAAGGGCTCATTGTAACTGAATCCCCTCTTTAAAGGCCCCCTCTCCAAACACAGCCACGTTCTGAGGCACTGGCGTGGGGCTTCAACATAGGAAGGTGACACGATTCAGCAGCCGCTCTCCTGTTTCCTGAGAGCTCAGGCGAGCACGGAGGCAAAGTGCTGCCCTAAGGAATCAGGAAGGCATAACCTTTTCTAAACATTATATGCATTTCTACCTCTGTCCAGTAGAGGGCAAACTTTTTAAAAAAATTTATTTATTTTATTATTATCATTATTTTTAAGCTGGTGGTTTTTTGGTTTTTTTAAAATTTATTTATTTATTTATTTTTGGCTGTGTTGGGTCTTCGTTTCTGTGCGAGGGCTTTCTCTAGTTGCCGCGAGCGGGGGCCACTCTTCATCGTGGTGCGCAGGCCTCTCACTGTCACGGCCTCTCTTGTTGCGGAGCACAGGCTCCAGACGCGCAGGCTCAGTAGTTGTGGCTCACGGGCCTAGTTGCTCCGCGGCATGTGGGATCTTCCCAGACCAGGGCTCAAACCCGTGTCCCCTGCTTTAGCAGGCAGACTGTCAACCACTGCGCCACCAGGGAAGCCCGAGGGCAAACTTATAAAGTGCTCATTTTAAACCACTAGCCTTGACGTTTAACCCTTTATTGTGCGAATAATCTCTTTTAAATAAAAAAAAAAAAATGGTCAGAAACAGATAAGATTTGCGCTATTAACATCACGTATTAACAGTTCAAGTCTCAAAAGGCCATTCTTCCCTTTCTTTGAAAGTTCAGCATGATGGACTAAGATAACTTTCCATTCCTGGGTGAGGATGTCTTGACAATTTAAAAATCAGTTCAAAAAAGAAACTCTTTGTTCCTATCACCTTTTATTATAACTCATGTAATTTCAGTTTCATGATTTCATCTTCTAAAACCTTACGAGAGTTACAGAGTTATCATGCAAGAGTGGAAAGACAATGCATTTAAGTCAGTACTGAATTTATTGCTTGTTTTATTTATTTATTTATTTATTTTTGGCTGCATTGGGTCTTTGTTGCTGCGCACAGGCTTTCTCTAGTTGCGGCGAGCGGGGGCTACTCTTTGTTGTGGTGTGCGGGCTTCTCATTGCAGTGGCTTCTCTTGTTGCAGAGCACAGGCTTTAGGTGCGCAGGCTTCAGTAGTTGTGGCACGCGGGCTCAGTAGTTGTGGCTCGCGGGCAATAGAGCACAGGCTCAGTAGTTGCGGCGCACGGACTTAGTTGCTCCGCAGCATGTGGGATCTTCCCGGACCAGGGCTCGAACCCATGTCCCCTGCATTGGCAGGCGGATTCTTAACCACTGTGCCACCAGGGAAGCCCACCAATGATCTTTTTTAAATTTCCGTCTTACGTCTTGTCCTTCTTAATCTCTTTTTTTGGTTGTTGTTGTTCCTTTGAATGTCTTAGTCTGGGGTCATTTCTGCTTTATTTTTTAACTCTGGTTTATAAATGGCGGACAAGGTGTGTGTGTGCAGAGTGAGAGAGGTGGGGAGGGAGCCAGCCCCGAGTCAGAGGTACCTGCTGGAGGTCACTTCATAGACGACTGACCCTCTGGGTCCTCTTGCCACGGCTTCCATCACCTCCTATGTTGAAGACTGAGTCTGAATTGAGACTGAAGCACGGTCTCAATCCCAGTCACCCAGAAGCACGCAGGCCGTGTTCCCTCCCAGGGTAACGATTTACCTGTGCAGGTAGCAACTTGAATTCACTATTTAACAAGTACACACTCAGCACCACCTGGGCGCTGCTCTGCTGAAGACACCAGGCATGGTACCTTCCCTCCTGGAGCGTCTCCAAACCTTACAGGAAAGTTAATGAGAAATGAGGCTATAGGCTGAAGCGTAACCAAGTGAGGCGGTGGGATGGCTGAACTTAGCAGAGAAGGGGGCAGACCCTGGCCCCAGAATTTCTTCTCTCTATAGATGAGGTCAAGTCTCTTCCATGGCAGGTGGTCAGTCAGCACACAGTGAGGTGGGGAAGGTCCAAGCCAGGAGGCCCGGAGGCCTTTTCAAGGAGCTTCCCCTCTGTGGCTGTACAGTTAACTCTCATAACCATGCACATCCATTTGTTCTTTTTCTGTTGTTTGTTTTGGATGCATGGGACCCTGGAAACAGAAATGGTTGGAAAATTCCATTCAGGAAGAATTGTACCATTTGTATACTAAGCTTTTCCCCTTGTGATGCCCTAAAGAATGAAACTCACCCATGAACCAGCAGAAGAAGTGGTCTTTGCCCCTGTGATGATTGGACCTGGGCCCCCAGTGGATGCCATGCTCCCAGCAGGAGTGGGGATGGCCCCCATCCTCCCCCTCCTCTTGCGGGAGCCCTGATGCAAGACGCCATGAGGCAGCCGAGGGCAGCGATGAGGCAGAAAAGCCCTTCCCTTTCTTGGGAAAGTGACCTTAGGTAATTGGGGTAGAGAAGTAAGATACAGAGCGTCGTCATTACTCTGCAAGCTTCATGGAACAGGGCGCGTCGTGGGTCACCCCGGGGCGTGTCTGGGGACACCTGAGCTGGGCAGGAATATGGTGTCCGAAGTCCACAGTCAGATCCTTAGTGGGGATCTTACAGATCACGGGTAAGAGCGATCCTTGTGGGCAAAGTCATCAAGGTGTCCTCTACGTCATCAAGGGCTACCACAGCCTTAGGAGCTGGCTGGTCTCTGGAATCTTCCCTTGTCCCCTTCTCGGGCAAGATTCCAGAAGCCAGCCAGGCTAGTGGTGTCTGGCGAAGCCGAGTGGAAGGTGGCAGGTCAACCGCCCTCAGTTGGCTGTGCTCGGAGCCTGCTGGTAAACACGTGGTGAACCCAGGGGGCTGAGAGCCTGGGAAGTGCGTCTGCAACAGGGGACGGGCTGGTCAGAGAGGCCCAGGGGGAGGGAAGAAGCTAAGCGGGGGGGTTTGCAACGATCCTCTGTGCACCTGTGACAGCAGCCCCAGGGAATTGCACAGCCATCCTTAGGGCCCAGGCTTGACTCGGGGAGGCTCCACCCAAGACGGCTGGACTTGAGCAGAAGCCTGGTGCTGAGTCTCCTGGGAGGACTCCGTGGAAGGCGGCGTAGCAAGGGTGCAGGGGCAGGACCTGAGACTTGTCTTCCCTCTGGGGCCGGTGTGCTGCCTTCTGACCCTCCTTGCGGGGCCATGAGAGGCTCCTCCTGGGGCAGGGGTCTCTCCCACTCCTTCTCTTTGTGCAGAGGGCCCGGAATTAACCCAGCTTCTTTCGCTTCACCATCCACGTTGGCAAAGACCAGAACCGTTGCGGCCCCTCTGGATCGCTGGGAGCCTTGTGGGGGGTTCCTGTTCCATCTTCTGACGAAGTCTCACCTCCCCTGAAAGAGTGTCGCGTTTGCCACGTGGCACCATGATTGTCTTTTCGCAGTCGAGCCCCTTCACGTACACATGTAGCTCAAGTGAATTCCACTGTAGGTGCTCAAGGAAAACTTTCAGTAAAAACCAATGTCAATGAAGTGTGGGCTCTGCCAGCCCTCCCCACCGTAAGCACGTGCCCTGGAGTGTGAATCAGTGAACACATGCATCCGGTTCTGATCCTCTCGTGCTGGGAGCGTCTCACACACCCGTGTCTCAAGCTACAACACGTATTTTCCGTACAACATGACCTCAAAACGCAAGCCAAGCCAAGCGCTTCTTCTGGTGCTGAACCGCCATCTGTTCTGTTGTTCGGGGAAATTGGCTGCATTGTCTTTACTGGGAGACAGTGTTTCAGACGCCAGTGTACCACTTCCTGGGGGGATTATTTTCCCCACAGGTAGTTTTGATTATGCTTGATGTTTTCTCCTTGATGTTGACCTGAGAGGCTACCCATCCGCTGCCTGAGGTGTGGCTCCAGGCTTCCTCTCCTCCTGCCCAGCCGTGAGCTTCTGGAAGGGTGGGCCACGTCTAATTTATGCTTGTAGCCCAAGTGCACGCCTGGCGCACGGTAGGCGTGGTGCCACGGATGAGCGGGAGGCCAGAGGATGGCCAAGGATGGCTTCCTGGATGGCCTGATTCATCTCCCCGACGGAGGGCCGGCTGAGGTCTCGGGGGTGACTCGGTTATACCCCAGACCTGGGGAAAGCGTGCATCTCCTAGCTGCACTGCGTTCACCCACAGTGTCTTCTACTGTTTCCTTGGAGGGTCCACCTTCTCTTGGAGAAGCCTGATCAGTGGCTCTCACTGGAAGCTGCCCTCCCCCAGCAAACGCTCGCCTTCTGTAAGGGATGCAGCCCAGCACGCGGCAGTGCTTTTGGCCTCTGGTTTCCACTCTCTCATTTGTCATTGCCTCCTTTGCTGGGTCTTCCTTCTCCTCCTGCCCTCTAGACGCTGGCAGCCCTAGACTCAGTCCCGGGCTCGGATCTCACCTCTTCCCCATCTGCACATGCATCTTAAGTCATCCCGCCCAACCCGCAGATTTTTTTTTTTTAATAAATCTATTTATTTATTTATTCATTTATGGCTGTGTTGGGTCTTCGTTTCTGTGCGAGGGCTTTCTCTAGTTGCGGCAAGCGGGAGCCACTCTTCCTCACGGTGCGCGGGCCTCTCACTGTCGTGGCCTCTCTTGTTGCGGAGCACAGGCTCCAGATGCGCAGGCTCAGTAGTTGTGGCTCACGGGCCTAGTTGCTCCGCGGCATGTGGGATCTTCCCAGACCAGGGCTCGAACCCGTGTCCCCTGCATTGGCAGGCAGACTCTCAACCACTGCGCCACCAGGGAAGCCCCCAACCCGCAGATTTTACCACTGTCGGGCACCGTGCTGTCCAATAGGGTAGCCGATAAGAGTCTCCATTTCATAGGTTTGTTTGGGAGGGATTAAAGGGATAATCCTCACAAAGACTAGCACGTGGTAAATATCCAATAAATGCCAGTCAAGACATTGTTGATTTGATTAGTCAAACTGACAGCTAAGGAACCGGGAGCTGTGTAATGGGACAGCACAGCCTGTGACCCAGGATCGTGACTTTGTACCACCTCACCCTGAATAAGAGGCTAAGGGGTAGAGCTATTGGGGGGGGGATTGCAGGGGCACGTAATCCAGTTTTTAAGAGTGAATCAAGTCTCACGCTGAACACAAGGAGAGGGTTCAATATTTCCCTTTACTCCGTGTCAGCTTTATCGGGTTTGAATCACCACTGCCTTCCCATCTTCCTTTCTCCCAACTCAGCGTGTTTGGCCTTATGGTCCCAGCAAGTGACACGCTGATTTTAACGTGAAATCTGTCGTCCTGGCAAGTTAAGAGGACATCGGGAGAACAGGCTTCTCACGGAAATGGGCACATAGAAAGGGAACAGCAAGTCCCCAGTCAGTGCAGAGGTAGAAGGAAGCAACGTCCTGCTCTCAGGGAGTCGGGGTCTCCCGATGGAGGTAGTGGGGGAACCGTCCCTGTGATGCTAATGGATCTGCAGGTGTCACCTGTCAGCCTCCATCTCAATCCTCGAGAAACACACAGGGGAGGATGGGAGAATAGAGGGACTGGACACTGAAACCGTCGCAGGAATTTTCAAAATGCGGAAACAGTGAGGATCTATTGACCACTGGGCTGAATATAACACGGTCTCTCTTCGATGATCCAGAGGACCATTTAGGATCGTGCATCGATTCAGGGTCATTGCACAAAACGAAAGTCACTGTGTGCTGGAAACGGACAGATGTTCCCATAAACACATGAACTGTCAACAGTTCACAGCTTCCTGGGCAACAGGGGTTGACTGGTTAAGGATCTCTTCTGTTTACTGGGCACCCTCCGTGCCAGGAGCAGTGCAAAGTGCTGTCCTCACATGTTCTGATTGAATCCTTTCCGCCGCCCGAAGAGGTTTGTGTTATGAGGAAACTGAAGAGACGAGATACCTTGTATCCAGCCACACAGGCAAAATGACAGGAGCTGAGACTGCAACACAAAAGTCCCTAATTTAAAAGCAATTGCTCAGAGATGCATATGAAATTAGAATCATTCCTTTACTATCTTACAAAAACTATTATTTTTATATAGACTCATTTCGTTTAATACTTTTCTCCATTATCTGGTTTAATTCCCATTATTCATTCAAGAAACCTTTATGTCAGGTACTCCATTAAGCATTAGTTTAAATTTATTTATTTATTAATTTTGGCTGTGTTGGGTCTTCGTTTCTGTGCGAGTGCTTTCTCTAGTTGTGGCAAGCAGGGGCCACTCTTCATCGCGGTGTGCGGGCCTCTCACTGTCGCGGCCTCTCCCGTTGCGGAGCACAGGCTCCAGACGCGCAGGCTCAGTAGTTGTGGCTCACGGGCCTAGTTGCTCCGCGGCATGTGGGATCTTCCCAGACCAGGGCTCGAACCCGTGTCCCCTGCATTGACAGGCAGATTCTCAACCACTGCGCCACCAGGGAAGCCCTAAGCATTAGTTTAATAACAGCTTTATAACTTTAAATACTTAAAAATACCCTGCTTACATTGTAGTTAATTTTATCTTTTGCTTGATAAAAAGTTGCAAGATAATAAAATGAAAGAATAAACTTTAAAAAAAAAGAGAAAAAATAAAATAAAAGCAATTGCTCTTAATTGCTGCACTGCACCGCCTAGAAAAGCCCAGACGGTTATGATGAGCGAAGAGAAGTGGACAAAGAGGCAGAAATAAGCCCAGGGTTGGGGGTGGGGCGCGGGGGATGGGGAGCAGGCCAGCAAGGCCTCTGTGAAATTCCTCAGGCATTGGCTTCACCTCCAGGGAAGACTTTTCGTGTTGGAAACAATGATATTCACACAGGACAAATGCTGTTCCACGTGAAAATGCCAAGAGCTGCTCTAAACCAAGGGTCCAAGCTCGTGTCAGGTGCGGGGGACCTGACTGGATAAAGAAGATCTAGATGCTCGCCCTGTTTATGCTGTGGTTATTGTTTCCCATCCGTCCTGTTGACACCCATCCTCTGAGACCAACCTAGTATTTATATTCTGTTCACAAACCCAATCCCCCAACCTCCCCATGGTCTACTTGGGATGACTTATACTTTGTCCGTCACAGGCCCTGGCAGGAAGCAAATGGGACCCTCAGACTAGATGACTGAGGAGAGATGATGGGGCTGTCCACGGAGATTTGGGCAGGGTTGAGGGAGACCAACAAAGTTATGGTGAAGGTGTCAAGGCTTATTGGGTCACCTGCCCTAGAAGGATGGGGAGCAGGGAGCAGATTCCAGGGCCCGGAGAAGGTGCTGTAGGCAAGGCTGCCCAGCCTGAGCCAGCTCCCACAGGGGGTCAGCAGACGGGGGAGGGGGGCTTGGGGGAATTATTCCAACTCAGTTCCGTCCCCTGAACCCTGCCGGTGTCACCAGGCGAGACCTGCCATTGTTCCCAGGACCCAGGGCGAGGTGGGGAAAGATGGAAATGGATTTGGGTGGGGCTAATAGAAGACACACAACACAGTCCTCTACTTCCAAGAAGAAAAAATGAAATTAAAAAAATTAAAACCAGAGCAAAAAGAAATAAAGGGATAGGGACTTCCCTGGTGGTCCAGTGGTTAAGAATCCGCCTACCAATGCAGGGGACGTGGGTTTGATCCTGGTCAGGAAACTAAGATCCCACCTGCCTCGGGGCAACTAAGCCCATGGGCTCTAGGACCCACGTGCCGCAACTGCTGAGCCTGCTCGCCACAACTGGAGAGCCCGAGTGCCGCAACTAAGACCCAATGCAGCCAAACAAATAAATAAATATTTAAAAAAAAGAAAAGAAAAAAGGGATACATTTTTTTTTTAAAGATCAAAACAAAAACCACAGATTGAGAGGTTACAAACAAGCCTTGAGGAGAAAAAATCCCGAAGACTATTGGATTGAGCCTGGCCCGTGCCTTAAACACATTTTAATTTATTGCCAATAGTTAAACATTGGGAGATTTTACACAGAAGTCTGGATTTCCTGTTTTTCTTGAACAATTCCAAAATCCTACGCGATGGTCCCACAGCTGGACGGGAGACGGAGACATACAACATCGGTTCCCGAGGTCCCCGCCTGCCCAGCTGCTGTGTCCGCTCCCCTTGGGCCCCAGTGGGCAACTCACACCTGCTCAGAGAGGCTGATGGAGCTGAGTGGAAAGACGAGTCTACGCTTTTGGGAAACCGTTCAGGGCTCTGGCATCATAAAGGTAAGTACACCAATTCATCAGAAGAGGAAAGTCTTTCTGGTTCCAGTTTCTGAGTAAAGACACAGCAACTGCTTTTTCTCCTGCAGCGTCTGATGCCCACAGGAAGCTCACGCTGAGGAGGGGAGGGAGATGGGGAGTGACAGCAGAGGAGAGGACCGTCAACTCATGCTGCAGACTTTCCTGCTCTCAGGGCCTCGGGGCTGCTCCGAGACCCTTCCACGCTCCGCACGGTCCCTGGAGCAAGGGTCCTCAGCAGGGGGAGATCTTCCACCCCCCACCAAGCAGGGGGCCATTTGTCAATGTCTGGAGACACTTCTGATGGTCACGACTGGGGAGATGCTGCTGGCCTCTTGTGGGCATGAGCTAGAGACCCTGATGAGCATCCCTCAAGGTACAGGACGGCCACCTGCCCTGCCCCACGATACACTCATCCAGCCCCAGATGTCAGTAGTGCCAAAGCCGAGAAGCCCTGCTCTAGAATAAAGTCCAGATTCACTCATCGCACTTTCAAGCTCTCCAGTGCCTGCCCGGCTTGTCATCAGACACCTCCTCCCTCACCTCCGCCCCCCTCTACCCCCGGCCCACACTTTGCTCTGTTGCCCACTCCTTCCGTGCTCTCTCCTACGTTGGGGCCTTTGCATATGCTGTTCCTTCTGCCTGGAGCACAAGCACACCACCTTCATCTGCCCAGGGACAGTCTACAGCCCTCAGGTTTCACCTTAGGTATCACAGCACTTCCTTTGGGGCGCTCCTGCGGCATCTCCAGGCTAGTAATAATCACCCTCCATTGTCACCTGTGGACTAAATCTCACCTACTGTGTCTGCAGTACCTGTACCTGATGGCCACTCAACACTGTTGGATGAATACATGGCCACACCCTCATCTCTAACCATCTTACAGAAATCAAGTTCAAGTCCTATAGGGCTCGAGTTCTGTCTCTAACATCACCAGGAGGAAACAAGCAGCTTCTGGGAGGAAGTGAATGAGTTTGAAAGATTCACTAGGTCACTTCCCAGAAGGAGCGGGCTCTGGCACGAGCCTGCAATTCCCCCTCTCATGAGAAAACATTTGTTTTATAAGTTGTTCCCACTTGGCTTTGAAAACCCAAGAACGCACGCGAGTTAATTACCACTTGGCATTAGTCAGCCTGGATTCACAGAAGTCCTCGCTTTTACATATTTATTAAGAAATCCATCGACCCGCATTTTTCTAGACAGGGCAATTTCAGGCACTTCCCATCTCCAAGAAGTCATTGCTAATATCAAATTCCAATAGTAGATGAAACTGTGGCAGACAGCCAGTAAAAGATGCTTTAAACCCCAATCCCCCCTTGGTAGCCCAGCAACTTGTGAGCAACCTAACAGGCAGCGGGATTCACTGAACTCAGAAGCCGAAGTGTTACTTTTCTGGTGAGGAAGGATGGCCCTGAAGGAACCACTTTTGGAGCCAGAGTTGCTTACATTCATTCGCCCTGTGTTCACAACGGAATATTATTTTTCCAGAAGACCTGAAAATGTACCTGAAGTGACAGGGGGGAACTGCTCGAAGGCAGTTGCTTTCTCCAGCTGGAAGGCAGATGCCATTTATAGACCTGAGCCCAGCAGGGCAGGCGGGGGCTGGTGGCATCCCTGCCTGGTGCCAGTCGGACCTCAGGTCCTCGGAGACGAGAGAGCCCATCTGTTTGCCCAGCATGGCCTCGCTGTAACGTGTGCGGCGGGTACCTTGTTCTTCCTCTCTGTGGGGATTTAATGTGATGTCTGTTGAATGGAACCAGAATCTCAAAAGCAGGGAGGCGTGGGGAGAGAAAGCGCCCCAAGCTGTAAATAGCAGATGAAACACTGTGTTTTCTGTTGATGGGAGGTCCCGGGGCAAGGACCCCTCCCAGGACGAACAACATCGCCAAGCTTTCAGCGCCCCCGATGGTGAAACACAGCGGTCTGTGAGGAGGTGTGGACATGACAGTGCTGTTATTAGAATGAGATGAAGTGGGATTCACTGTCCCTTCACAGTTCCTGCTTCCTCTGCAACTTGACGTGAAATATAGATGATGGACCTCAGGATCAGGAAGAGCAGCGAACGGTCTGAGCTGCTGGGTTGAGCGTGGTCCCTAGAATTAAGTCCATCGTGCAATTAACAGTCGGTGTCGCAGACTCATGGGCTGTCCCAGCTCCAAAACAGCTTGGAGGCCACATCATCCACCCCTCTACACAATGTGTCTCATAGATGAGTACCCCAAACCCCGCGGGCCCGAGTGATGCCCCCAGGGTTACACGGGATGTCAGAGGCAGAGAGGGCACCAGTCCAGTCTGTTACCCTCCCACCCTGCCACCTCCCAGCACTGCCCTGAGGACACAGCCCTGCACGCTCGGGGCTTAGGCAACCAGCCCTGGTTTTAAGTGTCTGTCTTAGTCTGTCTGGGCAGCTATAACAAAAATACTAGGTGACGTAGACAGCAGACATTTATTTTTCACAGTCTGGAGGCTGGGAAGTCCAAGATCAAGGCACCAACAGAGCCGGTGTCTGGTGAGTGCCTGTTCCCCGGGTCACCAATGGTCACCTTCTCCCTGTGACCCCACCTCTCTGGGACCTCTTTTATAAGGACACTAATCCCATTCACGAGGGCTCCCTCCTCATGACCTTATCACTTCCCAAAGGCCCCGCCTCCACACATCATCACCCTGGGGGTTGGGATCCAGCCTAAGAATTTTGTCGGGGCGCAACATCCGGTTCCCAGCACAGGTGCAGGAGCGACCTTGGCCACACGGATGCTCAGCAGGAGACAGTTAGGCACCTCCCAGGGCTGGCTCTGCATCCTCCCTGCTTCCCATGCGCCCTTCTTTTCTCCTGAATCAAAGACAGAAAAGCAAAGGGCAGGAAGGCTTCCAGCATCGCAGACAGCACTGTAATGGCCTGTAAGTCACCAGGCAGACTGAAGTTTCTGGCGCCTTCAAGTCCCATGTCCAGCCCATCCCGCCTGCCTCTTTCAGACAGTGTGACCCGTGCCATTTCCTCTTGCCAAAATAAATACCTGTGAAGGGAACAGTGTCAAGGGGCCTAAGAGGGCTTTTTTTTTTTTTTTTTTTTTTTTGTCGGGAGGTAGTGTCAGGCACCCCTGGATGAAGGGCCAGACGAGGCGAGAGGAACAGAGCTGGTGGGTTTCCATTCTTAGAGGCACAGACGGTGTGACAGCCGGTCCCCAGTCTCCATGACCCTGTTTATTTCCACGGGCAGTGAGGGAAGGAACTCTTAAGTAATTAGAACCATCCCTGGTGTTGGGACTGTAGGGGATGAGCTTTCCTGCAGCCTAACTTTTCTACCCAGTGCTTGGGGCGGGGGGAGAGGGATGAGGTCTGGGAGGAAGGTGCCGGGCAGGGAAAGGGTGATGCGATCCCCAGGCCTTCCCGGGTCTGGAGGCAAAACTCCAACCCTCACGGCAATCCTGTCCTTCATCGATTATGCTGACGCTCATTAAAATGGGCTCTTGATAATAAAGTGGGGGAGGGCTAAACAGGGAGATGGACCCACGGGGTGTATCAATCCTGCTTCCTCTGCAACTTGACGTGAAATATAGATGATGGACCTTAGGGTGTTAAGAGAGAAGAGGCCATGTTCACCCTCATTCCATTTACTAGTCAGACGGGAGGGCCGACGAGAACCTGTTCCAACTCGGAGCCAAGAAGCGTGGTTCCCAGATTCGTTGAATTCTGCCTCATCGTTAGCTTCCCTAAGAATATTTGCTTTTTAAAAACTTTTTAAAAAATAATAACAATTATTTTAGGGCCTCCTTGGAGATGGGTAACTTGATTTTCTCGAAAAACAGCTTAGTCTATTTGGTCCTTGGTAAAAAGGTCAATCTCTTCCCCAATCCAGTGTGCAAGTAAGTCTGCCTCTGGGAATTCGCCTAAGTAAATAATCCTAAATCCTGAAAAATCTACGTTCACGACTATGCTTATTATAGCACTACTTACTAGCATGAAAGAACAGTAAACACTTTAAATGCTTGATGACGGGAGAATGGTTACATAAACCCTGTAAATCCCCTGTAAGGAATATTATTCAGCCATTACAAAAGACAAGAAGATGGTAAATTCACGGGAAAAAATTAGGATGTAAAATTGATAGTATTCGTGTACTCGACAGAGACGGAAAAAAACCTGCCATCAACTTTGCTACAATAGAACAGTGATGGCAGAAGGGTGGCAGGATCATGGATGATTTCTTTCTCTTCTAAATTTTTAGTTCCATAATTAAAATTTTATTTATTTATTTATTTGGCCTCTTGGATTGCGGGATCTTAGTTCCCCGACCAGGGATCGAACCTGGGCCCTCGGCCGTGAAGGAGGAGAGTCCTAACCACTGGACCACTGGGGAATTCCCATCAGTTCCATAATTAAATTTTTAAAGCAGAAAATATGAATATAACTTTACAAAGGAAAAATATTCCACTGACCGCCTAAGACAGTTAGCTCTTCCAGACCTGGGAGGCAGCTACCTGACTTGAAAGGAAGCCAAGTGTAGAGGACTTGGTGGCTTAGTGATTCAGCGTGAGTCTCCCAGGAATCCACCAGTGTGAAGTAGTCACCGTGACAGCTGCTGCTTGTTAGGCGGTGTTAATAAAGTGTGGTTTCTAGGACTCCTGCTGTTCTCTGTGCCGGCTGGTAGCATGCAGAGTCTCCCATCCGGAACCACGTGTTAAGACAACCAGAAAGTAGCTAGGAGTACTTTCAGGGCAGTGAGGAATCTGAGAATTATGTGATGGGGCAGCTGAAGTTGGAGCTGGGTGTGCAGAGGTGGGGGAAGAGATGCCACGGCCAGTTGGTTGTCCTCAAATGTTTGGGAAACTGGAACCTTGTTTTGTTCTTAACATCGAATCCCTCCTTCCTGGGGAATTGATATCTTTATCCAGGAGTGATCGAGGAAAAGTCCCTGCTCTTCTCTGTTGCCCTGGGTTTTTTTGTTTGTTTGTTTGTTTTAATTTATTTATTTACTTTTGGCTGTGTTGGGTCTTCGTTTTCTGTGCGAGGGCTTTCTCTAGTTGCGGCAAGCGGGGGCCACTCTTCATCGCGGTGCGCAGGCCTCTCACTATCGTGGCCTCTCTTGTTGCGGAGCACAGGCTCCAGACGCGCAGGCTCAGTAATTGCGGCTCACGGGCCCAGTTGCTCCGCGGCATGTGGGATCTTCCCAGACCAGGGCTCGAACCCGTGTCCCCTGCATTGGCAGGCAGACCCCCAACCACTGCGCCACCAGGGAAGCCCTGTTGCCCTGGTTTTGATGCTCTATGTGCCGTGTGCTCTTTCATACCAGTGCCAGCCCGCAGTGGGACCTAACTCCCTTCTATCAGCGTGGATTTGCCAATCATAGACAGAACTCTTCCTTTGTAATTGCTTAAATTCAGATATTAACTCTGCAGCTCTCGGCATTATTTCAATAGATACAGTTGATGCCCTTCCTACTGTGCTACTGCACAGATCCTTGCTATGCTAGAATTTGTCATTCATTCGTGCTGCAAATATTTTCATGAGTGGTCACCACATGCCAGCCCTGGATAGGCACTGGAGCACTGCATTCCCCAAAAGAGACCACATCTTTGCCCTCAGTAAGCTTAAGTTCTAGTGAGACAGGAAGAGTTAACGTTTACTAGGTATGTGAATGTATTAACTTGTTCAATCCTCATCCCAACCCTACTGGATAAGTACTACTAGTATCCCCATTTTAGAGATGAGGAAATGGAGGCACATAAATGTTGAGCAACCCATCCAAATACAATGAGGGTCCTCCCTCTTCCCCATGGGCTAGATTTGCCTCTGTGGGGTGAGATTCCGGAGGCCCGTGCTTCTCCTTCTCCTGCCTGGAAATTACTTCTCTCAGCCCGCAGTGAGGTGAGAGGTGTCAGAAGGACTGGGGTGTGAAAAGAATGACTTCAAAGTTGAGTACTACTTGGAAATTGATTACCTCTAAATGACTTTCTGTGTCGCATTATCATACGGACTCAGCATAATAGCCTCAGGCTTCCTTGGGCCAACTTGTGAGAATATCAGTTACCTTTTTTCGAGTACACGAAAATATAGGATTTCTTTTCTTTTTTAAAAGTTTATTATTATTTTTTTTTATCTTTTTGGCCACACCACGCAGCACACGGGATCTTAGTTCCCCAACCAGGGATCGAGCCCGTGCCTCCTGCACTGGAATCTCGGAGTCTTAACCACTGGACCGCCAGGGAAGTCCCAAGGATTTCTTTTCGAGTGAAATGTTTTCTTACATGGACCATAGTTGAGGAAATATTGTCTCAACTAACAGGTATAACAGCTAAATGCAAGGAATCAGCACCATGATCAAAGGGCCCCTAGTCCATACAAACCAGGAGAACGTGGGCAGCTGCCTACAGAGGCTAGAGGGGATTCGAACATGCCAATGAGGAAAGCTGAATTTTCAGTGACAGTGTAGATTTCATGATAACCGTTGTTACACTTATTAATTCAATTACTAACTTTTTAAGGACATGAAGCTAGTAGGAAATGCTAGATGCCCTGTTAATATTATGTTGCCTGCAACACTTTGATGGTTTTCTGATACACACTCAGTCTAAGATTTTGGAAAAAAATCCATAATGAGGAAGACAAGTTTTTCCCTAGCCTTTGGTTTCAAACTAAGCAAGAAGGCTTCCTATTTAGGGCACTCCTATAGAGTTATTTTTCTCTTAAGGTTTATATACATTCCTTTGTTTTAAAAATGAATTTATTTTTTTACATTAACCTCATATTTCTTGCATGCCTACTACGTGTCAGGCATTTTTTCGGGCACTAGGGATCAGAGATCAATAAGGCAGGCAAAACCCCTCATGGGGTTTATATACTGGGGACGGGGGGGGGAAGATGGCCAATAAAAAGAATATGAGTGAGTGTATAATACTGTGTCGGTTGATAATAACCGCTCTGGAGGAAAAGTGGTTATGCTTTGGAGAGCGTGAAGCGTTAAAGGTGGTTGTAGATGGGTCACCAGTGTCTCTGGGGAAGTGACACCCTGTAAGTTTGAGTGACAACAACATAAGGTTCACACTGGACAAGCACCAAGGCCATTTCCATGCAAGCTGTGTGACCTTGGGCATCTTACAGAGCACCCCTCTTTTCTCATCACGAAAATGGAGATAGTAATAGTATCTACAAATTTTGAATTCTCCTACTTTCCTTGTCTGCCAGTTTTTCTTATATATTTTCTAAACAGACAGCAAATGGTGAACATGTGCTTTTCCAAATAATTTTTCTGAATTATCCCAACCCAACTTATCCAGTTGGGTATGTGAATGCAACTCTCACAAAAGGTATAAAAATCGGTTCACATTTTGATGTACATGTAAATCATCATTATATATATATATATATATGTATATGTATAAGCCTTTTACATATTTACATTGTATAAGCTTTTTATTTTGAAATGATTATAAACCTCCAAGAAGTTGCAGGAACAGGACAGAGTTCCATGTACCCTTCACCCACCTTCCCCGTGGTGACAATCATTAGCCTAAAGTGCTGTCATGGGGGCGGGAGCTGTGGGTGTCAGGGGCATGGGGGGGTCTTCTGTGGTTCAGTCATGGCCTATATTTGGGCCTGGCGATGGTTCAGTGAGCGTTTGCCCTTTAGGTGTCAAAGTGTACACATCAGTTTTGTGTCTTTTCCAGTAAGTTCTATTTTGCAATTTGTTCAGGGTTAACAGAGAAAGCATGAGGGTGCAGGAATGAAATCTGCTGATTTTTTCTCCATTCCTCCATGAGGCCACTAAAATGACAATAAAGAAATTGTTTGAAGTATAAACTCACAAGGAGAAAAAAATGGGAGAGCAGATGACAGAGTATTTCAACAAATATTTGGAAGATGAAATGAGTGGAAACCAATTTAGCAGAGTGGGAAGCCTGACATCTCACCATAAACCTCCCACCCCCACCGCCCAATAAAGGCGGGAGGGAACTAGGACAGGTCGGGAGATGCAAAAGACCCATAAAAATAGTTACCTGTAGAGGAAAGGGGGATGAGCGGGAGAGGAAGGAGCCAGAGGTAAGACGTCTCAAAATATACACCTTTCTACAAGTACTTGGATTTTTTTTTTTGTAATCGAAGTGTAGTTGATTTATAACATTATATTAGTTTCAGGTGTACAGCATAGTGAGTCAACATTTTTTTATATTATACTCCATTTAAAGTTATTACAAAATAATGGTTCTATTTCCTTGTGCTGTACACTATATCTTGGTTGCTTATCTATTTCACACATAGTAGTTTGTGTCTCTTAATCCCCTACCCCTTATCTTGCCCTCCCCGCTTCCTTCTCCCCACTGGTAACCACTGGCTTGTTCTCTATGTCTGTGACTCTGTTTCTGTTCTGCTATATTCATTTATTTGTTTCATTTTTTCAGATTCCACATACAAGTGATAACATAGAGTATTTGTTTTTCTCTGTCTGACTTATTTGCTAAACACAATACCTTCTAGGTCCAGCCAAACAAGTGTCTGGATTTTGATACAGGTAAGTGGTCATCTATTCACAGAATGAAGGCGAGCGAGATGGGGTGCGGGGCAGGTGAAGCAGCAGGTGATTCCTGCCGCGGGGCCGCCTGTCAGGTGGGTGGGGGACAGGCCCCCCGCCGCCCTGTGCCTCGCTCTCCGCAGAGCCAGGGGTCTCAGGGACGGGCCCCGGGAGCGGGTGAGGTAACCCTGCGCGCAGCGGACAACGGGAGCGCGCGGGCATGAGACCCTCTCCGGCCTCCTTCCCCACCTGGGGGGCCGTTCATGCCTCCCCCGCCACAGCCGGCCCAGCGGAGGGCTTCTCTTCAGGAGAAAAGGCCTGTAGAAGGGACAGAGTCCCAGCAAAGTAAGACGGCCAGCGTGCTAGGGGGCCACTGTGACCGCCGGCTCTGCATCGCTGCGCGGACCCACCCGCCACCTGGGCACGCCTCCAAGCCGCTGCACACAGGCAGGCGGGGGATGATCGGGGGCTGGTCCGGTCCTCCCGCAGCCCTGCCCACCCATGCTTCCTCATCCACGCCTCCCCCTAATGTGAGCCTTCCAAGCAGTGTCTAGTTTCCCTCCTTTTTGTGCTCCTTGTCTTTGGGGTTAATTAATATTTTTAATAATTAAACTATTTTTTAGAGTGGTCTTAGATTCACAGCTAGATTGAGCAGGAGGTGCAGAGATTTCCCATATACGTCCTGCCCCACATAGGCAGCGTCCCCCGCCCCCCAATAAACGTCCCCACGGGAGGGGTGCATTTGTTCCAGTCAATCCATGAACCCACATTCACACATCCCCATCCCCAAGAGCCCGCAGATTACACCAGGGATCACTCGTGGTGGTGTACATTCTATGGTTTGGACAAATGTGTAATGACATGTATTCATCCATATGGTATCATACAGAATATTCTCACTGCTCTAAAAATCCCCTGTGCTCTGCCTGTTCCTCTCTCTCCTCCCCCATCCTTGGCAACCCCTGATCCTTTTACTTCTTCATAGTTTTCCCTTTTCCAGAATGTCATATACTTGGAATCATTATTAATACTTTAAGAATAATTTTTATTGCCTTACTGTCATCTTAGCAGGGTGTGGGACAAAAAGGAGATTAACAAGTTGGTGTTGGGACTTCCCTGGTGGCGCAGTGGTTAAGAATCCGCCTGCCAATGCAGGGGACACGGGTTTGAGCCCTGGTCCAGGAATATCCCGCATGCCGCGGAGCAACTAAGCCCGTGCGCCACAACTACTGAGCCCGCGTGCCACAACTACTGAAGCCCGTGTTCCACAACATGAGAAGCCACCGCAATGAGAACCCCACGCACTGCAATGAAGAGTAGCCCCTGCTTGCCACAACTAGAGAAAGCCGGCGCGTAGCAACGAAGACCCAATGCAGTGAAAAATAATAAATAAATAAACTTATAAAAAAATAAAAATATATAAAAAGTTGGTGTTTAATATGTCACGTTTAAATGGAAGGTAAGTGAACCCCATTTTTCTACTAATTTTTCTTTCAAAATTGAAGATGAATTCCCTAGGAAGAAAAAAAAGTCTTCTGCAGGTTGAATTCAAAACCTGCGGGAGAGGGTTGGATATGGACAGACCCAGGGCCTCTGGAGCTTTCAGCCCTGGGGCCTTCGGCAGCTCTCTGGACATGTGCAGGGTCCACCCTCGGGGTGGTCACAGCCTCCGGCGGAAGCAGGTCAGGCCGGAGTATCATGCCCCCATCCACGTTCTCACCCAAAACCCTGTTATATATATATATATTTTTTAAATTAATTAATTTATTTAATTTATTTATTTTTGGCTGCATTGGGTCTTTGTTGCTGAACGCGGGCTTTTCTCTAATTGCGGCAAGCGGGGCTACTCTTCATTGCAGTGCGTGGGCTTCTCATTGCGGTGGCTTCTCTTGCTGCAGAGCACGGGCTCTAGGCGTGTGGGCTTCAGTAGTTGCAGCATGTGGGCTCAGTAGTTGTGGCTCACGGGCTCTAGAGCACAGGCTCAGTAGTTGTGGTGCACGAGCTTAGTTGCTCCGCGGCATGTGGGATCTTCCCGGACCAGGGATCGAACCCGTGTTCCCTGCACTGGCAGGCGGATTCTCAACCACTGCGCCACCAGGGAAGCCCCTGTTATATATTAAATTGTGTCCCCCGAAAAAGGTATTTTGGAATCCTAACCCCCCAGGACCTCAGAATGTGACCTTGTTTGGAGACAAGGCCTTTACAGAGGCGATCAAGTTAAAATGAGGCCATGAGGATGTGCTCCAATCCAGCGTGACTGTGTCCTCTTGAAAATGGGAAATTTGGACCCGGACACACACACACAGAGGGAAGACGACCTGAAGACACAGGGAGAAGACGGGCACCTACCAGTCAAGAAGCCCTGAGGCCATCGGAAGCCCAAGGAGCGGGGGCGTCCTGGAATGGACTCTTCCCCACAGGTTTCAGAGGGAGCGAGGCCCTGCTGACCCCTTGATCTTAGACTTCTGGCCTCCAGGACTGTGAGGCAGTAAACTTCTGCTGTTCTCAGCTGCCCGGCTTGTGGTGCTTTGCTCCGGCAGTCCCGGGAATCTAAAGAAACTCCTACAGGTGGAAATTCCACGTGATGAATTTCCTAAAACTAGGTTGGTTAGTTTCTGGCTTGAAGACCAGATTAAAGAAGGTTTTGTTTTGCTTTGTTTGAATGGCATCCGCTTTTAAAATACAAACACTGGCCTGGACAGCACCCACCCCAGCCAATCTGGACAATTCCTTACCATTGTGGCTAAAGCAGGGGTTTTTCCCTCTTTGGGAAAAGGGAAAAGAAAAAGACATATAGTTAATTATCAAGGCCTGTCTTCTCCTGGGCTCTGAAGATGAAGAAAAGCAGCTTAATTGGCTCTGGCCTGTCTTGGGGGTGATTTGACATTCTTTTTAAAAATAGATAGCGGGGAACGTTGTCTCATATTGAAATGCAGCTCCCTCAGTCTCTAGTTTTAAAGGCACCGGCTGCTTCCTGAGAGTTCCCCCGGCTTATTCACCTGCTCTCCAGGGCCAGCTGGAGACTCTGCCTGGCTTCCCCTCTGCTTACTCTCTGCCAATGCCTCCTCTTTCTCCTCATCATTTTTAGGATTTTCCCCCGTTCAAGAATCTCTCTGATACAGCACCGGGAACTCTGCTCAGTATTCTGTAATAACCTGTGTGGGAAAAGAATCTGAAAAAGAATAGACATATTTATATGTATAACTGGATCACTTTGCTGTACACCTGAATCTAACACAACATTGTAAATCAACCATACTCCAGTATAAAATGAAAAATTTTTAAATATATTAACATTTGGGTGAAAGGTACATGAAAAATCCTTGTATTATTCTTGCAACTTTTCTGTGTGTGAAATTTATTTCAAAATAAACATTTAAAAAAATATTTAAATGAGTTAAAAAAAAAAAGAAGATCTACCTGAATCCCGAGGAAGTTTGGAAGAGAACAAGGCACTGCTCGGTCTTAACCACAGTGTCCCTAAGTCCTGTCTCCACCTTGGCTGGGGGGCACCTACGTTCTCTTCCCCTCCCCTCCTCAGCGCCCCGCCCCTGCCCAAGCAGCAGGCAAATCCCTGTCTCCGAGGCTCCCTCCAGAGGCTCAGAGCGGACCCGGGAAAGGCCGCAGACCTCCTGTAGTCTAGTCCTGCTAAAGCGTGTTTTTCCACATCATCAGCATCTGGTTGCCCTGGCTTTGCAATTCACGGCATTTATTCCAAACCATCTCCGGAGGCTTTGGGGGAGCATTACCCTGGAATCTGAAGAGGAAGGGAACATTTTGAAACCTCCTTAGTAACTCTTGGCGTGTTTTCTGTTAGAAACCCTAGGCCATAAAATTGCCTCATTTGGGTATTTTTTCAACGCCCAAGTTCTTCTGTGCCCTGATAGCTTTCAGAACACGGCTCTGTGTACACAATTGAATTGTACTCTGATGAAACAAAGGAATGGTTATACGACCAGATCTATTTATAACAAAAGACCACCAAAGACATGTCCTTTTCACCTCAGCTTAATTTAAGGCTGTCCCAGAAGCTTCTGGAAATAGGGTCTATCTGCTGGGCTTAGGCACTTGACCCAAATGGTGAGACTGAGGGCTTGTGGGCACATTTAAAATTCTTCAGTTCTTTCACAGGAGATGCTAATACTTCAAAACATGGCATCCTTTGTAAAGGTTTGTGTTAAAGGGAAGGCGGTATATAAGGAAACAATCAGAGTAACAATACCGTTATCACAAATTACAGACCTCTTTGGAATTGTGTTTGATGTGAAATTATAGTCTGTCTCCAACTTCCTTTTTGCAGCTGGGAGTTGTTTACTATTGAACCATGCAACCTTAAATTAGAGAGAAGATGGGAAAAAAATCCTTGTTTGGGGCATAGTCTGTACTCATCTTTGAAGATATCTTGAATTGAGCATCACATAACATTCCTGTCAGTTATTATACAGGTTAATTCTAACTACTTCCTGGTTGCTTGGGTAGTTTTGAAAGTGGTATGTTCATATATAAGAAAAATCTGGAAATTCCGGAAAAATTTCAAAGCTGAAATAAAATGGCAGTGATCTGAAAACTAAAATCAAGGTTTTAACCTTTAAAAAAAAAATCAACATCATTGTTAATTTTCCTTCAGACTTTCCCTGGGATCTGGCAAAGGAAAACTGCCGAAAGGTCAGCCAGATTGCAGTTGGGCAGAAAATCTTCTGTAGACTCTATTATTACAACCGACTAGCACTATTTGGAAATCAGACATAAATAACACCAAGGAGTTAAGAAGGTGGGAAGGACTTGGCCATCTCGCAGTGCCCGCCCCGGACCCTGGCTGCTATAGCGGCCCAGTGGGCACCACTTCCATCACCCAACAAGCTGGCGGCCCTTGGAAAGGCATCTTCATTTTGGAGGTTTCTGTTCCCTTTTCTGTAAAAAGAGATGATCTTTAAGATTCCTTCCAGTTCAAAAAAAGTTCTGTTTCTAGGCCAGTTTCTGATTCATTAGCTGACATTGGGTGCTTATAGGAAGTCTTCAAGGAAGAACTGAAAGTTCATCAGCGTCATGAAAATTTGATTCAAGAGTTGCCGGATATTCTAGGCTAGAAATTGATGCCTTCAAGGAAACTTAAATCAATCAGTTGTCCTCAAGCAGGCGGGGATGGCTCCTGCTCACATGGGACACAATAAACATTTAGTCATTGACAGGCTAAGTGGACGGATGGATGGACTGACGGATGGTCCTTGAAGTTAAAGACTGAGAGGCAGGAAAGGGCTGAGGAGTATTTAAAAAGTCCGAAACATGTCTGGAAAAGCTCCATCGTTTTCCTCTCTGACTTCTGGTCCAACAGCCTCCTCAAGGCTCCCTTCATCCAGGTTCACCCCAATAGGAACCACGAGACCAATTAGCATCCCTGCTCAAAAGCATTCCAAAGCCCTGCATTGTGTATAAGGTAAAGCCCTGTTGCTTTGTCTGATGTGCCAGAACGTGTCCTGGCAAAACTGTCCACGTGGGTCTTCTACTTTCCTCCAGGCCTGTCACAACGCTCTGTCCGCAGACCCCTCTGCGCCAGTGCACCCATGCCTGTGTGCTTATGCTTTTCCCAGGCCTGCAAAGCCCTCGGTCCTCCCCCACCCACCAGCCTCCGGGGCTGATGTGTGCGCCCTGCTCACCTCCTCACCGCCCCTGGCCTTCCGGGATTTCACTCATCCACGTGTGAAATGGTGATTATCCCCCCAAACCCCACTAGACGATAAGCAGCTTGAGGGTAAGTATTCCGTGTAATAGTCCCTTCCCCACAGTACGCAGCATTGTCTGATTAATAGAAAGCTTTGTTGCCATCAGTGAGATTTCAGAGGTGCTTGTAGATTTACAAAGTCATTTCAAATAAATTGTATTAAAGAGAAGGGAGGCTGCCTTTCTGCAGGCAATATAAAAGTAGACTTTTAACATCAGAATTCCCATCTGAGTAATAAATTCAATTACATATTGGGATTAAAAAAAGAGGTGATGTTGGTTTTTCATTTCTTCTGCTCGCTGTTTCCAGGCAACATTGAACTTGTCAAATAAAAAAGTCTAAACAGAAGGCTGTGAGATATATGACCTTAGTTCGAAAATCGTGCCCTTGACTGGCCAGACACGTGACTCAGCACTCTGACTAACCGTTCCTGAAAGGCCAGCCCTCTTTTCACATATTAGGGTTTTGTTTCGTTTTGTTTTGGAGTGATTTAAGGAAGAAAACTTGGTGTTGAAAAGAACATAGGATTTGGAGTCACATACTCTGAATAACTCAGATCCTGAGTTCATTGCTGAGAGATTGGGAAAAATCATTGACACTTTCTGAACTTTGGTTTCTCTGTCTCTGAATTGGTCGTGACCAGCCACCCAGGCTACCTCACGCTGATGCAATGTGTGTGTGATGTGACTGCAACGTTGACCGAACGATAAAGATGCCTTTGATGATGACCGTGATTACCATCATCCCAGGAAGCGCTACACAAAGCTCAGGGAAGGAGAGGTGGCCCTTGGAACCTCTGCCCGGCCAGGCCTTCAGGAGCATGCCCGTTGCCAGCCCCTTCCTGGGGCACAACCCTGCATCCCGGGGTCACCTTCCCGCAGCCAGAGTTAGAATCAGCTTGGCTGTACCTTCTTGCCTTCCACCTCCTTAATCCTTGGCCAACGTGCTCACTCCAACCCACCACCCACTTTGGCCCTTGGCCTCTGGATTACACTCTTTTCCAGCCACTGGGACCTATTTGTGGTGACCCTGGGATGACAGCGAGAATGGCGGGCGGTTCCAGCCCGATTCTGGGCTAAATCAGAGAGAGGTCCTTGCCATTTGTCCTGTGCATGGTTTAGAGCCCTGATACGCCCCAGCTCTGCATGTGGCCTTTCCGTTCCTGTTAACACAGGGAGAGAACAACTATCCTTCCTGTGAAAACGGTGAGGCCTCTTTATCCCTTGTCTGCGTTCGGGCAGCCCAAGATCAGGACAGAAGAAATGAGAAAGCAATGGAGAACCCCTGAGGCTGTTAACTTCTACTCACCCCTCGGGTCTTCAGCCTAATGCTGAGGATCACCAGGAGAGATTTTTAAAAATTTTATTGGAGTATAGTTGATTTCCAATGTTGTGTTAATTTCTGCTGTACAGCAAAGTGACTCAGTTATACATATACACCCATTCTTTTTTTATATTCTTTTCCATTATGGTTTATCCCAGGATATTGATTATAGTTCCAGGAGAGAATTTCTAAATGAAATGAAGGAGAGCTGGATTTATTAGAAAGCTTTCTCCTCCTTGCAGGGTAGAAGGAGCCTTTATCTCCCCACAAAATACGCCATTTTGGAAGAAAGCTAAAGCTTTTCCCTACTATGACAAAATAAAATGTTCCTTTGTCAGGAATGGGAAAACCTCAGACGAGGCAGCCCTTCCCTGCCAGATGTGAGGGTGATTTCTGTATTTTCTGTCCACTTTAAGTCAATTCAAATGCCTCACACATTTTGAGAGCACAGTGGAGGACAAGTCTTCTGAAGAGAGATTTTTCAAATGGCATGTGAAGCCCTCAAGGCCAGCCAGCTCCCGAGGCTGAGTGGACAGCACCTCTGGGTTACGGCTGGGACAGCATTCTTCTGGAAGATTGTGTTCTTCTGAAGCACCATTATTCTCCTCCCTGACCCCGTGAAGCTTATGAGACAGGCCCAATTATTGAGCCATATGGCAAAGAGAATTTTGGGTAAACAAATTTGTATTTCATTAAGATGTAACAGCCTCATAAAAATGTGATAATTAAAATGTAGATGACAGTAGGTGTGCTTGTTGAAAGCTGGCTTGTAGCTTACCAGCTGGTATATCCCAGGTGACTTGTGTTCCACGAGCAGAGGTTTATAGGCAGGTAATATTTTCAATATTCTCTTCCATCCGTTTTCCTGTTTGGCAATATTTCTGATTCATTGTATCACCCCCCTCAGGTCAGCTTTATTTTACAGAATTTCTTAGGGCATACATCTAGGAGTACAGTCTACTGAAGGGCTTTTTGTTGTTTTTTAAACATTTTTCTTATTTACTAGCATGAGGCTCTCCTCCAGGATGGGAGAGAAGAAATAAGAGTGCTTTCCTCACATAATTCCCCTCTCAGCTTGGAATGGCAAATGCTGAAAGCAGCTTTGCTATGCAGAAGGCTTCTACACCCCAGCCGGGGAGGTTAGAGTTAAGTTAAAGCAACAGGAGCTGTTTTTCAGCTACAGGCTGGACTGGGGGAGGGAGAGGTGAACAGGTTTCTCTCCTCTGCAACCTCCCCATCCCCAGTCTGCCCTTTCTTCCTTTGCTCGGCCTGTTCTCTTCCGCCCTGGACCAAACCTACAGGGTCAGAGGTGGGAGGAGAGGGCCAGGAAAGGACGAGCACAGGAGGGGAGGTCCCCAAGCTAATTCTCTCCTGCCAGAGGTGCTTGAACACGGGGACCACTCGGAAGCATAGGGACCCCTAACTCTGAGCCTCCATCCGTCACGTGAGTGTCATCTTTCCTCTCCTCATCACCGCCCAGCAGCCTGCAGGCTGCTCAGAGCGATCTTTTTTCTGAAACTAACCAGAGGGAGATGTTACATCTAGATTCCAATTAAGGTCGCCTCTGATTGCACCAGACAAGCCCCTGCTGCGGAGGAAACAGGCTGAGAAATCCGAGATTCAGAAGGTCGTAGAGGAAAGCTCAGATCAGGACCAGGGGGCTCACATGAGCCTTCTTCCTGTGAAAATTACATGAAATGGGAACTACAGAAGTCATCAAATAAAAATTCTATGATACCACCGCTTCCTAACCATGAATTAAGATACCGCACAGGGCACACGGTGGCTTCCAAAGTCAGCTCAGCATTGAATGATTGGGAGCCATGAAGATGAGGGTGGGGTTCCCCTTAAGTCAGGGGTACTGAATGGCTGTACCATAGGAGGTGCAAAGAAAAATGAGGCCAGTATTCCTGCATCTGAAGAGGGAGAGCTGCGGCTTGTTTTTCCACCTGTGGCCCAGGCAAAATCTGATGGCCCCTGGAACACCCTCAGCCGCTCCCCCAGAGGCCACACTGCCAGCCCGAGTTAGGGCATGCCACTTAGCCTCTTGAGTAAGCGCGTTAGGTGTGAAATTGTTCTAGCTCATATGAGAGAGGAAAGCCAGGTTGATGATCAGAGTAGGCATCCCATAAACGCTGGATTAAATTAAATGAATATGTGAATAAATGAATGATTGCTTACACGAATGAGTGCCAGTGGCCTGGTCCCTGCCCTGTTGGAACCAAGACAAACGTACATGAAACACAACACTCGCACTTGCGTCCCAACCCACGTGGACCGACGGGGAGGGTGTCAGGTTTTACGCTGGGTCACCCAGAGGGCTTGGCTGAACGCGGGGGCTTCCTTCTCATTAGCGGAAACCCAGAAGCCCAGCAAGGCTGAGTGGCTTCTCTGGGCCACTGTCATTCATGAGTCAACACCATGTAAATAGAACTATGTATCCACAAGGAAAAATATGTCCATGCCAGGATTTATTCTTTAGTAACTTTTAATTTGAAATCACGTAATTTCAAATACACAGAAAAGTTGCAAGGATAAGAATAGTACTCAGAGGGAATTCCCTGGCGGTCCAGTGGTTAGGACTCTGCACTTTCACTGCCGAGGGCACCAATTCAATCCCTGATCAGGGAACTGAGATTCCCCAAGCTGTGCAGCGTGGCCCCCCCCCCACCAAAAAAAAGGATAGTACACAGAATCCCCACATCTCCCAGATCCACCTGTTGCTAATGTTTTGCCCTATTTGCTTTATTATTTGCACATTCTCTAATATATTACCTTATATTGCATTATATTATATCATATCATATGTAATAGGAGCTAGAGATGACTTTCTCTGAAGTGTTTGAGAGTCAGTGCCATATATTTGGCCCCTTGACATCTATATACATAAGTGTGTATTTGCTACAAATGAGGCTGGGATCAGCCTCCTCCATGGGCCTTGCCTCCACGTGGCTAATTTGGGCTTCCTCACAGCATGGCTGTCTCAGGGAAGTCGAACTACCATATTGACTTTTTTTTTTTTAATTAATTGATTGATTGATTGATTGATTTTTTTTGGCTGTGTTGGGTCTTCGTTTCTGTGCTAGGGCTTTCTCTAGTTGCGGCAAGCGGGGGCCACTCTTCATCGTGGTGCGCGGGCCTCTCACTGTCGCGGCCTCTCCCGTTGCAGAGCACAAGCTCCAGACGCACGGGTTCAGTAGTTGTGGCTCACGGGCCCAGTCGCTCCGCGGCATGTGGGATCCTCCCAGACCAGGGCTCGAACCCGTGTCCCCTGCATTGGCAGGCAGACTCTCAACCACTGCGCCACCAGGGAAGCGCCCCCCATATTGACTTTTAAGAGGGAGCACTTCACGCAGCAAAGGCAGAAGGTGCGGATCTCTTGAGGGCCAGCTCAGAAGTCACATGGTGTCATTGTCACCTGTGAAATTGGTCCAGACAAGCCACAGGGCCAATTGGGTTCAAGGGCAGGAGAACACAACCCCACCTCCACTGGAGAAGAATCGTTGGCCATCTTGAATCCACCACGACACCCACCACTTTCTATCTTGTGGCCTAAGCACTTCTGTACGACTCTCTGTCCCTACTAAACTCTGAACAGCAGCTCTCCGGAGGCAGGGTTCCTGTCTGACTCACCTTATTAACCTCTCCCTTGGTGCTCAGCTCGGTGCGTTGCGCATAGAAGATGCTTACTATTTATGGAATACATGTTGACGAAAAACAGACTTCTCAACAGTATAACCTCCGCACACCGTTTCTGAGGACCCTGCAACCCTAGGAAGGCTCTTCGATGGTCCCCCGGTCACAAAGCCCCATCTTGTTCATCCCAACGGCAGGCGGGCCTGTGGACCGGCGTTCCACGAGGGCGCTGCGACTGGCGCCTAGGTGGGTCGCTAGGGGCTGGTGGGGGCGTGGCCGGGATGGATCGCTGGCTTTCTCTGCCATTTGCTGCCTGTGTTTTTGAGTACAGATCCCGCCTTGAATGGTTAATTGGCTTATCCGGGCCATAATGGATGCGTAAAATAAACCGGAAGCATGTCTTTTCCCTATATCTACTAACAGAGTGCGGATGTCAGGTTGAAACTACCCTGGGAGAGACACGGAGAGCAGAAGGATTTGTGGTTCGGTAGCAGCGGACGTGGCTGAGAGGGTGATCTGTCCACTTCATCCTGCCCCCCCTGATCCACTGTGGCTGTGCTCAGGCGTCTATAACGCCAGCTTGGTCAGTGAACAGGCCAGAGGTTAGCAGCTGCTCAGGGTACCTAATGCAGCTCTGCTCAGAGGGATTCATCACTTCATTTAAACTAAAGCACAGAGGGTTCGACGTTTCCCCCTCAGGTACCAGCACGGCCCCAGCCCTCATGGGAGCCACAGTGAAAGCAGAACCAGTGTTGGTAGATTCTGTCTCACGGGCCAATTTGCTCAACTTCAATTTTGGTCCTCAAGACAATTTTTGTTTTGACGTTTAAAAAATTGCCTTGCCTGTCTGTGGACCCTGATTTTTGTGATGGTTCTGAATGAATTCTGACAAATTAGGGTATCTTTCCGGATCCTGATGGAGATGTAGGAAGATTAATTGCATCTGTCTTCTGTGAGAGTTACAAATTCAGCAGAGTGCCAGGCTGGGAAGGCAAAAAGGGAAGCGTTCCTGACAGCAGCTCCACGGAACAGACAGCACGTGTGAAAGACCCCAGGGCTCTCTGACAAGGCGGACAGAACACAGCTGAAAGGTATAAATGAACCTCACACTCTGGAGCCCTGGGAAACAACTAGTCACACCTGTGAAGGACTCTCCATCGTCTTGGCTAAAAAACATCTCACTTATCTGGCAGTCATTTAAATTTATTTATTTATTTATTTATTTTTGGCTGTGTTGGGTCTTAGTTTCTGTGCGAGGGCTTTCTCTAGTTGCGGCGAGCGGGGGCCACTCTTCATCGCGGTGCGCGGACCTCTCATTATTGCGGCCTCTCTTGTTGCGGAGCACAGGCTCCAGACGCGCAGGCTCAGTAGTTGTGGCTCACGGGCCTAGTTGCTCCGCGGCGTGTGCGATCTTCCCAGACCAGGGCTCGAACCCGTGTCCCCTGCATTGTCAGGCAGACTCTCAACCACTGCGCCACCAGGGAAGCCCCTCTGGCAGTCATTTAGATGGCCATCTCAAGTGTCAGGGATACCACCAAGATCTAGGAAGGAAGTTAGAGCATCTCTGAAGAGTTAAAAGAGATGTCACACAATGTGTGACAAAAATCCATGAATTTTTAGATAGAATTCCAACAGACTTGGTTATTTGGTGTTCAACTCACAGCCAGTGAGAAGCACCTTTAAGAAGAATGCAGAAGGCTTCTAGAGGCAAGAACATGAAAAATGGAAGGAAATCACAGCCTGACAGAGTAGGAGGAGACAAAGACAAAACCAAACCAAACCCTAAAAGCAGATGAAATCCTCAGCAAGCCAGCACCCTGGGGCCAGTTGGGGGAAAGGCAGAGAGCCCTGTATTCTCAGGTCTGTGAAAGCCTGGCCGTGCCCCATTCCAACCTGATGTAAAACAAAGATGGGCAGGGCCTGATGGAATCAACAAGGGGATAAAATACGCTCGTTATGCTGCATTTATACACACAGCTTAGAAACATATTCCGCCAAAGTGACTAGACATTTGGAAAGTTTTTACACTTAACGGAATAGATATCTAAAAAAATGTGTTAACTAAGTCTATTAGTCTTGTAGGACTGTCATAACTGACTGATTTCAACCTGACATCTTAGCATAATTCATACAAGGTTCATACATGTTGCTGCGTGTAGCAAGAGTGATTTCTTTTTACCGCTGAAGAGTATTCTGTTTCACAGATGCCCCACACTTTGTTTATCCATTCCCCAGTTAAGGGACATTTGGGTTGTTTCAGGTTCTTGTAATCATGACTGAGCCCACTCTGAACATTTTTATACAGGTGTGTGCGTGAATGTAGGTTTTCATTTTTCTGGGGTAATTATCTAGGTGTGGGATTGCTGGCTCATGTGGTAAGTGTATGTTTAGTTTATAAGAAACTCCCGAACTGTCTTTCCAAAGTGGCTCGCCGTCCTGCTTTCCTGCCAGCAACGTATGAGAGTTCCAGTGGCTCCACTTCCTCACCAGCGCTTGACCTCCTTGGTTTGGTTGCCCTCATTTTAAACCATGCTGGAGGGTTTGGACTGAATCCTGGAAGTAAACGGGAGCACGGCTGAAGGGATGTGAGCAGGAGAGTGGCAAGGTGGGATGGGTGTTTCAGGGAAATCACGTGTTTCAGGTGGGATGGGTGTTTCAGGAAATCAGGGAGACTGGTGGGGATGCCGTTATTCAGGAAAGAAATGATGAAGGTCTGAACGAAGGCAGCGGCAGAAGAGGGGAGACGTTCCAAAGATGTTTAAGGAGGACAGTAAGCCAGACTTGATCTCCTGGATGTGTGTGTATACGAGGGGGTGGGGAAGTGGAGTTGCCCGATAAAGGCAACTGTTTTCTCAACATATTTGTCAGTAGCTTCAGAGTAACTAGAAAAGAGGATTTCCTGGTAGCTCTACTAATTTTTTTTTATTTTTTGAGGCTAAGTTAGTTGTGTTGATGCACAATGCAGCACAAATACAGGAATAAAGTTTTATTAGCGTTATAGGTGGAATTGTGTCCCCCAAATTCATACGTTGAAGTCCTAACCCCCAGGACCTCAGAATGTGACAGTATTTGGAGAGAGAGCCTGTAGAGAGGTGATTAAAATGAGGCCATTGGGTGGGCCTTAATCCGATATGACTGGTGTCCTTATAAGAAGAGGAATAGACACCAGACACACACGTGCACAGAGAAAAGGCCACGTGAGGACACAGGGAGGAGGTGGCCGTCTACACCCCAACGAGAGAGGCCTCAGGGGAAAGAAACCCCTACCGTCTATCGGTTTGGATCCCGGAGTTTGAGAAACACTGGTGTTCTCACCTCCCCCGCCACCCTCACTGGATCATGGGCTCCCTGAATGTAGTGTGATCTCGTTAGTGTTCACTTCCTATCACCCAGTGCAGCGCTTGACTTCAATATTTGTAGAATGAATGACGGAACAGAAAAGTCTTGATCTCATTTGGCATCCTGAGAACCTGTAGGTGCCGGTACCACTGGAGGCTCAAATGAGAGACACAGATTTTATGAAAAATATATTCAGGAGCGCAGCTTCCTTCCATAAAATGTGTGCAGTGCAGGTGACGCAGAGGCAGCAGAGGGAAACGATGGCTTCCCATTAGTTACAGATGGCTTCCGTCTGTATTCCAGATTTAAGTCCTATTACCCTTTGCATTGATCATCATGCTGTAACAGAGATAAACATTTTGCTGCCCCTTCTACCTGCCTCTGCCCCCAGGTACCCCTGCCCATCACACACACACACACAGCATGCTGTTCTCCTGGCCTGGCATGCCTCTCCCCACTTCACCCTGATAGCTCTTATTCATCTCTTAAGACTTTGCCCAGATCTCAGCTCCTCTAGGAATTCTCCCATGACTGATTCAGACGAGATCAAATACTTCTTCTATATGCTGGCTTTACACGCTGTGAGTACAACTATCATATCATTCACTACAGGACATCACAGTTACCCATTCCCGAGGTTGTCTTCCCAATATGCCATACATCCCTTGAAAGCAAGGGCCTGTCTCTTCCATTAAAAAAAAAACTTTAGCCTTGGTGCCTGACACAATGCCTGGTATATAAGTCATGCAATGCAGGATAGCTGTTATCATTTTAAATCAAACAGTAGTAAATCATGGGAAGGAAGGTTAGGTATTATACAAGTTAGTATGAGTTACTTATAAACTAAGTAATTTTTCTTTTCCATTTCACTTATTTTTCTTCTGCTGATTTCTTCCTAACATAACTTGTTTTCAAACTGCTGAGCTCTAAGATTGGCGAGAAAAAATATGGGAAAAAGAGAAGAGAAATAAAGTTAAAGAGAGCGAGGGAGGACATACTTAGACACACACACACACACACACACACACACACACACACACTGAGGATAAGGATTTTAAACGCTGAGATAACCACATTCCATCGCTAATTCCCTTAGCGCTTTGAGGTGAAGTATATGGAGTCCTGAGCCTCTAAAAATAGGGCTACAAAGCACATCTCTTTCAGCAAAGGGCTGAATGTATCAATTAATGCTTACAGAGTACTTTGAGGATGAAAATTTACACACAAATCTTTATTAGTATTAGCTATGCTCTGTACAATAAGCCTTAGATGTGAAATTTACACAACAAATCAAGTAACATGGCTCAAAAATAGAAAAGCATGTACAAAGTACATATTCATCATTCACATTAATCATATAATCAAAAGCTCCCAAACGCTCACTCCAGACTGGACTGCCAATAATCTGAATTTTAATCCTTTGTGTGCATTCCAGTGTGATTGTTGGCCCAGGGTAGGGCTTTGTGATGTATATTTTAATGTACTTCTAGAAGATTTTCCTTTTTTTGTTAGATACATTAAAAAGACCCCATTCCGATGTTTTGTTCCAGTGAAGGAAAAAGTTGACAGCACTAAAAAAAATTCATATATTTCATTTTATGAGATTTGAAATGCTGGGTTTTGCCATATGCATCCATTGTAGACATGACAACTATTATAACGTAGAGGTGACTTCTTCTGTCACTTTTCTTCAGTTCGGATGAGAGTCCTGTATAAGAAAGAGCTATTGGGTTGGCCAAAAAGTTCATTTGGGTTTTTCCATACAATGTTATAGAAAAATCCAAACGAACTTTTGGGCCAGACCCAATATTTTCACTTCTTTGAAACAGGGAGAAACTTACAGGTGGTAACACTGCTGCTTTATGGTAACAGCCTATTGAATGTTGGTCTTCTCCCTCGGATGGTTGCTTCATGAAGCCAGGAGCTCTGCCTGCCTTCTCACTTGGTACTTGGCACACAGCAGGTGCTCAGCAAACACCCCACTCAAAGGATATGGATGGAGGAGGTGGGTGCAGACAAAGTGAGGACGGATATTAGTGATGTCAGTGCTGTCTAAGCGAGCGGGAGAGACTAATGGGTAGCACACAGTGCGGAAGGCTATAGCACAGGTTTTCGAGATTAAACAGAAGGTCCCAGTTTGCTAAGGTTGATAAATCCGGCTTCAAACTACTCAGTTATGTACATGTGTTTTTGTTATTACTTAAACCTATGACCTGAGGATAAAAAAGAGGATAGTGTGGTTATCTTTGAAACTCTTTGCCTTAAAGGACAAGCATACGACTTCGGATAAGTCAGGTAGAAATCTGGGCTCTCTGGAATCCAGTCTTACTCATTTTGGGGTGCCAACCGCACCTTGGGTGGCATCTTGCACTTCTTCGTTTCTCAGTGTGGTATGTGGGTTGTGTTGATTTTATCCCTGGCTATTGTTTACGGAGGCCTTACTTTTTGTCACGTTGAGCTCAGCATGTTACAGACTTCACCTCTGATCGTCACTACCCTGCATGGAAGGCATCCTTACACCCATTTTACAGAATGAAGAAACTGAAGCCCAAATTCCGCAGAACGTGGATTTAAACCCACTTACTCTCAGTGATCCCTTCCCTAAATTATGCTATGTCGGGGGAGAGACTGCTTTTTGGATTTAAACATGTGACTTGAACAGGTCATTTAACTTTTATGAGCATCCGTTTTGGCATCTGTACAGTGAGGTGTGAAAGCAGTTAATCTTTCAGGTCTATTTTCCTCTAAAATTCTACCAGTAGAAGGAGGCAGCGGTGAGGCTCCCTGCTGTGACGGAGCTGTCCATGGTCCTGACAAGACTGGCACCAATAATGCAATAATCAGCTTATCAAAGGAAGGGGCACAAGAAGCCAAAAACGCCTCCGTTAATAAAGATTTGCTGTTATTCTCTAGGTCTCTTAAGTAATTAAGCATGCCATCTCCTACTGCTGGGTGTCTGGATTATGCCGGGAACCAAGCCTCTGCAAATCAAAGATGCAGGTAGATGTGCACACACACTCCTTTCCCCCCCAAACCTGAAATGCCTGTGTGTTCCAGACAAATGAACTGTAGAACATTTTGTCTCCTTTTTGTATTCTTTTGCCTTAAATTACAGATTCTTTTTCTCTGAAGCAGATGTTCTTGGACCTGATTTTCCAAGCTTAGCCACCCTAAGAGCAAAGTGAGATTAATTTAATGGGTTCTCTAAGAAATCAAATAAGTTCCTTTATTTTAGCATATTTTCATTGCTTCTCTCATTTATGCACATAGATACGTTTCTATAAAGGGATATATATTTACTGTATAAGCAGTAATATCCATGTCATTTCAAAAAAAAGATGTAGTGGATACAGGAATGTTGAAAACTTGAGATGAGCACCCACCCATACTTTTCTCTGTAAATCATGGCTAGTTACTGAATTTTGTACCATCATTTCTTATCATTTACCTTATACATAACCCTAATGTATAACTTAACTTGTAAAATAGCATGAATAATAAACCTCTGGTATTTTGAAATCTTTTTACTCCATTACGACATTTGCAAGGTTATGGGGTTTTTAAAAATTAATTGATTAATTTATTTTTGGCTGTGTTGGGTTTTCATTGCTGCGTGTGAGCTTTCTCTAGTTGTGGCGAGCGGGGGCTACTCTTCGCTGTGGTGCACTGGGCTCTAGGTGCGCAGGCTTCAGTAGTTGTGGCTTGCGGGCTCTAGAGCACAGGCTCAGTAGTTGTGGTGCACAGGCTTAGTTGCTCCACGGCATATGGGATCTTCCTGGGCCAGGGTTCGAACCCGTGTCCCCTGCATTGGCAGGTGGATTCTTAACCACTGCGCCACCAGGGAAGTCCCAGGTTTTGGGTTTTTTTTAAAGCAATATTTAAAGGCCTAAGGAGATCTTTCCAAACATACGGAAATAGTGTGTCCCACTGAGAATTAATTATAAGATAGAACTACCTTTATAAGGATGTACTTGACCGCAAGAAAATAAAATTCTAAAAGCAACAAGTGGTCAGATTATGAGCTGGGCACTGCTCTTAGTGGTTGCCTGAATCTCTGTTTGAATTGTGTGTTCACACACATCTGCATATATATAAACATGGTTTTACACTTTCAAATACACACATATATATTTTCTTACATGCACATATAAAGTAAACATATATGACTGAATCTAAGCTATTTGCATATGGAGCCAGGGAGGATTCTTTTTTTTTTCCCCCAAATTATCTTCCTGAGTGATTTGCGAGGGGAAGAAGGTCTTCAAAGGGAGAATTTTGAAGGTGCTTGGAGCAAACAATGAACGAGGTAAATTCCCAAGTCAGGCCAAGGAAAAGAAGCAGAAAACCTAGTACCTGGTGCTCATGCCAGCCCCAAGGACTAAGATGGACCTTAGGGAGAGGAATATTTTCCCCAATTCATGCACAAAAAGAAAGGCCCTAGGGCTGGGAGGTCTGAACGGAACAGGAGGCCATTTCGATTCCTAAAGAGTTTGCAGTTCTGGGGATGTTGGAAGCAGCCCCCTGGGAAGAGCCAGCGTCACCCTGAAGGTTGTGGCAGAAACTACTGCCAGGAAACAGAGGTGCCCAGCACTCAGGGTGCTGTCCACAGGCCTGGCCAGACAGCACGGGGCAGCTGGTACAGACTGAATGCATTCCTCAGAAGGCAGCAAGGACCCCGGGGACGGCGTCATTTTAACTGTGTTGGGGGAAACAATGTCAACCTCCAAATCAGGTGCATTTTTCACATTATTATTTTTTTAATAGATCTTCATCAGAGTATAATTGGTTCATAGTACTGTGTTAGTTTCTGTTGTACACTAAAGTGAATCAGCCGTATGCATACATATGTCCCCATAACCCCTCCCTCTTGAACCTCCCTCCCATCCTCCCTATCCCACCCCTCTAGGTCATTGCAAAGCACCAAGCCGATCTCCCTGTGCTATGCAGCTGCTTCCCACTAGCTATCTATTTTACATTCCGTAGTGTATATATGTCCATGCCACTCTCACTTCGCCCCAGCTTCCCCCTCCCACCCCGTGTCCTCAAGTCCATTCTCTATGTCTACGTCTTTATTCCTGCCCTGCCACTAGGTTCGTCAGTACCTTTTTTTTTTTTTTAAGATTCCATATATATGCGTTAGCATACAGTATTTGTTTTTCTCTTTCTGACTTACTTAACTCTGTATGACAGACTCTAGGTCCATCCACCTCACTACAAATAACTCAATTTCGTTTCTTTTTAAGGCTGAGTAATATTCCATTGTATATATGTGCCACATCTTCTTTATCCATTCATCTGTTGATGGACACTTAGGTTGCTTCCATGTCTTGGCTATTGTAAATAATGCTGCAGTGAACATTGTGGCATCTGTCTCTTTTTGAATTATGGTTTTCTCAGGGTATATGCCCAGTAGTGGGATTGCTGGATCATATGGCAGTTCTATTTTTAGTTTTTTAAGGAACCTCCATATTGTTCTCCATAGTGGTTGTATCAATCTACATTCCCACCAACAGTGCAGGAGGGTTGCCTTTTCTCCACACCCTTTCCAGCATTTATTGTTTGTAGATTTTTTGATGATGGCTATTCTGACCGGCATGAGGTGATACCTCATTGTAGTTTTGATTTGCATTTTCTCTAATAATTAGTGATGTTGAGCATCTTTTCATGTGCCTCTTGGCCATCTGTATGTCTTCCATGGTGAAATGTCTATTTAGGTCTTCTGCCCATTTTTGCATTGGGTTGTTTGTTTTTTTGATATTGAGCTGCATGAGCTGTTTGTATATTTTGGAGATTAATCCTTTGTCTGTTGTTTCATTTGCAAATATTTTCTCCCATTCTGAGGGTTGTCTTTTTGTCTTGTTTATGGTTTCCTTTGCTGTGCAAGAGCTTTTAAGTTTAATTAAGTCCCATTTGTTTATTTTTATTTCCATTACTCTAAGAGATGGGTCCAAAAAGATCTTGCTGTGGTTTATGTCAAAGAGTGTTTTTCTCTAAGAGTTTTATAGTGTCTGGTCTTACATGTAAGAGGGAAGTTTATAGCAATTCAATCTCACCTCAAGAAACAAGAAAAATCTCAAATAAACAATCTAACCCTGAACTTAAAACAGCTAGAGAAAGAAGAACAAAGAAAACCCAAAGTCAGTAGAAGGAAAGAAATCATAAAGACCAGAGCAGAAATAAATGAAATAGAAGCAAAGAAAACAATAGCAAAGATCAATAAAGCTAAAAGTTGGTTCTATGAGAAGATAAACAAAATTGATAAACCCTTAGCCACACTCATCAAGAAAAAAAGGGAGAGGACTCAAATCAATAAAATTAGAAATGGAAAAGGAGAAACCACAACTGACACTGCAGAAATACAAAGGATTTTAAGAGACTGCTACAAACAACTATATGACAATAAAATGGACAACCATGAAGAAATGGACAAATTCTTGGAAAGGTACAATTTTCCAAGACTGAACCAGAAAGAAATAGAAAATATAAACAGACGTATCACGAGTAATGAAATTGAAACCATAATTAAAAATCTTCCAACAAACAAAAGTCCAGGACCAGATGGCTTCACAGGCAAATTCTATCAAACATTTAGAGAAGAGCTAACACCGATCCTTCTCAAACTCTTCCAAAACATTGCAGAGGGAGAAACACTCCCAAATTCATTCTACAAGCCACCATCACCCTGATACCAAAACCAGAAAAAGATAACACAAAAAAAAGAAAATTATAGACCAATATCACTGATGAACATAGATGCGAAAATCTTGAACAAAATACTAGCAAACAGAATCCAGCAACACATGAAAAAGATCATACACCATGATCAAGTGGGATTTATCCCAGGGATGCAAGAATTCTTCAATATATGCAAATCAATCAATGTGATATACCATATTAACAAATTAAGGAATAAAAACGATATGATCATCTCAGTAGATGCAGAAAAAGCTTTTGACAAAATTCAACACCCATTTATGATAAAAACTCTCCAGAAAATGGGCATAGAGGGAACCTACCTCAACATAATAAAGGCCATATATGGCAAACCCACAGCCAACATCATTCTCAATGGTGAAAAACTGAAAGCATTTCCACTATGATCAGGAACAAGACAAGGATATCCACTCTCACCACTCTTATTCAACATAGTTTTGGAAGTCCTAGCCACAGCAATCAGAGAAGAAAAAGAAACAAAAGGAATACAAATTGGAAAAGAAGAAGTAAAACTGTCACTGCTTGCCGATGACATGATACTATACATAGAAAATCCTAAAGATGCCACCAGAAAACTACTAGAACTAATCAATGAATTTGGTAAGGTTGCAGGATACAAAATTAATGCACAGAAATCTCTGGTATTCCTATACACCGACAATGAAAAATCAGAAAGAGAAATTAAGGAAACACTCCCATTTACCATTGCAACAAAAAGCATAAAATACCTAGGAATAAATCTGCCTAAGGAGGCGAAAGACTTGTACTCAGAAAACTATAAAACACTGATGAAAGAAATCAAAGATGATATAAACAGATGGAGAAATATACCATGTTCTTAGATTGGAAGAATTAATATTGTGAAAATGACTATACTACCCAAAGCAATCTACAGATTCAATGCAATTCCTATCAAACCACCAATGACACTCTTCACAGAATTAGACCAAAAAATTTTATAATTCGTATGGAAACACAAAAGACCCCGAAGAGCCAAAGAAATCTTGAGAAAGAAAACAGGAGTTGGAGGAATCAGGCTTCCTGACTTCAAACTACACCACAAAGCTACAGTAATCAAGACAGTATGGTACTGGCACAAAAACAGAAATATAGATCAATGGATAAGGATAGAAAGCCCCGAGATAAACCCACGCACATATGGGCACCTAATTTAGGACAAAGGAGGCAAGAACATACAACAGAGAAAAGACGGTCTCTTCAATAAGTGGTGCTGGGAAAACTGGACAGCCACATGTAAAAGAATGAAATTAGAACACTCCCTAACACCATACACAAAAATAAACTCAAAATGGATTAAAGACCTAAATGTAACACATTATTGTTTATATTTACTTAAATTTTAATTTGTACCTATGTTGGTAGTGCATGAGTATATACTTCTTTAGAAAGCATTCAACAGTTAGAAAAAGAGTAGAATCCCATTTGTTATCACCCCTAAACCTGGTTCCCTTTTCCTTTCTCCGGAAATAACCACAATTTATTCCTGCCATATTACGGAACATTTTTCCAGAAGAAAAACTATTGACTGAAACTCAGTGAGAATACAAGTTTTAATATTGTCTTTTTTTTTTTTTTAAAGAAACACCTGAAATATTTAGAGTTTAGACAATACAAAATGGCAAAAAAAAAAAAAAAGAGCTTCCCATGAGATGTTGGAAATATTTACTCTGTAAGCCCAGCCTCATAAATTCAACATGTCTCAATGGAAGGGAAATGGCGTGAAAGCTTTGGGCTTAAATGACTAATTGATGTGCCCTCCGGAATGTTTCCTGAAAGAAAGAAAGAAAGAAAGGGAGGGAGGGAGGGAGAGAGAGAGAAAGGAAGGAAGGAAGGAGGGAAGGAGGGAAGAAAGAAAGAAAGAAAGAAAGAAAGAAAGAAAGAAAGAAAGAAAGAAAGAAAGAAAGAAAGAAAGAAAGAGAGAGAGAGAAAGGAAGGAAGGAAGGAAGGAAGGAAGGAAGGAAGGAAGAAAGAAAGAGAAAGAAAGAAAAAGAAAGGGAGGGAGGGAGAGAGGAAGGAAGGAAGGAAGGCGGGAAGAAAGGAAGAAAGAAAGAAAGGGAGGGAGGGAGAGAGGAAGGAAGGAAGGAAGAAAGAAGGAAAGAAAGAAAGAAAGAAGGAAAGAAAGAAAGAAAGAAGGAAAGAAAGAAAGAAAGAAGGAAAGAAAGAAAGAATCTCAGCCCTGAGGTTGTATCTACATAAGGAGGCCTCTGCCAATGTCTAAGCACTTTTTCCCAAAGGCTGTTTAGTGTTCCACACCGATGACTCAAGTTAGGTGAGAGGTAGACAGGTGGCACCTACCACGGGTGACCTGTTAACTGTTAACAGTGTATCAGGAGACTGGATTTGAAGATTTTCATAAAATCCCCTGGTTTGCAGTGTTTCACAAAGCAGACATGATTCCCCAGGCATAGAATAAACAGCCAAGGCTTCTGTGTGCTGGTTAATTCCTTTCTCACATGTTTTAGTGGAACCACTGATTACCGGGATGTAATTCCACGACTCAGGTGCTCTGAACGTTCTATAATCTGGTAAATGGCACTTTCATGGCCTAAAAGAGTTCACGCAGCTTCCCTCTGGCTACCATCCAGGGCAGAATCCTTGGCACCGGGCATCTCGTTCCTTTGACCAGATGGACAAGACGCGGGACTCGGGATGGGTGACCTGGCCGCTCTCCGGAGGTCAGGAGAGGAGACCGGATCCCTCCACGGACGTGGGAGTGAGTCAACAGTGAATGGGCAGGTGCCCGTGGTGGATAAACCTGCTCTTACAGGCAGCACCTTGAGCGCCCTGGCAGGACTCGAGGACAAGCCAGTCACCACGTGTCCTGTGCTTTCCTGGCGCTGATGGCCTCTGGAGGAGAGGCACCTGGCTTTCTCTCTTTGTCACCCACGCTCAGGCAATCGGTTCACGGCAAGTTTGAGCAGAATATTTCTTAGAAGGCATCTGGCAGCCAGATTGTTTTTGGACTGATATAATTTTGAAGGGATCTATTAAAGGAAATGGTTAGTTGGGGATTATGATGTCCACACACCTTGGGGGTGGGGGAAATGGGTCCGTGACCTGCTGCCCTGAGCCTAATTCTGGACAGCCCTGTTGTGTGTGTGGGGTGGGGAGGGGAGTCCTGAAGGATTTGGAGAGAAGAAGAACCCCCCTGGGTAAACTTACAAAGCTGGTTTACTCCATGAGTAAAATACTCTTAACCACTGGCTTCCAGGCTGACAGGTCGATCTATTCAACAACAGGGGAACTGTGCAAAATGAGGGCAAGCAACAAAACACAGCCCAGACCCTGCCCTCGAGGGACCGACGGTTACTTACCGCTGTCCCGCACACCACACAGGCCTGGCCCGCGGCAGGCGCTTAGTGCACAGGCGTTAACCAGGAAGGCAGGAAGGATCCGTCACAGAATGCGCCTGCAGGAGGGGAGGGCAGGGATTCAAGGAGGGTTTGAAGAAGGATTTGTAGTATTTTGAGAAGCACACTTGGCCGTGTAGACAGATTGTGTTTGAGAGCACTGGCTTTGGAGTCAGGCAGGCCTGTTTCAAATTCTTTTTTTTTTTTTTTAATTTATTTATTTATGTATTTCGGCTGCACCGGGTCTTAGTTGCGGGATCCTTGTTGAGGCATGCAAACTCTTAGTTGCAGCATGCATGTGAGAATCTAGTTCCCCGACCAGGGATAGAACCCAGGCCCCCTACATTGGGAGTGCAGAGTCTTACCCACTGGACCACCAGGGAAGTCCCCTGTTTCAAATTCTTACTGCCGCTTACAAACTCTGTGATCATGGGCAAGCTCCTGAATATTTCCGAGCCTCAGTTTCCTCATCTGTAAAATGGGGTCAATAATACTGACCTTGCAGCATTGCTCTACAAATGAAAGGAGATGACATATGTGAAGCCTTTAACACACTCGATAAGTAGAGACAATTATTACCCTGTAAAAGATGTGACAAAGTGATGTGTTCAGGGAACTACAAGCAACTTAACAAGTGTGGATCTGGCCTCGTGTGTGTCTGCCAAGAGCAAGAAGGCTGGAAGGGGGCGGGGCCACCTCGAAAGAGCCTTGTAAGGCAGCGTTTGGGGTCTGACCTAAGTCCAAAGAGAACCAGTGGAAGGTCTGGCTGGGATAGGAGTGAAAGCAGGATGGAGGGGAAGGGGGGAGAGGGGAGGAACCATCTCTACCCGCGGGTGTTGAAGTGTAAACACAAGGAGACACGGCTGTTTGCTGAAGGCTCCTCACGAGATTGGAAGAGGGAAGACCACTAGCTCAGAAGTCCTTGGCTCCCAGCCCGCCGGCTATGTCACAAGATCTCAAGGACATTTGCTACCTTTGCAGGTACGTGTCTTCCCATCGAGGGGCGTTTGCCTTTTCTGGGCTTTGACTGTATGCACGGTGTGGACGCGAAGCCATAGGATGCAGGCTGGGAGGCGTGCTCACAGTGGGCTGTCACTTAACTGGACGACTCCGCCCACGCTGCGTCTCCCACTTGTTATCAAGGAGATCTATGAAGGCTCTTATTTTCCACTTCCACGTTTTCTGTAATCTTCAGAGGTGAATAAAGAAGATGTGGGGAGGGGCTTCCCTGGTGGCGCAGTGGTTGAGAATCTGCCTGCCAATGCAGGGGACACGGGTTCGAGCCCTGGTCTGGGAAGATCCCACATGCCGTGGGGCAACTAGGCCCGTGAGCCACAACTGCTGAGCCTGCGCGTCTGGAGCCTGTGCTCCGCAACAAGAGAGGCCGCGATAGTGAGAGGCCCGCGCACCGCGATGAGGAGTGGCCCCCGCTCGCCACAACTAGAGAAAGCCCTCGCACAGAAACGAAGACCCAACACAGCCATAAATAAATAAAATTAAAAAAAAAAAAGAAGATGTGGGGAATACAAGCACTGATTAGGGCCAAAAAACAAAGACAAAATACTCTCCAAAACGAGTTCGCCACACCAGCTCTTGGATCCTGGAGGGTTAGGGACCTCAGTTTCTCCAGCTGCACAGTGGCGGTCCCTGCCTCCTTAGGACTGTTGTAAGGACTCACTGGAGAGAAACTGCCTGGAGCGCGGGCCCTGCAGGAGGTATTCAGTCTGTAGGAACTGAACTTGACAACGATGGTGAAACAGACCCTAACACCCGCCAACGAGGATTCGGAGGTGGGAGCTCCAGGCAGAAAAGCAGTAAGGACAATGCGTCTCTCCCTTCTGTCGCTTAAAAAAGGAACAAAACCAAAAATAAACCCAAATAAAACCAAAAAATTTCCATTCAGGGCCTGCTCTGTGCAAAATTTCAAAATAGGCAAAATTTATTTTTGTCTTTCACTGCCCTGAATTAAAAAAAAAAAAACCATAACATAAAATTTCCCTTCTAAACCATTTTAAAGTGAATAGTTCCGTAGTGTTAAGCATATTCACATTGTTGTGAAACCAATCTCCAGAACTTTTTCCATCTTGCAAAACTGAAACTCCATACCCATGGGACACTGACCCCCCATCCCCCCTCCCCCAGCCCCTGGCAACCACCATCCTACTTTCTGTCTCTATGAATTTGATTGCTCTCGGTATCTCATATAAGCGGCCTCATGCAGTGTTTGTCTTTTTGTGACTGGCTTATTTCACTTAGCATGATGTCCTCAAGGTTTATCCATGATGTAGTGTATGCCAGGATTTCCTTCCTTTTAAAGGCTGAAAAATATTCCACTGTATGGGGGGGACCACATTTTGTTTATCTATTCATCCCCCAAAGGAAACTTGAGTTCTTTCCACCTTTTGGCTGCTGTGAATAATGCTGCTCTGAACATCATTATACAAATAACTCTCTTTCTCTCTCTTTCTCTCCTCTCCCTCCCTCCCTCTCCTTCTTTCTGATTTGTAATCCAAGTTTCTGGTGATTTCACCCTTTACTCAACATTCTGTCATCAGGAAAGATCTGAGAAATCATTAACACCTTGGTGCAAATGTGATTAACGTGTTACCTCTAAATGAGAGTGAATTTTAAAAAGAGAACCTATGGGGAAGGCACATAAGGAAATGAATATCAAACTGCTGGGTTTCAGGCTGAGGTCTCTGGACGGGGGCTGTGTGGGCCTGTGGACTCCCTGGAACATCTCAGAGTGGACTAGGGGTTCTCCACCCATGAATACACGGCTGTGTTCCCATCAGACCGGAACTTCCTTGTCTTATGTGCCAATTCCAAACTGAGCCCATCTGAAGCATCAAACTCACAGAGGAAATCTAAAAATTAAGCCTCCACTCCTCTTAATCATTTCATTTTATACCAGGAGGGAAAATCCTTATCAGATACTCATTCTACTCAAATCATGGCTCAAGTCAAAGCCCGGAATCCTCCTTCACACCGAGCCTTGGCCTCGCTCTGGCTTCTCAGGAGCCGGACCTCCTGCGTGTTTCTAATCCACCCACCGTGGGTTTACTAATCTTCTCTTATCTTTTCCTCCTGATGGGCTCCTGCTCTGCTCTCCACACCTGTCAATTCACCCCCCTCCCATCATTAACCACCACCATCGTGTCGTTGCCAGAAACGCAAACCCTCCTACAGCCCAGGACGTGCAAGCGAGGAGATATGTTTCTTCCTACAGACTTCGCACTCTGTGTTCTCAGGAAATGTTAACAAGCTGCAGGAATTCATGGCTGTTCAATGAAATCTCGCTCTTCTTTCTTCAGTGGTAGCCTGTCAACTTCAATCAGCTGTGTGCTTCCTTTTGTGACGCCTCTCACATCCCTCCCCCGCTATCCGCTCCCCACAGTCTGGGGGTGTGGGCTTGCCGGGAAGACAACGGTAGATGTCAAATCAACTCTGGAGGCAAATGCAGAGTTTGGAAGCATAGCCAGGGCTAATTACCGAGTGGTGGGGTGACCGACCGAGAGTCAGGTGAAGGTGGCAGAGGATTAGGGTGGGTGCCAGGTTCAGGAACAAACGCAGAAAAGAGAGCAGGAACCAGAGACCCAAGGAGGAACTTGATCCTGGAAATAGCTTTCTGCTGACTGCTTTTAAAAAAAAAGTGAGTAGACCACTCAGCTGTGTTTTGGGGATATATCCTTTCTTTAAGGCTCCCCATTCCCAATTAAAACCCTCATGGTATTTAAAAAATATGTTTCTTAGACCAGTTACACTAGAGTCTCTGAAGATGGGCAAACCAGAAACTTGCCAGGGGATGTCAGAGAAGCCAGAATTAAGCACTGCTTGATCCTCTGCCCCTGCATCCGTCCTCCACGCTGCTTCCAGATGCACCTTTGTAGTGATGCTTTAGAACCTCCTATGGCTCTCCGCTGACTTCTGAGTTGGCCGGGTCCCTCGTCCTGCTCTTTGAGACTCTGGACATCCTGACCGAGCCCACCTCCACCCTGGCGCCAGTGGCCTGCCTGCCTTCCTCTCACTGCCCATCTTGCTGTTTTTCCTGCAAAGTCCTTGGACGCGATGGGGGGAGCCTGCTTGACTTCTGCCGTGTGGAGGCCCTGGGCAGGACAGGCCCAGGTAAGGTACAGGTGTGGGAAGGACAGCCCATCTGGCAGGCAGAACATGGTGTCTGAAGCCATGTGAGCAAACACACTGAAACCCAGAGCAAGGGTTGGAGGGGTCCCGTGGTGGGGTGTGTGTGGAAATGTTCAGGTTCCAATAGACAGGAAGTCCACAGATCAGAGCCGGCTCCAGCCAGGGATCTGTGGTCCTACAGCCCTAGAGGGACTACTTGTCAAGCCTAGTTGGGCAATGAGAACAAGGTAGAATGTCGTGCCTCTCTGTGCCTTGTTTTTCTGATAAGAAAAATGGGATAAGATTATTTTATGGATAACCTCAGAGGAATATTTTGAGGATTAAATGGATCATATTATGTAACAAGTACTTCAAATGGTGTCTGGTATATAATAAGTATGCAATCAATGTTAGCTCCTAGGGAAAGAAGGCAGGCAGGGCTGGGTTGAGGACCCACCTGGCCCTCTAACACCCTTCAGGTTCCTCCTTTTTATATCTCCGAAGTCCCATCTAGCCTTGTTTTTTTTCTTTTTTTTTAAAAGCAATTTATTTTATTTCATTTTTGGCCACTCCACTTGGCATGCAGGATCTTAGTTCCCTGACCAGGGATTGAACCCTTGCCCCCTGCAGTGGAAACACGGAGTCCTAACCAGTGGACCACCAGGGAAGTCCCCCATCTAGCCTTTCAACTCCATCTCAAACGCCACATCCTTTACTCAAGATTTCCTTTTCCGAGCCTCTGACCAGGAGTGGCCGAACCTTCCCCTGCATCCGTCTGTCACTCTACACTAGGTACTCTGAATGTGCCTGCCTTTTGCCAGTCAGTTGGGCACTTGTTTTATTCCTTTTTGGAAGCATATGCCGGGAAACTGTGCCATGCCTGCCAGGCTGTAGTACACGTGAATTGTCTGAGTTGAATCGCACGTTTTTGTATGTATTTATTTATTTATTTTTGACTGTGTTGGGTCTTCGTTTCTGTGCAAGGGTTTTCTCTAGTTGCGGCGAGCGGGGGCCACTCTTCATCGCGGTGCGCGGGCCTCTCACTATCGCGGCCTCTCTTGTTGCGGAGCACAGGCTCCAGACGCGCAGGCTCAGTAGCTGTGGCTCACGGGCCTAGTTGCTTCGCGGCATGTGGGATCTTCCCAGACCAGGGCCTGAACCCGTGTCCTCTGCATTGGCAGGCAGACTCTCAACCACTGCGCCACCAGGGAAGCCCGAATCGCATGTTTTGAAGACAACCAATTGGCCCTACAAAAATGCTACCTGAAATCTCCCAGCTGGGCACCTGTGAAACGCTGAGGTTTACTGATTTGAGGCAACTGTCCTTCACTTGTTGCTTCACACCTGTAAGAAAGATTGATTGCACACTCAAAATATCATCACTGGTCACATGTAAAACCTAGCCATTTCAAAGAGTTCCACCATTAAGATCTTCGCTATCTGCAAGGTCGGTTGCAGATAAGATTGCAGGTTGACTGAGTAAACCAGTATCTGGCCACAAACTTGCAAATGTTTGGGATGGCATGTCGGTGCCGAGCAGTGATGGCCTGTCATTCTCGGCCCATGTTAGCGCGAGGAAGTGGGCTGTTTAGGTGGGGCTGTGCAGTCAGCTGCGTTATATTTGGAGAAGAAAAATGCTAGACTTGCTAGAGTTGTGTTTGACACTTACCTCCTGCACGTCTCGGCAAATAAACTATAAATCGTTTGTTGTTCTCCATCTAGACCGTACTTCCTGCTCAAATGTTTTTGTGTCCCATTTGCCGGGGAGCCGCAGGATCTTGATCGTAGGATGGCATCAAAACCTGCCAGTGAGTTGGTGGGAATGTAAATGGGTGCAGCCACTATAGAGAACAGTATGGAGGTTCCTCAAAAAATTAGAGCTACCATATGACCCAGCAATCCCACTCCTGGGCATATACCCAGACAAAACTATAATTTGAAAAGATACATGCACCCCTATGTTCATAGCAGCACTATTCACAACAGCCAAGACATGCAAGCAACCTAAATGTCCATCAACAGATGAATGGATAAAGAAGATGTGGTACATATATACAATGGAAAATTACTCAGCCATAAAAAAGAATGAAATCATGCCATCTGCAGCAATATGGATGGATCTAGAGATTATCATACTAAGTGAAGTACGTCAGAAAGAGAAAGACAAATATCATATGGTATCACTTATATGTGGAATATAAAATATGACACAAATGAACTTATCTATGAAACAGAAGCAGACTCACAGACATCGAGAACAGACCTGTGGTTGCCATGGGGGAGGGTGGGGAGGGGAGGGATGGAGTGGGAGTTTGGCGTTAGTGGATGCAAACTATTATATATAGAATGGATAAACAACAAGGTCCTACTATCATAGCACCGGGAACTACATTCAATATCCTGTGATAAACCATCATGGAAAAGAATATGAAAAAGAATGTATGACTGAATCACTTTGCTGCACAGCGAAAACTAACACAACATTGTAAATCAACTGTACTTTAATGAAAGAAACTTCAAAAAAAACCAAAAGCAAAACCTGCCAGTGAGAAGTGGTCGGCGAGGTGGGCACCTCTTTGCCTGAGGCTGTGTGTTAACCACACACACTGACGTGACCATGAGGGTTCGAGGCCACACAACGAGCACGTTTCGTCTGGGTTAACTGGCCCTCCGCACCAGCTCCTGCCCAAAGCCCACTGAAAACTGACCAGCAAGGGCTGTTGTTGCCCTGGACATAGAATAGATGCCCAACAAATGCTTATAGATTGGTTGCCTTGCGACATTTATTGAATGGCTGGAGGGTACAGAAACAGTGTCTATGCACGAGGAGCCTATGGGCTTAACAGGACAAATAATTTCTGAGTTGGGCTAGAAGGTGTGAGCCTGTAAAGCAGGTAAAGAAAATGAAGACGTGAAGGAAGGTAGCACAGGGCTTTGGGATGTCACGGCCCGTGGATTCCTGTGTTGAAGCCTGAGCCCCGCTTCTCTGAGTCACGTCTGGGCAGCAGGACACTGGGGTGATGTGAAGGTGATGGAAAGGTGTCTGCCCTGGCTTTGACCCAGGGTCTTTGTTTTTCTGGAAGCATTCCTGCCTTTCCCCTGGGCTCTTGGGACTCCTCTGCGTGTGTGGGAGGGATTAAAGCATGGATGGATGGATGGGTGGATGGATGGCTGTCTGCTTAGTTTGAAAACAAACATGGGAAACTGGGAAACTATGTAGGTCAAATGGGCAAAGTTATTGGGAATGAAGATGGATCATTTATTGATTCAGAAAGCCTTTAGCTTTCAGTTATAATTGAAGAAATACAATAGGGATCATTCAAAGAGATGATGACTTCATTCTGAATCATATGAAGAGAACTATCGCTATTGCATGGGGAGGCTGAGATGGGGAGAGGAATAGATTCATGCTGTTTTAAATTTCAGATCTAAAGACCCAACTCTAGGGCAAGGAAGAGAGGTAGTGTGTGGTCTTGAGGTGAGAAGCCAGGGCGACACTAAACAAACAGAGCTGCCAGGTCTCAGAGACTTGATGGTTTCAAGTCCTCAGTCCTGGTGTCTGGAGCCATGTTTTATGGCACCTGCCTGAAGCTTCTCTCTCTTTCAAAAAAAAAAAAAAAACTGGAATTACAGAAGGATCGTGGGGCACTGTTGGTTTCCCCAACCTGGCTGAGCCTGACCTCTTCTCCTGGTTTCCACTGGCAAGCGAGTGGGAAGTGTCTTTTACAGGGCTATTTTACTGCAATAATCTGTAAGTCATTAACTGTATCAATCTGTAAGATCCCAGCAATTGTTATCAACTTAAAGGCCGGTTCCACAACAAATCCTCAAAAAACAATGATTCCAGATCTAGGGCTGGGGACTTGCACTGCCCCATCCTCCAGTTCTGATTTGTTCCCTGGGGCTGGGATGAATCCCTCACCCCCATCATATCCTTCTTAAGAGAATCTGTCATTGGAGGGTCTTACAAGCAGGCATGTGATAGATCTTTCGTATGTATTAGGGCAGATACAAGATTAGTTGGGGACTTCCCTGGTGGTCCAGTGGTTAACTCTCCATGCTTCCAATGTCGGGGGTGCGGGTTCGATCCCTGGTTCGGAAACTAAGATCCCACATGCCGTGGGGCGTGGCTAAAAAAATGATTATAAAAAAAATTTAACAGTTTAAAGATATATGTACAGTATAAGTTGAAGCCAATGTTTTCCAGTTAGACTTTATTAATGATGTTGTTATGTGCTAAATTGTGTCTCCCCCAGTTTCATGTGTTGAAGTCCCAAACCTCAGTACCTCAAAATGTGTGTATACTGGGAGAGGTGGTCTCTAAAGAGGCCATTAAGTCAAATGAGCCCATTAGGGTGGGACCCTAACCCAATATGACCCGTGTCCTTGTAAGAAGAGGATGAGACACCAGGGGGCAGGTACACAGAGGGAAGATAGTGTGAGGACACAGGGAGAGAGGCTGCGGGAGAAACCAACCCTGCTGACACCTTGATCTTGGACTTCCAGACTCCTCAACCGTGAGAAAAGACATTTCTGTTGTTTAAGCCCCCCAGCCTGCAAGGACTTGGTTAAGGCAGCCCTAGCAAACTAACACAGAGGCTAAATCACTTCTGGGCTTGTTTATAGCTAAGCATTAAACAGCCACAATTTCACAGTACTTATTTTGGGGGGAGCAGATTACAACGTGTTTCAGACACAGTCTCGTGAGAAACAGATACTACCCAAGGGTGTCGCTGAAGATTTTAATGACCGGGTGATCTACAGAGGGGTGGGCGAGGCTGAGGGGGCTGAGGAGTCTGGTGCCACCCCGAGACTAGCAGCGGTGGGGACCTGAGGGGAGCCCCGAGCGCTGTGGCTGCAGAAGAGGCGGTGCTGGCAGGAATAGCGGTCTCCCAGTGACACGGTTGGTGGATATGAGTGAGCTGCCCCCCTCTCCTCCTGCCCCTTCACATGTGCCCACGGCTCCACTGCCTGGACTGTGTGAGGGGCACACCGCTGTGAGAGCAGGACCAACCGTGCGGAAGGCCAGCGAGACCCAGGACATTGCTGAGACCGCCACCACCTCTGAGATCTCTCAGGGACTTCCCTGGTGGTCCAGTGGGTGAGACTCCGCGCTTCCACTGCGGTGGGCCCAGGTTCGATCCCCGGTCAGGGAACTAAAATCCCACATGCCACGAGGCGAAAAAGCAAAAACAAACAAACTAAATAAATAAAATCTCTCTACTGGTTTTCTTTCATTCTCTTCCATTTTAGTAGAGAAGTTGGAGTTTCTTCAGTACTTTAGCTCCATACCTCAGTGCTATGTTAGACCACATTATGGCTTTGAATGATGTGGTTTTCATCGTCTGTTTTGATATATATTTTTAAATTTTTTGATTATTTATTTATTTATTAGTTCTTGGCTGCATGGCAGGTGGGATCTAGTTCCCTGACCAGGGATCCAACCCGAGTCCACAGCATTGGAAGCATGGAGTCTTAACCACTGGACCACCAGGGAGGTCCCCCTTTTTGATATATTTTTTTACACTTTCTATTTTATTTTATTTTTTGTAAATTTTAAAAAATATATTTATTTATTTACTTTTGGCTGCGTTGGGTCTTCATTGCTGCGCGCGGTCTTTCTCTAGTTGCAGTGAGCGGGGGCCACTCCTTGCTGAGGTGCATGGGTTTCTCATTGCGGTGGCCTCTCCTGTTGCGGAGCACGGGCTCCAGGCGCACAGGCTTCAGTAGTCGTGGCACGAGGTCTCAGTAGTTGTGGCTCATGGGCTCTAGAGCACAGGCTTAGTAGCTGTGGTGCACGGGCTTATTTGCTCCGCAGCATGTGGGATCTTCCTGGACCAGGGCTCAAACCCGTGTCCCCTGTGTTGGCCGGCGGATTCTTAACCACTGCGCCACCAGGGAAGACCCCCCGTTTTGATATTTTAATATTCCTTCTCTTTCTCTAATTTTTGGAATACTTAGATTTATTTTCTTTAGAATTGTTTTCACTTTTAATTCTATTACTTTTCAGTGTTGTTTTTACTTATGATTTGTTAGTCTCTGCAATGTCTTCTTCGAGCTTTATATTTTTACTGATTGCAGTAATTTTTATCCTTTATATCCTTGTTCTTAATCTTTTATCCTTTCTACTTTTGTAGAAAGGATAACTTTTAACTTTTCTAGATTTTTATCTCTTTTAGCCTAAATTTTATTTATCCTGTTTCTTTATTTAAACATTTTTGACTTTCAATCTTGATGTGGTTTTATAGTTTCTTATTTAAAATGTTTAATTGATGTTTTAAATACGTTAATTAATCTTAACTTGTTAGATTTATTTTCCTCTTGAACGACTACCTTCCCCCTCTTATCCTTTTCTTTCTTTTCTCTGATATTTTACTTACTTTGTGATTTCATTTTAGGAATCATACATTGTTTAGGGTTTTATTTTGGGGATCACAAAGACCAGGTAGGAAACACAAATATGTGACTTGGGCCAGATGTAAGGCAGGTGGAACAGGCACCCAAGGGTGGCATGTCCTGCCCGGAAGATCCAAATGAAGAAAGGGCCACTGGAGCAAATATTTAGGGTAAAGAGCAGGTGTGAGTACTGCTAATTTCTCATCAAGATTGTAGTTTGTTTTTTCTATATTTTATATAGAAAAGATATTTCTATATTTTAAAATCTTACAAATATATTGCTTTTGTAATAACAGGAGAAGAGTTGAAAGAAAAGTAAAAGACAACAGTAACGAAAAACACGATGCCAGCCAGATAGCCTCTGCTGGCTGTACGTGGTCATCAGACTCTGGCGTGCGACCTTGGCTTATTCTCATGATGGCAGGAAAGGAGGCCACAAGGCAAAGGGGGGAGCCAGAGGCCTGGCTCCTGACTTCAGCCACCCTCTCATTTAACAGATATTGTGAGTCGTTTTCTTCTTTATGTTGGCAGCTAGGAAGCTCAGAACCAAATAGGTGGTCCACCTTCAACTACTCTCTGTGATTTCAGTCTTATCTCACGAATATCCAGCCCTCACATGTTTGTTCTTTGATTTCCTCATTCGTTTTTAATCCTGTTTTGTGGAATATATGTTATAAGACACCTTAAACCTTTGTCATATTATAATGTGTAAGTAAATTAATTGACTACATGAACATGACCTGCCTCAGTTTACCTCCTTGGTCTCATTTCTGTATAATCTTTCCACACCTCTCTGCTATGCTTACACACACACACACACACCCCACGTACATCAGTTTCCTGGGCCTGTCCAGAATTAACAGTGATATTTACCTGAATTCACCATACATCCTCATGCCTTTGCTTTTGGTACAACTTTTGCCTACAGGTGGCTCTTTGCTCAAACTTACTGATTCCTACTCATCCGTAGGGGTTTGAGTCTCCTCCTCAAGAAGACTTCTTCAATCAGTTTCCCTCTTTCAGCCTTTCTGCTTAAGATGCTTCTCATAGAACCTTCTAGAAGTGTGTGCATCCTCACTGCAACAGTCTGCTTACTTCTCTTGATCTTCTCCACTAAACTGCGTGTTCCTTGGCAACTGAGACTTCTAATTTTTTGAACATTTCCATTAAGTGCAAGTAAAGTGCTCCCCGGACTCTTGCCCACATTGAAATGAGTGACAAAACATCAAACAGAAACCAGCGAGGGCACCTGTAGAGAACGGACCTTTGTTTGGGTGAATTAATATAGTCTATGTAGATTTGGCATACTCATTTAATCTTGCATCAGTGTCAATCAATGACGTTATCTAAAATCACTCGATTTCCCCTGGAGAGCAAGGTTTCACTCTATTAATAGCTGTAACAATAGATCACTTGATTCCTCCAGCTCCGTTTTTCTTTCTCAAGATTGCTTTGGCTATTTGGGGTCTTTTGTGTTTCCATACAAATTGTGAAATTTTTTGTTCTAGTTCTATGAAAAATGCCATTGGTAGTTTGATAGGGATTGCATTGCATCTGTAGATTGCTATGGGTAGTATAGTCATTTTCACAATGTTGATTCTTCCAATCCAAGAACATGGTATATCTCTCCATCTGTTTGTATCATCTTTAATTTCTTTCATCAGTGTCCTATAGTTTTCTGTACACAGGTCTTTTGTCTCCGCAAAAGGGGATATGGGGATATTTGTATACATATAGCTGATTCACTTTGTTATGTAGCAGAAACTAACACAACATTGTAAAGCAATTATACTCCAATAAAGATGTTAAAAAAAATAATGGATCACTTGGTTTGATATACATTGACCTCATATTCAGTTTTGCAGAGAGACGGTTCAGGTTTTCAGATTCTAATAAATCAATCTCTGCACCTATATATACATATTAATTGAAGTATAGTTGATTTACAATGTTGTGTTAGTTTCAGGTGTACAGCAAAGTGATTCATTTATATATATATTATTTTTCATATTCTTTTCCATTACAGTTTATTACAAGATTTTGAATACAGTTCCCTGTGCTATACAGTAGGACCTCATTGTTTATGCACCAATGTATTTTTTTTAAATTGTTTCTCTCATTTTACTCTAGCAGAAAGGAATTACTGAGTAAATGGTACAGATAGATTTTATTTTTTATTTATTTTTTATTATTTTGGCTGCACAGCATGAGGGTTCTTAGTTCCCCAACCAGGGATTGCACCTGTGCCCCCTGCAGTGGAAGCACAGAGTCTTAATCACTGGACCACCAGGGGCGTCCCTGCACCAATGTATTTTTTTGTTTGTTTTTTTTGGCTGCGTTGGGTCTTCGTTGCTGCGTGCCGGCTTTCTCTAGTTGCAGCGAGCGGGGGCTACTCATACTTGTGGTGCATGGGCTTCTCATTGCAGTGGCTTCTCTTGTTGCGGAGCACAGGCTCTAGGCGCATGGGCTTCGGTAGTTGTGGCACACGGGCTCAGTAGTTGTGGCTCGCAGGCTCTAGAGCACAGGCTCAGCAGTTGTGGCTCACGGGCTTAGTTGCCCCGTGGCATGGGGGATCTTCCTGGACCAGGGATCGAACCCATGTCTCCTGCATTGACAGGCAGATTCTTAACCACTGCGCCAGCAAGGAAGTCCCACCAATGTATATTTGACTGTAGATTTCTATCTTTTCATTTATACAGGACCCAATGAATTTCCTCAGCATTCACCATAAAACTCCAGGTGTGTCCCTTCAAACCTGCCCTTTCTCCAATCTCCTCTGTCTGTAGTAACATCCTCCTGGTCCTTTCCAGAAACTTAAAACCTTGACATAATCTCTGACATTCTAACCTCCTCTCCTCTTCCTTCCAGTCAGGACCAAATCCTGGGGGCTGGACCCCATCCCGTGCCCCACGCCCACGTTTTCTCTTTGCTCTCTCTGCTGCTTTCCCAGTTTGGACCCTCGTTACCTGTCACTAACTGTGAGAACTTAATAACTCACCTCCTCACCTTGGGACCTTCTTCTCCAACCCACCTCCCATCCGGGCAGGACAGGAGCCCTACCAAAGCACAGGTGCTCTTCCTTTCAACTCTTCCCCACAGCACTGGGCCAGTTTGCTCGCTCACACACGTGGTTGGATGGATGAGCTGCCTCTGGTGGGTCCTCGCCATCTATGCAATAATGTCTGAATTTCTTAGCAAGACATTCATGACCCTACAGAGTTAAGTCCTAATCTCTTCCTCCAGCTTCTCCACCACTTTCTCCCATTTCTCCCCAACCCTTCCATTTCCCACACCGGGGCGTCCTTCTCCAACATGTCGGCTTGTCAAAATGACATCTGCCCTTGAAGGTTCAACTTGAAGGTTATCTCTTCCATGCTTCCACTCGGATAGATCTATTTCCCCCCTTCATGATGTTCCAGTGGAATTTAATTTATAATTGACTTCTCCCCTAGAACCTACTACCTTTCTTCCTTGACTTACAATGTTTGCATTTGATAACATTCCTGGGTTTCCCCTTCCAAGCTGGAGGGATACTCCTTGGCGGCAGGAAGAAACATGATACTTGGCTTGTCACCCTGCAGAACACCTTGCAACCTGCCTCCTTTTAGAAAAGTTTGTTGAATGTAATTAGCGCTTTGTAGTAAGTAAGAACACTTGATTATCGCTTATGGGTAGTGAGGGCTAGTGGACCTGACATGGGGAATCACAAAGAGGAGTAAAACAGCCCTTTCCACCCAAAATGAGTCAGACTGGGAGCTAAGGCAATTAGGAAATATTCTGGGATTTATTAAAATGAAAATCCTCTATGACCCCAGGCAAGTTATTTAACTTCCTTGAGCCTTAGATGCCTCATCTATCAAATATCTTATCTTCAAGGGCTTTTCTAAGAAAAAATAAAATTAAAAGAAACACCCAAATCTGTTAAGCTCTTTAATCTTTATAGGAAAAGCCATTGCATAATAACCCACATATAAATGGGTTTGGAATGGTTAACTAGCAAAACTCCCAGTCCCCAGTGGTCAAGGGGAACGTCTGATAACGAAGGCACGTTCCTCAGGTAGCACCCACCTGGGAGCCGTTTTCTTCCATCAGAGCCCTGGTGGCTTATCTAACTCGACCTCGCCACGCACGAGACGAAAGCCACCCCAGCAGCTGTAGCGGGTCACGCTGCAGTCTGCAGTGCAAGAGAGAGCTGTATACTTGTTTCAGGAGCAAATTAGGAACAGTAATGACCCAAGCAGTAAAATGAAGACTCTGTAGTTTAATAACTGAATTCTGAGCAAGTGCTCTTCAATTTTTGTAATAATATGAAAATAATGTACACGTGGATCTAAAAGCAACATCACTCCCAGATAGGAATGAACACATTCTCTGTGGGCTCCAGCGGGACCAGCACAGGGTCATTGCCCTCAGCGACATCAGTTTACAGGGTTTGATTTTTTTTTTAATTCCTTATTGCAATACATAGGCTCATCCTATACCCAATTACTATTTGTTTAAATACGCCTCGTGGGCTTCCCTGGTGGCGCAGTGGTTGAGAATCCGCCTGCCAATGCAGGGGACACGGGTTCGAGCCCTGGTCCGGGAAGATCCCACATGCCGCGGAGCAACTAAGCCCGTGCGCCACAACTACTGAGCCTGCACTCTAGAGCCCGTGAGCCACAACTACTGAGCCCGTGTGCCACAACTACTGGAGCCTGTGCACCTAGAGCCCGGGCTCTGCAACAAGAGAAGCCACCGCAATGAGAAGCCCACGCGCAGCAACGAAGACCCAACGCAGCCAAAAATAAATAAATAAATTTATTTTTAAAAATAAATAAATAAATAAATAAATACGTCTCGTGAACTTGAGTCCACGTCATAGCTTTGGTTCAGTCATTTCCAGGTAACCCTCTGCATTGTTTGTAAAATACTGACTTAAAACAGATTCCCTTCAGGTGGAGAAGGGAATAGAGCTGATAAATCAACAAGTGCTGTCTGGACAGGGAGAGGGCAGAGAAGAGGAATAATTAACATTCCCTGAACATTGGCAATGGTACAACCACTTTTATGCTCATTTTATCTGAGGCAACTGGGGGCTCAGAGACACTAAGTTACTGTCCTAAGTGAACAGGGGTGTGGAGTGCAGATCCTGAGGGGTTCATTCAAGAGCTCCTCCCCCTGCCTCCCAAGGTTCTGGGGCCCAGAGTGAGCAGACAATAAATGGCATCTAATCATGGCCCGTGCTTATCTTGCTGTAATGCATTTGGCAGCCAGGTAACTTCAGGTCCAGATGCTTTCCCCACAGCAAGGTCAGACTGTGAGGCTATTGGATGAGGGTCAGGAGAAGCTGACCAGCGTCGCGGGGCTGGGGCAGTGTGGAGCAGGCAGGACACACAGGCCCGCTGCCAGGCTGCCCACCACCCAGACACCTTCCCTCTTCCTGTTGCTGCCGTGACCAGCTTCATGGCCTTCGCGGGGGATGGAAGCCTGTTTCCCATGCGCTCGCCATGGAAATTTCTAAGCCTGATGCCTTGAAGCCATCGGTCTTTTTTTTTTTTTTTTTTTTTTTTTGCTTTTCTCACTGTTTATTTAAGACACAAGCACATGACAAGGTAAGCACTAATTTTTCCTTGAGGACAATCAAGTCAATCATTTGTGAAAAAAAAAAAAAGAAAAACAAATCATTTGTGAAGAAAAGACATCCTTCCTATCAACATGACTTGGGATGCTGCCCTTTGTGAAGCAAGAATCCTGCTATTTCAGGACGAGATGTTTTTGGCTCTTTCCTGAGCCAAGCTTCCCTTACAGGAGCCACCATAGTAAATGGGACAAGCTCTTTCTTTGCAATCCAGGAGGAGTGGTACCAAGCCATCGGTCTTTAAGTGGTATTTGGATGGCTCGGACATTAGTTATTCCTCTGCTATCATGAAATCCATTCAACAAATATTAGTTATATGCCTAGCATGCCGTAGGGGCTGGGAATTCAAGATGGATAAGAAATAGCCTCTGCCCTATAGGGACTCCCTGTTTGGTGGGGGACAGTGAAATAATTGTGGGAGGAAAGGCAGGTGGCGGGGTACAATGTGAGCGCAGAGGCAGACGTGGATAAATGCAAGAGGGCTCCGGAGAGGGTGACATTTGAGTTGCCTTGTGAAAGGTGAGCTTCCCAGGTGCAGAAGGGAAGGGCACCACAGGTATTCAGACAGCCCAGGCACATGGGGAGAATGCTAGTAGTTCAGGATGCTTTAGGGAAACTGGCTGGAGACAGAAAATGATTTGACTTATCTTGTAGACGGTAGGCGCCTCTGAAGGTTTTTGAGCAGCGGAGAGGTGCAATCAGATCTATATGAATTTTAAAAATCACCCATAAAATAGTGTGAAGACAGCCTGAAGAGGAATAAAGCCAGGGTACATGTGTTAGAAATATCGTCACAGCACAGAAGGCAGTGGCAGTGACCTCAGCTTGGGTAGTGGCACTAGGAAAGGAGGGCAGGGAACAGACAAGGGACATACCAGCTGTGGTCGCAGAAGAGTGTGTACACGTGGCCATTTTCACAGCTGTCCTGGTTCATTGGAAAAATAGCTTTCCCACGAAAATATCACTGACTCTTGAGTGACCCTGGTTAAATAACGTAATTTCTCTGTGCCCTATCTGTAAAATGGGCGTAATTCCATGTACTGAATAGATGTTATGAATGTTAAATATAGCAAGCACATCATACTGCAAATAATGAATTGTCAATATGTGTGAATTATTTTCACCTTCCCATAATTTTCGTCACTTGAAAATAAGGTTAATATCAATATACTGCCCTGCTCTCACGAGATAATTGGGCTAATGTTCCAACTGAAGATAAAGCTCCTCATTTTTCTGGGGTAGATTTTATTCTTGTGAGATGTGGGTATGTAGATATGTGTATTTATCTCACTCTAGTGTCAAGATAAAAATAGATACTATCCTTCAAAAGAAAGCTAAGTAAGTGAAGTGTGTTTATAAAGATTTATGTATGGAGCTAAATTAACTCTTGAGAACTGAGGTATTTATAGTCATTATTTCACTTCATTCTAAGAACAAGTACAGATGAACATGTCAAAAATGCTGACAATTATTGTGCCCTTATAATTTGATTTCTTACATATTCTAATTATGTTCTTTTAATTAGTAACCACTCTTGTTCTTTTGCTTCCCCTGAAGTGAGACTGAACTCACTTCCTAATGCAAAACAGTTTGTAATTTTTATGTAAGATGACATGCTATTAAGTAAAAAGAATGACAATTGTTTTTCCACTAAAGACTTAGTAATGATAAAAGAGAACTTAAGTAAATCACTGAGTACAGTATCTCATTTATAAAGCGTCTTGAAAAAGTCATGGTGTCATCACTCTCAGATTCATCTGATTCTAAGTAAAGATGACACTAAAACTGCCTACATTTTAACTTTGGGAATTTATCCAATATTTTGACCAGGCAAGGGTGAAGTGGAAGATGGCACATTTCAAAAGGTTTAAAAAATATAGCTGTGAGGATCTCATTAGGAACATGCTTGAGAGCTTGTTCAGTTGTTATAATAACACCGGACAGCGTGCATTCAGCTCACTGGCGGGTCAGGACCGGCTGTACCACGTGCTTCACACACATCATTTCATGGAACACAAAATGACTGATCGCTTCACATCACCAGAATTCTCTTTAGCACAATGCTTTATCATCACCTCCCATTCTCCCAAATTTAATTTTCCTGCTTCAGCATGATATCAGTTCCTGGGGATAAAGGCACTCACTATATATCAGGTTGGACCAATATTTACAGGGGAAAAAAAAGGGAGTAATGAAGTCTTGAGAAGTTAGAGATACCTAGTCTCTGTGATCCCATTTCGTAGGCTCTGCTTGTCTCTTATTATAGAATAAGACATTTTTGTTCTTGGAGATACATGCTGAAATATTTAGGGTACAGTGTCTGGGTGTCTGCAATTCACCTTCAGTGGCTGAGTAACAAAAAAATTCTTGTGTGCAGAGAGGTAGGAGACAGAGATAGATAAAGTGGCAGCGGGAGACAGGGAGGGAGAGAGAGACTGATAAAGACTGAGGAAAAAAAGTGGCAATGTGCAGACAATTGGTGAATCTTTTACCCAGAACTAAAACTGAAAAAAAAAGTGTATGTGAAGAATTTTTTAAGATTTAGCAATAGTTGAAGGGCAATAGAATTTGTCTGTGAATGCATTCAAGGTCCATAAATAAAACAAAGGTGACTCCTCCAAAGCAAATTTTTTATCTTTATTATGGTAACCTCAGTATGTTGACATCATTATGGTAATTATGATTCCCATTTTTAAAAAAATGATTAACAGACTTTATTTTTTAGTACAGTTTTAGATTGACAGAATAATTGGGCAGATAGTACATAGAGTTCCATATACCCACCCCCTACCCCTCTAGCCCCTCACACAGTTTCTACTATCATTAACATCTTCTTTTAGTGTGGTTACAATGAATGAACCAATATTGATGCATTTTTATTAATTAAAGTCCATAGTTTACATGAAGGTCCCATTTTGTGTTATACATTGGGTTGTACAGTCTATGGATTTTGACATATGTATGACGAGTCCACCACTATAATATCATACAGAGCAGTCTCACTGCCCTAAAAATCCTGTGTTCTGCTTGTACATTCCTCCCTCCTTCTAACCCCTGGCAACCACTGATCTTTTTTTTACTGTCTCCATAGTTTTGCCTTTTCCAGAATGTCATATAGTTGGAGTCACATAGTATGTAGCCTGGCTTCTCTCATTTAGTAATATATAGTTCAGATTCCTCTCTGTCTTTTCATGGCTTGATAGCTCATTTCTTTTTATCATTGAATAACATCCCATTGTCTGGATGTACCAGTTTGTTTATCCATTAACCTACTGGAGGACATCTTGGTTGCTTCCAGTGTGTGGCAATTATAAACAAACATTTGGATGCAGGTTTTCATGTGGACCTACGTTTTCAACTCATTTGGGTAAATACCAAGGAGCTCGATTGCTAGATTGTATGGTAAGACTATGCTTAGCTTTGTGGAAAACTGCCATGCTGTCTTCCAAAGCAGCTGTACCATTCTGCATTCCCACCAGCCGTGAATGAGCATTCCAGTTGCTCCCCATCCTTGCCAGCATTTGGTATTATCAGCTTTTTGGATTTTAGCCATTCTAGAAGGTATGTTGTGGCATTTCATTGTTTTAACTTGCAATTCTCTGACATATAATGCTTATTTGACATCTGAATATTGCCATCTCTATTTTGATGAGGCATCTCTTCAGATCTCTTGCTCATTTTTATACTGGGTTGTTTTCTTACTGCGATTTGAATGGCTTAAAAAGAAAGTGGGTCATTTCATGAATAAATAAACAGGAGAGAATAGAGAATGTCATTTATTCAGCAACTGTGGCAGAAACTGCATTCCCCTTTTCCCTTAGTAACGGAACCCTCACATTGGTGCAGACAAGGTCCCTGGCTTATATTACTTAGTACTTCAGACGCTTTGGCACTTAGCGGTGTGTCACAGTGTGACACAGGTCTGGCCAATAAGAAGCAAACAGAAGGTGCTGGTTGGGGCCTCCCAGAAAGGTTGTTAGGGGGAAGATTCAGTTGGCGGGCATCTCTTTGATCTTACATCCTTTACCCATCCCCCTACCATTTTCCAGAATATGATACAATGTCCACAAGGGGAGCAGCCATCTTGTGAGAGGAAGACAAAGTCACATGTCAAGGACAGCAGAGCCAAAGGGGAGAAGGAGCCTGAGATACACTGACACCCTGGAGATATTGCAGACCCTCCAGGCTGTCTCCAGACTTCCTGTCATGTGGTAAGAAGCAACCCCTGTTGGTATGCACTTTACTCAATTTTCTGTTACAGGCAACCAATTTACTCCCTGATTTGGCAACATTTTTCCAGCTAAGTATGAGGCATTAGCCCCTTAATGCAACTGCTCTGAGCAATTTTATTTAAAGGGCTGGTTCACAGAACAACTATATTTGAAGAAAATTCTCTACATTATGGACACAATACTAAGGGTAGGGTTATATTTACTACATGTTCAGCACTGCACTAGACATCACGGGGGAAGGAAACAGTAGTATAAAATAAGGACCTTACCCTTATGGAACTTACCATCTAATTAGAGATAAAACTGACTTATATGAAACAATCCTGAACACTTCAGGACAGTACAATTAAGGGCTAATAGTGGGTATAAATTAAGTGTAGCAGCAGTTCATATAAAGTGGGGGGGGGTCACTGAAGACAGGAGAAGCAAGGGAAATGTGATTAGCAACCCTGAAAACAGACGCTGGGTATCTTACACCTTCACATTTTTGAATTCTAAATCAATGACCTAAATATAGACCTGGAAGCTATTCCCCTGGGTAAATGAAGATAAAATGAAGGAAAGCCATTTCAACTTGAATAACAAGTCAGCTTTGAATGCAACAGAAATTTATCATCCTAGTATCAATATTACAAATACAGAGCACTGTAATAATTCACTAAAATCCTGTTTACCTTATTAATGACCAGAATATTTCATGTTGACATATGGAAACTAAATATATGTCACCTTAAAATAGAGCTTTAAAAACGCTTCCTTGGGAAGTAATGTTGGTTAATAGATTACACATGAAGAGGGATGCATGATTTTTCTTCTGCATTTCTGGTGCTGCAAACTTTGCTAAAATTGTTATCAGCTGCTATGCATTTTCCTAGCATTTAGTTGCTGTTACGAGCCGGATCAGGTGTGGGTAGTTATCACATGTCTGTAAAGACAACGTGAGTTACTTTTTCTAGGACTCTTTATTGGGATTTGAACTTATTTCCTAAAAGCTTTTCAATTTAGTGACCTTATTGGTAAACCAAAAAGAATAAAGGCAAGTAAAATAAAGTAAAATAAAGATAACACTTCCGTTTGATTTTTTAAACCCCTTTCCTTCAGGACCTAGGAGAACATAATTGGCTTTTCTTTTTTTTTCTTGTCTTCCTGTCCTTCCTTTTCCTCCTCCGTTTTCTTTCCTTAAGCTTACCCCTGAGTCATCAATCAAGTCCCACTGCCAGGGGGCTTGGCTGGGTACTTTAAGGGATACCCTGTATTTAATAGGTATTGTGGATTCTCTCATATCTGGGCGGAGGGAGACTCAAGCCGGGGGCGGATAAGAAGAGAGGAATCTGCAGAGGGAATGAGAAGATTCTGCAGGCAGAGTGCTGACGGATTTGAGAAGGGCATTAAGACCAACCGAGGGCATGGCTGTAATCCTCTCAGGGTTGTGAACCCTCAACTCTGCAGCACACAGGTAGATGGACCTCTGTCTCCAAGAGCCCTCAAACCCAGGGAAGGTTAGGGTATGGGTGGAAACCCAAAGGGACTGCAGTGGAACATCGTAAGCGGAGGTGTTGCACGGCCCCCAGGCTAAACTCTGTCCAAAGAGTCCCTACCTGTCCACTCTGGGAGGGACTCCGGCCAAAGCCTCAGCCCGACCCAGGGGCTGAGGACGAAGGGCGAGAGCCACCTCCTCCGCAATCCCCCGCCCCCCGGCGCCGACGCGCCGCGCTCCTGCCGCGCCCCCATTGGCCGAGGCGCTCGCCAATCCGGGAGCAGCGGCCGGTGAGCCGGCCCTGGTTGGTGGAGCCGGCGCTGGGCCCCCCTCTCGCTCCGGCCTGGCCCCCCGCCGGGAGGGGGCGTGGCCGCGGCCGTGGCCGGGCCGGAGGCGGCGTCGCTGGCGCCGCTGCGTGCGGGGCGGTGCGGTGCGGGGCGGTGCGGGGCGGTGCGGGGCGGGGGCGCCGGGCGGCCGCGGGGCGGCGGGACCATGGAGCTGGGAGCGAGGCGCCGGCGACGGCGGCGGAACCACGGACCGGTGAGTACGGGCTGCGGCCGGCCGGCTCCCTGTCCCCGGCCTTGACCCCTGCGCTGCTCGGCTTCGGGCCGGGCGGCTGCCTCGCAGGCAGAGGCGGGCGCGGGCCCCGCAGCCCCGCGGCCAAGTGAACTTGCTGCATCGCCGGGGCGCTGGGCGGGCGGTGGGGCCCACTGCGGCCGCGCCGCCGCCCGCGCCCGCCCTGCAGCCCGGCGCATCCTCCCCGCCGGCTCCCGCGCCGGCCCTGGCTTCCCGCCGTCGCTGCGCGGCCCGGCGCCGTTCTCGCCCGCGCCGCCCCCCGGCCCCGGTGTGCGCCGCCCGGCTGCGGGACAGGCGCCCGCCATCCCGGCCGCAGGTGGCGCCCGGGCCTCGGCCCGCGCCGCACGCACGGGCCCGGGGCTGCCCCGCGTCCGGGAGCCTCGCGTCCCTCCGGGCTGCGTGCGATCTCGCCGTACCTGGCCCAGTCCCCGCGTGCCCGCCGCCCGGGTCCAGCCCTATCCCCTCGGCTTCGCCCTCCCCTGGGGCTGCGGGCGCCCGGGGTCCCGGTCCCGGCCTTGGTAGCCGGCCTGGGCTCCGGGTGCCGGGAAGGGGTCGGCAGCTTGCGAGCGGCCCGCTGCGGGGCGCGGGGACGGGGAGCGCCGGGGCCCGCGGGCCGGGATGCGTCCTCCCAGGAGGCTCTCCCGGCGGGGCCTGGCTCTCGCGCCTCCTCCGCGCCGGGGCTTCGGCGAGGGAAAAGCCTTTGCCTCTCCGTGTGTGCTGCTTAACCGGCAATGGCGATTTCTTCTTGGTTCAGCTTCTGTGCAAGGGAGAGTTCCCTGGTGGAGAACAGAGTTCTTAATTATTAAGAAACTCAGCCGTGGGTTTAAGGATGAACGGAGCATCTCGTTTCTTAGCTGCCATTGGGCGGAATAGGAATTCATTCCCATTTGGGGATGAATTTTAAATTCTCAGTTATTACCAGCAGTAATTATTAAGCTTTTAACAACTGACAATTAAAAAGGCCTGTTTTTGCTTTGAAGCTCTTCAAATCAAATGCATCGTGGGGCCTGAAAGATTAAGAATCGGAAAACACATTTTTTAAGGGCAGGAGCCAGCCATTAGAAGTGTTTTGCATCTTAAAAAAATTAGGTTTGTCTAAAACTTAAAATGTCTGCTTCTCTATCAAAACTAGGTTCAAAGTGTTATAATTGACTTACTTCTCTATTGCCTCTAGGGCAAATTCTGTTTAACGTTGGTTGCTTCTTTTTGTACGTGCTTTACCCAACTTTCCTTTTCTAGCAGTGAAACAATGCAGAGATTCTTTAAAGCTAGTTCTTTTATCTACTTGAGAGGTTAAACGAAAGAAAGCCGGGTTTGGCCTTTCCCATAGGCAGTTCTCATTGTGTGTCTGGTCTCCTTCCTAAGAGTGTCCACGTCATACTCATTTTTCTTCATTTTTTAAAGACCTCCTTAATTGATATTCATGAGAGTTGTGTCTTTTCAGATGTTTCAAGCTCACTAGGTTGGAAAGTTTGGTTGTCTTTATATAGTTACCGTCTGACCTGTAGTCTCTGTTTTCTTAACACAGTGAAAAGAAGCTTGTTCTGGAACTATCTCCTTATAAAAATTGTTCTTGCATTTCTGGTTGCTGACATGAAGTTGCATTATAGCATTGTTTTCTCTGTTTGCCTCAGATTTATGACCTAACAGGCAATGATGTGCTACACCATTTTTACAAAATTCTGAAAATAAAGGTGGAAAAGCACACTTTGCCAAGCGGTCCTGCCAACATTATAGCACCCATCTCTTCTCAGTGTGTCCTTGTAGACGCGCCTTACCCTTCCCATGGAAGCCTTCATGTGGCAAGGAACCTTCTGGTTATTGGAACGTTTTGACTGAAATAGTTGCCTGTTACAAGTATTCAACATATAGCTCGTGGGCCACTGCTAATGGTCTTTAAGAGTTCCCAGGACCTTCTCTGAAGAGCATTCGAGATTGTGTTTTCCACTCACAGGCTGCTATCATTCCTTATGTTTTCTTGGGAGCGCCTCCATATGGCTGGACAGACTGCAGATGTTCGACTTCTCTTTTCAGTCCTTTTTTTTTTCCTCAGGGCCTGGTTTTCCTCTTTGAGGTCAGATGTTCTCGGGAGCTGCTCTTGGCGTTGGGACCCATGCATACCTCTTCCCAGCTGGTTCTCTTCCCAGCTGATTTCATTTTAGGCTGGTAATGCAGGAATATCGTAGACCAGCAATGCGTAAATAGCCATGTTGTAACATACATTTACTATCACTGAAGAGATAAGTGGAGCAGGAAGTCTGAGTTCCCCCTTCCTTCCGGTCCTGTCGTCCCCCGTCTGGTCCTGTTTCTTTCTCCAGGGGTAACCGCACGTAATGCCGTGGGGTAGTCACCTTTTTTATTCAAAAGCCCTTTAGTGGAGGCCTGCGAAGTACCGGGCGCTGCTGTTTCAGTGCTGGGATTGCAGAAATGAGAGACGACAGCTCTCAGGATGCTCATGGTGTGCCGAGACGAACGGTTCCCGTGCGACGCGGCGGCTGCTGAGGCAGAGCCCGCGGTGAGGGCCGTGGAGCAGCCCGCGAGTGGCCGGACCGCTTCATTCATTCAGCGAACTCCAGGGTTCACGGGGTGTTCGGGGACACAGGGCAGCAAGGCAGGTGCCTCCGTGGGCCCCGGATGAGCTCCCGGTTCGGCGGCATCTGGGACCGTGGGAGCTGTTGGTCACGGCGCAGTGTGCTCCGAACGGGCCCGCGCGGAGCTCCCAGGATGACCAGAAACGCGAGCCTGGGGACGGTTCGGAGAGACGAGGAAAGCGCCCCCAGAAGTGCCAGGGGGGAAGGAGAGGGTACAGAGGCCTGTCGGGGACACGAGGCTTTGGAGCAGCTAGAGCCGAGGTCAGGGCCGCGTGGGGGGAGGGGGCCGGGGCGCCGCGTGGCAGGAGGAGGGGTGGCCCTGCGAGGCCCGTTAGGAGGGGCCTGGCCTCCCCTCTGGGTGACGGAAACGGCCGGAGCCGTTTGGGGGAGAGATGCTGCCCTTGTCAAGTTCAAGGTGCCTGCGGGACGCGGCGGTCAGTGGCTGCACTGGGATCCGGATACTGGGAGGTGTCTGGACCGGAGGCACGCGTGTGAGAGTTCTCAGCACCGGTTCCCAAACTGTTTGCCACAGTGAACTCGCAGGGAGTATGCGTTCGATGAAGGGCGCTCAGCAGTGCAAACAGCTGTCAGCCCTGCGGGACCTGCCTGCTCAGAGGAGTGGACGGTTTCTACAGGAGTTTATGTCACGTTCCTTCTGATGACGTCATCTTTGCGGAGCTGGGGTTTCACTGCTTGCTGTTCTGCGTGTAGATCGGTGTGGACCAGGGCACGGGGGAGGTGCCATCCAGTCTGACCCCAAGGTGTGAGAAATTATGCTGTTTGTGCTTTACTGAAGAGAGAAGTGAAATACCCATTTTCTCTCAGTTGAAGTGTGCTGTTTTCCAATGGATACTAAGTTGCTAGGACATAGATACTCGTTATTTGCACGTATCTAATGGTTCCACTACTCAGTAGGCATTTCTCCTTGCAATCAGGGCTGAGTGAACGGGTGCAGTGAGAAGAGAAAGTTCTAGAACCTCTGCCTTTGTTAATGGAGTAGATTCAAGAAGCTTGTGCAGAGCATGCGTGAAGAAAAGGAGTGGGGAGAATGGGATCTGAAGGACTCTTGTGTTTAAAAGATAGGCTCCCACACTGAGACTGAAAGGATGGGTGTCTGGGAAGCCATGGTCCAGGAAAACCTCAGCAAAGAGGGATGACAACAGCCAGGTCATTGTAACATAGCTGACGGCAGTGATGACACAGTGATGGGGACAGGAGTGAGATGGCTGGTTTGTAAGAGGGTTTCCTAGTGAGCGGGGGCCGCAAAGTGTGCCGGTGCTGAAGGGTGACAGAGGAGGGTGGGTGAAGGGGGACCTTTTTTTTCTTTTTTAATGGAGGGATTTGTGCATGTTAAAGTACCAAGAGAGAGAGGTTGCTAGACAGAGGTTGCTAGATGGTGGTTTCAAAATTTCCATTGGTTTTAGCCCTAGGATGTAATTACTGATTTCGGCAAGAGGCATCACAGTGGAGCCTTATTGCCGTGGATTAAGGGGGTGAAGCCAGTCAAAGGAGGCTGGATTTTGAAGAGGAGAGAAGGGCATTCACTAGAGAGGAACATCTGGCGCAGGGTGGAATTTTTTTAACAGTGACTTTGTTTTCTTTTATTAAAAACAGTCTTTTTAGGATGCTGTTTTCCTTTTCAGGCGTGCTTTTCCTAGGGCGGGTGGTCCTTCTAAGGGTGGGTTTATGTGCTCACAGCCTTGTCTATTTCCAGGTCCTGGTGTCCTCTGGGGTCACATTATCTGTGACGTCCTCTCTGTTGCTGCCCTGTCCTGGCGGTGCTTTCTCAGCCACTTACCTCAAGGCCAGTCTTGTTTGTTTCGTGTCAGAGCCTATCCTCCTAACTGAATAGATGTCCCTAGATTAGAATATTTTTCCATACTCGGATTTCAGTCCTGGCCTTTAGAGCCACCCTGTTGTGTTTCTTCTTCCCCGGACCTGTGCCTGTTCTCTTTGAGGTTAGCTCTTTGCTTCTGTTGACTTTTTTTTTTTTTTTTAATTTTAAACGTCCCAAACATCCCAGGGTATTTTCCCACCTTTCAGGTCTACTAGAGCCTCTGGGCCTTGACCCTGAGCACAGCATCTGGGATCATTTCTGAACTTTGTACGAGTGAGATTGTCCCTTGTTCCTGTTGTTGGGATGCCCTTTGACCTTCTGGAGCAGTGGTCTTGAAATTAATGTAAAGATGTCTTCAGCTGTATTATATATTCTTGAACTTTTTCAATGTTTTATTTATTTTAATTTTTTTCGTTCAGTTTTTGCTTTCTGGTTCTTTTCAGGAGGTCCACACATGTTTGAGTGCCTACTATGTATCATGCTAGTTACTGGTGATAACTGTTGATACAGCCAAGCTCCTGTTGTCAAAAGCTAGAGAGGTGAGGCAGAGGTTCGATTGTCCTGCTCACTTAACTATAAACTCCTCGTGGTCAACAACCAGCCAGCATGGTGCCTGTTTGATAGGCCTGTCTGCCTTTGTCAGATAACCTCAGGTAAAGGCCTCGTTAGGTCATAGCCTTAGCTCGAAGTGATAACACATGTTGTCTTCCCCCAGCTGATGTGACCTTTGGTCTCTGAGTACTTCTGATTTCTGAAAACCGTATTGCACCTGTAAAAGTTGTGCTCCAGTGCAATCCAAAGATTGCATGGCCTACTGCAACCGTTGCATTTTAGTTCATCTCATAGCATCCTCTCACTGAGTGCTGGTACTTGTTTTTGTGCATGCGAACAGTTCAGTGAAATTCTGTTGCAATATAAAAGTATGGATATGATTGACTGTGAACCACAACGCATGTAGCCATATTTTATCAGCTAAGTGGATGAAATAGTCTATTCTTTGCACATAGAAGAGCTTCAACAGATTTTTTTTCATTGACTGAATATGTCATAAGTTTTGATTCATGACCTAAACAGAACACTACCCCTACTATGTAATTTTAAAAACTTGATCTGAGTCATTTTGCCCTACTAATGTCACACTTATTTTTTCAGCTCCTCAAGATATGTGTATGACACAGGGGGTTTTGGTTTTTGCCTATTACCTTATGTAGTCCTGTGTTAGGGAGTTACCTAGGCAGATATCAGCTTTCAGTTGACTTTGTAACTCTTTGCTGGGTGGTATTCTTTCCTCAGGTTAGAGTGAACGGTTAAGGAGAGGCCATGGATTTGAATTACTCCCTGTGGTGCATGGAAGGAATGAATAGTATCTAAACAGGAGGGAGCAAAATATCCAATCCAAAGGGGATGACATTAACCAGAAAGTTGCAAGGAGATAGAGCCTGTGCTCATGTTGGTCTCATCCTGTGCGAGGCTGTCCACAGCCCAGAAAGGGGAGGAATAGATTCACTTTCCATCTCTGCAAAGTAAGATCTTAATTTTGGGGGCATGATTGTAATTTTTCAGAACAGGACATTCGTCTGTTTCAATAGAAATAGAAAAACATTTGTTTTATAACCAACCCTGTAGATTTAAAACATATCTTGGTTCTTAGTTTTCCATAGGATTTGTCTCCCATTTTTGTACACCTTTTAGAGTTAACTACCTTGATTATTGGTTTAAAAACCAGCAGTCACAGAAATCCCCAAATTCCCCAGTCACCTGCCTTCAGATTTTAATTACACACTGCAAACAACTTTGTTTCCAAAGGCTTGACTGAAGTGGGAATTGTTCTTTGAGATATCCCAGGGAGGAAGATTATTAAAACGTTACTTCTTTTTAAAAATTGGCATTGTAATTTTGAACGGTTACAGGGCTTATCAGCGATAATGAAGTCCCTACCTGAGCTGTAATTAAAAATGCACAGCTTCTGTGCTGTTTGTCCATTGCATCACATAGGCTAAATGAAAGACTTCTTCCATTTCCAATATGCCCAGTTCCTTCCGTTCTACCCCTCCAAAAAAAAAAATTATGGCCATGACAAAACTTCAGGGTATCATTTGAAAGAATTGTATTAGGGATTAGGCATTAAAGGGTTTAGGACAGAATTTTTCTTTTAAACTACATTTATGGCTACTTTTTCTGCTATGCAGTTGAGAAGTTTGTGGCTTTATTTCTTAGGCTATTTGGTTGCTACTGATACTCAAATTTCATTTGAGACAAACAATATTGCCCTGCATTTTAATATTTACTCAGCATTTTTTCTCTTTTTGGACACTGATATAACTTAGATCAACTGTGTATAAGTAAAAGTTCCATGTACAGTTTTTTTAAATGGAATGTATACTTTATCCAAATTTTTACTGTTTGAGATGCTTATGATTTTATTGGACATAAGCAGTGGGGGCTTGTCTGTCTTGTCCGCCATTAAATAAAGATTTGAATGAACTTATAGGAAATACTCATAAGAATAAAGCTGTATATAGATAATGAGAATCAAAACTACATGAGGGTCAGGAATTAAAACAACAAAACCTGTACTTTCAGTGATGGTTGAGCCTCCCAAGTTGGTGTTTTAGATGTGGTGGGCTTACTTGGATAATGCAACGTGTCAGTGACTCAGCACGAGAAGCATTTCTAGGCTTGCAGTGGTGTGTGTTGGAAGCTCTGTTGGAATTCAGTTAGTTTATTCCTCCACTTACAGATAATTTGAAGGCTGTTGTATTCTGCCTCCTATATTAATGCTGGAAGGCATGGATCATATGTGGATTTTTTTGCTCTCCTTGTGGATGTTTTGGAGGGAGAATGTATGAGGAGATTTGGAATCAGGTGGACAAAATCCTCAGAGCCTGAAAGTCCTGCCAGGCCAGCATAATCTTAACATCTAATATTGTCAAGGATGTTACAAGGAAAAAATCATAGGACAGTCTCATTCATGAACATGCTTGCAAAAATCCTAAAAAATAACAACTAGATCTGTCAACATAAAATGATAATATATCATGAACAATTTGTGTTTATTCTAGAATGCAGTGTCGGTTTAGCATTCAACAAATCCAACGCATCTCACCATATTAATGATGGAGAAGAAAACCATACAGTCATCATTAGATGCAGGAAACACTAAAATTTAATATCTATTCATGATGAAAAACTTTTAAGCAAACTAGAAAGAGTTATCGGTAAGAAAACTTAGGGCAAATATCATATTAGTGTTGAAATAATGAAAAGTTATCTTCTAAAATTGGAAATGAGATAAGGATGCTTGTAATTATCACATTTATTCAGCATTATGTTGTAGGTTCTTGCCATTGCAGTAAGATAAGAAAAAGAAATAAAAGATACTAGAGTTGGAAAAGAAGAAAAAAATTCGGTATATGCAGGCGAAACTATTGTGTATGCAGAAACATCCAAAAGAATCTGTGTAAGTTATTAGACTTAAGATGTGTCTTTAGCATGGTTGCTAGATTCTCTATGGCCATGAACAATTAGAAAATGAAGTTAATAAAGGTACTACTTATAATAGCATTAAAAATCCAAATATATAGGAATAGAACTTGCAAGAAATTTATAACACCTTTACATAGGAAACCATAAAATATTTAGAGAATTTAAGGAACAGGTAAGAAAAGAGGGAATATACCATGTTCATGGTATGAAAGACTAAATATAGAGATGTCTGTTCACCCTAAATTGTTATAGATACTGTTCAACCCTAGTCCATAGCATGAAAAAATTTTAGGAGGTGGAAATTGACTATCTGTTTCTAGAATTTATTTAAATGTAGAGGGCAAAGAATTTCAAGACATCCTTGAAGAACAACAGGTGGCAGGACTTATCAGATATCAAGAGTTTATAAAGTTGTAATATTCTAGACCGTGTAGTATTGGCACAAGTGTGGGCAAACAGACGAATGAAACTGAACAGAAAGCCCTGAAACAGAACCAAACGTGTAGACATTTGATTATGTTAAGTGCAAAATAGTTTGGAAAGGATGGTCTTTTCGGTCATTGGTGTGTGATCCTTGAGATGGATGTCCATAAATGACACTTGACCCCTACTTTATAACATACACAGAAATCAATGCCAGACAGACTGTAGATCTAAAGATGAAAGGTAAAAAATAATATAGGGTAGCTTCATGGCTTAGAGTAGGGAAAAATGTCTTAAATAGAAAGCCCTGACCATGAATGAGTAGATGCTAAATTGAACTAAATTAAGAACTTCTGTTTGTTAAAGTATACCATTAAGATTAAAAAACGTAATCCAATGACTGGAAGAGAATGTTTGAATCATGTAAACTGACATGTCTCCTACCTAGAGAATTTAAAGAACTAGAAGAAATCAATAAGAAAGCTAGATAATCCAACAGAAAAATGGCTAAGAGATTTGAACAAGCACTTTACAAATATACAAATACGCAGACATACAAATGACCAGTGAACATATGAAAAGAAGCTTAAACTCATTAGGAATCAGGAAGTGCGGATTGAAATAATCCTGAGATACCACCGTAGAGTCATCAGATTGGCTAAAATGGAAAAGACCAGCGGTCTGCAGCATGGAGAACATGGGGCGACGGCACTCGTATCCCTGACCAGTGGGTGTGTATGGCACAAACATGTTGGAGAATTGACAGGCGTTGTGTACGAAAGCTGAGAATACACATACCTTATGAGCCAGAATCTCTCTTCTAGGTGTACATACACCCAGCAGAAATGCATGACTTTACCAAGATTTGTGTATGCTGGTGTTCACGGCAGCATTGTTTGTAATAGCCCCGTTTGGAAACAACCCAGATGTTCATCAGCAGAAGAATGATTGAGTAAATTGTGGTGTAGTCATACCTTATTCAGTGATAGAAATGAAAAAAATTGAGCTACATGCAACAGTGCTCTGACAAATTTAATGTTGAGCAAAACATACTAGACATAACAGAGTCCATAACTGTGAGATTTCACTTAGATAAAATTAAAAAGGGGTGTTAGGAGTGAGGAAGGTGATTACCTTTGGGAAGAATAAAGGATTAATAGTTGAGTGGGGCATGGAGAGCACTTCTGAGGTAGCTGGCAGTGTCCTGTTTTATGACCTCCATGGTGGTTACTTGGGTTTGTCCACTTTGTGATAATTCTTCAAGCTGTACATCTTGGGGGCTGTGAACCTTTCTGTATATGTGAAATACTTCTGAGAAAAAAGTCTTTAAAACTTAAGTAGAAAAAGAAATGGAAGGGGACATTTGAATCTATTGTAAATGATTTTTAATGTAATTTAAAAAAAAATCTGTTTCACCTTGGCAATCTGGAATTTTTTAATACCTGAATTTATCTTATAGATTACATTTATGCTCACGTTTGGATATAGCTCTCCTTTTCAGCTAGTGTCTAGTTTTATTTTGACTCATTTTTAGGTATTAATGTTTTCAGTGAAAATCACCTTGGTTTTTGAGCCAGCTTTTCCCTCCTTCTCCCTGTCTAATTCTACACTTACTTGCCCATCTTTCAGCGAAGTCCTATCTCTCTGTAAAGCATAAGACCTTATTAGTCTTCCTTTCTTCTATACTTTAAGCCAGCAAGTCTCTAAGTATGGTCCGGGGACTCCTGGGGGGTTCTCCAGGACCTTTTTAGGGGTCAGTGAGATCATACTTATTTTCATAATTATACTAAGACATTCTCTGCCCTTCTTACTTTCATTCTCTCATAGTATGCAGTGTGTTTTTCAGAGGCTACGTGATGGAGCCACAATTACCTGAAAAGACTATTAAACACTCCTGTTTTCAACCAGAGATCTGTATGAGACCAAATCGTCTTCATATACTGCAACCAAAACAACATATCGCAACAGATTGAATTCAGAAAGCAGATACGAACATCTAGCTGCCTTCTCTTAAGCCAGACATTAAAAAACTTGCAAAAATATAATCATGCCAATAATTTTTTGTCTTGAGAAATATAGTTATTTTTCTTTAAAGATATATTTATGTTAGCACGTAAGTTTATTTTGTCCTTTTCAGTGATTTAATATTTAAAACGTTTCTGCCTTAATTTCTAATGAGGTAAAGATTGATAAGTGTCACTCGTGAGCAACAGCTCTCTGAGGTTTTAGATTGTAAGAGATTCTAAACAAAAATATTGTTGCTTCTTACGACAGTGGTTCACCTGCAGACTTTTAGAAAGTACTGATGCCTGTGTCCTAGTCCCAGAAATTGCGATTTAGGTGGTCTGGTATGTTGCATAGGTTTTGAAATTTCTAAATAATCTCTAGGTGATTTCTAATGTGTAGACAAACTTGGGAATTTTACTGATAATGTATTTCGGAATGATGGTATGTCATATGCTTATGTAACTTCTGTTCTTGCCGTCTTGAAAAAGGTATAAGACAGTGGTTCCCAAATTTGCACAGAAGAATTACCTGAGGATCTTAATTTCATTTTTGATTGTTGCTGTTTTATAGAAAAACACTTGATTTTTTAAAAAATTAACTTTTTATTTGGAGGCAGTTGTAGACTCAGGAGGTTGCAGAAGTAGAACAGAGAGGCCACATGTACTCTTCACCCAGACTCCCCCAGTGGTAACATCTTACATAGCTATAGTACGCTATCAAGACCAGATAATTGACATGGGTACAATCTGTAGACCGTACTCAGATTTCACCAGTTTGTACGCACACTCATTTGTGTGTCCTGTGTGCCTTAATCTCATACATAGATTCACGTAACCGCCGTTGAGTTGTGGACCGTTTGTCACCACAAAGAAACCCCTTTGTGCTTCCTCTTTGTGGTCACTGCATTTGATTGTTGTGTACTGATTAGTGTCGTGTGACCTTGTAGAACCTGTCTTTTGGTTCTAGTAGTGTCATTGTGGATTCCCTAGGACTTTCTACATATAGGATCATGACACGCACTAGTCATGAAATTGACTAGCAAGATAATTTTACTTCTTTTTCCATCTGCATGGTCTCCCTCCCTTCTTTCTTTTTTGCCTTCTGCACCGGGTGAAACTTCCATTCCAATACTGAATAGAACGGGCATTCTTGCCTTATTCCTGTTTTTAAGGGGAAAGCATTCAGTCATTCAGTATGATGTTAGTTGTAGTTTTCGTAGATGCCCTTTATCAGGTTGAGGAAATTTTTTTCAATTCTTAGTTTGTTGGGAGTGTTTAACCACAAATGGGTGTTGGATTTTGTGGAAGAAAAATCTGTATCTATTGAGACCGCCATGTAGTATTGTCTTTTATTAATATGACATATAGTACTAATTGATTTTTGGAGGTTAAACCAACTTTGCATTCTTCGGATAAATCCCATTTGTTCATGGTATGTAATTCTTTTTCTGTGTTTCTAGATTTGAGTTATTAATATTTTGTTGAGTATTTTTGCATCTAATTCATGAAGGATATTGATCTGTAGTTTTCTTGTGCTATTTTTGTCTGGTGTTGGTGTCAGCATAAAACTGGTTTCATAGAATGAGTTAGGAAGTGTTTCCTCTTCTAGAAAAATTTGTGAAAGATTGGTATTTGTTTTTTAGGTATTCACCTGTGAAGTCATTTGGGCCTGAGGTTTTCTCTGTGGGAAGATTTTTAATTACTAATTCAGTTTCTTAACTTGCTATACATTTATTCAGCTTATCTCTTTCTTTTTAAGTCAGTTTTGTTAATTTGTATGTTTCCAGGAATTTTCCTTTTCATCTAAATAGTCTAGTTTGGTGGCATAAACTTCTTCAGAGTATTCCCTCATAATCCTTGTGAAGTTTTTATGGTTGGTAGTGATCAGTGTCTATTCTTCATTCTTGATTTTACCAGCTTGTGATTTCCCTCCTTTTTTTTTGTGGTCTTTCTAAAGGTTTGTCAGTTTTGTTAATCTCCTACCATCTAGGTAGAACTTAACCTCAAAATTGTCGAAAAGTGATCTGTGACTGTGTTTTATTTTTTATTTTTTTAAAGAGAGGTGAAAGGCATTTATTTTAAAATTAACATTCGTCTTTTCAAAGAAACATTTGAGAGGTTGTCTGAGGCTAAAATGTTATTCAGTAATAATTTGGTTTGGTAGGTTAAAAGTGAGAGGAAAAACGGAAATGAGTTTAAAGGAAATGATGGAAATCATCTATGTACCTATTTATGTTGACTGTGTTTTAGACTATAGAATTTTAGAATGATAATTGTGTGGAACTGTCTTTCTATTGTGAAACTGTAAAACAACAAGAAGAGAGAAACTAGATTAAAATACAAAAGTAAATAAAATATCCAAGCTAGAGAAGGGGAGGGATAGTGATGATTCATTATAAGCAAATTATTTAATTATTATTTTTTTTGCTTTCCTTTTGTTGAGTAATTTGAGATGGTAGACAGACAAAATTCAAATATTTTAATGTTCCATGGATTACATAGGTGAGTAGCCTGATTCCAGACAAACGTTAAACTGAAGTGCCAACAATAGGAAATAAGGTTGAAAATAACAGTTCTCTTTGCTGAGGAGACATTTATATTTTGGGTTGTTTTGCAAATATAACAATCTCACATCCATTATCACCGTGCCTATTTTACCATTATTTTTTTGGTCTCTTTGAACTTTTGTGGGAAAAAGAGTGAAAGACAAGAAAAACATGATTCTCTGTATCTTGCTCCCTCTTTGTCCCCACCTTGCGGTGATCTTTAGACACGATATATACCCTTGTGATGACCCTCTTCCACCAGGAGGCAGCATTCCTAACGGTTAGCGTGCCCACTGATTGTGCATGGTCATCAGAAACGAATGAATGAGCCCAGAAAAAATGAAACTGGATCATGCCGGAAAACACGTGATTTCTAGATTGACTGCATTTCCAAAACCGTAGATGTTGAAAATTAGAGATGCCTGTATTTCCAGTCATTTCTTACTGTGTATTTTTGGCTTTCCAATATGTAAATTTGCATTTAAAAATAACCTCTTAAGTTTTTCTATTTAGAAGGGTATTAGGATAGGTTTTTATTAATATGAATATGTTCAGAAGTTGGCTTTCATGTTGTTTTTCCCTCAGAAGTGCTGTAGCATAAAGTAGCTTAAAAATTTGTGCAGTTTCTATTTCTGTCAGGAACATCTCAAAGAACCTCAGTGAATGGAATCCCACTTTCAATGGGCTTTGTATAAAAGCAGCCAAGCATTAGATGCATATGCGTTTGTAGGTCCAGTTAGCATTCAAATATTATTTCTGAAGTGTTGGATTTCATATAATACATTTTGGTGCTTGTTGACTTTTTTTCCCCCCTTTAATTCTAGTGTCAGCCTCAAATTATTTCTGGTAATTTTGGAATTTCTTTCTTTTTTTTTTTTTTTAAGATGTTTGTTTTGCAGGCATTGGTCATTGGTGAAATGAGGAATCCTTCCTTATCTGGATGAATGGAATGTGATTTCTTTTCCTAAGTTGAGTGAAATTTGATTCATCCTGGTCTTCTCATGAAAGTACTAAAATAAATCATAAGATTCGGCAAATTTCATTTAAATTTAAGTTCCCAGAATTTCTGAAGTGTTACGGATATGAACAGTAGTTAGTTAAATCACATTTTAGGAAAGTTGAATAAATAGAAACCCAGAGAGGTTTGAGTTGACCAGAGCTTTTTGATGTTTTCCTTCCCTCTCCCCCAGATGTATAAACGGTAAATGCTGTATCCTAATGTTATGTTTTAATACTCTCACTGTTAAATCTAGCATAGTTTTATAACTTTCTTAGTCACTAATATTTCCTTGCTGCCATATGTAAGTTGTTGCGTATTGCTTCAGTTTTCTTAATTTGCTGAGATATCCTGTATGTATGTTCAAGAATGTATGTATTTAATAGACTTACTACCCTGAGTTTTACTTTTGCTGCTAATTGCTCCTTTTGGAAGGAAAACAAGCGATAAACTTTGAAGGAAGCAGTAGGAGATGGGTTAGCTGTAAGTGTCGGGGAGGACAGGGGACAGTCCTGAGTGACTTGTCAAGTTTCAGAGAAGTTATGATGAAGAAATCAGTCGGAAGCTTTCACTCTAGTTCCAACCAGAGTTACTCCCTTCTGGCTGCTTGGCATTCTGATGAAAATTTTGTTAAAAAAAAAAAAAAAAAAAGTTACAAAACTACTGCTCTGTGGGCAAGGGGTCCCAAGTTATATTATCAATGGAAGACAATCAGAGCTTCTTGGCTTTTTATTTTTAATGACCATTTACTAGAGATTCTTTCCTTGACAGTGATTTGCTATGATGCTATGCCAGCTAGGCTCTGGAATCAGAACAGAGGGGCCATTTGGAACACTGAAGAAAGAGGAATATGCCTTGGTGATTATTCAGCCCCTGCTTTGGGATAGGATGTCAGTAGGTGTGGACTCTATGTTTGCTGGAATTGCTTCCAGGTCTTAGAATCAGGAGTAAAGGCACTTTCTTTTAGTAGTTGGTAGATGTGTGGCTTGCGGACACTATTCTGTAAAACCTTAGATTCCCCTTTACAGGTTCTTGAACCACATTTGTGGTTCACCTGAAGCAGATGTACAGGATCTAAGGGATGCCTTCTGTATGTGTCTCATTTCTAGCTCATTTAATGCTTCTATTCTTATTTTTTTCTTTTCTTTTTTTCACCTACTTCCAATAAATGCTGTCTTGTTTCTGGAGCACAGTGGGATGTGGTCAGGGCTGGATGATTGAGTGCCTCTCAGACCCAACGAGAGACAGAATGGCAACCCAGTCAAGAGCAGGTGTTTGGGGCCGGACTGATTGGGGGTCACATCTTGGCTTTGCCGTTTATTAGCTGTGTGGTTTGGGGGCCATTTCTTAACTTCCGTGAGCCTTGATTTCCTTGTCTAAGAAAACAATGCCTGCCCCGCAGAGTTGATGTAAGGAGTAAAGGAAGCCACGTGAATACTGAATGAAGGGTTGACTTCTGTACTGAGAGTAAAAAATCGCCCAGGAATCGGCAGAATAAAGAACAATAGCAACAGCAAGAAAATTCCTAAGAAACCTTCAGACCTGTGTGTGCGTCTTGGGACCACACCTTGGAAGAGAGGGCAGAACAACCTAGATGTCCTTCCTAGCTGTTAACAGATCTCCTAAGAGGGTCAATACCTTGAGGGCATAATGAGTCACTAAGAAAAATGTCGACGGGCACCTCTATGGACGTTTAAAAATGGGGCAGAAAGAAATGAATGCAAAGTGATAATTTGCAGCCTGGGGTCTTAGTGAAAAGAGGGTAACAGCTAAGGTGCCGTGGCTTGGACAGAGTTCGTGGGCAACGTGTATCAGCTCTCATAAGAGTGCACGTCTGATGATTTACGTGTTAGATGTCTTCATCATATGATCAAATTTGATGACTACAACAGTCCTCTACGGGAGCTTTTTATTCAGATGGTCCCAGTTCGTGTGAGGGCAAGTTCCAGGGGCAACAGAGACAAGCAAGGGTGGGAAAAAGTAGGATGATTTTCATTAATGGATAAGACACAGAAAAGTTCTCCTGGGCCTCAAGCAACGGGTGAATGGGTAACGCTGGCTGAGGACTTGATTCAGCGGGGGGCCCTTTCTCCTGTACACCTGTTGTTATTCTGTCTGTGCCCAAAACGGTCGCACAGAAGATGCAGAGAAAGTCATAGTCAGAGTCGGCACAGGTGAGGGGGAAGCAGGGCCCAGGGATCCTCAAACCCAAGCACAGTTCTTTTATGTTAGGTGGTGTTTTCATTAAAAATTCCTTATTCTATTAAAAAGCATTTATTTTTTTAATTATGAATTTCCTGTTTTTGTTGCTTCTTTGAGCAGTTTTTCAGAAAAGTGGCCCTAAACACACTGTACTGGGGCTTGGGAGCTGTCTTTAAATTATCCTTCTGTAATCTGTAGAATGTCCCTTCTTCCTTCTTAAAGCTGTGACAGTCTTGTGAAGCCACTCTTGCTTTCCTGAGGTTTGCCTTTGTGGTCGGGAGGCTGTCAGGACCACTTCATTCCCCTCGGATAGTAGGGGCAGATGGTGACAGGCCTCAGCAGTGTGTTTGCTACCTCAGTAGCCCAAAAAGGTTTGGAGGGCAGAAGCCACCGCTCACCAGGAAGTGATCTGCTCAAAAGGATCCTGAGAACTCAGTTCAGTGAAGTTCATTTTGGGCTCAGGGCAGTGAATCTCTGACCTCCTGGAAGATGCTGCATTTTTGCCTAACGTTTACTTAAATCTCTAACTTTTAAGTGGCACCTCTGGTGCTCTCCTACCATCCCCCTCCCTTCCAGGAAAAAATAAGAAAAAAAAAGACACCCTTGGTTTTGTAGGATTATGGAGATCCAGCAGGCATTATAACAAAGGCACTTCATCACGGCTTAGTCACAGGGGACCAGTAAATTAACAGAATGGGGAGCCTTTCTATTGCTTTTTCTTGAGGGCTGATGGTTTCTGCTGGAATACAAATGAAACATCTCAGGATTTTAAAGATCTTACTATAAAAATCCTTGACTGTGGCAAATGAGGGTGTCTTATTATAATTCACGGGAAATACTTGCTAAGAGTACTTCTCTAGAGCGCTTATTTTTAGAGTAAAAGTGTGACTTTAATTTCCAGTACTAGGCAGTGAACATAATTTTATGAAACAGTACTCATAGGATCTAGAATTGAGCCTGTATGGCCTCTGTTAACCTAATCGATATTTGATCTATTCACTGCCGAATATTGAGAGTCTGGTTGTTAGCCAAAGAATTATTTATTACAGAAACTATGAAGGACAGCTTATTGGAATTGACTTATAATTTCATTCATTTCTTCATAATTACCAGATAAAAGGATGATTTGTCTTGAGTTCAGTCATTCCTCAAATTAAAATAAGGAACTTATAAAATATTTCTCAGTTTTATGTTATCTGGGAAGCATTCATGGGCGGCAAAGAAACACGTGAGATAATTATTCAGGGATTTCACTTGCTAGTATCTGTGTGTTGAAGGTACATATAGGACAAGAGGTTTTGGAATCTCTTACAAAGTCAGAATTGCCCTGTAGATGACCCAACAGAGAGTCAGAACTGTTTCAAAGTCTTTGTAAATGGAACGAAGTGAAAACAGTTCCTCCTTTGATAGTTCTGACGGCTGGTGCCGTTTGGCCAAGGTTATGGAGGAGAAGTAGCATCCAGCCTCTGGGGAGGGGCGGGGCGGGGGCGGGCAGGTTCCTTCTGAATCAGAGCTTTCATCATGAAATACATAACGTCCTCCTAAGTGATAGTGTGGGAAGCAAAAGAGGAAGAAAATCTTTGAAAAAATTGACAGAAGTGAGCGAATACATAATTGTAACAGGTAATATTTGCATGTCAAAGAGAAAGAATGAATGGATGAGAACTTGGCGGAATACCAGGTAGGGATAAAGGGGAAAAGTCCACAAGAAGTAAAAATTGCCTGGTTTCTGGACCAATATGATACTGAAGAATGATTGAGTTTAAATAGCAGCTGTTTACATTACCCTGCAGATAGAGTACCCACTCAGCTGATAGGCTGTTACGGGGTGCCTTCTGGCTTGGGGCCGAGTCCCTTAGGTATACTTAGGTATACCCATAAACTAATTTTTTAAAAATCCCATGGTTAGAAGGGATTTGCTTGTAAGTAATACATTAGATAACTGTTATTTTGCTTTATTCAGTCACGTGGGGCAATACGAAGATTGAAACATGTTGCTGCTGTTGATAAGGACATCCGTTCCTCACGGTTTGTTTCACTGATAAGTTAGATGGTAAGCTTCTGGAAGGCAGAAGACTGGTTCTTCTTCATCTTAGAGTTTGGCTTACGCGCAGCAGGCACCCAATCGTGTCTGTTGACATTGTAAACTAGGGGAGCATCCACTGCTGAGTCTGCATGCCGACTGTCAGACCATACATCCCAGAGCAGACTTATTCTGAAAAGATGCCTGTTGCTTTGCCCTGTGTATGTTTTGCTAAAGTTAAACTGTGACCCCCCAATGCCTAATGAAAGACTTACTGTGTTGCCGATGGTTTCTAGTGTGAGTAGAGGTCACAGCTGAGCGTGGTGCTGTAGAAATCTCACTCCACAGGGCTAGGCAAGAAAGAAAGGTTTGAGGTCGTTTCCATGGATTCTGTGAGATTTAATTTTTTATTGTTTTAAAACTATCTTCTGAGTAATCTGGGATTGTATGGCAAACAGAAGGAGTGCTGTGCTTGGATGGCAGAGAATCTGGGTTTGTCTGATGGTTAGAATTGTAACGCTCCGAAGGGGCTTCATTCGGTGAGTGATTTTGGCTTTGTTTGTAGGATTTTCAGTAATGAAGTAATATTTGATTTTTTCAAGTAGTTTAACATTTGGCTTCTGTTGTTCAATCATGTTTCACAAGACCTTCTCCACTGCAAGATTATTAAAAAAAATCTTCTGTGTTTCTTCTGGTCCTTTGTTGGTTCCATTTGGAACTTCTTTTGGCATAAGGGGTAAGTAAGGACTCCGTTTGATTTCCCCCCACCCCCACCCCCGATGGATTGTTACAGTAGCATTTAATGAATAATCTTTACTCCAGTGATATGAAATGCCACATCCATTTTATACTGAGTTCCTAGGTATTATGAGTCATTTCTGCATTTCAGCACCACGCTAATTAATCGCTGTAGCTTTACAGCGCCTCAGTATCCGATACGGATGCTCTCTACTCTTTAGTCTTCTTTTTCAGAATTCTGTATCTTTGCTTGTTTTCCCATAAGAACTTTAAGATCGCCTTGTCTAGTTCCTAAGAGGATTGTTGGGGATACGTAGAGAAAGCCTTCCTCTGTGATGAATGACGCTCTGGAATCTTAGAACCCCCATCTGTGTCATAAGCCTGGAGACTTGGTTTTAGACCTAGTTCTGATGTTAACTGGCTCTGTAATAAAAAAAAATTAGATTCATGTTTTACTATTTTACGGGTGTTTGCAGGTGGCTTTTAAAAAATTACTGTGTACTCATGGCGGTTTTCTTTACTTTCTCAATCACTGGACACAACTATTGTAAGAATCCTTAACATTTTTTAGCATTGCAGAGGGGTCCTCGTCCTTTCAAAAGGTGGAAACAACTGAATTAGAGTACTGTAAGCTCTTTTTTGTTCTAAAATTCAATTCTAAGTAAATGAAAGGTGGTATATCATCAGTCCAATCAAGGATTGAATTTAAATCTTTGTAGCCACTGAAAGGGCTACTCTACCAAGAGAAACTGCAGAAATGGTTCTTGGCAAGATCATTTGTCTGTTTCTTTCTTTTTCTCTGGAAGCAGTTGGTGTTTTGAAAGGAAGCATATTGTCTAGATTTTCAAAGTTCTCTAAAAACAGAATGGGAGAGTGCGTTATTTTCGAAGCATGTAACATGATTGCATCTTCAGCAGAATTAAGTGCTTTGAAAGCTTGAATTCTTTGTGTTGTCATAGTTGACTATTATGCTTGAAATAAGTATGTTTATATCTTCTTCCCTTTCTGAGTGTTCATTGTTCGGTTGGGGGAGAGCCTTGGACAGAATGATTGTGGGAGAAGACAATCAAGGCTGTGTTAATTTTCTAAAGTCAGACTTTACATTTTGAAGGGCACATCACATCTGTAGTCTATAGAATTCTGTAACAGATTGGAAAATAATGGAACAAATGATGAGAGAAAATTGGCCTTCATCTGTTGGCGAATGGCAGTTACCATTAAATTAAAGTGAGTTTTAAAAATGAGGAGACGATAATTCTTTTTTTTGCCCCCTTTGGGAAATTACTTTCAGGATTCGTTGATTTTAAAATTGTTATAGGACTTAAAAAAAAAAAAACAAAAAAAACCTAAAAAAATTTACCAGAAATCCTATAATCCTATCAGAATAGTATCCTGAAGTGGAGGGCGAGTTTTGGGATTTGTTGAATCTAGCCACACCAGACTCAGTCTGTTTAAGAAACGTAGATCATCATGCTCTTAAACAGGAAGTCAATATGGTCGTCAGGTAAACTGGTTGAAATCACCACTATGAAATTAGAAAGATTAGAGAAGGGTGTTTAGGAAAAACAAGAACATAAGCAGAAAATAATCCTAGAGTATAAATTTGAGAAATTCAAAGTGAGAGTCAGCTCACTGAATCCAGACGCCGTTTGTGTGCTAAGCAGGAAGAGGATATGCCGGGAACTCGGGACTTCTTTAGATGACGCTCTTGACGTGAGTTTACTTTCCTTCGTTCGAGCTCACGTGATGAGAGTCAACCAGAATCAGGTTCTCAGATGCCCGTTCCTGGGAGGGAAGCCGACCGGCCCATTTTGGGTTGTGTCCGTCCTGGTCACCGTGTGGCCAGGAAGTGTGGGGAGTTGGGGGGTGTCACGCTGACCCTTCTGGTTTCTGCCAGCATAAAACAGCATCCCAAACTGACTTCTGTGTCAGCTGTCAATCACAGAGTACCTTTTGGGAAATACATATTTTTTTCCTGAGATTCTAATTTGATCTTGGGCACCCTTTGCAGTCTAAAAAAAGCTTCATTGATAGCTTCTACTTGCGCCAGTGAAGCGTCAGAGTGCCTGAGGAGCCCCATCCTGGCCGACACGGGGGTGTTCGTGTTTTAATCCTTGCTGATATGGGAAGTGAAAAGAGTATACGGCACTGCGGCTTTCGTTCGCACATATGGATGTCACACGAGGTTGGGCATTTCTTCACGCCTGCTTTTCTGTTCATCGCTGGATGGCGTGTGACTTTGTTCTCTTCTGTTTTTGTTCAGCTGAGTCGCTGGGCTGCAGGGAGTCTTCTGTTTTGTTAGAGGAATCGTTTGGGAAAAGTTTCAACTTGTTCCATCAGGCATCAAATATAGCACTAGGAATGGTTCATCTCGAGACTGGCTTGGGCAGAGGGAGTGGGCAGGTGCCAGCAAAGCACAGAAGGAAGTGATGGGGGAGCAGGGTGTCTGGTGGGAACCGCCGTGATGGGTGGATCGGTAGACCACACATTGAGCCCAGCGGGCATCAGGGGCTGTATGGTCTACACCAGGGGCCCCCAACCCCCGGGCCACGGACCCGTAGTGGTCTGTGGCCTGTTAGGAACCGGGCTGCACAGCAGGAGGTGAGGGTCTGGTGAGCGAGTGAAGCTTCATCTGTATCCACAGCCGCTCCCCATTGCTCACATTACCACCTGAGCTCCGCCTCCAACTCACCAAAGTCAGCATTATGGTGAGTTGTATGTAATTACAATGTAATAATAATAGAAATAAAGTGCACAATAAATGTAATGTGCTTGAATGGTCTGGAAACCGTACCTCAGCCCCTGTCCGTGGAAAAATTGTCTTCCACGAAACCGGTCCCTGGTGCCAGAAAGGTTGGGGACCGCTGGTCTAGACAGTTACTGATGTCTCAAGTGACAAAATTCCATGAAGGTCAGAGATTCCAGCCTGGTGCAGCGTTGTCAATAGATGGATGTGTAGGAGGGGTGTTGCTGCTTCAGCATTAATGGAATTCTAAGAGGAAACTCGGTACCATGATAATACTTTGGGAATGATTTTGCTGTATCTGGTATTTAAATCTTCCCTTTTGTTGTTTCTCCAAAGCACCACAGAGCTGGGCAGATTTATGTGTGTACTTCTCTTGAAATTAAAAACAGTCCCGTTGGTGGAGGTTGGGTTGGAGTGGACCTTCTCCCTCCGAGAGAATGTTAGACCTCGTGCTTTGGATTGTCTTGAACACAGAATCTCATGGCTAGACGTTTCTTTAGATTTTAGCATCAGTGAGCGCTGTTGTCGTGCCTCTTACACTGAATTGGAGCAAAGCAGTGTCCCCTTTCTGCATTAGTTCCTTGACTGCCCCCACCTACCCCCAGTGCAGGCAAGTGTGACCTCATCAGCTCAGGTTACAGGAGTGAATGGAAAATATAAACATGCCTTTGTTCTTGTGTGCGTAACTTTCCCTCCCCCTGTGAATGAAACCAGTTCCTTTGGGGAAACTGAGGCTGAAGGCCCATATCTGAGTAGCGTAACAACAGGATTTCCCATTAATATGCTTTGTCGGTCCTCCGCTCGCAAGACACTGTCAGGGTATTCTTGGCTGGAGGCCGGGATGCTTGGGTTTCCATCCTGTTCATTTCTTATCTGTGATCCTCTGCTGAGAAGGTCTCCCCTCCCCATTTAACCATATTCAGAAAAAAAAGGGTAAACCGTCTGATACCTGTTTTTAGTTGTTTCTGTACTGATAAGATTGCCGTCTCTCACCCTCTGTATAAAGATGTAACGTGGCATTTACTTTTGCTTCAGTAATTTTTTTTGAATTTTGACCTTTTTCATTTGAGGAAAAAACTAAAAGGAGGCCTAAGGTGGAAAATTGATGATTCTTTTAAAATGTCTTTCTTCCTACAGATCTCATCTTTAAATGTAGATCTTAAACCAGAAATATCCCCTAAAAATCTACTCGTGGAAGGTAATCCGGCTGAGATTTAAGTACAAGGCAGATATAGATGAGATTACTAGATGAGATCACCAAAGAAAAGTTCCAAATAAATATATCTAAAGTCTGATAATCTCCCAGTTCTCTAGTTTCTTCTGTATAAAAAGTAGGAATGAAATGCCACACAAACTTCTAGCAGCTAGCTGTGGACTCCCTGTTACATGCCGGGTAGTATCTGAGTGAGGTGACCAGCCCTTAGAGAGTTTCGAATCCAGGAGAGACAGGATCCGATTTCCCTGTTGACAGAATTGCTCTGGCTTCCGAGCGGAGAACAGGCTATTGGGAGCCAAGGGTGGAGGTGGGAGATCGGGTCGGGGCCAGCAGAGTCCAGGTGAGAGTGGAGACCAGGTTGGGGGGCTTGGCGGAGCCATAGGTGAGAGCAGAGAGCAGAGCGAGTGTACTGCTTTGAAATTCAGGGCAGTGGTCTGGTCTGGTGATGTGAACTTGGGAGTTGTCTGGACTGGATGAGATCTGAGAGGAGGGGCTGTGATGGAGGAGAGAAAAGGTTCAGGGACTGAGCTGTGGGCCCTTCTGTTCTGCACTAACCCCAGTGTGCTCAGCTGCTTCTTCAGGGTGAGTGGCTGACTGGCTGATGGAAGGAAATATTTATCAGGGAGTAGCTTAGAAGGACCTAGAAGGAAAGAGGAAGTTGTTTTTCTCTTTTGCTTCCTACATCAGAGTGATTCTAGATTGCTCCGGGCTTTGCTTGATCTCCATAGGATAAGCTTTCCTGTATTATGGTTTTGATGAAGTTTATGACATCACCTACCTCTGCAAAATGCTTTATTTAACCCATCTCCATAATATAATATCTCATTCTGAAACTTGACTTTTTAAAAAAATAAGTAATTAGTATGCATTTAAATCTTACTTAGTTTTCAGGAAGTATTCCAGAATACAGGGAATATTTTTGTGGCTTTTTGCAGAGTGAATCCCAGTAGTTTTCCTTATGGAATTATATAGTATTTTTACTTTACAATGTTTTCTCAATTTCTCCATATCTAACATGAGGACATTCTTACCAGTTATCTGCTGAAGGGTAATTTTTTGGAGGATAAATGTCATTCGATGTGTGCGTGTGTTTTAAGTATTAGACGCATTATTTTTCAAAGAGTGTTTCTGTAATATGTTGTACAACTTGTGTCAGTATTCCCAGTGCTTTCCTTCAGTTTAGTCTTTTCACAAATGCTTAAGGAATGTAACATTTTGCATTTGGGGAACTGGTCCTTAGGTTTCTATAGGGGACATTGTGATTTTGAGGGAGTCCCTGCCCTATAATATTGGTTCAGTGAATGAATGAACAAACGTAGGTGAGTGAGTGAGTGTGTGTGTGTGTTGGAGGGGGGGGCGGTTGATCTGTCATGAAAATGGAAAGGTACTACCAAATCCCATCTTAGCTTGTGTTTGGAAGGCTCGCTTCTCTTGTGAAATTAAGGAGGAGATGGTTTTGGTCCAGAGCAGCCCAGCAGGCGCACAGGCCTCCATAGGCAGGTTGCTTTCGTGCACTTCCTGAGTTTTATGTTTGAGGCTGAGAAAGGTGAGAGCTTGTAAGTTCTGCCTCCTGGGGATGCTGAAGGGTAAACCATAAAGGGCCCAGACACTTTCCGGTTATAATAATGCCACCTTTATTTTTCTAGACCATTTATTAAGCCATCTGAAATTTGCTTTTGATGTTCAGTTTACCTTATTTTTTACTATTAATCTTGCAGTTTATTTATTTTAAGTCAATTTCAGGTACTTTTTATAGTTGATAGTATTCTTTTTACATCACCTGTTACGTTTGCCTTGTTAGCATTCATTTTCTTTGAGGTTCTCTTGCAGATTTATTTATTTACCCTTTCTGGGACACTTACCAGTAGAATCCATGCTCCACAAAAACAAGGACATTTCTTTTATTGCATTTTCTCCCCAGTACCTAGGTACTAGTACATAGAAGGTATTCAACAAATAATTCTTTCATGAGTAAATACTGTATACACTATTTTGTATGCTTTCGCATGTAATCTCACGTCATAAGACTTTTATCACATAATTTAAAAGTCTTCTAAAATGCAACGTAGGTATTGCATAATAATTTATTTTATAGATCTAGCATAATTTACTTTAAATTAATTCTTTTGTTTGGCATATTTAGTTTCTCTTGTGTTTTGTTATTACGAGTAACACTAAGGGGAACATCTTTATGTATAAATCTTTGCCCATATTTGTGTTTATTCCTTTAGGATATGTTGCTAAAGAATTAGCAGTTTAAATAATTTAAATAATTTAAGGCTCTTAACATACACTGACAACAAAAGTGTCACAATTTATGCCCCCACTGACATTTTAGGAGAGCCCCTTTTGCCTGGAATTTGGTCTCTGATGCCATTTTCTTCCCATCTCGTGTTCATTCCCCTTGGCCTTGCCATCTGTTGTGTCTCTGTTCCATTCCCTCAATTACTGCAGTGCTGGAGGCTTGTGACTTCTTATTCCAGCCTCAGCTCTGTGTTCACTGGTGATCTGGAGGTCCCCTGCACGTCAGTTCTCCACCTCCAAGCGTGTAATTATTATCTTTCCATCGTGACCTGCTCTCCCCTGCTCTGTTCCCTTTTGAGACAAATTAAGGTTGGAGGTGGGGGAGTGATTCTCAGTCCTTCCCTTTTCCTGTTTATTCAGTGGTGATGAGTTACTTTCCAGGCGACTGAAATTTTGCCTTCCTTTCTGGGAGGTAATCATTCCCCCTTGTTCTGTCTCCTCTCGTGGGCTGTTTTCTTCCTTCTGACTGTGTGCGGTGAGCCATTCAGCTCCCACACTCCAGACGCAGCTATGGCAAGGTGTGACTGGGGGCTCGGGAGACTTGAATGTGACAGCTGCGTGTGTCAGTCTTGTTTGAACGCACAGGTCCCCTGCGGGGGGAAGTTCATGGACCCATTTGTTACAGCAGCTGCCACTATACTTTCCTCAGGGAGAAAAATAACTGATGTTACTTGTTGAATTGCTTGTGTAATCTTTATGTCAGGTTTAATATTACACAGAAAGCTTTGAAATAGACTTTGATTCTGGAATATGTAAAAATTGTCATGGTGATCGAAAAAAAACCCAGCCGTCTGCTATGCAGCATTTACATCTGCTATTTCCATCTGATAATGTGCAGATTTCCTAAGTATTTTTGTATATTTATGTAATAATTTTTTGGTCCAAATTTAAGATTCAGCATATTTAATGAAACTAAACAGTAATTCTGATTTGGTTATGATCTATTTGGTACCTGACAGCATGTTGATTGCTGACTGTATGGTATTTTAGGAGGTTGTTATATTGTTTAGTCTGAGGTTGAGGAGGGAAGGATATTGTGTTACTGGGGGGGAGTCAGAGTGACTGCTCTGGTACCTGTGTTACGTCTGTCCTTCTCTTGAAGGAGTTGTGGACATGCAGAACTCCAGGTATAAGCTGAAGATAAAAAAGAAGGCCGGACCCCTCTCTTGGTCAGTTGTAGAAGCTCCGCAGGTCCCTGTAGGGGCCGACTGTGGTTGATGTGAGGGTGGGCTGGGAAGTCAGGGTCAAGAGGACCAAGTGGGGGCTGGAAGTTCAAGCTGTGGGTCCTGGCGGGAACAAAAGCCAGGTGAATATGGGAGTCAGGGTGGGGCACATCAAAGGAATCGACACCGTGGAGACACCCAGTGGGTCCCGTTCCCGGGTGCTCAGGAACCAACACACAGTCAGAATCCAGGGACCGTTTATGGATGTGGGGAAGCAGCAAAGACTCCAACCAGTCGAAGATGTAAAGCAACTTTAGTCATTGCTAAGGAAACCTCTTTTATATTTATTTACGATGGCCTGGGACAGACTTCCAGGATTTTCTAACCTAGTTGCAGCTAGGAAGGTGGGCCAAAGCCAAGAGACATGCCATAGTTGGGGTGCTGAAGTTAGACCTTGGTCTCCTTGATGACTCTTTGATTGGTGGCATCGTGACAGTAATTCAGTGTATCCCTGTGATGTGTGTGGTATCATTCTAGACAGTACGAAATGTAAGATTCCATTTTTACCCTCCATGGCTTCTAGTTGAGTTGAGAAGACAGGGCCTGTGCCTTGAAGGCAAACCTCAGTGGAAAGGAGAGGTGTTGGGTGTCACCTGGGTTCTGCTCATCCTGAGTTCTGTTGGAGTTGGAGGATGGGAATTATGTGAGTCTTAGAAGGGGCTGAGTTTGGAATACAAGGTGGGACTTGGAGTGAGGAGGATGTAGGTGAGGGCTTCTCCCACCTTTACAAGCTGTTTCACTCTGGGAACCTGCTTCCTCAATTGTAAGCTGGTTAAAGTAATTTCTGCCTTGCTTGTTTGTGACAGGGTTGTTGTAGAGATTAAACGAGATGATTTACGTGAAAGCCCTTTGTAAACGGCACCATGGATTCAAATGTAAGGTGTTATTAATAATTTGCCATTTGCAGTGGGAGCCTGTTGGATCACAGCTCTGTTCATTCATCATATGTAAATGAGACTGTGTTCTTGAAATTAAAGGTGTTTAATGAAGGTCATGATTAGATGTTGAGGAAAAGAGTCAAAGAGACTTTTTAAGTAAGGTTAGTGTATGTCTGAGATTTTACTTATAAACTTATAAATACATAATTAGTGTTGAAAGTTAACGTTTAAGGTGCATCTGAAGTGCTTTACGTTTTTGGTTAATAAAAAGAGGAAATATATTTGAAGAGTAAGTTACTGAGCTGTGAAAAAAAACAGGAGTCCATTTAGTAGCAAAATTACACGATGCTTCTCATTCCTCATTCTAGAACAGACTATTTTTAGCATCTCTTTGAATCAGTGATGAATTCCAGTTACAGGATTCAGTAATTAAAGCAGAGAAAAATATAACATCGTTTAGGCAAGAAAATCTTTTTACTTGAGTTGGATCTGTTTCAGGGTTTAGACTGTTATCCTCAGCCACCCCCCCGCCCCCTCCGGAATCGTTGGTTTGTCATCCCTGTGGGGTCACAAGCAACAGGAAGAGTGCCAGGACCTCGGCCAAGGACACGGTGTCCCGTTTTTAAGAAGGGGAGTTTAAAAAACTCTGGGATGTCTTAACGGGTAAGCTTGTTGTAACTGTGTCATCTGCAGGACTCTGGAACAAGTGTTCAGGGACCCCTAGGCCTCCCCCTCTTTTCCTGTCCTCCATCCCTTCCCGATGGTCAGTTCTGTCCCTCTGTCTCCTGCATCTGTCCTGCTGCTCCTTTGTTTTTTCCGTTCTCCAGCTGCCTGTGAATATTGCGAAAGCAAACGGCGTGCTGCTGCCAGTTGGTCCCGCTCCACATTTGTGTTTAGTGGTTGTGGATTGTTCCATAATGTTGCTAAACAGCTTTCTGAAAACTTGCTCCCAGTCAGCAATCTTTCTTCAAGCTGGAAGCCTTATTTTATCCTGTGCAAGTTATTACTATTTTATCTTTTTATGCCCATTCCGCAAAAGCTCATTAACTGTTTGGTTGCACTGAAAGTGGTGTTCTGTTGACCCCAATTCTCCTGCTGTTCCCCTGGGCGGAGCCCAGCCCTTGAAATGGTGACCACAGGGCCAGCACCAGGTCACAGGACACTACTGGTTGAAGTAGGTCACGAAGATGCATGATGATTTTTTTAACCAAGTCATTTGAGAAAGTTTACTTATTTGACAGATGTTTTTTGAGTGTTGCTTGTGTGCCGAACATTGAGCCAGGAATTAAAAAAAAGAAAATGAGAAAGGTCTTTGATAGTGAAGCAACACATAACTAGAAAATGCACTTTTGCTTTGAAAACTGATTGTTTACCATGAATTTCCGAACTTTTTCAGCGTCTGAGTTCTTTGATCTCTCAGCAGCTCGGTACTTTGTGTTGCAGTAATGAATAACCAGGCAGACGGGTAAGACCAGAACTAAATCTGGGCTTCTTCAGTCATCTTGGTTTTAGGCTTTTGTGTGCTCTTTTATTGATTCACTGTTTGTTTTGTTCTGGACTCAACACTGTTCAGGAGGCTTCCGAGCTCCTTTCTGTGTGAAGCCCTGGAGTATAAGGACATGGGTGACCCTCTTCCCACGCTGGGGGCTGTCACAGTGCCCGGGCAACAGGCAGCACCGGCGCCGGGTCTGTGATGGATGTTCTCAGGGGCTTGTTATCACGTGGGAGGCCAGGCTTGTCCCAGGGATCACTCCTTTGATTCTCGCTCTCATTTTTGTATTTCGGGGAATTTAAGCTTAAATAACCTGCCTTAGAGGGTGTAAGTGGGAGGCCAGTTTGAGCTGAATCATGGCTTGAGAGCCCACCGCACCATGGCATCCTGTGTCGCCCGGCTGACTTGGTGGGCACAGAGGAGGGGGTGGACTCTGCCGGCAGCTGAGCAGAGCTTTGCGGTGGAAGTGACCCCTCGCTGGTCAGAAGGTGGAGGGATGCACGTGTGGGGAGGGGAGATGCACGTGTGGGGAGATGCAGGTGTGGAGAGGTGCATGTGTGGGGAGATGCAGGTGTGGAGGGTGTGTGCATGAGGGCAGTGTGGGGAGGAGTAATGGGAGGGAAGCCTGCAGACCCTGCCCGGGAATTGGCCGTGGCCATCCTGTGGGGCAGGGCGGCGGTGTCAGGGACCCTGCGGTAAAGCCGATGGAACAGGCAGACTGGCCGCATTAACGGAGGGTGTGCTGCTTCCCTCGGCTCCTCTGCCGTCCCTGCGTCTGTGAAGGGCAGACTGGGGCACCTGGGAAAGGCCAGCGGGACTGGGACGCCTCAGCTGCCTTCAGACCCTTGGAAGCTTGCAGAGTTGAAGGCTTTGGTAGATTCTCTGGTTTCAGAGGGCAGAACAGAGAGCATTGGTTTGAAGTGTTAAAGATGCAGGCTTTAACCGAATACAGAGCTAGGGTTCTTAACGAGAGGTTACACACTCCTCTCCCTGAACAGGGTTCACGAGAAGCATCCAGGGATGGGGCAGAGGGGAGCCCGCACTGAATGGCGGGTGGATCTCTGGGCCCTTCCAACTCTGGCCTGTGCATTTCCTGTAGCTGCCCAGGCCCAGGCAGGCAGTACACACTCTTTATTTTATGAGCAAGCTCTGGACCTGGGAACTTTCTGACCCCCTCGTGATGTCTTCATATTTAGGTGGTGAGGTAGCACTTGTCTTTATATTAACCTCTCACATCCTCTGTGCATTTCAGAGGCCAGGAATCAGTCTCTTGGTGTCGCTTTGCTCCGCACGCACATTTTAAGTCTTGTTTATTGAAGCCAGCACTGGTCCTTTCCTCCCACGACGCTGTGCACGGGTCTCTCTTGCCACTTTGCACTTTCGGACCTCGGTGAGCTGTCTTTCTGTATGTAGTGTCCCTTCTGCCTGATTCATGGTTGTGTTGTCCGTGTATTGTAGAAAGGTACTAAGTGTTTGAAGGGATCATGAGGGGTTGATGTGGCCCAGATCTTGATCTGGGTTATTCGATTCTCTGGCCGGGGACTGTTAGCCCAGAGGTATGGGCCAGCTGTGGCTCTCTGCACAGCCATATTATATCACGAGTTGATCATTTTGTCTTCCTATTTTACTAGGTAGTTATTGTTCATCAAGTTAAGGGGCAGAAACTGTTGTTTTATGATGCTAGTATTTAGGTCTGTGGTACATACTTTTTAAATGAACAAATTACTTAAAACTGGGAGAATTTTTCATTTGCACCCTCATAGAATAATTAATGTGGTTTTATTAATTGTTACATGAATCTGTCCCTAGCTGGGAGTGGGCTTATATGTAGGTGTTCAGTCGGTGTCAGCTGACACTGTTTCTGTGTTGTGTACAGCAGTTTTCCTCCTGCTGCTTGTTTTATGGGCACAAATACACGCACACACACACACGCACGCACACACACACGCGCACACGCACGCACGCGCGCAAACACACACACACCCCCTTCCTCACCAGGTAAAGCTCTCTGGGCACCAAGAGCGTGTCTCGTTCCTCATCCCTCCTACGTACACGTCGAGGTGAACTGCGGGGCCAGCCAAGTGTGTTCCTTGTGGCTCGGATCTAAGTGATGCAGGGCAGTTCTAGCCGTGGGAATTGAAGCTCGGATAACCGACCTGAGAGGCCAAGCAAGGCAGCACAGAGGTTGCTGTTTTGTCGTGTTGTTAGACACGCTTCTAGCTAAAAACATTCCTGTTAGACGCGCTGACGTTTCTCTGAAGGTAGTCGAGTCTGCATGTTGCAGAGTGTCTCACGGTCTTGTAGGCAGAGCTTGCTATGTGCATAGTGAAGAACGTTGATGACACGACCTCCTGGATGGAGAGGAACTTAGAATCTGAGCCTGGTGAAGAAGGTGGCCCTGGAATGCAGTGCAGAGACTGCTATCCTGGACCGCGTGTGTGTGTTGTGTGTACGCGGCTTCCCGTTTCTGGAGAACTGATATTCAGAAGCTTAGGTGAGATGGCAAGGACCAAAATAGTAAACAAATCCTAACACAGTCAGATTAGGATAATATTGGCAGATTACCAGTGAGTTACTTAGACACAACCTGTTCTCAGGTTAAATGTTTTCATGTCACAGAGTTCTTTCTTTCATGTTGACTTTGGATGTTGTAGGTAACTAAGAGGAAAGGGCATATTCCTAGGAAAAACTTTATTATCATTGACCTTTTAAAATGCTCTCTAGAACAAAATAAGGTATTTCATGAGTCAGTTCAGTCTTTTCTCTCATCAGAGTACAGAAGAGTGTAGACCGAATGTCAGCTGAACTGCTTAGGAGCCGAATGGTCTGTAATGTATTTGAAATTACCTGACCTCACGGTAAAACCGCTGCTCCTCTCCCCTCCTGGCTTTCTTTCATTTTTTTAGAGAATGACATATTTTACTAGACAGCAATTTATCCTGGCTTCATTGATTATCTTTAATCTATGATTATTTTCTAAATTATGGTTTCAAAAATACAGTTTTTCCTTTTTCCCCCTTTTCTCTCTCTTTTGTTTTCTTCAGAGTATAAGGAATTCATAGTATAGGGAATTTTAAGTTAGTAGTAGTAGTATTTTAAGGATTAGGCTGCGATCTGGAGCCAGCATGAGTACACTTTGATGCCACCATGTGGAGGGCATTACTCAAGACCCGAATGGCGAGGACAGGCACCTCTTGATGGGATTTTTAAAGGGAGGAGTCCTTAAGATCACCCGGTTTGTTACTCTGTCCGTTGGCCTGTTCGTCCATCTGTTCAACAAATACTTGCGTGTCCGCGTGCCTTCCTCCTGGTGATCCTTTTCCCAGGTCTGGTGACAGCCCCTCAGCTCAGAATCTCGAGTCTGCAACGTTAAGAGCTGCACCGTTCAGTCCCGTAGCCGCTAGCCACGTATTGCTCTTCAAATCAGTATTAATTAAAAAGAAATAAAATGGACAGCTCAGTTCCTCAGTCACACTTGGCACAGGTAAAGCGGTCGGTCGAGTGCTCTCTGTGGCTGGGCCCGCCACATGGGCCGGCGTCCACGTGTGGAATACGGCCATCACTGCGGGGGGCTGAGCCTGGCATTCCTGCCTCTGCTCCTGGGCTCCAGCCCCGAGACCCCTCGGTGCCCATCTGCTCTAGCACTCAGTGCCTACCTCTCTCAAGTTCATTCCCATTAAAAAATTCTCCCATCTTATTGTAGGTCTGGGTCATCTGTCATCTGAATTAAGGCCACAGTGTTACCAGGACTGTGAAGCCTCCCTGCCCCGCCCCCCCCCCCCCGGCTGCCCCCTGCACACCCCTCACCCCCCGCTCTCGATACCACGCACACACAGTTGTCACATTGAATACCAATAATTCCTTGTCGATACAGCCTTTCTTCTGGGGGATCAAGAGGTCCTTGGGGGTGCAGGGTTGGGTTTTGGCTTTCCAGGGTCGGGGCACACGAAGCCTGACACGTCACCACAGCAGGTAGGTGTTTACTGAACCGGTAGAGGGAGGAGCGGGTGGGTGGAGGAGGCGTCACAGGTTGCGCTGTAAAGACTGGAGCCAGTTTGGATGCACGGAGGCCACACGAGGAGGGCGTTGGTGGCGGGGGAGCGTCACAGATGCCAGTTGGCAGGAAGCTAAGGGTGGCTGTGCTGCCAGGGGCAGCCAGAGTGGCGTGTTCAGCACCATGGCCAGGGCTTAACCAGCGACAGAAACCCTTTAAATCCTGCTGCTTCATATAAACGTGTTTCCCTGTGCTAATGCAACACCTCTTAGTAGAGGTGCTGCGTTTCACACTTAATAACCTTAACCTGTTCCTTCAAAGGAGTTCAAGATACGCTTTTCCCCTGTAAAGCGAGGCAGCACATTCACAAAGGCTAGTTAACTCTTCAAGACCTTCGTGGTTCCTGACTTAGGTTAGACGGGTTATCAGCTCAGTAGGAAAGAAAAATGCACGTATGCACGTCCAGAGGAGGCCATCTGATACAGTAATTAAGAACAGTGACGGTGGCCAGACAGCCCTGTCCTGGCTCTGCCTCTTCCAAGCTGTGTCGGCCTGGGCAAGTCACCTTCCGATCCTCAGTTTCCTCATTTTTTAGTGGAGATGTTACCTGTGTTGACTGAAGAAAACAACACAAGCTAAATGCTTCGAGCTACGTTTTATTTGGTGATTTACCGAGGACTATAGCCTGGGAGACAGCCTCTCAGATACTCTGAGGAAGTATTCCAAAGAGGTGAGGAGGGAGCCAGGATAGGAGTTTTTGCTGGCGGGGAGGAGGGAGGGGCACACAGTGGAACACCAGAAGATGACCACCAATCACAAAAACCAAACATCTCAAGTTAATGATTTTAGTGTTTTTCTATGTATGGGAAGATGCAAGAGTCTGGGCTCTTTGAAATTCTTCCTTAGATGTGCATCTTAACTATCTAGGACCAGTATCCTATTTTTCTCCATCCTGAATCCCCTCAGGGCGCACCGTCAGGGCAGCTGCAGTGGCTGCTGGCTTGATGGTGGGCAACATTTTTTCCGTCCTGCCTTGTGAAGGTTAAGTTAATCGTAGGTGACTCAGCACTCTGCTTAGTCCTCAGTAAGGCATTCACCAAGTGACAACTAGTAACAAAATTCTAGTTCCATAGCCTTTCACACAAATGGGAAAATTCATAGTTGTGTTTCCCAAAGGAAGAGTTAACAAATGATTGCGAACGTAAAGGGTCCTCCAGGGCACACATATTTGGATTGCCCTGAGGTACAGTTAGTTGTATAGTTAACATAGTGCTGGTTACTTTCAAAATCATGCAAATAAGGTGATCTGGTTCAGGTGAAATTTGGCCTGGATAATCTAAAACCCAGGGATGCTTCTCTGTATTTGGAAATAGGATGATCACTTATGCAAATGACAGGAAAAAGTCACTTTTACATTTTGCATCATCACGTGCTGTACAGCCGCTCTGAAGGAAGGGGGAGAAAATCATGTGCTACTTTTAATTTTAACTGAGAAAACTAGGAGGACATGTGTAGTATCATCGAATGACCTTTCTATTTTTTTGCACACTTTCAAAAGGATGGTGACAGTCTTAACTGTGGACGTTCTCATTATCCACTGGCCCACGTACAATTCACTCACAGCCAGGCAGTCCCTTCTAGACTTCAAGTTGCTTTCCTTCCCTGCGGAGATCACACCCCCTCCTTTCCAGGGCCTGCACACGGCCTTTTCCCTCCCCACCCTTCCTTGACCTCCCACGAAGCTTTTCCTATACCCAGCCCACTTCTGGGCTGCCCTGCTCTTTCCTGCATCTACCGTATTGTATTATAATTATCTACGTGCATCAGTCACCCTGGCGAGACTCAGTTCTTTCATGAGCAGGCGTTTTCTCAGTCATTTTTGTGTCTGCAGGGTTTAAAGGCGAGCCAACTTATGCAAGATGCTTGGAAATGTTTTGCTGAATGAACGAATGCTTGTTCTCTACGTGTTTCTTTTCTTTTTTAAATTTATTTATTATTTATTTTTTATATTTATTTTTGGCTGTGTTGGGTCTTCGTTTCTGTGCAAGGACTTCCTCTAGTTGCGGCGAGTGGGGACCACTCTTCATTGCGGTGCGCGGGCCTCTCGCTATCGCGGCCTCTCTTGTTGCGGAGCACAGGCTCCAGACGCGCAGGCTCAGTAGTTGCGGCTCACGGGCCTAGTTGCTCCGCGGCGTGTGGGATCTTCCCAGACCAGGGCTCGAACCCGTGTCCCCTGCATTGGCAGGCAGATTCTCAACCACTGCGCCACCAGGGAAGCCCTCTACGTGTTTCTTACATGTATGCTCCTAAGTGAATGGAAACTCTATTTGGGTAGGAAACTATACTATATTTTTGGTACCGCAAAGCAGTGTTTATCTTCAGATAACTCTGTAGGCTTGCTGTAAATATCAGTTATCCTGGAAACACTTTCTAGGGTCAATTCAGCAGGTATTAAGTCTTTGTTACTGTTTTATCCCCACATGTACTATTAAAATATTTGTGAAGTGATCACCAAGATTTTTATTGACTTGCGTTCTTATGCAAATGATCTGTATTCAATTAATTGTGGGTGGTCACAAACCTAAAATGTGTGTAAGCAGTTCAGTTGAATAGACCTGTGGTATACTGGGCTTTTTGTTTTTCTTCCCTTTGGCTGTTACTTACTAGATGCCTTGAAGTTAATTTCAGAGCTTATTCCAGAGTAGAGAGTGGGAATTATACCGGAATTCACATTCCTTACTGGCTCCCTGCTTAAACTAATTTAAAAAGAACTAGTTCTGGGACTAGAGCTCCCTTGACGAAATTATTGGAATGTGAAATTTGAATGTAAGACTTTCTTGGAGACGTGAATGCATTTTGCTTGCCAGTATTTAATTTTTTTTTTTCTTTCTTCTTAGTTTTAATTTTGATTGCTGTTACTACTGATATCTGAGCCAAAGAGGTGATGCTGCCTGAGGGACATTTCTGCAACCCATAAGTCAACAGTTGCACGGTAAGACTGTGTGCCTTCTGCCCTTAAAGCCGTTTAATTCCTGTAACATTATAGTTTAGAACTGTAATTTGAAATAGAATAGGATAAAATATGTTAGTGTTTCAAAATATTAAAGTATCAATATATTTTAATATATAAATATTAACAGCAGATAATATTTTAGAGCTTTTGGTCCTAATCAACAGTGAGAGGTTGAAAGAGAAAAACTATAATTTGATATATTCATTTCCTATTAATTTTTACCTGAACAAGTATGGATATGCAGTTTTTGACTCACTAAACTGGGGTCTCATTTCCCCCACTATATATTTTGCCCATTTACTTTCTGTTTCCTGAGGTTTAACCAGTTGGTTATTTTTTGGATCTTGTTCATAACGAGTGGGTATGAGAAGCCAAGATGATAAAACTTAAAGCTCCTCAGGTGTTACTATAACTCACTCTGAAGTGAAGTGGTGATTCCAACAGTGGCTCAGATGAGGTTTTGAATTATTTATGGGTTTAGATGACCTGTATTTCTCTATCTTTGAGGAATGCCTCAAGAGTAACAAGGATGGTGGACTAGGAAGGCAGGTCCTGCTCGGAACCTCACTTTCTTTCTGTACAAAATTCTGCCGTCTGTTCTGCCTGCTTTACAGAGTGAAAAAACCACTTGATGTTTGTGGAATTGTCCTCTTTTGCATTAAGGGTAGAGGGAGAATAACAAGTCTTGGTCCTGAGATGGTATTGAGAGAGAACGTATTACTCTTGATATCTGTGTGTGGGGCATGCCAGAAGCCTTGACCTCTAATCCTGCCTCACCTTGACCTTGGCCATAGCGCTACAGTAACTTCCTATCAAAAAATTGAATTTGATTCCCATACTTTCATGTTACAGGTAATTTTCCAGGAATATGTCTGTATTCTTTGACCACAGCAGAATTAAGCTAGGAATCAGTATCAGATGTTTGGGAAATCACCAAATAGTTTGAAATTAAATATCACATTATAAAGATCCCATGGGTCAAAGAGGAAGTCACAAGGGAAATTAGAAAATATCTTGAATTGAATGAAAATGAAAATACAACATATTAAGATTTATGGGATGTTCCTAAAGCAGTACTTCAAAGGGAAATTTATAGTGTTAAAGGCTTATATTAGAAAACAGAAGTTTTGAAACAATAATATAAACTTTTACTTTATCAGCTCAGTGCTTTATGTCCACCTAGAGGGTGGGATAGGGAGGGTGGGAGGGAGACGCAAGAGGGAGGAGATATGGGGATATATGTATATGTATAGCTGACTCACTTTGTTATAAAGTAGAAACTAACACACCATTGTAAAGCAATTATACTCCAGTAAAGATGTTTAAAAAAAAAGAAATTAGAAGGCAGGGAACTATATTCAATATTCTGTAATAAACCATAATGGAAGAGAATATGAAAAAGAATATATATATGTATAACTGAATCACTTTGCTGTACAGCAGAAATTAACACAACATTATAAATCAACTATACTTCAATAAAATAAATTTAAAAAAAAAGAATCTAGAAGGCAAAGAGCAAATTAAACCCAGAACAAGCAGAGGAAGAAAATAATAAAGATAAGGGCAGAAAACAATGAAATAAAAAACAGGAAAAAAAAAATAGGAAAAAAATCAGTGAAACCAAAAGCTGTTTCTTTGATGAGATCAATAAAAGTGACAAACCTGTAGTCATACTGATCAGGAAAAAGAGAGAGAAAGAAGAGGCAAAAATTTCTAATATCAGAAAAGAGAGACCATCGATACAGATCCTACAGATATTAATAGGAAGATAAAGAAATATTATGAGCCACTTAATCCATTTGATAACTTAGATAAATGGACAAATTCCATCAAAGATACAACCTACCAAACCTCACTCAAGAAGAAATGGATAGGGACTTCCCTGGCGGTCCAGTGTTTAAGAACTTCGCCTCCAATGTAGGGGGTGCGGGTTTGATCCTGGTTGGAAAGCTAAGATCCCATATGCCTCGCAGCCAGAAGGCCAAGACATAAAACAGAAGCAATATTGTAATAAATTCAGTGAAGACTTTAAAAATGGTCCGCATCAAAAAATCTTAAAAAAAAAAAAAGTAGATAACTTGTATAGCTCTTTATTAAAGAAATTGAATTTGTAGTTAAAAATTGTCCCCAAAAGAAAGCTCTAAGCCCACATGGTCTCATTGGTGAATTCTGCCAACCTATTAAGAAAGAAATAATACCAATTATATACAAACCCTTCAGAAAACAGAAGGAAAGGAACACTATTTTATGAGGTCAGTATTACTCTGATACAAAAAAAACAGGTACTTCTCCACAAAATATTAACAAATTAAATACAGTTTATATAAAAAGGGTAATATATCATGCCAAAGGACCATTTATTCCAGAAATGCAGGAATAATTCACAATATCAACAAACTAAACAACAGAATTTTTAAAACCCCTATGATCAACTCAATAGATGTAGAAAAAGCATTTAACAATATTCATCATCCAGTCATGATTAAAAACTCAAAAAACTAAGAATAGAAGGAAACTCTCAAAAAAGTTGGAGTAGAAGGGAGCTTCCTGAACTTTATAAAAGCTATCTATGAAGAACCTACACCTGATATTACAATTACTGGTGAAAGACTGAATGCTTTTGCCTAACATTAGGAGCAAGGCAAGGATAGTCACTCAACATTCCTATTCAGAATTGTCCTAGTCAGTGCAATAAAGCAGGAAAAAGAAATAAAAGGCATATGGATAGGGAAAGAAGCAAAAGCAAATTTGGAACTCCCCTAGCAAGGGGCCTGAGAAATGTCGGTTTAGTCTGCCAGCCTCTGTGAGCAGAGCTGGGAATAGCTGTTGAATGCCAGCACATAAAATCTACTACATTTTGGTTTCTGTGGTCATGATCTGAAAATCATAAAAGCAAAGCAACATTTATATCACTTGTGGGTTTAAATTACTGTGTTCTTTAAAGTTAAAAGTCAGCATAATCTATTGTGAGAGTCTTATTTCAGCATTTTCTTCTTTCCGTTAATATAACTGGAAAGCCACGTGTAGTATTTAAAAGTTACGCATTGGTTAAAACTTCATTAAATAGCTTTTGTTTTTTAATTTAAAGAAAAAGGCTATGTGAAACAATATTAAGATGTCCTCTTAAATTTTGTGAGGGCAAACAACATTATTTGTTAAATCTGTTACAACTCTCACTTAACTTTGGAGGAGTTAACAGTTGTTTTGTATGCTTGCTGTCACGTCTTAGAATATACTGACGTGTTTTGTATAATAAGACACATATTGTGCCTTTTAATTGCTGCTATGTAATTTCAAGTACTTATTTTTATGGTGGTTGGCAGTGTGGAATTGAGGAAATCTTGAGTCCTGGTCCCAATTGTCTGGGAGAATTATATGACAGGACAGTGTCTCTGGGTGGTTTTACTGGAATCATTTCTAAGTCTCTTGCAATGAAATTGTTTTTCAGCCTAAGTAGAATACTTACAAATATTAAACAAATTTAATAATTGTGTGCATTTCATTACATGTTACCGGCCCTGTCACTTGGTGCTAAGTACTTGGTATGGCACAGAGGTGTAGTAGGAGGAGCGTAAATTTAGAAGTTATGGAAGATCTTGGGTTCAAATGCTAAAAACATAGAGGCTTAATTAAGCTTTTGAGCAAAATCCGCGTAAATCCTTGATCCTCATTTCCCTTACCTGTAAAAGGAGGATAATAATCTTGATAAGCTGCTGAAGACATTGAAAATATTCCTCAGAGCGTCTAAGAGACCGTGGACCCTCAGACGGTGATGCTGGTAGAGGGTCTTAGTTGCAGAAACATCATAAGACTTTGGCACCCACCAGAACTGGTTTTGAGTTTAAGTTCTTCTACTTACGAGTCATGTCACTTTGGATAAGTTAATTTTTGAGCCCTGAGTTCTTTATCTGTTAAGCGAGGGCAGTGCCAACCCGTAAGGTTGTAGTGGGGTATAAATGACATAACGTGTATAATAAAATGCTTAGGTATGTAAAATGTTCCCATTGATCACCTTTAACGGGTTTACCATCGTTCGCTTTATGATTTTGTTTCTTTGGTTGATTTTCTATAAAGTGACCTAGAAACCCCGAATGATCACAATTCACCTGTTGGACTATGTTGAGAACAGTGAAGCTGATAGGATGCCAGGCTTGATGTTTTGAGACCAAGTGTTGCAAATTTTAGATATTTTACTAGTATTTCTCTGGTACTTTCATCGTGCAAACAGTTGGGAGTGGTTAACTAAAATAACCATTCAGTTTATCTTAACTATCTTTCATGAACACAGCTTCTAGTTGCCAAAAACATTGCCATCAGGATGCTTGTGGTTTCTAAAAATACAGACTCAAGATTTGTAGCATGTCTGCTAGGGAACATTTGGTAGGTTCTACAGCTTTACTGCTACTTTGACCTTATTTTAGGATGTCATTCGTATGAATTGCCAACGTTTGGCTATTTTTGACCAACAGAAGTGGTAACTCCATATGGTTCAAGTTGATATTTCAGGCTATGCTGATAGTGTTTTCTTTACACACTTGGTAAATGATCTAATTTTGTATCTTATAATGTGTTGTTTCCTCTAGGAGCTTAAATTTATTTTTAATGCATTTTGGATTTTCTTCGTTAATTTGTTTGGTGAACGTCATTCTCAAGTAATTGGTGCAAAAGAGTAGGGCAAAGAAAAATAAGTGCTACATCTTTCTTAACAAAGAGAGGAGATGCTGCCTAATCTTTGAGAAGACTTTCAATTTATGGTCAGGTAAATAATTAGAAACAAAAACGAGAGGCTTTTGAGAATTAAACCTTGAGGTCATAGGTCATACAGGTAGAGTCTGAGTCCCTGAAAATTCTTTGAGATCAATTCACCCTCACAAGCTGCCTTATTTTCATAACATGAAACACGTGAATAGACCCTCAGAAGCTAAAACCATCCAGAGTGCTAAAGCACTCTGGATGGTTTTAGCTTCTGAGGGTCTATTCACGTGTTTCATGTTATGAAAATAAGGCAGCGTTCACTCAGTTTAATGTTGTGTTTATAAAGTGTCCATAGGTCATATGTTTATTGTACTTTGAATAAGAAGCTAACAATTTTAGTTTTATTTAAAAGGGCATTCATGTAACGGATACTTAGTGTGGATCATAAATAGTGATAATAATATTGCGGTGAGCAGCTTATGAGCCTTTCCTACGCATCACAGTGTGATCACAGCCTGATTGTGGCGCTGGTAAACCATTCTTCCCCTTCTTGTCCAACTAAAGGGAAAAGGGAGGTACGGAGTTACTTTTTTAATGTGTCAGGTAAGCATTGATTCCTTCACAGGGGTAGTATCTGGGGTTTGGGGTCCACTTTACGCTGTTCGTGGCCTTGGTGTACCGTCTCATCAGAGCCCTCGGAGGGGAGCAGGCAGGCGTTGCTTCCGTCTTGTAGGTGAGGACTGGGGTGTAGTGGGATTGAGATCCTGAAGAACTTGGATTCTGCTCGCTGGTCTGGCTTGTTCGGCTGCTGTGCCAGGGCCAGGCCCCTTTCAGGACGGCTGTCTGTGCTCACTGCCCGCTCCCTGATTGTGGAGCGGGGACACATCCACTTTGGAGGATGGAACTCTGTAGGAGGAAAACTTTTCCTAGGAAGTGAGCTAGCATTTCTGTTTGCTGTATTCATGGAGCCATTAACTGTGGCGCCTGACGAGTTGCTAAATTTACCTTTTTCTGTTTTTTTCTGTCGTGGTCTTTCGTCCCGTGTCTGTGGCTCACAGTAATTCTTTCTACCTGACCATCGTGTCAAAATCTAAATATGGAATAAATTTCCAGGCATCTCCCAATTTGTATTCTGCTCTTATCTCTTATCCAACCCCATGGATCCAGTTTTAAAAGCTTTATTGAGGCATAATTGACCAACAGTACATGATGCATATTTGAAAGGTACAGTCTGGTGAGTTCTGACCTGTGCACACAGCCGTGAGCACGCACGCCGTCGCCCATGGAAGGTTCCTCCGGCCGTTGTCACCCTCCCCCCCGTCTCTCCCGCACCTCCAGGCAACCACGGATCTGCCCTCTGTCGTGAGATTGGTTTGCATTTCCAGAATGTTACTGCAAAGGAAAAGCAGTCCTCTGTGTGTCTCCTGCTTCTTCACTTTGACACCAGATGTGTGGTGTCCCCACGGCAAGCAGTTTGGTGACACCGGCCAGGTGGCTTGCAGTTGAACTCAGTTCTGACGTTTATCTGGTGGAGAGAGCACCCATCCCACAGGTGAAGGGTCTGTCCCACAAGATCCCCCCACCCCCGCCCAAGCCCCCCAACTTCCTTTGTTACCTGCACTTCTGGCCGACTGGCTGTAAATCCAAGGTTCCCATGACCCCCGTCTGAGCTTGATGGTGCACAGAACTCAGGAAACCAGTTTACCCACTAGATGGATGATCAGGCTGTCACGAAGGACCTTCAAGGATACGAATGAGCAGCTCGATGATGAGACGCAGAGGGTGAGGTCTGGCAGGCCCCGAACCCCTGGAGCTTCTGTCCCCGTGAGTTTGGGGTGCACCACCCTTCTGGCATGTGGATGCATCCGGTTCACCAGCCGAGAAGCTCTTGAACCCCATCCTTTTGGGGGGTTTATGGAGGCTTCGTGACAGGCACGATTCGTTAGATCATTGGCAGTGGGTGTCTGAACTTGTTCTCCAGCCCCTCTCCTTTCCCCAGAGGTCTGGGGGTGGGACTGAAAATTCCAACCTTCTAATCACTGGGTTGGTTCCCCTGGCAACCAGCCCCCATCCTTAGGGAAGGTCCAAAAGTCACTTAATTAACATACGCAAGTGTGGTTCAAAGGGGTTGGTTGGTGTCAAAAGACTCCTTTATAGCTCTTATCACTTGGGAAATTCCAAGAGTTTTAGGAGCTCTGCGCCATTAATGGTGATGAAGACCAAATACGTATTTGTCATTATAAATCACAGTATCATAGTTGCATAGAAGGAACCATACAGTGTGCACTCTTTTTTGTCTGGCCTTTGTTCAGCATAACCATCCGAGATTCATCCTTGCTGTTTCCCGTATCAGTAATTCATTCCACGTTGTTGCTAAGAAGTGCAGTTTGTTTATCCACTCACCTGTTGATGGGTTTTGGGGTCGTTTCTATTTTGGGGTTGTTTTTGGCTTTTCAGATCAAGCTGTATGAACATTCATGTACAGGTCTTTGTGTGGGCATGTACTTTTTTTTCTTTTTTAATTTATTTATTTGGTTGTGGTGGGTCTTAGTTGCGGCAGGCGGGCTCCTTAGTTGCGGCATGCCTGTGGGATCTAGTTCCCTGACCAGGGATCAAACCCAGGCCCCCTGCATTGGGAGCTCCGAGTCTTAACCACTGTACCACCAGGGAAGTCCCTGGGCACATGCTTTTATTTCTTCTGCATAAATTCCCAGGAGTGGAATGGTTCCTAGGGTCATTCTGATAAGTGTGCGTTTAACTTTTTGAGAAACTGCCAAACTGTTTTCCAAAGTGATTGGGTTGTTTTACATTCCCTTCAGCAGAGAGTTCCGGTTTCTCTACATTCTTACCGATGTTTGGTGTGGTCAGTGGTTTTGCCTTCAGCCATTCTGATAGGTGTGCAGTGCTGTCTCCTTGTGGTTTTAATTTGCATCTCCTTCATGGTTAATGACGGATGGTGCGAAATGTCCTTGAGGTGCTTATTTGCCATCTGTCTGTCTGCTGTGAAGTGTCTCTTCATATATTTTGCTCATGTTTTTAATTGGATAGTTTTATTGTTGAGTTTTGAGAGTTCTTTTGTATGTTTTGCATATAAGACCTTCATTCAATAAGTGATTTGCACTTTCATCCATTTTATTAGCCATTTTTCCCCCTTTGCTCTAGAATGAAGCTTTTGGGAGTGACTGGGATTATTTTACAGTCTAGATCTCCCAGGTTCCATTTACCTTAAAAAAAGTTTATTTTATTTAAGTAACTGGTTTTGTCCGGCTGGTCAAAACAGGGAAGGAAAGCAGTTCCTGGTAAAAGCATCTCTGAGGTTCCTGGATTAGTAACATGAATCAGAATAAACTTTTATGTGCAACAGAGAAATAGAAAACAGGTGTAGGCTCAAATATAAAGTATATTCTACAGTCCCACATGTACTGAGTGTCTGATTGTATGGATACCAAGACACTATAAAATGACTCAGAAATAAAATACGAATATTTTTTTTTTTTTAATTTTATTTATTTATTTATTTATTTATTTATTTATGGCTGTGTTGGGTCTTCATTTCTGTGCGAGGGCTTTCTCCAGTTGTGGCAAGCGGGGGCCACTCTCTTCATCGCGGTGCGCTGGCCTCTCACCATCGCGGCCTCTCTTGTTGCGGAGCACAGGCTCCAGACGCGCAGGCTCAGTAGTTGTGGCTCACGGGCCTAGTTGCTCCGTGGCATGTGGGATCTTCCCAGACCAGGGCTCAAACCCATGTCCCCTGCATTAGCAGGCAGATTCTCAACCACTGCGCCACCAGGGAAGCCCTACGAATATATTTTTAAAGCGTTTTACATCTAAAAGGAATTTAGTAATTTGTTGATAAAAAATTAATAGTCAATCTAAGAAAGAAAGAGAAAATTTTATTCAAGCCATCCTGAAGATTATAACCCAGGAGGCAGTCTTTTAGAAATCTCTGAAGACTCTGCTCATTGGAGGTCAAAGCACACGTTATATAAGTTTTTGAGACAAAGAGTCATACATCAAAGGAACATATTGACAGTTTGTGAGCCCAACAAGGCGAGTAGTGGGTCACGGTGACCCCTTGCAGGATTGAGCAAGGAATGTTATTCCTAAGTCATTGCCTCACTGGCAGCAGTAGGAAGTTGCTTTTTTTGGGTGAGCAGGCGTTCCTGTGTCTTTAAGGGGATCCAGTTAATACAATGTGTGATACAGATGCAAAGTGCACAGTAAAGGGGGAGGGTAGTGGCTCAAATGGCAGAGAAAGTTTTATGTTTAAACATTTTCTTGTTCTGCCTTAAAAATAATTCTATTTCATCACTTTAAATTAAGAAAAATCCAAACTAAAGAAGGACATAACAGAGCTTAGAAGTCAATTTAAATATAGATACCCAGATAACTGGTGGGAGGTTCTAGAAGAGAAGCTTTCTTGAGCCCCATGGCCACCCCCGTGATGCCCAGGAGAGGAGGGCGGGGCAGAGACCACGGATTGTTCTTCACTTACTGGATGCTCTTCACCACTTGCTTCTCCATATCCCACTCGTGGTAGGTTATCTTCTTCACTTTTTCTGGCCTTGAGGTTTCTTTCTACAGCAGACAAACGACAAGACAGGAGCCAGTGGTGAACACGCTGGTGCAGAGGAATCTCAGCCTCAACCTCTGCTCTCTGCCTTTCCAGTTAGAACCAGATGTTAGCGTCCACCTGAAAAAATGTCCAGGTGCTGTTTTGTAGCCCATAAAAGACAAGCGACCATTTCTTATCTCTGAGTGTCCTCCAAAAATAAGCACTTGACAGGGGTTTCATATCACTATGTTATTCCATAGACATAAATCTGCTTTTTTCCCCTGGGGTACTTATTATTTACTTGTTGAGGCTGCTGAGCAAAAACGAGATGATACTTTCCAACCCTTGGAAACGAGCTGCATTCCTCCACCGCCTGAGGTTTCCTGAGTAGCCTCCATGTGCCGAGTGTGCGCTGCAGGGTCGGTGAGGCGCTGTGACCTCCCCACCCCCCAGTGAAGTCTTTCCAGTTGTGCTTTAATTTCCCAGGTATGAGAAATACCTTAAACTAGTGCCCGTCACCCTGGATTGTAACTTTATTGATATGCCTGCCTCTCTCACTGAACCATTACTTCCTCGAGGAAAGGGATTTTGTCTTATTTTTGATGTTTATTCTTTGTATTTCCATTGGCTAAAGTATAATAAAAATGCACGAGGTGTTTGGAGCACAGGCGAATCCAATATGGATATTTCTGGAAGCCAGCTGAATATCTGGCTGGAAGGAAAGAAAGCACGCCAGAGCTCGGGGCCCTGTGAGAGCAAATCTGTTTTTTCGGGGGAGGAGGCTGAGGCCCACCTCGGTTCAGAAACCTGCACAGGGTCACGCGGTGCTCGTGGCAGAACTGGGCCTGGACCCCAGGTCCTCCGGTTCCTCTGCGCCTTTCTGTCTCTCATCATGCGGAAGCCTACAGACCATGTTCTAGTAACAAAGCCTAGACACTTATCCCAGTGAAACACAACTGTTACACTCATGCAGTCTTTCCCCCGCTTCGCCCCCCGACTTCATCACGACCTTCCTCTGAAGCTTGAGGTGAGTCAGTGTCGCTCCAGAAGATCACAGAACAGGGTGGGCGTTGAGGAAGCCCAGGCTCTTCCTCTGGCTGCGGGAATGCGACGGCATTGGGGGGGTGTATCTTCCAGGGAATGTCAGCAGGCAAGCGGGGTCCCGTAAAGCCAGGGAGGAGCAGACATGGTCCTTGCCCCTCACAGTAAAAGGGGCACAGCGGGAAGTATGGTGGGAATCAGAGGACCGGCTCTGCGTGGGCGCAGGGATGGGGCCACATGTGCTGGGATCACGTTTTTTTCTGAGGACACAACTCCTGCATCCAAGTCAATGTGATTAAAAATCCAGACATGTGCAGTAGGCACACGTGTAGTCTGCTGTGTGCAGGAGAGTCTGAGGAGGGCGTGTGATTTCCCCTGCTGCGTGCTGCACTAACTGCCAGGCGTGTGGCAGTCAGAGCAGAGGTTACCAGCACGTCGGCAGCAGGAAGGAAAGGATCCTTAACACCGTCAGGTTCTGTGAGCTGCGCGTGTAGGCCAGACCTAGGAGGGCTTTATGGCTGCGGAGTGGGGACAGAAATCCATCACAGTTTGGCAGTTTTGTACACTCCACCAGGGCCATCAGTAATGCAGTTTTAAATATGTAACAAGGACTTTGTGCAGTTTCTTTAAGTTACACTCTGCATCCAATCAACCCTTTCTACAATCGCAATATAAACTGGGGAATGAGCACAATCGTGGGTTTCTGGGCCATAAAACAAATCTCAGCAAATTTAAGGGAGTTAAAATCAGACAAAGCATGTCCTCTGAACACAATGAAATTAAACTGAAAACCACCAGCAGTAGGATATCTGGAAAAATCCACTCATTGTGTTTGTATTACTAGGTCGACTGCTCACCCGAAAGAGATCTTCCAGATGGTTCACATGGACAGGAATGGCTGTGGAAAGGGACGTTCTGAGAACTTCATGCTATTTTAAACATCTGCGGAATTGCTTCTATAATTTTTTTTTAAGAAAAGAAAGCATTCCAATTAATCATGCCGTAGGAAAACTGAAGAGTTTCAGTATATGGAATTTTAAAAAGAGGTTAAATAAGTTATTGGAAGATAGGAAAGTTTGAGTGAAAGTAGAAAGCACATTGATATGATTCTGAAATTCTTTAATCCTTTGACTTTAATTAGAAGAGTACTACTTGGAGAAGTTAAATGCCAGTTTGCAGACATTTAGTTGCATAATGAGTAAAATTACAGGAAAAATTCAGGTTTAGGTTAATTGTACAATAAGCAAAATTAGATGGGAAATATTAAGTATCTTAGTAATGAATGTGATATTAATATTAAAGTAATAAGATCATTAGTATCTTACATTTTGTTGCCCAGCACACATTCTCACGTGAGTCTCCATACAGCCTGTAAGGAAACCACGGAAGGTGTAATTAGTACACACTGACTCGGGGTTATTTTGAAAAGGTGACACATAAATCGGAGTCTAATGTCCACTTATATTATTCTGTGTCCTTATGGGATCCCACCTGCAAAAGTCTGACGGGGGATGTGCCTGTGTGAAAAGAGGAGAGGAGGCTAGAAGAGCCATCCTGCGTGATGCACGTCCGACCCCGGGATGGGGGGGGCAGGAGAAGGTTCCCTCCTGGTTGGCTGAGGTCTGCGGGAGCCTGGGCAGAGCCCCTGGGAGCCCCGTCGCTGTCTGGTCTTTGCTGGTTCCTCTCAGCTGTCCCGTTCTCATTTCTTGCCACTGACTGACCCTCAGCCTCCCTCTCAAGTGGTGAAGAGGTCTCCATCTCTGCTGCTCCAAAGAGCAGCAACTAATCTGGACATCGTGGTCCCACTTCCAGGTTCCTGGGCAGGGACCCTGGCCTGGTTTCGGTCGTGCCTGGAATCTAGTTCACAGTTGCGTGCACCAGGGTGTGTCTGCACACTGAGACATTGCCCAGAAAAGTTGGACAAACTGCAGGCTTAACAGTAAACCTTATGTGACCTCGCATAGTCCTTAAGCATTTGATTAGCAGTGTTAGATTTTTTTCTTAGCACGTAGGGTGGCTTTGGAGAATGGTTGGGATGTTCCAGGGGTGGGGTGGTGAAGCACACGGAAGTTGCTTGCTGGTGACTGGTTGGATTTGCTCATTACATGTCTGTTTCTGTAATTGCAAAGTGTTTTCAAGAGAATCCATTGACCCAACATTTTCTCCTTTACCTCTTCTGTGCTCTTCAATTTATTCAAAACTGGATTCGTGTCAGATAAAGGCTGTCTGGGAAAAAATACATCTGTTAGAGTACTTCACACTGACAGGAAAGCCATAAAAGTCATTGCTGGGTGATTAGAACTTTCGAAAGGATCTGTGAAATGCAACCCTTCTTCTAAAATCATACAGACGGCAGCATGTCCTCTTTCTCTGTTGTCTTGTGTATCTAGACAGGTGTGGGAACCCCACATCTAGGTGTAATGAGAGTGAGAAGTGAAGGCTGGGATTAATTAGAGCTGAAATACTGAACCACAATAGGCCAGGTGCCCAGGGACGGGCAGATAGACGTACGTGTGTGTATGTATATGGGCACGAGGTCAGCAGGCATCACTGGGATGCTCGAGCCATGGTGTGGGCTGTGAAGGGCTTTGTGGGGAACAGAGCCGATAGACTCAGCCCCGAAATCTGGGCAGTTTACGGTCTGCCCTGGGGGGAGAGACGCCGTCTGTGCTGGCCCAGTGCAGGCACACCGGCTCTGCGGGGTGCTGGGGATAGTAAGCGGGGAGCTGTGTAAGCGTCTGACATGCAGCCTCTTCTGAATCCTTCTCAGACATCTCACTGTTTAGAATATGGTGTATTAATAGGAAACACGAGGTATAGTGAAGCCAGTGGATCCAGAGACAACTGCCACTGAGAAGAGAGTTAGTCCCTCCCAGCTCCCAGGGGAGGGGCCACACAGGGAAGCATCAGGAGGCAGAGGGAGTGGGGGGGATCTGGGGGAAGGAGCCTGTATTGTGGTTTCTCGTGGAGGCACGGGTGAGGCAGGGTGAGCGGGCTTAGGATCGGCTCATTTGAATGATCTCAGGGGCTCTGGGGTGTGAGGTCACCGCTGGTGTCTGGCGCCTGAGTGATGAGGGCAGGTGGAAGGTGGCCTGCTGAGAGCAGTGGAGGTGGTGGCGAGGGCCCTGCACTGGTGGGTTTGATGGGAAAGGCGAGCTCAGGATTTGGCCAGTCCCAGGAGGGGCAGCCCCTGCAGGCTCAGCGTGGGTTCAGGTGTCGAAGCATCAGAATCCAGAAAAGACAAGGTGTGGTTAATGCGCCTGTAGAGACTCAGGCTTTTCTCTTCTGTGCCCTGATAGCATCACAGGCGAGTCTTCAGGTGGGCACCTTCAGCACGTCTGTCAGGTACACACGGAGCCTCCAGGCAGCTCACCGGTGCCAGAGGGGGTGTCTCGAGTGTACACGTGAAGGACTTCGGCGGGGGCGGGGCGGGGCGGCAGGGCAGGGGAGGCTCCGAAAAGGCTGGTGTGGTTTTCAGGACGGCTTGTGGGAAACGGCGGTGTTAGCTCCACATACGCCAGGACGACGACGTGATGGCACACCTGACGTCGGAGAGCCACCCAGTCAGGGCAGGAGGGGGAGGTGTTGACCGCTTGGCCTGCTTTGGACGTGCAGGTGGGACGTCTGCGGGGTGCGTGTATAATTAGGATTTTGTGTATCTGAACGACGGTAAATCCAAAGAAATATGGGTGGTGGGCCGGGGAGGTGTCAGACTGGCAAGTTTTGGGGCTGTCAGAGGTTGAAAAATATGGGGAAAGAGGGGACATTCCATCTTGAATAAATACAGATGGACGTGGAAGAGAATGTTATATACACAGTCAGCGCTCGGCTCCAAACTCATGTTTATCCCAAGCCCTCGTACAGCCCTCCTGTGAGAACTTATTCGAGGGCTAGTTCACGTGTGGGCCGGTATCACTGAGCAGCGCTCTGAGCAGGTGGGTTCAGAGCCTGGTGGTCCCCCCTCCCCATCCCTCGCTCACCTGCGTCTGTAGAAGCTGTGCCCCCGCCCCTCCCCCGTAGTGCTCTCTGCCTCTTTATGTATATCGTAGTTGTTGCTGCCTGATTTCCTTCTAGTTCTCGAGTCTCTGCTGATTGGTTTTCAGTATTTTTCTTTCCTATACTTTATGCTTTTATTAAGTTTATTAATGATTTTTCTTTTTTTCCTTATGAGATTTTCTGGTTTATTATGACTAGTTACCAGCCTCTTGCTCTAATTGATTCTCCCAGGAAGAAATGACACCTCATAGTAAATCTTCTACACTTTTGACTAGAGACTAGTATATCTAGAATTTTCATAGTTTAACACACTTTCCTTGGATGTGTACCTCTTCTTTGACACAATTTTTTTTTTTCTGGCAACCTGGGAAATTTTTAGTTTTTTTTTATGCATATAAAGATTCTCTCGTCACCACCTGGTCCCTTTCTTATTCTTAATAATCCTGAGATGTTTAATCATGAGATTAATCATGAGATTATGAGATTAATAATCATGAGATGTCTCCCATGGGGTGGGAGACAGTGCCCATGTCATTCTAATGTCAGCATATGTGTACTTTAAGAAAAACAATTTTAGGAACGGATGTAGAAGTATGGCTAACATCACTGAGATGAACCGGACTCTAACAGTTCCTTTGGGTGCCCGACTTCCCCAAACTAGTCCCCCAAATAGGACTCAGATATTCTCCCGTCAGTGATGTGGCTTTGGGACATCCCAGCCTGATGCTCTGGATGGGGGTGGGGAATGGGATGGCCTTGGAAGGCCAGTGAGAGCATCATGAGGCCTGTTAAACCCACCCTGCCCAGTGGACACCGCAGTGTCTGCACGGAAGGAGGCCCAGCAGGTTTTCAGTTGAAAGGGTCAGGGGCTCCTCCTCACTTCTTCCAGTTTCTAGATAATTCCGGTCTCTTCTCCTTTGGTACCTCTCAGTCTCCCACTTGAATGTATGAAGGTGTTCGACATCAGCATCGGGCCGGTACACAGTTGGTGCTCAGTGTTTGATGGAGCCATGGCTATGGAGATTACGTGCAGTTCTACCTTCCTTTGTTTGTTTTTTTTAGTTGAGGTATCGTTGTTTTACAGTGTTGTGTTAGTTTCTGCTGTACAGCAAAGTGAAGTAGAGTTCCCTGTGCTATACAGCAGGTTCTTATTAGTTATCTGTTTTATACATAATAGTGTATATATGTTCTTAGACATAATTTTAATGTAAATATTGTTATCCGTCTTCTGTGGTTCAGCCTTATTTTCAACCAGTGAACTGTTCCTTTTTTATTGTTATAATCAGAGTAAGAAGTAACATCGTAACAACATATGAGATATAATAAAATTAATATAATCAGTCACATTGTTTGAGTGTCCCTATGTGCCAGGCCCTGTTCTAAGTGGTTTATTATGTAATAACGCATTAAGTCCTCACTCTGTGAGGTAGGTCCCCTTGTGATCCCCGTTTTGTGGGGAGGAAAGGAAGGCATGGAGGGGTGAAGTGATGTACCGCAGGCTGTGCTCCTAGGTTGGTGGATGAAGTAGTATTTGGGTTGGAAGATGTGGTCGGTGTGCTCAACCAGCACCTTAATGGGCAAGAGGCGGAAATAGTCAATAAAAACACTGGCCAGTTGAGCAGAACTTTTCCTCTACAGCTGCCCCCGACTTTCGCCCTCTGCTAGAGCCCTTGTGAGATAGCCCTTGTCCACCCTTCTGATTTCAGTCAGCAGTCACGTCCACAGAGAGGCTGCCCAGGGTTCCCCAGGGGGTTTCATAACCTGAGTCCACTGACCTGGGCGGTTGGACCGATGTCTCACTTCCACGGAGGGGAGGGGCCTTGTCTGTTTCACTCACCACTGGGTCCTCGTCACCTTGCACACTGCCCGGTGTCGGGTCAGTGCTCAGCAGGTGTTCATGGAATGCGTGAACAGAGGTAATGGAGAAGGGAGGAAGGAAAGAAAGATTTACCGTGTGCCTCGCTAGTTCTGGGTTCTTTAGGTGAGCCGCTGTACCAGTTGGGAATAAATTTAATTCAGTAACAGAACACCCAGCAACAGTGATTTAAACAAGGTATTATTTGTCTCATGTAACGAGAATTCCAGATTGAGGCTGCGGGGCCGGTTTGATTGCTCAGACGCCACCAGGGTCCTTGGCTTTTCTGGGTTGCTGCTCCTGTGAGTTGGGCCTTGTGGTCACCCTGTCAGGGTGACAGTGTATCCCAGTCACTGGGTTTTCTCCTGTTGTAGGGAGCAGTAGATTTGTTGCATAAGTGGTAGGCTTGAAATTCTATATACCTCCTTAAATGAAAAGTTGAGATTTCATTGGATGTATAAGGTACTTTTTGAGGAGAAAAGTGGATTGAATTCCCAGGATAATGGGGAGGGCTTTCCTGAGTGTCTGGTGACCCTTCGCCCAGGTAGATGGGCTCCGTCCTGCTCCCTCCTTTGCAGCCCAGGTTCGGCCTTTCCCGTGTCCTAGTCTGTAAGCTCTGCCTATGGTTTTGGGCTGTTGTGTCCTTCCCTCTCTTAGTACGTGTGGGCTTGTGCCTTTCCTCTCTCTTGTCATTTTAGCGGAGTGGGGGGAAGGTAAAAAATGCACGTATTCAGTCGCTCATGCTTAACTGGAAATCTTGCATACATCCTTTTTCTATAAAAGTAGGATTGTGCTGTCCATATATCTTTGAAATCTATGGCATTCATTTAAGTAATTCGACATCTGTTGCATATTGAGCCGATTCTCTCACATAGAAATGATAGGATAATGCAAATTCCTGGGAAAGAGTCAGTTTTCCAGGGAGTTGAAACTCTAGGCTTGTTAAAATGTGAATATGAGCTTTTAAAACTGTCTTTTTAATTTTCAGATTGTGAACCATGCCTTTAGTGAAGAGGAACATCGAACCCCGGCACTTGTGCCGGGGAGCCCTGCCCGAGGGCATCCCCAGTGAGCTCGAGTGTGTGACCAACAGCACCCTGGCTGCCATCATACGCCAGCTGAGCAGTCTGAGTGAGTGCTCTTGCCTCGGGACTCCTTTCTTCTGATTACCAGTGACATATTAATTTTAACAAACTTAGCAAATTGATTTCAATTCAATAGTTATGTGATTGTCCAGAGAAGAGGCTGCAGCTTTGAAGGAGAAAGGCTCCCTCCCTCCCACCCTCCCTCTTGAATTTCCCAGCATGTAATCAGCTGTGGCCCCCTCACTGGTCTGGTGATACCAGCTTTGTGTGATGAAGTTAGTTAGCATTGACCAGTTCACAAGTTACTAGGTACCACCAAATGTGTAGATTTAAAGTAGTGTTCATTTTTAAAAGCTTATTAAAAATGAGGATAAAATAATTGGCATTTTAAAAAACGTGAATTATGCATTACACTTGGACAGGACTAATTTCGTTTCAGTGTAATGAATTGAAAACTAGGTCACACCTGTGATATGCCCGGCATTAGAATAGAGGCTCAATACATGTTTGTTGGTTGAATAATATTCCAAATGAATCAAAGAATCAAGCCCCAAGCTAGTGAGACTTGCTGATTTTAACCTCCTAAAGGTTAAAATGCAGGTATTGACTTCCAAATTGAGGTCAGCAGATGAGTTGATGGTTACATGTATGCAGTGCCATGTACACATTACATACACAGATTATATAAATGTAAGCAAACACAAGCATAAGGAAGAGAGGACTTCCTGTTATTCTAATTTTGAACATTAATATGAAATACCCAAGAAATATTCCATTTCTTAAGACTCAAATATGCATGAAAATGCTTTTCCTTCAAAGCTTTTTGAAGTTGCAATATTTCTCCCTAACTTTTACATTTACGTCGTGATCTTATTTTCTCACTTCGTCCCACTCCTTTTCGGTTTAGATGGTTCACACTGCATTTTGGATGACAGGTTTTCACAGTTAAATTTTCAGAACCTCTGTTAATAACGAGAAAACCCTCCATGAAATTTCACATCCTGGCCGCGTCAAGCAGGGGAGAGTGGTTTTAAAAAAACTCAAGTGCTTTTATTTGTTTTGAAGAAGAAACACTATGGATGAGTATTTTTTTTTCTTTAAAAGAATTGTAGCACATCATTATTGATATATTTTTGATATATTACGTCTATAATCATTGGCTAAACAAAAGTAATTTGGAAATTGCTTAAAATGTGCTTCAAAATAGATTTCTTCTGGAATCTGAACTAATTATAATTGATTTTTGGTAGTGGTTGTTGGTAAAATGTATAAATTCATATAATTACAGAGGATACCTTGTAAATTATTGAAGGGTGAAAGTATTTCTGTGTGCATTCATGTATTTACGTAAGAATGTTTTTTTAGTCTCTTGTTTTTTTATGGCTGAAACGTCTATTGGCATAAGGTCTAAGTGATGAAAACCAACATGAACTGTTAAGGTTTTAATAATCACACCACGTCTCATGCACAGTGTTACATCAGAGGTGCCTGCTTGGCCACAGTGTCTTCTAAGTGAAACTACCCACAGGGTACGTTTTGTTCTGTAGAGTCCATGTGTAGGCAGAATGATCACAGCCCCTCTGAGGACGTCTGCATCTTCACCCTGGGAACCCGCAGATGTGCTGTGTGACTGGGCAAGGGGAGGATTAAGGCTGCTTCTCAGCTCACCTCACGAGAAGGAGGTTATCCTGGGCTGTCTGGAGGGCCCCGTGTAATCCCGGGGGTCCTTTAAGTGGGAGGAAGGAGTGTCAGAGTGATAGGACGTGAGAAGGATCCATCAACCGTTGCTGGCTCCGAAGACAGGAGAAGAGGCCACAAGCCAAGGAGTGCAGGTGGCCTCTGTACATTGCGAAAGGCCGGGAACTGGACTTTCCCCTGGGGCCTCCAGAGGCAACAGAGCTCTGCCAGGGCCTGGATTTCAGCCCAGTGGTAACATTTCACACGTCTGATCTCTAGAGCTGTAAGATGGTAATTTTGTGTTGTTTTAATCCACTGAAGTTGTGAAAATTTGTTACAGCAGCAGTAAGAAACAGTGCACCACTGGAGCCATGGTGACGTTTTGTACACACATCCTGCTCTAGCCTCATGAGTGGACCAGGCATGGGTCCTGGCCTCAAGGACAGTCCACCCCAGTCAGCCTGCTTCAGCCCTGATTCTCTGCTAGAGTCACTGGGGGAGCTTGAACAGAAGATGCTAGGAATCGCTGCAAGGATGGTGATCGGGGTGACCTACGAAGTCAGATGCTGCGTGTCTGGATCGAAAAGGCTGTCTGGGCCAGTCGTGTTCTGTCGGGAAGTTCGAACTAAGACACAGCGCGTGTGCTCGTTTATCGTGGGATCTGCCGCTGGGGTGTGGTCCAGGACCGAGAGGGCCCGGTGGCCATCGCAGGCCTGCATTGTTATTGCGGGGGGTGGAGGGAGGCTGCAAGGAGCTAGAGGAAGCCAGCGGGCGAAGAAAGGCAGGTGGGCGCGGGGAGAGAAACAGGCGCTGGGCACGAGCGAGGCCCCGGGCCGGCGAGGCAGGAGGGTTGCACTGATGGCCCTGCGCCCGGTCAAGGAGCCGCGTGGCCGGCTCACGGCAGACCCTCACAGGTGCCCAGGTGCCCCGTGCTCGCCGCCCAGGGAGGACGGGGGCGCGAGAGCCAAGGGTGCAACTTCAGAAAACGAGGATGGTTGTTAATTGGTAGTGGAGCCGCAAATTACTGATAACCAGTGATTTATTTATTCCTGTTTATTCACTCGGTGCTCCTCTAGGTGCAGCATACAGCAAATAAAGTCAACTGGGTCCCTACTTAGAAGTTACAAAAGCATATATAATTGACGTCAATATGGTCATACAATAGGCAACTTGCAGTTATGACCCATAACTCTCGCACATGATGAGTGACATCTACATTTTGGGTGAATCTTTAGTTTTTGTAGGTTTTTTCCCACTGAGTGGAAATATAGGAGATGAGAAAAGGTATATGCAAAAAAAATTTTATGATCTAAAATTGTTAAGGAAAATAAGAATTTAAAAGAATGTTTATAAATCAATAAAACAATGTTTTTTTCTTTTTTTTTCCTGGGCATAAATAGATTTCTTTTTTAAAATTTTTATTGGAGTATAGTTGCTTTACAATGCTGTGCTACTTTCTGCTGTACAGCAAAGTAAATCAGCCATACATATACATATATCCCCTCCTTTGGGATTTCCTTCCCACTTAGGTCACCACAGAGCATTGAGTAGAGTTTTTGTGTTGTTTTCTAATTTTCTAATCATTCATCAGTTATTTTTAAAGTGAAGTTTCAGGAAAGTATGAGTCTGTCATATTAAAATTCGTCTATTACTGAGGATTAATTTTCAAGATAAAGTCAAAACAGAGTCTATTTTTTTACTCCTTTGAGTTTCTGACGGTCATTCAGTAGGACCCTGCCCACCCTGCCCCCAGCGCCTCCACCCCCATATTAGGACAGGTGATGTACAGTCATCTGAACTTCCTGTAAGTGATACAGAGGGAGGCTAGACTTTGTCTACAAATGCCATCCTGGGGGAATCCCAAGGGGAACTTTAGGGATTTGCCTTGACCCTAGAGTGGTCATACCTGCCTGAGCAGCAGACTTGTCCTGGGAGACTTGTCCTCCTGCCGTAATCCGGAGTAACTAATCCTCTAGTCAGTCTAAGGAAGGAAGAACAGACCAAGGGGCCAGAAGGAATTTCTTTGGTCTTTTCCAAAAAGGAAGACTAGCAATTGAGGGCCCGATTCACCAGATCATTCTGATTCTCATCACATCTATGGGGGAACAGTTCAGGGTCATGAGGGTTTAAATAACTTTACATCAAACAAGAGAACCTGGTCCTGGTACCAAATAGGCCTTTGAAGCCCCAGTGACTCTGCGTAACTTTGGGGAAATCTCTAGGTTTTTACCAGTTACGGTGCTCCCACTACATCCCAACTAGACACTTGACTTTAAAGGGCCAGAAATTTTGTCAGAATTAGATATTTCCCAGGCTTTTCAGGGAATTGTTTGTTTTCAATGAAAAAATATTGCTTATTGGTATTGAGTATAAAAACAGTCATAGAAATGAAGAAGAGGAAATTTGTAACTTGAACAGCCTTATAATTAGAGAATAAGTATCAAAAGCTTTCAAAGCTTTGTCCAATAAAATAAAAAATTCGTGTTTAGTAGTTTTCAGATTTTTTTCCTTTGAGTGTTACTAACTTCTAATATGAGTGACGGTGTGGGGAGGGGAGTGGGAGGGAGAAGGAAAGCCACTTTTTAAAGTGGTTTTGGTTAATAGTGTGTTACTTGGCCTGTTGGCCATCTGTATGTCTTTTATGGAAAAATGTCTGTTCAGGTCTTCTGCCCATTTTTTGATTGGCTTGGTTGGTTGTTTTGATATTGAGTTGTATGAGCTGTCTGTATATTTTGGATAATAGTCCCTTGTCAGTCATATCATTTGTAAATATTTTCTGTCACTCCATAGATTGTCTCTTCATTTTGTCAGTGGTTTCTTTTGCTGTGCAAAAGCTTTTAAGTTTAATTAGGTCCCATTTGTTTATTTTTGCTCTTGTTTCTTTTGCCTTAGGAGACAGATAAAAAAAATTGCTGTGATTTATGTCACAGAGTGTTCTGCCTATGTTCTCTTCTAGGGGTTTTATGGTTTCACATCTTACAATTAGGTCTTTAATCCATTTTGAGTTTATTTTTGTATATGGTGGGAGGAAATGTTCTAGTCTCATTCTTTTACATGCAGCTGTCCAGTTTTCCCAGCACCACTTGTTGAAGAGACTGTCTTCTCTGCATTGTATATTCTTGCCTCCTTTGTTGTAGATTAACTGACCATAAGTGTGTGGGTTTATTTCTGGGCTGTTTATTCTTTTCCATTGATCTATGTGTTTATTTTTGTGCTGGTACCATGCAGTTTTGATTACTGTAGCTTTGTAGTATAGTCTGAAGTCTGGAAGGGTGATATATCCAGCTTTGCTAATTATTAGACAAATGCAAATCAAAACAATGAGATATCACCTCACACTTATCAGAATGGCCATCATCAAAAAGTCTACAAATAACAAATGTCAGTGAGGATATGTACACTGTTGGTGGGAATGTATCAATAAATTGGTGAATCACTATGGAAAGCAGTATGGAGGTTCCTCAAAAAACTAAAAACAGAACTACCATATGACCCAGCACTTCCACTCCTGGGTTTATATCCAGAAAAAAATGAAAACACTAACTTGAAAACATACATGCACCCCAGTGTTCATAGCAGCACTATTTACTACAGCCAAGACATGGAAGCAACCTAAATGTCCATTGACAGAGGAATGGATAAAGAAGATGTGGTACATATATACAGTGGAATATTACTCAGCCATAAGAAAGAATGAAATTCTGCCATTTGCAGCAATATGGATGGACCTAGAGAATATTATACTTAGTGAAATAGTCAGTCAGAAAAAGATACTGTATACTTACATGTGGAATCTAAAAAATAAATGAATGTATCTAGCAAAACAGAGACTCACAGATATAGAAAACAAGCTAGTGGTTACTAATGGGGTAACCACTGGGAGGGGCAAGATAGGGGTATGGGATTAAGAGATACAAACTGCTACGTATAAAATAGATAAGCAACAAGGATATATTGTACAGCACAGGGAATTACAGCCATTATCTTGTAATAACTTTTAATGGAGTATATAATCTGTAAAAATACTGAATCACTATACTGTATACCTGAAGCTAAAATAATATTGTAAATCAACTCTGCCTCATTGAAAAAGAATTAGTGTGTCACTTGGTTTTCCAGTAATGGAATATTGATATATTTTTCTTCAAATAATGACAGTTTAGTGTAGCAATTAACATTAAATCAGGAGTGCTTTTTCATCATTTTCCTTGATTAATTATCTGAGTGCTCTTGTTCTTATCAGCTAGTTGCTCAATTAAAATTACAGTGTCTTGCAAGCAAATTCCTACTGATATTATAATGTAATTTTAATATAGTTTGCCTTAAAAAGGAAATAGGGCATTTGTGCCAAGGATGACGCAAATCCATTTCAATACCTCCAGGGCTGGTTTCCACTTCTTTCGCTTCGTTCTTGTGATTATAGCTGTCTTCCTTTTCCTATCTTAAGAGTATGTCACAAGGAAAGGAGTTAGACCTTAGGTGACTCCCCTGCCCCAAAGTTTTTGGTTGTATTTGATGGTACTAATAAGATCATATAGAGAACTTAGCACAGGACAACACAAAGGAAAAAAATTACAAATTTTTTTATTAATCAGGGGAAATCGTTGATAATGCTTTGTATATATCATTATAAAAATGATACCTCATACATATGGTTTTGTAGCCTATACTCACTTGTATATAGTAAACATCTTTGTTGATTCTTCTAAGATACATTTTTTTTTATAAATTATTTATTTATTTATTTATTTATTTATTTATTTATTTTTGGCTGTGTTGGGTCTTCGTTTCTGTGCGAGGGCTTTCTCTAGTTGCGGCCAGCGGGGGCCACTCTTCATCGCGGTGCGCGGGCCTCTCACTGTCGCGGCCTCTCCCATTGAGGAGCACAGGCTCCAGACGCGCAGGCTCAGTAGTTGTGGCTCACGGGCCCAGCCGCTCCACGGCATGTGGGATCCTCCCAGACCAGGGCTCGAACCCGTGTCCCCTGCACCGGCAGGCAGATTCCCAACCGCTGCACCACCAGGGAAGTAAGATACATTTTTAATAGCTAGAGATTACTGTGTTATATTGATACAGTATCATTAACCATTATCTTGCTGTTGGACGTACGTATGTTTCTTTGTCAGGGAGGCACTGTCATAATTCTTGTATAAAAGTGGTACATACATCGCTAGTCTTTTTTGGCACCTTTTTTTTTTTTTTTTAAGATTTCTTACGTCTCATAGGTCATCAGACTTCCTCACAAAGAGCTAAGATCGTTCTTACAAGTGGTATAAAATTTTGAGACTCCATTAATTTTAAACGTGAGTCTCTTTGGAAAAAAGTTATTACAAAATCTGTTTTCTATTAATTTCTACATTGAGTGCTTGTATAAATGAGAAGAATTCTGTTTTCTTCTCAGATTTTAGTTAGTGATTATTATTTTTATTGCTACTCCTTATGGTGTGTATTATGTCTCGTATCAAACCAAATGCCAGATCGTCATAAAAATGCTTCCTTGAGGGCTTGCAGTGTAATACATCTGCTTTATGTAATTGGATCTGAAATTCAGGGTTGTATTAATTGATTATACCAAGTGCAGTTCTAGTCAGAATAGAGATTTAAGTATTTTGAAGGCATGCACTAAATAGATTTCTTGGATGTTTTTAGCCAGATGGGATTTTTGAAGTGAAAGGGAAGATTTAAGCACAGTATATGCAAGAAATAGATCACAAGTTCATTTCCATGCAGGTTAAGGCTGGGTTGAGGTACTTTAAGAGAAAACGTATGAACGTAGTGGACAGAGTTGACTGGAAGAAACAGCACGAATTCTTTAAAGTTTACTGCTTCAATCTGAGATAAGTATTTGCATTACTTGTGGATAAAAATAGGAAGCCAGTGAAGAGAGGTAAGAGTAATGTGTACTTAGGAAAGTATAAGGCACAACTCCGTCAGCCGTAGAACTGGAGGTGAGTATAATAAGAGTCCCCCACAAAGGCAGGACTGTTGGGAATCCAAGCTCTTACCGCCCCACCTGGAACATCGGAAACACTTCCTTAACAGAAGAAATGACAAGGGGGCCGTTTCTCACTTCTTGCCCTGGCCGGGTTGCGACATAGCAGGATTTAAGTGTAGACTAAGTCTTCAGAGCACAGGTGGAGAGCTAGCCATGTCCGAATGTTCAGTCAAGCCTGCCATCAAACCTCTCTGCTTTTATCATCGGTATTCTTCCCATTTCATGAGTTCATAGGCTTATGGTAGCGTGTCTTCAGTGACTTAACAGGTGTCTTTCTGATGGTTGTGATTTACACTGTTATTATCATCTAAAAACTTTGAGGGAAGATTTTCAAGGATTTTACTGTTGTTTTCGACAGTTGTCCTAACCGATCACTCTCCTCTCAGGTCCACGACTGTGATTTACCAGCCTCCCGAGTTCAGTCGTGTCCCTCCTTGACGCAGCACCTTTCACAGGAGAGTAAACACTGTCTACTTCATTCTTGACTAGTCTTCTACACACGTCGTCCAGCAAAAAATTAAAATAGGAGACACATGGGAAAGGAGAAAAGCATGACTCATAATTAAGAGAAAGAGAAGTTAGTAGAAACAGGATCCACAGATGACTCCAGCCCGGCGTTTCAGGAACTTAGAAGCCACTCCCGCCTGCATAACAGGAAAAGAGCTCAACAAACCGAAATCCACCAGCTTCTCTTAGATCCATCAGAGAACTGAGGTCACAGGACAAACCGCTGCCCCCAAATTTGGAAAGACAGACAGATTCTGAGAATCACAACTTACCCGGATATAGAAATTTTGAACAACACTCCCAGCCAGTCTGACCTAATTGAACTTTACAGAACACTAAACTCCCACCTGTAGAATACACATTCTTCTAATGTTCAGTTCACATGGAATGTTCCTCAAGATGGGACATACGCTTAGCCAGAAAATAATACATTTGAAAAGATTGATACCATAAAGAGTATGGTGTTAATGAGAAAATAATTATAATAACCTTTTTAGATAATTCTCGCATATTGGAAAATCAAGCAGTAGCTTCTAAAATACTCCTTGGGTCAAAGAAGAAATCAAAAAGGAAATTGCAAACTGTCTCTAACTGTGTGGGTAATGAACACACAAAATCACCAGTGTATTTGTGGGATTAACGTAAAGAGGTGCTTGAGGGAAATTTGTACCTTTAAATGCTTATATCAGAAAAGAAGAGAGATGTAAAATCACGAGCATTCCTCAGGTGAGCACTCAGCGTTGCTCGACAGTCCTGCCGTAATTCCTTCGCTAATTAGTTTTCCCCGCCCGGAGATGCCTGTTTCACATCTTCTCTTTCCACCCCAAACTCTGAGCTGGTGGTTTGCTTATTTCACTGGGAAAATAAAAGCATTCAGGGGAGAACCAAACACCCCCCTCCTGCCAGCTCAGCCCTCTGATCTGCTGTGCACCAGCGCGTCCTGCCCACCCTGCTCTACAGTGCTGACCCCAGGACTCACTCCAGGACTGGGTTAAGCTCCGTCTTTCCCGTGCCCTCCACCCCACCCCCGTCCGCATCATTCCTACCGAATGTTAACATACTGAGAAATCACCCTCAGGTCATCCTCTCCCCGTAGCCCCATGTCTTGCTCCCTTCACAGCAAGCTTCCTTGAAAGAACCATTCCTGCCTTCACTCGCCTCCTTGTCTCTTGTCCCCACTGAAGTTCTGTCGCATCTTAGTTCCCGAGACTGTGCTTGTCAGTGTCACCACAGTGACGCCCACGTTGCTAAGTCCGGTGCTCAGTCTCAGACGTGTGGCCTGATGCCTGAGCGCCATTCGACCCCTGATAACTCCCTCCCGTCCTGGAGGGCTTCCTTACCTGCCTCGGGCTGGCACCCTCGGGGTGTCTCTTGCTGCACGAGCTCTTCTGTGTTCGTCTCCTTCCGTGCTCCTCCCGTACTGCACCTGTTGGATGGCCCCAGGGTGTGGCCACAAGCCCTCCCCTGCTCCCGGTCCCCAGGCCACCTCATCCGCCCGTGGCCCGATACCACCTTCACGCTGACGGCTTCCAAACGTACGACCTCTCCCCAGACCTCAAACCTGTGTGTACAGCTGCTTACGGAAGCATCTCAAGTGCAACATGATTTTCTTCTCTCTTACCCGCCATATATCTTAGCAGATGGGGGCTCTGCTCTTCCAGCTGCCGTGGTCTTTCCCTTCTGTCTTCCTGCATCTTCACAGTGTGTACTGAATCCGCATACCTGCTGCCACCTCTGCTGCCACAGTTCTGGTCCCAGCTGCCCCAGCCCCGCTGTACGGGGGCCCTGTGTGACCTGCCCGCCCCACTCTGGTCCCCCCACCGCAAGGGAAGGGCGTCCCTTTCTCTGTCCTCCGCCGCCGCTCGCCCGCCACCCGCTCGCCTCCTCCCTGACGCTGTCCTCACCTGCAGCCTGTCTCTGCCTGGAAGGTGCCCCCTCACCTCCAGCCACCGTCCACCCAAACGTCACCTTCTCAGAGAGGCCTTTTGTGACCACCTGAGTGTCACCCACTTCCTACCATATTCTCTTGCAGTTTTGTTTTCCTCATACCACTTGTCATGTGATGAATTGTCTGTTTGTTTATGGTCTGTGTGGTATTGTCTGTATATAATAAAAGCTGTGTTCATTGCTGTATGTCTTCAAGTGACTAGGATAGTGCCTGGTACACAGTGGGTGTTTGATACATATTTGCTGAATAAGCTGAAAATGCATAACAATCAACATCTGTTATCTTAGTTCTTATAAAATGCTTAGAAAGAGTATTGTAAACAAGTATACAAAAAAGTTCACTGTAGTTAACTATGTGTGACATTTTTTACTTTTTATTGTTCTGAGTTTTGCAAATTTTCTACAATGAGCTTGTGTTACTTTTATATACCCACAAAGACATTTCAAAGAATCAGGCTGTACACTATGTTGTTTTTTTTTTTTAACTTCTATACACACTTACAACAAAGACAAAAGAAATGAGTGTTAGCAGTTGCTGTCTTAGATTGGACTTTGGGCCGTTTTTCCTATTGTTTACGTTTCCATATTTTCTACATTTCTTATAAGCATGGATTACTTTCATAGTAGGAAAAAAATAACTTAGGGCCCAATAATTATGACATTATTTTATGGAATTCAGAAACAGTTGGACTTTATTACAGACACTAATAAATTTATTTTTTAATTTTTAATTTTGAAATGATTTCAGACTTACAAAAAGGTCAAAAAGAGTACAAAGAATTCTCAAACTTTCAGCCATATATTATTTTACCTCATCTTTTCTTTTTCTCAGAAATTCCTCTCTTTTCCTCCTGCCCTGCTTTCTCCTCCTCTGTCCCCTCCTGTGTCTCTGTGTGTACATACATGCATACACATACATACATAGTTTTTATGTATACAAACATATATCTATTTCTATTTTTCTCCTTTAATCTGGAGCAGTTCCTCGGTCTGTCTTGACTTTTATGACTTGACATCTTGACATTTTAAGGGGAACCAGCCATGGTTTTACGGACCATTCCTTGGTCTGTGTCTTCTGATGCTCCCTTATGACTAGATTTAAGATGTTCTCAGGACTGTCACAGAGGGTTGACACCTACTCAGGGCATTTTATCTGGAAGCACACGTTACTGGCTTGTCCCGTAACTGCCCCCGTGAACTCTGATTGCTTGGTTAACATTTTGTCTGCGGGTTTCTCTACTGTAAAGCTTTATCCCCTATGTAACTAGTAAGTATCTTATGGGGAGACACGTTGAGACTGTGCTCTGTCCCGTTCCCGGACACGTTGAGGCTGTGCTCTGTCCCGTTCCCAGACACGTTGAGGCTGTGCTCTGTCCCGTTCCCGGACACGTTGAGGCTGTGCTCTGTCCCGTTCCCGGACACGTTGAGGCTGTGTTCTGTCCCGGTTCTACCCAGTGGTCTTAGCATCCATGGATGATTCTTGCCCAAAGCACTTATTATTGGGGTGGTTACAGAATGGTGATTTTTGTCATTCCCTAATTTCTTCTACATTTATTAGCTGGAATTCTGATGTAAGTGCTTTCACTTCTTTCCCTGCTATTCATTCATTCGTTTATTTACAACACTATGGACTCATGGACTCTTAGTCCATGGGTTATAAGCCGTCATCTTGATTATTTGTCTTAATACTCACATCTTCCCAGACTTGGCCAATGGGACCCTTTCATGCTGGCTCCTGTGTCCTTTTGACATGTCCCCACCACTCTCTGAATACTTCTTTACTTTTTTTGAAAAGAACACCAAGATATTCTAAGCGCATCTTGTACTTTTTCACCCTCATCCCTAGAATCAGTCATTTTTTCAAGGAGCCTCGTTCCTTTTAGTGGACAATGGAAAGCCAAAATCGTGACGAAACCCAAGATCAAGGTGCTAGGTGTACGGATTAAAATTTCTGAAGGACCTCGTTATGACTGGCTCCTTGTTTCGCAGAAAGGACTCTCACAGACACACTGATTGTTTCCCAAAAATCCTAAATACAGTGGAAAATCCACACATAATTTCGATGCTTTGGCAGTTGGGAGGCACAGTTCGTGACCTGACACACTTGGACATAAGCTCATGGTGGTGCTAATAAATCTGTAAATGGATTCTTTGTCAGTAAAGAATGAATAAATGGTGCTTACCTCTGTGTGGTCTTTAATTCAATTCAGAATTATTTTAGTTTAGCTATTATTGGACTTGCCACTGGAAGAGTGAGTACAATTAAGCTTTTGGAATAAGTTGCAGTTTGCAAAACTGAATGCTGTAATTGCAACACTTTATTCTTGTTCATCGGAAAATATAGTTCTTCCATTTCCTTCTCTTTAGTCACTTGTCAGCTTTCAGCAGCTGGAAAAGATTAAGTATGCAAGTCTTTAATTTCTGTTTCTTTTTATAAATTGAGAACTTCCAATGGGAGTATAGTAGCAGTTGTATGTTTTTTTCAAATAAGATTAAGCATGGAAGGTAAAGGGCCCGTGTTATTGACCCTTTTCAACTTATTTAGCATCTAGCAGAGTGTGCTTCTCAGCATTGCTTGCTGTGCTTTGAGAACGCTGATGTCTCTTCTGCAAGAGGTTGTGCTGTATATGCCTGTATTCTTGGTGGTATACACTGTCCCTATTAATTGGATTTCTGCAGAGTTGAAGGGAAAGGGGTTTTTTTGGAGTTGCACTAGAATTTTTTTTTTTTTTTTAACCATGAATGGGCAAGTAGAAAAACAAAAATCAGTTGGTTCCATTTTGACTATGTCTGGCATTCCAAATAAACAACTGCTAGACTTGGATCTAAAGCATTCGGAACACGGTGCTTTGTCTACAGGTCATCCCGGTGAACGGGCAGGCATTTTCCCAAATGGGCTTCAGAAAACAGTATTTCTGAAAGGTGTTTCTGGTGTTTCCAGGCCCAGTCAGTTTGAAAATGGGGTGTGCTAGGGGCTTCTCCTGCAGAATCCTAACACACACGAGTGTATTAAAGATTTTAAGATGCCCTGAGGCGTAGATACACGTTTAATCCTTCTGGTCCAGTATTTCCCGAACTTGCATGAGCAGGGAGCCTTTGTTGGCTGTGTCCTTGTTAACAAGAAAACACTGCTACAGGTTATGTGCTTTTATTCAAGAGATACTGAGCACGGGCTCAGCACAGACAGTGCAGAGATGCAATACAGATGAGGCGTGGCTCACACCCTTAAAGAACTTCCATCAATAAAGACAAGAATAGGGGCATGTGATGCGTCCTGTGACTGAGGCGTCCTTTGGGTACAGTAAGTCGCTGACATACTAACGAGTCCTGTTCTGAGAGTGCGTTCGTAAGTCCAATTTGTTCATAAATCCAACAAAGCCTAGGTACCCAGCTAACACAGTTGGCTATATAGTGCTGTACTGTAATAGGTTTATAATACTTTTCACACAAATAACACATAAAAAACAAACACAAAAAATAAAACATTTTTAATCTTACAGTACAGTACCTTGAAAAGTACAGTAGTACCAGCCACATCATTGCTGCTTCCGGACATCCTGGGCTTGAAATAAAGATACTGTACTCTATACAGTACCGCACAGTAAAGTACACAAAAGCACAGCCACTTGTAGAGGATGCACGCACGTGACAATGTACGCCAGACACGTGAACTAACTTACATGACTGGACCTGGGAACGCATGTTCGTATCTTTGAAAGTTCGCAACTTGAAGGTTCGTATGTAGCGGACTTACTGTATTTGAGAACACAGAGAGGGGCCTCTGATCTCACAGACCCCAGTCTGCATCTTGAAGGATTGATTTTAAGGGTATGCATTTTTTTAAGTTTTTTTTTTTTTTTAATAATTTTACTTATTTATTTATGGCTGTGTTGGGTCTTCGCTTCTGTGCAAGGGCTTTCTCCAGTTGCGGCAAGCGGGGGCCACTCTTCATCGCGATGCGCAGGCCTCTCACTATCGCGGCCTCTCCCGTTGCGGAGCACAGGCTCCAGACGCGCAGGCTCAGTAGTTGTGGCTCACGGGCCCAGTTGCTCCGCGGCATGTGGGATCCTCCCAGACCAGGGCTCGAACCCGTGTCCCCTGCATTGGCAGGCAGATTCTCAACCACTGCGCCACCAGGGAAGCCCTAAGTGTCTGCATTTTTATTCGTTTATTCAAAACTCTTTTTGAGCACCTATGATGAGCCAGGCACGCTCTAGACCTTGGCGACTGAAACAGCAGCTCACAGACCGAGGAGAGACCTCTTCTCCTGGATGGTATGTCCTAGTGGCAGGAGCCAGGCAGGAAAGAGGATGAATAAGTACGGGTGTGTAACTGATTGCGTGGTGGTAAGTGCTCGGGAGAAGAATCCAGCACGGCAGGGACGGGCTGCGTGAGTGTGTGTTTACGTCTGTGAGTGTGGGCGGGAGGTGATGGCCGTCAGCTGTAGTTGCTGGAGAAAGCCTCCCTTAGAAGGTGACCCTGGCTCTAGACCTGGATGGCAGCAGTGGCCCAGGCAGGAGGGACAGGAGATGTGAGCCTGAGCGGGGGCGGGCGTGGCCGGCGCGGCTGAGCCTCAGCAGGGGCCGGTGTGGTCCGCGTGGAGCATGGGAGGGAGAGGGAAGCAGGGGAGGGGCCCGCGAGGCAGAGGAGCCGGACCACGTAGAACCTTCTGAGCCGTAACTGGCCTTCCGCTTCTTCTGAGCGAGGTGACAGCACACGGATTCGAACCTGAGGAGGACTAACAGGGTCTGTGAGCAAGTGGGGCGGGTTTCGGCAGTGCGTTCTTCTGGAGCCCAGAAAAGGGGCAGAGCTGAGGTGCACAGGGCCTCCCGTGTCCTGCCGAGAGCCTTAGGGGTGGCGTTAGGCTGCTGGGCGCCATGCAGGATCGGCACAGCAGCAGCGGGCTGCATGGATTTGAGGGTGGAAGGTCATTCCGGAGGCAGAAAGACAAAGCTGTTGATGTAATTCGGGCGAGAAACAAGGAGGGCCAGAGCCGAGGGGTTGGGGGCGTAAGGGGCCGAGGTTTGGTGTCAGTGGCCGTGGAGGGAGGGAGCTGTCACGGATGACTGTTCTCGCTTGGGCTTCGTTTGCGGTGGTTGGTGCCTTTCCACGTGGGGATGCACGCTTGAGTTAACGTGAACATGAGTTCCTATGAGAACTTGTACTGGCTTTGAGATTCTTACAGGACATCCATGTGGAGGTGTCTGTGAGGTAGTTAGATACACACGTCTCGCTCAGGAAAGAGTTGACAAGGCAGCAAACAAACATTAACTCTGGACGCCATGTCTAGTTACAGTGTTTAAAAACATACGTAATTTGTGTGAAGACTTTTTATTGAACAGACCCCTCACCAGAGGAGATGTACAGATGGCAAACCAGCACATGAAAAGATGCTTCACGTCATATATCATCGGGGAAGTGCACATTAAAACGAGATATCACTACACACCTATTAGAGTGGCAAAAACGCAAAACACTAACACCACCAAGTGCTGGTAAGGATGTGGAGCAACCGGAACTCTTGTTCATTGCCAGTGGGAATGCAGAATGGTACAGCCACTTTGAAAGACTGTTTAGCTGTTTCTTAAAGAGCTAAACATACTCGTACCATAGAATCTAGCAGTCATGCTCCTTGGTATTTACCCAAGTGAGTTGAAAACTTAGATCCACACAAAAAGCTGCACCCAAATGCTTATTCATAATCACCAAACACTGGAAGCAGCCAGGACGTCCTTCAGTAGGTGAACGGATAAATAAAACTGTGTTACATTTAGACAATGGGATGTTATTCAGTGATAAAAAGAAATGAGTTATCAGGCCATGAAAAGGCACAGAGGAACCTTAGGTGCATGTTACTGGGTGATAGAAGCCAATGTGAAAAGGTTCCATACTATATGATTCCAATCATATGACATTCTGGAAAAGGCAAAACTATGGAGACAGTAAAAGCAAGATCAGTGGTTGCCAAGATGGGGTGGGGTGAATAGCTGGAGCACAAAGGATTTTTAGGGCAATGAAACTACTCTGTATGATAACTATAATGGTAGATCCCCGTCATTATATATATGTCAAAGTCCATAGAATGTCCTACACCAAGAGTGAACCCTAATGTAGACTGTGGACTTGGGGTGATAATGGCATGTCAGTGTGGGTTCATCAGTTATAATACATGTGCCACGTGGTACAGGATGCTGATAGCAGGGGAGGCTGTGTGTGGGGGGGGCAGGCGTTATATGCGAACTCTCTGCTTTCTGCCCAGTTTTTCAGTGAACCTAAAACTGTCTAAAAACTGAAGTCTAGTTAAAAAAAAAAAAATAGTGGTATCTCTGTCCGGGGAGAGAGGATGCAGGCGTGCCTTGTACACTCGGTAGGCAGTCACTAAATGCTTGTTGAGTGAATAAAGGAATAGCGTTCGGATTTGGAAATTCATCGTAAGCAGATACTGATGCCTATCTTGCTTGTTAAACTTTCAGAAATGTTATTAATGACACTTTAAGAAAAATTGGGAAGTATGTCTAGCACTCACAAGCATGAAGAGGTGATCCATAGAGAGAAATTTAACTCAGAATTCAACATGTCGATTTTTAGGGAGGGCCAGAGTCAGCACTGTATATCTAGATTTTGAAATATGAATTAGAAGGAGTTAATGCCATTGGAAAGTTGTCGGCACCGTATAAGACGTCTAACATTTCCGATTGTGCATGAGGTAAAATCCTAAGTTTAGAAAACAACACGATTTATTGAATTCCCTTGGGCAGTAAAAGGAGACCATAGGTTCTGAGATGTTTATACATAAAGCATGCAAAATGAGAGAGTAGTTTTTTCTAAAGAAGTGTAACGGAAAGCAACTTGTGGGATAGCTCATGTAACAATCAAGTAAAAATTCTATACTATTTGGGGGCATTTTAGAATTCTACAACTTTGGGTCAGTCTCAGCTATGTGTGATTATTCCTAATAAATTTTGAAAAATTCTACAGGCCTTTGACTGCGATACTTTATTTTTGTGATCATTTGCACAAAACCCCACGTGTTGAGATCGGAGTTTGGCTTGGGTGAGAATGTGGGTTCTGACCAGGTGGCCTTCCCCATGTGTTCCTTCTCCAGGCAAACATGCTGAAGACATATTTGGTGAGTTGTTTAATGAGGCCAACAACTTCTACATCCGAGCAAATTCCCTTCAAGACAGAATCGATCGCCTTGCTGTCAAAGTCACCCAGCTGGATTCAACAGTGGAAGAGGGTAGGTAATTGCATGAGAGCTGTGAGCTGGAAATGATGCAGACGGGACGGGAGTGGTTAATCGCAGGGTAATTCCTGCTTCTTCCTTGGGGTTGTATGCTGTTCCTTCATCTTGTCTTTTCCTAGAAGAACAGTGAGGGGGAAAAGCCACAACATGGGATTAATTAGTAATTAAAAGAGTCCTATCTTGTCTGCCTTGTGTGCCACACTCTCTTTTTAAATAAACTACACATGTAGTATTTGTTTTAAAGGACTCTTTGAATGCATTCAGTATTAGAAGTCCTCATGGAGGTTATTGGTAGTTATTGTAAAGATAATTTCTTACCTAAAGATCACAGACTCTGTCCAGCTAAGGGGGAGGGTGGGCCATCACCTGCTGCCCTCCTTACGGCCAATGCTTCTAAGACATCCTGCTGGTCCTGCTGGAAAAACTGCCCAGAAATAGCGTTTACTGAAGGCCTCTAGGCTTCAGGGTTTTAAAACAAACTTAATATTGACAGGCGCTGTGTAGTTAATTGATGGTCATACCCTGAAATTGGGGTAGTTTCAACAAAATTAATATTCAACAGTTCCTTTAAAAATTTTTCCACTTGCTGTCTCTTTTGAACAAAAGACTGAAATTAGACTGGAAAAAAATCTGCCCCCCAAAATCAAGATGTGCCATTTTATATTTACTTGGAAGAAAACGTTCAGATTAAAAGTTATTTTTACCTTTATATAAGGGTACTTAACAATTTCTCTTGTTGCATTAAAACAATCCTAGCATCTGATTTTTCTACTAGGCTTTTAATAGTAGTATTAATAAGAAGTGAAGGTTTTCTTTTTTTTAATATAGTTATTTATGGAATTCATCCCTCATCATTTTAAAAGAAAAATATGTTTTCTCATGTTCACATCTTTTTGAAAGGTCAAAATTAAATTAGCAAACTAAAAATTTAACAGAAATGTAGAACATTGATATTTTAATATCTGTTATGAACATTCTTACTGACTTTTCCAACAATAAGTAGCAAACTGAAGCTGTGCTCTTTTTAATCTGATTTTTAAAATTTATCTCTTATTTTAAAAAATAAAAATTTGAATAGCTACTTGGTCTATTCAGATAAGAAATTTTTAACATTTTAAATCAATCATTCACTTTTCAAATGGTATCACAAGTGATTTTTAAAAAAATATTTGTCTTTCTTCAGTTTTTTGTTGGTTCTTGCAGTTGTAATGCTTGTGATAAACCTTACACTGGAGAAGGTTAGTCTGTAGGTTAAATCTCATGAGATTCTACAGCATGTCTCATATCCTTAAAATTTCTTTCCAATCAAGATTTTACCTTATTTCTTTCCTTGCCATGGATGTAATTGTAGAAAAATCCCTCGACCAAGCTAGGAAATCTGTGCTGTACTTGGGCCTGCCACTGTTCTGCCGGGTGACCTTGGAAAGGTCATTTAACACCCCTGACTGTCAGCTTCATTGGTCCAGTGGGTTAATGCAACAGTTTACCCACCTCAAAAAGTCTGTGTCGAGGTCAGATGAGTTGATACCTGAGATGTAACATGTTGTACAAACTCAAGAAATGAGTATAATTAGCCTGGTTCTCTCATTCCTTAGTGTAGATTTGTATCATGCTGCTTAATTGCTAGGACTACAGGTATGTTGAAAAGCTTTGCCCTCTCTCCTTAATGTTAGTGTCAGAAAAATTTAACGCACTTTTTACATTTGTGTGTTTTTTGCAGAAGTATTTCCCACATGTATTGTAGTTAAACTGGTTAACTGTTTGAGTGATTTTCCCCCCTAAGATACCCAGGGGTATTGTGTTTACATTCCTATTATACTCATAACTCTATTCCTGTGTGGTTTCTGAGAAATGCTATTTAAGTAAAGAATGATGCTCTAATATTAGGTTCAATGAAATCATTATATCGCTACAAAAGAAAGAAAGACATGACTTACAGAGATAACTGTTGTTTATCAGAGGGAGGGAATGCATGTACTATTTAAGCATGGTTTTAAGTGAACAATAAAAGACATTATTTGGCTATTCTAGGAGATGTTTATGATTGTGAGTCAAATTATACTTGTTTCTAAAATATTTCCATATGACCCGACTTTGGGGACTTTTCTCTATATAGTGTCACTACAGGATATCAACATGAAAAAAGCTTTCAAAAGTTCCACAGTCCAAGACCAGCAGGTGGTTTCAAAGAACAGCATTCCTAATCCTGTTGCTGACATTTACAACCAGAGTGATAAACCACCTCCTCTGAATATCCTTACGCCATACAGGTACGGCTTTGGGTATCCCCAGAGCCTTTGCAGTGTAAATAAGTTGAGCGAGGCGAGCAGTGCGGTGAAAATATCTTTTCAGACTTTGACAATGATAATTGCAGTGTTATCCACAATGAAATTAGTTATTTACAGAATTGCTAAAGTTTGAGTATTTCAAAATATAAATAAGTTTACCAAGAGAAGTGGGAGCTCTCATGTTAGCTTTTTTTTTTTTTTTTGACGTTTTTATTCTTTTTGTGTGTGTGTGTGTGTTAGTTTCTGCTTTATAACAAAGTGAATCAGCTACAGATATACACACGTTCCCATATCTCCTCCCTCCCGCATCTCCCTCCCTCCCACCCTCCCCTCATGTTAGCTTTTAAATGCAGATATCTAAAGCAGAAGTGGGCACGTTACGTAATAACCCTGTGTGATTGTGTTGTTCCTCACGTTCAAAATCAAGTTTAAAGGAACTGCATAATTCACTTCTAATGCAGCAAAACACCTGTCTCAGCATTTCAGCCCTGCAGACATTTGTTACTGAATTCAGAAAAACATGTTCTGCAGCATTAGAGGTTTCTAAGAGTGAATATATAGTCAAGAAATTAACCTTCTGTGTGAAGTGGTAGGACACATTATTAGGACCAAACCTCCAGGAAAAAGAATAGAAAATGTGCAAAAAATGAATATTAAGAAACTAACTAAAAATGCTCTTTAGAACTCCTCTCCTACCGCCTGCCACATCAGCGTGTTCTTTCCCGCTTCATGTACTTCTGTTCTTCCCTGTCTTTTCACCCCGCTGTCAAGCTCACTGCTCCAGCTTCTGATGAGCTCAGGCTGGTGGTGGGGTCCCCACGGCCCCCCCAGGATTAGCTCTGCTGGGTAGTACCCCTGCAAAGGCCTTCCTGAAATCACTGCGTCCTTCACATCCATTATTGCCCTCCTGGCCCCAGTGGCCCTTCTCAGGGAGTGCCCAGAGGTTTTTTGGGTCTGAATTACTATCCTTTCGCAGGGTCCAAAAGGAGATGTTTGGAGCTGCCCTTTGTTGCAGCTCTGCTAGTAAAGCAGTAATTCAGACTGCATCCCTTTCTTTCAGCATGGACAGAAAGATTCTCCAAAAAATGGTAATAGAGATTCCATGGCAACCATGATGGGAGAGGACCAGGGTACCACATTTTTACATGAAACAAGCATACTTTTCTGGAGGTTTTAGCACACTCACTTAAAGATATAGATGAATAGTGGTATTGTAAGCCTAACGTTTTAAACTTGTGACTTTGCTTTTGTTCAATAGGCATTTTTCTGGGGCAGTTTCAGTTTTACTTATTAGCCCAGAGCCATGAGAACTTAGTAAAATTTTCCTAAGAAACCTCACTAAATATTTTGTTCTAAAGGAAAAAAGAAACCCAGAAAACTCAGTGAACCACTTGTATTTGATTATTCAAGATCATGATTAAATATTTGTGGTGATTTAAAATGTTTAATTGCATAAGAAAATGAATCGACCTTTATATATTATATATTGTGTGTTTACTCAGTTTTATGGAAAAGAAAAATGTCTTTGACTTTTTAATAGTGTTTAAGAATAGTAGTGCCAGCTCAAATCTACTTTTTATTAATACAGAAATGTTTGGGGTAAGAAAACACATAAACTTTTGCATTTGGACTTAAATATGACACAGTCACAACGCAGTCTTAAATATGAGATGTAAAATGTGACTGAAAAATCAAATGTTTAGTCGCGATAAACATAGGACATTTCTGCTTATATTCTGATGTCAAGGTTAACATTTGCTTAAGTTATTAAGCATATTTATTCCATTAAGTATTAGCTCCTCATCAAAGTATTAGCTCCATTTTTGAAAAAAAGAAGGGGCATTTTATGCATCTTAGAATTGCAGCAAGTTCCTGCTCAGTTTTTCTGTCTTCAACTATATTGAAGGCCTAGTATCTTAGGGAAATAATTTATATTTTTCACAATAATGTTATTAATAAAATCTCAATAGTGCAGGTTGCTTCTCACTTAGGAAATTTGGAAAAGAAAGGATTTTAAGTAATTAAAGTTTAAAGTACAGAGTGAATTGTGTTGATTTGTTAGCGACTTTAAGACGGAGCTACCAGATGACCCTCATGAAAGCCTGGGTCTCTTTATTTGATGCTGAGCTTACAGAACACGGCATAGCAGGAACTTCGAGACCAGGTTCCCTTGAGTAATTCATGTCACTTTCTTTGACTGTGTGACCACAAACTCTTTTCTATACTCATTTCTCTGATTTGTTTTCTTTCTCTGTATGCCTTAAATGACTAATACAAATGCTAATTTTTAAAATAAATTTACTTATTTTTATTTATTTTTGGCTGCACTGGGTCTTTGTTGTGGCGAGCAGGGGCTGCTCTTCATTGTGGTGCGCGGGCTTCTCATTGTGGTGGCTTCTCTTGTTGCGGAGCACAGGCTCTAGGCACACGGGCTTCAGTAGTTGCAGCATGCGGGCTCAGTAGTTGCGACTCATGGGCTCTAGAGCGCAGGCTCAGTAGTTGTGGCGCACGGGCTCAGTTGCTCTGCGGCATGTGGGATCCTCCCAGACCAGGGATCGAACCTGTGTCCCCTGCATTGGCAGGCAGATTCCCAACCACTGTGCCACCAGGGGAGTCCCTGACATGCTAATTTTAAATGTAAATGTTTTGCCTCCTCTTGAAGGTGATATACAGGCCAGATACTTTGTAAAAGCATTAGTAGAATAAATAGAGTGTTCACTTCTTATCATGATTATTTTGAGCTTTGTTATCTATTGATTTATATTACAACTTTGGATTCATATTGGCTGCATTTTTATTGGCTTTATGATAAATGAATAACATATAAAGACTTGGGGCTTCCGTGGTGGCACAGTGGTTAAGAATCCACCTGCCAATGCAGGGGACACGGGTTCGAGCCCTGGTCCGGGAAGATCCCACATGCTGTGGAGCAACTGAGTCTGCGTGCCACAACTACTGAAGCCTGTGTGCCTAGAGCCGGTGCTCTGCAACAAAGAGAAGCTACCGCAGTGAGAAGCCCGTGCACAGCAACGAAGACCCAATGCAGCCCAAAATAAATAAATAAAATAAATAAATTAAAAAAGAAAAAAAGACTTGAAGTATTCTTTAGAATATAGTAATTGTAGCAGTTCTTGACAATGAAATGGCTACAAGTGAATTTTCTTTGCGGGGTTACTTCCATTTAAAAAAATATCTAGGTCATCGCTTTCTATCCTAGTTACATTTATACACCATGAACCTTTTGCTTCTTTCCTAATTGAATTATAGACATTGGGCAAACCTGATTAAGAAAAAAGGACAGAGTACTTGCTAATTTTTATCCTAATAACATTGTCGCTCCAGAGTAGAGGTGAATGTATATATATACACTAAGAATCCATCCATCTCTGTGTGTAGCCCCCATTGGAATAAACAAAACATACCTTGAAATAACTGTGGAACTAAATATTGCTGTTTGTGAGCCATATTGTGATTTGGGGCAGCACTTTGCTATACTGAAATCTAAATTTGCAAGAGTAGTTTTTACTTCATTATTCTAGAAAAAAGTGCTGTTCTTGCATGTTCACACATTTTTCCAAATAAGGAAAATTGGGAGACTTAACAGTGTGTAAGGACAGTTCAAATTCCTCACGTAGATGTTATCATCTCATGAGTTAGAATTAACATTAATGTTTACCCCATATGAAACTATCTAACGACCTTTTCTCTCCCCCGACGTGTAATACGTTGGTTTATAGAGATGATAAAAAGGATGGCCTGAAGTTCTATACTGATCCTTCCTACTTCTTTGACCTCTGGAAAGAAAAAATGCTACAGGACACAGAAGACAAAAGGAAAGAGAAAAGACGTCAAAAGGTAAATAATGCTAGTATGGGAAACGTGCATATAAATGTGTAAATGGGATTCTCCCTTAGAAATTAGAAGTTTAAAATCAGTAAATTCTTTAAACGGTTGAGATGTTGAATTTCGTGCTGAAGTTTTTTCAGAGGTTGCATTTGTCACATGAAGATACCATTCAGTCTAACACAGTAATACTGTTTTCAATAAATACTGTTGATTTGTTCTCTAATACTTGCTTTGCTTTAATAAATACAGTGGCTGAAATTTCAGTTTTGTTCATAACTGTGGTTTATAACTTTTGCTCTTCAAATTTCGTAAAGCAGTCAACATTCCATATCAGTTAGAATTTTCTGCTTTGGTCTTTTTAACAATATTAATTGTTGGGTTGTCACCTAACTGTAATTAAGACCGTGGTGAGAGGTTCATATTGGATTGAAAAGCGTGTGTGATCTGCACATTTGGAGGAGGGTAGTATTTACTAAAAATGAGATTCCCTTTGGTGGGGTGGTCATAGGCAGGAGAATTGCAAGTTGGAAGGTTGAGAGACATCTGTACTGCAAACGCTCTTGGGAGGACAAACCCACTCTCAGATTAAGGAACTTCTGTGTTGAAAATTATCCCTTTGGGGCCCAGAAATTAGACTTAAACCACTGAAAATCAGAGTTGACTCTCCAAAGGCAGATATTTGCCAAGCCTTTTTTTTTTTTAAGGAATTCCTTTATTTTTATTATTATTAATTAATTTATTTATTTTATTTTTGGCTGTGTTGGGTCTTCGTTTCTGTGCAAGGGCTTTCTCTAGTTGCGGCAAGTGGGGGCCACTCTTCATCGCGGTGCGCGGGCCTCTCACTATCACAGCCTCTCTTGCTGCGGAGCACAGGCTCCAGATGCGCAGGCTCAGTAGTTGTGGCTCACGGGCCCAGTTGCTCCGCGGCATGTGGGATCCTCCCGGACCAGGGCCCGAACCCGTGTCCCCTGCATTGGCAGGCAGATTCTCAACCACTGCGCCACCAGGGAAGCCCCTGCCAAGCCTTTTATATGTGAGCTGTGTTTTAAAAAATGACCACCTGCTTTGTTTGACAAATATTAGGGTGTGTGAATTAAGAGCTTAGCATTTTGTGGGCTGGCTGCCTGAAGGTTCTGAGACATCTAGTTAGGTGTATTGGCCCAGTAGGAGTGACAGCTCGAGATGGAAGAGAACTTGAGATTTGAAAACAGGATTTAGGAAAGGGAACATGGAAATAGGTTGCAGACTGCAAGTGTGAGAGGTTACCACGAATTCTGGGGGAGAATTCCACAGACTTGGTTATCTGTGTGCTCTTCTCGTGCTGATGGGTTGGGGAGATTTAATGGGAAATCTTCGAAGAGTTGCTGGGTATTCAAGTGGAGAAATAGTCAAGCAAAGAAGCTGCAAAGTGTTCAGGTGAAGAAAAGGAAGATACTAATCTCTCCAAAGGAAAAGGAACAGAGATTTAAAGGCCTGTTGATCTGAATCCCCGAACTTTTCTTTGGTAACAGGGCAAACCCCCAAGTACTTTTAAGAGTACTCTACTTTAAAAATTGCCTGCTTTAAAATGGCCTCCTAGGATTTCCTAGAAGCATCAGTGATACTTTTGACAAAAATATTTAACTTTTTTGCCACTGTTCTTTAGTCTTAATCTACTATGTGTGGTTACTGTGTCTTCAGAATTATTTGTCATTTCCTTGGCAGTTTTGTCTCATTCCGTATTCCTCAAAGACATAAAATTCTGATGAGAATTTCTTATTCATTCATTTATATAATGGTTCTTTTTTGAATGGCTTGTAAATGCTGTGATGAAAAAGAAAGGATTATCACCCTCATGGAGATGACAAAATAGCGGGGGAAACAACCATTAGATAATCATGCCGTCCTTTGGAACTCATAAGGAGGGAAAGAAATTTGAAAATTTTAATACAAATCTGCTTTATATAGGAACAGAAAATGAGGCAAGATATCCTCAATTTCCCACGATTTTAGAAACCCAAAAGTCACTTTCACTTTGGAACAGACAATTCTATCTGAAGGAAGAATTAGTTTAGAAAATTTGGGGATAAGACATCCATTGTTTCTGAACATTAAATTTCCTTAGTTTGGTGGTCGAAAAACATTTTCTTAAAGTTATGCAAATACTTATGTCGTTGTAAGGCCGTAGTTACAGTGCTGGGAGGGAGAAGCCTTGGGGGAGGCGGCAGCGGCAGGTGGGGCGGCAGTGCAGAAGGTGAGGTGCTGAGCTGAGGAAGGCCTCTCGGTGTTGCTCGCTGAGATGCGAGGACAGATAGCAGAAGTTAGCTGAACAGAGTGAGTGTGTGTGCGACTGTGTGTGCACGTACGTGAGAGGGCATGCCGGAGGCACGTACGTGAGAGGGCATGCCGGAGGCGTGCTGGGCAGGCGGAGGGGCTTTCCGGTATTGATAGGAGCAGCTAAGATCATCGTGGGGCAGCAAACAGCTTGCAGTAGTCTCAGGATTTTAACGTAGGCAGTGTAGTTGAGATACAGATGCATCATGGTTAACGTTTTATTATAGTTGGTTTGTGTGTGTGTGTTTGTGTGTGTGTGTGTGTTGGGTGCGTGTTGACGGGTAGATTGGAGGCTAAACCATTGTAAAGAAAGTGGCAGATATAACACTTATCCCTAAATATGTCAGCATACATCTCTTAAAAGTAAGGGTGATAGTTATTAATTAGTGTAATACAGTGACGCTCGAGTGAGATGTATATTGGAATCCATTGAGGTCTCCCTTCTTTTTTCTCTCTTTTGGTTTTAAAAGTATCCAGACAACACGTGCCAGTGGTAAAATGCCCCACCTACCCTGAAGTAAACACATTCGTTTAGAAAATTTGGGGGTGAGTTTCTCCCTTGCCCAGGCATAACCACCCTCTGGTAACAGATGTGCATACTTTTTGACCTTGTAGGGCATTCATAAATACATGTGTACACATTTCACAGAGTATTTTTAATTCCTAGAATTGACCTGTATACACACACACACAGACATATACATACAGTGACGTAATAAAGATGTACTTCATTCTTTTTAATTGTTGTGTCATATTCCAAAGTGTGGATGCTTCATAAACTATTTACCCATTACCGAATTAATGAATATTTAGGTTGCTTCTAAATTGTTGCTGTTACAGCACCGTAGAGGGTACCTGTACTCATGCGCACATATTTCGTCAGAGTAAATTCCCAGAAGTGCAGTGTGAACTTGAAAATTTGAAAGATACTATCCTGTTGCTCCTGACCCTTTAAGGACTGAACCAGTTTATACTCCTAACAGGCCTCCTCCAGTCCCAAAGATGATTATTATTATTTGTCATTATCTTCATTTATTTAAAAATTAAAAAAAATTTTTATACAGTTTATAAAGGTTACTTTCCATTTACAGTTATTACAAAATATTGGCTCTATTCCCCATGTTGTACACTACATCCTTGAGCCTGCCCTACACCCACTAGTTTGCACCTCCCTCTCCCCCATCCCTACGTGCCCCCCACCACTGGTAACCACTAGTTTGTTCTCTATATCTGTGAGTCTGCTCCTTTTTTGTTATATTCATTAGTTTGTTGTAGTTTTTAGATTCCACATATAAGTGTGTCATACAGTACTTGTCTTTCTCCGTCTGACTTATTTCACTGAGCATGATGCCCTCCAAGTCCATCCACGTTGCTGCAAACGGCATTATTTTGTTCTTTTTTATGACTGAGTAGTATTCCATTGTCTATATGTACCACATCTTCTTTATCCATTCATCTGTTGATGGATTATTATTATTTTTTGATGAGCTTCCCCACCCCCCAAAAAAGTCTAGTACGAATTACACATCTTTCCGTGTCTTTATTAACACTTGGCATGTGTTCTGTGAATTTCACGTTCACATCGTCTGCCAGCCCATCGCTTGAGCCTCCTGGATACCTGGGCTGACAGTTCCCCGTATCCCCCACGGGCCTCCTCTCATCCTGGGCACCTGAGCAGCTTTCTGCCCGGCGTCCCTGCCTTTCCCCGTGGACTCTGTCCCCAGCACAGGGGCTCCTCTCCCCGTGCTCCTCCACGTGCCAGCCCCTCCCCTCTCAGTGTGCATGGTTTCCTGTTGCTCTTGGGATAAAGAACAACATTTCTACGCAGCCTTCAAGGTCTTACCCACTGTTCGCCCGAATGCACACTCACCTTCTGTCGCTTCTCCTGACGAGATGCTGTCCCATTGCCTCTTGCGTGCGTCTGGCCCCCTCCTCTGCAGGACTCAGGCCTCCTCACCCTGCAGAGCTTGTCCCAGCCTCTCAGGCACCCTCCCTGACTTCCAGACCGGACAGCATTCTCTGTGTAATACATTCATGTTGTTGCACGTTTCATAATTGCACGTTTATCTGTGTGACTTTGTGGGCTTCCCCCCTGGACCGCAAGCTCCATGAGGTCAGATCCTTGTCTTTTTTTTTGTTTGCCGTTTGTATCGTCTGGGCCTGGCAGGTGCTGGGACGTAGTGAGCACCATCGCTCACCTGGATTTGATCATTCAGTCCGCGTTTATTGAACGTGGACGCTCTGTAGAGCCATGTGTGGAGGTGCCGTGAGGGGAGCGTAGGACTTAAAGGCACATAGCTCACCTCCCTAAAGATCAGCAGATCTCACAGGGGAAGCAGGAAGGACATAAACACACGTAGAAGTAACTGTCCTCACCTTTAAAGAAGCACCTGCGTAGGACCCAAGTTATTTATTGAAGACATTTTTGCTGGCAAAGTAGGGCTGGAGCAGGAATGATTCTTTGTACGGGAGGGAAGGTAAGTTCTTATCTTGTTTTTGTTTTTGTTAAGCTCGTTGCAGGGTTCGCTTAAATATTCTGGAATAACCTTTTCAAACTGAAATGGAGCATTTAAAATTATGTTTTGAAAGATGATTGCATGTTAGCAAGTCAGAATGGTGTAGGGGTGGGAAACGATTTCTCTGTCTGTTGCGGGCAGGTATTTCATGTGTATAATAGAGATCTAAAAGGTGTCGTACATTGAAAACAAGCTAAATCCTAGTGAAGTGAGAATTCTTGACCAAAAATGACGGTAAGCGACTCTTGAAGTTGCAGCACAGTAACTTTTATGTGTCGATGTTAAATCGTTAGGTATCTGTTATTTTGGTTGGGTCTGAGTTGGGTAAGCGTGTTAGAGCGTTCTTGACCCGGGAGTGATGGAAACGGGCCTGCCTTGTCTGGACCCCAGGCTCGTGGCTGCCGGGGCAACTGCACTAACCTACTCTTTTCCTTCCCTCTGTCTCGGCATGCTTGCCTTCCTTCCTGGACGTCAGGAGCAAAAGCGTATAGATGGCACCACCCGAGAGGTGAAAAAGGTTAGAAAAGCCAGAAACAGGCGCCAGGAGTGGAATATGATGGCGTATGACAAAGAGCTTAGACCCGACACCAGGTTGTCGCAGAGCGTACACCACGGAGCGTCTTCCGAGGGATCCCTGTCCCCAGACACTAGGTGTGTGTGCGTGTGCGTGTTTGTGTGCATGTGTGTGTGCAAGCAGGGCTTGGCTTCCCTGTAAATGGAAATGCACGGTAGCATTGTGTTTCTGTGGCCCACAGTGTGTTTCCATACTTCCCTTAAAAATGAACGGTATATATGTTTTGACTTCGAAATAATAGTTTAAAGCAGTTTTCTATGACGTTGGGTTGCTTTGTGTGATTTTCTGTCTCTCTGACTTAACTTGATCATTCCATTAACCTAGATGTACTGTTTTAACATTGATTCTGAATTTGGGCATAGTAACTGCCTATGACTGACATTTTAATTTTAATAATCATTTAGTTCTCTCTCTGCCTATTTTGCTTAGAATGTTGCCTTTCCTTTGCCACTTGGTATCTGAAACGATTGGTAGGTGGTAGCTGATGTGATCAAGGAATAACTTGTTCTTTTTGATAACCTTTTCTAAAGGTGATGAACAAAGATTTTTTTCCTTCAGTTCGCTAATCTTATGTATTCTAATTGCAGGAGGAGAATTCTGTTGAAGTTTATTTTTAAAATTTGTTAGCAATTAAGTAAAAATCTCTCTTGCAGATGTGAAAGATGTGGTCAGTAAGCAGCATTTATCCCAGAAGGGCTTCACTGAACGAGAAGAACTGACCAGTCAATTGTAACTTACGGTTAATTTCCGATTTCTGCTTCTGTAAAGTTGGAGTCTTCCATCAGTGTTTAAAAATGTGAATAGAGAATTCTTACGTGATTCAAGGATTTTTCACAAACAGCAACAACCTGGACCTTGCGTTAGATCTGGGTTTTTTTGTGTTTTTTTTTATGTTTATCTTTATTAACCTCAGTGTTTAGCACAGACTGACAGACGGAAGATGCTTTTAATATTTGGTGGTTACAGCCTCCATAAATACTCCTACCCCACAAGGGCTGTCAGTCATTGTCTATGAGGCAGGTCTAGGTCATTTTTCTGTACAAGCTGTGATCGGTTAGCTATTAGAGAATTATTGGAGCTTTAACTGAGCTCTGGTCTCAAGTTTTAATCTTTATGTCAGTTTATTTCTGTGGAAAGTAAGAATGACGATACACTTCGGCTCATAGTTCTTTGGGTGGGGAGAAGTGCTGGAACTTGATAGCTCCCAGGAGGTCCATTTGGTTTTTGTTTTTTTCCGGCTAACTTAGTTGTGACTGTTTACTCATGCAAAACATATACTTTGTAATTCTCCATATATTCTCTTTCATTGCAGTAGGTAGATGGAAAATGACTTTTTTTAATCCCTCAGTTGAATAATTGATATTTATTCCAGAATCTGAGATTAGATTGTGCCATACTGGGTGTACAATTGATGGATGATATCCCTTAAATTATTTTGGAAATTTTTATTTTTTATTTGACTAAAGTGTATCACTATTTTTCTTATTATGAAATAAGATAAACTTTCTATATTTGGAAATTATAGAAAAAATTAAAGTATTCATAATCCTGTTATCCAAAGAAACCACTTGTTTTGCATTTTAGTGTATTTCTTTCTCTGGTCTTTTTTTCTGTAAATGTGTATATTTTTCTTTTACAAAAGTGAAATCCTGCTCTGTGTTTGCTATCTTTTGATTTTTTAACTTCTTGTATTCATGTTTTAAGTATTATTTAGAAACGTGGTTTTTAACGGATGTATTCAGGATAACTGAGGGAAATTTGAGTATCAAGTATCATGGTATGTGTATAAATTGTTCATATAACTTATATATTTTAAGCTGATCACATAAACTAATGATAAGTTTTTAGTCTCTTTGTAGATGGTCAGGAATGGTTTGATTCTAAGCGTACATTTAGGATGAGACTTGATGCAGTGCCTGCCCACTGCTCTCCCCAGCGATCCGGAAGCAGGATGCCTCCTTGCCCACTGTCCTCGCCCCTTTCCTCCTCCTGTCCTGGGTGTTGCCGACGCCCGACTCTGCCCACCCTCCCACCCACAGAGCCCTGAGGGATTCGTTTGATTCTCCCACTGGGTCTCCACTGCTTACACCTACTTCTTCCCGTTTCCATCTTGTCTTCACTCCTCCAAGTTCTCTTTCCCGTAACAGATAATTCCTGATGCTCATGCAGCTTCAGGACCATCCGCTCGTGCCCACACTAGTACCGTGTCTTCTGTGGCTGATTTCTGCCTTCCTGTGGGGTTCCTTGTCTCTCAGAGGTCACCCACCTCCTCACCTCTCCTCCAGCCCACCAGTGTCCCCTGTACTTGGGCAGTGACCTCTCGAGTGACCGGTCCCGTCTCCCACCCACCCTTCATCAGAGCCCTGCCCTCCCCGCTCTCCTGCTGTAATTCTTGATGTCGGACATTCACCGCCCGTTCCTTTCCTCCATCCGATTATGCCCTTTGTATTGCCTCCTTTCGGCCCTTTATCACCAAGCTACTTGACAGGACAGCTTTCCAAATTGTGCCAGAATGTTCCCAGTTCCTGGCTTCTCATCCCATCAGAGGCACTCCGTGTTTTGTAGATGAGTCTGTTTCCATTAGAAAGTTATGCCCAGTCTATGACGTAGTCCCCCCCGACAGAGCCAAGCACCCATCATCAAGGACTCCAGAGTTTTAGGTATTTACGTTTTTAAAATAAGATAAATCTAAATACAGGTCAGAGTCTTCCCCCGTTAAAAATATTTTTAACTCTCTGACCAGCAGTTGCCATAGTTCAAAAGACAGTCATACGCGCACCGTAATCTAGAATTTATAGTGCACTTAGGGGAGAAGAAAGTGAGTTACAAGTTGTTATTATATTGCAATTAGGGAAGGAAAAAGAAAAAAGCCAGCCATCTTTTGCCATTTAAAGATCTTTTCTGTGTGGTGTGATACTCCAGGGACACTACTGTCTGAATTCCAAAGACCCAATGTGTGTTTGCCTCTTTCCTTCAGAGAGAGAGACACAAGCTGAATCCTAACAGAAACCAGCAAATAAGTGTGAGAAAAGTAAGAACGAGAAGAGAAGAGTGGGAGAGAAGGAAGATGGGCATTGAGTTTATGAGTGACGCCAGGAAACTGCAGCAGGCAGGGAGCTCGGGAGACGACAGGACGCCCAGAGGGTTTGTCGCTCCGCTTGTTCTCAGATCGCAGCCTCAGCAGCCCCCTGCTTCGGCGTCACGAGAGGATGTGCCCCCTGTACTGACTACGCGTCCCGTAACCCGGGTGACTAACACCCTGTGACGTTGCCGAGCCCTCCCCTCCCCCAGCGGCCGGGTACCAGCATCCTTCCGAACCCTGCTGACTAAAACGGGACGTGCATTCCTTTCAGAGTTTCCCTCCCACCTGTGCGCTCAGAGACAGCAAGAGGGCCTCTGCGCATGGCACCGCACTCCTCCTCTCTTTTTTGGCTAAACATGTTTCTTCTGTTTAAGAAAACTGCGACTCACCGTATTGCATCCTTGATTTCTTTTTCTGTTCTTACTGTTAATATGTATCCGGTTCGTCTGCCATTTGATAAGGTCTCATCATATGCTGTCAGTTTCATCGCACTGAAATCTTAGGTCTCCGATGCCATTTTCACGTTAAGCACAGTGTGTCCTGGAGCCCCCTCTCTTAGAAAAGAGTCGGCTGCGATGTTGAGGAAGGGGGGCTCTGCTGTCTGCCGCTTGCCCGTTCGTCTGATGCACTCACTTCACAGCTGCGGCTCTGAATCCACGTAACTCTGGCGCTTGACGCTAAAGTCGTGATCACATTGTCGCTTGTGGGCCTAGACCTAGTTGATGGGAAAGGGAATAAGCGTGTGATTTCTGTGCCTTGGCCGTGTTGTTATTCAAATACATGCTGATGCCTGGAGGGGAAATCGTTTTCACTTACGTCGCTTTCTCCCACCCCTGGTTCTGGCCGTCAGGTCCCACGCATCGGACGTCACGGATTACTCGTATCCCGCCACCCCCAACCATTCTCTGCACCCGCAGCCCGGGACACCTTCCCACGGAGCCGGTGACGCACCGCCACGCGGGCCGGCAGCCCAGGCCCCCGAGCATGAGTACCGGCCCCCATCGGCCTCGGCCAGGCACCTGGCCCTGAACCGGCCCCAGAAGCCGCCTCCGCCCCCGCCGCAGGCCGCAGAGGCGTCGCAGGCCCCCGCGCCCTTGGCTCCCGCCGACTACGGGTAATTCCCCACTCCCGGGCTCTGACCGTGGCTTGCCATTGCGCTGGGGTCTTGCTGTGCGTGGTGGGAGAATTTTCACTGAATAATCACACTGTGGAGGCCAGGATGCAGCCAAGAAATGACCAGATACAGATAGTGTCAGTCGTGAGAAATCCTGTGTGAAAAAATGCAGTGTCACGCTGCTCCCCCTTTTTATTACAGATAAACCTCAGGTTGGTGTGTGTATTCGTGAACACACGTTCCCTTTATGTCTGAATGACTGAGCCAAGGCCTTGACAGAGGGTGAGCTGCCAGTTCTGTGAACCTGTCTCAGGTGCTCCAGTGTTTCTCTGTATGTGCCGGGCAAACCGCAGAGAACTCGTATCTCAAAGGAGAAAACTATACAGTGCAGCATTTGTTACACTTGTACATGTAACCCGGACCTCTTGGTGCCCAAATACTCTTCTGCCACCAGGTCCTCTTGTTTTCTGTCGTTTGGGAAAAATTCAAACACCTCCTAAACAAAGACCCTCCTGTTTAGCGTTTGTTAATTGAAGCCCCCGCCTGTGTTTTGATAGGCTGTAGTTTTCGCACAACCTCGGTCTTTAAAGAGTTAGCCCCTCCAAGTCAGCGCCCAGGCAAGTTGAAAATGTGTTTCCATCAAGTGTTTTTCTTCACTCCAGAGCAGCGTGGGTCGCATTCTGAATGTATGTCCCTCAGCTCCCCGAGGTTTTCTCCCTGTGGTTGGTTCTCTTTAAGTCAGGATCCCCAGAGTGTGTTCTGTGGCTCTTACCAAGTATCAGGCAGAGAGGGTTTGCGGTCCAGGTGGTTTGGAAAGCTCTTGGCTAAATAGAACTCAGCAGATTTCTTGGCTGGAGGGGTTTTCAAAGCTTTGGATATTCTGATGGGCGTCATGGGCTTGGGGAATTTCCGTGGAGACGCGATATAAAATACAGAATTTTCCAATCTGGTTGGCCACAGAACCCTTGTAAGATGGGTTTTCAAGCCGCCACTTCTGAGATGCCTCGTGCAAAGGATGCATTTGTGCTGCCTTCTTAGCTCTGCAGTCAGCTATTCCAGTGTCCCACAGAAAGTTACTGTTTCAGTGGTTAACTTTCTGGTGCACGTCAGTAGACGATCTTGAATTCCGACCTAGGGGTTTATGTGGACCTGTGATCCGAAGCGTGGATGTTCGTGCCCTGCAGTGTTGTAAATTCAGCGGCCAGTGTGCGTCTTGTCTGGGGAGGCCTCTCTCCGAGGCGTGTGAGAACCTCCGAGGACGGGACCCTGGGTTGCCCATTGGTGACTCTTGTTTCGTGTCTCCGCCAGGATGCTCCCGGCACAGATCATGGAGTATTACAACCCCTCAGGACCCCCGCCGCCGCCGCCCCCGCCCATGATCCCTTCCGCACAGACTGCCTTCGTCAGCCCCCTCCAGATGCCCACGCAGCCCCCCTTCCCGGCGTCCGCCGGCCCCTCCTACGCGGGTCCGCCTCACCCTCCCTCCGGTGGGCTGGTGGTCACGGCCCCGCCCCCCCCGGGCCCCCCGCCGCCGCCGCCGGGCCCTCCAGGTGCCGGCTCTTCGCTCTCCTCCTCCCCGATGCACGGCCCGCCGGGAGCCGAGGCCAAGAGGCCGGAGGCTGCGCAGCCGCCCGTGAGCGACGCCCGGAGCGACCTCCTCGCTGCCATTCGGATGGGTGAGTGCGCGTCCCGGGACGCTGCCCCCTGTCCCGGCAGCTGCAGCCTCGTCTGCTTCCGGCGACCCCCTCTGCCCCAGAGGGCTGGTGGAAGAGGGTTGAAGGAGCCTTGTTTGGTATTCTTTTTTCTTAATAGTGGATACATTTTTTTTCAGTGCAAAGTAAGCTCAGTGATAAAGCACAGATTTCAGGAAAGCTTTACTTGAGCAGAAACAGATAATAAAAATGATCATTAATTAACTGGATCTTTTTTTCTCTGTGTTCTGCTCTAAGGGCCAAAGTGTAAATGAAAGAAAATGAGCTCATGTCAGTGACTGAGTTTTTTTAGAAATCTAGGCTGTATCTTACTTAGCCTTTTCATATTTTTAGTTTGATGTGCTAAGCCAGTAGATTTTCAACATTTATTTAAGTAGCAAAACCCTTGTCATGTGAAGGTCCTACACCAAACCCCAGGACATGAAACCTTAAGACGTGGAGCGTCTCTGGTCAGATCAGGGCGGAGGAGCCCAGCTCCTCCCCCGTGTGCCCCTCCCGGTCAGAACCAGCGTTAAACGTCTATTCCACATCATTTACTCTTAACCCCAGGTCCTGGCCCACATGGGCTGAGGGTCCGACAGGATGTGGAACTCTTCCGAGAGCTTCCCATGCAGTGAGGGCTGCCGCATCTCCCGGGCGCAGTTTGGCGGCTTTGGTCTGCAGGTGGCTGGGGGAGGGGCTGGCCGCGTGTCCTCGACGCCCCTCCCAGGACACGGGGACAGCACTGCCTCTGCCCCTTGTGCAGGCACCGCGGCCAGGCCTGGGTGTGGCGTCCGCCCTCCTGCGGGTCCTGGAGCTCTTGTATGCATTGACGTTACTGACGCACGATGATTTTGTCAAGAAAAAAGTCCCAGAGTCGTAATACCTCACTGATGACGCGTTTGGGGTCCTGGTAGGACGGTGTTTTGCTTTTTGACACCTGTGAGCCTTGTCCAATGAGAGGGATCCGTAACCTGGATCTGTCAGAGGAAACCTCGAGGACCCCACATGGAGGGACATCCTACGGAAACACGAAGGTCATAGAACACAGAGATTAAGGGAGGTCAGCGAAACGTGGCAAGTAATGTAACAGGTGAGATCCCATGTCGGATCCCAAACCTGGTGGAAAACTTTTTTCGTTTGTTATATTAGGTCTATTTGCAAAATTTAAATAAAATTCATAGAATAGATGGTACTATTGTATCTCTGCTGATAGTCTGATTTTGATCAATTTTTTTTTTTAGGAAAGACACATGAAGTATTTTAGGGGCAAAGGGACATTATATGCCACTTAACTCTCAAATGGTCCAGAAAAAAAGTATGTGTGTGTGTGTAAATGAGAGTGATAGAGGATAAATTTGGTCAGGTGTTATCAGTTGGGGAATCTGAGTAGGTTATATGGGAACGTTTTTCTACTAGTCTTACAGCTACTTTATAGGTCTGAAATATTCTGAAAGAAAAGGTTAAAGAAATAACACATTACATTGTTAGATATCCCATTTTATTACTTACAAAAGTAAGAGAGTAAGATGATTGTGATCTCATACCCATTTTCTTTTTTTTTTTTTTTTTAATTTATTTATGTATTTATTTATTTTTGGCTGTGTTGGGTCTTCGCTTCTATGCGAGGGCTTTCTCTAGTTGCGGCGAGCGGGGGCCACTCTTCATCGCGGCGCGCGGGCCTCTCACTATCGCGGCCTCTCTTGTTGCGGAGCACAGGCTCCGGACGCGCAGGCTCAGTAATTGTGGCTCACGGGCCCAGTTGCTCCGCGGCATGTGGGATCTTCCCAGACCAGGGCTCGAACCCATGTCCCCTGCATTGGCAGGCGGATTCTTAACCACTGCGCCACCAGGGAAGCCCTCTCATACCCATTTTCAACGGTAATTGCTGAAGCTAAGCTTTCTTACTTACCTCGCCCGCTTAGCCAGAAGCTCTTGGCTCTGTTTCCCAAGACTTTGGGTTCCAGGCTGTCCAGGAACATGGTCCACTATGGGGGCCACCGGCCACCGTAAATCTACCTTGAAACAGCCTCTCGTGCCCGGTGGCTACCGGGTCGGGCCGTGCCGCCCTGGAGTTTTCTTTCACGGTGCTCACGTGCACTGAAATCGTAACTGACTTTCTTACATTTCAACACATCGCTGTAAAGAACGTTATGACTTTACACATTTCTTTTTTCTTGGTCATGAGACTCTATTTCCCAAGCTTCTCCCCTCAGATTTCTCAAGCTTTTTCTTATAGTGTCAGTAGGGAAAACAACAGTCGGATAGACTTTTGTGTCCGTTGCTGTGTGATTGGAGCAGTAAGCCGAGGGGTTCCACTCTAAGCCGCGTCTCGTGTCTCCAGGAATCCAGCTGAAGAAGGTGCAGGAACAGCAGGAACAGGAGGCCAGGCGCGAGCCCGTGGGCGACGATGTGGCCACCATCCTGTCGCGGCGCATCGCCGTCGAGTACAGCGACTCGGATGACGACTCAGAGCTGGACGAGAACGACTGGTCCGACTGAGGCTGGCGCCCCGGGGACCGGGCTGGGGACCGGGCTGGTCAGTGTGCTGACGATTTCTGTGGTCCCAGCACCCAGATAGTGGTATTATAATCCCGTAGCTTAGCGACTTTTGTATCAATAACGTGAGATTGCTTTTGCACATCCAAAAATTCTGGGTTTTTCAGTATTTACTGTGGAATACTTAAGTGCCACTAAACATAGCAAACCGTGCTGCACACGAGGAAATAAGCTGTAACTATTGCATCGTCCTGAAAACAGCCTTCTGCTTCCTTCCTCTTGGCCATGAAGGTACGTAGTGCAGTTTGGGTTCACTCTCCTTGATCATTAAAATCCTGCAGACTTGCTGTGTGTTTGTGAAGCTGCCTGATGTCTGGTCTTTGCAAGATTAATGACTGTGCGTCAGACTGATGCCTTCCCATCAGTAAGTGATATTGTTTCCGCTTTTTTTTTTAAATGTGTTTCAGAAGAAGTTGGTTCTAGAGAGAAAGATTGGACAAGTAGGAGAATTAGATGTTTCTGTTTTCAGTTTCTCGGCCTGGTAGCCTCTGTGAGTTGGAATGTTCTGTTGAAGAATTTCGTTTCCTTTGCTCACTCTTGTGAAATGTGAACTTGGCCCTTTTCAGGCAGGATTCCCTGTGGGCATCCATGGAGTCAGTGCTTGTTGATGAGTTTTGTAAGAGGTTTCAGCAGCGCAGTAGTAATGAAAGCGGAGAACAGCCCTTCTTCCTTCAGGGCCATTGCCATCTGCGATGGCACGCAGAACCCTTGGCAGCCCTTGCAGCTCGGGTACCAGCCCGTCCGGACCCGGGTGGTCCCAGAGCTGCGGAGCCCAGCATGGCCCCGGGTGCAGAGCCCTGCACAACCTCTCTTCCGGAGCCATGTGCCAAGTGAGGCCACGTGGAGGCCTCGGTGCTGCAGAGAAGGCGCCAGGTGGCACCTCGCCCCACCTGGTCTGAATCCTGACAGCTTCAGTTTAGGTGAAAGGAGACTTGGGCAGCTTTTCACCTTTCCTGGTGCTATGGCCAGTTAGGGACCCAGCACGAGTAGAGCCTTCACTCTGTCCTAGAAGCACATGGGTCCCTTTCCCACACGGTCGTCAGCACACGAGGCTGGACCAGGTACCTCAGAGGAGAGTCGCCCCTTCGCTGGAGCAGGTCATGTCCCTTCCTCGTCCCCTCCCACATGGTGACACGTGAGCCCAGGCAGATTTTCCTGCCCAAGGCAAACCCCTGGGAAACTCATGAATGAGAGCTTACATTCTGTAATGCTGGGTGAAGGGTAACTGCTTGTTTGGAAGGAATAAACACCCCAGGCTTTGATCTCAGATATAACTTCACAGGTGTGCAAGACACTTTACTCACTGAGCAGTTCTTTCTTCTGTACCGTGTGTCAAACGGACCGTGGGTCCTAGCGACTCTCAGTTGTGACCCAGGAATCTGTAGCTGAGACAGAGGTGTTTGGGTGGATGGTAGAATGTCAGCAGGACCCCGACTGCCGGGTTTTGTTAATGAGTTCTCCTCAGGACGTCACCGGCCCCCCATCACGTCTGTGTCCCCGAGGGACACTTGTGGCCTGTGGAAGGTCGTGGTCATCCTGTAAGGCCAGCCTGACGGGCTTTTAGTCACCTAGGTTGGAACTCTGAAAAGCCTCAGGTCTGTATTACCTTTCCCAGTGCCGGGCCAGGTTATCTGAGTCTTTTCAGCCAAAGCCAGCTGTCTGGGCACGTGGTTCTTGAGTTTCTGTGTCTTGGAGCTCGTCACCGTACGTTTATTGCCTGTAAGTAGTAGTTATTAATGAACTTCTCAGTTTCTCTCTTTAATTTCTCTCCTTTTTTTTCCCAATGCAGAGGCCAACTGTGTTGGCATTTTCCTTGGGACTTTCACCAATTTTGATCGTATTTTGTCTTTCTTATAATATTTTGTCTTTAGCTTTACTTTGGATAAGGATCACCTGTGTCATTCTAGAACTTGTATTTGGTAATGCTTCTTTGTTTTTTTTTTTATGTCCCTTCTGTCCTCAGGATGGAGAGAATGCATAAAGCTACTATCCATGTCAGGATTTCTTCTATTTATATCCTATTACAATAAAATTAGTGGCACTTTATTCATAAATATTCATGAGCCTGTTAAGTATTGGTTGTCTTCCTGTAGTTTAATCAACAAGTTATTTTCAACTTGATATTCTGACTAGTGAAAAAGCTTTTGCCCTGATATGTTATGTAGCCTTTAAAAGAAGGGGAGAGGACTAAAATCCAGTTTAGATTATTTTTTGCAGTATTTTTCTCAGCGCATTTGATTTATTCTAAAAATGAAATCCAGACTTTTTCTAATACGATAGTACATGAAAAGGAAAAAGTGACTATTTTGAATTGTCCGTTCTCATTTTCAAAAAGTATTTACAAAACAAATGGAGAAAAACGTAAATGCATCCTTCATATCCATGGATTTTACATTTTAAAGTAGTTGTATGTTGTAAGCTTATTTTAAATTGTCCCGTTTCCCCCCATGTGTATTTAGTTTAATTTCTTACAAGCTTTTCCTCATGTCATAGATCAGGCAGAGGGATGAGAAGCTTCCTCAGAACCACCCATGCTGTGGTTGATTTTCTGTTGTTGGCCCCAAACCATAAGATCTGGTCACTTACGTTTTTCTTCAGTAGAAGTATACTGTTGGAGAATTAGCATTTTCATTTCAGTAAATTTTTAGAATATCGAAATCTTTTCTGAGCACCAAGTGGCTAGGTTGTGAAAGTTCTATAATAATTTGCAGCTGAAATTCATGATACATTTTCATCCACTGAACACTCATGGGAATGTGTCAGCGACAGTAGCAAGTAATTTTTGTTTTCTAAACCAGAGTCTGTCATCTTGCAGTATTACCAATGCTGTTGTACACTGAATTTAAAGTGGTATTAAAAAAAACAAACCTCCTAGTAAATAATTTTTATCTGTTTGTATATCTTACTATAGATTATGTACAAGTAACATCTAAATAAAATTACACTTTTAACCCTAAACACTTTTGCTTATTTATAACAGTGTTGTATACTTAATCTTTGGCGGGTGGGGGGGGGATGTTGGGGGTTGGGTGGTGCTTTTAATTAGCATTTTCATTATTAGGTAACAGAAGATACTGCTCTGATTTCCATTTAAATTTCTGCACAATTCTTGTGTAGCCAAGAGTTCAGGTTGGAGTCTCGAGCGAGTCGGGAAAGCACTGGTATAGTTAGAAAGAAGAAGCCATTCCCAGAACAGGAAGCAACCTGCCCAGAAGACAGAGGCGTCTCGACCGCATCCAGTCTCGGTTATCATAGCGACTGATATTCTGGAGCATTGATTGCTTCTGAGATGCTTCCATTTAACCCTTAAGGTAACCCTTTGAAAGGGGCATTCTCTCTGCTTCCTATGGGAGGGAAGAGAGTGAAGATCAGCTGCTGGCCCGGGGAGGTTCTCGGGGGATCTGAAGTGCAGCATTGCAGGGGGTCGGGGGGTAAGAGGGGCGCCTTAGGGGGAGCAGGCTGGCGTCGAGGCTGCCGCGGCCGCCGCCCCGAGCTGCCCACGCGTGCGGTGTGCTCCGCGTGTGCTACGTTCACCTGTGTGTGCTGAGGCCCTCCCGGCACGGCCCGACCCCTCGACAGCGAGCAGCTGCTTGTCCAGTGATTGGATGAATGACAGATTTTCCAGTTCCTTTTTCTCACCGAAAGTGAATTGTGTGCAATTTTTTTTTATAAATTTATTCATGTATTTATTTATTTTTGGCTGCGTTGGGTCTTCGTTTCTGTGCGAGGGCTTTCTCTAGCTGCGGCGAGCGGGGGCCACTCCTCATCGCGGTGCGCGAGCCTCTCACTGTCGCGGCCTCTCCTGTTGCGGAGCAGAGGCTCCAGACGCGCAGGCTCAGTAGTTGTGGCTCACGGGCTTAGTTGCTCCGCGGCATGTGGGATCCTCCCAGACCAGGGCTCGAACCCGTGTCCCCTGCATCGGCAGGCAGATTCTCAACCACTGCGCCACCAGGGAAGCCCTGCAATTTTTAAAACATGAAGCATTTTGCCAGGTACCCCGTATTTCCTCCTTATTAGTCCTTGTCCCTGGATGCATGGCTCCCACTCTCCCTGGGTGTGTTCCCAACAGCCTGGGCTCCGCAGCACAGACATGGGGCCTCGTGTTTACTGTTACAGCCTGTTTGTTGAGCCCAGCGCCTGGCACTTCATAGGCGTCCGTACATCTTTACTGACTGATGGTCGTTTGCAGAGCAGAAGAGAAGCCTCCGTCGACACACTTTCGAAGGCTTAAGAAGAGTGTAAACGCAATAACCCGTGTAAAGCGCACAGAACTGTGCCGGACACCTTGCCGACAGAGGGGAACGTTGGCCATCGGCATCTGCAGGCCACTTGCTGAAGATGAGGCACAGGTCGGTCTTAACCCTTATGGAACATCTCGTCTGAAGAGAAAGACATTATATGTTGTCGAATAAGTAATTTCGATCATCGTCCGTGTACTTTAGTCAGGGGTGAGGTGAGGTCTGCTCAGTCTAGACTGGACCAAGGGAAGCTGAGGTCTAGGAATGGACAGAAATTAGCTGGGAGCAAAGGGCAGGGAGGGGGTTTCTCAATAGCGGGGACAGCATTGGTGTTCGCTGAGTGGGAAGGACCGTGACAGGTGACCATGGAACCCAAGTATCAGTGAAATGTAGCAAGAAGAAGGGGGGGTGTCGTGAGATGGGGTACAAATAGGGTGGAGACCTTCCTGGGCCCAGTACTCAGGACCGAGGGGGATATTTTTGTTTGTTTGTTTGTTTGGCTGCATCGGGTCTTCCTTGTTGTGCGTGGGCTTTCTCTAATTGCGGTGAGCAGGGGCTACTCTTCGTTGCGGTGCGCGGGCTTCTCATTGCGGTGGCTTCTCTTGTTGCGGAGCGCAGGCTCTAGGCGCGCAGGCTTCACTAGTTGTGGCACGCGGGCTCAGTAGTTGTGGCTCTAGAGCGCAGGCTCAGTAGTTGTGGTGCACGGGCTTAGCTGCTCCACGGCATGTGGGATCTTCCCAGACCAGGGCTCGTATCCGTGTCCCCTGCATTGGCAGGCAGATTCGTAACCACTGTGCCACCAGGGAAGCCCCTGAGGGGGCTTTTTAAGCCACCACAGCTGCAGCTTCAAACGTATAGGAAATCTCTCCATATTTGCAGCATGTTGGTTATTCATTGATCTTGACAGCCTCATGCCTTAGTACTAATACTCTATGTAGCGTATTAGTTTTACTTAGATCAGTTTTACTTATTTATTTATATTATATTTAGAAGGCTTCTTAGTGCTAGGCTAGTCCAGCTCCCTAGCCTTAAAGATGGAGAATCTGGCCATTGCTTGGGTTGCAGAACTTGGTCTCTTAAGTCTTATTCTCAAACTGTGGCACTCCTGTTCCACAGCAGACCTGTTCAGTAAATGCCCATGCACCCGTATCTATCCATCCATCCATCCATCAATCCACCTTATTTTATGCATTTCAAAGTTCCAGTATACTTCACCCCTGAGCACTTCAGTATATCATAAATTAGAGTTTAATATTTGTATTTAATATTTTAAGGTAAAAGATACTTAGAGTGAAATGCACACAACTTAGGTATACCATTCAATGAGTTTTACAGTGTGTGCCCTCGTGTAATGCAAATCCCATCAAGATAGAAACATTACTCTGACCTCAGAAAGTTCTCTCGGGCCCTTTCAGAGTCAGTTCTCTCCTATTCCAGTCCCCAGAGCAACCACTGTTCCAGCTTTTTGTTTGTTTGTTTTCCATGGGTTAATTTAGCCTGTTTAGAACTTCATCTGTATAGAATAAAACAGTACGTGCCCTTTTGCATCTGGCTTCTTTGAGCATAATGTTTTTGAAATTCATTCACATTATTGCACATGTCAATTGTTAGTTCCTTTTTATTGCTGAGTACTGTTCCTTTGTATGAATATACCACAGTGGGTTTATCCATTTTTTTGGATAAGACTTACACAAGTCCTTTCTGGACATATGTGTTCATCTATCTTTGGATAAATATCTAGGAGTGAAATTTCTGTATCATAGGTAGGTGCCTGTTTAGTTTTATAAGAAACTGCCAGACTTTTGCAAAGTGGATATACTGTTTTATCAGCAGCAGCAATGTTGCGCCACATCCTTAGATGTGATTTTCTTTGTATTTATCCTGCTTGGGGTTCACTGATATTGAATCTGCAAATTTATGTCTTTCATGAAATCTGGGAAATATTTGGACATTATTTTTTCAAATATATTTTCTGCCCCTTTCCATACTTGCCTTCTTATACTGCTATTACAGGCAGACGTCGTTTTGTGCTTTGCTTTATTGCACTTCGCAGATGCTAAATTTTTTTCAAATCAAAGCTTTGTGGCAACCCTGCCTCAAGCAAGTCTGTCGGCGCCATTTTTCCAACAGCATTTGCTCACTTCATGTTCTGCGTCACATTTTGGTAACTGTCTCAATATTTTAGACTTTTTCATTATTATATTTGTTATGCTGGTTTGTGATCAGTGATCTTTGATGTTACTATTGTTAATTGTTTTGGCATTTTTTAGCAATAAAGTATTTTTAACTTAAGGTATTTACATTATTTTTTAGATATATTGCTATTGCACACTTAATAGACTACAGTATAGTGTAAACATACATTTATATTCACTGAGAAACCAAAAAGTTCATGTGACTCGCTTTATTGCAGTGGTCTGGAACCAAACCTGCAGTATCTCCAAGGTCTGCCCGTATACATGTGTTAGACCTTTTGATGTTGGCCCGCAATTGCTTGGGACTCTTTCGATTTAAAATTTCTTTTTCTCTCTGTTTTGCGGATTGGATAATTTTTATGTCTCCATCTTCAGGTTCACTGGATCTTCATCTGTCATCTATAATTTGCTCTTAAGCCCATCTAGTAAATCTTTTTTATTTATTTATTTATCTTTGGCTGTGTTGGGTCTTCGTTTCTGTGCGTGGGCTTTCTCAGGTTGCGGCGAGCGGGGGCCACTCTTCATCGCGGTGCGTGGGCCTCTCACTGTCGCGGCCTCTCTTGTTGCGGAGCACAGGCTCCAAACGCACAGGCTCAGTACTTGTGGCTCACGGGCCTAGTTGCTCCGCGGCATGTGGGATCTTCCCAGACCAGGGCTCGAACCCCTGTCCCCTGCATTGGCAGGCAGATTCTCAACCACTGCGCCACCAGGGAAGCCCTAGTAAATCTTTTATTCATTGTTCTTTTTTTTCCATTCTAGAATTTGCTGTTGGTTCTTTTTTTATAGTTTGTTTCTCTGCTGAGATTTCCTACTTGTTCATTTATTATAAGCTTCTTTTCCGGGACTTCCCTGGTGGTCCAGCGGTTAAGACTCTGAGCTTCCACTGCAGGGGGCGCGGGTTCGGTCCCTGGTCGGGGAACTAAGATCCTGCATGCCTCACGGCACGGCAAAAAAAAAAAAAAAATTATTTTCCTTTACATCTTTGAACATAGTTACACTAGGTCTTTAAAAATTTTTGCCTGCTAATTCCAACATCTGGATCTTTTCAGGATGAATCTCTACTGATGGCCTCTTCTCTTGAGTGCACAATGCCTAGTAGTTTGGGTTTGTATCCTAAACTTGGTGAGTAACACATTTTAGAGATTCTGGATTCCATTATGTTCCTCTGAGAAGTGCCAATTTTTTTTTTTAAGAGAGACAGTTAACATGGCTAGAATTAAGCTCCCAATGCTTCCCCACTCCCCTTGCAATGTATAACAGCAGAAATCTTTTAAGTTCTTTTAGCTTAGTCAGGCTGCCTGGAGTTTGCCTTGCTCATGCCTAGTTGCAGGATCAACAGGAGGTGGGCAGTTTTACACAGAATGTTTGGGTCCCTTCTCTGGCTCTCCTTTCTTGGATCCTCCTTCACTTTCTATCTGCTCTGGTCACTCTGAACTTGGTCCTCTTATTCTTTAAGCCAGTAGACTTTGGGATAAGCCAGCAAGGCTTTGGAGTTTCTATTCAAGTTTAGCTGCCCTGCTTGGCAGAATGGAGCCTGTCCTCAGGCAAAAAAGCCATTAAAAAACAGGAAATGCACCAAACTTCTTTCCTTCCAAGCATCAACTTCCTCTACTGTCTTTTTGATTTCTCTCCAGTGTCTTAAATAGTTGTGAGGTCTATTTTGTCCAGTTTATAATTGTTTTCTGTAAAGAATTGGTCTGGAATGGGTTAGTCCTTCATTCCCAGGAGCCCTCAGTCTGTAAATATTTGATGCAATGTTTATTTTTAAAATATTTTTAAATGTGATTTTTAAAAATGCAGACTGTTGTTGAATACCAAAATATAACAGAAGACCACCAACGGTTCAGATTTTCTACCAGGCAAACTTGTTTTTGCAAGGACTCTGCAGTAAAACTTGCGATATCTTTATTCATGTGGTATAGAAGGATTGCACGCACGGTGTGCTCTGAAACACTTGCTGTATGCATCTCCTTATGTCTATGAATCAGGATATTCTCTAAACTGCAAGCAAAACACAGTACGTAAATAATGTGGAGATTGAAACTACTTTTGCAAATTGCCAGCCTTAACCCCAGTCTCAAATTTTTATGTTCCCCAAAGAACCTTAACGTTTTCATTGAGTGTTAGAAATGTAAATTCTGTTATTGGGGGTTCATTTGAAAACATGGTTTTTACTACTTAAAAGTTTGAGAACCACTGCTTGACATCACCACTCTCTGATTTTCTTATCTTTAGACCAAGAAGCATTCTCACTGTTACAGCACGTTGTACTGTGCGCTAATTTTGTATTCTGCAAAGGCAGTGCGAATACAGAGGTATGTCAAAGCTTGAGAAGACTTACATATTGAATTTGCAGGTGTGAGTAACTCGTAGAGGTATCTTGACAAGGACTTAGAAGAGAAAGAGATTTGCTCTCAAAGTACACTTTCTTCACAGAGCTGACACCTGCTGGACATGTGTTTGCCAAAACACAATAGCCCTGTTGTGAATATATGCCTCTGTCGTCTTTCCAAATCCCCCACTGCATTCATCCTGCACATTTGTGATTTGAGTAATTAGCTTCAAACACAGCACCATGATTAGCTAGAGGTGGTGAATTGGTAGCTGATTCACAGTGAAGAAAAATGAAGAAAATATGCCCTTTGAGAGTAATTTAAAGTCTACCAAGTAATTTAAAGCCTACCAAGCCTTCCCATGAAGTGACGTTTAAAAGCATTTTATATTCTAGGATGTGCTTCGGCTGTTCTGGCCTAAAACCAGTTTAAATTGAAGTCAAGCAATTGAAGAGTATGCAGCCTTCACATCCTGCAGACGTGAGTGTAACTTAGCGTTTGCGTGGATCAGACGTTGCCTTTCGCGTGCGCGCGTGACGGTCGCTTGAAATGTACCCTCTCGAAATCGAGACTTTACGACCTTGATAATTAAGGTAGGGTGTTGTTACCTTTGAGCTCCTTTGAAATATTTCAAGGACCTAGGCATTCGTTTGATTTGTAAATTAGAGAGTTTCAGCGGCCTGGGCATTGAGGCAGAGCTCGTAATCCCCTCCAGGGCGCTCCCGCCGCCTCCACTTCCCCCGGCCCCAGCGGCCAGCTGGCGGCCACAGCGGGTTCTGAGGCAACGCTGGGGGCACAGAGGCCCAAGGCAGTTAACAGAGGACGCTCCTGAATGCGGGGGGATGGGGGGGGAGGAGGAGCCAGGCCAGACGCCCCTTCCCTGTCTTACCAGCAGAGTCGGGGTTTTCTCCCAGGGCGGTCCTCACCCCACCCGCCTCAAAGTTACCTGGGATGCGTGTTAAAATGCAGATTTCCAGGCCCTCTCCCAAACCTTGAGCACGAGACTCTGGAATCCACAGTTTATCCGGTCACGCAAGTGATTCCTAGGGACACCAAAGTTCAAGAAACACCAGCTCAGCACCCGCCCTTAACACGGTTGATAGGAGCCCAGAGGTGCCACCTGCAGTGACCTAGGCTGTTGCTCAGCCGGCCGAGGCACCAAATGGGCTGCACCTTGGGCCCCGGACCACAGTAAGGGGCTGCCTGCCACTCTAGTGCCTGAAGGAGGCTATGTGCAGCCCTGGTGCCCACAGGGGCGAGCTGAGTCCCTCCTGGTCATCTTCGTCTTTGGACCCCAGGTGCAGGGATGCAGAATCGCCATCCCTAATTTCACATCCGGAGGCCCTGCTCCATGTTCCTTTCAGGGCGGCTGTCCCTTCGTTTCCAAACCTGCCTGCGGCTCGGCACCTCCACCAAGCTTCTCACTTGTTTATATCGATGGGTCTTGGCTGCCCAAAGCACCTGGGAGATGCTGTGGTCCCGGGGCAGGTAATTTCGGAGCCGCTTTGAGCTCTTGGCCTCAGTACCTGGGAAGACAAATGCTGGGGCCTGATCCTTGCCTGGGGGCTGTCCCCACTGATGTCACTCACTGGACAGGGCTTTGTCCTCCCACGGCCGGACTGGGAGATGTTGGTCTGATTCTCTGCTCTGTTTCTACCGCCGTGGGGTCCCTGGGGTGGGGACAAGGTGGCGTGATGCACGCAGGTGTGTGAATTGGCCCCAAGCTCCCGGGACTTCTCTCCTGGGGCTGTGAGCACCCCGCTCTTAAAGGTTCCCTTATCTCCCTTCATGGCCCATAAAACCAGCTTGTGGGGCAGGTTATGATGGCGGGGTGGGGGGGGGGGGGCGGTGCCCTGCCCCTCGGCCCTGCGGGGACGGGCAGTGTCAAAGGCGGCGTGAAAGAGTGCAGGCACTTCCTTGATTTTCTGTGGGTCGCGTGTCTTACAGAGATGCTGCTGTGGGGTCTGGGCCCGTCACGCGGGGCGGGGAAGCGGGGAAGGGGGCTTCCTCGCCCCGGGTGCAGTTGGTCTGCAGAGCTGACCCAGGCGGGTGGGTCCCTAACCACGGTCCGGGGACGGGGAGCGCCCCAGGCTGTCCTTTCCCATTCGGTAACTGACTGTAAATGGGAAGCAGAATAAACATCCTCCGGTCAGCCCCACACCTAGTAACGCGGTTATGTGCCCTCTGCTAAGACAGGCAGTCAAAGAGACTGATTAACCCCCAGCGGGCCCTCCACCTCTGCATGAGAAAGACTGCCTGTGCTCAGCCTGGGGGCCCAGGGAGCCTGCTGGAGCCTGCCCACCCCTCCCGGCCCTGCCCGCTGGACTCTGGACTCGTGCCCAGCCTTGCGGCGGAGGAGGGAGCAGCGCTGTCTGTTCCGAGGCCCCTGCAAGAAGGCAGTCCTGGAAGGAGGTTAGCACAGAGGCCTCGCTTCAGGACTGCGAGGGTAGAGGCAGGCTTCCCCGTGTTCCGACTCCTTAGTGGGTGTGTATAGGGAGCAGTGAGAGGCCAGCCACGGCTTGGGAGAGGAGGGCAGCCCACCCCTTCTGTGGCCTGGAGCCACCAGCGCAGGGGGCAGCGCGAAGTCCAGCATCCATTTAGTCCAGCAGAGAGTCAGGCGGGGCTGGGCCCTGATGGAGCCGGCACTCGGGGCCTGACACTCAGCCTGCTCCCCAGCACAGGTGATGCAGGAGAAGCAAGTGCCGTGGCCCCAGGGGCCCGTCCACGTCAGCTGGAGAAACAGAGCGCGGAGGGGGAAGCTGGAGGGAGGCCCGTGAGCCCCGTCGGCCTTGGTGCTGAGTCGCAGCGTGACCCCTCTCTGCTGGGAGTGTGGCCAGGACGCCTGCATCTCCCGTTTGGACGAAGGCATCAGGGCTGGGAGCTGTAAGGTCAGGGCAGGGCCAGAGTGGCGGGACTGGCACAGGGGCTGACCCCCCCGCCCCCCGTGGCAGGCCTCACGCTAGGATGGCTGCATGTGCTGAGGGAACACAGCGATTCTGTGCGGTGGAGACTGATCCATTTCGTAGGTGAGAAAAGTGAGGCCACGTGACCCGCCCAGGGTCCCAGGATTGAGGTTCAAACCAGGCCTTCCTGATGGGACTCCGCTCTCCCGCCTTCCCAGGCGTTGGAGGAATTTGCAGGAGGACTCGTTGGGCAGCCTTCACCGCTGCTGGACTGAGGCTGGACTGCAAGGTGGGAAGTGAGGGGCTGGGGCGCAAATGGACCCCAGAACTAGATGAGTCCGTGCCGGTGGCAACGTGGCCTCTTCATGGTAGGCGGCAGGGCTCAGCCGAAGAGGGCTGCTGGTCCCCCACTTTGGACTGAAAGCAAATTGTTGGATGTCCCGAGGCGCTGTGCTGCTTCCCGGAACCCTCCCTGACTCCAGCAGGTCCCGAGCCCCGCGCGGGTCTCCGTGGTGGACGTGGACATCCCCACGGGATGGGGGTGCACGCACCCATCTCTTCGAGTTTTTGGAAAGTTTGCGCGCAGTGGAATCGTCCTGACCTCAAAGCTGCCGCGTTGTCAAGACGCGCTGCTTCGTGCCTTGCCAGCGTCTGAGGAGCGGTTTCTAGGGAGGCGGGGAGCTGGCCGTGGACCTGCCTGGGGCGCCCATCCGGCCACCCGGCCTGGCCTCGCCCGCGGGAGGCCGGGGCGAGGAGCGGCGCCCCTGGAATCACCTGGGCAACAGCCGGCGCGCGGGGCTCAGCATCCGCACGGCCTCGGGCCCGCAGAGCAGCATCTCCTGTTCGCCCGGGGCGGAGCGACCCCCGGCTTAACACGGAGGCCGTTTGGAAACCTGCCTTTAAAGGAACTGCAATCACCCCCTGAGGCCCCTGCAGAAGACAGGTGGGCTCTGAGTCCCGGTCCTGTGGTTTGGGGAGGACTCTCCACGGGGAACAGACGCCCCCTGTACAGATGAGCTAGAGAAACGGAAATCTGTGACCCCGCCTCCCCTCTTCCGTCCACCGAGGCATCCGCGCGGTGTGACCCCGAAGTCCCGGCCTCCCTCTGCTAAAGCGCGTGTCACCAAGTGCTAAGGAACCTCCCGAGGGCGCCGCCCTGCGCCTCGCCGGGGAAGCGCCGCCCCCCAGTGGCCACAAGGTGCACCAGCTTCACTCCTGCGGCTCGTCCACGCACCCGTTCTTTCCCTCAATCCGTCCTGCATGTGTTCCTCGCGCCCTGCTGTTAGGAGTGAATTGGGACACATTCTCCAAAGGGCAGTTAGCAAACATCTGTCAACACTGACTGTACGTAGAGATTGTCATACTGAGTGAAGTAAGTCAGACAGAGAAAGACAAATATCATATGATATCGCTTATATGTGGAATCTAAAATATGACACAAATGAACTTATTTACAAAACAGAAATAGAGTCACCGATGTAGAAAACAAACATGGTTACCAGGGGGGAAACCGGGGAGAGGAGGAGGGATAAACTGGGAGATTGGGACGGACATATACACGCTACTATATATAAAATAGATAACTAATAAGGACCTACTGTATAGCACAGGGAACTCTTCCCAATACTCTGTAATGACCTGTATGGGAAAAGAATCTAAAAAAGAGTGGATATATGTATATGTATAACTGATTCACTTTGCTGTACATCAGAAACTAACACAACACTGTGTTGATAAATCAACTATACACCAATAAAAATTTTTTTAAAATAATGGTAGGGGATTTCCCTGGTGGTGCAGTGGTTAAGAACCCGCCTGCCAATGCAGGGGACATGGGTTCGATCCCTGGTCCGGGAAGATACCACATGCCACAGAGCAACTAAGCCCATGCGCCACAACTACTGAGCCTGCGCTCTAGAGCCCACGAGCCACAACTACTGAGCCAGCGTGCCGCAACTACTGAAGCCCACACGCCTAGAGCCCGTGCTCCGCAACAAGAGAAGCCACCGCAATGAGAAGCTCGTGCCCTGCAACAGAGTAGCCCCTGCTCGCCACAACTACAGAAAGCCCGCGCACAGCAACGAAGACCCAACACAGCCAAGATGATAATAATAATAATAGTAATAATAGTAACGATGGTAGGCAATGCCAACAAAGAAGGACAAAAAAGAAAAAAAAAAACGACTGTACACACGCGTGATCAAGCAAATCCACATCTAGAGTGGATCTTCCAAAAGTGTGAGGGCAGTATTTCCAGCCCCACGTTCTCCTCCAGCACTTTGCCCCTCCACTGTCAAGAGGTGGATTCTATTTCCCTCCCCTTGGATCTGATGGGACTTGGGGGCTGCCTCACCGCAGGCCTGACTTCCAAGGCAAGGTCACAAAGGCAAGAAGCCTGGCTCTCCCTCAGAACCCACCTCTGGGCTCTGCCACCATGTTGTAAGGAAGCCCAGGCCACCTGAGGCGCCACATGCAAAGTCTGGTTCCAGCCATGGTCCCAGCCAACAGCCAACATCGCCTGCCAGCCCCGTGAGTGGGCAAGACCCCTTCAGAGTCCCCGCCATGAACTGCCACAGTTGACACCTGCTGAGGCAGGGACATCCATCCCGACTGAGCTCAGCAGGGCAAAATTGCAGATCTGTGAGCAAAAATAAATGTCATCATTTTAGGTTACTCAGATTTGGTGTAACTGGTTATGCATCTTTAGGAACTGAGACAGATTCCAGTAACTTGGACAGATAGGTATTTCAGACTTAACTGAACATGTGCAAAATGACATATTCCCCACAGCATGGTTTAAAATAACAAAAGATTGGAGACAGCCTACTGTTCTAGCAACAGAATATGGATTACATTATAGTATATACACAATGGAATACTCTGCAACTGTACAAAGAACGAGGATGTTTCAAATGCATTAATGTGATTTTCAAGATGTATCATTAAAGTGAAGAAACAAAGCAGAAAAATGTGCATATATGCTATTCATTAGATAAAAAGAAAAAAAATATGTCTTTGTTTATATGTGCATAATATATTTCTGAAAGGACCCATAAGATTGTGACAGCATTACCTCTGGAGGGCACCCGGCTGTCTGGGGGTGGGGAGGGGAATCTCTGCTACATTCCTCTTTCAGTACCTGTCAATTTTGTAACCAAGTAAATGTTCACCTACCTAAAAAAAACTGATCAATTATTTTTAAATGTATAAAGGCCTTTTGATATGCTGGACATGGTGATAGAGAGATGAAAGACTGCTGCTCACCATCATAACATTCACCTTATTTTTCTACAATTAAGGGAAACAGTAAAGTACGACAGTAAAGAGTGAGGCTCTAGAATCGGGCTTCTGGGGTTCAAATCCTGCCTCTGCTCTGTGACCTTGGGCAAGTTACTCAAATGAGCGATTCTCTAGTTTCCTCCTCTGTACAGTGGGGAGTGATGGTGCACTCGGTTCAAGATATTTTCCGATTTGTGTGAATTATTTAGAAATGTTAATTTCCAGGGTTTTCTAGGTTTTTTGGCTTGTTTTTGATTTCTAGCTTTATTGCATGTAGTTCTAGAGCATGTTTCTCATGATTTCACGCATGCTTTGTATGAAATTTGATGAGATTCACTTTAAGACCCAGTATACAGCAAATTTTGGAAAATAACGTATAGGTTATTGGATGCAGTGTTTTATGTGTCCATTGACTTTTTGTATTGTCAACTCTTCCATATTGCTACTGAATTTTTAGTCACTCAGAGGATGTGTTTAAAATAGCCCATTGAGAATTTGGACTGGTATCTATTCATTTTTGTAGTTCTGTTAAACTTTTCTTCACATATTTTGATGCATGTTATTAGGGTTTGTAATTTCATGCCCTATGTGTGTAATGCCTACTATGTACATACATGGCGGGCATTGTTCTAAGTGCTTTAAATATATGCTAACTCTGTTATCCTCTTAACCATCCTACAAGGTAGTTACTATTAGTATCCCATTTACGTGTGGAAACTGAAGAATACAGAGACTAAGCAATTTGCTGAAGATTACACTTATGGTAAGTAGCCGAGCTGGAATTTGAACAGACTGACTCTGGAACTTGTTCTTTTAACCAAACTGACATTGTTCTACTGAAAGAGCTTCTATCATTATGACACGAGCTTCGTTCTGGTGATTACCTTTGCCTTAAATCAATTTTGTCTAATATTTATAATGCTCCAGTGGCTTTTTTTTTTGATTAACATCTTCCAGCATTAACAGCATCTTTTACTGTCCTTTTACTTTCAACATCTGTATTCTTATGTTTTAGATATGCCTCTTGTTAGCAAATATTTGGATTTTTTCCTCATTCTGACAGTTTCTGTGTTTTAAATGGAAAAATTTTAATGGGTCATTACTCTAAGAATTACAATATGAAAGCTTAATTTATCAAAGTCTAAAGTTAGTCAATAATTTTCCGCAGAGGTAATAAAAATACTTGGTTTATGACACACACGGACCAATCAGAACCCTAGTGGCCAGTTCACTTGGGATGATGTACAGGTTCACGCCGCCTGGGTGCCAGCCCTGTCTGCTCACTCCTTCAGGACAATACAAGGGTCTTTGCAGCATTTATCCCTGTTTTAGCTCAGCTGCTGTAATGAAGTACCACAGCCTGCGTGGCTTAAACAGCAGAAATGTATTTTCTCACAGTTCTCAAGGCTGGAAGTCCAAGATCAGGGTGCCAGTGTGGCTGGATTCTGGTGGGGCCCCCCTTCCTGGTTTGCAGACGGCCGCCTTCCCACTGTGTCCTCACACGGCAGGGCGGGGGGAGAGGGAGAGCTGTTTGGGGTCTCTTCTTTTTCTGTTTGTTTAAGATTTACTCTTGGATGTGGACCATTTTTAAAGTCTTTATTGAATTTGTTACAATATTGCTGCTGTTCTATGTCCTGGTTTTTTGGCCAGGAGGCATGTGGGACCTTAGCTCCCCGACCAGGGATCGAACCCGCAGCCCCTGCACTGGAAGGCGGAGTCTTAACCACTGGACGGCCAGGGAAGTCCCCGGGGTCTCTTCTTATAAGAGCACCGATCCCGTCATGAGGGCCCCTCTCATAACTTAATCACCTCCCAAAGGACCTGCCTCCAAATGGTATCACATTGCGGGTAGGGCTTCAACGTGTGAATTTTGGGGAAATATGATTCTGTACATAGCTCCCCCCGCATCTGACTTGCATGTTCCTTTTTTTAACCTCATAAGATAGCCTTGTTTCATGTCCTTTTAGATTTATCCCAATATTTATCGTTATTTTTGCTCATCCTTTCTTTGCGTATTTCAGACCTTCCATCTGGGATCATTTCGTTCTGTCCTGAAGTATGTTATTTTAGAATTTGCTTTAGTGAGGATCTGCTGATGGAAAAAAACTCATTCTTTTCATCTGAAAATATTTTTATTTCACCCTCGGTTCGCTGTTGAGTGATTGTCCCTTATCTCCACAGGCACGCCCCACCCCCCAACCCCCTATCCCCACTCTGCTTTGTGCCCTGGGGCGGGGGAGTCTGCCAGAGACATTCCCCCTCTTGCCAGCCTTGAGCTCTGCTGGGGGGCTGTCAGTGTCCAATTGGGATACAGAAACTGTACTGGTTATTTGAACAGGGGTATTTTAATATAAAGAATTTTTTTTTTTTTTTTTGGCCTTGCAGCTTACCGGATCTTAGCTCCCCGACCAGAGACTGAACCTGTGCCCCCCGCAGTGGAAATGTGGCATCCTAACCACTGGACCACCAGGGAATTCTATAAAGAACTATTAAGTAGAACAAGACAAGGTGGCTAATTCCTAACAGCTAAAGTCCTACCAGGTGGTTAATTCCTTAAGAGGACCCCGAGGAGTCCAGAGGTAAGAGGTATGAAAGAACAGCTACTGCTTCTCGGCTGGGCAAGAGGGGGCAATGAAGGAACAAAGGATTAGGACAGGGACCCCCTTCCACGTGGCGGTCCTGCACGAACCCGCAGTCTGCTGGGGGGAAACCAGAGACTAAGACAAAACAAGACCTTCGCCAGGCTGTGGGCTGGCACCGGTCTATACAGCGGCCACTATTCCTGGAGGATGGGCAGGCAGGCGCCTGGCCTGGCCAGAGGGTGCGGTGCAGGGGGGGGGGGGGGGGCTGGTCTCAGGAGAGGGTGTGGCTGGGCCAGTGCTGGTCTGAGAAGAGGCAAAACACAGAGCGGCCAGCACGATGTTGAAGGAGGAAGCAAAGTCAGAGGACTGACGCTCCTACTTAAGACTCACTGTAACGCTGCGGTAATCAGGAGAGGGTGGGATTAGGGGAGGAGCAGTCATAGAGGTAGAGTCTGTGCTGTGTCCAGGTTCTTACCCGTGGCCCCCTGCCCCGTCTTTCCCGGCCGTGTCTCTCTGCTCCAGGGTCCCACTCAGGGTACCATGTTACATTTAGTCCATGTTTTCTACTATCTTCTATCTTCTAGGTGAAACAAAGCAACATCTTAAATGTGCTGCTCTAGGGATGTTTACATCAAGGCGTACCCACAGATCGAGACAGAGATCGCGTCCTGCCTATGGCCAGAGCTCTGGTCACCCGTCGGCCCTTCGCTGGCTGCATGGCCCTGGGCAGGTCACGTACGGTTTCTGAGCCTCAGTTTCCTCGCCTGTAACAAGGTGAGAGCGATGCCTACTCCATAGCGGTGGACCTCAATCCGGCGATAAATGGATTTTAGTGCTGCTGCTACACGTGCCGTCGGGAGCCAGCTGTCGGGAGCCAGCTGGGAAGCTAGCTCACGGAGAAGTGCAGGGACCTTCCACAGGCGGTCAGCACTGCCTTGAGCACCTCGGAAGCTTCCTGCCGGGACGCGTCTGAAAGGACCAGGATGAGGTGTCACCCGGCGCAGGGTCCCTCAGCACCCCTGCGGGGCCTCCCACCTGCCTTGTCATCCCCTGCCCTCAAGTGACCAGCTGCCCGGTCCAGGTGGGCATTGCCGCTGGGCCCGTCCTCCACCCCGGGGTCTGGAGCCCACCGGCTTCCCCGCCCTCCAGCTGAGCCTTCTGAGTGTAGGGTATGCAATCAGAGTGGAATAACCCCAAACTTCTGCTTCCGAAGGCTATTTCTGCCTGAAAGTAGGCATTTCCTACCGCACGGAACGTGCCCCTGCTGGAGCCTGGGAGAGGGGGTGGTGCGGGCGCCCCGCCTGGGTCCTCGCTCCTGCCTGGGCAGAGCAGGCGTGAAATCGTCCTCCTCCACCTGGCAGGCCGTCACTTCTGCATCCAGACGTGGGTCTGAGCGGTGGGGGGGGGGGGGGGGTCCTCAGAGGCAGGATGCTGTGTCACGTAGCCCTCGTCTGCTCTCTAGCGGCTGCCTGACGGGCATGAAGGACCCTTTAAGAGGCCTCGATGGGGGGTTGGGGGCTGTGTGGACAGAGCTGCGAGTTAAGTGAAGGCGGCTGTCACTTCAAACCGAGCAGCGGTGGGTGAGCGCCTCCCTGACCTGGAAGCGTCTCCCCCCAGCATCTGCTGCACGGAGCCGCTGACTCAGAAACAGAAGTCACAAAAAGCACAGTAAGTAAGTTCCACGTTCGGAGCTGCCAGGCTGTCGTAAAAGAGAAACCGAGGCCAGAGCAAGCTGGACCGGCCAGCTGAGGCTGCCGTGGCCCATGGGCAGGCTGGGATGGGGGCTGGGTGGAGGAGGAAAGCCACAGACTTACCTGCACCTGTGCTTTGGGACCCTGAAGGCCCTCCTGGGGGCTGCGGAGGGAGGGAGGGCCGGCCCCCGAGGATGGCGAGGGAGGATTCTGGCCGTGCTTCACCGCGTGCACCCCCGTCCCCTTTCCCACACCTCCCTGGCCCCCGCACCCCATTCCCATCCCTGGGCCGAGGGGAGGAGGACCACTTACACTGCGGGAGAGAGGGGACCCTGAGTCTCCTGGACTCAGCAGCTGAATGGCCAAAGGCACTTCAAGTGAAAGAATGAATTGGTTCCCACCTCTGCTAGCTACCGACTTGGGTCTGAGAAACCCCTTTATCCACCGTAATCTTCCTGCCAGCAGGTTCACTACGGCTCTCTGGTTTCGTGCTTCACCTTGCTGAAGACTTTTGAGTACTTTTCTTTTCTCCCAGAAGTAGAATGAAACGCGCACATACCAACTGGCCCTCTGGTGTTGGAGGTTAGGGTACCTGTGCAAAGTCACGGAGCAGGCGGGCTTGTTCCATGTAAGGTTTCGGAGGATTTCTTCTGAATCAGTGGCTTTGATTCTAAACACGTTACAGTGTGGAAATCTCAACTGAGCTGCCTCAGTAACAACACAGCTCCGTCGAGGGCACGGTGGGTGAGATGAGATTATCATCTCTCAGTTCCAGTCTCTTTTGAAGCCACGACCCACCTGGGGAGGCCGACAAGCGTCGGCAGGAAGTTGCCCTGCATCCACCGGGCGCGCGGGTTCTCAGCGCCGGGCTCTAGGAGGTGGACGCCTCAGTTCTGCTCCTGACCCTGATCTACTCCCCACGCAAACCCTCCGCGTGGCTGGGCTCCTCCCAGCTGAGCGCACTCTCCGTCTCCTGCCCTGTCCGCTCTGCATCTCGGGGGCCTGGCCTCGTTCACTCTGAGCAGTAAAGTCTTCCAACCGAGGTGCACCAAGGGCCGAAGCTTCCGGGCAGGCTGGTGTTGCGAGAAGGATTACGTTGCCGTGTGTGCTTGGTAAGAAGGCTCAGCAGAGAAAGGCAGGCGCAGAGGGAACAGAGCCTGTCCCTCGTGGCACCTGACCTTGCCTGGCCTGGGGGGGGGATGCGCAAGTGGAGGTGGGGAGGTTGGGGAGCCCCATTTCCAAGAGCCTGGCTGTGGCCAGATCTGCTCCCTCCTTCTGCCATTCAGCCCCGACCTGCGGGACAGAGCTGAAGCAGAGGGTCCCGGCGAATGTCCTAGTGTGACAGTGAGGGTCCCCTGGGGCCAGGTCTCCCGAGTCCTGTGGCTACTCGGGCTTGATGCACGCTTCCCACCATCCAGAGAAATAGGTATGAAACAGGGTGAGCCTGCCCGGATACAGAACCGTTGCTGTCTTCATGTCCCCGTACTGATTCCCTGGAGAAACAGAACCAATGGAGCCGTGGTTTCGCGTTGGAACCTGGGAGCAGTCAGCGTGGAGCTTGTGAGAAGAGATTGACCTTCTGATAAAAGAATGGACTTGCTTGCGGACCAGTATCAGTAATTCACCTGTTATTTTCTTCACTCAAGACCATGTCAGTTCTCCAGCTCTGGATTGCAGTTTAGCCTGCAGAGACCTTGGTTGTCTCCCTTCTCACCCTGAGATCTTGTTGTGTGAAGTCAGGAGCCGTGGCAGCCAGTGTTGATGAAACAGTGACTCTGCAAGTAGATTAAAAACATCAGGCCCTTCCCAGGTCTGGACAAGAGCCTGGGATTCACTGAGCCACTGAATTCCTTCACCCTGCAACTCCCTCCCTCCATGCAAAGTCCTTATAATTTCAGCCACTATTCTTTGAGTAATTTAAGCCTCTTTCCTTGCAGCCAAATGCATCTGTGGAAGACAGAGTGGATTGGGTCCGTCAACTCCACTTCCCCTCCCAGCCACAGTCGCAGCCAGCAGCCAGCATCGCCTGCCGCCAGCCCCGTGAGTGGGCAAGACCCCTTCAGATGACTCGAGTCCCCACCACGAACTGCCACAGCTGACACCCGCTGGGGCAGGGACGTCCACCCCCTCTGAGATCTGCCGGCCAAAACTGCAGATCTGTGAGCAAAATAAATGTTTTGAAGTACTTTTTCTTGTTTTGAAGTCAACTTTGTCTAACATTAAGATAGTCACTCTAGGGGCTTCCCTGGTGGTGCAGTGGAACCCATGTCCCCACCCCCAATGCAGGGGACAGGGGTTCGAGCCCTGGTCCGGGAAGATCCCACCTGCCACGGGGCAACTAAGCCCATGCGCCGCAACTACTGAGCCTGCACTCTAGAGCCCGCGAGCCACAACTACTGAGCCCACGTGCCACAACTACTGAGGCCCGCGCGCCTAAAGCCTGTGCTCTGCAACGAGGAGTAGCCCCTGCTCGCCGCAAATAGAGAAAGCCCGCGTGCAGCAACAAAGACCCAATGCAGCCAAAAATAAATAAATTAATTAATTAAAAAAAAAATAGTCACTCTACTCTAGTTTTCTTAGGACTAGATTTGCATCATGTATCTTTTCCGTCCTTTTACTTTTAACCTGTATGCGTTCTTACACTTATTCAGCCACGCAGGGACTTATGACTGTATCTTCATATCCCCAGAGTGTGACTAAGACCAGGCCGGACTTCAGAGAAGCCTTTCTCTAAGCCTCAGGAAGATCGAAAGAAGAAAAAAGAGAGAGCAACATGAAACTGGATTTTCTGGATTATAAGATGTGACCTATTGACCTATTGACCTTCACCTCAGGTGCTCCTCGGCCCAGCTCCTGTAACCCCCCGACGTGGCCTCAGGTGACAGCCCTTCGACACCTTGTCCATCGCGGTGTGAGCAGGGGTGCAACCCTAGATGCTTCAGGATCCCTTTCCAAGAGAACGAGGGCCAGCAGGTCCCAAACACACAAATCTCACCAGCATAAGTCCTGCCTTGACAATTTTAACATTCTGCTCAAAGACAGTGAAAGTGACCCCCCTCTGCTTCCAGATCCAGTGGATCAGGGGTGAAGGGTGAGGCCACAATAGGACAATCGACAGCACACAGCATCGGCCGCTGACGGTGTGCCCACCAGGGACGCACCTGCTGCCCACGCGGGACTGTGTAAGGGGTTCCTGGCTGTCAGTGTTGCTCAAGGTCTGACAACAAGAGCACATGGCCTTGGGAAGGACAGTCTATGCCTTTTACCCCCAACGTTGCGGCTGTCGCCCCGTCCCTCTGCCCCCTACGATCTGGGTGCTGTGTGATCTCACTGGTCTTCACTCCGGTGCGCTTCTTACACTGCTCAGTGCCTCCTTTTCAAGGTCCCACTTTTCCTTCCCGCATCTGCCCTGTTCTGAGGACAGACCCTGGTCTCCCTGGCTTTTCAGAACGGTCACCAGCGTTACGAGTCCCGTCTCTGTCTTGAACCGCTGACCACATTGACTGTCCTGGCCACTCTGGCAACGTTTGCCACTGTCACCAAGACCGTCCACACTGAGTCTACATTTGCCCTGACAGCCCTCCCGTCTCCCTGTTTCTAATGTTTTCTAAAAGCTCTGTTGGCGATTCTGTGCATACACAGGTGACTGTGTTTCCCTCGTGGGGAGCGAGACACGCAGCTGGTCCTCAAACACCAGCGTCCGTCAGACTCACCTGGAGGGCACGTTAAAGCCCAGATGGCCGGGGTCCCTCCCTGGGTTTCTGATTCAGTAGGTCCGGGGTGGGGCCGTTGCTGAGTCGGGCCCCCAGTGGATGAACCGCTGCAGGGTGCGGTGGAGCACATCTGGCCACTGGACCGTCCTCTGCCTGGGGTGAGGGCTAAGCCTGAAGGAAAGCCGCGTCTTACTGCGTCTCATGGCAACTGATGCCGTTGGCTTCCTGGTGGGGTTTGGAAACGTTGCTGAGGAGCTGTCCCAGGTCACCAGGCACCTGACATCAGGAGCTCTGGGTTTCCGCTCCCTCCCGCCTTGGAGGACGAATCCCTGGTCTCAGGCTTCGGTGGGAGGAGCCAACTGCTGGGCTGGAGGTCAGGGGCTTAGGCATTCCACTGCTTTTCATGCCCTTAAGTGGGTCTCAATCCCTCTATTTGCTCATTTCTAGGCACCTGTTTTTTTAAAAAATATATTTCATCTTTTTTTATTGTGGTAAAATACTCACAACATAAAACTTACCATCCTAGCCATCTTTAAGTTGACAGCTGAGTAGCACCGTGTATGTCTGCATCCCTGGGCACCCATCTCCAGAAATGTTTCATCCTCCCAAACGGAAACTCTGTCCCCGTTAAACACTAACTTCCCTTCTTGCCACGCCCACAGCCTCAGCACCCACCACCTGACCTTCTGTCTCTGTGATCTGACTGCTCTAGGCAGCTTATGTCAGCGGAGTCACCCAGTATTGGTCCTTTTATGTCTGGTTTATTTCGCTTGGCATGGTGTCTTCAGGTCTGAACTGGTTTTTTATCTCATTTGGAATTGTTAAACCAGAGTGATGTAGACAGAAAGATTTTGCACTCAGAGGTACCCAGCTTTGAGTCCTGTCTCTGTCTTTCCTGGTTGTGTGATTTTGGACGATTTACTTCCTGTGCCTGGGCCTCCATTTCGCCTGAATTAAAGCAAATCTTATAATTTATCTCATTAAGTTGCAAACACAGGCGCCTGGCCCAGCACCTGCCCACGCAGGTAGTGAGAGCTGGTTTCTTCTCTTTCCTGACCTGAGGAAACAGGGGCTCAAAGAGGTTAGGTGACCTCGGCAGGAGTGTGTCTCCAGCTGGGCAGGTGGTGAGCCCCGAGTCACACTGCTTCCTGGGCTGCTGTTTTCCGTTTCCTGCAAAAAGAAGTCTTGTTTCTACAACAAGAGCTGAGACTAAATCCACGTCTGCCGTGCTGGTGTGTGTGAAGGGCTGCTTTTGCCTTTTAGAGTATTTTAAAATGAGCTAGCTGCTCTGTTCTTTTTTCTTTTCCCTCTCTCTCTCATGTTTAAAATGCAGTGCGAACAAAATACTTCTGGCCTAGTAAGCATAATATATTGAGAGATTTTTATAAAGAATTAATGTAACTTGGAATCCAATTAAGACTAAGAAAGTAGTTCTCATTAAGATTCCAAATTATGCCATGCAGTACAATGTTATGATGATTAGAATAGCAAAATAGCAAGATAGCTGACTTTTCTTAGCATAATGCAAACTTGATATTATGATCATTTAAAGCCACCTGTTCATCAGGCCTCAGTTGGTGGGTCAGGGGTGCCTTAACGCCCTGGAGCCGGGGTTCCAGGCATTGGCTGCATATAAGAATCAACTGGGGCAATTTTGAAAGTCCCAATGCCCAGGTTGTGCTGGTAAATAGGAAAGTGGTTGAATTTTGTGTGTTAACCTTATATCCTGCAACCTTGCTACCGTTGCTGATAGTTTAGGAGATGAACCCTATAAATCTCGTGCATAGCCCTTAGCCAACTGCCAGTTTTCGAATAACTACCATTTATATTGGACTCACCACGTGTTGAGCCATCTTCTAAGTTCTCTGCCTATGTTAACTTCTCCGTGCCTCAGTTTTCCCGTCTGGAACACAGGGAAGGGGGAGCTGTTTCGAGGATTGAGCTCACGTGCCTGTGTCAAAGAAGTAGAATTGAGGATTTGAAATCCCAGCATTGTGACTCCTGGGACCACGTTGGAAGGTGATCCTAGCACTTTCAACCGAACAAGCCTCTTATTTGGGGAGCCCTTGGCCCCTCCTGTCCCAAACCCTAGTGTTCTTTTGAGTCACTTATTACTTTCCTGTCTTTCTTCTTTGCAAAGATTGGTTATATTGAGATCTTACTCTCTCCCAAAAGCTGAGTTTGGGTCAGTTTTCAAAACATCATCCATGCGTCTGTCCCAGTGCAGTGCAATTTTACAAAGAGAAGAACATACCTGCAGAAGAAAGGAATCCATCATCACCACAAAGTGGCCAGCATCACAGGCTCCCAGGGCTCCGGTGTCATTGAACTCCGTGGCAGGAGAGGGCAAATCATTGTTTTTAAAGAAGCAGAGCTTTAATAACTGATGAAGTTATATTAAATATTGATCACGTGCAATGAACTAAACTCTTGAAGGAATGATCAAGATGTCGGATATTAGATCCCTTGCCCTCTGGCTCAAAATAGAAATTATTGACATAAATGCTAAAATGAGGGATCTGCCCATACCTCACAGGTAATAGTGGGTGGCTCTAGTTGGCACACGTACCAAAACAGGCTAAGGGACACGGCAATATTGCTGCTAACAATGCCGCTAAGGGACATAGGCAAGATGTATGTGCCACACACAGAAGACTAAGGAGATGGCCACAGGCTCCTTTCCAGATGCTCAGGATTATGTGGGTAGGAGCTGGGTTCCGCGAACACGCCCTCCAAGACATATCTGCACACCACCCCCTTCTCTCCGTCCTCACGGCCCCCCTTGTCCAGGTCAGGGCTCTCTCCCCCCCCTTTCCCTCTCTCTTTGTCGGGTGTGGTGTCCCCCTCCCACTAGTCTCTGTGTCACTCTGCTTCCTGAAATCTGCCTCTCGAAGAGTGGCCGGGTCATTTCATAACCTGCCTGATTAAACCTCTGCGATTTGGGCTTCCCTGGTGGCGCAGTGGTTGAGAGTCTGCCTGCCAATGCAGGGGACGCGGGTTCGAGCCCTGGTCTGGGAAGATCCCACATGCCGCGGAGCAACTGGGCCCGTGAGCCACAACTACTGAGCCTGCGCGTCTGGAGCCTGTGCTCCGCAACAAGAGAGGCCGTGATAGTGAGAGGCCCGCGCACCGCGATGAAGAGTGGCCCCCGCTCGCCGCAACTAGAGAAAGCCCTCGCACAGAAACAAAGACCCAACGCAGCCAAAAATAAATTAATAAAAAAAAAAAAACCTCTGCGATTTACAGCACCTTGCAGAGAATTCTAACGCAAACCACAAATGCCAAGCGCATGTATAATTTTCTATTTCTAGAAGCCACATTGCAAAGTTTTTAAAAAGTGAAATGAATTTTAATAATATATTTAACCCAATACAGTATATCCAAAATAATATCATTTCAACACGAAATCAATATAAAAAGTTGCTGAGATAGTTGACATTGTTTTTTCCCTAAGTCTTGGAAGTCGTGGTATATTTTCCAGGAACGACGCATCTCAACACACGTTCCAACACTCAGCGGTGCCCGTGACAGCCGCTCCCTCACAGGATGGGGCAGCTCTTCCAGCACGCAGAGTGGACCAGCCAGCACCCTCCCCTTGCCGAGTGGCCCCCTGAGGAAGCTGCCCACGCCCTGTCTGGAGGCTTCTCTACTGAGTTTGGCCATGGCTTTAGGGAACCGTGCAGCAAAATCCCAGCTCTGGTCCCACACGCCTAGGAGCTCGGGGCCTGCTGGCCCCCAAACGAACTGGAACCCTCCTCCTGCATTTCAGCCCTGACTAGAGCAAGGCTTCCACAGGCTTCTGAACACAAATCACGGTAAGAAACATGACACCGCACAACCCTCTACACACGTACACTCATTGTTCTATTTCTTTTTTGCCGATGCTGTTTATGACCCAGCAAGTCGATTTCGCACCTTCTAATAGATTGCAACTCGCATTTAGAAAAATACTAGACTAAGGAATTCACACCTCGGGAATCTGTTCATTCTTTCAGCGAAAAATTTTGAGTCCCTCCCACACGCCACGCAGGCTGGACACCTAATACATAGTGCTGAGCTAAGAGGAAATAATCCCCGGCCTCGGGAAGGATACATTTTACAAGAAGATCGGCATTCAGTAAACTAGTACATTTGTAACCGTAAATTGTATGAAGGGCTTGGGAGGAAAGAGGAGGAGGAGGGGACGGTTTGGCTGATGTGATCAGTGAAAGCGGCTCTCCAGGCAAAGGGAACTCCGTGTGCCATGGACCTAAGACAGGAGAGAACTTGACAAGTTCAAGGATGAAAACCACAAGCCAGTGGACCTGAGGGCAGTGAGCCTGGTGGACGCTGCAGGTGGGCGGCAGCCAGAGGCTGTGCCCCTGTAGCTGGGCAGAGCGGAGGAGGGTCAAGGGCAGACCTTCCCGTCAGACCCCTTTAGAGATCAGGATGGGCGCCCTCCTCACGCCTGTCCAAGGGTGCTGCCCTGTAGAACACGGGGTGACCTGGAGCTGGAGGAGGCAAGGAACGGTCCCTCCCTAGAGCCTTCAGAGGGAGCCCAGCCCTGCCAACACCTTGCCCTTGGACTATCAGCTCCAGCCCCGCAAGGGAAAGATGTCTGTTGCTTTGAGCCCCCCAGCGACTTTGCTACGGTGGCTCTTCGCTACGGAGATTGGGCAAACGTGATAAATGTTCTAATTAATACAAAGTTTGCCAGACTGGATAAAAACATACCCCAGCTACAGGCTGTTTACAGGAGACACACCTAAAATATAAGGAAGATACAGCAAATTCAAAAGAAAAGGACTCAAAAAGAGCATGCAAACACTAACCAAAAGAAAGCTAATATTGCTCTATTAATATTAGACATAATATGTCTTAGGATGAAAAGGCATTCTCAGTATTATCATAGATAAAGAGGGATAGTTCATAATAATGAAAAGTTTAATATTCCAGAAAGATACAATAATTCTTAATTTATGTGCACAGAATAATATAGCTTTAAAATATATAAAGCAAAATTCACAATCATTGTGGGAGATTAAAGCATCCTTTTCTCAGACAATAACAAAAGAAATATATTTAAAAATTAGTGGGCTTCCCTGGTGGCGCAGTGCTTGGGAATCTGCCTGCCAATGCAGGGGACACGGGTTCGAGCCCTGGTCCGGGAAGATCCCACATGCCGCGGAGCAACTAGGCCCGTGAGCCACAACTACTGAGCCTGCGCGTCTGGAGCCTGTGCTCCGCAACAAGAGAGGCCGCGACAGTGAGAGGCCCGCACACCGCGATGAAGAGTGGCCCCCACTTGCCGCAACTAGAGAAAGCCCTCGCACAGAAACGAAGACCCAACACAGCCATAAAAAAAAAAAAAAAAATTAGTAATGATATAGAATAATATATAATAAGGTATGAACAATGCCTTATTAGCAAACTTGACCTAATGAACAAATGTAGAATACGGCACTCAACAGCTGCAAAATACACAATCTTTTTCAGGACATAGTGACACATGGACCATATGCTGAACTGTTTAAATCTCAACATTTTCAAAGGATTAAAATCTAATAGAGGATATTTTTTCACTTCAATGCAATTAGGCTAAAAATCAATAACAAAAAGATAAGCGTATTTGATTGGAAATCAAACAGTACTTTTTCTAAAGAACCTATGGGACAAAGAAGAAATCATAATAAAAATAAGAAAATATTTTTAAGTTAAATTATTTTTAAATAGTATATATCAAAACTTTTGGGATGCAGCTTAAGCCATGCTTGAAGGAAATTTTATAGCCTTAAATGCTTCTATTAGACAAGAATAAATGTTAAAAATCAATGCACGAAGAGTCTATCTCAAGAAGTTTGAAAAAGAACAGGAAAATAAAGCCAAAAAAAGCAAAGTGGCTTTTATAATAAGGATAAAAGCCAAAATTTATGACTCAGAAAAATAAGCATGCAAAAGAGGATCTAGAAAGCCAAAGATTGGTTCTTTAAGAAGACTAATAAAAATCACAACCCCTTGTTAAAGAAAAAAGGAAGTAAAAAAAAAAAATCAATGTCAGGAATTATAAAGGGGATTTATGCTCAAGATCCCACCATCATTAAAAAGATAATAAGCAATTATGCCAATACTTTTGAAAATGTAGGTGAAATGGACAAAGTCCTGGAACCACGGCATGAGTCCTGCAGCTTTTATTAAGCCTGAGACCATGACATGCTACCTATGAGTGTCACTCATCTGCTGCTACACTGCCAGACCGATGTGCTTTAGAGAGACCAGCCTTGGTACCAGATTCAGCCCGCAGGAGGGATGTGGTCACCTGTGACAGGGTCCGCGGGAGCCTGAGAGGCAGGAGGGGCGCCCTCCACTCCCTGGGTGGAAAGGGGGCTCCGGGAGCATGACCCCTCCTCATGCCCCTCCCACATCAATATCCACATCAGTTTACCCAGCCAGGCAAACTGCTTCTAATGAGCCAGCTCCACTCTGGGAGGCCTGCCCGGGAGACACATGCTGGCTTTAGGCCCCTTCAGCTATTTCAGGGCCCTGTGTGCCTCCAGACTGTGCTCTGACAGCATGCAGCCCCTGCACGGGCCTCTTGCAGTGTCGTCCGACGGTTCCAGGAACTGGCTATTGGTCCCCACGCAAAGCTGGCTGGCAGAGCGAAACCACTGCAGAGTGTTTCTCCAGAGGGCGTGTGCGGGGCAGTGACTTCTCCCTGTTCTGCAAAAAACAAACCCTCAAAGCAGTCCCTGCAGGCTCCACGGGACAATGAGTGTCACGTTTGTGCCTGGGCGGTCCCACCCGACTCCTTGTGGTGGAGGAGCACAGCAGGAGGGCGGAGGAGGACCAGGTGGCACCCTGCAGAGCCGCCCTGAGCTGCCGCAATTAGCCTCTGACCCCTATCCTTACTGGGCGTGTTCATAGACACGGCAGGCAGACCATGTTCTAACGGCGGTAACGAGCCTTTCAGCCACGTCTGCCCGAGCACAGCTCTACGGGCAGAGATTACTCCTGAACAATGGACGGCATGCTTGGGGTTACTGTGAGCTGTCCGTCAAGGAGGGGTGGGTGGGTGGCGGGCTGTGCTGCCAGCAACCTGCTGATGGAGGCGACTATTTTAGACTATGCTTTGTTTTCCCCTAAATACAGCATCCAGTCTTGGCTGCAGTTGGTCTGCCTCCACAGCCCTGCATTTTATTTTCATCTCTATAAGAGTCAGGGATATTCACTCTTTCCCAAATGCTCATTCTATGGAACTTTCATCTTTCCCCCAATTCACATAAAACAATAATATACTGAGCCCCTATTACATGTACGTTCATATCAAAATATCTGATTTTGTACATCTCCTTGCCCCTGAGCACCTCCCCCGTCAACGGAGGGCCATTTGTCAATAATCAAAGGAATCTATTTAATCCGTATAATTGGTATGGACTGGAATGGGATGCCACATGTCAGGGACCCAGATCCTTCTGCCTTGATTCTCAGCGTAACAGATTTCATGTCAAGGCTAAGATAACTGCTGTGGCTCCAGCCATCGCATATGCATTCCAGCTAGCTAGAAGAAAGAAGGGAGGAAAAGGTGTGTTTCTTCCTTTTAAGGACATTTCTAGGTAGTTGTGGACACCAATCCTGCTTCTATCCCACGGGCCATCCCAGATGCAAGGAAGGTTAAGTGTAGTTTTTCTTCTGGGCAGGCATGTACCCCAGCCAAAATTTCGGTATAATACTAAGAGAAGGAGAAAACTCATATTGGAGGATAAACCTTATCCCAGCATCCTAAGCAATTTTTATTTTCATACTAAAATGTGTGGAGGACCTCAGGAGACCCAGCTCATATTCTCAAGGAGAGGCTCACCCAAGGTACCAGTAAGACGAAGCAAGATCGCGCCTTCACAGAAACTCAGAGGGATGGTCACATTCCCAGGTTATTCATCATTTTGGATATTTTGTGCCACTGCTTATCTTAAAAGCCTGGCGCCTTAAGAACTTTCTGGAAAAGATGATCCCTGCACATGGCCTCCAGCTGATTATAAATTCCTTTATGTTCTAATCCCAATTACCCCTATAGACTTTTTCTTGTCCACAGACACTGTTTTACTGAAATGATAACGTTACCTGAAAACCAAAGTACGACTAAGGAAAATACAGTAATTTAGTGGACACAAAATTCCACAAAGGCAGGGCTTGCTTTAAGATAGCGTTACCTGAGAAGAACCAGTCGTGGCGTCACTTTATGTGTCTAATCTCCCACGGTGGCCCCCAGGTTGTTCCCATAGCAACCCTGACTGCGCTGCAGCCCCTCCCCAAAGCAAGCCCACGTGCAAAGCACGGCTGAGCAGTGGCGATTTTCCTTAAAAATTCACAGGGAAATGGATGAGAGAATGTGACCTCCCACACTTCACAGCAACCAGCTTAGTTAAATTCCCGTTCCATATTTTTGTTTTCTCTCAAAGTTGTTCTTCGGTGGCCAGTGCTGGGGTCTCGCTCGCTCCGTTTGCCCTGTCTCCACTCTACCTTTGAGTCTCCCCGTCCCCCTCTCATTATGCAGAGCTCGTTAATCTGGGTGTCCCCGGGCTTCTACCCGGGCTGTCACTGACTCAAACAAAAGCACCTCTTCTCTAGAGAAGATTCTGCTGACACGAAAAATAAGACGTCCCCAATTTTTGACCCTGCTTCCAACTTAGGACCCACGAGAGAAGGCCAAATAGGTCCCCGTAACCAATGACACAGGACGCCCTGCTCCTGGCTGGCCTGCTTCCAGCCTCCCCACGCCGACAGCCTCCGGTCAGGGCCCACCTGAAACCTTCCCTTGGGTCCACTATGACCTCCCGCTCTTCTGCCTGCCTTGGAGTCTCTGCCCACACACACGTGACAGAGGCCGGGCAGGCTCAGAATAAATGGCCCGCACCTGTTGCTCTTCATTTATTTCCACATAACTTAACACGCTATGCTTGTGATTATTCTGTATCTTATTCACGTAAGAGCTGGCTTTTTGAACTTTAATGAGTGCATCGTGTTGCACTGTATGGAAAGAACTTCATGGATTTAACCCTGATTTATTGGTGGTTACTGAGTTGGTTTCCACCTGCCATTTTTTGTTACTGCAAATGGTGCTGCGATAACTGTTGTTTGCTCTTTCATCCCACGTGTGTGTGAATCTACCCACAGAACAGACAGGTGGGCTGGCTGAGTGGTGGACTTGGTCTTATTTATTCAAAAGTGTTGGATAAACAACAAGGTCCTACCGTAGAGCACAGGGAACTCTAGTCAATATCCTGTGATAAACCATAACGGAAAAGAATGTAAAAAAAGAATATCTATATGACTGAATATCTGTATCTATATATATAACTGAATCCCTTTGCTGTGCAGCAGAAATTAATACAATACTGTAGATCAACTATACATCAATTTAAAAATAAAAGGGTTCCCTGAACGCCTACTGGTTAGGTCAGGTTCCCTAGGAAGCAGACTTTGAGATAAAGGTTTGTGTGTGGGATGTTACAGAGGGGGGCCCTGGGCAGTGGGGTGGATGGAGCAAGGACCTTTCAGTATCCTGAGCCGGGGCAGGGGCTGGGCCTTTATCCCAACCCTCCTCCACTGACCAGTCACCGGATGGGAGCCTGGGGGAGGGGGGCACTCAGCTGTGAGCCGCCAGCGGCTGGGGAGTGAGCCTGGGTCCTCAGCAGAGCCCACCCACCATGGGACAGGCTGGTGGCCCAGGCCATTCTGCCCCCAGTCCTTGCAGAACTCACAGTGCTCTGGGAAGACAGACTGGTCACCAATTAGGGACAATCAAGTATAACTGGGGCTTCAATAGGGGAGAGCCAGGGGCTGGGGGGGGTCGAGACCGCAAGCACATTATGTTGCTATGACGATGGGGAACGGGTCTCCTTCTTGTCCCAGTGAAGGCAGGCCTCAGGCTGTCTTGGTCCCACCAGTCTATTCCCAGCGCCCAGCAGGGGGCTCGGCTGGTACCCTTGCGATCATCCATCACCAGGGAAGGAACATTTGGGAAGGGCTTCAGCATGGCCCCAAGCGCGGTGCTGGCGGGTGAGGGCAGGCTCTGTACCCGGCGTGCAGCTCTTCCCTTATTCACAGGGTGACTGCATCCCCGTCCCTAGAGGAGTGCGGGGCACGTAACAGGATCAACAGTTAACATGACGAGTAAGACCGACCGGGTAGGCACCTCGACTGGTCCACACACAGAATACTCGGTAGAGCCTTCAGGGCCGTGGTCAGGCCGCCAAAAGCAGCAGCAAGTTTAAGCGCCGTACAGACTTGGAAACGTCCGCTGGATTTAGCTACAGAGAACCTGTCCGTGCTCTGGGCAGGAGCTGTCAGAGTGACAGAGCTGCATTTCTCTGGATGCACGAAATCACGAAATCTCGGGAAGCGAAGCGCAAGTACAAAGCCCCCACCCTGCCCCGACCCAAACAATTTCATGTTTACTTGCTTTTTCCGAAGAACATTAAAGCAGATCCAGTGCACAAACCCACAGACTCACCCCACATGGCTGGTGGCCCCGGGCCCTGCAGCCCCAACCCCGAGCCCACATGGCTCACCCCTTCCTTCTTCCCCTCCCCCTGCCTTTCCAGCCCTCCGATCCTGTCCCAAAGAGGAAAGTCTTCGGGGCCGGGAGCCGGGGGAGGAGGAATAGAGCGAGCAGAGTTCAGTTCTATGTGGGGGGGCTGTCAGGGGGTGGGACGATGCCCTATGTCATGGACTCGTCCTTTGACCCCCCCCAGGTGTTGTGGAAACCAAATGCTTATTAGATGAGAGCTTATGACAAGACCAAGACTGAGGTTATGTTTGCAAGGGAACAGCTGATATGTGGGCTACACTGATGCTTTAAAGAGCACCGCATGTTTGTGCACTGGGGACAGTGTATCCCGGTGGTTAAGAACAAGGGCTTTGGAGTCTAGCAGATCTGGGTTCAAGTCCTCGAGTCAACAGTCAATAAATACGTGTTTACTGACAAACTCTTTTCCGGGCGTAGTGCTAGGGGCTTGGGCATCCAGTGGAGATTGGAATAGCAGCTATGGGGCCTTTAGCAAGTTAAGTAATTTCTTCAAGTGCCTTGATGTAAACTAGAGATACATATGGTACCTGTAGAGACACACCCACATCAAAAGGTTGCCAGCAAGATTAAATGAGGGCTCCCCTGGTGGCGCAGCGGTTAGGAATCCGCCTGCCAATGCAGGGGACACGGGTGCGAGCCCCGGTCCGGGAAGATCCCACATGCCGCGGAGCAGGTAAGCCCGTGTGCCACAACTACTGAGCCTGCGCGTCTGGAGCCTGTGCTCCGCAACAAGAGAGGCCGCGATAGTGAGAGGCCCGCGCACCGTGATGAAGAGTGGCCCCCGCTCGCCGCAACTAGAGAAAGTCCTCGCACAGAAACGAAGACCCAACACAGCCAAAAATAAATAAATAAATAAATAAATTTAAAAAAAAAAAGATTAAATGAGATAATGCATTGAAAGCCTTTTCACTGTATCCAACTGGAAAAAATCCAGTTTTAATATGATCTATCCTCCTTATTCAATACTCCATTCATACTGAAGAAAACACTCTCTTTCAAGTTCTTCATAACTTTAAGGTAGTAATTAGGTCACTAATTGGCCTCCTTTCCTCCAGGACAGATAATCCAATTCTTTTCATCCTTCCTCATTGACTCTATTTCCTGACCCTTTAATCACTTTTTAAACTGAATTTATTCCAATTTATCTGTAACCGTTTCCAAATATGGTGTCCCCAAATGGGCACATCGACTAATAGAAATGCAACTGGTGCCGAGGGGAGGGGGGAGGTCGTCCTCAGCCCTCCTTCCCCATTTGCCTGGAGTCTTACATCTCTCCTCTTTGTGCCTCTGGGTTGAGATGGAGCCCATTGTACCATTGGGGTATGACCTACCAGGCCGTCATTCACTCAGCAGAATCATCCGAATCATTCTGCCTTCGTCATGTGTGCAAACATACCTAGAATAAAATCGAATCTACTGAGGACATCTGCATGAATTGATGGTAGGATTGTGAATTGTTACCTGGAGGGCAGTTTGGAAATTTGATGCAGTAATTCCTCTTCTAGGAATTTTTCAATTAATTAATTTGTTTTTTAAAGGATGCAAATAGCATCATATCATTTTTTATACAAATGAAAGACAAACAATACTAAGTTATGTAGTGTTTGTTTATATTTTTGCCACGCTCCACATCTTGTGGGATCTTAGTTCCCTGACCAGGGATTGAACCCCGGGCCACAGCAGTGAAAGCACCAAATCCTAACCACTGGACCTCCAGGGAACTCCCCCACTTCTAGGATTTTTAGAGAAAAATCACAGATGTGGGCAAACGTGCATTCGGGGCTATTCCTTAAAGTGTGTTTCCAATAATAAAATCGGAAATTGGCTAGATAATCAATAAAAAGAGGACTGGTTAAATAACAACAGTATTTGCATCTGATATAATTCTATAGAGTCACTACAAAGTATGTATGTGGTCAGAGACCAGGCCATGCCTGTGGAAATGTGTTCACCATACATGAAGTGACAAAACAGCATGTTAACAAATTATGGTCTAAAACGGAATGCAGGTGAAGCACTTAGCACTGTGCCGGGCCCTGTAAGTGTTAGCGATCATCACTTATAACAGTATGAGCTGAGGTTTCAGAGAAGCATTCATGAATAATGAAAGAAAATACACAACTACTCCAAGTGGTTATCAATGGGTAGGAGAATGGTAGATGTATGTGTCCTCCTTTGTGCTTTTCTGAATTTCCTGAAGTGTCAGTAATGAACCAGGACTTCTACTTCTTTAGTGTGAGGAGAGTCTCACTGAAATCTGCTACGTGTCCTCCGCTCCATCACTTTAGACCAGCCTCAGACGAAGAGCCCTGTGCTGGGAAGCGGGAGGTGGACCAACCCACTCCGAGTCCCATGATTGTGGATCCCGCCCTTCATCTCTCTAGGCTTGCTTTACCTGTTTGGGAAATAATATCTGACTTTTTTTAGGTTAGGGGGCACTTGCTTGTGCTGACACTCAGGAGGATTCTCGTTCACAATAATAAAAACAGCCCCCTTGGGAGTCCGTCAGGGATGCGACTGTATCTCCGTGATCTCCGTGAGCAGCATCTCACAGAGAAGGACGTTTGGGCTTACAGAAGTGAAATGGCTCACCCGAGGTGGCACAGGCAGAAAGCAAGAGCCCAGCACTCGGACAGGCGTCCCCAACGGCAGGCACAAACCAACCACCTTAGCACAGCACACCTGGCCCGAGACGGTGTGGCAGCCAGCTCAAGGCTGTGACTTCCACCACGATGGTCTAAAGAGAAAGGCACGGATGCGGTGGGGTGGTGGATCAGGGTTGTGGCCCCGAGACGGCATGGCAGCCAGTAAACCTGGGGGCTCGAATCTGACCCAGACCTCAGCGTCCACACTCAGGAAGGAGTGAGGCGGGAGATGGTCCCACAGGGAGGGGTCTGAACTGCCGCCACGCACAGCAAGCAGATCGCGTGGGTGGGAAGCCGGGGGGCTGGCTTGGTTGTCTGGGGCTGGCTTGGTGGGGGGGGGGGGGTTGTGCATCCTTCACGGCTCCATGAGTTGCTATCAACCCCAAAGGACTGACCCATGGAGAACTGTTCTCAGTAAAGCCGACTCCACGCCCCCGAGACCCATTGCTCTAGGAAGCTCTCTGGGTGACCCTTCTCTACATCCATCCCGGGATCCCAGGCATTCCCTGCCTCGGCTGAATCCTAAATCAAACAAACCCAAAGGAACTAGTCTTCCTTGTAGTTGTCTCCATGAGAGAAGTAGTGCATATCTAGATATGTGCTGTGCAGTACAGTAGCTAAGAGCCACATGGCTTTTTAAATTCCATTTAAATCGATTGAAATGAAACAAAATTAAAAATTCAGTTCCTCAGTCTCACTAGCCACATTTCAAATGCTCAGTAGTCACACAAGGCTGGCAGTTACTGTACTGAATAGCACACACAGAACTTTCCCATTGCCACAGAAAGTTCCATCAGACAGCCCTGCTCCAGAGTTTTTCTAGGTGATCAAAATAGATAGACATACATAGGAATAAACAGAAATAGGGCTGACGGTTATTTTATTTTACTTCTCTTAAGTAACCATTGATATAGCTTTTAATGGTAACTGTTTAGGTTTGATAGTTCTATACTAAGTATCTACCAAACAAAATTATACAATCCAAAATACGTAACACTGACGTTAAACACTGACATTAAGAATAACTCACTAATTATGGAATTGTATGCTTTTAAAAGTATATAAAAAAACACGTTTGGAAAAACTGAGTATGTGTTCTTGAATGCTTCAGTTTTGTCCTATTCCCATTTTATTTAATACCTTTTGCAGAAAAATCAAGCTTGATTTTATATATCCTCAACAGTTTTACAAACTGTTTCAAAACCTAAAATGAGACTACATAGGTTATACACACACACACACACACACACACACACACACACTCCACTGAATATACTCTTACTAGATGTTGCTTGACGTAAGGATTATTATTCTTGGGTCTCAAGTTCTATGAGTCAGTTGACTGCTATACTGAAATGAACTGCCAAATCCACCATTTTCAGTGCAATCTTTTATCAAATATATAGACCATCTTCTTAGAAAGCCTGTAAACTTGGCAGACTGGAAAATAGACAATCTGTGCTTTTCTCCCTCAGGAGAACTAAGAAAGCAGCTGTCCTGCTTTTTAAAAAATTTCTGTTTTTGTTGGTTAGCATATTTTGAGAGTTTCTTCAATTGACCTATCTTCCTGTAATTTCAAATTTGCAAATCCCTCTTCCGAGCTTGGCAGCCCTGCTGTGACAAAGAATGGCGTTGACTAGTGCGTCTGTTAAGTTTTGTACTGAGGTTTTGGGCATGCAAACATCATAGCGCCTGTGCTGAAAATGCAATGACTTCTGAAATGCAGCGTCACTTATTAAGCCAATAAATCGTTGGACGATTTGGGCGCAGAAGTGTGTTGAGCTCCAGGACGGGCAGAGCAGAGCACCAGGGTCCACAGAAGGAGGAGGCTTGTAGGACTGGCTCTCAACCTGCGGTGCGCAAGCATCCCCCCTTTGAAGGCTGGTTTTCCAATACTACCTTCAAGGGTGTGAAGAATGAGTGAGTCGGGGCTTCCCTGGTGGCACAGTGGTTAAGAATCCGCCTGCCAATGCAGGGGACATGGGTTCGAGCCCTGGTCCGGGAAGATCCCACATGCCGCGGAGCAACTAAGCCCGTGAGCCACAACTACTGAGCCCGCACACCACAACTACTAAGCCCGCACGCCTAGAGCCTGTGCTCCACAACAAGAGAAGCCACCGCAATGAGAAGCCTGTGCACCACAACGAAGAGTAGCCCCCGCTCGCCGCAACTAGAGAAAGCCCGCACGCAGCAACGAAGACCCAATGCAGCCAAAAAAAAAAAAAAAAAAAGAATGAGTAAGTCAATACACCCATTAGCAGCAGCACTAATAATAATACTAATGCAAAATAACATTCAAGTAGGTCTGTGCAAAGCGCTATATGCTAAACCCTTCCTGTGTCCCATATCACCGGGCTGTGTGGTGGGTTCCTGGGTCATGCTCGTTTCATAAAACCAGGACACGGAGGTTCAGAGAGGTTATGTAACGCACCCCAAACCCGGCAATCGGAAGTGATGTGAACCCAGGTGGTCTGTGTCCAGAGCCCATGTTCCCAATCATTTTATTCATGAAGACTACGTAGCCATTGATTGATATCTTCCCTCTTAAAATCATAAACCTATTTTTACTCCAATAGAAATGGCAGCTATGGTCAATGTTGCTGACTCAAGCCCTGTCACTCTGGTAGGTCTGCAGGTAGAGGCAGGCACACTGAGGCCGATAGGTTTTCTTTCCCAAACCTCTTCAACCCAGGAGGGCTTCCTGGAGGAAGTCAGTAAGAGCTGGCCGCTAACTAGAGGGGAAACCAAGTCTGAGAGACGGAAGAAACCATCTTCACACCAACAGCAGGGCGGGGTAGAGTGAAATAAGCTTCAAAACATACTATGTGAAAAGACCTCTCAGGATTCGTCACCTGTCCCAGAACTAAAGCAATGACCTAAACGCAGAGCGATGGCTTTTGAATGAGAACAGCCTGAACCAGGGCCGGCTCTGCTTCTCACCCCGGCTGGAGCCTGTTTACAAGGTGAAGTTTGTTGCGGGTGGGAGGGCTGAGAGGAAGCGCCTGTCCCAGGACAACCTTCCCACGGGGTGGAAACATTCAGAGAGAGCGAGGTCCCTGGGGTAGCGCTGGGGGCTGCGAGACCAGTGTTTTCACTTAACTTCAGTCATAAACTCTGGATTCAGAAGTTTCAAAAATACCTAGATTTTCACTTGAAGACAAGCCAAATTCTCCAGTGCATCCACATCTGTGAAGTATTTGGTCTCTGGACTGGGAGAGCAGCCGCCTTTGTCCCAAAGCCTCCTCAGGGAGAAAAGCACCTCTGCGTCCTTTATTGCAGGATGTGCTGCTTCTTACACTGGATCTTGAACTGACAAAGAGAGAGTGTCTTTAATAATCATCATTTTTTGCATCTTTAAAATAGGTTATGTTCTCATAGCTTCAAACGTTCCTAGAGAAAAGTGACCAAATCAATGTAGTGATTTGGAAGTGTACGCACCCATGAAAATGACATCCTACTCTGCTAAGTGTCACCATATGCAACTTGGCTCCAGCCTCCAGGCAGTCCCTAGAATCCACAGGGGTCCTGCTCAATATCTGACTATTGCTCTTCTTTCCTGACCCTTCTGGACCGTCAGCGACAGGACGATGAGGTTAGTATGTGTACTGGGGGCGGGGGGGGGGAGGGGGTGACTGCCAGCCTATATCCTGGGAACCGCGCTCACTGTGTAATCACGTCCGTGTTCTTGTCCTGACGCCACGGAACTAGCCTGGGGGTCAGACACACCGTCAACCACCTTCGAGGCCCTCATCCTCTGGGCGTCCCCACCGACGACTTAAGACCTGGGCAATGGAGAAGCAAGGTGGAGGTACGTACAGTGAGAGAGGAGGGGCGAGGGTGTGCTGGGTACATGCACGTGTGGGTGTGAGCAGCAAGTCCCATGGCCGGAGATGGTGGGTGTGGACAGACAGATGATGCATGGCGGGACCACTGCCTTGCCTGTGGAATATTCTGGAAGGTTCACAGATAGGTCACGTACAGGAAAAGCACCAGACTAGTCTCCATGATGCCAAGCAGGAGGTCTGGCTGGACTTTTCCCCTCTCACTGAATTGTCTCTACATCCATTAAACTGTCATCCAGCACGACATACGTGGTGCATGACAGTGGAACGGCCCTGATGGAAGGGGCAGAAGTTCAATTGACCTTGACGAATTAGAAAATAACCCCGAAAACAGCGACAAGTGCCACAGTAATCAGTGCAAGGCAGCACACCACAAACCAGAATCATCGATCAGGGCACAGGCAGCAGAAAAGCCAGTGGGGTCCTAGTCCTGATGAGATCCTAATGCCCTTAGTTATGCCAGAACGATGTCAGGATTTGGTCAGAGCTGCATGGCATGGTTCTCAGACTCAAGCGTGCATCAGAATCATCTGGGGGGCTTGTTAAAAGTCAGACTGCGGGGCCTCATGCCTCAGGTTTCTGAGTCAGTAGGTCTGGGCTGAGGCCTGAGACTCTGCATTTTAACATGTTCCCAGGAGGTGCTGACACTCCTGGCTGGGGCCCCCTGCTTCAAGGCCCATGGCCACCCGGCCAGCAGATGCAGGGGGTAATCAGTCGTTCTGCCTCAAGAAGTTCCACAGGTAGTGGGCCGCTGGAGCCCAGTTTTGATTCCTAGAGTTGAAGAGGCTGCAGAGAAATGGTAGATGACATGGAAAAAAGGATCAAAAGGATATAAAAAGGCTTCCCTGGTGGCGCAGTGCTTGGGAATCTGCCTGCCAATGCAGGGGACACGGGTTCGAGCCCTGGTCCGGGAAGATCTCACATGCCGCGGAGCAACTAGGCCCGTGCACCACAACTACTGAGCCTGCGCGTCTGGAGCCTGTGCTCCGCAACAAGAGAGGCCGCGATAGTGAGAGGCCCGCGCACCGCGATGAAGAGTGGCCCCCGCTTGCCGCAACTAGAGAAAGCCCTCGCACAGAAACGAGGACTCAACACAGCCATAGATAAATAAATAAATAAATAAACCCAAAAGTTAAAAAAAAAAAAAAAGGGGGGGGGGGGATATAAAATGAAATCAATCCGGAAAAATGATTTAAGTCATTGGGATAACGTTGTTTGAAGAAGGAGAGAATACTGTTTAATGGATATTTTCAATGTATAAATGTTGACTGTGACTAGGGCCTTCTCTGCATCTCCAGGGCTGGGCCAAGGTAAACAGAATTAGAGTGTCATAAGGAAGACTGTGATTAGGGATATTAAAATGCTGCTAAGCTTTGAGGGTAAGTGTGGGACTCTAGTTTCCAAACATACCTTGACTTGGATGATTTAGATTCAATATAGAAGATTCCACTCTGTAAATTTTCTTCCAATTGTCAGATTCTATAGCATCCAAGAATAAATTTGCTCCTATTTCAAAAGGATCCTGGAAGGAGTAAGGATAGAGTTGGATCAAACCAATTTTCCCTTAGGTTTTAGCTCAGTAACCTAGACTTCTGTTACCTTTCAGAGAATGCCATTAAGATGTTCTTTTTTCCTTTTAAAATACACTACTTGTAATTGTCTGTTCAACTAGTCAATTACCAGGGAAATCTGTGCCCTAAGAAGTGTTTTCATTCCTGCTCCAAACTTATTTTCAATTGAAAATTTGTTCCCTGGTGCTTTGATGCTATTATTTGAATTTTTATGATTAAAAAATTCTTAGATTTCTTCTGTAAATATTTTATACTGTGGAGATATTTAAGTTATCTATTAAAATCCACTTTAACTATGTACTTTAACATACTTCTATTGGGAAAAAAAATACTCTTACATCCTTGGGCCGAAAAGAAGCACAGTGGATGTAATGACCATCATAACTGTTAACATTAATAGCATTTTTAATGCTGAAAATAACAGAAGATTACAGATGAATGTCAAAAATCAAGGTGAGATATTTAAAATTTCTCTGATTTGCCTGGGTAGAAAAGGGTTGCTTTAGGATCAGTTCAGTTGAATTTTAGGACACAGAGAACAAAAGTTTTCATCTCAGTTATTTCAAGATGAAATCACGCAAGCACACACAGCCCCCCAAACACAAACCACACGTGTCATAGGGAAAACTATCCTTCTTGAAAATATGGAGATGAAAACCTTTGTTGCTATGTATACTCGTGTATATATATATATATATATATATATATATATATATATAAACGCATAGTTCTGAAAGAATTACCCTAAGGTAATGGTAATCCGAATTTCAAAAAGTGAGAACACTAACAAGGAAAAAGTCTCTACTAGATCCTGAGAAATCCTAGGAAAAGTTCAAAGTTCATATCCATTAAACACAGACTAGTTACCTTTTAACTTTTGACAAGAATAAACACTTTAAATATATATATATAATATATATATTTAATATATTTAATTTAAATGTGTATTGTATATTATATAATTATATTTATATAAATTAAGTATGTATTTATATTATAATTATATATTTAAAAAATTATTTATCCTTATCAGAGGTTTATATATATATATACGTTTTATAAAGAACGCTAAATGCGTGACAATTAGCTTGTGACTCAAAGTATTGGCTACACACCGTCAGCATCACCATCAGCATCACCTGGAAACTTGCTAGAACTTTAGCAATGCCCCAGACCTCCTGAAGCAGAATCTGCATTTTAATAAGAATCTCAGATGATCTGTATGCCTTTTAAATATTTCAATTTTGAGGATCCCTAGTCAAAATTACCAGTAATTTTTTCTGCATTGTTTGCCAGAGGCCAGTAGGTCTGTCTGCTAATTCCAACCATGTTTTTACTTCCTTGATGCATATAAACTATGTTTGATGATTCTAAAAGTTCCAACCAGATTTTAAGATTCCAACCAGACATCAAAACCATCCAATAATTATTCCATTTTTTAAAGGGGACAAGAAGGCAGTCTGTTCCTTCACTACACCAGGCATATAATCAAAGTGGAAACATAAACGTTGTTTAATACAACACCATCGTAGTCACTTATTTAATATGTATTTTAAATTTGAAATGGTAAGTCGTCCTAATTTCATATGATGTGTATGCTATCATGAAATAAAGTCAATCATTATTTTAATAATGGAGTAAGCATTTCTCTAAAAACAAAGAGTTTACGACGTCTCCAAAATACTTTTATTTATTTCTCATTTTCTCTTTTAAACGTGTTTAAATCCTGCTTTAAATTCTGGAGGACTCCAAGACTGTTCCTGCCTGCCAAGTCAGTGGAGGAATTTTCCCCTACTGAACATGACTGTTCCATTTAGGCTTCTGGGAAAGGAGGTGCTCTCCCCATCACCCCCTCTGCCTCGGGGTACCAAGAGGGAAGACGGCCCCCTTTACCACCAAGAAAAAAACGTGACTGAGACAAAGAAACAGAGTTACAGGGATAAAAGGAAACAAAACCCAGGATAGCCACTACCTGGATAATTAGCCTTGACTAAGGATTCTGGTAAAGTAACTGAACTGTCATTGTTACAAGGATAACTCTACTGGAAATAATACAAGTATCTTGGTAGCTGAAAGTTTTAATCAAATGGAGTAAAAGATTACCTGCTAACCTTAGGACTTGGAAATATGATTGTTTTCTATGATGTTTTTAGTCCTGTTGCAAAGTTCACATTCTTGAACGTATATATGCATATATAGATGTATACACGCACACATACAGAGATGTACACATATATATCAAGACATGTGCACATTTCTTAATCATTAACCGCACAGAAACAAAGAAGCTTTGAGGAAATCACATAAACATCCAGAAATCTTCACAATTGAAAGTAAACAGTAAGAACATGTTACAGTTGATTGAAAAAAATCTCAGCTGAAATCAGATGTTTTAAAAACAGGAGGCAAAAGCAGCCGTTTAGCTAATATTTATAAGACCATTATATACTGATGTAAGTATATAACAGGAAGTTTAAAATAGTAAGTGAAGGGAAAATCTCTGCATAATAAGGGTGCCCTCACCTCTTTGCATTAAAATATTGCCATGTGCCTCTGTGGGATGGCCTTGGCCTCAAACGGGGAAAATGCTTAGGGAAGAAGAGAACTAAATATAATAAAAACAGGCCTAGTTCCTGTAGGTAGGACCACGTTGATAGTCACAACCCATGTAATCTTATTTTATTTTTTTTTAAACATTTATTGTTGTCTAATAGCATGTCCTTTTATTTTATTTTACTTTATTTTATTTTTTTACTTTTTGTCTGCACCACGTGGCATGTTGGATCTTAGTTCCCTGACCAGGGATCGAACCTGCGCCCCTGCATTGGAGGCACGTAGTCTTAACCACTGGACCACCAGGGAAGTCCCCCACGTAATTTTAAACAGGAAGCTTTATGTCTTAATTGTAGGACTAAAACCTTAGTGACATTAACATATTACAAGCCATTTCCCTCATATCCAGGGAGGCATCAAAGTTAGTCCCGTGCAGGGAAGGAGACAGGCATAGACTCTGGAAACCCTGGGTTCATATCCTCGCTTTACCCTTGAAGCTCTGTGGCCTCGGACAAATTTCTTAGCCTCTCTGAGCCTCAGTTTTCTTAACTATAAATGTGTGTTTTTGTGAATACAGCAACAGAGCAGGTAAAGCGCCCAGCATGGGGCCCGGCACACAACACGTGGTGAAAAACAGTACTTATTATGATCATTATAATTACTATTAGAGATATGCAAATGGCAACCACCATTTCTACAAAAACACATTTATTGCTTTCAAACCTCATTATGGATATTTCCCAGCTCTCGTCAAAACCAGCTGACCTTCGTCATTTCTGCCGCGGAGATGCTACTAACTTTCAAGTGATTAAAAACAAACTCATCATATTCAACCTACCAACTCCATCACATGTTGAAGAATTTTTTTTTTTTAATTTATTTATTTATTTTTGGCTGTGTTGTGTCTTTGTTGCTGCGCACGGGCTTTCTCTAATTGCGGCGAGCGGGGGCTACTCTTCGTTGTGGTGTGCAGGCTTCTCATTGTGGTGGCTTCTCTTGTTGCGGAGCACGGGCTCTAGGCGCTTGGGCTTCAGTAGTTGTGGCACGTGGGCTCAGTAGTTGTGGCTCGTGGGCTCTAGAGCGCAGGCTCAGTAGTTGTGGCGCACGGGCTTAGTTGCTCCGTGGCACGTGGGATCTTCCCAGACCAGGGCTCGAACCTGTGTCCCCTGCATTGGCAGGCGGATTCTTAACCACTGCGCCACCAGGGAAGCCCTTGAATAATTTTTTAAAGGCTGAGATTAGTCATCCAGTTCTCTGGACTGAAAATCCTTTCTCACTTCTGAAATGTTTCAACCCTTCTCCTCTACCGTAAATGACATAAGAGAGGAGGCACGGATTCAAGTGTAGGATCGATTCACACTTGTGCTGCACTAGGAGGTGCTCTGGAGAGATGGCTTCAGCATGCAGGCTGCCAGAATGGACCTCAGACCACCGTGGGCATGATGTTTGGGACAGACCAATGAGGTTAATTGATTACAAATGATTCCCCAAGGACCCTGAAATACTGGTCTTCCAACATCTGAATGGGTTAAGTTGATGGGCTGTCCAGAAATTCTCCCACTGGTTATATAGACACAGCTATAAGTACACTGCAAGTGGAAGGAAGGTATCTGTGTCCAAAACATCTGTCTGTGCTAACAGAAATGACGATCAAACACAATCATTATACAGTAGGTTTAAAATTAATTCTTCTGTATCATTTCCTTGCTCTGTGAAAACAGGCAATATAGTTTTTATTGAATTTAAGTTGCTTTCTGGTGAAAAGAAAGAAAAGGGGTTCAAATTTAATTTTTCATGAACAGCCATGTGGTCATTCTGCTTGTAAACTTGCATAATGTAGCTGATATACATCACAATCAGATATGTATGTTATTTACTCACAAACTTAATCAGTAAAGTAGGAGACCACTTGTTTCAAATGCACTGACACCACAGACAGTATGAACCAGAAATACTTGGTCTACAGTATGTAATACTATTTGTCTCAACTAAGAATAACTATTAATACATTCTTAGATATAGAGAAATGGGAAAAGTGATGCTTTTCATATTTTGTGATAGCTTTACATTAATTATTTTTTTGGAATATACTAAAATCAATTTAATCCACTCTGTATAATGTTATTAACTTTTTTCCTTTGTTTCCTGAACATAGACTGTAGCTTAAAAAACTACTGTGGTGTACCTAGTCAATCCTATTTCATATGTAAATCACAACAAATTTCATATTTCATTTTAGAAGGACATATGGATAAACCATATTGAAAAGTGACTCACTTGATCCTTGATTTACATGGCAACATTTGAAACTATTGGTCTAGCTGACACAGGCAGCCATGCAGAAAGAATTACAACCGTCATAGAAGTACCAAAATAATTTTTGTGAACAGTAATTGCTGAAAGTAAAGAAAGAATGAAAAAGAATGGGTTCATGGTTTCAGTGTTGGTAACTTATTACTGAGTTCATGTTAATAAAATCATGTCCCTTCCAAACATAAATCATGTAAATTATTTCCATTGGCTTCAGAGTGATTGTATTGTTAGATACATGCAGCACGGAAAATCTACCTTGATGTTAAAAAAAAAAAAAAGGTCTGGAAAAAGTAATGTCTCCATTTTCCTCAGTAACTCAGTTTTATTTTAAAGTCCAGGTAAAAACTCTGGGACCAATTTACTTTTTATAATTTCATGGCCATGTCATACCCCTTCCTTTCCCCCCCGCACTACCAATCCTCCAAACAATATAAAACAAAAACCCTGCCTCCAAATAAAATACTTAAAAAAAAAAAACCACCCCAAACAAAACGAAATTGTATTGAGCAAAGAACTCAATTGTTTTTAAAGGGTGAAAACACTGGTAACATTATTTTCACTTCAATCACTTAACTTATCTAAATAAACGCTTCAAAGTGCTCCTGTGGCTCAAGAGAGAATCCAACAGAAAGAATTTAAGGAGAGCATCTCATCCGCTCGGCCAGGCAGTGGGAGTGCTTGGTAATGCAGGCTCCTAGTGGAGTGACGCTACACGTCGCTGGGGGACGGCGCTCTCTGCGAGAGGCTGGACGGGATGCAGCCGCAGCAGATGAGGCAGAGGGCTTTCTGGATCTCTTGGTTTCTGAAAGCGTATATGACAGGATTGATGATGGAGTTGTAGGTGGCGGGCAGGAGGGTGGCATAGGTGTAGATGGAGGGGTAGGTGTAATCAGCTATCAAGGAATAGAGGGTGAAAGGCATCCAGCAAGCCGCAAAGGTCCCCAGGATGATGGCCAGGGTCGAGACCCCCTTCCGGGTGGTCACGTAGTGCGAGGTGGCCAGGAAGTGGTGCTGCAGGGCTATCTGGTGGGCGTGCCTCATCACGATCTTACAGATCTGGATGTAGAGCTGAAGCATGAGCGCAAACATGAAGAGGAAGGAGATGGAGAGGATGGCGGCGTTGTTCTTGGTGAGGGGTCTGACCACGCTGCAGGTGGACTCGTCTTGGAGGCAGTTCCAGCCCAGGACCGGCAGCAGTCCCAGGCAGACAGACGTCCCCCAGAGCATGATAAGCATGACATAGGTAAACGTGACCGTCCTCTCCGAGTGGTAGGTCAGAGCGTAATACAAGGAGAGGTAGCGGTCAACAGTGATAGCCAGCAAGCTGCAGACAGAGGCAGAGAAAGAGGCGACAATCAGTCCAATGGTGACCAGCTTGGTGGCTTCTGACTGCAGCAGGTAGGCGAAGACGAAATTGATGATGAGTCCAATGCCGGCCAGCAGGTCTGCAAGCGCCAGGCTGCCTATCAGCAGGAACATGGGGGCCCGCAGGCTGGGGTTATGGAAGATGATAAGGACCACGATGGCATTTTCACAGGAGATGAGGGTTCCCGAGGTACACAAGACAATGTCCCACGGGTTGACAACCAGCTCTGGCTCCGGCTCCACGCCAGGAACCTGGGAAGAGACGGCAGCCGAGACGTTCCCCGCAGCTCCGGCATCTAAATAATCCCGAGGCAGCCCGCTTACATTGACCTTCAGGTCTTCATTCATTTTAACCCCCGTCCTCTTCAACGAAAAGACAGGCTGTTTAATGTTGAGATATAGCAGGGTGACAATCCAGCATCACGCAAAACCCACACAAACAGAAAGCCAGCCCCTACTCAGATACTACCCCCAAATGCCACAAGCTTCCTGAATTACACACTGAGAGGGAATAAAACAAAAGCCAAAGTCTCCGTGGCTTAAAACCCACCACAACAAAAAAAATGTCCTTTGGCTCTGGGGGAAACACAGGATGGGACGTGCACACACGAGCGTGAGCGGGGCAGGCACACGCGGGACCGCGGCGGCCGGTTTGCTAAAGTGCTGGGGACACACGTGAAAATCCGTCTCGCGTGCTGCAAAAGGAGCCTGGCACCGGGGCTGCCGCTGGGGGACCGCGCCACGGCGACAGGTCGCGAGCCGGGGCCGCCCTCCTCGGTGGAATGTTCAAAACTCCCACCCGCCAGCCGCCCGGCGCGCGTGCACACACTCACACCCCGGCCAGAACAAAGAGGGGTCCGGCCTCCCCCGTGCGCACGGGGCAGTCGCGGCAGGGCCACGAAAGGCGGGCGCGCGCGATGGAGGTGTGGACACAGACAGACAGACAGACGCCCATGCACCACGGCCGCTGCCCTGGCGGCGGGGGCGCGGCGGACGCGAGGGGACTCACGGGGCGCCGGGACAGGCTGCCCGCGGGGACGGAGGCATCGCGGGGGTCACCTTGGCGCGCCCAGGCCGGGGGGCTCCTCCGCTGCTCCCGAGGCGCGCGGGCGACCCAAGTGGCCTGTCGGCGCCGGGCCCGCGGGGCGAGGGGCGGCTGCCGCGCTCGGTGCTCAGCCGGGAGGGCGGGGGCGCGCTCCGCGCCAGGTGAGCGGCGGCGGCAGGTGAGCTGCGCGCTCGGCTCGCGCGCCCGGCTCTCCCCGCCCGGCCGCCCGCTCGCGGCACGCGCGCGCGTCCCCGCCCCGTGCCCGCCCGCGCGCGCGCGCCGCCGCCGGAGCCCCGGGAGGCCGGAGCGCGCCCCAGGGGTCGGGGCTGCGCGGGGCGCGGGGCGGCGGGAGCCCCCCAGCGCCCTGCGGGAGCGAGACGACCCGGAGGCGGGGAAGTGCACTGTCACCCTCGCTGCCGCGGCCCCGCATCCCACCCCGGCTGGCGGTCGGGGCTTGCACCGCGCGGGGGCGGGGCAGCGCTGCCCGGGAGCCCAGTGACCTATTTCGTTCCTGAGGTCCCCCTGCTGAGTCCCGGTCTCCAGCGGCCCGCTTCTCCACGCCTTTCCCTAAACTGCTACCTCCATGGTCAAAAGCATTGCTTAGGGTGGTTTTTCAGGATCGGCATTGGGGATGGATGCCGGGCGAGCAGGTTAGGGAAGCAGATCTTTGAAGCAGGAAAACGCTCAGCCAGCTGCTTCAGAATTGCCGTTGACCACACTGCAACCTGATCCCCCAGAGGCCCCCTTCCGTAGGTGTGTCCTGGACTTGGCTTTTTAATTACTATTCCCCGGGGACATTTGCTTGACTGGATTTATAGGGTGCTGCTATGTGAATCATCATTATCATCATCAAACTGCACTTATTAAGTGCTCCTTGAGCTGTGTTTTCAAATGGAAATCATTTACTGAGCTCCTACAGAAGCACAGTGCCAAAACCCAATTCATTTAGGGACTGAAGTGGCAGTGCTAATTTATGTTTTCATTTTAACGCATCAATAGTTTCTAAGATGAAGAACCTGATTGCTGTCTGCTTTTATGAGCCTGTCTCCTCTGGATACAAAAACCAGAGCACCTAGATCTTAAGTTTAAAGATGGGAGATGGAAAAGGCGTGATCTTCTGGTCTTTTCCCGTCAGCAGTGAAGGTTTTCTCTACTGCCTTTCTCCACAGTGAGGGAGGGGGTCCTGTATGAATGAAGACGGTCTGCAGGGCACAGGACCCTAGAACTAACTCCTTCCTACCAGGCCATCATCCTCTGGCTGGCCGGTCTTCCCCTGGGGCTCACTGTCACTCCTCACTCCAGCCCTGCAGGCTCATCCACCCCTGACTCCCCCTCCATCCTCCTTCTCCCTTCTCCCATCAATCAGCCCCTGACTCTGCAAGATCACCCCAGCTCTCTCTGCACGCCAGGTCGCAACTCCAAATCAGCAGTTCCGGGGTGGGGCCCAGATTCTGCATTTGCAGCCCTCTGTCCTAGTGATTCCGACTTTGCTGGTCCACGGACCACAATTTGAGAAGCAAGGTTCTATGGAGTTGTAAGAATCGCTTGCACCTCACGGAGAGGCATTGGACACCGTGACTGCCAAAGAACCATGCTAAGGGCTGAGCATACAAACTCAGTAAGACGTGCTGTCTCTCCTCACAGGCATGTACAGTCTGGTGGTGACAGACACATAAAAAGCAACAGTAATACCAGGCAGCAAATGCTGTAATGAAGAGATGTACATCTTCCTCTCAATTTCTGTGATGATTCAAAAGCACTTTTAGAATAAAGCGATGAAAAACCGTCATTTAAACAAACACATAGGGCTTCCCTGGTGGCGCAGTGGTTAAGAATCTGCCTGCTAATGCAAGGGACATGGGTTCGAGCCCTGGCCCGGGGAAGATCCCACGTGCCGCAGAGCAACAAAGCCCGTGCACCACAACTACTGAGCCTGCGCTCTAGAGCCCGCAAGCCACAACTACTGAGCCCACGTGTCACAACTACTGAAGCCTGTGCGCCTAGAGCCTGTGCTCCGCAACAAGAGAAGCCACGACAATGAGACGCCTGCGCACCGCAACAAAGAGTAGCCCCCGCTAACCGCAACTAGAGAAAGCCCGGGCACAGCAACGAAGACCCAACACAGCCAAAAATAAATTAATTAATTAATTTTTAAAAAATACACATAGGCTTTTCAGTATGACACAGTTCAAACCACCTGCCCAATTTTTAGGAGCCTCACATCAGCAGAGCAGTTTAGGGAAAGTGAATGACAGCGCCAACCGGACATCATTGTTGTCAATAACATGGAGATGGGCCCTGACTTACAGAGCTTACAGCAGTGGGCTTTCTTCCCTCTTTAATGTGTTTGGGAAACAAGAAAAAAGAATGGAGGCTTGAGAAGAGAAAGGGTAATAGGTGGATGGCAGAGATATGTAGGTTTTTGCAGTTTTGAGACCCGGGAAGAGTTAAAGGAAGAGACTGAGAAAACTCACTGTGGGGCTTGGATGCGGCTAAATGGCAGGAACCTGGGAGCCAGGGGCCAGGGCAGCTCCTCCGATTGCCAAGGTCAGCCATGCGTTCACAGTCCTGCTGTTACCCCTTCCCCTTGAATGACTGCTTGTGACAAAAAGAAGGATTTAAACTTCACTCCAAATTTCTATGTTTATCGGTGTATCTGTTAGGACTTTTGTTGCCAAGGGGCAGAAACGCAATTCAGACCAACTTAATTTAAAACGGATGTTGCTGTCTGGCATGGCTGGGAAAGGTCCTGGAGAGGCTCAAGGCGGAGGAGGAGGAGCTTCAGGAACAGAGTCCTACCCGTGTGCTGAGGCCCTCGGTCAGCCCGCCCCTGACTTTGCCAAACTCAAACGGTCCTTTCCTAGACCAGCATCTCCCGTGAAGCCATGAAAGTGCCCCCAGGCAGCCCCAGGCTGGCACGCTGAGACCATCTTCCCAGCTGGAGGGAGGAATTCCCACGGAGGACTCTGGCCCGGCCTGGTGTGTGCCCAGCTCTGAACCAACCGTGCGTTCCAACCGGATGGGGCAAGTCCTGTGTGGAGTCCTGCAGTGAAGATTCCACCTGAACTTGGCCGAATGAGCATTTCCCAAGAAGAAAAGAGAGGTGGGACGCCAGGCAGTGAGATCCCGAAGGATGTCCTCCATGGCCTGGAATTCAGCGGATCAGGAGGTTTTGCTCGGCCTTCAGTGATAAGCAAGGCTGTGTTCTCAGTTCATTCACCACCACAACCCCCCATTACAGGACACTGCAGCAGACACCATCAGTGTGCAACGTTTATTGCCTTTTAATCGCTTATCTTCTTGGTCATTTTTTCCTGTAAATTTGGCAAGAAATCGTGTAGGAGGTAAAGCATCTTCCCTCTCCTTGACTCCTTTAGCAAGACAAAGAGGTGGAGGGTGGGAAATTTACACCCCAAATTCTGCAAGGTGTGTACACGGGGTGTGACAACGTGTGGCTAGAAGCGCTCTGGCAGTGGGCTTGTGAACAGTGAAGGAGAATGACTAGCTCTGTGTTTTCCTCTCTGGATGATGCCTGCCTAACCCAGCGTGATATGGGGGCAGGTAATCGACGCATACTTTGCTTGGCAGTAGAGTTGACCTGTACTAACTCTTGATCGTTCTACACTTGAGCTCACATTTCTGATTGCTTTTATAGTCAACTGAGTTTACGTCGATTATGTAAGGTCAGTGACACCCAGAAATTTGGATTTCATGGGTTGGTAAGTTTCCTCACCAGCAGTAGCAATAGCAAAAAGGACAGACTGACCTGGAGACTTTTATTTTGCTCCATAAATTCATTTAGGCAAGCAAACTTCTAACTACTTTCATTATTATTTCATAGAAAAAAAAAAAAAAAGACATTTTTAGGCTTTAAAAAAAGGACAGGGCTTCCCTGGTGGCGCAGTGGTTGAGAATCTGCCTGCCAATGCAGGGGACACGGGTTCGAGCCCTGGTCTGGGAAGATCCCACCTGCCGCGGAGCAACTAGGCCCGTGAGCCACAACTACTGAGCCTGCGCGTCTGGAGCCTGTGCTCCGCAACAAGAGAGGCCGAGACAGTGAGAGGCCCGCGCACGGCGATGAAGAGTGGCCCCCGCTTGCCGCAACTAGAGGAAGCCCTAGCACAGAAACGAAGACCCAACACAGCCAAAAATAAATAAATTAATTAATTTAAAAAGAAAAAAAAAGGACATACCTCAAACGAAAGGATCGGGCTTTAAATGAAATACATCTTGTTTTATGAAAATTCACTGCAGTGTTCTGACTTTTTTCATTCTGCCCCAGCTGGGTGGAAACTGCCAGAGCCCAGATTGGTTGGGGGATGGCTCTTGAGAACCACTGATGGACGCAATGATTTTGTAGCCACTCAAAGGGAACCTAGAAGAGATTTAATACTTTTGGTCAAATCAATAGGGGAAATGTACAGGTCAAGTTTCAGATTGTATGAGTTTTCGTTTAGGCACCCAGGTTACCCAAGTTTTGTTACTCGCCTCTCCAAGCTGATGGCCTGTGTTTATGCAGCACCCACTGCGTGCCAGGCTCTGAACCAAGATCTCTTCACTTCACCAGAATTAGAAAACACTGCTGCCAGCAGGTTGGACGTTGTCACCACGGGAAATGGTCAGCCAGCTTCCTCCCATGAATCCTCACATAGTGACATTCATTTCTCTGAGGATTTACCCTGGTTTGGGGAGCTTTATATTAACCAGGCTGATGTGTTTGCGTAAAAGCGCCAACTATCATATAATAAATATTTACGGTCTCAGAAGCCAGGTATGAGCAGACCTGTGCGCCCTGGAGCAAGGAGACAACTTGCCTCTGTTCCCTGTTTGTAAAATGAGGATGTTCCCAGCATCTATTCCGAGGACTGGTGTGAGTCTGACACGGGATAAGGGGCACGGTGCACTTATCCCAGCCTGGCAGAAAGCTAAGGTCTGTCAATGAGAGTTACGATTACTGGTGTGGCCACTGTTAGCCCATCATCTCCCTGTCCTCCTGTGTGTGCGGGGATCCACGGGAATCCTGTTCTCTCAGCCGCATTGGCCAAATGCCTTGGCATCCTCTTTGGGGCCATTACTCACAAAATACCCAAACTGTCAGGAAACTCTGTTGACTTTACCAACAAAATACACCCAGAATCCATAATTGCCCAAACGTGGAAGCAGCCAAGATGCCCTTCAGTATGTGAATAGAAAAGTAAACGGTGGTACCTCCAGACAATGGAATACTATCAGTGCTAAAAAGAAATAAGCTCTCAAGACATGATATTAATGCATTTCATTAAGTCAGGAAACCAGTGTGAAAAGGCTACTTCCAACCATTCAGGAAAAGACAAAACTATGGAGACAGTAACAAGATCAGTGGTTGTCAGGGGCTGGGGGAAGGATGAACAGGAGGAACACAGGGTATCCTTAAGGGCAGTGAAACTGCTCTCGTTGATACTGCGATGGTGGATACATGCCATTATCCACTTGTCAAAACCTGCCGAATGTATGACACCAGAGTGAATTCTAATGTGCACTGTGGACTTTGTAGGACGTGTCAGCGTAGCTTCATCAGTTGTAACACGTGCTCCTCTCTGCTGGGGATGTTGGTGGTTGGATGGGCCTCAGTCAGCATCTCCACCGTGACCCAAGGACTCCCTTCAGAGTGACGTGTTCTTTGAGACACGCCCGTCTATAGCGTTGGGTCTGAGGCAGGTCCTGCTCGCTTCACAGTCCTTTCGTGTTTTTCAGATGACTTGCCTTGATGCCAGTGGAGGGATAAATGGTTTAGGGGCTGAGTTGTGTTTCCCCCAAAATTGGTATGTTGAAGTCCTAGCCCCCAGTACCTCAGAGTGTCTCTGAATTTGGAGAGAAAGCCTTTAAAGTGATGATTCAGTTAAAATGAGGGTGGGCCCTAACCCAATACAATTAGTGTCCTTATAAGAAGAGGCGATTAGGACACAGATTCACACAGGAAGAGGGAAAGCCACGTGAAAACAGGGAGAAGGTGGCCGTCTGCAAACCAAGGAGAGAGGCTTCAGAAGGAACCAACCCTGCCCATACCTTGCTCTCAAGAGTTAGAGCCTCCAGAACTGAGAGAAAATGAATTTCGGGGTTTTTTCAGCCACCCAGTCTGCGGCACTTTGTTGTGGCAGCCTTTGCAAACTAATACAGATTACTATGAGCAGATAGACAGATGCTGACAGGAAATCAAAGTCTTCTGGATGGCCTGAAATTGGTCCAGAGCAGAGCTTTCCAAACTGCATCAAGGAACAGCACTGTCTGCAAGATGCTAGTCCAAGGCCAAAAAGTGTACCAGGTGCTGTCGACGCGCCCCCCCCCCCCCCCCCGCAACACGTCCCCTGGTCCCTCAGGGCACACCAGGCAGCTTCCAGAACCCAGCACGTGCATCTCCAGCCTGAGGACCTTCTCTGGTCTAGAGGCTGCTTTGCCACCTGCGCTGCAGGTCGGAAGTGCCGGGAAGTTCATGCCCCGGAGCAGCCAGCTGTCAATGACGGATGGGAATTGTATAAATACCCCGGCTCCCTCTCTCCTCTCTGAGTCTCAGCTTACTGGACTAACAAGTGGCATAATTTTTTCAGACTGAAGAAGCCACCGCAGCCCGAAGGGCGTGGGAATTGCCCTGGTTATGCTGCCCACTCAGTTCCAGGCACGCCAATCCCCGCAGCACGCGAAGCTCCCTTTATATCCTGTTATTGTTCGGAGATGTCGGCCTCAACCTCCCCAGTTTGTTTCCTTGGGGTTTAACCAAGTCCCCGGAGCATGTTTTGAGTCTGAGTCTTAGCAGGCTTAAGCTCCTTACTCACGATGGGAATGTATTAGTCAGCTTGGGCGGCCACAACAAAATGCCACGGACTGGGAGCCTGACACAGTGAAATTTTATTTCCTCACAGCTCTGGAGGCTGGAAGATCAAGGTCCTGGCAGAGTTCAGTTTCTGGTGAGGATCCTCCTTCTGGCCTTTTCACTAAGCTCCCCCATAGCTTTCCTCGGTGAGCGCACGTGTACATGTGGAGACGGCAAGCAAGCCCTCTTCCTCTTCTTCTAAGGACACCAACCCTATCGGATCAGGCCCACCCTTATGACCCCATTTAACCTTAATTACTTCCATAAAGGCCCCATCTCCAAATACAGCCACACGGGGGCTAAGGGCTTCAAAATATGCATTGAGGGGACACAGACATTCAGTCCATTCATTACAGGTAACTTGCTTTAAAACCCTGCTCATTGCTCTATTCTCTCGCCTGTCTCACTTCTCTATCCCTACCAACGTTTCCTGGGATCACACCCAAAATAAATTACTATACTAAATCTTTGTCTCAGGGTCTGCTTCTGGGGAATCCAAACCAACACAGAAAAGCTGAACGCCGTTAAGTTCTTCTAGGAAAATTACGGCACTTGGTAGCACGTTAGAGGCTCCGAGAAGTCTTCCCTAAAGAAGCATTTCACTGAGTTTCACCCAGGGCTTCACAAACTTTCTTAGCCTGGGATCTCTTTCTTCGCCCCCTTGGAATGCCCTTGAACACGTCCCAGGATTTATTCAGAAATGCTGCTATAGGGTTGGCGAACGTCAGATGTGCATGCGGTTGGTTTATTTTAGGATTGTTGCTGGGATGAAGGCTGCGGGGTGAGGTCTGGGAGGACCTGCAGGCTGATGAAGTCTTCGGTGGAGGAACGTGTGTGAGGGCAGAGGTCGGCGTCTGCACGTGGCAATACTGGCCATCAGCACTAATAATTCATCCAAAGGCACTGGGTTAGAGGCTATGATACGAAGCCCCAGAAGACATGGGGACGTGACTCCTGCTGTCACCGGGGTCACAGGGTAGTGAGGGAGAAAGGGGAGGGAGCCGCAATTGCAGCGGGGTGATCTATGACATGATTCCCATCATGCGTGCTCTGTGCCTGGCCCCGCGGACGTTAATGATGAAGAAGAGAAAGGGTCATGTACCTGCCTTGGGCTGAGCCTCTAGGTGCTTCAGAGATACTGAAGCCCTGGTTGTTGGTTGCAGGACAGTGTTTTTTTCATCCGTTCCCAGGTTTATTAGAATTTCAGTCAACCACCACTGTGGCCACTAAAAATGCCTCCTTCGTTTCCCCTGAGACGAATCAGATTCAATGATGGTGAGATAGTATCTTCAGTTCAACATCGAATTGCACGTATTCATATTCCAACTATTTAAAAGTGTTATTGGTGGGCTAATATTCGTCCTATTAAAATTAAGTGGCATGAAATTTGTATTAGCTCAATTGAATTCATTTCCTTCTCGAATGTATTTATCCATGACTCAGAGGAGTCTGGGCAAAGGCCATCTTGGTTTCCTTCAATAAGATGCATTTGGCTCCGTGCTCCCTAATTTGGAGTTTGAAAGTCCCTCTGGGCCTGGAGGAAGTGAAGACTCTCTGCCGCCTCCTCCCGCCATCCTTAATCAGTTTAGCTGGAACCAGGGGTAAAATGGTACCAGTTTCATAGAGTCAGCTTTCTGAGGTGACGTTAACGGACGCCCATGAAGCCCTTGGTGCAGGGCCTGGTACACAGCAGGTGCTCATGACGTGCTCAGGTACTAAGATGTTGTCATCACTCCTGTGAGCCTGCTTCCGTTCAGACACAAGGACTAAATACCAGAGGGTCAGGCCAGGAGCCAGGAGACCCGGATTCTTGTCCTTCGCTTGAGGGTGACCTAGGCCTTGTTTTTTCCTCTGTTCCAATTTTCTGATCCACAGAGGCAGGCACACCCTTCCAGGTTGGAGGACGTGCTGGGCGTGGCTGCAGATGAGCCTCTGGGGCTGTGGTTTCCCAGCCTCAGCAAACTGAAGCTCATTTAGGACCCCAGGAAATGAGGACAACGAATTGGCAGATTTTTCAATCATGCAATTGCTTCAAGGTCTCAAAGGCAAGGTCTACGCCAACTTTCCTGGTTCAACCCAGTCCCGAGCTGTGTTTTTCGATGCCGGGATTCGTTGCCCAGGGCAAGGTCCGGGGTCCCAGTGGACAAGCAGAACATTCCCATCTGCATCCATTGCCACCCTGGAGGTCCCAGAGCCTTTAACAACTCAGGAGCTCAGGGATTCACAAACCTAAGGGTCGCAGTCATAGAAACTTACAACAGCAACTTCATGCACATCAGCCCTTCCAGTTACAGCTGAGCGACAGGGAGCTGAGGAAAGGACCCATCCCTGCCCTCCCCACTTCCATCTCTTCGCTGCCCATGTCTTTGACCTTGATTATGTACCACTGTGCCCACCTCTCATTTTCCTATGGGTCCTCAGGGAGTCAAATTAATCTCAATCAACGAGAATTACCACCCTGCCAGAATTCTCAATCAGAAAGCAGATTTCCCCCCCGACCCCCCACTGGCCTTTTATAAGAATGCGGCAAATGACAAAGATAAGATGACATTTAACTTTCAAAATGGCAAATACATCCCAGCGTATGTTGGGTTTACCTTGACTCAGCCAGTTCGTTGTTGAGAATCGTAAACAACAACAATGGGGATGGTGGTTTTCAAACTGTTTTTGAAATTTATTAGCAGGTCCTGAAGTCAGTGAGCAAAATTTCCTAGAAAATAAAATAAGAAGAAAAAATTAAAATGTATCACAAAAGAGTAGGTGTTTTTCATTAAACTTTGTGTTAAGCCTATATAAACATACTCCTAGTACCAATCATCTCAACTGTGGGATGCAGTCAGACAACGTGATGGACACCAATGTGGTCCATCGCCAACGTTTTTCAGGTGAAGACATACAGGTCCGCTTGGATTAACTGCTCTGCTCCCACTCCCCAGCTGCGTGTTGGGGAGAGGCTGGGCTCATCCCCAGCTCACTGACCCAGAACGTTCCCTTCTGTGGACCTGGCTCTCTCCATCACCATTCCAGTGCTGGATGGTGAGAGCTGTCCCCTCAGTGGCCCCGTGAGATTCTGTCACCACTAAAAACTGAGATCTCATTTAGCAACTCGTATTTATTATTGCAAGAAAGTGGACTAATCCATTTTAGAAAGATTTAGCATGAGGGTTGAAATAAAAAGGGTCTCCTAGTGCAAACTTCATCGATGAGAAAAGACCTCATCCATTAGAGCCAGCCCATCTCGCTCTCTGAGGATTCCAGGAGTCTATACATTTTCATAGCCTCCTGTCTCCTGACCCCGTCCCACCCCTGTTCTCCAGCACCATGTTGGGCACACGTGTCAACGTGAATCTGTTTTACAATTGCCTGGGTAAAGGGAATATTATCATTTCCCTGCCGTTCTGGGAGGCGTCCCAGCGCAGAGCTACAGGAACCCGAGTTTTAATCCAGTTTCTGGGAAGTCTTCTTGAGCTCTCGTTGGATTAGTCCAGATATTATTGATCGGTTGGATGGGGCAGCCCTCCCAACTTCAGTCCGCAAATTATGATGTGTCTTGACTTTTGGAGTCAAACAGACCTGGGTTCACATCCCAGCCCTACAACAAAATGACGTGTACTCATGGGAAGTTCTAGAATCCCATTAGCCTCACTATTTCCATGATTCATTGAACAAATACTTCTTGAGAGCCGAGTATGTGCCACACACTGTGCTGGAGGGCGAAGTCAGAGCAAGGCAGCGTCTGCTCTCGTGGGGCTTACCATGTGCCGGGGAAGAGGTTCATCACACAAACAGCCACCTAACTGTAACTGTAGTGACTCATCGAGGAGATCCCACGGGGTTAATCAGAAAGAAATAGTAAATATCATAGGACTATTCAGTAACGGAATACTACAGAGTTAATCAATAAAGGAATATGTTAGGGTGCCGTGAGACCAGGACAACCTGGTCCCATTAGCCTTGGAGGACAAGAGAAGCCACATTGAGGAAGTCATACCTGAGGAAGGTCACAGCCAGGAGGATGATGGGAGCGGGGGAGGAAGAGCACTCCAGGTGGAGAGCAGCATGTGCAAAGGGCCTGAGGTCACAGAATGTCTGATGCGTGCAAGGAAGGGAGAGAAGGTCAGGGCAGCCTGTTGACCAGAGCTGGAGGAACGGAAGGGTGCCGCACGAGGGCCTGAGGGATTTCAGGAACAGGAAAATAAAACCCATGCTCTGGCGCTGCTGTCAGAATTAAATGAGTTAAGATACCTAATGCATCCAAAGTGCTTAGAACACAAAAAACTAATAGCTATTATGAGGGGGGTGCTTAATAATTTACACACTGTAGTTGGAAGCCCTCATTTTGGATCACATCAACATTTCTCCCGCCAGCGTTTCTCCCTAAAGAATCTCAGAAGATAGCGTCAGCTACCTAGTTTCTCAGGCTCCAAACCTAGGAGGCATCCTTGATTCCTTGCCTTTTCTCCCAGCTCACAGTTAACCCATCAGCAGGTCCCAGAGCGCTCCCTCCCACATCTTCAACCTCTCCACCTCCCCCATGCCCACCGCTGCCACCCTAGGATCCATCGCAGTCTTGGGGAGAGTTCCCTGGGAGACTGTCTAAGCTGAGTACTTGCATGCAGGAAGGTTATTGGGATCAACTGCTAGGAGGGGGCAAGTAAGCAGGGTTGGGCAGAGGGCGAAGAACGTTAGTGCGAACAGAAGCCCCTGCCGATCCCGTGGGGCGCTCTGGGATGGCCCTGAGCGCAAGATCAAGTCCACTCCTCATGGACCAGTCACTGGATGGAGGCTGCCCTGGGCGAGGCAGCTCCCGAGAGGACTCAGCTGTGAGTCCCCAGCTGGAAGGATCGACCCCGCAGGGGTCTGTCTGCTTCCTCTGGAAGCTGATTCCCCAGGAGAGCTGGAAAGTTGTCTTGCCCACCATGGTGTCCCGAAGAGTACGTCTTAATAAATACTTGTTCACTGGAAGCCAATTATTAGATTATAATTCAACCAATTATTTTGAGACGTGAGATAAGATGGGAGTGGATATGAAATTCTCACAGGATTGCTGGTGAGATTTTTAAGGGAAGGAGCATAAGGGAGGACAGAAAGTAGATGATCTTTTTAGGAGAAAATGTATGTAGTTGTTACTACTCTCGCAGATACCACATAAAGGATTATAGAGTTAATTTAAAACAGCGGTCTCACCTTTTAGATGTTCAAAGTGTAAGGAAATTTTTTTCCTTTCGTCAGAAGGAATTCCTATTTCAAAAACTTAATTGATTTTTCAAAAAGCTTTTAGGACCATAAATGTCATGTTTATAGGGACATAAAACAGTGTTTTCAACGGTGGGTTCCCACCTCACAGATTCTGATTTTGTTCAACTGGGGTGTGGGCTGAACACCGGGATTTAAAAAATCTCCCAGATGTTTCTATCCGTGGCCAAGGTTCAGAACCAGTGCTACAGAGGTGAGAAGGGCACGACAATGGCATTGGACTCAGCGGAGACCATCTGGGAAATCCCGTGCACTGGGCAGTATCCTGCCTCAGTCTGACCGAACGTGGACGCAGATTCTGGAGCCAGCTGTGTCCACAGGGCCGGGAAGTCGGGGCGTACGGACCTCGGAGGTGAACTTGATCTTCATGGAATTTAGCAATTTGCCAACCGCTGGGAGCAGAGTTCCCCGGTTCATGTGACATGGTGTCTGCTTTTATTTATCATGAAGATAGTTGAGAAAAAATTCCAAATAAGATCAGCTGCACCTGTTTCTATAAGTGCGACTGTGTCCTAGTTTTCTTAAAGCTGAGATTCTCTTCGTTCCCCCTTTTCAGAGTCCTAACTGCTGCAAATTCAGAATGTTCACACACAAAAACAAATTGTACAAGGCCGAGTAGAAGATTTTCTTAGTGGAGGTAATCGATTCCATTTGCTTCCCTTGCCTTTTAGTTTTAGGTATATGTTACTGCCTTTTGGGCTCATGTTAGTACTTCAAGGAGAAAGCATTTCTGCAAAACAAAAGTTATCTTCGTTAGCACTAGCGATTCTCTTTTTCATTGTGGTAAAAATACATAATATAAAATGTACCATTTAAATAATTCTTAAGTGTGTAGTTCAGTGGCATTATGTCCATTTCCACTTTTGTGCAACTGTCACCACCATCCATCGCCAGGATCTTTTCATCTTGCAGAGCTGAAACCCATCAAATAGCAACTCTCCATTTGCCCTCCCCCTGCCCCTGGCAACCACCAGCCTACTTTCTGTCTCCATGAATTTGACTGCTCTCGGTACCTCAAGTGGAATCATGCAGTATTTGTCTTTTTATGATTGGCTTATTTCACGTAGCATGATGTCCTCAAGATTCATAGAATGTGTCTGAATTTTTTTCCTTTTCAGTGGCTGAATCACTGTCGCTTGTATACAGACGCCCCTTTTGATTTATCCATTCACACGTCAGTGGACACTCGGGCGGCTTCCACCTTTTGGCTGTTGTAGATAATGCCGCTGGTTTGGGTGCACAAATGAGATCAGCGATTCTTGAGTGAGTTGTGTGAGACGTGAAGACACGACCCACAACCGAGGCTGCCCGGGAGACGCGGAATCAGCATCTCCAGTGGGTAAAACTTCACACCCCTGTCGGAAATATCTGGTTGCCGTCTGCTGGACTGTGTTTTGGAGATTTTCTTTCTTGGCATAAACAGGTGAATGTAACTCTGGGCGACTTCAGAGAGTCATCTGCAACCAGAAAGTAGTTCTAGTGGAGTCTTGTAAGATCAGTTCCTCAGGAAGCATCGGATAATCCTCACTGATGTAACCAATGACTGAGCGATGGGGGAACTGCTCAGTGCCCGAAATGTTCTTTTCAACGTTAGCTCCTCGAACACCAGGGGCCCTATATTTTTCTGTAGGTTTCCCAGGTTGTGGAGTCTGCAAAGCTGCATAAGATACAAACCTATATTAAGAAGCCTAAAACCCGAGTCGAGACCACTTTGCTTTGTGCTCGAAATGTTCTCTGTGCACGAAGCGGGCTGCAACGACAGCAATCGGAAGCAAAAACTAGACGGACGGTTACACCTGAGATATTTAAGAATGGTAAGATCAGGGAAGGACAGAAGAGGCTCTACCATGAGACCAACACCCTGAACAAAGGAAGGAAGATAAGTGAGTAGAAGGAGGAAAGATGTGCAGGCTGACTTTTATGGGTGCGCCAAAAAATTGGGGAGACAAGCCCATAATCCATTACCTATAATTCCAATGTCCAAAAACCGAGAGGGTTTGTGGGTTTCTCTTTTTTTTTTTTTTTTGTCTTTTATATTTAGAGGCAAAACCTGACCTAAAACAATGTGAGGCAAATTAGGATCTTAATTCATTACAACTTAGGATCTTAATTCATACCCTTTGCTACAGAAATGTTAATGAGTTTAATTAGGAGGTGCTGTCCTAGACCCCAGGGCTGTTACATAAAGTATGATATCTGTACCATATTACCTTCCTGAAATCTGAACATTTCTGAAATGTGAAACCCATCTGGCCTCAGAGGTTTTGAATAAGAGATTGTGGATCCACTCAGCACACCCAAGAGGCGGAGAAAAAGAGCTACAAAAATGGCAAGTCAAGGAGCAGCCCTGACTGCTCTGGGCATGCCGTTTTATCTGTGTGGTTCTCTCTTTGGGAGATGCAGTAACCTAGCGATAATTAGACACACTTCTGCACTTGTTTTCTGGATGAAAAGGCTTCACATGTGTGTTATTTTCCCGTGGCACTGAGTTCTGAGCAAAAATGCTGGGTTAAGTGAGTGATAAAAGAAACAGAGGTGGTCCAGGAGTTCTTCTGTGTGCAGCCAACAGGAGCAAACTGTGGTCCTCCCAGCCTCCCACACCCCATGTGTGTGTGTGTGTGGTGTGGTGTGTGGTGTGGTGTGGTGTGTGTGTGTGTGTGTGTGTGTGAGCGTGCACGGTGGATGTGTGGTGTGTGTGTGTGTGTGTGTGTGTGTGTGTGAGCGTGCACGGTGGATGTGTGGTGTGTGTGTGTGTCTGTGTGTGTGTGTGTGTGTCTGTGTGTGTGTTGAGATGTGTGTGCTTAACACCCCTCCTGGACCAGCCCCACACGATCTGGTAAGTTCCTGCTCCACTGGCCTCACAGGTACCTGGGGTCCTGCGAACGGACTCCGTGGCAGGCCGGGGCTTTCTGTGCCCTTCTGACGCTGGGCAAAACCGGTGCTAGGAAAAGTCTTGACTTGCCCCAGAGGAGTTCAAGGCCTTCAGTTCAACGTCGAGGTGCTTTATTCTGACCTGGAGCCCATTAATTAATTCCGCGGGGAAGCCAGGATCCCCTTGAGTGTCAGGGTTCTTGTAGCTGTGTCCTGAGTGGGAAGACCACGGGAGCCCATGGAGAGCCTCAGGGCCTTGCCAGCCCTGAGGGCTGGGCTGTGGGATGATCTGGGTGGTCTTGGATTCGCTATGATTCAATCCCACCATGGAATTTACCTTTCCCTACAAGCGGGGCAGACGTCATGGTCAAAGTGTTGCACGTGACAATGGGAGGTGACAGGACTCAGACACTCCGGGGCTGGCGGATTCACTTCTCCACCCGAGGCACATCCACACCAAGTACGGACAAAATCTTGGCTCCAAAAGTGAGGATAAAAGCATAATGTGGGTTTTAAGCATTGCCAGCAAATTCCTTCATCAGAAAGAAAATGTGTGAAATATTTGGAAATAGCGTTTTCTTGCGTCATGACATCTGTGAACCTCCAGCTCTTACAACTGGGTCAGCTCTCTGGCTTTAACAAACTCAGATATGCAGAGGCCAGAAAAGTAGGCATCTTGGTCAGTAGAAATGCCAGAGGCAGTCGCTAAAAAGCATTTCTTGAAGCAGCTGGATTGTAGCTGATTTTGTGTTTATTAATAGAGTCCTGTTTTCCATTTACTGTTGGTTGCGTAAAGCATTAAGGCTTCTTTTCTCACGAAGCCTCCAAACTCATTTTCTGAAGACAGTTCTAAAAGCCTTGTTCCAAAATGTATAGGGGAAGATGCCCACCAGGTGATTATTCTGTAGCGAAAGGACAGTGCTCCTTCAGACACATACGCGGCAGGTTCCACCGGGCTTGGGAAGGGTACACTGAAGCACCTGGAGTGAGGGGTGCAGCGCAGGGGCTCCCCGTCCTCTCACAGCGCGTCACCCGTCTCGGGGGAGGGGGACGGGGACATACAGCAGGGCAGTAAACTGCAGCTTGTGCCGTGGAGGAACTGCGTCAGGAGGGAGCGTCTGCAGGGCAGAGCTTGCTAACGGCAGTCCTACCCCCTGTCCGCGTCCGACGCCGCACACCCACTCCGTCCCAGCGAGAGCGATGAGCGTCAGCAGGCGTGCGGGGGCCTGGAGTTGGCAGGTGCCGCTCAGCAGGCGGCCAGAGCCTGGTGGCCACTGCAGCTCTCGGGGTGCAGGCACCCCAGGCCTGGGCCCCAGGAGCAGGCGCCCGGCGCTCCCGACCCAGGCCCCACCTCCAGCGTGACTCGGCCACGTGGATGCTCCAAAAACCAGCATCCCTCCTCCTCACAGCCCTGATTTACTGCTTCCCATCTCTGTGCTCTGTCCCTGTGCCACCCTCTCAGTCCCTCCACACCTCTTGAGATCCTATCTTATAAGATTCTAGCTCTCCGAGAGCCTCTGCTCAGCTGGGTCAGTCCTCATCCTGTACAGGGGGTCGTCTCGAGCGGAGCTTTTTGGGCGTCAGGCTAATCCCTGGGCGACCGCCTGATTCTCTGACTCTGGGGCCCCTGCTACCACCGTTATGCAAATTGGAAAAAGACTCCCCTTCAAGGCAGGTCGTTATAACAGAGCCTGTCTCCAGGCGGACAAAATGGAAAAGGAGCCCTTTTATAGGCTCTTGCGCCCACGGCCAGCACTTGCTTTCTCCAACGGAGCGTGGGCTTCAGTCCCCAGCACCCTCTGGGCCAAGCGTCCTGTCCAAGGCACAACCTACAGGGTCACTGCGGCGGCCCCGCAGGTGTGCATCCCTGGTCCCACGTGCGTGCTCCGAAGGAGTGGCTGGGTGATGTACACGGGCCCTCTGGGCTGGCACCTGGGGCTTCCCAGCCTGGGCTGCAGGCTCTGCGATCACAGGAACCACCTGAGCTCCAGGACATCCTCCTCAAGGGCAGGGAGACGGCCAGATACGGAGCCCGGCAGCACCGGGCACAGTGTGGCTCACGGATACACTAATTAGTGCTGCACTGGGATTGCAGTCACCAGCAACGGGGAAAGGTACGCTTTCCGCTTCCCCTGGGCCTTTGGCTTCCGGAGTTGTGGGCTCCCTTGCCCTAGCGGAAGCTGACGGCCTTTTTCTGTTCCAGGCAAGGTGCGGGTAGGTAACCCCCCAAATCACCCCCAGCTCCAAATGGACAGCGCTTTATTTGAAATATCTAGGCTGATAAAGATGACATAGCCAAGAGGGAGAGGAGGTGGAGGCTGGGAGAGAAAAGAGCTGAGGGCGTTCAGGAAAGGAGACAGGATTGTGTGGTCCATTGCTTATGGCAAGGCCCTGGATGCAGGACCAGGGTAAGGAAGGCTGCACAGATGGGGGCTCAGACCTGGCGCCTTCCCCCTGGGAGCCATAGTGAAGCTCCCTCTGCACCGCCAAGCTAGGCTGGGGGAGCGGATCCCAGCAGCAGAGCTTTCCCCCTCCAAATGGTCTCTGAAGGGCAAAACGAAGGGCACAGGTCACAAGGAACCACTGGCCAGCGGCTCTGCCACAGGAGAGGGGCGGCACTCAGCTGTGGGGCAGGTGTTTGGGTTTAAAATAAATGTCTCCAGGTGGTAGTGCCCCTTGCTATGGTTTTGACTTTTAGACAAGGACAGATGGCTGGTATTTTGGGCCATGTGGATCCAAATTCATTTTAGAATCAGGCAACAGAGTTCAATCTAAGCCTCTCTAGATGGAAGTCGATTGGAAGCAGTGAGAAGATTCTATGACAGCCCTGCTTCATTCTTCCCGTGTAGTCCCTGAAGGGACCCCAGGGATGGAGACAGGGTGGGAGCCGTGTCACTTGCTTTCAACGATAAGTGGTCTTTTGGCGCTAAATCCGGTTTGATTTTGAAAGAGAGAAATGGAGCCTCTCCTGCCCCTTGAGAGTCAGGGGCAATTCGTGCCTGTTACCCCTGCTTCTCCACTGCCCGCTCGAGTCCACACAGCACTGCCTGGGGCCTGAACCACGTCCAGCAGCCCCTGTGCCAGCCTGGCACTCACGCGGCTGCAGCGCCTTCCCACACTAGCCAGAGAGTTCTCAAGTTGAGGTGTGATCAGCTCACCAGCCTGCGCTCCTTTCCACTAAAATCCTCTTGGGTGGCTCTGAGCGCAGACCTGAATCTATGATGCGTTTACAGGACCTGCACACGTGGCTTCAGTTGCTCCACGATCCACCTCACTCTCTGAGCTCCACCCCATGACTTTCTTCCTTTCTCTTGAAAACATCCAGATCCCTTCCATCTTGAGCTTTTTGCACACACCACCCTCCCACGAATGCCCTCCCCTCCAACGAAGGCATGTTTGTTCTTAGGCCTCTGCCTAACCCACTTCCCAGGTCAGCCTTTCCAGAACCTCCTGGCTGGTCAGATTCCATATTTATTCTACACTCCCATGGGGGGTGTACCTCTGCCCCGTGCATGGGTCACAGTTAGATGTTTACATTTGTGATATGATTTCATGAATGTCCTTCCCCAGAGACGCTAAACACCAGCCGGTCAGGGACCTCCGCCTTTTTGCTCAGGCTCGTATCTTCAATGCCTTGTGCTGTGGCTAGAATAAGTAGGTCTTCATGAGCTTAGGACCACTGGGCATTTATCAACAGATGGCCCACAGGCACTGCCAAGAAACCTAGGATCCAGGCAGTCTGAAAACAAAATGGCTCTGAGATTCCATAAGGACCTGTGAGGCCATAAAACTGTATGACAGTGAGGGAGGATTTCTAGGCAAATGACCGATGGAACAGAGCACGTAGGAAATAGGCCAGCAGAGGGGAAAGAACCTCCATACTGTTTTTCCATAGTGGCTGCACCAACTTACATTGTAGGAGGAAGCACAGGGAACTACAGTCAATATCCTGAGATAAACCATAACCTCAAAGAATATTAAAAATTGTATATATGTGTAACTGATTCACTTTCCTGTACAGCAGAAATTAACACATGATAAATCAACTATACATCAATTAAAAAAAAAAAAAAAGAAGAAGCGAAGGAAACAGAGCACATGGTCAAAAGGTATTCTTTTCTCCCCAAGCTCTTTGCAATGATTTCTGCCTTATCTGTTGAGGTCTAGGACTGTGTCCCTATTTATCTTCATGTCTCCAACGTTCAGCCTCTTGTGTGTGGCAGATAATAAGTACTCAATAAATGCTAGTTGAAGGGAGAGGGCGATACATCACCCAGGAAGAGATGAACACAGTGATATTATTCTCCATCATCTAATCAGATTTTACATTCATAATTGATTGTGGTCATTGAATTCTTTTATTGTGATTTCATTAACTGTTCAGCAATCCGTGTGCTTGTGTTAACCTCCCGGCCCCTTTCGTGTAATTGAACGTAATGGCTTGAAAGGGTTCGTGACAACGAGGTTAGGGAGGGGCCGTGTCCTCGACTGGACTGTCTGCGGTCCCCGGAGGCTAGGTTTGCTCCCTCCCGGGCAGTGGGTCTTCCTGCACCTTCCTCAGGACTCCCCCCAGCTCAGCTCCTGTCCCCGCTAAGTCACGATCAACAACCACTTCAGGAAAGAAGCTACCAGCTCTGCTTCTGTGAAAATATATTTACTTAACTTAAGGGTTTATCTCAACTCAGTTCGATCCATTTTGTTTAGAAAGGTCACTACTGGGGCTCCCCTGGCGGTCCAGTGGTTAAGACTCCGCGCTTCCACTGCAGGGGGCACGGGCTCCACCCTTGGTCGGGGACCTAAGATCCCACATGCTACGTGGCGAGGCCAAGAAAAATTAAATTAAATTAAATTAAAAGTAAAAGAAAGGTCACTACTTTCTGGATGGTGCTTTAAAAGAGCTTCAGTAGAACTTATTTAACTGACTTGTTAACCCAGAGACCCAGCAAGGGGTCTGAATCTACACATTGGTGGGCTGGATGTTCGGTGGGGCACAGGCGTTGCCGGGGTCACTGTCTGCTCACGCCCTCCCCTCTGCCTGGAGAGGTGCCGCTCAGCCTCGGATTCTCGGCTTCCGGAAGCCCTCTCCTCGGGCCCTCTGAGCCTGACTGAGGCACTGCCCCTCTGAGCTCCCAGCACCTGTGGGTCCCCCGAAACCAGTTTTCAAGATACCTTATTTATCTATTTCTATCCCCCATCAGACCTAAAGCTGAGTGAGGGCAGGGGCTGTGTCTAGCTACTGCCAAGGTCCCAGCACCTAAAACATTAAGTCCCTACTGACACACAGTAGGGACTTAATAGATATTTGCTGACTGTCCAATGAGCCGGGTTCACTGTCCCTGGGAATAAAGCTCCTGAGACACAGCACATGGACAGAGCCGGGCTGTTCCCTTGGGGCCAGAGGTTTGGGACTGGCCTGGAGTCGAAGGCTGGCCTGGCATTCTCCCTACCAGTGTGTACACAGTTAGGTAAAAAGCGACTTTTTGTTTATTATTTCATTAGAAGCCTCCTTTATAACAATGTTTTAATTTTGCCATATACCTTGATGACAATCTAAATGCTTATTCCCATTAATCATAATAAAAATAACAAATAAAGTCAATGGTGAAAGGTCATATCAATTGATTAATGTAGCCCTATATTGAGACAACATTCCTTATGAGCTGTAACCTAGATTTTTCCAAGGAGAGTAACTCTCACCGTTGCCGCTTAATTTGAATATCTTTCTGGAGATAATATATGTCAGAGTTTGTGTGTTTTTTCCAAACATTCTCCATCCACATTCAGCGAGTGTTTAAGCAAAACCTCTTAGCAGTTGAGTCCACCATCTTTTGGGCTCATCACAACCTCCTGACGCTTTACAATTCAAGTAACTTGCCTGGAGGCTGGATAAGACCATTTTCATAATTTTGAAGGGAACGGAATTTCTGTTCCTCACATATTCTGATTAGGCGCTCAGCTTTCAGGAGGATGCCATGTCTCAGATTAATTCTGCAGACGGCACTGACAGTGGACGCAGAGCACGTGGGCCAGCCCAGGACTGCGTTCCAGACAAGGCCGTGCTCGGGGCCCTGGTCCGGCGCCGGCAGCCTCAGGACATAGGATATATAGCGTTTGTAAGAGTGTCCTCACCCTTTTAATGTCAGCTGATGGCGACAGTATGCCTTTGGGTTTCCTTCACATAAATTCTATATTTTGTGTCATCTGTGAACACTTCGGAACATCTGAGAGTGCCCTGCCCACGAGCACAGGCAGGACGTGGGCGTCGCCCCGGAGAACAGATGCATTGCCGCGGGGTCAGGGGACTGTCCCATCCCCAGGGCTGCTTCCCACCATTCTAGCCCTTTTCCCTCTGAGGAGGGATGGGTGCTTTTAGGGCAGAGAGATCCAAAACTCACTCTCAGTCTAGGGGATGTCACTATGGCCTCACTGCCCTTAAGAAAATCTGACCTGAGAAAAAACAAGGAAAGGAGTAGGCTCTGCGCCACCAGAAGGGAGCCTTTGCTTCTTCTGAAGCTCCATTTACATGTCAGGCCCATGGTTGTGATGGGGCTGCAGGAAATGAACCTCACCGCTCACTGGAGGGCAGGTGCTGATCCCAGGCCTCTGTGCAAGGGATGGCCAGGCACCGGGTTAGCAAGACCTGGAAAGCCCGCCTCTGCCCTCCAGGACATGACGTGCACATAAATACTGCAGAGAGACGGGGAGGGACTGGAAAATGTAAAGGCGAATAGAGGGCGGAAGCTCTGATCGCAGGCACCAGGGTGTGGGGCAGTGCCCCTCGGCTTCAGCTCCGTCCAGAGCCAGGCCTTCCGCCACCTGCCCCTCTGCTTGGATGCTCTCCCTGCCAACAAACTCCCGCCCAAGGGCAGATGTCAGCAAAAATGCCGTCTCAGAGACCCTTTCCTGATGACAGCCCCCCAGACCTAAAACTAGGTTCTCATCGTCCCTCCTAGGGCCCGCCTGCTTCAGAGTTGTTGCCGCGTTGCGAGGTCCGGGTGGGGTAACTGTCATTGGTGTCGCTCTTCCTGTAACATCACTGGCACCTTTTAATTCGTCCCCACGTGTGCCGTGTTCTCATCCTTTCTCAGGGATTCACCACCCTGGGTGCCCTCCGCCAGCCTCCCCCAACCTGGCTGACCCCTCATCACCCTTTGAGAGCTTCGAGATGTACATAAATACTCTTTTGTGGCAGCTTTCCCAGCGCCCGCCGGGGCTGACCTGAGCCGCTTCCCTAGGTGTGTTTCCCCCCAACCCGCCGCCAGGCACCTCGTATACCTGTGTGTCCCTCCATCCTCCTCCTGCAGGTAGAGGGGGGGGTGGGAGTTATGAGGCTGCACCGGGAGGTGGAGGCCAGAGCAAGAAAGGCCTTCACGCCACTGACGGCCCTTCGAGGCTCAGGCTGAGCCCTGGTGACTCGGGGCAGCTCTTCTCTCTGTTCTGCACCTGAACGTTCTAACGCCAACGATCATCACTCAGCGTGTGTGCACACAGGGTGGGAAAGGGCTTAAGGGGCACGAATCCTATTACGGTTCTAGCACTGCTTTACTATTCCTGATCATTAAATGTTCCAAACCAACGGCTTGCAAATCGATAGCGTCACCCTGCAGGAGAACTAGTAAATGGCTACTGTTTGTCATGTTTAGATGTCATTCAGAGGGATTAAAACAGGCCTCTCGAGGCAGTCGCTGAATAATTGTCATGCTTTTAAAACACGTTTGTGGACATCCAGAACACTCCCCCTTGCTTTAGATAACTATTTCTCTTAAAAAAAAAAATGTACACACTTAGAAACTATTCTAAATGGAAGCTTGTACGGAGTTCATTGTAAACGCTGGTCTTTCTATAACAGACAAGGCTGTGTCAGCTCCCAAAAATCTGTTCTTCACCTGTTCTGCTTCAGGCAGAAAGCGTGTGCTCTGGGCTGGCCTTAGGTTTTAGACTATTTTCTGTGCTTTTCCTGCAGGTTTTAGACTATTTTCTGTGCTTTTCCTGCCTGCTGGTTTTTTTTTTTTTTTAACATCTTTATTGGAGTATAATTGCTTTACAATGGTGTGTTAGTTTCTGCTTTATAACAAAGTGAATCAGCTATACACATACATATGTTCCCATATCTCTTCCCTCTTGCATCTCCCTCCCTCCCACCCTCCCTACTGCCTGCTGTATTTTGGTTTGTTTTTATTTTCCCAGCTCCAGTGTGTCTGATATAATTTATTTTAAAATTCTGGAGGGTTGAATTTTTATACTGGAACAAAAATTTTCAGACACGGGTTTCCTAGCCCTTTGACAAAGGCTGACTAAGCTCTCACGTCACTGTGGTTACATGATTGGATAGATTTTCTTAAACGTGAGTTTTCTGGGTTCACCTTTTCCTTTCACAGCCAAACAACATAACTTGCTGCTCCGTCCCTGACTGCAGGAGCTCAGTGCTTGGCTCTAGGTCCAGACACATCTTGCCTCTAATCCCGCTGCTGAGCTGGCATGCCCCGTTTTCTCCACCACGTCGCCCTAAAATGTGAAATTCACTTGAACTCCTGCATTTAACGAAGTCCCCTTAACAGATGGCTCACTGGGGTGGCAAAATTGTATTAAACGGTCGGAGAGTTTGGAGATAATGGAGAATTATAACCAATGAACAAGTCAAACAAACAACACAGCAAGAAGAAAACAATCCCAACCAGGAAACAAGAGTATCTGCGGCGAGGTCCTGGCCTGGTGAATTTCAATAGCAACTTTCCCGACCGATGCACCAAACGATGGCAAACTCAACATTACTTTACACAGAATTTAGTAAGCATTTTAGTTGTTTCCCCTACCCCTGAAGGGACCTTCGGACTTTCACAGCCAGGAGGAGCAGGGTCTCTGGACCCTAAGCCCCTCACTCTGTGTCCTGCACACATCTTCCCACGGGGGCCAGGAAGCTCTCGGGTGGTCCTAGGCCGGGATAAAGAGTGTCCCCAAGCAGAGAACATGAAGGTCTGCTGGGCTTGGAAGGTATTGCCTTCCCCTAAAAGTCTCTTTCTCTATCTCGGAGCAATTCAGAGAGCAATTCAGGTCCTGGGGAGAACGCCATGTAGCGCCTTCCAATGGCTCCTTGGGCTGGGCGTGCGGGGGTCTGCCTGACACAGCCTGTGTTTTTCAGGAGTTTCGGGCAAGTCGGGGCATGTGTGGCCGTTTACAGCGCAGGCTGTGGGAGCCTATTTTGCCACGGAGCAAGGGCCCTCCTGGGACACAGCAAACCCAAGGGAAGGAGTTCCGTGCTCGAGGATGAACACTGAGAATTGTTGGCGGCTCAGCGGGGCCCTGGCCCCATTCTGTTCTCCTGTCTGGCCCCATGAACTTGCTCCGCTCTGAGCCCTGGTGCAGCAGCGGGTGTGGGCAAAACCAGGAAGAACAGCCTTCCCTCAAACCACGGTGGCTCGGGGGTACCGACACCAGGAGAAGGAGTCTCCTTGAATTAGCAGAGATCCCGCTTGGGTTTGATGCACCGAGGTCTCCAGCACATTCTACAGCAGCCTCAGTAACACCAGAGGGTTTGGGCTCACAGGGGAGGCTCAGTGGGCAGCCTGGCACTGACCCCGGGGACCAGGGCACCGACGGGAGCAGGAAGCAGCAGCTTCGGCTGTGACGGGACGTGGTTTTCCATGACACTGAGGGGCGCTCATTGATTGGCTTTGGGGCACACAGGCAGCGTCAGAGGCAGGCGGCACGTGGGGCAGCCGCTGCAAGGACCGCCCTGTGAGTGGGAAAATGGCAGGGGGCGGGGTGAGAAGCCAGGGTGAGCTATTTATGCTATTTCTGTGATCTTGATTTTTACCCCAGGCTTGGGGGAACCCATGGGCTATAGTGGTCTAAATCCACAGGCTGAAGGAACATTCTCTCTCCCCTGGCTCCAAGCAAGAGTAGAAACCCTCATAACACTAAGCTGCAAAGGGTGATTAAAGTCCCCTTGGTCGCCCCTTCTAGGATAATCAGGGCAAGACCAAGACGTGTAGGCGCCCTGGGCAAGGTGGTAACGTAGCATACTCGGGCAGGATAAATTATCACCCCTTCCAGCCAGTACTCTTTAAACACATGTCACTGTCTTGTGGGGAGAGAGACCGAGGAGTGAGCAGAGACCACTGCTGGCAGGAGTCAACGTCCCCTCATTACCATCAGCATTCGGGTGGGACAAATCTCCATCGTGTGGACTCTCCTGAACTTTGCAGACGTCCCAGCATCCCCGGCCACTGTCCCCTAAATGCTAGCGGCTGCCCCCGGTCTCCGGTCCCAAAGGCCCCTGGGGAGGCAGTGTCGCCTTGCCGAGAACCAGCGGCAGACGTTGCTGAGCGAAGCAGAACCTCTGCGGCTAACCAGACCTACCTCCTTACGACAAAGCCTCTCAAACATCTGACGGTGTCCAGGGCATACCTTCTGGGGGTCTTAGCCTCTCAAAGTGACTTATCAGAACACTCCATTCAGCCACATCTAGGACGTGCTAAACTCGAGAGAGGTTCTGGAGAATAAAATATTCTCCACCTCACTACATTTGCTGCAGCCCCATTGCGCCTGGATGCCTGGCTATTCCACCCTTTAATCCAGCTCTTGGGGTGATGCTACCCTATCAGCCAGAACGTGTTTTGTGGTTAATTTTCTGCTCACTTTCATCCTGCTTGCTGATTTGTGAATCCAGAGCCGCTTACTCGGTTTTTGGTTGAGGATCAAACTCACTCCTTTTTAAGAGCGTGCGTTTTAAATGTCATCTGTTCACCCCCCGTTCTCATTTTCTTCCTCCCTTCAATTAATCAAACTTAAAGTCCATTTATCAAGTATGTATAAAATAGTTTACTCAAAGCTCAGATCAACGAAGCCATTGAATGTTTGCTTTTAGAGAATAGCATACTCATTTGATACCTATTTTTGCCACACCTACTCCACCAACAGATTCTGAAAGCATGTCTCTAAAATGAACACCAGCTCACATAGCTCTCAATGCATATCCTCCTTCAGTGGCTCCGTAACACCTGTGTGATAAGAGTCGGATAAGAGTCTTGATACTCAGGCCTCTCATGATCAAGCCTCACCTTCTTTTCTACCGTCCTCTCCAAGAGTCCCCCTCATGCCCTTCATCCTGTACTCACCCTGAAGAAGGTAAGCATAGCAGTAGCTTTTTCAGGACCACAAAAAAATAAAACCTCTCAGAGACAGACACCCCATCGTCCAGCAGACTCCCAGGACACTGGGACTTCCTGATACATCTGGGAAAACACAACGTGATGTGGTATCTCCAGCTCAACTCATGGTACTAAATAGGTAAAACTGCAACATGCATCAAACCAAGCGCACAGTTTAAATCATCCAGTCTCCTTATTCCTCACTCCCTTATATGACCACAGCAGCCCACACTCAAAATAAACAGCAAGGACCCCCGACAAGGGAATGAATGACGGCATTAAACTTTAGTGTTCGTACTCTAGGGTCTCGTGCTGTTATCTAATTTCCCTCTCCTCAGCCCCTTGAGATGCTACGATACACAGTCCTTGAAAGCCCCATCTGCATCAGGAGGCCCACGATGGAATCACAGAATCTCCCCCGGCCTTAACAACTAGCAAACTGGAGAAAATACATGGCGTGAGAATTTTCATTCATTGGTCAGCAGGCAGCCCAGGACACTAATCTCAGAGAAGGGAAATATTGAGATGAGTCCTACCGCTGCCTGTAGAGTTTCCAGGCTGATGTTCAGAAAGGGTGGAAGCATCTAAACAGAGCTTGGTAGTTTGGCTCAGTCGAGTAGACAGAGTTCAGAGTTTATGAAGGCCAAATTGGCTAGAATTTCCAGGGCAAGATACCAGAGAGGAAGGAGCTTCGCGGAGCAAGAGCTCCAGAAATCTGCAGAGAGGTCCTGTGGAGTGTGTGGGTGAGGACTGGCCTGTATGGGCAAAGAAACTACCTGAGGCCAGGAAAGAACCATCCAAAAGGAGCAAGCAGAAAAATCAATGGAGATCACACAGGGCTGGAAATAATCTGTGTTCCCATCAGCCAGGGTGGAAAGACCATATAACACACCGGGTATTGAGTAGAGATTTCAGAGGACATTGCCTTAGTGCTGAGACAAATTTAGCCCCAGATTTGCCCTAACAAAACATAAAAGCAAGCCTTGAAGTAATTAACTTGTCCCAACGATCTACAAAGGAATAAAACATAATCCATAAACTTATACTGTTCAGCAGCCAATTAAAAATTACCAGGAATGCAAAGAAGCAGGAAAATCTGACCTATAACTAGGAGGAAAAAATCAATAATATAAATACATTTTTAAAAGATACAGATGATAGAATTAGCACACAAGGATGTTCAAACATCTACTATAAATATACTCTTTGTCTTCAAGAAATAAAGGAAAACAAACATGATGAAAGACATGGTAGATATAAAAAAGCTGAAATCAATTTTTTAGAGATGAAAAATACTATACATTAAATGAGAAATACACTGGATGAGAGTAACAGCTGATTAAACATTGCAAAGGAAAGATCAATGAACTTGAAGACATAGGAGAAGAAATATGTAAAATAAAACAGAGAGTAAAAAGATTGTAAAAAATTGAGAAAAGTATCAATGAGCTGTGAGATAATATCAAGCAATCTAACATATGTATAGTTGGAGTTTCCGTAGAGCAGGGGAGACAGAAAAACTCCTTGAAGAAAAGATGACTAAAAAATGTCTAAATTTGATGAAAACTATAAACTCACAGATACAAGAATCTCAACAAAACCCAGGCACAAGAAACATGAAGAAAATGACATCAAGGTACATTGTAATCAAATTGCTTAAAACAAATGATAATGAGAAAATCTTAAAAGCAGCCGGAGAAAAAGACATATTACATAGAGGGAATGAAGACTGAAACTTCATCAGAAATCATGCAAACCAGAAGACCACAAAGTGACGTCATTAAAACACTGAAAGACAAATTGTCAGCATAAAATTCTATATTCAACAAAGACATCCTCAAAGAATGAAAGCAAAATAAAGACTTTTCTGGACAACCAGAAGTTGACAGAAGTTACCATCAGCAGACTAGCATTATTAGAAATGTTAAAGGAAGTTTTTTTAGGCAGAAAGAAAATGACAGCTGATGGAAAGTTGATATTATACAAAAGAATGAAGAGCAGTGGGAATGGTAAACATGTAGGTAAATGGAAAATACGTTTTCTCTTCATTTTTCAAATATCTTTAAAAGGTAACTGACTGTCTCAAGCAAAGTAATAAAAATGTACAGTGGAATTTATAACATATGGAGAACTAAAATGTTTGGTAATAATAGCACGAAGGCCAGGAGGGGGGAGGTGGAAGGTTCTTAAATGATACACAAAGTGGTGTAACATTATTTGAAGGTGGACTGTGTAAGTTAAAGATGGATATTGTAAATCTTAGAGCAACCACTAAGACAAAACAATGACTTATAGCTAATAAGCCAATAATAGACCTGAAATAGATTAGGATAGGGACATGCTCAAGGTCATCAATACCTAACATCCATACATCAAAGTGAAGCAAACACGAAACTACAGAGCAAACACGGGGAAGGATCTATGTCTGCCTGTCTAACTGTAGCCTGGTCACGAAACACAACAACAAGGTATTCTAAGATAAAAGATCATGTGGGATGTCACTGGCACCACCAACCTTAAAGACATATATGTTGTTAGAAGTGATATTAACCACCACAAGAGGCACTATCCAAGGACACAGAGAGGGAGAGAAGTTCATGCCAAGTTGGTGAGACAGGCTTAAAATATCAACTCCACCTTTTCCCCTTCAGCTGAGGACTCAATCTAGATCAACCCAATTCCATTTTGAGTATCCTTTTTTTAAAAAAAACCTCTCTACCACGGACTACTTGAAGTTACCCAAGTCAGCATGTTCACTCATATGTTCTGTTCTTTCCTCTGCCTGCAATGCCCTTCCCTATCTTGTTTCCCTGGCAAGGTCCCAACCCACCTGTAAGGTTCAGTTAATGCATCACCTCTTTGGTGATGCACTGCCTGCCATCCCCAGGTGATTGCCACAGGGCTCCCATAGCAACTAGAGCCCAGCTCTAGCTCAGCACTTAGCCACAGAATTATATTTTCCTATCTTCCTCTAGACCAGCAGTTCTCAAACTTCACATGCATTACAATCACCTGCAGGGCGTGTTAAAATGGGGAGTAATGCCCCCTCCTCTCCACCCCCAGAGTTTCTGATTCAGTAAGTCTGGGGTGCGGCGCAGGAATTCACATTTTTAACAAGTTTCCAGACGATGCTGATGCTGGTCCAGGGACTACACCTTAGGAAACATCAGTCAAGACAGAAAGCTCTTGGGACTTCCCTGGCGATCCAGGGCCTAAGACTCCACGCTTCCACTGCAGGGGGCACGAGTTCGCTTCCTGGTCAGGGAACTTATATCCCACAAGCTGTGCAGCGTAGCCATAACAACAACAACAACAAAAAGACAGAAAACTCTTACAGGACACAAATAATGCTATATTCATCTTTGTATCCCTCATACCTAGAATGGTGCTGGCACAGAGTAGATGCTTAATATACCGTGCTGGCCAAAAAGTTCATTCGGTTAGTGAATATGTTGTTCAATAAAGTTCTTGGTGAAAATGAAAAATGTGTCCTTTAACTTAAAACCGAACGAAACTTTTGGCCAACTCAATACACATTTGTGGCTACTAACACCTCTCTTAGAAATCATTATAGCTTCTTTACCAAATACCATATTGCAACAGAGTACCTATGTAAAAAAAACCATCAAAGAAATATTTAGCTATTTGTCATTTATACCCTGTTGTCTTACTCTCCTACAAAATAACTTTGAGACAATTTTGAATGTTAAAACATATAGTTTGGGCTTCCCTGGTCTGGGAAGATCCCACATGCCGCGGAGCAACTGGGCCCGTGAGCCACAGTTGCTGAGCCTGCGCGTCTGGAGCCTGTGTTCCGCAACGGGAGAGGCCGCGATGGTGAGAGGCCCGCGCACCACGATGAAGAGTGGCCCCCGCTTGCCACAACTAGAGAAAGCCCTAGCACAGAAACGAAGACCCAACACAGCCATAAATAAATAAATAAATAAATAAATAAATAAATAAATAAATAAATAAAAAGACCACTTAAATTGTTAAAAAAAAAAAAACATATAGCTTTTTATTTTTTAAACTTTTTTTTTAAAATTAATTAATTAATGTATTTATTTTTGGCTGTGTTGGGTCTTCATTTCTGTGCGAGGGCTTTCTCTAGTTGTGGCAAGCGGGGACCACTCTTCATCGCGGTGCGCGGGCCTCTCACCATCGCGGCCTCTCCCGCTGCGGAGCACAGGCTCCAGACGCGCAGGCTCAGTAGTTGTGGCTCACGGGCCCAGTTGCTCCACGGCATGTGGGATCCTCCCAGACCAGGGCTCGAACCCGTGTCCCCTGCATTGGCAGGCAGACTCCCAACCACTGCACCACCAGGGAAGCCCAAAACATATAGTTTTATAGCACAGTCACCACGCTGTACAGTTAACCAAGGAGGTGAAAGGCCTGTACACTGACAACTATGACACTGAGGAAAGAAATTAAAGAAGACACAAATAAATGGAAAGATATTTTGTGTTCATGGACTGGAAGAATTAGTATTGTTAAAATGTTCACACTACCCAAAGCAATATACAGATTCAACACAATCCCTATCAAAATTCCAATGGCATTTTTCGCAGAAATAGAGCAAACAATCCTAAAATTGGTATGGAACCGCTAAAGACCCTGAATAGCCAAAGCAATCTTGAGAAGGAAGAACAAAGCTCCTGATCTCAAGCCACTTGACAAAGCTATAGTAATCAAAATAGCATAAAAAAAGACACATAGATCAATGGGGCAGAAGAGAGAGCCCAGAAATAAACCCATGCATAAATGGTCAATTAATTTATGATAAAGGAAGCAATTAACTTATGATACAGTGAGGAAAAGACAGTCTACTCAATAAATGCTGTTGGGAAAACTGGATAGCGACATGCAAAGGAATGAAACTGGAACACTGTCTTACACCATATACAAACATTAATTCAAAGTGGATTAAAGACTTGAATGTAAGATCTGAAACTATAAAACTCCTAGAAGAAAACATAGGCAGTAAGCTACTTGACATTGGTCTTCATGATGATTTTTTTTTTCACTTGACAGCAAAAGCAAAAGCAACAACAGAAATCCACAAGTGGGACTACATCAAACTAAAAGACTTGTGTGCAGCAAAGGAAATCATCAACATAATGAAAAGGCAACCTGCTGACTGGGAGAAAATATTTGCAAGTCACATATTTGCTAAGAAGTTAATATTCAAAGTATGTAAAAAGCTCATATAACTCAATAGCGAAGAACCAAACGATCTGATTAAAAAATGGGCAGAGGATCTGAAGAGACATTTTTCCAAAGAAGGCATACAGATGACCAACAAGTACATTATAAGATGTTCAATGTCAGTAATCATCAGGGAAATGCAAATCAAAACCACAGTGAGATATCACTTTATATCTGTAAGAATGGCTGTTATCAAAAAGACAAAATATAGCAAGTATTGGCGAGGATGTGGGGAAAAGGGAACACTTGCACGCTGTTGATGGGAATGTAAACTGGTACAGCCACTATAGAAAACACACAATGGAATATTCCCCAGCCATAAAAAAGAATGAAATCTTGCCATTTGTGACAACATGGATAGACCTTGAGGGCATTATGTTTAGTGAAGTAAGTCAGACAGAGAAAGACAAACACCGTATGATCTTACTTATATGTGGAATCCGTGTGTCTCACGGTAAGTGACTCATTTGTCATCCGCTCTCTATTTGCGTTCTAGGAGCTGCCTCCACTCTCAGAAGTCAGCTTTGCTTCTCTTTGTTTGCAAGGAGATGACCACTCGGGCCCCCGACAGACAAAGACGACATGAAGTATGCTCACTCCCTCTGTACTGACCAAAGACGGTACAAGTAACGTGCAGATTTTACCCCCTCTGCTCCTGCTTGGTCCCCAAGCTGAGGATGCTTCATCCACCTGGATGGTCCTTGGTGCAAAGCAGGTACTGTTTACAGCAGGGGGAGCGGGGCAGAGAAACCACTCAGGGGACCCTAGAGGGGTGACCTGCGACTCACAGCCAGGCCTCAGCCATCAGGTGCCGGTACAGAGAGAGCAAGCTCTTCTGAGCCCTTTTAATCAATTTTTTTTTTTAATTACACTATACTAGGTGTGCTTTATTTATTTATTAATGGCTGTGTTGGATCTTCGTTTCTGTGCGAGGGCTTTCTCTAGTTGCGGCAAGCGGGGGCCACTCTTCATCGCGGTGCGCGGGCCTCTCACTATCGCGGCCTCTCTTGTTGCGGAGCACAGGCTCCAGACGCGCAGGCTCAGCAACTGTGGCTCACGGGCCCATTTGCTCCGCGGCATGTGGGATCTTCCCAGACCAGGGCTCGAACCCGTGTCTCCTGCATTGGCAGGCAGATTCTCAACCACTGCGCCACCAGGGAAGCCCTGAGCCCTTTTAATTTACCTCCTAAGGGCAGAAACTGAGCTGGTGGCCATGTACAGCCATGACTCCCTGACCTTCCAAAGATTAAATATGCATTAAATAGCTAGAGTGGTTTCAGTTTTCTACAGCTGCATCACGACTGACAGACACACCACGAGCAATAAAATACATCCCATGAAGGTGTCGGGGTCCTTGGGCCTCACGGAGGCCGTGGCTCCGAGGATCGCCCTGACAGTCTTTCCCGAGCTCGGCTGGTGGAGGTTGTCCCTAAGAGACTGAACGGAATCCAGTTTCTGAATCTGAAAGGGAAACCAAACCCTTTCCTTGGGGGCCTGAGTGAGGCCCTGGGGAGCTGTCTTCTGAGATGACATCCTGTTTTTCTAACCACAAATGGTAAGGGGTTTATTGTACGTTGCAGATAACATGGTATAATAGGCGATTACTACTATTTCTCCCCATTCCCAGGTGAGATTTTACTGAGGATGGGAGAGGTTAGTGATTCATCTACAGTCTCAAAGCCTGGACACAACCGCGGCCCACTGATGCTCAGGGCTGCCAGCTACCGAGTCGGTTACGATTGTGCTTCGAACAGCATTGTATTCCTTGACCTAGAAATGCTGCCTATCTATTTCTGTATCTATATCTGCAAGTTTGACAAGTGTCAAAACAAAAAACCCCACAAAAAGAAGTACATTTTTGAGTGGAAAAATAAAACCATTAATGGTAGAGACAGAACTGACATTAAATTTTCATTATTGGCTTTAAATACAGTATTAACCTCCACAATTCCTTTTATAATAGTCACGTGTTGGGACCAGAAGAAAACCTTTTACCAACTGTGATGCTTTCATACTCGGCATCTTATGAAATGTCACTTTTCAACAAAAGAGCTGCCACCAATTTCAGGTCAGGAGAAGTAACGGATCATTAACTTTATTTTTTGGAGACTAGAATTTTTGCTTATCGTATTACACTCATAAACGAATGGATATATACTTAAAAGTAGAATTAAGAAGATACTTAAGGTTGTGGGTTTCCATTTCTTATAAAGTGTGTGCCGTGTTTTGGCATTTCTGTTGTGGTTCTGTTAGGAAGAAGGGATGTATCCTTCCATCCCCTCTAGTAAGAGCAGGTCTCTTCTTGCAGGGGAGCGAGCTCTGGGTCTGGCTGGGCAAATCCAGACCGCCAGCTGTGCCTCGGCCTCTGCCACCTCCCTGCTGATGAATGAAGTTCTGCAGGGATCCAGCTCTGTGTCAGCTGGGTTAAACATTTCAGGACATAATCAGTTTTCTTTGTCAGTTTCTCTTCTTTATCTGATTACAAATGCTTTCTTCTCTAAATTTCACTTTATATAATAACCAGGCAGGAGATTTGATCATTCATCACTCACTCCCTCTGCAATAACTTTTATTCTGTAGCCTGTGATACAGCCTGCGATCTGTGCTCTAATCCACGGGGATGCTTGAAGCCACACTTTCAGAAAGCCCAGGAGGCAGGGGGGTGGGGCGACATTTAGACCTAGACCTCCTTCATATTTTCCTTGGCAAATAAACAGTTTGTTTCTTTCATTAGTAGTTATTCTTTCTTTTTTTTAATTGAAGTATTGTTGATTTACAATGTTGTGTTAGTTTCAGACCTCCAAGATCAAGGTGTCGGCGGGGCAATGCTCCCTTGAAGGCTCTAGGGAAGGACCTGGTCCGCGCCTCTTCCCTGGCTTCCAGCTGTTCCCTGGCTTGTGGGAGAATAACTGCAGTCTTCAGGGGTCTTTGTGCGTGTCTGTGTCCAAATTCCCCTTTTTATAAAGACACCAGCCACACCCTATTCCAGTGTGATCTCATCCTAATTAAAGACCCTGTTTCCAAATAAGTCCCCACTCGGCGTGCAGTACTTGGGGCGAGGATTTCAACCTATGAAGTCTGGGGAGACAAATTTAGCCCATAACAAAGTCCACCCCTGGAGAGAAAAATCTGTGAGTCAAAAGGTGGGAGGACCAGCAGCAAATTAGGGGTGAAATGGGTCAGGGAGATGGTTCAGGAACAAGATAAACTTTTCAGAGGGGATTGAAGGACCTGGGCCCTGCGGTACTGCCTGCAGGGCACAGGGAGACTTCAAAGAGGCAGCGAAGGGTCAAAGGCAGTCCCAGAGGGCCGGGTGCAGAGCTGGGTGTGCTGGATGATCTTGACATGTTCCTTCAGTTCAGTGTCATTTAACAAGCATTTCCAGAGGCACGAGCATGGTGTGTCAAGAACCGGGTACACTATTGCTGCCCACGAAGAGCTCACAGTTTATCGTTAACGGCAACATTTTTATAGAGTGCAAAAACAGTTACATTACTTTTCAAACCACACTTTCATTTGTCTTGAGCTAGACGGAAAGGTAAAAAGCATTGAAATCATCAGCTGGGTGCTAAAATTGCACAACAAAGTTGAGAGGTGTTGGTTTTCTGCTGGTTTCGAAACAAACAGTAATGGGCTGATAGGAGAAAAGGAGTCCGGGAGGTTGGGGGGCACACAGAGGTAGGAATGAGGCTCACGGCCTCACCTCCTCATATCCTGTTCTGATTAAAGAAGTCCCCTTTATGAGGCTCTGGGGGTGCCAGCTGGTAGCAAGTATGTCTTGCTTGAGATTCAAGACAGGGCAAGGGCTCCTCTGCTTGAGGCTTCCCAAATTCGCAAGCATTAATTTGCAGGCATTCGTATAATACAGTCTCTTAATAACAGTTAAATTTAATACAGTGCGTCTTGTTGGGATTTGGGAGCTAGACACGCCTGTATCCTGTCTGCCATCACTCTGCCATGGTACCACCTGGTTCAAGAGGTCGAGCGTGCTGTTTCTTGCTGGCAAAATGGGAATAATAATAACAATTTTCTAGCATTATGATGAGGACTGGACAAGATAGCACATTAAAGACGCTGGCCCGATCCTGGCACCCAGCAGGCATTTATAAAAACGTTCCCTAGGCTTGCACAAACAGACACGGCTGTCCCCACGTGTTTCAGCTGAAACACGGCTGAAACCATTCCCGTGGTTTCACGGGAGTTTGGAGAAGCCAGTGCTGGGACATTATGGGGCCAGGCCTGGGGTCCAGGCAGGAGACTGACAAAGAGGGGAACAGACTTGGGGAAGCAGAGGCCCAGGGAGCCTCGGGGTGAGGTCAGCATCAGGAACGTCAGAACCACGTCCGAGCGAGGCCGGGAAAGCAGGGAGGCTGTGCTGGGCAGGTGCGGCTCCTTCCCAAATACCTGTGGGTCCATCCGCCCCACTGCCACTGGAGATAGGGCCACCTGGGCTCCTTCAACAAGGGCCTCCTAACTCACCTCCCTGCCTGCCCTCCCATCGCCTGTCTGCTCTTCCACTCCGAGTAAGAAAGATCCCTGTGGATGCAAATCCCATCACACTCACCAGGGCGTAAAGCCCTCCATGACTGCTAGTTGCCTTTAGTATAGAGTCACATTTCCTCCCGTGGTTTACAATCCCCAATGGATCTGGTCCCTCAGGTCCTGCCAGCTTGCTGCCCTGCGGACTACACTGAAGAAACTCGGTTCCTGCTCCATACCATGTTCCCTGTGGTCTATGGGCTTTTGCACATTCTGTTTCCTAGGCTTAGAACACTCGGACCCTGTGTGACAGTCTCTAGATCCATCCAGGTCACTACAAATGACCCAATTTCGTTCCTTTTTATGGCTGAGTAATATTCCATTGTATATATGTACCACATCTTCTTTATCCATTCGTCTGTCGATGGGCATTTAGGTTGCTTCCATGACCTGGCTATAGTAAATAGTGTTGCAATAAACATTGGGGTACATGTGTCTTTTTGAATTATGGTCATACAGAGTGAAGTAAGTCAGAAAGAGAAAAACAAATATCGTATATTAACGCATATATGTGGAACCTAGAAAAATGGTACAGATGAACTGGTTTGCAGGGCAGAAATAGAGACACAGATGTAGAGGTCAAACGTATAGACACCAAGAAGGGAAAGTGGCAGGGGGGTTGGTGGTGGTGGGATGAATTGGGAGATTGGGATTGACATATATACACTAATATGTATAAAATAGATAACTAATAAGAACATGCTGTATAAAAAAATAAAATAAAATTAAAAAAAAAAAAAAAAGAACACTCGTACCCTTGCTCTCTTTTGGGTCATCTTTCAGACTCCTGATACATATGTTTCTTCCTCCAGGAAGCCCTCCTTGCCTACTGCCCAGCCCAAGACTGAGTTGATATCCACGCTAATCCCTAAGGTGCTTAGAGGCACATCACACAGTAGCTGGCATACAGTGACACTCAGTAAACGTCTGCTGACTGAACAGATCTACCTGGCAGGCGCTCTGCAGGCTCAGTTGGCAGATAACTGAGATAATTCACCCAGCAGCTCTCTTAGGTTTTTCCCACCTGTGTCAGTCTGGGTTCTAGTAGGAAACACATGGCTCAGTCAGCTGGGGTAATCAGGAGCCTGGGACCAAGGGCCTTGCTACAAAGGTAGAGACAGGGTCAAGGCCATCCAACAAGGGAGGACAAAGCACCTGCTCTGGGACTAAGGATGGGGGGAAGCCACCACTGCCCTCGGCCTGACCAGACAAAAGGAGGAGGGAGTCGCAGACCCTCAGAACTGCAGCCGGAGGAGAGGCTGCTGGGCGTGAGCTGCAGCCCCTGGAGAGAGGAACGCAGCCACTGCCCGCCGGTCCTCCCTCTCCCATCTGGGCCTCCATCAGCCAAATCAATCCAATGGGCAGTGGAGGACAAGGGGCCCGGTCCATGGGGTCACAGCCCTGTGGGCTCCAAGTGGAGTGGAGAAGGGTGGTGTGTGACCCGTAGGAAGAAACAGAATACCCAGCTGTTCTAATAACCTAATGACCTGTTCTACTCACCCGTCCTAAACTGTCAGAGTAGTGGATCCCACCAGATGGCGGTAACACTTCTATCCCTCAGAGTGGAACGGATTGACCTGCCAACTGCATAGAGATTAAAAATATTTTCATTGAATTTAAAAGATCGAGACTATTTTTAAACTTAGCTTTATTTGGACTCAGGGTTTTATTTGTAATTGCATAAAAGTAGCTTTTAAATTTTAAGTTTTAAAAATCTGCTTGGAGATTTGTCCTGAACTGGGACATAATTCAGCCTCCAATCTGCGGATGGATTTGCCCACTGCCAAACGGGCTGAGGTCTGAGCATGGGCCTCTCACCTGGACCAGAGGTGTCCCTTCCTGAGGTGTGGAGCACCTCAACGGAGACAGCTGTGACAGTCTCCCCACCGTCTGCCCGTTGGTCTGGAAATCAGATGCTGGACCCAGAGACACCTTGCAATTCGAGGGTTAATGGGTTGTCAACTGGACGATGTCAGTGTGGAGAGAGGACGCTTCCTGCCTGAACAGACACACGCTTCTCAACTTGTGAATCCACCAACAGCCTCTTGTCTGCTGCGCCCGGTGCACTGCAGTGGTTCAGAGCTGTGCGAAGGCTCCTGTGTGCTCAAAGGGCTCCAGCGCCATCTGCTTTTGTCTGGATTTAGGTGCCCCGCTTTTTGGCTCAGAGTGTCAGCAAGTGGAGGCTGCGGGGCCCACAGGCGAGCCCCGCCTCATTCCACCCAAGGAAACGGCATCGGAGGAACCACGGCCAAGACTTCTGCACGTGCGCCTCTTGCTTCCTCCACCCAAGCTCCAGGCCTGTCCTCTGGGAACCCAGCTCTGGTGGCCACAAGTTTGTGTCACGCAGTCCCTGCTGTTTCAAGACTGCTTGGGGGAGCAAAGCTGGGGCAGTGGAGGGCGGAAGAGAAATAGGGTTCTATCTGGGTGCTCTCAGGGGTGCCTCTGAGTGGCTGATGCAGAGGAAGGTAGCACCCTGGATGGCAGCCGGGGTCAAGTGCAAGAGTCTGGAGCAGGGCGTCGTCGAGATGTGGAGCTCAGTGTCCCCAGGCAATGTGGCTCCGGCTAAGCTATGCAGAGGCAAGTGCAGTCACCCGAGGAGTGGGGGTCTGTCGTTAGAACCCACAGAGGTGCCATGGGGGAGGGTAGGCCCTGGGGAACTCGCAGGCAGTAACTCTCCTGGGCTGCAGCTTCCTGTGAGGGCCCCAAGTCTGAAAGGCAGGACATCATTCAACCAGCACAAGACAAAACTGCAAAGGGGAGGGGGTGATGTGGACTTGGAGTCACGGAGTCTGGACTCCAGTCCTCCTTCTACCCCGACCAGCTGTGACTGACTCCAGTCATGGGTCTTCCCTGAACCTCTGTCTCTTCCTCTGTGAGATAGGGGATAATAGCGCCAGCCTGGCACGGCTTTGGTGAGGACTGAGGGTGATGTGCGCAAGGACCCCACACACAGTGGGTTCTCAGTAACAGGTGGCAGTCGCCACTGCTAATGCGGGAGGAGTGAGTTGGATAGGGTAGATCTTTCGGAATCTACGGTGTTGGCTGCCAGCCGTGTATTCCGCCGACACTTATTAGGAAGCATGCTTGTGTCTGGGGGGCTGTGAGCACAAACATGGCCAAGTCCAGGGCTTCCCCAGAGAAGCTCCACAGGCAGGTGGAGGGTCGTGGGGTACACAGATAACCCCCTGCTCCTTCTCCCCAGAGTCGAGCAGTGTCTGCAGAGCTAAGCAAATAAATAAACGGCGCACCCAGTTACAGATGGTTCTCATTCTATGAGCCTGCCTGGCCGCCAGATACTCAAGTCAAACAGAGTAAACGTAATTTCCTTTAACCACCACCTTCCCTAAGGTCGAGAGTATTTGCGGGTAATCTCTGCACCCCCACAGAAAGCACCTCTGGGGTCTCACAGGGCTGCCACTGCCAATGCAGCCTGCTGCCGGGCCCACCGCCGGGTCTCCGGGAAGCTCGGGTTCGAGGGCAGTGGGCTTCCTGAGAGGCCTTCTGTGGGCCCGGAGTGTCACTGCGTTGAATGTGGCCGGGCGGGGACTGAGCAGGACTTGCCCGGCTGCCAGTACACACTCAGAGCCTGGGCCCCGCGGTCCTGGAAGCACAGCAGACGGTGGTGCCCACACCTGGAGAGCCCCTTCCGTCCGGTTGTGGACGGCAGGAACCACGGCTCTCCGGCTTCTCCGGGACCGGCCCGCACGGTGCTGCCCTTGGCCGCGGGCGGGAGGCCCCCTGCCTCAGAGGGCCCTGCATGACCTGAACGTACAGAAAATCAGCTCCACAAGAACACAGGCACCTGTGTCGCTCAGGCCCCAGGGAGGCCCCGCCCCACCTCCTGCCCAGGGCCTCAAACCGTGCAGATTGTCAGGAGCTACACAGACACCGGAGAAGGGTGCCTCCTCAGAGTACAGGCAGGATTTGAGCTGTGGAAGCTTCTAGATGAGGGAAAGACAGACTAATTAACTTGTCAGATCCGTCCCCTCAGCATACATGCAATCGATTCTTGCAGAGCGAAGTCTCATTTCCCAGGAGGCCTGATGCCCACCTCCTCGCGCCTCTGTGGTCTGAGCTCAGGCTCCAGGGCGCACTGGCCAGTACGGCGTTCACAGCAGAGGCGGGGGACCCTCTCACATGTGGCCGTGTAGCTGGAAACTCACCGTGTGCCAGAGGATGACACGGAGCCTTGACCTTGGCACCTCGGTGAGCACTGAATGCTGGAATTGTACGTGGTACTATTTTTATACAAATATTTGATAAAATGTAATCGCCTTTTCAAAAACAGAAATAGAAATTAGTTTTATTTAAATAATTTTGACTGATACTTTGGATATTCATGAATTGTAAACTATTTGTGTTTAAATTTTTCACAGATGACTCTGTGTATTTTTGTAGGAAAAACAAGTGTTTTGAAAACACAAACTAACTTTACATTTTTGATAAGAATATATTCAATTCTATACACTTTGAATACAATTACATATATTTTTTCAATCCTTTGAATCATTGAGCATGAATGCAGTTGAAATTGTGACAGGCATAGAAAATATAAAAGTGGAGCTCAAAATCTGCCTGCCAATGCAAGGGACACAGGTTCGAGCCCTGGTCTGGGAAGATCCCACATGCCGCGGAGCGGCTGGGCCCGTGAGCCACAATTACTGAGCCTGCGCGTCTGGAGCCTGTGCTCCGCAGCAAGAGAGGCCACGATAGTGAGAGGCCCGCGCAACGCGATGAAGAGTGGCCCCCACTTGCCGCAATTAGAGAAAGCCCTCGCACAGAAGCGAGGACCCAACACAGCCATAAATAAATAAATAAAATAAAATAAAATAAAAATTAAAAAAAAAAAAATGGAGCTCAAAACAAGAAAAAAAAAATGAAAAAAATAGAAAATCTCCAAAGGGCGAGTCTGCCTAAATTTTTTAAAAATGGGAAACAACGAAATTTAGGAGACCTCTGGTGAGCATGGACCACGTAAAATTTACAAACAGAATGTAACCCATTCTTTATTTAATGAAGATTTAATCAAAACAATGGCAATGGAAATAAGAAAGAAAACTATTCTAATTGAATCGATGACTTGAACAGATACAAATAAGATCTCTGAAACTTTATAATCTGTACTCTATGAAGATTTAATCACTAATCGAAACAGTGATAATGTAAGTGGGCCTTCTTTCTGCTCTGGTTGGGGCTCCAGGCATGTCAGGAGAGCCCTGGGCCATCGAGATTCTCATTAGGAAGCCCGCCCTGTGGGGCCCGTGGGCATAGACTCCTGTGCTCTGAACCCGGCACTGGCCACCGGGCCACAGCTCATTGGATCAGATCTTTTCTCTTGGAAAATTTCAAGTCCAGGCTTACAGAGCATCAGTTAGCCAACAGCACCATCTGATAAAAACGAGGACTAACATATAATCTCAAAGTTCCTAGTACAGTGGTTCGCACAAAATAGACTTTAATGATGATTTTTAAATGTACTTGAAAAGCATCAACAAGCTCACAAACTCCCCTGAGCAGGAAGAATCACCTACTCTTTACATAAATATACGTTGAGCATCAGCGCTGAAACGAACTGGAGGTGAAGACAAGGACCCGGGCTTCGTGGAACTTTGAGTCTAGTGGAGAAGACGGTGTGATTCAGAGTCAGGCACGGCCACCCCCCAAGAAGATACGGCTGCCGGTCACAGAGAGCCATCTGGAGGGGGAGACTACCAGGTGTTGGAGTACCTTCCTGCCGCCCTGGCCAACCATCCTTCCTGGTAGTTCTCCCCCTGGTCCTGGGGCCGCCTTCCTCTCTCCCTCCCTCCAAGTAGCCCCTGTGGTTTTAGGTGGGATAACACATGAAATTCTTATTAGGAAGCAGCAGCATTCAAATGCACGGAAATTCAGAGAAGGGAGACAGCATCGCTGAAGTTTTTGTCTTAAAAAAATCATCATCACGATGAATGTATCCTTTCCTCGGAGAAATGAGCTTGTACTGCAGTGAATGAGAAGTGGCCGCCTGAGGCATCTGGGGTGTAAACGTGGTTTCCTGAGATGTTAGCTGGTGCTGTTTAAAATAAAACAGGCTGTGAGATGAGGGTTAGGAGAAAATAGGAAGCTGGAGCTGCAGATGGGTGGAAGTCTCACTGATTCCTATAGAAATAGAGCATTTAAAATTAGCTTGGTATAAAAATAATCAGGGATGTGGGGTTGATTTACTATCTATATTCCCCACTGCTGATTCAATTTCTGTTTTGAGAAATCTATCATGTTTGCAGCTTCCTCAAAGACTCAATCCCGGCTCTGGCCTCAGTAACTATGACGATGGCCGCTTCCCAGGGCCCACACGTGGGCCAGCTGGAGCGACCCTGGATGTCCTCGCAGCCTGGCCTTTGACCTCAGGGTCATCCTGTTGTTGGTACTTGTCTGGGCAAAGCTCTTTTTTAAAATAACTTTTAATTTTACTTATTTTTTAAATTTATTTGGCTGCATCGGGTGTTAGTTGCGGCACGCGGGATCTTCTCGTTGAGGCGCTCGGGCTTCTCTAGTTGTGACGCGCAGGCTTTCTCTCTACTTGTGGTGCACAGGCTCCAGAGCGTGCAGGCTCAGTAGTTGTGGTGTGTGAGCTCTCTAGTTGTGGCACGCAGGCTCCCACGTGGGCTCAGCGCAGCTTAGTGCCCCGTGGCATGTGGGATCTTAGTTCTCCGACCAGGGATCGAACCCTCATCCCTTGCATTGGAAGGGGACCACCAGGGAAGTCCCGTGGGCAGAATTCTTGGTTTCTTCCTTCATGACATGTTGTCACATTCCTATGGAAGTCCAGAGACCCTGGAGCCTTTTTGTTTCATTTGATTCATCTCTCTTCTCTGAGAAGAGAGCTACAGACACACAAGGGAGCCCAGGCCCAGGTCTTGATAATTAATCAATCAGCCAGTAAATATTTTAATAAAGTTGAAATTCGAGAGTCTCAATCAAGAAGACCAATGACCAAGACTTCCCTGGCGGTCCAGTGGTTAAGACTCCGCGCTTCCACTGCAGGGGGTGAGGGTTCCATCCCTGGTCAGGGAACCAAGATCCCACGTGCCGCGCATTGCGGCCAAAATAAACAAATTTTTTTTAAAAATTGGAAAAAAAAAAAAAAAAAGAGAGAGATCAGTGCACTTTAAAAAAAAAAGAGAAGAAGAAGAAGAAGACCAGTGACCTTCTGGTCATGACAATACCTTGTGTTTATAAAGTAATAACGTTCTCAGCCATTTCCGCACACGGCCCAGCGCCCCACCACTGGGGTGGGCCCAAGCATGACTCCGCGTTAGGGAGACAAGATGCCCTGGCGCCTGCCGGCTTCTGGAGAATCCCTGCCTTCTTCCGGCCTCTGCCCACAGCCTGGGGTCCTCCTGAAGGCAGGGCTGCACGGCCTTCGCTCCAGGCAGGAAACGAGGAGGCAAAGATAAAAGGCCAGAGACAGGCTGAAGAAACTAGCATCCGCCTGTGGTCTGGGGGCGATCAGTCGAGGTCAGTCACTAAGAATGCTGTCACCACTGATAGTCTGAAGATAATACCGAGGGTGGGCTCGGGGCATCTTGGGGTCTGGGGCGGCCTCTAAAGTGCATCGTCAGGACAGAGCCAGGAAATCTGGCTCCTGTGAGAGGACAGGGTCACAGATGGAAGCAAGAAGATGAGGAATAGAGAACAGGAGGCACACAGCCGACATCGCTGCTCCCATGGCAATTTCTGACGTGGACTCTTCTTTTCCGAGGCTGAGTCATAGCTTGGGCTAGAGGCGCAGGAGACTTTCCATGTCCTTGCGTCGTACTGAATGTCTTTTAACGCTAGATTGCTTTCTCAACACCCTGCCGGAGCACTAGAAAACGTGGCCAGAGGAACGCGGGCAACACACGGCTGGGGCTGCAGCCACCTCGCTCCCACCAATCCGTGGCGCTGTCGTGACTGCCCTGGGGACCCTGCGACAATTGTGGAGGGTCTTTTAACCCCGGTAAAGATCAACAAATGCTTTGCTGATACGGATTTGGGGCATCACCGTAGTGTCCCTCTCACAGGAGGCCTTGGAATAAGTCTGCCATCGCCTGGGTGACCCCCGGGCCAGCGCAGGACCTGTTTCCTTAGGAGGCGAGAGGAAGCAGGACACTAAGACCAAGAGTACGTGTGCCAGGCCTGAGCTCAAACCCAGTTTTGATGTGGATCTGTGAAACCTTGGGAAAGTATTTAATCTCCCTGAGCCTCGGGTGACCCACATAAGGAGACGGAGAAAATCATACTCACCAAAATTCTTTTGGGGGAGAGCACACTAAATTCGTGCAGAAAAAACACATTGTGGTCAGGCGTGAAACCTCAAAAAACCTGCCCAAGGAAATGGACTTCTAAAGGGAGAGAGTCTTGTTACTGGGAAGCCCAGCTGTTTGGGGAAGCAGGAGAGTGGTGGATGTGTCAATAGTCGAGACATACTGTATTTTCGGACGGAGGAAAAATCTGGCCGGGAGGGTCCAAGGCCCCCTCCCCAGCCCCACTCCCAGGACTCGCCCTGGTCGGTTGCAGCCCAGAAGGGCCTCTGGGGGTTGGACACGCCTTTAGGGGAATCTCACATGGTTTGTTTTAGGACATCCGAGGTAACTTCCTCCTCTGTCTTCCCTAGGAAATCTTCAGCAAACTTACCCTACCGCTCTGCTATGGGTGGATGGGATTTGATCAGGGCACTCCAAGAATTGCCGAGGTCTGTGCTGAGGCGGGCATGGAGCAAAAGACCACATTTCGTGTATATGGCTGCAGCTACTGACTCATTACATACACAGAACCCGGCACAGAGTCAGTGTTCCATAAATGGTGCCCATGGGCATTTTCACCATAAGAAAGACGGAGTCTCTTCATCCCATTTCCCTGCCTGGTGCTGCCGGGGCTCCGGCTCCCAGATGGCTGGATGCCGCCCCTTGGCCGCTGCATGGCCAGGGAGGACACGCCTCCTTCCCTGTGTTCTCTGTGCGGCCTCCTGGTGTCCCCTCATCCTGCTGCGAGGAGGAGGCCACAGTGTCTAGTAAGCAGGAACGCAGGTAGCCCCCAGACCCAATTAGGGACCCCAGTCTCAGCCCCTGTAAGGGGGACACAGCACAAGTCAGCACTACACTCGGCTGGGATGCAAGTATGCAACCTGCCCAGAGCGCCCAGGCCCCCTGTACGTACTCGCTGACCTCATCATTCCTCCATGAGGGGCCCTAGCTTATCTACTACACCTCTTGGGAGGCACTTTTTAAAATCTGCTTTTTGGTTATTTTTATGCTTTTGAAATGTTTACTATCGCGCTGTATGTGGTTTGAGCTCCCCGAGGACAGGGACTTCCCTCCCAGGCCTAGATGTGCGCGCCTCTCAGGACCCCCTTCAGACTTTTGCAGATGCACAAAACTCCCCTCCCCAACGGCTTCTGACAAGGGTTTTAGAAGCCTCGGTGCCCAGAGCATGAGGACGTGCTGTCACCTTGGGGTGTCCGTGCCTCTCTGAACATAAGTGAGCGTGGAGGCCGACATGCCACCCTGGTCTTCAGAGCTTTGTGACTGGGGTGACCACATAGCTTATTGCCCAGGCAGGGCACGCTGAGGGTGAGATGGGGCACTGCTCAGAGCTGGTCAGGACAGCTGACATAGGATGGTTTTCCCCGAGGCTCGGGGACATCATACCTTGCTTGTGTCACACCTCCAGCCTCGGCTGCCCCCATGCACTCCAGCAAACAGAATTTGAATGGCTGCCCTATGGTCTCAGAATTGCTCCAGAACTACACTGGCCTCTAAAACAAAATAGTGTGCTATTCCTATGAACCATACATTGGAGCTGGAAGGAATCTTTAAAGATGTCTAATAGTGTCCTTTTACAGATGAGAAACTAAGGCTGAACTTACCCACAGCTACTTAGTGTTACAGTCAAGATTAGACCCTATTTCCAGAACCTCAGGGCAGATCTTTACTCTTTGATGCTATTTTTAAAATGCCTTTCCACCCAATGAGTCCTCTTCAACTCATCTGTCTGGTAAGTAGGTGTCTACTCATTTATTCATTCATCCGTCAGGCTTAAAAACATGAACTCTTGTGTGCGATATAAGCTCAGGACATGATGGCGGCCGGAAAGAGCAGGGACAGGTCTCAGGGGATTGCAGTGGATGGCGATGTGTGAGCTGAATCTTAAATCATGAGCGGGTTTTCTGTCTGTTTTGGTTACAGCTTCTAGATCAGATCTCAGAGCCATTCCCTCTGAAATGACGAGGAAGGGGAGGAGGGTAGCCATCAGGAATTTAAAAATCAAGGGTTATTATTCCAGTTTTCAAAGACCATGTTTTAAAACTATATGCCAATTAGTCTAATACCTAGCTTTATTTAAAAATCTAGAAAATTTTAAAATGCTGACTGGGATGGAATGCAGAGGCTGTAAAGTCAGATGGACCCGGGTGGGTATAAAATCTTTTTGGTTCTGTGTCCATGAACAACTTTTTGAACCTAAGTTTTATTGTCTGTAGACGGGGGATTAAAATATTTATCTCAAGTAGTCATTATGAGAATTAACTGAAAATGTGAAAAGCACTTTGCCCAGTGTCCAGCACAGAGTAAATATTCCATATAATGTGCTATTATATAGTTTGTAACACAATATATATTATGTACAGTATATATCATTTATAATACAGTATGGTGAATAATTAGGAAAGAATTTGGGTTCGCTTAGAATGTTAGACTAATTTAATTTTTAGCTTGGTGTCACAGCTATAACCATGGTAAATTGGAATTTGGGCAGAGGTTTTGACAAAGATCCCTAGTAACCTCCTTATGCTTGTGATGGGAATTTGGACAGTAATTACCCCCATGGAGGCAGGGAGCCGAACAGATCAGGGGCAAGGACACAGGAGACCTTCTCTACACCTGCAACGTTTTATTAATTAAATAATTCTAAGGAAACACGACAAAATGTTTGGGTTGAGAAAACTCTCTTCTGACCCATAGCTTGTTTTTCTTCCAGCAATGACTTTTCCCTTGGAAACTCTTTTTAACAGCCCGCAACCTGACTAAACTGCTTATCTTAGTCTGTTCGGGCTTCTATAACAGAGTACCACGGTGGGGCGGCAGGCTGGGTGGGGAAGGGAGGTGCTATAAACTACAGAAACTTACTGCTGACAGTTCTGGAGGCTGGAAGTCCAAGTTCAAGGTGCATTCTAGTGATAACCCCTTTCCTGGTTCACAGCGCCTTCTCGCTGTGTCCTCACATGGTGGAAGGGGCTAGGGGTTTCTCTGGACCCTCTTTTGTCAGGGCACTAATCCTACTCAGGGGGCTCCATCTTCATGACCCAATCACCTCCCAAAGGTCCGACCTCCGATACCATTATACTGGGCATTAGGATTTCACTATATGAACTTGTTGAGGACACAGACATTCAGACCATAGCACTGCTCTTGGTTGAAATTGCTACCCGAACTACCTTGGATCTTCTGTGACAGGTCACTACATTTTAAACAATGTTTTAAAATCGATAATGAAGGTGCTTCAGCACATAACATCACAGAGCCAGCAGTAGGTCTGGGATTGGAAGCTAAAAACAGCAACAAAACATTACAGCACATCCTGTATGGTTCCTCACAGGAGAATGCCATTTCTAGATTCACACCAAGACACTGAAGGGAGAGGCCTGAGCCCTGACTTGCTAAAGCCAGCTGAGATGCAGAACACGGCCTTCCCCCAAATAACTGTGGGCAGAGTCTTTTCTAGAATGCAACCAAGACTTTCCAGGAACCACTTTTAAAAATTTGACCCTGACGTTTTAAAGCAGTTATGGTGAAAGTAAAATCCATTTTTAGTGACTACTTCTGTTGCCAACCACATCAGATTGATTCTTGATTTTAGTTTCTTCTCTTTAGTAAGTAAAATGCAGGTTAAATAGATCTAAATTATATACAACCATGGCTCTCACAAAATCCAAGTAATATTTTACTATGCAGTGAAAAGTAAAGTTACAAATCCAGTTTATGCCGGGTCTGATTTGAATTGGCTAAAATAATACTTTTTTTTCCAGTAGGGCTGATAGTAGAGAAAATAAGCTTTGTACGATGTCTGTAAGGTAGGGGACACTTGCTGTGTACACAGCTGTACCAGTTAGCTACTGCAGCATAACAAACCACCCCAAAACTCAGTGGCTTAAAAAATAGAAACACTGGGATTTCCCTTGTGGCACAGTGGTTAAGAATCCACCTACCAATGCAGGGGACACGGGTTCAATCCCTGGTCCAGGAAGATCCCACGTGCCACGGAGCAACTAAGCCCGTGCCACAACTACTGAGCCTGCATGCTAGAGCCCAAGAGACACAATTACTGAGCCCACGTGCCACCACTACTGAAGCCTGCTCACTTAGAGCCTGTGCTCTGCAACAAGAGAAGCCACCTCAATGAGAAGCCCACGCACCGCAACGAAGAATAGTCCCCGCTCGCCGCAACTAGAGAAAGCCCACACGCAGCAACGAAGACCCAACACAGCCAAAAATAAATAAATAAATTTACTTTAAAAAATTATTGATTTTTGATTACTGTTCATGAGTCTGCACGTCAGCCAGGCAGTTCTGCTGATCTGGGCTCAGCTTTGCCGACCCTGGCTGGGTCCTTCATGCTTCTTGGGTTTGCTGTGGGTCACATGGGGCAGGCGGGTTGGTCTAGAATGACTTCATTCACATGACTGGAGGTTGGCGGGCTGTTGGCTGAGGCATTGAGATAACTGAGGGTGTACACACATGTACACGCGTGTGTGAGAGGAGGTGAGGAACAGGGATCACCACCAGGGGAAAGAGGATGTCACGTGTAACAGGACAATGGGGAGGCTTCTCAGGACTTACATGACCTGCTTTGCATTCTTACCCAAAGCCCTGGAACCTCAGAGGTTAAGAGGACAGACTCTGAAGTCAGAAAGACTTGGGTTAAAGGATTTGGGGCAAGACCCTAAACTTTCTGAACCTTAGTTTTCTCATCTCTAAAATGGGTAGAGTGATACCTGCCTCTCGGGAGTAAGATTAAGTGAGATGATGGTCCCTGGCACGTGGTAGATGCCCAATAACTGGAAGAAAACATTAGATTCGTACCCTTTTAGGGATTTAATTGCTTCCGTGACTCCAGACCTCCCTAGAATCTTGCTCTTCTTTTGCATGTAGATATGGGTACCTTGGTGTGATCCTAGGTAAAACGGGACCCATATTCTCTTTATATTATCATCAGCAAAAGGCAGGCCAGGGGAGCGGTCCTTGTTAAAGGGCTTTGTTGGAAAGACACTGGTCCCACTCAGCCCTAAGACTGGCTCCTCAGAAAGATGGAATGCAGGCATCGGCTGTCCCCGCTCAATGAGATTCCAGCCCTAATTCCCGTGTCTTTCAGGAAATAGAGATTCGATTTATCCCTACTGCTGGCCACCAGCTACACCTAGAAGAGCTGTCCAGTGCGAGTTCTGGACACGGGCGTATGGGGGCATCTGTCCAAGGTGATGTTCCATGGGTGCTGGGCCCCATGGCCCTCAGATCCGCCCTTGCCTGTTGGCTTACAGGTGCCCCCAGCCAAACTCTACCCCTCTATTTAAGAATGTGATCCCTAGTTAAATGCAACAGTCCTTGAGAAAGGCCATATCTGGAGTAAAAGACACCATCCATCAGCATAAATGAACGACTCAAGATCTGCCCCAGAGCTTCTAGGGATCTATGGTGCATGGCTTGAAAATCACTGGAAAAGTCCATCTCTCAGATTCAGCTGCAAAAATCTAAGATCCTCTCTGGCAGCATTGCTGAAGCAGACCCCGGAAGTAATGCCCCGGTGCTCACTGAGTGATCCACCCAGAGTCTCCCCAGGGCCACATCCTGGCGTTCACACCCGTCTTGTCCATGGGAACTCAGCCCCTTAGAGTTCTCCTTCTTACAAAGCACTTCCAAAGCCATTTCACCATAGCTGGAGTGAAACACCAGAACCGGTCCAGAATGGGGGCAACGACTTGCCCTTAGGCAGAGACCAACAGGGTGGTCCCGCAGCCAGGTGCCAGCCCCACTGCTTGAGGGCAGCACGCCTCACTTCTCAGGCACACACGCACTCACGCCCATACATGCACATGCACACACACGCACACGCACACACACACGCATCCTGGAACCTTCCACCCCGCCAGCCTGGCTAGCACCAGGCCTGCCATTGAGCGGGTGCAGTGAGAGCTGTGAGCACATGACAGATTGGGGGTTATTTTTAAACACCCTTGCTGGGAGGCAGCAGTGACCTTAAAGTAGGTTGTCTCCTTCCCTGGCATTTCAGTTTTATTGTAAAAGCATTTATTTGTAGAAACAGAGAATGCCAAAAGCACACACGTTAGGCAAATAGCAGATGTCATCTGTCCCCGTACTGGCGAAGGGGACAGAGAGCAGCTGTGACACCCCCTGGGGGTCAAGGGGGCAGCTGGCTGCCCTGTCTTGAGAACGACCATCCTCAGGAAACACGTTCCTCCTGAGACCCGGGGACCCTGTTGCGGACGGGGTGTGGGGTTCCTGAAGGCAGGAAGGCACCCCCAGGCCCTCCCAGGCAGAGGGAGCGGGTTTTGCTAGTGGGATGGCACCATCCACTCTCCCCCTGCGGCGCCCTTGTTGCCTACAGTTGCCCAAGACAGCTAGTGGCATTTCTTACTTTCCCCTGGCCAAAGCGAATACGCTTTCCTCTGTTCCATCAAAAAACAGAAGAGATGAAAAGGAATCAACTTCATTCAGGGAGCCAAGAAATATGATGGGTGCCTGAAGGTTTGCAAGGGTCCTCAGGAGTTGGGGCTCTGAATAATAATAATAATAACAACAACAATACAGCAGCATACTAATATATTACACTACTATATTATTAACATATGAATTAAATAATATGTGGATTATAATATAGAAAATGAAGTAGTGATATCTTAATCGAATATTTAATACTATTATTCTACTATTACTGTATCATCATCACTTCAATGAGCAGGTCTGCAAAAAGTGATCAGATGCCTTACGTATGTCAACACTTTACTGAATACTAGGGATCCAAAACCCTCAGGGGCTTACAGGTTAGGGGGAAAGAAAGCTGCACAAGCAGAGAGTTTCACTAAAACACAGCAGTGGAGCCATGGAGGGGAGCGGGACAGAGGAGGGCGCTCGGCCAGCCCAGGATGGAGGCATAGACACTTCATGGGGGAGGTTTCCACGGCTGGCACTTGCTGGAGGTACGGGGTTATTGAAAGGGTTAGAGGCCACATAAACAAGGGGAGCCCTCTGAAAAACAGCCCCTGTGGCTGTTCTGTTCTGTGCCTGGACATCCCTGATGAAGCCCCCCCTTGAGGGCTCAGCTTGACTCTCCCCGAGGCAAGGAGCCCCCCCTCAGCTGTGTGCCCGGCACCGTGCGCCCCCTACTTGCTACACTGCAGCTTCCTGACCTCTTCACGCACTCTCTCTCCCACTGGACCAGGGGCCCAAAACAATGTGCCTGTCACCCCTTCGTCCCCAGTGCCGGGCACTGTCACCCAGCGGGCCATCAATACACGCGTCTGGAATAAAAGAGGCAGCGGTGAAATGAAAAGCAGCGGAGGAGGCTGGGCTGCCCTTCGACTCAGTTCACTAAGGAAGCTTGAGTTCCTCCACATTGAACGCAGCCAGCACCCAGATCACTGCCCCTGGCTTTCAGACCTAGGCCAAGCAAGACTTTTTGCATTCAGGGGCAAAATAAGGAGCACGGGGCCTTAAGCAATTTCTTAAGACGATGGTTACAGCTCTCCTCTGAAGCGGGAAACCCGCGCATCAGAAAAGCTCACTGGTCTCATTCCACGACAGGAAACCTTCAACAGAGAGACCAAAACCTTCACCTCAAGACAGACTGAAATCCAGAGAGACTCTGGCATCCACCCCTGGGTTTCCTACAAGCTTCTGTGCAGCTTGATTTTTTTTCCAATTTCAGTGAGGAAGGAGTGAATATATCCAGGTGATGTTTATGAACTTTTTATGAAATCACAGCCTTATCCCAATTCTTCAGAATCTGCATTAGAATAAAAAGCCACATAATGATGACCATGCTGGTGAGATTAGACAAGGAAAACCCTGGGATCTCAACAGAGTTTGCTAGAATGATTTTCTCCCATTACCATTCACTTCTCAGCAAGAATCCCTCCTACTTCGTTCCTATCATCAGATTTATTCTAACCCAGATGTCCAGAGCCTGCTTTCTGGAGCCACAAACATTAAGGAGGTGGTAAAAGCCGAAATGAAAACCCAAATTTATCCAAAAAAAGCAGTATCTCCCCTTTATTCTGCTGGAATTTTAATTGAGCCAAGAACTTGGGCACAGACTGCCAGTCTCCAAAACGTGAACCGAAGGGTCCTGGAAACGATCCTTTTCTTTCCTTACAGAGACTTATTAAATAAACTATGATTCCAGCAAATTTTTTTTTTTTTTTTTTTAATGGCTGTGTTGGGTCTTCATTTCTGTGCGAGGGCTTTCTCTAGTTACGGCGAGGGGGGCCACTCTTCATCGCGGTGCGCGGGCCTCTCATCATCGCGGCCTCTCTTGTTGCGGAGCACAGGCTCCAGGTGCGCAGGCTCAGTAATTGTGGCTCACGGGCCTAGTTGCTCCGCGGCATGTGGGATCTTCCCAGACCAGGGCTCGAACCCGTGTCCCCTGCATTGGCAGGCAGATTCTCAACCACTGCGCCACCAGGGAAGCCCTGATTCCAGCAATTTAATTCACTCGACTCTTGTTATTTGAAGACTTCCTGAGCATTACACTAGATACAACAAAGCCAAACCATGAATATAGATATGTGAGATAAAATGTGTGCTCTTCCTTCTCCATAAAGAAAAAAGAGTCAATTAGCATTTTGATTATGCATATCGCTCTATACAACTGCGTGCTTCCCTTAAAGAGATGGAATTTGAATGATTTTCTGAGGATATAAGTTAAACCTGTAAGAACTGCAATGAGCATGGCTTTACTCCTGGGCAAACTGAAAAAGGTCTTTTATGACCCATTACTTCTTGCCATCTGGACTCTCACGATGAAGGCAAAGAAGGATTTATATATCATTTCTCACTATTCTTCACTTCACTATTGTGGATTTGCTCTCACATAAATAAGTTGTCTACAAATATTTTCCCTATGCTTTGCTAATATTTATACCCAATATTTCTGTTTCCTGATATGCTGCTTTGAGCAGCTGACATTCAGTAGGAGAGGTGCTATGAGGGAAACTCCATAGACAGAGCCTACGGTTTTGAGTCCTGGAGCCTGAGTTCAAGTCCCAGCTCTGAGCCTTCCTACTCACGCACCGCTCAGAGCGCCTCTCTCTTCCATGCGAAGTGGAGACAATGATGCTTTCCTGATAGGTCTGTCCTGGGGCACAGACACACTATCGGGCGTGTAGCGGGGGTCAGTACATGGTAACAGTCACTGTTATCTTCGTGGCGACCGTACCGCCCCTCTCCTGGCCATTCCCCTTTGACAACCTCTACGATTTCACACTAAGCACGATGCCGGCTGTGAGGGGTTCCGTGTGAGCCTCATCATTCCCCCTCCTTGTCTCCAGATTTCAAGCTAACTGAGAAGTAGACACAGATCCCAGAGGAAATTTAACACACAATATTCACTTAATTGCTGTCGTGGTTACACTGGAGAATGCAGAGTGCACCCGCTGCTAAAGTGGATTCTCCTTCCGTCTGGCCTCTCCCTTGCAGTCCAGACCTCGAGACTTACGTGTCCAGGGAGTGGGCTCAGCATACCCTCCCCCAGCCGTGGAGACCTGCGGCTCCTCTGATCCCAGGGATTCGGAGTAACTAAGACTCAGAGAGCCAAGCCACGGGTTACATTCAACACCTTACATCCAATCATTTAGAAACAGAGGCCAAAGAATGTCAGATTTTCACCATTCTCTCATGGGGAAGAGAGAGGGGGGAAGGGGAGTGAAACAAATAAACGAACAAAAGACTTATTCTCTAATTCTTCCCCACTGAGGCAAGGATTGTTGGGGACATACCCATGTTATAGACCAGGGCAGGAAGAGGAAGGGAAAGGAGAATGCTTCTGTCTTTATTGGCTATTGGTTTAAGATATACTTTTCTAAACTAAAAATAAAATTGCCATATGATCCAGCAATCCCACTCCTAGGCATACATCAGGACAAAACTCTAATTCAAAAAGATAACATGCACCCCTATGTTCACAGCACCACTATTCACAATAGCCAAGACATGGAAGCAACCTAAATGTCCACTGACAGATGAATGGATAAAGAAGATGTGGTACATATATACAATGGAATATTACTCAGCCATAAAAAAAGAACAAAATAATGCCATTTGCAGCAACATGGATGCAACTAGAGAATATCATACTAAGTGAAGTAAGTCAGAAAGAGAAAGACAAATATCATATGATATCACTTATACGTGGAATCTAAAATATGACACAAATGAACCTATCTATGAAATGGAAACAGACTCATGGACATAGAGAACAGACTTGTGGTTGCCAAAGGGGAGGGGGGTGGGGGAGGGATGGAGTGGGAGTTTGGGATTAGCAGATGCAAACTCTTACATGTAGAATGGATAAACAACAAGGTCCTACTGTATAGCACAGGGAATTATATTCAATATCCTGTGATAAACCATAATGGAAACGAATATGAAAAAGAACGTGTAATATGTATAACTGAGTTCCTTTGCTATACAGCAGAAATTAACACAACAGTGTAAATCAACTATATTTCAATAAAAAAAGATATACTTTTGTATTTATTTCAAGAGATGGTCCTAAAGCAATGAATACATAAAACTCAATTCAATACATCTGTATTGAATATTTACTATATGTTAAGGCACCATGGCAGAGTCCATTGTATTGAATATTTACTGTATATAAATACACGGCAAAGCTTCATTTAAACCTGGAAAAGATGATATTATGTCAAGGTAACCATCACAAGACTTCTCAGAGCCTTCAATATTCTAAAGTGATCTCTGAGGTTCAGGTTTCACTAAAGCAGCATAAACCCACTGCAGCCCATTCTGCCGTCGGGTTATATGCTCAACCGTTCACTGGCTGGTCAGGCCACGATGCAGGAGGGACTATAGCATGGTGTGGACAGGGTAAAAAGGCAGGTAAGTGCATAATTCGAGTTCGCTCAGAGCGGCCAACACGCACCCCAGGCTCAGTGGTGCAGGGCTTACTGACAGCAAGAGGAGACAGAGAGCGCAGATCCAGCCCCTTGTGATGTCTGGGTCCCCGTGGCCACAGGACCCATTCCTCGGCTGATGCGGGCAGTGTGGCTGCATGAACCCCGCTTTGTGCTGCCGTGGGAGGGTCCCGACCCCTCCTCCGTGGGTTCTGAAATGCACAAAGATAAGCATGTGTCCGAAGGCCATGGACACATGCCCTTAAGCCGAAGAAGGAGCACCATCGAGCCTGGAACAGGGCAGAACATTCCCCCCTAGGGAGACAAGCTCAGCACGGGCTGTGAGCGCTCCTTATCTCTCCGTGAGGAATGTTCCAGGACTAAGGCTCATTCTTTTTTTTTTTTTTTTTTAACATCTTTATTGGAGTATAATTGCTTTACAATGGTGTGTTAGTTTCTGCTTTATAACAAAGTGAATCAGTTATACATATACATATGTTCCCATATCCCCTCCCTCTTGCTTCTCCCTCCCACCCTCCCTATCCCACCCCTCTACGTGGTCACAAAGCGCAGAGCTGATCTCCCTGTCCTATGCGGCTACTTCCCACTAGCTATCTATTTTACGTTTGGTAGTGCATATATGTCCATGCCACTCTCTCACTTTGTCTCAGCTTACCCTTCCCCCTCCCCATATCCTCAAGTCCATGCTCTAGTAGGTCTGTGTCTTTATTCCCGTCTTACCCCTAGGTTCTTCATGACCTTTTTTTTTATTTTTATTTTTTGCTTAGATTCCATATATGTGTGTTAGCATACGGTATATTTGTTTTTCTCTTTCTGACTTACTTCACTCTGTATGACAGACTCTAGGTCCATCCACCTCACTACAAATAACTCAATTTCGTTTCTCTTTATGGCTGAGTAATATTCCATTGTGTATATGTGCCACATCTTCTTCATCCATTCAGCTGTTGATGGACAATTGATACAGCCACTATGGAGAACAGTATGGAGGCTCCTGAAAAAACTACAAATAGAACTACCATACGACCCAGCCATCCCACTACTGGGCATATACCCTGAGAAAACCATAATTCAAAAAGAGTCATGTACCAAAATGTTCATTGCGGCTCTATTTACAATAGCCAGGACATGGAAGCAACCTAAGGCTCATTCTTACGCAGCCGAGCAGGAGTCAACAGACTGCGTGTGACTGCCTTTCCCAACAGATCCAACTGAAAGTTCTGACTGAAAAAACTACAAAAAATAACACCCGAGGACTCTGACTCTGAAAAGTGAATAAAACCAGGTGGATTTTAGGGGGAGTTAAACTTTGAGATAGGACCGCGCAAGGCGAGTTTCCGTCTCTCATAGCTTTGCTCTGAGGATGGCCTCTAGCCGCTGAGCAGTGTGGCAGGCGCGGTTGCATAAGCAGCTAACACTCCAATAGAAATTACATCTTTATGGTCAGAAAAACTAGGAAGAGGCATCTCCTGAGGGCTGGAGAGTGAGGGGAAAAGCCCAGAGTAGAAAGAGCCAGAAAGAGGGAGTCTCCCAATTCAGTATATAAACCTTCCCAAGTCCCAGCATGACCCCTGAGCAGTACACATGCACAAGAAAGACCCAAACAAGACCAAAAGTCTTTGAGAACTAAACTGGGTCATGAACCACACTGCCCACAGAAGGTGAGACAGAACTTGTGGTCTGAATCTAACCAAGTTGATTGCCTGCTAAAATAAAAATATCAGTATCTCCACAGTATCACGGTGGGACTCAGAATGTATACAACATAACATTCACAATGTCCAGGATATAATCCAAAATTGCCTGATATACAAAGAAGCAGGAAATGTGACCGGTTCTCAAGGGAACAGACAACCAACAGATGCCAACCCCAAGATGACCCAGATGTTGGGATTATCAGAGACTTTAAAGCAGCATTAAAACTATGCTCCATGAGGTACAGAAAAATACACTTGAAATGAATGAAAATTTAGGCATCCTGATCAGAGAAATTAAAACTATAGAAAAGAGTTAAGTGGAAAATTGAAAAATATATGAAACAAACAATTCACTGGGTAGGCTCACTAGCATAATAGAGATGACGGAAGATAAAGTCAATAAAATCTTATCCAATGTGAAGACAGAGAAGATTGGAAATAAATGAACACTCAGGGTTCTGTGGGACGATATCAATAGTCCTAACACACGTTTCACTGAAGTCCAAGGAGGAGAGGAAAGAATGATGGGAACAAAAAAGGATTTGAAGAAATCCTGGCCCTCCTCTTAGTCTCTCCTTGAAGGAACGTGTCATCACAAAGCCCTTCTGGGTGAGCACCAGACCCCTTCCAGCCCCAGTCCCGATGACCACACTTCGAAGACCCTGGGATGTCTGTGTCTGTGTCCCCTGTAGGCTGTAACTCCCTGGCCAGCACCCTGGTCCAGCCTTTGCTGCCGTCTCCACAGACCTAATGGGCTGCTGGGTGCCCTGAGAGCCACCGGTACCAACCCGCGGCCTCTGGTGCCCAGCAGGCCGGAGGCTCCCTGTGCTGCCCCTGCCCATAGTCCCTGCTGAGGAAAGGGTCCCACGGGCACCTGCTCCATAGGAGCCCACCATCCTGGCATCACCTGGTCTGCTCAAACCCCCCAGGAGTCCAAGGTTAAAACTATAGTGGATTCTTTGTGACCTCTCATTGTAAGCTTAAACATGAATGCCAGTTTTGTACTCATCTACATAATAAACCTCTGCTAATCTTCAACAAAAACCTGCCGTCCAGTACTGAAGCGCATGAAGCTTTCTGCGTGGCAGTCCTCTGGTGGTTTGGGTTGTCTACACAGAGTACCAGGCTTCTGGGGCATGTAGACCCCACTGGGAAGTGCACAAACCTGAGAGAAAGGTCTGCTCACCTCAGAGAGGCTCAGGGCTGAAGAATCTGGAAGGACTGACCACGGCCTCCTCCCAGAACTGAGATCCACTCCAGCCCCCAGGATGGGACCAGGCCCTGGGGTGGAGGGGTTTAGCAACAGGCTAAGTGGCTAAGGGTATCAGTGGTGCGCCGGGAGGGAGGGCACCCAGGGGCCTCCGAAACCCATCTGAGACTTGTTCTGAGCAAGGTGACTTGAGGACCAAAGTAGAGAAAGGTGTTTTGCACCATCCGCTGGACACCTTTGTGTGGCCGGTGGGGGGTGACCGGTTTTCCTTTCGGTAATTGATGGTCTGGGCACACCTTTCCCAGCACGGCTGGGCACACCTGAGCTTACCGTCAGTAAACAACAAGCCTCAGGATGCGAGAAGCTGCAGGGTGAAACACATTTTTTTCCTGTTTTGAGTCGTTCTGTGCTTTTCCAGCAAAAGGGTATCATCTGGTTTTGAACGGAATCCAATCTTCAGCCAGACTGCTTTCTCCTTTAAACAAGTTGTTCTCAATTCCCTCCAGATGGATAATTGATTACAGTGTCTTGGAGGGCCCTGCTTTTAACTGCCAGCTTATTCCCCCTTAAACATCTCGTGCTTTATGGCCCGGCTATGCGTCGGCTTCCAGAGAAAGGGCAGAGCTGCGGTCGGCTCCGCTAATGACGACAACCCCAGCGGCGGAAGCCCACAAAATAAACCCGCCTCTACTGCCCTTTTGTCATTTATCTTTATTGCTCAAAGAAAATTCATGGAGAAGAGGTCCTGAGCTCCCCTGTCATCAGGTTTTTGCGGCCGACGCTGTGATTATCTTGCAGTTGTGAACATGGACGAGATCATTCATGTTCGCCTTTTCAGATGGAGGAGTAAAGTGACATGATGGATGAAGAAATATCTCCAAGTGATGTAATCTGTTAAAGATGTCGTTTCTGTCTTCCATTTTCGGCAGGCTGCCCTCAACTCTGCAACGGGCCTCCATAATCCATTTGCTCATTCAATTCCTCCTAATACGAGGTCCCAAAATAGATTCAGTCTTTTTGCCTTGACTATGGTGTATTTTCCCCAAGAGGAACCAGGGAAGCTTCCTTGTGCCCTGGAGAATTATTAACAAGAGGACAGGCCTGTTGACAAACCCGGCCTGAAGAAGAAGCAGAAAGGGATTTCTGTATTCTAAAAGAAAGGGGGATTAAAGTCTGCATTTTAGTCACAGGACACCAGCAGCTGATTAGTGAGGTTCAAACCTATGGGGAGGCGCTGATAAAAATTATTGTAAAATACTGAGAGTATTAATGGAGTTCTGTTTCAGAACAAATCCATGAATTTTTTTACTTTCTAAGAAATACAGAAAATTTGTATCTCACCATTTCTCAGAACTCAAGAAGGAAATAAAGAATTCAGATTTCCTTAAAGGCTCGATACGTGAAGCAGTCTGCTAGGCAAAGCAAGTAGCAGGCTGGTTTTTCTGTGTTCCAAGATGAACGCCAGCCACAGGAGGCTCTGTCCTTGGTGCTTATCCAGCTGGTCTATGAGAAACGCAGAGGGTGAAGGCGAGACCCTGTGAGGGCACAGTCCAGGGCCCGGTGGCTGGTCCCCACTCGGCCTTTCACGTGTGTGAACTTAGACAAATCACTGAGTATCTCTCCAGGGCTCAACACTTCCATCTGCAGTGGGCAGAATACTCCCTCAGGGTGGGAGAGGAGATTAAATGAAATGAGGTGACACATGATAAAGAAAGCAGGGGACTCTGTAACCACAGCACACTGTGACTCCTATGCGGTTATTACTGCTTCCATTTGGGGCATTTGTCTCTGAAGACTCAGGGTTTTCTACATGACACTTCAGCTCCCTTCTCCTTTTACAAGTGATGATACCTTTATATGATGATTGGACGGTATCATGTTTGGTGATTTAAAAAAAAATTTTTTTTTCCTAAAAGGAATTAAGAGGAGAAGGGGAGGGGGAGAGGAGCCAGGGAAAATGGGAAGACCTCTGGCCCCAGGTAGTGGAGAGGCAGGATGGAGAGTCAAAACTTCTGAGTTTGTATTCTGGTTCTGCCACTTCTTGGCTGTGTGACTTTGGGCAAGATACCTAACTGTTGTGGGCTGTTTCTTCTCCTGTACAATCGTGATTCTAATGGTACCTACTTACTAGGGCTTAGTGAGATTTAAACAGAATGGTGCATAGAAAGCACTCAGCACAGTGTCTCGCTTATAGTAAGATCTCCCAAAATGTGCACTATTACTGCTCTGTATACCTATGGCCTTAATAAAAATTTGTTGAATAAGTGAATGAAATGAAAAGTAGTATGCAAAGTAGTAAATAAAAAACCAAAACGGAGGAAATTAAAGAATGAATTCCTTCCAAAAGTCTTCTGTGAATCCCAATAATGCCCTGTCTGCTGCCATGTCTCCCCTCCCCCGCCCCGTTCCAGCCTCACCGGACACACAGGCAGTTTTCCAAATGCTCCGAGGCACCCCGTGCTTTGCGATGGCGACCTACAGAGCTGCCCTCCCTTTATTCACTGACTGAATCTTAATTCTTCAAGGCTCCACCCAGATGCCACCTCATCTGCAAATACTTCCGGAATCATCCTGAGTCTAACCGATTTGTTTTTTAAAATAGGCTAGCAGGATTTTATTGCTGTTGTTATTGACTTTTGTCTCGCCAGCTTGGACATCTCCGTGTTGACCCCTCTTTCTCAGCAGTCTGGTGGGCCAGCGTCCTGGGGGTCCCGGGTACAATGTGAGCAGCGGTCCCCACTCACCCCCAGCACCAGGAGAGGCACCCCGACCTCCCCCCAGGCCGCGGTCTCCTCCTCGGAGCGAAGCCCACTATGTGCAGAGTAGACGGGTACCTGCTTTCTTGTGCGCAGAGTGAAGGGGCTGGTCTGGTTGGCTGAGATTCCTCAAGCCTTCAACTCCCCCTGTCCCTTGGGCTCGATGACCCACGCGAGTCACCAGTGGACATCTGTCACAGTTCCAGCCCATAACCTCGAGCCCTCAAACATACCGTAACGGACAACCAAAATCCCTGCCCTCCTCCTCCACACACCTACAAAACGTGCAACTCATCCCCCGAGGGATTCCCGATCGCCCCCTAGGAACCCACGGCAATTTGCAGGTTTATGAAGCTCCTTTGGGACTTCTTGGTATGGCCTCATCTCCCAGGTTCAATGTGATCTCTAATATGATGGTGGGACTGAAAGGAGAACGGCCGTCCTAGAGAGAGGCTGTGAAAGACAGCAGGTGGGTGACAGACCCGTGAGCCCTGAGCTGTCTGCAGTGTGCGTGTTTAGAGGCCGTGGGTTACCGGAGTCACCCTTTGCTCAGGGAAAATGCAGTCCATCCCCCGGCACCATCCCCCCCTCCACACTCCACAGACACTGCACGGAGGAACGTTCAGCCTTTAATGTCCTTTTGTAGAGGCAGAGCACACGATTACGGTTAAGTTCTTTTTCGCCCTGCAAGTCTTCGTCGGATAAAATGCCATTTTATTATGCTGTGATAGTAGTTATGATTACATGGGGCACTGAAATGATGATTGAGCCACAAACTGAAAGGCAATCTCACCATTTTTAGAGGTTCCATTATTCCAGGACCAAGCACCATTCTGTCTTTCTACTTGACATTCTATAGCCATTGCCTCAGACTAATTATGATTCATCCAATTACCTAATTCTAATGGTCTAATTTTATCATTCCGTAATTAAGCTTCTTCTTGCAGCATGCTATTAGCCATAAAAGGAAAATATTTCTTTTCCCGTTTTCGAAATTAGTTGAGCGAGACAAGGAAAGGTAGCCATGTCCACCTAACTCTACATTTGTTTTGAGCAATGGTTTTTCTCATTGACCTAAAGAACTGATAGATTAGTCCAAGAAACAGCTTTTCAGGTATAAGATGTTTGGAGCATTTTTTTCTTAGAAAGACAGCAGTAAATCAGCCAATATTAACCAAACACCTGAATCACAGCTTTGCAGCTAAAGACCCAAAAGAAGAATGAACAAGGTTTCCTTAGCAGTCTGTCCTACATTTGACGATACGGAATATCTGAGAGGCTGAGGCTGCTCATGGCTTATACAATATCCAATATCCTGTGACTGAATTGTGGGTGGAAGGTACTGGGCTAAAGAACTACATATCCCAGGCTCCCTTGCAGAGAAGGATGGTCAAGTGACCAAAACTGGCCAACGAGACATAAGTAAAAGTTAGCGGGGGCTTCTGTAAAAGATTCTCATGAGAAAAGTAGACTCAGCTGGAAGTGTGTCCTTGGCACGTCTTCCTTCTTTCTTCCTAGAAGAAGAACTTGATCACTGGAGCTGAGGCAACCTCCAGCGACCATGAGGGAAAGCCAAGAGAATTTTGGAGGTCTCAGCCCTGATGTCCTTAAACCAGTAAACCAACCCCAGCACCTGTTGGCCTCCGGCCTTTTCATTTTGAGTGAAAAATCAATCCCTGTGTGGCTTAAGTCATCAGCCATTTGATTGACAAACATGCACACGTTTATTTGTTTATTTGTCTCTCCTCACTAGGATATAATTCCACAAGGGTGTCAACTTTGCTCATTGCTGTATATTATGCCTGGAATACAATAAGCACTTCACAGTAATCTGCTGAACATTGAATGAAAGCAGCTGAATTCCTTGCTGATACAGTCTGATAGCCAGTAAAAGCTAAAAGTTGTCTCTGGTCCTCCCAAGCCACACCCTCTCCCAGAAGATACTCAAAAGCCAACTTACTTAAACTCTTTGTCCAAACCGTGAAATCAATGATATTTCTACACAGAAGTAAAATTTCACTAGTTATTAATGACCTCTCATTAGAACACCTCCAAAATATACAATCATAGAGTAAAGGGGGAATTTTAGAGATTGCCCCCCTGAAAAACACACCCGCCACATGGTCCAGTGTTGGGCCACGCAGAGCACTCTTGGCGGTGGGAAAGGCTGCCCTCAGGATCCGGAAGGCCAGGCTGACACCCTGAGACGTGGCCCTTTGGGGAGGGCTGTCATCATTGCTACTCAACACCTGTCCCATCGTGAGGCAGACACACCAGGGAGCCCTCTCACCTCCTTGTCTAAGGCGAAGGCAGGCGGATGAGGGCTGGGCTTGGCACGTCTGCCTGGCCAGCACCTCAACGAGCTTCCCCTCTTGAGAAACCATATTCAGTGGACTTGGACCCTCCATGTTCCTTCTAGTTAAAGTTTCTCAGTGTGTGTATCATGCTCTCAACTTAGTAAATGTGTTCTCCTTGCTTACTTCTTTGCTTTGGACATATAGTTTAAACTGGATGAACAGGGTCACTTGTCACTCAAATTGTTCCCATCTCAGTTCTGCTGTATCTACATCATACTGTACTTATAAAAAGAGTAAAGATTCCAGGGGGCTCAGAAATGCCACAATTCTAAGAATTTTGATAAGAAATGCTGGTGTGTTCCTATCGCCTGCTTCCTCTCACTTTCCATGCATATCAAGTGAGTTTTATTGACACATGACCATCCGCCATCTCTCAGTTATCCACGGAGAAAAGGGACACTTGGTATTGACGACAGCTGTGCCAGCCAGAGGCCGAGGTCCTACCTCCCAGGGCAGGAAGGGACCTCGGGACTTCAGTGTCATCCAGTCTGACCAGTGTGGTGGCAGAGGGGACAGGCTGGCCCTCAGCAGGACTCTGCTCCTGGCCCCCAACCTCAGTGTCCCCTGAGCTGGGCATCGGGTGTATGCCCAGCGTGCAACCAACGTCCCGGGGCCAAATGGGTGAGAGCTGTGCACAACCCAACACAGCACCTACGGCTGGAACTCCACACACCCGGGGCTCGTTCTTGTTTCCCCTCCTGCCTCTCTGTCACTGTTGCTCATTTTGGATGACAGGTTCCTTGAGGGCAGGAACAGGGACCATGGTTCACATTTGCTCTCCGTACACCTAAGGGCTCAGTTAGTGCCAAGAGATGAGGATGCAGCCAGAAAACTCAAGTCCTCTCCCAGGCACAGCACCTGCTCTGGCTTCATCACTTCAAGTGATGGGCTTCATCACTTGTCTCCCTTGTCCTCTGACTTTCCAAAGTGGATTTCTCACCCGCTAACATCATGTCTTACTTGAAGAGGAAATAAATGGACCTTCATGTCCCTGTCCTTTTCCAGGTGATTGAAATTACATGACCCTGAAGAAAGTCCACACTTCGATGGCTTCCGAATGGCCTCCCTGCTTTCTAAAACAGGACAAAAAAGAACAAGCAATAAGCCTGAAAGAGCCGCTTCCATCCCGAGGTGCTGCGGAGAGAGGCGAGCTTGCCCCACACCCCCTCTGCCCGTAGAGGAGTCTCTTTGACTTCGCAGATGTCAAAGCTTAAATGTTGACGGGTTTGCCTGTTTAATCAAATCACTAGCTTTTAAAAAGCTGAGCAACTAGTCATTTCACTAATCAGACAAATCAGTGGGTTTCTTTGGTGGCAGGAACGGTCTTGATCCCTGATTCCCCGGCTTGGAAAGGCTTTGTTCCTTCTCTATTCCCGGTCCCCGTTCGCCACCCCAAGCTGGAATACGAATCTCTCTTCTGCCTGAGGAAGCGGCTGTCAGACAGAAACAAAAAGCCCTGGCGGCCTGTGGACGGTCCTGGCGGCTGGCTCCAGAGCACGTGCTTGCTCCCAGAGAGAAGGGGGAACGGCAGGGGGTAAGGGAGGTTACAGCGTGGGCTTGTGTGGGCGGAGGAAGCTCAGGGAGGGTCTACATGGATCTCCAGACCACTGCCTGGAGGGGGCAGCGAGGGACGCTGGGAGCCCCTACCTCCCAGGCTGGAGCTGGATTTTCCACTTCTCTCACACCAGCCCGTTTGCAGAAGCTGGGCCCGCGGCCCCTCCACCTCACGTCCCCTTGGACAGACTTCCCTGCACACGATCCAGCTCGGCATCAGGACCCCACTACCTCCTGGGGTCTCGGCAGCCCTATCCCATCTCGCTCCTGCCCTGGAGTCTGGCTGCATTTGGGGCTTGACTTGTGACGTAAGCCGTCTCCCCAGATGCGTCTCCTTCCCGTGCCCTCCTAGCCCAGCCTCATGCCCCTCACCCCCAGCGAGCTCTCAGGCTGGGGTGAAGGGTGCTTTCCCATCCCAGGGCAGGGACCATGCCTGTGCAGGTCGCTGAGGTCACCTGAAACCCCAGTACCTGTCGAATAGCAGCACCCTGCACACATCGCTGAATAAAGGGAGAGCATTTGCCTTGTGGGAGCTATTCTTGGAAGTCATGAACAGAATACGCAAACGAATTACTGTTATCTGTCCCATAGAATCATGTATGTCCTCAAATGTGAGCCAACTCCTTCGCTACAAAGTCAATGCATTCTACACACGGCCGGACAGCCTCTCCCAAACACTTTTCGTTATGCGGTTCCCGGCTCAGAAGCTCAGTGGCTCCTCTCTGATCGCCACCCTCCTTAGCCCGGCAGCCAAGACCCTGCACAAGCCCACCTCTCCCTTCCTCTTCCATCGTCACGCTACACAACCTCCATCCCAGCTACACTGTGCTGCTGGCTGTCCCTGAGCACAAAGGCTCATCCCTGCCTCCACGCATCTGTCACTGGACCCTCTTCCCTCCGAGTCCCTCCCCGTAAGCCGACTCCTACCCATACGCCAAGGCCCCACCCACTGGTTCCTTTGTCTATGAGTCCTCCTTGAGTATTCCAACTCACAGTAACTCAGTCCATCCACAGACCTATGGGACTGACACGTCTGCACGGGACACTGCAGTCTTGCGATGTCATCTGTGTTGTTGCCATGCATGATCTACCTGCATGTGTGGGACTCCTGCCCGTGTTAACTAGACCAGCAGCCTTCGTGCTCCATCTCTCTGTACCCTCAACGTGCCTACAGCAGCACACACAGTAGCTGCCGCCTGAGAGTTGGCTGAATGAATGATTGAAGGGCCAAGACTTCTTCCCCTCCTTCTCTGGACAGGCTGACCAAAGCCTGCAAAGGCTGTTAGAAGGGACAAGTGGAGAGACGTCCTCTGCCTGTGGACCTTGGGCACAGCCCAGGGTGACAGGGTGGCTGGGACTGCCCTGGACTGAAGCAGGTAGAGGTGGCTCCCAGGCAGGCTGGGCAGCTCCCACTGTCACTCCTCACCGGAGCAGCTCCCTGTGAGCGCCGGAGCAGACTGCACAGGCTGCGGACACGGTTGGCTGCTGAGAAAGAGACCAGTGCCCCCAAGGAAGGGCTCTGGGACCAAGCCAGTGGCACGCATGCCGTAAGTGTAGCAGCCACTGGGGCTCTTCTCCGTAAGAATCAGTGAACCATATTTTAGAATATCTTGTTAAATGCAGATTTATCCCTCAACTCTGAAAACACGATCTGTTGCTTCTGTCATCAAACCAGCTGGCTTCATCATATCTATGGACAGCATATTTTCCAGGAACGAGTCTTTAAATCTCCTCTGGCAAATATCTCCTACTGGCATTTCCCCATTGAATGTGCATTATCCTCACACACAGCAAAATTGATTTTCCTTTAGAAGTTGGCATACAAGTAACTATCATGTAGTGAAAAGACACGTGACGTGTCATAATACACAATGTCATTATTATTAATGTGTTCACTCTGTTGGTTACTGAAAATCGGGAAGACTCTGGCTTAGTCCTGGAATTTCTCCAGCAGATCATATGCACTAGAATTTTTCCTTTGAGGTTGTAAAAAAGAGCTTGTTGTCCTCCAGTATCCAATCTCCCCATTTTACTTAGTAGGAGAATGCTTGATTTTTAGCTGGACCCAAGACTTCTTGACATAGATATCACATTTCCAGCCCCCTTTGGAGCTAGGTGTGCTCATGTGACTAAGTTCGGGCCAATAAATGAAAGTGTCATGTGTGACTTCAAATAAGTACCTTTAAAGTAAGAAAGTGTGCTCTTCTTCTTTGCTTTTCAAAATTTCATCTTTCTGCATGTTGGGATGCCAGCTTGATGTTTGGAGCTCAAGCAGCCATATTGGACCATGAGGTAATATGCTGAGGAAGTGGAGGGTAGCTAGATAGAAGGAGCCTGGGTCCCCAATTATTGGGAGCTGACATATCAACACTGGGCTTCATTTACAAGAGACAAACTTCTAAATTATTTAAGCTACTGTTATCCTGATTGTCTGTCATGGCAGCCAATCGTAATCCTAATTGTGGTGTTTTTTTTAATGTCTAATTCTACCCATAGCCTATGGGCTTTATCACTTGTCTCCCTTGTCCTCTGACTTTTGATTAGATTTAGGCAACGGGAGGCACTGGCAAGAGAATGGAGGGTGAGAGTTGAGAGAGAGAAGGATATTTTTTCTTCCTTGCTTCCTCCATGCTTTAGTGCCTTGATACAGCAGGGTTTGCTCTTTCTTACCCTACAGTTCTTACCAGGGGGCCTCTCCTCCTTATCTCCAGTTTTTACTGGGCTCTGGCAACACTCTTTTCCCTTTAGACCTGGGGTAGTAATGGCTTCTCAATATTGCTAACCTCTGGGATGCTCAACAACCTTTGTGGGTTCCCTTAATCGTGCCCACACCTCTGAAATTGACCTCTTATTAATTTGCCTCTAGTTATACATTTTAGTAGAATCATGTTTTCTTCTAGGACCTTGCCTGATAGACCAAGGACCAATGGGAGAATATCTTACTAGTCAGCACCTTCATGGCCAATCAATAAATAGCATTTTACTAGTTTACTTTACACAGACGTTTACCCTGTTACCCATGAGGACCACAACCTGCAAGGGCCACCCCAGTTATGACTGTTGACTATCCTATGAGCTGTGTAAGTGTCTCCTATGGGCTCACCGACTGTAAGACATGGCTCTGTTCTCAAGGAGTTTTCAGCCCAATCAGGCACTGTGAGGAGTGGAGACAGGGCTTAATCATGTGACGGGGAGAATGAAACCACCGTCCTCACTGGGGTGAAGCTAATGTGTTGGATAGTAGTGAGCAACACGGTAAGGGCCTCTGAAACCAGGCAGAGAAAAGTGAGTTTAATTAGGACCAAGGAAACTGGCAAATGTAAGGTTACATGATAAAAAGTGCTGCTTCATCAAAATGTATTTGACAAAAGCTAATTGTCTTATTCTCCTTGCCTTCTCTTTGCCCACTCTTCCTTTCAGACCTTGTAACTGCTACTTGAATTCATTTTATAAGTCTGGACCTGCTCCTGTCTGCCAGTGCCAAAATACGTAAGTCCACCTTCCTTTGGAATGACTTAAAATGCCTTTTGGGACTTCCCTCGTGGCGCAGTGGTTAAGAATCCACCTGCCAATGCAGGGGATAAGGGTTCAAGCCCTGGTCTGGGAAGATCCCACATGCCGCCGGGCAACTAAGCCCATGCGCCACGACTACTGAGCCTACACTCTAAAGCCCGCGAGCCACAACTACTGAAGCCCGTGCTCTGCAACAAGAGAAGCCACCGCAATAAGAAGCCCACGCACCGCAACGAAGAGTAGCCCCTGCTCACTGCAACTAGAGAAAGCCCACGCGCAGCAACAAAGACCCAACGCAGCCAAAAATAAAATATAAATAAATGAATTAATTTTAAAAAATGCCTTTTGCCACCCAGCTCCAGCTAAAATCTCTAGTGTCATCTCCAGACACTTCCATCCACCTGCCTTTTGATACAGCTCCCACAATGGGCCACCAACTCCTGAACAAACCACATACACACAAGCTTCTGAGCATTTGCATGTGCTGTTCCCTCCAACCCAACAGAACTTTGTGCAATGATGGAAATTCTATATCTACACTGTCCAATATGGTACCCACTAGCCATATGTGGGTACTGACCACTTGAAATGTGACCAGTGTTCCACCAGTGACTGAGGAACTGAATTTCTAATGTTACTTAATTTTCATTGATGAAATTTAAATATCAGCAGTCACACGTGGCTAGCGGCTACTATACTGGACAGCATAGCTCTCGCCGAAATGTTCTCTATTGTTCTCTCCTCCCCTTACTCCCACAAGGGGTCCAGGAAACCCCTAAGGGTCATCAGGACAAATTTCGATGTGCTGCCTCCCTACAGCTTTCTGTCACCTGATCCTCATCCCCTGAGACCTAATCACTCCCTCAGCTACGTTCCTCCAGCACTTCACACGTGCCTTTATCCATCACACAGCACAGGGCCTCTCCCCCTCCTTCCTGGCACCTTATTGCTCTCACACTTTGCTGTACAGTACTAACTGCATTTATCTAGGTGAGCCTTGCCCTCTTGCCTCTAGGCCTTGGCATACGCTGTCACTGCTGCCTAAAGCACTCTTCCCTACCCCTCTCCCCTGGCCAGCTAATGCCTTAAGATTTAAACTTAGATGTCTCTGCCCTTATGCCATCTCCCACCCCAAAACCAAATTAGGACCTTTCCTTCCTAAGTACTCTCATAGTGTCCTATATTTACACATCCTAGTTCTCTACGTTGAACTTGTGCTTGTAGCCTGTTTCCCCCTCTGTACTTTAAATCTCTTTGAGGACAAGGACTGATTATTATTCAAGCATCTATCACAGTGCCTGTCACACAGTAACATGAGCTGAATATGACCAAAATACTCCTGTTGGGATGCAGTGGGGAGAAAAATTGTGGAGCTGCTGTCCAGGGTCCTGAAATAGCACAGCTGGGTAGTGTGTGGATTGCTGTATGTCCAAACTCTCCGGCAAAGTAGAAACCAGGCTATAGGATGTTATGGGGAGAGGAGAGAGCAGTTAAGATATAGATGACAGGAGAAAGAGACAGACGTGGGTGGGGGGGAGGGGGAAGAGGGAGGGAGGGAGGGAGAGAGAGAGAGAGAGAATGAATAAGGAACTGACTTAGATGATTGGGGAGGTGTGATGAGTCCAAAATCTGCAAGGTAGGTCGGCAAGCTGGAGACCCAGGCTGAAGCTGCAGTTTGAGTCCAAAGGCAGTCTACTGGAAGAATTCCTTCTTGCTTGGGGGAGGTCAGTCTTTTGTTCTATTAAGGATTTTCAGGCTGGATGAAGCCCATCTACGTTATAATCTGCTTTACTCAGAGTGCACCAATTAAAATGTTAATCTCATCCCAAAACCACAGTCACAGAAACATCCAGAATACTGTTTGACCAATTATCTGGGGACCGTGGCCCAGCCAAGGTGACACATAAAATTAACCATTGCACAGTTTATAGGATATGTTATGTTGAGAGAGAGAGGATATAAGATATAGGATACAAGAGTGAGGGGGAAGAGATAGAAAGAGAGAGAGACAGAGAGAGAGATCCAGCGGCATAGCTACTCCTCAGGAAAATAAAATTTTGCTGTCTCATCCAAATCGTTAGTGTTAACAAGAGAGAAGCTACAACCCAAAATAGAGGAACCAGTGAACCCCTAAAGGAAAGTAAGAACTGTGTGCAAGTGTTGCCTTGAAAAACCACATTCACATAGGCTGGCAATGCCAACTATGTAGCAGGGACGATTCTAAACTTTTTCCATGGATTACTCATCTAATCCCCACAACAACCTTAAAAGGAGGCATGACTATTGTTCCCATTTTATAGATGAAAAAACTGAGGCACAGAGGTGTTAGTAACCCCTCAAAGGCCCCCCCCCACTCTAGGAAGCAGTGGAGGCAGAATTAAAACCCAGGTAGTCAGTGCTGAACACTAAGCTATTTCTAACTGAATCCCAGGCTGGGGAGGTCATGTCTGCTCAGCTGTCAGTGTGGAGCCCTTTCCTTTAATGACACTAACTAGCTGGTTTGTTCTGGGCTCTGAGGAAGAAGCCTGACCTGTACTACACACAGGCAAAAGAATATGCCTTTTAAGTATGTACCTTGATCTGGGAAATATCAAGCTGTTATTTCTCAACTATACCCCAATATAAAATAAAATTTTAAAAAAAAAGAAAGAAAAACATCAAAGCTAAGAAAAAGAGAAGAATACATATGAGCTTCACTTGTGTTATTTCCTTTTAGGGTGTAATATTGCAAATCTAGAATTCTACATGTTCTACCCTTACTTACGACTATACTCTTAAGGAAGGGAAAATAAGGGGCCAGTATTTGGTCACCTCCTTTGACCCCAGGGAAGGCTGGAACCGTGGGAACTGCTGTCTACCAACTTAGAACAGGACTGCGCACCGTGGGAACAATTCTCGTCCTCAAGTGGAATTGCTGGGACATAAAGCTGATCTCACCCCCGCCCCTTAGCCGGATGCTGCCTCTGGTTTATGAGCATCTTTACTCGCTCCTGGAAACCCCTATTTGTTTGCATCAGGGAGGCTTATTAATTTTTAAATTATTACTAGTTCTAATTATATGCATAGTCATGTGCTCAGTCTATATATATAAAACAGTGATTAATAACTGGGATACAGTATGTGGCGTGGCGAGTACATTGCTTTAGTGCCACGCAGACTGGGAGTTAATTTTTGCCTCTGTCCCTTAGTGTGGTGTCATCTTGGGCAAAGTCACCAGCCTCTTTGAGCCTCGGGTTCTTCCTTGACACTCCCAGCGTTGCTGTGGGCATCAGGGAAAATGAACGTAAAACACTTCGCACAGCCGGGGACATAGCCGGGCCGGATAGCGCTGGGTGTTATGATCACTATTAGAACACAGCAGCTAGGGCCTTTCAAAAGTGACCTGCCAAGGTTCTGATCACCACTTCCTCTGTGCACACAGGTGGCTACCTTCTCAGGTGAGCAGCAGAAAGCCTTTGGCCGGGAGGTAGAAGGGAGAAAAATGGCCCAACAGTGAAAAGAAATCACATCAGTGGTTTCTTTCTTTTTTTTAAATTTTTCTTGTCTTTCTTTTTTTTTTTTTTAAGTATAGTTGATTTACAATGTTGTGTTTAGTTTCAGGTGTACAGCAACGTGATTCAGTTTTGTATAAGAATCTTTTTCAGATTCTTTTCCATGATAGGTTATTACAGGATATTATGGAATATAGTTCCCTGGGCTATACAGTAGGTCCTTGTTGACATCAGTGGCTTCTGACCCCTGCGTGAGGCTGTTCTGTAGTTGAGGTGCGTATATCCTGACCACACAGTCTCCCTCTGCACTGAGGCCATCGCACTCCCAGCTCCCTCTCTAATCTGTGGGCCTGGGTGTGCAGCGGGGATGTCTTACCCTATACAGGCTTCCATTTCTCCTTGGGGTTCACGGGTGCAGAGGAAACACCCACAGTTCTACTCTTACTTTCTTCCAGGATGCTCACCTCCCTGCCCACCTGAGCTTGAAGACATTTTCCTACGAAGCCACGTCCTACATGAGACCAAACTCCGGGCAGAGGAGAGACGCAGAAATGGCCCATCTAAGCAGGTCCTGCTCCCATGACCCCAGGGAAATGGCGCCCTCAGGTGCTGGCTCAAGAACTGTGGGTCAGCCTGGGAGCTGCCTGATTTCTCTTTGAGAGCCAAGCCTCTACAAAGCAAACCTTTTATGGAAAGTCTTAGTTTGCAGAACTCCTCTTCTTTGAGAGAGATTCTCTGGGTGAAACGAACTGTGCCTTCAGCGAGAGGGGATGGAGTTACTTAGAACTCGGCTTCCACCTGACAGTGGTTATCACATTTGGCCACTTTGCCCCATGATCTCCGAGTGGAAAACAAAAGCCATGAGGCAGGGGAGGACATGCCTCCTCGGCCCAGGGTCTGTGTCTCTTTCTTTTAAACCTTTCACTCTGATATTCCAGGGAGTGTTCTGGAACAGCAGAAGTGACTCTCTTTTCCCAGCACGACAAGAATGACCTGCAGTCCATTTTCTCTTACACTGTCTTTATGAGCTTTGCCCAGAAGAGGCAGAGCCCCGTGCACTGCCAGCTGACTTACTCCAGGCCTTGAATCACACCATTGAAATGAACCGCCCGGGGCCTGGCGGGGCAGGGCCCTCCCAGCCTTGGATGGGTTATTCCATTAGGTGAAAAGGGACTTGAGAGGCAGTTTCCTTGGCTCTAGGACACTGTAAACACTAAATCCTCTGCCCGCTTTGCATTCTGCCAGCCTAGGGAAAACATCACGGTGATTGTCAGGGTAGCAGAGCCAGAGCTGGGTAAGTCCCATTATCAAAAGGGAACATGTGGGCTGTTTTCTTCTTTGCTTATATTTAAATATTTCCATAACCAGGAAGAAAATGTCATTGAGACCTAGATCCTTTCTCTGGGCTTTGTGGAATGAACCACGTGTGACCCAGTGAGGGCAGTTCTGTGCCAGAGTTTTGGAGAGTGTGAGTGCATGAAATTAACTAGGTTTAATAATCGTCTTTGTACTAGACCTCGGGGGATCCCTGGCAGCCTCGATCACACTGGTTCTTATTTTCCTTTGCCCTGTATTGTCTTTAGTCACTCTTGAATGCAGAGAGACTTTTAGCTAGGAAGTTTGGGTTTCCTATTTCAAACCTGCCGCAAAGAATGTCACCTACCCCCACTTATAGTCTGTGTCTGTGGTACAGATAGTCTGAAGACAGTGTAGACTGTGTCTCAGCTCGTGTGATCCTGCCTGCCTAATGATGGTTTTCTCTCTTAATTCCTAGCGGTAATCTAACTCTAACGTGCTTGCACAGCTTAGAAGCTCCGCGTGTAAAGGTCTGGAAGAGTCGTTCTTTCATTATTGTCACTACATATTCTCATTTCACATGTGTGGAGGCAAAAGTAATAAAAAGTATAAAATTCTTTGGAGATAGGAAGAAGTAGAATCTTCACAAAGAGAGAGTTGTGGCTTTAGCTTAGATTCAGCAAATGCTAGTGTTGAAAGGACATGGAAAGATCATTTACTTAGACCCTTTGTTTTTATACGAGGAAAATGACGCTCAGAGACGCAGTGCCATTTGCTGGGGTCACGCAATTGCAAAGTGGGACCAGAACCCAGGCCTCCCAGCTCCCCAGCCTGGAAGGCCGGCACTGTGGAGGCTTCATACTTAAGGATGGAGTGGCATGTCCTGCTCTTGGACTGAGCTTTCACAAATACATGGGCCAGATGTCCACTGCAGTACTAATTATAACAGTGAAAATCTGGAAACAATCTAGATGGCCAGCATTAAGAAAACTATAAAATAAATGGTGATATACTGAATATCATCTAAATATTATACAATTATATGTTGCCTATTGTAATTATATGTTATGTAAACATTACAGATCATTTTTGGAAAATATCTAGTGACCAGGTAGAATACTCACAACATAACGCTGAATGAAAAAATACCAGGCTACAAAACTGAATACATACAGTGTGATAGCAATTTTGTTTCATATAAGAGTAGAATACATCCAAGAGGGATTTTCTGGAGATGGTAGGATTATGAGTTACGTTTGTTCTCTTTCTTAAACTTTTCCATGTTTTAAGATTTTCTACAATTTGCATGTTTTAATTAAATGTAGAATTAGAACAAACTTGTGATTTTTTTAAGAGAAAAGATATAATCAAGCCTCAGTCACTTGAAAGAGCTTTTTCTCAGACTGAGAGACGGCGATTACAGAGGATTATGAAGAAATTCCTGGAAGCTAGAGAGCTATTTGCACAACTGCTGTCGAATTATTAAATGGCAAAACTTGAGCGAAAGTGAAGAAGACAAGTCAACACCAGGTGCTCCTATGTTTCCTCCGGTCCCTTCTCTCTGCAAACAATACCTGCTGTAATGAGTGGAGTGTGGGTTCTGTGTGTGTGTGTGTGTGTGTGTGTGTGTGTGTGTGCACGTGCGTGTGTGTAAGCGATGTGTAGCACCAGGCTACACTGAGTGCCAAAAGAATTACAACCCTCCCCCGTAATATTCCACTCACTAGAAATAAAACAAATTTAAATTAAGCCAACCTCATCTTTTTTGTATATAAAATAGAAATTATTTGTTGACACACAGTGCTTCAGAGGATATAACAAAAATACCATAGGATATGAAATAATACCATTAATTTGAAATTCAGTTGGCAGTAAGATTCAAGCACCATAGATTACTTAGCCTTTGATCCAATAATCTTATCTCTGGGCATTTACATGAAGGAAAAAATAAAGAAGAAGAAACAGCTCAAGATATTTGTTCCTAGATTATTTCAAACAGCATAAAATTGGGAACGACAAAGAGTTCCTAAGAGAGGAGGATTTGTAATAAAACTATAGCACATTTGGAATGATATTATGAAGAAAATCTTTACAAAGAATTGCTTGCAATACAATATTTTAAAATCAGAACATTAAAATGTATATTACTTTGTCATCATGAATATAATTATCTAAAATATACGCAGAAAGAAAAAACTACTAGCTATTTTGTTAGAATGGTAGGGTTTTGGATTACTTTCTCTATTTTCTGATTTTTTAATGCTAAAAAAACGCTGACAATTGCTCCACTGGTTTTGGGAGTTGCCTCCTGCTGGGCTTGTTTATAACTGTCAAATACAGCATCTATAATATGCAGTGGTGAGAAGGCCATCTCTGGACTCAAATTGCCTGAGTTCACATGCCTGGTTCTCCCACCTTCTGGCTGTGTGAACTTGGTGGTTTACTTAAGTGTCTGTTTTCTCATCTGTAAAATGGGAGATCATGAAAGTATGTGAGCTTTGGAAAATATTTGTAATGGTTCACATCTCCCAGGGTGAACTGGGTGATAAAGTTTCTACCACAGACCTTCATGGAGAAATATATTGCACTCTAGTGGGAGAGGCCAAAATCAAAGGTGCAGGCAAAGCTGCAAGTAGGGGTGGAATCCTAGTTGACAAGTTAGAGAAGCAGGTCCAAAGGCTTCACCTACTCCAGGAAAAGGACTAGACCCTGCCAGAGAGCAGCAAATGGACAAATTGAGAGAGGGAAAGTAGGTAGTCCTACTAGGACTAGGTAGGTAGGTAGGTAGTTAGGCAAGGGCCTAACGCTGAATTTTTTTCCCCTGTACCTCTATCTATCTATCTATCTATCTATCTATCTATCTATCTATCTATCTATCTATATCTACGTATTTTAAACTTTTGGAAAATTTCAAACCTGTCCAAAGTAGAAAGAATGACATAATAATGTACTCATTACCCAACTTCAAGAAAATGAATGTTTCACCTAATACCCCACCTATACACCCTCCTTGGATAATGCTGAAATAACAGTTTTATCCCTCCATCTGTAGGTACTTCGGTACATACCTCTAAAAGACATACTCTTTTATTTAGCATAACCACAACACGATCATCATACCTAAAAAGTCAGCAATAGTTAACAGTGCTGTTTGAGGACTCACCCTACAGGGAGGTGAGTGGGAGGCCTTGTGCATTTGAACAGTCGGGGGGGGCAACTGGGAGCCCAGGCCCGTTCATCTGACATCACCCCTTCCCCCAGCACCGCAGCAAGGGCAGCCCTGAGAACCACCAGAGTTGTAATCCACCTGGCGGGAGGCTGGCAGATTCAGCACAGGGTTTTGCACTTCTGTACGTCCTGAAAGACCAAAGTCAGGGCTGGAACGATGAAGGAATCTTCCAACAGACCCCAAACAAACAGCCTAAGAGGATACTGTAGGCAGGTGGTTTTTAAGCAGAGTTCACGGCGCCCAGGGAACACTGAAGAGGGAGGAAGGAGTGAGGAGAATGAAAAGGCTTTGTCCCTCACGACTCAGCCATGAGTCTCTTTCAATCTCTTTCATCTACTGGGCTTCTAGAGCAGGGTCGTCGAGGGAAACCTTCCCATGGCCAAACAAAGCTTCCGCTGGAGAGTTTCCCTTGCTAGTCAGGGGGGGCACCTGTGTTGAGACGGGCAGAGGTGGGAGAGCAGAGGGTGGGGAGCCCGAGACCTCCACCTCCACTGACCTCAGACCAGCCACTTACCCTCGTGCATCATCTGTAAAGTGAGGACAACACAGGTCATTGCACGGATGAAATGAAATTAGGCATGGGGACAACATCTAGCACATACTGGGTATTTAGTACATTTTACTTGTTATCATCTAAATATATCTGCCAAACTCACGAACTGCCATATTGAGACGCTTACAAGATATTATTTTTCAGGAAATTTAGAAAAATGTGTTATCATATTTCCGCATCTTGGTGCATGTTAATTGACATAACTTGCCGTGCCGCTCTCCCGATGACCCAATTCTAAGCCTGTGGAATAAGCTAACCTCTAGCAAGCACACGCCGGGCCGGTGAGCGCAGTTTCTGCACAGGGTGCGACAGTGACATTCTTTGGCAAAGGAGGGACATCTAAGGAATTAGTATCCTGAGCACGATGTAGCCGGAGGTAAGGGGACCAAGTGACAAGCGTCCCAGATCCTGGGACCATTTGGTGGCCCTAAGGATGGGATTCTTCCCCAATATGCATCTTTCTTTTATTGTTTTATCTTGAGGAGATCAGACTTAGAAACATTTTGAAGTGTGACTCATAATGACTCCATCCGCATAAAATCAGGCCTCAGAGCTTCAGTCTCCCAGGGAAAACGTTATGTGACATTATTTGCTGTGATTCACCGCTGCGTATCAAAGAGAAAAGATGGGCCCCTTTTATGGGGGCCGGGGCTGAGCAGGAAGGGAAAGAAGGAGGACGCTGGTGAGGACAGCATCATTTTGGGGAGTCAGCTGGCTGATGCAGTGTGAGGTCCTGGAAGGAGAATGTGCCTTTTGCAGAAACACAGCTGAGCTCAGCTGAGACAAACAATAACCTTTGATGTATCCAAGTTGCTTTCCCGTTTTAGCTTCCCCCGACAGAGGGATGGGGTTTTCTGGATCTTTCCTGCTCCCCAGGAGGACCATTCTCCACTCCCCTCGGGTAATGGGCTGTGACTTTGGCCTGATGAAATAGCCACTGCTTCCCAGCTCGCCAGAACAAAATCTGGCTCTTGGCACAGAAACCGACACTCCCCACCCCCCGTGACAAAAAAACAGGAATGAAATGTTTGCCTGGCACTTGTCAGCCCAGAATTCTGACTGAGTGAATTTCTTTAATCCTCTGTTGTCATGGAGATGTGCATAGGAGCCTCCAAATCGGGCGTGCGCAGGTGAAACCACGAAGATGGGCAGTTGGTTTTCGAACTGATGGTTTCCTCTGCTCCCCTGACACTAAAAGGCAGGCTGGGGAGGGCTCCCTTCACACACATCACACTCCCAGACCCGCTCAGCTGTGCTGGGACCAGACCACCGTGCTCACCAGCCCGAATATGCCCACCCCACACTGTCATAAATCCTTCCTCCTCTTTCTCTCAAACACACCCCGCTGCATTCGACTGATTTTAATAGAGGGTTTCTGTGATGGCGTCCCAGTTCCCTGAGAGCCGTCCGTCCCTGATGTCAAAGGAGCCTCTGGTTCTCTCTAACCTTTTCTCAAACAAGGGACAAAAAGAGAATTCCAAGTCCTGCACAGAATGTTCTCTTTGGACCACTGAAATAGTTAAGATATCCATTCCTGGGAGCAAATGGTGGCAGGAGGATTCTGTCTTGGGAAAAGGGGGCAGATCTACCACGTCTTGGAGGCTCTACCTTTGTTTCCAAAGGGCAATCCTGTTATAGCACCAGGAGGACAGGGGTGCACAACGTCTGTCCTGTGGGTGCTCAGGTGAGGTTGGACCAGGGAATTGGAGACAGTGAGAAGCAGACCCTCAGTCTAAAGGGAGCCAGAGACGCCCCTGGAGGTTGGCCGGGGACATGGCACGTTCATCCTGGGGAGAAAATCTTGACAGATGGGGAGGCAGTCCTGGAAAACAGGCTCAGATCCTTATCTCAGACTCAGCGGGATTTAGACGCAGTTTCGCTCTTGTCGGTGTCAGGGGGTCCAGGGCACAGCCTGGTGGGCTGGTCCCGGCGTTCCTACCTCCCGCTTTGTTCCTGTTTTGACACTACTGTTCCTGATGCTGTGAGCGACATAAAGAGGAAAAATGCCCCTGACCTCAAAGGAGCGCGTCACTCACCGGGACAGACAGATAATCAGTATCCTGGACGATGGGGAGGTGAGAAAGGCTGCCTCGCTGTTCACATCCATACACATCTCTGCTCTTCGCTCCAGTCTCTGCCCTCAAGTCCGCCCTCCCCTTGGAGGGCTCTTTGTCCATTCGGTCATCCATCCCGGATGTTTCAGCTGCATGCCAGCCCCCCACCCGTGGTGTTCCCTGTTCCCTTGGCCTCTCCGGCATCCCATCCTCACACCGGCCCCTCCCTCCAGCCTTTTCTCATTCTTACTGCCGACACCCTTCTTCTTCCATCTCATCACAACGTGCCATCCTAGACGAGGCACGTTGTTCTGGCTTCCGTCCCTTCCCCATCACCCCAGAGCCCATGTCCACCACTGCGATTTTCCTCTCCCCAACTCCCTCCCATCACACCCGACCTAAGGACCCCCTGCCTTCAGGCAACCCAGCCATTTGCTCCTTCAGCCCTTTGCCCAGGCCCCTGAGTGCCGCTGGAGAAGAAGCTGCTCTGTGCACTCGGGTGCTGCCCCCCAGCTGGGCTTTGGTGCAGCCTCCTCCATCAGCTCCCCTCCCTCACCCCGAAATGCCCTTTCCTGTTACCTGTGTATCCAGACCCTCCTCCCCAAGCCCTGCCTCTCTTCACTTCCGGCAGATAATTTTGGCTCCCATTTTATTGAGAAAATGACTGTCACAAGACAAGGCCATCTAAGCAGCCCTTCCCACGGAGTCTTACAGATTTACCCCACTCTGCCCACACCTTGTATTTCTGGCTCCTGGCCGGGTCAGGTGGGCGTGTGCTTCTGCCTCTAAGGTTAATCTTCCCACTTGTGTTGGGGACTCACCCCTTCGTGCTTCCTCAAAGACACTGCTCAAGGCAATTCTGTTAGGCTGTCTTCCGAGGCTGCAATCTTCTCTCCGTAAAGTCTCTTTTGTCAAAGCCTTATAAACATTCTTGCCTCTTCCATCTTTCAGAAAAGCCAAACCACTCATCCCAAATCCCCCTCCAGCTACCATTCATTCTTGAGTGTGTTTCTTCTCAACACTGCAAACCACACTCCTGAATTCTCTCCCTCTAAATTTATACAGTGGTTTCCTTCTTCTACATACACTTTCTCCCTTTTTCTGACGGGATATTTTACACCCTTGCCTTGCATTTAGCACTAAGGATGGATCCTCGATTGGAAAGTCGTTCTTCCCTCGGCTTCCAAGACGCCTCTCCCTTCTAAAGCTTTCCTGCTACCTCTCTGTCCACTTCTTGAAAGTACTCATTATGGGTTTCTCTTTCTCTGTTTACCTCTTAAATAGCAATATCTATAACGTTTTCCTTTGGCCCTGTGCCTTCCTTACTCTGTGTACTTTCTTGGGGTGATCTTTCCAAGCCCGGGTTCTAGCTAACATTTATATTCTTTCTTTTATGTTTAACTTCTTTTACTTTTTTCTTGACATATAGTTGATTTACAATGTTGTGACAGTTTCAGGGGTACCGCAGAGTGATTCAGTTACATATATATACGTATCAATATATTGATACGTATATATATTCTTTTTCAGATTCTTTCCCATTACAGGTTATTACAAGCTATGGAATATAGTTCCCTGTGCTATACAGCAGGTCCTTGTTGTTTATCTATTTCATATATAGTAGTGTGTATCTGTTAATCCCAAACTCCTAATTTATTCCTCCCCCCTCCTTTCCCCTTCGGTAGCCATAAGTTTCTTTCTATGCCTATGAGCCTATTACTGTTCTGTAAATAAGTTCATTTGTATCATTTTTTTAGACTCCACGCACAAGGGATATCATATGATGTTTGTCTTTCTCTGTAGGTTTAACCTGACATTTATATTCCTATACTCCTGAGTTCTTGCCTCCAGACCTGATCACTTGTCTGGACCTATGCCCTACCCTGCACCTTCTCTCGAATGTCTGCATACACCCCCTCATCTGTAGACCCTGGATCGGACTGTGGGGAGTGAAAGAGGTCTCTAAATTATAGGGTCCTTAGTGACTGAGATCATAGGGTTTTGTGATCTTTGTTAACTATACTCATTCACTATGCTTTGCCAGTGGTTAATGGATCCCATTAATTCCACCTTTTCATACAACCAAGAAAGCCACAAGAAACCCAGATCCAGCATCAGAACATGCCTTCTGGGACACTAATCTCACACCGTAGGCTATGATAAACAGGTTGGACGCATTCCTATTGATAAAGAGGCAATCCAACCCGGACTTAACAAAGCTCTCTGAATCGACTAAAAGAAATCAAGATCAAACCCTGCAGTGGGTGAGCCCAATGAGGAGGGATTCTAAAGGAATCTGGGCAGACATGAGTCCTAATATATCAGACACGGACAAGCTATCTCTCCTGGAGATTATCCAAGGATCCTCTGGGAATTTCAGCTTTCAGGGTCTCTGTCCCCCCACCAAAGGTGCCAGGCAGGGGAAGCTTTGTCTGGTTTTTAATTCTAAAGATGGTGAACATGTGCTCCCCGACTTTGTGAAAAGAAATGAGTTCCCGCAATAGAAATAAGATGTGAAAAATTAATTTTGCTGCTCACTTTTTGGTTCTTGAGTGTGGATAAAAAGATGAAGGTGATTTTTTCTTTTAATTAGGGAAGAATTTGGAACTCTCTTACTGGAATATTAATTTCAATATGAAAAATAGCTCTGAAATGGAAAGACACTATTTTAGGCAGTATGTTTTTTTCCCACTGACTTTTTAAAAAAATTTCAAGCTTACAGAAAAATGAATAGAATTGTTTGATGAACAACTGGATCCCCTTCACCTAATTTCACCAATTTTTAGCATTTTAGGGTAGACTGGGTTTTTAATTCTTGTTCCTTTTTCTTTCTTTTTTAAAATTGCCTAAAACTTTATTTATTTTTATGTATTTATTTTTTTATTGACGTATAGTTGATTTACAAGATTGTGTCTCAGGTGTACAGCAAAGTGATTCAGTTGTACATATATATGAATATATCTATACTCTTTTTTTTTTCAATTCTTTTCCATTATAGTTTACCACAAGATATTGAATATAGTTCCCTGTGCTATCCAGTAAATCGTTGTTTAATCTGTGTGTTTCTTGACAATACTGGCAATTTTGGTGTTCATTTATAATTTAAACAATTTAAAACAAATGTTTATTGAGAAGGAACCCACGGGGGCCAGTCCCAGAGACACATGGGTGATGGGGACACACAAAATCCCTGCCCTGGTGAGGCTTAGCTGCATCTAGCAGGGAAGACAGACAGACGATAAATAAACATAATATCAATGCAATATAATTCGAGGTAGGAAAAGGACTTCACAGATTCACAGTTTTAAATGCCTGTAAGCCAACTGGCCGAGCTATGAAATTCGATCGTGTTATTCAAGAAATCTGTGAAGTCACCTTTAGGGTTGGAAGCCCACCTGAGCTGCCCCCCCTGCCAGGCCAGCGAGCACGGGGCTGGGGTGGGGGGAGACGGCTCCTTCGAGCAGTTGGCCTGCGGAGGGCAGGCCAAGGGCTAGGCTGGCAGCCAGAGGGGTACTGGGCTCCACCAGTTCAAGGCTGGGCTGGGCCTTCGGAAGTGCAGGGGGCGGGCAACAGGGGAGAGGAAGTTCTGGGAGAAGAAAGAGGGGAGGGCGCTCAGTCAAGGACCCCAGGTCCCTGAGAAAGTGCACGGCACTGGGAGCCAGAGCCAGGGAGGGAAGCAACCCTCTTTTACTTTATTATTTTTCTAATTGAATGAAAGATTCTTTAAATTCTATAGTGCTTTGCAATTTTCGAAAGTTTCACACACATGATTTCATATAATCCAATAATAACCTTTTTTTTTCTCCCTACCCCTGGCTGGTAGCCACTATAGTTGGTTCTCTATATCTGTGAGTCTGCTTCTTTTTTTGTTACATTCACTAGTTTGTTGTATTTTTTAGATTCCATATATAAGTAATATCATACAGTATTTGTCTTTGTTTCACTTAATTCGCTTTGTATAATGTCCTCCAAGGCCATCCATGTTGCTGCAAATGGCAAACTTTCATTCTTTTCTATGGCTCAGCCTTCCTGGGAGAACACGCACGTGCCCTGCTGGAAGGAGGAGAGAGGGAAAGGCTGGGAGGGGCCGGCCGCTCCCGGGACTTGGAGAAGGAAGCTCTGAGCCCCCACCTCTGCTCGGTGAACCAGGAGGTGAGGCTGGCAGGGGAGAAGGAAGGGGCCAGGGGTGGGGGGAAGGGCGTGGGGAAAGCGTGGAACATTCGCTGCGGAGCATCTGAGAGCGAGTTGGCAGTGCTGGCGCTCAGAAAAGCTTTCCTGAGTGGATCTGCATGTGTCATTTGGGAAACTCCCACCTGCATTTTAACTGAAGGGAATTAAAAATAAAAAGCCCCGTTCCCACCTCCCGCCGGCCTCCCTCAGAAGCTGCAATGACAGGAGCTCCAGCTCTTGTTAGAAACATAAACGGTGGCTGTGCAGCCCTGGCCGGCAGTTCCGGCTGCCTGTTAGGCTCCGCCCCTCGCAGGGAGGGAACAGAGAGGGTGAGGGAGCCGAGCTCGTGGACGACAGGCCAGCACTGGTCCCTGACACGGGACGGGGACTAGACACGGGTCCTGAGTGGGGCAGAGACCAGCATCTGCTTTCAGATAGAACAGTGGGGTCCCTGGAGCCTTCTGCCCTGCAGCAACGAAAACTGTAGCTTATTAGAGAGGGAAAGCCCTGAATGAACACAGAGTACAGCCTGTGTAAATGCTTCATTAGAGGAGCTTTAAAAACTCTTTTGTGGCTGGTTGATTCAAAGGCGTGAGAAAGGCTATATTTATCACCCCCCTCCAGTCCCAAGGAGCTCATTAACAAGAAAATGAAAGGTTCTAAATTTTAACAACCTTTCCTTCTGCAAACCCCTGTAGATTGATCACTAAAGACATTTCCATTTAACCTATAGCAAACCCTTTCCTTTGACCCATGTGTAGGGGGCTGAGGGAGAAGGTAGCTGGGCTGATGGCTCATGACTTTTGTGGTTGAGGAAGAGGGAGAGGGCAGGGAACTGGGCTTTTTTCTGTGACCTACAGCTGACAGACATTCTATTTCTCTAGCTCATTTTACCCGAGCAATGACCACCTGCAGTAGCAATCCTGCCCTCTCAACTCTCCTCACCCCGGGTCCACTGGAAATGATCTGCTCCACACGAGGGTCAGACAACCCTGCAAGTTGCTTGAAGATCCAGAGATATTAAGAGAAGGACCTTCCCGTCCCCAAAGCCAATTTAGCTCTGAACTAACTAAGCCATATGGAGTCCCAGAGTTGGAAAGATGGTCTTAAGAAAAACAGTATGTATATGATCTTCTGGTTCAGATGGATGGAAAATTCTCTCCGTCAGTAAAGATACACAGGGTGCCTGCTATGACCCAGGCTGGGTTGGTATGTATTTCAGAGAAGAATAAGGTACGTTCCCACCTGCAGGAGCCTAGAGAGACCCAAATATATCTGGCGTCCCCTTGGTAGAGCCAGCACTGTGCTCTGGAGGAACCAGAAAAGGAATGTGAGAGTCCCTGCCTTCAAGGAGCTTCGTTGGGAAGAGAAGCCATCCAGGCAGGAGTGTCCAGGAACAAGCTGACACCCGATATGCCTGCTACTTAGGTAATAGTGTGTATGAGTTAACAAAGTGCCCCCGTAGTGACATGGGAGGAGGCAGCTGCTGGGAGGGGGTTTCTGCAGGCAACCAGTCGTGACCAGATGATGTATCTCGAGAGAACCAGGCAATTTTACGGAAACAAACAAACAAACCACACATCTAACCTCATCCTGGTAAAACTACAGGATTCCAACAAGGGAGAGAGAGTTTGAAAACTATCAGAGGGAGGAAAGCAAGTGGCTTCCATAAAGACAAGAATAAAACTGTCCACAGTCATCTTGTCAATGACAACAAAGCAATTCCTTCAAAGTTTGGGAAGTTATTTTGAACCTGGAATTGTATCTCCCGTCAAATTGTCAACCAAAGGATATCTGAGTGGTCAATAAACACTTGAATAGGTATTCAACATGATTACTTATCAGAGAAATGCAAACTAAACCCACAGTGAGATACCCACTAGGATGACTAAATTAAAAGGGCGGACAATTACAAGTGTTGACAATTGACTGCGACTCTCATCCTTTGCTGGTAGGAGTGTGAATGGCTCAGTCACTTTGGAAAACTGTTTGACAGTGTCTACTCTATATCCAAGAGATGTTCACAAAAAGACATGTACAAGATGCTCATAGCACCTTATCTGTAATAGCCAAAACTTGGAAACAATCCAAATGTCTACCAATAGAAGAGTGGAGAAACTCCTTACTACACAGCAATTTTAAAAGCACAAACTACTGATACACACAACGACTCAGAATCTTGTAGTTAATAAGAAGGCAAATATGGAGTAGAAACTGAGTGATTCAATTCATATGAAGTTCTAGAACAGGCAAAACGAATCTGTGGTGTAGAGACCGCAACAGTTGCCTGAGTTGTTCTGTGTCCACGCCACTGCCCCAGAAAGGGCACAAGGGAATTTTCTGGGTGACGGAAATGATGTTCTTTATCTTAAGATGGGTGGTGGTTACATACGAAAATTCAACCTGCTGTACACTTAAGATCTGTTTTCTTTACAAATGCAAGTTGTACATCAACAACTAGCAAAATAAATAAAAGCAAAAAAATTGTCAAACAAATGGAAGAAAGACATTTGAGGGACTGCAAAGACTCAGAAAAAGTTGTGCATTTTCACAAACTTTATACAAACAAAATTATTCCTGAATCCACACCAGCAAAATACAGACAAATCATCAAAGGAGGAGAATGATGTGGGAAAGATAAGCAGTCACCGAGTTGGCTATGGATCAAAGACAACCATTTTAACTTTACGCTTGGATGAGTCTCCTTTGAGAGGCAAGATTCTGAGGACAAAAATTATGTTTTCTTTTCTAGAGATTCAATAACATTCTCATTTATGCAATTTTATAATTATATTAAAATTTTTATATAATTATCACTTAAAATAATTTCTGTAATGATAATATTATAGATCTATTTATGCAAGTTCAATGTTGAAAATTAACCAAAATACGAAGTATGAAAGACATATTTAGTCACAAAACTGAATGTAAAGTTTACAAGCCTAGGCAATGTCAAACTGATATAACTAGCTGAAACTAGGGGTAAGGGAGCGTACACATTTCTTAATCTTTTGGCTGGGAGTCCATAGATACAGTCCAAGGTGAATGAATCAAAAATTGGAGTTTATGTATATTATTTAAAGTCATAAAGGCAACTAGCTATTAGAAGAAATAAAAACAATACTACAACAAAAATTGAGAAGGGGAAGGCAGAGGAGTAGATGGTGAGAGTAGTATAAGGTAAATTCCCTAGATTGTCCATAGTCACAACTTCTCCATCTATGGACAATCTGCTCTGAAAGATAAGAAACAGAATTATAAGTAATCACCATAAGAGCTTTAAAAATAAAAAGGGAGGGCTTCCCTGGTGGCGCAGTGGTTGAGAATCTGCCTGCCAATGCAGGGGACACGGGTTCGAGCCCTGGTCTGGGAAGATCCCACATGCCGCGGAGCAACTGGGCCCGTGAGCCACAACTACTGAGCCTGCGCGTCTGGGCATGTGCTCCGCAACAAAAGAGGCCGCGACAGTGAGAGGCCCGCGCACCGCGATGAAGAGTGGCCCCCGCTCGCCGCAACTAGAGAAAGCCCTCGCACAGAAACGAAGACCCAACACAGCCATAAATTAATTAATTAATTAATTAATTAATAAAAAATAAAATAAAAATAAAAAGGGAAAGTGTTAGCTTCCCGAGAACGAGTCCAGAGATAGAACTGTAAGAACAGGGGTATTTACATTGTATTTGTTTGTGCCCTCCTGTATGTTAATTATTTTAAGTATATTCATGAATTATTTCAGGAAGGAGGGAAGGGAGCGGGGGAAGACAAGGAGAGGGAAGACAGACCACATCTCTTCTGCCAGAGGAGCCCTTAGGCAAAGAGCTAAGGCAACAGAAGTAGGTCAGCTGAGCTGGAAACTAGGGCTCCCTAGAAATGCGTTTAAATGGCCCTTTAGGAGGAAAGGCAGAAACACATTCTTCTGCCTGTAATGACCCACGATGGGCAGAGAAGAAGAGAGTCGGCTCAGCAGGTTTGAGCCTTGAGGTCCTGGAAGAGATGGGGTCCTCAGGTGGAGGGTGAAGAGGGGGCCCCCAGCTCTCGGGAGCACGGTTTTCCGTGGACGAGGTGACTCTCCCTGGTCCTCTTCTGTTCAGATGATACTTCTGTGAATCAGACACCATCTCGGAAAATCAAGTCCCTTCCCAACGCCATCATCCATCCGCAAAGCCTTACAGAGCCCCTCTCTGGCCAGGCGCTGCTGGGCTAGGAGTAACTGGCCAGGAGCCACCAGCGCGATGCCCACCTGGATCCGGCAGCTCGGGGAGGGCCGGACGTGAGGATGGGGAGGTGGAGGGGCTTGTGACCAGGATGGTTAGTGTGAGGGACATAGGGGGAGCCCGCCGGACTGGCTTCCAAGCCTCGCACAGCCCCTTCCGGGTGAGCTGGCCTCAGTTTCCTGTCTATAAAATGGGGACAGTAGCTATAAAGTGCCAAGAACAAGGTTCTGGAAGTGCCTCCCAGGGTCAAGATACACAGGAGCGGAGCTCTTGCCGGCCCCTCTCCAAGGAGCTAAGACCAGCCCCTTGTTTCTCTGGGCTCCCGGGGGTCACCGCCTCTCAGAGGATCTGGGTGGATGCGCCCAGGTTGCTTCATTTCTGGCACCGAACGTCAGCTTCGGCCCCCATGCCTCTCACTCCTTTCCCGCAGTACTTCGGGCGCTGGCCAGCGAGGTGAGCTGACTCAGTGGCTACTGCAGATGATGCGATGGGCTTTCATGCTCAAGGCTCGTAGGGGGAGCCGTGTGGCTCAGCTGCGCTGGGCAGGAAGCGAGGTTGCGAGAGAGGGAAGGTGGCCCAGGCAGCAAACGGGCAGCTCGACTGCGCGGGCCAGGGAGAAGGGGCAGGTCCTCGCAGAGAGCCACATGGCACAACTTCACGGGTGGTGGAGGGGTCTGCAAGTCTGCCCTGGGGCAACACGGGGTCTTCCTGGGGGTGTCAGAGCCCAGGGCACGGACAGAGTCATGGGACAGTGTATCCAGCGGATGGGGAAGAACGCAGAGGCAGAACTGCCGCCCTAAATGCGGATGGGCTGGGAGTCATCAGAAACGGGTTAAATGTGCCCTCAGAGCCACGGTTTCAACTTTGGTGGCACCTTGGAGTCACCTGAACAGCTTTAAAGATATTGGGCCCTACCCCCAGAAATTCAGACGCAGTTGGTTTGGGTTGTGACCTGGGCGTGGGTATGTTCTAGAGCTCCCCTGGTGCTGGCAGAGAGGAGGAAAGTAATTAAGTCTGTCTTAGATGGGGGCCTGGGGGCAGGAGAGGAAGGGAAAGATGGATGGTAGCTGTGCAAGGAAGGAGCACCTGCCCTGATGCAATCTGTGGGCTCGCAAAACAGGAGTCGGATTTTGCAAACTAAATCCTATTAAAATGCCCCTCAGACACCTTAAGGCAGCCCTGCGGTGGAAGAACGTGATCACCTGATGTGCTTATTTAGTATCCGAGATTTGCATTCCTCTGTCATTCTTTTCCTTGGAACCTGACAGACAGCTGAATCCCCAGGGTGTGGAATTGTGGGATTAGACTCCATTCAGCCCAGCACTTACAGGTCTCAAACTCAAGTGCAAAATAGGTTTGTCTGAAATGCAGACTACTCACCCACCCACCCCCACCTCCCCACCCCCCCCCCCACCCCCGTGCCCAGAGATCTGAAGGCAGTAAGTCTGGGCTGGGGTCTGGAAAAGGTGTGTCTACCAAACTAAGGACCCCCAGGTAATTACATGACGGAGATGATCTGTGGCCGCACGTTGAGAAACGCCGATTGAAGAACTGGGGATGAGGGTTAATGTGTTCGGTTCTCTAATCCACCCTACCAGCATCCGCCGTGAAGAGCGTTCACGGTTCGATGGAAGCAGCAGAGGGGAAAATTGATTCCTAGCGCTCCAACCTAAGCGCGTGTTGACCGTGAGTTGAGGATGTCCCAACAGCTCTGTCCTCGCGTGTTACAAACTGGCGCGGCATGCATAGCTTAAGCCTGTCGAGAGGCATTTCACACTCCAAGGCTCAAGGCAGCCCCGTATCGGAACTGCCGAGAGCTTTCCAGAGCCTTCCACCTGAGATGGGGGAGCACGGGGCAGCTGGCTGTGCTCGCCTCGCCTGGGGCCCTGGTGGCCTGAGAGGGAAGGCCCTGAAGGTGGAGGGCTGCCCAGAAGCCCCACCTGAGGGACATGCATGACGCGGGACGTTCCGTGAACACTCCCCCATCAGGGCCGAGGCTCCCGAGCTGGGGATGCCCTCATGCTCCAGCCTGCACACGGGAAAGCAGGTCTACGCTGAGGTAAACGCGGTGACAGACCTGCTTCTGGGAGGGGCCACCGTCCCCGTGTTTTCCTGTCTTCAGTTAGGGATGAGCGTTTCTTTTCACTGTTTCACTGGGGAACCATTTAACCCTCAGCATCAGGAGAGAGCCCCCGGCGTGCATGCTCCTGAGCGTAAGTCTGTCGGGCTAAAGGGAGGGGAAGGAGACCGGTAATGGGATCCAGCTGAGGGGCTTGGGTGGCCAACCCCCAACCCCAGTGAGAGCCCGGGAGACGGCTCCCCTTGGCCCCTCACTTTCCCTCATTGAGAGGACTCATGCTGCCTGCCTCCGCTCCCTCGAGGGTTAAGGAGAGGATGCCGGCCTCCAACCAGCCATTTCAGCTGCGAAGAATGGGGATCAGATAACGAGTTGTACGCGGAGAAGTACAGTGCTGATCCTAAAACTCTTGCTGAGAGATCAATAAACCACAAAGTCCCACTGCACAGCACAGGGAACTATATTCAATATCCTGGGATAAACCATCATGGAAAAGAATATAAAAAAGAATGTATATATGTGTATAACTGAGTCACTGTGTGTATAGCAGACATTAACACAACATTGTAAATCACCTATACTTCAGTATTTAAAAAAAAAAAAAAAAAAAAGGAAAGAAAGAAAGATCAAGAGACCATGACAAAGCAGCAAAATCTCTTTATGAGCAAACCAGGGCTTTCACGAGGAGTGGAAGTGATGAAGCAGTGTCAGGAAGAAATTCAAGAGCTGAATGAAGACGAGATATTGGCCAAGGCACAGGAGAGCAGCGGAGAAGCTTGGCCAGAGCGCAAGACCTTCACACGTCCCTGGAGGAACACTGGGAGACCCTGAGGCCTATGAGCCGGAACTGAGAGCTAATGTCTGGGTTGCTAACGGCTAACTAAAAGGATGACCTGGGATAATTACGAAGCCTGGTGAGCAGCATTCCATGGTCTTACAAGCCCCTGTTGACCAGATAACTGAAACGGCAGCAGTAATGAGGGAAGCCACGAGCCTGGTGAACAAATGGGTTGCATGAAATCAGGGGAAAAAATTCAACTTAAACAGGAAATCAAAGATTTGAGAGAAATCTTTCAAACTAATTGGGGTCCCGTAGGAATTTCAGGATGTTTGTGAGTCTCTATAAGAAAACCCATCTGAGGGGGCTCCCCTGGTGGCGCAGTGGTTGGGAATCCGCCTGCCAATGCAGGGGACACGGGTTCGAGCCCTGGTCCGGGAAGAGCCCACATGCCGCGGAGCAACTGGGCCCGTGAGCCACAACTGCTGAGCCTGCGCGTCTGGAGCCTGTGCTCCGCAACGAGAGAGGCCGCGACGGTGAGAGGCCCGCGCACCGCGATGAAGAGTGGCCCCCGCTCGCCGCAACCAGAGAAAGCCCTCGCACAGAAACGAAGACCCAACACGGCCAAAAATAAATAAATTAATTAATTAATTAATTAAAAAAAGAAAACCCATCTGGGACTTTGAACCTATAGATCAATTTGGAGAATATTGCCATTTTAGCAATATGAAGTCTCAGCACCCCAGCTCCAACAGATTCATTTAATACACAGATTTATCATGTCACTAACTACCTCAAGGAAGGACACAGCTACAATTTTCTTTCCATCTAAATTCAAGTTGTGACGCTGAAAAAGCAATAAAGGCATCACTGGATAAAGAAAGCAGATTGTGCTTCAATTTTTTAAGGAAATTTAGAAAGATTATTTGAAAATCTTCAGCCTTTTCATCATCTCCATCAGTTGTGTGTGTGTGTGTCTGTGTGTCTGTGTGTCTTTAGTTCCCATCCGTGCCTGTACGGTGCTGGCTGCTACAGAAAGCTGGTTTATAATGGACATGTTCTGGTCATCCTCGTGGTTGGTAACAGGGAATTGCTGGCGTCCTGATAGGACAATGTTGAAGACGGAAATGTGGCGGTCTGCTTTACTTTTTTCTCCTAGTCTGTTACAGGTCAGTGTTTGTGGTTCCAAGGAGAAAACTGCTTTCCCTGCAAGCTCATCGGTCCTGGACGTGATGGCAGCCACTGGAGTGTGGCGGAAACTCCATGGAGGTTAAGGGCATGCGTCCATCTCATAACTGCACTAGGGTGAGCCCAGGGGTAGCTGTAGCTGGCACACAGCGGAGGGAGACACCCTCTGTTCTTCCCTGCACCTTAGCGGAACAAGGCTCTGAGATACAGCAGGTGCAAATTTGCTTTAATTTGCAGAAGTCACACTCACTAACCCCACCAGGAGGCGCTGGTTTTTGTCGGGACCTGCCAACGTCAGCTCCCAGTGACAGACCTCTCCTCCTTGCACGCTTCCCTCCCCGAAGGAGAGCACACCGGAATTCTCAGGATGGGAACTTCTCACCCTGGCTCTGCTGGGTGCCCTTGATCCTCTGACCCCTCAGCCAGGTAGCCCCCCCAGTGATGCTTCCTGTCGGAGAGAAACCTCGTCCTGCTACCTCCGGGGACCCCTGAGGGCTTGGCAAGGAGGCTCTGAGGTGGGGAATTCATGATGCGCTGGATGCCCATGTCCGAGGTCTTTAGTTGGAAGCAAGCAGAGCCTCTCGGGGACCAGAGTCAGGGCCTCTTTATAAACATTCTGGGTTCTGCTCCGGTTCTGTTCAGTCTAAGATGGATATTTGGGATCTAGTCACAAACACCCTCTTGAGAATTTTCAAATGTTCTAATCAATCACAGTAACCAGGTATATGTTGTCAACAAGGTGATTTATACGACAGAGGATGATCACTTTCTTTTGCTCTCGGACAGCAGAACCTAGGAAGAAAGGCTGGACGGGTCAGTGGAGGCTCGAGGGTCAGAAGTTTGGGTCTGGCTTCCTCTGAGCCACGTCAGTTCTCCCCACGCAGCTCAACTGCAGTGTCAAAGGAGGCACAGGACTGACCTGTAAAGAAAGTCCAGACCCCCTGAAGTTTGCAGGCCTTGGGTGGGTAGGTGTCCAACCAGGTGTGGGAAACAGGATCATTGTTGACAGGGAATAACTATGAAATTCTGCTAAAGTAGAATGTTGTAAATTGAAATACAGTCGATGTACAATATTACATTCATTTCAGGTGTACTACACAATGATTGGACGTTTGCATACATTATGAAATTATCACCATGAAAAGTCTAGTATCCATCTGTCCCCATACAAGGTTATTAAAATATTATTGACTATATTCCTTATTCTGTACATTACACCCCTGTGACTTACTTTTTATATAGCTGGAGTTTTTACCTCTTAATTTCCTACACCTGTTTTACCCATCCACCCACCCTGCTCCCCTCTGGCAACCACCTGTTTGTTCTCTGTATTTATGAGTCTGTTTTTGTTTTGTTTGTTTGGTTGGTTGGTTCGTTGGTTGGTTGCTTTTGTTTTTTAGATTCCACATATAAATGAGATCATACCGTACTGGTCTTTCTCTGTCTGACTTACTTTACTTAGCATGATACCCTCTAGATCCATCCATGTTGTCACAAATGACAAGATTTCATCTTTCTGTGGCTAATATTCCATTACATAACTTACCACGTCTTCTTTATCCATTCATCCACCGATGGACACTTACGTTGCTTCCATATCTTGGCTGTTGTAAATGGTGCTGCAATGAACATGGGCGGGGGCACATATTGTTTTTCAAATTTGTATTTTTATTTTCTTCCGATAAATACCCAGAAGTGAAATTACTGGATCATATGGCTGTTCTATTTTTAATTTTTTTGAGGAGGCTCTATACTATTTTCCATAGTGACTGCACCAACTTATAATCCCACCGGCGGTACACAAGGGTTCCCTTTTCTCTGTATCCTCGCCAACGCTCATTTGTTGTCTTTTTGATGACAGCCGTTCGACAGGTGTGAGGTGGTAGATCTTTGTGATTTTGCTTTGCATTTCCCTGGTGATTGGTGATGTTGAATATATTTTCATGTGTCTGAATGCCATCTGTATGGCCATCTGTATGTCTTCTTTGGAAAAATGTCTATTCAGGTACTCTGCCCGTTTTTTTCTACTTTTTTTTTTGGGCTGCACCACATGGCTTGCAGGATCTTAATTCCCCGACCAGGAATTGAACCCAGGCCCTCGGCAGTGAAAACGCGGAGTCCTAACCAGTAGACTGCCAGGGAATTCCCCTTCTGCCCATTTTTTAATCAGGTTGTTTGTTCTGATGTTGAGTCGTATGAGTTCTTTGTATATTTTGGATATTCTAAAGCAGGAATTTATTTAATTAGTTTTAAACTTTAGGACCAATTCTACTAACAGTACATTTGTACAGTCAGTTAGTGAATTTGCGCCCTTTGGTTTCTTTCTTTTTTTTAAATTAATTAATTAATTTATTTATGGCTGCGTTGGGTCTTTGTTGCTGCGCGCGGGCTTTCTCTAGTTGCGGCGAGCGGGGGCTACTCTTCGTTGCGGTGCACAGTCTTATTGTGGTGGCTTCTCTTGTGGAGTACGTGCTCTAGGCACACAAGCTTCAGTAGTTGTGGCACATGCGCTCAGTAGTTGTGGCTCACGGGCTCTAGAGAGCAGGCTCAGTAGCTGTGGCGCACGGGCTTAGTTGCTCCGCAGCATGTGGGATCTTCCCCGACCAGGGCTCGAACCCGTGTCCCCTGCATTGGCAGGTGGATTCTTAACCACCGCGCCACCAGGGAAGCCCTGAGAATTTTAATTAAGCCCTTTCAGCTGTCAACCACTAACCTGACCATTGAGTGAATTAATTCTTTTAAAACATGTGCATCTTTGTTTTCATAAAACCAATAGTTACTTAGGAAGGACTGGATTATTCAGTAAATAGAGAGCTAGGCACTGAGTACCATTCACTGGGTAACAGTGGTAAATAACAGAAACATCCACCGCCCTCTTGGGTTGGCACTTGTCTAAGGTAGAAGACAGCAAAGATGGACATGAACACGGGACCTGTGTGCAGAGGACCAGGGCTGGGAGGGCAGAGGCAGGGGCGGAGCTGTGGCCAGGGCGTTAAAGCTAGAAGGGGAAGAACCTGTGTTTACTGAGATCCTCAAAGAGGTGGCTCAGGTAGACGATCTCATTAAATCCCTTGGGGAAGGAATCACACCCTCAGACACACACAGCGAAGCTGAGGCGCCGCGAGGCTGGCTCACTGGCCGGGCTGTGCAGGAAGCAACTGCTACAGTTGCTCAATTCCAGGCCATCCGACTCCATAGCCTGTGCTGTCTTGCTCACGCTGCCTCACGACACCTTCGTCCAGCCCTTTCCTCGTACAGACGGTCCCTGCGGAGCCGGAGGGAAGCCGACACCCAGAGACTCCACGGTGCAGGGGTGGGGAAGCCCGCTCTGCGTGCGTCTGCGCAGGATGTGAATGAAGATGGGCCGCGGGCCGAGGTTCCAAGGAGTCAGGGAGTAAGGCCTTGTGCAAGGTCGTGGTCAAGGAGACACCCTGCCCGGTTCTCCAATCCTAGCAGGGCGCTCCTGGCCAAGGGCTCCAGAGCTCCTCCGCGGATGCCCTGGCCGCCCGCCGCCCGCCTCCCTGCCAGACAGTGGCTCCCAGGCTGCCAGCTGCCCCCGTCACACCCTGAGCATCGCCCCTAGTTTTAAACTGCTCTTTCCTGTGCCCTTTTCATCTGACAGGTGAAGAATTACCGTCATTTTCGCACTAACATTCATTATTCACTATCTGTGGTAAAGACCTTATTTACTACCTGGTTACTCCCTCCTCCTAAGCCAAGGCAGCCTTTTCAATACCAAGGGGGGGATCGGTCCTGCTTTATACCTGCAGACGGGTGACAACAGATGGAGGACGGGCCTGCGTGTTTCGGGGGAGGGGAAAGGCTCAGCTGGAGGCTTTTAAACGCTGGTCTGCGGTTTGGGGCCCTGAGTCAGTGCCCAAGAAAGAAACAGCTTTCAAAAATACCTGAGGCTGTCACGTGGGCAGCCGGCAATTGTCCCCTGTCTAGAGCACGGCATCCAGTACGGGGAGCGACGTCACAGGATAATCAGGGCTGTTTAACTCCGTGTGCAAAGTTCATTTGCTGGCTCGGACGGACGGAAGAAACCCCCATCTCGGAGAGGCGTCTAAGTTCCCACGGATTTAACGGTCACATCTCAGCACCTCCTCCTGCCCGTCACTGACGTGGCACAAGCCCTGCCGCCACCTCACAGCACGTGTAAGAGCTTCCCCTGCCACCCGGGCCCTTGCACCGGACACCTGGGAGGCTGACTTGAACGCTCCGGCCACTTTTCTGAGGGCAGGTATCTGGCCAGCTCTCCTAGCCCCCAGCTCTCCTCCTTCCTGCCTGGGCTCAGTGTCATGGAAGTAAACACTGACACCAGCTCTTATCCCCCGAGAGCCCAGGGGCATTTGCCTGATGCTTTGTGGAGCAGCCTGCACTTCAAAGTGTGCTCCCAGGCACGGGGGTGCAGAGCGGGCACAGGCCCCAAAGCTGCTCGCTTGCCTGGGCACAAGTCTGGCTGCAGAGGCTCTGGCCAAGAGGACCTGGGCCTGGTGATGCTGTGACCTGGCCTCTCCTCTTCAGCCTGATCTTGGATCTCAAAAGAGCACTTTCATCTGTCTGCTTCCCAGGCTTGATCTGACGGTGCAGAAACAGATTTGAACTTCACACACCGTGCTCTTGTGTTTGCCAGCTGCAGACATAGCACAGGAGGGAGAGAGCAGGCAAAAGAGACCCAGTTCTTCCAAAATCTGTTTCTTCTCGGCTCTCCTCCTGGCCCGTCCCTTCTCTGACGAGGTCCCCGACATGGACGTGGCTGCTTCCGTCTCCTGTGTGCAGGGACAGCCACGGACAGGCCAGCAGACAGTGGGGAGGGGAGAGAGCTGGCTGACCCCTGCGAACGTGCTCAGGGCACTGGACCAGATCAAGGGTGAGGGTCCTGGCTCAGAGCTGACCAGAGCGACGCAGACACACCAGCAGATGGGCAGCTGGCGGCAAAGGCAAAACTCTACAGACCACAGCTCCACGAGCCAAAGAAAATGCACTGCATCCATCCTTGTGGCTCTTGATGACCTACAGGTGTGGGATCAGTGTCACGGTGTGAAAATGACCTGTGACCGCTGTGGTGTGGCCCAGGAAGAGCTGTCTCACAAGCAGAGGCCGCAAGATGATTTGGAAATTGTCTTAATTTTGCATGTGGGGTGTTGCCAAAACATAAAAGTGAGTTGTTTATGCCCCCATTATAAAATGCTATTCTGATTATTTTCATTTCTGTCTCTAGAAATAAAATCCAAATATTACGAAACAGCTGTTCATTAAATCAGTGTACCCTTCTGCAAACGTAGCCCCTAAGTTCTTGTGGGCTGATTGCTGTACCTTTCCTTATACACATCGGGTCCTGCCTGGGTGCCCGTGGGCAGGCCGAGCATCTGCATTTTCTCCTGCGTCCACGTCCTCTGCTGTTATTACTGTTACAGTGTGAGGCCCCTTGGCTGCTGGTCTCCTGGGGGCATCGAGCTGCCTATAAGAAAGGGCACCAGGCCGTGCTGAGCCCTACGCTGTTTTACAGAAGGAAAACGCTCCAGGCGTCTCCGGTAACATCCATCCGCCCCCCTCCATGGCGCCTATGGCTCACATCCAGGAATGGGTGAGCAGCGGACCCTTGCCCACTTGACTGGAGGAGTAATAGCTACTATTTACAGAGTTCTTACTATCTGCCAGTGCCTTCATTAATTCATTTAACCCTCAACCGTATGAGGCAGCTGTAGTTATCACCCCATTTTTCAGACAAGGAAACTGAGGCTTACAGAGGCCAGGTGACTTGTCCTGGGGCACAGCGATATAAAGGGGAAAGCTGGGATTTCGGCCAAGGCTTTCCATCTCCAAACCCGTCCCCTGCAACACCTGGCTTTCTGGAGTGGGTGGAGAGAAGAGCAGGAAGCACTCCTCCTGGTGTGCAGGTGAGATATGCATGAACCTGAAACCCCTGCCTTGCCCATGGCCTCCTTTGAGGAAAGTGGCCCCAGGTGGTCTTTCTGCCCCAAGTTGTATGTATGCACCGTGTGCCAATCACATGTAGCCTCTGCTACCTCGACGACAACCAACTGGGCCACGAAGCTCTACACGAGCAAAACAATGTCTCAATGTTGGTGAAGCTCCAGGACCAGGCACATAGTAGGTGCTCAATAAATACTTGTTGAATGGATAAGTAAATAAATGGATGGATCAGAAATTGGTGCCCAAGCCTACGGCAATCATGTCTGGGTTGTAAAAGCATGAGGCCTCTGAGGTGGACCAGCACAAAACGGTACCTAACGGGTGATCCACGTCGGATGATGACAAACTGACAACATCGGACCTTTGGGAAGTATGGTAGTCAGGTGCGCTCCGAGAGGGCAGGCCTGGTGAGTGCAGGCTGCATCCTTTCCCTGCTGTACGCCCCATTCTGGGACGTGCGGGAGCCCAGAGGGACCACACAGCTCAGGAGCTGATGTCCTCTGCCATCCAGGTTCCTGGTATCTTTCACTGAACCCCCAGCGTCAAAGGTGACCTGAGATGCTCACTTTCTTAGAACATTAACAAGCTGAGCTTAGCACCTGCAGAACTGGTCCAGACTGTCCGTGAAACTCGCCAGAGAGCATGCCCCTGTGTTTGTGTTATGTGGGACTATGTGGTCCCTCCATTTGGAGCTGTGGGAACCCACAGAAGGAAGAAACATGGTTATAAACAAAAACCAAAATGGTAGTAAATATGAGTTAAGCTAACGCACAGTTTGTGAGCTACTTAGAAGTATTATGACCTGATGATTTGTTTTAGCCTTCATCAGGGTTGGCAACTCCCCATAAACGCTAGTCTTGGGTAAACTGGCTTCGTATTTCAGAATAATGCGTACTGTCTGCAATTAACCCCATGGACTTCTTACTGTTACTGATCCCGGGGCCTGAAATGGTCAGCAAGTGGACAGGGGTCACAAGGTAATTTTCCAGCTTGCTCCCGAGCCGGTAGGCTGTTGCTTTCTGGAACAAAACATAAAGCCTCATCCCACAGGCATCCCTTCTGGCAACTGCCCAGGTCTTCTTCCAAAGATAAGCCTTAACGTCACTTCCCACGGTGGCTGGCCTGCACAGCCCCTGGCACCCTGCCACGTGGTGCTGCCCAGGCAGCACAGGGATGGCACCACTGCCACCCTGACACTCGGCAGCTCGATGGCGTCTGCCCCTTCCCCAGCCGTCAGGAATGTGGTCGTGACGGCACCTCCTAATTAAAGGCTGGAGGAATAATTTTGTGTTGTGACTAGAGCGTCAGCTGCAAATGCAGTAACCAGCCTACGCCTGCTCTCCTCCTGTTTTTCAAACGTTGAAAAATGTAAAGGGTGGCTGTGCTATAGCTGGCATGGCAGAGGGGTTCCACCTCGGGGACAGCTCTGAGGGTTCACGGCGGCTGCCTGGAGAGCTCACAAGAACGGCTGTCAGGCTGAGTCCAGGCTCAGCAGGCCGGAGCTCAAGATTGATTAGTCATGTCTGCCCTGGGAGCAGGCATGGGGACATGGGGGTTGATGTGTAATATTGTGCCGCCCTGGTTTATAAGTAGAGATTCTATCATGTGTCCTGTGATGGCAGCAACCGATCCCCATTCCCCATCCCTTTTATGAAAATATTCCAAAGACTCTCCTCGGGAGACGAAACTGAATCCTTGCTCACTAACTGTCCCCACAAAGCAAAGAGCAGCCAGAGGAAAAAAAAAAAAACCCCCAGGAATCATGGCTACGTCTGTGATTATGTGAAATTCCTCAGTGGGACCATGCAGGCCATTCAGGGAGGGGCGTGATGCAGTGGAGGCGGGGGGAAGCTTGGCATTTGAATCCCAACCCACCGCTGGCCACTGAGTGACCTTGAGCAGATTACTTTACCTCTCTGAGTCTCAGTTCCTCCATCCCTACCATGGAGCAAACGATTCCTACCCCCTTGAACGGCTGTGACAATGAGAACTCGTGTATGCAAAGTTCAGGGAATTACGCTGAGTCCTAGAGGGAGGACAAAGCCACGAATGGTTGAGGATGGAGCATTCTGGTTAACTGGTCTCCCCACTGTAACCGAATAACCTCTTTTCTCTGGGTCCTTGCGAGCATAATGGGAAGAACTACGGGATAACAATCAGGAGACGTGGGTCCACACTCCAGCCAAGCCCAATAAGCTTCAGCAAAACACAGCTAGTAATACCATGCTCACCGTTAGGATGACTTGGACCATAAAACCCTTCCTGATTCACAGAAGTGGCTCAAAAATTTCACATCAAAACTTTAATTTCTTTTAACTTTTATTTGGTAATAGACTTTCTTTTTTAGAACAGCTTTAGATTTACAAAAATATTGAGAAGATAGTTCAGAGAGTTCCCATGTACCCAGCCCACAGTTTTCCCTATTATTAACATCTTACATTGGTGTGCTACATCTGTTATAATTAACGAACCAATATGGATATATTATTATTAATCAAAGTCCATAATTCATTCAGATTTCCTTTGTTTTTACCAAATGTCCTTTTTCTCTTCCAAGATCCCACATTTCATCTGGTTGGCCTGTCTCCTTAGGTTCCTCTGGGCTGTGACAGTTTCTCAGACTTTTCTTGTTTTCAACGACCTTGATAGTTTTGGGGTATGGCTCAGTGTCTTGTAAGATGTCCCTCTATAAGAATTTGTCTGCTTTCTCTCACAATTAGACTGGGGTTGTGGGTTTGGGGGTGTGAAGACCACCAAGGACAGCCTCACCACATCACGGCAGGGGTACATCCATGAGGTTTCACTGGCCACGTGGACCTCGACCACCTGACTGAGGTCGTGCTTGTCAGGTTTCCCCACTGCAAAGTTACTCCTTTTCTCCCTTTCCACACTGTACTTTTTGGAAGGAAGACACTACGCAAAGGAGTGGAGAATTACCCTCCAAATCCCTGAGGGAGGAGGATCTACATAAGTTATTTAGAATTTTCCTACAAGGGATATTTGTCTCTTCTCCCCCATTTATTTATTTTTTCATTCATTTACTTATATTACTATAAGCTCATGGGTATTTATTTTATACTTCAGGTCATAATCCAACACGACTTTATTTTCTTGCTCAAGAGGTTCCAGCTTTGGCCACTGGGAGCGCTTTCTGTTGGCTTCGTGTGCTTTTGACATGCCCCATCAACGTGCATTTTTTTTTTTTTTTTTTAGCACTTCCTTGCTTTCTGACTCTGCAAGATGTCTTCCAACTTTTTATTTGGAAACAATCACAGATTCACAGGAAACCGCAAAGAAATGTCCCACGCACCTTTTCCCCAGCCCCCCTCCCCCGCCCCCCCACTAAAGTGACCATCCAGCACAACCATAGTTCAAGGTAAAAACCAGGAAATTGACGTGGGGACCATTCACAGAGTTTATTCAGATTTCTCGTTATAACGGCACTTCTTGGGGGAGGGGGAGGGGGGGTTCTCTGCAGCTAGACCACGTGAGCAGCTTCATGTAAGCCCTCCCCCATCCAGGGCTGTCCGATCCCCGCACGGCTCCCTCGTGGTACGCCTCCCGAGGGATTTCTTCCTCCTTCCGTCTCTAACCCGTGGAACCAGTAACCTGCTCTCCATCTCTGTAGTTTTGTTGTTTCAAGAATGTTATATAAAGGGAATCCCCACCCTTGGCAGAGCTGCTGGGCTGCAGAATCTGGTGCCACCACGTGCACCGTGAGCCACACTGTCTTCTGGTAGAAGGTGCAAATAATAAACCACCGCGGAGGATGGCGGCAAGGATTAAGCGGACAACGTGTGGAAAGGACTTTCCATTCTAAGGAAAAGTGGCGCCCGTGTCGGGTGCGCCTCTGCTGAGGACAGGACCCACGTCCTTCCAGAACCCTCTCGCGACCTCGGCCGTGCGTCCCATCTGTTGAGAACCAGTTTCTTCATTTGAATTTAGGACAGTTCAGAGCTGTAAATATTATAAATGTCATAGTGACTCAAGATTAGAAATAACATCATGTATGTGTGAAACAACTGGCTCGTCAAACCCACCTATGAAATCATGGCTTTTACTATTAATATTACGGTGACTCAACAGCCTGAAGTGTGGCTCTCATAGTGGGGGAAGGATTTTCAGGCGGGGACCCCATCGGTGCCCCCTGGTGGCCCCTGAGGATAACGTCCCCCTCCCGCCACTGCACCTGAGCCCCGGGAGCACGCCCACCTCTGCACCCCCAGTGCCTGAGCGCCCTCACACACAGTGATCGGCATCATGTTACGCTCCCCCTTCTTATAGGTGAGGAAATGGGGTTCCCTCTGTTCACAGGGGGCAGAGCCAAGACCCGCACTCAGTAACTTCTGTCTCCAAGTTCAAGGCCCATCCTTCTACCGGCCTGGCTCTCCCTGTTCGCAGGAGTTGCATTCGGTAGCAGTTTGTTTTTGTTTTTTTTAATAAAATCACGATTATGGGGTCTTCTATCTATAGCATCACAGAGTCTAACACAACGAAAAGGGAGAAGCTGTCAAATCCTTATTCAGAGACGGGTTTGGTGATTTCCTTGTGTTGGTTCATTTGTGTTTCACTGCAGCCCTGAGTCTCCTGCCAAGGGATAGCCTGGAACTGATGCAGACTTGGCTTTAGATACCAGGTCTCCTATTCTTGATATTCTTGATACCCAGGGCGATGGGCTTCTGTTTCCCAGGCAGAGCAGCCTCCCAGACATCGGGACACTGAGCCCTTTGATTGGGGCTGGGATTTGATGTTTGGTTTTTTGTTTTTTTAAGTTTTTATTATATATGTTACAAATATTTCTTCCCAATTTGTTCCTTATATATATATTTGTTGTTGCTGTTGTTTTATGTTTTGGACACGCCCTACGGCATATGGGATCCCAGTTCCCCGACCAGGGATCGAACCCACGCCCCCTTCAGTGGCAGTGTGGAGTCTTAACCACTGGACGGCCATGGAAGCCCCCGGGGGATCTATGTTTTCTCTCCAGCACGTCATGACTAAGCATTTAGACCTCTTGGACTCAGGCCCCCAGGCTCCCAGTCGATTCTTCTGGGTATGCTCCCATTAGCATCCCTCCCGGCACTTCCTGGCTCACCGGGTGGTGAGGAATGGCACCACCACCATCCCATTTTTTGGTAGTGGAGGAAATGGCCTAAGGTTAAAGTGGAGACCCCTGTAAACTGGGACGCCCAGCACCACCAGCGAGTCAACAGCCAGGGGTGGCTCTTGTGGACACAGGAGAGGCACATCCCCAACTGCAGGCCACCCAGAGGATGAAATGACAGCAAGAAGTTAGGGGGCACTTGCCATGTGTCCCATAGTTATTAGATAATTTGACATCCTGCTTGCCCTTGATGAGACAAGACTCATTTACCTGAAATTTGACACATTTTCATGTATAACGTGCACACTAGCGCTATCTACTTACAGCTGAGTTACAGGACATAGACCAGAGGCGTGTCTAGAAGGGTCTGAGAGTCCACCCTGCTCCCAGTGACGTGAGCCACCACCGTTCCATGGATGACTCCTGGGTCAGAGGCAAGGGACTTTCATTACCAGCGGCACAGCGAGAAGCCTGTTTCCCTGCCCCCAAGCTCGTGGGCGACACGGAGCAGCCCTGGTAGGGGCTGAGCAGGCACAGCTCAGGAGCCCTGTGCCTGGAAACCCCCGATCCTCTGTGGCAAACCTGCCCAACCTCTGCCCTGGAGGGAGACATTATCATTATTATACTGGTCAGGAAACAAATCTGCCTTGTGTCCCAGAGGGAGACACTTTTTCTATCTTTCAGGGTTGTCTGATATACAAACATCCTCGGAAACTCATCCAGAACAAACACCGTTGCCTCTGCTCACAAGACTCAGAGAAATGCAGGACACCCATGGAAAACTGTCTCCCAAGAAGCTATAAAAACCTATCCATGAGAAGTTGTAAACTGAGGAAGACGGCATCCGCCTAAAAGAATAAGGGACATTTCCAGTTGACTGAGGACACAAGCTGTGATTTCCCCCAGCATTTCCTCTGTCTGACTGTGTTTAACATTCTGCCCAGAATCCAGAGCATGTCTGGAGCACACGCCCGGGGGGCAGGGACGGCCCAAAGGTTGCTGGGTGAAAGGTGTAATTTTCTTGAAAGTGGTTCAGAAAGAGGCTTATTCAGAGCAGGGGATGGAGAGCTGGCGGGAAGCCCCACGGGGGCAGAGCCCAAGGACCGCCTCCTTCAGACTCTCTCCCCAGGGAGGGAGGGAGGGATCAGCCAAGAAATGCCCTTGCCAGGGTGCAAGCTCTGCTCCCTGTGTCCTGTGGGGAGTCTGCTTGGTTATAAGGATCAGAACCCCAGTTCTCAGCCATCTGAACCCATAGAGAGGTGCGACATCCCAGGGAGAAAACAATCTGACGGTCTTGTTTCTCTTGGCTTGGGAAGCGCTCTGTGATTCTGGAAATTCTTCCTGCTCCAGAAGGAGGAGAGAAACCAAAGGAGCTGCCCGTTCCCTCCTAGGCTCAGGACTGCCATCTTTCTCCGGTCTGTACACCCAGCAGTGCGCCAGGCCGTACAAGATGCCACAGGATAGAAATGGGGCTCAACTTCTTATTCATTTGTTCATTCGTTTATTCAATAATGAATTTGTTCGTATGTTGAATAATGAATTGACTCAATTTGTCATCTGCTAAGCATTTTCACTCCACAGGTAATTCAAATTATTGCTTTTTTTTTGTTTTTTGGGTTGTTTTTTATTTTTGGTAGTAAACTAACATAAATATTTTCAAGTAGGATGAAAAATTCATGTTAACTTTTAAAAATATGCCTAGAGATATTGAAAACATTTCCCTCACTCATTTATTGCACAAAATGTTGCCAAGCAACAGCTATGCACCAGGCGAGCTTCTAGGTATACAAATAAAGGAGAAGATCATTTTCAGAAGATAAGTCTTATAAAGAAAACAAGACTGAGCCCAGGGACAGACAGTGATTGGATGAGGGATGGCTAACTGGATGGACGCAGAGAGGAGGTGACATCTGAGCTTAGATCTGAGTGACAAGGAGAAGCAACAAAACATGGATGACCCGGGGGTGGTGTCCCAGGCAAACAGGACAGCAAGTGCAAAGGCCCCGAGGTCTGAAGTGTTCAAAGGGTAGGAAGGAGGCCAGTGTGGCTGGAGAGTCATAAACCAGCAGGTAAGAAGCTAGAAATGGCAGCAGAGAGGTAGAAAGAGGCCACCCTCTGCAGGTTTTTATAAAGGGCCCTGGGGAAAAGCCTCCATGTGATAGGAGGCCTTGGGATGGCTTTCAACAGTGGAGCTCTTTTGCCTGATTTGTGCTTTAAAAAGCAACCTGGGCAAAAGCGAAGGCAGGGAACCAGTTAGAATGCTAACGTTGGTCTGTGTGAACTCTCCTCTGGCATTAAAGGGACCTGGATGGAAAAGGTGAATGAGAAGCCTAGGCTTAAGTAACTATGGGGGTACATGTGGGAGAACTCCCCTGGAATCCATCTGGAAGCCACTGGGGCAGAGACATCCTAGAAATGGACGAAAATATGTGCCAGAATCTTCAAACTATCGATCCATCAACCTACAGACCATCAAGTAGACTGCAGCTATGTATGCAGGAGCCTTAAGCCAGGAACTGGCCTTGTAGAAATAGAAAAGGCAAGACTTACCCATCTACCTGCAAAGTTCTCCTCCCCCTCTTGTCCCCAAACCCAGAACTTCAGATGGGAAGTAACATTCTGACCCCACCTGCACTTTACCACTTGAATCCACCTGCCCAGCGACATGGCAATTTGGAAGAAAGAGCTAATAGCAAACAGGAGGAGAAACCAGCCAAGCCCATCACTTGCAAAGAGGTTGCACTGAAGCCTCCCGCGTGCACAGCGTACAAACAGAGCTCAGGACTTGGCCCTCTGCTCCTGGAACCCGACATCTGGATGGAGAGGCAGGTCCTAGAGGCGTGTCACAGGCTCCCATAGTCCTCCACCCTCCAAGCAGCGGAGGCTGAGGTCAGCACCCTTTGTGGGGCAGCCAGGCCGGTGCGATGCAGCTGAGGGTCAGGGTCAGGGTCAGGAGCTGGGGGGGCCCTGACTGGAGGAGCTGCCCGGCCCTGACTGCCCCAAGAACACCGACCTCCACACCCTCAGCCCTCTTGAGTTCTCGGCTGCTTGGTCGTGTATTAGTCGTGAGTTGCAGTTGCAAACAACGAAATCCCAGTCTGGTTCGTCTGTGCAGAACAGGCCTGCGTTGAAAGGGTATCGGATAACTCAGGATGGAAAGGAAGTCTCGGAGAGCGGCCCGAACCAGGAGGTCCAGGCGGCTAGAGGACAGCTGAGTTCACCCAGGGGCCCAGGCCAGCAGGGACACTGCAGCTGCTGCCGGATCAGAATCCACGTCACAGCCGCCACTGCCAACACGGGCCTGGAGTCCCTTCATCTCTGCCTCACTCACTCCAGAAGCAAAGTCCTGGTGGGAACGTCTGCTGCCAAGAGTGTGTTTGTCCTGGGACTGTATCCCAGACCCTGACTCCCGTTCCCAGACATAAGAAGGGCTCTGAGACGCTGTAGGAAAAATGAATGTTCACTGTAGCCACTGACTGCTCTGTGCTGTCAGGAAAAAGCTTTTAATGCTCTGTGCTTCAGTTTGGTCCTTAGCAAAGACACATTACTCTGAAATGACAACAAGTTTTGAAACTATAAATCAATAGGAAATAATCTGATTATAATATTAGAAGAAATCAGTGCAGCCCTAAATGACCTGAACTAGCACAAGCAGAAAGGCCGCTTAGTGCCCTGGGCTGGAGGGCAGCTCTCAACCTGAGACGGACGGGCTGAGCTCCTCCACAGCCAGACCACAGACATGGACCCACCAGAGAGCCAACCACACGCTGGGTTATCAGACACACATTCTTAAACAACCACGATAAAATGTTCAAGGAGTTAAATGATTAAGATAGTAAATTCTAGCAGGAAACTGGAAAGTATAAAAAAGAAAAACCAAAAGGATGACTGTATCTATACAGCTTACGGTACGGTTTTGTAAACTGCACAGTTTTCAATAACTGTAACTAAAACTTCAGCAGATAGTTTAGGAGCGATTAAATAGCTTTAAGAGAAAATCAGTCAAGAAGATCAGAATAAAATAGTCAGACTAAAGCGTGGAGATCGAAAAAGAAACACAGAAAAGAGCGTAGGAGACACATTAAACATGTAAAAAAAAAAAAGATTTAAAATATGTGTAACTGGAATCCCAGAAGTAAGAGGGGAGAATTAATCGCGAAAAAGCAGTATTTCAAAGTATACTTAAAACTGGCTAAAGACACAGAGCCATGAATTAGGAACTCCAAACAGTAGAAATACTAAGAAAACCAAATTTAGGCATATTACAGTAAAAGTACTAAAAAACAAAGAGACAAAGAGAAAATATTAAAAGAAACCAGAAGGGGAAGAAAAGTATGTTACCTTCAGAGGACCAACAATAAGACTGACCACTAACCTTCATCAGAAACACTAGAAACCAAAAGACACAAAATCATATCTTCGAAGTGCTGACAGAAAATAGCTGACAACCTAGCATTCTACATCCACCAAAAATATCCTTCAGAAATTAAGGTGAACTGAAAATATTTCCAGACAACAAAACCAGTGCATACAAACCAAAGAATAATCTTTAGACAGAAAGAAAATTATCTCAGATAGAAGCACAGAAATGCAAGAAGGAATGAGGTGCCCTGGGAAGAGTAAACAGAACAATAGATAAACCTAAATGAATGCTGACCATATAAAAAGTAACTGTGTTAACATCTTACAGAGTTTTAAATACATATAGAGAACTTCTTTGGCAATAATAGTACTCAACACAGGAAGAAAGGATGTTAAATGTCCTAAGGTGCTGAAATGTCCTGAGAAGTGACAAAAGTAGTAATTCATATTAGATGTTAATAAGTCAGGAATGCATACTGTGATCTCTAGGGAAACCACTAAAAATACAGGAAGAAAGCATCTAATGTATCCAATGGAGTAAAATAAAAAACAATAAGAAGACAAGATAGGCAAGGGGCGGGGGTCAAAAGGTGCAAACTTCCAGTTACAGAATAAGTAAGTCCTGGGATGTAATGTACAGTGCGGTGACTATAGTTAATAACACTGTATCACGTATTTGAGAGTTGCTGAGAGTAGATCCTGAAAGTCCTCATCACAAGAAAAAAGAATTGTAACTATCGTGTGGTGATGGATGTTAGCGAGACATCAGTGGTGATCATTTTGCAATATACACAAATGTCAAACCATGATGTTGTACACCAGAAAGTCATATGTTATATGTCAATTACATCTCAATTTTTAAAAAAAGAAGACAAGATAGGAAAAAAGCAGGAACAAAGAACAGGAGTAACCAGTAGTAAACAAATAGTCAAATGGTGGATTTAAACATAAATACAATAAATGTAAATGGCTAAAGAATCCAATTAAGAGATCAATGTTGTTTGTAAGAGACAGTGCTTAAACATAAGGATGAAGAAAATTTGAAAGCAGAAGTATGCAAAAAATAGAGACTATAAATGGAACAGAAATGGGAGTGTGAAGTTACAAGGGAGACGTCCCCAACGTTATAGGACAGCAGAACGAGCTATCAGGGAAAGTTTTTTGGGTGCATTTAAGAATAAAAGATCCTTGTTAGCCTTCCAGAAGGACAGAGCTGGAAAAGGCAGCCTCAGGACAAGCCCTCTTGTCATTCCCACATTTCTACAATATGCCCATAGAGAGCATGGCTGGTCATTAAATAAAAATTAGTAATTTCATTATTGGATATTGGTTAGTCATATATCATCTGGCTTTGCATACTGTGTCCCCAGGATATTTCATTGAGAAAATATCACACTGAAAAGTCCCACTTCGAGGTCAGTCATAGCACTTTGCCCTCCCTGCCACTCTCACCTGACCCTTCTAACCTTGACCTTTTAATTTTCTAAATATTCTACCACTCAGCCTGGGTCAGGTATTAATACTGCTTAAATCTCTGGACAAGGCTGATCCTGTTCTGGCTGGACCACGGTTTATCCCTTGAGTTTCTAGTCCAACAATGACTACACCTGTATTGACCTCCCCAAGGTGCAAGTGTTGCCCTCCCACTGTCCACCTCCCCGCCCACCTTTTTCTGCCCTGTGCTTTCAGGCCATTCTATAGTGCTTTCCCTTGGCTTGACCCCAGAGCCCTCAGTTAATTAAGTTTTAATTTCTCCTTGAGTTTGCATCCCAAACTCTCTATGTATCTTCTGTGTGTCCTCTTCTCTTAGCTTCTAGCTTGCTCCCAGCTTGAAACAGATGGCCCCCCACGTTCAAGTCCTTAAACAATCATTTCTTACAAGAGCTGGTTTGAAGAGGCTCTTATGGGCCAAAGTTGGTACAATTTGAATATCAAAAGAATAGTGACTATTATTAATTGAGGTGAGTTCACAACGATACAAAAAAAAAAAAACCAAAAAGCCCGCAAAACCTTATTTGCCACTATTGGAGATGCCTATTACACCATCTTCTTCTTCTAAACATTTGTAATTAAAGGGAAAGAGTTAAACACTGACTGCCTTTCTGGCAGGAGCTGTACTTCAGAATAAGCAAACGGCCCCAGGAAATAAAGAAAAGCTCTACTTTAAAGAAGAATGACATCTAATAAATGCAGAGGGATTGACAGAGTGTAAAAATCACCATTTTGCAAACCCTAATGTAGTAGTTAATTGCAGTGGTTGTCCTGAATACTAACTCCATCCAGGGAACAGCTGATGGGGAACTGGATTCCACATGGAGCCGAAGTGTCAGCCTTCAGCTTACTTGCTAACACAAGGGAAATGTCACTTCATAGCAGAGACGCTTGACCATGTCCCCCTAATCCGGTGATTAGACCAAGCACCACAACAGTGGGCAGCCAACACCATGTGATGCAATGTGACATACACAGCATCACCCCAAATCATAATTCATCTGACTCTCGTCAGGCCTACGATCTAACATACAGACTACAGGAAGTACAAAGGATAGAGGAACCAGTTAAATACGTAACAAGGAAACAGACAATCTGATGTGCAGCTTTGCACGAAGCACCTGAGTTTCTTCAAAATGTCAACGTCATTTTTAAAAAGGAGGAAGACGGGAGGTGTAAGAACAGCTCTAGATTAAAAGAGACCCGAGAGAATGTAAGTTGGTGCACCACTATGGAAAACAGTATGGAGGGTCCTCAAAAGATGAAAAATAGAGGTGCCACGTGATCCAGCAATCCCACTTCTGGGCATATACCCGGACAAAACTATCATTCAAAAAGCTACATGGATCCCTATGTTCATAGCAGCACTAGTCACAATAGCCAGGACATGGAAACAACCTAACTGTCCATCAACACATGAATGGATAAAGAAGACTCAGTACAAAGTAGAATGCTGGTTGCCAGGGGCTGGGGGAGAATAGTACTGAGTGGTACAGATTTCAGCTGGAGAAGATGAAAAAGTTCTGAAGGTGGATGGTGGTGACGGTTGCACAACAATGTGAATGTACTTAATGCCACAGAACTGTACCCTTAAAAATGGTTAAAATGGTAAATTTTATATTACCTATATTTTGCCACAATAAAAAAATAAAAACACAAAATAAAACAAAAAAGAAAAGATACATGCACCTTTATGTTCATAGTGGCACTATTTACAATAGCCAAGACATGGAAGCAACCTGAATGTCCAACGACAGATGAATGGATAAAGATGTGGTATATATGCATGACGGAATATTACTCAGCCATAAAAAGAACGAAATAACACCCTTTGCAGCAACATGAATGGACCTGGAGATTATCATACTAGGCAAATTAAGTGAGAAAGAGAAAGATAAATATTATATGATATCACTTATATGTGGAATCTAATATGACACAAATGAACATATCTACAAAACAGAAACAGTCTCACAGAGACTGTAGAGAACAGACTTGTGGTTGCCAAGGGGGACGGGGTGGGTGAGGGAAGGATTGGGAGTTTGGGATTAGCAGATGCAAACTATTATTTATAGAATGGATAAACAACAAGGTCCTACTGTATAGCACAGGGAACTATATTCAATATCCTGTAAGAATATGAAAAAGAATGTACATATACATATAACTGAATCACTCTGCTGTACAGCAGAAATTAACACAACACTGTAAATCAATTATACTTCAATAAAATAAATTTTAAAAAGAAGAGACCCAAGAGATATGGCAAAGAGCATTCCTGTTTGGTTGCTGGTCAGAACAAAGCAAGGGTGAAAGACATTTTGGGGACAACCAGGAAATGCAAATATGGGTTGCATATTGGGTGATATTAGAGAATCATGGTTAATTTCATTAACCATGATATCACGATTATGTGGGAAATGTCTGTAGTTTTTAGAGATACCTACTGAAGTATTTAGGGGTAACGACCATACTTTAAAATACTTCCTCCAAGGGCTTCCCTGACGGTGCAGTGGTTGAGGGTCTGCCTGCCAATGCAGGGGACATGGGTTCGGGCCCTGGTCTGGGAAGATCCCACATGCCTCGGGGCGACTGGGCCCGTGAGCCACAATTGCTGGGCCTGCGCATCTGGAGCCTGTGCTCCGCAGCAGGAGAGGTCGCGACAGGGAGAGGCCCGTGCACCGCGATGAAGAGTGGCCCCCGCTTGCCGCAACTGGGGAAGGCCCTCGCACAGAAACGAAGACCCAACACAGCCATAAATAAATATAAATAAAAATAAATAAAATACTTCCTCCAAAAAGCAGTAGATGGCAAATGTGTCAACATGTGAGCAACTGTTTCAATCTAGTGATGGCCATGGTCATTAGACTCACCACTTCTCTCTACTTCCCTGTATATTTACCATTTTTCATAGTAAAAAATTAAGCTTAGGAATAACAAAGGGGGGAAAGCATAACAGCATCCCTCCAACAGGGCTATTGTGGGAATTAGAGCTAATGAATAAAAAGTGCTTATCTCAGTGCCAGACACATGGTCATTAATTATTGTTCCTAATAATTGTTTCTCGAGCATTTCCCAATCCTCACGAAGTACAGCAAGAATATTAACAATTAAGGAATGAAAAGGAGACCACACAGTTACAGGCTGTTAAAATGTGCATAACTGGATCGGGATGTATAAGTACTTTTCTATGAGAAAGATCTTCCAATCTTGGTCACCTCCCTGCCAGGTATGGGCAACGTTAAGAGGTGGCTCTGGAGCACCCTCTAGTGGTGACATGTGGTAACTGTTCTCTGTCCAGCTGCTGAGCCTTGAGTGGAAAATGAATCTACTTGAAGGAATGTTTTAATACAAGGATGTCATTTTCCAGAGCTGGTGGTGAAGCTTTGTGGTTTGATGGGCCTCTTTCCCAAGAACCATCGGTGGCCTGCTATCCCCTTGCTGACCACCATTTTGTAAAACAATTGAGAGCAGCACAAGGTTGAGGAGAAAGGCCTCAGCATTGCTGGGTGGGCAGGAGGCATTTGGGGACCTTACAAGGGTTTCTAGTGAAATTATATTATTTGGAAGTATGGTAGTGATGGGAGTTGCTGGCCCATTTCTAGAACCTTTGTCATTAGCTCAGGGCAGTGTCTCCATCCCCGTAGACTGGTAAGCCGGCCATCCTACCGAAGTCACCACAGGGCATCAGCCGCCCACACAGGCTGCCTGCAGCTGAGCGGCGATGGGGTGACACCAACGGAAGAGGGTTATGGTCATAATAATGATAGTAACAGCAGCATCAACTTGCGAGCCTTTACTGTGTCGGCCAGCTGACACAGAGGAGCACAGAAGCCACGACGGAAGACGGAGGAGCCACAGGACAGAAGGACCCTGGACCCTGGAATCACTCTGATCTGGAGGAGATCCACTCTGAGCTGGGTCACCAGCTTTGGACTTCTTGAGTCAGAAATAAACTTGCACCATTTTTGAACCACAGCACATTTGGGGGTCACCACACAGATCCTCAAAGCCCTGGAGGAAGGCCGTGTCACCAGAAGCAGTGAAGTAGTGACCATGTGGAAACTCTATCCCTCACTGCCCTCGTGGACACCGCCTGCACACAAGACCTCAAATAATAAGGCCGGAGCCACACTGGACCCAGCCAGCGGGCCGTCAGGCAGACATGGAGCCCTCCACTATACAAGGCGCTGGCCCTTTCAGACTTTTGGTTCCCCCCGCCCCATGGCCATGTTCCCAATGGGCTCCGACTCAGCGGTCCCTCCTTCCCGCTTTCTCTCCATTCTCTCCGCAGCTGTTCCGGACACGTGGGCACTATTCCTGGACCATCCACCCCACTCCCTGCAGTGGCCTTGCCTTCCACCACCCTTGAAATACAGAAGTATTTTCTCCTTTTCCTCATTTCCCAGTCACTCCTTAACCTATTACTGTCTTTTTCCACCTGCAGCTCCATGAGCAGAGAATCAGTGAGTTGGAGGATAGGAACTTTGAAATAACTGAGTCAGAGGAGAACAAAGGAAAAAGAATGAAAAAGAGTGAAAAAATCCTAAGTGATCTATGGGACACCATCAAAAGAATAAATATCAGAATTATTGGAGCTTCTGAAGGAGAAGAGCAGGGGGGAGGTGGCAAAAGTTTGTTTAAAGAAAGAATAGCTGAGGACATCCCAAACCCGGGAAAAGACTTGAACACCCACGATCATGAACCTACTAGATTCAACATTACTTCAATTCAAAACAATCTTCTTCAAGACACATTATAGGGACTTCCCTGGTGGCGCAGTGGTTAAGAATCCGCCTGCCAATGCAGGGGACACGGGTTCAAGCCCTGGTCCGGGAAGATCCTACATGCCGCAGAGCAACTAAGCCCGTGCGCCACAACTACTGAGCCTGAGAGCCACAACTACTGAAGCCTGTGCACCTAGAGCCCATGCTCTGCAACAGGAGAAGCCACCACAATGAGAAGCCCATGCACCACAATGAAGAGTAGCCCCTGCTCGCCACAACTAGAGAAAGCCCGCGTGCAGCAATGAAGACCCAATGCAGCCAAAAATAAAAATTAATTAATTAATTAATTTTTTTTAAAAGACACATTATAATGAAACTGTCACAAATCAGAGACAAAGAGAATCCTAAAAGCAGTAAGAGAAAAAAAAGACTGTAAACACAAAGGAACGCCCATTAGGTTATCAGCAGATTTCTCAGTGGAATTCTTAACAGCCCAGGAGAAAGTGGAATGATAAATTCAAAGTGTTGAAAGAGGAAACTGCCAGCCGAGAATACTCTATGTGGCCAAGTTATCCCTTGGAAAGGAAGGATAAATACTTTCCCAGACAAACAAAAGCTGAGGCAGTTCATCACCACTTTGACCTGCCTTGCAAAAAATACTGAAAGGAGTTCTTCAAGCTCAAATGAAAAGACACTAATTAATAACATTAAAATATATGAAAACATACAATACAATGGTTAAGGTAAATATACAGTTAGATTTAGAGAATGTTCTAAAATTGACTGTGGTGATGGTTGCACAACTCTGTGAATATACTAAAAGCCAGTGAATTGTATATGGAAAGATGTGAACCGTTTGGTATATGAATTATATTTCGATAAAGTGGTTATGAAGGAGGAGGAGGAGGGGAGGATGCAAGGAGGGAGGAAGATTCTGCCATTCTAGCTTCTAGACACTAGGCTGCGGATCCCAGGCTCAGGCTTTCCCTGCTTGCCCTTGTGGGTAGGGTGGGTGCACAGGTGAGAGGTAAATAGCCCTCCCGCCTCTGCACAGCAGGGTCTCAGGGTGGCCACGGGAGTATCTCCCGTTGTCTCTGTCACTCGGGGGCACGATTCTGATCTCGGCGCCCGATAGCATGAACGGCTCTTGATAGCGCAGGGCTTTTTACCTCCCCTTGACCAGGAATGGATCTAGACAGTCCTGGGTACAGAAATCCTTCCGGAATCTAGCTTTAGGCTGAAGTTGCTACAGGTGTCCACAGCCAAACTTTAATCTCCCACGAGATGGCAGTGTTGTCTCACTCCGATTCTCACACTCGGCCCCGTTCCAGGCCCTCGGTAAATAAGCGCAGGAGATAGAAATGAAGTGGATTCTGGATTTCTGCCTCTGAAAACACATAGGCCTGAGTTTTATTTGAATAAATGACTATCAGGTAACTATTAAACTACTAGAACTATGATTATTTAAAGTTAAACAACTCGGGAATTCCCTGGCAGTCCAGTGGTTACGACTCGGCGCTTTCACTGCTGGGGCCCGGGGTTCGATCCCTGGTCAGGGAACTAAGATCCCACAAGCAGTGGGGCACAGTCAAAAGAAAAAATTTTTAATTAAATTAAACAATTCTTCTTTATCAAACCTCCTTACTGAAAAATGTGGTGAGAAAAAACTGTTCCTTTCAAGAATGAAAGATTTCATTTTGATATTGTCTTTAGACGGGACGGACCCCATGCAAATCGGAGTTACCCTAGTGTCCCTTGACGCTTTCACTTCCTGCAGTGCACGGCTCCCTGAACAGCTCACAGCCAAGGGTTAAACAGCAAAGTCGCCGAGGGGCAGGGGCTCCGGGGCCCACAGATCTGGACTTGAATTCTGGTCCCACCACCTACTAGCTGAGCAGTCTTCACCTCTGTGTGCCTGATTTTCTCATCTGTAGGAAGGAGAACGGTTCCTGTCTCGCTGAGTGTTCACAGGGGGGTAAAGGGGTACTTAGAACAGTGCCTGGCAGATAACGTGTCCTCAGCAGCTGATGGTCATGTAGTTGGTGGTTCTCCATTCTGGGTGCTCAGTGGCACCTCCTGGAGAATTTTTTAAATTATTAATTCCCAGTGCAAATCAAAATCATAATGAGATCCCCTCACATCCATTAGGATGGTTATTATCAAATAAAAAAACACACAAACAGAAAATAACAAGCGTTGGCGAGAAATGTGGAGAAACTGGAATCCTTGAGGGTTGCTGGTGGGAACGTAAAACGGAGCAGCTGCCATGGAAGACAGACTGGTGGGTCCCTCTGAGTCACACACAGAAAAGCCGCAGGGTCCAGAAATTCCACTTCTAGGTACACACATACAGGATTGAAAGCAGGGACTCAAAGGGGTATCTGCACACCCATCTTCACAGCAGCGTTACCCACAACAGCCAAAAGATGGAAACAACCCAAATGTCCATGGATAAACAAATGTGGGACAGACGTATAATGGAATATTATTCGTCCTTAAAAAGGCAGGAAATTCAGACACGTGCTACAACATGGATGAACCCTGCAGACATGCTGGGCAAAATAAGTCAGATACTAAAGGACAAATATTGTTTGATTCCACTGACATGAGGCCCCTACAGTAGTCAATTCATAGAGACTTGAGAGGAGAAGGGTGGGTGCCAGGGGCTAAGGGGAGGGGAAAGGGGAGTTATTGTTTAATGGGGACAGAGATCCAGCTTTGCGAGATCAGAAGAATTCAAGAGATGGATGGTGGTGATGGCTGTAGAACAGTATATGTGTACTTAATGCCACCGGACTTAAAAGTGATTAAAATGTAAATTTTATGTCACGTATAGTTCACCACGATTTTTTAAAAGCTTACTTTTACAAATTTTCAAAAACATGAAAAAAGAAGAAAGAAAGAACCTGAACAACAGAAGGTCACACTTCTAGTGAAGAGCCCAGGCAGCAGTATCTTAGAAGAGCTCCCCTAAGAATGATGCAGAGGGGGCACTGAGAGGTTCCCCAGTGGGAGGGTCCCTCCGGGAATGAGCGTGGAAGCCGTGGACAGATGCAGGAGGGCTGGAGCTCCCAGAGCCGCTCCTCTCTGCCCTCTGCTGGCCCAGCCCGGCCTCCCCATGGCTCACAGGCTGGGAGCCAGGAGGCTGAGAGCTGGCCTAGCACTGGAGTCACCAAAATTCCAAGTTGGATGGTGGCTTTGGGACCAAAGGTGGTGAAAGCTTCCATTCGGACAGAAATCTGGAAATGAGCCACTGCAAGTGGTACCCTGCATAAAGATCAGCGTCACCTCCCAAGGGGTGACACGGCAGCCCGGAGGGTACACATTCAGCCGAGCGCGTTGATGTTTCCAGCCGGCCTGGGACCCATCTGAACACAATGGCCCTTGCTGAGCTCACCCCCATGGTCTCTGAGCCCCAGAAGCGTGAACTGACCCCTCCAGGCCTGGTGGCCCCCTGGGGCCCGAGGTCAGGGTGACATTTCTCTGCAGTGATCACAGTTACCCTGGGCGAGGCCCCCAGGAATGCACAGCTGCTGGAAGACCCCCAGCCCCCAGAGCTGCCCACCAGCAGAGGCAGCTCAGCACCACATGGACGGCCTGTAGGATGGCCGATCCAGAGGACAGGCTCCAAAGAAGTGTCTAAAATCCCGGTGACAGGGCTACCAGCAAAGGGCTGTCCCAAGAGCAGGAGAGCAGCTCGAACCCGCCCAAGAGCCCCCGTGGTTCCCGGGGCTCCCACCATCACCCAGCCTATCCACAGCCACGGGAGCCAGGGGGGAGGGGACGCTCGTATGCAGAGTCAAAAGACCCACACATGCGCACACGTGCACGCACACACACACACGTCACACACACACACACGCATAGACGCGGCCACACAGACACAATGCCAGCAGGAATTTATATTATTAAACGATGCATGGATGTCCTACTAAACACCTAAGGAGGAAGTGTTTGCAGCCTCTATGAAAACACTCAAAACTAGCTCCGATAAACTACTGTATTTTTCTCTGGGAACAACAGCGAAGTCACAACTCTACAGAAACACTTCAAACAGAAGCCAACGGGAGGCCAGGGGATGCCTGTACAAAACGCTTCTCCCGGGCTCTTGCTAATCTGTACACAGCAGCACTGGAATTACCAGGAGACCAGGAGAAGAGAACTAATTAGATAAAGCCCCGTGCCGCCAGCCCCGTTAGTTAATTAAATTATCGCTTTACGGTGCCTTAAGAGAGCTGTAAGGCTAACGCGAGTGTTGCCAGCTTTATGGGGTCTGCGGGCTCTTTACAAGCTTCCTCTGCTCACAAGTGTCAAATTGGGGCTGTATTGACAGATAAAAGAAAAATCGAGCTGCTAGGATTGCAGCCTTTCCCTGCGATATCTTTATACTGTGCTATAAAAGCCTATCACACTTAATTTAAAGAGTGAAAATTGTTGACATCTCTTTCCATTGCTAATCTTTAGGAAACAATGAGTGGAATATTATTTGAAATGAATAACTGCTCGCTTTATTGGCGAGTAGTAAAAATCTAATAGTTGGCAAAACAATATGGTGTTTACTCTTCAAGATAGACGGGTTTATTAGGAGCAGCTAGAGCTTCACAGCTCAGTCCTCATCCCCTTAGGGTTTTACTTGGCTTACAGCATCGGGTGTTTTGTTTGCTGTTATTATTCTTGTTTTCTTCTTCTTTTTTTTCCCCTTTTGTTCTTTCTTTCTCCCATCCCCCAATATAAGGTGACACTTTTAAAGATATCATATCGGGCTTCCCTGGTGGCGCAGTGGTTGAGAATCCACCTGCCAATGCAGGGGACACGGGTTCGAGCCCTGGTCTGGGAAGATCCCACATGCCGCGGAGCAACTAGGCCCGTGAGCACAATTACTGAGCCTGTGCATCTGGAGCCTGTGCTCCGCAACAAGAGAGGCCACGACGGTGAGAGGCCCGTGCACCGCGATGAAGAGTGGCCCCTGCTCGCCGCAACTAGAGAAAGCCCGTGCACAGCAACGAAGACCCAACACAGCCAAAAATAAAATAAATAAATAAAAATTTAAAAAATAGAAAATAAAAAAATAAAGGTATCATATCAAATATGGCATATGTTCAATTTAACTGAAAAACAGCCTTCGAGAGAAAAAAATGTTTTTCAGATGCTAATTAAAGGTTGTAGTTTCCCAAAGTGAGAACTTTCAGGTCAGGAGGCTAGGAGTTCAGAGATATGACCAGGGCTGGGAGCATATCTGCTGGGTTTGTGTGTCCAGGCGGCTCACATACGCGCACGCACACACACACACACACACACCCTGCAGCAGGCCTGGGTCTGGGCCCTGTGCCGTCTGTCGCCGCGTTTAGTGCCGTGCTCACATGTCTCCTCCACCCTCTGGGAGCCCAGGAGTGCTTGACACACAGTCACTTAATAAACACTTACAAAATGAGGTGGTAAATAAGTGGACCCCGAACCAGAGAAATCATTCTGAGAACAGACTTGCTGTGCGAATGGCACCCACTTCTTTCTTGAGGCCTCAGCTCGGTTCCCCCGGGAGGCCCAGCTGCACCTTCCTGGTCCAGGACCTCTGTGAACAGGACGCACTTGGTGCTTCTGTGTCCGTTTCTACAGGCCGTTTTCACTGCCGTGCGCTTATGTTACAGCAAAACACCCAAACGTCCGGAGCGGGGAGAAGGGCCAGCTGCTCCTTCACGGGACCCCGATGGTGCCCTCGTCAACTGCAGTCATTTGTTTGTGTACAGAAATAAGCTCTTGTGCCTTCACCGGCCTCTCGGGACAGGGTGAGAAGTGTGATTTTTTTACGCTGAGACCAGGGTGGGCTGTCAAGGCCGAGGGCAGTAGTTCCCCGACTTGAGTGCCCGCACAGCAGCCTGGGAGGGGCCCCAGGAACAGCATGTTAACAAGCACCCCAGGAGATCCCAAGTGCTCAGAATGCCTCTGCCCTAAGGCCACTTTTCTCCGGAAGCACCATGAGCAGGTGGGCTTTACAAGTTTGCTGTTAGGCCTCACTGTGGGTTCTGAGCTCCCTGCAGGCAGGCCTGAGGCCCGGCAGCCAGCAGGACCCTGAAACCCCTCTGGTGGCCCAGCCCGGCTTGGAATCAGGGACCAAAAATCACATCCGCACTGTACACTGAGGTGGAGCCCGGGCGACAAGGTCCAGCATCTCTGCTCACGTTCCCTGCTGCTGAGACTGTGAAACAGACAGGGAACCGGGCCCCTAGTTCAAAAGGTGACAAGGCCCCGGGACCGAGCCCCAGCTGCTGGGCCTGCGGATCACGCATGCCAAGGAGAGGCTCCTTATCTCCTGAACTTTTAGCCTGCTAATTCCAACTAAGGTACATATTGCTTAGCTTTAGGCAATAAAAAGGAAAAAAAAAAAAATTGTGTTTATCTGCTGTGGCCAAGCCGGTCTCTCCCAGGTGAGTCTTCTGCAGAGCTATTTCCTTGTTCTCTGTGCCCCAGTCTCTCCGGTCAAGGCCAGCCAAAGATCGAGGCTCGCCCAGTGGCCTGAGAACACAGCCTCGTCACCAGGCCAGGCAGGAGGCCCTGAGCCCAGTTACCCGATTCAGGGTCACCGCCAAGGTCGAGAGCAGGTGCACAGGAGACGGCTGGCCCCCAGGCTCTCTGCTGCATCCACAATGAGGTGCTGGTCAACTGGGATTGAAAAACTACTGCCATTATATAAGGAAATCCCTTTTCAGGCCAGACTGGGCCACTGCAAGGTCCAGGAGGACTAACACCTCAGGAAGCCACCACCTGACTCTGGGTGGTACCTGGAGCCTCAAGGTGGTAGCCAGACCGGATTCAGGCCAGGGTGAGGCCAGAGACACAAAGCCCACCCGACAGCGGTCTGTGCACTGCGGTAGCAGGTGCGCAAGTCGCTTCTTCCCAGTGGCCCTGGAGAGAAGGGACCAGATGGAGGACGGGCCAACTTCGACGGACACACGGGCTCCATGTTTGGGAGCTGTGCCCCTGACCAGAGCAGGTTCTGGGCCCACAGGCTCGGCCCAGGCCTTGGCCGAGGCTCAGAACAGCTGGTGGAAGTGGGGAGAGGGTGGGCTGGAGATGGGGGAGCCCTGCTTGCTGTCCCTTAGCATGGGAGCCCCAGAGACACACCCTCCAAGAGAAACGGCCCTGCGGCCCTGCTGTCTCAGCCCCTGTGCCACCGCAGCCCCGTCAAAGGCAGAAAAGACTTCTACTGGCCCTTTCTGTGAAGAGAACTTCCTGGCTAGGACTGAGCCGCTCAGATTACAGGCTGTCCAGGGATCCCCTCTCGGTGTGACACCTGCTAACAGTATGTCTGCCTTTCAGCTGCCTCCACTGGATCGTGGTTTGGCAGTGTTTAATCTTCCCCAGAAGCAGCATGATTTGGCCACATGTGACACCGTCTGTGCAGAAAGCAGAGGCCCCAGAGGAGCTTCTAGAAGAGTGCCGCATGGAAAAGTACCAGAAACGGCAGCCGTTGAAGATGCCCAGGGCTTACCCCAAAGAGCCGGAGGACCGGAAGGGGCGAGGGGCCGACGGGATGCCCAGGTGTGCGCGGGCGGGGCCCCTCGGCACCAGGCAGCCCCGGCAGGGAGACGCGAGTCACGGCCAGGGCTGCCGTCGGGAGGGGAAGGGAGGGAGAGGCCGTGCAGACTTGGGGGCGTAGCTCACGGATCGCAGTGGCTCCCCACTCCGCAGCCAGCAGCATCCACTTCCACTGCTGGTTCTGCCAGAGCATTAATGATGCTGTAAAATAATAAGGCCCCAGACGGCCCGCACGACAGCAAGCAGTTGATAAAAGGGAGATTTACAGCCGCATCCATCAATTTAATTATCTTTCACTAGGCTTAAACTTAGGAGTAATACTAATCTCTATTTAGCACGGTTTACAGGATCTATGGACACTTTACAATCTTCCTCTATTCACAAGTGTCAAATTATGGCAATATTGATAAAACGGTGGAGTAAACAGCTAGTGAGACAACCCTAGAACTGGCGAATACGCTTTTTACTGCACCGTAAAAGCCTATTACTCTCTGATTTCAGGTGAAAATTTGTGGCCAATAATCTGAGTTGATAATGTTTCGGAAACAATTGCGCGGATAATAAAAGCTGCCTTCTCCCTAACCCCACCCGGCCCCAATCCAAGCCCAGCCTCCTCCTCGGACTTGACCATAAAAAGCCGGGGCCACAGGGGCCGAGGTGGAGGCCATCCGGCCATCGGCAGGCACTGCTGCCTCCTTGGCTGAGGGCAGGTCTGGGAGGCCCGTGGCCCATGGCCCATACTGCTCTGCCCAAAAGCTCCCCACGCCCGCTTGGGCTCCAGCAAGGAGACGGTCTTCCAGAGGCCCTTGCAGGAACCTGCACTCTGCACTTTGCAGGGGCGAGAAGGACGGAGCAGCCGGGAACACCGGCCTTGGACACTGCCCCCCGGATTGTCTCGAGCCGATGACGTAGCCCCACCAGAGGGCTCTCGGGCCAATATGGTGCCCATGCACCCAACACCCCCAAAAGGACCACTGCCCGCACCCAGCAGCTTGGTGTCACTCGTTCTCATTCACTTGCTTTGCTGTCGGGCTCACGTTTCCCCAGTGCCCTCTGAGTGGTGGTCCGTTTAGGTTTTCTCTGTCCAGAACGTGGCATCACACCCTTTGGTGCTTCCCAGCCGGACTTGCTGAGAACTAAGGCCACCAGGCAAACACAGCAGTGCTTTCAAGCAGAGGCTCTCTACGGGACGGACGGCACTCATCAGAGGTGCTGGCCAGTTCTGGACAGAAAGCCGGGAAGGCCTGTGCCCACCTCTCTGCCCCTAGAGCCTCCCCAGGGCCCTGCATCCCTGCCTGAAGCACCGGGTAGGCTGTCTCACGCCCGCACCGTGCTGAGAAGCCACCTGTTTCTCCAGGCGATCTCCATGCCATGCCCCAGGCACGCCCTGACCGCTGGGCCCAGGCTGGAGCTCCGGTCGGGGAAGCACTGGCTCCAGACTCTGGACGCTGAGTTCCCAGCGTGGAGTTTGTACTCCAGACCCACAACCAGGCGTTGTGGTCCTTGGTTCTGCTTGTCCGCTCACGTCCTGATCCAAACAGGGAATGGTGGCTGGGGACGCGAGGACAGAGTGAGGGGAGAGGGGGCTGGTCGCCCAGCACGCCGCAATCCAGCCAGCCAGCCTGCCGAGGACAGCCTGCCTAGGACAGCCCACACCGCGCCGGTCACCACAACCCCTCCCCGACTGCTACGGGTGCAAAGCACTCCACAAACACAAACCCCAATCCTTTCAAAACAGGAGACTCTACCAACCACAAATTAGATATTATCCTTGTGAATCAGAGACCACCCCTGGTTTGGTGGCCAAAGAAATAAACTCCCGAAACTTCTCTGAGTCGCGATGATTTGATTTGCGTAATGGAATTACTTGCCTTCTCCAAGAGTCTTCATGAAAATCACACGAACATGTAATTTTTCCGAAAGCTCCTTGTAAACTGTAAAGTGATATGACAATGGCAACAGCAACAATGTCACCTAACAGTTACTCACTATGTGCCAGGCACCAGAATAAGCATCTCACGCGTATTGACTCCTTTAAATAACCCCCGACAAAACCCTAGGAGGAAGGTACTGTTATCATTATCCCCATTTAAATGAAGCGGAAACTGAGGCTAGGAGCGGCGAAGGGACTCAAGGTCCCACAGCTATAGTGAGTGAGAGGTGGCCTAACCCCAGCGCTGCTCGTGAAGTGTGAGGGTAGAGCTGCACGGCGCGGGTAACGGTCACGTGGTCAGGGTGGCCGACTGGCCTGCTGGCTGCAGGGCCCCGGGGTCAGACGGGCACCTGAACCCGCGCGGACGGGGTAGAGCCAGCCCTCTGCCAACACGGCCTTCTGGATCGAAGTATAAAGACACGATCCTCTTCAGAGCCCTGAAGTTCCCCAGATCTGAGCCAAGCGAAATACCTAGGTACTAACCTAGACTCCCCCAGTTTTGAAGCTGGGGTGGACGGCGTGTGGTGGGAGCTGAGGAGGCTGGAGGACCCTGCAACCCAGGCAGGCAGACTCGTCCAAGGTCACGCTGCGGAGGAGTGGCTGGAAGGCGGCTCCCGCCCCTCCCCTCTCAGGGCTCATCCACCGAGCCAGGTCAGCCTTTGCAAGGTGAGCCGCATCCTGCATCAGATTCCAAGGCCACCTTAGCATCCTGCTGACCAGGAGTCTGCATTTTGAACAGATATATATATGTACCCTCATACACCGTGCCCCCTCCTTGTTCCCAAGGAGATGAGGGGCGCCCAGCCCTGTCTCCAGAGGCCTGTTTTGCTGCATGGGCTACAGGTAAAGGGGCTGGGCTCCAATGGGCTTCTTTCTGAGTCAGTTTTAAGTGCAGGGCTGTGGAGAAGAGGCTGCCCCACGAGAGTGAATTAAATCTATCCCAGGCACACACTGCTGCTTCTGAACTTACACACGGGTCTTTTAAAACCATCTTTCCTTTTTATTTTCCAAAATCCTTTTCCAGGTGTCTTCTTCTCACTCTTTTCAGGCCTGACCCAACCCAAGGCTGGTCCTTCAGTGCCCATGACAGTCCCACGCCACCTGAGAAGCATTTACGGAACACGGGTTCGCTTTTACCCTCCCAAAGGCAACTCAGCAGACGACGGAGCCCTGGCCCGAGCTCGTGCCCAGAGCTGGGGAAGGCCCGCTTCTCGACACTGGAGCCGTCTCCGCACGAGCACCAGTGCCTGCATCCAGGTGCAGAAGGGTGAGCCGAAGGGCTCAGAAGCTCAGAAGACAACCGCAGCTTATGGAGCAAAGGTCCGGATTAACGTGCCGGGGCGGGAGGGCACGTGGAGTGATCCTATCAGTGCAAATAGCAAATATCACCACTAGCGTCCAGCGCTCTTCGAAACTGCACACTGAGGGAGGGGCGGTGCACGACAGACCAGAGGGCCGGCCAGCAAGCTCGCCTTAATGGGGATTCATTCATCAGCTTGCCTTCCAAGAGGCCTCGGGACACACAGCAGGTGCATTTGAAAGACAGATAAAAGGAGAAGAGGCAGCGCTATGGAGGAGTCGGGGGGTAGGGGAGGGCACCCCGGCAGAGAAAAATCGGGGGGCTCAGGGCAGAGGGAGACGCTCGGGCTGGGGAGAAGGGAGCTTAGAAAGGCGGAAACACCAATCCAGGTGAGCAGAGCTGTCTTCACAGGTTTTCTCAGGATCTGCTTTCCAACCTTTCTAGAACAACGTGGATTATAAAGTAGTCCCTTCATCTTCTGCTGAAGACAGACTCTGGCAGCTGTGAAGAATTACCTGGATGTGTGTGTTACCATTGGAACATTGCTGATATTCTCAGAGTCAATCCTGAAATAGGCAGAGGCCTCAGGCCCATCCATCTGGCCCGACACCAAGAGCGTAGCCAGAAGCAGAGGGCCAGGTGAGCTGCAGAGAAGGCGAGGAACATTTCTGGAAAATCAGAGAAACTTCTTTTGATGCAGGAAAGAATCCTCCCCTCTGCTTCAAGAAAAAGAGAGAAAGAGAGAGAGAGAAAGAGATTTCTAGTGATAAAAGGAAGTTTCCAATTTCCAGTAATAATGAGATTAAAAGACCATTCTCAAAGATCGTCAAGGCAATTGTAGTAAAATGTCAACAGTGGCTGGAAGCAAAGTCAATATAATTCCTCTACATGAAAATATAAACATACTAGAGATGATTTATTTGGCCATAAATTGTTTCCATGCACACATTTTTCCTCTTTTCCACTGTACATATTTTAAAATTTGTGTCACTCATATGAACAGAGTGGGGATGGAAGCACTCAGATAATTTTCAATCTGTAAAATATACATGATTAAAAATTCTAAAAATGTTAAAGAGAAATAGTTTTTGGCTTGAACAGTGACTGGGGCAGGAATTGCTTGGGAGGTACAGTTGGTCCCACAAATGATGCAGGAAACAAAGGGCTCCAGGCAAGGAAAGAAAAAGGTACCCTTTCAAGCCCATTTGTTTGCCTTGTGCATGGAGGCAAGAAGTCAGTTTGGGATTCTGCCCTATCTTATCCGCTCAATCTTATCAGGTGGTGGATCTGTCCTTTGATCTTGTCAACAATGTGGAAAGTTGGAGACAGCTGCCACCACCCCTAGTCAGCAGGGCCTCACCATTCCCTCATAAAACATTTATGAAACCTGTAATAAACAGGCCTGATAAGGGAGAGGGCTCAAGATTTCAAAACTCAGCAGCTCGGCTGAAAATGCCCTTCTCTGCCTCCAAGGTTCCTTTATTTGAAGAGCAAACACAAACCATCAATTCCCACCGGCCATAAAGTTTCTGAGCAAAGAGTTTCACCAAACCCTGAGATTAGCAGAATTTGTTTGGGGCCTCACCCATAAGGGAGAAACCACCTCCCCTCCCCTGCCCGAAATCCTCTGCACTGATATGGGCAGGGGCCAGGGTGACCATAAAAATTCAGTCACCGAGAAATAAAGAGTCATTTGATGCCACAAAGTAAACTAATATTCTGTGATTGAGTTTAGAAAAGAGAAGAGTAGCATTTTCATGGCACATCACAAAACATAACTTTGTTAATATTTATTTTAACTTCTGTTTTATTTTCTGGGAAATTGAGTTCTCTGAGTTTAGCAGAAGTAGACTGAGTCCTCACGACTCCCACTCTCTCCAGGAATTTCCTTAGTTGACTTTTCTGGGCAGGTGTCAGGTGAGTGACTTAAACCAGAGGCCTTCAGAGAATCTAGAAATAAAGAGAGCCAAGAACAAGGGACGGAAATACACTGAGTGACTGGAAACTCTTCCAGGAAGACGAATAGGCTTCGGGGCAGGGGACGCTGTCGTCTGCACGCTGCAGGAGGGCGCCAGGCTCTGCAAGCATCCGTGGAAGGATGAGTAGGTGAATGGAAGCAAGGCTGGCAGATGCTACAGGCATTCAAGGAGTGGTAGCAGCACACGTGGGCTGAGAGAAACAGGAACAGCTTTATCTAGTGCCTGCTTCAAGATGGCCAAAGGCAGCACAGCCAAAGGATAACTGAACTGATTGGGGGAAGATTTCCAGGTCTCTCATCTCTTCTGCCCTAGCCAACCAGGTGCCCAACTAAAGAGAAACGAGAAGGCGGATCCTCAGGGGGGCTGCTGAACAAACTCCCCGGGGTTGAGCTACCCCCCTGCACAGAAGCCCCTCTCCCCTAGCTTCCCAAGCTGGGACAGATGTTCCCCTGCACCCTCCTCCTCAGAGCTCACCTTTTGGGGAGCTCAGCCCCCATCCCTCTGCACTGTCCACACCTGCCTCATTGCTTAACGTAAAGTAAATCCTCACACGTGCTCACACGTGGGCCCCTGAGCCGTGTGAGTGCTGCGTGTGTCCACTGTGTTTTCCTTTCAAGTTTTCTGTGTTCAGAGGGTGGAGGCCACCTTGACTAACCTTGTAAGCACCTGCCCCAGCACGAGCACCGGGAGCTGACAACAATGGTGGTCCAGGGAGTCTCGTGAAAGGATGGGGACCTGGAGGCCCTCTCCCCGCCGTGCTCAGCTTCTGTGCCCAGAGCAGCGCCCGGCAGGTGGGCTCTGGGGGGCCTCAGTGTTCCAGGCACTGGGGCTAGGGATGCCTAGGCGAGTAGAAGGAGTAGAGATGGGGCTCAGCTGTAACTGGGGACCAAGGATACGCAGCCGGCAGCATCTGAGATGTCCCAGCGTGCTGGTCACCAGCACTGGTCAACAGTGGTCTGGCCGAAACCCACGGAGGCAGGCAGAAATGAACTGATGGCCCCGTAAGACACAGGACCCCGTTAGTGAACAGGCCATGTTATTTAGGATCATAGCTGAAGTGTCCCCAAATGCTTCTGGACCAAGAGGGCAGAGCTGGATTTTCATGGAGAATTCAGCCCAAGTAGTCTTTCCGGAGACCCCATCAGATGTGCTGTCTCCAGGCCACAGCGTTCCGGGGCCCTGAACCGTGGCCTCGGGGAGAGGAGGGGGCTGGCTGTCAGGAGGGCTGTGGGAGAGAGATGGGGGGGCTCTGTGCCCCACCCTGTGGAACGGGCCCCAGCTTCCCCGGGTTGGGAGGTGGCCCCAGAATCTCCCGGAAGTCAAGAGGCAGGGCGGTACGCTGGTCAAGGGTACAGGCTCCCTGTCGACGGCTCAGACCCCACACCCAGCTCTCACACTTCCTACTCCTGTGACCTTGGGCACCCAACTCTGTGCTTGGTTTTCTCATCTATGAAATCAGGATGACAAAATCACGGTCCTCGCTGGATTGCTGTGAGGAACAGATGAGACGGTGCAAGGGTGGCATTTGGAAACCCTCAACAACTGTTAGCTGCCATCATTATTATTTTGAGACGTTGCCAGCATTTTTCCCTATTAGTGCTCAGAATAAAGAGCCTGTAATTTTCATGATTATTCAGCCTTCAAAAGGCAGGGAATCCTGACATAGGCTACAACATGGATGACAGTGACATTATACTGTCACCCATTATACTGACATTATACTCAGCGAAATAAGCCAGTGACAAAAAGACGAGCACTGACAATTCCACTGGTGTGAGGTCCCTTGAGCAGTCAGACTCATGGAGACGGAAGGCAGACCGGTGGGCCGGCGGCTGGGAGATGGGGGGCGGGCTGGGAGTGGGGAGCTCTTGTTCAGAGGGGACAGAGTTTCAGTTTTACACGACGGACAGATTCTGGAGGTGGTGGCACAACAATGTGAACGCACTTAACACTGCTGAAATGTATACTTAAAAATGGTTAAGATGGTAAATTTGACGTTATATGTATTTTATCACAATTTCTTTTAAGTTTGGATGTGGTATCCTGACACCTTCAGACACAGTGGGCTGCTAGGTCCACGCCAGGGGGGGAAGCTCAGCACGCTCTCCCTGTGCCCTGAGGGGACACCTGGCCACCCTTCCCAGCCGCCTGCCCGCACCCTGCTTGTGCCCTAGGCAGGGCAGCTGCTGCCCAGAGGAAGGGGGTCCTTTCCTGGTTGGTATGATGTGCCACTGGTCCCCCCAGCCCTGTGCCCACAGGCTGTGTGTGCCCAGAGGGGCGCCTTCCCCAAACCCCACAGGCCCCCGTGGATCGGGGCGGTCCGTCTGGGCTGGGAGCCGCCCAAGGCGCGGGCCGTGCTCACTCCTCTCCGTGTTCCCTGCTGCTCACGCAGAGCCTTGCACACAGCTGGTGCTCAATAAAGACGTGTGGAAAGGAGGAGAGAAGGTAGCAGGGAAGGAGGGAGGGAGAGAGAGGAGTAGAGGAGCGGGCAGAAGGGACACACGGAGGGCAGACATGGACGCGTCTCCACCTCTATGTCGTGTGCGTATTTATGGCCGAGAACCAAGGGGGCTCTTCTGGGGTCTCCTAACTTGCCATGGTTTGTTTTAGGACTTGATGTGCCCTTCCCTCATCTCACTGCCCAGAATTCTGGAACTGCAGTGGGCTGGGGCGACGGGGCGGGAGTTCCAGGTCTCGCTTGCCCTGGGCATCTGAGGGCCCAGACGTGCTCTGACACGAGCCTCCGGTCTCAGCTGCCCCGCAGGCAGCGTCCACAGCAAACACCCACGCGAGTGCAGAGGTTCAGATTCGCCAAGCCCCCTGTCACCACACTCCCCCTGGCCCTTACAGACGCTCCTCCCCTGTGCCTCTCGGCATCTTAGTGCAAGAAACCACTCCTGGGCATATGCCCAGAGAAAACCGTAATTCAAACAGACACATGCACCCCAATGTTCACTGCAGCACTATTCACAATAGCCAAGACACGGAAGCAACCTAAAGGTCCATCAACAGACGAATGGATAAAGAAGATGTGGTACGTATATATACAACGGAATGTTACTCAGCCATAAAAAAGAACAAAATAATGCCATTTGCAGCAACATGGATGGACTTAGAGATTGTCATACTAAGTGAAGTAAGTCATACACAGAAAGACAAATACCATATGATACCGCTTACATGTGGAATCTAAAAAAAGGGTACAAATGAACTTCGTTACAAAACAGAAGTAGAGTCACAGATGTAGAAAACAAACTTATGGTTACCAGGGGATTGGGGGGGGGATAAACTGGGAGATTAGGATTGACATATACACACTACTATATATAAAATAGGTAAGGACCTACTGTAGAGCACAGGGAACTCTACTCATTACTCTGTAATGTCCTAAAAGAATCTAAAAAAGAGTGGATGTGTGGATATGTATAACTGTATACGTATATGTATCACTTTGCTCTACACCTGAAACTAACACAACATTGTAAATCAACTCTTCTCCAATAAAAAATTTAAAAATTTAAAAAAAGAAACTCAAAGGCTCCTTGGCAGAGAGATGAAGTGTGTCCTTCCTCTGCAGCCACCCTCCCCTGCACCCCTCCTCCGTCCCCTCCTGGGCCCCCATCTCCGGGACCGGCCCACCCCCAGCAGATCCGTTATCTGCACAGACTGTTCCCAGGCGATAAAGCAGCCCAGGTCAGGTGCAGGGAGCTTTGTGGCCCTGCGGAGGCACAGGGATTTTCCTGGCCCATCGCCCCTGCTGTTTGTTCACCTGTCATCTCAGCTTGGTGACAAGGCTGACAGGAAAAGGGGGAGCGGGCGCGTGTGTGGCAGGAGAGGTCATTTATTGGAAGGCTGCTGGCTGTAAACACGCCCGCGCGGCTTTCGCCGGCGGCCCAGGGGCCCACCACGCGGCCGGCCCCCTGTTAATGCGTAACCACTGAGCACCCCTCGGGGCAGGTGCGGGGATGGGGCTGTGACCCCGCCTTTCTTCCAGCCCCTCCAGGCCGGCCGCCTCATCCTGTGCTCGGGCCAAACCCGCTGAAAAGCGAAGGCCGGGGGAGCGTCCCAGCCCTCGGCCTGCCCCAGACGCCCGGCTCCTCCAGCCCCGGGCGGTCAATGCATGACCTCTGGCCCTGGGGGAGGACGGGGCATCGGGGTCAGGCGCGGTGGCCTCATGCAGCAGAGGAGCTGGCTGGGACGGCACCCCCAGCACGAAGATCCAACATGTGCTGTCTGTTCCCTGCCCCTTGGCTCCAAACAATAAAATCAACGCCTTTCTTGTTAATCACACCAATAAGGGCTGCAAAGTGCTTTGGGGTAGAATCAGATGTCAAGAAGCATGAACATAACGACGCGGGCATGGACCTCATCAGCGGTCCTGTGCTCGTCCTCAGGAAGAGGTGAGGAAACGGGCCATTGAGACCACAGGTAATTGGCTAAAATAACATGCTCCTACAAGGCACCGAATCCAGAGTGAACTTGAGGTCTGGGGGGCAGGTTTTTTCCAGAAGCCCTTTTCTTGAAATATAACACACATACAGAAAAGCACACAGTCGCAGGAATACAGCTCAGTGAATTCCCACCGAGGGCGCTGCCTGTGTAACCCCGCACCCAAACTGAGGAACAGCGCACGACCAGCTCCAGGAAGCCCCCCAGGCCCCTTCCAGGCACTTCCCTCCTGCGGTAACCCCGCCATCCTGACTTCAAACGCCCCAGGCGAGTTTTGCGGGGGCTTGAATTTACTGCAGGTCCTCTGTGCGTCTGCCACGCTCTGGGTCAACCAGACACACATGCAGCTTATCCCGTGGTCACTGCAGCCGTGGTCCGTTCGCCCTCATCCTGGGCTGGACCCCACCGTGGACCGTATCACATCTACTTGCCCCTCCTCCTGTTAGTGCACATCAGGGCTGTTCATGGTTTGGGCCATCGGGACGAGAACACACGTGCGTGCACTTTCAGCGGACATGCGTGCCTTTCTCTTGGGTGCATGCCAAGCTGGGGGATGGGCTGGACTCGGGGGTATCTGTCAAGCCCTTTTTGTGTCTGAGTCAAGCAAGACGTGAGTATGGAAAGGGAATGTTTGTAGAGCATTGATTTTTAATGAAAGTGGGTATAAAAGCGGGAGGGAAAGAGATAACACAGCTCCCGGCAGGTCGGTCATAAACGTGGCAGAAACAGCGTTGAGTGAAGGAGCATCCGGGTCTGGCCCTGGGCAGGACTGACCGGAGGAGGATGGAGGCGATGGTGCTGCTGAGCTGGGACTGGGCCACGCGCCTCCCTAGGACCCCTGTCCCGGGTGCAGGGACGGCATGGCGGCGTGAGAGTGACGTCCCCACGTCCAGCCCCACCTCCCCACTGGGTATCCGAGGCTGCGGGCATCCACCCGGGCCTCCACCTCACCCTCTGACCGCCCTCCTCCCGCCAGGTGACAAGCCAAGCGATTCCCAGTTGCACAGTGTCTGGCTGCCACCTCCCTCCTCTCCAGCACTGGATGTGGCCAGTGGACGTGAAATCAGTCAATCCCCAGAGTGAAGTGGGGTCCTTGGAGGCTGCCCCAGCACATGCAAAGTTCCCCAGAGGCCCTCCTCACTCTTCGTTAATGAAAAAGCAGTAAGTCTTCAGTAGGAAGGCACCCCTTTTCAAAAACTTCTCCTTGAATAATATCTGGAGTTAGCTGGGGGTTAGAGGAAGGAAAAAAGAAACATTGACGGCACCTGCCCAATGGAGACCCGCGGGGCCACTTTAAAGCCAGCATTAAGAAGGGCAGCCGGGCGGGAGGGCCTTCCAGGGCAGCTTGTTCAGAGGCCCAGCGACAGCTGCCTGTGGGTATGGCCAAAGCAGCTAAGGCCACGACCACACGTTTCCGATGCCTGAGTCCCACTTCCAATCAAACTGCAAACACTGAGAAAGCCAGAGCCAGGTGGGACCCGGCCGGGGCAGCCACTGCCCTGTTCTCAGCAGCTACGCTGGACCATGAAAGATTCAGCTCTTGCTCTGGCTGCTGGGATGGGCTGTCCGTGCCCAGGAGGTGCCCCTCATGCTCTTTCCCTCTGAAGGACACACGCTGGGGCTGCCAGGCAGGCAGCAGCGAGGCCAGTGGTGGCGGGCGGGGTGCTAAAGAAAAGACCATTCTGTACGCATAAAAGGACGGTGACGGGATAAGGTGGGTTCTAAGGCTAACCTCGCAGTGACGTGCCGTCTCCCCTTCTCGGGCTGTCTTGAGTGGTCGATTAGTCAAACTGGCCCCAGCAGTTCCTCAGCTGAATGTGTCCAGATTCCCCCCTGGGAAACCAGGATGCACTGCACCTTTGGGGCAGCACCTCCTCCGTTTCTTTCCCATCCGCTGTACCTGCATCAGAGCCCTCGACTGTGAGGTTTACGGGTCTCAGAGAGGCCTTCTCTGCTCTCAGCACCGGGCAAGCCAGTCGCAGGAGAGGACCCATCATCGTAAATCCTGGAAGCAATGCTAACACGTTGATGAGCCCCTGCCCTGTGCCCAGCAGTCCCCTCACTCTGGGGGGCAAAGAGACGTTATCTAACTCATCAGAACGGGCCTCCCAGCAATAGTTCACCCAGTTATTATTTTATGAGATCATTAACACCTGCAGCCACGGGATTAATAAAAATTGAGGGTAATAAAAGAAATCACAGAGGAAACTAATGCTATCAACTATGTAATAGAAGGGAGGAAGCAGGCTTCGTCTGTAGTGACAAGTTCTCCCGTCGCACAAACTCAGAAATGAGGAGGAAGGGGGCACAAGGCAGCTTTAGAGAAGGCCACTCACTAGGTCCAGGTGACCACCTCGCAATGGTACCTGTGCTCTGCGCAAACCAGAGGTCCGCCTCCAAATGACCTCGGGGGTGCAAGGGGGAAGGGTCTTCTGGTCAAGCCTATGTCTAAGCCCCTCTCTAGGGGAGGCTGCTGCCATCACTACCACCCTCTTCCCGGCTGACAGCGGTGGACGGGCTGTGAGTCTCAGTGGGCCCGAGCCCCAGCCTCCCCCTGAATCTCAAGTCCCCTCTTGCACTGTACTAATACCAAGCCCAATCCCAGCCAGATCTCCCAGGGACACAGATGTGGTCCAGGGCTGCTTAGAGCCCAGCGTCACACACCCACTGTGACGTCCCTGTGTTTGGAGAAGGGCCCGGTGCCCCCTGGATGATACAGAGGAAAGGGGAGCCCAGGCCCAGCCTCGGGCACTAACTCCAGGGTGATCACCCAATCAACTCGATCAAACAGAGCGTGGACTGCAGTGCAGACCCGGCTCTGAGGGCAGATGGGAACAGATGCCACTCGACAGCTCTGACGAAGGGAAGGCGTTTTAGGCCGCGAATAAGACGGGCAGTCTAGGGAAGGCCACTGGCTGGAGGGCCAGGGTCTAGGAGGTGGCCAGTGAGGGGGGAGGTGAGAAAGCAGACGGGGGGTGGGGCGCAGAGACGAGCAGCATCCCTGTGGCTAACGGGCACCAGATGATGGGTGAGACGGGGACACTGCAGGTTTTGCACTTGGTCAGGGCCAGGCGTTCCTGTAAAACCTGACTCGTTCAGGGGGCGTCACTTGGGCAGATGGCCCTGGGACGGACCCTTCACCCCCAACTTTCTCTAATTACTAAGACTTTGTTATGTTCATCAAGAAAGCTGGGAGATGCTACTGGGAAAAGTCAACCTGCTTTTGCAATAGGTGCAGCGACCATCTCTGGCTGGTCTCAGCTCCCCTGAGGACAAATAGATGAGGAGAAGGACGGGGATTCCATGAGGAAGAGAGAGTTTCAGAACAGAAAGCCCAATCGGGCCCAGCTGCTTGGACCCTGAGCAGAGTCCCCCAGGGGCACGGCCGTGACTCATCTTGGACTCTTTGCCTTCCAGCTCGGAGGTTTCTACTCTCTGCCTGGGCTTCCTGTGCCCCACCTTCATCTCAGGCTTTCTCTGGGAGGGGACACGGGGTGCTCAGGGCCTCTCGGCAGCTCGAGGGAGGGGCTCCCAACCACCCAGACAACGCAGTTTCCCAAGAGGGGCCTGTGTCCTGTATCCAGCGAGGGCTGAGCTGGAGCCAAGTGGCCGCCTATCAGCCTGCAATCCAAACTCCCGCCAAGGCCCCTTGGCCAGTAATAAACCCAGCCGGCTGCAAAAACAGGCCCAGGAATACAGCCCTGGCCGGATAATGATTAACTGGCAGCGAGGGGGCCCTGGAGGTCACAGTGATAATGAGAAAGTTTCCCTGAGCTATCTCAAGTGCAGAGGGCCTGGGGAGGGGCCCTGGCTGGCGCCCGACTCCCGGCAAATGCTTCCGGCCCCCTCCAGGGCGTGCTCGCTTCAACGACCCAACGCTGCCCCTCCCCACGGGAACAGGGGAACTGACGTCACGAACCCGGGGACACGGGCCCTGGTAAAGTCCACGGTGAGGACGCCAACGGGGGCGTCTTCCCGGAGGCGGCTTTTCCCCAAACCTGCCACAGATAAGCCCTTCCAAGAAGAGGGAGGCTTAGTGCTTTTATCTTTATTGCTTGGCCAGTCCTGAGACTTAGAGGGCCGCTCTGTTGGAGTGAAACTCAAAAAGGATTTTCAGCGGGACTTTCTGCCTTCTGATTTTTTTTTTTTCTTTTTAGTATCTTGGCATCTTGCAATGAAATTCTCCAGCAACTTTCTTCCCAAGTTCCTAAACAACTTCACATGCAGAACTCACGCCTCGGTTTACACGAGTGAGGAATGCTAAGCCCCCGCTATGGGTCTATCATGATGCTTCACAGAGTTCAAAAGAATCGTTTCACTGGGGAGGCAAGGCCAACAAAGAAAAAAAATAATAATAAAAAGGCCTCCAAGATGGAGGATCTATAAAGCCTCAGTGTTCTAGGAAATCACAATGTCAGCTGGAGACGAACGGGGTCTCCCAATTTGCAGGCAGAAGTGAAGGCTCACTCGAGGGCATGTAACTGTCGGGATCAAGATGGCACCATGAGCTGCCATCCCAGCTCTGGCTCTAACACCTTCTATGGAACCTTCTATTGGTGTTCTCATCCACCAACAGGGTCCCAACTCACAGACATTTCACACTGTCACTCTTTTACCCTCCACTCCACCACCCCCTCTGAACTGAAAGCAAAGGTCGGAAGCACCTTTTCTACTTAACGTTGAAGCTGGGAGACTCTTCCTACACTTTCCAAGTTCTTGTTGTAGAACGGAAGGCGTGTATGACTCCTTGAAAAAGCTGGTACTGATTCCTACTGCCACACCCATCACGTGTCCCAGAATGTCATCAAATATTGACATCCTGTCCTGCTGAGCAGGCAGCCATGTTGAAGTTAGACAAGCACCCAGCTCCGGAATCCTCTTACTTCAGGAGGCCAATCGCCGATCACCGAGCAGTGTTCTTACAGTCTCTTATTTGTGATCTAATTCATCGACTAACTTGTATTAAGACCCCACCCAGAGTAAACCGCTTCATTTTCCAGTTAGCGTCTACCGGGTAAGCGATGTTTTCGCTTTTTTCAGATGTGCGTGATAACTCTGGTCTACTTTCAGATATGTTATGCTTTAAAATGCTCACAACACTGTGTGCTCTTGATGGAAATAACACCACCTCCTGTAAAGTAAGTATTCTTTAAAAAAAGAAAAAATTATATATATACATATATATATGAGCCCAATCAAGTTTCTAGTTTACAGGAAATACAGGACTAGGGGAAAATGTTAAATGACACCCAGGGCTGCACTTGGCAGAATCCAGAACATGGGAAGCCATACATCAGCTGATGTCTATCCTTGCTGGGTACATGGTGGGGGGGGGGGGGGCAGGGCAGTGTCACTGTATTGTGTGCTCTGCTTCTATGAATGTGTGAAATTTTGATAATAAAGGTTAAAAATACGTACAAGTGTTGGGCACATACACATGTACACAAATCCAAACTAACAAGCAGACGCCTCGCCAGCACCCACTGTGCTGGCAGACAGCGATAAGGCAAACGTGAAGGACGGACCCACCCCCCCCCACCTGGCTCTTCCTCGTCCCTCCCCTCCCCGCGCTCATCTCCAGGGGAGGCCCGAGAAGCACCTGGACCAACTGGTTAAAGGGCCCCTCCGAGCTCTCCCTTCCCTGAGGATCAGGACCCAGCAGAGGCCCCGGGCACAGGGATAAGGCCTCAAGTCTGCGCTGTCCTCGAATGGGCCCATCAGGCTCTGAGCCGTGGAGTCGTGACAGGGTTCCAGGAAACCCCGCGTCTGGGTGCGGGGGATGCTGATCTGACTTCACCACTCAGCAGCTGAGGGACTCTGGGCAAATAACTTAACCCCTGTGAGCATCACTTAACCCCTCCGAGTGCTGATGCTTTCCTCTATCAAAAGAGGAGAATTCTTTGTTCAACAAACACTGCGGTGGGTGTGAAGATGACGCAAACAGCAATCTCTGCACTCAAGGAGAAGGACCGTGCACCAGGAATGCCCTACACAAGGCTGGACAGGAGAAGGACCATCCCAGAGGCGATGGCCACTTATAAGGCGCTTTGAGCTGAAGAGAATCATTTGTCTCTGAATATCAGGGAAGGCTCCCTGGAGCAGGTGGCATGTGAGCTGGACCCTGACAGACAGGTTGTCAGGGGACAGGAAGAAGAGGGCAAGCCAGCAGAGGGAGCCCTGAGCCCGGGGCATGAGAGGAAAGTGGACAGGACGTAGGTCTGGGAAGGCAGGTCAGGGCCAGGCTGGGGCGGCCGTGACCGTAAACACTGGCCAGTGTGCTGGAATCATACAAGGAAGGCAATGGGGGGGCCGTTTGGGGACTTTTGAGGGGAGTGTGGCTTGGTCAGCACTGGTCTCTAAGAAGATTATTACAGAGAGGATGGGTTAGGGAGAAAGACTTGGTCCTGTTTGCAGCCAAGAAGAGAAGAGGCCCAGGGCAGTCTCTGTGAACCATTTCTGAGAGTAACAGAGCCAGAAGACGTCTGACAGCACCGTGGGCTTCCTTCTCCAGGGGAAAATGCACACACACCCAGAGTTGTGAATCTGAGGTTGGGGCAGGAGTTCACAAACTGGGTACGAGAGAAAGTGCAGCTGGAAAAAGGAAATACATCAACTGCCAGATGCAGACACATTTCCCCCGAGACTAGGCTGGGAAAGGCCTCCTCTTTTCTCCCACGTCAGAGAGTTCTCTTTGCATCTTGCCCTGGTTAATTCTGGAACCAAGTTCTCCAGGACCCAGAGGACGGGGGTGCTGGTCCCCTTTGCTGGGTGGCTCAGACTGGCCAGGGGGTCACCTGGCCCCAAAGCCTGGCTCCCTGAGGTGATTGGAAAAGAGGCCACCCCATCCTGGCAGCCCAGGACACTACGTCATCTTTCTATTCTCCCTACAGAAAATGACGTTACAAAATCAAAATGCTTGTGGAAGTAAAGAAACGTAAGAAAAAAGTCCCATCAGGCTGAACCAGGGATCTGATTCACAGACATGTCCATTTCTGTTTGTGGTTATTTGTCAGCTTTTTAAAATTCGTAATTTGATGAGGTTTTTCTCTTCTCATCCTAAAAAAAATAGCTTTAGTAAACTTTGTATTCTTTTTCTTAAGCTCCAGCCCCCCCCCCAAAAAATCCTCATCCCAAGTCCTCAGAGTAGAGAGAGCCCCCAGATTCACACTTGCCCTTGTTCCTGGGCGAATGAAGATGTTGAGAACCACCCGGCCCCGGCAGGGAGCCATGGGCAGCTGGGCAGCAGGGCCACGGGACCCTGATGGTAAGTGGACTCTGCGGTGATGCGACCCTGGGAAGGGCGTGGGCCCAGGAGCCGCAACGCAGCTCTCGCCAGGTTCACTGCCCGCCTTCTGGGAGCCTCTGTGCACACTGCGCTGGCCCCCCGGCCAGCGAGAGCTGCAGGAGACAGAGTACAAAGGAGCGAGCAGGGAACGGCGCTGGGGGAGTCTGAAGCCAGCACCCCCAGGGGACCCCGCATGGTTCCCGGCAGCGCCCCCAGGGCCACAGCCCGGGACGCAGCGGCTGAGGCCCCGAAGTGGACTCCGCCGTCTAGCGCCCTCGGGAGTCCCCCTCCCGGCGCTCACCCTCGCCCGACGCTCTGCAGGCGGCCGCCTCCTTCCCGAGCAACTCCTCCCACAAGACAGAACGGTCTCCGACTGCAACAGAGTCCAGAAATACTTGCTAAATACGTCAGCCCTAAAAATCAAGGCACCTATTCACTTCAGAGCCTGGCTCACTTGCTGGAAAGGACCACGGGTTCTGAGCCCCCAGGACAGAGACCGCCTGAGGGCTCAGCCAGAAAAACAGGAATGAATGGGCCCTGCCCCTCCCAGCCCAGCCGACCACCTTCCCTTCAGCCGAGGCCTCATTCACCAGGGCAAGCGCGCATGTGCAGGCATCTGCACGTGGGCATCACCTCTGCCACGTGGGCTCAGCACCATGGTGCCCAGGGGAACAGAAAGGGACAGAAGGAACAGTGCTGGCACGCCCACTAGAATCACTGACAGCGCCAGCAGTTGGGAGACTGAGAAATGTGACCACAGAGTTTCCAGGCCCACAGTGCCCAAGGCAGCAGCCAGGGAGGGCAAGAGACAGGGTGTGTGGACGTGGCAGCAAGGTGGTCACTAGATATGGATCCCAAGCTGGCCACGAACCCCCATGGGCCTCAGCCTCCTCATCTGTAAAACGGGATAACAGTAGTTCCTATCTCGCAGGGCTGTGCTAAGAATTAAAGGAGTTTACATAAGGCCCTAAGATGCTGCAGGTGACATATGACTCTTATGTTTATTTAAAGATCTAGGAAGAGTCAAGATGGCAGTGTGGGAAGACGGGGAGTTAGCGTCTCCCCACAACTAGGGCGCCTGCCGGCTGCTGGCGGGGTCCCTGACGCCCAAGGAGATGGGAGGAGCCCCCAAGTGAACCGGTAGGACTGGGGGGACTGAGGGGGGAGGAGAAGTGGAGGCCAGACAGGATCGGCGCCCCTGAGGCCAGGGAGGTCAGGAGAGGCAGGCGGGAGGGGCCCTCCAGGAGGAGTGGAAGAGGAGAGGAGGGCATTTGCCCCGCCCACTCGAGCCCAGGAAGCCTGCTGTGCTCCCAGGTGAGGTCCCTGGCCCTCTGAGACCAGGGCTGGGGGGCACGCCTGGGCCCCTTCTGTTCCTTGAGCCTAAGCCCCACCCCCCCCATAGCTCCCAGGGCCTTTTCCAGTCCTGTGGGTTCTAAGCATAGGCCCCGCCCACCACCCAAACCTCACCCTTGCTTAGGCCCCGCCCTCCACAGCCAAGGCCTTTTCCCCCTTTTCCATTCTTTTCCCTCCTCCTCATTTTTACTATTGTGGTACTGATGTACCTTCCGGTTGTTGATTCATCTAAATTTTTATTTTTATAGTCTTTCTCACATATCTGTTAGTTTCCTACTCTAATTTTATTTTTTACTTTGTTATTGTTCTCTTTTTTCACTGCCCCACATGGCTTGCGGGATCTCGATTCACGAGCCAGGGGTTGGGCTGAAGCTCCTGTGGTAGAAGCTCCAAGTTCAAACCACTGGACTAACAGAGAACCTCAGACCCCAGGGAATATTCATCGGAGTGAGGTCTCACGGAGTTCCTCACATCAGCACCAAGACCCAGCTCTACCCAACAGCCTACAAACTCCAGTGTTGGAAGCCTCAGGCCAAACAACCAGTAAGACAGGAACACAATCCCACTCATTAATAAAAAACAAAAGAGAGACGGCAGAAAAATATGTCACAGGTGAAGGATCAAGGTAAAAACCTACAAGACCAAATAAATGAAGAGGAAATAGGCAGTCTACCTGAAAAAGAATTCAGAGTAATGATAGTAAAGATGATCCAGAATCTCAGAAATAAATAGAATAGAGGCACGGATTGAGAAAATACAAGAAATGTTTAACAAAGATCTAGAAGAACTAAAGAACAAACAGAGATGAACAACACAATAACTAAAATGAAAAATACACTAGAAGGAAACAATAACAGAATAAGAGAGGCAGAAGAAGGAATAAGTGAGCTGGAAGACAAAATGGTGGAAATAACTGCCGAGGAGCAGAATAAAGAAAAAAGAATGAAAAGAATTGAAGACAATCTCAGAGACCTCTGGGACAACACTAATCACACCAACATTCGAATTATAGGGGTCCCAGAAGAAGAAGAGAAAAAGAAAGGGTCTGAGAAAATATTTGAAGAGATTATAGTCCAAAACTTCCCTAACATGGGAAAGGAAATAGCCACCCAAGTCCAGGAAGCACAGAGAGTCCCATAAAGGATAAACCCTAGAAAAAACACACCAAGACACATATTAACCAAACTAACAAAAATTAAATTCAAAGAAAAAATATTAAAAGCAGCAAGGGAAAAACAAAAAATAACATGCAAAGGAATCCCCATAAGGTTATCAGCTGCTTTTTCAGCAGAAATTCTACAGGCCAGAAGGGAGTGGCAGGATATACTTAAAGTGAGGAAAGAGAAAAACCTACAACCAAGATTGCTCTACTCAGTAAGGATCTCATTCAGATTCAACAGAGAAATCAAAAGCTTTTCAGACAAGCCAAAGCTAACAGAATTCAGCACCACCAAACCAGCTTTACAACAACTGCTAAAGAAACTTCTCCAGGCAGGAAACACGAGAGAAGAAAAAGACCCACAAAAACAAACCCGGAACAATTAAGAAAATGGTAATAGGAACATACATATCAATAATAACCTTGAATGTAAATGGATTAAATGCCCCAACCAAAAGATACAGACTGACTGAATGGATACAAGAACAAGACCCATATATATGCTGTCTACAAGAGACCCACTTCAGACCTAGGGACACATACAGACTGAAAGTGAAGGGATGGAAAAAGATATTCCATGAACATGGAAATCTAAAGAAAGCTGGAGTAGCAATACTCGTATCAGATAAAATAGATTTTAAAATAAAGACTGTTATAAAAGATAAGGAGGGGCACTACATAATGATCAAAGGATTAATCCAAGAAGAAGATATAACAATTATAAATGTTTATGCACCCAACATAGGAGCACCTCAATACATAAGGCAAATGCTAACAACCATGAAAGGAGAAATCGACAGTAACACAATAATGGTAGGGTCCTTTAACATGCCACTTACACCAGTGGACAGATCATCCAAACAGAAAATAAATAAGGAAATACAGGCTTTAAATGACACAATAGACCAGATAGATTTAATTGATATTTATAGAACATTCCACCCAAAAGTGGTAGAATACACTTTCTTCTCAAGTGCACATGGAACATTCTCCAGGATAGATCACATCTTGGGTCACAAATCAAGCCTCGGAAAATTTAAGAAAGTTGAAATCGTATCAAGCATCTTTTCTGACCACAACGCTATGAGACTGGAAATGAATTACAGGAAAAAAACTGTAAGAAACACAAATACACAGAAGCTAAACAGTGTGCTACTAAATAACCAAGAGATCACTGAAGAAATCAAACAAGAAATTAAAAAACACATAGAAACAAATGACAACGAAAACACGACGACCCAAAACCTATGGGACACAGCAAAAGCAGTTCTAAGAGGGAAGTTTATAGCAATTCAATCTCAACTCAAGAAACAAGAAAAATCTCAAATAAACAATCTAATCCTACAGACTTAAAACAACTAGAAAAAGAACAAAGAAAACCCAAAGTCAGTAGAAGGAAAGAAATCATAAAGATCAGAGCAGAAATAAATGAAATAGAAATGAAGAGAACAACAGCAAACATCAATAAAACTAAAAGCTGGTTCTTTGAGAAGATAAACAAAACTGATAAACCCTTAGCCAGACTCATCAAGAAGAAAAGGGAGAGGACGCAAATCAATAAAATTAGAAATGAAAAAGGAGAAATCACAACTGACACTGCAGAAATACAAAGGATTATAAGAGACTACTACAAACAACTATATGCCAATAAAATGGACAACCACGAAGCAATCGACAAATTCTTGGAAGGTACAATTTTCCAAGACTGAACCAGGAAGAATTAGAAAATATAAACAGACTTATCACAAGTAATGAAATTGAAACCATAATTAAAAATCTTCCAACAAACAAAAGTCCAGGACCAGTTGGCTTCACAGGTGAATTCTATCAAACATTTAGAGAAGAGCTAACACCCATCCTTCTCAAACTCTTCCAAAAAATTGCAGAGGGAGAAACACTCCCAAATTCATTCTACAAAGCCAACATCACCCTGAAACCAAAACCAGAAAAAGATATCACAAAAAAAGAAAATTATAGACCAATATCACTGAGGAACATAGATGCAAAAATCCTGAAAAAAGTACCAGCAAACAGAATCCAAGAGCACATTAAAAGGATCATACACCATGATCACGTGGGATTTATCCCAGGGATGCAAGGATACTTCAATATATGCAAATCAATTAGTGTGACACAACACATTAACAAATTAAGGAATAATAACCATATGATCATCTCAATAGATGCAGAAAAAGCTTCTGACAAAATTCAACACCCATTTATGATAAAAACTCTCCAGAAAATGGGCATAGAGGGAACCTACCTCAACATAATAAAGGCCATATATGACAAACCCACCACAAGCATCATACTTAATGGTGGAAAATTGAAAGCATTTCCACTAAGATCAGGAACAAGACAAGGATGTCCACTCTTGCCACTCTTATTCAACATAGTTTTGGAAGTCCTAGCCACAGCAATCAGAGAAGAAAAAGAAATAAAAGGAATACAAATTGGAAAAGAAGAAGAAAACTGTCACTGCTTGCCGATGACATGATACTATACATAGAAAATCCTAAAGATGTCACCAGAAAACTACTAGAACTAATCAATGAATTTGGTAAGGTTGCAGGATACAAAATTAATGCACAGAAATCTGTGGCATTCCTATACACCAACAACGAAAAATCAGAAAGAGAAATTAAGGAAACACTCCCATTTACCATTGCAACAAAAAGAATAAAATACCTAGGAATAAACCTGCCTAAGGAGGCAAAAGACTTGTACTCAGAAAACTATAAAACACTGATGAAAGAAATCAAAGTTGACATAAACAGATGGAGAAATATACCATGTTCTTGGATTGGAAGAATCAATATTGTGAAAATGACTATACTACCCAAAGCAATCTACAGATTCAATGCAATCCCTATCAAACTACCAATGGCATTCTTCACAGAATTAGAACAAAAAATTTTACAATTCATATGGAACCACAAAAGACCCCAAAGAGCCAAAGCAACCTTGAGAAAGAAAAATGGAGTTGGTGGAATCAGGCTCCCAGACTTCAAACTACACTACAAAGCTCTAGTAATCAAGACAGTATGGTACTGGCACAAAAACAGAAATATAGATCAATGGTACAGGATAGAATGCCCAGAGATAAACCCACGCACATATGGGCACCTAATTTAGGACAAAGGAGGCAAGAACATACAATGGAGAAAAGACAGCCTCTTCAATAAGTGGTGCTGGGAAAACTGGACAGCTACATGTAAAAGAATGAAATTAGAACACTCCCTAATACCATACACAAAAATAAACTAAAAATGGATTAAAGACTTAAATGTAAGACCAGACACTATAAAACCCTTAGAGGAAAACATAGGAAAAACACTCTTTGACATAAACCACAGCAAGATCTTTTTGGACCCACCTCCTAGAGTAATGGAAATAAAAACAAAAATAAACACATGGCACTTAATTAAATTTAAAAGCTTTGCATAGCAAAGGAAACCATAAACAAGACAAGAAGACAACCCTCAGAATGGGAGAAAATATTTGCAAATGAAACAACAGACAAAGGATTAATCTCTAAAATATACAAACAGCTCATGGAGCTCAATATCAAAAAAAACAAACAATCCAGTTAAAAAATGGGTGGAAGATCTAAATAGACATTTCACCAAGGAAGACATATAGATGGCCAAGAGGCACATGAAAAGATGCTCAACATCAGTAATTATAAGAGAAATGCAAATCAAAACTGACATGAGGTATCACCTCACACTGGTCAGAATGGCCATCATCAAAAAATCTACAAACAATAAATGCTGCAGAGGATGTGGAGAAAAGGGAACCCTCCTGCACTGTTAGTGGGAACGTAAATTGATACAACCACTTCAGAAAACAGTATGGAGGTTCCTTAAAAAATTAGAAATCGAACTACCATATGACCCATCAATCCCACTACTGGGCATATATCCAGAGAAAACCATAATTCAAAAAGAGTCATGTACCACAGTGTTCACTGCAGCACTATTTACAATAGCCAGGACATGGAAGCAACCTAAGTATCCATCGACAGATGAATGGATAAAGAAGATGTGGCACATATATAAAATGGAATATTTCTCAACCATAAAAAGAAACGAAATTGAGTTATTTGTAGTGAGGTGGATGGACCTAGAGTCTGTCATACAGAGTGAAGTAAGTCAGAAAGAGAAAAACAAATACCATATGCTAACACATATATATGGAATCTAAAAAAAAAAAAAAAAAAAATGGTTCTGAAGAACCTAGGGGCAGGACAGGAATAAAGATGCAGACGTAGAGAATAGGCTTGAGGACACGGGGAGGGGGAAGGGTAAGCTGGGACAAAGTGAGAGAGTGGCACGGACACATATACACTACCAAATGGAAAATAGATAGCTAGTGGGAAGCAACCGCATAGCACAGGGAGATCAGCTCGGTGCTCTGTGACCACCTAGAGGGGTGGGATAGGGAGGGTGGGAGGGAACCGCAAGAGGGAGGAGATATGGGGATATATGTAAATGTATAGCTGATTCACTTTGTTATAAAGCAGAAACTAACACAGTATTGTGAAGCAATTATACTCCAATAAAGATCTATTTAAAAGTAAATAAACACACAAAGATCTTTCCCAAGCTCTTCCTCCTGCAAAGGCATCTGGGGGGAGGCAGAGTTAATTACTGACAGCCTGCGACATGGAACACAAAAATGCGAACCCTTCTTTGGCCTCGAGGTGCTGCAAGGAGGGCAGCCTGAAGATGGGTCCAGTGAGGATCCAGCTGCCCTGGGCGAGGGGGTCTGACCGCGTGGGCTCAGCTCAGCAAGTCCTGCTCGCAGCCCCGCTGCTTCCCCGGGAAGAATGTCCCTGCCACGGACCACACTCCCCTGCCATTCCCTCCCTGTTTTCCAGTGAAATTGGTTTAGGTTAGTCATTGTTTCCCTAGCCATCAATAAATTCCTACCAGCTCTTTAATGTTCATTTCATTCTTACTAAGCGTCTTGGTATAACATACTCAGTAGGGGATGTAAAAGTTCATTGATTATCAGGATGTTTCCTTCTTATTGGTGGGGTTGGGGGGGAGGCATGGGAAACAGCTCCTAACACGGGTAGGTCTCTGTTTCTCAGGTCTTTTGATAAAAGCATGGATTCAGCTAATTTGCTGGGCAGGACGAGTGTGTCCCTTTTACAGATGGAGAGGTTAAGTCATCTGCCCACGATCACACCCTGACAACCTGGCTAAGACCCCGAAGCGGGGGCTCCAGGTACCAATGCCCCCTCCACACCTACCGCCTCTCTCTCCAATCTGTCAGGACATGGGGAACCCAGGAACGTGCCCACCGCATGCAGCATCTACCCACCCAGGTGCCTGCCCCAAGGTTCCCACCTCTGCCCCCGGCTTTTGAGCACGGCACCAGCCAGGAGAAGATGGTGGGCGGCCAAGGTTTGCTGACTGTTGAGTCTGGGTGGTGGGTATATCAGAAGGTCCCCTGTCCTGTCTCTCTACATCTGTACGTGCTTGAATTGTGTCACAACAAAGACCTTCAAACGGAAAGACTGTTGGTGGGTCTCCGGGATCACGGAGCACAGCACAAAGCTGTAAAACGGTTGAAATGGTGCTTCGTGGTTTTGGCCACATAACCTGGGCTGGGCGGACACTGGGCACTCCATGTGCCTTATGTCATGTGAACAGCACCTCAAACCCCAGAGGCCGGCAGCTGCCGTCCCACACTCCACAGGTGGGGACTCGTGAGTGACGAGATCACACCAGACTGCTGAGCCGTGGTTTTCACGGTCACTCTCGAGGGCTCACAATGGGCCGAGACAGGCTCCCCGGCACCTCTGCACCCTCATCCCACCACCACCCGTGGGGAAGGCACGGGGACCACCCGCAGGTCACAACAGGAGGAGGCCAGGGCTCAGGGGGACAGCGGCCCACGGGTGCAGGGCCTGAAAGAGGTAGTGCAAGACCCACACCCTCCCCTTCTCCTGCTGCTTCCGCGACAGCCCGGAGACCCTTCCCCTCTCCCGATGAAGGCCCGGCCAAAGGGCCCGGCAGGTCGCGGCCTCCATGGGAAGCCAAGGCTGCTGAGGCAGGACGGGGAGCGGGGCCAGGCGGAGGGCGTGTGTGGCTGGGAGCCAGGCCGCCTCTCTCAGCGCCCGCCTGCCCAGGGAATGCAGAATGCCTGGGCCGGGCCTGGGGATCTGTGTGTTACAAGCTCTCCAGGTGATTCTTCCAAGCACTGAAGTCTGCGAGCCAGGCCCTGCCTGTGAAATTGCCTTTCTGATGGCCTGCGACACTGGCTCCCCAGATGCCTGCTGCCCGTCAAACAGAACCGTACACATGCATGGGCAGAGGACGGGGGATGGGGTATCTGGAGGGGGAGCTGACCGGCTTCTTCTGCAACACTGTTTAGCACTTCATAACTCAGTGGGGGGCCTGGATCTTCACAGCCTCCAGCCGGCAGCGGGTGAAGGAACAGCCACAGGGTCCCTGGAAGGATGTTCACTCAACAGGATGTGACAGCCCGGGGACAGTCACCCATTGTAACCAGCCAGGTTCTGGGCCAGGGAAGGAGCTCCAGCCTCATTTGTGTGCGAAGACGAGAAACCATTTTGCAGGCGCAGAACATGGTGTGAACTCACTTGTGTGCACTTTTGAATTTTCTAACACTAAAGATGAAAAAATAATTTAAAAAGATGCCTGTTGGGGGGTGCCCCGCTGCCACCAAAGGGCTGGGCGTGGGCCCTGACAGCTGGGGGGACAGCATGGGACTCGGCTTCCTGAGAGCGTGCAGACGTTCCTCCTCCAGGGAGTTTTGCTCCCAGGCCTTGACCTGCCTGGTCGGGGGGCTCAGCGGGGAAAGCCCTGAGAAGACACGTCCAGGCCTCTCCAGCCCCACGCCTGCAAGCTGCCCAGCCGGGTGGGAAGCTCTGGCCCGGGGTCCAGCGCCGGCCTGCTGGGCAGGATGGGCCGGCACCCGCGCGTCGGGGGCGGTGCCACGCGCAGGTCCACGTCAGGGCGGCAGCGGGGCTGTGGGCGGAGGTGTGGCTGACCGTGGCCGAGAACCCGCAGGGCACCGGCTCCCCTACAGCAGGTGGGCCTCGGCCACTACCCTGACCGCTGGCCTGGCCCAAGGGGGACACACCTGCTCGCTGAACCGACCAGCCAGAGGGTCCCTTTCAGGAGCCAGAAGCCTGAGGAGAGGGCTCTGCCGAGCTCGGGGCCAAGCCCGGCCTGGCCAGAGCCAGATGCCCAGGCCCTGGACGGGGCGCGGCCTCTCCCTGGCAGGCCCGTCCCCTGTGGACTCTGCCCGCCGCAGAGAGCCGCTTCCGAGTGTATAATCTGTGATTATATGAGCCATGATCCGTTGCCAAACTTCCCTGGTTTGTCAGTTTTCCCTCTCGGCAGCCATGCCCCAGTGAGGAAGGCAGCTTTCTAGAACTTTCCTGCTCAGCTCCCTTCTCTTCCTCCTGCACTCCTATCCCCTCCCCCATGCCTCTCCCTCTCCAGCCCCCTCCTCAGCCCTCTTATTCTCTCTCCAGACGCCATCATCAGCTATATTTTCTTGCTGAGCGATCGGGGGTGACCAGGTGGCCTGTGAGGGAGGCCACCCCCTAAGCGGTCAGCGCCCCTCCTCCAGCCGGGCTCTATCGCCTGCTCCACTCCTGCTCCGGCCGTTCCCAGCGTCCCGGGCAGATGCTGAGTTAGGACAGCAGAGGCCTTTCCGGGAAGGACTTCACACAGGTCTCCTGCATCACAAGGACCCACGGCCCTGCAGCACGCGCTGCGCTATCAATTTATAATGCTAACCGTTTTCCACAGAGATCCCCTCCTCCCCACCCAACTCATAATGTAAATTGTATTCGAGGAAAAAGAGCTAAGTGTTCAAAAGCCCAAAGACAGCAATAAAACCAAGCAAGAGAAAAACCTGGAGGAAAAGTGGTTCACTCTAATGTGCTTTTTACCTTACAAACTGCTAAACAAACAGAGCACACGTAGCCCCAGAAGTGTTTTATTGCACCTCCCGTGTGTATTTCCTGAAGATGTTTCTCTGCATATCTCAGCCTCCATAATTTAGCTAAAGCTGCAGAGGTAAAAAACAGCTGGGCCATCTGTCCCCACATCAACCTGCGAGTCTCGTGGCTGTGTTACCTGTGTTACAGCCCTTCGGGGCTGGCAAAGGGGACTCAGAGCCAGCAGGCGGCCACACCGCAGGCAGCTCCCATCCCGGAGCTGGTGGGATGCCTCTCGGCCCTGTTCCAGCAGCCCAGAGTGCATTGCTTCCATTTGATACCTGTTGGTTTTCATGAAACCTATGTCATCCCACCCTTCAGTCTAACACGGGCAATTCACGTTAGTCTCTTTGGGCTCCAGCCATTCTGAAGGAGTTAAGTGATTCTGATCCATTCTGAGGCATCACGGGCAATGTCAAGCTACGCCTTGGACTCAAAGGCGGTTCCCTCCACCTTTATCTTCAATAAAACGGTGGAACTTAAAAGTGTCTACTCAGGTCTTCTACAATGCTTGAAGGATTGCTGTGGAATTGGGTTTAGTAGGTCCCCAAAGCAGCAGAAATACCATCGGGAAATGGTCTGGAGCTGGTGGTATAAAGGACAGGAGGCTTGCTGGCTGCAGGGGGCCTGTGATGGGTGTGCCCAGACTCCGTGCCTGGCGTTGGGGGGGGGGGGGGGGAGGGAAGGGCAGCAGGGCGGTTTAGATAAATCCTTTTGGGGATGCTGAAGAGAACGGGATTCTGTCTGCAGAGTTCTAATCAGTCTTGTTAATGACATCAAAAATGCAAGGTTCGGGCTTCCCTGGTGGCGCAGTGGTTAAGAATCCACCTGCCAATGCAGGGGACACGGGTTCGAGCCCTGGTCCGGGAAGATCCCACATGCCACGGAGCAACTAAGCCCATGTGTCACAACTACTGAGCCTGCGCTCTAGAGCCCACGAGCCACAACTACTGAGCCCACATGCCACAACTACTGAGGCCCACACGCCGAGAGTCTGTGCTCCGCAACAAGAGAAGCCACCGCAATGAGAAGCCGGCACCACAATGAAGAGTAGCCCCTGCTCGCTACAACTAGAGAAAGCCCGCGCGCAGCAAGGAACACCCGATGCAGCCAAAATTTAATTAATTAATTAATTATTTTAAAAAATGCAAGGTTCCCAGAGATCTTGTCAGTAGCCTACATTCAAAGTCCTACTTGAAGTGAGGCTCTGCCCTTCACGGACCGCAGGTAAGAGGAGGCTCCCCACCTCAGTCCCTCCTCAAACAGCAAACCTCCTGCCCAGGCTTAAAGTTACAGAGGCTGAGTATTGAAATAAAATGCAGGGACTCAGCAGGGAAATAGGGATTCTTCACCTCTATTCCGGACACAACTGTATTGACAGTTTTCTTATATTAAGCCCTAAATCTACATGCAGAATTCCCTTCCAGTCAAGTTCAGTGATTTTCAAACTTACGTGTTTATAAGAATTATTCTGCAGAGTTAACTAAAACCGTTTTAGGGTGCTTTATGGGGGATTTAAGGGAATTTCAAAGTTAATTTTGGTTGGACATGATTTTTGCCTTTCATTCTGATGTCAGAGCCTAACCTGTGTGTAGATGCCCCACACGTATCCAGGAAATCGATGAGTGTGAACGCCCTGCTTGCTCAGTTCTCCCGGGACACACGTCCCCCCAAAACCCGGACCATCTGTCTTGTGTTTTCTTCTACTTCTGTTGTCAAATACAGAGAAGAGAAAAGCAAAGACAAGAGCAGTACAGCAATAGGATTCTCATGCCCTTAGATTCGGGGGATTTTTTTCTCTATGTATTTTGCGTAAATATTTCCAGGTCAAAAAATAATGATCCCCCTACGATACAATACAAAGGAAACCCAGCACATGAAGCAAGTCCCGGGCGCCGCTCAGTCTGAGGCTGGCCCGCGTTTATCTCTGACGTCCACTGGCAGTTTGAAGCATTACAGCTCGCTGATAACCAACAATGAGTAAGCACGACGGCTGCTCAGAATGTCACCCTGAAGCACCAATAAAAGGTCCATAACTTCTGCACCGGCATCGCTATGCAGCCAGCGTGCTCAGAAAGGGAAGTTTACACTACACGTCTTCAGGTTACAAATGATCATCTAATCAGCATCCTGCTACCTAACCTGGGCTCTTGGCCCTCGGGCTGGTCCAGCTCAAGAGCATTCCACACCTGCTGCAAGGCCTTTCCATTCCTGGAAGACGGAGCTCACTGGACTAGAAATTCTCCGAGCCCGTTTCTTCAAAGCTGAGCTCCACAAATGTTAAATCAGAAGCCGAGGTGCTGGTGTCTCAGCGGGTCTCAGGCTCAGCGGCTCCCTGAGTCGGGGGAGCCCTCCAGAGGGCCTGGCCACAATCAGGTCAGAAACCCCCTACCCGCCGCCCCACCCCGGACCCGGGAAGGTGCCCACAGCCAGGTCATCTTCACTAGGGCAGACACTGCTGCCAATTTAAAAAGTGGTGTCTGGGGCAACGTTTTACATTAAAGGACGAGAATGAGATCTCTCGATACCCCCGACACCCCTCCCCCGACACCCCTTGCCACACACACAGGCCCCAGCCCTTCTGCCCCACCGACCATCCCCAGTCAGGCTACTGGAGAGTGGTGGTGGCCTCACTGCTGCTCTTCCTCCTGAGATGCCAGCCGGTGGGCGGTAAGGATGCTTCTTGGTGAGAATCGTGACTAATGTTTTCCTTTCTTTTTTTTTGGTATAATTTACAGATAGAAAAATACGTGAATTTTAAGAGAACTTTGACATCTGTACAACCACCAGCCAGATGAATATATACATCATTTCCAGTCCCCTGGAGGCCCCCGTGCCCCCTGGTTTTGGACTTCGGGTAATGGAATCACACGGCAGGGACTCTGAAGTGTCTGGCTTTTTTCACTCCCCCTTCCATCTGTGACATTCACCCTTATTGGTGTGTGTAGCTGTGATTGGTTCTATTCATCACTGACTGATTTTTTTTTAAGATTTTTTTTTTTTGACGTGGACCATTTTTAAAGTCTTTATTGAATTTGCTACAATATTGCTTCTGTTTTTTTATGTTTTGGTTTTTTGGCTCCACGACCAGGGATCGAACCCACACCCCCTTCGGTTAAGGCAAAGTCTTAACCACTGGACAGCCAGGGAAGTCCCTGATTTTTTTTTTTTTTTTTTTTTTAAATAAATGAGGGTTGGTCCTTGTATCGCCCTCACTCCTCTGCTTTCCCTGCCCCCCCCCCCTTCTTCTCTCTTCCAATCAGCGTGTCTACCTGTCCTCACCAAGGGATCTGTTAAAGATGGGAATATTGGTCACGGGCATCCACGCTGCTATGGGGAGAGGAACTGTGAAGGAGGCCCCTCGCGACACCCTGTTGGCCGCCAAGGCTCCGGGGGATCATTCTTAAGTCAGGGCTTGGCCGCAGTTCCAGGAACATGAGGCAGGGCAGCAGTTCCTGGAATACTCTGGAAATGCCTTCCCTGGAGGGGTTTCACAGTGGGAGGGGAGCCCAGCCGCTCCCGGGGTCTGGAGGAGGTGCGGTACCCAGTCCGCAGATCACTGGAGGGTGGCGCCCAGCAGAGAGAAGTGCTGATGCTGGCTGTGAAACGGGCTGGAAGGTAAGCAAGAGGGAACGAAGAGCAAAAAAGAGAGAGAAAGGGAAAAGATGCCCCCTGTGGCCGACTGCAAAGAAAACTCAACGATTATTCAGGAGAAGAAAGCAAGAGAGGGTGAGGCTCTCTAGCTTCCAGAATCTAGGGAAAGGGGGCGACCAGGCTTGAGAGGGCGGTGGGAATGGGGAGAGAGTGGATTTTTCAATTAAAAACAATGGTGGGGCCTGGATCTGTGCAAGTTAGGATGCAAACATGTAACAAACATGTAACCACAAGCATGACCAGCAGATGTCAGGCTAAGACAACCTCTGGGCTGAAGCGAAACCTCTGGGCTGATTAATTATTGGGTTGGTCCAAAGATGTTAAGGAAAAACCCAAACGAACATTTTGGCCAACCCAATATGAGCTTTGGCTCAACTCTGAGCCCAAAGCTGTACAGCGACTCCGAGGTATGACCTGCTTGTCAAATAAGTCAAATCTCTGTCATTACGCCAACAGCCTAACGAGCAGAAGGAACATGAAGAATTATAGCTCCTTTTCTCCATGCGTTTCTTTTCCTCTCTTGACCCCAGCTACGTTTAAACAGTTATTGGAAATCAGAAAAGATCCTAACTTAGAAAACTGTATAGTTTGAGATGTGGTGCTTTTGAAAGTTGAAAAAAAAATTTTTTTAAAGCTAATAAGAAAGTTAAATGGCAGGAGACGGTCTTTGCAGCGTGAGGTCCCCAAACTCGCCCTCACTGTATCATCAGGAAACAACCATGGAGGTTCCTCTGCGTCCAGGGGACTGAGCTGGGTGCTGGAGAGCACGCAGGCCCCCAGGCAGGGTCTCGCCCTCTGGCTATGATTCCTCCTCCTTTAGGTCCTTGAGCGCCTACACAGCGGAGCTTCACTGCTACGTCTCCTGCACAAGGGCTGTGCGGGGCACGTGAGGGATTCCAACAAACACGCATCGCTTCTGTCCTGCACACGCGCGAGCAAGCTCTCCAGCAGGGCACCACCCCGAATCCAAGATTACGTCGTTAACTACTAAGCTGTGCAGTTCAGGCACCAAAGCATGTGAAATTTTCTTCTCCATTTTCCCAGGCCCCTTGTACAACTCGAACCAGGATCCCGTGGTTTCTGTGCCATTTCCTGAGCATGTGCTCACGCCTGGACGTGGTGTGAGAGGCGCAGTACACATCCTCTCAATATTCACAGCTCAGTGAGGCCGTCATTATAATCTTCCCATCATACAGGTTACAACTGCGGCTTGGGACTTCCCTGGCGGTCCAGTGGTTAAGACTCCACCCTTTCACTGCACGGGGTGCAGGTTTGATCCCTGGTCGGGGAACTAAGATCCCACAGGCTGCGCAGTGTGGCCCCCAAAAAAAAAAAAAAAAAATTGAAAAAACACTGAGGCTTAAAGAGGTTCAATTTGCCCAATTACAGAACTGTTGAGTTTGTCTTTTATGTGGTATTTTTTGGGGGGGCCAAACTGCAAAGCATGCAGGATCTTAATTCCCTGACCAGGGATCAAACCCGTGCCCCCTGCAATGGAAGCGCAGAGTCTTAACCACTGGACCGCCAGGGAAGTCCTGAGTTTGTCTTTTAAATGAGGCGATGGCAGCAGGAGAGTCTAACCCCTCATGTGGCATGGGGGATAGTGTGGCCAATGGCCTGGGCCCTCACCGGACACCCGGCCTTCTGTGCTCCAGGTGAGGATCTCCGTGTCCGAGGTGAAGACCACTGCTTGGTTTGCGAGCACGGAACAGACTGTGTCAGGTAGTGTCATGCCTTAGATGCATACCTCCTGCCAGGAGCCAGACATGTGAACTCCTGGAGGAAAGACCCTCCCTCATGCCCACCACTGCCGGCTGCAAGCAGCAGACGCACTCACTCCTGAATCAATTGTGCACTGGTTCAACCTCAGGGATTCCCAGAGATGAACCCCAGAAAATGAATACCAGTCAACCAGAACCCTGGTAAAATTAAATATTCAGTTCTTAGTGATGTCACCTGAGATCGCAGCTCAAGGCTGAAATGTAAAGATACTTTGAAATACAGACATTTTCTCATACTTTCCTCCTCAGATCACACATATCTGCGCTCAGCCCTCTTCCTGCTCCCAAACTTTTTCTTCTCTTGCTTCACCTCTTCAGAGAAGATGTCCTAATGAAAACCCTTGCATGTCCCTGGAAGCGACAGCAACACAGAGCCCGTCCTCTGCTTTCTAAGAACCCGTGATGCCCAATGCCCGGGCAGTGAAATCAGACCCACGGGCCGGCGGTTCACACAGCTGCTCATCTAATGCCCAGGCTGCCGTAGGGTCTGTAAGTCCAGGAGGCCCTGCTGGGCACACTGTCTTTCCCCCTCACTGTGTGTCCCACCTGGTCCTTGAAATAAACTTGCAGTGAAAAGACCAGCTCTCTATGGGGCTGTCAAGACCTCTAAGACTTCCAGTTTACATTTCATTATCAGTCACTGTAACAAGGAAAACTCAGACTCAAGAGATGGGCTGTCTTTCTGTGTAGTGGTTTGAAAGAAGTTGCAAAGTACTATTAGGAGCAGGAACTCTGGAGCCAGAATGCCTGGGTTCCTTCCTGGTTCTGCCACTTAAAGCTGTGTGGCCTTGGACAAGTCACTCAACCTCTCTGTTTGCCTCAGCTTTCTCAGCTGTAAAATGGGGATAATGAGGAGGAGGAGGAGGAGAGCACCCTCCGTTTAGAGTTGTTTTAAGTTTATTAGCTCTAAAGAATGAGCTAATATTTGTGAAGCGTTTAAGAAACAATCCACTGGTGAATTTTCCACCAACATCGAACCCTATTAAAATAACACGAAGAAACCTCTGGACTTCTGCTTTGAGCTCAGGAAGTGTGCCTCCCCGCAGAGTAACTGTTAATGGAAAAATACAAATTTGAGACCAGATGGACTATTGAGCCGAACATACTTCACTAACTCACACAAGGCGTTCTTCCTTTACCTCTGAGGAAAGATTAGGCCTTTTGTCCTCGGAACCCTGTCACTTCTCTGACCACGCTTTTCTCTGACCACCGCTGATCATGCGATATCAGGGTCATTTCCCTCTTTGGCCCCATTTCTGATGATCTTTGTGTTCTGGCTGCTCTTAAACACCTTGGCTCCTATTACAACGTTAGTTTAGTTCAAGTCAGTAAACATGTATTAAGCTCCTACCAGCACAAAGCACTAAGAAGGATGCAAAAATATTCCCATTCTTCCTCCCAGGTGAGCTGTGCACGGCTCAGTGAGTCATCACACGAAATGGGACAGGCGCCCTGGCTGAGGCCCGAAATGCAGGAGGTGGCCACCTGGAGGAGGTGACCTTTGAGCTAAGCCTTAAATGGTGAGACTTCAATCAGGTGAGGCACAGGCACCAAGCTTGGGAGGTGCAAGGTGTTCATTCATTCATTCAACAAACACTCATTGATTGTGTGACTCCACGTGCCAGGGGTTGGGTCTGAACGCCACTCAGCCACCTACCCAGTAAGTGGTCTGGGATCGTTTCCTCAACCTCTCTGTGCCCCCGTCTCCACACACGCATAAAAAAAAAGAGGGAACATGTAAAATCTCTCTCAGAGACTCCAGTGCCGGCTCCATGTTAAGTGCTCAGTAAAGGCTACTAATGTTATTGTTGTGGTTATAAGTCGGACACATACTTGCCTTAATTAACCACACTACCTGTCATCCAGAAGCTCACAAAAGCAGCACCACCTACACAGCTGTGGGCTCTCCTGGGAGACACGTCCAGCGATCTTTTGTGACCTTCCCCCCCAGTTTCTTGCCAATGAAAATGTCTTCCTGTGCTCGTGGCTTTCTCATAAATCACACCAATGACATGCACTGAGCCTTTCAGAGGCAGCCGGGTGGCCCGCCTGTTGAACTCCCAGCATCTTGAGAGATTCAGGTCGTTCATTTCATGTGCTCATTCATTCTCCAAACACCATGGACCCCAGGTCCAAGCGCAGAGGCCATGGCATTCGTAAAAAGAAACAAACAAGGGCAGAGGACAGAGGGCGTGAGAGGCGGATCCGAAAGGCAACTATAATACAGAAAGGCGAAGACGGAGGAGAGGACATTTCAGTAAACGATGAATCACAGTTAATTCTGGGTGTGAAGTCTGGGCGGGGGTGGGCAGATGTGCTTAGGGTATGCAGGAGCTCAGTGTTGCCCTCTACCCATGGCCCTCTTCTCTCACCTTGCACTCACCTCCACCTGATCACGTACATTCCCGCATCACTCTAATGACCAGTAACACTGAATGTGCATCTCCAGTCCAGACCCATCTATGAAGCTCCAAAACCACACAAACCATAAGAATATGAGGGTCCAGGGTCAAACCCCACAGACCCAGGTGAACTCAGGGTCCGCCCCTGAGCCCAGGCACTGCTCCACTGTTCCCAGGAGCCTGAGCTGGAAACCAGGGCGTCCCCCTGGCCTGGCCCGCCCTGCCTTCCCCAGCAGCCGGGAACAGCATGTCCTCCCCGCCCTGCGTGCCCACCGCCGGGAGCTCCTTCCCCTCCACCCCAAACACCGGCATCCCGCCTGCCCCGCCTTCTCCACGGGATCGTGGGTAACCACACCTTTTACCACGTTCTCCTGCCCCTCTTCTCCCTTCCCTCCACTTGTCTTATTTATTTACTTTTTTGTCCCGTCGTACATATTTGTGTCAATGACTTTGGGAACTGGACGAATACACACCGCAGAGCGCTCGTGCATGCACCACGGCCGTCCTGGGAGACGCCAGGGCAGCGGATCAGCACACTTCACAGACAGGACACGGCGGCAGGCAGGGCGGTGGCCGGCCCAGCCGTGGTTCAGGGCGGCGCAGGGGTCCAGACTCCTGGCTCGTCATCCCAGGGTCTCCCAGAGCCCGTCCCACCACTGCGCACCCGCCCTTCCTGCCCTCAGGTTTATAATCTATGGGGTCAAAACCAAGAGAGCGTCACTCCCTCTTCTCTCCCTCTTCTCGTGATACAGGAGGGGCTGGGGCGGACGAGGCAACAACGTAAACAGAATGAAATTTAAAAGACCCCTCACCCGGAAACGCCCCAGGCCAGGCAGCCTCCTCTCCCCCAGTTCTTCTACCTTGGGGGGTTTACGCGAACACCTACCCTCCCCAACCTTGAACCTTGATTCTAGTCTACTTTCCACATTCCTCTGAAGTCATTCCCCTTCGTGAGATGAGAAAGTTCAAGTGACAGGAAAGAAACCAGGGTCCCTGGTTAAACAAGGCCCAGCCCGGGCAGCAGCCCCGAGTCACAGACACCCAGACCTGAAGCAGCCTGGCCAGGGCCACCTCCTCTGCCCCCTCCTGCAGCGGGTCCCCCAGTCCCTCTCCTGCCCCGACTCGGTCCAGCTGACAAGGACCCCTCCCAGCAGCAGGAACTCCTCACCCGGTACCGTGGAGCCCCTGGGGTCTGTGGGCAGATTCGGGATGTCATGCATGAACGTGGATGGAGGAGAAGATGACATCTTTATTTTCACTCACTTCTAACTGCGACTTAACATTTCCTTAGACTATGAGTGGAACCAATGACAGACACAGACCACAGCAGTGACAGCAGTGGCTGTGATGCTGTCACCAATAGGAATCAGTCACTTCACATCACATTATCGTGCGCAGAGCTCCAAAGGTCATCCACACTCCAAGTTTCCCCAGAACTATCCCTGTTCTGATTGTTTGATCCACTGCTAGGGTGCGATATTTAACACATTAATAGAGAAGCACATGTATTGCTATTTCATAAATTCGTTTTAAAAATACTTTAATAGGCCTTCCCTGGTGGCGCAGTGGTTGAGAATCTGCCTGCCGATGCAGGGGACACGGGTTCGAGCCCTGGTCTGGGAAGATCCCACATGCCGCGGAGCAACTGGGCACGTGAGCCACAACTACTGAGCCTGCGCGTCTGGAGCCTGTGCTCCGCAACAAGAGAGGCCGCGATAGTGAGAGGCCCGCGCACCGCGATGAAGAGTGGCCCCCGCTCGCCGCAACTAGAGAAAGCCCTCGCACAGAAACGAAGACCCAACACAGCCAAAAATAAATAAATAAATAAATAATGTTTATAAATAAATAAAAATACTTTTATAACTGCATTTTAATATAATTAGTTCCCTCTGTAGTCCCACACATTGTCTCATGTACATAAACACATTATTCCAGAAGGGCCCACAGGTGGCACCAGAAGCTGAGCCCCTGCTTGGAGCTGCCAGGGCGGTGCCGTCTTCACCCCGAACTTACCCCATCCTGCCCCCATCTGTTTGCTCTTGAACTGCATCATGAGGGGAATAATCAACCTTTCAGAAGTGGGCGGCTCCTCCTGGCCGCACAATATGGCCAGCGATCCCTGCAGGGGGGCCCCCTTTTCAACTCTGAGAGAGCTGTTTCTGGAGGTGACGGGGCTCAGCGCGCCGAAGCTGAGTCCCGGAGAGACTGGGCCACCCACTGGCACCTCAGGGCCCCTCGGGGAGATGGGGGGGGAGGTCACACGGGACTATTGGAAAGTCTCTGGAATCAGGAAACTTCGGCTGGCTGTCCGTGCCCATCCTTAGGCCTGTCTGCTTTCCCTCGGGTGGAAGGAGGGCCTTCCTCCCTCAAGCCAGGGTGCAGGACTGAGGATTAGGATAAAAGGTGCGTTTCCAGCAGACGTGTGTTCCCCTCCCCCCCACAATCGCACTCCCAACCATCTGAGACCCCCAGCCAGCAGGCAAGGACCTTGCGTTCAGAGCCTCATCTTGTAGGCATGTCAGAAACACAGAGCCACGGCCAGCCCGGGACCCCAGAAAGGGGCGCCGCACACAGAGCAGGAAATCACACAGCCGCAGGTGCGCGTGGATACCATCCCGCTCTTGGCGGCCCCAGATGTCCGGTGGAGACTCACCCAGCATCCATCCCAAGATGCTGCTGCCGGCGGGTCCCAGGGACCGTCTCCACCCAGCTGTGCTTTCCCAGTAGACCCACAAAAGTGATCTAGGCAACCAAGAGGATTCTCAATGCCGTTGGGTATTGTGTTAGTTTTAATACATCGTCAGGGAGCAGGGAGGTCGGGTCTTCATCCCTTCTTTGGTAACCTCCAGCGATGTCCCTCAAGCACATTTCCTTGAGGAATGCACAGACTGCATTCAGGCTGCATGGGGATTCCAGAACACTCGACCGTGAGCCAGAAGTACCAGGCGGGAGAGAAGCACAGAGCAGCCTCTGGTGGATCTTTCCAGTTTTGTTCAAGCAGAAATTAACTGTCAGCCACGTGCCACTTCATTCTGTGCTACGTCAAGACCACGTGTCATCTCAGCTCGGGAAGCCTCACCTTTGCTAGCTGTGCGGTCTGCGTCTGGGGACAGTGCCTGACTTGGTGATATTTCCAATGATCTCCGGATGTATTAAATTAGACAGCAAGGGCCCGCGCCAAGGCCCCTGACAACCTTGCCCCATCTCCCTGCCCCCGCACGGCACAGAAGGTGCCCAACAAACATTTGTGGACGGAGTCAATAAGCGGACACCTTTTTAAAGCCGTCGGAGGCTGACTGCTCTAAACCATGATGAGGATCATAGCTCAAAATCACTGAAATATCTGTTTAAGCAACGAACTGACAAGGGTTTCTCTGCTAAGACCACTTATTATATGTGTTCAATTCAGACTAGGCCGTTTGTGAGTCTTCAAATTCAAGTGGTTTATCCTGAGTGGAGAGGAGCAGGGAACTGAGGCTCCCTTAGCCCCCAAATATCTCAGCTGTCAACCCAGCGCAGGGCCTGTACGGAACCTCGGTGACCATAAGGACGTGTGAGTTAGGGAGAAACTCGGCCACTTTCCACAGAGGCCGGCTTGTTAAACTGACGAGTCACTACTTCAGTTTTTATGTTCATATGAATCTACTTACATAAGCAGCCTCGGGTATTGATTTATTTTTCAGCGTTCAGCAATATCTTTAAGCCCTCGTGTTTTCAGAACAGCCAGGATGGGTTTATCTCAGAATGCCAGCTGGAGTGTGGGTGGCAGTCGGTACCAGCCCAGGGGAGTGGGGAGTCGCCAGGTGGTGCTGGTTCAATCACTCATCACTGAGGAGGAGAAAGGAAAGGGCAGGGATGCCACCTGCTTCATGGCAACACAAGATTTCTTTCTTCCAATGGCCTCCGCCTTCAGACCAGCAGCCCAGGTAAGAAGGCAGGGGGAGATGCCAGCTTCACGCTGCTCAGGCAACCTCAACAAACTCTGAAAGCCACAGCCAGTAAGCAAAGCCCTCTGCCTGCATCTAGAGACACATCTGGGTGTCTTGGAAGAAAATGGACCAGGCAGCCTTCCCCCAGCATGGCATGCGCGTCCTCCAAACACATGGGCTCCGCAAGGCCAGAGCGGCCCAGAGTGGCCCTCATGAAGGGCTCCCCCAGCCACTGCAGGCACCATTGGTGGTCCCAAGACTAGGGATTGAGGGGGCAGACAACCCAAACAGAGACTTATGTGTTCCAAAGAAGAACCCACGTGCTTGGACAAAACTTTTAGGTTGTTTGTCCCTCAGCAGGGACACTCTTTCTTAGCAGACAGGGCTCTGCCAACCAGGTGCGTGCGTGCGTGTGTGTGTTGTAGTTGTGTGCATGTGCATGGGGGCAGGGGGCAGGGCAGGGAACAGGAAAGCGGGAGAGCAAAATCCACCCAACAGCTTTCCGGCCCAAACTGCCTTCAAGCTAATGGTTTTTCAAAATAAACTACTGATCGGTAGTCCTCCTTCTTTCAAAACGCTACACCCAACCAGGACCGTGCCAGCACTTGGGGTACTAACAGCACAGACCAGGAGCCTCCTCCAGGAGCTGAAGGGGCAGCACCGACCTGAATGCTCTGAACACGCTGGGGCCTCTGTCCGAGAAGCCACATCAAGGAGGGCATCTCCCTAGGCACCCCTCACACACCTCCACCTCCTGACCGTGCACTCCCTGCAGGCCTGTCCAGCTGCCATCCTCAGGCCCCTGCCCGGCCCATTCCTCTCCCGGTGGGTGATGTGTGCCCACCTGCCCGCATCCTGCACCTCCAGCCACCTGGGACAGCACCCCGGGAAGGCAGCGGGCAGAGGGGATGAAGACGAGGGAGGACTGGGGAGAGAGCAAATAGTGGGCTACTGCAGTGCCTGGCACACAGCAAAGTTTCATTTCTTGTTAGCTGTTGTTATTAACAAGCTACTTGCACCCTATCCCAGTGACTGTACCTGAAAAGCAAGGATGCGAAATACAGAAAGAGATTTCCCCACTTGTATGAACTTCGTGTCTGTTCTATTGGCATCCTCGGTATTTCTCATTAGACAGTGGAATTTTCCAGGCACAGTAAGGGATTTGTTCTATCTCATTTGTTTAATTTTTTCCAACCAGAGCCTAATTTCTTTCTCATCTGCTCTGTGACAGGGGCAGAAGGCAGCACAGCTGAGCTGCAGAGAGGACCCTGGTGGGCGGGGGGGGGGGGGGGGTCCCCTAGCTCCGTCCACTTCCTCCCCGCCGGTCACTGTGGTCCTGAGATGAGAGGCAGCGGTGACAACAGGATGGGCCCACGCCCACCCGTGTCTGCCCTCCCTGGGGCTCCCCTGGGGCCCCCTGCTCTCGCTCTGCATGGTGGGTGGCTGCTTCCTGGGGTTCTCAGGGCTGCGGACCACAAACACAGCCACCTCGATGGCAAAATACTCAGTAAAGCAACACACGCTCAGCCTCAGTCACACACACAGACCCACTGCGCGGCGTTTGGTCAGGACTCTGGAATCTGCAAGACCCAGCTTTAAATCTGAACTCCAGCATTAACTACTTGTGTGAACGAGAGCAAAAATCATGTAGCATCTTTTTTCCCATTTTTTTATTATGGTAAAATACACATAACAAAACTTACCATGTGAATTATTTCTGAGTGCACCGTTTAGTGGCGTCACACACATTCACGTCACCCTGCAGACACCACCTTCCATCTCCAGAACTCTTCTCATCTTGTAAAACTGACACCCTCAATCCATTTGTATCAGTCGGGGTTCTCCAGGGAAACAGAACCACGTCCCCACAGACACACCCAGAAATAATGTTTAACCAGATATCTGGGCACCGCTGGCCCAGACAAGTTGACACACAAGATTAACCATCACACCATTAAATACTCACTCCCCACCCGCCCCTCCACCTAGCCCTTGGCAACCACCATCCTACTTTCTGTCCCTATAAATCTGACTACTCTGGTACCTCATGGAAGTGGAATCATACAGTATTTGTCCTTCTGTCACTGGCTTGTTTCACTGAGCGTAACATCTTCAAGATTCGTCCATGTTGGCGCGTGAGCTGGAATTTCCTTCTCCTTTAAGGCTGAATAATAACGATTCCCTTGCATGTACAGACCACACTCTGCTTATCCATTCATGGACACTTGGGTTGCTCCCATCTTTTAACCACTGTGAATAATGCTGCTGTGAACACAGGTGTACAAATATCTTTTAAGACCCTGCTCAATTCTTTTTGATATATATCCAGAAGTGGAATTTCTGGATCCTATGGTAACTCTATATTTAATTTTTTGAGGAACCACCAAATCGTTTCCCACAGTGGCTGTAACACCTTCCCACCAACGGTGCAGAGGGGGCGATGTCTCCACATCCTTGCCAACACTTGGCTATTTTCTGTTTTTGATAATAGCCACCCTAACAGGTATGGGGTGATTTCTCACAGTTTTGATTTTCATTTTCCTAATAGTGATGTTGAGCACCTTTTCATGTGCATTACAGCCATCTGTATCTTCTTTGGAAAACTGTCTGTTCAAGTCCTTTGCCCACTTATGAGTCGGGTTGTTTGTTTTTTGTTGGTGGTGAGTTGTAGGAGTTCTCTGTATGCTGGATATTAATCCCTTATCAACTACACGATTTGCAAATACTTCCTCCCATTCTGTGGGTTGCCTTATTATTCTGTTGATAGAGTCTTTTGATGCACAAAAGTATTAATTTTCTTGAAGTCCGATTTGAATATTTTTTCTATTGTTGCCTGTACCTTTGGTGTCATATCCAAGAAATCACTGCCAAATCTAATGTCATGAAGCTTTTGTCCTATGTTTTCTACTTAAAGTTTTATAATTTTAGCTCTTACGTTTAGGTCATAGATCCATTTTGAGTTAATTTTTGCATAAGGTGTTAGGTAAGGGTCCAACTTCATTCTTCTGCGTGTGGATATCCAGTTTTCCCAGCACCGTTTGTTGAAAAGACTGTCTTTTCCCCCATTGAATGTCTCTTGGCACCCTTGTCAAAAATCCTTTGACCACATATGCAAGAGGTTGTTTCTGGGCTCTCTACTCTATTCCATTAGTCTATATGTCTGCTTTATGCCAAGACCACACTTTTTTTCAAAGTCTTTATTGAATTTGTTACAATATTGCTTCTGTTTTATGTTTTGGTTTATTTTTGGCCACAAGGCATGTGGGATCTTAGCTCCCCAACCAGGGATCGAACAGTACCCCCTGCATTGGAAGGTGAAGTCTTAAGCACTGGACCCCCAGGGAAGTCCCAGGACCACACTGTTTTGATTACTGTCGCTTTGTAGTAAGTTTTGAAATCAGGAAGTGTGAATGCTTCAACCTTGTTCTTCTTCAAGATTGTTTTGGTCGTGTAGTGTCTTAAGCCTTAATTTTGCCACGTGTAAAATGGGAAGGATACTCACATCTGCCTCAATGGATCTTGTGTATGTGTGTGTCAGATGAGGTAAGGTGTGTAAAGCATTTAGCACTTTGCATGGAATATAGTAAGTTGTATATTAAATTTTTCCATTAATATAAAATGATATAAAAATTCCTTTAATGAGTTATTGCCTCTTCCAAATTAACCACTGGATGTGTCTTTGCAGCCCTCATCTTCAGGAAGACAAGTCAGGGTCCCAGTGTTTACTGGTCCTACCTCAGCATAAACAGTTCTAGGCTCGAGCGGTCAGGCCAGTGTACAAGCACAGCTCTGCCATGTGATAGCTGTGTGGCCCAGGGTGAGACAATCAATCACGCTGTGCTTTTGGGTTTTTATACTTGAAATAGGCATCATAACACCTACCTCAGACTCCCTCGGTGAGGGGGAAGGGATACATTTAAATACTGTGTGTGAAACCCCTAGCTCCATACATGGCACACAGCAAGCACTGAGGACATTCCCTATTCCTCCCTCCCCATCTCTCCTTCCTCCCATTTCATTCCTGCTCTAGACAGCTTGCTTCCTTGCTTTTCTGCTTTCCTATGAAAAAAGGTACATGCCATGGTCTCTGATACAAAAGAATTAACTATCTCTTTAATGAAACAAGAAACATCTGTTTGCCCAAAACAGGGGCACACGATGCCAGATCCCAACCTTGAGAAAGCCCTGAGTCTATGAGAGCTTGAGATAACTGACCATTATGCCTAAAGGTCACCACACCCAGCAGTCTGCCAGTCATGGAAGACTGGGGTGGTCTACAGGCAGGTACAGCTAAACCCAGGAGATCACTTATGTACTTTTGCATTTATTTATTCATCAAGAAACACTTATTGAAGGTCTAACACCCAGGCTTGTGCCCACCAGAACCCCGGGTAATGTGGGAAGACAAAAATATACAAAAATGCATGCAGAGCAATGCATGCCGTGGAGATGGAGCTGGGTTTATTTAAGACCAGACTCAATCTGCTTCTCTTTCCTGAGCTTCTTTCAGAAAGAACACTAGAAACAGAAAAGGAAAAACAAAAATTCTAAGTGAATTAAGTCCACATTAAAGCAGCGTTTGTCAGGCACGCTTCTGCTGTGTTCAGGACCCCAGCTTGGGCTGCAGACTGAATGGTAAAGCGCTAAACTCTCTCCCTAGGGCTGGGCGTGATGGGCCAGCAGACAGTTCCCTCCTCCCTGCCACCTGACGTCAGACAAGGAAAATGCCATTGATGACACTTCAAAATCAAGGTTCAAGTTCAAAGACCTTCTTTGTGTCTTCTCGTCACCTGCTCCAACTAAGTCTTCATCTCTGAAATAATGTGCAATTGCTCGGAAATACATCTCCTGATTCTGACCCAAAAGGACGTGTTTGGTGCTTTGCTTAGTTTCAAAGGTGAAACCAATAAACATGGGTGATGTATGCACCGTGGGCAGGAATAATGCTCCCCAGAGCCCCTTTCTCCTAATTGTTGGCTGTTACATTTTGTACTGTACCTTGAAAGAAGGTGAACAGAGTTGCTCTGTTAAATTAATGAAAAAACTGTCCTAAGTATGAGATAATTAATAGATCATCTCACATAATATTCTATAATACAAGACAACGAAATCATTTTTCAAAATAACTTCAAATTGCAGGTTTCCTCTCCACAGAGATTTGTCTTCCCGCTTCTGGAAGTGGAGGTCCTTATTTACCGTCAGTGTGGTACGATTTCATCATTCCCTGGGAATGTGACATAAAGTCCTCCCTGCACAAGCCCTTACCCAGAGAAGAGGCTGGAAAACAGAGCAGGGAAGAGTTCATTCGAAAAAATCAGTCTTGAAACATTTATTAAAATCGGCGCTTCGTGTTACTCCAAATTTGAGGGGGAAAGGCTATTCACAGACCCTACAGTAACCTCTGCTTCTCATCGAATACCTCAAAATATAATTCTGATGTTTCAGATGTATTAATGTATCAATATGCTTAAAGATACAATTTTTTACTCCCGAAACATAAAATGCTATACCTATAAATCATTGAGAAATTCTGAGGACACATGAAGACTACAGCTTAACAAGAAAATGTGGAGACTGAAATTTCCTAAATTGTTAGCAAAACACCCAGGCATACAGATACACACACACGTACACACAGCCCACACCCCATACCATCACCACACCACTTAAGAGATATTTAATCCGTATTCTTAGCCATCTCACCCAGTTTCACATGCTCTGTCACAGCTCCGAATGGTAGTGAAATAATTCCACTAAACTTTGGAGGCTTTAGAGAACTCTGCAGAGTGGTGGGACTTTTAACCCCAATAGCAGAGGACAGCCCTGGTTCTGTTCTTTTGCTACTTACACAGCAGCTTCCATTGAAAAGGACTCCACATACGGTTCATCCAACCACCCAACACATGTGGTTCATGAGCCTGGTCTCCACGGCCAAGAAGAGCAATGAACAACAGAGTATGAACCAATCCAGGCATCTGGACCCTGACCATTCTGCCCTTGGGAAGATGACCGGTCACCTTCCTGTATCTCACTTATTCTCAGACCCTAAGTTGCCGAGTCTGAGACCCTCCTGGGATAAAAAGAACCAGAGAGGTGATGGAAGCTGACATGAAGCAATGGCCAAGAAATGTTTTAACTGAAACAGCCATTTGTAGACGGTCATGTACTGTGGGTTCATGTCCACACAACGTTTTTATATGTGTTAATATATGTGTGTGTGTTTAGGGAAGAATATTACCAAAATGTAATTAATGGTTATTGCTTTGATTGAAACAGAATTTTAGGATACTTTAAGTTTCTATTTTACTTTGATATTTAGCTTCTTGATAATGAGCATGTATTAGTTCTGAAATCAGAAAAAAGTCCTTTTTATTTTAAAGAAGAAATATGCAAAATAAAAGTTTAAATGCATCATTTTTACATTCGATCAGATATGGTTTTATTAATGGCAAAATGAGTGACTAAAAATAAGATTATCTTAGCCCAGAGGCCCTATTTATTTTTTCATATCCTCATTTTATATGCTCCAAAGAATATAGGATAGTTAATAGGATCCTAATTTTCAAAGGTGCTAATCATTCTTTAGCCCTGACATGAAGGCACTGAGCGAATGAAACAGAGAAGTTAAATTCAGTGTGGAAAATGACAAACTGGATCAGAGTTTATATCAGAATTTTCAGTAATTGTGAGGTTCAATGCTGGACCTTATCTCATTTTCCTCTTCTTTTTTTCAAATAATTGAAATTGCATAAACAGTTATATTCTACCACGTCATAATGACAAATCATAAGCATTTCCCAACATTGTTTAAAATTCTTCAGAAATAGACTTTAATAGCTGTGCAGTAGACAACTATAATAGCTGTGTAACAGACAACCGTGACTTGGTCGATTTGGCCACTAGTGTGCCATTGGCCTTTTGGGTCTTTTATTAGCTATTAGAAACAATCATTATTTATTCATCAGTTCATTCTTCTACCAATTCAGCGAACACTTTTTGCATACTTGCTCTGCACCAGGCACCGTGCTAAGCACGGGGATACAGCAACCGACAAAGCAGACACGTCTTCCCAACTAATGGAATTATGGTCTGGTTGCAGGACAAACATCAACCTGGCAGATGTCCATATTGTCACACACTGTGCTGACCACTTTTGACACAGTTTGATGACAGGTAATAACTGCGAACCTGACTGCTATAGGCTGAACTGTGTCCTCCACAAATGTCTGTGATGAAGTCCTAACCCCCAGGACTGCAGAACGGAATTGGACTTTGGAGACAGGGTCACTGCAGATGTAATTAGTTAGGATGAGGTCATTAGGGTGGGGCTCTAATCCAGTATGACTGCTCTGCTTATCAAAAAGGGAAATGTGGACACAGAGACACACATAGGAAGAAAGCCACGTGAACATGAAGAAGGCCATCTACAAGCCAAGGAGGGAGACTTGCAAGATTCTCCCTCACAGTCTTGGAAGGAACCAGCCCTGCTAGCACCCTGATTTCAGACTTCTGGCCTCCAGAACTTGAGACAACACATTCCTGCTGTTTAAGCCACCCAGGCTGTGTACCTTGTCACAGCAGCCCTGGAGGGAGGCCCCTCTGAGGGAGTGACGTAAAGCTGCAACCCAGCCAACAAGGAGGCCTCAGCAGGAGAAAAGAAGAGGAGAGGAAGGTGTGCAGGAGTCAGACGAGGGGCTGAGGAAGGCAGGGCCTTACAGGCACAAAGGACGTTGGGGTTTATTCTCTGGTTAGGGAGCAGGGACATGATGGGATCAGGGTGGCTTTTGTGTTCAGAGTTCAGTAGAAGATGACAGAAACCACATTCGGTTGTTTAATAAGCAGAAAGGGGTCTAACATAGGGGATTACCTGCTCACAGACTTTGAACGGGCTGCGGACTGGACCTTGAGGAGGGGCCCAGAGCATCACCACACAGCTCACCACCAGGCAAGCTGAGGAATCAGGAAGAAGAGGCTGCACCTGCTGCCCCAGAACGCACCACAGAGCCAGCAGTCCCGCGTCCACAGGCCACAGCTCCAACAGTCGCTGCAGAGCCGCACTGCACCCGCCAGGGCCACACCTGCAAGGCCACGCCTCCCAAAGTGAATGCCCTGTGCCATGCCGCCTCTCTCCCCGCCTCACTCGCCCTGTTTCACATCATCCACAGATACCTCTGACAGAAGCAGAGCCTAAACTGCTTCTGGAACCCTAGCTGCGTGGAGTCTGTGAAATAGGGTCTTCAGCTTTCCAGCCCCTGCAGGAGAGAAAGGTACACCGGGAGGAGTCTGGAACAGAGGCTGAGCGTGCCAAAGTCCTGCATCCTCTTCAAAAGATCACTTTGGTTCTTATGTGGAAAATGGATCAGGGGAGGCAAAGGTGGAAGAGTGAGACCAGACAGAAGATTAGCGCAATGGTCCAGGTGAGAGATGAGGGTTGGCCAGGGTAAAAGGGCAGAAGTGAGACAGAGGCAAGAGGTTTAAGCTTGCATTATGAAGATGACATGCAAGGTCCTCGCTCTGGTCTACCAGGCCTGTGAGACCCAGCTCCTACTTCTTCCCTGGCCTCATTTCACTCTTGCCCTTGATCTCTCTGCTCCAGTCACACCCACCGTCTTCCAGTTACTTGAACAATACAAGCTTGTTCCTAACTTAGGGCATCTGCACAAGCTGTTTCCCCCACCTGGGCTGCACTGCCTTGAGATTTTGCATAACTGATTCCTCCTTATCAAACCCCAGATTAAATATTAAATCCTCAGAGAGGCCTCCTCTGACCACCCAATTTAAAGTTACCTCCAACTCCTCAAAAAATTAAAAATGGAGCTATCATCCAATCCAGCAATTCTACTCCTGGGTATTTATCCAAAGAAAACAAAAACACTAATTCAAAAAGATACATGCACCCCTACGTTCATTGCAGCATTATTTACAAGAGCCAAAATATGGAAGCAATCTAAGTGCCCATAAATAGATGAACTGATAAAGAAGATATGGTACATATATATACAGTGGAATATTACTCACCCATAAAAAAGAATGAAGTCTTGCCATTTGTGACAACATGGATGGACCTAGTGGATATTATGCTAAGTGAATTACAACACACAGAGAAAGACAAATACTGTATGATATCACTTATATGTGGAATCTAAAAACAAACAAACGTAACAAAATAGAAACAGAGTCATAGATACAGACGATAAACAGGTGGTTGCCAGAAGGAACCACTTCCCGGTTGAGGAAAGAAATAGGTGAGGGAGATTAAGAGGTATAAACTTCCAGTTACAAAATAAATGAGTCACAGGATGAAATGTATAGTGTGGGGAATAGAGTTAGTGATTATGTATTATCTTTGTATGGTGCCAGACGATAACTAGACTTATTGTGGTGAGCATTTTGAAATGCACAGAAATATCGAATCACTATGCTGTGCACCAGGAACTAACATAGTGTTGTAGGTCAATTATACTTTAAAATCAAGCAAACAAACTCATAGAAAAAGAGATCAGATTTGTGGTTACTGGGGGGAGGGGGGGAGATAATTGGATGAAGGTGGTCAAAAGGTACAAACTTCCAGTCATAAGATAAATTAAGTACTAGGGATGTAATGTACATGATAAATACAATGATCGCTGCTGTATGCTATATATATGAAAGTTGTTAAGAGAAGTAAAACCTAAGAGTTCTCATTTCAAGGAAAACTTTATTTCCATTTCTTTACTGTTGCATCTATATGAGAGATGGAAGGGGAGCTCTGGGCCAGTGTTTTGCTTCCTCCAGGAATCAGGGGACCCTGGGGAGTGTGGTCCCTCTCTGGTCAGCAAGGAAGATGTCAAACATCAAGTACAGAAACTGGAGAACATGCTTCATGCAGCCTGGAGGGCCCTCCCCTTCATCCCTGCATGACTGTTGGCAGCACCTCATGGCATAAGGCTCTGGAGGTTCCCCTGTGACCTCAGGTCAGCCGGGGAGCCTCTGTGAGCCTTGGTCCCCATCTGTGGAGGGTCATGGGATGAGAGGTGGGTTTTGTGGCCTGCACTGTGCTGGGCATGTGGTCAGTACTGAGTGGATGTCACTCTCCTCCTCTCCGGCCTTGTCCTTCCCAGAAGCGGCTCAGGCGTCCCTTCTCTGGGACACCCTCTGACCTCTCGGTCTCGGTTCTGTTCCCTTCGCTCCCTGTGGTTGCCTCTATCTCAGCACTTTCTACATCAGACTGTCTGTCTGTCTGTCTTCCCTGCTGGATGGCGGGCTCTGAGGGCAGGAATAGGTCCTCCAGATCTGAATCCTGAGGGCCCACCCGGCTCCTGGTGACAAGGGCTCGCCCGCAAACATCTGCAAAATGAACGAATTAATCGTGGCTTTGCCATCTCCACTGCCGCCCAAAGGACTGTTCCCCGCGGGCCCCTCTGGGGACAGACAGTCTGCGTCCCCACCCTGAGCCCTCGGTACTTTCCTCTGCCTGCAGTCAGACTAATTAGCACATCTGCGCAAAGGGCCAGGCGGGCAGAGGGGCCGCTCAGCCCAGGAGCCGATTCACCAAACAGCCCCGACATGTGCGCACGCCAGACCCACAGAAGCGCCCCCCAACGAGGCCAAGGCCCTGCCTAGGGCCACTAGGGGACAGCAGCTTGACCATCTCCCCAGTGGAGCCCCATGTTCACGCCGGGGGGCCCACTCCCAGCAACGGCCCCCGCCTACCCAAGATTAAAGCCAGGCTGCTTCTGCTGAAAGCCTCCGTCTATCGAAACAAACGACACTGCATCTAGCAAGGGGGAAACATCACACCTCTAATCATCGCTTAACGAGAACGCGCCATTAAACGCGCCAGGCCCTCAGCGCAACTAGCAGAGGGCTGTCGCGGCCCCTGTCCCCGTGAGGTTTCATCACCACTCCGCTCTGCTTTTAAAAGGACGCCGGAGCCTGAGGGCCTTGGTGGCATCCACAGACTGGCCCCCGCCCAGGGGGAGGACCGGAGCGCCTCCAGCTCCAGCTCATATTTGTGGGGTCTCCTCTCTGCCCAAACATTTCTTCCTCAGCTGTCGGCGGCTTTGTGACGTTTGTCCCTGGGAAAGAGAGAGAGGAGGGAGGAGGAGGGAGAGGGAGGGCCCCAGCAGCTGCTTCTGACTTGTGTCCTCTCTGGGGGACCAGGGGGCGGGGTGGCAGGAGAGACAGCTGCTGGGCCAGCCGGCCTTCCTCGTTCCCTAATCCCACCCCGGCTTCCTGCCCCATCCGTGCGCCTCGGATGCCCAGACGTCTGGTGGAGTAGGACACAGCAGCAAGGAGCAGGCCAGCAAAGCACTATTCACTCAGCCTTTCAGAAACACTTCTTCAGCTGTTAGCAAGTGCCAGACAGTGGATAGGCGTGCAGGGTACAAAGAGTAAAAATAGGTTTTCCTTACGGCGCCCAGGTTCTAGCCAAGTAAGATGCAAATAAAATAGGACACAGTAACCACTGCAGGAAGTGCTCCGGATTCTACTTGGGGGGCGTCAGGCGGGCTTTCTGGAGGAGGAGATGCCTTAGCTGTGTCTTGAAGGAGATAGGTTAGCTGCGTGAAAAAGTGGGAGCAAGGGACAGAGACCAGACTGTCTGGAGGAACAAGCAAGAAAGAAGGGGCACCTCACGGTCAGAGAACCACATCAGCCAAATATTCACCAACTTCAGTCTCCAGATCCGAATGAGGTCACGTCAATTATATTAGGATGTGCTCAGGTGCAAGAAAAATAACACCCAGCTAAAAGTCTCTCAAGCCAGGGCTTTCCAAACTTCAGAGTGCATACAAATCACCCAGGGATCTTGTTAAAATGAAGATGTTGATTTTTAAACGATTAAATGGTTCAAATGAGAAGACCTGGGATGGGGCCTGAGCTTCTGCACAAGCTCGTTAGAAATGTGGAACATAAATGACAATATAATTGGCCAATATAACGGATAATACCATCAATGTGCGCTGTGGACCACACTTTTGGTAGCAAGGGTTAAACTTCGAGGCGTTGCCTGGACCAGGCTGTTCCACGGTGGGTCCAGTGACTCAGAATGTCACCAAGGGTCAGGCTCTGTCTTTCTATCCTGTTTCCCCAGCACAGCTCTCCTCGTCTTATGTTCTTGTAACCAAAGATGACCGTTACAGCTCTAGACGGCCCATCCTCCCACAACCGAATCAAAGCCAAGAGCAAAGGGTGCTTCTCCTCAAAGGGCTCTTCTTTTTCATCAGGGAGAAAAATCTCTCCCTGAATGAATGAATGAATGAATGAATAAATAAATAAATAAATAAACAAACAAACATACATACACACATACATACATATCTGTTTGTTTCTCAAGAGAGAAAAGAGAGAGATTCATTATGAGGAACTGGCTCATGCAATCATGGAGGCTGAGAAGTACCAAGATCTGCAGGGCGAGTCGTCAAGCTGGAGACCCAGGGGAGCCAATGGTATGACTCTGGTCCAAGTCTGAAGGCCTGAAAACTGGGAGAGTCAGTGATGTAAGTTCCGGTCAGAAGGCCAGCAGGCTCTAAGCCAAGGAAGAGCCGATGTTTCAGTTCAAGTCTGAACACAGGAAAGAGCCAATGTTCCAGTTCAAAGGTTGTCAGCCAGCCTTTCAGTCCTATCCAGACCTTCAACTGATTAGATGAGGCCCACCCACATTAGGGAGGGCAACCTGCTTTACTCAGTCTACTGATTTAAATGTTAATCTCATCCCAAAACACCCTCACTTAAACACCCAGAATAATATCTGACTAAATATCTGGGCACCCCATGGCCCAGCCAAGTTGACACATAAAATTAATCATCACACCTCTTGGTGGTCCCCCTCTACGTTTCGTTGGCCAGAAGTGGGTCATGTACCCACTCATGAACCAAAGGCTGACAAAGGAAAATGGGGTACCATGATGCCTCCAACACACAACTAACCCCCCAGGATTGCACCCAACTTCTGAGGGAATATTGCTACTAGCATTGGACTAAACAAAATCAGTGTTCTTTAGCTATTGGGTAGGCAAGCAACAGCGCCACAAAATCGAGATCCAAATAACTGTGGTTCTTAGCTCCCACCTCTGCCACTAAGCCCCCTCCACGCTCCCATTCATTTCTGGCCGTCCCAAAGTACTATCTTTTGTTTCCTCATATGCAGCCCAGGGTGCCACCAACCACCTCCACCCTTGAGCCCAACACTGCCATGCAGCCTCCACTACTCCAAGCTATAGATCCCTGTTGATGGACCTTAGACTTTGTGTGCCCTAACGGCCTGGCAGACCCTGAGAACTGAGAGTGAGAACGGCTCCCTCATCAGGTGTGTTTGGCCTTAAGGGACAAAGTGCTGGGAATTAGGGGACAGTTCCATGGGTTAGGACTACAGTCTTTTTCTCCCCATAACACACACCTCATCCCTAAGGGCTGGGTCAGAGCAGATCTACACACCACCCTCCAGCCTGTCCTGAAGACACCTCTCCCCATCTGTCTTGTACAGAACCCTCGATGAATCCTCTCGAATGCCTCAGAGCCCCTCTTCACACTATGACCACCCCCCATCAGCTCACGCTCTCGCCTTGGTCCCAGCCTCATTGCTAAACACCCCTGAACTGTATGGAGCCCAGTTTCAGATGTAGTTTTTTTTCCACCGAGAGCTTTTCTGCCCTCATTTAAATCCGTAGCCATAAATAGATACTTGGGGTGGACGGGAAGAGATACCACATATTCTGTGAGCCACACATACCTCATCTCAGCTGTTTCAACATGGTATATTCAGTCATACATGAGTATGCAGTAATTTTTTATGTGGGTAAAGGTGGAGTTAAGAAATGAAGTTCAAGCAGGATGGAGGGGCCAGAATACTCATTCACCCAGAAATTCAACAAGCAGTCAAAAATTCACGTCCAACTTTATAGTCAGCCCTCCATATCTGTGGTTCTGCATCCACATATCTGAATCCACAGATTCAACCAACTTCAGACTGTGTAGGACTGTCATACGTTTTTATTGAAAAAAGATCTGCACATAAGTGGACCCGCACAGTTCAAACCGGTGTTGTTCAAGGGTCAACTGTATTAGAAAAAATATATCTAAAAACAATAATTTAAGTGTCTGTCCAAAGAAACTAGTAAAAGAAAAACAAATCAAGCCCAAAGTAAATAGAAGGAAATAATAAGTATCAGAGAACAAATCAATGAAACAGAAAACAGAAAAACAGAGAAAATCAAGCAACCAAAGCTGGTTCTTTGAAAAAGTCAAGATTGATAAACGTTTTGCTAGACTAGCCATGAAAAAAGGAGAGAAGACATAATTATATGTCATGAATGAAAGAGGAAGCACTACTACAGACTCTACAGAAAATAAAAGATGATAAATAGAAATAGAATAGAGCATTATGGATAACTTGATGCCAACTCCGATGTGTGCTTTTTTCCCCATATCACCAAGCAGTTCTCCAACACCAGCTGGGTTCAACTCAATTCTGACACTATCTGCCTGAAGGCAGCATCAGTTCTACAGGTTAAAGGTTCAGTCCTACAAGACTGCTCACCCCTCCCCCACTTCAGGAACCAATCGCAAGTCCAGGTTGTCACCTGTGCTTCAGACTGACTGGCTATAGATCAGCCAGTGATACCCATGACCCCTTGTTGGGTATGATCAATTTGCTAGAGTCACTCATAGAACTCAGAGAAACATTCTGCTTACTAGAGTACCAGTTTATTATAAAAAGATATAATTGAGTAACAGCCAGAGGGAAGAGATGCATAGGGCAAGGTATGGGAAAAGGGGCACAGAGCTTCCACGCCTTCTCCAGGCACACCACTCTCCCAGCAAATCCACATGTTCACATACCTGGAAGCTCTATGAAGCCATCCCTTTGGGGTTTTATGGAGGCTTCATTATATAATCATGGTTGATTAGGTCATTGGCCATTGGTGATTGAACTCAATCTCAAGCTCCTCTCCCCTCCCCTGAGGTGGTGGTGGGTGGACTGAAATTTCCAACCTTTTAATCATGGGGTTGGTTCCTCTGGCAACCAGTCCCCATCCTTAGGTTACCTAGTGACTTTCTAAAAGTTACCTCATTAACATAACAAAAGACACCATTATCACTCTCATCACTTAGGAAATCCCAAGGGTTTTAGGTGTTGTGTGCCAGGACCAGGGATGAAAATCAAATATGTATTTCTTATTAAAAACCACAATATCACACCAACAAATTACACAACTGAAATAAGACAGAAAAATTCCTAGGAAGACACAAATTATCAAGACTGACTCAAGAACAAACAGAAAAATCTGAAAAGACCTATTAAAAAGCAAAAAAATTGAATTAGTAATTTAAAATATTCCCACAAAGAAAACCACAAGCCTAAAGGTTGTAAATTCTGGTGGTAAATTTCATAATTTTTACCAAATATTTAAGGAAGAAATAATACACAATTTACACAAACTTTCCCAGAAAATTGAAGAAGAAAGATTATTTCCCAACTCACCCTATGAGGTCAGCATTATCTGATACTAAAACTAAACAAAGAAATTACAAGAAAAGAAAGTTACAAACAAGTATACAAATTTTTAAACAAAGTATTAACAAATAGAATCCAATAATATATTAAATGGATAATGCACCATGGCCTAATGGGATTTGCCCCAGGAATGCAGTTGATTTAACATGAGAAAATCAATCTGTATAATTCACCATATTAGTAGAATAGAGGACAAGAACCACATGATCATCTCAATAGATGCAAAAAAAAATTTTTTTTGACAAAATCCAACATCCATTTCTCATAAAAACTCTCAATTAGGAATAAAAGGGAACTTCCTCAACCTGATAATAGGCATCTATAAAAATCTCTAAGCTAATATCACAATTAAGAGTGAAAGACTGAATACTTTTCCCTAAGATCAGGAACAAAGCAAAGATAACTTCTCTTATCACTTCTATTCAACACTTAACTGAAAGTTCTAAGCCAGAGCAATAAGGCAGGAGAAGTAAATTAAAGGCATGCTAATTGGAAAGGAAGAAATAACATTTTTATTTTTCACAGGCAGTATTATCCTATATGCAGAAAGTCCTAAGAAATCTATTTAAAAACTATTAGAATCAATGAACAAGTTTAGCAGAGCCGCAGGATCCAAGATAAACGTACAAAACTCAATTACAGTTCTAAATTTTATAGCAATGAACAACCTGAAAACAAAATTAAGAAAACAGTTCCATTCGCATTTTAGTTGTTACTAAAAATATGAAATAGGGATATTTCTGACATAAGATGTTCAGGGCCTGTTTTATTACTTTTTCTACTGCTGTGTTGCAAATTACCACAACCTTAGCAGCTTGGAAAAACACTGAGGTTTTTCGGTCAGAAGTTTAGGCACGGCTCACCTCAACCCTCTGCTCAGTTCTCCCAGGCTGCAATCACGGCGTCAGCTAGAGCTGTGGTCTCATCTGAGGCTCGGGAACCTCTTAAAAACTCAATCAGCTGGTAGGCAGATTCAGTTTGTTGCAGCTGTAGTACTCATGGAAGTTTCATCATCTTTGAGGGCAATAGGAGAGTGTCTCTCTGGTGCTTTATCCTCTTTTAAGAACTCCCTTAATTATGTCAAGCCCACTTAAGATTATATCCTTTTTTATTAACTCAATTATCAACTGATTAGTAACCAAATTACAGGGGTGAGGTCCCATTACATTCATAGGTCCTACCCACATTAAAGGGAGGAAACTATACAGGGCACGTATACTAGGAGGCGGGAATCTTGGCCGCCATCTTAGAACTCTGCCAACCACAACCTGTACATTGAAGACTACAAAACACTGCTGTTGAGAAATTAAGGAAGACCTAAGTAAAAGGAGAAGTATACCATGTTCATGGGTTGGAAGACTCAACATTGACAAGATAGTCAGTTCTCTCCAAATTGGTTTATAGATTCAATGCAATCAAAATAAAAATCCCAACAGGCTTTTTTCATAGACACTGACAAGCTGGTTCTGAAATTCATATGTGAATGTAAAGAGGAGCCAAAAAACCTAGAATAGCCAAAACAACTTTGAAAAAGAAGACCCAAGTTGGAGAATTAACACCACCTATATCAAGACTTAGCATAAGGCTACCATTATCAAGTCAATGAGTAGGCAACGAGATGAATGAAACAGAATGTAGATTCAAAAAACATGTGCACAACTGGCTTTTTACAAAGATGCAAAGGCAACTCTGTGGAAAAATGATCCACAAAAGAAAAAGGAATACAGAAGACTTCGTCAAAACTAAAACCTCTGCTTTTTGAGAACTTTATTAAGAGAACAAAAAAATAAATAAAACCAGCCACAGACTGGGAGAAATATTTGAAAATCATATAGCTGATAAAGAACTTGTATCTAGAATATATATTTTTAATCAGTTTTTTTCTTTCAATTTTGAGATAAAATTGACATACAGCAGTGTATAAGTTTAAGGTGTGAAGCATAATGACTTGACTTATATATATTATGAGATGATTACCACAATAAATTTAGTTAACATCTGCTACCTCACACAGAAACAAGGGGGAAAAACAGAGAAAAAGAGAAAAAAATTTTTACTTGTGATGAGAACTTTTAGGATCTGTTCTTTTAGCAACTTTCAAATATACCATAGAGTAGTGTTAACTATAGTCATCATGATGTACATTGCATCCCCCATACTGATTTATCTTATAACTGTTAAGTCTGTACCTTTTGACCACCTTCGTACCATTTGCCCATCCCTCATCCCCCGCCTTAGGTAACCATAAATCTGATCTCTTTTACTATGAGTTTGGTGATTTGAGGGGTTTGGGTTTTTTTAGATTCCACAAATAAGTAAGATCATACAGTGTTTGTCTTTCTCTGTCTGACTTATGTCACTCAGCATAAAGCCCTCAAGGTCCAACCATGTTGTCACAAATAGAATATATTTTTAAAACCTCTCAAAATTCAAGAATAAGAAAACAGGGCTTCCCTGGTGGCACAGTGGTTGAGAATCTGCCTGCCAATGCAGGGGACACGGGTTCGAGCCCTGGTCTGGGAAGATCCCACATGCCGCGGAGCAGCTGGGCCCATGAGCCACAACTACTGAGCCTGCGTGTCTGGAGCCTGTGTTCCTCAGCAGGAGAGTCCGCGATAGTGAGAGGCCCCCGCACCGCGATGAAGAGTGGCCCCCGCTTGCCACAACTACAGAAAGCCCTCACACAGAAACGAAGACCCAACACAGCCATAAATAAATAAATACATAAATTTTTAAAAATTTTAAAAAAAATAAGAAAACAAACAACCTAAATTTTTTAAATGGGCAAAGATATACAGACAGAAAATAAACACATGAAAACATGCTCAACATGGTTAGTCATAATGAGAAAAGCAAATTAAAACCACAAATTCCACTACACATCTATGAGAATGGCTAAAATTTAAATGACTGACCATAGCCAGTGCAGCAAGGATATGGAGCAACTAGAACTCTCATTCGGAAAACCATCTGGAAGCTTCTTAAAAAGTTAAACATAAATCTATCGTATGATTCAACAATTCTACTCCTAGATTTTTACCCATGAGAAATGAAAGTATATGGCCATACACAGACTTGTATATCAATGTCCACAGTAGCTCTATTTGTAATAGCTCCAAACCAGAAACAACCCAAATGCCCATCTACCTGTGAATGGAAAAGCAAATTATAATATATGCGCACCTTTTAACGGAATTAAAGGGAATCAACCAGTGATGCATGCAACAAAATGGATGAATCTCAAAATAATTATTCTAAGTGAAAGAAGCCAGACAAAAAAGCAAGCATACACACCGTATGATGCCATTTATTTAAAATTCTACAAAACGTGAACAAACCTATAGTGATAGAAAGCAGATCTATGAGACGGAGAGACGTGGGAAGTGGGAGGGAGAGACTGAAAAGGAACACAATGACATTTTTGTTGGTCCATTATCTAGACTGCAGTGATGGTTTCACAGTGTATACATATCTCAAAACGTAACAAATTGTGTGCCTTAAATCTGTGCAGTTTACTGTCAACTCTACCTCAATAAACCTATTCTAAAATTTTCAAGTTAAACATGTTTGGTAAGAATACTTCGGAGCCGATGCATGGACCTCATACAGCCTCACGTCAGCAGGTCCATAACATAAGGTTGTCCCTTTATTAGTGATGCTGAGCTTTGACAACTTGGTAAGGTGGCGACTGCCAGGTCTTTCCATTATAAAGTGCATTTTTCTTTCTGGAATTAGTGAAATGATGTATAGAGTGATACACTGGCACCATGCAAATATCCTCTTCCCCAACTCCCAGTCAGCGAATTATTTTTGAAAGTTCAGCTATTAAACAACTTAGATTTTGTGAACAATATGGTCTCTATTTCAAGGACTCAAATCTGCCACTGTAGCACAAATGCAGTCCTAGGAACATGTATGAACGAGCATGGCCGTGTTCAATAAAATTGTACTTACAGACACTGAGATTTGCATTTATATAAATGTCACTTGTCAAGAAACATTGCTCTCCTTTGGACTTTTTCAACTATCTAAAACTACTGAAACCATTCTTAGTTCATGGGGTACACAAAATCTGGGGGGCAGAGGGGCTGGATTTTACTGGGGGGCTGTAGTTTGCTGAACCCTGGTTTATAGAATCCACTTATTGCCTGAATCAATTATTTCATTAAGGTTTGCAAAACAATAATTTTCCAATTCCATCATTCTTTCCACATACATTAGCTGACATCCTTCCGTAAAGGACTGCTTCTCATCAGTTAAGAATGAAGTGCACTTTCCCCTCAAAAGGCAGGATAAATGCTCAATTCTTTCCCTTTAATTGCAAATGTTCGGAGAAAGACATTTGTGTCGCTGTCATAACCCAGGTAAATGATCTCCTCTCTCTTTTTCCATAAAACTATGGAGCCATGGATTTTTTAATTCAAACATAAGTAAAATATTTATTTATTTATAATCAATCTTAGTCTTTTTTTTTTTTTTTCCCTGATGCTCAAATTGTCCCAAATTTGGCCATGAGAAGACCCCTTTAGGTTGGCTCCTATAAGTTTCGGGTGTAACCCCATTAACCTTTGACAGCTTCCTTTATGGCACATGATACACCAGGCTCACCTTATACCTCCTCTACCCAGATCTGGAATCACACATTTCCCCAAAAGCCCCGATTCCTTTCGTGAGGATTAATATTAGACTTAATTATACAAAAATGGCAATTTCACAGGTTTCAACCTAATACTAAGAAACCAAGGTCTGGATTTAAGTGTGCCCATTACTACTGTAGTATCATTGTTTCCAGGCCTTTCAGCAGATGGAGCTAGGAACTACTTTTTTTTTTTTTTAAACTATGAATCAGTATCAGTATTACCAATTCAAAATTAAAGCTAAAGGTGTTTTTCTTAACTTTTCTCTCATCATGAAAATCTTGACTCACTACATCAACAACTTTACCTATTTATTTCATCCTCCAATGTACATTAGTTTCAAAATTACTATACCATTACTACAGATAATAAAACTGAATGAAATTTAAGATTTCTCTGCTGGGCTTCCCTGGTGGCGCAGTGGTTGAGAATCTGCCTGCCAATGCAGGGGACACGGGTTCGAGCCCTGGTCTGGGAAGATCCCACGTGCCGCGGAGCAACTGGGCCCATGAGCCACAGTTACTGAGCCTGCGCGTCTGGAGCCTGTGCTCCGCAACAAGAGAGGCTGCGATAGTGAGAGGCCCGCGCATCGCGATGAAGAGTGGCCCCCACTTGCCGCAACTAGAGTAAGCCCTTGCACAGAAACGGAGACCCAACACAGCAATCAATCAATCAACCAACCAATCAATCAATAAATCTCTGCTGTTCTCTTTGACCTTAGAATACATCCCACGGTCAGAGACATGCCACATTTCTAGAGAATGAGACATGCAACAAGGTCTTAGAAATAAAAACACGGTAGCTGTGGCACCGGACACACAAAGGGACCAATGGAATAGAGCAGTAAATTCACAGAAGACGCACGTGTGTAGGACTGTGAGCAAAGGCACCGTCATTGTCTTGGTGTTTCAGCCGAGGCCCCGTGGCCGAGAACAAGAGATGACAGGTACCCACGTATTCTAGAGATACCGGGCCATCTACGTGGACACCGCTCAGAGGTGACCCAGACACAGTCTCCATCGAGGTGGGGCAGTGATGGGAAGACAGGGGAGGGAGGTGGTCAGTGGCGAGGAAGGACTCCCAGCGGGGACGTGTCAGGGCAGCGGTACTGCCCCTCGCCGCCAAGGCGGAGGAGAGGCGCCGCTCCCCGCCACCACCAGCGAAGGGACTGCAGCCCCTGCCCCGGCGCAGGAAGCAGTGCCGGGGTGGGGGGCGTCGGACCCTGCGGAATGCGAGGAAGTTTGACGGAGCAGCTGAGGAGAGATTATCCCCTCTGCTTCTGCACAATCCCCGACAGCTGAATGCGGGGTAAGCGTGCTCCTGGGGGTGTGCTGTGCTGGGGGGGGACCCCTCCCCGGCCTCTCCAGTCAGCCTCCTCCGGGATAAACCCGGCCGGGGCGGGGCGGGGGGCGTGGGGGGAGGTCAGGTTACCAAGACGCCATCGCACCCGCCAGGGCTCTTCCTGTCCTGCAGCCTCTCTGAGCCTTCCACCTGGTCCCTAGTGAAGAGAGGAGGCTGGCTGGCCTTACCTTACCCCAGTAAGCCCCAGGAAAGGAGTCCCGCCCTCTGCTCCCTCCAGGCATGGACTTGGTGGCTTTTATTGGGGCATTTCGCACAAATGTTAATACATTCACTCTGCTGTACGGACCCAGGATTGCAGCTGGGAGGCTCCAAGCTGCTGACCGACCCTAAGCTGGTCGGACGCCCAAGCATCATCGACAGAGGCCAACACTGGACGCCAGAAGCCCCAGATGAGTTCACTGGTCTTGACAGATGTGTGATGACCTCCTCACGCCCACGCCTTTGGACGTGTTTTTCTCTTGCTTGTAACTCCCACCTCCCGACTCACCCCGCCCCCGCCAAATCCTCGCAGCCCCAGCGCTTTCCCCAGCATACCTTCCAGCTCATGCCTCTGACCCGAGAGTCTGCCCAGATCACAGACACCCTGCGGGTGTTTTCTCCAATCGTCTCCAGGTCCCACTTCCCCAGCTGGGTTTTTGTTTGTTTGTTTGTTTGTTTTGGGTTTTTTATTCTGGCCCTGCGGCTTGCAGGATCTCAGTTCCCTGACCAGGGACTGAACTCGTGCCCCCCCCCCGCCCCCGCAGTGGAAGCGCGGCGTCCTAACCACTGGACCGCCAGGAAGTCCCCCTAACTGGGTGTTTGATGCTGGCCCTAGTGTCCTTTCCTGAATGCCAGTCCCAGGGCTCTCTTACATGATGAGCTCCAGGTAGATATTTTCAACATTTAAAGAAGAAGGAACATTTGTGTATGTTTGGAAAACTACATAATAAAAAGTCAGTTAAAACATAAATGTGAGGCTCCTCAAAATATTAACACTGACTCCCCCCACACTCCACCATGAGTCACTCGGGGCCACGTGTTGACATTACTAAGTAATCACCAAGTAACGCAGCTGACAAACCATTGCCAAATACAGCCCGTTGTGCTTCAACGTGACATCTGTGTTCCTAAAAACCACTGCTGCACACAAAATCACTCAATAAACAGCACCTGGCTTACGAGAGTAAATAGGGCCCAGGAACAACTAAATACCAGAGACACGTTCAAAACAGACAGTACCCTAGCGAAAACGGTAGCAGTTTTAACATGATAGATGGCTCATAAACACAAAAATTAGAAAATGAGCACGGCACTTTACCTTGGAAATGACCTGAAGCGGGCTTGCGAACGGGGGGCTGGGCGGGGCTGCAGCCTCCGTGTCCTCGAGGGCGGTGGAAACGGGTAGGGCCCGCTGTCCTCGGTTTTCCTTGACACTGTCAAAGGGAAGCAATCCTTCCAGCCTTTACGCCTGAGGCATGTGTTTCTGCCTTGGAGAGATAGGGCCTTTGAAGCAAGTGTTTACAGTAAATATCTGTTTCATCAACGTTGAAAATCTAAGCCAACATTATAGACTTCTTTTACAATTAACTTGGGAATCACTGCAGGACATTTGTTTTCGACCTCTTCGTTTTCTATCACCGGCGCTCCGTGCTTTGGAAACCGCAGCGAGGCCTGAAACCACTGAGCCAGCCAGGACGGCGCGGAAACGGATGGCTCCTGCAGGATTCGGGGATTTGGGTGAAGGTGTGCACACACAAACGATGCCTTCCCCGCACGTGCTCCCTGGAGTTCTGAACCTGGAGCCTTAGACGTGGGCGGCGTGGAATGACTGTTTCTTCTTTTTTCTTTAATATAGAAAAGCTCACCTGTGCAAAAGCAGAGGAAAGCCCAGCCTTTCGGGACCACAGGCGTGGTGAAGCGAGGTCGCTGGGAGCTGCCTGAGGCGTCCGGCTACCTGCGTACGCGTGCATGTGTGCGTGCTCGCGCCTGTGCGTGCGTGTACGTGTACGCGGGCGTGCACGTGTACGTGGGCTGTGCGTATGTGCGTGCGCGCATGCGTGTTTGTACAGGAGTGTGTGCGTGCTCGTGTCTGTGTGTGTACGCGTGTGCACGTGCGCGTGTTGAGAATTCCTACCCCGCTCAGTTCAGTTGGATACGGCTTGATGCTCACGGGTAAACGCAAAGTTCACATTATGCTCAAATTTTTCCCTAACGTATCAGTTGCTTTGGAACAAATTCACAAGAGTTATAAACAAAACTAACTTGAAGTGGAAACTTACACGGAGACATCCTTTCTTCTGAACACCACTCTCTCTTCGGTATATTATTTACTGATTTTGATCAATAAATACTTTATTTCATCAACACCTGTAACCCTCCTGAATATAGGTTTTATCAACTAGAAAAAAATAGATGTTTTAAAAAAAAAAAAACTTTAAAAAATAGAAAAGGAGAACAGGAGGAGGAGGGAGGCCTGGAGGAGGGGCTGCACCTATTCCTGGTGACCTGCACGTGTTCGAGGGGTGTGTGTGTGTGTGTGTGTGTGTGTGTGCACTTGTACACCTCTCTCCACATACTAAGCATAATTCCAATCTGTTGATAGGAGCTTGCAAAATGCTTCTTCCTATCAATAGAGCATGCACAAAAGATACTGAAGATGGCATTAGTGGTGTCTGGATGGCATTCTTTTCTTTCAGGCTAGGAACTCTCAAGTCATATCCAATTTCAGCCCTAAAGTTACCTACTCATAATGAGCGTGTCCTCTAAAATCCCACTCTCCACTCTCTTCAGTGACCCTGGGCTGAGCTCTCTCGTCCTCAGCCCTCACCAGCGCCTGTCAGCAGGAGAGTTAGTGTGTTTAAATATCCACAGATGTGTTTACAGTTTAGACATTTCCCAGGAGAGGCTGCCTCTGTGCTCTGCCCGAGTCCCGTGCCTTGATGGTAGTAAGTCCTTTCAAAGACCTTACTATTCCTGGTGATAATACAATAATCATAAGAATAGTGACAGTCACCTTGTTTTCAGCACATCCTCTGTATGTGCTGGGGTCAGAGATAAAGGTTTGAGGCACATGATCACATTCTGTATTTACCACGACCCTATGAGCCAAGTATTACTAACATCCTGGTTCAACAGATGAGCAAACAGACTCAGAAAAATTAAGTAAATCACTTGCCCAAAGACACACAGTTAATAGGTGTGTGTTAAAAAGTCACCAAAGCACTCCGATTGCTTGCTGCTGCCTCTGCCCTTCCCCTCCCCCTGTCTGGTAACCTATCTGAAACCACACCTCTTCCTCCATCTTTCCTTATCCCTTCCTCTGCTTTATTTTTGTTCACCGAATTTACCTTACCTGACCTCATATCATATCAATTATTTGTTTATTGTCAGTCCCCCCCGTGAGACTATTAAGTCCTCAGAGGTGGGGACTTGGTTTTGTCACTGCTGAATCTCCAACACCTAGAAGAGGCTGGTCCACAGAAGTCACTCCAAAAAGATTTGTTCAGTGAATGAATATATCTCACGCTAATTCAAATTAGGCAAAGTTGAAATGGTATCATGCAAAATATTATTAAAGCTTCACTTTGTTTGCCAACATTTGAAGTGATTCGAATGTTTGCAGATTGTAAGAATTCATCAAGAAGCACACAATTTCAAAGCTGGTAGGACAGGGAAACTATAAGTTGTGTTTATACTGCTAACCATGGTTAAAAGAAAAACCTCGGTTTCTGTACTCCGAACACTTCAGATACTGAAGTGTGGGTTTTTCCACACCAAGCAATATTGACTGGGTGCTACAATTTAACTCAATTCTGACACTGACCACCCAGCGTCAGCCCAGACCCCACAGGTTAAGGGCCCCGTCCCACAAGACTGTCCCCAGCCTCAGACACCAGTCACAGGGAGTGGCTCCCCAGGTTAGCCACAACTTCTGCCCAGCTTGACTACAAATTGGAGGTTCCCACAAGCCCCCGTCAGGTTCAGTAATTTCAGTAGGTTCTGCTCACAGAACCCAGGGAAACAGTTTACTTATTGTTAGCAATTTATGATAAAGGCTTCACCCCAGGAGCAGCCACATGGAAGGGATGCACGGGGCCAGGTGTGTGGGAAGGGGCCTGGAGAGTTCCAGGTGCGCCTCCCTCCCAGACCTCCAGGTGTTCACCCACCTGGAGGCTCTCCAAAGCCCTTGAGTTTGGGTTTTCATGGAAGCTTCATTACAAAGGCTGATGGATTACATCCCTGGCCTTTGGAGACTGGACTCAATCTCTGGCCCTACCCCCTCCCCAGAGGCCCAGGGGTGAGGCTGAAAGTTCCAACCCTTTAATCACAGGGTTGGTCCCTCTGGCAGCCAGTTTCCATCCTCCCAGAGTCACCTCATTAACATAAATTTGAATGAGGTCAAAAGGGGCTTGCTATGAATAACAAAAGCTGTTCCAATCACCTCTATCACTCAGGAAATTCCAAGGGTGCTAGAAGCCCTGTGCCAGGAACCTGGGACAAAACCAAATATATATTTTTATTATACATACAATATCACCACGGGGGCACCACTTCAGCTGGAAACTCTGGGTTCAGGACCCCCTGAGCCAGGCTGTTCTTAAACATTGGAAATCCTGGGAGTGATTTTGATGATTCGTGTGCTATTATTTTCTCATTCACTAACATTATAATTTAAAGTATTTTGGGTGCCTATAAAAATGTCACCCAAGTATTTACCATGTGCACATGGTGAAAAATTTGCCTGAAGTTCACTAACTTTGGAGCAGAAGTTAGATGTGATGAAACACTCTATAAGGAAGCCCAAACCACACCCTGGGCCCCTCCCTGTTCATTTAGGGGAGAGGACTCGGAGAAATATCAGAGCCACTGGCTGAGAAAACGGTGAAAAAGAAATTACAAGCCCCACGTGGAGCCATTTGTGGCTCACCCTCACCCCGCAGCAAACCAAGACTTAATGGCAGTTTCTTTCTTTTTTTTTAAGAGTTTTTGTTTTTTGTCATTTATTTAGTTTTGGCTGCATTGGGTCTTCGTTGCTGCGCACAGGCTTTCTCTAGTTGCAGCAAGCAGGGGCTACTCTTTGTTGCGGTGAGCGGGCTTCTCATTGCGGTGGCTTCTCTTGTTGCGGAGCACGGGCTCTAGGTGGGTGGGCTCCAGTAGTTGTGGTTTGCGGGCTCAGTAGCTGTGGCTCGCAGGCTCAGTAGTTGTGGCTCACGGGCTCTGGGATCTTCCCGGACCAGGGCTTGAACCCGTGTCCCCTGCATTGGCAGGCGGATTCGTAACCACTGTGCCACCAGGGAAGCCCCTTAATGTCAGTTTCAATCCCTCCTAGAAATGTCACCTTTAAAACAGCCAATCTGCAATATGCTGATCAAGGCTGGTGAGGTACGACCCCTGCCTCCCCTTCTCCCAAAAGAGGTCAGCCTGGCCTGGAACAATCCTTTCTTTTCTTTGGCTAATAGCTCCCCTTCCCCACCCTCCTTCCGCCTGTAAAAACCCCTCGAGCCCCCCACCTGGATGGGATGCCGCCCAATTCATGACTCAGCTAACAAAGCCAATCAGATCTTCAAGTTCACTCAGTTGAATTTTGTTTTTATAACAAAACATAAAGCAACTCTACGGCAACAATAATAATAGTTAATGACTTCTTTGCTTTGTCTTGCTACTTTGTATTTCTGTGGCAAAATAGGTCTTGAATCACGTGTGCCAAAAGTCACCTCTTGCCTGTAACGTGACCACCGGGCTACAGGGCCCCAAGTCCCGCCTTGTCTGTGGTTCCTGATTCAGCTCCACCTGCAGGGTTGGCGGCGGGAGACGGGACCCCGCCGTCAAGCCATAAGGGTAGTTCTCCAGCCACTGTGTCCCCCGGGGGCGGGTCCCCAACCCTTCACGGCCAGCCCTGAGCTGAGGTTTCTTCTCACCTGGATTGCAGGAGGTCCCATCAGCTGCCCAGAATAAGCTGGACGGGCTTCCTGGGCAGAAGCCTTCGCTAATGCAAACCCGTGGCTCCCCTAGGCCACCAAACCGTTCGTGGGGCCCTGTGAGAAATAGGTCACTCCTTTGTCCGGAACCCTCCTGTCACGGGCTCAGCTAAACGGTAGCTCCTCTTTCAGACACAGAACCAACTGCCAACCCATATGCAGCAGAAAGTAACTTGAATGCTAACTTCCCGCACCTTCTGGGGCCCCGCACCGGCCTGTAAGGAAGAAACCAGAGTTAGGTTTGAAACTTGAGGCAGCTCAGTCCATCTCCCTCAGACCCTCCCTGCTTCCTGGCTTCATCCATTGACCCAAATCCCATGGCACTTTCTCCCGCAGGGCTGTCCAGTGATCTGACAGCCTGGGAGACCGTGGCATGCTGAGAAGGCCAGTAGGTGGCCCTGGGGGATAGTCAGGACACTGCGATGTAGGAGGAAGGGCTCGGGGGGCCAGTGGTGCGAGGAAGGAGGGAGGCTCTGTCCACAGCGAGTGCTTACCGCATTCCAGGTGGGGCTCGGCCCTGGGGTGCAAAGACAGCAGGACACAACTCGGCCGACCAGCGACCAGCGGGGCACAGCCGGGGGACTAAGGCTTGAGCACGAGCAAGTCAGGCGCCTAACGGGGGTCCTGCAGAGCAAGGAATTTGGGCAGGTGTTTGGGCTTGCAGTACTGCCAGGAAAGTGTCCCTCTGTGCAAGCAAGAGTCTCCTCTGGATAGCTTCTCTGGAGAGCGGGAAATGAAACGAAGGAAATGAAAAAGACAAAGATGGAAAACATGCTGGGTGGGGTAATGGACAGACCACAAACCGAGGCCAGAAACACGAGGGCTAACGCTGAGCTCTTCTGGGAACTGGCTAGGGGGGTGGGGCAGAATTCTTCAGGCTCCGATTTCCTCAGCCATGCAAGGCTCTGGCTTGATTAGGAATAAGCCTACTGTGCACAGGGCCTGACCCCCAGACAGGGCACTGAGAGGCAGCTGTGGCTCTTAGCACGGGGATGCCCAGGTCCTGCCCGTGCACTGTCAGATGGGGGTAAGAGACACCCCAAGGATGCACCGACTTCAAACTGAAGTCACTGATTTCCACGATGCCTTGACACTATCCCCACAAACATGTGCTGAACACCCTCAGTTGCAGAGGTAGGAACTCAGGGGCAATCCCAGCTGACCATGCCATCCCTGGGCTGTGGGTCATTTTGCTTTTATCCCTAGAGTTGCTTCCAAGTTAAGGGAGGAGTTCAGCTGTACACCAGCTCCGTGGAGTCATGTCACTCTGACCAATGCCAAAACTCACCAGCCATTTTCAGTGTGAAAATTTAGGTGCAGGCAGTGCCTTGCACTGAAGAGCATTTAAATAAGTGCTTTGGGGAGCGGAACGCATGCATCATACACTCTGCTTTGGAAACAGATGGATTCTGGAGCTCCCACGTCTCCTAAAAAGAAGGAAGTGCCGCAGCCCAACCCAAGGTGGTACCACAGGGTGACCATTCTGGAGGCAAGAGCCGGCATCTCCTCCCTGTGTCCCTGGCCGGCGTCTCCTCTCTGTGTCCCTGGCGGCGATGCACGTGACTGTGGAGGAAAAACTAGTTCTAGATCCCTGGGAAAAACACACAAGGAATGAGATGAAATGTCCTACTTAACTGGCCCCTGAACTCTCACAACCTGTTTTTCTGCTCTTTTCTATTTTATAAGCGTCCGTCCAAACTTTCTCCCGCTGTCACACCCGCAGCCCTCAGGCCTGGACCTGCCTTCTCACGTGTCCCCACCCTATCCGTCCATGTCCCTGCACACTGGTCCCGGCTCATCCACAAAAGAGCTAAAACAGGTTGTTGCTGTCTCACATCAGCCTCAAGGAGCTAAGGTCCTTTGTCTATAAATTCAAGACAGAGAACAAGGCCTGGAGCTCACTGTTTTGACCTGCCAAGTAATTTCTAACCATAGAAAAGAGGCATGCAGGCTTCCAAATACCGCTCGGTGACACACACACACACAAACACACACACACAGAATGACCCAGCATGCACAGCCAACGGGCATCTAGGTCCTTGGGTGGAGATGTCATTTTGAAATTGCATCTGTAGATCTGGAGGAGAATCTAAGTTTACCCCTTTCTTTCCCAAAGAGAGTTTACTGAACAGACAAGAATGCCGGGCCGTTGAGGCCAAAGCACAGAGGGCCTGACTGAAGGAGTGCACTTGGGGTTTTACGCTCCATATCAGATTTAAGATACATGAAGATTAAAAACACTGGCACTCACCCAATAAGACAGTGTTGGTTGAGGGGCTTCCCTGGTGGCGCAGTGGTTGAGAGTCTGCCTGCCGATGCAGGGGACACAGGTTCGAGCCCTGGTCCGGGAGGATCCCACATGCCGCGGAGCAATTGGGTCCGTGAGCCACAACTACTGAGCCTGCGCGTCTGGAGCCTGTGCTCCGCAACAGGAGAGGCCGCGACAGTGAGAGGCCCACGCACAGTGATGAAGAGTGGCCCCCACTCGCCGCAACTGGAGAAAGCCCTCGCACAGAAATGAAGACCTAACATAGCCAAAAATAAATAAATAAATAAATAAATATTTTAAAAAACAGTGTTGGTTGATCCCATACTAGTGAACTTATTACTTACAGGGGCACAATTCCAATGACTGTGGGACCAGGGGACCGCTGATTTGGGGGCTGGAGCACTCAAAGAAGGTAGGACGTTTCTTGGTGAGGTGGAAAGCCGGGCAGGTCTGGAAGGTCCCCACTTGTGAAGTGCACAGACGCACATGGTCTCTCTACTGACCGGCTTTAAGGTGACACTAGGCAGAGGTGAGCGAGGAGGTGAGTCAGAATCTGGCTTCGGCCGCCGGGCCCGCAGCGACACGCACACAGATGGAAGCTATGACCCGCTGCCCTGGGCCAGCTCCATTCCTGTCCTGTCGCCGAGCCCACATTCCAGACTCCATCGTGCCTCTCAGGGCAGCCGAGGAGCCTGCATCTTGGTTGAGGGGGTCTAGGCTCCTGTTCACGGCCCAGCAACGAGCCCTATAGGCCCCAGAGCAGCCTTCACCCCGCGCCCAGCTCCTGAGTCACCCACAGCAGAGCCCCAGCCTGAGTCACTCCGCTGTCATAAATGCCTTCTCATTTCAAAGCTCCTCCTCTGAAAATACTGTCGACCACCACGTCACAGCATAGAAACAAGAGCCTTAGAAACCGAATCTCAGAGCGGTGGGGTGAGCACGTGGAAAAGCCGTGTGTGCGCAGCTGACCCCCCAACCAGCAGGTGTTCCGATGGGGGGCCCTGTCCTCAAGGCTCTGCTCCCTCTCCCTGCCTCCTTCCAGTCCGCAGGAGGGAGTGGACTGAGGGTCCCCCAACCTCTCTGAGCCGGGTGGCCCAAGGGGGTCAGCCTGACTCTCTCTCCTGCCCTCTTGGGCTCACTCAGCAAATTCACTCCCTCTGGCTCTCTAGGATCTCTAGGGTCCTGGAGGCAACAAGGTTAGAAGTACAAAACTGACTTCAAAGCAAAAAGCATCCACAGAGATAAGGAGGGTCACTTCGTAGTGAGAAAATGATAATATCTGGACAGTTTCCCACGTGGGGCTGTCCGGTGCCACCGGCAATGCACAGTGCTCTTATCAACATTCTTGCATTGAAATCAAAATTGTTTTGAATATGATCCATTGACCAAGAAGCTATAACAATTTGATATATCTAATAACCTAGATTTAAATATATAGAGCAAAAAAAATGACTGAACTAAAATGACAAATAGACAAATCTACACACATAGTAGGTGATTTTGACATACTCTTTTCATAATTAACAAACATGAAAGTCAGCAATGATGTAGATTTGGACAACCCAGATATCTCTTGGAAAAACAGTTCAGCATCATCTTTAAAATTACAGATATGCAAATCCAGAACTTCCATTTCGCAAGGTACAGCCCACGGAGAAACTGCACATGTGACTCATATTCAGAAATATTCATAACAGCATTGCCCACTGCCAGCAGCCCTGTACAACAGCCAATTCCCCATCTACAGTCAAATGAATAAGTAACTGTGGTATACTCACTGGAGAGGATCCTATAAGCAGTGAAAACCAGTGGACTAAGTCTGCGCACAACAGCGTGGATGAATCCCAAAGCACGATGCTGAGGGAGAGGGGCAGGATAAAGGAACAGAGCGGGACTCCATTCCTACGCGGTTTAGAAATAAAGCTGAAGTACAGTGTTTAAGGTACACACATGCATGCTCGCACTGTAAAGGGCAGTAAAGAGATGGTTATCACACAATCAGGCTGTTTGTCACTCTGGGGGGGGGGGGGGGGGGTCAGGGGGTTGACCAGAAAGACGCACTCAGGGGACTCCTAGGCTGCAGGTATTAAACTGTACCTAGATTTTTATGCAACTTTAGGTATGTTGTTATTTACCAGTAAAAGCAATACTTTCAAAACTTAAGAAAAGCTGGTCAGAGCACCCCCAGGAGCTGTCCTGCCCGGAGAAGCGCCGCCCTCTCCTCCTCTGGTGCCTTCAGGCACCTGGTCCTGCCCGCACCCTCAGCCCCCTCCCCACCCAGACGGCCCAGGGAGGTAGGCAGCTGATCCTGGGATGGAGGCCCGGGCTCTGGCCTCTCCCTGATGGGCAGGCCCTTTCTAGGCAGGAATGCCTGTTTCCTCCCAGGAAAGAGGCAGGTATGGGCTGCGAAGCAAGGCCCACTCAGCCTGTTTGGGTTCGGGGCCCTGACCTGCCTTCAGCCCAGGAAAGAGGAATCCCTCACAGGGGCCACACTAGTTTGTAAGGACCCACGTGGGGCTTTCTTGTTATAAAAAGCACACGTCTGCCTTCACCTCCCTGTCTCGGGCTCATCAAGGGCAAGCAGGGCTGTGCTGGGGCAAAATTCAAAGATTTAGGATCTTCAACCTGTTGGCATCGGCTGTTCCCAAGGGCCGGAACCGAGGGGTAGAGGCAGACATGGCAGAAAATTAAAGCCAGGCCGTCGGGGTAACATCTCTGAACCATACTCCTTCTTCCATCCCTCGGCAGAAATTCCTGGTCCCCAGGGGTGACCTGATGCGGGATATTTCCGGTCCGCGCTAGGGACCCAGCCAGGTCCTGTGGCTTCCGGGAACCTTTTTTTTTTTTTTTAATAGATTGCTGACACCTGTATATAAAATACATTCCCATAACAGACATTTTCCAAAAGCTCTCCAACCGCAGAGAGTCTACCTAAAGCCTGAGAAATGTGAGCCTCTGGCTTATTTTCCCTCTGCGGAATTCCACTGAGCGGCATCCACGGGCGGCGCCGCCAAAAATGGGCAAGAGCAGCCTGGGCCCACCTCCCAACGCATCAGCTGCGGAGACAGACGAAAAGCAGGCTTCGTTGTCGTCGCTGGACCCAGTCCCGCCTTATTCCCTCTAATGAACTCAAAGGCCGCAGCACCTCGCGCTCCAGGGCGCCCCTCCGCTCCCATCCCCCCGGGACGCGCCCACCGACATCCCTGTCCCCCCCCCAAGCTCCCCCTCCCCCTCCCTTCTGTGTCCATCAGGCCACTTGTAGGGGTCACTCCCTCCGCCTCCACCTGCTCCTCTCGCTCGCCCGCACCGCCCTGGGCGTCTGGTCCTCCCTGCTGATCCTCCTGGGCGTCTCTGCCTGGGCCCTGTCTGTGCCATGTGTGACTTTTTGCTTCCACCTTTGCCCCCCTATCTTCAATTCTCCATACAGCAGCAGAGCGGCCTTTTGAAATGAGAAATCAGACCTAGCCAGGCTCCTTCCCCCCACCCCTCCCACCACGTGGCTTCCCTCATTTTCTGGGTAAGATCCAAAGTCACCTCTGCGATGATCTGGCCCTGCCCGTGTCTCTCCTCAGCCCGAAGTGCTCGCCTTCCAACCCGCTCCCCCAGGTTCCTTCAGTACGTCCAGCTCAGGCCCGGCTGGGGGTCTTGCCCCACTGGTCCCTCTGCCCCTACAGTCTTCCCTTGGATCTCCACGTGGCTCCCCATGTGATTCCCTCTCTGGTCTCACGTGTCCTCATTACAGAGGCCCTTCCTGCCCCTGCCTCCTCACCCCATCACCGGCTCTGCTCACCTGCACGGTTCACAGAGGTGCATGACGTCATAGGTATATATTACACGCCTGTTTCCTGCCGCCTCTTACACTAGAAGGTACATTCTGAGCACAGGGCCTTGGTTGGTCTGAATCATTTCTGCATTCCCAGAGCTGAGAACACTGACACGTAGTAGGCACTCAGTAAGTATGTGTTAAATGGATGAATCAATGATTTAAAAATTATATAAATACTTTAAACATTTTATTTTACCTTAAAACACATACACATGGTCAATTATCTGCCAATATTTTGACCCAGGGCCAAAGCCTTTTCTTTGCGCAGTGCCCCAACTGGGGATTCTTGCCGTCTCCTTTTTTGCATAAATCACACCTATAATGTATTATCTACAATTTCAAATTCTGATTACTTTAAATGGGCAGGAGATCTTACAGACTGTTGAAAAGCAATTTCAGTACAGAATGCTTCCGTTCTTAAATTACTTTCCCCCGGTCCCCCCTACACTTCCTTTAAAGCAAATCTTTGTTACCTGTATTGAATCTTTCCAAATCATTCAACTTAGCTTTCAAAGAAGCAGTTCTCCCTTTTACACTCATTATATTCACGTACGTAATAGTTAATTGGCTGACTTCTTAGTGTGTCATCACATTTCCTAAGTACAATAACATGAACCATGGGCATCAGCTGGTTTAGGAACAAACCCGGCTCCCCTCAAAGGTGTACAGGTGAGCTGGGGAGACACCAGGTTCATTGCTACCTGCCAGCGTGTTTGCTCCAGTGAGACAGCATAGAGGAGGTAGGAAAATAGGACTCCTGTAGAAAACAAGTCCCTGATGCAAGCACATGGTTTATCTGATGGAAACCGGTCTGGGTCCCACAGGAGAGACTCAGAGAAGCAAAATTAGGGCAGCTAAATGTAGCGAAGATCCAAACACAGCCTAGGCAAGAAATTTCCTTCTGCCCCTCCTGGCCAAGGAGCTAGCGTTCATGAGAAGGGACTAAAGCTGGTAACAGAGCCATACTGAATGCTGGGTTTCAATCAATACAGTTAACCTGTATCACTGGTTAGTAAACTGAACCTAGCTCTCACTCTCTAGTAAGAAAGACCGGACAGTCATCCTCAATTCTCTGGTGATCCTTTAAATTCTAAATAAATCAATCCTTTTTAAAAGACAGACTTCTGGGGAGTTCCCTGGCTGCCCAGTGGTTAGGACTCGGTGCTTCCACTGCAGGGGGCCCAGGTTCAATTCCTGGTCGGGGAACTAGGATCCCCCAAGCCACTCTGTTGTGGCCAGAAAAAAAAAAGACAGACTTCTGAACCCGAAGTGAACCTAACTTTGAGCTGCTTTCCTCCCTGGGTAACATTTTATACAACCCCGATGTCTCAGTTACCCTGTTCTTCTGGTCATTTGTCACCCACGTGCTGATGGGGAACGATGGCCTCAGCTGTGGGTCTCCTCCCACATGACTCCCCATCCGGTCACTCACTGACACCCTCTTCCTAATGTCCCCCTGCTGGGATCCCGGCCTGGCAGGATCACATGCACATTGGTCATGGGATGTTCATCTTCCCTCCTTCTCAGATGTACGGGCTTCAGAAGCTGCTGGGCCCTGGTCCACCATCCCCACCTCGGCCCAGATGTGGGATCAGTAACGAGCTCTAAAAGCAAAGTTAAATGTTTATAATCCTTCAGGCAAAATTTTAGCCACAGCTTTCATGGCAGTTTTCAAATCCTCCTTGGGAATGAGAAGGACAGAGCTTGAGGCCCAGATCCTTTCCTCTGGGGCACTCATATGTATGTTTATGACACGTGCTTTCATCAAACCAGAGCTACAGGGACTTCCCTGGTGGCGCAGTGGTTAAGAACCCACCTGCCAGTGCAGAGGACATGGGTTTGAGCCCTGGTCCGGGAAGATCCCACATGCCGCAGGGCAACTAAGCCCGTGAGCCACAACTACTGAGCCGGAGCGCCACAACCACTGAAGCCTGTGTACATAGAGCCCGTGCTCCGCAACAAGAGAAGCCACCGCAATGGGAAGCCCACGCACCACAACAAAGAGTAGCCCCTGCTCGCCGCAACTAGAGAAAGCCCACGCACAGCAACGCAGCCAAAATTAAAAATAAATAAATAAATTTATATTAAAAAAAAAAACAGAGCCACGGTCCAGACCTTCCCCTTCTCTGATGGAATGACCAGTCATTTTGTTAGACACAGATGTGAGCTAGTTCTGCTGCCTTGACTCCCATTCTGGAATCCATTTCTGAATGACCTGATAATGGTGACCTGCAAAGGTGATCTGGCGGCAAACCGACGACATGCCGTGCAGACTGATTCACGGGTGACAAAGGACCTGGCAAAGAGGGCAGGTGCATCCAGCCTTCCCAAAGGGCACATACCCTTCGTGGGATCTCAAGCCAGACGGCGGGCAACTGTCAAACCATGCGGCCACTTCCTCTGTTCCGAGTCCTTCATCATCATGTGGCTTCCTTAGGAGTTTGCTTAGAGGGAAAATATGCTGTTCAGGCCAACACATATACCTGGCTGATTTGACAGGTATATTTTTCATCATAAATTAATAAGACGACATTCAGACCTCTCCATTTCACTCTCACCATGTGCCTGTCTCTCCAAGACCAATCACCTCGAGGGTTCTGATGAGATAGTTCTGAACGTATGAGGCTGAAGGCCAGACCCCAAGCAAACACCACTGTGAGGCTTCCTGACGTCTGGTCAGCCTGTCGCAGCTGATGAGGACGCAGAGCAGGGGTTCTCAGCCCTGACAGCGCATTAAGTGCATGTTTGAAAGAATGTGGAAACACAGAATTCCTAGAAGAAGACACAGACTCTTTGACATCAGTCTTAGTAATATGTTTTTGGATCTGTCTCCCCTGGCAAGGGCAACAAAAGCAAAAATAAACAATTGGGACTACATCAAACTAAAAAGCTTTTGCACAGTGAAGGAAACCAGCACCAAAATGAAAAGGCTGCCTACTGAATAGGAGAAGACATTTACAAGCGATATATTTGATAAGGGCTTAATATCCAGAATATATAAAGAACTCACACAACTCAATATCAAAAAAACAAACAATCGTTTAAAAATAGGAAGAGGACCTGAATAGACATTCTGCCAAACAAGACATACAAATGGCCAGTAAACACATAAAAAGATGCTCAACATCACTAATCATCAGGGACATGCAAATCAAAACCATAATGAGGTATCACCTCACACCTGTCAGAATGGCTATTGTCAAAGACAAGAAATAACGAGTGTTGGCAAGGATGCGGAGAAATGGGACCCTCCTGCACTCTTAGTGGGAATGAAAATTGGTGCAGCCGCTATGGAGGTTCCTCAAAAAATTAAAAACAGAACTACCATACGATCCAGCAATTCCACTTCTGAGTATGTATCTGAAGAAAATGAAAACACTAATTGGAAAAGATACATGAACCCCTAAGAAATCTTGCCATTTGTGACAACATGGATGGACCTAGCGGGTACCATGCTAAGTGACATAGGTCAGGTAGAGAAAGACAAATACCATATGATTTCACTCATATGTGGAATCTGAAAAACAAAACAAACAAACATAACAAAACAGAAAAAGACTCATAGATACGGAGAACAAACAGGTGGTCGCCAGAGGGGAGGGGGTGGGGGGAATGAGTGAAACAGGTGAAAGGGATTAAGAGGTACCAACCTCCAGCTGTAAAATAAATAAGTCACGGGGATGTAATGTACAGCATAGAGAATATAGTCAATAGTACTGTAATAACCTTGTATGGGGACAGATGGTTACTAGATTTACTGTGGTGATTAATTCATAATGTATATAAATTCAAATCACTATGGTGTACACCTGAAATCGTATAATATTGTATGTCAACTATTCTTCAGTTGAAAAAAGAAAAAGGGAAGAAGAACACCTGGCCTCATCCCAGATAAGTTAAAAGCAGAATCTTTGGAGGTTTCCCAGGAGATTCTAATGAGCTGCAGAAACTGAGAACCACTGGCTTAGTGTATTTCCCTTTCTGAGATGAAGAAAGAGCCTTTGGGTTCTGGAACCAATGTGTACAGTCTTCTCATCTGAGTTCTACTAAGCATTCGTAATAGTACTGGTTACCATATCCTGAGGGCCTAATCTTTGCCAAGCACTATGTTATGCACTTTTTATTTTTATTTTATTTATTTATTTATTTATTTTTGGCTGTGTTGGGTCTTTGTTTCTGTGTGAGGGCTTTCTCTAGTTGCGGCAAGCAGGGGCCACTCTTCATCGCGGTGCGTGGGCCTCTCACTATCGCAGCCTCTCTTGTTGCGGAGCACAAGCTCCAGACGTGCAGGCTCAGTAGTTGTGGCTCACGGGCCTAGCTGTTCCACGGCATGTGGGATCTTCCCAGACCAGGGCTCGAACCCGTGTCCCCTGCATTGGCAGGCAGATTCTCAACCACTGCGCCACCAGGGAAGCCCCTATGCACTTTTATATACAGTATCTGAACACCTAAAAACAACCGTATAAGGTAGACATTGTCATCCTCATTTTAAATGTTTTAATTTATTTCATTTTTTTACCTGAAAAAATAGACTCAGAAAGGTTCAGTAACTTGACCAAAACTCACACAGCTGGTCAAGTAAAGAGTCCAGGTTTATCTGATTCCAAAGTCCAAGCTTCCCCATTCTGCCATGTTGCCTCTTGGCCTTTAATGATTGTAGGAAGCATGATTCAAATGTTCAGATTAGTAATGTTTTGGCCAAAATTCCATCCATGGAAAATCCAAGCTGGGAAGGCTGTTTCTCCAGAGACAGTTGACGTGAGGGAAACGGCTTGTGTTTAAGAGACTCAGCTCATTTTTGACTGTAATCTAATTTTGTAGAACAGCAAACTAGAGGATCATTTTGAGCTGAATTACATTTGTATTTTTAATCAAGGGGCCAACATTATTGAGTATGTAATAACCCATCCTCTCTGTTTATTTTAATCCTTGAGAAAGCAATAATTTCCCCCGTTCAACTCACCCCTGCCTTGATTTTGGAGACTCACTGCCAGAGTCTGACAAGACTCCTGCATGGAACAAAATTAGGTGCATAAAATATCAAAATGGAGGACCGCTCTGTTGCAGAAGCAGTTGCTGAGATGTAAAGGGTCCATGGCACTAGGCTAGAAGCACTTGTGGGGAGTGGCCTCCCCGTCTCTCCACACCCCCAGGCTGCCAGCCCTGTTCCGGAGTCATCAGTGGATCGCTGCACTGGCTCTTGGTTCCATAACAATTGCTGGGAAACCAAAGAGCTGGGCTGAGCTGTGCAAACACTGCCCTGCACGGAACTCTGCTCCCGTCTCACACTGCTCACGAAGGTAATATCCTTTCATAAACTGGAGAATTAGGCCTCAGCGCTCAAGGTCAATGACGTGCACAGCGTCAGGGGCGCTGGCGTCCACAGTGCGGGTGCAGGAAGGACCCTCCTAACAACATGGCTGGATGGTGTGTCCAGACATTTTACTTCCCTTTGCGAGTTTGTGATGATCTCTCCACTTTGATGCTCTCAAACCCTGGACCCGCAGCCTGAACCCCGAGACACTGTTCCATGGAAACAACGGATAAATCTGATGTTTAGCCCCGTGTCTCGGCGGGAGGTTCATAAATATTTGTTGAGTGAACGAGGGAGATGGGGGCAGGAGTGGCGCGTCCCCAGGCCTTTGGTGGGGGCCGTATTGCGTTATTGCATCACGTAAACGTCACTGCTCTACCCAGCTGGCCTCGCCGTGCAGGGTCTTGGGTTTGAGAGTCAGCTGCATACATTCGGTGACGTTCCATCCCGCCTGCAGGGCCCGGAGCCCGTGCTCCGGGTCCGGCCGGCCACGGCCCTCTGGTGGCCAGGAGAGCCCAGGACACGACGGCCCAGCGCGGCAGTGACATCCCGCTGAGGGATCCGTGAGGGCACGATGAGCATGAGGGCAGAGGGCACGGCCTGCTCTAAGGCCCGGGGCAGAAAAGCTGGGCCTGGGAGTGGAGGTAGGGTGAGGGCGGTCCACTGTGCAGGCTGCAGACTCGAGCCCGGCGTCTCCTGGGTCCACATCCCAGCTTCGCCGCTTCGCGAGCAGCGGACGTAACCCCTCCGCGCCTCCGTTTCCTCGCCTGGAAAACGGGAACCCGCTCCTCCTGCGGGGCTCGCCCTCTTTCCCAGCTCCCGCAGGGGAGAAGCGGGGGCGGTGCGAGGGTAGGGCGAGCCCCGGCCCACCCACGAGTGCTCCCTAAGTCGCCCCCGTCACTCCTGTTCCTGGGGGTGCAGTGACAGCGCGGCGTGACTGAGGACAGGGCGTGGGCAGAAGCAGCCTTCCTCCCCAGCACTTGGCACGCTGCTCGGCAGGTATTAGACATTCGTCGGGATGTCCCTGAATCTCCCACCCGTCCCAGTAAAACAGAGGGCATGACCGCTGCTCCAAAGCGTTGGGGTGGGGATTAAACGAGACGAGACACCTGAACACTTTCCTGCATGATGCCTGGCCGGGGCGGTTGCACAGTAAAAGCCACGTGAGTCTGACCTCCTCCAGGGTCAAGTCCAGGCCTGCTGGGCCTTTCTAAAGCAAGATGTACAAGTTCAGTATTTCTCAAATCCAGGGAATGCCTGTGTTCCATGGGATGCCAATAGTGTTCTGTGAAAAAAAAAATCAGTGCCCAAATACTTTCTGAAATGTATTAAATAGTCGGACACAGAAAGCACTAGGCACTCCTGTGTGCTTGTCGGTATTATTTGTCACTGAAGGGCTCCTAAGACGTGGAAGACGAGGCGGATCACAACTTTATGGTCCTGGGACTAGACGGGCAGATCTGGAAGCCAAAGAGAAGGCCCCAGAGAGCGCCGAGTTCGTGTGGGATCTCAGGACCTGATGGAGGTGGCATATCTTCAAATCAATGGGGCAAAGAGGTTTTATCCAGGGAACGACATTGGAACAAGTAGCTGGCTGTCTGATTTCTCCCTTCACTACTTCCAGGAAACATTCTATGATGTGCACAGAAGACGGATGTAAACATCTCTAAGCCATTTTTCCAAATCCCCACCTAATGAATATTCCAACATTTGCACTCAGCAAAACACTTGCTCCGTTTAAGACACAGCAGTGAAGCAGCTTGTGTTGAGGATTCCCGGTGAATCAGCCACACGATCTCGTTCTGCACTAGCTCGGTCCCATTTCATGTGTGCGTTTTAGGTGAGTTCTTCCAGCATGTATTCAGAAAGTGTGCGCGCTTTAAAAAGAGCCCTCAGGGGCTTCCCTGGTGGTGCAGTGGTTGAGAATCCACCTGCCAACGCAGGGGACACGGTTTCAAGCCCTGGTCTGGGAAGATCCCACATGCCGCGGAGCAACTAAGCCCGTGCGCCACAACTACTGAGCCTGTGCTCTAGAGCCCGCGAGCCACAACTGCTGAGCCCACGTGCCACAACTACTGAAGCCCGTGTGCCTAGAGCCCGTGCTCCGCAACAAGAGAAGCCACAGCAATGAGAAGCCCACGCACCGCAACGAAGAGTAGCCCCCACTCGCCGCAACTAGAGAAAGCCCGCGCGCAGCAACGAAGACCCAACGCAGCCAAAAATAAATAAATTAAATAAAGTAAAAAAAAAAAAAAAAAGAGCCCTCAAATTTCACCGTGGGGAATGGATTTCCCGAGGCCAGGACCGGAGGCCGAAATGCTGATTAGGAGACACGAGGTGGTGGCGGCCTGGACCAAAGCCACGGCCCAGAGATAGCAAAGTAGGTGGGCTCAGGAGCTTTAGAGGGTCGTCCTGAGAGGACTTGAGGTCTGGATGTATTGGCAGGATGGACATAAAGGCGTGGAGGACGATTCCCAGTCTCTGACCTGTGTACGTGAGTGACGGCAGGATGGGGGTTGAGCCAGTTGAGACTGAGGTGTCTGTGTTAACATCTGGATGGAGCTGCCCACGTGACAACTGGCTAGAAGGGCCTGGAGCTCAGAGCACCTAGGCAAGAGGTAAAGATTTGTCACTCACATCGCTGATAGTCGGAGGCATGGAGTAGGTGAGGTTGCCCCACCGGAGCGTGAAGAGAGGGACCAAACGGCCTGCAAGAGAACCCGCAAGAATTGCCACCACGGCAATCACGTCCTAAAGAGTCTATCTCAGGGTCTCGTGTCCCAAACCACGCCCCCTCATCCCCAAAGCCACCCCTTGGCCAGGCTCTCACGCCTTCTCAGCTGGATGGCCACAGCCTTCTCACTGGTCTTCCTCTTCCAGGCAGGAGGAATCTACTAAAAGGCTCTTTGCAAGCGTCACTCTGAGAAATCAGTCCCCTGCTTAAAACCCTCCCGAGGTCCCCTCTCTCCATTTTAGGAAAATCCAGACCCCTTACCTGATCAATTAGGCTCTTGGATTTAGAGCCCTCCCTTCCTTGCCTCTTGGCTCTGGCCACACTACAGCTGCACTTCCCAAGGAGGTGACGCTTTCTGTCCACAGCACTTTCTCACATACTGTCTTCTTTATAATCAAAGGCATCCCCTCTCTATCCCCTCCTTCTTCTGAATAACCCTCACTTCTCCTTGAAAGCTCGGCTCAAGTGGCGTTTCCTCTGGGAGCCTTCCCTGCCTGCAGTCTGATTTAGATGCTCTTCCTCTGTGTTCCTGCATTGTCTTACTTACTTCCCCATCAAGGCTCTCCACACTCTGTATCCTTGCAATGAATTATTGACTTGCCTGTTTCCTTCACTGAACTGCACAAGGCCTCACTCTGTGTTCTTGGAAACTGGCGGCACACAGTGGGTGCTCAATAATAGGAGCTGCACAAATAGATCATTGCTAGCGCTGACTGAGCGCTTGCAACGTAATCCTCACTCTCTGGACCCTTCGGCAGCATCCACAGTGCTGTCTATTTCACAGGCGAGGACCTGGATGCAGCCCGGGCGTTTGCTCAGCTGACACGTGGAGCGGGGCCGAGATGTGCTCTAAACCACGTGAGCCTCCTCTGACACCTCCTCCTGAACCGGAAGAACATTTTACTCACGTTTTTGTCTTTCTCCTTCAAATATGAGCTTATTTTCTACCCTGTGAGTGCCGTGAGAACAGAAATGGTGTCTTAGCCATCTTTATATCCCCTGCAACAACTGAAGTGATGCTTTTCACATAGTAACTATTCAATATCTAAGAAATCAGTACTAGGTTTCTGCCGAAGTTTCTAGACAACGCTGTTGAGTGACTGTCGCCCTGAACGGTACCAGGTGTATCTTACATGTATCTCAATTCCATTTATGACATTCCTACAAGATAGCCTTACTTTTGCCATTTTATAAATGAGGAAAGCAGGCTTACAGGCTATGGGACTGGGTCCTGAGGCTCTGAAGGGCTGGCTTGCTGTCCACTTAATGTGTGTCTGGTTAGCTCAGCATATAAAGGAGAAGGCAATGAACATTACGGTCACCAAGTGACCACCAGTTCAGATCTAGATTGGTGCTGGGAAAGATACCAAGAGACCTGTGTCAGAGAAACTTGACGCGTCACCAGCTATCTCTGACAAGAGATCCCCCTGGAGAGAATGGGAGCATCTTTGATACCAGTGAACCGTCACACAGCAGCGGGGACTGCAGGGCTGCCCTGGAGTCAGCCCTCCTCCTATGGGACTGCAACGCCTGCATCTAACAGAGTGGCACCCGGGGCCTGGGGCAGGTCCATCAGATTCATCGGACTGGACTTCAATCTGTCTAGCAGTAAATTCACTTCACAAAACTTCCTTTGAAAACTTTGCAAGTTGCCCTTCAACTGCATTTTTTTCTCTCGTTCTAAAGCCCCTCCACGGTCCTTAAGACGTATCATCTTTCCATAGAAGGAAATTATTTATGCCAGAGCAGAGGATAGATATGATTCATTTCCAATAAAAGCTTTCAAGACACCCAACATTCTTCACCATGAGGCTGCTAAGCTTATCAATCTGTCCTCAGTTATTAAATACCTCAGAATCACTGTAGACCTTGTAGCACATTCTGGGAGTTCACTGGACACAGAGTCATTATCTCAGAAGTACAAGACCCATTTCAACTTTGTACCTAATCTCAAATTCTAATGTTAAAGCTTTGCCCCGTGGCATGTGGGACAGAGGCTAATAGATCCTGAGCGTGTGAATTCCAGTAATTCCCTGGCCATCAGGGCTAGGCCTCCCCAAACTGCCAGACAATGTGAGTTTGTTAAAAGCAAATGCTTATAAAGAAACCGTGGTACGTTCATACCGTGGAGTACTACGACCTAACCCCCAAGCCTCGTCCTCCTCCAGGGTTCTCAGCAGAAGGCTTCTGTCTCTTAAGCTGTGCCAGCGAGACAAATCCAGGAGTCCTCCTAGACACCGCTCCCCTCGCCTCCGCCCCAGCCAGCCCGTGGCAGAGTCCTGTTGCCCTGAAGCTTCAGCACACACACCCACTCTGGCCCCTCCAGACCCCTCTCCACACCACAGCTCAGGATTTCCTTCTCAAAGCACAAATCTCCCCACCCCTGCCTGCCTGCTTTGGGATAGGATCGTAAGCCTTATCTCACTTTGTAACTACATTCAGTAAATCAATGTAATTTCAAACCGGTTCTCGTCAATAGCTTAATATATAGTAAAATAGAGTATATATGATGTATAGAAGTCCAGACACTACATTGCTCATACTTGGATTCACGATAGGAACTTAAAAAATACATCTGTTGGGCAGAGTGCAACAACTGAGATGGCTTTTAGAACGATAAATACATGTAATGCTGGGAAAATAGGTAAGATGCTTATATTTTCTGAAGCTTCCATTATCCCATCTAATCATCTTATCCACGGACAGGCCATTTTGTAAGTCTACCTTCCTCATCATCCTATGATCACTTTTTATTTTTCCTTAAAATAAGTACGGCACTCTGGCAGGTTATTAAAAACTAGCCGAAGTCCAGCCAAGAAATTCATTTTTGCAGCCTAAAACAAACACCATTTGGAAAATGGTTCCTTCCTGAAGGGAAAAGCTACCAGCAAACAGAAGTTTCAGTAAATAGGTTATAAACAACACAAGTAATCATTGCTTTTATCACCCCAAAATGTGCACAGACAGTATGCGATCACTGTCTTGTTCCTGGGCCTTGCAGTGGTTGAGACTTTGCGACGACATGGCCGAGTACAGTAAAATCACGTCTCTTCTTCTGCAATCTTGTCAGTGACCCAAGATGCACTTTCCAGGATTTACTGGGCAAGGGCTGCACCACCGCACAAGGTGAGCCGTCGCTCCTCGGTCACTTTTTAACGTCTTCGATCAAGTCGGCCACAATTCGGAGGTTCCTAAATCTGAAGAACCTGAGTGTTCTCCAAAGGAAAGCATTTTGAGAGACGGTGGAGTGCGTTTCTTATGCAGGGTAGGTTCACCCAAGGCCGTTGTGCCCGCAAACGGAAGGAATACGAAATCAGCTCCTGCCACCTGAAACCTAGAGACTGCTGTGCTTCGCTCAACCCACCTCCCTCTTTTCAAGTCAGGGACAGGCGAAGGGGTGCTTCCCACCCTAATGACCAGTGCAATCTAGATTCTCCCTGCAGTAAATGATAGCACCCTATGTCCAGCTATTTTAAAAGATGCAGGGCAGTGTGATGTGGAGCTAATACGAGCCCTGGCCTAGGACGCATGGCCCCTGTCCGCCCTCTGTCCCTTCAGCCTCACGTGGGAAGGAGCTTGTTTTTCTAGCACAACCTCTGAGCCAGTCTAGGCACCCCACCTGCCAATGGTGAAACGCGTCAGCTTGAGGCTTCATTTCTTATCTTCTCTCACTGCTGAACCAACAGAGAGCTCTCCCTTGTGCTTAAGGGCCTTTCTGCTCTTCCCAGTGCTCTGTCCCAACTCAACCCTAGAAGCAAAACACCCCCTAGACGGCAGCCCTTCAAATGCTGTATGGAAAGACAAGAGTTCTGTCCCTCTTAAGTATCGCATGAGTATTCCTTAGATGATTTCACTTTTTGACAATGCTCCCAACAGGTCAACTCCAGATTGGCAGTGAACTTATAGAAACCGTGATCTAGAACTTCAGGTGAGTTCTAATACAGGCCCAAACCTGGATGATTAGAATCACCTGGGAGCCTCTGAGAACTCGATTTCTCATCTCCAGTCAGTCAAAATCTTCGGGGATGGATCTCGGGAATCTGAACGTTTGTAAAATTCCTCCAGTGATTCTGCTAATTATCCAGATTTGGGAATGACTTATCAGTAGAGTGGGACTGTTTTTTTGATCTTCAAAGAGTTTTGCTTCTTTGAAAACAATTAGAAGGTATGACGTTTTCATTAAGTCCTAGATCAGTTTAATTATAGGGCAAATCATTGACAGCAGGTGAGGAAATTTAAGAAAGGAACCCATTATTAAGGTGGATTATAGTAAGTGGCATATGATGAATAGTGTAAGCTCGTTTCTTCAGAAATCAGGGGTCCATAGGGGCTGCTTGAGGGAGAATTCCTGAGAGTAATTTAGAACCTTCCACAGGGAAACAAGGGGTTAAGATCCACTGACACCTGGATCTACTACCTTCCAGCTGAGAGACTTTGGGAAAAATCACTTAACCTCTGAAAAAGCCTTAGTTTCCTCTTTTGTAAAATGAACCTCATAGACACTGTCTTCAAGATGAATCTTTAAAAAACGTAAAATGCTGAGTACAGGGCCTATCACATGCTCAACTCAAAAATGGTGGGTTATTTCAGCAGCTCTGGAGATTTTTTAAAAAAGGGTTATCACAGAAAACACATCAATGAGGAGAAGAGGAAAAGCTTTCAAATAACACGCACAGATACTGGAAGACAAGGGAACTTAGAAAAGGGAGGGGTGGTCTTGGCTTTTCAACAGTCCACGAAAAACTCTTGAAAACAGACAATGTCATTTACTCAAAGTTCAACGTGATACAGATGATTATCTCAGTGTCCCACCTGCGGGTACTGTGTTCACTCTGAGAACAGTCCTTCGGAGACGTGAATAAACAAGAGCGCCTCCAGGCTGGGGTTCCCAAGAATGGTGAGGATAAGTAAACAGCAGTCAACTCAACAGTTGACGAAGCTTCAAGTTCTCAAGTTCATGTGCTGATTCTACAGGAGCAAGTACTACCCTGGAAGGGAGGAGGGGTGCCAGGAACAGTGACTGTTTAGATATTTTGCCCTCTGAGATTCTAAGTTTAAATTTCTAAACTTGGGATTTTTGGAAAGACAATGCTACTAAATAAAGACAAATAAATGCAAGGTACATGCTGAAGAAACACGCAGGCGCGTACGGAATGCTATTTTACACAAATGGGATGTGTTCTGGGAAAATCTCTTTGGGTCACAAAAGTAGTAACTTTTGAGCAAAACCAGTAACACAGTGTCCGAAGTGTGTACTTCTAGTTTGCAAATGCATTCGAGGAAAAAAGGAAAAAACACACAAAACCCCACAAGCACAAATAAACCAACTTTAATAGATATTATTTTGTATTTATATAGCGCCTTCTTCAAGAACCTTAGATGCTTGACAGACATTATATCTAATTAATCCCCACAACAACCCTGTGAGGTAGGTATTACTCCCATTTTACAAGATAGGGAGACTGAAGCACAGAGAGGTTAAGTGACTTGCCCAAGGTCACACAGTTAAATTCACTGAAGAGCCAGGACCTGAGCACCTTAGCCTCCCAACTCCCAGGTAAATACCTCATGAGAGAATCTTTATTGAAAAGTAGCTTTAAAGAAAGTATCAAGAGTAGTAAGTTATGGAAGTGAGGTCTTTCTACTGCCGTCAAGGAAAGAAAAAACCCTACACGGATGGTTAGAGGCGACGAGACCCATATATTACATTCCCCACCTCTTCCCTTTGCCTAAAGCCTCAGGGCTCCTGTCTCGAGCCAGCTTCTAAAGGTAAAGCCGCCAAGACAGAAGCCATGTGACTTAGAAGTGAGACTTAATTTAGAATATTTACTTTCAGTTATGATAATTTATAGAAATTTTTATTCCAATATACAAAATATGGGATAGCCATCCCAGCAAACATGTACACAGTTAGACAGCAATCAGCCACCATTTACAACTGAAACCCGCCCCTCGTTTCAATCAGTCGGACCAGCACACGACCTCACAACGCGTTCTACATGGGTCACTTTTCTTACTTACTATATCTGCATTTTTCCCCCCGACCCTAACCCTACATGTTTTTAAAGTATACTGTATTTCTGAGAAGCTTCAAAACATTTTACGTAGATGCAGCTGCACTTAGAGTGTACAAAGAAAATTGAGAACCATCACCCCATCGTCCCCTCCTGACAAGTCATCCTATTAAACAGGGTGTAGATGTGAACAGTGTGTGACTACCATGGAATTCAAAAACAACGCTAGAACTTGCTTTAACAGGAAATTTAACCTTGGCTTTTACTTCACTGTATGTTTTTTAAAATGCAAAATGTAAAAACAAACACAACATAGTATCCCAATGCTGTACCTTTATGCAAATGACTTCATCTATCTTTCTCATACATGTTGTGGCCCAAAGCAAGTAAAAACTGGTTCAGCTTCACGTTACTCCTCATCTCCATACTGAAAGCTGCAGAAATTTAGCTTTAAATTCCAAGACAATTTGGCTGAAGCCCTCAAAATAAAAAAGGCATCCACCTCCGCAGCTATCACCTTGCTCACATTCTTGGTTGTGATTCTCTGTGCCATGTTGGTAGATCAGGCAGGCCATATAATTTGTACAGAACCATTCCAGCCAGGGTAAGGCTTTAGAAACTGTCTCTTAAAAAGCAATCTGTCAAAATATATCATCATTTTCTCCCAGCACATCTGTTTCAACAGCCCAATTAGCTAAGTGACCCTGTTAAAGATCTATTCATGGAACGAACAGGTGAAGTCATTTCCTGAGCTAAAAGATACAGATAATAAATGTTAATAATAGCAGCAGACAAAATATTTTTTTGTTGCTTGTTTTTCAGATTCAACAGTATTAGTAAAATAAGTTTACAAAATTACAACAATTAAAAAAGAAAGATTACTGCCTGGAAAAACATGGATAAAGAATATCTAAGACCTGATTGCTATTATCTTGAATATATATTCAATTATTTTCAGCCAGTTACATTCGGCCACTGTCAGACAACTTCCTTGATGCATGGAAAAGTGTCAACTGCAACGGTTTACATACATCTTACATCACACATATTACTTCTTGAAACTCCCAACAGAATGAAGTCTTAAACACAAAGTTAAATTCCAATAACATTTGTAAAGGTGGAAGGGGAAAAAAAAAGACTTGCTTTCAAAGTACTTCTGGTCGACCTCATTAAAATGTAATCCTCACAGGGTCTGTTAGCTCTCCAGGCGCTGGGGCTGGGATGGATCACTTCTTTCCAGGATAAAGAACATTTGAAAATAACGTAACTGCTATGACATGAATTTTCCAAACATGGCCTCAACGTGAAACAGAGTACTGAAGAACTCTCAAGACCAGCACACCACCACTGCACCAGGATTTCTTAGATCATTCCACAATGATAGGGAATTTTTGATAGTTTTTAATTTTGCTGAAATTAAAACTGAATAAAATAACTGACTGACAACTAGGACAAATATTTAGCCAGAGATATCAGTTCCTCCTGAAAAAGAATATGTACCTCCTCTCATTGCAATTTTTCTTAAGGTAACTTATGATTTAATACAGAGTTTAAAATTCACCTTAAAAACAGAAACAAACAAAAGGATTAGTTAAACTGACAAAAACTAATAAAAATATGCTCAAATTTACTGACACAATCATGGGCACTTCATACAATACTTAGACTCTACCAGTTTTAAGTAAAATAAATAAGGAAAAAAATTATAATTACAAAGCCAGTCTTTCCCCTTGGGGAAACAAAAAGCCCCTTTTGACCAACTGTTCCCTAGATATACATATACTGTATATTATTATAAGCTTCTTCAGAGAAGCAAACGTATTTGTCTTCCTGACACTGGATTCTAGTATCTGTTAGTTTCTTTACATCAGGAAGGCAACTGCAAGTGTTGGGCCCAAAAGTATTTCTGGTTTACGCTTGAAAAGACCACCCAGTATTGCTTCTCGACGTGTTCAACCAGGCAAATGTATGCAGTGTGTTCAACATCCTCTCCTGCAATTGTCAGTACAACCTCACAGATTCCTTTTCTTTCTACTGCACCCCCAAGGAGTTCAATCATTATTGGTGCAATTAATGAAGAGAAAATGCATGTCAATTACTGGAAGGCTGTTTTACAAGAGGAGCTGGTATCTCTGATTTCACTGCCTTGTTGTATGGAACTGCACAGACAGCATGATACCTGAGCAAATCAATCAACTACCATGGTAGGAAGAGCGTGTGAATCCAGCCTTTGCTTTACCATGTGCAAAGTGTGCTACTGCCCCCTGAGCTTCCTGCATTTCTCTTTTCTTGGAAAACTGGTGCTTGATCCTTTCCCAAATAACCAGAGAAGAAATGAGGCAGAAAGTCTCTCTTCATAGCGGTTCCCTCAGTCCCGGGACTGATAGAAAAGGATGTAGCCAGACTCAGAGTTCTTTGAGATATCTGACGTCAACCCGTAGAATTCTTCGATAGCTTGTGCATCTATTTTCTGTGAGGCAAAACATAAACGTTAGTACAAAAACGAGCTCTTTGAACTGCTTAAATCCAATAAAATCTCCAGCCTTTCTTAGAATAATGCCTTTCACTTTCTCATTCATAAAACAGCTCTGCACAATCCAAATGGCTTAAATTAAAAAGACGGATGATACCAAGTATTGGTCAGAATGCGGAACAAATGGAACTCTCATTCATAGCTGGGAGGAATGTAAAATGGCACAGACGCTGGGGAAAATGTTTAGCACCATCTTCTAAGGCTGAACATACAAATACCCTGTGTGTGACCCAGCAATTCTATTCCTGGGTACAGGCCGAACTATAGGAAACCACTAATTGTCAACCATTTGGGACCTACAAAAATGGCTATTTCATATGGTTCAATCTAAAATATACCCAAGAAAAATGAGGGCCTATGTCCAACAAAAGACTTGTATAAGGATAATCAAGGCAGTTTTATTTCTAATAGTCAACAATGGACAAAAAGTCAAGTTTCTAACGTGGTATATCCGTACAATGGAAAATTAGACAGCAATAAAGAAAGAACTACTATTGCAGGCAACAAGATTGAGTTGCATAGGTACTGATGAGTGAAAAAAGCCAGACACAAAAGCAGTCACACTGGATGAGCCCACTTATATTCAAACATAGGCAAAATTAATCACAGTAACATAATAAAATTCAAAATAGTGGATTCCAGAGGATGGTGGGTAGGGGAGGAAAGCTGTGGGTACTGACCAGGAGGAGGAATAAGGGAGCTTGTTGGGGTGTTGAAAATATACTATATATCTTGATCTAGATGGCGGTTACGTGTGTGCGTGCGCATGTGTGCATTCACATGTAAAAATTTAAGTTGTTTAAAATTTGCATACTTTACTGTGTCTTATAGCTCAATAAATTATTTTGTTAATAGTGTTTTTTTTAAACTAGCTCTGTTGTTGAAAGATTTCCCTTGTTTTATTCTAGACATTTTTTTTTATTTTATTTATTCATCTATCTACCTATCTATCTATCTATCTATCTATGGCTGCATGGGGTCGTCGTTGCTGCATGCGGGCTTCCTCTAGTCGTGGCGAGCAGGGGCTGCTCTTGGTTGCGGTGCAGGTGCGAGGGCTTCTCATTGCGGTGGCTTGTCTTGTTGTGGAGCACAGGCTCTAAGTGCGCAGGCTTCAATAGTTGTGGCACGCGGGCTCAGTAGTTGCGGCACGCGGGCTCAGTAGTTGTGGTGCACAGGCTTACGTGCTCCACGGCATGTGGGATCTTCCCGGACCAGGGATCGAACCCGTGTCCCCTGCATTGGCAGGCGGATTCTTAACCACTGTGCCACCAGGGAAGTGCCTATTCTAAACATTTTAAAGGTTAGCTGGCCATTCCAGCAATGGGACTGGATGTTAGGGAGTAAGAAGTAGAAATTAGACTACACTCTGAAGACCTGTCATATACAATGAGAAGCTGGAAGGAAAAAGTCAAGAGCAAAATACATACACAACTTTGAAGAAAAACAAGAAATTAGGAAACTACTTACTTCTACAATGTCGTCATCAAACAACAACCAAAAATCATGACTCTTAACTATTGCAATATAATGGCCTCGATTGGGACCACTAAAACAAAGAGAAATAAAAGTTAATTTTATACGAAGTTTATTAGCATTGCTCTTCTATGCCCTATATTCTACGTTCTATAAAGTAGAAAAACTGAAACAGATAAAAATATTCCTTACCTATTCTTTCCCTCAAAAGATCAAGCTACATTGATCTGAACTGGCATTCAATTTTAAAACCAAATAATCAGTACTCTACTTTGAGAGATATAACCAGTATTCTCCTTATATAAAGCTATACTATAAAATTCTTTGTTGCCTTTTAAAACTATTATTTTTGAAGTAATTTTCCAATTTGCTTCTATAAAAGATTTAAATAAAAATTTCTAGCATTTTTTGGGGGGAGGAGAGGCGATCACAGCCAGAACATGCTGAATTAAACTACAAAACAATGCATGTAGAATTATTTCTGAGTCTTAACCCTTGGCAATAGTTTTTCTCGAGGAAAGATTCCATGTGATGCTTGAAAAAGTAAAGATATTGAATCCTTGGTTCTGAAATCAAACTCCAACTTCATAAACTTCTTTAAACAAGTGACTTTTTTTAGTATTATTAGTGCTAGCTTTAAGTACTTAACTCTTAGCACCACTATAATTATTATAATTGCCTCTGCATCTCATTTTCAACAAATCTGGAACACAGAAATCTAGAAAAATGTAAAAATAAAGGTGGGATTATTTCTTTTAAAAGAAATTCTTTTTTTTTTTGCGGGATCTCAGTTCCCTGACCAGGGATCGAACCCCGTGTCCCCTGCAGTAGAAGCGCAGAGTCCTAACCACTGGACCACCAGGGAAGTCCCTAAAAGAAATTCTTTACAAAGAACACGTCGAAGATTTTTAACCTCTCCCAGTTTAAATATGACTCACTATAAAAGCTTATATATAATTTTTAAATCAAATTATAATTCTACCACAATTATTATATTACAGACTTTGAAGTAATTTTCAACACAGATTATTCTTTATGGTGAATACTATTTTAAAAGTAGCAACCTCAGATATAAGAATAAGCTGCCTCCAAGTTCCCTCAGATCTTTGATTCCATAGTTGAGAATGAATATCTTAGGTGACAAAATGACACAGAGAGTACTTTTTCACTGTAGAGGAAAATACCTCAAAACTTAAAAAAAAAACCCACTTTTAATGCTAAAATAAACCTCCAGTCTGATCATTACACCAGGGTTCTGTAAGGTACCCGATATCGTTTTCCTCTGTGCAGATGTCATCACTCTTACTTTAGAAACATAATGCTCCAAAAATGGAAAACAAAGATTATTGCTGAGGATAAGAGGCAGGAGATGGGCTGACACAGACCACGGAGGTTAAAGACTGTGACAGAAGCGGACTCCCTCCCAGCTGTCCTGACATATTCTGAGCAGAAAGCTGGGAGAGGGAGGGACAGCTCATGAGAGGCTGGAGTACAACGCGCTGTTAGTACAAGTTTCCAACAGCCGGGGGGAAAAGGATGAGCGCCCTGTTTTAAAATTATTACAGGAGGAAATTCCCTGGAGGCCCAGTGGTCAGGACTCGGCACTTTCACTGACGGGGCCTGTGTTCCATCCCTGGTCAGGGAACTAAGATCCTGCAAGCTGCACAGTGCGGCCAAAAATAAATAAATAAAAAATAAAATTATTACAGGAAATTCTAAATAGTCAATGAAGAGTGTATGTTCCAAATATAAATGCTGATTATGTGATACTCTTGTGGTTTGAGAATTTTTTGAGCTATTTTATAAATTAAGATCTATAGATGAGATAGTACACTATATTGGCTAACAGGAAACAAACACACGGACTTATAAAATCAGAAAGCTTATCTTTGAAGATTATCTCCAAAACCTTTTTTTAAAGTGTTTTTCACAATCACTAACATGATGAACATATCCAATTAATCTCAGAAATAACTTATTTTGTAAAATCTCTTTAAGCAGTGTTTTTTACCAATAATCAAGAAAAAAGAAAAGGAAAAGAAAAACTAACAGGACTTAAAGTTCCCAGAATAATATTTAAATAATAAGAACAAGTATCAAACCCAGGCAATAACACACTATTTTAATATATAAAGGTTTTAAGAAGGAAATGGTAAAATGTATCTGAAATATCCATTTGAAATAAAATTATTTTCGTCCTACAGCACCGAGGGCTACAGAAACCTCCGAAAGGCCTGCATCCGAGGGGCTCACTAGTATCCTGTGCGTGCACTGCCCACCACCAAGCATCTTGCCAGCATGGCCCACGGCCCTGTTACCTTCCACAGTGAACCACGACGGCCACGAGGTCGTACATTCTGTCAGGATTGGTTGCATCGCCTGAAGTGTTAAATAGACGAAGTTCTAAAGGAAAAACTACCCGGTAGGAAAGTTTTGTATATCGATGAAGTTGATCCATATATTTAAATCTTTTCAGATGCAGAGCGAGAATCATGGGCAGCTTTTTAACTTTCATCCTGTTAAAATAAACATGAAAACAAAATTTCATAAAAGACATTCACCATGTCCTTAAAAGAATTATCAAACCTCACGATTCAAGTAACAGTTGATAGTTTTCATAGCCTGGCACTGCCCACTTCTGCATATTTCTACCCATGACTTTTGTATTAGCAAAGCAAAATTCTGAAAGCCTTAAGATGGCCCCTGCCCCCCATCACCACCAAACCACATCATCTGACACAGCACTCGGTACGGCTCCCAAAGAGATATGATAGTACGTTCCTTTATTAAGAACTGTGTACTTCTGAAATATAGGTCACTGTGCCAGCTGCAGGAAAAACCAGTTCCTTAAGGCCGCTCGCTCACTCCTTTGGAGGTGAATGGAGGCTGAGATCCATTTGTTCTATTCAGCTATATAATTCAGTAACAGACTGAGAGCAGGAGACAGTGAGAAAAGCATTAAAGACCATCCATTAAAAAAGCGTTTGCCAGAGACAAGGAACAGCTCCTTAGTAAGAGCAGTGGCTGCGTGCATCCTGGAACGGGAATAAAATAACCTGGAAACGCAGGAGTGAAGCTTTTACCTGTGAAGCACAGGCCTCCCCATCCCCAAACGCCCTGAAGACCCCCTCCAGGCAGCCTCTCCCCGAGAGGCCTCTGCTCCCCCATTTCACTTCAGCGCCAACGCTTGATCTTCTGGCACAAATAACTGTTCTCCTCAACCCTACATCACCACTTTACAGATTCACTTCATATCTGTACAGTTTATTACACTATAAAACATTTAGATGATTCTGGGTCTTTCTCCTCTAGGGTCTGAACTCCGGATGGACAGAAGCCATCTCTTTTATTGTATTTCTCCACCTAGCACACGTAGGTACTTGACAAACACTACTGAACTGAATTCTGTGTGTGTTCAGTGAAGCGAAACTCTTTTCATAATTAAAAAATGAAATTTATTAAACCTCTGCCTCTAATGAAGTGAAAACAAATCATTTTATAGCATTATTCTAGATCTGCATTCTACAGAGCTTAAATGTGGTGCGGCAGCTTATTATTCCAGAAATGTTTATTAACCTGGCTTTTGGAAAACATTAGCGAAAATAAATGTAAAATCTAATCATTCCTGGAAAGCAATCTAGCAATACAAATTAACAGCCTTTATGGCCTTTGCCTCAGTAATCGAAACTAAATATATCATCTCAAATACAAGACTTCTGAGAAGAATTCAGTTCTGGAGTTATTTTATACTGTGAAAAAGTGGGAGAATCCTAGCTATTCAACAACAGGAAATGCTGAAATACATTACAATACAAACACAACAGAATATTATACAACTTCAAACAATGTTGTTGAAAGTTCCTAAATGGCATGGGAAAATACTTACGGAAAGTAAAAAAGTCAAGATATATATTTATATACACAGTAATCCAACTCTTAAACATCAGATGTTCAATTAAACTGGTATAGAGTTGCTAAAACAAACTCTTTCAAAACAATAAAAGCAAACTATCCTTTGAAAATGTCCAGTGAGGTGCAAACCCACAAGGATTTTTCTAAGTGTTAAATATGTTAGTAGTGTATTAGATACAGTCAGTTAAGATTAGGAAGAGGAGACAGATATGGCCTGGGGGTTAGGAAAAATGTGCTTTTAGAAATTAAGCCAGAGCAGAGGGGGAAAAGCCCAAATGGAGTAAAGAGAACATGTCCAAATGCTGGCTTATAAAATACGCCCCATCAGACAACACGGGAGGAACACGAATCCTCCCAGCAGCACTTCTTCCCAGAAGAAACCCAACACTTGTGAAGAGACCCACAGGATAAAGTCAAACACAAATATTCGTGGAGCCACATTTTAAAGATGACGAGAGACCATCTCACAAAATTTTTCTCACACTGAAATGGCTCAGGAAGAAATGAACACATATATAAGCTGAGTCAAATTCATTATGGAGATGGTGCAGCAGAAGGAAGAACAAAGAAGTTGATTTCCTGCTTGAAACACCAATTCCACCAACACACCAAAGAACTGATAGGATTCTGGTTTTCCTTCCATGCAAACATGTGTGGAGAAAGGTTACCTTAGGGAGCTCTTGATCTCTGTCACTGTTGTTAAAAAAGTGGTCTCAGAATGTCTTTTGGCTCTCCAAAAGACAAATATGCTGAAGAAAAACACGGGAGGACACAGAACTTTTTTTCCCTTTTTTAGTTAAAGTTTGAAATAGACATTGATTTTTAAAAAAATATTTATTTATTTATGCACGCATGCATGCATGCTGCGCTGGATCTTAGTTGCAGCACGTGGGATCTAGTTCCTTGACCAGGGATCGAACCCGGGCCCCCTGCATTGCGAGCACAGTCTTAAACCCCTGGACCACCAGGGAAGTCCCCGACATTGATTTTTATCTTCTGTAAACTGACTTATAAATTGATTTTCTATTTAGATTTTTTTAAATGGCATTTACCTACTACACAATGATTAAAATTTGGATGAATTTATGATATACATTTTCTTGCTTTTACATCTTTAAAACAATAAGGTGTGTTCATTTTGCACTAACGTAAGAGGTATTTACCTTTCTATTATCTAATTATAATTAGATAATATCTAATTATAATTTAAAACTATTTTTAAAAAGTAGAAGGATGGAAAAAGACCATAACAAAGTCAGCAAAGCTGGCTCTGGCTGATTCTGATATCAGACAAAGTAGAACCCAAGCCAAGGAGTGTTACAAGAGATAAAGAAGGACATTCCATAATAAAGAGGGCCAATTAATCAAGAGGACACAATCTTCAAGTACCAAATACCAAAGCTTCATGCTCCAAATACCAAATTTGATAGAATTAAAGAAATAAACAGATAAATGCACAGAGTTAAAGTCTTTAACAGACTTCTCTAAGAAAAAAAGTCAGTAGGAATAGGGAAGGTATGAACAACCAAATTATGGATCTAATCAACATTTCTGGAACAATCCATTTCAAACTGAAGAAAATATGTTCTTCTCAAGTACAACTGGACATTCACTAATGTACTGGACAATGAAAGAAGTCTCAATAAATTCCAGAAGACAGAGATCCCAGGATATATTTTCCTGACAAAAATTAAAAAACAAAAAAATAGCAAAAAAACCCTGAAATACGGAAACTAAGCTATATACTTCTAAATAATCCATGGGACAAAGACAAAACCACAAGGGAAATTAGAATAGATTTTTAAATGGATGATAATGCAAATACAACCTGTTAAAATGTGTGGGAACACAGCCAAAGCAGCGTTTAGAGGAAAATTTATAGCTTTAAATGTTTATATTAGAAAAGAAAAAGGGCAAGTCTTGACCACACAGAAAAGCTTAATAATTGTACATAAAATTCCATAGTTTCCTCTTATAAACTTAACGTCAAGCAGGACTAACTGGGGCACATGGTGCCGGGGGTGAGGGGAACACGACCTATGACCATGTGTGACTGTCAGCAGACATTTAAGTTGCTTCCACCTCCTCTTGGTTATTGTAAATACTAGAGCAATGAACATGGGAATGCACATATCTCTTTGAAAATCCTGTTATCAGTTCTTTTCGATACGCACCTAGAAGCAGAATGCTGGATCATATGGTAATTCTATTTTTAATATTTTTGAGGAAACTTCACACTGTTTTCCACAGTGGCTGCAACATTTTACATTCCCACCAACAGTGCACAGTTCCCATTTCCGCACATCCTCATCAACACTCATTATTTTCTCTTTTTATTTGAAAGTGGCCATCCTAACTAATGTGAGGTGGTATCTTATTGTGGTTTTGATTTGCATTTCCCGGATAATTAGTTATGTTATCTTTTCATATGCTTGTTGGCCATCTGTATGTCATCTTTGGAGAAATGTTTATTCAAGTCCTTTGCCCATTTTTTAATTGGGTGATTTGGTTTCTACTGTTGAGTTGTGTGAGTTCTTTACATTCTGGATATTAACCTCTTATCAGATATCTGGTTTTCAAATGTCTTCTCCCATTCTGTTAATATTCTGCAAATATTTTCTCCCATTCATGTCATTTCGTTCCGTTGTTTCCTTGGTTGCACATAAGTTTTAAAGTTTGATATAGTTCCATTTATCTGTTTTTGCTTTTGTTGCTTGTGCTTTTGGTGTCATAGTCAAGAAGTCACTGCCATACTCAACATCGTGAGGCTTTTCCCCTATGTTTTCTTCTAAGAGTTTTATAGTTTCAGGTGTTACGTTTAGGTCTTTAACCCATTTTGAGTTAATTTTTGTGAATGGTATGAGGTAAGGATCCAACTTCAATCTTTTGCATGTGGCTACCCAGTTTTCCCACCACCATCTGTTGAAGATCACTGAGCATATAAATGCGGGTTTATTTCTGGGGGGGCAAGGGTGCGGTGATAAGCCTGGCTACCTACAGGGGCACTGACCAAACTATTAAATATATAAGGATAATGGGAGCCAATCTGTAGTGTCAGAGGAGGGGCTTACAAATATTAAAAAGGAGAAAACCAGAATAAACCCTATGGTGTTGGATGAAACTGGAGGTACCGCTGTGAATTTGTGGTTTTTTGATATAGATAGACCAACAGATAAATAAGTACAGATGTAAATGTGTGTACATATGTACACACACGAGCACGCATGTCCTCCAGTTCTGTTCACTAAGGGGGCCCAGGAATAGTGACATGGCAACGGCAACGAGCACACCTACACCACAGTCCTGGTTTTTAAACGTTATTCTCCCCCTAAAAGGAACCAGGGCTCCTTCGAGAAACGGCTGGTACCAGTGTTGGGGGCAAGGAAGGTACAAAGTGAGCCTGGACATCTTGTTGCACTAGAGAGTAAAGAGGGGCTGGAGAACGAAGGGACGGGGCAAAAGACACAGGAGGCAGCGGGAAGGGGCTCCTGCCGGCCAAATCGGGATAATGTGAACGTGAAAATAAACGAGACAATCATTACCCACGGGATAAAACAGGAATCCCTGAGTCCTCACTGAGATTTAAAGAATGAAAAAAATTGTAAATATCCCCATTTCTCATCAAACTTTCAATCTCAAAATACGTATGAATTACAACTGGGGAAAAGCACAGCTTCACAGTGAAGAATCCTGGGAGACAGCACCTTAGTCAAGTGTCCACAGAGAACAGTACCAGTCACGGGAGGTGCAGGACAGAGCCTCAGAGCAGGCCTCAGACTGTTCTCGGAAAGGCCGGGTGCAAGGACGGTGCTGGGTTAACATCTGGGAACCTGACTGGGGGGTGTCCCCACTGTTCCCTAACTGACAAGCGTGTCTCGATGCGCCTGAGAACTGTCTGTGCAAATCATATGGTTTATGCTCAACACCTGCTTTCCTTCCGGGAGCCTGGAATTTTGGTACATGCCACGCAGAGGATGCCTACGTGTCCAGCCCCCAATAAATCTCGGCCACCGAGTTGGTGATGAGCTTCCCTGGGAGACAACACTTCTCCCGTGTTGTCACATTTGATGCTGGAGGAACTAAGTACGTCTGTGTGACCCCACGGGGACAGGACTCTTGCAAGCTGGCCGGGCCTCCCCTTGGCTGACTGTACTTGTCCCCTTGCCCTGTGATAAATCTCAGCTGTGAGCACGACTATATATGCTGAGCCCTGCAAGTCCTTCTAGTCAATCCCCAAATCCAGGAGCGGTCTTGGGAACCCTGACACTAGACACATATCAGAATCGTGTGCCATTTAAAAGAACACAATGAGAAGAACACAGCATCACTTCTGTGTGATTCCTGCCCAAAATACATAACCTGAACCTAATCATAGAAAAACATGAGACAAACCCAAAGAAGAACATTCTATAAAATAACTAATCTGTAATTTTCAAGTGCCAAGGTAATGGAAGTCAAGAAAAGACCAAGGAACTGTTCTAAATGTAAAAAAGACTAAAGAGACATGAATACTAAATGCAATGTGTGATTCTGGACTGGATCCTTTTTTCTATAAAGGACATTATTGGGACAGCTGGTGACACTAAAATAGGGTCTACGATATCAGTAACACATCAGTGTTACGTTCCTGACCTGGATGGATACGGTACACAGGAGACTTCCTTTTTGGTAGGAAACAGCTACCCAAGTGTCCAGGATCCTGGGACATCATTTCAGGAACTCACTCTCAAATGGTTTAGGGTAAAAAAAAGATTGTTAGTATTGTTCACGCAACTTTTCTGAGTCTGATTCAAAATACATAGTAAAATAATCAGGATGATGATGATGATGATGATGATTCAATTCCTTGGTACCAAAATACCATCTTTATAATAATATACTGAGAGAAGGTACAAAATCCTATCTAGGAACACTGGAAACTAGGGTGAGGGTGAGTAAAGTACTTTCCCCTCATCCTTCCTCACCAAGAAAAAGTTTACATAATCAAGAAAGCTTCAAAGCAAACTATTTTAACTGTATTGGTTTATGATTATTAAACAATCACTAAATGCAGAAAATCACCCGAGGGTACAGAGTTGAATACTATTTATCTAGTAATTACCTAATGAGTCTGAGCTGTTGGTGATAAAAGAAAGAATGTTCTCTCATTGCAAATTGTCATAGATCGCTTTCAGCTAGAAAAGCCCATCTACAACACTGCCAAAGAATCACTATAAATGTCAAAAACTTACCGTTTGTGTGCTTCCTGTTTGCTGCGGCATTCTTCACAGTAGTATTTGTATTCACTGCATAGAGTTTCTGTGTTGCTAAAACCCCTGTGTAAAACACAAAATAATTTTGTCCATACCAGAAAATTATGTATTCATTTAAAAATATTCTAAACCAAAGACAGTTATTACATGTCAAAATAAATAACTCTGCACTTACCTTAAGCAGTGAGTAATGGATGTGTTTTGTTCCACGTCAACAGAAAGGTCTAAAAAATCTTCATCTTTGCTGCTTATCTGTAAAAATAGGGAAATACCTTTGATTTCTTTTTTTTTTTAAAACATCTTCACATTGGAGTATAATTGTTTTACAACCTTTGATTTCTTTAATCACTGTTCCAAAATGATAGAATTAAGTGCACTCTATTATTAGTATCATTAAGTATAATTAAGTATATAAAGAATTCTTTTTCCCCCAAGTTATCCAAAAGGACACTGAATGAATAACTTTCATTATATGTAGAGGTAAAACACCAAAGTGCACCTGTGACTGATTTTCTTACTGGCAAAGGCTAATGTGATGTGAAATTCCATTACTTCCCCTAATCTTGGTAATACTGTGAAGCATAAAACAAACTATACCATATACACTATTTCCTAAAAAACACAGGCCAAGAGGGCTTCCCTGGTGGCGCAGTGGTTGGGAGTCTGCTTGCCAATGCAGGGGACACGGGTTCGAGCCCTGGTCCGGGAAGATCCCACATGCCGCGGAGCAACTAGGCCCGTGAGCCACAGCTGCTGAGCCTGCGTGTCTGGAGCCTGTGCTCCGCAACAAGAGAGGCCACGATAGTGAGAGGCCCGCGCACCGCAATGAGGAGTGGCCCCCACTTGCCGCAACTAGAGAAAGCCCTCGCACAGAAACGGAGACCCAACACAGCCATAAATAAATAAATAAATAAATAAAATTAAAAAAAAAAAAAGAAGATCCAGTTATCCAGAGTAGTAACCGGCTTGATAACATCCCTTTTATTGGCTGCCTGCTTTAAAAACAGAAACAAAAACACAGGCCAAGATTGAATGAGAATGTTTGGCAAAGGACATGACATCTGTATTGTTTCATCATTTAAGAAAAAAATTTAGCCCAAAATGCCAAACTATAATCTTCACTTACGACCTTCTTTTATTTCCCCCCAAAATTGAACAATGTTCTGTTTGAATTATGAATAAGTCATCTTATAAAAATGAAGTTACTACTTATTCATCTGAACTGGAGTAGGACAGAACTTTAGTCATCACTTTTCCTATGCGCAAGGAGACGACGCGATGCAACGGGAGGGACCTCCGACTCGGTCCCCGGGGCCTCCCACTCGCAACAACTCTACACCCATTGATGGTCTGTGATGACTTTTCAATACAACACCAAAAGCATTTAAAGAACATCGAAAGCATTTCCATGAAGGAAAAAACCGGACTTTATTAAAATTAAAATTTAATACTTAAGAATTAAAAACTTCTGATCTACCAAAGACACGGTTCAGAGGATGAGAAGACAAGCCACAGACTGGGAGGAAATCTTTGCAAAAGACACACCTGATAAAGGACTGGTATCCAAAATATACAAAGAACTCTTAAAACTCCACAATAGGAAAACAAACAACCTGATTTTAAAAATGGGTCAAAGACCAGCACAGATACCTCACCAAAGAAGACACACAGATGGCAAATAAGCACATGGAAAGACGCTCCACATCATACGTCATCAGGGAAATGCAAATTAAAACAACGACAAGACACCACTACACATCTACAACAGAAGAGCTAAAATCCAAAACACGGACAACAGCACACGCTGATAAGGATGTGGAGCAACAGGAACTCTCACTCATAGCTGGTGGGAATGTGCAATGGTGCAGCCACTCGGGTGGTTCCTTACAAAACTAAACACACTCTTCTTACCACATGATCCAGCAAGTGTGCTCCCCAGGGCTGCACTAACCAAAGAGGCTGAGAAGTTATGCCCACACAAAAACCTGCACACGAATGTTCGTAACGGCTTTGTTCGTAATTATCAAAACTTGGAAGCAACCCAGATGTCCTTCAGTAGGTGAATGGATAAACTCTGGTACCTCCAGACAATAAATCGTAATTCAGCAATAGAAAGAAATGAGCTATCAAGCTGTGAACAGACACGCGGGAACCTCAAATACATACTGCTAAGTGAAAGAAGCCAATCTGAAAAGGCTGCATACTCTACGATTCCAACCACATGGCATCTGGAAAAGGCAAAACTATGGAGGCAGTAAAACAACCAGTGGCTGCCAGGGGTTGAGGAGGAGGGAAGCAGGAATACGTGTAGCACAGAGTGAAACCACTCTGTAGGATACTGTAGTGACTGACACATCAGTATACATTTGTCAAAACAAAGAGAAATCAAACAACAGGCAACACCAAGAATGAACCCTTATGTAAACTATGGATTTTAGATAATAATGTATCGACACTGGCCCATCAATTGCAACAACTATATCTCACTAATGCCAAGGATGTTACTATTAGGGGGAAGTGGGGAGGGGGGCAATTTGGGAACTCTCTGTACTTTCCACTCCATTTTTCTTAAATCTATTTAAAAAAAAAAAAAAAAAAAAGACAGTTCCTTATTAGTCTCTGCCAGTATAAGTTTATCTGATTCAGTTAACCGAGTAGACTATGTTATTCTTTCCAACATCCATAAAGCATTTCCCTTACTTTTCTTGCTTGTGGACTCTTTTCCAGTTGACCACGCTACTCTCCTCTGCTATTAAAAACTAGCAGTACAACCATCACAGTAAAGACTGGATTGGGCAAAAATCATCAGTGAATGAATGCTAAGTCTGGGGGGAGATTTTGATGAGGAACAAGAATATCTGTGTCTCCCACAGTCTGCCTACTAGATACAAGGGCATAAAAAACAGTCATTATGAAGTGGAGAAACTGAACAACATCGTGAATGGGAGATCAAAATTAATTTTACCAACGAGGGGCAGACTGAACTGTGTGCCTGTATGTGATATCCTGACGAGGACACATTAACTATGAATTGTTCCGGCCAAGAATGTACAACCGGGGCTTCCCTGGTGGTGCAGGGGTTAAGAAACCGCCTGCCAATGCAGGAGACACGGGTTCGAGCCCTGGTCCAGGAAGATCCCACATGCCACGGAGCAAGTAAGCCCATGCATCACAACTACTGAGCCCACGTGCTGCAACTACAACTACTGAAGCCCGCGTGCCTAGAGCTCGTGCTCCACAACAAGACAAACCACCACAATGAGAAGCCCACGCACCAAAACAAAGAGCAGCCCCCGTTCGCCACAACTAGAGAAAGCCAGCGTGCAGCAACGAAGACCCAATGCGGCCAAAAATAAAAAATTAATTAATAAAAGAAAAAAAAAAGAATGCACAACCTGCATCTCATTAGAAGGAAACATCAGACAAACTTGATACGAGGAATGTTAGATTAAAAGGGGGAGGGGCATAGTCTTTAAAAATGTTAAGTATCATAAAAGACAAGAAGACTATGAACATGTTCCAGATTGCAGGAGGCTAAAGGAAGCACGGTGACCACAGGCGATGCAAACCACTGAACTCTAAAACCAGACCCTGTGCTGAGAGGAGGCTTTGCTGTGAAGGGGGTCACTGGCAGAACTGGATAAAGGTGCCTAAGTAAGAGTCTGACCTTTCGTTCGTCAAGGGAGAACAAGGTAAGAACTTAACCGGAGGCCTGCGTTATCCGACCCTATGAGTAAACCGTTTTCAAGAGATTTACCTACTGCTCATCTTTACAAACTACCCAGCAAGTGGGTAGTTTCCCTCCTTGAGTGTACACAGTAGGCTTCAGTTTTTACTCCAACCATAAACAACAAACATAATTGTAGGAAAAGGAACAACAAATTAATATACTTCCTTGACCTGTAGGTTTCTTACGAGCTCAACTAAGACTATCATTTCCAGAACACGGCTCTATGGTCTCCTGTAGTGAAACAAGCTCAAATAGTTCAAACTGCAGCGAGTATTTCTCTGCCACCTCAGTGTTCACTATTAATAAGCAGACAACGGAGAGGCGCATCTGTCACAGTCATATACTCTACACCTGAGGATTACAACTTTCAAGTTCATCTCTCATACCCATTCTCAAAGAACATTTAATATAATGGATTAGATTTGTTCTATACGAAATTTTATGATATACTTACAGTTTCACAAGTAAGACATCTGGTTTCATTAGTTAATGTTCCCTGAAAAATCTCATGAACCCACGTTGGGTCTGGTGTGCTGTTGTTATTTTCACTGTCAATATTACCGTTCGGCAAACGACCATTTTGTTTTTCCTGCTTTCTCTCTTCTTGTAAAATATCAGCAATTGTATTTAGTAGGTAATTTAAGAATTCATGGGCATCTTGCTGCATGTAGTTGTCAAAAAGCTCTAAAAATAAGAATATACAGAGACTTATTTCAGAATTAATAACTTCATTAAAAAACTAAATTTAAAAAAAGAATAGTATTCTATCAGAACTAAGGAAAATGTTTGGAACTGTTATAGTAATGTACAAGAAATAGGTATCTTTCATATATACAAATTATGACTGAATTTGGAGAAAATAAAGTTATGATGAAAGAGAATCTTTAAAAAAAAATACTAATAGATCAACGAGAAAAGAGCAAAACCTATCCTCACACATAACGTACTGAGGAGATAAGAAACAACTGCTTTTTATTAACTCACTTAATCTATTACTCCACAAATATTACAACATGGCAAGTTTTTTTTTTTTTTTTTTTTTTTTTTTTGGCTGCTGCATTGGGTCTTCGTTGCTGCACGCGGGCTTTCTCTAGCTGCGGCGAGCGGGGGCTACTCTTCGTTGCGGTGCGCGGGCTACTCTTCGTTGCGGTGCGCGGGCTTCTCACAGCGGTGGCTTCTCTTGTTGCAGAGCACAGGCTCTAGGCACTCAGGCTTCAGCAGTTGTGGCATGTGGGCTCAGTAGTTGTGGCTCGCGGGCTCAGTAGTTGTGGCTCGCGGGCTACAGGGCGCAGGCTCAGTAGTTGTGGCGCATGGGCTTAGTTGCTCTGCTGGCATGTGGGATCTTCCTGGATCAGGGATCGAACCAGTGTCCCCTGCATCGGCAGGTGGATTCTTAACCACTGCACCACCAGGGAAGTCCCAACATGGAAAGTTTTAAAGTAGAAGCTGGACAACCTCTTCGCAGTGCCAACGCAAATGCATAGAACCACAGAGGAAGTTGTTAACATTAAAAAATACTGGGCCATACATGCCAGAGATTCTGATTAAGTCAGAGATGAGGCCTGGAACCTGCACTTTTCAAAGCTCCTCCAGGTGAGTCTGCTGTGCAGTCAGGTTTAGGGAACAAAGGCACCATGAACTACCTATTTAATCCAGAGAATCTCTAAGGCCCCTTCCAAATGTGAGGTCTGTAACTCTGTGGAACGTTCCCTGTAGTTACAGGAATAAGTAAATGTCGCGGAAACCTGAGGGTCGCTAACATTAAGTGCTTGACCTGTGCTTGCATCATGCACCCTGAGCCTGAAGAGGAAGGACTTCAGGGGCAGGGTCTCATGCCCTGTGACACTGCTATTAACGGTATTTCACAAGTGAGGAAAGGGGATCAAGTGGTAAAGTCACTTCCAGGAAGCGGCAGGGCCGGGATTCAAGCCAGGCCATCCGGCCCCAGCGAGCCACACACAGGCAGCCGGGGCCACCTGGCCACACAAGGCGCCCGTGGTCCAGCCAACAAAACGCACTCAGATAACCACCTAGTCAGGAAGCTTCACCTTCAGAGCTTCCGTAAACATTTAATACGTGCCAGGAAGTTCACAGTTTATATTTTTTTAAATGATAGAATAGAAATTGAGAAGAAAATTTAGGGAAAGCCTTCCTAAAATAAAAGGAATTTAAAAATTACACTTTAGAAGAGCTACAGACATGACTGCATAAAACTAAGTTCCATGCATTAGAACTCATTAAAAAAGTGAAAAACATTGAAACCTGAAAGTTATTAACATCTTCAACATATAATATAAAGAGTTTATCTAAACACAACAGAAAATACAAAGTTGGCAAAGGACTTGAAATCAACAATTTATAGAAACAAGATTCAAAAGTTTAAATAAAACACATGAAAAAACATTCAACCCCACTGTAACGAAAAAGGTCTTGATTTTCCTGTCTCTAAAATGGAATACCATCTTCCTCTGCAAGGTTATTATAAAGATAAAATGGGAGCAAGTGAAAATATTCATTTTCATGAATATTAAAAGAAAATAATGATTTTAATCTAGGTGTCAAAAAGACCTTCGAAAAGTATCACATTTAAGGTGCAGGTGCTAGAACAAGACTGTCTGGATCCGTCCTGTGGTTCCACCTCTGGTCACAGGCATGTCACAGGCCAACACAATGATGCTAGGACTGCACCCGGAGCCATACTTCACTTCTCTGCTATAAGTCTGTCCTGAGGGGTTCGATTAGCCTTAAACCAACTCCCTGTGTTATTTTTAAGAACAATAAAAGCCCTGAGTCCTAAGAGTTACTGCATTAGCCCATGTGGACTTAACCTCTAACTGATCTGTAATTTGTTGTACTGCGTGTCTTCTGGGTTTTGCCCACGAGGGACAGTGGATCCAAAGCATCTGACACCACTCCCACCACCTGCTCCGGCAGAAGTCGCCGCACACCACCCACACCGTGAGACGCCTGCACCTCTGGCAAACCCTCCGGCCATCCTCTCCATCTCCGAGATCAAGCCAAGTCATGCTCGGAACCCTCAGATGGTGCCGCCAATGGACTGGCCTATGCCAAAGGTGAGATAACTGAGGTCAACGACCTTTCCCCTCGCCTCTCAAGGCAATCATCTCCATCCCTAAGAACACCACCCTGCCCCTCACCCCAGTCTCCTAGTCTCCACTATTACTGTACCTCATTTCCTTCCTCATCCTTGGGATTTTCTTCTTTGTCTGCTGTTCCTTCTAAGAGCTGCTTTCTGTTCTAAACTCCCCATTTCTTCAACCTTTGGCATCTTCTAGCTTCCTGCTGCCACCCCTAAACCACTACACTTTCACTTGCATATAAAAACTCTCCCTCAATCAAGAAAGCTCGTAAGATCTGGCCATCCTACCCCTAACCCTCACCCTTCTGGGGTCATGGCTAACCTCCACTCGTGCACTAATGGCCTGATCCATGGTTTCTCCATCCACCCCGACTCCTGCCCTAAGCTGCTCCGTGTCCAGGCAGCTCCTGGACGTGAACAGAACCCCTCAAAAACCAAGAGCCTCCATCTCTCACTTACCCCTCCCCAGGTCACAGAATCACCAACCTCAGGAGGCCCACTAAGATGAGGACTGCAAGGAGATTATGCTAGAGGTGATTAGGGGTCTTGAGCAAAGTGGAAACAAACTGCGGAAGTCATGGAGAATCTAGAGGGAGGGATGATGGGAGAGGACCAGGAGAAAGACTCTATAATCACTGCTAAGGGCCTGGTTACGGTGAGGCATGAATAATTCACCACAGCGGATAGCTACATGATGGCTCAATGCCACAAGCTAGACTCACTCTTCCCTCTTAAATTATTTTAGCATATATGCATGTTTTTCAAAATAAATATTTTTTTGTAAAGCAGAAATATGCAAATGTTTTAATTTTTTTTAAAGTTGAAGTATCTTTTTTGGGGGGATGTTCCTTTAATACAGAACAATGACATCATATTCAAAGAAATACCTCAATTGACCTGAATGCTCTACAAATGAGACGCAAAGTAAATCAGAAAATACTCTATTTTGTTAAAATATTTTAAATATTATAGTCCATTTTCTATAAACATAGTAAACCGAACATACCAGAACCTTGCAGAGCCTCAACTAAGAGCAGCCACTGTAGTTTTAAACACCAACCAAGACCACATAAACATCTGAACATCATCAACTAAATGGCCTCACGACAATCCCTGTAAACTGTATTATATTTAATTTCTAAACTCTTAGCTTTCTTATGGGTGGCTTTCTTCTCTGCAAAGCAGCATAATGGGCAAGGCGGACTTCAAACTTGCTTTGGCAAATTAAACAAATTCACTCATTCATTCACGCATCCAACAAATATCTAGTAAGCACCTCCGATGTGCCAGGAACTGGATTAAGTGCTCGGACTACAAAGGTGCATAGGAACAAATGGCTCCCGACACTGAGGAACTGACAGTCTAGCGGGAGAGACAGACAATGTCAATATTAAATAAACGTATATGAAATGTATAAGCTATCAAAGTCTTGGTATAGCTGTAACATCAATGCAAAAAAATAAAAGAGGGAAACTAAATCACTGCCTAAAAGTAAGTTTTCTTCATAATTCAGAAATAGCTACAGCTTTTCATCATACAAAATATCTTTCATGCTCTTTTGGAGAAAAAGGATTAATGAATATGAGAAATTATTTACTAAAATCTATTTAATAGCTGTTATTTGTGAACAACTAGTTATTTCCTCGCTTGAGGAAGATGAATACTTGAATATGTGTTTATATTTTTGTATCTGTGTCTCTCCATAGCAACCGAACTGCTGCTGTGTACCTACAGGTTCCCTGAGAACCAGCACCCTTCCTATTGCATTCACTGTTGTATCCCTAGCACTCAGCACAGTACTGCCACACATTAGATGTGCCTGACATTTCTTGAGTGAATGAATGAAGGAACAGATAACAGGGGTTGAAACAGCTAAGACATGAGAAGAATAAACTTGGCCCCAAACAACAATGTGGATAATGCACTTTGCCTCGAGCCAGCTGGTCTGACTTCAAGTCCTCCTTAGATGATCCAGCTGAGTCAACTCTCGGTAAGTCAGGTCACCAACCTGTGTGTTAATTCTTCTAAACAAGGGAGAGCTGACAGAAGTCAATCATCATAAACAGATGGCTTCGTTTCCTACCTCCACGACTACAGGAGTCTCCCGGCCAGTCGCCATGCTTCTCCTTGTGCTGCCCGTGGGCGCCCCTTCCTGCCACCAGGCCCCCGGCAGCCAGGGGACCTTCTGATGCAGAGCGGAGCCCTCCAGGGGCCTCCCGTGGCTTTCACAATAAACCGGGAGCTGCCTGGCCCTTCTTTCTCTCTGACTTGACCTTCATCTCACTCCACTATAGCTGCAGTAATTTTCTTGCTGTCCTTCAAGCACTCAGGGCAACTGCAGTTTCTGTTCTACCTGCTTGGAACAACCCTGCTTCTGATCTTGAAATGACTGGTCTCTCACTTCAAATCTCTGCTCTCACATCACTTATCAACTCCCTCATCCTCTACCACCTTGCCCTGCTTACTTTTATTTGTAGCAATGCCACATTATCTTATGTAACTGTTTGTCTATCTTTCTCACTAGAATGTCAGCCCCGTGAGGGCAGAGGTTTGTCTTATTTCATTATCCCTAATTCCTGCACAGTGCCTGGAACACAGCAGGGACTAAGCATACAATCATTAATGCAATGCAAATATTCCCTGTCATCAAAGACAAGATATATGTGGAGCAAGTGTTACCACCCCGTGTGTAGGAGCACAGTGCTGTAGTGTCTTCTGCTTTGATTAGGTAAGATAAATTAAAATTTTAAAAACAAAAATCCATTACTGAAATTAAAACAGATTCTTTCCAAGGGATATCTAAACGATTAGTAATATAAAGCAATAGTGGTTAAAACAATATAGAGCTAACATCCACTGGGAATACAGAATGGGAAGTTTTTAACATAACATGGAAGGAGATTGATTTAAGAACACTCCAGAAAATACATTCTAAGATGGCGGTGTGGGAAGATGCCAAGTTAGCGTCTCCCAACTAGGGTGCCTGCCAGCCACTGGTGGGGACCTTGACGCCCAAGGAGACGGGAGGAACCCCCAAGTGAACCGGTAGGACGCGGGGGGACTGAAGGGGGAGGAGAAGTGGAAGCCAGACAGGGTCAGCGCCCCTGAGGCTGGGGAGATCAGGAGAGGCAGATGGGAGGGACCCTCCCGTAGGAGAGGGAGAGGAGCGAAGGGCGTCTGCCCTGCCCACTCGGCCCGGGGAGCCTGCTGAGCTCCCAGGCCGGTCCTCTGCCCTCCAGGGCCCACCCCTCTCCCTGGCCGCATTGGTCCTAGGGGAATAGGAAGGAGGCCAAGGGAGAACAGGAGAGGCAGCTGGGAGGAGCAGGAGAGGAGAGGAGGGCATTTGTCCCTCCGACTCGAGCCCAGGAAGCCTGCTGGGCTCCCAGGTGAGGTCTCCTGCCCTCTGAGACCAGGGGTGGGGGGCACGCCTGGGCCCCTTCTGTTCCTTGACCCTAAGCCCCACCCCCCCATAGCTCCCAGGGCCTTTTCCAGTCCTGTGGGTCCTGAGCATTGGCCCCACCCACCACCCAAACCTCACCCTTGCTTAGGCCCTGCCCTCCACAGCCAAGGGCTTTTCCCCCTCTTTTTTCTCCTTTTCTTTGTTTTCTTTTCCTTTTTTTGCTTTTCCCTCCTCCTCTTTTTTACTATTAGAGTACTGACGTACTTTCCGGTTGTTGATTCATCTATATTTTTATTTTTATAATCTTTCTAACATATCTGTTAGTTTCCTACTCTAATTTTATTTTTTACTTTGTTATTGTTCTCTCTCTTTTTTTTTTTTTTGCCACCCCACGTGGCTTGCGGGATCTTGGTTCACGAGCCGGGGTTCTGGCTGAAGCTCCTGCGGTGGGAGCTCTGTGTCCAAACCACTGGACTAACAGAGAACCTCAGACCCCAGGGAATAGTCACTGGAGTGAGGTCTCACAAAGGTCCTCATCTCAGCACCAAGACCCAGCTCTACCCAACAGCCTACAAACTCCAGTGTTGGAAGCCTCAGGCCAAACAACCAGTAAGACAGGAACACAATCCCACTTATTAAAAAAAAAAAAAAAAAAAATGAGATGACAAAAAATATGTCACAGATGAAGGAGCAAGGTAAGAACCTACAAGACCAAATAAATGAAGAAGAAATAGGCAATCTACCTGAAAAAGAATTCAGAGTAATGGTAGTAAAGATGATCCAGAGTCTCAGAAATAGAATGGAGGCACCAATTGAGAAAATACAAGAAATGTTTAACGAAGATCTAGAAGAACTAAAGAACAAACAAGCAGAGATGAACAACACAGTAACTGAAATGAAAAATACACTAGAAGGAATCCATAACAGAACAACTGAGGCAGAAGAACGGATAAGTGACCTGGAAGACAGAATGGTGAAATTCACTGCAGCAGAACAGAATAAAGAAAAAAGAATGAAAAGAAATGAAGACAGCCTAAGAGACCTCTGGGACAACACTAAACGCACCAACATTCAAATTATAGGGGTCCCAGAAAAAGAGAAAAAGAAAGGGTCTGAGAAAATATTAGAAGAGATTACAGTCCAAAACTTCCCTAACATGGGAAAAGAAATAGTCACCCAAGTCCAGGAAGCACAGAGAGTCCCATAAAGGATAAACCCTAGGAAAAACACACCAAGACACATACTAACCAAAATAATAAAAATTAAATTCAAAGAAAAAATATTAAAAGCAGCAAGGGAAAAACAAAAAATAACATACAAAGGAATCCCCATAAGGTCATCAGCTGATTTTTCAGCAGAAATTCTACAGGTCAGAAGGGAGTGGCAGGATATACTTAAAGTGAGGAAAGAGAAAGTCCTACAACCAAGATTGCTCTACCCAGCAAGGATCTCATTCAGATTCAACAGAGAAATCAAAAGCTTTTCAGACAAGCAAAACCTAACAGAATTCAGCACCACCAAACCAGCTTCACAACAAATGCTAAAGAAACTTCTCCAGGCAGGAAACACGAGAGAAGAAAAAGACCCACAAAAACAAACCCAGAACAATTAAGAAAGTGGTAATAGGAACATACATATCAATAATAACCTTGAATGTAAATGGATTAAATGCCCCAACCAAAACATACAGACTGACTGAATGGATACAAGAACAAGACCCATATATATGCTGTCTACAAGAGACCCACTTCAGACCTAGGGACACATACAGACTGAAAGTGAAGGGATGGAAAAAGATATTCCATGAACATGGAAATCAAAAGAAAGCTGGAGTAGCAATACTTGTATCAGATAAATAGACTTTAAAATAAAGACTGTTACAAGAGATAAGGAGGGACACTACATAATGATCAAAGGATCAATCCAAGAAGAAGATATAACAATTATAAATGTTTATGCACCCAACATAGGAGCACCTCAATACATAAGGCAAATGCTAACAACCGTGAAAGGAGAAATCGACAGTAACACAATAATGGTAGGGTCCTTTAACATGCCACTTACACCAGTGGACAGATCATCCAAACAGAAAATAAATAAGGAAATACAGGCTTTAAATGACACAATAGACCAGACAGATTTAATTGATATTTATAGAACATTCCACCCAAAAGTGGTAGAATACACTTTCTTCTCAAGTGCACATGGAACATTCTCCAGGATAGATCACATCTTGGGTCACAAATCAAGCCTCGGAAAATTTAAGAAAGTTGAAATCGTATCAAGCATCTTTTCTGACCACAACGCTATGAGACTGGAAATCAATTACAGGAAAAAAACTGTAAGAAACACAAATACACAGAAGCTAAATAGTGCGCTACTAAATAACCAAGAGATCACTAAAGAAATCGAAGAAGAAATTAAAAATATATAGAAACAAATGACAACGAAAACATGACGACCCAAAACCTATGGGGTGCAGCAAAAGCAGTTCTAAGACGGAAGTTTATAGCAATTCAATCTCACCTCAAGAAACAAGAAAACAAGTAAACAATCCAACCCTACAGACTTAAAACAACTAGAGAAAGAACAAAGAAAACCCAAAGTCAGTAGAAGGAAAGAAATCATAAAGATCAGAGCAGAAATAAACGCAATAGAAATGAAGAAAACAAGAGCAAACATCAATAAAACTAAAAGCTGGTTCTTTGAGAAGATAAGCAAAACTGATAAACCCTTAGCCAGACTCATCAAGAAAAAAGGGGAGAGAACACAAATCAATAAAATTAGAAATGAAAAAGGAGAAATCACAACTGACACTGCAGAAATACAAAGGATTATAAGAAACTACTACAAACAACTATATGCCAATAAAATGTACAACCACAAAGAAATGGACAAATTCTTGGAAAGGTACAATTTTCCAAGACTGAACCAGGAAGAATTAGAAATAATAAACAGACCTATCACAAGTAATGAAATTGAAACCATAATTAAAAATCTTCCAACAAACAAAAGTCCAGGACAGATGGCTTCACAGGTGAATTCTATCAAACATTTAGAGAAGAGCTAACACCCATCCTTCTCAAACTCTTCCAAAAAACTGCAGAGGGAGAAACACTCCCAAATTCATTCTATGAAACCACCATCACCCTGATACTAAAAACAGAAACAGGTATCACAAAAAAAGAAAATTATAGACCAACATCACTGATGAACATAGATGCAAAAATCCTGAACAAAATACTAGCAAACAGAATCCAACAACACATTAAAAGGATCATACACCATGATCAAGTGGGATTTATCCCGGGGATGCAAGGATTCTTCAATATACGCAAACCAATCAATGGGATACACCACATTAGCAAATTAAGGAATAAAAACCATATGATCATCTCAATGGATGCAGAAAAAGCTTTTGACAAAATTTAACACCCATCTATGATAAAAACTCTCCAGAAAATGGGCATAGAGGGAACCTACCTCAACATAATAAAGGCCATATATGATAAACCCACAGCAAGCATCATACTCAATGGTGAAAAACTGAAAGCATTTCCACTAAGATCAGGAACAAGACAAGGATGTCCACTCTCGCCACTCTTACTCAACATAGTTTTGGAAGTCCTAGCCACAGCAATCAGAGAAGAAAAAGAAATAAAAGGAATACAAATTGGAAAAGAAGAAGTAAAACTGTCTCTGTTTGCAGATGACATGATATTATACATAGAAAATTCAAAGATGCCACCAGAAAACTGCTAGAACTAATCAATGAATTTGGTAAGGCTGCAGGATACAAAATTAATGCACAGAAATCTCTGGCATTCCTATACACCAACAACGAAAAAGCAGAAAGAGAAATTAGGGAAACACTCCCATTTACCATTGCAACAAAAGGAATAAAATACCTAGGAATAAACCTGCCTAAGGAAGCAAAAGACTTGTACTCAGAAAACTATAAAACACTGATGAAAGAAATCAAAGATGACATAAACAGATGGAGAAATATACCATGTTCTTGGATTGGAAGAATCAACATTGTGAAAATGACTATACTACCCAAAGCAATCTACAGATTCAATGCAATCCCTATCAAACTACCAATGGCATTCTTCACAGAATTAGAACAAAAAATTTTACAATTCGTATGGAAACACAAAAGACCCCGAAGAGCAAAAGCAATCTTGAGAAAGAAAAACGGAGTTGGAGGAATCAGGCTCCCCGACTTCAAAGTATACCACAAAGCTACAGTAATCAAGACAGTATGGTACTGGCACAAAAACAAATATAGATCAATGGTACAGGATAGAATGCCCAGAGATAAACCCACGCACATATGGGCACCTAATTTAGGACAAAGGAGGCAAGAACATACAATGGAGAAAAGACAGCCTCTTCAATAAGTGGTGCTGGGAAAACTGGACAGCTACATGTAAAAGAATGAAATTAGAACACTCCCTAACACCACACACAAAAATAAACTCAAAATGGATTAAAGACCTAAATGTAAGACCAGACACTATAAAACTCTTAGAGGAAAACATGGGAAAAACACTGTTTGACATAAACCACAGCAATATCTTTTTTGACCCACCTCCTACAGTAACGGAAATAAAAACAAAAATAAACACATGGGACTTAATTAAACTCAAAAGCTTTTTCACAGCAAAGGAAACCATAAACAAGACAAAAAGACAAGCCTCAGGATAGGAGAAAATATTTGCAGATGAAACAACAAAGGATTAGTCTCCAAAATATACAAACAGCTCATGGAGCTCAATATCAAACAAACAAACAATTCAATTAAAAAATTGGTGGAAGACCTAAATAGACATTTCACCAAAGAAGACATACAGATGGCCAAGAGGCACATGAAAAGACACTCAGCATCACTAATTATTAGGGAAATGCAAATCAAAACTACAATGAGGTATATCACCTCACGCTGGTCAGAATGGCCATTATCAAAAAATCTAGAAAAAAAAATGCTGGAGAAGGTGTGGTGAAAAGGGAACCCTCCTGCACTGTTGGTGGGAATGTAAATTGATACAACCACTATGAAGAACAGTATGGAGGATCCTTAAAAAACTAAAAATAGAACTACCATACGACCCAGCAATCCCACTACTGGGCATATACCCTGAGAAAACCATAATTCAAAAAGAGACATGTACCACAATGTTCACTGCAGCACTATTTACAATAGCCAGGACATGGAACCAACCTAAATGTCCATCGATAGATGAATGGATAAAGAATATGTGGCACATATATACAATGGAATATTATTCAGCCATAAAAAGAAACGGAATTATTTGTAGTGAGAGAGATGGACCTAGAATCTGTGATACAGAGTGAAGTAAGTCAGAAAGAGAAAAATAAGTACCGCATGCTAACGCATATATATGGAATCTAAAAAAAAAAAAAGGTACTGATGAAACTAGTGCAGGGCAGGAATAAAGATGTAGACATAGTGAATGGACCTGAGGACACGGGGTGGGAGGGGGAAGCTGGGGTGAAGTGAGAGTAGCATCGACATATATACACTACCGAATGTAAAATAGTTAGCTAGTGGGAAGCAGCCGCATAGCACAGGGAGATCAGCGCGGTGCTTTGTGACCACCTAGAGGGGTGGGATAGGGAGGCTGGGAGGGAGGCTCAAGAGGGAGGGGATATGGGGATGTATGTATGCATATGGCTGATTCACTTTGGTGTACAACAGAAACTAACACAGTACTATGAGCCAATTATACTCCGATGAAGATCTATGAAAAAAAAAAGATTAAAAAAAATTAAAATAAAATGTATAACAATACTAGATAATGCTGGATGGAGCAAATGGAGTTCAAGTATTATAGAATACTTGAATTTTGGGGGGGCAGTGGTTAAAATATTTTTTACAATATACTCTAATAAGTCAAGGATACATACTGTAATCTCTAGGGTAAGCATCAAAAGAATAGTAAAAGAGTGTATAATTAATAAACTAATATGAAGAAAAAAGAACACTCCAACAATGAAAGTTAGTGGAGATACTGAAATAGGTAACACACTTTCCAGAGATTTAAAACAAACCAGTCAATAAAATCTCACGAGAGTTATGCAATGGATACCTTATTAAATCTTTTTTGATTTGCATGCTCTCTACATTAATTAGCGGGAAAAAAGTCAAAAGCCAAAAATCAAAACATATTTACTAAAGCCAGCAACATCAAGTAATAAACATGTTTGTCTATTAAATATTATTTCTGAGGTACAGAAAAATGAAACAAAGCTTATGAAAAGATGGGTTTGGAATATTCATTCTGGAATCAATTTCATTCAACAAAGTAATTAAGAAGTCTATTGTGTATCAACTGACTCTGCCTAAACACACAAAAAAATTCAAAAAAATTGAACTACTAAAAAATAACAAATACCGGAAAGATATCCCAGCTTTGATAAGCAAACATATAAAGCTGCAGGTATTGAACCACACAGAACTTTCAAAACACAGAAACGTGAACTCCGCGTTCAGCAGGAGAGTCGATCTAAATTTAAAAATCATTGTTCATTCTGCCTGCTAATGCAGGGGACACGGGTTCGAGCCCTGGTCTGGGAAGATCCCACGTGCCGCGGAGCAACTGGGCACGTGAGCCACAACTACTGAGCCTGCGCGTCTGGAGCCTGTGCTCCACAACAAGAGAGGCCACGATAGTGAGAGGCCCGCGCACCGCGATGAAGAGTGGCCCCCGCTTGCCGCAACTAGAGAAAGCCCTCGCACAGCAATGAATACCCAACACAGCCAAAAATTAATTAATTAATTTTTTTTAAAAAATGAAAAATAAATCATTGTTCATGTAAAGATAATGTTATGGACTGCATGCACCTGCCCCTCTCCAAATTCATATGATGGAATCCTAATCGCCAGTATGATGCTATTTGGAGATGGGACCCTTGGGAGGTCATTTAGGTCTTAAGGGCTGAGAATAGTGCTCTTATAAGAGACTCGAGAGAGCGTGCTTCTCCCTCTTTCTTCACCAGAAGAGGCCACAGCGAGAAGGTGGCTGTCTGCAAACCAGGAAGACAGCCCTCACCCGTCAGTGAATCTGCCGGCACCTTAACCCTGGACTGCCTGGCCTCCGGACTGTGAGCAATAAATGTTTACTGTTTAACCCACCCAGTCTATGGTATTTTTGTTACAGCAGCCCAAACTAAGAGAGAATACATGCGATATATTATTAAACAATCAGGTCAAGGAAAATGTACTATTACGTGAAAAGGAAAATAATATGCATTCTGTATAAGTTTATGTTTCCGACGTTGAACATTTCTAAAATACTAACAAAGTCACTGAGAAAGGATGGCATGTTCAATTATCATGTACAGCTGACCCTTGAACAAAGCAGGGGTTAGGACAGGTGACCCTCTGCACAGCTGAAAATCCACATATAACTCACAGTCGGCCCCCTGTATACGTGGTTCCTCTGTACCTGGCCCGCACCTGTGGATTCAAGCCACTGCAGATGCTGCAGCGCTATAGTATTTACTAATGAAAAAAATCCTCATATAAGTGAAGCCACGCAGTTCAAACCCATGTTGTTCACGGGTTAACAGTACATGAGTTTTCTACCAGGACAAAATTTTCTAAGTTTACTACCAACGCAGACAAAAAGACTCTCTGAGAAGACTTGAATCACTCAGTCCACATTCTAACAGAGTTGTACTTGGCTTTCTTACCAATAGAAGATACTATACACATCTGTAATTCAAGAAAGTAAGTAGGTTTAGCTTTAGTCAGGGAAACACAAAAAAGATGTGTTTTTGTGAGCAATTAATCAACTGATCTATATTTGTATATGGAGAAAATGAACAAAATCTTTAACATAGGTATCAGATTCAAGAGTAGTAACCTAGAGCCATATTATTTCAGCATCTTCGTATGTTTTAGGGAACGAGATATGACCCATGCTCATCTCAATTCATGTGATAATGAACAGTGTCAACTGACTTAAGGGCAGGCCTCCCCTCTGGTGTGTTTAAAAACCAACACTAAAGACTTCTCAAGTCATATTTCTGTGCGCATCATTATATTTGATAGATAACAAATCAAACTAAAAATACTACTCAATTTTACTTCTACAATGATTGAAATGCCTACATCCAAACAAACGAACAAACAAACAGAATTCTACATGTTTCTCGAGTCCATCTGAACCTTCTGAGGTAGCACACCATGCTGGACAGAATACGGGGCTCAGATGTCAGGAAGAAGTGTGGGGCTTGACAGGTGACCTTAACGTCTCTGAGAGCCAGTGCCATCACGTAAAGTGAGGAAGTTAATGTCTAACTTATGGGCTTGCTAGGAAAATTAAATGAAAAATATTTTAAGAGAGAAAAGGGAAGTGGGATGCAATCAGTAACTATTTTTAAAAGGGGGGGGGGTGGTGGGGACAGGAGGTGAAGTTAAAACTACCTACCCTAAGCTAGAAAGTTTAATTTATTGTGTTAGGTCTTTCCTTTCCCTGGGGTGTGACTCCTGGCAAGTCTTTTAGCTTCTGTTTTTTTCATGGCTAAAATGGCGGAAATCGCATGCTCTCTCATCGGGTTATCGTTAAGGATCAAATGAATTAACATACATGAAAGCATTATGAAAACAACAGATGAACACTAAGTGAAAGAAAAAAAAACAAAACAAAAACCCCACCACTTTTCTTGATAGAAAAGCCAAGCAGGCAAAAAAGAGAAATTATGATTTCTCATTTCCTGGCACACAGAATTTGATCTTTGTACGACATACTTCAAACAGCAATCACACCTCACAGCAATCACTGTGTGACTGTCTCCTCACCAAACTGACACTGCATTAGAGACAGGAGTATCACCGTCGGCTTTCCAGCGGCTAACGCCTCATCAGGCGTAAAGATGCTCAGCTGATGCTCGTTGCACCTGCTCCTCCTGTTACGTAAGCGACACATTAAGAAGCAGGGGAATTACCATTTTCCTTCCGTAATCTTGTTATGAACTTCTTAGGAGGTATGACGCCAACCTTTTTCTTCTGGGTCGCGATGCTGTGGAAGAGGTCTGCTAAGCACGTGAGAAGACTCTCCTTCTTCCTAGGCTGACTCTTGTACGCGAGAACTTTTTCCCGAAACGGACGACAAAAATAAAGTGCTTGAAGAACTGAATTGCAGTAGCAAGTATTCCCAAACTAGAATAGAAAAAAACACTTTTGTTAAATTTGAGGCAACACGTTTTTCAGAGAAAGAATTTCTATGTCTACAGCTGAGAGAAGAGAAAGACAAGATAGGGAACTGATGATCCTCATAAATTAAAAGGTATCTATCTGAGAGTAGAAATAATTGTCCTGACTGCAAATTACCCATTTTAACATCAAATGGATGCTCCTGGCATCAGTTTCAGGTTAAAACTGAAGAAAAATACATGCAATAAATTTGGCCTTTATTAAAACTGAGTTAAATAACTACATAGGTTAAATAGTGAGATTAGTTAAGGTTTAGGATTCTGGAGAATTCCTTTTTCAATTCCCATTGTTATGACAGTATCGGTTGTATACAAAGCATTTTCTATACTGTACATTTAAAAATGTAACTCTCAAAAATTCTTTAAAAAAAACCATAAAAGTGAGGTTTACTATCAGGTTCTTCAGTGCCATCCAAAAAATAAACAAAAACAAAAAATAAGGAAAAACAAGATACTCTGAAATATTAGATGAAAAAGTCATCAACGTGACAGCCTAACAACCACTGAAATGCCGAAATGCCAGGTCACATTATTCTCGATCCGTCAGAAGGACGTGAACTCGGCTCCAGAGCTGAACCCTGAGCTGCAGCCCCACCTCTCACTGGCCACGTGGCCTGGGGCAGGTGACTGATCACTCAGCCTCAGCTTCCTTCTCTTTAATAACAGGGGAGAAAGTCGTCCTACTTTACAGAGAAAATAACAACAGACTTTGATAAGTATTTTCTGCCTTCTTTTTTCCTTCCCATTAATAGACACTGACTCCCAAAGCCGGCTAATAAAACCCCTAGAAGTCCATCACTGAGGACCTGGGGAGTAAACAAGGAACGAGGACAATTCTCAGAGAACTGCCACGGGGCGGGGTCAGGCACAGAGTAACCAGATACAGGCAAGTGGAGAAGAGTGTTGAAGAACGGGCACTCTTCAGCTATGTCCATAAACACGTGCACACTTTTGCTTATATTTTAAAACTAGGAAGGATATATCAAAAGCTAATAAAAACAGTTATTTATAGAGAAAGGGAAAAGAGTAGAGAGCAATGAAAGTGAGACTGCTGTACATGTACACGGTTATAAAAAGTTTACTTTGTACCCATATTTTTAAAAACTAAATTAAAATGAAAAAGAATAAATTCCTACAATTGAAAATAAATAGAAATAAATCAGACTTAAATGTGTACCGAGTTGGTGGTAGAACTACATAAAGAAAAGAATGAGGTCTTCCCTGGTGGCGCAGTGGTTAAGAATCCACCTGCCAATGCAGGGGACGGACACAGGTTCGAGCCCTCGTCCGGGAAGATCCCACATGCCGCGGAGCAATAAGCCCATGCACCACAACTACTGAGCCCGCGAGCCACAGCTACTGAAGCCCGTGTGCCTAGAGCCCGTGCTCCGCAACAAGAGAAGCCACCGCAATGGGAAGCCGGCACCACAAGGAAGAGTAGCCCCCGCTCGCCGCAACTAGAGAAAGCCCACGCACAGCAAAAAAACCCCAACACAACCAAATAAAGTAAATTTTAAAATAAATAAATAAATAAAGCTTTAAAAAAAAAAAGAATGACTTCAAATAACTTTAAAACACAGGATTTTTACTATCCATGCCTACTGAACTACAGTCTAAAAACAAAAAGAACAAAGAAATCTTAAAACAGCATTCAGTACTCACACTGCTAGAATTAACCCATTGATATTGCTATTTTGAAACCACTGAAGATATACTGTAAGACAAAGCAAGGAAGGAATTATGTCAGTATCCCCTAGGAATCAAAAAAAAATTTTTTTAATTTATTTTTGGCTGCGTTGGGTCTTCGTTGCTGCGCGCGGGCTTTCTTGAGTTGTGGCAAGCTGGGGCTACTCTTCGTTGTGGTGCGTGGGCTTCCCATTGCGGTGACTTCTCTTGTTGTGGAGCACGGGCTCTAGGCACGTGGGCTTCAGCAGTTGTGGCGCGCAGGCTCAGTAGTTGTGGCACACGGGCTCAGTAGCTGTGGCTCACAGGCTCTAGAGTGCAGGCTCAGTAGTTGTGGCACATGGGCTTAGTTGCTCCGCAGCACGTGGGATCTTCCTGGACCAGGGCTCAAACCCATGTCTCCTGCATTGGCAGGCAGATTCGTAACCACTGCGCCACCAGGGAAGCCCGTAATCAAATTTTTTAACGTAAAGGAAAAAAGATACAATAGTAAAAACCAGAAGAGTAAAAGCCCTTTAAAGTTAAATTGGAATTAGAAATAGCAGTATAAACTCATGCCTCTTTGTAAATCTTAAAATAAGTGTGTGTGTGTGTGTGTGTGTGTGTGTGTGTTTGCGTTCTCAGGTTCTGTCCACTGAAAAGGTCTCCACATCAATAAATTTCCCCTGCATCCAGATTGTGGCCTCTAAAAACCCTTTTCCCACAAAAAGGAACTAGGACGACTTACAGATATGGCTATACAATGTAATGGACAGGAAATGTACGATGTACAAGATTAGCCTGGAATATCTTTTTGTGTGGCTTGAAGAGCCAACTTTCATCAAAAAGAATTACTGCAATGGATTAAAAAGCACATCAACTACACAAATATCTATGTGGTTTATTAGTCTCCAGTGGAAGTTGTAAACAAGAATATAAAAAAGGAAAGCATCAAAGTTTTACCCCACCTTTCTCATAAAAACATTATTTCAGGGGGCATTAAAGTTATTGTTTAGAGAATAATTCTGGCTAATAAATTCAGAAGAAATCATTGTAAATAATGGATTGGGTAATAATTATCCCTGGATACCTAAAACATTTGGTTAAAGGTTGATGGGGAACTTTAAAATGGGGGGCTCAGACCTGAACGCCCAATGCATTCCAGCATCATTCAAAATGAACAGCCAAAACTTTACATCCCGTGATGTGGTGCACCAAGAAATATGTAGCAATTCCTATAAAGTATTCTTGCCTTAAAAAACAAAATAAAATCCCTAAACTTTAACCAAGTGTCTAGATTGAACTACTAATTTACAAGATACTCAGGGAACAGAGGAAGAAGTTAAATACCCCAAAAAAGGAACAGGACCACAGACTCAGAGAAGATTTACAACTTCTATGTTCACATTGCTAGTCGGAGCCAAGAACTGATTTCGTAAAGATAGATGTGTTTACAGGCTTTCCAGAGAAATGCTAAAAGTATATGACAATGATGCATTGATATTATTGATCATGAATACAACCATGGATAGCCTTCAATAAAGCCTATCCAGGGGCTATAAGTACACCTGCAGTAGAATCTCCAATATTACTAAGATTATCTTACCAATTAATCAGTATTAATTAGTCTGAAAAATACTAGTAATTGTACAACAGTCTAATGACTCCAATGACCAACAAACTATGGCTTTGTAAACTGAACAAAAGATACAATCCCCATAATCTGGACACTTTATTAAAGAATAAACAACAGGGAACTCTAACAACTTCCACAGAGCAGGTAGATAAACAAAAGACAGCATCTCACAGTATATTAGAAACATTTATGATGATGAAGCTTGACCTACTAATAAAAAAGCAAATAAAATAAGCTAAGGAACTGGCATGTAGACAATGCTGAAGTCAGCCTCCTGCTAATCTTCTGACTACAAGCAATAGGTAACATTACAACCAATCTTTGAGGCTTTCTATTATGGTCTTCTTTGCTTACCTTCATCAACCCCATTAAGGAAAAATTAAAGGTTGAAAGTACTACTATTTCTCCAGAATAAACTAACTTTCAATCTTATTCATAACTTTGAAGCTTTTCCTTCAATTTCTCTGATTTTTAATAGTAACTTTCAGTGAAGTTCCTGAAACCTAAAAACATATCCTTCAAGTATATAGCTTTCATGCAAAAGACTGTCTGGGATGATCTCCTCTGCACTCTTGCTTCTGAATAGGGTTGAAACCTACCCTGTGCTTTTTCAGCTGGTTCTGAAGATCAAAGGTATGACCAGGTTTAAAATCTGGGGAAGCAAATATTAAAGGTCTGATCACTGACTTCTCAATTGTTTATTGAACACAGTGACCTATCCCTGCTTTCTCGAATGCTTTTTTCTCTAAGTCTTGAAAAAAAAAAAAAAAAAGATTTCTCATATCCCCATCAATAAGATCATTTTGAGCACATATCCCTAATACATGCATATTTGTTTAGAAATAATATATGTACATTATGTACACTAAACATACAACAAATGTGATTAAGATGAACATTTCAAATTATTATATTAATTTTTTGTTTTCACTAAAAATTATTAAGTAAGAGCAATGAGACTTAGTATGCTTTTTTGTAGACTATGGGTTATAGATTTTAATAGAGTGATTTGACAGTTCAGTTATTTGGCTACGTAGCTTTAAGGGATATCAAAGTTGAAAAAGGTATCTCCGCGAAGATACATACATAGGTCCAAGGGGAAAAGACTCTCTCCTTGACAGCCTTTACTTTCTAAACTATGGTATTAGATAGTCGATCCTATCTACCAAATTTGTTTGAATTCGTTTAAGTAATTATCTGTCTTGATACCAGCAAAGCCTGGCCACTGAGCACACAGGATCTGAAACCAAGCTATCTAGGTTCAAGTCTGGTTCTGCTACCCGACCCTGGGAAATTACCAAGCCACTCTCTCTCCATCAGTTTCCTCATCTGTAAATGACATTTATAACAGCACCCACCTCTACAACCTTGTAAAGAATTAAATGAATGATCTGCATGAAGAACTTAGCATGGTTCGGAATACCTCATCACTACATGGTTACTTTTGAAACAACCTTTTTTTTTTTTACTTTTATTTGCATTTATTTTTTGCAGCATTTATTCCCGGGCCATAAGTTTTTGTTTCTTCAATTTCTTCTGGGATATCTTTTTCTTCTGGGCAACCTCCTCTTCTGGTTTAGGAACAATCTGTTCTTTTTCAGTAAGGATCATCTCAATGTGGCAGGGAGAGCTCATGTATGGGTTGATCCGACCATGAGCTCTGTGTGTCCTCCGCCGCATCCTGGGGGCTTTGTTCACCTGGATGTGCTCAATTACCAGAGAATCTACATCTAAGCCCTTAAGTTCAGCATTACTCTCTGCATTTTTGAGCATGTGCAGTAAAAATTCAGCACTCTTTTTGGGCCACCGACCCTGCGTCCAGCCCCACTGTTTGGCCTGGGCACACCTACCAACTCCACCATTGTAACGACGGAATGGCACACACTGCTTCTTTAAAGTGACATCCTTCAGATACTTGGTGGCTTTTCGGATATGCATACCCTTAATGGCCTGGGCTGTTTCACGAGTGTTCTTAAAGTGAACACGAAGATTTGAACCTCTCGACTTGCATGATTTTGTGGGGTTTTCTGGGTCAAGTGAATAGCGAACCATTTTGAGAGGTCACCTCAGGCCGCTGACCGGAAAAGGGAAACAACCTTTTTTGAGCCATCTGTCCCTTTTGAAAAATTAGCTTAGCTGAAATAGATTAAATCCTGTAATCCCTAAGTCTACACTTGAATCATAATAGATTGCAACAGCACAAATGAATAAGAGGGGTGATACTGTTAGCCTTTGGTACTATGCAACTTGCAGTGACATAGGACCACTACACACGTGGACAGAGTAGTATGGGTGCCAGTGTCAACCAATTATTAAGAATTAGTAAAGCTTAGCCTATATCTTTCCTTTTTAGATAAAAATAAACACTAGAAATGCTCACATTTTGGTCCCCAATGAATCATCTTACATATTTCATTTGGAAACTACTGGTTTTAATCACAATTATGTCAACAGTATTACCTTTAAAAAATGTTTTTAAATGTTTAAGTGCCCCACGGTCCCCCACGCTGGCTGGCGATGATGCCATCCTGTGAACACCCTCCCTTCTACGGGAAGGCCCTCCTCCCCCAACCACAATCTGTTTAGGTGGCCCTGTTTTACGTAAGTCTAGACCCCACGTGCCCCTACCCACCCCCTCTCTGCAGCCAGGTGAACCTAATCCAGATTCTCGTGGACATCTGTTCCTCCCCCCTCCCTTGCTCCCCCGCCCCAGGCTTCCTCACGGGAACCGACTTCTCTGTGCAAGTTCTGTACGACTGTCAGTCACAAGCCCTTCTGTAGACCCTGCAACAGGGTCGGGCACTGGATCCAATCTGGCCAGAGGCCTTGGGGCAGAGTTCTTTGGTCAGGTTTGATACAGACGGTCTGGGATCTCTGATGATATAAGATGGCCATCAGGTGGAGAGAAGCTAAAGGAGAACGAAACCAATGCAAAAGGAAACCAAGAGACATAGGCCTAATCAACTTTACAACCTACAAATGGAAAGTTTCATTTTTATTTCTCGCTCTCCTCCATAATGGCCCCTGTTCCCTGGATTCAGAGTTCCAACTAGTGACTACTAGCAATTCAGGTTAAAAAGACTTTTATAAGACAGTCTAGCCCCACAAACCTACTTGTGTTTGGGAGCCTACTGTGTTAGAAAATTAAAATAAAATCATATAATGAAATGATTTTAAAAAGGCTATTAAAAATGGAGAGACTGGGCTTCCCTGCTGGCGCCGGGGTTGGGAATCCTCCTGCCAATGCAGGGGACAAGGGTTCGATCCCCGGTCCGGGAAGATCCCACATGCCGCAGAGCAACTAAGCCCGTGTGCCACAACTACTGAGCCTGCACGCCACAACTACTGAAGCCCATGTGCCTGGAGCCCGTGCTCCGCAACAAGAGAACCCACTGTGGTGAGAGGCCCGGGCACCACAACTAAGAGTAGCCCCCACTCGCCGCAACTAGAGAAAGCCCGCGCGCAGCAACGAAGACCCACTGCAGCCAAAATAATAATAATAATAATAAAATTTTTTTAAAATGGAGAGACTGCACAGAAAGTAGGAAAGAGATACTACTAGTCTAAATCACTACTATCAACTTTACTAAAATAAGTACTCATTAGCTACAAGATATAAAGGAAAAAGGCAATCTGGTTTATCAGATTAAACTATTTGTTTTCAAAGAATTTAGCTGACTATAAACAGCGGACACGTAAGGGGGGTACTTCACAGCAAGAGAAAGCTTCCAAAGGCTTCTCTCCCTCCTCAAGATGGCTTCTGCACCCCCGAGCCACACAAGTATTTCCCCTCTCCTAACGTCCTGTACCATCAGAAATACTAACGTACTCACAAGAGTTAACCCAACAGGAAATCCCCACTCTGTGTATTATGCAAATCATAGTGATGGCATCAGAGTTACCATTAAGAGCAAACGGCCATAAAAGCTATCATTTGTGAAAATATTCCTCCAAGATAAAAACATCTACAACTGAAAATAATGGAAAACAGGCTGTTATTAACAAAGTGAAGAGTAACCACTCTGAATTTTCTGGTAGATTAATTAACTGTGGGGTTTTGGGGTGTTTTTTTTCCTTCTCTCCATTAAAAAAAAAGAAGAAAAGTCTAATTTTCTAACTGCCCAAATACACATACTATTTCCCAAAAGCAAGTGCTGTTGAGTGATTCTACCACTTACTGGTCGCAAAAACGGATCCAATCAGGCAGATCTAATGGGAACCCTTTTCATTATTAGCTTTTTGTAAGAGCAATTAAAATGAACCTGCACACTTAGCTAAGAACAGACTGATGAAAAGAAAATATACATGCGCCTCACTTTAACAGGATCCAATTGCTAGGAAAGATTAACCATCAAGTGCCTTAAAGCAGCTACCTTCCATGCTGTTTACAACACTGACTACTTGGCAGACAGGCACAGGGACAGCAGGAAGATGTTAAAACGTTCATCTCTTAGTTAACTAAGCCATCTCCCCGACCCCTCAAAGCTCCAACCTTAATTTTTAAGGGATTCTGTAACAGTGTGATAACTCTACGAAGAAAAAAGGGGGAAGGAAACGAGAGAGAAGGGTGATGACAATTTAAGGGCTGAAAACAGGGCTTATGGAAAACGGTTAAAGGTATGCGACACAGCTGCCAAGCAGCCTGAGAGCTCAGATCAAAGAAGTTCATCGCTATCCTAGTTCTGCTGCACCTACTCTGACCACCAATTTATTTCTGCGTGTAATTCAAGGTGTTCCTCAATCTTTCACAGCTGGAGCCCTGGCTACCTTAGGGATCTCAATTCTTCATCATAATAACCAGGCACAGAGATCAGAAACTGTATCAGAAATTCTTGCTTTCCTTGGTTTTATTGAATCTCGGTTACTCAGCTTCAGGGAGAAATACAAATTCTACCTTCTGAATTTAGATTGATGCACATGAAGTAATAAAAATGATACCTTCTTAGAAACTTTGTTTTTTTACACACAATCAACACTGGTATTTGGATACTGGTATCCAATTAAAAACAACGTATCAGCAGAAGAAAAAATAATATAGAGCTTTAAGACTCGTTTACTTGTTTTGAGGTTATCTGCAAAAAAGTTAGTTAGACACAAAATGGAGAGATTGGAATGTTTATGCTGGAGAAGGTAAAGGGAAAACAGCCTTCAATATAGAAAATACTACTATTCTAAGGAAAATGGGTTCTTCTGGGACACTAAAAATGGGCACAACTTTTCTACGATTTAAGACACAAATTAGCATTGGAGGCTGAGCCAAATAAGGGTGGTAGCCAGCCACAGGGAAAGGGCAATGAGACTGAAGAACTGGGGTCTGCCAGCCCCAGAACTGAAATGAGGTTTCTGATCACTAGACAACTCTGTAAGTACGAGCATTTCAGATATTAGAAGTAGAGGCCAGACTGCTCAATAAACAAGAAAAATTAAATATATTCATTTAACTCTCCTCCCCATGATACCCCAATAAAATGACAGTAAAAGAACAGATGAGGCAAAAACTCAAAAGGCCAAAGAAGACAACGACAGACTAGAGATATCAGTGAACTCCAGAAAACAGAAGGCAGACAGAGGAGAAGTAGCCCAAAAGTCTCTAAGAGACAAATGGGAAAAAATAGACTCACCTCTAAAGGGTCAGAGACATTTTGTGGGGTGGGGACCTCTGAGAACACAAGTCTGGTCGTCAGTCTTTAAAAGGACCATTTAGACCCCCAGGCACTCAACTCTTCCTTCAGCTGCAGGTTTAGTCTCCACAGAAGATGAAGAGGAGACTCTGGGTAGAGAACCCTTAAGGACAGCAGTGAGGCACCGAGCAGGAAACAGGACCAAATAAAACCCCGAATAACCACCCCCCCCCCCCCCCCGCCCCAGACAGGCACTGGAGGAGGCCTCCAGGCAGAAGATAAACAGCCCCAGAGAGACAGCTCCAGCTACTGAAATGGGATGGGGGCCGTGGGAGGGAGGGGCATTTGCCAGGGGCCACTCTAGACTGAAAGAGCAGCCCCACCACAACACAAGAAGCCCCAGTCATCCTTTCAGCATTTCACCCTTATAGATGCGTACAATTTGAGGAAAGCTTACAACAGGAAAGATACCAAAGTTTAAAAGGGGGCGGGGAATAAACTCCAAGGTCTCAGAAGCAATCCAGTAAGCATAAGAAAACCTCAGCAACAGCAAAAACTATAAATGACATCCTGAGAAAAGGAACAGAAAATACTGCCCCCATGAAACAAGAGAAGAAAAAAAAGTAACATTCTAAGAAATAAAAAATTCAATGAGCTGGACAAAAAAGTTGAAGATATAGTCTAAAATGTAGAATAAGGCAGATGATCAAAAATGGGAGAACAAGAAAAATAAAGAGTCAGTCTAAGTGTTTCAATATACAACTAACCATATCAAAAAAAGACAAAACAGAGAAATTACAATGATAGGAAGAAAATCATCCCAATAATAGTATCAGAAATGTGTTACAACTGAGGGAAATAACTCATCAGTCTGAATGGGTCCATCAACACTCAGCACAACAGGGTCCCCATCAAGACACACGATGAGATTTCAGGACACTGTGGATAGAGAATATCCTTAAGGCCTCCCAAAAACTTTGTAAAGGGGAAAAAAAAAAGCCCCGTACATAAGAGATCGAGAACCAGAATGGCATCCACCCTCTCAGCATCAACAGAAGCCAGAAAGCAGCAGAGTAAGCCCTGAAAAATTCTGAAGGAAGGTTGTAACCTAGGATGGATATCTAGCTCTAACAATAACAAAAACAGTCTTAAATATACAAGATCTCAAAGTTTGTATCCATGCACACTTCCTAAACAAGCATCTACAGAATGTGTTCCACAAAGCAAGGGAGGAAAAACCCGGAAAGAAGTCGGGATGAAGGAAAGGACACAAGTGCAGGGAATGTGAAGGGCGATGGAAGAGACGTTGCCAGGCAGAAGCTGCACAGCAGGAGGACGGGGCTGGGTGGTACCTGACAGGCACGGCTCGGTGGAAACTGATATTGAGAAGGTCTTTTTGCCTTTCTTTAGTTCTGCTGAAGGCTTTGGGAAGAATAAATGAAAGTTCAGGACATGGAAAAATAAAGCAATGATTAATTCCATATTGGGAGAACGGGGGAAAGTGAAGTTGGGCAGGGATGGTGAGAAAAGAGAGTAAAGTTTCTTATCTGCCAAAACAGGAAGTCAGTAGATTTTTTTTTTTTTTTTTAATGGCAGTATAAGTACCTTATTTAGGCTGTAAGGATACATTCCAGAAAAAATAGCCCGAGGACTAATGAGTGGCCCCCTCTAGGGAGGGGAAGAGGAGGAGGGTGGGCACTGCTGATCCTGTGTTACTAGCTTATGCCCAGCACAGACACAGAAGGGTCCCCAAGCAAGGCGAGACACACATACCACTGCAATTGCCCTCCTCAAATTGCACAAGAAATCTATCTGTACATAATGACGTGCTAGTACTCAGTAACACACCAATCTGTTCAATATAACTTACTTTACCTGTAGTATCACCAATACACATATTTTAAAACACTCACCATGGATCCACCTAACAGTACAGTACAGCATAAACTACCATGACAACTATATAACAAAGATTTGTGGTGTTTTCTCATGATTCAGGAAAGAGTTAAAAATTCTAAAGAAAGTTCTTCCAAAGTTTTAATAATGTATAATTACAAGGATTACCTCCACAAGGGCAGGGCTATGTTTTTTTCTTTTATTTCACACTTTTAAATCTATACCACTGGGATAACGCCAGAAGCAAACTGACAAAGACTCTATAGACACATGGGGGCATTTACAAACCTATATTTATATCTGTACATTTGGACCACTTATATTTAGACACGTAAATAATTCTCAAAGAATCAAAGAGATCATTTGGTCTAGGCCATATGAAATTTTGGTTATGAGAAAATTCTAACACAAAATAGGAAAAAAATCAGGCTGACAAGTTAGAAACTGTTCCAAGACTCTTAAGACTGCAGGCAATGGGGACTTCCCTGGTGGTACAGTGGTTAAAAACCCGCCTGCCAATGCAGGGGACACGGGTTCGAGCCCTGGTCCAGGAAGATCCCACATGCGGCAAAGCAACTAAGCCTGTGCACCACAACTACTGAGCCTGCGCTCTAGAGCCCATGAGCCACAACTACTGAAGCCCGTGCGCCTAGAGCCCGTGCTCCGCAACAAGAGAAGCTACCGCAATGAGAAGCCCGCACACCGCCACGAAGACCCAATGCAGCCAAAAAAATAATAATAATAAATAAATAATAAATTTTTTAAAAAAGACTTCAGGCAATGTTGTTTCCCTCCCATTAGAGATAATTTTGAAATTCCAAGTCACGTTTCTTGGCATTAAGTCCACTGATACAAAGGAACAAATTTCCTTTAATAAATTATGAACTGCATTCATCATTCTTAACACTACTTCCAAGCATAATTTGAAGGCTACATATCAACGGATACTTACATTGACTAATCCAAAATAGTGCTCATTGACTGGAAACTGTTCTGGACCAATCTCTTTCTCTAATGCCGAGGCATTGGCGCCCTATAAAATGAAAAACAGAAATCTTAGTATTTACAGTATTTTCCCAATACTGTCACAATTATATACACATTACAGAGAAACCCTTAAAATAATTTTCTTGTTCCCTATAACTACCTAACATTATGGAAAGAAAATAAAGGGTGATAGTGAAGAATAAAGGGTTTTAATAATATGACTAAAAACTAGTTTGCAGGAACGTTCTCATGGACAAAGCCTGGATCAAGGAAGTATATCAAATCCTGCTCCTTGTTTTAAGTAATGGATGAGAGCCCCTGCTGTACCACATGGTCTAACAGGAGTGTAATCTCAGAGCAGCCATCTCAGAGAGCTGAAGTTTTGTGAAAGTAAATATGCATATATTCAGTGACCTAACACTTCTTCAGAGGTATATACCTGAAAAATTCTCACACAGAATTAAAGGTGACAAGAACGTCTGCTGAAATGTCATTGACCACTGCACAGCTGACTGCAATCTAGATGGTCTATAAAATGACAGCACACTATGTAGCAGTCAGAATAAATGAACTAGATTTACATACAAAAACATGGATATTTGTCAAAAACATAATATTAAGTAAACAAAGTAAACACGAGATCAACATAGACCACTACCACATACATATATAAAACAGTACATGGCAAACGGGCTGGAAGAAATGTACATGAAACACACTTGAGTGGGGCTGGAAGAAGAGGGCCGGGATGTGGAACTGCAGGGTGAAGGGCAAAAAGGAGAACATAAAATAAAGCCCAACAAAAGAGGGGCCTTGCCCAGGCAGTAACTGTGCGTCACGGTCTCAGGAATACGACCGACTCAATTCTGCGCCTCTGAGGTCTCCAAAGGAAAAGGGACGCGGAGTCGGGGGAAGTGGTGGGCAGCACACAGGCCCTGAGCACCGGCACACACTAGCAAATGGGCTCAAGACGTCGCCTGAAAGGGAAGTAAAAGCCATTCTGAAAACATAGTAACTCTGCATGAGTCTACCTGGCAACTCCCAAGAACACACACTACCAGACAAATACAACTGATACTACTCACAAAACAGCCGAACACCACCTTGCGGAGCTGCACACAGGACGACAACACGACACACACGCCATGCCTCCCCAAGGGTGCGGCCACGGTCACCACCACCCGGTGCCCATAGCCCGCCCCTGCTGTTTCCTGAGCATGGGAAGCCCAGACCTTCGTCAGACGACGCCTCTTTGACTTCCTGACAGGCCTGAAATGAGTACTGATGAAAGGGACCTGGTGGGTTGGTGGTCAAGTCCCACCCAAACGAGACATTTCCTCTAAAATGCCCTCCAGCCATCCAGCACTTCTATATATACATGATACTGTCTTTATTTTTTTAATTTAGGAATTACTATTCGGCTTTATATAAATCCCCGACACAATCACTAGTTCACAGATACTATTTATTTCTAAATTTGGCTCTCCATGAACTGTTTTATAATGACATGAAATTCAGTTATTACAGCAACTTCAAGATCCACTGAACAGAACCGTCTTGGTGGAAGGCTACAAGCCCACTCTCCGCCCCCGCCAGCTCAAGTATCTTGTCGCAGAATTTCCTCACATATGTTGAAAACTATCACTAAGCCAGATGTTAAGAATTTAAACTGATACTGGTGTATTCAAACGAGTATAACCCCTTTCCCACAAAAAAAAAAAAAGACAAGAAAAGGTGCTAGTATCCAAAGTACAACCTCATGCATGTATGTACTTGGGACAATAAAATGCCAGTACACATACCTGGGGAAAGCATTTCTGGCCCTCGGGATGAAGCAAGAACAGAGCACCATGTGCGCATTCTCCGCTGTAACACCAATCGCATGCCACACCCGTGTGCTCTGACCACCCCGATGTCCCACTGGTGTCCCTACACGCTTCCAGGCACTGCTCAGAAAGCCCTTCCCCCACCCATCCTGGCCTCAGGGTAGTTTTGACTACGGTTCAAGTTCTTAGCCTCTCCGTGCCTCAGGTTCCTAAGGGTAAGAGGGAAATGGCACCAACTACTTTACAGAGTGGCTACGAATAAACTGAGTTGAAGCTTTTGTAAAAGCATCTGGCTGTGCCTTGTACGTGAGCCGGTGTCCGTAAATGCTGCTTCTCTTCTCTCCCTTCCCTTCAATCCCAAGAGGAAGAAAAGCTACTCTCACTGGCCAGTAATATTAATAAATATGACCTGTTCCATGCAATAGCTAAGAAATAACAAGAGAGGGAAACAAAAATCAGAAGGAGAAAATGAGAAAGCTTCATAAAAAAAGCAGAGCATCTCCTCAATCTGGCCAACTCCACAACACGGCCCCTGGAAGAACCCTCATAATACTCCCCAAAAGCCTAACCACCAGCAGAACCACAATCCAACGAGGCTGGATTGAGGAGGAGGTTAAGTGCGATGAAGTGGAAACTCAGACCACTGTCGTTTAACCTTTCTGGTAATTTAAGAATTTTTGTTTGCAAAATAAAAGGGCCAGTCTCCTCAGCAATTTTCCAAACCCCCAGCTCTAAGCTTATCTGTTGGGTTTTCAAGTAAGCCTTTACACAAACTTAGGTTTTCACAGCCGAAGATCAGGTAATTTCTAAAGTGTCTTCTAACTTAACATTCTGTCATATTTCCAATCACTTTTATCGACACTTCTGAGGACACTACTGTATTAACACAAAGCTCCAGGGAATTCTAAGCCAACTGACACATGCCAAGCAACACGATTCGACAGGGAGGGATTGTGGCTGCAGATACAGCAAGGGCAGCAGATGGAAACGGACAGTACAGAGAGGACAGAATTTGCTTGGCGACAGTTCTAAAGTAAGGCACAGCACAGTAAACTATACCTCAGGACAGCATAATGACGCCGCAGAGCGGATTCCGTGAACTACAGGAGGATAGTCCCGCGGCAGGAATTCAAGACTTTCTTGTGGAAACGACCAGAGCACATGTCTACCTCTAGCCAAATGCTAACTACAAAGGCAAAGTGTAGACAAAGCAATCCAGTTTCCGATGAGTGTTTTTTTAAATTTAAGTGTTTTCAACACTACAATTAGATATAACTGGTGAAAAACCACCACGAAGCCGAAAACTTGCCTCACAATTTTTAGTACGTTTACCAGAGTTCTCAAACATCATCCCTTGAAGATTTTATTGAAGGCTGACACACCCTATCATGTCAAATAACAGTCAGTCAAGCACCGCAAGATTTAAATTGAGCCTAGAACAAGTCAACATCCAATAGTAATGGCTCTGAACAGCCTTGCATCCCCACACTTGAGAAATATGACCCTACTGCAATTAACAATGCTTTACGAAATCACGATTCTTTACTGGGATAAAGGGAAGAAATGTTGGTGTTCTCAGTTAGGAATTTCTGCTCTAAAGCTTTCGTGGGGATCAGGATTCATTTGTTTTGTCTGAGAACACAACACGCTTAGAAGGAAGAAGACATTCTTTCTGACAGTTCTGTCTCCATTTTTGGAACTTACATAAGATTATTTTAGACTCAGTACCTATTACTACAAATTCATTAAGAAGAAGTAATTAGATAGATATTCGTGACCCTCCTGATGAAAACAACCAAAAGGTGAATGAATTTTTTAATTAAAACAATAATAATTTACTGAGCTGGTGAGAAAATAAGGAATCTGCAGAAACCAAAAAACGAAGCCATGGGAGAACCCTGGGAGATAAGCAAATGCCAAAGACAGATTTTACATGGAGGTCACCTGCCAACACTAGTGACCTGTGCACCCTACTCTGACAGCTGGATGGAACAAAGCATGGTAACCGGTGCTGAAGCTTAGGGCCCACCAAAGACAGGGAGGCCAGCAGAAGACCCCAGCACGACAGTGAGCCCAAGAGGGCTATGTCTTCAGCTAAGGGGGAATGAGAAATAACCCTGCACCACAGAAGGAGACGGCAATGAAACCTGCCTGACTTGTCCTTGGTGTGGGAGTGGGGGAGATGATAAATATCTTCCCAACAGTTATAACCACAAGCTGGCCCTAATCAAAGCTTGTGACCCAAATTCGTACGTGCTATACAATCTTACAAACAAACAAAATCAGGCAGAAAATGTAATTCAAAGAGGTCCTGAGTTGACAGTGCCCTCTTCCACCCTACAACTAGCAACCAACGGAATTACAAACTCACTCTAAAGACAAATTCAATCCACCCCATGAAGAATTCCCACAAATAAACCTCCAAGAGATTTGAGTTTACAATCAAAAATCACACATACACAGAAAAACAGAAAAACAAAGCACCACGAGTAAAAGCCAGCAGAAGCACAGATGGCAGAATTAGATTCAAGATATTAAATACCAGGACTATTTCAGACATGATATAAAACAAATGCTTAATATGTGCAAAGAAATAGCAAAAGCTTGATTATAAGAACAAAGATGAGAATTTAAAGCCTAAGCTGATTTTTTTAAAGAACCAAATAAAACTTCTAAATATAAAAATTATAAAACTTTTAAATATAAAAATTAATTGAAAGTTAAAAACTCAATGGTAACTATGGAGACAGTTCAAAACAACAACAACAACAACAAACAACAGTGGTTGCCAGGGATTAAGGAGAAGGAGGGATGAACAGGCAGAGCTAAGAGGATTTTCAGGGCAGTGAAAATACTCTGTACGATACTATAATGATGAATACACGTCATTATACATTTGTTCAAACCCACAGAGTGTACACCAAGGGTACACTGTAGTGTAAACTATGAACTTTAGGTGATTATGCTGTGTCAGCATAGGTTCATCAGTTGTAATAAGTGTGCCACTCTGGAGGGGCTGTTGACAAGGGGTGAGGCTGTGCACGTGTGGGCAGGAGGTATATGGGAAATCTCTGTACTTTCCCTTCAATTTTGCTGTGAAACTAAAACTGTTCTTAAAAAAAAAAAAAAAAAAGTTTAATGAAATAAATAAAATCATAAAGAAAAAAAACCTCAATGGCTGTGCTTGAGAAACAAGGTTAATATTGGATAATATTTTAAAATCAATATCCCTGTCAATATAATGCTACTAATTGAAACTAAAGGTTTATTAAAAATAGGAAGTATTGTTTTACGGAAAAAATTTCACAGAAAAATGGAGCCATTATGGAGCTACTGAGAGAGACCAGGGTACACTAAAAATAGCACTCAACTAGCAAAGCTACAGGCTTGAGTCTGGCTCTGGCCATGCCACTAACTAGCTGTAATACCTTGAGAAAAAATGCTTCTCTCTCTCGGGGCCTGGGTTATCTCGTAAGATCTTGATCTCTATAGTACCTCCATCCCCACATTTCTAACAATGTGTGAACCTACCGGCTCTTCCAATCTTATTAAAACATTAAGGATAAAACGTTGCACAGTCGATTAAAGGTCAGACACTAACAAGGTTCTGGATGAAAGTTAGTACAGTATCATCCTCAGAAACAATCATCCCATGTAAGACTCTGCAGGCCATGGAGTAAGTGCCTCCTTAAACCTACCTAGTATGAGTCTTAGAAAGCTGAATCATGCCAAAAATAACCACCCAAGCGAAAGAAGAGTAAGTTGAAACTATAAGGATACCCTTTATTTGTTGATAAGGATACCTATGTTTTGAAGATACCATCTGCAAATAGGAAAAAAGAAAATCACTTGGGAGACAGCTGCTTCTGATTAAATAATGTTTACACAGTCAACCGTGGAAAACACACATCTGACTGCCCTGCATCTGCCATTATGAGAAAGAAACAATTACACAAAAGCAAACTGATACCCAGGAATGTTTTCAAGAAAGTAAATTAAGGAAATCTCTTGCACAATCTAAAGCTAGACTATGGTAAAAAATGGTATCTATGAAGACATATCATTTTGAAAAGCTAATTATGTTCAATGTATACTGTTTAAGAAAAGAGGGTACTTAATACATTTTAGTAGGAAATAAAAAATGATGAAAACCTAGAAGATGAACATCTCCATCAAGAAAACATACTTATCAAGAATACAGTCGTCCCTCAGAATCTGTGGGGAATTGGTTCCAAGGACCTCCACGTGTACCAAAATCCAAGGATGCTCAAGTCCCTTATGTAAGGTGGTGCAGTACTTGAGTATAACCTATGCACATCCTCCCGTATGCTTTAAGCCATCTCTCAATTACTTATAATACTCAATGCAATGTAAATGCTACGTAAATAGTTGCCAGCACACAGCAAATTCAAGTTTTGCTTTTTGGAACTTTCCAGAATTTTTTTCCCAAATATTTTCAATCCTCGGATGCGGAACCCACAGATATGGCCGGCTGGCACCTCCTTCTTTACATTAGATAGTTAGTTCTTTAGAGCAGACAGTCTGTATTTAATACAAACATGAGAAAATACATTTTCCCCACTTCTGTGCTTCAAGTCATATCTTAGAATCCAGCGTTTATCATTCCAAGTTGAATACTGAAGTGGGTCAGATCAGGTCAGTGCCCAAAGGAGAACTGCCAGAACACGCAGGAAAGGCTTCCTGATGATCAAAGGAGCAAGTGACCTTAGCGAACTAAGAACAGTTCTGGAGGCACAGGAAGAGCCGACGTGAGGACGTGAACACAACGAAGAGGAAATGAATGTGAGCCGTAAGAGGATGATTCCAAAGTAAGAAGATGTGAGAAACAAGTTTCTGTCTCCTAAACAAGAAAACAACGGAGAAGAAAGAGAGGGCTGAAAGTCCATGCCTGTTCTCCCGGAAAACGCTGTATCCCTCAAACTCAATCAAAGACAACACACATTTTAACGAAAAAACAAACCATTTCCATACCTTCAGTTTCAGGCATCATAAAAATCATCTCAAAGCAGTCCTTCAGAAAAGATGAACCTCAGTAATTATCTGAGTACTTCTGCCCAGCCCTGTGCCCAAAGCCGTGGAACATTATTTTCAAACGGTCACACCCGTTAGCGGGGGGTGAGAACAACTCAGTGGGTCACAACCACCATTTTCTTCTTCAGTAAAGCAGAACAGATGACAGTACGTCTCCCTACCAAGAGTAAACAATGGTTTGTGGAACTTTTGTTCCAATACTCCAGTACGCATATATGAGGTCTAACTGTAAATAAAACTAATCTTCACTGTGGGTTCAAATCCGAAAACTTTTGATATACATTAAAAAGGATAAAGAGAAACTGCCAAAGCCATAATCCAATTGGGGAGTACACAGTGAATAAAAGTTAGTTTTTCATGATGACAGGTAGAAAATTATTTTTAAAATAAATCTAAAGTCATAAAGGAGAGAACAGATACCAAACTGCTCTGCTACAACACAGTATGCACTACAGGGTGTCAGGACAGGAAAGACGCTGAGCGCTGGAGAATCTGGGGAAGGCTTCACAAACAGATGGAACGAAAAGAGCCAAGCCTCGATTTTCCTTCAGAGGTATTTTCATCAGCGCTTTGCACGTGCCCTGATGCACGTGAGGGCACGTCCCCCTCCAGCTCAGGCTGTGTGGCACTGAGCGAGGCCCACAAACCAGGAGGCCCGCCTTCCTGGCCTGGTTCTAACGCATGAACAACTAAGCGGCGTCACCTTCTGCAAATCACTGCTCACTTTCCTCACCAGCAAGGTGACAGAGACCAGATGTGCGGCACCTACTGAAAACCTAAAATGCTTCAATTCTAAAACAGCTAGCAGCAATATAGAGTCACATTGAAGGTGTGAATTTAGGGCAAGCTATTTCACCCCGAACCCCACTTTCCCCATCTCCCAAACAGGACAAACAACAGCCCCACCGTGGCCTGTTTCCACCAAATGGACTGAAGGCGTTTAGAGCGAAGCCTGGCACAGAAGGCACTGAACACGCAGTCCCTCTGCCCCTTCCTACTCCCACATTGGGCTGGACCCCTCGAAGACCTGAAATTCCCACAGTGACTGAGGAAGGCTCTGGGGGTCCCACACTCAGGACAGTCATTCTAAGAATCTTAGGCCCACCACAGTGGTCTTCTCCGCTTGTAGCTCTGCCATCAGGGCTAAAACGGGCTCCACAGAAAGGACAAAGGACCCCCGGACTGGCCCGGACCTAAGACGGCGCTGCCCTGTTGCAGCAGATCACAGGGGCTGCGAGTGCTTTTGAGAAGCAGCGGCCACACGGGGCAGAGCCACCCTGGCGAGACAGGCTGTGCTGCCAGCCACACTCAGCCGCGCGGGGAGGTCAGAGCCCAAGGCCAGTGCACGAGGCAGGGCCCGAGGCAGGTCCTCCGGAAGCCGTCTCCGTGAGCTCCTCAAAGAAGGGGAAACGGTACAAGTTCAATGTCCAACGGTAGGTGTGCACACAGTGTGTATGTCTCACCCTCCCTCCTACCCGCCTGACCACACCCCGCCCCCAGGATTCTTCCCAAAAGAAATTAAAGGAGCTTACTTTCTCCTTCAACTGCCACCACAGGAGCACATATTACACGTGTAAAATTCCTCATCTAAGCTCTTCGGGAAAACTCAGTTCTATGATTAATCACTGGCCAAAGACTGAAAATTTAAAGTTACTCAGAAGTCGGCACTTACGTAATCCTTTTCACCTAAAAGTGATACATGTACAGACATGCCACGTAAAAAAAAAGAAGCTAAGCAACAAATTACACATCTGCATCACTACCGTAAATCGATGACTAACGACCAAACCAAAAACAATAGGCATATAATTTTAACCTCTAAAAATTCAAATATCCACTAAAATTCAATGTTCCTATCAGACGTGAGCTAAAAGCTACAACCTTCAAATTATCTGACCTAATATCTCCAACAACGAAAAGTCTGGTTATATAATTCATGGCTAAATGTGTGTTACTTATAGAGAATATTTATATGAAGAGAATAAAAGAAGACATAGATTCATTTCAAATCTTTGAAGTCAGTCAAGGAATGGAAAAGTGTTGGCACTGACCTGGTGCCACAACCAAAAAACCCATGCTTTGACCTGTATGTGATCACGAGACGAAGAATTACTGAAAAAATCTCGTTAATTCAACTCTGTCAAAGTAACAGCAGTGACACTGGCCCTCTTTAGCAAGAATTACTCTGTAACTCCTTCACATTTAGCTTAACAATAACATCAGAAAGAAAATTCTCCAACATGACCAAACATACTTAATGATTTGAATGGGCACAATGAATTTTACAAATCCTACCCTTCTACCAACGCCAAATAATTCACAAAATACCTTCATGGACGGTTAAAACATTTAAAACACAGCTATATCTGAACTCCATCACTGGCGCCATACCTACGACCAAAAAAGGGGGCAAGATTTGGTTTCCACATCATCTCTGCATACCTTTCAATGCAGAGATTCACCTGCATGGCCAAAAAAATTTACAAGAAATGTTTCACCATTTTAACCCTTTCCTACCACATTCTTGACAGTTTTTACATTCTGTGTTACCGAATGTTTCAGCTCTATAAAAAACAAGGGGCCCTGGACTGGCGCCAGGCCAACCCCCAGACACCTGACTTGGATGACTGACCTGTGTGCTGGTGCTCAGTCAGAAAACATGGGGCAATGCTTTTCCACTTATGAAAACATGAGCACCTCTATTTTCCCCAAATCCTATGTTACAGTAAAGTGAATTATTTGTAAAGTCCCTCAGATTCCTGAGAGGAAAATCACCATATAGTTAAAAGGTATTATTAAGTTGAAGTGAAATCAAAACTATGTAAATTATTGACTGACTTATGCTGTTACTATAACAACAGAGTTCATACTCCAGATTCTAGGGGCTAACTGTAATAAAAACTAAAATTATCATCAAACTTAAACAGTTTTGTCAAACATAGAAAGGAACTGACTGCAGCTGGCACCACGTGGAGTCCTGTCCAAAACATCACTCATAGTGGAATGACGTCACAGAAAGGACAGAGCAGGAAGTTCCAGGGGTCAGTCCCTCCACCAACACCATTCAGCTGAAAAATCCTCAGCATCAACTATTTCAGAACACTTACAACCAGGGGTTGTAAAACTCTTCTGATAAATTGAGGAGAAAACACTTTCTAACTCGTTTTATGAAACCAGCATTACCCTGACTCTGAAGCCAGACTAAGACTCTGTAAACTACAGGCAATATTCCTTACGAGTAGACGCAAAACCTCAACAAAGCACCAACAAACCAAATTCAGCAACATATTAAAAGGATTATTGACCAAGTGGGATAAATATCCAGAGTCAAGAACTCCAACAACTCAAGAACAAAAAAAAAAAACCCAATTAAAAAAATGGGCAAATGGGGGCTTCCCTGGTGGCGCAGTGGTTGAGAATCTGCCTGCTAATGTAGGGGACACGGGTTCGAGCCCTGGTCTGGGAAGATCCCACATGCCACAGAGCAACTGGGCCCGTGAGCCACAATTACCGAGCCTGCGCGTCTGGAGCCTGTGCCCCGCAACGAGAGAGGCCGCGATAGTGTAAGGCCCGCGCACCGCGATGAAGAGTGGCCCCCGCTTGCCGCAACTGGAGAAAGCCCTCGCACAGAAACGAAGACCCAACACAGACAAAAATAATTAAATACAATAAAATTTAAAATAAAAAAAAAAAGATAGCATCATGTAATGGCAATTCTATAAATCTGGGTTTAAAAAAAAAAATGAGCAAATGACTTCAATTGACATTTCTCCAAAGATGATATACAAATGGCAAATAAGTACGTTTAAAGATGCTCAGTATCACTACTCATTAGAGAAATGCAAACCAAAATCACAAGGTACCACTTCGCACCCAACAGGATGGCCAGAATCCAGGGGGAAAAAAATGGAAAATAACAAGCACTGGTGAGGATGTGAAGAAATTTGGTGGTTCCTCCAAAAATTAAATATGGCATTACCATATGGCGCAACAATTTCAATCCTAGGTATATATCCAAATGATCTGAAAACAGGAAGTCAGACACTTGTATGTCAATGTTCACAGCAGCATTAGTCATTATCGCCAAAAGGTAGAAACAACTCCAAATGTCCATCAAGAGAGGAATAAACAAAATGTGGAATAATATAATGGAATATTATTCAGCCATATAAAGAAATGAAGTACTGATTCATGCTACAACATGCATGAACTTTGAAAACATTATGCTAAGTGAAATAAGCCAGACATAAGAGGACAAACAGTGTATGATTCCACGTACATGAAATACCTACAACAGACAAATTCACAGAAGACAGAAAGCAGACTAAAAAAAAAAAAGAAAGCAGACTAGAGGGCAGTGAAGTCTGCAGGCAGGGAGGAATGGGGAGTTTTACTGAATGGCTACAGAGCTTCCAAACATTTTGGAATTAGATAGTGGTGATGGTTGCACAATATGCTGAATGTAATTATGTTACTGAAATCTACACGTAAAATTAAAATGGCCAATTGTATGATATATATATTTGACCACAATTTTAAGAAAAAAAGAAAAAGACCAGGTGATCAAGGGTCAAGGATGCTACACTGGGATCCCAAAACAAGAGTTAATAAATACGCTTCCTTTCCCACCATCGTTTTCCTGGAGAGCAAGTCACTTGTTGAAATCCAAAATTTCTTGGGTGAAAAACATAACTGCGGGGATCGGATAAGGCCAAGTGTTGCTTGTTTAGTGTCACAAGCCCAAAAAGATAAGTTATCCTTGAAGCAAACAGCATCTACATTGCACTGCTTTGATTCAGCAAGCTACAACAGCGCAAAACAAAGACATCAGGAAAATTCTAGGAGGCACCTATGTCTGAGAAAAGATCCGTTCAGCAGGGTAGAGAGTAAGTGTCGTCCAGCTGCTGAAACAGCAAGAGGCTCAATGACACCCAGTGTTCATGGGTGGCACTTCTTAAAAATTGCAGTAAAATTCATCTTTTAAAATAAACACAGATTTACGTATTTTAAATACAACTAGAATACAATTTTCAGAATGCAGGGAGAAATCAGTGTGGGAACCTGAGTTTGGCGACATTATAAACTTCCCGTGCGGAGGCAGCGGGACCAGCAGGGGCCCGGAATCGGGGACAGCGTCTGAGCCCAAGCTCGGCACCACTTCATGAGTCATGGACGAGTCGCTGTACCCGGCTTGGTCTCCTCACCTTTTAATACAAGGAAACACCTACTCTGCCGAGCTCACAGGTGTGGAAATCAAACAACGAGAGTGAAACTTCACTTCGTAAAGGAATTAGAAGCATCAGTCACTCAAAATTCTCCTAAGTGATCGTTTTACCAAACTGATCAACACAATGGAAAATTCCAGTAGAAGACAGTGAAGTACTTTACTTGTACTTTGTTTTGGAAGCTACTTGTGTAGGTAGAAGGAAAATACACAGCTCTTTAATCTATCCAAAAGTCTGAAGTTAGCTCCCTCTGGACAGTTGTAATAAATACTAGAACGAGCATCAGATCCCTTTTGTATGCCTCGTGTAACACTTTTATTTAATAAACACTGCAGGTTCACACACTGAGAACAACGCAAACTGTGGAGGGTAGAGAGTAAATCCTAAGTGTTAATTGCCACTCCCACCCTTCAGGTCCTTTCCCCAGAGACACCGGCTGTGAACAGCTTGGTTTCAGCTCTTGTTGTGGTTATTATCACACCTGTAAATAACCGCTATCTCGTCAACAGCTTTAAATCCGCCCTGCAAATGAAAAACTGGCGCACACACACTCCAACTCTCCTTCCCCACGTCACCTCCTAATTTTTATTACAAATCATTAGATACAATACTGCTTTAGGGAATCTAGTAATTCTACATTTAAATCTCTAGCTAGATTAACCAATTTCATAAAGGACTAAACTCCCGCTACGAAACCAGTTGCCTCTCCCTCTACCTCTCTCCTTCCTCCACACCCCCATCACTTGTTTACCTACACAGGGACCATAACACTTACATTTGCTTCTGTAGTGATTACTAGATCTGCCACCCTTTACTCAAAACCCAAGAGCTCCATGGACAGCAGCCCAGAGGGCAGCTAACGCCGCTCAGGAGCTTGACTGGAAGCAGACGGGGAGAAAGGTGCTGAACAACTTGGACGTAAGAAAAGCTTAGTTACGCATGCGAAAAACTTTATAGGTCACTGCCAGAAAACAAAGAAAACATCATCACTGCAACAAAAGGCAGTACAGGAAAGCCAAAAAGAAAAAAGCGAAGGAACAGAAATGTGGCCCTTGGTCATTAAACTACTGCCACTTAAAGGAGAACCAAGTTTCTTGTTCTCTTTCAAGCTCCCGCTTTTCCTTAAGTTTCTGGAAATCCTTGCTTAGCTGTTCTGACTCATGAATGATAGATGACCAGCATCGGTATCTCTGGCTGGGACTCCTCCGCATTTGTCCTGAAAGCTCTGGTTCCCAGTTCCAAGGAAGCGGGTGCTTGGAGGAGTAGGGAGGCCGGGTACCAGGGGGCGTGGCTGCGGATGGCTGCATCCCGGCCCCACGTCTGCAGGGACGCCGGCCCGCCGCACGCCCGTCCCTGATCGCTCCGCTCCTGAGCCCTAGCGGCCTATCCGCCCCCAGATAGAAGGTCACCCGCTCTCTGCAAAGACCACGTCGCTGGCCTGACCCCACGTGCCAGCTACTCCGTGTGAACAGGAAGAGAGAAGGCTCCCCTGAGCCAGCTCTTCCAGCGATTACCATGGTGATGGCATCACAGCCACACGCCAACCGTGAACTGCAGGCTCCAAATTCAAGCTTCCACAAGGGCTCTCTTGGGAGGACCACAGTCAACTGTTGTTTAGTGGTTCTTTTCTTTCCTGTCACTAGTTTTCAATCCTCTAGGAATTCCTCAAAAAGAGCTGGTCCACCGGTAGCACCATTGACCCTCTAACTCTATTGTAGTTTAATAAACTAAGCACAAGCAGTCACTCAGCACACGCACGCAGACACACCTTTCTGTTACTCCCACAGACACTGCTGAAGAGCTGGATGTGCACAGACTGGCCTCAGGGTCCCTTACGACAGATCTCTTATAAAACAAGAGTTTTTATTTTAACAAGTATAATATTACTTCAAGTAGTCTACTCTCCACAGAATATAAATATTGTCTAAATCATATAAAAAACTTTACTAATAAACACCTACAGTAATGGAAAGAGCCCCTGTGGCGCTAAATCAATCTCAGCAGAAACTCGCAGCCCACACCAAAGGCTGTTTCATTCAGACCACTGTTCCCAGCAGTAATTTCCAACAATGTTCTCTTAAATATTACATATAGAAACGTAAAAGAAATTTATAGATCAATTATCTACTTCAGAAAAATATTCAAATTTGTTCTAATTTATTAAAAAAATAATCTTATTAGTCTTACATATAACTGAAATGTGTCACCACACTCAAACAAAAAGGACTAAAGAAGCTCTCTTTATAAGGTTGCTAAAGACCCATGGGACAGAACTTGGAGGCAAAGTCCAGGGAAGTGCTTTGACCAAAAGCAATTCAATTTCTAAAATTTCTTTATCACATTTGGCTTGCCATCTAGACTCATCTTCTGTTATATTCTGAAACTGGCACAGGAAAAGGGGAAAAAAAGGTCTCCCCTATTCAGTCCGAGAGGAGGGAAAAGTAAGAGTTCAGTGAGTCCAGGGTGAGAATGTACACATCACCTGCCCAAATACACGGGGCACCCTCAGAGAAGAGGGAGCTTCTTTCCATCCCGGTCCCCTAGAGTCTCTCCTATTACCAAAAAATACTCTCACAATTACTTCATTTTGAACAACAAAGGGTTATCCGAGGAAGTCTGAAACAACCCCAATAAATGATAATTCTAATTCCTTTAGAGAAGAAGTAAGAAATTTGAACACATGTATTAATTATGCTAGAGATACGATCTCATTATAGTATGTGATGGATGTTATAACAAAGGCGCCTTTCAAATCACTTTTATAAAGGGTAGACTAGGTCAGCAATCAGTGATACATTATATGGCGATACTGGCAAACGAGCAAGCAAAAACCAGCGGTCAATATTACATGAATAGATATGCCATCCCAAGCCACAGCATCCACCAATGCTTCAAGACAAATTTAGCAGTGCTGCACGTAGGGATAGATGCACTTAAACGAAAGTAGAGATGACGCGCTCTGACCAACTGCGCTGGATGTCACAAAAGTGTCAAGAACAAAACGCTGCTGCTAAAGATGCCTACGAACAATCCAAAGATGAATAAAATTACATTATAAAATGAATGAAAACAGTCACAATTTATTTTTTTATCTCAAATCTCTATGTGTAACAAAACTTATAAATTAAATATAGATAACCCTTTACTATATCAGCCGCATCCCTAAACATTTACATATTCAAACACTTAAATATCGAGGTCTATGAAATATACAAATCCTAAGATATCTGCTGTTTTCTACGTAGGATACAACCATATATCAGCATGCGCAGCCAGGAGCAAGCTAGGGAGGGGGGGCGAAGGAAACATGCTTCCTTCGCTGTCAAGCTGGGTGAGACGCCCCACCCGGAATGCACGAGCTTTGTGTTCACAGGGTTCCTTCCGTCTAGAAGTCAGGCAGAACTCCGTCTATAATTCTTCCCACCAGAGGCCCGGGTTACTGCGGAGCTATGTTATCAGGGGACTGTCTCCCCGACACAGGTCCATGTGAAAAGCACCTGCAAAGAGCAGGTGAGGCCCCACCGCCGGGGGATTCGGAAATGACTTTGTGCACGTGTGTGTAGCTGCCTACCCACTGGGCACCACTAGGACAAAGCACTAGGACAAAGCACCACTAGGACTAGACAGTCCATATCCGCAGGGAACATACAGTACAGAAGGGGAGGACCAGGATCCAGCACATAAAACGTTAAGTCACACGGTATTTCAATAATAAAGCGATACCTGGGATTTGCCTCAAAATAATCCGGGAGGTTTACAGTAGGTGGGACGGAAGAAGACACAGGCTGGTCAAGGGATGCTCTGGGCCGTAGCCAGTGGACGGGTGCACGGCGGCACACGATACTATGCAACTACCTTATAGATGTCTGTTTTTCCATAATAAAAAGAGACTACGCTTGGTTAAAACAAAACACAAAACACGATTAACTGCCAAATAAGTGATACAGGTAACTGATTAGTTCAGAAAGAGGCAGCCCCTCCACATAATATAATCACAAGTAAGATGTTTACCACACAAAGCAAGAATTAAACCTCAGTCAGACTGAGACTTCTCACTGACTGTGAACGCGTCATTGTGGTGGACAGAATTAAAGCGCTCTCCTCAAATGTGGGCAGGGCCCGTGACTTGCTTCTAACCAATAGAATATGACAAAGTCATGGGACGACAATTCTGAGGTTGTAGAAGACTCTGCACTGCTCCCAGGCTTGCTCTCTGACTCAGTAACTGGCTTCGAAGAAGCAAGCTGCAGTGCTGTGAGGCAGCCCATCCCGTGGCAGAGAGGGCCATGGCAGAGGGGGCCGCATGGAGGAGAGGATTACACGGAGGACAGGTTCCATGGAGGAGAGGGCACGTGGCCAGGAACCGTAGGCAATCTCTCAGCGCTAAGAGCCAGCCAAAAGCCAGGGCCCTCACTCAGCCTGGCCCTCTGCAAGGCTGCAGTCAGTGTGCTGGCCAGAGCTCGGTTCTCATCAGAGCCTCAGCTGGCAGTGGATCTGTTATGATAAACGTCTGTCGGTTTAAGCTGCTAAATTTGTGATTACTTTCAGTTCCAAAGCTCTACATTTGCCACATTTTGTATAGTGTTTGCCCCTTCAGTTGTGCTATCATTCCATCTCTTGAGTTTAAAGAAATAATGATTCTAGAACTCTAGGATACGGCAGAGACATCCATGTTGACTCTGCGATAGGACAATGATGCCCCGCCCTGCCTGAGACAGTGTGCCAGGTGTCACGGCACACCTTTCACTTCCAAAGGGCCCCAGGTGAGACAATAAATGATCCCGCAGCCTTGTATTCACATTCTATATGTTAATCATTATCTTTCCAAGCACAATCACCTTATTCTTTTCAGTTTGCTCCTACTGAATACACTACACATCTCTAACTATTACTGTTAACATTTTGCTGGACTTTTCCCAGATTGATGATTTCTTTGGCAAAGAAGTTCAGCATACAGATCAAAATATAATATTTAAGATGCAGACACACTTAATAGAGCTTGCCTTAGTTTACATCTGAATGGAGTATGATTAGTTTCTATAATGCTGATATACCCTATATTCCTACAGCTGTGATAAATTTCCTACAGCTTATGCTACACACATGTATAAAACTGTTTCTAAAACAGTCGTTCTTAGATAAATTTAATGTCTGAAACTCCCTTAGAAAGACAGAGTTTTCCCACAGCAATTCTATACATGCAAGGCCCACCTTAAATTATTTTACATGGTAGGATATAAATAAATGCGGGTAAAGTCATACACAAGTACTTGCCTATACTGATTCAGATATTTAATTTAAAAACAATTTCTTATATGGCTAATGTGTACTAGGTACTATGCTAAGGACGGAGTATAAAAGTTTACTTATCCCTACAGAAAAGGAAACTGAAGTTCTGCCTTTGTTGTTCACCATCAATGTACAAGTGACAGCGAAAAAGATATTCTAGTATTATTGTCCCTCAAAAAGGTTCTACTAATTACCCTATAATAAGGTAAAATACAAATTAAAAGCTCACTTCCTACTTGCAAAACATATTACTAGTGTACTTTCATTAAAAATCACAATATGCAACGTAAAAAGCTATTTACAAAGCCCTTTTAAAGTTTCTCATCTAACATAATTCTAATCTCAAAAACAGACTAGTTCTTTTAATACATACAGTATGTTTTTGGTAGGGCCTAATAGAGAAAAAATAGAAAAATTCCTGCACTGTCCCATGAAAGAGAAGATGGTGGGAAGATGGTGGGTAGTGACTGGGAGGGAACATGACGGTGGCATCAGAAGTGCTGATAATGTTGTTTCTTAATATTGGAGCTGGTGGGGCTTCCCTGGTGGCGCAGTGGTTGAGAATCTGCCTGCCAATGCAGGGGACACGGGTTCGAGCCCTGGCCTGGGAAGATCCCACATGCCGCGGAGCAACTAGGCCCGTGAGCCACAACTACTGAGCCTGCGCGTCTGGAGCCTGTGCTCCGCAACAAGAGAGGCCGCGATAGTGAGAGGCCCGCACACCGCAATGAGGAGTGGCCCCCGCTCGCCGCAACTAGAGAAAGCCCTCGCACAGAAACGAAGACCCAACACAGCCAAAAATAGAAAAAAAAAAAAAAAAAAAAAAAAAAAAAATTGGAGCTGGTGCATAGGTGTATTTAATCCGAAAATTCACTGAGGTTTATACTTATATGTTAAGCTAATCAGTACAGTTATGAAAACATATAGAAAGTCAAAAGTTTTAGATTATGAAATCTTGATCTACATCAACAAGGTATATTAATCAAACAAGTAATTTTTAAGGCTTATTATGTCCCCATAGGCAATATAAGCTACAATAATAATATTATAATAATAATAAGAGGTACCATTTATTATCTATAATGGGCCAAGGACTATACTAGGTACTTTATATATATAATCTATTTTATCTTCAAAACAACCCTTTTAGATATTATCCTAATTTTATAGATAACAAAACCGAAATTAGCACTTTGAATCCTTAAAAGACTGGAAATTTGACTAATGCTACTCTTTCTTCATATGTAAATGAAGCAATATCTAGCTATAACAAATTCATTTTAAAAGATCTTAACTTGAAATTAAAAATTTTTAATTGCAAAATGTTCATTTGCTCTAACAAGAGATTGGAAGATTTCACAATTATTTCCATGTCAGCTGACAGTGAGTATTCAGCCAAAACAACATACTAAAACTACAGATTACTACATAATTTCAAAACACTACACAAGAATTCCACTAAAGCCTTCTGTAAGCATTCCAATTAAAAAGGAAGAAGATTCAAAGAAGTTAAGGGGTAAAACTCTAATGTTAATCTGATTTGAAAATATTAATGTGAACTATTTAAAAATATGATTTCCTTCATCGAATATGTGTGTAACGTTTAATCTAAAGGTTAATTTTTTTCACTAGGACCTAAATTAAGAAAGAGGTAAGTATAATTCAGGCGGGAAGTGCTGGCGCGTCAGGGTTTCCAGGCACTGATGATCCCGGACACCCAGTGACTCCACCACTGTGCTAGACAGACCCGTCCCCGTGCCTGTCCCTCCCCCTTTCCACTCACCCCAAAACTGCCTACATTTTTTTTCAATAAATTTATTTATTTTATTTATTTATTTTTGGCTGCATTGGGTCTTTGTTGCTGCACGTGGGCTTTCTCTATAGTTGCGGTGAGCAGGGCCTGTCCTTCGTTGTGGTGCTTGGGCTTCTCATTGTGGTGGCTTCTCTTGTTGAGGAGCACAGGCTCTAGGTGCGCGGGCTTCAGTAGCTGTGGCTCGCGGGCTCTAGAGCACAGGGCTCAGTAGCTGTGGCACGCAGGCTCAGTAGTTGTGGCTCGTGGGCTCTAGAGCGCAGGCTCAGTAGTTGTGGCGCACAGGCTTAGTTGCTCCGCAGCATGTGGGATCTTCGCGGACCAGGGCTCGAACCCACGTCCCCTGCATTGGCAGGCGGATTCTTGACCAATGCGTCACCAGGGAAGTCCCTGAAACTACCTAAATTTTGACTGGGGATTTCCACCTGCAGTAAGAAGGTAATGTGTAGACAAATCAAGAGAAGTACTAGTATGTTATTAAAACTTATTTTGCTGATACAGGGAATTCATAATTTGTGATTGAGTACACAGTGAGCCATGAAAATACAGGGTTGCTTGCAGACACCTAAGGAGCTGAAGAAGGGACCTAACATTTACTGAACCAGACCCCTGACATAGTATCTTATTTACTCCTCCTAGTAACCTCAGAGCAGTATTTTTGGGCAAGCAGTTGAGTATGGCAATTATAAACAAAGACTCTGGCTCCAGACTTCCAGGGATTTGAATCCCAGCTCTGTACGACACTGGGAAAACTCCTTAAGCTATCTGTGCCTCAGTTTTCTTATCGGTAAAAGATAACACCCAGTTCCAACCTCACAGGACTACTGTGAAAACTAAATGAATTAATCTATGTAAAGGGCTTAGAATAATGTCAAGCACACAGTAAGCACTACCCAATTGTTACACATATTATTTTTGGCCCATTTTATATGTAAAATAAACTCAAGGGTTTACGGTAACATGCCCAAAGTTGTCACTAATAAATGGCAGAGGGGGAACTTGAACGCGGGTCTGTGTCAGACACAGAACTCCTACCCTTCATCACACTACCCTCCCCAAACGTCAGGTGCTCAAGTAACCATATAAGAGTAAGACATTTCTCAGTGAGTCTCCTTCTTGAAGAATGACAGGTGGCGAAAGACATGAAATTCTGAGCCCCACTTTTCCACGTGGCAACGGCAGCCCTTCTGCATGAACCATGTGCCATGACGCTGCTGAGCCAGAGTAACTGATCAGGGCTGAAACACACCTTGTCCATTTGGCTAAGGAGCTGAATTTATACACTGTTTCTATGGGAGAATCAATAATGAGCGCCAATCAACTGACTTTAAAAAAGACCTTTGAAAAAAAAAAAGACCTTTGGAAATCAGTCTGTTAGTCGAAGACTTCCTGCATAACCACTTTCTTCCAATGCTTGCTATTCCAGTTTGGTAGCTTCTCAGAAGGAAGGACAAATTAATAATAACATAAACTAGTTCCCACATAACTTCAATCTAAACCACCATGTTGAAGGAGTTCATTTAGAATCTGCTCATCACTGTGAAGTATCGGGATCTCAGATTTAGTTCCCCTGCACTACTTACTTGTCACTATAAAGGGCTAGTTGTCATAAGGTCCTTTTTTAACTCCAAAACTCTCTAAATCTGTTACACCAAACTTCTTTTATCAGTAGAGAAAATGAGAAACAACAAAAATAAGTATATCTTGGTTTCCAAGACATCACACAAGAGAAAGATATTAGAGCAAATATATTAAAATGTCTGATTTGAGAGCACAAGCATTAATAATTAACTCAATTACCCACAAATTGTGTTTTAAAAATCATGTTTGCCACGCATGGAAAAGACCAAGAGAACATACAAAAACATGTTATCAAATACTAGTAATTGATTAATGGGGTATAGGTGACTTTTAGTTTCTTTACACAGTGCTGTCCATCACACACATTTATCCTTTTTACAATCAGTAAAACAGTAAATTTCTTATTAAGTATCCATGTAACCAAAAGAAAATATTCCACAGCTGTGAAAGACTTGGGTGTGGGGGGCTGGGTTAGAAGGTGACGGGTTGAGCAGTCACAAAGAGGAAAAAAAAAATCAAGCAGTCAGCTAACTACTGATACATCCACTTCCAGAAAAGGTCAGCCATTATTAGTTTAATGCAAAATTAAGTATAAATTCCACCACTATAGAGCTCCAATCCTGGCTCATTAAGTGAGGTTAGACATATTTAAACTAGTTAGTTTAAAAGATACCCAAACTAACTAATTGCTACTCCCCTTAAAAAACTAGTTCCTTGAGTCCCTATCTTATTTCTGAAAGAACTTAAGATGGCAATACTCCTTTAAGCCATCTGTTATGAATTGAACTGTATCCCTCGCCCCAAAAAAAGATATATGGAAGTCTTAACTCCCAGTAGCTTGGATTGTGACCTTACTTAGAAACTGGGTCTTTACAGAAGTAATCAAGTTAGAATGAGGTCATTAAGGTGAGCCCTAATCTAATGACTCGTGTCCTTATAAAAAGGGGAAATTTAGACATAGACACACGCAGAGGGAAGATGTGAAGGGACACAGGTGAAAGTGGCCATCGACAAACCAAGGAACATCTGAGGCTCAATACTTCCAAGTGAGGCTATCAGAGGCTAGGAGAGGCCTGGAACAGATCTTTCTCTAGCACCTTCAGAGGGGGCATAACACTGCCAACACCTTGGATTTGGACTTCTGGCCTCCAGAACTGTAAGGCAATCAATTTCCCTTGTTCTATGCCACCCAGTTTGCAGCTCTTGTTACAGAAGCCCTAGAAATCTAATACACCATCCGATAAACATGCAGTGGGACACCCTCATAACCACTGCTTTTCCAAAGAACACTAAACAATTTTATCTGTAGAATAAATATACAGTGACGCTAATCTACAGGCACAACAATATACAACTCATGAAAGGAATTCATACTATCATTTCATTTTAGTGTCCAATTTTCTTATGAATGTCTTCTGCGAGAATGTAATATTTAACTATAGTAATATATTCCTGGTTGAGACATAACGATTCTGAATTAATCTAATCATTCTGACCTACAAAGTTGATATATTATACTATAACTGAAATGTTACCCCCCCGCCCCCCCAAAAAAAACAAACTCCCAACTGAAAGGTACAGGCATTTAACATAAACCAGAATTTAAGAATACATAGGTCAGGGCTTCCCTGGTGGTGCAGTGGTTAAGAATCCGCCTGCCAATGCAGGGGACACGGGTTCGAGCCCTGGTCCGGGAAGATCCCATATGCCGCAGAGCAACTAAGCCCGTGCGCCACAACTACTGAGCCTGCGCTCTAGAGCCTGCGAGCCACAACTCCTGAGCCCACGAGCCACAACTACTGAAGCCCATGCATGTAGAGCCCGTGCTCCACAACAAGAGAAGCCACCGCAATGAGAAGCCCGCGCACCACAACAAAGAGTAGCCCCCGCTCACTGCAACTAGAGAAAGCCCGCATGAAGCAACAAAGATCCAACTCAGCCAAAAATAAATATAAATAAATAAATTTACTTTTTTAAAAAAGAATATATAGGTTATAAACACAAAGAGACCCACAAACAGGCACATGATAGTGAAAATGCTGAAAGTCAAAGACAAGGAGAAAAACTTGAACGCATCAAGAGAAAAAGGATGAGTTGCTTAGAAGGGACGCCAATAATACTGACAGCTGACTTCTCAACAGAAACAAGGCAGCAAGAAGGCAGTGGGGTAACATTCAAAGTGCTCAAATAAAAAAACTATCAACCAAGAATACTAAATCTGGCAAAGCTTTCAGACTAAATGTGAAACATAGATTTTCCCAGACCAAACCAAACAAAACAAAACAACCCTGACAATTTTTTGCTAGCAGACATGACTTACAAGAAATACTAAAGGAGTTTGTTCAGGATGAAAGCACATGACCTCAGATAATAACTGTAGTCCACATGAACAAAAAAAGAGGACCCGTGACAGTAACTGTTTCAACTACAGAGGACACCATAAACACATTTTTTTTTCTTGTCTTAACTGATTTAAAAAGCAATTGTATAAAATAGTATGTATGTACAATATATAAAGTATCACTGGGACTATAATATAGATAAATGTAATATACGTCATACATATACCAGTAACAGCACAAAGGGGCGGGTTGGAGGAAAGCTGTTAATAGGCTTAGCAAATAGATGGTAAAGTACTAATTATGACAACGTATTGCTACGTTTATAACATTAACAGATGTAATATATATAAAAATAAAGCCCTGAAAGGGGAGAAAGGGAATGGATCTATATAGGAATAACATTCCTATATATCACTGGAATTAAGCTAGTATAAATCTAAAGGTGATTCTGACAAGCTAAGATGTATATGGTAAAATTTCTAATTTTATAGATTTTCTCCCTGACTCCTGTCTTTTTTCCCCTCTATTTCCCCTTTATTGCTTTCTTTTGCATTAAGTGTTTTCTAATGTAGCATTTTACTTTCATTATTGATTTTTTCATATATATGAAAAAATATATATATATAAAGGACCGCAAGTCCCTTGAGGACAAAGCCTGAAACTTAAATGCAACTTGAGTGTCTAGTACATAACCTACTTAATGAACATCATCGATACTGATTTGTAAAAATGAACCTGACTGCTCCATTGTTGCATTGGGATAAATCGTATCCCCCAATAAAAACATCTGAAAGTCCTAACCCCCAGTACCTCAGAATATGAACCTTATTTGGAAATAGGGTCATTACGAGGGTAATCAAGTTAAAGGTCATCAGGGTGAGCCCTAATCCAATATGACTGACGTCCGTATAAAAAGGGGAAATGTGGACACAGAAACAGACATGGACCGAGGGAAGACGACGTGAAGGAACAGAGACAAAGTGGAGGACATCAAGTGAAGATGAAGGCAAAGACTGGAGTGACGCATCCACAAACCAAAGACTGCCTGGAAACCCCCCGAAGCTACAGGAGAAAGGCAGAGAGCAGTCTCCCCACAGCCTCCGAAGGCACCAGCTCTGCCCACCCCCAGCCCCTGCCGATTTTGGACTCTGGCCTCCAGAGCTGTGAGACAGTAAAACTCTGTTATTTTAAACCACAGTTTGGGGTTCTTGGTTTTGGCAGCCCTAGGAAACTAACACAATTGATGTTAAAGAAAATGAAAATATGCAATCAGTATTATATAATCCAACCTAATATGATCGACACTGAAGATGATGGAGAATTATAAGGAGCACAGTTTTGACCTAGAATGAAGCAATATAATGACAAAGAAAAATGTCAATTATATTCAATACCTTAAGTGAAAAGAACAAGCTGCAAACCTTATTGGGGGGGGGGGGTGATGGCACACACAATACTGTATGTTTATATATGCTCAGGTAATGTCCAGCCACACAAACACACACACACAGACTCTAACAAATAATTAACTCTTGGAAAGGGCTGCCCCTCCTTCTCTTTGCAGGAGATAGGTTTTTTTACTTCACACAATTTTGTCCTTTTTAAAATAATAAATTTTTTTGACTTTTTAAAAATGAAGAATTAAAAGAAACTACTGTTTCCAAGGAAACCAAAGGTCATAATATTCTTTAACAATGCATACAGCTAAACCTGAGTGGTTTATTTCACTTTTAAAATCCTCATTTTGATAGTTCAAAACAATTCATTCAACCTCAAAGGCATATATACCACCCCATTTCTAAAAGTGGCCACGTCATTATAGTTCAGAATAGGTTGCTTGTAAAAAAGACAGAAGGAAAATAAGATAAAAATAGGTCTATTAATAAACATTTCCTATAGGAAAGCATTTAAAGAGGAGTTCTGCGGTATTACAAATAAATAGATGGAGAGATAAATACTTTTGAATACTTTTTTCTAGCATTTAAATTCAATAAAAATATATAATTGACAGCTTTAAAAAAATAATAATATTTATCAACCACTCCATGTCTACCAGGAATACAATTCTGAAGGTTTTTTCAAATATTCTATCATGAAATTTCATTTCTCAAACGGGCCACGCCTATTCAGCCCAGCCTTCTTCCTGTCACAGCACCACGTCACATTTAGAGAGGGCTCATCAGCTTTATGTCAACCAAACGTGGACCCAAATGTCCTAATTCTTGTTAATGATCCAGCCTGGATTTATCATCTCTAAGTTTGCGAAGTACTCAGCACCAGCACCGCTAAGACCCACCGGGTGCCAGATCTCCACGCACGTTCCCCGGGAAGCTGAAAACTACAGAAGGCACCTCCCACTTCACCAAGTTTGCTGAGATGACCCTGGTCATCATTAACAGAACACACTGAGGTGCTATAACAACCACAGTGCGGTCCCAGAAGTAAAAAGGAAAGATGGTGACATCTGGGGTGAAACACTGCAACCAAGAGAGAGAGACGGCAGGACACGAGAAAGGAAGGGCAAGGCAGCCACGCCACCTTGAAAGGACTAAAGTAACAGAACAAACCACAAACAGAGAGACAAAAAAGGTGGAAGAGTCCACTTATATCTTTTCAGTTGAAAAGGGCCATCTATAAATGTCTTCAAACAAGAAGACAATGATGCAGATTTTCAAGTGTGGTCATCGGGCGAAGGCTGGACTTTCACAGGGAAAACCCACCAGAAGTTGGGTGTTCTCTGCACGACCATAACCCATTTGGGACACACTGAATGGGAAGCTCTGCAGGACCAGAGCTTATCATGGTCATCTCTGTATTCTCAGGACCCGCATACACCCTGACAGAATGCAAGCCTCCATGAATACTTCCTGAAAGTACTCATGAAGAAAGGCACTCTTTACAAAAAAAAAAAAAAGAGAGAGAACACGTCGCTATTAGCTTAAAAATAATAAATCCACCCCTCCTTCCATGAAAAGCACTTATATACTTACTCACCATCAGGCAGAAGGCTTACTTAGGTCACTGAAATAAAAAGCACTAAAATAAAATCAAAGGCAATAATATTCTAACTCCATTAAAGTACACCACTATTCACAAGTAGGATATGCTGGTTGGTTCCTGCACCTATGAAGCATTTCAATAAGAACATCTGTCCATTATCACTGGAAGAACATCCACTTCTTGTTTTAAGTTGGAAATAAATTTTTATTGGCATGCAGCTTTAGACGCATGGACGACTACAGATGGAGATTCTAAGCAAGCTTAGACATTCTGCAGACACACCACACAACTCTTAGGAAAAGCTAATGATCTTTCTTTTGAAGCAGCGGCAGCAAAGGATAAGCCAGTGAACACACAGGAGAGTGAAGATACACAGCACCTCACGCAATCATGTTCTATATTAAATATCACGTACTTCACACTACAGTATCACAAAATTCTTGACTGAGTACTTTTGTGAAAGTAAAGACTTCATAGTTTTTCTTCCAAAATGACTTACATATATAAACTGTCTCTCCCTTTCTAATACAAATTCTATGCACAAGGTTTTAAATGATGAAGTCTTATATATAGGTATTTTCAACAATACTGGGTCTCTGATTAAATTTTTAAATTCAGCAACCCACTAACGCCTCAAAACATCTAGCATTTACCCTTTTCTACCGACACCTTATTTTACAGATATTTAAATAATCCTCTTCTAAAAGCAGGTTGGGTAACTGCACCGCAGGCCAAAAAGAGATATCATTCCAGTGGGGGCAGAGGCATGAGTGAATCAAGTGCAACAATATGGCCTCAGGAAAGAACAGGAAAATCTAAAAGGAAATAAGGCCTGAAGCTAACTTCAAAACACACGCTTCATTCTAACAATGACAAAAAGTTGGTATGCTTTTTTTTTTAGTAGAAAAAATAAGACTTTTCTTCTGAAAGTAGTATTCCCAACTTATCTAAGCTTCTAGAACATATTTGAGAATGTTACAAATTAGAACATTTTTATTCCCAGACGAAAGGAATAAAATCTGTCTACAAAATATTCAAAACAGGGTAAAAAGATAATCTACATTCTTAGTTTGCAATATTATAATCTAGCTCACTTAACTTCAAAGTAAATGTCTGCTTTCTCAGAGGCATATACTACTAATAAACTAATTTTTCTTATGATGAAAATGAACTAAAATAACTGCATTTTACTTTAAAAATTTCAATTTTGGTTAGTAGCATTAGTAGTGCCAATGAGTCCTTACCTCATGGAGGGGAGCAAATCACTTTACAAAGGTAATAATAATAACTACAAACACTACAGATGACTAACCCTGGGCCAGGTACCATTCTATAACCCTATGAAGTGGACATTATTTCACCCCCATTTTACAGATAAGAAAACCGTGGCACAGCGAAGTAACTTGTTCAAGGTCACACTCACACCCACAAAAATAAACGCGGAATATCAGAAAGGGCAAAAATTCAAGTCTTTTTTTTTAAATTTAATTTAATTATATTTATTATTTTTGGCTGCGTTGGGTCTTCGTTGCTGCGCGCGGGCTTTCTCTAGTTGCTGCGAGTGGGGGCTACTCTTCATTGCGGTGCTCGGGCTTCTCATTGTAGTGGCTTCACTTGTTGCGGAGCACGGGCTCTAGGCGCGCGGGCTTCAGGAGTTGTGGCTCGCGGGCTTCAGCAGTTGTGGCTCACAGGCTCTAGAGCGCAGGCTCAGTAGTTGTGGCACACGGGTTTAGTTGCTCCACGGCATGTGGGATCTTCCCGGACCAGCGATCGAACCAGTGTCCCCTGCGTTGGCAGGTGGATTCTTAACCACTGCACAACCAGGGCAGTCACTCAAATCTTTTTTTAAAATGGCATGGGAAAAGAAAAAAACGTCAAAAATAAGTAAACAGCGTGGATTAGCCTGTTAATGAATAAAATGGTGATATCACTAACCTCCAGTAAATACTTCTGAAGGAAGAAATATATTTACTTTGGACCGTAATTTTCCATAAATTCTATAACATTTAAAAAAAAAAAAAAACAAACAGGGGGACCTCCCTGGCGGTCCAGCGGTTAAGACTCCACGCTTCCACTGCAGGGAGTGAAGGTTCAATCCCGGGTCAGTGAACTAAGATCCCACAAGCCGAGCGGTGTGGCCAAAAACACAAACAAACAAACAAGAAAAAAAAAAAACAAACTAGGAAACTAAGTATAATTCATATTTAACTATATCTAATTCCACGCTCCTTATATTATCTAAAACATGATCAGATGCAACCTACTGAATGGGAGAAACTATTGCGAACCATGTATCTGATAAGGGACTAATATCCAAAATACATAAAAGAACTCAGACAACTCAACAGCAAAAAAAACCAATGCAATCAAAAAATGCACGGAAGATCTGAATAGACATTTTTCGAAAGAAAACATACACGTGGCCAACAGTAACCTGAAAAGATGCTGTACATCGTTAACCATCATGGAAATACAAATCAAAACCACAATGAGATATCACCTCATACTTGTCAGAATGTGTCAAAAAGGCAAGAAATAACAAGTGTTGGTGAGGATGTGGAGAAAAGGGAACCACTGTGCACTGTTGGTGGGAATGTAAGTCGGTGCAGCAACTATGGAAAACAATATGGAGGTCCCTCAAAAAATTAAAAATAAAACTACTATATGATCCAGCAACTCCTCTTCTGGATATTTATCAAATAAAACAAAAATACCAACTCAAAAAGATAAATGCATGCTTATGTTCAATGCAGCGTTATTTACAACAGCCAAGATACGTAAACAACCTAATGTCTATCAATGGATGAATGGATAAAGAAGATGTGGTACATATATACAACGGAATATTACTCAGCCATAAAAAAATGGACTGAAAGTCTTACCATGTTCGACGACATGGATGAATATCATGGGTATTATGCTAAGTGAAGTAAGTCAAAGACAAATACCATATTATCTCACTTATATGTGGAATCTTTAAAAATAAAAAAAGGCTCATAGAACAAAGAACAGACTGTTGTTTGCCAGAGGTGGTGGAGGTGGGGGGGGGGGGGGAGAGAAATGGGTGAAGGGGGTCAAACAGGTAAAAGAAAATTAATTAAACATGATTAGCATTCCCAAAATGATGGTATCAACAATCATTTATAAACTCTCAAAGGATCAGAGAATACTGAGTTTTCTATCTAGAAGAAAACAAACACAGAAGGAATATTTACATGTCTAGTCCAACCCCTTTATTTTACAGATGAGAAAAACCAACTCACAAAGTTTTAGGAGACTTTCCCATATGCACAGATCTAAATGTCAAAATCTGGACTAGAAATTTCCTTCTGGTCCAACTTCTCTTTTTAATATATCATGCAGTAGGATACATTACAAAATACTATATTAAGTTTCTGGAATTGAGCTACTGAAAGAGAATTCAAAACAAAATCAGATTATTTAAATCTAAAAAATGAAGGTTTCTGGAAAGGAATTAATGCTAACTAAACAAATGCTTAAATAATCTTTCCTGAGACAGTAAAAGGTTCAGGAGAGCTTCAATAAATCTGACTTTATAGGCAGGAAGAAAGAACTTGTGAGAAAATGGAAGTGGACTCAGTCTCTGGGGGCCTATCAGAAGCCCAGAACCAAGGAAGAAAACTAGGTGTGTTGCCATCAAGCCTGGCTGAACTGGCCACATGGGTCGTGGGACAGTAAATAATTAACCTACTCAGAGATCTATTATAAAAAGATTAGCTGGAGGTGGAAGGAGAAAACCACCAAGAGGTAAAGCAAAGCCAAATGATGTGAGACTAGAGTCTTTATACCTGTTTCACCTAACTGAATACGGTATTTAAAACCATACTTCTTAAGCATATGCAAAGTTTCAAATTCCAATGGTCTTACCTTTATTTGTGGTAAGTGCCAATAATGCACGTGGAAAACTGAAATGTGAAATTTTACCTAGGGCATAGTTTTTTTAAAAAGACAAGACGGACTTCCCTGGTGGCGCAGTGGTTAAGAATCTGCCTGCCAATGCGGGGGACACAGGTTCAAGTCCTGGTCTGGGAAGATCCCACATGCCGCGGAGCAACTAAGCCCGTGCGCCACAACTACTGAGCATGTGCTCTACAGCCCATGAGCCACAACTACTGAGCCCGCATGCCACAACTACTGAAGCCCGTGCGCCTAGAGCCTGGGCTCTGCAACAAGAAGCCAGCGCACCGCAACTAGAGAAAGCCCGCGCAGCAACAAAGACCCGACGCAGCCAAAAATAAATAAATTAAAAATAAATTTTAAAAAAAAAGATAAAAATAAATAAAAAATAGACAAGACAAGCTCTGGGAGGTAAAGTAAGTTATTTTCTTTCCTGCTGCCTTAAGAGTTTCCAAACTCTTTTTTATAGAATACTTTCCAAATTTTCTATAATGAGAATGTGCAATTTTTAATGTCCAATATGTATTTTAGCCAAATTCGAATGATCAGCCGGCTTAAATAAAACTTATTCTAAACGATCTCTCTGCCAAGGTCCTCACACACATGTTCAAACATTCCTTATCCAACCATTTATAGGACAGAAGACTCCCTATTTTTGAAGTTTTCATCTCTCCTAAATTAACATTAAAAACAGCAAAATTAGTAAACCAATGGCAACTCACTTTGAATGTTCCCATCATAGAAAACTTTTTTACTACTAAAATATTAATAAAAATTAATTAAATATTTCGCTAATAAAAGAATCACACCCACCCTATTTCTCGAGAAGGAACAAGGGCTGCTATCATTTACTCTCATATTCGGACTACATGAAGAGCCTACCCCGCACCCCGAGGAGCAAGGCGCCACGGGTTTGAGGTTTTCCTCCCGCCCCTCTCTCTGGAGTGATAAACTGCACTGACCACACACGCATCTGACTCTGCGTGAGTGACCCCAGTGAGACTCAAACAATAAGAAAGGACAAAGAGCCAGTCTCACCTGTGACTTTCCTGCAGTAAGTACAGTCAGCTTAAAGTTTCCCACGCGCAGAGTGCTGTACTGGGTACAGGCTTTTTCGAAGCAAACCTGTCAGACCCACGGAGCAGCAGACTTGTGGCCTTGGCTTCAGTGACACCATGTTCTAGGTAATCTAGCTGACACCCAGTGACTGGGGGTGGGCAAGGAGCCAGGGCACCCCATGATCGACCACGTTCCCCTGCAACGACTTCTCCTTTATCCAACCCCCTCCCCTGCAAGCCCTTCCCCGCCAGGACTCCTACAACCCAAACAGGAAGCGAGGGTGCTTCTCACATCCGTGGAGCCCCCAGCGCTGTGCTTCCTAACAACCCTGACCCGTACGGTCACTTTCTAGTCCTGGGCCACCACAAGCTGCTCTACAACTTCCACTTCAATTTCAAAACACAGGCCATCCTTCTACATGCATTCGGTCACTTTTCCCATTATTTCACAATTATGAAGTATAATATTAAATATTAGGTAGCTACTCTGTGCCAGGCCCTGAAGTCTGAAGCTACTTCACCAGCAAAACAAGCACCATGTGATACTGAAATTATTTCATGGGCAAACAACAAGAGGCATTTCTAGAGGTACCCTGCAAATTGATTCGTTGTAACCTAAACATAATCACTCACCCTGTCAGCCGGTAACACTAACTTAAAAGAAACAAACTTAACTGATGTTCCCATGTCAGAGGAACAACTGTGATCTAGAAAAAGACACATCGAAAGGGATTTGCTTTTAACAGTTACTTAATCCTATTAAGGTATTGCTATTTGCCCAGGTACCTTGTGTTGACATGTGAAAAAATTATGTCAATGTTATTACTTACAGAATAAAACGGCAACTCATTATAGGCGTTTTCACAGCTGCTGATTCTGAGAGATCATTCCCATTAGGACCAGCCCCTCTCCTCTGCATCACCCCACACACCACCCCCATCTCAGGCATGTTTAACCAAACTTACTCCCGCTAGACATCAGCAGAAGAAATGAAGGATGCGGGGAGACTTTTACTGTATGCAGAAGGTAGTGCACCACCAAACTGCAGAAATAAATGATAGTCCTTTCACTTAAGGCCTTCAGAATCTAATAAGGAGATAAGAGAAAAATTTACAACACAGCAAGTACGGTAAGTGCTACTGAGATCACAAAAATGCTGTGAAATTGTATGAGGGGGATGGAGGGTGGGGAGGGACAGGGTTAAGATTATTCAAGGAAGGCTACCTGCTTGAGAGACAGCGGTGACCAGGTCAGAAACCTACAAAGGCACAGAGATAAATACCTTTGCTTTTCTTGATTGTCAATTTTGTAGTATCTCAGAAGACAGACTGAAGTTCTCTTTAAAGAATAAGATTGTAGGATACTTTGATATACTTAGCACTACCTTGGGAGCGCATCAGAATGTATTCAAATATGAACACAGGCACATACAATTTTAACACTACTTTTGGAGCAATCTCATTTGGCCGGGCACTGATGTTTCCCTATCTGCCAACAATACACACACCCCGCATGTAATGAATGCACCTGGGCGGAAGCCCTAGAGAGAGTTTTGGAGTCTAAAATTCTTGAGATCAAAATCCCACTTACTCAGTGTTTGACTTGGCAAATCTCTCTCTGCCTCATTTTCTTAACCTGATTAGAGCATATATTAATACGTTTATGTGAATATTGTTTGTCTCTCTTAACTAGAATGTAAACACTATAAAAGCAGAGACTGTCTTGATCACTGCTGTATCCCCAGCACTCAGCACACTCTCTTGTACGTAGTACGTGCTAAATGTATACCTGATATACTTGAGTGGATGAAACAGTGAAGAGCAACACATCACTCCAGAAACTCTAGACTTTGACAGTGAACTATGACCTGACAATCTGTGTAGCTCAGCAATCTGGTAAGATTATCACTTTCAAAGACTTAATTATCACATTCCTTTTGAAAGAGAATAATAACTGGCATATCTAAAAATAATTAATCTACCTGACCCTTGGAAATCCTTTTATTACAGTCCCTTTGGGCTTCCCTGGTGGCGCAGTGGTTAAGAATCCGCCTGCCAATGCAGGGGACACGGGTTCGAGCCCTGGTCCGGGAAGACCCCACATGCCGCAGAGCAACTAAGCCCGTGCGCCACAACTACTGAGCCTGTGCTCTAGAACCCGCGAGCCACAACTACTGAGCCTGAGCCACAACTACTGAAGCCCGTGAGCCACAACTACTGAAGCCCACGCGCCTAGAGCCCGTGCTCCCCAACAAGAGAAGCCACCGCAATGAGAAGCCCGTGCACCCCAACGAAGAGCAGGCCCCGCTCGCCGCAACTAGAGAAAGCCCGCGCGCACCCCGCGCGCAGCAACGAAGACCCAACACAGCCAAAAATAAATAAATAAAATAAATTTTTTTAAAAAATAAAATTAAAAAATACAGTCCCTTTAACATCAATGGTTCCTAAAATATGAATTGTGCAAGAAAAACAAACATCCATTTGAGGAAATGGATTCTTCATGATTCATTCTTCAGTGTGATGTCTTTAATACTGTAGATTTTAATCCCACTTGATTTCAGCCATTTTTATACTGTTCCTCAGCGTGCAGTACAGAATCTGCTTCTAAAGCATCTTTTCGATCTGATTCACCGCTCCTTAAAGAAAGGTATATGAAACGTACCACCCTTAAATGGAAGATTGCTGGGGGGGATCTCCCACACGCATAAAAAGGGCTGATAGACGTAAAACAGAAGGAAAGATTTCAGAAGTCTTTAATAACATCATCAATAGGCCCACGTGGTGAAAAATAACTTTTTTTCTGTGATGGCTCATACTTAAGATCGCAAGATGTAAGTCATAAGGAGCTAATAATGAAACGAATTCGCCCCCCAGTGTGGAAAACTGACCAACCACAAAACACCAAGATTTAAACGCACCCACGTTTTGCTCAACTCGGGACTTTTCCACAGGTATTAGCACTTTTCCCTTAAAGTCGATTTAAAAGCCCCAGTAAAACACAGACAGCAACCCTTGCCGTCAGTTCCTGCACAGAAACACTTCAAGCCACACACTGATGCGTCTGGGGCGTTCAAGTAAACAAATGACAGGAATGCTTAAGCTATTTTCAAGATCAACGTGGATTCCCAAAGACAAGACTGCCACCTGGACACGCGGCTGGAAACGGGAGAGCTTGTTCCTCTCAGGAGAAAAGGGGGAAATTTTCGACAGCACTTATTTAAAGTTTCCACCTTCACACACACCCCCTTCCCCTCGGCGCCGGCGGGGACTCGGCGTCGCCAGAGGCGCGGGGAGGAAACCTGAGCCGACTTCCGTGCCCTCGCGCCGGTAAGGGGACCCTGCCTTCCCGCCGCAGCCCCTCGCCCGCCGGGGACCCTCCCGGCCCGGCCGGCCGGGCCCGAACCCGCGCGCCGCCGGACGGAAACGCGGGCGCCGCTCGCGTGCTTCCACCTCCGGCCCCGGCCGGGCCCGCGCCCCGGCTCGCGCGCCCACAGCCCGGCGCCTCTCCGCTCCGCCCCGGCGCCGCGGGGACCCGCGGCCGAGCCCAGGCACCGACGACCCGCGCCGCCCCCGCCGGCCACCCTCGCGCGCCTGCCTCGGGGGCCGCTCCGCGCTCGCTCGCGCCCTGCCGTCCAACCGCCCCCGCCCGGCCCGCGCCGCCCCCTCCCGGCCACGGCCCCGCGCTAGGCCCCGCGGGCGGCGAGGGCGGGGACGAGGGCCACCCGCCGCACCTACCATGGTACAGATGGAGGCGAATTTGGAGACTGTCATTAGGATTTCCATCCGCCCAGCGCCATCTTCCACCCAATCACAGCGGCAGCGGCGGCGGCGGCGGGCGGGGGAGGAGGGCAGCCGGGCCGCCCGCTCGCACCGCAGCCAGCGGGCGGACCCCGAGCCGCTGTGGACCCACGCACCGAGCCTGCTCAGCCGCCGCTGCCGTAATCGCCGCCGGCGCTCCGGCACTCCCTGCCGCGGGCCCCAGCCCCCGCCTGCCGGCTGCCCGCCCGCCCCCGGCTCCTCCCCGGCGCAGGGCGCAGCCGCTGCCTCGGGGCCCGCGCCTGCCCGCGAAGCCGCCCGCCGCCCACCCCGCCCAGTGCGCTGGGGAGCGGGCTCCGCCAAGGCCCTAATGCCCGGCCTGCTGGCAGCTGCGCGGCCCGGCGGCGCGCCCCGCCCACTCCCTCGCGGCCCCGCCCACTCCCCGCGCCGGCCCCGCCCCCCACTCCCCGCGGATGCCTCCCGGGCTCCGGAGCGCGCGACTCGGGGAACTCCCGCGCCGACTCCACCCCGCGCTCGGCCGGGGCGGGGCTCGGGCGGGCCACCGCCTCCCGCCCGCGGCCCTCGCGGTCCTAGAGCCCGCTCTCCGCGAGAGGGGCAAGAAGGGTGCTCGGGGCGACCAGCGTCAATCCTGGAAGGGGCTGACCAGCAGCCTCTACCAAGGGCGAGGGAACAGCTAGCCCAGACAGAAAACTGAGGGGGTGATCTCGATAATTCTGGGTGCGGTGGGAGGAAACCTGCTTCTGAACGGTTAAAATAGCCCGGGTCATCCAACGTCCCAAGCACCTAAAATGTAAGGTGGTTTGTTTCTTTTTACATACATTGGGTGAATAACCTGAGTCAGAACACCGTAATTTAGCGAAAGACAAATTAATTAATTAAAAGTGAAAGAGACAAAGAAGAAACTATATTTGGCTCCTTGAATTAAGAAAAGTAAATTATGGGGAAGGGGGCGAAGCTGATTTCCGCCCGCTTGTTGGCCATAAATTTAGAATTTGGTTATAAATATAGTATCTAAATATACTTGTTCTGAAAGTTGAGTTGCAAAATAGGGAAGGATCTCAACCCAGCAGTGATGATGTTATTCCCAGGGACATGGAGTCCCGCAAGTAAGAAAAATGTCGTGTGAGAAATGCTGAAGCAGTATTAGCCAGGGGGGATAGTTCCTACTTTCCGCTTTGATAAAATGCATCATTGCACCCTGTTCTTCGTGCCAGACAGCTCAGCTTCGTTTCTTCCTATTTGAGAAAGAAGTTCAAGTTAGTAGAATAACTTTATAAATTATTGTATTAGAAAGCTTGTGATTTTTCACGATTGAAGAACTGATGGGATGCTTCTTTAGGTTCCCCCATTTCAGTGGGGCAGAAATGATAAATGACAGACGGCTCTCTAAAATCAGATATGCCTTAACTCTTCAGTTCAAAACATTTAAAACACAAAACATTCAAACAAAATTTAGGTGAAAAATAGATTTCTGGTACATGCATGCTGTTTCCATAGTGATTTCCATTATAAGCTTGCTTGGGGGAAACAAAATTGCAAACAGAATATAGCCAAGTCCCATAGTAGCTGGCCTGCTGCTCCAGGCACCTGCCTCCCTGGAAGCCGGGACTTCCCTCTTTGCCCTGATACCCGAGCCAGTGCTAGAATGTGCCAGAACCACACATTCAAGTAGCTGGGGTGCTCACCTACCCATTCCCCTGCCTAGACTTGGAAGTATCACCCCCCTGAGCTGTTTCTTGCTATGTTCCATCCTGCTTAGACCTCCAGGGCATGCCTGGGCCTCCTACCAGTGTTGCCATGCCCATGACAGACTGGACCCTGTCTGTCTCATCTATTTGGATGAAAGTCTAGTTGTCATTCTGTCCCGTTGAACAGGCCTAATGTGCCAGAATTTGAGCCCCATCTCCATCTCGGCTGCCCACCAAGATCTCTCCTTGTCCATGGGACAGAGGCCACCAGCTTTATACGTAAGTGTATGTAAGAACAAGGGCTTTTCTAAATGGATTTCTGGTAGAATTATCTGAAGTTGTGTTTAGTTGATGTTATAGCCATCTAAATTCACAGATGAGGGACTTCCCTGGCAGTCCAGTGGTTAAGACTCCACGCTTCCAATGCAGGGGACACACGTTTGATCCCTGGTCGGGGAACTAAGATCCCCCATGCCGCGTGGCGTGGCCAAAAGATTTAAAATTTTTAAAAATTTAAAAAATAAGTTCACAGGTGATAACACAGATCCTAATAGCAAACCTCCCAATGCCTCGCCCCCCCAGCGTTAAGGTTGAGTGGAAAGGCACAAAGGTAAAGAGAGAATCTTCCACGTGCTAGGTGCTGCACTGGGGTGTTTTTTTGTTTGCTTGTTTGTTTTTTACCATATGTAATGCAGATGAAGATAAGATATAGCTGAAATGTCACACTTGTGCCCCCAGAGCTTGAAAGGGATCATCTGGACTTAGAATACAGTTTTTACCTGCAGCCGTATCAGCTTTACAAAGAGCTTCATTGTACGTAGGGAAAGATGAGTTTGTGTACAACTGACCTCTTTCAGGCCTTCCTGAGTGTATCAGCTACAAATTACACCCTGAAAACTTCAGGGACCAAGCAAGTAAACAAATTAGGGCAAGCTTATTCCATTTGGTTAGCACGATGTTTTTAAATGGTTTTGTTTGAATAATTTTACACAATCCTTTACGGTCCGGTTCCTTGCAAGCCACTTCATCTTTTCTGTTCTCTTCCTGTCTCCAGTTAACCACGTGTCACTTCATATATTTCTGCCACCTCTCTTTTCCCCGAAGCCATTTGGGTTTGCACCAGCTGACATCAATGAGTGAAATGCTGCCCTTGATGGGGCGAGGAAGGATGTGGTGGAGAGCGGTTGGAGAGGCACATAAGACAGCCACAGTGACAGGGAGTGCTTATCAAGGAATTACGCGTGCAGCAAGCATTTTCTCAAATCCCCGTAACAACCCAGTGCAGTAGGTGCTATTACTGTCCCCATTTTCTAGATGAGGAAACGGAGGCACAGAGATAACTTTCCCAAGGTTGCACAACTAATAAATGATGGAACAAGGATTTTAACCCAGCTCCAGAGGCCACACTTGTATCCACCCTGCTAACCCAGCTCAAGTCAAAGTACCTCATTTTGATTCTAACAGAAGGAGGCTGAGAGGCACTCACTCCTTTGGGACCAGGTTACAGCTACAAAATAAACGCAGATAAGTATTTCTTTGTCTCACTTCCCTCATCTGGAAAATAAGGGTAATGATTATGCCTACCCCAGAGGGGTGTGACAAGGATAAAACATCGAGACACAGTTAGAAAAGTGCCTGGCACTCAGCATAGACTGGAGAGCTTTGAATGGACATTCAGTATCAACATTTGAAAAGTCAGGATGGGCAAGTACAGCCCTCAGGCTGCCAGTTTACTCTCTGATGTAACAAGCCTCTGCCGTGTGCCAGTCGCCTGATTAGTATTTTAGATGCATTTTCTAATGTAACCTCCCAGGGCCCTTGGAGCTGGATCATTTTGTGCTCATTTTACCACGTTCACCACGGCCCTGCCCAGCCAGTGCAGGGCCAGGGGCCACGCCCAGACACTCTGACTTGAAAACCCAGGGTCTCTCCCCTTCTCTACCCTGCTCGTTGACGGCTGAATGAATTAACCTGCTTGGTGGCGTTAATTAACGTCATCCAGCTGTCCAGAGGTGGATGTTAATCAAAACAGTGATGTTCTTTTGTTGGTTTGAATCAACAAATCAGTGACTTACTTTTCAAGGCTGATTTCTAATTCAGATGAGTAAAATCAAAGCATATGCCCTATGGATATATGACTCTGATTTGCCGGGCAGCATGGCATATAGCTAATGTATCTAAAACATTGTCGTTATTTAAATCTAGGTTTTCAAAGAGGGCCAAAGGCACAGCCCCTTTACATTCTATTTAAAACTGAAAAATGAGTTCATTCATTAAAACATATCTATTGGTCATCTACTGATGATTAAGAGAAATCTGTGCGCTCAGGGAGCACACAGTCCATTGGGGTAGACAGATGAGTTTTATGGAAAATGAGCTGGGAGAATGGAGAACTAAGTGCAGTCAGCTCTGAGGCGGGTGAGACTAACCCTGCCTGCAGGAGGGACAAGCTGAGGACAGCCTCACAATCCAGAAGAATAGGATGGACAGTGGCAGGGGAGGGGAAGGCAGAGGGAAAGTCACATGCACTGACCCATAGGAGCCAGGGGTACGTCTAAGGCTGCGGCACTGAGTGTTCTGTGGAGTTTGTGGAGATGAGTGTGGAATGTTAAGGGGACAATCTGACCCACAGTGACACCAGCAGGGATTATGATTTCTGGAACCTCTACCATCATATCCATCAGTACTAAGTGGTAGAATCAGCCTACCTAAAAACCTGTTCCTTGTTCTTCATAATCTCCACTTGGATTCCCACCCTGGAATTTCTTGAGGCTAAACATGGCAGAGAATCCCAAGGAGACATCAAACTAACAGGTATGTACCTGGGGAGAAAACCTTGACTTCTGGTGAGCACAGAGGTAAACTGGAGTATTTTCTTTTGTACTTAGCTGCTCACTAAGCAGGGCCTGACTACAGGAGGCTGGGGAGGATGATGGGGAGCATCCCGGCTGTTTAGGAAAAGTGCAAAAGTTGCTGAGCTTAACTTGAGAAGGGGATACCTTTTCAGATGCTTCCATCAGCCACCCCTTTCTTCTGTGAAAAGGGGAGAACAGAGAGAGACAGAGCCATAAAGCGACAACCCTGGATACAAACATGATCCATTCTAGCCATGTAATTACTCAGCAATGTGCATCTGAATTGCTTTTTTTAGTCAACACATATCTGTTGAGTACCTCCGACTCGTGAAGTCTTGTGGGAAACAGGGAACAAAGAAGCTTGTTCCTTCAAAAAGCGTGCCATTGGGACTTCCCTGGTGGCGCAGTGGTTAAGAATCCGCCTGCCAATGCAGGGGACACAGGTTCGAGCCCTGGTCCGGGAAGATCCCACATGCCGTGGAGCAATTAAGCCCGTGCACCACAACTACTGAGCCTGCGCTCTAGAGCCCGCGAGCCACAACTACTGAGCCCACGTGCCGTAACTACTGAAGCCCGTGTGCCTAGAGCCCGTGCTCTGCAACAAGAGGAGCCACCACAATGAGAAGCCCACGCACCACAATGAAGAGTGGCCCCCGCTCGCCACAACTAGAGAAAGCCTGCGTGCAGCAACGAAAACCCAATGCAGCCAAAAAATAAAATAAATTAAAAAAAAGGAAAAAGTAAAAAAGCATGCCATCTAGTTGAGAGAGAAGACTTGTACACAAATCACTTTAAGTACCAGTTGTGTGATTTATAGTATTATAAGGGTTCAGAGAAGAAAGTGATTGTTTCTTCTTTGGGTCATCCAAAATGCTACCCCTTACTAGAGAGTAGGGTCACCTGATCCAAAGGGAAAAGTTGGAAAATCTCAAAGAGTAACATAATTATGTCTTTTAAGTAACACTTGCCTCTGTCTTATTCCTCAAGCACCGACAAGCTCCATGCCACCTCTGAGCGTTTGTTCTGGCCGTTCCTTCTCCCTGGAACACTCCCCCTCCTTTACAGGGTCACCTCCTCTGGCCCTGATGCCACCAGATCCCCTCCTCTCGTGTAAGCTCAAGAGAACTGGAACCCTGTCTATCTTAGAGCTCTGTCCCCAAGGCCTGAGAAAGAACAGTAGGTGCTCAATAAATAAATGTTAGTGAATGAACGGAAACTGATAAACACCTACACTTTAAGTATGTCCGCCTCCGGAGCAAATAAAAACAGAAGAATCCTGGTACATAGAGCTGATTTATCTTGACTAATCAACACAATGAATGTGAAGTCTCACAAAGCACTCGCAGATACTCTGCTGTTTCTCTGACTGTCTTCGGTCTGGAGTTTCCCATTTTCAGTTCAGCATTTGCTCAGCTCTTGTAAGAAGGTTCATCAGAAAAAAAAAGAAAAAAAGGGAAAGAAAAGAAAATGTACTTTCTGGACTCCAGAAAGCCTCAAGCATCTACAACTTCCCCAATCACAGCTCTGATTTTCTTTATTGTGCCTTTAGGTTTTTTCCTCTGGAGACAGCTTCTTACTTCATCCTGCCCTCTCCTTAACAACCTACTTCTCAAAAATGTCAGGGTGGTTTTTCTATATGATTTACCAGAGTTTAACCATACACTTGGGGTTTGTATTGTAAACGTTTGGCTCTAACTTGTGATTTTACTGCCATTTTTGCATCTTCCGGCCCACCGGGCCTCCTGGGCACTTGACCTTGAGGAGCCTGCCTAGGGCACCTAGTACGGGGCAGTGTACCCCCTGGGGGTTTCCTGAGACACACAAGCTCTGTCGTCACTTCAGACAAACAGGCATGGCTCCCACTTCTTCTTTTTAAAAATTATTGAAACAGCAGAGCATAGCAATGTTAAACAAAAGCAAAAATTCCAAAATAGATTTAGCATACAGAAACTCCTGTCAGACATAACAAGAAACTGTTCATGGTGATTTCCCAGGATTGTGGAAGTGGGAATGGGTGAATTGGGGAACAAGATGGAAGAGAGAATTTTTACTGCATACTTTTTATGCTTTTTGAGTTTGGAAACATGCAAATGTATAACTATTTCAAAAATTAAGTAAATTGAATTTTTTTAAAACTTAAATAAAAGACAGTTATGTGACAATATTTTTAAATTACTAGGCACAATCCAAACCAAAAAAAAAAAATTTTTTTAAGTAACTTAGTGCGAGCCCAGTTCAATTCTGGTCTGTCTCTGCCTAAATAGAACACACACTTGAACTCTGACACTTCCTTCCTTAGGACTCTGTTTGGGCTCTTCTGCCTGCATTGGCTCAGACTCTGCAAGTTAAGAAAGATACAAGTCTCTTTACAGAAGGGCAAGCTTTTGTTTGCCTGCTTCAAGAGGGCTAACCATGGGTGCTTCTCCCGCTCTGTCAAAAGGAAGAGGTTGTGGAGGAAATGAGAGGTGGGAAGAAGGGAGGTGAACTCAGAAAATCCTCTCTGTTCCTGGCGCTCCATCCTCAAGGCCCAAACAGAAAAGAGGTGAAGTGATCCCAGTTCCTCACGTGATCACGTAATCAATGATCACATGACCACCATTACCCAACACCTGTCCACAGCACAGTCCTGTGCTTTTCCCCAGCACAGGAAGAGTGCTCATCTTCCCAGGCATCTTAACCTTTTCTGGGTGTTTTTGTAGGGCTTTTTTTCCCCTTTCCTTTAGCCTTTCCCAATTCCCTCTGGTCAATTCTACTAAGCGTGGTAGAAATTTTACTCTTTTTTCCTTTTAACAACAGTTACACATAGGAGCAGATATATCTGCTTTCTGACACAAAACTTGAGGATACACAAACGACAGATGATACCAGAATTTCTTTTAATAGGTCTTCCAGGTAACAGGGAAACGCATGCCCATCTTTCCAAGGCTCAAGCCCAGGGCTGCTCCTTTTGACAACCTGGGCACACAGTGTCCCCAGAGGAACTGCTTCCTTGTCTTTGCTGCCTGTAAGCAGCAAGGAGCTTTTTATTTTGAGGATTCCATTGTCAATCATTACTAAGAAATAGGAAATAGACAACGAAAATGATAAGTAAGGGAAAAACAGATTTTATAAAGCTCTACGGTTGTTAGTAGTAGTCGACTTCTGAGATACCAATGGGCTTCAAGTTAAGAGTTAGGGTGTCGCCTTGGCTGAATCCCTCCCCTCCACCCCCAGAGGATGTCCAGTCTGCGATCCTGAACAAGCCCTTTACCCTCTAAGCTCCAGTTTCCTCGTTATACGAAGGGAAGATCCCTACTTCATCAGGTTGTTGGGGAGATTAAATGAGATACTGCACAGAAGGACTCAGAACCACAGCTGGCCCCCATGATGAGTGAGATAAAAGAGTGCCTGGCGGCTTCCCTGGATTCTTTCCTCTTTTCTCCTCAACAAGATGATTCAGTCAGAACCGTGTATGGTTGCTTGATTCAAAGAGTCATGAGTTCACCATAGCCAGATGTGGAAACAACCCAAGAGTCCATCAACGGATGAGTGGATAAACAAACTCTGGCAAATATATATAATGGAATATTATTCAGCCTGAAAAACGAACAAAATTCTGACACATGCTACCATATGGATGAGCCTTGAGGACACTATGCTAAGTGAAATAAGCCAGTAGCAGAAGGACAGATACTGTATAATCCTACTCACATGAAGTATCTAGAATAGTCAGATTCCTAGAGGCAAAAAGTAGAAGAGTGGAAGCCAGGGGCTGGGAGGAGGGGGGACGGAGAGTTGGTGTTTAATGAGTACAGAGTCTCTGTCGAGGCTGTTGAAAAGGATTCCGGTATACACGGTGGTGATGGTTGAACAGGAATGTGAATGTACTTAATGCCATTGAACTGTACACTTAAAAATGGTTAAAATGGTAAATTTTATGTTCTATATATTTTAGCACAATAAAAAACAATCATTAAAAAAACTCACCAAGGACTTATAGATAATGCCAGTGTTCCTTTATACTGACTTCCTTTGCCCTCTGGCCTCACAGATCACTTCCGTTATGTTGACTTGCCTACAGATTCGCCTCTTCTGCCACCCTTAGGCGCTGTCTTCTCAGCGCTCCCAGGGGTCTGCCTGGGGATTCCTGCTCCATTCTGAAGCATGACCGGGATGCAGAGGCTACAAACACGCCAGGTATGCCTGTGGCTCAACTTGAAACCAGGCCTCGGTTCCTGCCCCTCTGCCCATCTGCTTCAGTGCTTCTCCTTCACAGACTTCCCTGGTCTCCCTCTTTTCCACCTGTGCTGACCCTTTGGATCGAGTGACTTAGCTTTTGGCTTGCCCGCTTGGCTGGGCACTTGGCCCTGCGAGGTTCAGCTTCCTGTACCTGCTCCCCGACGACTCTGAGTCTGCCAAGCAGCTGAGGTCATTTTCTGCGTGTCACCAGCAGGAGCCACCAGTCACTGAGGCTGGACACTTGAGCATCACCCATCTCTGCTTTCCCTCCTCTGCCCTTCCATCAGTTCCACCTCAGGAACACCTAGTGTATGTGTTTCCTTTGGGACCCACCCTCCCATCCCGCTTGAGATCAGGGCCCAGCATCCCCTAATGAGCCACCGCACCAGCCTCCATTCTGGTCTCCCTTCTCTAGTCTGGGTCCCTCTGGGCCTCTCTCCCTGGGACAGCCAGAGCTGTTGTCCCCAGATGCAAATCTGGGCCTGGTGCTCTCCTGCCGAGAAGCTGCACAGGTCCCCAGGGCTGGAGGACCAAGCTGAAGTTCTCTGCTTGCCAAGACAGGTCCCTCGCATTGGCCCCCACCTGCCACACCAGCTCCCCCACAACCGCGCCCCACTCCTCATCCCAACACACCGAGGTCTCCCTCTCCCCACGGGCTTCTGCCACCTCTGCCTTCGCCCACATTGCTCCTCCCGCCAAGAGGGAGCGTGTGGCCTGGTTTGCCCAGAACAGTCTCTGTTTACACCTGTTGTTCAGTGTAATTGTTAATAGCCTTCCTTTCACTCTCCCAAGTGTCCTGGCTTAGGCAACAAGTTGCGTGGTCGCTGCATTTGCCCTAATTCTTCACCTGGCGAAACTCCGCTCATCCTCCACCATCTGCTGGCTGTCGGAGGTGCTGCGAAGCCTTGCCCGTCTCCTGCAGGTGGTGCCCACTCAGCCTTCTCCCTGCAACTTCATGGCAGTGTTTATCACGGCGCATCGTTAGGGAATCGTCTGTCTCCCCTGCTAGACTCCTGGAGTCTTATATATCTTCTCATCCCCAGCACTCAGAAGAGTCCCTGACATAAAGTAGGTGATCAATTAAAGTTTGCTGAAGAGGAATGGGAAAGATAAATTCATTTATTAAGTGAGAACTATGTGCCCGGCGCTGTTCCAGATGCTTGGCGAAGCAGATGACCATCCACGTTCTCATGCAGTTCACATTTAAGGGGAGGAAATGGACATAAGTTAGTTTCTGAACAGATCACTGGCCGGGGGGTAGAGGTATGGGATTTGCTTTGACCAAGCGGGCTCACCCCCAGAGCTGGGCTGTCCCCTTGAGGCACAAGGCTGTCTGAGGGATGAAGACCACCTTGGCCAAAGCAAGCATTCGGTCAGAAGGGAAGAAGCAAAATGTGTTGATGAAAGCGGGGTCAGGGAGATGCTAGGATGCTGGCTTTGAAGATGGCAGAAGGGGGCACAAGCCAAGGAAAGGGGGTGGGCCCTCAAAGCTGAAAAAGGCAAGGAAATGGACCCCTTCCTGGAGTGTCCAGAAAGGAATACAGCCCCATCCAGATCTTGAGTGTAGCCCAGTGAGACATGTGTCAGACTTCTGATCTTCAGAACTAGAAGATAATAAATTTAAGTTCTGAAAAAAGGAGAAGGGAAGAAGCAAGGAACAGATGCTGGGTAAATGCATCCATTTGGTAGGATTAGGGGAATGATCCACCTCCAGGCCAGAGCTGCCTCTGGTAATGTCTTCTTTCCATCCTGTCAGCGTATCTCTGGGGCAGTATGTTTAACTCGTTTGAATGTAATTCAGAATGTTATCATAAAGCCGTGGATGAGTAGCCCCCCTGGGCACACACCGCGTTAGAACCTGTTCACATTAGTGCGGGGTCAGGATCAGCCAGCCTTGTCATGGAAACTTTCCTCAACCATTCTTGCCCCCTAACACTTACATTAAGCACCACTGATAGTCATTTTTAGTCATCGTAATATCAAATCTGTACGAAAATATTCCCAGATTGCTCCCATTCAAATATTAAAATAAAAACAAATCAACAGACATGAAAATGGCAATATGGTCTATCCCGTGGACATAGTTCCAACAGAAGAAGGCCCTCAGGGCACAGTAATTACCAGGCCAGACCTCTTCAGGATTAGGCCTACCCTGGAAAGCCCTAAATACCTTTCCTCCTGGGTCTACTATGAAATGGCCTGAGAAAGGCTCAATCCTATAGCCAAAGCACATACAAGAAATTTTCTTCTCACTGTCTTTTTTTTTCCTTCAGAGATGATGGAGCGACAGTTTTGTGGGTGAGAATATCAGGTAGGCATTTTGGTGATGCTGATAATGAAGTTGGTTGCAGAAAATGGGAGCTGCGTCAGACAATACCGAATAAATTATTTTGTGCTGTCTCCTTTTAATGCCTGGGTTAAAGCAACCCAACCCAACTGCAGTTCTGCAACACTGGGTGAGTGCTCCAATGAGGCAGAACCCTGCTCCACCCAACGATCCATCACCTGTTTGAACCTGAAAAGGTGTCACTCTTAATCTGTCCCTCTTCATTCCATGCCACCGCTCTAATTTAAGTAACTTTCCTGCTTCCAATACTGCAGTAGATTTCTTCCTTCTTCTCCTTCTTCTCTTTTATGAAAATTTTCAAACATATACAAAAGTAGAGGGAATAGTAAAGTCAACCCAATTTACCCATCACCCAATTTTTCTACAAAAAATTTACACATGGTAAAATGGATGGCTTTTAAGTGTACGATGTTTTGATAAATGTATATACTTGTTTAACTGCCACCCCTAATCAATATATAGAACTTTCTCATCACCCCAGAAAGTTCCTTTGCCGTCCTCCAGTTTGGCAGTTATCAATACATAGCCACCCTTGTTTCATCGGTGCCCCTACCCCTGGACCCTCCAGGATGATTTTGAAGTAAATCCAGACATCAACTAGACATGCAACTAGAGAAAGCCCGTGTGCAGCAACAAAGACCCAAAACAGCCAATAAATAAATAAATAAAGTAAATAAGATAAATTTTAAAAAAACAATGATTCTTTAACATCAAATACAGTCTGCATCCACATTTCCCCAATTCTCTATTTTTAAAAAAAAATATTTATTTAGGCTGTGTTGGGTCTTAATTGCGGCATGCGGGATCTAGTTCCCCAACCAGGGATTGAATCCGGGCCCCCTGAATTGGGAGCAAGGAGTCTCACCCACTGGACCACTAGGGAAGTCCCTCCCCAATACTCTTTTAATAGATTTACACTTGGTCTCTTTACTTTTGATCTATTCCATTGATTTTGAAAACCACTCCAGATGAACATTTCCAGTCCACCATCATGATTACCTACTGTGTGCTCCTTAGTCTAGCATACCTGGACTCTGTATATAACTTTCCAGTTTAAATTCCAATGTTGCTCCTCATCCGGCTTATCCTTCCACAAAAGAAAAGTAGCTTTTGTATGAATAAACCTGTTTCCCCACCGCTGAGAATTTGATTATGTGTCTCTTCTCTCCACCCTGCCCACAAATGTTCATTAAATGAATGTTTGCTGGACACCTACTAAGCACCAGGAACGAGCTAGTAGCTACAGAGTAAGTAGTGAACAAGATAAATATAGCTCCTGCCCTCAGGGAGATCATGGCATCCTCCCCTCTCTACCTGTTGGAACCCCATTTACTTTAAGGTAAAGTCCAAATGTCACCTCCACTGTGAAGACTGCCCTGATCTCTTCAGGCAGGAGTATTCTTTTGCTTTTCTAAAACTCCTGCTTTGCTCATTTGTTCTGCTTCTAGCCTACGTGCCACATAAGGACTTTGAACATAAGACATGTAGACATAGTTACTTCGTCTTTGTAATACTTTCACCATCTAGTGGGAACACAGTGAATGACTGAATGAATATGTTAAGACTAGTTATTTAAAAAACTGCCCATGGACTGCTAAACCTGAAACAACTGTTTAAGGAAACATATCTGACACAGTTTCAACTCGGCATAGGTGACTGCAGTGCCTTGAGGACACTTGGGGAGAAAGTTCATCTATAAAGCAACTGGCAATTGGCCTGGAGATTAAGAGGATGCACCCTGAAGTCTTGCCATCTTTTAGTTATTTTGTCCCATTATAGTATGTTTCTGAACTTGGCACAGGGAATTAAAAAGCTGATTTTCTATGGTCGGAAATTCTTAAAAATACTTCTCTGTCATTATAAAACTTTGAAAACATGTAAAAGCATGAAGAAAGAAATTAGAATCATCCATAGTCCACCATTCAGACAAAAATCACGGTTAACGTTTTGGTGTATTTCCTTCCAGTCTTTTTCGTCTGCAGTTTGAAAAGAGTCTGCTCTGGAGTGCTGGATCTTACTCTGGTGCTGAGGATGGGCGGACTTACGGAGGAGAACATTCTGCTTTCCGTATTAAAGCAGTGTGGTCTCTGTCGCCTCCACGTTCTGCCTTTCCTCGCTGATGACTGTTTCTTTTTCCCTACATTGCGTTCTACCTCTTCCCCCACTGAATGCAGAGTTATGGTTTTGTGACCCTACTTTGGGTCTTCACGCAATCTCTGGTCCCCACATCATGTCCCTGATCAGGATCTCAGAGCCCTGTCACTTCAAATCCATTCATCGCACCTCCTTGACTCTGAAACCAAGTTCCTGGGCCAGATCTGGTCTTTATCATACTTTTGCCCCACTTGTAAGCATTTTCGAATGGCATTAAAAAGCCTCTGTAAATTGAAATTGAATGGTTGCATATTATTCTCTTTTATGTTTGGCCATAATTATCCTAACCATCCTCCAATATTGACCTTATGTTAGTTTCAATTTGCCACTATTGTGAATAACATTCCAATGAATATCTTTGTAAATAAATCTTTAACCATATATCAGATGACTTTCTTAGGTCAACTGCATAGAAACAAAAGGACTGACATAAAATATGGCACAAAATATTTGATATATATTGCTAACTTGATTTCTAGAGAGTGTGCAGACTTACACTCCCACAGCAGAGTATCGTGTGTGTCTTGTGGCATTGTTGCCAACCTTGAGCATTATTGTCAAAATAGAGAACAAAAGGGAATTTTGGAATAAAAAGAAGATTTCTCAACCCCATCAAGAGCATCTGAGGTACAGTAGAAACTAACACAATATTGTAAAGCAACTATACTCCAATAAAAATTTTTTTAAAAATTGAAAAATAAAAGAGCACCTGAGAGATGCACTGGGAGTTTGAAAAAAAAAAAAAAAAAAGCATCTGAAAAATGTGACTAGCGTCACAGTTAATGGTTTCAGACCAAATCCTTTCCCCCTAAGATCAGGAACAAAGCAAGGCTGTCCACTCCAACCACTTCTATTTAATGGTGCATTATTTTAAAATATTTGCTTATATGAGATATTTAAAAATCACTGTGCATTTTAATTTGCATCTCTTTGTTTTCGAGAGTAACTTTTCTTAAGTTCATTAGCTATTGGTAACTCTTCTTTTGTGAATTATGTATCCGAAGTCTTTGCCCACGCTTCTGTTGGTGTCCTATAGTTTTTTAAGTTATTTGTGTGAGCTCTCTATATTTTTGTCTTAAATATTTATTTTTACAAATTTGTAGTTTGCTTTGTTTGAATGCCACATTTTTGCAATATAGAATTTTTATTTTATTTTTTAATAGCGATCAACACTATAGAGTTTGTCTCTTTTTAAGTTGTTTTTATGCTTCACCATCTCTTCTTACAATTGCATGGTACTACAGAAACGATACTGCTTCCATATTCAAGAACTGGTTGGGTAGTTCAAAGCCCTATAACCAATTTTCCTATGAAAAGTAGTTCTTATATCCTGAACTGATATTATTTGTGTCATTATAGTGCATCAACATGAAAAAAAAAAAAATGTCTCAGAGAATCTAATTTGCAATATTGGTTCAAAGTTACAATGTGTAGGATTTATATTAAGCTCTGAGTCATGCTTTTATCTATAATTCTCAATTAAAAAGATGGTGAGGTTGATTACTCAAGAAGCCAGAAAGGAGCGTAAAAATTTATGAAAGAATTTCACCAGGAAGGATAGTTTAATTTGGACTGAAAGTTCACCTTACTGATTGTTCAAACTGGAAGTGAAGAGTTTTCTCCTGTTCAAGAGGAGAATAAATAAGAACGGTTATTTCCATGTGTCGTCAATCAATAGTTTATTGACTATATTGAGTATTGAATTTTCCAAAGGTTGTTAGTCTAAAAGGGGATGATGTTTTAATGTCAGTCTGTTAGTTTATGAAAGTGACACTAATGAATCCTTCATTTGACTTTATTGGTAGCTTAAGTCATGTATAATATCTCCAGGTCATAGCTGATAAATTACTGTATTTTTATCATACTTCATATTCTATTGTCTCATAATGAGTTTGGATGTGAGTCAGTAAGATAAGATGTACCTCAGAGTAACTACTTTCCAGAATTAATATCAGCATGTGATGAATAAGATTTTTATGACATCAATATTCTCAACATAGAACAAAGGGACAGTCCAGGTGAAGCAATTTAAGAGAATAATTTAGACGAAAGTACAAGAAAGAATCCTGGATTGCTGAGCTTCAAAAAGAATGCATCTATCAATCACAATTTCAAAATACATCAGTGGAAAGAGGAAAATCGCACTATACAGCACTGCTGAAAGGCGCTCTGAATTTAGAAACACACAATTTGAGCCCCTAGCTACCTTGTCTGCTCTGCTTCCCCTATGCCAATTCACTCCAGCCTTTCCAGAATTTGCTTTCTGTCCCAGCACAATGCCTGCATGGAGCAAGGACTCAACACATGGTAACTCTTATGAACACCTTTTCGGTAGGTCCTTGGGGAACAGAATCAATGCTTATATGCCAGGCGGGTGGGCTGTAGGGTCAGGCTGTGGGATGTGACCTTGAGCATGGTTATTTAACCTCCGGGTGTCAGTGTACTCTCATTTAAAGTGAAAATAAGAATAGCATCCTAGGTTTCTGTCAGGATTAAATGAAACAAGGCATACCAAATACCTGGTATATAGTAAGCATTTTTGGTACACTTGAGCTGTTCATACACAGAGGAGAGAAAAACACAACCAGCTGGATACCCTCTGTCTGTATCATCCTCTACAAGTGAAACAAAACGAAACATATATAAACTCATTCTAAGGGCCGCTTAATCAGGTTTAGCTGCGTGAAATAAATAAATACCCTCCCCCACACACACACACATACACACCAGCAGTTTAGGAAAACAGAAGTTAATTTCTCTCACACACTAAATAAGTCAGAAGGTAGGCAGCCCAGCGCTGCTCTAATCGGTACGCGATTATCTGGATCCGGGGCCTTTCATTGTATTGCTCTCCATCCACAGAGAGCTGCCTCATGGTCCCTGGAGGGATCCTTACCATCTGGTCTCCTTTTCCAGGCAGTGAGAAGGAGAAAGGGGGGGAAAGGGCCTGCCCTTACCCTTTAAAAATATTTGTCAGTTGTTGCATCCAACACTTCCATTAACATTCCATTGGTCAGAACTTGGTCTCAGGGTCCCATCAAGTTGCGAGGGAGCCTAGGAAATAGTCTTTACTCTGAGTGGTCATGTATCCAGCCAATAACTGGGGGTTTGAGCACAAACAAAGGAGAGAATGGACACTGGGAGGAAAACAGCCCAGCAGATAACAGACTGGCTCAGAGCAGGAAACAGAATGATCATATTTAAGAGGAATGAGGGCAACCCCCCAACTTTATGTATTTGCTTCCTTATTTGTTAGGGCACAGTTGTCAGTGGTTTGCTTCATTGTGTTTTATGTTTTAATCCTAAGAATTATGAAAAGGATTACGGTCTCAGCCCTCCTGGAAATGCTTACCAGAAGAGTATCCAATCCATTCCGACCTCGGCGCTTAGCGAGGAAAAGCGCCTAAGAAGGATTTCGAAGAAAAGCCACCAGATGACTAACCGCTCAGAATAAGACCTAGGACAGACCTTTAAGGAAGGGGCGTGAGCCAGCCAGGGAAAGAAACGGCTAGAGGGTGATTAAATAATGATCTCCTGCTACCCAAAGGACTCTGCCCCAGAGGAGAGGGGAGAGGAGGAGGAGACAGAGGAGGGCCAGCTGTTCATCTCCGCTGAGACTGGAGAGAAGGGAAGAAGCAGCAGTGACTTAGGGTGACCTGTAAGGAGAAATGTGCTGGCCGGGCGGGCGGCTGTTAACACACCGCAGGTGGAGATTATACACGGACCTCTCCAAACTCTGAGATATTGGCATATGCTCCTCCCCGAAGGCGGGGTTGGGGGCAGGAGGGGCGGGGCACAGGTTGAGGGCGGGTGAACCACTTGAACATCAACGGTACCCTCTCCCGTGCCTTGGTTTCCCTCATGGAATAACTCTGTTTCAGAGTCCAGAAAAGGGATACTGTGTTGATCTGAAAGATAAGCTCTGGTTTTGCATGTGTATAAAAACCGATAACTACACAATGTCAGTATCTTGCAGATTAGGTCCTACAAGGAGGAATGGATTTTCCATGTTTTAAGATATCATTTTAAGAATTACAGTAGTAATACAATGGCTTTCCAGTCAAGGTGGTACAGCAAGGTGCATTTCATCCTCTGTGAAAACAGTAAGCAATGCCAAACGAAATATACACAGAGAAAATTTTTTTAAAAAAAGATGGAACATGGCTCAGAAATAAGACAATTACTCATGAGGTCAAGAAAGAGAAAAGAAACGGCAAGAGCCGAGTGGGACCTGGGCTGTGGGTCTCAAAACAAGCAGTGGTGGCTGAGAATCTGACTCCTACGGTGACGAGGACAGAAAGTCCCACCTGAGGCTAAAGGCCAAAGCCATGGTCACTGCTGAAGCCAGGCGCTGGGGTACAAAAGCCCCTTCCCCCCTTTCCCTTTCCCTTCTCTAGATCCCACTCCGCAGGGGGAAGGGGTTTCCCTCCGAGCTCTCCTAAGCTCTGTAAGAGGTGGCCAACCTGTGAGGTGAGGTCACCATGGATCTGCAGGTCTTTCTGCTTCTCTCCCATTCCCTATTTCTGTTCAAGTTCGCCATTGCTCTTACATCTTCATTCTGTCCTACAACTATAATTAAGTCTTTTGTGCTCTGTATAGAGGTTCAGTGCAAAAACGAGTGATGTGACTGAACCCACAGAAAAGGAAAAGTATGCTGTGTCATGACACCTGCGTCATGACTGAAGACTTTTCTAAGTTCTCTGTATAGCTCAAAATCACGTTTTAGTTAGCTTCCTGTTCGGATCATGACTAGCTTGTACAGCATTTGTTATGTTTTCCCCAGTTTCTAGTTTCCTTTTGTGTGTATGTGTGTGCGCGTGTTTATATGTAGTTATTGAAATATCTTCACTTTGTCATTAAGTATTTCCAGGTTCCTAAATATTCAATGTGTGTAATGAAATCTATTTTCTTCCTAAAGACATCTTCTTGGAGGGCTTTTACTTCCTGTTTTAATCTGGACTGACAGCTTTCTAGGCCTGTTACACACATGATCCCCTGTGGTTCTTTTCAATGATTCCCTAGGCCGGTTCCTGGGCTTCTGGGATTCACAGCTCCCTCTTTCTTGGATTTCTTCTCCCTTCGGGAGGGGCACATCCTTGATTAATTTTTCCAGAAAGGGAATATGTAGAGATAAACTTTGTGAGTGCTTAACATTTTAATTTTATCCTCACATTTGCTTGTTCGATTGGAGGTAGTTTTAAGTTTGGGGGTCATTGCTCCCCTATGTTTTAGCAAACGATGTCACTTTAGATATTTCTGATTCTAATTTATTCCTTATTTCCTATAAGAGACTTCTTTTCTTTCCTCACTGCAAAATTTAGCGTTTTTCTTTTTAAACTTGGCATTCTGAACCTTAATCAAAATACGTCTGTGTGTGTGTGTGTGTGTTTGTGTGTGTTTGTGTGTGTGTGTATTTAATTCCTTGTCTTTGGTACTAGTCAACTTTTTCCATCTGAACACTTGAGTTTTTTTCAGTTCAGGGAAACTATCTTTAGTTATTTCTTTAAACACTTTCTTTTCATTCACTGTTCTCTCCTTCCAAAACTCCTATTAGATAGATATCGAATCCTCTATGTTTCTTAACTTTCCCTCATTTTTGCTCCATATTTTGGAATATCTCTCTGTCCGTATCTTCTGGATCACTGTTTGATCTTTTACTTCATTCAGACCTTCTACTTTTGAGTTTTCATTTTAGCAATCATATTTTTAATTTTTGAGAATTTTGAATTTTCTCAGGGCTTTTTTTTTTTTTTTTTTTTTTAAATGTTTTCAACTTACTGCATTTTCTTTTGTCAGCTTTTTTTTTTTTTTTTAATTTATTTTTTGGCTGCGTTGGGTCTTCGTTTCTGCGCGAGGGCTTTCTCTAGTTGCGGCGAGCAGGGGCCACTCCTCATCGCGGTGCGCGGGCCTCTCACTATCGCGGCCTCTCTTGTTGCGGGGCACAGGCTCCAGACGCGCAGGCTCAGCAGTTGTGGCTCACGGGCCCAGTTGCTCCGCGGCATGTGGGATCTTCCCAGACCGGGGCTCGAACCCGTGTCCCCTGCATTGGCAGGCAGATTCTCAACCACTGCGCCACCAGGGAAGCCCTCAGGGCTCTTTTTTCATGGCCATCTGTTCCTATTCTTCTTTTCAACGGATAAATAGTCTATCTTTTGGCGTTTAGATTAGAAAGTTCTGTTTTAAAGTTTTGTTTCTTGTCTCCCACTCTCTGAAACGACGTGTTCTACTTGTTCAAATTGGTCTTTCACAGCATTAGTTGCTTTTAAACGTCTTAGGATCTTTGATTGACACGGCTTGGCTTAGGAATGATGGGATACATTGATTTTTACGAGCAACTTACATGCGTTTCCTTTGCAAATAGCTATAGACCCATTTACCTGTAAAGGCCTCTCCCCCACCCCGCTCCCACCCTCCATCCCCACCAGAACGGGGCGGGGGGCCGGGGCCAGGGCCGGGGGTGGGGGATGGCTAAGAAGTCTGTGTAAACGGGTCCGTCCCCTTCACAGGCAGGCTCGGAATTGTGAGAACCAACAGGAATCCCCTCTGATAGTGGAGACCTTTACCTGGGGCTCCGTATGGGGGTCCCGAGTCTTAGCCCCTGCTCTGCCTCAGTCTGCTGCCCCCATCCCTTCACGTGGGATCTCTGCAGACACAGCTTTTACACTGTCGGAGTCAGGACTCCCAGGGCTGCGGCCCCAGCAAGTGGTACTGCTCCAACTATTTCGTGGAGGGGAGGGACTAAGTGCCTGACCCAGTCTACAGATGGCCCTTCAAGTCATCACTCCTTCTCTCCCAACTTGCTGACTCCAAGTCCTGGAATTTCTCCAGGGCTCTGCCAGGAAAAACAGCCACTACTTCCATGGTGGTCTGGAGTTATCATTTTGTTCTGCTATGATCCACTTTCTATCCACTTTCTATCTGCTATAAATCTTCTAAAATGTCTTGTCCGAGGATGGTGCTTTCTTGTTCTCAAGGGCCCCATGTTTTTCCACTGTTTTCCTACATCCTTTCCCATTTCCCTGGGATCTCCTCAGCTCTGGGCTTACAAGTGGGAAGAAGACAGACACGGTCCCTTTTCTCACGGGGTTTATGATCTTGAGTAGCTGAACAGACAACTCATGGCATTAGCACAGTGTTACAGGAGGGATTCCCTGACCAGGTGAGAAAAGGCCTGCAAAGGAAAAGGGTGTTTAAGCTGAGATCTGAAGGATGATCAGGTTTTCTGTTGGTACAAGAGGAGGGGTGTGGCCAGAACAGAAAGGAAGGAGGAACCGCACTCTAGCCTGAAGGAACAGCATGTGAAAATGTGTAATCCCTGTAGGCGAGGGTGGCCAGCACCTAAGGGATCTACACGTGTCCTTATGCCTCATGGGACAGGATGGGCCCAAACAAGCTGCCTCTGAGAGCTGCCCGCCTGTCCTAAGATGGTTCCTTTCCTGTGTTTTGTTTCAAAAAAGACCAATGTCTTTTTTCCCCCAATTTTTAAAACTGTAGCAAAATACACATTTTTAAGTGTACAGGTCAGTGGCATTAAGTATATTCATATTCTTGTGCAACTGTTTCCTCCATCCTTCTCCAGAACTCTTTTCATCTTGCAAAACTGAAACTCTGCACCTATTAAATAATAACTCCCCTTTTCCTCTCCCCCTAACCCATGGCAACCGCCATTCTACTTTCTGTCTCTGTGAGTTTGACTACCCTAGGTACCTCATCTCATTGGAATCATGCGGTATTTGTCTTTTTGTGACTGGCTTATTTCACTTAGCATAATGTCCTCAAGGTTCATAGGTGCCAATATCTTAATACCCTGTACCTCCTGATAATCTCCAGAAGGAAGAATGTGCCCCAACTTGAGTGGAAAGTGGGAGGAATTAGGTTGTGATAAAACTCAACCCCATTAAGGAGACTGCGGAAACAGTGGTGTATCAGCAGAGGACACTAGAATTTTCAAACTCTCAAATCCTGCACTCGCTAGCATGTAAGATCTCTGACTCCATTGTATATTAAATAGTCAGAAAGTGCATCCTGTCCTGGCAGTCTAGCTTTAATCGGTTCGATCCAGAAAGCTTCCTGCCCAGTGACGTGACCCCTAAATTCTATTCTTGAGAAAGGACCCCTCCCTTAACATTCGAGCAGGATCCAGTTATTCATTCGTTTATCTGGTGTGTGCTATGTCATGTTCCAGTATGGTGGCTGGTTTCCATTTGCATCTCGGACCCAATCTCCACCTTCTCCACTCTGCCTTGTGTCCCACGGGCTGACCTGTAGGACTGGCTTTCAGCTGGACTTGGGTAATTGGAGGCACCAGCAGGAGATTGGAGACCGGTTGGCATATTTATTACCCTGGCTTTCTCTCAGCAGGGTGGCTGTGGGTTGGCTGCTTGAAAGGCAACACTTTCGGACACCTAGTATGCACCTAATTATCTGGAAAATGCTTTCACTATGCCCTTTCTCTATCAGCAAAAAAAAAAAAAAAAAAAAATTAAAAGTAGTTTGCCTTCATGTGTCAAGGATAGCACTATATCTTAACTGTCCTGCCTTAGAGCTAAATCGAATCCTGCTATCGTAACATAATCTGGAGGGAGCTTCTTTGTCTTGATATTCTATAGGAGATCATGCTGGTCCATTATACTGATGGCATTATGCTAATTTGATTTGGGGAGCAGGAGGTGGCAAGCGCCTTAGGTGCGTTGGTAACACATGGACTTCAAGAAGTTGGGAGATAACCCCCTGGGAAGTCCAGGGCTGCGACATCACTGATGTTCCAGGGGCCCAGTGGTCTGGGGCATGTGGGGGTGTCTCCTGATACACGGGAGGGACAGCTGCTGCATCTCGCCCCATGTACCACATAGGAGACACAACATGTAGTGAGTTTAGAGGCAAACTAAACCATATTTTTCTGTGTGCAGCTCTGACCTAATTACTGGGTATCTCACAAGGCTACTGGTTTTGAGTGGGCACAGGGTATGAAAGGTTCAGAAACAAATCCAGGCTGCGTTACAAGCGGTCTGAGCAGCAGACCCAGTGGCGTGGAAGGATCTGAGGCAGACGGAGATGCTATCCGGGGCTCCTGGCAAGCCCAATAGGACCCAAGTAAAGTCAACCGCTGATAACTAGTTTTTCAGTTGAAAAGCAGCTCCTGGACTGTCGGAGAGCCCCATAGGAACTGAACATTTGACCCTGGGTCACAAAGGACTATGTGATTTAAACTGCCCATCACGCCCAGGACATGCCCAGCAGCATCGTTGTAAGTGTGAATGATACCTTGAGACCAAGCTCTGCAGGTCTGGAAACCACAAATCAGTCAGTCCAGGCTCCACGGTACCTCTTCCTACTGCTTGACTGCCTCTCAACACACGCCGATGGCCTGATGGCGAGTTCCCTGCAGCCACATGCAGAGGAGGAAAAGCGGGGCTGGATTTATTAATGGATGCACACGGTAGGGTGGAACCAGACAGCGGGGATGAGCCGCTGAGCTGCAGCCCTGCGCAGGGATGGCCTGAAAGTAGGGAGGGGGAGGCGGTCCCCCCAGTGGGCGGAACTCCAGGCATTCCTTCTGGTTTATTCTGTATGGAAGGGAAGGAGGTCTGAGGAATGCCATCCATCCAATTCATGACCAGTGGTAACATGTTCACCACATTGATTGGGGACTTGGAAAAAATAAATTGTCTGTTTAGTGACAGGAGAGCTTGGGGAGAGACGTGTGGCTGGACTTTTTGGAATGTGCACAGAACGTACACAGGCTGCCAGAATACAATTCCACAGACTGGGAGGCTTAAACAACAACCGTTTATCTTCCCACAGTTGTGGAGGCTCAAAGTCCAAGATCAAGGTGCCATCAGGACTGGTTTCTGGTGAGGCCTCTCTTCCTGGTTTATAGAAGGTGGCCTTCTCTCTGTCCTCACCTGGCCTCTCCTCTGAACATGCATGGAGGGCTTTTTGATGTCTCTTGGTCTTTTTTCCCTTTGTTCCTCATTTTTGTTTATTAAAATTTTTTTCCTGCTTTACTAAGCTATAATGAACATACAATCGTCCTCTTCTTCTAAGGGCAACAGTCCTATTGGATTGGTACTCCAACCGTATGACCTCCTTTAACTTTAATTATCTCCTTAAGGCCCCGTCTCCAAATACAGACACACGGGGGTTAGGGTTTCAACACATGGATTTAGGGGATACAACGCAGCCCAGAGCGATAATCAGGTGGTCAAGATGGTCCCCCCTGTGGATGTGTGTAAGTCTCTTCCTCGCCACCCACGTGCCTGCTCCATGAGCCCGTGAGCAAAGGACACACGAGGCGGGGGTGGAAGCTGTGCACAGGCCAGTAGCGTACTCTCTCTCACCAGCGCTGGTCTGGCTCCTGACGAGGCTGAATGTCCAATCTGCCAGCAGCTGATCAACGCTGAGGGCCTAAAATGGCACCGCTCCCCAAGGGGACCAGCCGGAGACCCCCTCCATCACGGAGGGGCCAGAACCAGCCTCAAAGAGACAGATCTTTGCTCCCATCATGGATTTTCCTCCCCTGCCCCCAGGACTTCTGCCAGCACCAACATTCCTGAACTTAGAGAATGTCTTATCTATCACCACAGTGTTGCAACTCAGCATCTCCTCCCCAAAGAAGATGCATTTTCAGAGGCTGTCATTTGCCAGTGGGAGCTTGACCATGGAATTCACTGGCTTTATCACATGCTTCATTCCCTAGAAAGAGATTGCTTAATAGAGGGGCCTGCTGAAGACAGATATGGTGACAGCTGGAAGGCAAGACCCTGCAAGGTGGGTACCTGCCTAGTGGATGCAGTCAGTTCCCCAAACCAGCAGCCAGCATTTGGTGCCACTGCCCCCATAACCGGACTGCAGTGGTCTGGGAACCAAGGTCGGGGGATAGGAGTGGCCCTTCTCACTATGACTAGTGGCCCTTCTCCCTATGTCATAGTGAGAAGACCTGCTTCCTGTCTGACCTTGGGCTTGTGGCCTAGGAAGGATATTTCTGCAGGGAACACATAGTTCCATTCAATTGGAAGTTGAAACAGAGTCTGACCCTCAGCTATTTGGGGCTCCTCATGCATGAGAACTTTTAAGATCTACTCTCTTAGCAACTTTCAAATATACATACAGTGTTATTAACTATAGTCACTGTGATGTACAGTACATCCCAGGATTGATTGATTGATTGTGGCCGCACCGTGCAGCATGCAGGATCTTAGTTCCCCAACCAGGGATCGAACCCGTGCCCCCTGCAGTGGAAGCGTGGAGTCTTAACCACTGGACCGCCAGGTAAGTCCCAGGATTTATCTATTTTAGACCTGGAAGTTTGCACCTTTTGACCACCTTCACCTATTTCACCCACCCCCACACTCATTTTCAGGTTAAAGTGGGAACAGAATCTTAAAGACCTGTCCCCAACCTCCTGATGCAACATGTAGCAGAATAGCATGCAGGATGGAAGGCAATTCCGACTCCCCAGATCTTCTCAAACTTTAATACTGTTGCATGTCATCCGGCGACTTTATTAAACTGCAGAGTGATTCAGCAGGTCTGGGTGGGGTTAAAGATTCTGAATGATAACAACGGTCCAGGTGACGTTGTCCTTGGATCTCACTTTGAAGTCATACAAGGCTGTAGCTCTGTGGTTCACAACCTGTTACAGTTTAGACTCACCCGGGGGCTTTTAAGAAATACTAATGTCTAATCCCCTCTCCTAGAGATTCTGATTCAATTCACCTGGGGCTTGGGTTTGTTTTTTTTTTTTTTTTTTAAAGTCTGCCATATAATGCTAATAGTTCCTTAGAGGAATGTTTTTAGGACCAAGTGACACAGTTGATTATTTCCAGTTCATTAATGATGCATTTTGAAACAACCTTTCATTCAATCATCCATTCATTTATTCAACCTCCAACTCTATGACTGAATGTTCCATTTTAGAGAAATTATGTCTATGACTTCATTTTTCAAATAATTTTTAGCATTTTCTAGAAACATCTACATTCTTTCTGCTGGATTTTCATTGGGTTACTACATAATGACATTAAACTCTGAGTAGCATCCTTCCCACAAATTTCACACTAAGCTGCTCCTTTTGGAACTAGACAATAGCAAACGAGAACAAAATTAAATAGCTTAGACAATGAAGAAAAAAAATCTATCTTCAGTTTATATTTTATTAGAGGTGACTTGCCAATCTGATGATAGGTTAAAATTATCCAGAATAAAAAAAGAGTGAGTAGTTCTACAAAAATCTTCTTTGTTAATTTTTAAGCACTTCCCTAAGGAGTTACTCATATAACTAAAATTCTAGGTGACTTCATCCGGAGAGGTAGACTTTGCATCTATTCAATGCATGCAGGAAAGAAGGTAGAAATACTGTTTCTGTCTTGCTATGAATGTCCTTATGGATGGCTCCTTGTGTGCATGTGCAGAAGCGGTTGTAGGGTACATACTAGTAGAATTGCTGAGTTATAGGGAATGTGAACATTCAACTAGCAAGGTATTATCAAATTGTGTCCAAGCGGTTGTGTGTATTTATCATCCCACCAGCAGTGTGTAAGAGTTTCTACTGATCTTTGAGACTTGTGATTATAAGACTTAGTTTTAGCCAATTCAATGGGGTTTATGTGGTATGTCATTATAGTCTCTTTTTGCATTTCCTTAATTACTAATGAAGTGGAGCAACTTTTTTCCTGTAAGTACTGCTCTCATTGCCTCCCTTAAATTTTGGTATATTTCATTTTCATTCATCTCAAAGTATTTTCTTTTTTTAAAAAACATATTTATTTATTTACTTATTTGGCTGCACCGGGTCTTAGTTGCAGCATGTGGGACCTTTGTTGCAGCATGCGGGATCTTTGTTGCAGCATGCGGGATCTAGTTCCCTGACCAGGGATCGAACCCCAGCCCTCTGCATTGGGAGCGTGGAGTCTTAACCACTGGACCACCAGAGAAGTCCCTCAAAGTATTTTCTAATTTCTATTATGATTTCTTCTTTGATCCATTGGTAACTTATAGTGTATCATTTAATTTCCACACATTTGTGATTTCCAAATTTTTCCTTTATGTTTCCATTGTGGTTTGAGAACATATTTTGTATGATTTCAGTTATTTTGAATTTTTTGAGAGTTGTTTTATGGCCTACTATATGGTCTATCCTGGAGAATGTTCCATGTGCACTTGAGATGTCTATTCTGCTATTGCTGTTTGAATATTCTATAGATGTCAGTCAGGTCTAGCTGGCTGATATAGTCTTGCTAATTTTCTGTCTGATTGTGCTATCCATTATTGAGATGGGGTATTGAAGTCTCTACCTTTTAGTTCTGAATTTTATATTTCTGCCTTCAGTGACCTTCTGTTTAATCTTAACACTAACCTCAGAGTAATCTTTTACAAAAGTAAGTCACAGATGTCACTCCTCTTCAAAATTCTCTAATGCCTTCCCACCTACCTCACTCAGAGTTCAAACCAAAGTACATACAACGCCTAGAGGTCCCCCACTACCTCTCACCGCGTTCCATGCCATCTCCCCTCCTCTTTGGTCCAGCCCATTGCCAACACCCCACCCCCAGCATTGCTAAAGCATGTCGGACACTGACATCCACAGACACTCTTTGTCCGCAGGATCTTTGCACTTGCTGCTCTCTTTGCTTGAAAGGCTCTTCTCTCAGGCATCTGCATGGCTTCCTTCCTCACTTTCTTCAGATCTTTGCTCCTTCTCAGTGAGGTCTTCTCTGATCACCCTATTTTAAATAGTAATGTCTCATCATTCCCCTTTCCTGCTTGATTTTTTTTTTTCTCCACAGCACTTGTCTCCATCTGTCATAATGTGTATATCATAACATAATCATGTAAATGGTATATTATTTATGATCTGTCTTTCATCACTAGAATGTAAACTTCAAGAGCACAGGGATTTTTGTCTGTTTTATTCCTCTGTATCTCCAGCGTTAGATCAGTGCCTGTCACATAATAGGTGCTCAGTGAATGCATGCTCCATGAATGAATGAATGCCCTGAGTACTGCTGAGGAAACCAGTCAGCTGGGCAGCAGACTAAGTTGGATTCATTATCAATCTCAAGTGGACCCTAAACCCCAATTCATTCTGTTACTATAAGACTCTGCAACTGTGAACGAGTTTTCTTAAAACTCCATTAATACTATTAAAATCCAATTGGGCCATCTTGTTGCTTCCATCCATTTCCATCTTTTCCATCTCTATTTCCAAATATTTTTTGAGCATTTACTACTTGCTAAGCACTGGATACAAAGTAGTATGCCTATAGTGACTAAGTCCTTACCTTTATGACGCTTACATTTAAATTTCCTGAAATCCATTGTGCCAAAGAAATCAGACCACTAACCCCAGAAGTTCCCTATCCAGTTTACCCTCCAGTTTCAAATATCTTCTCCTAGATCAACTAAAATTAAATAGAATTCTAGCAAATTATTTAAATTGAACCTTACCAATTTCATGCATGTAAATCAGCTTTCAAATACTACAGAAACCAACTTTTAAGTATCACAGATTCGTGAAAACTAGTTTGAAGAAAATAATTGGCAATGGAATTGCATTTACAAAATGTGAAAGCTTTGTGAAAATTAGCAGCATTAAAACAATGTCTAACAAAGATTATTCACATAACACTTTTTGCTTCAGCTACAAGTCCCAGTGCTAAAACTTTTAAAAAGCATTTTGTATCAGTTATTTTGCAGAAGTATATTGATGTCATTGTGGTTCATTATAATGGTTAAAGTTATTGTCATTTTTCCAAAAAAGTCTATTTCAAGAATTCCTGGCATATATGAAACTTTAGCCAGAGTAATTTTTCTAATGGCTAAAAAGGTTTTAGTCTTTTGTCAGCAAGTACTGTAGTCAAAATATTTCAACCACAGATTCTTCTTTATTCCATCAGAGTACAGCCAAGTACCTGAATGACAGCAGAAGGTAGAGACAGGACACTGTGCCAGTCAGCAGAAAATTCTGAATCTAATCAGAGGACAGAGGCCTAATTGCTCACCTATTTCATTTGACAGCCAGAAAGACTGTTTTGAGAAAACATCTGTGGATTTCTTTTCAAAGTGTCTCCAAGAGAAATTTTAACAAGCATAATCAAGTGCGAGTTCCATACCTATCTGATTTTCCCACAAATCTGACCTAACAAGCAGTTTCACTGGAAATATAAGGACGTGAGAGAATAACAGTGAAGCAAAATTAGCCTAATTACAGGATAAATTAAAAATCCAAGAACTTGAACTTCCCTGGTGGCACAGTGGTTAAGAATCCACCTGCCAATGCAGGGGACACGGGGTTGATCCCTGGTCCGGGAAGATTCCACGTGCTGCAGAGCAACCAAGCCCGTGTGCCACAACTACTGAGCCTGCGCTCTAGAGCCCGTGAGCCACAACTATTGAGCCCACGCACCACAACTACTGAAGCCAGCGCGCCTAGAGCCCATGTTCTGCCACAAGAGAAGCCACTGCAATGAGAAGCCCGCACACCCCAATGAAGAGTAGGCCCCGCTTGCCACCACTAGAGAAAGCCCACGTGCAGCAACAAAGACCCAACACAGCCAAAAAATAAATAAATAAATATTTTTTAAAAAAATCCAAGAACTTCAGTTCAAGGCAATTCAGAAGTTGCCATTGCAATTTTGATAAGAACTGCATTGAATCTATAGATTGCTTTGAATAGTATGGACATTTTATCAGTATTAATTTCATTCCAATCCATGAGCACAGAATATCTTTCCACTTACTTGTGTCTTCTTCAATTTCTTTCCTTAATGTCTTACAGTTTTCAGTATACAGGTTTTCACTTCCATGTTTAAATTTATTCTTTTTGATGCAATTAAAAATGGGATTGATTCCTTAATTTCTCTTTCTGATAGTTGTTAGTGTATAGAAATGTAACAGATTTTTACATACTGATTTTGTATCCTGCAACTTTACTGAACTCATTTATTAGTTCCAACAGTTTTTTTGATGGATCTTTAGGGTTTTTTGTACACACACACACACATATATATATAAATATACATATGTAGTGTAATATTACTCAGCCATAAAAAAGAAAGAGATCTTACCATTTGTGACAACATGGATGGAACTTGAGGGCATTAAGCTAAGTGAAACAAGTCAGACAGAGAAAGACAAATACTGTCTGATCTCTCTTATACATGGAATCTAAAAAAAAAAAAAAAGACAAGGTCTTAGATATAGAGAACAGACTGGTGGTTGCTAGAAGCGGGGGGAGGGGTGAAGGGTGGGAGAAATGGGTGAAGGGAGTCAAAGTGTAAAATTTTTTAAATAAATAAATAAAACAAATTTAAGGATAACTTAATCCACTGTGTCTGATTCATTTACACTTAGCTCATCAAAATGTATTTTGTTGTAAAATAGATAGCTAGTGGGAAGCAGCCTCATAGCACAGGGAGATCAGCTCGGTGCTTTGTGTCCACCTAGAGTGGTGGGATAGGGAGGGTGGGAGGGAGATGAAAGAGGGAGGGGATATGGGGATATATGTATATGTATAGCTGATTCACTTTGTTATAAACCAGAAACTAATGCACCATTGTAAAGCAACTATACTCCAATAAAGATGTTAAAAAAAATTTAAAAATAAAATGTATTTTGTAAGACCCATTTATTATCCAAGAAATCTTTTGAGCCTTTTTAAGACAACTCTTTTGTCTTTGAACCAGTGAGTTCTAATTTTCCATATGAATGACGCTTGGACCTTGAAAGATAGACGATCAGTTGATTTTCAACCTAGATTCTTGAAATTTTAAGTGAAATGCAAACTTGATATTCTGTTTATTGTTTGAGCACTGAATAAGGTCATTAAAAAAAAAAAAAAGAAATTTCTCAACTCAGGTCCAGGTAGCCATAATCAATCAAACAGGGCAAACAACAGACGTGAAATTTGTCTGTCACACATTTCCAAGTTGTGCCTTACTGTCTAAACATAACTAGGTCTCCATAAATCACTGCAATGTCTTTCCCAACTCTCACTTCAATATTTTTTCTGTCTGAATACTCCTGATATTTGATTAGGTTCTTCCTCATGTTGCTCTGGCCTTAAAGTCTAGGGCAGTTGAAGATATTTTAGAAGCTGGAGCAAGAAACAGGATTTGGGAACAGAAAAATCTGGATGCAGATATTGAGGATCTGAGTTATGGGGATGAGATTCAGTTTGAATGTCTAATCACATGGTCACAAGCTTGTTTATGCCTGTTTTCATGTAGAGAATCAAGTTCTGGAAGGGTATAATCTTTGTCTTACTTGATTTAAAAAAAAGTTTACCTTCAGTTTTTTCTGCTTCTCAAGATCTCAAATTAAAATTTTCATGGAAAAAAATTATTTTGTGTAATTATTCTTCACCGTATGTTTTTCAATTATTCATAGTATTTCTGCCTCATTACTTTGGCTATCATTACAGTGACATTTTCCTGGAGACAAAATTCTCATTATATACTTTTTTTTTTCTTCCTATAACAATTTAATTTCTGAACTCACCCAAACTTCAGCTATTTTTGCTTAGGATTGAGTCTACATGCCAAGGGTCTAATGTATTTTTTTCTCTTTTTTTCTTTTTTTAAACATCTTTATTGGAGTATAATTGCTTTACAATGGTGTGTTAGTTCCTGCTTTAATAACGTAGTGAATCAGCTATACATTTACATATATCCCCATATCTACTCCCTCTTGTGCCTCCCTCCCGCCCTCCTTATCCCACCCCTCTAGGTGGTCACAGAGCACCGAGCTGATCTCCCTGTGCTATGCGTCTGCTTCCCACTAGCTATCTATTTTACATTTGGTAGTGTATATATGTCCATGCCACTCTCTCACTTCGTCCCAGCTTACCCTTCCCACTCCCCGTGTCCTCAAATCCATTCTCTACGTCTGTGTCTTTATTCCGTCCTGCCCCTAGGTTCTTCATAACCATTTTTTTTTTTTAGATTCCGTATATATGTGTTAACATACGGTATTTGTTTTTCTCTTTCTGATTTACTTCACTCTGTATGACAGATTCTAGGTCCATCCACCTCACTACAAATAACTCAATTTCGTTTCTTTTTATGGCTGAGTAATATTCCATTGTATATATGTGCCACATCTTTATCCATTCATCTGTCGATGGCCACTTAGGTTGCTTCCATGTCCTGGCTATTGTAAATAGAGCTGCAATGAACATTGTGGTACATGACTCTTTCTGAATTATGGTTTTCTCAGGGTATATGCCCAGGAGTGGGATTGCTGGGTCGTATGGTAGTTCTATTTTTAGCTGTTTAAGGAACCTCCATACTGTTCTCCATAGTGGCTGTATCAATTTACATTCCCACCAACAGTGCAAGAGGGTTCCCTTTTCTCCACACCCTCTCCAGCATTTATTGTTTGTAGATATTTTGATGATGGCCATTCTGACTGGTATGAGGTGATACCTCATTGTAGTTTTGATATTCACTTCTCTAATGATTAGCGATGTTGAGCATTCTTTCATGTGTTTGTTGGCAATCTGTATATCTTCTTTGGAGAAATGTCTCTTTAGGTCTTCTGCCCATTTTTGGATTGGGTTGTTTTTTTGCTATTGAGCTGCATAAGCTGCTTGTAAATTCTGGAGATTAATCCTTTGTCAGTTGCTTCATTTGCAAATATTTTCTCCCATTCTGAGGGTTGTCTTTTCGTCTTGTTTTCATTATGTATTTTCTACACTAGAAAATCCTAATTGGTTCTTATTTGAAATTGTCCTCCTGCTAATTCACCAAGACAAAGGGCAAATCCGATGGAGTTGATTGATACTCAGAGTTTCCAACTAGAGCCTCACACATAAGAGGACATATCCATGTTTCCTCCTAGCTTAGAAAATTTGCCCTGCTGGAGTTAAACTGCCAATGTCTTCTGAAAACCAAAATAAAACAAAACGTATACTTTGTTAATCTGCTTCTACAGGGAAAAATACAAAAATGGAAACAGAGATGTGAACTTACTTTAACGACCGAAAGTTATGGTTTCTCTTAGTAGTTTACTCAAGCCTGGTGCAAAATCATAAATTGGCTTCATTTTAATGTCACATTCCTGTTCATTTGTTGACCTTATTTTCTAAGGCTATTGGATGGCTTTCATTTCTCTGAGTTTTTAAAGTTGTTATCCATCTGTATGCCTTTACATATGCAAAAATACTTTCTGCCTAAAATACCCTTACTACTTGTTCTCTGGTCAAAGTGTGACTCCTTCATCAAGTTCCACCTCCTCTGTGAAGCTTCGTTTTTCATCCAGGGATTCTTCTCTCCCATGCCTTCCTCTAATCTAAGTGCAGTGGATCACCCACAGAACACCCACACTGCTCAACTCCATGTCGTCTGCTTTTCCACTTAGAGTAGTCTAGCATCTTCCGCTTCCACCAAGCTCTCTGTGGAGTCCTTGAGGGCAAGGATCATGTTTTATTCATTTTTATAGTCTCATCATGCACTTCAGTACCTTATTTAATCTAGATGCTTATAAATATTGAATGAATTTTGACTTTTCCTACTTTCTACATTTAATTTACTTCACATTTCCTTAAGTTTCAATCCTTTTCTTATTCTTTTTTACATTAATGATCTCAAACTGGAGGTAAATTGACCTTTAGACGCTTAGGAAACCACTTTGGTTTTCAGATCTGTACGATGGAACTAATAACACAAACCTACTTTAAAAGCCTGTAGTAAAAATAATGCCTTACTCTCTTCAGAGGAAAATGGTAAATAAATAAAAATAGAGGTTCACTTTGGAAAACCATTTGGCAATTTTCTATGAACTTAGAGATACCTTATGATCAAGCAATGCTCTAGGTATCACCCAGAAGAACAGAAAACATATTCACAAAAATATTTATGGCAGCTTTTTTCATAGTAGCATAAAACTGAGGGGAAAAAAACCAAATTTCCATCAAGAGGAGAATGTATAAATAAATTGTGGTATATTCATATAGTAGAATACTACTTAGCAATAAAAAATAAACTATTGGTACAAGCAACAACATGACTGAATCTTAAAAACACCAAGCTGAAAAAAAAGAGCCAGACAAAAAGTGTACATACTGTACAGTACCATTTATATGAAATTTAAGAATAGGCAAAACTAATCTATGGTTATAGAAATCAGAATGTTGGATTGTTCTAGTTGGGGAGGGGATTAGCTGGGACGAAGCACAGGGAATTGTTAATAGGAACGGCAATATTCTAGATCTTGATTGGGGATATTGGTTGCAAGGCTATATATTTACATTAGTCAAAAATCACCCAAATGGGATTTCCCTGGTGGCACAGTGTTTAAGAATCCTCCTGCCAATGCAGGGGATACTGGTTCGAGCCTGGTCCAGGAAGATCCCACGTGCCACAGAGCAACTAAGCCCATGCGCTGTACCTACTGAGCCTGCACTCTAGAGCCCATGAGCCACAACTACTGAGCCCGTGTGCTGCAACTACTGAAGCCCGCATGCCTAGAGCCTGTGCTCTGCAACAAGAGAAGCTGCCACAATGAAAAGCCCGAGCACCACAACGAAGAGCAGTCCCCACTCGCCGCAACTACAGAAAACCCGTGTGCAGCAACGAAGACTCAACACAGCCAAAAATAAATTAATTTTTTTAAATGTACCATATTGTTTCACTAATTGAAACAACTGTAGCATACTAATGTTAAGATGTTCACAATAGGGTAAACTGGTGCCAAGTATACGGGAATTCTCTGTACCATTTTTCTAAAAAAAATTTTTTTGCTAAATCTAAAACTACCCTTTAAAAACTATTAATACTTATTAATATTAATATTTATTAATATTAATTAAAAATAAATTTAGAAAATATTAAAAGTATAGCGATGAATAAACAATCACCTCCCATGTACTCAATAACCAGCTTAAAATTAGTCAAAATAGTTAAAGCCTCCTGTATACCCCTTTCTTTACAGTCCCCTCCCTACCAGACAAGACCACGTTTCTAAATTTGATTTTCATTCCCTTGTATTTCTTGACTACTTTCACTACATATGCACATATGCCTAAGCAATATATACTATTGTTTTGCATGTTTTAAAATTGTACGTGTATAAATTGTCCTATTATGTTTGTTCCACACCTCTCTCTTTTTGCTTCATCACATTTGCTGGCTCACTCTTGACTTACTGGCATGTAGTATTCCACCGTATGAATACCCCATAATGGGTTTATGCTCTTATTGGTGGACGTCTCCAACTTTTTGCTTCTATTCCTAGTGCTGTTGTGGATATCCTTGTCTACACAGCAAAGTTCCCATAAGATAAGCAGTTAGAAGCGGAATGCTGGAATTCGGTATTTGCATATTTTCCGTTTCACTAGATTTTGCCAAATTGCTTCGCAAAGTGGTTGCAACAGGGGTACGTACCTACCAGCAGGTGCGTAGTGTTTTGACGCATTGAGGGGAAAAACGTTTGAAAGACATATAAACTGTACAACATGCTTTCTTCACCATAATTCTGCTTTTGTGCCCACGTAACCATCCCCACAAACTACAGTTCGGAGCACAGAAAAGAGCCCAGACAACATTGAACCAGCCCGCTCCGATGCCCGAGGACGCAGGTACACGCCCACTTCCCGCGTGGCGTCGGACGCAAGGGCTGACGTCAGCACGCTCGCGACGTCTGCGCCTGTTTGACGCCCTTGAAGGCCCCTTTCCGGGCTGTCTGGCAAGATCCCAGTGTCAGCTTGTGTCGGTCGGTTACCTCTTTTTCGCAAGAAAGGAAAATATCCTCACAGGTTCTTCTGGTTCTCAGGGACGACACCCTTACCCAGGAAAGAGTGGCTGTCGGCCGGCTTTTTCTCAGGCAGCGCCGCGGGCAGCCCGCAGGCCCTTCTAAGGCGCGCGCGCGGCGCCGCCTCCTTCTTTTCGGCCGGAACCGCCATCTTCCAGGTACTGTACGCGCGTGGCTCCTGGAGCCTCCTGTCCCTCCCCCTGTTCCTCAGGCGTGAGTTCCAACCCTGTGGCCGCTGAGGCCGTGCATTGGAGCCCTAGGGAGATTATTTAGCCAGCCTGGGGTCCGCTGGCCCGGGCGGTGGAGCTGTGTCCGTCCAGACTCGGCGCGGCGGGCGCGGGGCCGGGGACCAGGGTGCGATGTCGTGGGTCTGCGGGGGGACAGGCTCTGGAAAAACGAGGCCGAGGCACCGGGGTGAGGCGATTCTGGTCCATCGGGAAAGGAATTCGTCCTTCCATAGCCCCCGCAGCTTTAGCCCGGCTCTCCTGGGCTTTCTTGGATTGGCTCTGGCTCCGCGTGGCCGCTTGCTTTTCCAACGCCTTCAGTGTGGCATCTTAACTCCTATTGTAGGATCTAAACTGTAATGCTCTAGGGTAGGAGCTTCGGGGCAGTAGGAACGGGTTGAGAACCAGGAGCCGGGTTTAATCTCCCTTGAGACCTGGGTGTGTGTGTGAGGAAGTCGGGGGTCGTGGTCGGAGAACTGCAGAGGTGCCCCTGAGTCGCCCTGGATGAAGAAGCCCAGCCCATTCGTCGTTGACGTGGGAGATTTCCGGTTGTCTTAATTCTGGCCCGGGACCGCAATTGGAGAAAGGGAAAATACTTCGTTTGCCACGGGTATTGTTTTGTTCATGCCAGGGCAGCAAGTGTTGAGCGAAGGAATTCCTGAATAGCTGTGTCTGATTTAGGCGTTTAGGGGGAAAGTTAACTGAGTAACCCCTTAGTCTTAGTTTTGCATCTTTGTGTCTAGTTTGTAGCAGCCAGGTGCCAGACTTGAAGAAACTGCGGGTTGCGCCCCCGTAATGGGTCCCATTTTTGGTAGTATTATAGACTCTAAATCGTCATTGCTTGGGACGTTAAGTATTGTTTTTAAAAACTCACTCGATAATATGTGTATTGGGTCCTGATGGATTTCGAACTCGGAAAAATGGGTCTAGTGGAAGGAGCGTGGGCTCTGGAGTCAGAAAGGACTTTCAGGGCTTCCCTGGTGGCACAGTGGTTGAGAATCTGCCTGCCAATGCGGGGGACGCGGGTTGGAGCCCTGGTCCAGGAAGATCCCACATGCCGCGAAGCAACTAAGCCTGTGCGCCACAACTACTGAGCCCGCGTGCCACAACTACTGAGCCTGCGCTCTAGAGCCCACGAGCCGCAACTACTGAAGCCCGTGCTCCACAAGAGAAGCCACCGCAATGAGAAGCCTGCGCACCACAACGAAGACCCAACGCGGCCAAAAATTTTAAAAATAAATTTATAAAAAAAAAAAAAAAAAACTTAAATTACTGATTCTGTCACTTTGTTTCTCCATAAAGTGAGTTGACCTGCAGAGCATGTCTCCTTGTTTATGAACTTAACGGGAGTTTATATGAACTTAATGCAAATGTAGACTTCAGAATTAAAGCAGTACTTGTACTTGATAGATTTTTCTCACCATTTAAAGTGAAGTGTGCATTCGTTGTAACAGTGGTTTGGCTTTGATGGGTTAGCTGAAACATTCTTCGGTCTCCTTGCCACACAAGTTACGTGAAAAAGGTACTTAGGAGTCACTTTTCTTTAAGGTTGAGATGTGGTAATAAATTCAGAGGTTGACTTACATTAGAACACCGTCGACAACCTAAGCTGGTCTTTGGTGTATTTTGCCTTGTGGTAGGAGTAGTCACCAATGGTAGTTGTGCCCTTGGATGATCTGAGGCAATTAAAACCATTATTTTGACCTTTTGGGAAACAAAGTGAAAGGTTCAACTCAGTAGCCTATATGTGAATTCTTAGGCAGTGATAAAGTACTGTTTACTAGTAAGCGCTTTGCATGTGCTAGGAATTGCTCAATGTTTTGTAGACATTACCTTAGTTGGTTATAAAAGTATTAAGACCAGTTTACATATGAGGATCAGAGTTTAAATGTTGGTCTCCCAGCAGGTAAGTGGCAAAACCTATGTCAAAATCAGGTCAGTGATTATAAAGCCTTCTACCTCACATTTTCTGGTAAACAACCGAGTAATTAGATATATGAAGTGATTTAGACATTTTTGATAGTTAATAGGTGCCGTATTAGAGAAATCCATAGGTTGATAAGAAAAGGGGTTTAATCCATTATGTAAAAATGCAAAACTGAGTTTTGTCGTGCTTTGCAACAATAAACTGCCTTCTAGTTCGTAATTCCAGTGTTCTTGGCAGTCTAAGCTGGGTTCTACAGATGTAGTGTGGCGGAAGTCCTGTTGTGTTGTTACCTTCTAATAGGGAAAATACTGGTTTGGGTTCTAAAATCCAGTTCTGCTTCTTAGGAGTTGTAGGCAGTTTTGGCAGAGATCCTGGTAAAATTACTCTTTCTTACCGTTTATAAGAGCTATTGATTCGTGAGCCAGCTTTTTAGATAGTTGCCTAATTCTGGTGTTGCTACTGAACTTAGTGCATTTGTAATTACACGTTTTTTTGGCTAAAGGGGCAAATGTCAATTTTGCAGTTGTATTTGACTGTTTGATACTTTCTGGTTTCAGTAATTCGCCAAAATGACCAACACAAAGGGAAAGAGGAGGGGCACCCGCTACATGTTCTCTAGGCCTTTTAGAAAACATGGTGAGTAGATCCACCCTCCTTGGGAGCAAGCGTGGCATACATTTGTGTTTTATTACCTATGTGTTGTGGTTCATATAATGTGTTCTTAATAAATGGCATTAGTTAATTAGCATCTTCCTAACTTATTTGTAATAAATAAAAAGCATGAATTTTATATAGTGGTTCTTAAATTGTCAACTAGCAAGATTTTAAAGTACACGTAACTGCCAAAAAGTAGTGTGTGTTGAAAGCTAGTAAGGTTATATATTTCTCTTACTCTTGACTTTTTAATCTTGATATTGACTGTATTGGGGTTTTTTGTTTTTTTGCAGGAGTTGTTCCTTTGGCCACATACATGCGAATCTACAAGAAAGGTGATATTGTAGATATCAAGGTAAATTATAAAATTGGGGAAATAACTACAGAGTAACATTAGAAGTTAGGAAAGTTGTGTTTAATATTAAAATCTGAATAGGATGTATTGCATCTTTTTATCTTCCTAATCGAGGGAAAATCCATTTCCTGAAAAAGAGCTCTTGAGAGTATAGAACAGCTATTTTAATTTTTTTTTTATTTTTATTTTTTTTATATTTTTATTTTTGTAATAAATTTATTTATTTATTTTTGGCTGCATTGGGTCTTTGTTGTCGAGTCTTCGTTGCAGTGCGCGGCCTTCTTATTGTGGTGGCTTCTCTTGTTGAAGAGCTTGGGCTCTAGGCGCGCGGTCTTCAGTAGTTGTGGCTCACGGGCTCTAGAGCATAGGCTCAGTAGTTGTGGCGCATGGGCTTAGTTGCTCTGCGGCACGTGGGATCTTCCCGGACAAGGGCTCGAACCTGTGTCCCCTGCATTGGCAGGCGGATTCGTAACCACTGCGCCACCCGGGAAGTCCCTAGAATGGCTATTTTAATTTTACTTTCATAAACAAGAGTTTTTAAAGTGCCATTCTTGAGTCTAAGAATTTTCTCATTACTTGTTTTTAACAGCTAGTGGAAAAATTAAGGGGGGGAAATCATGTGAATTTGTATTTAAATGTGTCCTGGCACTCTAGAGCTTAATGATGATTGTCTTTTTGATTGCTTAAAGCAACGTGAAAATGACATTTCACCGGCTCTGAAAGCTCTTGAGTTGCCATCTAAAGAAAAAAAAATCTTGGAATATCTCAGTTACTTTGGATGTAAAAGGAGGGGGAAATTGCCGGCATAACATTTATCTCCTTTCTTAACAGGGAATGGGCACTGTTCAAAAAGGAATGCCCCACAAATGTTACCATGGCAAAACTGGGAGAGTCTACAATGTTACCCAGCATGCTGTTGGCATCATTGTAAACAAACAAGTTAAGTAAGTAATGTCATAGTTCTTTGTGCCTACTTAGTATTCCCTCACACCCCCCTTTCACTTTGCCAGTTGGACTTATGTCTTTATTGGTCATTCAAGTGGGGCAAAGGAAATACCCTTTTAAAACTCAAGCAAACTGGGTGTTTGTCTTGTAACCTGTCATAGGAAACAAATTGTAATAAACTTACTGGAAAGTCTTGTGGGGTTTGTTAGCTAAGCCATTCTGGTTTTCACAGTGTAAAAAGTTTAATAAGTTGTAAATTTTATTAGCGGTCTGGTTTTGCTTAAATTATTTGGTATTTCAGAGTCTGTCACCTCATCAGAAGAGAGCTTAAAAGTGGGGATGTTTGCCTCAAGGCCCCATTCAGTAAGATTTAATAAGTGATTATAAATTTGCCATCACCTTGTTGATTTATCCTATCTGTGGGTAAAATAATGTTCATGGTTTAATTAATAAATGAAACTGTTGAAAGAATTTTCTGAATTTTAGCTGTGTTTTTGATGCACTTAAGAGTGTCTTCTCTCTCCAGGGGCAAGATTCTTGCCAAGAGAATTAATGTGCGTATCGAGCATATTAAGCACTCTAAGAGCCGAGATAGCTTCCTGAAACGGGTGAAGGAAAATGATCAGAAAAAGAAGGAAGCCAAAGAGAAAGGTACTTGGGTTCAGCTGAAGCGCCAGGTGAGTGCTTGGCAGGGTTTCTTGGTATTGCGTACGTTTTCAGTTCTGGGAGCACTTTGAAATTGAGTTACAGTACTTTTCATAATTGTTCCCTCGCCTTTTTTTAATAGCCTGCTCCACCCAGAGAAGCACACTTCGTGAGAACCAATGGAAAGGAGCCTGAACTGTTGGAGCCCATTCCCTATGAATTCATGGCATGATGGGTGTAAAGAAAATAAAAGACCTGGACTGTGTAAATGTTTCTCTTAATTGGGTAGAAGTGTGTGATCCCCTTCCCCAAACAAACATTTAACGCACGTTTTAATTGTGTCCGAATTCAGTGGGTGACATCTTTTTACTTTCCAAATTTAGTGATTTTTCTTCCTGAAAGATGTGAGGTAGTTTGTTGCGCAGTATACTCCACTGGTTAATAAACTGCTAGATATTATAAAATACTTGTACTAGTTTGAAAATAGTCTCTAAATTCCTATGAACAAAGGATTTAAAATGAATGAAAGTTATCTGTTGCATTATAGTTAAGCTCAGGAAAAGTTGATACTCATAATTGCATCATAAATTAAGTAGCTGTGTTTTGAGGATCGGGAACTTAACTTTGAAGCCTCCTATTTAAAAATACATGGTTTAAAGCCCCTTCCTGGTCCTTTGTGAGTTACATGTTAGTTCTGAGTTGTTTAGACCTTTCGTGCAGCAGGGCTCAGAAAAATGTTAAAAACTAGAATACCTTTTTTATTTAAACTGGGTAAGTATTTGTATAGCATCTAATATGTGGCATTCTAAGCACTTTACATAATGTACTCATGAAAAACTTGGAATAAGTTTTGTTTTGCCCATTTTACATGATAGGAAGCTGAGGCAGAAATAACTTGCCCGAGGTTACAGGTGCATAGTGTTGGGCAAAGATTCAAACCCAGGCAGTCTGGCTGCATAATCGGATTTTAGCCATCAGTTCTATATTGCGTCATATTAATAGGAATATTTTAAAGCTAGTTTGTCTAGTTGGAACACATTTTAGGTTTTGTTACTTCCTGGATATTTTTAATTGGATGTGGTAAACATCCAGTAGGGAATTGATCACATCTCATCCCCCTGCCTTCAGTATTCTGTGATAATACCTGCAGCAAGCTTATTTAAAATGAAAACCTTGACTACTCACTTGTTATTCTCTCCCCACTATTAGACTTGAGGGCAAGAACCTATTTATAATTTTAGTAAACGCTATGAATAGGTAAAAACCCAATGTTAGTGGCCTTCAGTTTCATCTAGTGAAGTGTGATGGTAATGGGGCTGCTTTGGAATCCAGCAAACGCTGGCTTTGAATCTTGGATTCCTAACCTAACTCAGTAAATGGTGGTTATTAATTGCCCTTAAAGATTCACATCTAATGGTAGAGGGTTATGTTTAAACATGACTGTGTTGGTCAAAAGAAATTGTTTACCAGCACCACCACAGAAAACAAGGAAAACCTTATAAATTGCATCAGTTGTCATTCCTGTTCTGTGTTTTTCCATCTTAAGTTGATGGTACCACTTATGCACCAGGTTGAAGTCGCTTTGCATATTTTAAAATTCTATTTCGTGAATATCTTTCATAGCCATTTCTTCATTCCTGCCCCTTTAGGCACGTTTTGATTTCTCATGTAAACTTAAAGCAGCTTCAAGGCATCATGTTTATTGAGCCTCCTACTGTATTGCATATTGCTTAACCTGTGTGTCTCTGTAACTCATGGTTTAGTTTTCGAGGTACGTGTAACTGGTCTGGTTCCTACTAAATTGTTTTTCTCTTTATTTCTGTTTTCCTACGTGATGGCTTTAGCTATTAGGAAAATTGTGTTTATGGAACTGCTGTTTGTTGCCCCAGTTTTGCACACGCACTTGCCTTTGCCTGAAATACCTACTGTGCTTTGTTCATTTGATGGAAGTCCTGCTTGTCGTTCACTCACCTTGAGTCATAGGTGAACCATCCCTGATTAAAACATTTTAAGGAGAGGAATGAAAGTGCTTGGAATCAGATTACTTCTGGCTTGGGCTGGTGGAATAAAATCCCCCATATTTTTGTGTGTTTGCTTCTCACAGTGTTTATAGTTTTTAAAAACTTCTGCCTTCCTCACTAGACCTGAGGTTAGGGACTGTGCCTTATATTTTGCACTTCTAGTGCCTGGCACATAATATACACTCAGTAAATGCTCTTTAATGAGAAAAGCACTGCTTTTTTTTTTTTTTTTTTAAAGACATTTTCTACTTCATGTTCAGTTTTATTTTCCTATGTACTTTATAAAACTAGTGTTTCTGAATTTTGAGGACTAACCAACCATTTTGCTCAGGAGTAATTGGGATTATTAAATCGTTCATGTGGAAAAATCAAGAGACCTCAAACATTTCTTTGTTCATTCTCCAGCCAGTCATGTTAACCTTGCTTTCTGTTGCTGAGGGTATCATCTCCAAGTAGGGATTGGACTGAATGATTCCTAGAGGTCCCTTGCGTGCTTTGAGTTTAACTATGTTTAACTATGATTCCATGTTTAACTATGACTAAGTGAAAGGAAGTATAATTGTGACTTGTCAAAAAGGAAATGGTGGTGTAAGATATCTCAGTTCAGGAGGGCTGGTGAGGCTGGACATTGGGAAAAGGAAGGGCGGCAAGCAAGACTGGCTAAGGGGAGTTATTCTTAGGGCAGGTAGTCAGAAAACGTGAGCTCTTCATCTGGTGTATGGTGCAGCAGTTTTCTAAAATACTATCAATGGCAATACTATGTGAATATGCATAAAGCTTTTTTGGATTTTTAAAGATGGGTTTTCTCACAATACTGAGTTTAAAATGTGTTTTCCAGATTCTTGGTTCATTTTGATTGCTTTCCTAAAGGGTTGTACCAGTTAGCACTCCATGAGTGAGTGAAAATGCTTGTCTTGGCACTCTCTTCAGCATTGATTATTATAATTTAGTCTTTGCTAATCTGGTGGGAGAAAATGTTGGGTTATTGGATTTGGCTTTCCTTAGCTTCTGGAACACTTAACCTGGTTTCCTTTTACCTCCACTGCAGTCTTTGCTGGACCTTACTGTCTTTCTGACCTCCAAATACTGAAGTGCCTTTATTCGCACATTCAAAGCCCTATGTCATCTGCCCTCTACCTACGTTTCTGACCTAATCTTCTACCGCTTCCAGTCCCAAAGTTAGATTCAGTAAGTTGCAAGATATTTGGAGGTCAAACCCCATTAAGGAAGTTACAATCTAGGAGGAGCAGTACAATCGGAAATCCTATTTAAATCAAGGCAAAGTAAGGCTTCAGGGAGTGTAAAAGGACAGTAAAGGGGAAAGTTGATGTTTACAGGGCCCTTGTTTTCACTGATTTTTCATGGTTTCTCTTGTTTGCTTGACCCTTTCCACATACTGCTTCCTTGGCTTCAGCTTACAGACTAGTGAAAACCAGCGAATTAAGCAAGCAGCTTTTCGTTTGTCTTCCTCATTCTTTTGTAGCTTAAATTCCCAGTCTCCCACTGCAAATATGGCTTCCGCCTACATCACTCTAATGAAACTACTCCTAAAGGTTACCAAACACCTGCTAATTAAAATTAGAGACTTTTTCCAATTTGGCTTTATCTCTCTGGTATTTGTCAGAGCCAACACCTTCTTTCTCTTTCCGAGGCTTCTGCCATCACAGTTTAGCCAGGTTCCTCTGCCTGTCTGACTCCTTCGTGCCCCTTACTCTGGATTTTCCTTGACGTTCCACATCTGTCACTCCTAAGTTCTTTCTGGGTGATCTAAGCCAGTGGTTCTTCAGGTATAGTTTCCCAGCTCCCAGCATCAGCATCTGGGAACTTGTTAAAAATGCAGACCTACTGAATCAGAAATTCCGGGGAGGGGGCGTGGGCAGCACTTAACAACAAGCTCTCTGGGTGATGGAGATGCATGCTCCAATTTGCAAACCACTAAATTTATGTCTAGCCATCTCTAATACGCTTGAGACTCAATTTCAGAGCTCACTTTCTCTGAAGCTCTAGATGTGTATTTCCAACTCCCTCTTGGGCACCTCCATTTGGTGCAACTATTACACAGATAAGCTTGGAAGGTTTTATTAGCGGAGAGATGAATTAAATTGAAACCCTTGAGATTTGACTAATGTGTGTTTGCTGATAAAATTACGTGCCTGCCTTGAAATGCAGGTCCTTTAATGAGTAACCATCACAAAGTGTGAATTTATAAATTAATCCCTTACTGTACAATTCCCTTTTCTCACACCAATGAGAATGAAGAAAAATATTCTAACTATAAAACTTTTCACCCTGTTTGTAAGTTAATAAGAGCCATGGTTGGGAATGAGGCTGCGTGGCTTCTTGAACTTTCTCTTCTGATCTAACCAGGTATCTTTTTTTTTTTTTTAATGGTTTTTTTGGTTTTTGTTTTGCTTTTTGTTTTTTTAATTATTTATTTATTTATGGCTGTGTTGGGTCTTCGTTTCTGTGCGAGGGCCTTCTCCAGTTGCAGCAAGCGGGGGCCGCTCTTCATCGCCATACGTGGGCCTCTCACTGTCACGGCCTCTCTTGTTGCGGAGCACAGGCTCCAGACACGCAGGTTCAGCAATTGTGGCTCACGGGCCTAGTCGCTCCACGGCATGTGGGATCCTCCCAGACCAGGGCTTGAACCCGTGTCCCCTGCATTGGCAGGCAGACTCTCAACCACTGCGCCACCAGGGAAGCCCCTAACCAGGTATCTCTTAAGGCCTGTTCGTGTTCAGTTGAACCCGATCCGAAGGGCTGAATAAACTATATCACACTGAAATTTTCTTCTGAACGTTGTGGCCAAAAAGCCCCCCAGTTTCCTGTATCTTCTGTACTCCCATCAGGGTAGATTTGCATTTTTCTCTGCACTAGGATGGGAAAGATTCTAAATGTAAACACTGGCTAACATTTAGCAGTAAGCGTCGCTAAAATACAAGAAGTTAGGTTTATCTTATTTTTTGAGCACAAGAGAATTTTAAGCTGAATTTGATTTGAGATATGAGTGTTCATAGCATATTCATCCCAGCCCCACTTAAAGGAAAAAATTGGTATTGTTCAAGCAAGAAACCATAGAATCTTAGACAAATTGCTTGGTTATAAAAACAGTGAGGCAGCATCTGCAGCTGTTGCTGCTGAGGTGGAGAAAGTGTGTAGAGGTGTGAATAAGCAGTCCAAGGTTCTGTATTGTGATTCTTTTCCAATAGCAAAGGTGAGTGGTGAGGAGCAACTGGTGGGCCATCTCTCAAAGCCCCTAATAGGAAAGGCACAGAGAATCCTCTCAAAACTTTCCTAGCAAGAGTGCAATTTGTGGAAGTCATTTGGATCGGAAAAGAAATGCCACGGGGTACTCTGCTGTCTACAGAATGAGATGATGGCTTAGCCCAAGTGAAGATGTGATTGGATTTTTGCTCCTGAGAAAGAACAGAGTTCAGATTAATTGCTCATGGCAGATGAGTAAGTGAACAGTCTGAAGATCCTTGAGAGCAGAGACCATCTCCTGTCCTTCGGATGCTTCTAGCTCTGGCACTTGCATATACTAGGGGCTGCCTCAAGAACAGTTCAGTGGCGTCCCATAGCCTCCAGATGATTCCTTACTGAGGCATTCATTGCCATCCACACAGTGTGCTCTCCAACCTTTGGGTCATCTAGTATATTACTAATCTTTGAGACTGCTTGCTGTATATTTCCTGCCTTCCTGCTTTTGCTCGTGCTGTTCCCTCAACTACATAAGACATCTCTCTACCCTTGTGTTTCCATCTGTCAAATATGCTCAGGGACCAGTCGTTTCTCCCTGTAGCTTTTCCTGATTACCCTCCCCCCACTTCAGATTTCTAACAAGTTTCAGGTGTACAGCATTATAAATCAACATCTTGTGTACACTACAAAGCGATCACCAAAGAAAGGTACAGTTACCATCCGTCAGCGTACATTTGACTCCCTTCACCCTTTTCACCTACTTCCCAACCTTTTTCCCCTCTGGTAACTACCAGTCTTGTTCTCTGTATCCATGAGTTTGCTTTTGTTTTGTTTTATAAGATTCCACGTATGAGTGAAATTATTTGGAATTTGTCTTTTTCTATCTGACTTATTTCACTTGGCATTATGCCCTTGAGGTCCATCCATGTCACAAATGGCAAGATTTCAGTTTTTTTTACAGCTGAATAGTAGTCTATTATATATGTCACATCTTCATTCATCCATCTGTGGACACTTCCATATCTTGGCTATTGTAAATAATGCTACAATGAATATAAGGGTGCATATGTCTTTTCAAATTAGTGTTTTTGTATTCTTTAGGTAAATACCCAGAAGCTGAGTAGCTGGGTCATACGGTAGTTCTACTGTTTTTTGAGGAACCTCCATACTGTTTCCATAGTGGCTGCATCAATTTACATTCCCACCAGTGCACAGGAGTTCCTTTTTCTCCACACCTTACCAACATTTATTTCTTATCTTTTTGATAATAGCCATTCTAACTGGTGTGAGGTGATATCGCATTGTGATTGGTTTGCATTTCCCTGATGATTACTGATGTTGAACATCTTTTCATGTGCCTGTTGGCCATCTGAGTGTCTTTGGAAAAATGTTTATTCAGATCCCCTGCCCATTTTATAATCGGATTTTTTGTTGTTGTATTAGTTCTTTATACATTTGGATATTAGCCCCATACTGGATATATGATTAGCAAATATCTCCTCCCATTCAGTGGGTTGCCTTTGTGTGTGTGTGTGTGTGTGTGTGTGTGTGTTTAAGTATAGCTGATTTATAATATTAAGTGTACAGCATAGTGATTCAATATTTTTATAGATTATACTCCATTAAACGTTATTACAGGGACTTCCCTGGTGGTACAGTGGTTAAGACTCCACTCTCCCACTGCAGGGGGCTCAGGTTCGATCCCTGGTCAGGGAACTGAGAAGATCCCACATGCTGCGTGGCACAGCCAAAAGAAAAGTTATTACAAAATAATAGCTATAATTACCTGTGCTGTACAATATGTCTTCATATACATAGTAGTTCGTATCTCTGCCTTTCTGTTTTGGTGTCTTTTGCTGTGCAGAAGCTTTGTAGTTTGATATAGTCCCATTTGTTTATTTTTGCTTTTGTCTCCCTTGCCTTTGCAGTCAGATCCACAAAAACATTGATGTCAAGGTTATCGCCCATGTTTTCTTCTAGGATTCTTATGGTTTCAGGTCTTACATTCAAGTCACTAATCCATTTTGAGTCAGTTTTTGTCTATGGTGTAAGATAGTGGTCTAGTTTCCTTCTTTTGCATGTTGTGGCTGTCCAGTTATCCCAACACCATTTATTGACAAAACTGTCCTTTCTCCATTGTATGTTATTGGCTCCTTTGTCGTAAATTAATTGTCCATATATGTGTAGGAAAAAGAAAAGACATTCAAATTGGAAAGTAAGAAGTAAAACTGTCACTGTTTGCAGGTGACATGGTACTATACATAGAAAACCTTAAAGACTCCATTAAAAACTGTTAGAACTAATAAATGAATTCAGTAAAGTTTCAGGATGCAAAATCAATATACAGAAATCTGTAGTGTTTTTACACTAGTAACAAGCTATCATAAAGAAAATTTAAGAAAATCCCATTTACAATCACATTTAAAAAAAACAAAACTTTAATTCAACCAAGGAGGTGAAAGACCTGTACGCTGAAAGCTGTAAGATGTTGATCAACGAACTTGAAGAAGATGCAAATAAATGGAAAGATATTCCATACTCATGGATTGGAAGAATTAATATTGTTAAAATGTCCATACTACCCAAAGCAATCTACAGATTCAGTGCAATCCCTATCGAAATTCCAGTGGCAATTTTCACAGAATTAGAACAAATAGTTCTAAAATATATGTGGAACCACAAAAGATCCTAAATTGCAAAGCAATCTTGAGAAAGACAAAGCTGGAGGTATCATGCTCCCTGATGTCAAAGTATACTACAAAGCTATAATTACCAAACAACAATACAACAATTACCAAAACAATATAGTATTGGTATAAAAACAGACACAGAGATCAGTGGAACAGAGTTGAGAACCCAGAAATAAACCCATTCAGATTAAATTCTCTCTGTTGCAGCTGTATTGGAGTTCTGAGCCTGTCTGCTTTGTCATTGCACTTACATGACCAGTGTTCTCCATCCTACTCTCCACAGTGCCAAGATTTGAAATCAGGGGGTTTGAGATGCCCACTATTGAATGGCTCTATGACTTTGAATAAGTGACTAAGCTTGTCCAAACCTCAGTTTAGGAGATATTTTACCCATTTCACAGGATTAAGATTAAGGAAGAGTTAATTGAGAATTTTTTTGGTAAACTCAACAGTGATAGATAAACGATAATTATTTTAATTAACTTCACTATGGGGATGTCTGTGAAGTCAGGCACATCTTATACGTTGTTGTCCTCTCAGTAAATGGTAATAGAAAGCTCTTGTTTATGTTCTGTACCAGCGCTTAACAGCCTCGCAGAGAGTAGATTTTCAATCATTTGGCTGCTGAATTAAAGTAGGGAGCTGGTAGAGGAGAGAGGCATAATTTTTATACTGGGGAAAGTACTTGAAGGCGAAGTCCGAGTCTCCAGCCTCAATATTCAAGGATTTAGGATAGACAGGAAAGGTAGTTGATATTGGGTGATGGATGGTGGTAGGAGAGACATTCTTGAAGTAGGGGAGGACCCCTGGCAAAGTTTTGCCGGAGGGCTAGAAATCAAGCTTCTTTGGCTGGTGAAGGGTTAATAGCTTTCCAAGCCTGATATTATTTGCATATTACTAAATTCTACCCTTCACAGTCATTCTGAACACCCACGGATTTGTGTATTCATATCTGCCTACACATTGACTGCTGCCTCTTCTGTTGCTGGATTTCTAACAGGGTAGCAATGTGTGTGGCCTCCAGGGAGGAACTGATTCAAGCTAGTCCTGGCAACCCTGGTATTCTACGCTAGGTACATGAATACACTCGTTCCCAGCTTCTCAGTTCTGGCCACTGAGATGTAAGAGAGTCTGCTGGGTTCTTCTGAGAATTATTTTATTTCATAATAAAAAGAGACGAAGATGGTCCCTCCCTCCCTTCCTGCTTGGATGAGTACTTGATGTTTAGTGAAGTAGCCATTTTGTGTTCAAGAAGGAGAGGCCAAGAGAATCTGAAGGGCAGCAACCCAGGCCCCTGTCACTGAACTGCTCAAGGACCCCTGGAACCTAATCGTTTCAAGGTTGTTCTGTACATAGTAACTGCCTTTATGGTGACTTTTCCCCAGTCAGGAAAGGCGGTTCCGGGCTTCAAGTCTTTCCAGTCAAACTGAAGTTGAACAGAAGGGGACTGCCTTGTGCTGAACCAAGGGACAGTACAGCTGTAATAAGGCAGTGCAGCTCAGGACATTCCCTGGAACACTTTCTCCTGAGAGCCGATTGCTCTCAAAACCTAGGTATTGGGATAATGGTTACACATGTGACTTCCGTCTTCTCCAGTTCACACAGTGAAGACACCATTCATTCAGAAAGTCTGTCAGTGTACTAACATTTATTAAAGACCTCACGAGCCCCAGCTGCCACTATGTGCTGGGCACTAAAGACACAAGCTAGAGGCCCTGCCTTCTGGGAGAGAGACATGAAATAAGTATTCCACCAGAAAGTAATGACAGTTGGGATCAGTGCTGCCTTAAGGGTGCCCTGAGAGTAACTGGGATACAGGGGTGGAGATGGCAGCAGTGACCAGAGGAGGCTCCCCCGAGCGAGGGGCAAGGAAACCAGTCACCCTCTCTTCCCAGTCTGCTTCAGGGTTCTTCAAGTGAGAACCAGAGACAGCAGGAGGGATGGAGAGGACGAGATACCAAGAAATGGAGGCAGAAGAAATGATGGAACTTGGTGATTAATCCATGTGGAAGCGAGAGGGGTTAGAGTCGAGGCCTCTCGGGGGCCAGAGCCGAAGGCTGGGTACGAGTGTTCAGGGATCCGGCACACAGGTCGCTGGCTTGGGCTTCTGGGCGGATGGAGGCACATTCACACACTCACCAGTGTGGTCGACTGCCAAAACGGACCTCTTTTCCTACCCCTCTCTGCATCCCAGCCCTTTCAAATGTGGCTTTGCAGCTCTCTTCACCAAGGAGTGGAGTGCACTTCCCGCCCCTGGAATGTGGGCTGGCACCACGACTTGCTTTGGCCAACAGAAGGCAGCAGGGGTGATGGGTTGCCCCCAGGAGCCTAGGTCTCAGGAGGCCTGTTACACCTCCACTCACGCTCTTGGAACTCTGCCCAGCCACCATGATCCTGGCCTGCCTTCTGGGTGAGGACAAACATGTGGCTCAGCCACTGCCCCTCCCACCACCGCAGCGGGCAGCCGGCCAGCTGCCTGAGGACACCAATCTGGAGCCACCAGCCAGCCCCCACCCCCACCCCCATCGCCCCTAGCCCGCTGCCGCCAGGCCTCTACGGATGCATGGAAGAATGAAAGCCTGCGGCCAACGTCAGCTGAGCCGGGCCGGGATTAGGATAACCACTGCACTGACCTATAGACTGGTGAGCAACCGTGAGGGATTGCGGTTTCAAGGCAGTAAGTTTCGTGCAGTTTGTCAGGCAGCAAAAGCTAACTGATTCAACCAAGATGGAGAAAGGGGTGAGTGAGGGTGGGGCTGTCTAAGAGGCAATTGGACCTGTGAGGCTGGAGCACAGGAGGCAGAGGCCTGAAGGTCTAACCTGCAAGGACAGAATCCCAAGCCTTTTTTGCCTTGCCACTGTGGGCTCCCGAAACCCAAGACTGGCCGGATTTTGCTTTTGTGTCCTCTTCCTCCCACTTCCACTCCCACCCTAAACTCCGCTTTACACCTAGAAATAAGTACTTGAATGATGAAGCAAAGGTGTGACTCAAGTCATAGGACAGTGTTTGATGGAGAATTAGTCCGGAGCCGAGCTCTCAAGTCGTTTATTGAGTGTTCGCTAATGAGTCAGCTCAGCCAGCACCAGCAGCCCGGGGCTGGGTTCGGAGGCTGAGCTGTAGACAATGACTGTCCCAAAGGGGCCTTCACAAATCTGGAGCAAGGTCACAGCGTCTGCAACTCCCTTATACTGATACTAAGTCAGGGCTCGTTTTCCTAATAATGTCACCCCTCAGCACCTTTCAAAAATAAAAAGGGCAACGTTCGACAGGAATTTATCCTTCCCATTGTTGCAGAAACATCCGACCGATTGCATTTTTCCTTTCTTTCGTCCCCCAGCTCATAATTCTGATCTCTGGTCTAGTGACCCGGTCTCGCCTCTGCAGGATGGAGGGGGCCGCCAGGGCTACGCAGGCACAGCGGAGGCCAGACCTCCAGGGCCCGGCGGCCGGAGCAGCGTAGGCCCCCGTCACAAAGCGGGCGCGCGCGCCGCGGTGACGGTGCCCTGGGCTCTCCGGCTCCGCCCCCTCCGCGCCGCTGCGGGAAGGGGCGGGAAGAGGAGGAGCCGGAGGCGGCCGCGGGGCCCCCAGCGCGCCCAGCCCTTTAAAAGCCGCCGGCCCGGCCCGCCGCGCCGGCGGCTGAGGTCCCCGCGCACCGGTGTCCCCGCGCTCGACCGCGCGCTCCATGCGGGCGCCCACCATGTCCGGACACTTTCTGCTCGCGCCCATCCCCGAGTCCTCCTCCGACTACCTCCTGCCCAGGGACATCAAACTGGCCGTGCTGGGCGCCGGCCGCGTGGGCAAGAGCGGTGAGCGCCCCGGGGAAAACGGGGGCTCCCGGCGGAGGGGAGGGCGCAGGGGGGCCCGGACGCTTCCAGGCCGCTGCCGGCCTCCCCCCGCCAGCCTGCTTTCCCGCCGCTTCCCCGGACCTTGCACTGCTGGGCCCTCGCCGGCGGGCACCTGTTGGAGAATGGGTGCCGGTGCGGCGCGTAGCGCACCCCGGGCCGCACCCGCCCCAAAACCCGCGGAGGCCGCGGCCGCACGCTTGGCGCTGCGGGGCCTGAGGATGAAGGCAGCATCCGCGGTACTGCGGCCCGTCACACCCCCATTTCCCCGAGACGGTCCCGGTTTGACCGTCTCGTCCTAGCCCTTCGGCTGATTTGCCTCTTTCCTTTTCAGCAATGATTGTGCGCTTCCTGACCAAGAGGTTCATTGGCGATTATGAGCCGAACACAGGTTAGGTTCGTTTCGTTCTGTTGAGGCTGCGTGCTCTGATTTTCTTTTTCCTGAGGAGAGTGTGAGAATTTAAAACTCAACTCTCCTTCTTTCTCCAGGCAAGCTGTACTCGCGGCTCGTGTGCGTGGAGGGAGACCAGCTCTCCCTGCAGATCCAGGACACTCCCGGGGGCCTCCAGGTAAGGACTGCAAGAGCAGGCGGCTCCTCCGCTCCCAGAGGCCCGAGCCCGGTGTCTCAGCGCGCCTGTTACGCGTTCAGACGGAGGGATGTGCCGTCCCCGGGTGGGGCCAGTCGTCGGGGTGTTAGAAACCGTCCACGATGGGGGGCGGGGAGGGTGGGTGGTTATAGAGGCCGCCTTCCCCCGTCTGCCACCTCGGAAAGGGGAAGAGATGCTTAACCTCTTCGCAGCCCTGGCCGGGGGCATCGCTGGTTACACGGGTCTCACCACTTCTGTCAGAAGCAGCTCAGCCTTGGAACCCGGAACAAAACTGTGGGGGTGGGATTCTGGGGAGGGTCTTCTCCCCTAGCGAGGACCGCCGAAGTGCTCCTGTTTCTCGCTGTTCCTCGCAGTAATTCCAATCAGATAACCCCATGGCAAGCAGTCAGGAATGTAACTTGATTAACAAGTTACTAATTGCTCTCCCTTCTAGGGAGGAAAGGTCTTGTGGAAGAACAGAAAGAAGGAATTTGTTTCTGTAACATTCTCAAGAAGGACATGCTAAAAATATACTTATGGGTTGGGGAATAGATATTTATCTTGGCTTATTTTCAAAGTTCTGTTTATTCTGAGTTAGTTCCCTAAAAATTGCGCCATCCTGAGTTGAAGTTCTCATTGAAGTCATCACAGACTGGTTCAATCACAGGCTACCTGCCAAGCAAGGGGGTTAAAAGTAATGTGTCGGTAACAGCTAATACGATAGCCCAGGCAGGGAGCTTGCCTGAGATTTGGCTCTTTCCATATCAAAAGCCTCCTTCTGCAGAAGCTGGGTAGACTCTGAAACTATATTTAGTGATTTCTTTTTCAAACGTTTTTTTCAAGGGTCGCTTTGATGTTCTTTCCAGTTTCTCCCACCGAGGGCGTCCTTGATCCGGGCTCACTTTGCTCTTTTCAGGTCCAAGACAGCCTCAGCCAGGCGGTCGGCTCCCTGTCCAAGTGCGTGCAGTGGGCAGAGGGCTTCCTGCTGGTCTATTCCATCACGGACTATGACAGCTACCTGTCTATCCGCCCCCTGTACCAGCACATCCGGAAGGTCCACCCCGACTCTAAAGCCCCCGTCATCATCGTGGGCAACAAGGGGGACCTTCTGCACGCCCGACAGGTGCAGACCCGTGACGGCATCCAACTGGCCAACGAGCTGGGCAGCCTGTTCCTGGAAATTTCCACCAGTGAAAACTACGAAGATGTCTGTGATGTGTTTCAGCATCTCTGCAAAGAAGTGAGCAAGCTGCACAGCCTCGGTGGGGAGAGGAGAAGAGCCTCCATCATCCCCCGGCCGCGTTCTCCCAACATGCAGGACCTGAAGAGGCGCTTCAAGCAGGCTCTCTCCTCCAAGGCCAAGGCCCCCTCCGCCCTGGGGTAGACCCATCTCCACTGGACGGACTCGTCCCCTTTTTATCACGCACTCATGCAGCTGAGAAGACTGGGGGGTCACCCTTTTTAATCACACGTTCAGAGTTTATTTTTGTACAAACTGTTGGTTTTCAAGTGTATGTGTATTTCTGAAAATTCAAACGGTGATTGCCTAGAAGTTGGATAGAGTTTTTTTTTTTTTTTAATAAAAGATTTTTTTAAAACTGTAACTCCTAGCCACTTTTCCATTAAAGGCAAATGGCAACATTGCTCCTTGTTTTTAAATGTCTTTTTATAGAAATCATACTTGCACCAGAGCCCAGAACTGCTCCAAGCTTACCCCCAGTCTGAACTCTGATTGGTGGCTTCTGCAGGGAGGGGTTGATGCAGAGGGAATCTGGTGTGGGAGAAAGGACAGTCTGCAGAGGAGGAAAGGGATTTGAGTAACTGCAGGATGTCTTTAATTAGGGCACTTTGTCCCAGGCATGAAACTGACACCATGTGATTTTCAGCGGAAGGGGTTCATTGTGCACAGATGCTAAAAAATTATGACATGAATAACATTATTATTTATTGGTGCAAATGGGAGTTTATCCTCTCCACCAGTATTTAAAAAAACAACCCCCCTTCCAGCATTCCCATTGTCAGTAAGTGCACCCTCCCTGGAGTTGCCGGAAAATCCTCCATCCCTCTCTGTCTCCTTTACCCTAACCAATGGCGCACCCGGTCTGTCAATTCTCTCTCCTATTTTTCTCTAAAGCATCACTTTGCCTTAATCCAGGCTTTTACAGCTCTTGCCTGGATGGGCAAGCAAGCGTGTGGGCGAGGCTCTGGTTTCTTGGCTCTAAATCTTTCGTCACACCAGGACAACCTTACTAAAACCAACCCTGATCATCTTATTTCCATGACTGAAAAAACTCGGCTAGTTTCCCCTTATCTGCTGGATAAAATGAGGCATGGAATCAAGATTATTTGCCACCTCTCCACACTCATCATCCCCTCCTTCCAAAACACATGCACGTGCACACACACACACATACACACACAAACACACACAGCTGACAATCCATTCCAACAGAACACTCTGACTTTCTCACTCTTCACCAGGAACTTTCATGCCTCCCTGCCTTGGCACAAACTACTCCCTTGAATATTTTGTCCTATTCTCCACCTAAAAGATCTTTCAAGTCCCAAGTCACATGCTACATTCAACTCCTGGGGTGCCTTCTCTGAGTCTTCCTCTATTCCTGTAGCATTTGTGTTATAACCCAACCTTTTCATGAGGCTATTTGTCACCCCCATTGGAAGGAGCACTGCTTGAGGGCAGTCGTTGCATTTTATGACTTTGTATTCCAAGCTTCTAGCCCAGTGCTTGCACATAGACTGGTAGGTTTTCAGTAAATATTTGATGAATAAATGAGTGACTATATTGTTTTTGGTGCCAAGGACAACCATGGCAGATTGCAATGAAACAACTTGCCACTTCTGCAGAACGAGGACAGAAGGTGTTCTCAGTAGTTGAAGGTTCTTTATTAGCAGTGACAGGAAATGACACGTGCAGCTTCTGGCCACTGCAGACCATTACCCTTGACTGTGTCCAGACCTGTGATGTTAAACACCACCCTTCCCTATAGTTGGGGGGTGTCTAGGCAAAATGCCATAAAGGATTAATAATATTAGATAATTCACATCTAAAGGTGCATCCATATAAGAAAAAAAGTATATTTTGGATTCCATTATCTTTTTTTGTTGTTTCGGGGGGATTGTTTTGGATTCCATTATGTTTTAAAACGTGCCTAATTCTCCTTGTTCTTTGCATACTCTCAGCACCGAAGGAGTTCTTCCGATCATCAGCCATTCCTGCTTCCTACCACCCATCTTAACACTGAGGCGTGGAAATGAGAGCAACTGGTCCTCCTAACTGCTGCCATACCCATAGCGTGCCCAGGTGGCACCGGTGCCAGGGCTCTTCTGCCCTCAAGGAGCTGAAATCAAACATCCCATGAGGAAAAGGTCAATCATAATGTAAAAGCTAAAGAACAGCACAGGAGACGTCCCAAGGCAGCCAGGATCCTGTTCCACGTGAGCGAGCTTGGGGACAGGAAGAGCCCTTGCGCTTGCCAGGATCCAGCGCAGTGTGGACCAGTGGGGTCAAAGGATGAGTCACGGGGCAGTTCCAGAGGGAGGAGCAGCCTCAGGGGCTCGGGCAGAAAGTGGTTCTCCTGTCCTCAGCATCACAGAAAACTGACTTCCAGGGCCACAGAGCTTCCTCTCTTCTCTGGTCCCCAGATCCGGCCCTGCACAGCACCTGGCCTCTGGGTCTCGTGGGGACCTCAGTGTCTCTCCTGATGGCAGCGGGGTCTCTTGAGGGTCAGGTGCTTGGAGAATGCCTGTAAGGCTCCTGAGATAGCAGCGCTGGACATAGAAGAGGGGAGACTGGAGCTATCAGGAGACGGTTACGGGGGGAATGTTGTCAGATTTCTGTGTCGGGAAGTGGATCTGAGGATTTGGGCTTGACTGGGCCCCAAGGAAGCCCTTAGAGAGGAAGCTGGGCCCTGAGCCAGGTTCTTCCCTCCAGAACCAGGAGGACAGAGCCTTCAGAGCCCTGGGTGTCGTTATATTGCTGACGGGGGCAGAACTCCTGAAACATTAGGCAGAACATTGAAAACTTAGGTGGCTGTGGACAGGACAGTCTATGCATTTTCAGTTGGTAGGTTTGCCTTACCGCCGAGGTGTCATCATCAGTGTGAGGGTCGCCTCCATCCTCACAAGGGGGGAGGAACTACAGCATCCTTGGTCTCTCTTCACCGCCCCCCCTCCGGCCCCCCCCCCCCCGCCCCCGGCCATACTCACTCTGTCTTGAAATTCCTGAATCTCTCTCCATTGGCACCACCCATTCTCCTTCTGGTCAGGGCTCGGCTTTAATTCTGCCCTCCGACTGCAGAATGATTTAATTCATGTGCCTATCAGTGAGGTTCTAGAAGAATGGACGGGATCCAAATGGCTCAACTGTACATCCTACAGTCATGCTGTACTTCACATGCGACCTATGAAAAGCAAACTTGAATGATGGAAAAATAAATCAATTAGAACAGAAGGAAATAAATTTGTTTTGCTCGTGTTGAGGTGAAGGGAAGTTCAGGAGTTTGTTAATATCCATTTAAAGAAATGGATTAAAATAAATAGCGTGGAAGGTGGCAGTGAACAAAAGAGCAAATAGGAAAGACCAGATGACTGTTTAGTCATGAACGTGGGACTCGAGTAGCTTTTCTCCCTTGTATGTGTTGCAACTTTAACTTCTCATTACGCAAAGTTACCAATTCAAATTTACAGTGGGAAGATACTTTGTGTGATTAATAATTTATTCTTACCATTTGATCTGTCTCCAAAAGGAGGGATATTTTGAAAGACTTTGTTAAAATTCGTCTCAAGCTACTTTGACACTCAATAAGAAAGATGTGATATAGGGGGAAAAAATCCCCAAACAATTGTCTTCCAAACACCATTAAGGTAGCCAGAGCTCAAGGAAGAGTGAACTGATATAAGTGATGATTGGGTTGTGATAGCGGACATTCCGGCATAGAGCAGAAATGTGCTGAACCCGGATGAAATACTGTCATCCCTCATGTTCGGATGCCCTCGGGTACCTCCGTCCCAGTAGAAAATTAACTTTGTTAGGGCCAGACGTGTCCTCCTCCAATTCAGCTCCATAGGACCTGTGAGACTCTCCCATACATGACAGCACCCCCAAAAAGATATTCTGGGCGCCCTCCATCAAACTGTCAGAGGTGGCTCTTTTCCTCTTGGTGAACTGGAAAGAGAATGTTCTCCAGAGCATGGCTACTTGAACAAAATAGGTATCATCCCTTTTTTAAAAAATTTAGTTTATTGAAGTCTAGTTGATTTACAATGTTGTGTTCATTTCTGCTGTCCAGCAAAGTGATTCAGTTGTACATATATATACATTCTTTTTTAATATCCTTTTGCATTATGGTTTATCACAGGATATTGAATATAGTTCCCTGTGCTCTAGAGTACGACCTTGTTGTTTATCCATTCTCTACATAATAGTTTGCATCTGCTAATCCCCAAACTCCCAAGCATCATGACTTTCGACTTCCCTCATCTCTTTGTGCAGAGCACCTCTGCGATGACGCACATGATTTCAAATTACCTAAAGGTTATTGAGAACCTGCTTCAGGCAAGGCCCTGTGCTGAAGGGTGTGGTGTCTGGATGACATTGCTCCTCTGGGAATTCAATCCAGCAAAAGATCTGGGGGCCGCCTTGCGGGTGGGACTCTGGGGGGCTGAAAGGTGAAATAGGATGCTGACCCAGATGTGGCGGTGTTGACAAAATTAGCGGAGAGTGCAGATCACAGAGCTGAGCAGGAGCGGAGGCAAATACCCCAAAGGCCGTGGGAGGAAATGGCCTGCCTTCCTTTGCAAATTGTAAAGCATGATTTCCTCTGAGCATCGTTTTATGTTCGTGAGGACTAATGCGTTACAGTTGTAAAACACTTACTGCCATTTCTTACCAGCGTTCTCTATTTCAATCAGAAGAACAGGGACTTCCCTGGCGGTCCAGTGTTTAAGACTCCGCACTTCCACGGCAGGGGGCACGGGTTCGATCCCTGGTTGGGGAACTAAGATCCTGCATGCCCGGCTGCGTGGCCAAAAAAAAAAAAAAAGGAAGAACATTGTTAATGGCAAGGCTTACTTATATAAACAGATTTTGCCTTACAGATTTTGCCTGGAAACACTCACATGGATTTATTGGGGTTTTTTTTTTTTTGTTTTTAATTAATTAATTTATTTATTTTTGGCTGCGTTGGGTCTTCGTTGCTGCGCGGGCTTCTCATTGCGGTGGCTTCTCTTGTTGTGGAGCACGGGCTCTAGGCGCGGGGCCTTCAGTAGTTGTGGCACGTGGGCTCAGTAGTTGTGGCACACGGGCTTAGTTGCTCTGCGGCATGTGGGATCTTCCCGGACCAGGGCTCGAACCCGTGTCCCCTGCATTGGCAGGTGGATTCTTAACCACTGCGCCACCAGGGAAGTCCACTCACATGGATTTGGATTTGTAACTGTGGAAAAGAAGATTCAGGAGCTCCTGCCAATGAACAGTTACTAACCAGCTTTATGACGGCGGTACAAATGGGTTCCAGGGTGGGATCAGATTCACATTTCGCTTTGTTGTTGATTCCATGTGACCTTGTGCAAAGTGAAATGTAAGTTTCCTAATCTTAAAATGGAGGTAATACTACCCATCAAGCAGAATTGTTGGCAGAGCTTGACACATACGAGGTACTCAGTTGGTTGTAATTGTCTTATGATCATTGTTTTTATAAATGTACACTAGCACATTATGAAGCTGCTTCAGGAAAATAAAACGTGCTTCTTGAGCTTGCTTGTATATGCTAAAAGGAATAGTACTTGCTTTAAAAGATGTGATTATTTTTTTCCCATTTCACATCTGGGAAAAAGAAGGTTTGCAAGAGAACGATTATTCCTTCAGTAATAATACCAATAATCAATAACAATTATTGATCCTTTACCATGTGCTGACACCTTAATTTTCTCCATAACCCTTTGGGTACAATTATTATCACACCCATCTTTCAGATGAGGAAACTGAGCCTCAGAGAGGTCACACAATGGCCTAAGGTCACATAAGCCAGGAAACTAGGAGGCCTGGCTCGAGGAAGAAGAAAGAATTCCCTTCTGTTCAGGGCTGCCTCCCTGGCCAGGCCTTCAGGCCCACTAACAGCTGTGGGGGGATCCCAGGGGTTCTGTTGCTACGTATTTGAGCCCTGGAGGAGAAATCTGCTTTACGAGGAGCTCCTGGAGAGGCACTGAGGCTGCTGTCTCCCGTTTCAAAGCTTTGAGCAAGGTCCCAGTCCGGACTCCACCCCGGGCTTCCTGTTTACCCAGGGAAGTCAGACCTGAATGGGGGAAGGAGGGGAGCGGGGTGCCACAGTTGGCCTGGTGCTGCGGCTGGTGAGGCTGGTGCTTCATCCAGGTCTCCTCAGTACCACCTGGCGGGGCTGTCCTTCTCTCCGAGGGCTCTCTCCTTGAGCCGCCACTCTGAAGGCCATTGTGGGGGTGGGGCAGTGGGCAGGGGATGGGGTGATGGGCCTTATCAACATCTGTGGGCCCCAGGGATGCATTCTCTCCTCGCACTGTTCTCTGAATAGCACTTGGAGGAGCTGCCTCCTGGCAGCCCCGGTGATGCATGTGTTTTCTTTTCTCCTGGAGGTGGAGGTGAGCACCTTGCAGGGGAGGAGGGGGCCGTGGTGAAGGTCACCTTCCAGGGGGCTGTGGGAGTGAACGGCTTACCGCAGAGCGGGAATATGCCAGGAGCAGAAATTCACAGCGCACCCTGGGGGCAAAAAGGGCCTCCCCACCCCAACTCAGTACTGGGGAGGGGGGACTGGTGGGGGAAGAGAGAGGAAACAGGTTCAGGGTTTAAAAAGAAAGGCCAATGAACTTCTCCAGATGGAGAAAATAGGAGTCTGCTGCCCCAGTGTTTGAGGGGCTGTTGGTGGGATCTGTGTGCCGGTTACATCTTTGTAACGTAGTAATAAAACTGACAACAACAACATAGTAATAAAACTGACAACAACAACAATTAGCTACTATAATTACTGAATATGCGCTGTTGTTCCATGTATTACAGTGCGTTAGCGTTCTCTAGAAAAATAGAACCAACAAGGTAAAGATAATAATAATGATTATTATTATTATTACCAGGAATTGGCTCACGTGATAGTGAAGGCTGAGAAGTTCCAAGATCTGCCATCAGCAGATTGGAGACCCGGGAGAGCCGATGGTGTGGGTCTGATCTGAAAACTGCAGTCTCAACATCCAAGAGCAAGTATGTCAGCTTGAGCCCAAGAGGCAGGAAAAGATGGACGTCCCAGCTCGAGGCAGAGAGGCCTCTTACTCAAGGAAAGGTCAGCCTTTCTAGTCTGTTCAGGCCTTCGACTGATTGGATGAGACCCACCCACATTAGGGAGGGCAATCTACTTTACTCAGTCTACTGAATCACACGTTAATCTCACGTAGAAACACCCTCCCAGACACATCCAGAATAATGTTTGGATACCCCATGGCCCAGTCAAGTTGACACATAAACTTAACCACAACGTACAGTAAGTCTTAGGTGCACTTGCTCGTTTAATCCCCCCAATGATTCTATGAAGTAGCTCATTATTATCATCACCATTCGACAGATAAGGATAATGAGGCTCAGAGAGGTTCATTAACTTTCTTATAGCCTCTCAGCGGGTAAAGCGGCACAGTTGAGAGTTAAGTCCAAGGCTTTCTGATTTGAAAACCACTGTACTGTCTTGCTTCCCATGCCAATCATCCCACTGCGTGCACCCTCTGGAAGCTGCTACCATTCTCCTAATGAAGCATCTGACCTTGAATATTGCATGGTGTATCCATCCAGGCTTTCATTTACAAGCAATAGAAAAGACTGGCTGATTTAGTTTAAAAAAAGGCGGGGGGGGGAGGTTTATTAAAAGGCTTTTGAGTTAACTCAGTCACTGGGTGAGCTAGAGCACCAGCTGCGGCTGCACAGCTACAAGGGAGGCCAAGAAAGTAAACAGCTGGCATTTTCAGCATCTGCAGTGGTAGGTGGTCCCTGCCTCCTACCCAGACCTGTAAGGCGAAGGCTCACTCCAGACTTTGGAAGGGGGTGCTCACACCGAGCAGTGGCAAAGGCAGGCCACGGCAAACCCTGGGGCTCCTTAAAGACGAAACCCTAAGAATCAGTACATATCTGACATGGGGGAAACCGGAGCTCTAAGACAGTCAGTAAACACCCAAATTCTGTTAGTAGAGAGAGTTAGTGTTATGGGTTGAATGTGTTCCTTCAAAAAATATGTCAGGGACTTCCCTGGTGGTTAAGACTCCACGCTTCCACTGCAGTGGGCGCGGGTTCGATCCCTGGTCAGGGAACTAAGATCCCGCATGACACGCAGCATGGCCAAACAAAAAAAAAAAAAGAAAAAGAAAAAAGATATATTGGACTCCTGAGCCCCAGAACCTCAGAATGTGACCTTATTTGGAAACAGGGTCTTTACCGAGATAATCCAGTTAAGATGAGGTCACTAGGGCACGCCCTAATCCAATAGAACTGTGTCCTTACAGAAAGGGGAAATCTTTCGGACGTCCGGACGGACATGCACAGCAGGAAGGCGATGTGAAGAGAGGAGAAAGCCACGAGAAGAAGGCAGAGACTGGGGTGATGGGCCCACAAGCCAAGGAACTCCAGACGCTGGAGAGAGGTCTGGAACAGATTCCTGCCTAGAATCTTCAGAGGCTGTTTGGCCTGGCCATCAACTTGATCTCGCAGTCTACCCTCCGGGACAGGGAGACAATCCACTTCTGTTGTGTAAGCCCCCTGGTTGTAGTGAGTTAGTAAATAGCTGAGCCCACATTCAAGCTGAATCTCTCTGCACCCAGAGCTGGGGCCCTACCCCCTACACACCTTGCTCCCAGGCACGGCAGAGCGGAAGGAACTATGACTCTGTATTCCATTCTTTTTTTTTATATATAAATTTATTTATTTTATTTATTTATTTTTGGCTGCATTGGGTCTTTGTTGCTGTGTGTGGGCTTTCTCCAGTTGCAGTGAGCGGGGGCGACTCTTCATTCTGGTGCGTGGGCTTCTCATTGCGGCGGCTTCTCTTGTTGCCAGTCACGAGCTCTAGGCACGCGGGCTTCAGTAGTTGTGGCACATGGGCTCAGTAGTTGTGGCTCGCAGGCTCTAGAGCACAGGTTCAGTAGTTGTGGCGCATGGGCTTAGTTGCTCCGCGGCATGTGGGATCTTCCTGGACCAGGGCTTGAACTCATGTCCCCTGCAATGGCAGGTGGATTCTTAACTACAGCGCCACCAGGGAAGTGCTTGTATTCAATTCTTGAATTAGGATATGGGTTTAGCAGACGTGAAAGCCTTGAATGACAGCTGTCAAAGCCCATCCTTACTGAACACGGAATGTCTCTGATGAGAAAAGCTGCCCTCAAAAATAGAATGGCCTTGGACACAAAGAGATACCTGTGCCATTGTCCAAAGAGAAGGCTGTGTGTTCCTACCCCGAGCCCGCTAATGTAGCATCTCTATTAAACCACACGAGCACACAAGTGATGCCCCAAGTGACCCACGCCCCCCGGCAGAGGAGACTTAGTAAATCAATGGCTCAGATCACGAGGCTCTCTGTGGAAAGCACTGTCGCTGACGTGGGGAACGACTGTCTTAATCCCTGCTTTCTCTTGCATGTGTCTGTACTGATGCTGTGACATCTCCTCCAGTGCAACCAGATCACCTCCAAAGAGACCACCTGCCTACTAGTGAGACCCCTAGCTGACCACACAGGGCACGTTGTGGAAGAGGGGGGCGTGTGAGCTTGTGAGAGCCGGTCACTGGGGGTGGAGTGTTGGAGGAGGTCGCCAAGAAGATGTGACCTCTGGTTTGCCCCGACAGCTGGACTCGGGCAGCTTGAGGTCCTTCACCCTGTCCCCTGTCCTCAGAGTGTGCCCTCAGCTTGCCTTCCCCGCCCCCCAGGAGCTGCCCCAGGATGCAGCCTTGAGACAGTGACGTGGTGTTGAGACCATCTGGACTGTGTATGTGACTGAGCCCAGTTAAGGCCTCTGGATAAACTTTTAAGATTCCAGAGGGCGGGGTGGAGATCGACTCATCTTGCAGCCGCCCAAGACAAGCCACGTAAGTCAGTCCCCTTGCTTATTGAACTTGCTACCTGCCAGTCTGCGGTGGTCTGCCTCTTCTGATTTCACCTGGGAAGCTCCGAGGAGTTTTGTGAACCAGCAGTGCAGAGGTATCTCATCATGATTTTGACCAGGGTCTAGTTAGCATCCAGTCATGTTCTTTTTTTTTTTTTTTAACTTATTTTTATTCACACATGTAATACAAAAAGATGTTCTCATTACAAAAACTTCAACTGGTACAGATATAACTAAAGTTCCTCTTGATCACTATTCCCAATCCCAGGCCCTTCTCAGAGTGTGGTGGATGGCATTCGAGACCTGTTTACGGAGTTTCATTTCCCCTTTTCTCACCCAGTTACTGTCTTCTTCAGGAAAAGGAAGTATTAGATTTATCTAAGTTATAACAGTGGAATTTTTAGAGTCAAAAACCTTGTTTACTTATTTTTATCATTTCTGTTTATTTATTTTTTTAAATTAATTTTTATTGGAGTATAGTTGCTTTACAACTGTGTTAGTTTCTACTGTACAGCAAAGTGAATCAGCTATACGAATACATACAACCCCTCTTTTTTGGATTTCCTTCCCATTTAGGTCACCACAGAGCACCGGGTAGAGTCCAGTCACGTTCTTTATGGCATGTTTTCCCTCTGGCAGAAGATCCAGTCACATAATGTTATTCAACTATCATGTCTTGTCCGTCTCCTTTAATCCAGCTCTAATATTTTTAGATTCTTCCATCCAAAGCCCAGCATTTATTGGCAAAGGAACTTTTAGAAAATAATATACTTCAAGTAGCATTTCAAATTCTCAACACAACCTACCTGAACAGCTTCGCTGGATCTTTCTGAGGAGGTGGTGCCTCATCATTACTTTGGCACAAAGCAGAGCACTCTTTTTTTTCAATTTCATGCTCCAGAAGGTAAAAAAAAAATGAACACTTCACAAGATTCCCTTTACTGTTTCTTGGGTGCACTGAAAACACTGAGTCCCATGAACAAGCAAGAAGGAGGCGCCTGACTGACAATTTTAGACAGAAAGGCCCTGGTCGCTTGAATGATCCAGCTGCATTGAACGGTTAGGACTTAGGACAGTTAGAACCCCATCGGTCCTCACAACTCCCCATGGAGGCGACAGTTCAGCAGCCATAGACCCCTCTCTTCATCGTCCCCATCCCCAGTGCACTTTAGGAAGCCAACGTGCTCACTTGTGATTCTGTTTCAGGAGCACTTGGGGGTGGGACGCGGGGTCTTTTGCCGTAGACACTCACCTGGGTCCAGAGGCCCATCACAGGCCCCAGGGTCAGCTTCTCTTGGCTCCCAGCCATCCCAGCTTTGAGAATAAGTATCTGTGTGAGTAATAATACTCATCCCGTGAATGGTTTACAAGTAAAGTCATTCAAGTGGTTACAGATTTAGATGCTCAAAAATAAGCAGTCACATCACTTTTCTCTCACTGACATGCAAATCTGAACACCCACTAGAATGATGGTAAGGATCCAGGGCTACAGAACATTCCAAGTGGAGGAACACTTGTGCTAACTCTCATCAAAGCAGCCTGTCAGCGTCACTGTTTCCTCCCTCCCTCCATCCTTTCCCGGAAGGAAGGATGCTATGCCTTCCTCCGGTCCTTCTGCGTCCTCCTTGATCTCTGCAGGCTGACTTCAAGCCTGTTGGAGGTGAGGGGCAGGTGGCGAGGTGGGGTCCTCCCCCGTCAGGCATGGTCGAGTCTTACCTACCTATCTAGACTGGCAGCCCGAGTTTCCCGGACACGATCCTCTCTCGATTCCTAGAAGACCTTATCTACTCATCGACCCTAAACATGGTCGGTCTGTCCTGTTTCCTGGCCCGCATTCGTGTGTTCCTTGCACCTGGAACTCCTGCCCATCAAGCTCTTAGCCTGTCTGCAAGAGCAAACGCAAATGTCACTTCCTCCATGGAGCCTCCTCTGACATCTTCACGCCTCCACCCTGGGCGCCGAGCGCGTAGTAGGTGCTTGATGGATACTGTTAAGTGAGTGAGTAAATGAAGGAAAGAACGAACTGTTCATTGCCTCTGTTGCTCTTAGTGACACTGCTTAGTCACAGAATATTACAGCACAAGTGGGCTGGGGCGGCATCCAGGGTACAGGACAGCTGATGGTTGTCAGAGATCAGATTAAGTTAATTTGAATTTTACGTGTTCTTATTCTGTTTGTGCTGGGAGGAGGTACATGGATATGGCTTCACGAGACCACTTGGTCCTGATGAGGATGTGATCTTGCTGATGCTGAGTTTATTCGGGAACCAGAAGTCTGATGTTTGTAAATAGTCCTTTAAATGGAAGCATTAAGGGTAAACGTTGTTTGTATGTTCTTCCCGAAGACTGTTGAGAGCCCAAGTGTCACATGGTTGTGGCAGAGGCAAAACCGAGCTTCTCAGATCCTGTGAGACCCTACCCTGCGTGGTCCATGTCACAGGAGCCGGGCCGCCTCCTGCCTCCACCCCCGCCCCCTACACTTCTCGGCTGCTTGAATGTTCTCTGCCATCCATGGATCTCGGATGAGGCTTGGCTGAGGTCTTGGCTGGCTTGTTCCATCCCTCCCATGTTGACCCCGGGTCGGGAGATGAAGGGAGCAGGAGCCTTAAGACTGACGGGGCTGGGCTCCTGGGTCATCGACCCGCCACCCACATGGTAGGTCCCTAGAAGCAAAGGAATTTCGTATTGGTAATTGCCCTTTGGTGTAGCTTTCTGGAGCCTTTGCACATTTTTCACGGATGCTATCTCATTCAGCCATCAAAGGAGCCCTGTGAATTAGGCAGTGAAGCTGTTATTTCCACTTTTAGGAGGAAACTGAGGCTCAGAGAGATTACGTGCTTTGCCTACATAACTTGGATGTGGTAGCACGGGGACAGGAGCCTTGTTTTACTCACCGCTCCTGCGCTCTCTCTCCTCCACATGCTGGCTTGTGCAAACGTTAAGAGCTTCGTGCCATCAGCTGTCCCGTCACCAGCATTCAGTTGGCTTATCTGGTGATATAATATGATGATAATAGTATATCATAGCATATGTAGTATATTTATATGTATACTTATATGCTGTATAGAACTAGGCACGGTTTTCAGTAACGCTTTATGTGCACTGTTACCAACTCTTTCAAGTCAGGTCCCGGCAAGGGTCCTTCTGCTTGGTGTCACTTGTGCCAATAGAACAAGACTGAATTTAGGGCAGAAGCAAAGGAAAGCTTTATTCTTTGATTAAAGAACAGGGAGTTGCGAGCCCCGCTCTAGAGCATACGCTCTCCCCGCTCTCCCAGCTCTCCCTGCTCTCCCCTAATGGCGATGGGCGGGGCTGCTTTATAGGGTCTGGCAGCAGGGAAGGGGGCGGGGTTCTTCTCGGGCGCAGGCGCAGCTGTGCCGCTCCCGCTCCAGAGCCTTTGCAGCCTCTCTGCACACGGCCCGCCGCCGCCATCTTGGATTGAGTGTCACGTGAGGTGTCTGCGCGCAGCCCGGAGCTGAGCCGTCGGTGTAGCCGTTACGCATCGGGAACTCTGGAGTGCAGGGCCGGGTGCGAGGCCTCTGCACGTGGCCCACCTGTGAGCCAGTGACGCTAGACTCAGCACAGAGGAAAAGAAGAAAAAAGGTTAGACTTTATTTTGTTACCCAGATTCTGTCTTTATTTCTCTGGAATTGTGAATGGGCTTTGCCGGTGACATTAACACCTCGCACCCTTCTGAGGTAAATCCTGTGCTCATCACCCCCACTTTACAGATGAGAAGACTGAGACACAGGGTAGTTCAGTAGCTTGCCCCGGTTTGCCTGGCTGCTAAGAGGCCGGCTCGGAGTTTAGGCCTAGGCTGTCGGGCTGCAGACCGGACTGTCTTAGCCGCGAAGCCACGCCGGCCCTCGTGAGCCGTGTCTGTGGTGGGAGCACGCAGGCTGGGAGGCTGGCTGCTTGCCGACCTGCCCGCTTGTGGGAGGGGAGAGCGCGGGGGCCCCGGGGAAGCACCAAGGGCTCCGTGTCCGGACTCGGACGCTCGCCGGAGCTCCTGGGCTGCCGGCCTTCCCGCCGGCATCGGGCTCCTGGGTCCCTCGTCCCCAGCACAGTGGACGCGGTGGCCCGAGCTGCCAGCTTCCTCTGGCTCCCTGGAAGGCTGGCCCTGGGCTGAGGACAGACTCTTCCGATGCTGCTGGAAGGCCCAGCTGACGAGGACGGTGATGCAGGCCGATTTCCTTGAGGTTCAGAACAGGCCAAGTGCCTCTTAACGTTCCGCCCGCTCCTTCTTTTTGTGTGTCAGACACTGTCGGTGCGTTGAAGAGGTTTTGTCAAGCTCGCGGGAACAGGTGCCGATGGTTCTCTGATGTCCTCCGCACAGAATGGTCCTCACCGGAGGGGACAGGTCTCCGTGTGGCTGGGGACCTGCAGTGTGAAAAGCAGCTTGGATGTAGAGTTAAGCAGGCACGTTCCATGCTGTGCGTCCTCGCCAGCGGTGGACCCCGGGCAGTAGGAATAGCAGTAGCGTTCCTGGACCACGGGTTGTGGGGATGGTGACCAGGTACAAGCTGCTGGAGGTACAGGATGGAAGAGGGCACAGGTTCCTGCCTTGATCCAACCCAGCACAGCCCCCCACAGAGGGCTTCCTCCGTGAGGCCCCCGGAGTCTTCCCTTGGCTTTTAGATGCGTTGGGAGGTGTGAACGTTGAAACTGAGAGGCCTGCAGGGTGTATGAGCTGATATACTGGGGCACTTGGATGCACCTTTTGAAGCTTGGGAAGAGATTTGGGAGTGAATGCGTTTGTCCAAAATGAGGTGTGCATTGGGAGGACCAGAGGGAGGGTAACCGAGGATGGCATCAGGGTCGGTGGCAGAGCTGGGGGAACCAGGGGTGGGTGAAGAGGAGCAGCCCATGGCAGGGCCGAGGAGGAACATCAGAGGCTTAGGGGGAGCCAGAGGAGTGCACTGTCCTGGAAGTCAAGGACGGCTAGAGTGCCAGGGCAGGCGGGGTGTCAACAGCAGCACCTGCCAGCCACAGTTCGGCTCTTCTTTAGCAACAGTTGTTTTTGTGTTGCTAGCAGACTTACTTCCTCCCCCTGTTTCTTTTGAAATCAAGTTGTATCAGGTTTCCCTTGGATACAAGGTGAAAGGTAAATCTCTCTCCTGGCTCTGAGTCTCTAGCCACTCCCCTGAAACCAACCCTCTTTTACCCGTTCCTTATGTATCGTTCCAGAGATATTATCTCCCGTTACTTTTTTTGAAAAGCAGAATTGTCAACATATGCACCAGTTCACCTCCCTGATGCAGTTGTGTTCAAGTCCCATGAACACACACACACAAAAACCCAAATTCTAGTTTTTTTGATTTTTGTATCATTCTCCACATACTCTTTTAAATATTGCAAGTTTTGTATTATTTTCAACGTAGAGTAGGGTTGGTAGTTTGAAGCAGTATGTTCCTTTCTCCACTGGGAACTGCCACCAGGCTCCTCTTCATGTTCTTGAGGACCACCCTAGTTTGTAGTCCCTTTGCAGAATGAGAAGATGGACACATGTGAAAACGAATGAACGACTGAGGTAGTAGCTGAGCCACTTCCTAATGTTCACAAGCATCATTCATTCAGATTCCTTTTCCAGGAGAGTCTCCTTTATATGATGGCAGGTTTCAACATTAAACAAAGTTTAAACACATGAACACTTTAACAGGCATGACTGCCATCTAAGAACACAGGGCATGGTTTTGCTGACCTCACATCACAACAGGTGCCGGTTTCTGCCATTTGCACCTCAGGGACACCTCTTCCCAGGTCCACAAGCCAGCTTCGGGGTCTTACTCTCCCTCCCTCACTGGGACCCTTTACAGAACTTTCTGCATGGATGGATAGAGCCAATATACCTGAGGTAGCAGAGTTTTCCAGTTTTTATTTTTTGGAATAGGTATATTTTCCTAAGGTTCAGAATTTTTTTTAAACTATAAAAAGGCATGAAGTGAAAATCTTCACTTCGTTCGGTCCCTATTCACCTAGTTTGCATCCCCTCTACACCCAAAGGTAACTAACCCCTTGCACTACTTTCCAGTTATTTCAAATATGTTTCATTCAGACCAAGCTTGATTTGAGTCTTTTCCCCCTGGAATATGGATTCATTTGACAATGTCAAGTAGTTTAGCAAGAAAAACACAGCGATTGAGGCTAAATTTTGACTTTGAATTCAAACCAAAGATCTTATTGTAAGCCCTGTGGGTAGTATTTTTTGTACAGTTATAGAATTGGGTTCTTCTTTTTACTCTGCTGGGTAAGCAGTTCCAAAATGTTCAAGTGTTAGCAATGTTCAAACAGCCTTTTGAACAAACTAAATTCACCCAAGGAATAGTCATACCTCTTGACTCAGTCCCTTGAGGACTTTGACCCAGTAGACAGTCTTCCCATTGGATTGCCAAGGGGCATTTAGTGGCCCATGTTAGGATTCAGTAAAGTGCATGAAACAAAATGTTGTGTACGAGCTCCCAGCTGGTTTGGGTCAGGGTGTCACTGTTCCGGTGCAAACTGACAAGACACACAGTGATACACGGGCAAAACATCTTCTTCAGCCCCAGATCAGTGCCTGTGGGAGGAGCACCTCAAGTAATTTAATTTTGGCTATTTAGTTTCACAAAGGAGGAATTTCAACAGTGCTAAAAGTGTCTGGGAAAAATAGCAGCAAAACATGTCACACAAAGGGAAGTATTACACAAAATGTACCCACGAACATAGCTGAAAATGAATTGTAATTGGCGCTGAGGTCCAGTGAAGGCTGTGGATTGCAGCAGAGTTGAAAACCATGTTGAAGGGCAGCAAAAGCAGCTGATGGACACCGAGGCATCAGCACAGCACAGAAGCAGGAACTCCAAAGCGTGTGAGTGTGTGTGTGTGTGTGCGCGCGCGCGCACGTGTGTGCTCTCCTACCTCATCTGCCGCTGTCTCCCACTGCAGACAGCAGGGTTATGGACAGACCCCACCCTGGAGGCTGATGAGCTGAACCTATGCAGGCTGACCTGAGAGAGGATAAAGGCAGAGAGAGCATCTTTTTTTTTTTTTAATAGATTTATTTATTTTATTTATTTATTTTTGGCTGCATTGGGTCTTCGTTGCTGCACACGGGCTTTCTCTAGTTGCGGCGAGCGGGGGCTCCTCTTCGTCGTGGTACGTGGGCTTCTCATTGCGGTGGCTTCTCTTGTTGCGGAGCACGGACTCTAGGCGCACGGGCTTCAGTAGTTGTGGCACGTGGGCTCAGTAGTTGTGGCACGTGGGCTCAGTAGTTGTGGCATGCGGGCTCAGTAGTTGTGGTGCACGGGCTTAGCTGCTCCGTGGCACGTGGGATCTTCCTGGACCAGGGTTCGAACCCGTGTCCCCTGCGTTGGCAGGCAGGTTCTTAACCACTGCGCCACCAGGGAAGCCCGAAAATCAGTCATTTTTTTGTCCTGGTTGTGATTTAGTGAAGCCCTTGCCCCAGGAGAGGTAAGCAGAACCTGCTGTTTCATCACGGGATTTTTGCGAAGTCCCCTCCCCACAAAACTCCCTCCCTATAAGTTTCTATTGACCTGGGATTCTGAGTTTATCCATTTCCTCCCTCCTCCCCCAGGCGGAGCTGGGGCAGCAGAAGACACAGCACACCAGGGGGAGGACCCAGCTGAGACGGTAGATAGAGGCTCAGTTGGCCGTGTTGACAGTCTTTCTTGAAGGGAAGCATGTCAGTTAGGAGTACTTTCGGCTACAGGTAATAGAAACTCCAAAATGACAGTGGCTTAAATAAAAAAGAAGTTTCCTCTCATATTAAAGAAATCCCCAAACTTGGAAGCAACCCAACATCTTCAAGTAGGTAAATGGATAAATAAACTGTGGTACATCCAGACAATGGAATGTTGTTCAGCAAGAAAAAGAAATGAGCTTTCAAACCACATAAAAAGGCACAGAGGAAACTCATACACATATTGCTAAGTGAAAGAAGCCAGTCTGAAAGGCTCCATACTGTATGATACTAAGCATATGGCATTCTGGAAAAGGCAAAACTATGGAGACAGTAAAAAGATCAGTGGTTGTCATGGATACCAGGGGGTGGGGGAGGGAGGGATAAATAGGTAGAGCACAGGGAATTTTTAGGGTGGTGAAACCATTGTGTATGATGCTGTAATGATGGATACCTGTCATTATCACTTGTCAAAACTTATATACAACATAAAGAATGAATCCTGATGTAAACTGTGGACTTTAGTTAATAATAATGTTATCAGGATCAGTTCGTTGATGGCGACAAATATACCACACCAATGCAAGATGTTAGCAGTAAAGGAAACCATTGGGGGTGTGGCTCTCTGAACTTTCCTCTCAGTTTTTCTGTAAATGTACAACTGTTCAAAAACAAAGTCTGTTAATTAAAAAAGAAAGTCCAGGGTAGGCTACGTTGGGCTGGAGTGGTAGTTCCATGGCCGTCTGAGACCGAGGAACCTGTCATCTCTCTGCCCTTCTAGCTAGTGTGTAGCTCTCATCCTCAGGGTCCTCCTTGTGGTCCGGGATGACTGCTGGAGCACCAGCTATCTAAGTTACAGGCAGCAGGAAGCAGCATCCCAGATGACCTAGCTTTCATTTATTAATCTTCCCAGAGTCCTACCCAGTACTTGCATTTGTATCTCACTAGTCACATGGACACTCATAGCTAGAAGGGAAGCTGGGAAATGTAGTCTTTTCTCTGGGTGTCTTTGGCACCCCTCGTGATACTGTACTTCTGTCACTAAGGAAAAATAGAAGGGGTATTGGGTGGCAGCTAGCTGTCTCTACCTCAGGAAGGCACAACCTTTTTTTTTTTTTTTCCTGCACCTCGAAGCACATGGGATCTTAGTTCCCCAACCAGGGATCGAACCTATGCCCCCTGCAGTGGAAGCACGGAGTCCTAACCACTGGACCGCCGAGGAAGTCCCAGGAAGGCACAGCCATTCTTGGGAGCTTAGGGTTTGGCCTTTTAAAGAAGCCCTGTAGTTTCTCAGCAACCCTGCTTGGGGGACACTGCTGGGTCTTGCCCCAGCCTGGAGGAATTCCAGAAGGACTCTGTGACTGATGGGGAGGAGTGTGAGGACTGCTTGACTGGGAGGGGCTGGGAAGGAACACTGCCCACCCCTTGCCCCTTCCGAGGAAGGCTCACTGGGCTGCAGGCTGACATCACTTCTTCTGCTCTCATATTGGAGGGAGAAGCGGGATGGACCAAACGATGACTCGGGTAGTAACACGAGTGCAGTGGTGAAGCCCTGGGCCTCCTCTTCTAGGGAAGGGAAGGCCTGCCTGTGTGCCAGGCGGGGTCTGGGGGCTAGGGCAGCAGGGCACGGCCCCTGTTTTCTGTGCAACGGGAAGCGGAGCAAACACACGAACTCCCAGTTCCTTAAGGCAGGCTGGGCATCCTCCCTAATGAATCACAAGCCGTCCCAGTAGAGCGGGAGCTGCTGGCAGCGCTGATGGGGCTTCTGGCTGACAATACTCGCTGTGATCTTCCGGGTGCGTCAGATGCCCTGCTAATCGCCTTAAATGACCATGCAGCACCGGAGGGCAGAGCGGCAGGCGAGGCTGTGACGGGGAAGAGAGCAGGGCAGTCATCTGTGGAGACACTGGGTCAGAGCAGACCTGTGACGGGCGTGGTGCATCTTTCCTCCAGCCTGTTAACGGGGCTAAAACCCCGTAACTGCCCACCGCGAGCTGCCAGTGTTGGAGCTGGGGTGGTCGCGGGGGACCCGCTGACACTCCAGCCACATGTCGTGGGGCGGGGGTGGAGGGGGTTTTCTCTGCTCCATCCTCCTCTGCTGACCAGACCCTGGGACCCGGACCCCCGATAATTAAGGTCGAACGTCTTTTTCTCTTCGTGTGCGCAGAAAACACTTGGTTTTAAAACCATTATATAATACATCTGCTTAAATATAACGTTACTTAACAGGATAGGGCCAGAGCCTCTTAGAAAAAGAAAATGGTTTTAGCTACAGCGCTGGATCTGAAAACTGTAGGAGAACAGAGGAAATTACTAAGTGGGCCAGTTTGTATTTATTAGTAGAGATTTGTGTTTGTGTATCAGATGAGACAAAGAAGTTTAAGGTAGTTTGGTAGAAAAGTGTCCATTATAAAAACTCACTGTGGCAGAGTGTTTCTTTTTCTTTATTCATTCAAAACATATCTCTGAATATTAGCCGTGTGTCAGGCATTGTGTGGGTTTGCCGACAGGGACGGGAAGATAAAAGGGAGTTGAGGGCTGGGGTCACCTGATCACCAATGACCCATCCTGGCTGGTTACTGCTGAGATGGTCATCACTGTGGACAGCCTGGCCGGCCAGGCCTCTGGAGCGTCTGGCCAGGCTGGAGAGTGCACTTCCCGAAGATGGCCTGGCCTTTCCCCTCCGGGTCTGCAGCCGGGCTCCCCTCTACCCTCTTCCAGCCCTGGAGACTCTAGCTCTGACCTAGGAATAAAGGAAAGCCCGATTTTCACCACTTCCCAACTTCTGCAAAAGATCTTTTGCACACCCCAAATCCTCTCCTCATTATAAAGATACAACATGCATGCTTCTGACGACGGCATTATGTCTGTCTATGGAATCCTCTAGAAGCCTTTAAGGGCCTGGGCTTCTGCAATACTAAGCCAAGAGACTTGTAGGAAGTCTCTGCCGTCTGTCCTGTTGCATCCCTCATGGGGCAGATGCCGTTGTTGGCTACCAAACACCCATTTCAACCTCCTTCTTGCAGGGCTTACAAGGGCGCTGCTGTGAGAGCACAAAATGGGAGGCCACTAAAGTGTTTTTTTAGATCATTTGTGCATTTCCAGTCATTTTGGCTGCAGTGTGATCACTGAGTCAGGATATTAACCAGAGCTGGGGCAAGCTTTGGCCCCTGCGGGGTCGTAGGTGAGTCAGAAAGATGCGTTCTATTCATTCATCAGGGGAAAACCAGGTTTAGGCAAAGAAAATACAGATGATTTTTGGAATTTATTATCCAAGTATTTGTGAGATTTTTGTTACAATTAGCTCTAAACCCTAAATAACTTTAAAAGACATATCAAAAGTATCAATGCTTGACAGGTTGATGACAAGATTATAATTGTTTTAAAAAGTGATTTTGGATAGAAAGGATGCTTCTCTTTTGTCTCCTGGTTAACAGTGCTTACTGAATCTCATGTGGCCATCGGGCATGGGTAACACGTTAGCTGACATTTATCTGGACTTAGTTAGCATTTAGTCAAAGGGCCAGCTTGGGGAAATGCCAGGGAAGTGAGTAGTAGATTCAAATCTCAAATCTATACACTGGTGGCCAGTGTTAGGCCCCCTCTCTGCATTTTCTTTCTCTGCTAACTTCAGGCATGTGGCTGTTCCTCTTTGGAGCTTACTGAGCCTGGGTCTGGTCCCTGAATGATGTTTGTCTTTCCAGAGGTAACGAAGACAGACACAGATGACAATGGGATGACTGTCAAAGAGGCACAAGTAGCATTACGCTTGAATTATTTAAAAGCCTTTTTTGTTGCTATTGGAATGCTTTTAAACATCCTGCAGAGAGAGAGAGAGAAAAAAAGAAGGGAAAGAAATTTAGAAACGAATGAGAACTGAATTGCATAGCAATAGTTCTAGCTGTCAGATCTGCCACTGCACCCAAGATCTTCCTTAACAAAATGATTTCCCTTTTTATCACTCCACGTTATCATTTTTTATCATTCATTGTTCATCTTAAACACAGGCTGGGCAGGAAGGTCTGCCTTTTCCCATTTATCACTCACAAAAAGCTGTAGTCTATAGTGTCTTTTTGGAGGTTTACAAGAGGGTAACACCAATTTAAGGCAATTTTCCAGGTCAATCTTGGGATAAGGATAAACCATCGTGGATGGTTTAAACAAATGAAGTTTTACAGACTCATATACTTGAACAGTTTTTACAGGCTCATCTACTTGAACAGTTTTACAGGCTCATATACTGTAACGTTTATTTTTAGAGCAGTTATAGGTTCACAGCAAAGTTGAGCAGAAAGTACAGAGAGTTCCCATGTGCTTCCTGCCTCCACCCCCAGCCCACAGAGCCTCCCCAGGATCACGTCTTGCACTGAGTGGTGCATTTGTTATGATGATGATGATGTTACATGTCCCTGTTATCAGCCAAAGCCCATTACATTAGGGTTCACTCTTGGTGTTGTACATTCTATGGGTATTTTAAGAAAGTATGATGACACGTATCCATCATTATAGCATCATACAGAATAGTTTCACTGCTTTAAAAATCTCCATGCTCTGCTTGTTTGTCCCTCACTCCCTCCTAACCCCTGGCAACACTGTCTCTAGAGTTTGCCTTTTCCAGAGTATCACATAGTTGGACTCATACAGTATGTAGCCTTTTGGATTGGCTTCTTTTACTTAACAGTATGCATTTAAGGTTCCTCCATATCTTTTCATGGCTGATAGCTCGTTTCTTTTTATCGCTGAATAAATGTCTGGATGGACCACAGTTTATTCATTCACCTACTGAGGGGCATCTTGGTTGCTTCCAAGTTTTGGCAATTATGAATAAAGCTGCTATAAGCATCTGTGTGCAGGTTTTTGTGTGGACGTAGTTTTCAACTCCTTTGAGTAAATACCAAAGAGTGAAATCGCTGGATCTTGTAGTAGAGTATGTTTAGTTTTATAGGAAATCGCCAAACTGTCTTCCAAAGTTGCTGTTACCATTTTGCATTCTCATCGGCAATGAGTGAGAGTTCCTGTTGCTCCACATCCTCGCCAGCATTTGGTGTTGTCAGTGGTTTAGGTTTTAGGCATTCTAATAGTATGCAGTGATATTTCATTGTTGTTTTAATTTGCAAGTCCCTAATGACTGTGATGTTGATCGTATTTTGGTGTGTTTATTTGCCATCTATATATCTTCTTTGGTGAGGTGTCAGTGCAGATCTTTTGCTCAATTTTTTTTTTGGCCAGCCGCGTGGCTTGTGGGATAGTTCCCCCACCAGGGATCAAAACCGGGCCCCTGGCAGCAAAAGTGCCAAGTGCTAATCACTGGACCTCCAGGGAATTCCCTTTTGCTCAATTTAAATTCAGGTCTTTTGTTTTCTTATCATTTAGTTTTAAGAGTTCTTTGCATACTTTGGATATCAGTTCTTTATTAAACATGTGTTTTGCAATTATTTCCTCCAAGTTTATGGCTTATCCTCTCATCTTTCATAGAGCAGAAGTTTTAAATTTTAATGAAGTTCAATTTACCGCTTCTTTTCTTCCATGGATTATGCCTTTGGTGTTGTATCTATTATAAGTCACTGCCAAACCCAAGGTCATCTAGATTCTCTCCTTTGCTATCTTCTAGAAGTTTCATAGTTTTGCATTTTACATTTAGGTATATGATCCATTTTGAGATAATTTTTGTGAAGGGTATAAGGTCTGGGTTTAGATTCTTTGTTTGTTTGTTTGTTTTACATGTGGATGTCCAGTTGTTCCAGCACCATTTGTTGAAAAGACTATCTTTTCTCCATTGAATTGCCTTTGCTCCTTTTTCAAAGGTCAGTTGACTATAGTTGTTTGGGTCTCCGGGCTCTCCATTTTGTTCCATGGATCTATTTGTCTATGCTTTCACCAATAGCACAGTATTTTGATTACTGTAGCTTTATAGTAAGTCTTAAAGCTGGATAGTGTCAATCCTCCAATTTTGTTGTTCTCCTTAAACATCGTGTCGGCTATTCTGGGTCTTTTGCCTCTCTATATAAACTTTAGAATTGGTTTGTTGATACCACAAAATAACCTTCTGGCACTTTGATTAAGATTGCATTGAAAGTAATAAGTTTACATTTTTGTTGAGTCTCTTACCTAGTAGTAGAATCGCTGGATTGTAGAGTAAACATATGTTAAGCTTTCATTCAGTTTATGTTCAGTTTTCCAAAATGGTTTTGCAAATTTACAGCCCCACCAGCAGTATGTGGGAGTCTGAGTTGCGCTATATCCTTGCAATATTTAGTGTTTTTCGTTTTAGCTGTTTTGGTAGGTGTATTATGGCATCACATTATCATTTTAGTTTGCATTTCTCTGGTGACTAATGAAGTTGAGTACTTTTCAGATGTTTATTGGCCATTTGGATACCCCCTTTTGCCAAGTTCCATTCAAGTCTTTTGTTCATTATCTCTACTGAGTATTCTTTTTCTTATCAATTTGAAGGAGGTTTGTTTTGTTTTTTTTTCCTATTCAAAATGTGAGTCCTTTGTTGAGCATGTATTGCAAATGCTTCTTCCAATATGCAGGTTCTATTTTTACTCTGCTAATAATGTCTTTTGATGAGTAGCTGTCTTCATTTTACTATTTTCCAGCTCAACTCATTTTTTTCCTTTATTATCAAAGTTTCTGTATTTTGTTTAAGAAATCTTTGCCTCCTTCAAAAATTGATGTTCAGAGCAAAATTCAGTCGTCAGAATGGGGCTGTGTGTAATGGTAAATTTATTTATTCACATATCTGTTCACTCCATAAATATTTATTTCCTGGTTTATTTATATAATGGAATACTGTACAGTAATTTAAAATAAGTGAACTACAGCTGCATGTATTAACAAGACTGTATCTCAAAAAGCATAATGCTGAATGACAACAGTAAGTCACAGAAGTACAGAGAATATATGATTCTAGTAATATAGAGTGGAATAATAGGCAAAATTAAACAACATGTTGGGTAGAAACTCATACAATTGTGGTAGACCCTTCAAGAAAAACAAGGGAATTATTGATATAAAAGTTAGGTGTACAGGCGCCTCTTGGAGGGAGGAAGGGAGTGTGGTCAGGGGAGGGCACACAAGGGCTTCTGAGGCATTGGTGAAGCTCTGTCTCCTAAGTTCCTTGGTGGATTCACAGGTGTTTATTTTACTGCGCTTACATCTGTACATGTACAGTCCGTGCACTCCTTTGAATGTAGGATAGAGTCACAGTAATAAAAAGAAAAACAAAAGATGAGCATTTAAATTGAAGGGACACACCAAGTCTTAAGCAGAATAGATACAAATATGTCCTCACACAGACACAGCAGAATAGAACGACAGAACATCAGCAGCCTACAGAAAATCTTCAAAACCACTAGAAAGTCATGTGCCTAAAAAGCAATGATACTTTGACTGACAGTGGACTTGGCAGTAACAGATGACAGCAGCTACCTGAATGACACCTCCAAACTGCTGAGGGAAAAGAATTCCTTACCCACAAATTATACCCAAGATCTAAGGTGCGATAAAAACATTTTAGTCATAGAGACCAAGAGAGCTTACCTCTCACAAAACCTCACTGGAAGAGCGACTGAAGGATATTTTTCAGCAGAAGAAAACAGGACCGGAAGGAATGAGTTGGAGACAAAAAGTGAAGACAGGCAAAGAAACTAGTCAGCATGTTGGAAAATCCAAAGTAGCACTAGCTGTAAAACACAAGAAAGCAAATTCAAAGGATTTTAATAAGTTGGAATTAAATAATACACATCATGGGCTTCCCTGGTGGCCCAGCGGTTACGAAGCCGCCTGCCAATGCAGGGGACATGGGTTGGAGCCCTGGTCCAGGAAGATCCCACATGCCGCGGAGCAACTAAGCCCATGTGCCACAACTGCTGAGCCTGTGTTCTAGAGCCCACGAGCCACAACTACGGAGCCTGCGTGCCACAACTACTGAAGCCCGCACGCCTAGAGCCCGTGCTCCGCAACAAGAGAGGCCACCGCAATGAGAAGCCCGCGCATTGCAACGAAGAGTAGCCCCCGCTCGCCGCAACTAGAGAAAGCCCACACGCAGCAACAAAGACCCAATGCAGCCAAAAAAAAAAAAAAAAATACACATTATTAGCATGACTGGTGGTGTATAGCATGCAAGGATTATGAGAGTCTTGCTTTGTTCTCTGGGAAGAGTAATATATTAACTCCAGGTTTTTGTTGAGTACGCGCAGTTTAGAGTTTCAATGGTAACCTCTAAGATAATAAAGTGTATCATTTTCAAACTAAAAGAAGAAACTAAGAGAATAAAAAAATATACAGCAGGTAGGAAATGAGCAAAAAGAAACATGAAAAATGCATGATAGATAGAAAACTAAGATTTATCTGGTAGAAATAACTCCCTGTAATGAGCTATCGCAATAAATGCGGGCAGTTAAACCATATATTAAATTATATACTAATGAGCAGATTAACGAATTAATACTAATGAGAAATTAACAGAATCTGGCTCTGTGCTATTTTCAAAGAAGAAAGGTCGAAAGTGAAAAGACAGTAAAGGATGTTCAGGCAAAACAGAAAGGGGGCATAGGAGGGGTTGCATCGGGGTGGAAATACCCCAGGCAGACGGCCACCAGAGGGGAGTGGGTCAGGGGAGGCGGGGGAGGAGGCCTAATGAGGAAGTGATGTGAGATCTGAGGTACAAATAACAAGGGTGAGTGGCCATGTGCAGACCTTTAGGCAGAACATTCCAAGGGTCTTAAGGGAGGAAGAAGCTTAGCATGTTTGAGGAGCAGAAAGGTCAGTGAACTGCTGAAAGAGTGATATACAAACTACATCAGGAAGGGTCTTGGAGGATATTTGCATTTTATTTTTAGTGCAGTGAGGGTCAATTGGAGAGTTTCTAGTAGGCGAGTTACATGATCTGTCTTTTAAAAGATCTTTCTGGCTACTGTGTACAGATTGCATTCTGGAGAGTTACAGAGAAGCAAGAGGGAAGCAGGAAGGTCACTTAGTAGCCAGGAAAGTTATTCAAGAGAGAGAAGAGTATGGCTTGATCCAGAGGGGATCCAGAGGGGCTTGATCCAGAGGGGATGTAGTGGACATATGGAGACACGGACAGGTTGGAAATATGTTGGTTGATTGGGTACAGAGTCCACGACAGGGAGGAATCAAGGCTGACTCTCAGCTCAGGGCTTGAACACCTGGGTTGGTATCGGTGTCTTTCACTGAGATGAGGAAGATAGAGTGGCTGAAGACTGGGCGGGCGGGTAGAGGTTGCAATCAACAGTTCTGTTTAGGTTGAGATGACTATGAGCTTATGAAAGCGGAATTATCAGGTAGGCAGCTAGATGTCTCGGTGTGAGGTTAGTGCAGAGTTGTGAATAGGAAATATAAATTTGAGAGTTGTCAGGATGTGGACTGGACTGGATAAACTCACTTAAGTAGTGGGAGACTTGAGGTTAGGGTTACTAGATTTAGCAAGTAAAATGGAAGATGCCCAGTTAAATTTGAATTTCAGATAAACAATAAATACTTTTTTTTAGGGTATGTTCCATGAAAAATTTGGGACATACTTATAATTTAAAAAATCATTTGCTGTTTATCTGAAATTCAGATTTTATTGGACATCCTGTAACTTATCTGGTAATCCTACCTGAGGTACTCCTATTTTTAGGTGAAATAGAGAAGGATGAGAAGTAGAGAAGTAGAGAAGGATGAGAAGCAAAGAAAATGTTCCATTTAGTGTGGCTGTGTATCCTATTTCCCCAGAAAGTGGTGCCATAAAACAACTATTTATTATGCTCACAGATTCTGTGGGTCAGGAATTTGGACAGGGAATAGTGGGCATGTCTGGGGTCTCAGCTGAAAGACAAAGGCTGGATCGTCTGAAGGCTCACTTATACACACGTCTGGTGGTTGATGCTGGCTGTTGACTGGCGTTTTGGCTACGGCCATCTGCTGGAGACTGTACTTGTGGCCTCTCTGTGTGGCCTGAGATTCTTGCCAATATGATGGCTGAGTTCCAAGGGTGAAGAGAAAATGAGAAGAGGCAGAGACAGAGAGAGAGATTTTATCACTCAAATCTCCTGATTCCAGGTAACTTGATCCATTCAACAAGGAAACTTTAAAGGGGAAACTCTTCCATGCCTTGCCTTGTGCGCTGGACCATAGTAGGGATGGGAAGAAAGTGATTGCTCACTTGTCAAATATTTATGGACCAGGCCCTATGCAGGGCACTGGAAATACTAAGGTGCTTAGCCATGGCCTCTGCCCTCAAAGCACTCACAGTATGGATGGATATGTGAGGTAGGAACAGATATGCTGGGAGAATCAGGGCTGGGCATCCCAATCAAACCCAATCTGGCTTTGGGGGAAGAGGATGCAAAAGTGCAAGCTATTTAAATAATCTAGTAGGTGACTAAGGATTCACAGGGTGAAACAGAGGACAAGAGCAGGTGGAAATCTGGGAGAGGGAGCAATCGGCATAGGTTGTGTTAGTTCAGGAAGACTTTGTGCAGGAGAAACAATTTGAGTTAGACTTTCTGGGAGGAGGAGAATTTAGATAGTGATCACTTTCCTTAGCCAAAGTAACATCGTAGACATCACCATCGTAAACAGGTAGAAACCTAGTAATCACATCAGTTTAGTTGAAGTTTTAGAAAAAGTCACATCTTCAAGTACATATTACATATATTCCCATTCAACTTTAAATAAGTACTAAAAGCTCCTTAACCTATGTTTTTCTATCCTCTCTCTCATGAAGAAACTCCAGGAGTGAATTTATCTTTTCTTTTTAGTCTTATTGAAATATTTATGTAAATAATAACATAACCATTCACCCATATTTTCCCAACAATAATGTGACCCAGTAGGAGGAGACCCAAGTCCTTCCAGGTCACAGAATCCTCCATAAAAGGCTCCCTGGGGAGCCTTCAGGAGAAGCAATGGAAAGGGGGTGACTTCTTGATATGAAAAACGTCTCACCAAGCAGCCAAAATTTCTGAAGACTGACTGCAACCCACAGGGACCATCACCACTCAAATGGCATTTGCCATTTCCCACATTTTCATGATTAAAAATTTCAAAAGTACAGAATCGTTGAAAGACTAGTACAATGACTATCAATGAACTTCCACTACCAAATTCAACCATTGGTAACTTTTTGCTATATTTGATTTATCTTTCTACATATTCACATATATCTTTGAGTATAGAAATTAAGTTACAGGCAGGACACTTCTATGTATTTCAACAATCATCTTCTAATCATGAGAATATTGTCCTACACAACCATAAGAAATTTTCAAAAGTCTTCAATATGATCTAGTAGCCAGTGCATGTTTAAATTCCCCTAGTTATTCCCAAAGTGTCTTCCTTGGTTTTTCTTTTTTTTTTTTCAAGCCCAGATTTACCAAGTTTCTCTTATTGTATCTAGTTAAAATGGCTCTTTAGTCTGTTTAAATGTGGACCAGTTGTCTCACTTTTTTGTGTGACACTGATATTTTGCTTTTGTTTTTAAAATCAACTGTATTGAGGTATAGTTTAAATTTAGTAAATTGCAGTCATTTCAAGTATACTGTTCATACATTTTGACAGATGCATCGGTGTAATCAGCACCCCAATCAAGATACAGATTTCTATCATCCCGAAAAACTCCTTTGTGCCCCGCTGCAGTCATTCGCCTTCTGCCCCTGGTCCCAGGCAACCATTGATCTGCTTTCCACTATCATGTGGATTTTCTGAAGAGACGAGGCTGTTTGTCTTGTAGAATGTCCCACGTGCCTAATTGCCTCCTTGTCGTGTCATTACCTTGATGCCCTAGCTGTTGAATTTTCTGTGCATTGAAATTAGGACCAAAGACTTCTTTAAGTGCAGGTTAAACACTCTGTAGGTGGAGAATGTACTCCGTAGGTGATACGGAGTGCGTCCTGTTGCATCATATCAAGAGGCTCAGTGCCAGGTGTACCATTGTTAGGGATGCCAAGTTTGCTCCCTTGGTTGAGCCGTTGAGCACAAGGGCTTTTCTAGGTAAAAGTAAAAATGGGCAGGTCAGGTATGGGGTGGTACTTTGGTCGTGACCAAAGATTCGTATCTCCCCACAACTTTACCCAATGGTTGTAGCATTCATTGATGGTTCTTGCCTGAATGAGTTATTTCATAGGGAGTTGCAAAATGATGATTTCCTAATTCTATCATTTCTTCTACTTTTGTTATCTGGTATTCTTTGGTAAAGAAGAACTTTCTTTCATGAACTGGGGAGGAACTTCAGCTCCTAAAAAGGCAGAGTAAATTCTGATTCCTTTACCCTTAGTTACAATTAGGGAAAATTTGAGCATTGAAAAAGGAAAGAAAACAAACAAGCCATAATTGAAAGCAAAATACTGAACAACTAAAACTCTGATTTAATTTTATTTTTGCCTATGTAATACAAGCATTAAAGATGGTTTAACGCAGAGCATTGTGAATTGTACTGGTAACTCTTATTAGGCTGCCTGTTATTTAAACCTTCATTTAACATGCAGGTTTAAGGCTGGCACACTCACTGCACTTCCCCCTTTAGTGACTTGAGCTGATAGAGGGGAGGGATGTGGACTTTGGAATCCAATGCATCTGGGCTGAATCCTGGCTCTGCCACGTACTTGCTGGGTGGCTGTAGGAAAGCATTTGACCTCTCTCTGCCTTACTGCTTCCCTGTGGAGGTAGAGCAGTGCTGAGAATGAATGCAGGTGCCATAAGTGAAATGTCTGGCCCAGGTGAGCAAATGATCATCTTGGATCCTTTCGTTTCCCTTGAAGGAGAAGTAGGGCCACAGAAGAGGAGCTGCCTGAGCTTCAGAACCAACAGAGAAGTGGGGCTGTTCAGACACTTAAAATTGTGGCCACAAAGGCAAAGTCATGATTCGCTGTTGGCTTACTCTTCCTTCCTTTACTTATCTGGTGCTTGTTGAGTGATGTCTTTATTCTAAGAAGAGAAGGGTGCCACCACATGTGTGTTGCTGCCATGGTCCTGACCCGTCCTTGGGTGTGGGGATTTCTCCTGGGACACTGATGCTGATTCCCATCCAGCCTCTCCCAGGATATCTGAAGCCAGAAACGGAAACCAGTGCAGGTTGGGAAGGGAGGGGTGGGCTGGATGCTGATGGACAGTGGCTTCTAGAAAGGCAGAGCCTCTGAGAGAACCAGGAGGAAAAGGGAAGACTTGTGTTTTAGCACAGGTTTCCATAAGCAGTTACTATGCAAGAAACCACTCCAACCATGAATAAAGTATCAAATGAATGAAAAAAGCAGGAAATATATGTATTAAATGATGCAAATCATGTGCAGGAGTTGATACGAACAAACACGCTTGTGTGGCTGGGCGAGGGGACGCCAGGTGGTGGAGGTAGCTCAGAAAATGTCATCCTAAGAGGAGATGGGCCAAGGGAACCGTGGTTTTCTCTCAATTTTAGTTTCCATCTTGAGGAGAAGTTTGCAGCTTTCCTGCTGTTATAGAGGAAATACTCCACATGGCTGATTTAATGTAGTTTTCCTCCAGAATACTGAGATTTAAGACCACTATTTTCCCTATGTTTGGAATTGTAAGCTCATAAAAATATACGTGCTCCTAAATGATGTAAAAGGCAGATACCGTTCCAAATAATTAGGGAGTTTCTTGATTTTAAAATACATAAGCTCATACATTTTAGAGGTTCAGCAAGTGATGTGATTTCACAAAATCTGTTGTGATACTGTGGCCTGATGGGATTTTTTAAAAAAGCAGTAGCACCCTAAGGGACTTCCCTGGTGGTCCAGTGGCTAAGACTCCGAGCTCCCAGTGCAGGGGCCCGGGTTCGATCCCTGGTTGGGGAACTGCATCCCACATGCCACAACTAAGAGTCCTCATGCCACAACTAAGGATTCCGCATGCCGCAACTAAAGATGCTGCAACTAAAGATCCCGCACGTGACGACTAAGACCCGGCGCAGCCAAATAAATAAATAACTATTAAAAAAAAAAAAAGCAATGGAACCCTAAGAAGATTTGAAAATGGAGCAAGCATCGAGTACCAATTAAATAAAGACACAAGGTAACTTCGGAGTGTTATATAAATTATTTTTAAAAGTGCCTCATGAATATATTAGCAGGGATATTTATAATGGAATTATAATCCACTTGTACACCAGACATTCTGCCCCTGAAATCTTGTCGTCAGGAGACTGACAGCTAGACCATTAATGTAACCACGTGGCTGCTCAGAGCACTGTATCAAATATGGGTAATTCCAGGTGTGCTACCCAATAAAAATGGACCCTCTGCCCTCATGTTAACTCCTTTTAACAGGCCTGGTGGGCCAAGGATCAATAACATTTAAAGCTACAGAGTTTTAGATGTGGCTGCCAAAGCCAGCAACACCAGCTGTGCTGGGGGAAGAAGAGGCCTTTGGCACCACATGCAAGACAAAACCCAAAATATTTCAGAAGAACTTCAAATTTTCAAAGTTCTCTTTTCATGAGTATGTGTTAATGAGTTCCCAGGAAAAGCCGGGCACGATTAGGAAATGTCTCAGGAAAAATGGGACGCGGTCATGTGGAGGACGAGGGTCCTTCCAAGGTGGGCTTCTGCTCAACGGAGATTAGAAATTCATTTTACAGTCTTCTTGCTGACATCAACAGAGGGCACAGCTGGTTGAGGGCTTTCACTTTCCCCTCCTGGGCTATGACCTGGCCAAAGAAGCGCTGCACCGAATTCAGGGACGGGCTAGAAACCCAGCACAGGTGTGTGTGTGTGTGTGTGTGTGTGTGTGTGTGTGTGTGTGTGTATACGCACACGCGCGCATGTATACACAAAAAGATGCATATCCAAGACGTCAGCTGACCCTGAGGGCATCCGTAGAAGTGTGATGCTCTCTGTTGGTTACTGTGAATCTGTGTGCTTTAGACGGTTCTAACATGTTAGTCAGTTCCTGGTTGTTATGATTTTTTTCTCCCTCTGAGAATATTGGAGGGTCCAGATCTCTTCATTATATCAATGTAAGTCACTAACTTAGGTGCTTTGAGGACAAAAAGACAAACCAGACACAGACCCTACCCTTGAGAGGTTTACAGGGTAAGGCAGTGGTTCTCAACTTTGGTCTCGCCCTGAAATTGCCCCGGGAGCTTTGTAAAATGCTGGAGCCGGTCTCACTCGAAGAGATCCTGACTGAACTGGCCCAGAATGTGGCCTGGGCTCCTGAGTGATACTAATCTGCATTCAAAGTTGGGAGTCATTGCAGTAAAGGAGAGACAAAGGCTCCCAAAGTCCATCAGCTAAAGAGGAGGAACAATTTCCAGCCTCCAAGAGTGGTAATACTACTATATGAACATTATGGAAGTGACAGAAAGTTTGAAGTTACTGTTCTCTTTTATGTACATACGTACTTACTCATGCATGTATGTATATACGTGTACACGTATATATTACAGACGTGATATACTCTTCTTGTTATAGATGCGGTGACATAGAAGTAACCCAGGAAACATAGCTCTCCCTAACTCCCCACTCCCGCTCCCTAGTGGTGTGCCGCCCACAGTAAGTGCTCCCTGTGCAGTTCCCCAGGCTCCTTTCTGTGCACTTTGAGCGCCTACACATACACACGTACTTCTATTCCTACAAAAGTGAGATCCGGTTACGTAATTTGAGTCTTTCAAAATTTAACAATTTTCATGGCTACACTTTTTCATAGCTGTTCAGCGTTCTTGGCTGTTTGGTATGGATCATCCTCTAGTTTGCTTAGCCTCTCGCCTACATGGACATCCTTTTCTGGTCACTTTTGTTTTAATTGATGTAAAGACTCTTAGAGCAGTAACACCAATAGTTCAACAAGCAAAATTAAAACTATGACTCAGAATCTCATTCCGATTTAGTGAAGAACTTAGTCATTGATGTCTTATGAAAGTCGCAAACCTTTGTTTATGAATCTGGAACCACTTCTGACTTAATGCTCGTGCTTTAGGGCAAAGAAAAAATGGAGAAATGTTCTGGAAAATAAGTACGGTTTCTACTGGAAACCATGAAAAGAACATGAGTGTGATCATTTTTGTGTGGGAGGAAAAGAATTAACAATAGCTCAATAGACTGAGAGAAAAAGGAAGCAGAAGGGGTGCAGCGGCAAGCAGACACCCCCTCACTACATTTCTGATTACCTCCCTTATTTCGAGATGAGGCTGGTTATGCATGTGTACATCACTTGGGGTGACTAAGCTGAAGGTGGTGTGGAAGGCAACAGCTGTCTGTCCTCCGTCACTGGTGTTATGAGCAAGTGATGCTGAAGGGGGAATCAAATCAGGAGCCACCTTCATGTTTACTTTCAATTTCATGAAAGCGCCACTGCTATTGTGGAGAGTGTCACCTGCTTCTGAGAACTCCCAGCTGGTGGTGAAACCAGCAGGTAGATTTTCCAGGCTGGAATGCAATTGTGCAAGCATTCAATTAGACGTTCATTCCATCTGAAATAAAAATCATACCGTGCCTGGCCCACACTTTGCCAGCTGCCTCCGGCATGGCACGGAAGGGATTGATTGTTTAGAGCCTGATCGAAGCGCTGAGTTACCCTAGAGGTAACAGCAGATGTCTCGATTCAAGAGGTCCTGAGAGAAATTCTCTGATGCTTGAGCCTGGCACTTTGCCTGACCCTAGCTAGTCAGAGTTAATACTATCATTTATCAGGCTTATTGTACTGGATGTGCTTATTTAGAAACATAGCTGCTTGGGGTTTAGGAATGGATTATTTTGCCTAAGAAACAGATGAGAGGAAAGAAAAACAAGCAGCATTCCTAGCCAGGCAGTTTAATTTCCCTAGAATTTTTTCTCTTCTAGTAAATAATTGTATCATGATACTTTGGGAGATATGTCTGGGAAAACACCCAACATACATCATACGCTAATCCTAACGGAGCCAGGAGTTCCGGAGGCTTCTGGGGCCAAGGACCGATGCATCCATAGGGCTGGGGCCCAGCAGAGGGCTTGGGTTCCAGCCACGTGGGAGGAAACATGACAGTGGCCTTTCTCAGGGGAATAAAGCATGGTGCCTTGGGTGCCAGGCAGTGTGAGCTCAGGAGTCAGATATTCAGAGGAGTGTTGGCCCCTGGACAAGCTGGGGAACCCCCCACCCCCGTCCCACAGGAAGTTGAGAACGATGCAGCACCTCCCATGGGGAGAGGTGGAGCCTGATGAGGATACCCACCAAACACCCTGACTGCTGGGGTCTGCACCACCTTCACTAAGCACCTACCACGTGCCAGACAGAAACCAGGTGCTCCATATGTGCTGGCTCTTACCGTCACTACAACCTTGGAGGCGGATATAATTATTCCCATTTTACAGATGAGGAAAACGAGGCTCCAGGGAAATTAAGCTGCTTGTCCAAGGTTAGCTGGCTTGCAAGTGGCAGAGCCAGGATTCAAACCCAGGTTGTGCTCTTCCCTCTGTGTTGCTGTGTCCTAACGAAATGTTAAGTAAATATGGTAAGAAACGTGTACCAGCCCTTTTGTGGCCATCGCTGAAGCGCCAGAGGCCAAAATGAAGTTCAATTCCTTTGTGACTTCTGACTGAAGCAAGAACCGGAAAAGGCATTTCAACGCGCCTTCCCACATTCGCAGGAAGATTATGTCTTCCCCTCTTTCTAAAGAGCTGAGACAGAAGTACAATGTCCGATCCATGCCCATCCGGAAGGATGATGAAGTTCAGGTTGTACGAGGGCACTACAGAGGGCAGCAAATTGGCAAAGTAGTCCAGGTTTACAGGAAGAAATATGTCATCTACACTGAACGAGTGCAGCGGGAGAAGGCTAATGGCACGACTGTCCATGTGGACATTCACCCCAGCAAGGTGGTTATCACCAGACTAAAACTGGACAAAGACCACAAAAAGATCCTCGAACGTAAAGCCAGATCTCGCCAAGTAGGAAAGGAAAAGGGCAAATATAAGGAAGAAACAATTGAGAAGATGCAGGAATAAAGTATTCTTATATACAACTTTCATTAAAAACATAAAATGAAAAAACAGAAACGGGTACCAAAGAAAATACAATTCACATAACGCTCTTAATGATCCATATATTGATCAAAGTATGTCTTCAAGATGGACTTTCTGGGACTTCCCTGGTGGCGCAGTGGTTAAGAATCCGCCTGCCAAGGCAGGGGACATGGGTTCGAGCCCTGGTCTGGGAAGATCCCACGTGCCGCGGAGCAACTAAGCCCGTGCGCCACAACTACTGAGCCTGCACTCTAGAGCCCATGAGCCACGACTGCTGAGCCTGCGAGCCACAGCTGCTGAGCCCGTGCACCTAGAGCCTGTGCTCCGTGACAAAGAGAAGCCATTGCAATGAGAAGCCCGTGCACCACAATGTAGAGTAGCCCCCGCTTGCCACAACTAGAGAAAGCCCACACGCAGCAACGAAGACCCAACGCAGCCAAAAATAAATAAATAAAAATTAAAAAAAAAAAGATGGACTTCCTTCCTCCAGCCTTGACACTAACAATGATGGCGGCCTCTGTTGCTAGTGGCCAAAGAGTGGCACTGCAGACACTGGAGGATCCCGGTGCTCTCCAGAAGTCAAGGCTTTGCATTGATTTTGGAAAGACCTTATAAAAATTTGAGAATGTGGAGGTGGGGTGTGTGTGTGTGTGTGTGTGTGTGTGTGTGTGTGTTGGGGAGGGATTTCCAGAATTGGGACCAGAGTGAGCAGTGAATGGACTTGACTACTTTTGGGCTTGAGGTCCCTCCCAATCCAAGGGTCACCCCAGAAAATCCAGGGCCAAGCAGATGGCCTTAAATACTTTGAAATGAAGAAGAGTAGCCAAGACATAAGGAGAAATCATCAGAAGCTCCTAACCCATCTCTCTGGTTCTCTAAGACACTCACAGCCGGTAGTTATCCACGGTGTGACCTCTGAGCTCCACCAGAATCCAGGGATGCAAGTGGAGGTTCAGTGACCTCCAAAAGCTGAGCCTGTGGGCTTCAGCCAGATGGGGCACCTCCCACACCCCCACGGGAGACTCTGCTCTAGAGGAGCAGGGGCAGGAGCAGGGGCAGGAGGTCCAGGCTCCTCTCAGCCACAGTTTGCTCTTCCTGCAGCCCCTGAGCTCCAGCAGCATGAGAACGAGAAACAGAGCTGTGTGCCGCTGGTACAGGGACTTTGTGTCAGGTCCCTGGGAAAAGAAGATGGGCCTCAGTGTAGCAGGGTGATATGTCATCATTTTCTGGGGGCTAATTATAAGCCAGAAACCAGAACTTCACCAATTTTGGACTCTCTTCCGAGGACAGCAGACAGCTGACAAAGGTTGCTTTCAGTTTAACTTTGGGCAAATGGTCCAACATGCTGTGACCTAGATTTCTCGGCTGTAAAATAAGATCAAACAACTTGTCTGAAACTGGGCCGCAACAACATCGTGAAAGGTGCTGTATAAGCCAGGGGCTGCGGAATCATGGCGTCTCAGAAGCCTGACAAGATCATTTGGTTCGTCCCCTACCTTCACACCGGCACACGCTTACGGAGTCTGCACAGAGGAGGGGCTGTTCTCATTTTATCGTCCTTCTGAGCAGATTTCACACCGTTGTCAGGCAGTTTTGATAGTCGACACCTTGTTGAGAAATCCCCCCCTTGTTGTCCTAATTCCCACATCTTGCGTCCCCTGCACCACCCCTTCCATTGTCCTTGGCATCCCTGGTACTCGCTGTGCTGACGATGACCCTCCCGTTGCTGCCCCAGGTAAGGGCCGTGCCTCGGAGGCAGAAGTCAACATCTCTGGAGAAAAGAGACAATCCGAAGATCTCCACCAGGAAAGAAGAACATGGAGGGACAGGAGGCAACCCTTCAGGACCTGCACGAGCTTAGAGGACTCCCACGGGGTAGGGGTGATAAAAGGCTTCTGTCTCATGGAGGGAGTGCAGGAGCTGGACCAGGAGTTGTCCATGGGAAGGACCTCAGGACGAACATGTGACAGCTGTGTGCGTAACTGTTGGTTGCACATGGCTGAATGTGCTTTCTTGTGCCCTTGGCTACACTCCAGATCCCCCCCAGGATAAGCATTCCCTCCACCCTTCCCTCGGGAGGGAACTCTGATGGAAATTTTGAGCGGTACTGGATCATAGCATTTGCTTTGTGAGAATATTTGCTGTTGTCCCTATTCATCTTGCTGGCCACATGTTTCCTGGTCCTTCTCTAATTGCTTCATTCATTCCACAAACATTTATGGAGCGCCCACCATGTGCTACGTGTGGAGGACTAGCTGTGAGCACCACATGCCTGGTGCCTGTCCTCAGGGAGTGTCCGGTCTACAGAGAGGGGCTCTCCTGTTCCTGAGCCTGGGCTCCTGCCTTCCCCTTGATGTCCCCATCGCAGGCTCTGCCCTGACACCCGCCGGCTGCCCAGGTGGAGCACCCCTCCTGGGCTGTCTCCCTGTTGTGTACCAGCAGTGCCTTCTTTTTATTTTACTATTTTATTTTATTTTTTTAACATCTTTATTGGAGTATAAGTGCTTTACAACGGTGTGTTAGTTTCTGCTGTATAACAAAGTGAATCAGCTATACGTATACATGTATCCCCATATCCCCTCCCTCTTGCGTCTCCCTCCCACCCTCCCTATCCCACCCCTCTAGGTGGACACAAAGCGCCGAGCTGATCTCCCTGTGCTATGCGGCTGTGTCCCACTAGCTATCTATTTTACATTTGGTAGTGTATGTATGTCCATGCTACTCTCTCACTTCGTCCCAGCTTACCCTTCCCCCTCCCCGTGTCCTCAAGTCCAACCTCTACGTCTGTGTCTTTATTCCTGTCCTGCCCCTAGGTTCTTCAGAACCTTTTTTTTTTTTTTAGATTCCATATATACGTGTTAGCATATGGTGTTTGTTTTTCTCTTTCTTAGTTCACTCTGTATGACAGACCCTAGGGCCATCCACCTCACTACAAACAACGCAATTTCGTTTCTTTTTATGGCTGAGTAATATTCCAGTGTGTATATATGCCACATCTTCTTTATCCATTCATCTGTCGATGGACACTTAGGTTGCTTCCATGTCCTGGCTACTGTAAATAGCCACCAGCACCTTCTCATTGTGTGTGTGCTCTCTGCAGGAGGACTCCCAGCCAGACAATCCTGTGCTCTGCCTAGGAGGTGATGTTAGGAAGGTACATGGTCCAGGGGGTTCCAGAGGGGTCAGTGGCGCTGTGTGGATGCTGGGCTACTTCTGAGCCGGGGATTGCTCATTTCAAGACTGTACTGTTTCAGAACAGTCATAACTGACAAGGAACGTCCACTAGGCTGCTGTTAAAGGAGCCAGATGCTCACTCACGTGTCCTCAACAATGAGTCACAGTTCATCCCCAGACGTAATGAAATAACAAAGCTTGATGAAGCCCCTGGTACCAGGAACATGAGTGATAAGATAAGGGGCCTTGGTAACAGGACTGGACTTTCTGGCACAGGACCAAGCCCTCACCAGCCAGTTTCAAGCCACCAGTGTGGAGAGATCACAACCGTCTTGCTGTCATTCCAACCCCTTGGCTTGGCATCGTCCGGCAGAGGCAGGGTGAGAGTTAGTTAGACAGACGACATAGGATGGAAGAAGGCAGTGTTATTTTAGACGCAGGTAACGTGCAGGTTACCCACACAGGCGTTTTGCCTCTCGATCAGCTCTCCCTCCTAACTACCTTAGCGTGTTTTCTAGAAGCGAGGAAGGAGAAATTTTAACGTTCTGTGGGCGCTCTTATGAAGTGTTTAGAAAAAGATGAAACTTAAAACCTGCCTGAAACGAGGGTTTGGAATGACCTCTTAATGCTCACATCCACATCTTCCCAGCTGAGTTCCTCTGCAGCCTTTGGCCACAGCCCTCAGGGTGAATGTAGCACTGAGCAGAGGGGAGGAGTGCCCGGGCAGAAGCCTCGGGAGCTCCGGGCTCTGTTAGGATTAGCATATGATATATAGCATATGAGGTATGTGGGGTGTTTTCCCAGACATATCTCCCCAAATATCGTGATACAATTATTTATGTTTATTATAGAAGAGAAAAAATTCTGGGGAAATTAAACTGCCTGACTAGGAATGCTGATTGTTTTTCTTTCATCTGTTTTTTAGGAAAAATAGGCCTTTCTCTGAAGGGGGCAGGAGAACAGAGACCCATGAAATCTAGCTCCCTCTTCTGCCTGTGAATCCAACATACCCCACCTGAGGTGTAACTGGGCTTGCTGGTCTTTGCCTGTGGCAGGTGGTTTGGAGTCTGGGTACTTGTAGCACTATTAGTAATAGTAGTAGCATCTAATTACTTCTGAGGATATGGAAACTATAACTGCATATCTTCATATGGAATTGATATCTGCCTTTAAAAGTGAATTGGGAAGTGAATTTTGGAGTGTCACATCTTATTTTTCCATTGACTTGCATTATTAAATAGGATTGTATTCCTTTAGAAGAAAAAAAAAAGATTTTAATAAAACTCCATGAAGGAACACATCACATACACAGAATACTAAAGTTTTTGTATAAAATCCTAATAAGGATACCAAAAATCAGTTACGAAATATAAACAGAAACCTTTGGGTGTTAATTTTCATGACAATTGGCTAACGTTCTATAAAAGGAGCAGCAATGACAGCCCAGCTGCAGCGAACATTCTGGACAGGAAGTCAGTTTTCATGAACTCTTTTCCAAAACCATATAGCAGCATAAAGTGCTATTTTTTTTCCCCTGTGTTGATCAGATCCTGTATCCTAGAACCTTGAGAGTCTAATCTGTGGCATGATTACCTTAAAGCTTTGGGTTTGATTGGATCTGAAAGGAGAAACAAAACTTTAGATGTAATCAGGAGCACTGTATCAGTCAGGATAGGCTAGGTTTTGCTGTGACAACAAACAGCCCCAACCAGAGTTTATTTCTTGTTCTTACCATGCGTCCATTGAAAACTGACAGGGAGCTGTACTCACTGGAGCCACTCAGGGACCCAGGCTGGCAGGGCAGCTTCCACCAGACATGCTGCCAAGAGGGAAACGGAGGTCTCTGCGGGCTCACACCAGCAGTGAAATGCTCAGCCCACAAGAAACACAGACTTTCTACTGTCACTCATTGCTAGAACTAACGACACAGCCCCACCCCTCCAGAAAAATCCAGACACCCCCTGTCCTATGCCTGGGTGGGGAAGAGGTATCCGGGGAACAGTGCTAATGTCCACCGACAGCGTTTGCTGATACACTTTCAACCATGAAAGAGGAGGAAGCAAAGCTGGGACTCACCCCCGGGGAAGGCAAACGAAGGGAAAGAGTCTCCAGGAAACGTACGTGGAACCAGCTTCCTAGTCTGTGAGGGGAAGAGAATCCTTTTCCAAACAAACAAGATCTGAGAAAGATCATCACCAAAATACCTTCAATGAAGAAAATTCAGAAGGATTTACTTTATTTTTTTATTTTTATTTTTTGTAAGAAACAAAGTTTTTTTGTTTTTGTTTTTGTTTTAAATTTTATTTATTTATTTATTTATGGCTGTGTTGGGTCGTTTCTGTGCGAGGGCTTTTTCTCTAGTTGCGGCAAGTGGGGGCCGCTCTTCATCGCGGTGCGTGGGCCTCTCACTGTCGCGGCCTCTCTCGTTGCGGAGCACAGGCTCCAGACGCGCAGGCTGAGTAATTGTGGCTCACGGGCCCAGCCAGTCCGCGGCATGTGGGATCCTCCCAGACCAGGGCTCGAACCCGTGTCCCCTGCATTGGCAGGCAGACTCTCAACCACTGCGCCACCAGGGAAGCCCGGATTTACTTTAGACAGAAGTAAAATGATCTCAGATGGAAGCTGTGAGATTAGAGATATGGGGAATGTGGGGTATATTGGTTTCCCGATGCTGCTGTAAGAAAGTTCTACAAATGTCAGGCGTAAAACAGCACAAATCTATTCTCTGGCAGTTCTGGAAGTCAGAAGTCCAAAATTAGTTTTCTTGGGCTACCGTCAAGGTGTCGGCAGGGCTGGTTCCTCTGGAGGGTTTGTGGGGAGAATTCGTTTCCTTGCCTTTTTCAGCTTTTAGGGCCGCCTGCATTCCTTAGCTCATGGCCCCTTCCTCCCTCTCAAAGTGCATCACCGTGGTCTCTGCTTCCAGCACCACACTGCCCTCTCCTCTATTCCAGCTCTCTCTCATTCTCACCATTGTGAATACATTGGGCCCCCCCAGATAATGCAGAATAATCTCCCATTTCAAAGTCCCTATTTCCATGTAAGGTACCAGAGTCACAGGTTCCAGGGATTAGATGTGGACATCTTTGGGGGAGAGGGTGTCATTATTCTGCTTACCACGCCAGGTAAATATCTACCAAAACAAGGTTGGTGTAGCTATATCAGACAAAATGGACATTAGGGCAAAAGTCATTCCTCAAGATAAAGCGGTACACTGATTATTTTACCATCATACATTGGTAAAATAATCAATGCACCAGGAAGACATAATAATTTGTAACATGTATACCCATCGTAGAACTTGTCAACATCCTTCAGCCAAAGGCCACTAGGAACACACTTGTATACTTAAACACTGGGTGCGACCAGGCAATTTCATGTAAAAGTCAAGAAAGTACAACCCGAAGAGAGTAAGGCCCTGTGCATCAGGTCCAGCTGACTGGAAGACACTGTCCGGAAACAGCATTTCCAGGCCACCGCTCTGCGGGAAGCCCTGCCCTGCTTTGTCTGAATGGCTAATGCCTCGTGTGAGCCTTGGTTCTGCATCAGAGCTTCTGGACTGTGTGTGGGGGGGGGGGGCGGGGGGGGGCTGGACTCCATGGCCCTGCCTCTTCCCCCTGGTCTTTCACCTTTTGTGGTCACCCGTGGAGGGGGATGCACTGAGGCCACTGGCTGTTTCCCTGTAGACACCCCCTTTGTCTCCAGATGGCAGTAAGGCCCCCTCTGGCCCATCATCCAGGACCCAAAGCCGCCCTACTGAAGCCCTCCTGCACCCAGGACTGAACACACCACTCCCGGGAGATGATGCCGCTCCTCTTCCTGCCGGGCCTGACTCAGCACCTCTGACCCGTCCTTCCTCCTTCCGTCCCCAGCCTTTCATGCCGTCCACGTGTCCTGGATGAGGCTCACAGGGTCTCTTCTGTTGCTGTCCCTCATCCCTCCGAGCCGGGGTGCCCACGCTTCTGAGTGAGCATCACACAGCCCTGCACCACGTCGTCTTATTTATTGGATCCTCACCACAACTGGGTGATGCTTTTATCCTGCTTTTAAAGCCAAGGAACAAATCTTCAGCGGTTGAATTTCCCACTTTAGTGAGCTGACGGGCATGGGCCTTCCCAGTGCCTCTGAACTCGCTGGAATTATCTGCCGCCTAAGCCGGTTTGGTCCGTCAGGTGCCGGGAGACCCACCCCTGCCACCGTCCACAGGAGGCCTAACCGTGGTGGGATGGTGAGACTCGGGTGATGGTTCTGTGGCATCTGACGTGGCCTCCTGGCCCAGCTGGGCCTGCTTCTCAGGCCCCAAAGTCCTGTGGCACTGACTGAATGTGGGGGGAGGGTACAACCTCTTCCCCAGGGCTGTGCTCTCAGCATGGAGGTATTTTCAGCTGGAAAGAAATACCCCTTCTTGGGGCAGCAGGTTTCTCTGGAAATGTGTCCATGGCCTGTGGTCGACCTTCCACTGCTTTTCTGCTGCCAGGCCTCTCAGGCCCACCCCTCCACCTGGTTTCTGTTTCCCTTTCCTTTAGCAGCAGCAGTGTGGGCTCTGGGCCCCCCATCTCCTGCAGACAGGCCCTCTGGGGGTTCAGCCCTGTCTCCTGGCCGGTATGGGGGTCGGGCTCCCTGCTGCTGCCGGTTCTGGTCGCCCCACTGCCCTCTGCTTGGTTTCTTAGCTCTTCCACCCCCTGTGGCGAATTCCTGCCCTGAATCATGGGGAGGGGATCCTGTTTTCACGGTTGAATGCTAAATTGTACACCTAGAGGTTTCTACCCACTCGGGTGTCTGGTGAAGACCCAGACTGGACCAGATAGTCTCACTGAAAAGGGAAACTGAAGAAAGAGACAGAGAGACAAGCAGTTTTTGAAGGAACGGCTGGCTCCCAGGGAAGCTGGATAGCACGAGGGGAGGAGGTGAGCAAGGGTGTGATCTCAAGAGAAAGTCCCCGGAGCCTGGCTGGCCCCTCCCCCTGGGGCTCTGGGCGTGAGTTCCCCTGAGAGCCGTCTGGACTGAAGCTGCGCCCAGCAGTCACTTAACCAGAAGCGGGGGCAGGGGGGTGAGTTCCCAGGCCCCCTGAGTGGCTCCAGTGGTGTGGGAGCCGCAGTGCAGAGGAAGACCCAGACACGGAAAGAACACCAGAGGGTCGGGGAGCACAGAGCAGAGTCCCAAGAAGGCAGGTAAGGGAGGGGCTCCAGGGGAGAAAGTAGAGAAGGTGTGGGCTCTTGCTGTGCTCGGAGGAGAAATCTCTGTAATTTGGCAGAGAGCGAACACTTGTAGCTTACCCCAGGCTGTAAGGAGACCCCTGGGAGCAGGACAGCATCCCCAGGACCCAGCTCAGTGCAGACCCAGAGGAGGGCTCAGAAAACCCCCGCTGCACCGGGTGGTCACTCTCCCCGCCATCAGGGCTCCCCCTCGCCAGGTCAGGGGCTGTCTAACCCCACCAACACCAGGATGTTTCCTCTCAGGTTGTTTGAGCAGAGAACCTGAAATTGTGTGTGAACACCTGTTCACGGATGAACACACTTTTGGTGATGCTGTTCACAAAGCAGTGTAGGTTCTGCAGATAAATTAAGGGTTTCTGGATCCAAGATCAACATAAAAGCAATTGCATTTTGGTATAACAGCAACAAACAGAAGATGACACAGAAATATGAAAAACTTGGGGAAAAATACCTAAATATTTACAAGACTTCTGTGGTCTGTATTGAGCGTGAAAGAAGACCCAGAGGAACATAGACCATGTACACGGGCTAAAGACTCAGTGGGTTAAAGACGTCAACCCTCCTTAGAGAGTCAATGCAATCTCAAAGAACCCAACTGGGCTTGTCCTGTGGGACTCCGGAGTCTGATTCTAGAATGCATGTAGAAATGTGAAAGCCCACGCAGGGTCGGGATCGTGGCTCACTCTCGGGGAGAGGCAGGAGGATGGACAAGGGGGAGGGGGCTGCACGGGCCCCTCTAAGGAAAGGACGGCGTTCTCTCTCTTCATCTGGGGGGTGGTGACGCTGGTGTTTATTGTCTAATCTGTAGCTGATATATTCCACATTAAAAAAATCGTGACAAATAAAAGCAGCAGTAGAGAGGGTGTCTGGGAAGGAGCTGGGAGGATCCAGGCCGGAAGTGCTGAGGGTGTGAACCAAGTGCTGGCCGGGAGAATGGAGAGGCAAGGGCGGCGTCATAAAGCCCCCAGGCGGTGGCCCCCAGCGTTAGACCCCAGGGAGATGGACCCCAGGGCGTCAGTAACTGATGCTCCACTGAATAAGGGCAAGGGAATTGTCTAGAGCACCCAGTGACTCCCAGGTTTCCAGCTAGGAGACTGGATGATCGTGGTGGGCAGGGTAGCAGGGGAGTGGCTTGGAAGGGGTGATACATTCTGTTTAGGGCAAGTTGAATTTGGGGTACTTGTGGGAACACCCGAGCAGATTGCTTAGTGGTCAGGTGTAAGGATTGTAGCTCCGCAGAGCCAGTAGCCAGCTGCCTTTGAAAAATGTCCAGCTGCTAAAGACTGCTCCATGTGGTTACTTCCTCCTTCTACTTGTCAGGAGAGGCCAGAAGCTCCCCCAGGCGCTGGTAATTTTGCAGCCTGAGTCACTGAATGGCCTTTCTCTCGTGGTTGGTTCATCTTTCTTTACCTAAGCACAGAGTTTAATGAGTTTTCAGGCTCCTTTTCCCTCAGTTATAATGTGGAACTGCTCAGTATGGTACTTAAGAAGCTCATTTCCCACGTAAACCTTATCAGAAATCTAATTCCTTCACTATAAAAGGGCAACGCAATAACCTCAGCTTCCCAGGCTAAGTGGAGGAGAGAGGCGCCGAAAGCTAAAAGTAAACAGGAAAGGCAGAGGGAGTGAAGGAAAATGTAATCCTTATTCTAGGCCCTGGGGAGCTTGAGGGGAGGTTCTGTCTGCTCTGTGGACCCGTATCTGGGACTCTGCAGCAGTGTCTGGGGGCAGGAGCGCCACGGGATCATCTGGAGAGAGGTGACCTTCCATTACCTGTCTAGCCCAGGCAGGTAGAGTGACATGCTAAGGTGATGTGGCTGGAGGGACAGTCAGGGCTGCGGCTGGGGGCAGAGGGGTGCCAATGCCCACGGCTTGAGAAGCACTCAGCCTTTCATGACCCTGGGAGTGACTGTCTCCTTAAGATTTTGCACCCAAGGCACTTCTCTTGCTTTGACTAGCCCTGGCCCCAGGGTCGCAGACCCAGGACAAAAACTCAGACCTTGCGATGCTTCGTTCACTGTTCTCTCTGCTGTACCAGCCTCTGTGGGATCATCTTTCACAGTTCAGCTCGCCAGGCACCTGAGGGCCCCTCTCTCTTCTCCCTGGCACTCTGCTTGTGCTTATTTAGAGTGCTGATCGTAGTAAGCCGTTTCCATCGCTGGGAGGGGAGGCTCCCCGACCCTCTCTTCCAGGAGTGCCCCAGGCAGTGCCGGACACCACAGGTGCCAAACAAGGAAGCACGTGAAGAAGCACCATTCCTTGAGGCGTGCCCCTAACCAGAGAGAGCAGGGAGGTTTGGAGAAGTCCTAGTCCTCACTCCTTTGCTTCACAGCCTGTCTCTATTGAGTTAGAGGTTTTGACTGTTAATTAGACCTTCTATTAATCACATGCCCAGGGACAGCCAGTCTCAAGCTTGTCAAAATAGCCCCTAAGAAGCAACCCCTAAGGTGAGACATGTAACTAAGTCCCCTGACTCTGCAGCCTGCCTCGTCAGACCCCAGCTGGACTGCATCTTGTTAGGTGGTCTTCCTGGTACCTGCTTTTTAGAAACTGCCCCACCCCATTCCATCCATCCTTCCGTCCATGGAGACTGCCATGTTTCTAACAATGCAACCCGGATTCCCCACTGTATTCGACTGGCCCAGGGGTGGGCAAACTGAAAAATCTGAGCCAGTTCCTCATATAGGAGTTTAGAATTGGGCCTGGTAGAAAAATCAGTCTCTCTCTAGGGGCTAAATTGTGATGTGGAAGTCTATGGCCACTTCTGTTTGCAGTTTTGAGGTCTGAGAAAGAGCAAGTAGACCTGAAAGGGAGAGAAGTGAAGCAGAGGTGAGGGCCAGAGAGGTGGAGGGCCAGCTTCCCTCTGATTCCAGCTTCGGTTCCTGGGCCCAGGGTCCAGGAATCCATGAGCTTCCCTAGGTCACGAGGGGTTCTGCTCCTTGTAACCAGAAAAGTCCTGGTGAACTCAGGACTCAGCACATGGGCGCTTGATGACCCCTCTGCCCGATGTCAGGACCCAGCCTTGTAGCAGGGATTGGGACCCTGTTCTGGGTAAGGCCTGGCGTCCTGGTCGCTCTCAGCTGGACCTTTGCTTTTCTCACCCTAGACTTGCAGCTGAGTCCTGCCTCCTCTGACTGGCTTCCTTGAGGGTGACCACTGGTTCTTTTCCTGCCTGGGGCCTCTACTGCTGGACTCAGCTTCTAGGTTCTGCCCACCTGTGGGGACACCCAGCTCTTTGGCTGGACCCACATCGGCTACTGCTGTGTCCCGTGAACCTCTTGCTTTACTGCCTTTGAACCTACTCTCAGCATCTTTTTGGGGTCAGTCTCCCCAGATGCTCCTTTCCTGAGCCTCTCCCTGCCTTCCTGACGATGGAGTGAATCCTGGGGGCAAAGCCTCGCTGAGTCCTAAGATACACAGTCTGCTTGTTTGTGTTTTATGTTTCTTTAAAAATTGAGGAAGGGGACTTCCCTTGTGGTGCAGTGGTTAAGACTCCGCACTCCCAATGCAGGCAGCCGAGTTCCATCCCTGGTCAGGGAACTAGATCCCACATGCATGCCACAACTAAGGAGCCCACGTGCTGCAACCAAGACCCAGTGCAACCAAATAAATAAATAAATAAATATTTTTAAAAAATTGAGGAAGATTGTCCCTCAAGCTCCTGAAAAAGGTAATAGAAGATCATGATTAGTGCCGAAGCCTTCACGAGTCAAAAAAATGGGTGGAAACACTGCACCTTGCCCCACTCGTACCTGTGGTGACGAGTTGGGGTGGACATAAAAACCATCAAACAGGCAACCTCAAAAACACCCCAGCATACCAATAAACTACTTAGATATTCACCACCCGTATAAACAGACATCCCCCTAGATTCATTAGCCGCTTTATCAAAAATTTAATACTAAATCCGACACAAGCCGCATAACACAGCCATATAAATATCACTTGTACACAACAAGTTGATGTAGCGTAAACCTCTAAAGCAAGGCACTGAAAACGCCTCGATGGGCTTGCTAGCTCCGTAAACACACAGGTTTGGTCCCAGCCTTTCTTTTAATTTTTAATAGAATTACACATGCAAGTATCCACACTCTGGTGAGAATGCCCTCTAAATCACTACGGTTAAAAGGAGCAGGTATCAAGCACTCTGTACCAGTAGCTCACAGCGCCTTGCTCAGCTACACCCCCGCAGGAGACAGCAGTGATAAAAATTAAGCCATAAATGAAAGTTCGACTAAGCCATATTAATTAGGGCTGGTAAATTTCGTGCCAGCCACCAGGGTCATACGATCAACCCAAGTTAATAGAGATATGGCGTAAAGCGTGTTAAAGAGTAATGCAAAATAAAGTTAAATTTTAAGCTGTAAAAAGCCATAATTAAAGTAAAAATAGACTACGAAAGTGACTTTAGCACATCCTGATTACACGACAGCTAAGACCCAAACTGGGATTAGATACCCCACTATGCTTAGCCCTAAACCCAAATAATTACAAGAACTAGATTATTCACCAGAGTACTACTAGCGACAGCTTAAAACTCAAAGGCCTTGGTGGTGCTTCACACCCCTCTAGAGAAGCCTGTTCTATAATCGATGAACCCCGATAAACCTCAGCAGCCCTGGCTACTCCAGTCTGTATGCCGCCACCTTCAGCCAACCCTAAGAAGGAGCAAAAGTAAGCACAACTGGAGCACGTAAAAACGTGAGGTCAAGGTGTAACCCATGGGGTGGGAAGAAATGGGCTACGTTTTCTACACCAAGAACATTCTCTCATCTACACGAAAGTTTTTATGAAACCTAAAAACCAAAGGAGGATTTAGTAGTAAATGAAGAGTAGAGTGCTTCGTTGAATAAGGCCATGAAACACACACACACCGCCCGTCACCCTCCTCGGGTACTATGACAAAAATCACAACCTATTGGCAGATACTAGTCGATTGTATGAGAGGAGATAAGTCGTAACAAGGTAAGCATGCTGGAAGGTGTGCTAGGATAATCAAAGCATAGCTTAAATAAAGCACCTAGTTTACACCTAGAAGATTTCATAACCTCTGGATGCCTTGAACTAAATCTAGCCCACACCCCTCCCCATTATAATAGCACAAACCAATTAAATAAAACATTCACCTAACATTTAAAGTATAGGAGACAGAAATTTAAATACTAATGGTGCTATAGAGAAAGTACTGTAAGGGAATGATGAAAGAAACATTAAAAGTAACAAAAAGCAAAGCTTACCCCTTGTACCTTTTACATAATGATTTAACTAGCAAAATTTTAACCAAGAGAACTTAAGTTAAACCATCTGAAACCAGGCGAGCTACTTATGAGCAGTTACTAGAACAAACTCATCTATGTGGCAAAATAGTGAGACGATTCATAAGTAGAGGTGACAAGCCTAATGAGCCTGGTTGTCCAGAAAAAGAATTTCAGTTCAACGTTAAATAATAACCAAGAACCCCTTACAAGTTTCAATGTATATTTAAACGTTAGTCGAAAAATGTACAGCTTTTCAGAGATGGGTACAACCTTAACTAGAGAGTAAAAACAAACAACACCATAGTTGGCTTAAAAGCAGCCATCAATTAAGAAAGCATTCAAGCTCCACAATAAATATATCTTAATTTCAATATTAAATAAATTAACACCTAGTCTTATTACTGGACTAATCCATAAAATTACAGAAGCAATACTGTTAATATAAGTAAAAAGAAACATTTCTCCTTGCAGAAGTTTACATCAGCAACTAATAATACACTGATAATTAACAGTAAATTAATATAGCCCAACACTAAACTATTTATTAAATACTGTTAATCCGACACAGGTGTGCACCCAAGGAAAGATTTAAAAAAGTAAAAGGAACTCGGCAAACACAAACTCTGTCTGTTTACCAAAAACTTCACCTCTAGCATCACTAGTATTAGAGGCACCGCCTGCCCAGTGACAACTGTTAAATGGCCGTGGTATCCTGACGGTGCAAAGGTAGCATAATAATTTGTTCTCTAAATAAGGACTTGTATGAATGGCCACACGAGGGTTTTACTGTCTCCTACTTTAATCAGTGAAATTGACCTCCCTGTGAAAAGGCGGGGATAACAAATTAAAACGAGAAGACCCTATGGAGCTTCAATTAATCAACCCCAAAAAACATAGTTAAAGCGCCAAGGGATAACAAAATTTCAGATGGATTGACAGCTTTGGTTGGGGTGACCTCAGAGCACAAAAATACCTCCGAGTGGTTAAACCTTAGACCCACTAGTCAAAGCATAGCATCACTTATTGATCCAAAAAATTGATCAACGGAACAAGTTACCCTAGGGATAACGGCACAATCCTATTCTAGAGTCCATATCGACCATAAGGTTTACGACCTCGATGTTGGATCAGGACACCCCAATCGTGTAACTGCTATTAAAAGTTCGTTTGTTCAACGATTAAAGTCCTATGTGATCTGAGTTCAGACCGGAGCAATCCAGGTCGGTTTCTTTCTATTATGTATTTCTCCCAGTACAAAAGGACAAGAGAAATAAGGCCCACTTTAAACAAGTGCCTTTAAAACAATTAATGATATAATCTCAACTTAATAAGCAAACACAAAACAATCACCCGAGACCAGGGTTTTAGTTAGGGTGGCAGAGCCAGGTAATTGCCTAAAACTTAAGCCTTTATACCCAAAGCTTCAAACCGTCTCCCTAACAAAATGTTTATAATCAATATCCTAATGCTTGTTATTCCTATTCTTTTAGCCGTAGCATTGTTAACATTAGGAGAACAAAAAATCCTAGGCTACATACAACTCCGAAAAGGACCAAACATTGTAGGACCACATGACCTACTTCAGCCCATTGCTGACGCAATCAAACTATTCATTAAAGAACCACTACGACCAGCTACATCTTCCACCTCCGTATTCATCATCGCACCAATCCTAGCCCTGACTCTAGCCCTAACAATATGAATTCCCCTACCCATGCCATATCCCCTCATTAACATAAACCTAGGGGTGCTATTTATACTAGCCATATCAAGTCCAGCCGTATACTCTATCTTATGGTCCAGATGAGCCTCCAACTCAAAATACGCACTAATCGGGGCTCTACGAGCAGTGGCACAAACAATCTCATACGAGGTAACACTAGCAATTTTTCTCTTATCTGTACTTGTAATAAATGGGTCTTTTCACCCTATCAACCCTCACCACACACAGGAGCAACTATGGCTGATCTTCCCATCATGGCCACTGGCCATAATATGATTTATTTCTGCCCTGGCAGAGACCAACCGAGCCCCGCTGGATCTAACAGAAGGAGAGTCTGAGCTCATATCCGGCTTTAATGTAGAATACTCAACAGACCCTTTCGCTATGTTTTTCCTAGCAGAATATGCTAACGTCATTATAATAAATATATCCACAACAATCCTGTTCCTGGGAGCATTTCACAACCCACATACACCAGAGCTATATACAATCAACTTCATCGTCAAAAACTGTTATTAACAATGTCCTTCCTATGAATTCGAGCATCCTACCCGCGATTCCGATATGACCAGTTAATACACCTACTCTGAAAAAATTTCCTGCCTTTAACACTAGCCCTGTGCATATGACACGTATCACTACCCATCATAATGGCAAGCATCCCCCCACGAACATAAGGAATATGTCTGATAAAAGAGTTACTTTGATAGAGTAAATAATAGAGGTTTAAGTCTTATTTCTAGAACTATAGGAGCTGAGCCTACCCTTGAGAATTCAGAATTCTCCATGCTACCATTTTACACCACATTCTATAGTAAGGTCAGCTAAATAAGCTATCGGGCCCATACCCCATAAATATTGGTTTATATGCTTCCCGTAAACCCCATTACTTCTATCATTATTTTAACAACTGTTGTTTTAGCAACTGTGGTTGTAATAACCAGCTTCCACTGATTACTAGTCTGAATTGGATTTGAAATAAATATGCTAGCCATTATCCCCCTTATAATAAAAAATTTCAACCCATGAGCCATAGAAGCCTCCACTAAATATTTCTTAACACAAGCCACCGCATTAATATTACTTATATTAGCAGTCATCATCAATTTACTCTATTCCAGCCAATGAACCATTCCAAAAATATTCAGCCCAGCAGCATCAAACAGTAATAACAATAGCCCTGGCCATAAAGCTAGGACTATCCCCCTTTCACGTCTGAGTGCCCGAAGTAACACAAGGCATCCCATTAATTGGCAGGTCTAATCCTGTTGACATGACAAAAGCTTGCACCCCTATTATTTGTTTACCAAATCTCGTCATCACTCAGCCTAAGCCTAATACTATCCGTATCCATGTTGTCCATTCTAATTGGAGGGTGAGGTGGGTTAAATCAAATCCAACTCCGAAAAATCGTGGCCTACTCATCAATCGCCCACATAGGATGAATAACAGCCATCTTACTATATAACCCAACTGTAACAACTCTAAACCTAGTAATCTACATTATAATAACTTCCACTATATTCATATTATTCATTCACAGCTACCACTACATTATCACTATCTCACACATGAAACAGAATACCTATTGTCACAGCCGTTACCCTAGCCACCCTGCTATCGATAGGAGGACTCCCGCCGCTGTCAGGATTCATGCCCAAATGAATAATTAGCCAAGAAATGACAAAAAACAATAACATTATTTTACCCACACTAATAGCCATCACAGCACTACTTAACTTGTATTTCTACATGCGACTCACTCCACAGCACTGACCACGTTCCCCTCCACAAACAACATAGAAATAAAACGGCAGTTTGACTCTACAAAGCAAGTAATCCTCCTACCAACCATGACTGTGATATCCACAATACTCCTGCCTCTCACACGAATAGTATCAGTATTGGAATAGGAATTTAGGTTAAACCAGACCAAGGGCCTTCAAAGCCCTAAGCAAGTATAACTTACTTAATTCCTGCCTAATAAGGGTTGCAAGACTATATCCTACGTCAATTGAATGCAAATCAAACACTTGAATTAAGCTAAATCCTCACTAGATTGGAGGGATACATCTCCCACGAATTTTTAGTTAACAGCTAAATACCCTAGTCAACTGGCTTCAATCTTCTCCTGCCTCCAGGGAAAAAAAGGCGGGTGAAGCCCCGGCAGAATTGAAGCTGCTTCTTTGAATTTGCAATTCAATATGAACAATTCACCACAGGGCCTGGTAAAAAGAGGATTTAACCCCTGTCTTTAGATTTACACTCTAACGCTTACTCAGCCATTTTACCTATGTTCATAAACCGCTGATTAGTCTCAACCAACCACAAAGACATCGGTACTTTATACTTGCTATTTGGTGCCTGAGCCAGAATAGTAGGTGCCGGCCTGAGCCTACTAACTCGTGTTGAACTAGGCCAGCCTGGAAACTACTCGGAGACAACCTAATCTACAAGGTAATAGTAACAGCCCATGTGTTTGTAATAATTTATAGTCATGCCCATCATAATTGGTGGCTTCAGAAATTGACTGGTGCCTCTAATGATCAGAGCATCTGATATGGCTTTCCCCTGTATAAATAACATGAGTTTTTGACTACTCCCCCCTTCTTTCTTATTACTGCTGGCATCATCAATAGTTGAAGCCGGTGCAGGTACAGGCTGAACTGTGTACCTGCCCTTGGATGGAACTTTAGCGCTTGCAGGGGCCTCAGTTGACCTTACTATTTTTTCCCCTACGTTTAGCTGGTGTGTCCTCAATTCTAGGGGCTATTCATTTTATTACCACTATTATCAATATAAAACCACCCGTGTCCCAATATCAAGCACCACTGTTTGTATGATCGATATTAATCACAGCAGTATCACTTCTATTATCATTACCTGTACTAGCAGCCGGAATCACTGTACTACTAACTGACCGAAACTTAAACACAACCTTTTCTGACCCTGCTGGAGGAGGGGATCCAATCTTATATCAACACCCGTTCTGATTCTTTGGACACCCTGAAGTATATATTTTAATCCTACCTGGGTTTGGGATAATTTCACACATTGTAACCTATTACTCAGGAAAAAAAGAGCCTTTCGGATATATGGGCATGGTGTGAACTATAATATCAATCGGATTCTTAGGGTTCATTGTATGAGCCCACCACATGTTCACAGTAGGTATAGATGTTGACTCACAAGCATATTTTACATCAGCCACTATAATTATTGCTATCCCAACAGGGGTAAAAGTCTTTAGTTGACTAGCAGCACTCCACGGGGGTATTATTAAATGGTCCCCAACCATGATGGGGGCCCTAGGTTTCATCTTCCTTTTCACAGTTGATGGGTTAACAGGTATTGTCCTAGCTAACTCATCATTAGATATTGTCCTTCATGATACCTACTATGTAGTTGCACATTTTCACTATGTACTCTCAATAGGAGCTGTCTTCGCTATCATAGGAGGGTTTGTGCACTGATTCCCACTATTCCCAGGATATACACTCAACTCAACATGAGCAAAAATTCACTTCATAATCATATTTGTAAGCATCGACATAACCTTCCTCCCACAACATTTCTTAGGTCTATCTGGCATGCCTCGACGATACCCCGACTACCCAGGTGCCTACACAACATGAAATACTATTTCATCCATAGGCTCATTCATCTCACTTACTAACAGCTGTCACGTTGATAATTTTCATTATCTGAGAGGCATTCACATCCAAACGAGAAGTCCTAGCAGTAGAACTTACTACTACAAATTTAGAGTGGTTAAATGGATGTCCTCCACCATATCACACATTTGAGGAACCGACTTAACATCAATCTAAAATAATCAGGAAAAGAAGGAATCAAACCCTCTTTTATCGGTTTAAAGCCAACGCCATAACCATCAACCTGCCACGTCTTCTATCACAAAGGGAGCGAGGACCAAGGGCCCCGGACAATTTTGGGCGTCTGAAGCATCTCACCTTCAGACAGAGGGCAGGAGCAGTAAATAAACCCAGACGTTGCTCAGCAAAGCGCTAGTGGGAAATAAAGGGAGAGTCAACCTGGGCTCTGCCTCGGGGTGTCCGCAGCTTCTGTCTCACTGCAATCCAGAGACTCAGAGCTGGCCCAGCCCCAGGGAGGTAGGCATCTGAATTTTGGCAAAAACTAAAACATGGGGGAAAGAAAAGTCATTTAACTTTTTATTTGGATGTAATTTCAGATTTACAGAAACACTGCAAAAATAAGAATAGTAAAAGGAACATTAATAAACCCTTCACCTAGATTCACCTGTTGTTAACATGTTAATCCATCTGCTTTACTGCTTTATCATTCTCTCTCTCTCTCTCTTTCCCCCCTCATCTCAATTTTTTTCTGAACCATTTGGGAGTAAGTTACATATACCAAGGGCCTTTCCCCCTAAATACTTCAGTGTGTATTCTCTAAGAACAGGGATATCCTTTTACATAACCAAAGTCGTCGACTTCATGAATTTTCATAGATTGATAATTTTAACTTAATCTACTCTTCATTTTCAAATTTTGTCAGTTGACTAATAATGAGCTTTCTAGCATTTCTCCGGGACAGGAGCTAGTCCAGGGTCGGATCTTGCATTTAGTTGTTATGTCTATTTTGCCTCTTTAATCTAGAGGTTTCTTCTTTGCAATTCCATGCACACATGACCTTTGAGGTCTTCAAATCCTGCATGGTCAGGGTTGACTTGCAGAAGGACAGAATGGTCTCCAGTGAGTTGCATCAGAAAGGGATTTAGCAAAGGATATTAAATTGCTTACAGAATCATTGCAACATCTAAGGCGATGGATTATAAACTGAAGCCTCCAGCTTCAGAATCGTATGTCTAGGTCCTGAATCGCACTACACCATCAAGATTGCTGCCCAGTGCCCTGCCTCTGGACACCCATGAGCTAGTGACCAGACACTGGGGGTGGGGCAACCTCTGGCCACGCTGATGAAGAAAAGCCTGATGCCTCCGTGGGTGTGCTCGCCGGTTAGGGGGGGCAGCAGAAGTGCACCCTCCGCCTCGCTCTCTCCAGATGGTCCACATCCACACCCTTGGCTGCAAGGAGTCTGGGAACTGCCGTCTCCCGTGTTCCCACCTCCATCACATCCACCTGCCTTCCTCGGCTTCCTACGCTGATTAGGCAGCAGCCCTCCTAAGAGTTGAGACGTGCCCCAGTCCCACACTCTCCTTGCCTCAAGCAAATCCAAGAGCCCCAGCTTTTGTAACGGAAGTTCCAAAGATCAGAGGGAAGCTGGCTTCGAGACCAACCTTACAGCTCAGACCTGAGGGGTAGCCTTTGATTCTGCACTTCTCCCCAAACTCATCGTTTCGGGACAGTAAAGCTAATAGGAAAAGCAATGACCGGAGTCAGTAGATAAAAGCATCCCTTGAGATTATCATGGCTACGCAAAGACTGACAGGTGAGGATTTAACAGTTAAGTGCAAATCAAAGGTAGAGAGCCAAGGAGAGTGGAAAGCACTTGGCTCAGCGTCCGGGGCTGGGTTTGGGCTGGGTCACCGTTGCAGAGGCATTTCTGGGGCTCTGGAGCAGACCGCTCAATAGTGCAGGGGGAGGTGGGGACCAGGGACCAGGCAGGAGTGGGCCCTGAGGCCTCTGCTGACGGATTATTCAGGGGCCAGCCGCTTCCGTTTTGGAATTCTCCAGACCAGCTTCTTTCTCCTGGCCCCCTCATCTTCCCCTTTTCACCTTTCCCCTGTCCAGCAAGCCGCACTGCGCCATCGGGCAACAAGTTCTAATCTTGGCTTTGCCACTAGATCAAGTCACTAAATTTTGCAGCCTGTGAATGTATGTGAAGCCAAACCATAAACTATCAACGACAGATATGAGGGATTATTGCTATTATTGACTTTGAACTTTTTATACCTCCACTTAACACCAAATATACTGTAAGTGGGCCATAAATATTAAATATAAAAATGATAATGACGTGGCGACATGCTTACGAAGGAGTGTTGCTTGGTGCATCCGCTTCCCCTCCTTCTGTTGTAGGGACACGGCCACACTTAGGAGCGCTCCGTCAAAATTCACCGCCACTGAAGATTCTGGAAGGGAAAGCTCTGTCACTGCCGACAGCCTCACCACTTCCAGTTCTCATCTAGGGAAAACTAGTCATGCAGCAATTATTTTCAAGATGGGGAAGAGAGAAAGGAAATGAATAATTAGGAGGAACTGAAGAGATGCAAATTTCCCTTTGCTCAGAGCTGGTGGATCAAGATGCCTCTTTTCATCCCATTTAATTTGCCTTACTTTCAAGTGTATGTAAAGTAAGGAGAGGGTGTTGGAGGACAGGAAAAGAGGCGAACAAGAGAGACAAGAGGAAAAGAAAAGCAAACTTCCTGCTACAGGGAAGGCAAGTTATTGCTATTCTATCAGAAAAATAAAACTGCAAGAAATTACCGTGGGCAAGGAAGGATCCTAATCCTTTATGGGAATCCCGGTGGCCGCAAGGGGAGTGTGCCTGCCTATCCCCGGGTCCCTGTCCTGTGGCCCTTCGCACTCCACGTCTGTCTCCCCTGCCCCCCAGCTCTCCTGCATGGACTGTCGGATGGTGAGCAAATGACTCATAGTCTCATCACGCAGCCCCTTATCTTCGGCTGACAGTCCATTAAGTGAGAACAGTTTCCCCCTGTGCTGACTCGCTCTGGGACAGACACCACACTGGGCACTTTGCATGGGGTCAGGCTTCCCGGGGGGAACCTCCCCAGGGTGCCCAGGAGCAGGGCTGCCTGCAGGACCCGTGGAGCCCCTGCGAGCAGTCTCTTTGTGGGCCCTCTGGGGAGGGGGCTCTCTGAAGGGTATGAGAGCTGCTACTCAAGTTTGGTGCCAGGGCAGCGAGACTCTGGGGAGCCTTCCCAGATTCTGGGGGTGCCCAGCACCCTAAGAGCGCCCCATGCTCCCTATCAAGGCACGTACCGTGCTGGGTTACAACCATCCCCCACTAGCCAGTGAGCCCCATGAGGCCAGGCCCTGCTTTTCTTTTGTTCACCACTGTATGCCCAGCGCAGAGCGCAAGGGTAAGTAGTGGGTACTGAAGACATACCAGTTGCACAAGTGAGTGAAGGGGTTGGGGTGGGAGGGGACAGGCGTTCTAAGAACTACCAGGGCCTGTCCCCTCCCATCCTCCTGCTTACCCTGCACGTGGCCTCGTGCAAGAGGGCACAGTGAGATGGCCAATGGGAATGGAGAGACGAGCCACCTACGATCTAGAGGACGGCTCAGCAGACACCCTGGAAGCTAGCAACTTGAGCAGCCACCGGAGATGCCACCAGTGTCCTCAGCGGCGTTGGGTGTTTGGGTCTCTTCCACAGCTTCAGTGTTGTGGGTCCTCCAGGCTTTGGGGCAAAGCACCAAGGGTCTCATCTTCCCATCTCACCAAAGTAGGCCAAGGCACGGGGCTGGGGAGGGAGTGGCCGACCCCAGGCCATGGCTGGGCACTGCTCCTGAGGACAAGGGAGTCCAGCCAGGCACGGCCAGGGCCAGCTGGAGAGGAATTGGGTGGAGAGAGAAGGCCCACGCAGACCAGGCTTCAGGAATGCCAAAACAAGGTCTAGTTGGCATGGCCTGAAGAAACCCAGAAGCAACGTAATTACCGCCGCCGGGCAGGTTCTCTTCATCACCCTCTCTTTGCTGATGAGAGTGGCTGGGTTGCTTGTGCTCGGTTACAAGGCTGGTGCCTATCCGGCTGCCTCTTTCAGGATGCTGGTGCACCTGCCCGGGCTCAGCTTGACCTTGAGGCCCCGAAAGAAGACCCGACACTGGGGAGACTTAGGGAAATGGGAAGAGCCGGCCCAGGAGGCAGCCACTCCAGCTGGTGGACGGATGCATCCTGCGAAAGGAGCGCCAGCCCCACCGGGTGGTGGGATGTGTCCTGACGAAGCAGACACTGCGGCGTGCCCTGGTGGTGTGTCCTGCGGCCACAGTCTTGGTCAGAGGAAAGAACTTTGCAGCCAGGAAGGCAAGATAGGGCATCGATCTCACATGCCAATGAAGGTGTGTGCCAAGCTCCTCCCGCATGTGGAAATGGGAAAGCGAAGGAATGATTTGAGTAACAAACACATGGCTTCGGGTATCGCACACGGAAGCAGTAAAATAGATGCTCGGGTGAGTTGTCGGGGGCAAAAAGGCAAAAACCCAACTTAGGATATTCTGCCAAATGGAATAAATCCAAAGTAATTGGGTTGCTAAGCATTACCCACCACAAAGGAAACCATAACATATCTTGGTTAAAAACATACGGAAGATAAACACAAGCTGACTTACTCACTGGGGAAATCATGATTATTTTTCCAGAGAGGGCCACAGTCAAGGGCTGTGCCTTTGGTGTAAAGCGTTCAGTAAATATTTACCAAGTCCTTGCGTTTTGTGTGTTCCTGATGGTCTAGAGTGGTGGCTGCTGCTTTGGACCCAGACGCCACATGGCTGGTTGACATCCTGTCTTCATATTGTTCTGTCTGAAGCCCCAAAAAAGGCCATTGGGGTTTAGAAGGATAGACGTCTCTCTGGGAAGATGAGGATTTGGGAGGCACGACTCCACCCTTTGAAGGACAATGTCTCGTGCCCCTGCAGAGCCTGGGAGGCTGGAGGAAGGCAGGATTGTCCCAGACATGGTGATTCATGCTTGACAGTCGTCCGAGAAACCACTTGCAGACCTGCTGAAAACCTCATTGTGTCCCGCTTAAGAGGCTGTGTTCTGGGTTGATGGAGACCTGGTAACACACAGTCCTGTTCAGTCCTCATTCTGTGGCATACAGAACGGCCTCACCCCAGCTGTGGACCAGGCTTTCAGAGGCAGGGCCAGAGAGGCTGGCTCCCAGGGGGATTAGGACAGCTCACGTTTGCAGTGCTTGCCCATGCTGTCTCTGTGTAGGTGTGACACGGACTTAGTCTGACAGATGCCGATGCTGAGGCTCAGAGAGGTTAAGTAAGTTGCCCGAGGTGACACAGCCATCGATTAGCAGAGGTGGGATATAACACTTGACCGCTCTGCCATCTGACCTCTCCCAAACGGGGAGGCTTCAGAGCTGGGTAACTGGGGAAACAGCCATAGGTTTGTGCTTGTTAAGGCCACATCCAATTCTGGAGTTTCTCCTTTTTGGTGTTCTGCTTCTTCCCAGAGAAGGAAATGATGCAAATGTCAACTGTAATTTCCAGGGCTCAAGGAGCGTCCATTGGACAAAGCATAGGTACCGGCAGATGCAGACTGGCGTCGCTGGTGGAGAACGTTCAGGTGTGTGACAGCCAGTAACACAAATGTCGAAGTGACACAGTGTCTCAGTGAGGGTTCATATGGAAGCACAGTTGATACAGTGTACAAATGGTGATTTATATTTGTCTCCTAGAAAATAATCAGTAGTCCAGAGGTAGAAAACTCACGTGGCCTGTGGCCCTGGCAGGTGGCACAAAGTGATACAAAAGAGCCAGCTTAATCAAAGTGCACTTGCAGCTCTGGGCCCTGCGGAGGAAGTGGCTTCGCAGGCGGCTGCACCCACCGGCGGGTTAGACATTCTGCTCGCTCACAGCTGCAGTGTCCCTGCGCACGAAACCCGTCTGCACAGAGAAGGGCTCCGGCGTGGTTGGGAGTGTCGTCGGACAGGGAAGAGGGGTGCTCTGTATGCTCCCCACCCCTTTCCCTAGCATCCAGTGTCACTCTGCTCGGGGCTGTCACCAAGGCATTCATTCATTCATTCATTCATCCCGCCCTCACTGTTCATCCCTCATCATTCATTCAGCGTCACAGCCTGTCGTGCTGAGCTGAACGCTGGTTATAAAAGTGGAGAAGACACAGCCCCTGTCTTCAAGTTGCTAGCTGTCCAGAAAGCAGATAGACCTGTTAAACAAGTGCAGTGCTGTGGGTTATGCACTTGTTATGTGGGTTATGCACGCTTGGAGATGCCATGCCTGAGAGCTGGGCTGGGGCCTTTCCAGAGAGAAGAGCCTACAGCTGGATCATAAGGATGAATGGGAGTGTCCCCAGGTGGAGGGCAGTGAGGCAGGCAGGAAGGGCCATCTCAGTCTGTGGAAGCAGTGCAGACAGGAAATCACAGTTGGTTGGCTAGTCAAATAATCCTTCTGGCCACCCTAGCTTCCAGTCTGCTGATCAATCCTAAATCCGGCACTGGGTTATTTTTCTGAAAACCTAGTTTTCACCATGTCACTCCCCTGTGCCAACCCTTTCATGGCTTAGGACGAAAACCCCAGTGTCCTTTTTTTAGAAGCATAGTTGATTTACGATATTGTGTTAGTTTCAGGTGTAGAGCAAAGTGAATCAGTTATATATATGTATTTTTCAGATTATTTTCCGTTATAGTTTATTGTAGGATATTGAATATAGTTCCCTGTGTTTTACAGTAAATCCTTGTTGCTTATCTATTTTATGTATAGTAGTTTGTATCTGTTAATCCCATAGTTCTGTTTATCCCTCCCCCGCCTCCCTTTTCCCCTTTGGTAACCATAAGTTTGCTTTCTGTCTGTGAGTCTGTTTCTAAAACCCCAGTGTCTTGATTGGTGCCCAAGGCCCTCCACTGTCTGAGACCCACCCACTGCTGGGCAGATGTCCTGCCCCCTGTGCCCAGCTAGCCTCTCCTTTAACCAGTGCAGGTCTCTGAAATCTCCAGCCTTGGAGGGCAACTCAAAGCCTCAGAGGCCACAGATCCCATAAGAGTGGGAGGTGGCAGAGCAGATGACAATAGGACACCTGTGACAGCAGACTGTTGGCCATTGGCGTTTCCCCGCCAGGTCTCCTGATGGCCGTGCTGGGTAGGGCCTTGCAGGTCTGTCCCAGAGGCTGTTCCAGGCTCAGTCCTGCCTCCAGGCCCTGGTCCAGGCTGGGCCCTCTCCTGCCATGTCCTCCTCTCCTGTCCATCTCCTGTCCTTTCCTCAGCACTTAACCTCCCATGAAACTTCCTAAAATACTCCAGGAAACAAAAGCTTGCCTCCTGCCATACCCAAAACAAATCTGTCCAAAACCGGATCCATCTTCCTTTTCCAAACTAGAGGAGTTCAGTAGTGATTTAACAGCATCCTCGCTTGTACTCATCTGGAAAGCGCCGTTTGTCCTTGATTCACAGGGAGTAAATCTCCTGGCTGTGCAGTCGGAGTGTCTGGGTTCAAATCAGTGACTTGGGTGACTGACTTAACCTCTCTGAGCCTCAGATTCCTTATCTACATTAGGGCCAATAACAGGCCTTCCTCTAGGAGTTGGTGACGTTGGCCCAGCTGGCACCAGCCTGGGCTTGCTAAGGACTCAGATGATCCCTGCTTCTCCTCCATCTCCTAAATTATCCCTACGGAGAACTGGTTTTCCATCATGGAGTTTGTGCCCGAGCCTCACACCTCAGACAACCAGGCTCCTGTTAGGAATATTATTAGGGCCCATTTCCCGGAACGTCCCATCCTTCCCCTCCTTCCCATGGGGATGCACTGGCCCGGTGACCGGCTGCTGGGGCGGAGGAGACCTCCAGACACAAGATGATATGAAGGGGGGAGGAGAAGGAGTTCATGTTCTGGGAAAACAAAGCAAAGAAATATCTGTGTTGATATTTGAGATGGCCGGCAGCTCCCCTTCCCTCTGGGGAAAGAAAAGCCAGGCCCAGGCTTCCTTTCCAGGGGGTTGGACCAGGCCCCACTTTCGAGGCCACAGCCCCACCTGGTGGCGCTCTCACCACATGGTCACCTCTCTTGCTGGGGCCAGACTGTCACTGTCCTCCTACTGACAAGAATCTGCCCATGATTTCACCACCAAACACAATATCTAATTTACTTCCTCTACAATAAACCGTTGCCACTGGGAAAGTTCTATTCATTCCTGTCCCAACGAGACTTCCATCTTGGGCAAAACATTCTTTTCTAAAGGGGAAATGCCGTTTCGGCAACATAAATCTGACATACCTCATACTCCCTGGATTGTAGGGAAGCGCCCACTTCTCCAGGATAAAGAAGTCACCTTCCAGGATGATACCTGCACAGGTAGCCTGCCTCCCTCTACGCATCTCCTGCTTTCTCCTGTGCCCCCGCTGCACCCCCTCAGCATCCTGCTACGGGTCTGTGCACCTGCCAGCCCCTCCTGGGAACGTCCTCCCCTTCCTGGCTGGTTCCTCAGGTTCATTCTGAGCTGCACCCAAATACCGCAGTCTAAGGGAGCCCTTCACTCTGTGCCCTCAACGATAAAATCATGATCATGTGCCATCTCCCTTATGACATCGGGAAGTGTCTTTGTCCCTTATTTATTACCTGTTTCTCTTCCACCTACAACGTGAGCATCCTTCATATTTCACGTTTGTGTTACTGGTCTTGTTCTCTGTTTCACTGGCAGCATAGAGTGCCCGGGCTATAGACACACTCCGTAACTATTTGTTGAATGAACTCATTAATTTATCTTTCAAAACTGGGCTCCTCTGCCAGCTCAGCAGCCCTTGCCTGTTCCAGGGCAAGGACCGGGGAACGAGAGGAATGACAGTGATTTTGCAGGAAGCAGTGAGAACACTGAACGTGTGGATTGACCTGTCTCCGAAGAGATCACTGACTTCCTTATTAACTCACTGAGCAGGTCGCCTGGACCAGTGCGGCTGGGTCTCCCCTGTGCTGGGAAGAGACTCGCATCCCTTTTCAGTAACCTTTCCAAGTGCCTCAGCTGTCCCTGGGCCCTTCTTGTCTCTAACATGGAGGGGGGTGTGTGTGTGTGTGTGCGCGCGCGCGTGCACGAGCCTTGACTCTCACGCCCTCTGTGCAGGGTGAGGGGAGGAAGGGTATTTTGTTGTGGACACTGCTTAGGCTATTTTTGCTGCTTAGGAGACTAAAAGTGCCCCAAAGAGGGTGGAGGAGCAGCGGATAAACCCTCACTGTTGTGCTTATACCATTCTCACACAGAGCTCTCAGATAAGGGATAAAGAGGCCATTTAATTTCTGAGCACTGGCGCCTAGTAACCGTGACTGTCAGCAGGTGTCACTGTCCCACAAGACGTGAAGTGCAGGGACGGACCCATAAATCTGGGTGGGGGGAGGGGAACCGGAAGAGGCTGGTCCTAAAGCAAGGGGTGAGCAGCGACCTCTCTGGGGTCATTCACATGCTGGTTTACGGGGCAAAGTAGCACATGTCTGGTCTCCTAACCTCCCTTGAGTCAGGGTGAACCTTTTAGTTCAGTAAGCTTATTTTCTTTTGTGGGGATGTGTTTGTCATTTGTGTTTTTTGCAATGCCGTCCGTTTTCTCTACTGGACGCTGACCTGGGAGGCGTGGGGGGCTGGGACTTTCCCGAGCCCGCCCAGACAAGCGGCAAGGTCACCAGCCCTTCTCTGCCTGTCCATCTGTCCTGGAGCTTCGAGGTTAGACTCTCCCCTGTCCCCGTCCCTGCTCTCTGGGGGCATGGGCTCCCCCCTGCAGACAAAGGCGGCCTTGTCACAGTCACCTATGGCGTCTCCCTCCAAGCACTGCTTCCTGCCTCTAACGGAGCTGTTCCTTCCGCGGGGCACGTTCATTGGAAACTCAGCAAAGCTGATTGGGAAGAGCAAGGCCTTGCTTCTGTCCAGACCCTCAGGTTTTGACAATTTGTCCTCCGTGTCTAACAATTTCTGAAATATGCACATCACTGACAAGATGTCCCAGGGAGACCTAGGCCTGGGTGCTGGTGCTGCAGCCCTATCCCAAGTACTGTCCCTGGGCGGGGGAGGGAGAGCTGGTCTGCCCCACGTGTGTCCCCAACAGCCCCTGTTAAACCGTCTCATGACCCCCCCCCGCCCAAGTCAGAGGAGCCCCGAGGTTTCTGGGCCCCCGACTCTTGCCTGGTCCTGGGAGGCCAGATCTCCATTTCCCTGATAAAGTGCACGCAAGGTGGGTGGTGATTGCATTTAACGATGTTCTGCCCTGAGGTCAGCAGCACCTCACTGCAGGCATTGGGCCAGGTGTGCCAGGGAGGTGGCCAAGGGGCAGCCCCGGCTCTCCAACCCCGTCCACCCCGCTGTCTGTGACATGGGTAGGAGCAGACTTGAGAAGAGCTACTCTCTACTCCACACTCCCACCCGCCAGGAAACAAATAGATGCAGGGGAGGCATTTCCTACGAGGCTTTCACTACATTCTGGTCCCTCCGTGAGTTCCCGTTTCTAGCTTATAATGCTTCTGGGGTTAACTTTCAAACAAAACAAAACAAAACAAGACAATACACTGTGATTGTCTACAACTCTCAAAGGCAGGACAATGAAAGTTTAAGACACCACCACATCTGCTCTGGAACATAGAATTATCTATTTTTAAGAATGGACCAGATTTCTTACGCCTCCTGATAGGGCATGGTAAATTTGAGCCCGAGGAAAGTGATCATTCCTGCCTTGGTCTCCTTTAAAATGATCTCTCAGGGGCAGAGACGTTGAGAGGGTCCTTGAACGATGGGGCAATAGAATTAGGGAATTATCTTGTGAACGAACGCCCTTGTGGGACACCCCAGCAGATGTGTTCTTGCTCTTGATTCGGTTTTTCCCATGGCTTCCTCTCACGCCCCTTCTGGCCCTGTCCCCGTCCCCATCCACAGATCCAGTCATCTGGATTGCTTGAGGGTACCCTGAGGCTCACAGCAAGGGCACAGACACCTTCTGGGAGACCTTTACAGAGGGAACACCTGTATTCCTGACTCACTGACAATATATGTCCCTAACCAGAGAAATGAGTTTGGCTTGGTACAAACAAATGTTTGATGGACAGAGGGGAAGAGGAAGGAGGGAGGGAGGGAGGGAGGGAGGGAGGGATGAGAGCTGATTCCCTGCTCACTGTCTTCCAGATTAGAACGCCACACTTGGCAGGGAGGTCCTGTTCATTTTATACTGAATTCTAGAATTTTAAGACTCAGGGGGACACTTAAATAATCTAGTACAGAAAAGGAAACTGAATTCCTGAGGGAAGAAGGGACATCCGAAGTCACACTGTTTACTTGGAAATTGATCACATAAATTAACCTGTTGATATTTTGTACTGTTAGCAAAAAGTAAAGTTGAAGTTGAGATGTTTTAAACCATTTGGGCCAATAGGGTTAACAGTATGTAACAAGTTGTAGGCAGTATTTCATTTCTAAACACTAGAGGTTACTCTTACTGTTGTAAAATCAAAATGTAACAAGTATTTTAAAGTGTAATGGAAGCGTGAGGTCCGTTCCATTCCATCCTCCAAGGCAGTGGGATTGCTTTTCACCAGATGCAATCGCAGCCCCTCTAAGGTCCTTCCTGTGACCAAGGTGCCCATCCCGGCCTCCCCACGTGCCCCAGGTGGTCCTGCTCAGATGTGCACAAGCTCAGTGATGGTTTGATCTTGGAATTTTGTACTTTCATTGTGTAAAAGTGCTTTTGTTTTGTTTTTATGCATGAAATCATTCTTTTGGCAAATACGAGTTAGATGTGGACCCCGCCGTGCCAGGCCTGGGTGGTCTGTGGGTGTGGTCCCTGCTCTCAGCCAGGGGTTTTGCCCTTGAGAGCCCACAGCAGGGAATCAGGAAACACAAGAGGGTGGCATTGATGGGAAGCTTGGTCAAGGAGGTGACACTCAGGTCTCCCAATTCTGAAATTAAGTTTTTGGGGCCTGAATGGAGGACTTGACATTCTCCCCTCTTCAGTTTCACCTGAGCTTTCAACTGGTCCTCCTGCTTCTCAGGGCCACCTGGCTTCTGGTCACTCTATCCCATCAGCTGTTTCTGTGAGATGAAACATTTAGTAAGTGTGTCTCTGTGTCTTTCAGGGTTTGTCAAACATAAATGACAATGATACCAGACCGCAGTGTGCAGAGTGCAGGAAACGGCATTCTTCCTCTCCAGGCCCACCCATACTGTCAGGATTCCTGACGGCCCCGGAAACAACCTGAAACAATCGGGGTCTCCTGACCTGGGGTGGGATGCGGCACACCTGGGCGAGAGACACAGCTTTTCTCCTGGCTCCACCTCCAGCTTCAGCGCCTTCGGGTCATGTTTACCCCACCCCCGCTCCTTTGAGCTCGTTCTTTCCATGAAAAGAGAAAAAGAAGCAAAACAGCCGCCGAGTAGTTGAGAGGCTGTCTGCCTCCTTTTTGGAGTTTGTTAACATTTTCAACATTTCCCGAAGTCTTTATCTTCTTTACCCGTGAAGCTGAAAAATGTTCCCTAGGAACTCTCTTCCTTGTCATTTTTTGCAGGGTAAAACCACAAGATGTATTAAACTTGTGCTGTTTCTGGCTAATTGACGGCACTTTTGTAAACTGTTTAGGGCAACTGCCAGTGGGTTTGGGCTCAGCTGGACCAAACTGGGGGGCTTTCAGTCAGAGCAGGTGACTGACACCTTCTCGGGGTTTCTTCAGACCCCCTTCTGGTCTCCAGGTCTCGGCTTCCCTCCTTCCCTGCTCCCCATCCTGTGGCCCTGATTTATTTCGATATTTTGAGCTAATCAAGAAGTATAGAAATAGTAAAGTTATTGAGAGGAAGAAGTCTAAGTTGCCACCTCCGTGTAACGCCATCGGTCTCTCGGTTCTCGAAGAGAACCTGCTTTTGTGAAGCGCCAGAGAAGTTTGCTCTCCCAGGGTGAAGCCATTCAAAGCAGGAACAGTGAAAATGATTACTGTGGGTTGTTAGATGGGTGGGTTTCACCACGCTGTCCTGAGTGTTCTTTCACTTAGAAGGCTGAGATACCTGAAACGGCAGGGTTTATTTTTGAAAATAAAATAGTAAGTACAATAACAAAAATATAAAAACAAGTTATATTTTTGTTTTGTTTTTTCAACTTCAACATGAGTATTAAAACATGTACTTCTTTTAAAGTTCTGAGTTGTTCCATTAATGTGTTTTAAATTGACTAGTTTTAAATTCAGTTTTTGTTTCTATACAAGTTGCTTTCATTAAAAATTAACTTTTCTTCCTGTTGGCCCTCAGCGAAGCCCTTCTCTCAACATGGGTGGCCCCTCATGTCAGTCTGCATAGGACCCATTCACCAGCAAGTGGCTTTGCTCTATTTTTTAAAATTTATTTTATTGAAGTATAGTTGATTTACAATGTTGTGTTAATTTCTGCTGTACAGCAAAGTTATTCAGTTATACATATATACATGTATACATATGTACGTTCTTTTTCCTATTCTTTTCCATTATGGTTTATCACAGGATGTTGAATGTGGTTCCCTGTGCTATACAGTCAGACCTTGTTGTTTCTCCATCCTGTATACAATAGTTAGCATCTGCTAATCCCAAACTCCCAATCCTTCCCTCCCCTCCCCTCCTCCCCCTTGGCAACCACGAGTCTGTTCTCTATGTCTGTGAGTCTGTTTCTGTTTTGTAAATAAGTTCATCTGTGTCATATTTTAGATTCCACATATAAGTGATATCATATGGTATTTGTCTTTGTCTGACTTACTTCGCTTAGTATGATAATCTCTAGGTCCATCCATGTTTCTGCAAATGGCATTATTTCATTCTTTTTATGGCTGAGTAATATTCCATTGTATATATGTACCACATCTTCTTTATCCATTTCTCTGTTGATGGACATTTAGGCTGTTTCCATGTCTTGGCTATTGTGAATAGTGCTGCTATGAACATAGGGGTGCATGTGTCTTTTTTAATTATAGTTTTGTCCAGATATACGCCCAGGAGTGGGATTGCAGGATCCTATGGCAACTCTATTCTTAGTTTTTTGAGGAACCTCCATACTGTTCTCCATAGTGGCTGCACCAATCTACATTCCGATTGGCTTTGTTCTAAATATGGACTTTTAACAAACACACTACAGAAATTACATACACTCTCGTTGAGTGGAACTCTGGAGGCAACTGAGAAAATATCCAACCCAAGTTAAAAGTGATCTTTGAATCGACTTGAAAAGGTTAATATGGTTCATGTTAATTGCAGAGATCTCTGGTAGCACGTTTCCTCCCAGGCTTTCTCATTCTGCAGGATCCTTGTAATTTTAACTCTACCTTGGCACACCTGGAGGGGGGGTGTCTCAGAATCCAGTGCGACAACTAGAATATGAGATAAGACTCCTGGTGGAGAGGCGGCGTTTGCACAGGACACCTCAGGGAGAGGAGGGCAGCAGTGACCGTCCAATCCCAATAGCCCCGAGAGGAGCCCCAGGTAGACCCCAGGGGAGGGACAACATGGGCAGAGTGACCTGCAGACAGGAGCAGCCTCGGTGAGCCTCCCTCGGTGACACTGTGGCTGATGACTCTCTTGAATTAATGGACCAGGCAGGCTGTGCCCTGGCGTCTTGACACGTCTCGGGACGCATGGCTGTCTTCTTGCCTGCGTGTGTCCTGTTTTTTTTTTCTTTAATATTTATTATTTATTTGGCTGTGCCAGGTCTTACTTGCAGCATGCAGGATCTTGGTTGTCGCGTGCGGGATCTTTTTAGTTGCAGCATGTGGGATCTTTAGTTGCGGCATGCGAACTCTTAGTTGCGGCATGTGGGATCTAGTTCCCAGACCAGGGATCAGGGACCCTGCCCTGGGAGCGTGGAGTCTTGGCCACTGGACCACGAGGGAAGTCTCCCGTGTGTGTCCTTTGATGGTGGCATGCAAATCTCTGATGGTGGGCCAGCTTATGGAGCTGCCGAATCAGGACATTATAGAGACGTTGGCTCTGATGGCCTCCACGTTTAGAATCTGAGTTCTTAAATGGATAAGGCCCCGAGAACATACTTTTTCTGAAATAAGAAATCTATGATGAAATCCTCAGTTCACAGTGACTATAATAGAGGTTAATTTGCTCCAGGTTATATCCCAGCGGGCTGGGGTATAAATCCGTGTTTTCCGGCCACAGTGGGTTGTGCTCACTACCGGCCACCTCTCGTGTGTGTGTCCCCTACAGCTACCCTTGTGTAACTTTTCTCAGGATCTTGGATCTAATAGTTTTGGAAGGCAGCGCCGTGGGGAGAGAGGTTTCAGAGTGCATGGTTTGCTTCTTCGAGCATTTGTTTGTGACGCGTCCTCTCTCTCCAGCGCTGCTACAGGACCACCGATTCACGCCAGACTGGCAAGCCAATGGCAGTGCCACAGTGTTCAAGCTCCAGAATCCACTGGATCAGTGCCAGCGGAGGCGAAGATCTCACACGTTGGTGCCAACCCCTCCGGGGCTTTCATCTCTGTTCCAAGGAATTTGACATTTTCAAAAATCCGAAATCAATTGGAATGGAGCCGGCTTTGTCCAGCAGGTTATTAATGGCCCTGGAGCCGACTGATCATATTTGCACAACCTTTCAATAAACAGCTTCAACAACAACTAGGGTGGAAAAGAAAGCACACACCCCATCCAATCGGGACAAACTCGAAGTATTGATTGCACCACCTCCTTCCCCAACCCCCCTCTTTCAAAACAAATTTCGAGTCTTACACCAGGGAGGTTGATCATTGCCAAACTCCCATGTCACCAGGTCCCGACTGTGTTTTGCTGGCATAGCGTGTTGCCTCCTTGAACTGAACTAACTTCCAAGATTTCCTGAGGCCAGGGCTATAAACAGCTGAATCCTGGGGAAGGCAGACATGAAAGGAACGTCTGGGTGGGCCCAGGAACTCCAAGTAGCTCTTCCTGATTGATCACTTCTCAGCTCGTTGGACAGATGCTGCCATAACCCTCAGTCGGAGGGTCTGGTCCTCCCAGAGCCTGTAAACAGGAGGCACTCCTGCCGGGAAGGCGATGAGCAGGCCCACAGAACCTCTCCACCCAGGGAGGCTTCAGAGTCGTTATTAGGCTTCTTTCTGTTTAGACCCTGTCCTGTTAGTGAGAAAAGGAAGGAAAACCATGGGAGAGATTTCAGAGGAGCCCGGTCTTCTGGTCTACACCCCCGTCCGTGCTGCTCTGCTGACCTGACACCCTTCTTGGTCCTCACCCATGGTGGCAGTGACAGTGACAGTTTGGTGACAGGCAGACATGGATTTTCTCCTATCTCTTAATTGTTCCAAAATGTGATGTGTCAATACAAGTTAATTGCTTAATTGTGCAACACCCTTCCCACTCCCTCACTTTCGTTGGCTTTAATGATTCATTAAACCTGTTTTGCTTATTCTTTTTCTCCTTCAGGTGTTTTTAGCTCCTATCTGACTGCACTGTCACCCTGTTTGGGACTGAGGATAATCTCTAAGGTCTTTGTGACACCTTCCAAATAATGACAGTAGATACGGTCAAGGGGCAAGTGTATGGATGCTGTAGACAGACGGATATGAGTTCGCTTATTCATTCAACAGACGCTAAACACTTTTAGGCCCTGTGCTGCCTATATGTTAGCTGTGCCGTGCACCCTGATTCAGCCAGGGGGTGAGTTTGGACCAGTTCTTTAGGACCCTGAGCCACAGCTGCCTCACCTGTAACCATGCAGATATGATGTCTCTGGGTTTCCATGAGGATTCGAGGGGATAATGGGCAGGGCTGGCGTTGGCAGGACTCAGTAATTTTTTGTTTCCTTTTTTTCCTTTGGGCCAGACACAAGGGAGGCAGTGTTGGTGGGTAATTTGATCCACGAAACCTCAATTTGTTAGTCAGATGAACCCGTGGAGACATGGCCACTCGTCTATACTTATCACTGTGTAAAAAGCAAAAGGCCTCTGACCCCACTCCATATCTTTGAAAAGTTGACTTTACCTGGGCAAACACTAGGTATCAAAGAAACAAATAAAAGCAACACAAAAGTTCAGTTATTCCAGGTGGGAGTTAATTAGACTTACCCAGTCATCAAATGGCATCTGGACTGTCAAGTTTTAGGATAACGCAGTCTTGATGAGGGACCAGGAGGCCTGGTTCTGACCCCAGCCAGGGCCACTGCTTACCTAACTAAAGCATGTGACTTTGGACTTAACCTCTCTGTCTTGGGCCAAACTTCCCTTTATCTGACCAAGGAGGGGCTAGGTGCTGGGTGGTCTGGGCACCCTTCTCCTTTCTCCCTTCTCTCTCTCTCTCCTGGCTTCCTTCCCTCATCCCTGGGGCCCCTCCAATGCTGGGCCTGTGCTGGACAGGCATCAGAGGACTGCCCTGCCCTGTTGGAGCCCTCGGGGCTGTGGGAAGACAGGGTCTTTTTTCTGTTCTGGTTGTAACAAGTGACGTGCCCAGACGACATTGATGTTCTGTGAGCTCAAGCTGGAAATGGTTGTTGGTATTCTTCTTATTGTTGGTATTCTTCTTATTGCTGGTATTCTTCTCACTGCTTTCCGCGCAGTTCTAGAGGTAGAGGAGCAGGAGAGATGTAGCTCGCCAGAAAGGTGATGAGTCATCCCAGATGCAGTCCTGAAGCTTTTGGGTTCTCAGAACTCAGCAGGCGGCTGCTGTTGCCAGGAGAGGGAATCAGTACCACCTACAGACATATGGTGTGGCTTACCTGGTTACCTTTTCTTTTCTAACATCTTTATTGGAGTATAATGCTTTACAATGGTGTGTTAGTTTCTGCTGTATAACAAAGTGAATCAGCTATACATATACATATATCCCCATATCCCTCCCCTCCCTCTTGCGTCTCCCTCCCACCCTCCCTATCCCACCCCTCTAGGTGGTCACAAAGCACCGAGCTGATCTCCTTGTGCTATGTGGCTGCTTCCCACTAGCTACCAGCTTACCCTTCCTCCTCCCTGTGTCCTCAAGTCCATTCTCTACGTCTGCATCTTTATTCCTGTCCTGCCCCTAGGTTCATGAGAACCTCTTTTTTTTTTTTTTTAGATTCCATATATATGTGTTAGCGTACGGTGTTTGTTTTTCTCTTTCTGACTTACTTCACTCTGTATGACAGACCCTAGGTCCATCCACCTCACTACAAACAGCTCAGTTTCGTTTCTTTTTATGGCTTAGCTGGTTATCTTGTCATCTGCTTTCTGGTACTAAATGATGTTCTATAGATTTTGTCTCAGGTAACTTCTTAGTCTTACACCATAAGACGCAACATCACTCAATGCCCTGAGTTTAGATTTAGACAATAGCCTTCCTTCCTCTTTTTTTTCTTTATTTTTATTGTGGTAAAAAACCACGTACCATAAAGTTTACCATTTGAACCACTTTTAACTATCCAGCTCAGTGGTGCTAAAGTACATTCACTTTGTTGTGCAGCCGTCACCACCGTCCATCTCCAGAACTTTTCTGTCTTCCCCAACTGAAAAATCTGTCCCTTCTCCCTGGCCCCTGGCACCCGCCATTCTACTCTCTGTGAATGTGACTGCTCCAGGTACAACCTTATTCTTTCCACCGCGGTTGGGAAGGAGGGTGCAGGTTCACCCTGGACAAAGCTCTTCACAGGGAAGGGCTCAAGAATCTCAGTACATGAGGTTGTGGGCGCCTGCGTTGTCCTGACAGCATAAGACAGCCTCAGGGGCTGTGGTCTGTGTTGCCATGGCGATTCTGCCCCGCGCTCGCCCCAGCGGTCCACAGAAGGAAAGGATTAGGGGTCACTTTGGAGCCAGTCAGTCCTCTCCTTGGTCACTGGCCTTCCGAGGGGCCCCTGCAAATCCTCAGACTCACCACACCCTCTCTGAGCCTTGAAGGTGACCTTCTCTCTGCCGCGCACTCCCTGTGCCTGGCGGATGCCACCTGGGTCGGGTGCCTCTTCCTCCTGAGAGCCTTTTCCTGCATCAGGGACCCATCCTATGATCTCTCACGCCACCCCAGCCTTACGACTATGGAATTCCTTCCTGTAATTAATTGTCCCTTTGCTGGTCACTCTCCCTCACTGCTGTATCGCCTGAGCCTGGCAATAGCAGAGGTGGAGGTCTGAGATGTGCAAACGACTAATGAAGAACATGCTCTCGGGGACATGATCCACAAGGAGTGAGGGGCGTCAGGCAGGGGAGACGCTGAGCCAACATGTAGCCTTGGCCTGATCCCCGGAGAGTTCTGGAACAGGAACAGCACCTAAGAGCCGTCCCATGTGGGATAAGGGGGCAGGCTTTTGTACCTACACCAGCCAGTAGGCGTAACCTTGCAGACATTTTCAGGGGATGTGGTGTCCTGAGGAGGGCAGCTCTCTGGAGAAGGTGCAGCTGTGTTAGCAGCCAACACTCTCACCTGGGGCGCGTGGGGCCCTACAACGCTGTGTGTTTGTCGAATGAAAACTTGTTGAAATTAACGAGGAATCTGCCATCTAGCGAACATTCACCACGTGCCAGGCACGGTGCCCTGCCTTCTACCTGCACCATCTCGGTCTGTCTCTAAGCAGCCCTATGAGGCAGGTGCCGATTGCGCAAGTGGAGATGGACGTCCAGCAGAGCTAGGCGACGTGTCCGGGATGCACAGACAGGGGGTGGCTGCGTGGAGGCCTAGATCCGCCTACCTGCTCCAAGGTGACGCGCACGCGCAGTAACGTTTGCGATGCGCCGGGCTAGACAATGCACTGACACCTCTCTCTCTGCCTCTTTATTTAATTTTTATTCAGAATAGGAAATATCGTGTTATTTCCTTTCCCTATTTTGCTTTTCTGAGATTGGGCCTGGGCAAACCTGCAGGGTTGCTAAGCTGGTAGGAACATTTAAGCGACAAACCTGGTCCGACCCCTCCCCCTCCGAGGTAGCCTTCCCCTCCCCTTGGCAAGGCTCTCGGTGAATGGGAAAGGTGTCTGTGGCTTTGGATCGGTTTCTGTTCTTGCCCTGGGGAACTCGTGGCGGGGGCGGAGACCCCGCATTCCTGGCCACTCCTGTTCCCACTCAGCCCGTGGGAACACCCGTGTCAACAGTCGTCGTCGCTTTGCCTGTCCCAGGACCCGGGCCATGGCAGTATCTGTCCGAATTAGAGTCCGTTGACTCTCTTCCGTCGACCCTGAGCAGCTGCTGCCCTTGTTTGCCCCGCGTGGTCAGCAAGCAGACAGCCGTCCTGGACAAGCCGCAGCAGCTTCCGGCCGGAGGGAGCAGCCGGCACCCCCAGGCTCCCCGGCTTCACCGGGACAGACGGCGGCCTCGGCTCGGCATTCCAAAATTGTACCCAAGAAATAAAGCATTCATACGAAAGTGTAAAGAGCCCTGATATACCCGCCAAGGGGGGCAGCCTCTGAGCCCTGGCTCCATCCGAGCCCCTCATTCTGAGCGGGAAGAAGCTTAGCTGGTGCTTAACGGAGGCGGTCCTCGCCGCAAGATCGCTTGGTTTATATCCTGGTTCCCTCGAAAGGGGTTTAACCTCTCTGCCGCTCCATTTCCTCACGTGTAATATGGGGCTGAGAATCCTGTTGGGAGGATGATATAAGCGAATAACATGGTACTTAGAAGAGGGCCCTGTACACAGTACGTTCTCAATATAAAAATTAACATTTATTTGTCTTCCTGCTGGCTACAAGAGCGCTGAGTGGTGAGGTTTTGGTGTTGGTCGTGGTGTGTTGTTTCCAGCATTAAGGATCCTTCCAGACAGGAAATTGGCAGCATGGAATGCTTGTCAGTACTTAGCAGAGTTTGGTTGCAACCAGTAACGAATGATGGCAGCTGGATGCCCAGAGTTCTAGTTCAGGTCCCATCCCTGTTGCATTATCCGTGATGAGCATCCGCCACTGCCACCTGCCATTCCCACTACCCCCGGGACTCTTCTGGTCTCTCTTCTGAATAGACTCACTGTGGGGATGTCATACTTCCTGGACCAGTAGGATACTGTGTGTGATCTATCCAACTGTTCTTACACGGCGTAGCTCTTGGAGGTTTACAAGGGGTTTCCTTACACTTTCGTTTCTTCCATCTTGAAAGTACTAGGCAGATATATAAAATTTAGTGCTGAACGGAGTTTTCTTGGGCCCTCCAGGGTCAATTTCCAGTGGTCTTGCCGTGTGAACATCAGGCAAGGCCTTCCACAGCTTCATACAGCAGCAAAGTAAAATGGCATTCCTTGAACAAGGCCCGCAAGGATGGTGAGCTCCTTCTGAGGCTTCATTGCCTTCAGTGCCAGTGAGCCGCACCCTGCAGGCTCCTCCTGAGTCAGACCAAGCACGTCTCTCCCTGGCCATGGAGGTCTCTGTGAGCTGCCACACCCGTCACAAGGAGTGCCCTGCAAAGTCCTGACCTGGCAGTGAGGGCCAGGCAAGGGAGGGGGCTTTGGATAATCCCAGGTGAGCCTTCTTTGGAAAGGAGTGGAAGACGGGGATCTGTCAGTGAGCCACAGGCTCGTCACACTGCCGTGCCCGAGCCTAGCCCTAGACACTCTGGTGCCTAGCAGTGCCATCTCCTGGCAAAGGTGAAGAGAGGGTTAGTTTCTACCTGCCCTTCCTGATTCAATCAGCTCTCGACCCAGTGAGCGAGCCCATGCCAGTCTCTCGGGCTGTCTCCCTGACTCCCAGGCCAGACCTGCTCTGGTGGAGTCAACATCTCCCATTTTATTTGGTGGCTTCCAGTCAGTAGGAATTTATACACCGCCAATCCTTCCAGGTATTATTATGCTCATAAGGTGCAGAAAAAATCGTTCAGCTGCACCCTCATCTCTATTTCTCTTAAGCTCGGGAATCCGCCAGTTTTCGTCGTGATTTTGCTCCAGGTTTTCTGTGTTCCTGGAATGACCAGGAGGGGGCACTGTGTAACCGCACAGCATCTCCCTGACAGCTCCGTGGACTGGCCATCCCTCTACCTGCAGAGAGTGGTGCCAGGCTCCATCGACTCTGGAAATCTAACCTGCCTCTTACCTGGACCAGAACACCTGGATGAAACTGCCGTGTAGCAACACCATCTTCGCAAGGTCAGAGCAGTACATTTAGCAGTATCCTTTCTGATTGAAATGATGGATATCTATCTCGTTCTTCGGTGCTGCAGTGACAGTGAATTTATTGATTTGGGTTGAATCACGAAATGATATTGACACCAACTCTTTACACTCCTGCATTTTGTCAATTAATTTGAAAATTGGTCTGTTTTCCCCAAATAAGTTCAGAGCATAAAGCTTTAATTGCATGTGTGATTTTAGGTACTGTTAAGAATTAGGAGGAAAGTATTGTGTAAAAACAAAATATGAGTATTTTTTAAAACCCAGATTTACTGAAGAATAACAGAAAACAATATTTAGCACTTTTGTGTCTAGGTTTTACATTGGCCTAACACGGAATAGGAGAAATTTTTGTATCAATAACTGTATTTTGGCACCAACAACAAAACCAAAAAGCTTAAAAAAAAAAAAAAAAAGGTGCCATCAAAAGAGAACTGATGCACCCAGTGATGTATGAAACAAGTATTAGCAGAAATAAAATAGAATGAGGTATGTGGGAAAGGACTTTGCAAACTCTGAACTGCCAGAGTAGGGCCATGAGAGGGGAGTGAAACAACACTTTCCTTTTGGCTGCGTTGGGTCTTTGTTGCTGCGCTCGGGCTTTCTCAAGTTGCAGTGAGCGGGGTCTCCTCTTCGTTGTGGTGCGCGGGCTTCTCGTTGCGGTGGCTTCTCTTGTTGCGGAGCACAGGCTCTAGGCACGCAGGCTTCAGTAGTTGTGGCACGTGGGCTCAGTAGTTGTGGCCGGTGGGCTCCAGAGCGCAGGCACAGCAGCTGTGGGCACGGGCTTAGTTGCTCCGCGGCATGTGGGATCTTCCCCGACCAGGGCTCGAACCCGTGTCCCCTGCATTGGCAGGCGGATTCTTTTTTTTTTTTTTTAATTAATTAATTAATTTATTTATTTATTTATTTATTTTTTGGCTGTGTTGGGTCTTCGTTTCTGTGCAAGGGCTTTCTCTAGTTGTGGCAAGCGGGGGCCACTCTTCATCGCGGTGCGCGGGCCTCTCACTATCGCAGCCTCTCTTGTTGCGGAGCACAGGCTCCAGACGCGCAGGCTCAGTAGTTGTGGCTCACGGGCCTAGTTGCTCCGCGGCCTGTGGGATCTTCCCAGACCAGGGCTTGAACCCATGTCCCCTGCATTGGCAGGCAGATTCTCAACCACTGCACCACCAGGGAAGCCCGGCAGGCGGATTCTTAACCTCTGCCCCTCCAGGGAAGCCCACAACCCTTTCTAAGATAAAGGATAGCCCTGAATTATCAGCTCTCTGCTGTTCCCAGGCAGCATTTTGTCAGAATCCACCAGTGGGTGTTGGCTGCCCCCGAGAGCTCCTACCCCTTCTCCCCACCAGGGGGCTCCAGTCCTCTCTTCTGCTACATTTTCTTTCCTAGACCCCTTCCCTTCCTTTCACCTGTAGATTCCCCATTCTTCCCAATTATCCTCCCACAAAGGGTTTCCCTTCCTTGTTCCCCACTCAGTCTGTGATAAGGCCATTAAGGCTTTTGGGAGCAACAGATGAAATAAAGCAGAGCCCACCAGCCCCACTGTATTGAAACTGTTTCTGTGTCTATCGCCCCACTGAGGGGAAAGCGTATGATTTATTTGTGTGTGTGTCTATCCCAATGCCCAGCACAGTAGGGTAAGCCAGAGGCATTCAGCAAATTTTGTGAATCTCAGCTAAACTGAAACCTCCAAAAAATGTGATCAAGGCTGCACGGAAGCAATACTTCAAGAATCCACTGCTGATAGATTTGGATAGTTTAGAAATCACAGAAGACGGGGCTCAGCTATCAGCTTTGACAGCGTTTGCTTTTAGCTTACAGCTCTCCTTCCTCTTTATCATGGCACGAAGGAGTACTTGGCAATAAATCATGCTTCTCTTAAAACTATTTAAATCTATTTTATATATTTTTATTTTGTGTATTTTAACATATATTTATCCTATATATTAACTCATTCAATGTTGTTACTAACTCTATAAGTTATACATTATTGGCCCCATTTTCAGAAAAGGAAACTAAATTTCATGTCAATACTAAATGACATTGAAAACCGTGAGTTATGGAAGTGAATTTGTTTTAGAATAAGAAATCACAAAATTTTAAAAGCTGACAAATACCATAAACACTTCAAAATCCAGGAAAATACACAATAATACCTGACATACCTCTACAAGACTTTTTCCTTCATTAAAAAATTTGTAAAATATACTAAGATAACCAATTTTAAGGGTACGGTTCTGTGGCATTAAGTACATTCACATTGTTGTGCACCCATCACCACCATCCATCCCAAGAACTTCTTCACCTTCCCAAACTGAAACTCTGTCCTCATTAAACGCTAACTCCCCATTTCCCCTCCCTCACATTCTGGCAACCATCATTCTACTTTGTGTTTCTGAATTTGACCATTACAGGTCCACCTCATGTAAGTAGAATCATACAATATTTATCTTTTTGTGACTGTCTTATTTTGATTAGTACAATGCCTTTAAGGTTCATCTATGTTGTAGCGTGAGTCAGAATTTCCTTCCTGAATAATAAAGGCTGAATAATATTCCATTGTGTGATTGTTTAGCCATTCATCCACCGATGGACTTTTGGGTTGCTTCCACCTTTTGGCTCTTGTGAACAATGCTGCTGTGAACTTGGGTGTACAAATATCTGTTCCAGTCCCTGCTTTCACTTCTTTTAGGTATATACCCCAAAGTGTAACTGCTGGATTATATGGTAATTCTATGGTTAATTTTTTGAAGAATTGCCATACCATTTTCCATAGTGGCTGCACCGTTTTACATTCCCACCAACGATGCACAAATTGTCCAATTTTTCCACACCTTCACCAACACTTGTTATTTTGCTTTTTTGATAACAGCCATCCTAATGGATGTGACGTGGTCCCTTCATTTTTCGACTTCATACTTTCTGATCTCTTCTTCCTATGTCAATGATTTTGTATTATCATTTTCTATAGGAAGACAGTCTTTTTTCTTGCATGGCGTATGGGATTCATTAACTATGTGACTTCACATACACATGGTCACCGTGCATAATACTGCTACAGACTTGTGTGTCTCAAGCACAGAAGTCCTGATATAACACTTGATTTTCATAAAAAATAAAAATACATACGATGAATTCAACTAATAGTCTGCATGGCTGAGTATACTCCTGAGAGGAGAAAACTTCTGTTTGTCTCAGTGTCATTGAAAACCAACTTCTCCACTGAAAGTTGTACGTGCCTGGTGGTTAGAAGAATGTTTCACCTCTGTGTCCGGATGCTGGGAGCATCAGTGCAGTGGGAGGTGAACATATTCCTAGAAGCCGTTCTTCCACCAGGACAGCCAGCAGTAACTTACCTGTACACAGAAGGGACTGGGAACCAACTATATACATCTCATCAAACCGAATTAAATGTATCCCTACTCAACTTCTCCTAAGCAGGATCCCCAAAATGCCTGTTTCTATTCCCATGCCACCCAACACTCGGAGCAATGTGAGTGGTCTGTCTTTTTCCTACTTATCTGTGGGAATCCTTTATTATCCCAGATACAAGTCCTTTATCTATTACATGTTTCACAAGCATGGTCTTGTACTCTTTGCTGGCTCGCATTTTCACTTTCTTAATAATGTTTTTGATGAACCGAAGCTCTTAATGTTAATATAACTCAGCTTGTCTATTTCCTTTATGGTTAATGATTTTGGTGTCTTGTTTAAGAAAAGTGTCCTGAGCTCAAGATCAAGAAGATATTTTCCTGTTTCCTCCTAGAAACTTTGTTTTATCTTTCACATTTAGACCATCAATCCATCTAGAACTGAAGTATGGTGTGGGGTGGGGGGGGGCAAGATTTGTTTACACACACACACAGACACGCGCGCACGCGCTCACACACACCCACCCACACACGTGCACACAGACACACCCACACACACACGCACACCTACACGCACACACCCACACAGACACACACACCCACACACACCCCCACACATACACACACACGCACACAACAAATATATATAAAAACCAGTTGCCATAACACCAATTATTGAGAAGACCATCCCCTCCAGTCCTCTGCACTGGAGCTTTCGAAGTAAATCCAGTGTCTATGTATGTGTGGATTTATTTCTGGACTCTTCCTTTTGTTCCGCTGGCTGTTTTTCTGTCTTTGCATCCATACCACAGTGTCTTAATTACCATATGTTTATAATAAGTCTTGATATCTGGTACTGTAGAAGCTACAATTTTGTTCTTCTGTTATTCTTGGGCCTTGGTGTTTCTCCATGAATTTTGGAAGTAGACTGTCAATTCCTAAAACAAAATAAACTGCTTGTATTCTAATTTGGATGATGCTGACCAATAGGTCAGTTTGTGGAGTACGTCGCTTACCTTTTCTGTGTCTTAGATCCCTCTTCTGAAAAGACAAGAGCAAAATACTGACTGACCGGTCATGAGTGTGACGTGAGCAATAGGTTTGCGGACTAAGAAAAAACATGTCACTGTAGAAATGCTGATTTTCTTTTTTTTTTTTTATAAACTGAGAAGGAACACGTGTAAGGATTGGGGCACACCCTTTCTACAACGGGTTGTAAAAAGGTTGGAGCAACTCTGGGATCTGGTCTCTGCATCTCCTTTTTCCTTCACTGGCTTGGAACTCAGAGGCTGGAGTTCAGGGAGGAGAAAGAAAGGGCGAGGTTTCCTGCCTGGGCTCCACCTGTGCCCCCAGCCCCAGCGCTTCCTTGTGATGACTGTCTGTGTGTTTGTCTTCTCAGGTCGTTCACTTTGCAGCCTGGAAACTGAGGATGGAATCAAGTTATGATTTATTTTTCAAACACACCTGCTGAGTGCCAGGTCCAGTTCTGGGTAGCTGTGCCTTTCAGGTGTTCTGTGTAGAGCGCCCACCTGGAGAGGGGATGACCAGGCACCCCCGATGGGGAAAGGGCTTTTCCCTCGTGACAGTCCCCCTCCTGTCCCCTGGAGCATGCTCTGAGCCGAGCTGAGGCCTTTCGTGTGTGGCTGGCTGCCTAGGGCAGGAACTAGAGGCGGTCTTCTTTCTCTCCCAGTCAGGCTCTTTGCTAAACACTCCCGCCTCAGCCCTAGGCGCTTCCTTCAAGGGCTTTCCTCAGAATCCCCTGGACAAACACCTTCTGCCAAAGTGGAATCCCCAGGCTGAGGCAGAGGCAGGCAACAGGGCTCCCCGCATCCCCTCTTCATGGGCCATTCTCTTTGCTTGCGACTGTGGAGCCCCGGAGGGCGACCACGTCTGCACCGCGGGCAGTGCCCCAAGCGGCCACAGTCCCCCTCCCCACCGCCGCAGTGCTGCCCGAGCCCCAGGGCACCCGCGGGCATTCCTCTTCCCGGGCCCTGCAGGCTCCCTCCGTGCTTCTGCCCTTTCCAGCTCCCCCGGGGAGGCCCGGCAGCCGGGATTTGCAGGACCCGGGGAAGCAGCAGGCCGGTTACAGACTGGAAGGCCGCCAGCTTGGGGTCTGCGTTCCCCGGCCTGGGGAGCCGCCCAGAGAGGGCAGCGGGCAGGCCCGGGGCTGCTGCGGGGTCCCGGCCGGCTCCGGGCTCGGCCAGGACGGCTGAAGGTGCAGAAGGGCCGAGGTGCTGGGCAGGGGGGCCCCCCGAGGACACGGCCAGAGGTCCCCCACCCCTCGGGCGGAGGAGGGGCCCGGCTGAAGCGGGAGCTGGGGCGGATGGGACGCCCGGGCTCCCGGTCGCTTGACTCCCCGCCCCCGTCAGAGCCGCCCGGGCTGAGGGCATCCAGACGTGGGCAGCGCCGCTGCCGGCAGGCCTCCTGGTCACCGGGTACCTGGTGGTGGTGGGGGGGACAGCGAGAGAAAGGGGACAAAGGGAGCCCACCATAAAACCAGCCGCAGGTCTGTGATCGCCAGAGCCTTTGTTTAGAGCTGGTTTAAACAAGCTGTGAGCCTTTGGAGGGGGAGGCCATAAACTGAAGCGAACATAAAAGTGTTTACAGCGAGGGACAGTGAGGTGCCGGGACCCGTGGGGCAGCCGTGGAGGAGCGCCGCGCGCAGGCTGCCTTCCTCGGCCTGCTGGCGGGTCCCACATCACGGGCCCCACGCGGACGGAGGGAGGGGATGGGGGAGGGGGTGGGGATGGGGGGATGGGGGAGGGGTGCCGCCGCCCACCGGGGAGCCCGCCGACCGGCCCGCATTCCAGGCGGGGGGGTGCGGGGGTGGGGGGGAGAAGGGGCAGGGTGCCAGGTCCCTGTGACATCTCGAGATTCATCGCCGGGGGCTGGGAGATCGCAGAGTCAGCTTTTCCACTCCTCTAGGAATTCCTTCATAATGGACTTGAGGGGTTACACTAATAAGAGGGTTGAAGGGCAGTTGTTTCTGGAAGAAATGCCTCTCAGGCCCAACTTATCGGCCTGGAAAAGGTGTCGGGAGGCAGGTTTCACCGGAGGGAACAGCATTCCTCAGGGGAGCTCCACGCAGCTGTGGGTGGTGCGGTGCAGGTGTTTGTGAAGGTGAGGCGCAAGGCGGATGTGCCTGAGCGTCCGGGGGACCTCAGCCCTGAGATGCTTCTGTGGACCCTCCATTCACTCAGCACACGTAACCGGCACCTGTCGTAGGCCGGGCAACCAGGCAGGGGCTCGCCAGGAAATTGTGTACATATGCACACTCCTGCTTTTTAAAAGATTAATTCTCCCCAAGGACCCGTGTAACGGGGTACTCTCGGAGAATGGCAGCACCAAAGAAAGCTAAGGTGATTCTTGGGAGTATACTGGGCTGAGGTCAGAGGGCATCATTTGTTGTCTGTGCTCAGAGGGAAAGACTGACAGACTTTTTTTGCAAAAAGTCACACTGAGGTCACCTTCCTACTGATAAGGAGAATGAGTAATCAGAGGAACCTGGTCAGTGCGTCAGGGTTTTTTTCCCCGTAAAATTTCGTGCTGGCTCTGCCTGGCAACATGTGTGGAAGTGGTGCTAAGCTGGGTCCTCCAAAGGCAACGCCCAGATGGAGCGAGCTCTCAGATGGAGACTGGGGTTGGGGGGCGGATGCCACCACCAAGAGAACGTGAAGGCAGTCAGCTCTCCCACTCAGGAGATCTTAAGAAAAGCGAGTCCGTGGGGATCCTGTGCCCTCGGTCCTGAAAAACCAGTGCTTTGGGCAGGGGGAAAACAGGGCTTTGCAGTTGGACAGTTGGTTTTTGAACCCCACCTCCTCAGTGTAGTAATTGGACAAATGGCAACATCTCCAAGCCTCTGTTTTCTCCTCTGTAAAATGAGGATAATAATATCCCCCCCCCCCACCTCCGCCCAGGAACTTGGTATGAGGATTACGTGAGATGGCACAGGTGGAGCGCCTGGCATCACTTCTCCTTCCCTCCCTCCCTTCCCTCTTCCCAGTGAAGCAAAATTTAGTATCGCCCCCCCCCCCTCCCAAAATTCTGAAAAATGAAAAATGATAATAACAGAAGTACCAAAAAAAAAATAGATGAGTTCTCCTTGTTCGAAACAGCTCGAATTCCTTCACCAGTGACACACACTTTCACTGTCCATATATCCTGAACAACATTGGTTTAGGGCTTTCAGTTCATTCGTGTAGTACCTCCCGTGTGCTAGGACTGGACTAGGCAATGGAGATACAGAAATGAATGGCATGGTCCTTAGCCACAAGACAAATAACACAGGAGCAGATAATTTCAAAGGCACAAAGGACTGGGGGGAAATACAGCAGAGCCCTGCTTTGCCTTGCTTGGGGGTGGGGTTGGGAAGAATGTGGTTCCTGGTTAGGTAAATCTGGAGGAAGTGATAATTTCTCTAGAAAACCTCTAAAATTTCAAGATATGTCAGCCAAAGATCAACAAAAGTAATTGAGAAATAGTTAGTGGTAGATTCAATGATTATTTCAATAAGAATTATTTGAATAAGAAGTTCTCCTGATAAACATTCATGGGGTGTCTATTTGCAAAACTGCACAGATATGAAGATACGATGCATGAAAATGAGCAACAAGTGCACAGATATGAAGATACGATGCATGAAAATGAGCGACAAGAAGCTGGAGTTCTAACAAGTAAAAAACTGACTCTAAATCAAAGCAGCTGATGCTCTGCTGGGAGCACATCAAAAGCACGATGAGAATGCGTGGCTCTTCATTTCCAAAGCGCCAGTTTTTGAGCCACTAAATTATTTTAGAGACCATCCTCCTCCAGAGGTCAGTGTTCCTTTCCTGACCACTTTCCTGACCACCTTCGTGGTCCCAGCTCTGGGGCCTCTGAGTCAACGCCGTCACCCCATCATTCAGTGTGCCTTGAGCATCACAGGACACACACATCAACAGGGATCAAATATGGAAAGTGACTTAAGTGCTGAATGATGTGAGAAGCACAGAAATTCCAGGGGATTCGGAGAAGGAGAGCTCAGGGGAATCACAAGGGCACGGAGAGGGAGGTGGTGGTCTGGGGTGTAGTGTGTGGGAGGGACAGGAGAGAGGCAGGCAGGCAGGCTGCAGTGGGGAAAGGACTGTTTGCGGGGGATGAACGGCTACTGGCAAATGGGGAAGCTGGGCATGGAGTCTGGATTCGATGAGGGGGGCAGTGGGGAGCCACGGCTGCTGTAGCAGTAGCAGAGGGTCAGCGGCACGAACTCTGGAACAGATCGCCAAATGCGAACCTTGGTTCGGCCACTTCCTGGCTGTGTGATCTTGGGGTGTTACGTGGCCTTGCCATGTCCCATGTCTCGGTTTCTCCATCCATAACATGGTCCCTAAGTGGCAGCTCTGTGGTGAGACCAGCGAGTGCTCAGCACTCTGGGGGTCGGTAACCAGGTGCAGTTATGGAAGTGCTGGTGGGAGAACAACACAGGGACCAGAGGCAGGAAGGTGCCAGGAGTCTAAGACTTTCAAAATTCAGTCTAAATTACATGACGTGCCACTTGCTTGCCTCATGTCAACTTTTAAAGTCATGCGTAGCTGTGACTGTATGTCTGCTCGGCTGCTGTAACAAAGCACCGCGGACCGGGTGGCCTAAACCACAGGCCTACATCTCCTCACAGCTCTGGAGCTGGAACGGCCGAGATTAAAGTGTCTGCAATTCTGTTCTCAGAAGGCCTCTCTACTTAGCGTGCAGACGGCCATCTTCCTGCTGCATCTCACATGGTCTTTTCTCTGTTCCTGTCTGTGTCCTAATCTGCTCTTCTTACAAGGACACCAGTCACATGGGATTAGGGCCCAGGCCCTAATGTTAATTTTTTGTTGTTGCTGTTGTTTTCACTCTCTCTGGGGTTTCTTTCTTCTTTTTTTTTTTTTTTAACATCTTTATTGGAGTATAATTGCTTTACATTGTTGTAAATGTTGTAGCCTAATGTTAACTTCATCACCTCTTTAGAGAACTTGTCTCCAAAGACAGTCTCATTCTGAGATACTGGGGGTTAGGACTTGAACGTGTGAATTTGGGGGGGGGGGACACAACTCAGCCCCATAATTCAGAAACCATAAGCTCTTCTAGGGGCATCCACTGGTGTGTGGAGACCTGGGGGCTGGGGGAGTGCACTGCGGGGGACTTGCCAGCCCTGTCCCTCTGCCTGGCCCGGACGCTCCCCTCTGCTGGACAGTCGCCGCCCGGTGGGCTGCTCCAGCTCCAGTTCAAGTCTTGAAGCTCCTCAGGGCAGCTTTTCTGAATCTGCTTTTCTGAAAAGTGGTAACATGCACATCCCAGCTTCAGTCACACCAGCAGCCTCAAAAAAAGAAAAAAAGAAAAGGGAGAGAAGGAAAAAAGAAAAGAGGGAAGTGATTGGGGTTCCTTGGTCTGTTACAGCGCAAGATAAGTTAGCAGAGATGCTGGAGCCTTTATCAAACCATCCTGAGTAGGAGAAAAGTTGTTTCTTTTCGTTTTGGGTTCTTGATAAACCATTCTAGGAGACAGATAGGAAAAAAGGGGAACAGAGCAAAGACTATAGCCCCTCAGGTTTGTGAAACGGACGCTTGAGCAGCTGGCCCAGGTGCGGGAGGAGCTGTGGGAAGGGGCACAGGACATGCCCTCGCGGGGGAAGCAGTGCGAACACAGGGGAAGGTTCAGGGCCTGAGAAAGACGCGGATGCTGGCAGGGGAGGGGGAGCGGAGGTGGATGGAGAAGATGAGGGAGGAGAGAGGGAGTGGGGATGGGAGGGGAGTGGGAGGGAGTGAGGGGAGGAGGTGGCAGGCCCAGCGGGGAGCAGAGGGAGAAAGTTCAGTTTCTAGCAGATAAAAGCGAAACTGAATTTTTGGCATCTTCTATTCTTAAGGCAACTTTGACCTACTTTGCCTCATCTGTAATCTGCTCCTGGTATCTAAGTAATGCATCTCAGCGCTGAGCTGAGATTGTTATCCAGGTATTTGAGATCTGTTATCTTGCGATGGGAAGATGCTGGATGGGTTTCCTGTTCTCTTACCAACCTCGCCCTCCGCGCTGAATAGTGCTTGGTCATCCTGTTCGGGTCAGGCTCCGTGCAGGGTCCCACCTGCCGGGCCGGGCTCGGAAGTTGGCTTCCCACAGGGAAGCACATGGACCACCCTGCTTTCTGTCTAAGCTCCCGGGGTTTTATGAAGAGGTCTTCCTCATTTCATTTGTGCGGCTGCATAGCTTAAAAGTACCAGGTTTTATTCACCCAGTCCTCTCCTGGTGGTCATTTGGGTTCTTTTTAGAGTTTTGTTACTGCAAGTAGTGCATATATTTTTTCCTGTTTTTGCCAGTGTACTTTTGGGCGATCCCTTCATAGAGGGGGAATTGCTGGGTGAAAGATTAAAGGCATAGATAACTTTTCTAGACATCGCCCAGGTCCCCTCCCACTATAAATGTATGAGAGGCGTTTCCTCACAGCCTGGCTAACGTTGTATACTGTCAAACTACTGCATTTTTGCCAACCTGCCAGCAGAAAAACTGTATCTCAGCGTGATTTTACTTTGGGTTTCTCTCGATACGAACGACGTGGAGGACTTTGTCATGACTGAGGGCCCCTTACAGTTCTTGTCTTGTGAACCGTGTCCTAGTTTCTCAACCATTTTTCCATAGGTTTCTTGACCTTTAAAACCCTCTGTGATGTGAGTGCAAATGTTTTTCCTAATTTGTCTTTTGTCTTTTTACTTTGTAACAGGGCTCTATGCCATGTATAAAATATATGTTGTTGTTCTTTTATTTAAGCAAATTTATTAACTCCTTCTCAATTCTGATTTTGAAAACACAGGGAATTTTCCCCCATTTCTGGTTTATGGATTGGAGCTGTCTCCTTTATTGTATACTAAATTCTCATGTGCAGTTGGGTCAATTTCTGGACTTTCTTTTCTGGTCCATCTGTCTGCCTGTCCTTGGGCCAAAAGTAAACTGTTTTAATTATAGAAGCTTTATAATACCCTCTCGTGTGTGGTAAGGCTACCCTTTCTTCTCGCCATCATTGCTCTTTTCCAGGGTTTTCCTAGTTCTTGCTTGTGCACAAACCATATTTTAAAAATTTTAAGGCGAATTTACACAGTTACAATACATAGATGTTGTTTAGATCCTCATTCAAACAAAAAATTATCTTAAAAAAGGTTTGTGTCAAAACCAAAGCAATACCCATATTATGTATTCGATGAAATTAAGGAATTATTGTAAATTTATATGTGTGTGTGTGTAATGGTATTGAGGGTTTTTTTTTTTTGGAGTCCTTATCCTTTAGAGAAATATAGTGAAGTATCACAGATTAAATCATAATTTATATTTGCTTCTAAGTAATCCTGGTGGTGGCTGGAGGAGATACAGATGAAACAAGATGACCATAAACTGATAATTATTGAAGCTGGGTAATGGGTGCTTGAGGTTCATTTTACTACTCTATTTATTTTTATATATGTTTGAAATTTCCCATAATAAAAAGTTCAAAAAAGGGAAAGGGGTTTCAAGTTCTAAAGGTTTTTGAAATGTGGAGCAATATGAAACTTCTTTGAAAAATAAGTTTTAGCAAAGAGTGGGTACTTTGCATAAGGAAATTTGCAGTCAGAAGCCGGTAGTGCAGAGGACAGAAGTGGGGAGGAAATGTCTGCTGTGGTTGCAGGACTGACTTGGCCCAGGGCCAGGTGCATGCGCTAATCATTTTCTCCATTAAACATTTACCTGTAACTGAACTATCCTTTTCTGGAGTTAAAGGTCCAATATAGATAGGTGTGCCCTGATTTACACACCAGATGAGGTGTGTAAATTTTGTTCAGGGTTTAAAACTAGCACTCAATCCTGCAGCTTGATCCCCTCTCTTGATTATCTGAAGACTGCCCCCCGGAAGTTAGCACTTTTGCAGTCCTTTTTAAAACTTAAGAGACCGTGTGAGAAAAAATACAGATAGAACTGGGTTGTTGAGGTGAGGGAGGAGGAAAACAAATATATACCCTTTATTTTTTAAAAATTCAGTACTGGCTACATATATTTCCTGTTAAACTACTTGGGGGACTTCCCTGGTGGCGCAGTGGTTAAGAATCCGCCTGCCAGTACAAGCCCTGGTCCGGGAAGATCCCACATGCCGCAGAGCAACTAAGCCCGTACACCACAGCTACTGAGCCTGCGCTCTAGAGCCCACGAGCCACAACTACTGAAGCCTGTGCACCTAGAGCCCGTGCTCCACAACAAGAGAAGCCACTGCAATGAGAAGCCCGCGCACCGCAATGAAGAGTAGCCCCGCTCGCCGCAACTCGAGAAAGCCCGAGCGCAGCAACAAAGACCCAACCCAGCCAAAAATAAATAAATAAATAAATTTATAAAAAAAGAAAAAATAACTGCTTGGAAAAACAGTTCTTCTCTGACTGAAGGTAAAGAGAAATGACCCAGATATCAAGCTCCTGAAATACCCTTCAGAGAAATGCATGTGCCCCTGGACACAAGTACAAAAGAATGTGCCAACAAGACTGTTCCCAACAGTCAAATATTGGAAACAATACAAGCGTTTAGCAGCAGCTAGACAGATAAATACGTAGTTGAGTACTGATGCACTGGATAATCATACAGCAACGAAGAGGAATTATCCATGGCTACATTCAGTAACATGGATGAGTATTACAAAGGCGTGCAACAAAAAGACAAACAAGAATACATACACATTGTTTATAAACTGTGTTGCTAAAGGATGCATACGTAAATGTTAAAATAGAGAAAACAACAATAGGAAGAGTGACAAATATAAGTATGTTAAACTCAACAGTCAGTTGGTGGATCATCATAGAATGCAGGATACTGGTTATCTTGGTGGGAAGGAGAAATAGATGAGAAGGGACACACAGGAACATCTGGGGTTCTGGAACTGTCCTATTTATCAGCCTGATTGGTGAACACACAGGTACAGAATGTAAACTTATTTATTAAACTGGACATTTATTTATATGCTTTGCTGGATAGGTTTTATATTTCTCAATTAAAAAGTTTAAAATAAAGTCAATTAAAGGGCTTTTAAACATTTATGGGAGGGATTTCCCTGGTGGTCCTGTGGTAGAGAATCCACCTTCCAATGCAGGGGACGTGGGTTTGATCCCTGGTCAGGGAACTAATATCCCAAATGCCACAGGGCAGCTAAGACTACGCGCCGCAACCACTGAGCTCGTGCTCCTCAACAGGGAGCCCGCGTGCCTCAAACTACAGAGCCCACGTGCCACAACTAGAGAGAGAAAACCCGCACGCCACAACTAGAGAGAAGCCCTCGCGCCGTGACGAAAGATCCCGCATGCCTCAACGAAGATCCCGCCTGCGAAACTTAAGACCCGATGCAGCCAAAAATAAATAAATAAATAAAATATTTAAGTTAAATATTTAAAAAATAAATAAACATTTATGGGAAACATAATTTCCTTTGTATTGTCTATAAAAATATACATCACTTGTGAAACAGCCATTGTGTGCATAATTGTAATGTCACTAAATTGCTGAATCATATAACTCATACTTATGTAAAGAATGTTGGAGAAACTAGAGATATATAAGGGAATAAAACATCTAAGTATGTCATTAGCAGTGATTTTCACTGAATTAACAGTTTGGAAATACACATCTGTGAGTCCAGGTTAAATAATGATTTATAAAGGGAAAACATAAAATGGAGAAAATCGTAGCTCACAGGGGGAGATTGAGATGGTTTAAAAAACAGCAAACCTGAAGTATATTGATTTTTTTTCTACTTAGAATAAAAATCCTCTATTACACTTTGGTATGTGTTTGTAGGGCAGGGAAGAGGGGACTCTTTTGAGTAATGAGGGGAAGTGACTTTAATATTGCAAGTGCAGCCTCTGGAGGCCCTTACGGATTTGCCATGCGGTAGGCAGCCAGCAGAGCCCTTTCAAGAATCAGATTATCACAGCTATCAGCCAGTCAGGAACTCAGTTTAGGATGCCTTTCTAGATTTTAACATTGGTTAATATAGTACACGCATATTCCCTGCATTGTGGATTGTTACAAAAGAGCTATGTCGTACTTCACATGGTACTGAGTTTGAGAAACGAGACCCAGTTGCAGAAATACAACAAACAATTCCATGTTATCAGCATAAGTAACAATCACTCTGAGCAAAAAGAAACGAGGAGGGAGCACCCGATCTTTATTGCACGTCTGGTACTGTGCCAGTCGCTTTTACGTGTAATCTCACGCAATCTTACTGGCAGTGCTTCCTGCAAAGCGGGTACAAACTCCAAAGGATGGACTGTTCTTCCCCATTTCACGGATGAGGAAACTGGGATTCTGAGTGGTAAACCAACCTGCACAACGTAAGCGGCAGCGCCTGGGGAAAGTGTGAATTTCAATAAAAAACTTAAATTGTAATAATAGACAAGACATCAAGAAAATGTAGGTGCTTTATCTAATATATTTATTATATATGAAGACTAAGCACTCAGCTTAAGTAAATATTCAAAATGTGACCCATTGCAATCTTTCTGACTTCAAGACTTATTATATACTTATAGTAATCAAGAGAGTGTGGGACTTCCCTGGTGGCGCAGTGGTTAAGAATCCGCCTGCCAACGCAGGGGACACGGGTTCGAGCCCTGGTCCGGGAAGATCCCACATGCCGCGGAGCAACTAAGCCCGTGCACCACAACTACTGAGCCTGTGCTCTAGAGCTCGAGAGCCACAGCTACTGAGCCCCTGTGCCACAACTACTGAAGCCCACAGGCCTAGAGCCCATGCTCCACAACAAGAGAAGCCACCGCAATGAGAGCCCGCACACTGCAAGAAAGAGTAACCCCTGCTCACCGCAACTAGAGAAAGCCCATGTGCAGCAACGAAGACCCAACACAGTCAAAAATAAACAAATAATTTATTTTTTAAAAAAAGAGTGTGGTATGGGTGGAGGGATAGCTATGTAGATCAATGGAATAAAATAGGGAACACAGAGATAGACCTATACAAATACAGTCAACTAATTTTTGAAAAAGGTGTAAAAGTAAGTTGATGGAGGAAGAAGAGCTTTTACAAAATGTGGTGCTGGAGCAATTGCATGTGCATAAGCAAAAAAAAGCGATCTTGACCTGATTCTCACACCTTATACAAAGATAAACTTCAAATGGATAATAGTTATAAATGTAAAATGTAAAACTGTGAAACTTTTAGAAGAAACATGGGAGAAAATCTTCAGGATCTAGGACTAGGCAAAGTCCTTAGACTTGACACCAAAAGCATGATCCATAAAAGGACAAATTGATAAATTTGACTTCAAAATTTAAAACTTTTGCTCAGCGAAAGACGCTGTAAAGAGGACGAAAAGACAAGCTACAGAGTGGGAGAAAATATTTACAAACCGTATATACAACAAAAAACTACTATCTAGAATATTAAGAACTAAAACTCAACAGTTAAAAAAAAAAAAGGCAAATATCTAATTAAAATACGGGCAAAAAACATTTCACTGGAAAAGATATACATATGTGAAATAAGCCCAAGAAGATGTGTTCAACATCATTAGCCATCAGGGACACGCAAATAAAACCACAATGAGATCACACTCCACGCTTACCAGGATGGCAAAGATAAAAAGCAGTGCCAACACCAGGTGCTGGTGAAGTTGCAGAGAAACTCAATCACACATACATTGCTGGTGGGAATGTAAAATGGTACCACCACTCTGGAAACAGTCTGGCAGTTCCTTAAAAAACTAAACATAAATGTACCACACGACCCAGAAATTGCACTCCTGGACGTTTATCCCAGAGCAATAAAGACTTGACATTCATGCAAAAACCTGTACACAAATGTTCATTTGTAACAGCCCTAAACTGCCACCAACTTCAGCGTCCTTCAGTGAGTGAAGAGTGAAACAAACTCGGGCCCATCCACACCATGAAACATTCCTCTGCAATGAAAAGAAGCAAAATGCTGATACACAGCACAACTTGGATGGATCTCCAGAGACTCACCTTCTTGGGTAAATGATTTATCTTGCATCTTTGCCATTTCCCTGGAATCACTGGACTTCTACAGTTCTTCATTCTTTGTACATCACGTGTCTTCAATCAAAGGCTGATTTAAGGCTTTGGCCTTAGAGGGTTTCATGAACAGTTTGAGGAAAATCCGTATCGTCGTCCAAACGTTCAAGTTAGCCTGCAGTCTTCAAAATTAAGGCTTAGAGCAATGAGCAATGTTTACAATTAAATATTTTCATGTCTTTCTAGTGCAGCAGTTCTGAAACTTTTGGATCTCAGGACCTCTTTACATTCCTGAAAGTTATTGAGGACCCCAGAGAGCTTTTGTTTATGTGGGTTATATCTACCCACGTTTACTCTATTTGAAACAAACACGCAGAAATTAAAAAATATATTTTATTAATTCACTTAAAAATAACAGTAATAAATCCTTTATCTGTTAGCATAAATATTTTATTTAAAAGAATTATATTTTCTGAAACAACAAGACAGTGAGAATGGTATCATTGTTTTCCATTTTTGCAAATCCCTTTAACGGCTGGGTTCCTGTGTGTGCTTCAATCTGTTGTAGTCTGTTGGTTGAGGTGAAGCATATAAGAAAGCCCAGCCTCCCACAGATAACGCAGTTAATAAAGGGGAACCCGGGAGACCCCCTGGAAGTGTCTTGGGCCCCCCAGGGATCGGTAGACCCACTTTGAGAATTACAGATCTAGTGGATTTCCTCAGATTTCATTTAAGTTCTTTCTTCGAGGTTTCAGAAGACATGCAAAGCTTGACTTTTTGTTCAAGTCTTTGGAGGACTTAGTCCTTGTAGACAATTTAGGGAATAGTAAACTGAAAACAGGATAATGAAGGGAAACAGCGTCTGCAGAAGGCTTTTGGGGGGAGGAGCAATGAGGTCTGTTTTTTCTTAAAGAGAGTACTCGAAGTCAAGGTCTCAGTGAGGGCCAGATTTTGGGGGACGGAACAAAGCTCCTGACCCAGCCCCAGGGCCCACGATGCACAGGTGACCCAGTCCTGGGAAAATGGGGCGTTTCCAGCAGCTCTGGAAAAGCAGCGTCTCTCTTAGCTTTCCTTTTAATGAGATTAGTCTTGCTTTTCCCCTCGTCTTTATTTCACTGTCTGCGGGCCACCTCTTGGCTCTCATGGTAATGTGATTAGCTGGCCTGTGGCCCACACGGAGGCCACTGTCACAAAGATCTCTGCTTACTTGAGTGCACCTCTTTCCTGAAAGCGCATCTCGGTGTTTATAATCACAGGGGTATTGTGAACGCTCGGGTTCCAATAGAACAGGATATTTACGACACCCTCCTACCTCCCCCACCCCCATAAAAGTTGATTCAGGGAGACAGTTAGGGAAGGAATAGACAGAAGACAGATGTGTTTCCTTCCCAGATGCTGAGGAGCTTCAATTGTTCTGCATATGTAATGGCTTTTTACTGCTCCCTGCAAATGCCTCTTTTGACTTTTAGAAAGGTGCCACAGTCAAATATAGGTAGTTTTAGTAACCTCACCGGATGCTCCAGCTGGCTAGAAATCCTCTGTCAGAGGACACACAAAAAGCACACACCCCTGTCCCGTTTTTACACATGTAGCTGTGATTTCTTAGTATTTACGTGTAAGACTGTTCAGGTACATAGAAGAAGCGACAGTGTCTTATTTGGACAACAAATGTCTTTCATAAACATTTAATGGTTCAATAATTGTTTTAAAGGCCATTTATGTAATTATAACAAAAAGAAAATGAAATTAATGGCGAATGTGGACCCTCATATGAAATTTTTTACAAATATTTTATTACTACATTTCTGATTTTGTGTAGGACTTCGCAGTTTACAAAACTTTTTGATGTACAGTTAGCTCATTTGATCTTTACAACCACGTTGTTTTCAGGAAACTTCTTTTTAAAAAGTTTAAATGATTTTTATAATTGAAGTATAGTTGCTGTACAATATTGTATGTTACAGGCATACAATATAGTGATTCACAATTTTTAAAGGTTATACTCCATTTATAGTTATTATATATTGGCTATATTCCCTGTGTTGTGCAGTATATCCATGTAGCTTATTTTATACCTAATTGTTCATACCTCTTACTCCCCTACCCCTATATTGCCCCTGAAACGTCTTTTCTTTTAATGCAAATCAATACATACGATAGTCTCTGAAGGACGAGATTGGTTGTGGTGATTTTGATACTTTAGGTTGGGCTGAACAGGAAAACATCCAGGATTGGAGAATTCTGTCTGTGGTGCTGCATCTGATCAGGTTCTTGCTGTGCTCCTCTCACTCTGAAGACGGTCCGCTCAGAGTTGAGCTCACTTGCTTTGATCCCAGCGTGCAGGGTCGTCACTGCCACGTCCGGTGTGATTTCAGAGGGATGTGCAGAAGGGTACTGGGTGCCTCACGGATCTGCTCCCACTGTCATTTCTCCTCCAAAGCCTGGAGCTGAGAAACAAATCCCTGACTGACAGAAAAAAAAATGGCAAAAGAGAGCAGAGCCCATGAGGAGAGGCTTCCCAGACACAGACATTCTTCTTCTGCCTGCGAATCCCAGTTCAAATATCTTCTCACCTGTGAAATTCCTTGGTACCCTCCACCCCAAAATGCTCTTTTCGGGGTTCTCATCTCAGGCGTGCTCAGTGGTCTGCTGGTAAAGTTTAACAACCAGCTCTTTGGGGGGGAAAATGAGCCTAATTTGTAGTGTTTGTGATGCCGTGGTGTAAACACTCCCACCCTGGCTGACTTCAAGCCACCACCATGATGTCACTGCCACTGGAGCTGAGAAGAGATGCATCCAACAGGCTCTTGCCCACCGCTGCCCCAGCTCCTGCACCTCTGCACGCACTTCTGCTGCTTCTGCTTAATTATGCGTTAGGTGTGCACAGGTTTGTCTCTCCAGGGAAATCATAAGCGTGGTGAAGGCAAAGAGAGTGTCCTATAGGTTTTTACATCAGCTGCAGGGCCTGGCTCAGTGTCCCACAATAGCAAGTCCCCCATAAGTTGTCACCAAATTGCAGCATTATTACTAGTTTTTTAAATTGAAGTGTAGTTGATTTACAATGTTGTGTTAATTTCTGCTGTACAGCAAAGTGATTCAGTTATACATATGTATACGTTTTTTCACATTCTTTTCCATTATGGTTTGTCACAGGATATTGAATATAGTTCCCTGTGCTCTACAGTAGGACCTTGTTGTTTATCCATTCTATATATAATAGTTTGCATCTGCTAACTCCAATCTCCCAATCCATCCCTCCCCAACTCCCCTCATTATTACCGTTTTTATCGTTGCTGTTGTTATTGTTAGTTAATACATTTTTAAAAATTAATTAATGAGTTAGTTTTTGGCCCTGTTGGGTCTTTGTTGCGGTGCGCGGGCTTCTCATTGCGGTGGCTTCTCTTGTTGCGGAGCACGGGCTCCAGGCGCACGGGCTCCAGTAGTTGTAGCACGCAGGCTCAGTAGTTGTGGCTCGTGGGCTCTAGAGCGCAGGCTCAGTAGTTGCGGCGCACGGGCTTAGTTGCTCCGCAGCATGTGAGATCTTCCCGGACCAGGGCTCGAACCCGTGTCCCCTGCTTTGGCAGGCGAACTCCTAACCACTGCGTCACCAGGGAAGCCCAGTTAATACATATTGAATTTAAATTTACTCTTACAAGAGTGTCACTTTTATTGTCTCATTTGCTGCTGATGAAAATAAGAGTGTATTAGAGACTATGGAAAACAGTATAGTGCTTCCTGAAAAAGTTAAAAATGGATTAACACTATTGAACTATATACTTGGAAATTGTTATGATGATAACTTTTATGTGGGATATTTTAGCCACAATTAAAATTCTTTTAAATATAGAATTACCATGTGATCCAGCAATTCTTCTTCTAGGTATGTATACTCAAAAGAATTGAAACCACAGACTTGAACAGATATCGCTACACCCGTGTTAATAGCAGCGTTATTCATAGTGGCCAAAAGGTGGAAGCAACCCAAATGTCCATTGACAGATGAACAGATAAACAAAATGTGGTCTATATACAATGGAATACTTATTATTCAGCCTTTAAAAGGGAATTCTGACACATGCTCCAGCATGGATGAACCTTGAGCACATCCTGATAAATGAAATAAGCCAGTCACAAAAGGAAAAATACTGTATGATTCCTCCTGTATGAGGTATCTAAAATGAGTCCAATCCATAGAGACAGAAAATAGAAGAAAGGCTGCCAGGGGCAGGAGGGGGTGGGAATGGGGAGTCATTGTTTAATGGATATGGGGTTTCAGTTTTGCAAGATGAAGAGATTTCTGGGGATGGATGGTGGTGATGTTTGCACAACAATCTGAAAATATTTATTGCCCCTGACCTATACAGCCTAAAATAATTAGGATGGTAAACTATGTATTTTACCACAATTAAAGAAAATTTTAAAGACTGTATTAGAGAGGATGAATGTATTTGTTGAAAGAGTTGTTATCAGAATTTTACTCATTGAGTGTCTGGAGAGCAGCGAGTGATGTTTTTGTTTCCTCGTCTCTCCTCTCCATCTTCCCCCTCCTCCGAGCACTTCTTTCTCCCTGTTGCCTCTTCTCACACTGTTTCCATCTCCATTCTTTATGCTGTATGTGTGCGCACAAGCATTTGCCAATAATTCTCAGTCATCAGAGTGGTACAATTCTTCATCGCACCTACAATTATCAACATCACCTCCCTGAAAAAACACGTCTCCTGAGGCTTCTCTTATCAAGTTCCCTTATCAAGGAGTTAGGGGAAGCCAAAGAAAGAGCTGCCTCAAATAAAATCTCAGAATCCCAGGACAGCAGACAAAGGATGGGGGGTCAGCAGTCAGAAGGGGGTTGGAAGGACCACATTTCTTTCAGGCCTGCCGCCTGTGTAGGGTCTCAGTAGAGTGTCTGGAGGCCCCTCCAAGGTTCTGCAGAGGGCAGCTCGAGCCTAGACACTTGGGGTATCATTTTGGCTCAGAATTCTCTCAACTACAGAATTGTGTAACTTAAGGCAGATCATCCCCCTTATATTCATTCAACATTTTTAAAAACTTCCATATTCTAATTTATTTATCTGTAAACTGGTATAACACACCTTCTTATAATTTTGGGGTAAAGTTCAGATATATGAGGTTGTGCTTTTTAAAAGCACAAAGTATGGGCTTCCCTGGTGGCGCAGTGGTTGAGAATCTGCCTGCCAGTGCAGGGGACCACAGGTTCGATCCCTGGTCTGGGAAGACCCCACATGCCGCGGAGCAACTAGGCCCGTGAGCCACAACTACTGAGCCTGCGCCTCTGGAGCCTGTGCTCCGCAACAAGAGAGGCCGCGATAGTGAGAGGCCCCCGCACCGCGATGAAGAGTGGCCCCCGCTCGCCGCAACTAGAGAAAGCCTTTGCACAGAAACGAAGACCCAACACACCCCAAAATAAATAAATAAATAAATAAATAAATAAATAAATAGTCTTAAAAGCACAAAGTATGACATATGCTCTCATATGTAGAGAGTGTGAGAGCCCTAATTACATGTAATGCATAAGCACATTCATGTGAAGTATTATTTTTTCTTTGGACCTTAGACCAGTGATCTCATGGCTGATACAGACCTATAGGTATTTTACCACACTGATCCAAATATATCAAACACTTATTGTTATCATTAGCATCAAACATGTTTATTTGTTAAATGTTCATTAAATGTCCATTTTGGTTGTGCATTGGTCCCTATAGTTTGGGTGATTGTCTTTGAAAATGGTGACCGGAAATCAATCCTATTTAGCTAAACCTATTACTAATGCCTAGGAAATGCTCTCAATTCCTGGTCCTATAGGTGATGTCTCATCTAACATCTCCCAAATTTCTGGATTGGGCAGAAGTTACAGAAATTTCCAGTTTCTATCAGAGTTTTCCCTGTGTTTGTATTAATTTAGGCTGTTGTTTCCATAATACATAAGTTTATCCTGAGAAGTGAAATCTGACCAAAATATAGATGGAAACATTTTAATAAGAATTTTATTCCAACTATAGCTATTTGTCTATAGTCATTTGAGGCATATATCAGAGGATTGTTTTCTACTTTAGGTTAAGTATCATTTAGTCAACAACTTTTTGTGAACGAATAACATTCTAGGATTCATGGCTAGTCCCCCCAAGGTGCTGCTAATAGACCACTTTGCTCAGTTCTTCATTCTGGGAAGGAGGTCCAGCTTCACCCCTCCTCCTCCTCATCCACCAGCCTCAGAAGGGAACTTGGACTTCTGGTGTTTACAGACAAATGTACAGACTGTGGTCCAACACTGGACACCTGCATAAGCTCATAGAAGAGCTTGTGGTTCAAACAGACAGTTTTACATTCTTGGTCGATTGTGGAAACTCCACCCCCACCGGACTGGGGCTGGGGGAAGTTCAGATCAAGCACGTGCACACCCCTTGTCTTACTGGGCTGACAACCTCCCCAGGAAAAGAAGGGGGAGCGACTGCTGTGTTAGGATACCCATCGAACAGGGGAGCAGATGGGGGCACAGAGGGAGCAGATCCCGGAGGGGATGGTTCCGGGGCCCCTGGGAGACGTGGGCAAGCTGCAAAACCAGACACTTAGTCCATTGCTCCCGCACCCCGAGACTCACAACGTGAGATGAGCTGAGAGCTAGATCTACGAGAAGAAAGGGGACATTTAAACCTCATTGCTTAAGCCCAGCAAGAAATGCTTCCTCCTCCAGAAACTAAAACGCATTTGTCATCCAAAGATCTTTACACGAAGGCAGTTATGTCAATACGCCATCTGGGCACAAAGAAAAGGGTCCATTTGAATGTACGTAAATGCTGTCAGCATTCAAGTTGTTCAAACTGTGGGTGACAGTTGTGTTTCAGCCGGTGCCACCTGCACCCTTACCTCTCCAGTCCCTCTTGGAAACCAATTGCTGCATCTCAAGGTTGCTGTTTCCCCTGACTACAGGAAAGGAAGTTATGAGGCTGGCTGCTTTTTCAGGCTTCTCAGGTCAGGAAGAAGTGATTTAATTTTTCTTGTTCAACCGATTACTTAATATCTACCATGAATAGAAGGTACTTATTTAAATATATCTTTCCTGTAGTGCTTTTCAAAGGGCAGATTTGAGTGCCCAAATCCAGGATGGCTTCCAAATTAATGATTTGCTTGTTTGTTTTTTAAAACATTTTCTCCCAAGATCAGAGGTGAGGGTTCTTCTGAGAAGAGAATAGTTTCAAAGTCTATGGCACTTCCTTACTGGAAAAGCAGGTGGTGAGAATAGAGGCTGGGAGCAGGTCTGGAAGAGTCTGGTTGGAAGGAGACCAGGAAGACGGCAGGACCTCTCTGAAGGATCCCAGCCCATTCCAACAAAAAAGTGCGAGTGGGAGATGGAGAAAATGTTTTTGTCTGGTTATATTTTTAAATGAATGGCCCCTTGATGAAAAACATTAAGACCTGTTGTCATTAAGAATTAGATATTATAAAAAATAAAACTTAAAAAATCTCCACACTTGACCGATAAAAGGGCCAGGGCAGTTACCCAGGGTGAAAAAGAACATTTTTAGTCCTTTGATAAAGCACTGCCAGATGTATGAATCATCCATACATATCCTTGGACATGTCCTTTGATATTGGAATCTGAGTTTTATGATCTGCCTGTAATTAAAGTTTTGGGTTAAGTTTTTAATGGAGAGAAAATTAAACACTTTAAAAGCCAACACCTTGTCTCTCAAGATGTAACCCGGGGCAGATTTTTATGGCTGCACTAGGCTTTTAGTCACTGGCTGGCACTTGCTTCCTAATTTTCAAACTGCTTCTAGCTTTTCCTCTTTATGGCAGGGGCTGTGCTTCCGGCGGGGCCGCAAGTGCAGACCTGCCCATTCATCCGCTGTAGACAGGCTCTGCAGCCACAGCTCCGTCCTGGTCCCAGCGGTGGGCAGGAACGTTATGAGGGGCAGGGGCTGACACTGAAGGGGGTGGGCCAGGCCTAGGGGCAGCCAAATTATAAGCTGAAGGAAGTCGAAATGGGAAACAGTCACTGTGTCTGAAAGAATAAAGAGCGTCTCTTAAATCACAGCTACCTTCACTGCCACACGCGCAAAGGTGTACCAGGCCGGCTGGTACAGGCTCCCAAGAATCTTCAGGAGCCTTCCAAGTCAGTTATTAAACATAGCCATTCTTAATAATAAATGATGTAAGAAAAGAAGGTGGTAATACTCAAAGTTGATCACTTACTGTTTGTCTTTTACTGCATTTTACTCTCATCTGTGTTCTTGAGATTATTTGGGTTATTGTGGAGACCCTGTAAGGGTGCATTGCTGGGCATCTCTTACCGACCCCACGTTCAGTGATGTTATGTCAGTAGACAGAAACTGGCCTTGGTGGGACTGTGTCTACCATAGAAACTGGCAAAATGCTTGATTCATTGTTAAATCAATCAGGGTTTGATTATAAATCAGGGCCTGATTTATTTTTTTGTTGATTGTCTAGACTTAAGAAAGTGATGGAGAAAATGTTAATACTGCAGATTAAACTGAAAACGTATATTATGTGTATAGCTGTTAAATTGTGAATAGCTGAAAAACTCAAAATGTGTCCTTCCAGTATATGAAAATATTATCTGACGAAGCAAAGAATTCACACACATCATTGATAAATAACTGAAGTTTTGATATAGTCTTTGTTGTTTTACTTTTACTGTTAAACAAAAATATCAACTGACAGTTCCGTTGGAACTATGTTTGTTCATCAACTGCACATATAGATTGGCCGTGGATACAAGCAACAAAAATCAACTGAAAGCATTCTGTGAGAATCAACTAGCTAAGTGGAATTTACAATCAAGAGTATTACATATTTTTTTAAATTTGTAAATTGTGTCACACATCTACAGCAGTAATAATATAAAATAAACCTATATATTATACATTATCATACAATAATAATGTACAGTAAACCTATATATTACATACATTATATATACACACACACAACATACACACATTTTTACCCCTGAGAACTGGTTGCTTAATATCTACTGCATGTCAGTGTACACACTAGTGCAACGTAATGCCAGACTTGTAGAACTCTTAGCAACCCAGTTTGACAAGCTAAATCCCTTATGGCTTACCTACCTCCATTGGTTTCCATATGACATAAAAAAAGAGCTCCTTGGATATATTCGGCAGAATTATGCACACTTTTTTTTTTTAAGATTTAATTTTTATTTATTTTTGGCTGTGTTGGGTCTTCATTGCTGTGCGCGGGCTTTCTCTAGTTGCGGCAAGCGGGGCTACTCTTCATTGCGGTGCATGGGCTTCTCCTTGCGGTGGCTTCTCTTGTGGCAGAGCACGGGCTCTAGGCGCGTGGGCTCAGTAGTTGTGGCTCGTGGGCTCTAGAGCGCAGTCTCAATAGTTGTGGCGCACGGGCTTAGTTGCTCCGCGGTGTGTGGGATCTTCCCAGAACAGGGATCGAACCCGTGTCCCCTGCATTGGCAGGCGGATTCTTATCCACTGCGCCACCAGGGAAGTCCCTATGCACACTTTTGACTTTGCAGTAGGGGCATTGGTGGTTCACACTGGAACTGCAATGCATTGGTGCGTTACCGTGTAAAGACTGGGAAAGTATAGGCAGATGCTAACGTACCCCTACATACCGCAGGGGTAATCAAACAACCCACACCAAGCTAAGTGCAGGGTAACAAAGCTAAACCAACAGTAAGTTATAATTTAAAAGCCAGAAAAGTGGCAATTGTAAAGCACAACCAGCTCACGACCGCCTGATGACAAAGTGTTCCTCCCCCAAACTTCAGGAATCCCAGCTATGCTGCAGGCGCCCCAGAGCCAGGCCTCGTGGCAGCCAGACCTCTGGGTTGGGGGGACCCTGAGTGGGGCTCTCAGTGTATCCAGTCCTGTGCTAATTTTAGTTTGTGAATAATACATTGTGCTAACTCCTAATGACTCACTGTGGGGTCACAAATAATTAGGCATGAGTCATCTATAAAAGCGAAAGTGTCTGGAATGGCCTGTCATTCATACATGAGAAAGGAGGGAAGGACCTGGATTTTGCCTCATTTCCCAGGTGGGCGGTGGGTCATGGAAGCCCCTACCTCACAGGTTCTGGGGCGTTGTGTGGACCCTGTACATCTCACACGTAAACGCTCTCTCCCCCAAATCAGACTCAGACTTGGAGTCTTTGTGCGCAATCAGGTCTGTGCTGGCAGCTCCTGACAGTAAGTGTGGCATCTTTGTGGAAACGTCAGATCCCTCTGGTGGTCATCACAGCATCTCTGGGGCCAAGTCAGTCACAGCATGTCTCAGGCAGCACCCGGCCACTCTGCTCCAGGTGGAAGGCCTTCCCTGACCGCTGGTCGCTACAAAGGCCCAGCTCCACCCGAGATGAGGGAGTGCTTGGGCAGACAGCCCTCTACCCTCCAAATGAGGGCCAAGTGGCCGGTTATCTCTGCTTGGGAAATTGTGGGTCTGCTTCCTGGTGTGCTTTCAAGAGCTTACCTTTCTGCTTATTTGTTTCTCCTGATCGAAACAGCTTTGGTCCACTGACAAACCGGCACCCGGAACTGACCCAGCAGCCGGACCGCCTCAGCCTCGGTTGAGAGTTGACTTGGGGGTTAAAGTTTACACTTTTTTGAGAAAGGTAGTAAAACATTAATGATGGGTAGAGTTCTTTCTCTTTTGCCCCATACGTTAACTGGGCTGTGCTGTTTGCTCTATAAAGTGAACTGTATTTGCTAAGGGTAATTGAAATCGGCAACACAAACGATCTCCCTGATTTCCTGCTGCTTCTGGCCTCTGTGTCAAGTGAGCATTGCCACGTGTTATGAGGCAGCTGGAAACAGCCTTGTCATGTCCAAGACCCGCTCTTCGTCAAGTCCCCCCGCCACGGGACAAATGCTGCATATTTTGTGAGAACCGCTGGAGCAGACACTGGGGTGCCTCAGATGCTAGGAGCCGCGAGGTTCCCAGAGCTTACACCCCACCCGCAAACGTACATCCGTGTCCCGTGGTGCACGAGAAATCGGGAGCTGGGGAGTCTGATTGACTTTCTTCATTGAAGACTCTGATTTTATTCCTGTCTCCGGCCCCCAGGCTCCTGGGTGACCTTGGACCATGCTTCGGATTCGGCATCTAGAATGTGATGTTATCTCTTTGTTCAGGGAGGTCTTCCCATGCTCAGAGCAGTGCCTGGCACATAGCAGGCACTCAGTAAGTATCTGTTAGACCAACAAAGGAATCCTATTACCTCTTCCACACTGGCTGCCCATGGCTTTTGTGGCATTTACCATCCCCCTGGGGAGACGTGGCTGTTACCCGGCACACAGGAAACGATGAGACAACTGAATGAGGCCGGCAGAGCTGGGTGCCGACCCCCGGCACAGCCTGCAGGCCTCCGCAGGAAGTCAGAGGGCTCAGAGGCCCTCGTGGGCCCAGGGCTGAGGCCGGGCGGGCAGGCACCTCCGCGTCTGCTGGGCAAAGATCAGGTTGGCCCAGGTTGGGTCTGGACCAGTGTGGAGGAGCAGGAGACACAGTGTGGGTTGCCCTACGGGTATGGGGAAAACAGCTCATTTTAAAAAATTGAACTGAATTCTGTCTTAGCTGACTTTAAGAGTGTGGCCAAAGCCATCTGTGACAGGTTATCCCCTGATCTGGGCTTGCGATTGTTCCTTCGTGCCTGGAAACATCTACTCCATCTGAGACTCTTAGGGTTCCATGGTCTGTGGTCCTGAGGCTTGGCTCTCCTAAACACAGCCCAGAAGGCCTCCTCTCTCAATGCCAGGCCGGCTGCCGAGAAGGGGCCACATCAGTGGAGGCCACGGAAGGCTCCTCACTCTCCAGGCAGCCATCCCGCATCAGACACCACATTCTTAAAAAACGTCTCTCGTAACGAGAGTTCAGGTTGGGAGCTTAGGTTTGCTTATTTGAGGGCCAAAGTTTGTGTCCAGAAAAGCACACAGGCATCACCAGTCACAGCTGATACGTGTTGGCAAAGCTGTTTATGACAGCCCTGCAGACGCAGGTGACGTGGGTGCTTGAAGGAGCAGACAGCCCGAGCTCAGGTGGCAGCCGCACTCTGAAGGTCGCCCCCCGTGTGCACCGGGGTGGGGTTGGCTCTGCGGGCCTCGAGAACGCAGCATATGCAGGTGTTTGCACCCATAAACGGCCCCCATGAAATGACCGCTGCTCCCGGGAGCCGCAGCGCGAGTCCTGACGCCTACAAATGGACGTTCTGCATCTCGTCTCATCTCTGATGAATTAGGCACAGAGTGTGGCTGCACAGCTTTCGACAGCCTTGGAGAGCAACCTAGTTTATTATTATTTTTCACAACATAAAAATCCAAACCACATAGTTGGGGCAAATAATAAACTTCTGGGGATCATGACTATCCAATGAGGCTGTTACTTCGATCAAATCACAAACTAATGACCGAATTTGGATTTGATTATGTGCCTATAAAGATAACCGAGGACACGGTGTGGGTAACTGTCAGTCAAAGTCTCTTCTGAAAACAGTGAGCATTATAGCACGCCAATGACATTTTTATCAGGTAGTTAAGTTAATTACCTGTGGTAAATGTGTTAGCGGGACAAGTGTAGATTGCTGTCAACATTTGCCGACCACTTTAAAATGCTTCCCGACCGTGTGGGAGGAATCAAGGGTATGAGAGTATGCAGATGCATTTACACCCGCTCATGTCGTATAGAATCTAATACAAGTTTTAGGCTGAAACCTGTGCATCGTTTTTCCACCACAAGATGGCTCTGTGTGGTTTCTTCTCAGAAGAAATCTGGGATCGCCTGGCAAATCTGCGTTTGCGAAGTCGCAGCAAGCCCTGCTGCTTGCTGCAATTGTATAGTCAAAGCTGGACGGTCAGTTTTTTAAGGACCCTCCATACTGTTCTCCATAGTGACTGTATCAATTTACATTCCCACCAACAGTGCAGGAGGGCTCCCTTTTCTCCACATCCTTGCCAACATTTGTTATTTGTAGGCCTTTGATGATGGCCATTCTGACACGTATGAGGTGATACCTCACTGTGGTTTTGATTTGCATTTCTCTAATAATTAGTAATCCATCAATTCCACTCCTGGGTACATACCCAAAAACACTGTTTTGAAAATATACATGTACCCCAGTGTTCCTAGAAGCATTATTTACAATAGCCAAGACATGGGAGCAACCCAACTGCCCATCAACAGAGGAATGGATAAAGAAGATGTAAAAAAAAAAAAAAAAATATATATATATATATATATATATATTCCATATATATACAATGGAATATTACTCAGCCACAAAAAAGAATGAAGTAATGCCATTTGCAGCAACATGGCTGGGCCTAGAGAATATTGTGCTTAGTGAAATTAGCCAGACAGAGAAAGACGAAGACTGTATGATATCACTTATATGTGGAATCTAAAAAAATAAAACGAACCAGTGGATATAACAAAAAAGAAACAGACTCACAGATCTAGAAAACAAACTAGTGGTTACCGGTGGGGAGAGGGAAGTAGAGAGGGGCAAGATAGTGTTATGGGATTAAGAGGTATAAACTACTATGTATAAAATAAATAAACTCTAAGGATATATTGTACAGCACAAGGAATGTAGCCAACATTTTATAGTAACTATAAATGGAGTATAATCCTTAAAAATTGTGAATCACTATGTTATACATCTGAAACTTACATAATATTGTAAATCAATTATACCTCAATGAGAAAGAAAGAAGCAAACAAACAAGCAAACGAATAAACAAACTTGGGCAAATGTTTCGTGAGAGTGCTAAGGGCAGAAGCCAGAGCATAGGATACAATGAAAGACAGATAAATTGATAAATTGATAAATAAAAAGCATACACGTTTAAAAAAAAGAGAGCAAATTTTTAAAAATTTAAACATGATAGCAGAAAATATAAAAACATAAAAACAGTATAGAATATTTGAAAAAATCAATAGAAAGTTTAGAGGATAAAGCTGGGGCAATCTTCCAGAAAACAGATCAAAAAGAAAAAAAAAAAAAGTAGAAATGAACAGATGAAAAAACATTAGAGGATTAAGGGCATCATTTAAGAAGTAATCCAAGAAAATCTCCAGAGATGCAGGGCATGGGTTTCAGATTACAAGAGTCCACTCTGTGCCCAGCCCAATGGTGAAAACAGGCCACACCGAGACACAGCTCTGTGTATCCTTGTGAGATGTCAGGACACCAGGAGAAGGAGAGGACCCTCAGAGTTTCTAGTTTCCGTAGCAGGTCCTGGGAGCAGTCAGTGCAGATGGGAACAGGTCAGAAGTGCTCCAGGAGAAATTTCTCCAAGAAGATAAAGCTGATAGAATACCTGATGTGTTGGAGCATGCTGAGAGAAGATTTAGATGACTCTTGGGAGTTAGGCTGAATTAGAGATAAGTACAAAAAACACAAAAGACCAGGTAAGCCACGACAACAAAAAAACCCAGACAGCTTTTAAACTCTGGCTAAATTAAAAAGCTTTGCAAGAAGGAAAGAGAAATCACAGTTTACTACCTGGATCAGCTGTTGATAGCACTGATATATTAGTAAAAACCCTGAAGTCTGATCTAACTAAAGTTATGGCATAATCCCAGCCATATAACGCCGTGATTGAGAGCACAGACCCTGAGGCCAGACCGACTAGGTTCAAATCTTCACTCAATCATAATAATCCACTTATGAGCTGTGTGGGTGGGCAGGCCGTTCACTCTGACTCAATTTCCTTATCTGTAAAATGGGGATCATAACAGAACCTATTGCATAGGGTTTGGGGGGATAGTAGATGAATTAATACATGTGAAATGCTTAGAACAATACCTGGCATGTGGCAAATTCTATATAAGAGTAACCTAGCAGTATTATTACTTCATAACCATTTAGGAGAATGGAGAAAGCGTGTGTGTGTGTGTGTGTGTGTGTGTGTGTGTGTCTTTCTTAACCTTCATATCCCATAAGGAAAAATACATAGAAAGTGCCTAAAACTGAAAAATCAAGAAGTAGCACTATGAAAATGTTATTTAGAGATGTAAAGGAACATACCAAAAAAAGAAAAAAAGCTGAGATGAATGTAAAATTGTTGCTTCTGGAGAACAAGAGGTTGGAGAGAGTCTGCGTGGGGCTGGCAGAGGCCTGTTGTTTTTTGGAATAAACCTTATAAAATGATTTGAATCTTGGTTCGCCAGAGCAGACCCTGAGACTGGGTCTGTGGGCAGGATTTGTGAAGGAAGTGCTCCGAGGGGAACTAGTAGGGGACAGGGGATGGGGGAGGGGGAGGCAGGGCCAGGCTCCCGCCCCTGCAGGCTGGGCTGCTGGGCTGCCTCTCTCTTACCCCTGGCCAAGGCCAGGTAGGGGGCCTTGCAGCCCCGGGGCGTGCCTCGGGAGTGTGCTGGGTGCTGGCGCCCAGAAGGCTGGTGATAGGCCTCAGAAATGTAAAATTATCTGGGAGGTGGCTTTTAAATCGCTAAAGGTCCTAAAAATCTAGTTCAAAACTCTCCAGTTTGCACCTCCAGCCAGACTCTCCCAGACTCCAGGGATGAGCAATAAACCCAACTCGTCCCCCCAGGGCTCCTGGCGTCTTCACACCCACCTTCCTGGGAGTATTTGCTGGTTTCTTTTCAGGTACCCAAATACCTCAGTGTGTACTTTCAAGCATGAAGTAAAGGACCATTCGGGGCCAAGTTCTTCCTGAACCCCTGGAATCACGGGGCGCAGACAGCTAGCTCCTCCTTGGCGCAGGGGGCTTGATGCTGGATGGCTGCCGCTCGGGAAATGCATGCTCATTATATACGGTCTGCCCCACCCCGTGCAATTAAATAAAAACAAGAGTGCTTAATACATTTCAGTACAATTTTAGTACACATTTTAATACAATTATAACACTCAAACAGCACTTTTTTGCAAATAACGACCAGCAACAAAAAAATTTTTAATGCTCAAAGTAACTTTGAAAGAGAAACCAGTCCTGTTCATTTTCTCCCAGATTTACATACTTTCATGTATTGCTCAATAGAAGCTTAATGAAGAGTTTGTATGTGATGTCATGATTAAAACACGTAAAATCGGGACTTCCCTGGTGGTCCAGTGGTTAAGACTTTGCCTTCCAACGCCAGGGGTGCAGATTCGATCCCTGGTCGGGGAGCTAAGATCCCATGTGCCTCGCGGCCAAAAAACCAAAGACATAAAACAGAAGCTATACTGTAACGAATTCGTCAAAAAAAGTCTTAAAAAAAATCCACATAAAATCTTTCTCCACCAACCTTGCTGCAGACAAGGGGCGATCTCACTGTAACACTTTTAACCGCTAACCCGGCACTGGCCCAGGTGACTTTGAGGTGTCGCCTCGGAGGCTCTGGGGTGCAGTCCCTGAGCACCACGTGGGGCTGGCACAGCATCTCACACAGAGATCCCCAATTAACAGCTGCAAGAACCAACCTTGAGCCATTGCATTCAGGTCTGCCTGCCTTGTCGATCTGTGCCATCACTGAGAGCATCACAAATGTCACGACTCTGGGTGGAGGCAAGGACGTCAGCCACTTGCTTGTGGACGAAATGCGTTGTAAGAGCACACTCGCTTCTGGAAGACAGTACTGCCTCTCCCCGGCCGCACACCCTTTGGGATTCTGGAGGAGCCACTGCGCTGAAGACAAGCCCCACTGGGAACAGTCACAAACCTCAGACTTGAAATCGTACCACAGAAAGCAACCAAAAGCTCTAAAATTCCAACCAGCATGCCAGCTCCATTAGTCTCAGCTGCCCCAAGTGTTACTTTTGAAAAATCTTTTTCTACTCACCCTCTGGAGCAGGCATTCTTAAGCTGAGTCCACCCTCCATTAAATTGTGTGCAGTATCTGTCTGCTGAGATGTGTGTGGGTATTTTCTGAGGAGAGGACCCTGGGGATGACGCCCCCTCCCCCCAGTTGTAATGATGGGCTCTAAGGGTGACAAAGGAAGAGCTTTTGGTGTGCAGTGGAGTATATATTTTTTCTACATTTGGTAGAGGAAATACCCATATAAACCAGTTTTTTTTTTTAACATCTTTATTGGAGTATAATTGCTTTACAATGGCTTGTTAGTTTCTGCTTTTATAACAAAGTGAATCAGCTATACATATACATATATCCCCATATCCACTGGGTAAAAGAATGACAAAAGGCCTGGAAAAGAGAAAAATGGAATAGAACCATTTCATTCCTCCGCAGCTGCAAATAGATGAAGGCATTTCCTCTTTTCATATAGGGGCAGGGACCTACACAGGAGAGGCAGCAGCTGTTTCAACATGCGCTCAAATTCCTTTCTCTAGAAGACTAATACTTGAGACCAGATAATTTCTCTTCTCCACAGGTAAGTGAATATTAATAGAGGTCCTTTTAAGGTTCCGGGGCAAGTTTGTATCATCACAGGCATTAGAGCCGTGGTTTTCCAGGATACATTCTGCAAGTTCTGAAACACGGCCCCAGACACCCCAAGGAGCCAGGAGACCCCTGCCCTTCCCATCCTCTCTCTACACAACCCTCTATCTGAAAAGAGATGGCTCCTATTTCTTCATAGCAGTGTTGGGAAATCTATAGGCTCCGTCGAGAAGAGAGAGTGATACAAAACCGAGAGGAGAGTATGCGGGGAAGTGGGTGATGGGCAGGTGTGAGTAATGAAGGAAGCTCAGCGGGGTTGGACCGAGTGGGAGTGGGGCTTGGACCGAGCGGGAGGGGAGCTTGGACCAAGTGGGAGGGGTGCGAATTGAGGCCAAGCGGGGTACAGTAAGGAGTTGGGGCTTTATCCTAAAGGCTCTAGGACACCACTGAAATCCCTGGCATTTGGGAAGGATCCCTTAGCATCGTGTGGAGAAAGGACTGGAGAGGGGGACCCTGGCTGCAGGATGTACCTGGAGATCAGGTGAGACGATGGCGGACTGGACAGAGATGAGGCAGTAAAGGGAGATGGATGGATTCCACCCCTAAGGTAAACCAAGGAGCCATCCATAAATGGGGCGAGGACTCCCGCTCAGCTCTGCCGGGGGCGTCTCTGGGGGCTCGGTGAAAAAAGCTGATGGAGGAAATTATCAAACGCAAAAATCTTGCACGGGCTGTGGATGGAAACTGTGAGCATTCAAGCACCTGACCCTGTGGGTAATCAGAGAGCAATTAGGTCTCGCTTACTAGATGGAATCTGGCTGCTCCCGGCTCAGATGGGTTTGAAGTGGGTGGGAGTGATTAAGCACAGGCCAGCGGTGGTACCCTGGTGGGGCAATTACAGCTGCAGGAAAATTCGATGATCAGACTGAAGCGAGAGGAGGGCTAATTGGAGAAGCCAGGCTGGAATTGCATGGTGAGCAGACAACCAAGAAGGGAGGTGTCCCGTGTCTCCCACTGTCCACTGATGGTTCCAGGGGAAGTCGTGGTGGGGGTGGGAGGTGGTCCAAGAACAGATGCTGCAAGAGGGCGAGGACTCTGCTGACAGAGGAGCAAGGACAAAGGTACAGGTGATGCCTGGGGGACCTCTCCTGACTGGTTAGATGATCAGTGACCCCGGAGGCTCCCTGAGGGACAGGGGAGACGGGCTATATTGAGGATGTGGCCAAGGGGTGGAATCTCTCTTGCTCAATCCTACCTTGGCCATCCTTGGGCTGACCTTGGCTCATTCACTTTTTGTTTGAGCCAATATTTGAGAACCTAGTGTCAGTAACAGTTGACAGATGGCTAGCACTTCATGGTTGGCAAAGGTGTTTTACGTGTATTTTCTTGTTAATCCTCACAATCTGTGAAGAAGGTACCTATTGTCCTCAATTGGCTGATGAAGAACTGAGGTTCAGAGAGGTCAGTTGACTCGCCAGGTTCCCATATGATGCCCATAACAACTGTGAGAGGAAGGCAGGGCAGGGTCTCCTCTATTTCATAGACTAGGCAAAGGAGGCTGGGGAGAGTTGCCCAAAGTCATACTCAAGTAGTTAGTGGCAATTGGGGCTGAATCCAAAAGTCTTTCTACCGCATGCCTATAAAAGAAGGAACAGAGCTTCAAGTTAAAGGTGGGTTTCAGGGATGATGTCCTGGTGCTTTGCTTGATCTGCTAGGACAGTGGCCCTAGCTGACCACCTTGGCTGTGCTGGACCAAACCGGGAGAAGTAAACATTAGAAGATAAGGATAAAATCGGGATTAAAGGGACCACATACTGAAGGGCAGTCCACATTCAAGCTATTTTGTCCAGTTATCAGCATAACTACATGCGTTCTTGTCACACTGTGATTTTTGGATAGGAAGAAATTTGTGTGATGGTTGGATGCTGGGTCAGAGTCCCCCTCCTGTCAGAACCCTCTCTGTTCAGATGCCCTCTCCTTAGTGTGAGTTCAGGACTGCCAGGTCTAGAGTTATTCTGTGTAATGTAACTGTGTGTTAAGTTATGCTGCATGACAAATCAGCCCCAAATTTAGTGGTGTAAACAAACACACTTATTATCTCACAATTTCTGCAGGTCAGGAATCTGGGCATGGCTTACCCAGGTTCTCTGCTTCAGGGTCTCTCCCAGGCTGCAGTGAAGGAGTCAGCCAGGGTTAGGGTCTCATCCCAAGGTCTGGCTGGGACAGGATCTGCTTCTAAGCTCACATGGTCGTCGGCAGGATTCAGTTCCTCCAGGGCTGCTGGACCGAGGGCCTCAGTTCCTAGTTGGCTGTTGGCCACCCTCAGTTCTTTGCCCTGTGGGCTCCTCCAGTGTGGTTGCTATTTTGTCACAGTGCACAAGCCCAGAAGGGAATGAAGATCTGTTAGGAAGACGAAAGTCCCAGTGTTTTGTAACCTAATCACATCCCATCGCCTTTGCCTTATGCTATTAGTTAGAAACAATTCACAGGGTCCAGTCTACCCCAAGGAGGGGGTAATCACACAAGGATGTGAATACCAGAAAGCAGTGATCACTGGGAGCCGTCATAGCAGCCTGCCAACCACAACTCAAGGGTAAGAATAGAAGGCATAAGCCAGCAGCAAGTGGGGAAAAAAAATAAAGGCTACTAATTTTTTTAAAAAATAACTTTAATTAATTAATTTATTTATTTTTATTTTTGGCTGTGTTGGGTCTTCGTTTCTGTGCGAGGGCTTTCTCTAGTTGCGGCGAGCGGGGGCCACTCTTCATCGCGGTGCGCGGGCCTCTCACTATCGCGGCCTCTCTTGTTGCGGAGCACAGGCTCCAGACGCGCAGGCTCAGTAGTTGTGGCTCACGGGCCTAGTTGCTCCGCGGCCTGTGGGATCTTCCCAGACCAGGGCTCGAACCCGTGTCCCCTGCATTAGCAGGCAGATTCTCAACCACTGCGCCACCAGGGAAGCCCAAGGCTACTAATTTTTGATTACGTATTATGTTGAGCCCTGAGCTAAGCACCTCACGTGAATTAATTGTCTCATATAAATCTCCCAGCAACACTGTGGCATAGATATCATTATCCCCATTGTACAGATAACACACACTTCAGGGGAATTAAATAACTCTCTCGAGGCCAAATAGGAAATGGTAGAGCCAGGATTCAGAGTTGGGTTGCCAAACTACCAAGCCCATTCGGGGCCTGGAGGGGGCCTGAGCCCAGGGACCCCATTTCCCACCTGAGTGCTTTTACCTGAATTGTAGGAAAAATAGCTAAGAGGAATAAAAATGCTTTGCAAATGCCAGTCTTGCAGACTTCAACCTGGAAAGTCTCAGGTGTTTTACGGAGAGATTAGAGGCAGGAGAGTGTTAAGGTAGGAAAGCAGTTGAGAGGCTGTTTCAGGTGTCCAGGCTCGGAGCAAAGCAAAGCTGGGCAGCAGGTGGGAGGGAACGGACAGGCAGGTGTACAAGCCAGCCAGGCCAGGGATGGGCGAGGAAGGAGGAGGGACAGGGCTGATTGCACTGGTGCGGGTGGGGCCCAAGAGACATCCTTTCCAGAAGCTCCTGGTGACTCCAGTGTGCTGCCAGGGTGAGACCCACTGTTCTACATTTTCGTGGGTGGCAGACAGGGTCACACTGCCAATGGCAAGAAAGAGGCAGGGAGCAGGCGGGAGGGAGGGAGGTGTAACCAGGTGGAGATGGTAAGATTTAAGATGGTTTAACTTGCAAATAATGTTGAGTTGGAGGTGACTGCTTGATGTTTTTTACTTTAGTAAAAAAAAAAAAAAAAAAAATCCACTCCTCATTTAGAAATGTGGGATGTTGAAAACACATTGAAGAGTAAACTACAGAGAGGATAGAGGTGGACGATGGATCAGTTCATAGGAAAGAAAAAAAAAGAAAGAAAAGGCACGGCCTGGATTGTATCAGCTTCTTTACGTGCAGAGTTGTTGGGAGAACTAAGAGTTGCTGGTAAATGTGCTTGGCTCAGGGGGTGGCACATAATAAATGGAATTATCGGTGAATACAATCTCATTCACTCCAAGAATGACTCCAATGGTCCAGTTTAAAGGTAAGAAAAGAGATTAAAAGAACTTTATCCAAAGTCCTACAGTTAGTAAATGTAGACTTAGACTTCAAAGTCGGTGCTCCCCGCTACAATACCTCACATCAGAGGGCTGAGCACGAAGACGTGGGTACGGAGAAGAAGGTGTGAAGAACAGTTGGTTAAGCAGATGGGAGAAGTTGGGAAGGCAGGAGCAGAGGCACGGGTCACGGTGTGCGTCGGGAGGCCAAGAGAAGGGCGGAAGAGGAAGAGGCTTACCACGCAACCCCGCCACGGCCAGGGGGCAGCGGAATGCGGAGGAGGTAGCCGGAACCAGCACCAGGGAAACCATTTAAGATGTGCGGAGTCGTAGGAGGGATGTCTGCGGACCTGTCCCCTGAAGAGGGGTTGGCCAGCAAAGGAGAAAAGCAGCATGTGGATGCGTGTCCCAGACTCCCTCTCCCAGTCCTCATGACACGCGACAAGACAGGCCATTATCCTCGTGGGAGTGAGTCCCGGTTTGTTTTCAAAACTGCACTTCTTTGCAGGGACTGCTCATCACCATCAGACAGGGGCTTGCCAAATGATTCACAGTGATGCAGTCTGTGAAAAGTACACACCTGGGGGAACATCAGACCATCCTGTCATTGTTATCCTCATCCAAGGATGTCCTTTAAACATGTGGTCCCCGTAAACAGAGATACCCATACCATTCAAGCCTCTGAACAGTGCTTCTCAAATTCCAATGTGCGTCAAATCACCTGGAGACCTCTCCGATTCAAGCAGGTCCGAGGTTCCCATTTCTAACGAACGATGCTGCTGACCCGAAGACCACACTCTGAGCAGCAAGGCCTCAGGGCAATGGTCCCCAAACTTGACTGAACGTTGGAATCACCTGGGGAATTTCCAGACTATGGATTCCCGTTTCCCACCGACAGAAATTGTGATTTAATTGGTCCGGGATATGCTCTGGGCTTGGAAGTTTTAAAAGGTCTCCACGTGATTTTAAGCAAGTTTAGGATGCACTGCCAGGGGGCTTGCAGAGGGAGCATGTAGAGAGCTTGCAGGAAATGAATCCATAAAGAAGACAAACCCAGAATGTAGTAAGAACTGGATAGTTTAGATCATGCAAGGGTAGTACTTTGAAAAGGGTGGTGGCGGATGGGAACACATTTAACAGTCGCCTCGGAGTCCATCACAGGGACTGCGACTCGCGGGCACCTTTTGCTGGGGGGGGGGGGGGGCGGGGGGGGGGGATGAAGCCCTGGCCACTCTTTCCGCCCTTCCGCTCCTGCCCCAGAACGGGAGGGGCGGGGGTCGGCGAGGGGCTTCTCAGAGCATGCGCGAACGCGGGCCGGCGAGGAGCTTCTCGGAGCATGCGCGACGGCGCCGGCGCTCCAGCCCCGCCCCGCCCCGCCGGGGCCGCGCTACCGGAAGTGCAGTGGGGTCGCGCGTAGGATCTCCCGGAGCGGTCGGTCGCCCTCGGTTCGCGGCACGTGGCTCAGCACGTGGCCGAGTGCCTGGCCCCGGGCACCCTGGAGCCGCCGGCCTCTGTCGCCGAGGCGGTGTCGTCCCTGACCATCGCTGACGCGTTCGTCGCGGCTGGCGAGAGCCTAGCCCCGCCGCCCCCGGCGCCCCCTCAGAGGTTCATCTGCTCCTTCCCCGACTGCAGCGCCAATTACAACAAGGCCTGGAAACTAGACGCGCACCTGTGCAAGCACACGGGGGAGGTAACGAGGCCGAAGGCGTGGCCGCGGGGGGCGTGGCGTCCAGGCCGGGGACTAGTGGTGCGGTGCGCGCCAGGTGGGCGCTGCCCGAGGGTCCCGCGCGTGGGTGCGCAGACGCGTTAAGCTTTGGCTCACGGGACCGCACAAGCGAACCAGCTATGCCTTAGGTCAGGGAAGGACTGGGGAGGTAGACAGGGAGCTCTGGGACCGAGATATCCTTGCCGTGGGCTCAGGGCTCACTAAGCAACACTTTCCCTTTTTTTGACCTTGAGTGGTGGCCAGTCACCACCTCCCCATAACGTGTAAATATTTGCAAGGTTGGAATACTCCCACGCCCACCCCCAACCTGCCTTAAAAGGCCCCGCCTCCTGGGACCGGAATGGAGAACTTTAGAGTACTGGAGGTTTGCAAGCAACATGTGTTCGTTCATTCATAGTTCAGTACCATCTTGGCCCGGAGAGCAGCAGATAACGACAGTCATGGCTTCTGCCGTCACGGACTTTATGCTTTAAGCGGGAGGACAACGGAATAAGTAGGAATGCGACGCGGTGAAGAGAGGGCTGCAGGAGGGTGGTCGGGAGAGGCTTCTCTCTTGACCTGAATGAGAAGGAAAGGTCCCAGCCCTGCAGACATTTGAGGGAGAAACAGCCCGGGCAGAGAGAACTGCCAAAGGAGCGTGTGGTCCTGGGGGTGGACGCCGGCCAGTGTGATTGGGTGGGGGAGCCTGAGGAGCAGGCCTGGAGGGTCATTTGTAGGCCAGGGTACAGATGGGTTTAGAGCTTGGGTTTTGTTTTGAGGGCAATAGGAAGCCTTTGGAAGGTGACAGGTGAGCAAAGGGCGGCTCATGGAGGCCTAGGAATTGGCCCAGTTTCCCGGGATTTGGCGGAGTCTGGCTTCTCAGGGCCTCAGCTGAAGGCCCTTAACCGGGGTGCTGCAGCTTCTGCCTCTGCTCCTAGCACTTTCCTGACTTACAGGTCATCCCTCCGTGTGTCCTCACGCAGCCCATCCCCCTTCCCCCTGCAGCATTTGCAGGCTGACCATTCCCTCCCCGGGACCTTGTCCAGCTCGCTGACCCTTTCCCCTGGCTCCTCTCCCGCCCTCAAGGTTCTCCACGTGCCCCGCCCTCTTGGCTGCTTCTTACCCTGTGACTGGCTTCCTTCATGGCATGCTTTTATGCTTCGCCTCCCTCTCTTTCCTCTCGCGCGTTCAACCCCCCTAAATTCTGGGCCCTGTTACCAGGATGTCCAAATTAGACCTAACGTTTCTTTTCAGACTCGTGGGCTGTATCTAGGATATTGGCACTCCCAGCTTCCTGTGAAGGCTGCCCGCTGGTTTCACATGGTATTCCTAGAACAGAATCTGCTGCAGCACTTTGTGAGCAGCTGTGGCATTTCGGTTGTCGCATAACCCCAGGCGGGAGATCCTTGCCTGGCCTCCTATAGCAGGTGCTTAGCACTTACTGGGTGGAAACCATCTCTACAGACAGAGTCCACGGCTTTGCCCATCAGATAGTTTAGGGTTTGAAGTAACACCAGAGCCACTGACGCAGGCAGGATTGACGTGCTTTTTGTTGCCTTCCTGCTAGAGACCATTTGTTTGTGACCATGAAGGGTGCAGCAAGGCCTTCGTCAGGGACTGGCACCTCAGCCGCCACGCCCTGGTTCACACCGGAGAGAAGCCCTTTGTGTAAGTAGAGAACTGTCTTCAGGCCTCTGAAGTGGGTGGCGTTTGGCACAGAAAATTGGCTGATGACCTTCAAGGTGAAGAAAGTGGAGCTGCTTTCGTCTGCATCTCCTGAGACTGGGTTTGGAATGTGCGAAGAGCGTCGGGGTCTTGTGGGTCATTGCATGTGATAACTTCAGGGACGCGTTCTTCTGAAGTTGTCTTGAGTTTGCATCCTCTCGTCTCCCTTTAAAGTGTATCCTAAATGGGAAATCAACCTCGAAAAGTTCAGACCAGATGGAAAGTGGTTCCCTGGCAGATTCTGGGCTCTGCATCGTCAGGGTCTTTGCGAACCGATCAGCTGCTGGGATAAGAGACATAACGCACCAGAAAGTAGAGCTTTAACAGTTTATCTTCTCTTTCTTTCAATTAAGCCCCCACTTCTCTGCCATGCCGGTGTTAATTTCATTCTTCTCTGACACAGTTGCTCGTTATCTCTGAAGGGATAAATATTACGGCTTTTCTTTTAAATCAGCTGCTTTAAAGCAGTGGATCTCAAATTTGGGGTCCATCAGAATCACTTGGAGGGCTTGTTAAGTCACAGATGGGAGCAGCCCGCCTACTCATCAGGAAGGACCAGTTAAAGTATATCCACACCGTGGAATACTATACAGCGGGGAAAAAGGAATGCAGGTTTTCCCTGTGAAACTGTAAGAAAATCTCTGGGGCTTATTAGTTGAAAAACCAAGGTTCGGAAGAGAGTGTATTTCAGGCTACCTGTTTGTGTGTAAAAAAGAGCAGGTAAAAAGGGAGGTAGACAGGAAGTCCTGTATTTATATTTGCTTCTGTTTGTATAAAGAAATCCTATAAGCTACATAGCAAAACTTAAGAACATTGTTGCCTGTCTTGGGAGTGGTGGGAGTCCTGGGTGGGTAGGGGCAGGGGTGGAAGGAACCATGCAGCTGTGTCCCTTTCCATGCTTTTGGTTTCTGAGCTAAGCGACTGTATACTATTTAAAAAACTAAGTCTTAAGTAAAAATGGGGCTGGATACGGATGCGCGGGTTGGAGAGAACGGCGAGGGCTACTCCTGCTGGAGCAGGACGACTGCAGTGTCTCTTCCGGCTTGCTCTCCAGCCCAGATCCCTCTCTTTAGCGCCAGATCCCCGAGTCCAGCTGCTTGCTGGGCGGCGTTACTTGGCTGTCTCCCTGGTTCTATGGGGCCCAGGTCCCTGACAGTCCACAAGCTTTGTCTTTGGTCTCGTTCTTGCCAGGCGGCATCACTGCCTGCTTGCTGACCCTCGGGACTCCTCATTCTTCCCTCCTGTCCTCCACAGCAGGGGGTCTGCAAGGGCTGTCCTTACCCCTCAGGGCCTCTCCCCTCCCCCAGCTGCCGGTGTCTCGGTTCAGGCGCTGGCCTGCACGCCTCACTTTTGAAGGCTGTTTCCCCGGCCCTCTCTCACATCACCCTCCAGATTGCTTCCTTTCCTAAAACTGGGCGGTGGTTTTGAGCGCTGCTTACGTAGTGACCTTTGGGCCTGGGCACTTCGGTGGTCTTGCCCCGTTTGCTGGACTCTGACAGGAAGTGGGGGTCCAGCTCTTCTTAACTGGGCAGCAGCACTCCCACCCCCAACTTTGCCAGGGCGTCTCACGCCCCCTGCCTCTGCTGTTTGGTTCCTGGCAGGACTTTCCTGGCCCTGTCCTGTCCCACAGTGGTGTTGGGTTAGATGTCTGTGTCAGGATTGAAGTCAAGAGTGACGGAAAACTCGGCCCAATAGAGGCTTAAACAGGATAGTGTCTGTTTCTCTTGCATAACTAAGATGCAGAAAGGCCGAGGTGGATAGGGGCTCCTCCTAACTTCCTCTGCAGTCCTCATGGTCCAAGATGGCTGTCGGAGCTCCAGCTGTCACATAAGCATGCCTGCCACCAGGATGGAGGGAGGGGCAAAAGAGGTGTGCCCCCTTTTTAGACACCTTGTGGGAGCTGAGCAGGATGGGCCAGAACTTAGCTGTGGGACCACGCCTCATTACAAGGGAGGCTGGAAGAAGCTCTACTTCTGTTGGCTGTGAACCCAGCTGAAAGTCAGCATTTTGTTCCTGAGGTCAGAAATAGCACGTGTTGGAACTTGGGGTGGGTGGTCTCTGCCACAGCACCCCTCTTGTGTCCTTCCAGCGGGCCTCTGGGCATTTCTCCCACGTCACTCTGCACTGTCGGTCTCCGCCTTTCTCTGCCTGTCCCTGCGGATAGCGTGGTGCCTGATAGGAGCGTTATTCGGGGTGTATCGGTGGATGATGGCTACGATGAGGGCTTGTAAAGGAAGTCCTGCTTCATCCATCCGGCTTATGAAGACTCATCACAAAAAGAGCACATATTACAAATCACAAAGAATTTAGATAATTCAAGGTCAGGATATAGAAACACTCATTAAGGGGAACGAACTACACCTGCTTGGTGATGTGTCACAGGGCCTAATGGTTTATGGTTCTCCTAAATATCTGTTTTTTACCTCTAATGATAAGCTGAAACCAGTTTTTTTGTTTGTTTTGTTTTGTTTGAGGTCTTTTTGGAAATGTAGTTTGTAGAGACACTTCAAGCAAAATTAAAGTTATCAGATTCTAAACCGAGAACAATTTAACTTAAGCATGGTTTAAGTCTAAGCAGGGTTTGGGCTTTTGGAACTAGTGTTTTTCATCTTCCCTCTGCCCACTGTATAATGTCTGCTGCACTGTGCTTAATTTCAGAAGCCTAACAAGAAAATGCATCTCTCGTTACATATAATCACGTCAAATTGAGAGGCGTTATGTGGTATGGCTTAACACTTTGGAATTTGTTAAAGACTATTTTTTATTATACTTTGGAATAATTAGCTTTTATAAAGTGGGAGGATGTACACATCTTAAAATTTCTCTTCCCTTGGTTTGTTAATATTTTGGTTTACACAATTTCCTAACAGTTGTACAGCTAGTGGCTGTGATCAGAAATTCAACACAAAATCAAACTTGAAGAAACATTTTGAACGCAAACATGAAAACCAGCAAAAACAATATGTCGTAAGTATGAATGATTTTATATGCTTAAATTCTGACTTTTTTTATGTTTTTTGCCTGTGTGTCTAAAATTTTCATCAACCAAATTTTGTCGGTCAAATATCTGAATTTAGTTTGACACTAGCTATCATAATAATGGTTTATTTTGAAAGCAAACTTTTTTTGCTAATTAAAGTATATTGTTGGTAGACTACCCCAAATGAAACGTTTTTGCTGTTTCATATGTGTTATTTTTCAAAGCTTCTTGAATCTTATAGTAACTAAATGGGTGAAAGTAGCAAGTATGTAATTTCTGCAATACTTTTATCTTGAGAGGATTCTGTTACGAACTGTTCTTGATTTTGTTTTGAGACTAACAAACCTTTACTTAAACAGTGCAGTTTTGAAGGTTGTAAGAAGACCTTTAAGAAGCATCAGCAGCTGAAAACCCATCAGTGCCAGCACACCAACGAACCGCCGTTCAAGTAGGTACTTTACGTGGGTGAAAACCTCTTAAAATTCAGGTGGGGATAAGATTAAAATGCATAGGTTGCATACCAATGCTCAGAAACAGTTTCTTAATCAACATTTTCCTGTTAAGTTGTACAGTGTATGCCCATTTGTGTATTTGGGGTCTTTCAAAAGTTTGTGCTTTCGTTTCTCTAAAAGAAAGATTTAATGTGTTTCAGAATAATTTGTGAAATTAGTACAATTGTGGTTAAGCTTGAAGGGAAGGCTTATGTCTTAACTATTCAAATAGAGCCTGTTCAGTGGTGTGAAATGTCCTTATGAAGATGCTAAGTATTCCTTTCCTGTAGAACAAAGGTATGTGGGCTTAGCCTGCATCAGAGAGGGTTTCAGGAGGAACAGGAAGAGGTGACTGGACGCATTGGAAGACACGTGCCAAGGGCACCTGCTGATGGCCGTCCTGCGAGCCCTGGCTGGCGCTGTGCGCGGCTGGACTGTCCCCTGCCTGGGGCTTGTTGCCGTGACGGTGCCTGTCCCTGCTTGCAGCTCTGCCGCCTCTTCCTGTGCCGCTGGTGGCCTGAGCGCAGAAGGGGCACCCAGAGGCCGTGCATCTGCTGCTGTGTTTTCTTTTCACACCATCCCATGGCAACATCGTTAGAAAAACTAGACACAAATGACTCAGGATGGCTTAGGTGTTTACCCGAGCCATCTTTCTGTTGCCATGAAAACAGGGTATATTTTCAGAGGTATAAAGATGAAAACTGTTTAATTTGATCACATAAGCAAAAAAAAAAAAAAAGTAATGACTTTTTTCTCTCAGTTTGTTCTGCCCAAGGCTGGTGAAGTAACTTGCGTTTCCACCTACAACGAGGTCTGAATTTGAAATCCCATTTTTATGACTGGTTTGGTTGTGGGAAGAGGAGACTTTGGCAGGATGAGAACAACATGCTATTCAAGTACAGTTCTGTCTGAAAATGGATCAGCTAACGCTCGTGTGTTGTTGACCCAGGTGTACCCACGAAGGATGTGGAAAACACTTTGCTTCCCCCAGCAGCCTGAAGCGGCACGGGAAGGTCCACGAGGGTAGGTACTGGTGCCCGCTCTGACGGGCACACCAGCAGTAGAGCGTGTGTGTCTAATTCTCTGGCTGCTCGAGTCTGTGGTCATCCCGAGAAGCTGAAGCTGCGTGGGCAGGGGCTCCCTCTGCTTGTCCAGGTTTTATGCTCTTGACCAGAGAGGTGCTGGGTGTCGTGTCTGCCCTTGCACTCCCTGTTGTTGCTGTTGAGAGTTAACGCTTATTGTTTACAGCCGTGCCTGCTTACGCTTCTTACTTGTGAAAGGGTTGGAACTCCAGCCGTGGCTTTGCTGCTTCAGCTGCTTTTAACCTCTTCTCTTTTCTTTCCTTGTTGGCATTCAAAGGACTTGGATTATAGTTTGAGGTTTTTGGAGTAATCAGATTGTAACTTTTTTCAGAAGGACTTGATTAAGCCAACAGCTTGAATCTCTTCTGTTTCCCTGAAGGATTTTTGATACATATTCCAGTTTCCCAAGCCTTAGAATTTATATGACTTTTTAAAAAAATTAATTAATTAATTAATTTATTTTTGGCTGTGTTGTGTCTTCGTTGCTGCACGCGGGTTTTCTCTAGTTGTGGCGAGCAGGGGCTACTCTTCATTGTGGTGCGCGGGCTTCTCCTTGTGGTGGCTTCTCTTGTTGGGGAGCACAGGCCCTAGGCGCGCAGGCTTCGTTAGTTGTGGCATGTGGGCTCAGTAGTTGTGGCTCATGGGCTCTAGAGTGCAGGCCCAGTAGTTGTGGTGCACGGGCTTAGTTGGTCTGCGGCCTGTGGATCTTCCCGGACCAGGGCTCGAACCTGCGTCTCCTGTATTGGCAGGCGGATTCTTAACCACTGCATCACCAGGGAAGTCCCTTTTTTTTTTTTTTTTAAGACAAGAGACTAGTAGTTGAGTCTTTTAGTTTCTATCTGGTATTTAATTGGGTGAAGCTGAGGCTGACTGTTACACTGACTAATCCAGTTCTAGTGCTTTGCACAGTGTCCATTTTTGTTCAGAGTTTTTCTCTGGAATCTTCTGTTTTCTTTTCTCCCTTAGCTGCTTCTTCCTAGTTCTTTTGTGCAGCGTGAACTTTACAAGATATTGACACTACAGGAAGCTGGGGGTGGGCACGGTTATCCTTGGTGGTTTATCCAGGGCAAAGGGCTGAGTGAAAAAAGAGGCAAAGGTAAAGCAGGGGGAGGGGAAAGGGGCCTTGAGCCATGGAGGCGGGGATGGGGGGGGGGGCATCCCAGCAGCTGGGAGTCTGTGGGCTGTGTACCCAACCCACTGACAACAGGAGAGGGAGGGCCTCCTCGTGCAGCCCTGCTGAAGGGAGAGCCTATATGAAGAACCTTGACATGCAGTTGTTTGGTTTTACTGTAAAATAAACTTTTTTTAGTTTTCATAGCTACCTCTTGAGACTAACAGGATATTGGGAAGTAGGAGCAAAATTATATAGGCATGTAAGTTTCCTTGCAGTCTAATTTATTTTTGATAATTTGCTTGTTTTTTATGATAATTATTTTCCTTTCAATCTAATTATAATTGGTGTTTATGCCAAGTATTCAAAAAGGCAATGCACCAATCTGTTGTTTTTTTTTTTTTTGAAATAGGCTATATATGTCAAAAAGAATGTTCTTTTGTGGCAAAAACATGGACAGAGCTTCTGAAACATGTGAGAGAAGCCCATAAAGGTAAGGCAGGCATGAGGGGCATGATATAAATATCTGCTCCTGTGGAACTGGTTGAGTGCTTTTAAAGGGTGAAACATTAAATATGCCCTTGAAAATACAGAGTTTCTATAGTGTGTCTGGTAAGTGCTGCATACCTCAGCTGTTTGACATGTGAGCAGAGATCCGTGGTCCTGGGCCGAGGCCTGTGCGCATTTTAAAGGCTCGGGCAGGTGAGGCCTCCGGGGAAGGACTGGCTGGTGTCTGCGGGGCAGTGTGGGAAGCATGCCCCGTGTGTTGGGGGACACGGAAGAAAACTGGTCCGTTTAACTCCTTCCCCTTGCTGCGCCCCCGGGTGGAGAACCCCTGCTGCTTGCAGAGGAAAACAGGGACTTCATGTCATGTAGGCACTTGGAAGAATTGAGGCACACTTTCAAGCAGTAAGAACTGGAGTTAGTTTCCTCACAGATTTCTGATTTATGTGTCATCATAAGGTTTTGGGCATCGAATACGTCGCTTGATACATTCCATATTAGTTTTTCCAGCATGGTAACACCTGGGAAGTGGGCTCAGTTTGCTTGTCTGCTCCCCCAGAGGACATAACATGTGACGTGTGCCAGAAAACGTTTAAGCGCAAGGATTTCCTGAAGCAGCATATGAGGATTCACGCCCCGGAGAGGGACGTGTGTCGGTGCCCCAGGGAAGGCTGCGGCCGCACCTACACCACCGTGTTCAACCTCCAGAGCCACATCCTCTCGTTCCACGAAGAGCGGCGCCCGTTCGTGTGTGAGCACGCCAGCTGCGGCAAGACATTTGCCATGAAGGTGAGCGCCCCGCCCGGCGCCGTCCTTGGGGGCTGCTGGGCTCCAGGGAGCCTGGCCCCAGGCGGCAGGTGGGGAGGCTGGGGGTACTCCAGCCCTTCACTCCTGCTCCAGCAGGAGCGGCTCTCCACCAAACTCGGCGAACAGACAGGTCGCCCCTGCCAGTGGTGCTCAAAGTCTGGCCCTCAGCATCGCCAGGGAACTTGTGAGAAATGCACATCCAGGCTCCGCTCCAGACCCACTGAATCAGAAGTTGTGGGGATGGGCCCAGTCACTTGTGTTTTAACGAACTTTCCAGGTGATTCTTACATGACGGAATTTGAGACCCAGTGGCCTCTGGTACCATATGCTTATTATTTATGAGTCTGCTGATATTTGGGGTGTCCTTTTGGGTTGCCGTCATCTGGGGATTGAGAAGGGGAGCAAGAGACAAGGACATGGGGGACCTTAGAGCTTTGGGACACTTGTCTAGACTTGGAGACCGTGACTCCAGGTGGAGGGGCCCGTGCGGCTCCGAGGACCCGCGCCCGGTTCGTGCCCTCACAGGCGCTCGTGGGAACAATGGTAGAGACTGAAGTGTGGGGGTGAGGCTGGCTTAGCCCAGCCCAGGCTGTGAGAAAACCACGGACCTGCTGGTGGTCAGTGTGCGTGCCAAGGACAGCAGGACTGGGGTCCGGTTTTCCACTGGTGTTTGGCGACGCTGATGACACGGATTCAGTTAGAAGAGCCTCCTTCAGCTCGGAAGGGTTTTCAGAACTGGCCCCCCAAACCCCTTACTATGAAAGAACTAGGAAGCCACAGGCACACGTGGTGAGAATGTATACATTCCTAAGCTGGGTCCTTGGAAAAGGCAGTGATTTTAGTCTAGAATTTAAGGAACAGTTCTGCTCCAGTGGTAGAAGTCAGATCCCTCAACAGAATGTAACAGAAAGAAGGCTGTCCGTTTATTTAAATGACTCATGGGGTTTTCATATTAGCAGACACCAAATACCAAGTGGCAGTGTTTTACGAATAAAACTTTTTCTTTTTCCTTCACTGTAGCAGAGCCTCAGCAGGCATGCCGTTGTGCATGACCCTGACAAGAAGAAAATGAAGCTCAAAGTAAGTTGAGACTTAGCAAGCTGTTAATTTTAAAACATGAATTGCTTAAACTAGATGCAATCTGTTTAGCATATTTTCAACTACTTATTACTGTGTGAGGCTGTACTACTATACAAAGCAATTGTGTGGATTTCACTTTCTTTCTTTACAACAGTATTTCTGTTGTTGTATATACTGCGGTAGTTGTATACCTGATAGGTACACGATTCCAGTAGTTTTTGATTTTGAATTCGAGTTACAGTCGTCCCTTGGTATCCATGGGGAATTGGTTCCAGGAACCTCCAGGATACCAAAATCCGCAGGTGCCCAAGTAAAGTGATACGAGGATTTTCGACTGCGCAGCTGTGCACGTGCCTAACCCCTCCCCAAGTTCAAGGGTCAGCTGTATTTGCATATAACCTCTGCACATGCTCCATATACCTTAAATCATGTTACTTACAACACCTAATACAATGAAAATGCTATGTAAATTGTTGTCAGCACACGGTAAATTCAAATTTTGCTTTTTGGAACTTTCTGGATTTTTTTTTTTTTCTAAAATATTTTTGATCAGCTGTTGGTTGACCCGCAGATATAGAGGCCTGCCTGTAATCTGTCTTCCTTATTCCCAAAGGTGAGACCGTCTCATGAAAAACGGAGTCTGGCCTCTCGGCTGAGTGGGTACATTCCTCCTAAAAGGACACAGGACCAGGGTGTGTCTTTGCCCAGAAACGGGGAGACTGAACTGCCTTCTGAACTGCACTAAAGGCAAGGTGCCCTCCGCCGTGGCGACGCTGGCCCCAGCTACACACCAGACTGCTTTGTTTGAAGGACCGCAGACCAGCTAGCTCAGTTATTTTCTCTCAGAAGCAGGTTTTTATTAAAATCACTGGTGCAGAGCATTGGATGCTCCGTGGTTTCCATTGTCTCTGTTCAGAGCGTCTCCTCTCTGGGTCCCCTGAGCTGATCTGCACGCATTCTCTTCCTTTTGGCTCGAGGGACGAAGCACACACATCACAGCCTTTCCGCCTCTGATGGGCTGTGGCCTGGATGAGAAGGTAGCTATTCCAGGCATAGTCTGGAGTAGTTGATTACATATCTCCTCCTAGAAAAGGAAAACAGCCAAAGACTAATTTAAAACCAACATCTATGATTCTTCCCCATGTTAATGCTCTAATACGCATAAAAACCAGCATGCTTGAATTGCTGCTATTTAAGGGATTTGCTGAATCGAATCGTACATACCTGGTTAAGCTGACTGAAACCTGTACAATAAGCAGGCAGTTATACAAACTCCATGTAACTAGGCTAATGCACTAAAGGCTTGATAGTTTTAAATCCCGTCATGGCACTGAGGGGCTATGTTTGGCCCAGACCACCCTCTCGAAAAAAGTGCAAAGCAGTGGGTTTGGGCACTGGCAGAACCCCTCCTTTCCCCCCAGGTTGTCAGCCCAGTGCCGTTCCCAGCACTCATTCACAGAGTCATTGGGGTGGTTAAAAAAATACAGACAACTCAGTTCTAGAGATTCTGGATCAGCTGGGCTGGGCCAGGCCCTAGGCCTGAGTCATTCTAACGTGGAACTAGGGTTGAAAACCGCCGGAATAAATGCTGCCTTTTAGATGCTGCAAGTTGTCTAACTCCAAAAGCAAAGTAGATACTCCACAGACTTATCCTGGGACTGTAAACTGACTGATAGACACTTTCTAGAAGACAATTTGACTTTATATGGAATGCTGCTTATAGGCCTTTATAAAGAGGAAACAGACTTTAAAAGATGAACCCATAAAGTTTCTAACTTTCCTATTTAAGTGTTGGATACTCTACAATTTGTAAAATAGAATAGCATATAGCTTGTAAGTTATAAACGAGTTTTTTTTCTTTATAAATTTTATTTTATTTTGGCCGCGTTGGGTTTTTGCTGCTGCACGCGGGCTTTCCCTAGTTGCGGCGAGCAGGGGCTACTCTTCATTGCGGTGGCTTCTCTTGTTGCGGAGCATGGGCTCTAGGTGCGTGGGCTTCAGTAGTTGTGGCTCGCGGGCTCTAGAGCGCAGGGCCCAGTAGTTGTGGCTCGGGGGCTCTAGACCGCAGGCTCAGTAGTTGTGGCGCATGGGCTTAGTTGCTCTGCGGCATGTGGGATCTTCCCGGACCGGGGCTCGAACCCACGTCCCCTGCATTGGCAGGCAGATTCTTAACCCCTGCGCCACCAGGGAAGCCCTGTGAACCAGAGTGTTTTCACGTGGTGAAGTATTTATGCTACAATGGATAAAGTAACATGTACATTTTGCATTTTGAAAAACAAATTGGAAAGCTATTACCGTCACTGGGTAGGATTAGTAGTTACTTTTCTTTGCCTTTACATTTCCCAGGTTTTCTGCAGTTGTATTTTTAAGACCAGAAAGAAAACAAAAACACACAAGCAGTCAGTCACACCTGCTTTTACTTACCATTTTGTTTTCTGGCTCTTCTGTATTCTTCCCTTTCTTGATTGTAATTTGAACTTTGTACTTTTTCTCGATCCACTGCTGAATCTGTTTACTCTTTGTGTCCAAATCATGTTGTCCAATATTTGAAGAAAAAGTCAGTTCCTTTGTCAGGGTGGGTCCTGGTTTGAAAGAGTGAGACTTGGTGCTAGTCTGTGAGGCCTGTGCTGCATCACATGCTCGTCCTAAGTCTGCATTGCTGCGCGGGCCCTAGAAGTCCTCCTGTCCGGTGGTCTCACATGCCAGTAAACATTTAAACACAGGAGACAGACACAGGTAAAATACCAATTTTTTACCTGCCAAGTAAGAGTATTTCAATATGGAATGCTTCTGTTTATCGTTACCATTATCTGATGAAAGAACAAAGGAATGGTCCTTTAAAAGGAACCAGTTAATCCTTATTCTTATTTTGGATGGTGGGTAACAGGTGTTTTTATTATATTTTTTCTTTAGGCTTTCTTTTCTTATTATATTTTTTCTTCTTTAAATAGAAGTAGTTTTTCTGAAAAGGAGTGCTTTTATTAACACCTCTTTGCTTCCTTACAGCTCTTACCAGCTGGTCTGAGTTCTCTGTCAGCCCTTCAGCCGCCGTCTCTGAACCAAGCTTCTCGGGCTGTTCACCTTTTTTTTTTTTTTAAACGTGACATAGTTTGATGTCCTTATCACCCTAGCTGGCCTCTTCTGGATAGTTTTTGTTTTCCAGTCAACATCCCTGTTGTTAAATGTCGTGTCAGAAAACTGACACGTGGCCTTACCGTGCAGCTCTGGAACCAGCCTTCTGACCTCTGTCTCAGTGTGTTTTCCATAATGATCAGTGCTTACTAGGAATCATGAAAAGCAAACCTCTTCACGTAATATCCAACTCACGGCTTCTGTACGGTTTAAATGACAAGTGAGCTGACAAAATACGTGAGCGTTCCTACCCTTACTGTGACGAAACGGGCATGGGGCACGCTCCAGGAATCACTTCAGAGTTAGGGAGCGCTTCTGTGTGATTAACTGCACACCCCGCCCCCCCTTTAGAGATGACGGGAGCAGGGGAGGAGGGCGCCCCGACAGGTGAGCGGCCCAGGACAGGACCAGGAGCCCGTCACGCCCGTGCGCCACCCTGCCGGGCCCGGCTCTGGGAGGCCAGGCAGCTAACGGGGGGGGTTAAGGGTTCCCGTTATTTTGGTCGTGGTCACCTTGTTTTCCCCTCATTTTACACAGGTGTAGAGGACGACATGACGGACACAAGAGTAGCAAGGAAAAGGAAAAAGGGATAGAAGTAAGTGGACGAAAAAGACACTGGAAACGGTGGTGAAAGGACGTCTCAGTTTCTCACTGCCCCGTTGTCATAGGGGCCCTGGCAAATGCCAGACCTCAGCTGCGGATCTGCAGTCGTGAGGAGCTCGGGGGCAGACAGCAAGGTACCTACCAGGCTTGGGCTTGGCCCTCTCCATCCCTCTGCGCCGGAGCCGCTCCTGGTAGATCTGCGTGCCCGTCATGAGCTGGTACCGCGGGGGCTCGGCGCCGGGGTCCCTCGGCACCAGCCGCAGGTCCTGCTCGGCCATGAGCCTGATCACGTTCGCTCGGTGCATGGGGCCCAGGTCGTTGCCCTTCTCGTCCAGCACCTGAATGATGCGCTCGTTAATTTTTCTTCCAACGTTACGAAAAGCTGTTTCATTCTTTTTTTTCTTTTCTCTCTTGTCCTGGGTGTCTTCAGTACTAAAAGCTTTTGCGTGAATGAGACAGGACGGTCTTGGGGCAGAGGCAATGTGGGATGGCTCCGCCAGCGCCGTCTTTTGTACGACATATTTACCCAAACATCTTCTAATGCAAGTATTTTCCGTTTTTATAGTGTGTAATGTTAACCTCTTTAGAAAAAGGGCAGCCATCCTAAAAAGCAGGGAGAAAAGCTCACTGAAGTCCGATCGCTCATTCCCGTGGGCCGGTGCTGTGGAGCATGGAGGGCGTGTGCGAGCCTGTGGGAACCTCACCTGTGAACATTGCAGGTCCGTGCACAGGAAACGTCAAAGTTATCTTAGTTGACCCCGTTCCCCATGGATCTCACAGTGCCAGCTCCAAAAGCAGGTGTCACCCTAAGGGTTTATTTAGGACGATGCAGAATCTTGAATCCCTGCTGACTCACAGACACCTCTTCGTGAACGTAATGGAACAACTTATCAATACATCTGATGGCCTACAAAAGGTAAGAACACTGTTATGGGAAGGGGGACCCTCCAGGAAGACAGCGGACCCCCTGGAAGAATGAACTGGGACTCTCAGAAAGGAAATGCCCCGACATTAAAGGGGCCTCATAAACTACATCCATCACTCACAAGGCAGGTGCTGCATCCCTGCCAAAGGTGAGCTAAAGCGCCAGGCGCGTGTGGTCTGACTTCATGGCTACGAACGCTGCACTTAGAAGGGGCATTCTGATGTTTTAGTTGCTTGTCCACCATAATAAGTGTCCCTCCTGCCATCCACACGACAGGTAGACCTGAGAAGTGTCTGAGGGAGTGATGAGAGGACCCGTTCATCTCATCTAGGGTTTGCTGAGAAACACGAGAGAATCAAGAACTCAGAGAGGTAGGTGTGTGCGGCTCGTCAATGAGAGAGAAGAGGATGCGGTGCCTTAGACGGTGCTTCTCAGACAAGGCTCCCTGGGGCACCTGCTCAAGCATCACCTGGGGTGTGTGTTCAGACTGGAAGCTCCCTCTGGTCCAGCTTTGATCCCACTGGGCTGGGTAACCCACCCCTCCTACCCATCACCACCGACCATGCCCACTGTCGACCAGTGACGTGTGGGGGGGGAATGAACAGCAAACTATGGAAAGTGATGGGAGGCGCACATTCTCACCTCCCTCCCCTGCAGGTCTGTCGCTCTGGCTCCAACCCCCCAGCCCTGCCCCGAACGCCACCCTTGCAGAGATAACTGCCCACCCAGCTCCTCCACGCAGATGCCCAGCGGGCACCCTCAGGTCAGCACGGCCAGAGCTGAATTCCACCTGCCCCTGCTCCCCGCTCTGTCCTCCCGTCTGCTGTCCTCGCGTACACCCTCTGACACTCAGGCCCAAGACAGCTGAGTGATCCTTGACCCTTCTTTTTCAGCAGATCCCATTGTTCGCCCTCTAAAAATCAGCAGGATCCAAGCACTCCTCGCCTTCTCCCTTGCTGTCTATCGCCTGCCCCTGAAATGCCATCATCTCTCACCGGGATCAGGTCCCAGCCTCCTGACCACCCTCCCCGCTGCTGCCCCTGCCCCTTAAAACGTGGAAGTCAGGCCGCGGCGCTCCTCTGCTCACAGCCCTCCGCGGCCCCCACCTCCTCCAGAGCCCCCGGGACCAGGCCCCCACCCACCCCTGCCCACAGCACCCACCCCGCTTCTTGCGCTCCCTGCGCCAACCGCACGGGCCTCCTGCTGTTCCTGTGAACGCCGGACGCGCCCTCCCCCCAGCCCCCGCCCCAGGTGGGATCCTCTCCCTCAGACGATGCCAGCTCATTTACTTCTCGGCGAGGCCTTCCCTGTCCACTCTGTCAACGGCACATCCCATCCTTTCAAACCCACGACCTTGCCTTTTAAAGAGATTCACTGCCGACATACGTTGATCTACACGTGAACACTCACAGTCTTTCCTCACTGGAACGTAAGCTTCGTGAGAAAACGTCACGTGTCTACTTCGTTCGCCGCCGTGCTCCTCACACTGGCGCCTACAGCCTGTCTCAGTACGTACAGCCGTCCTCGGTATCCACGTGGGACTGGTTCCAGGACACCTGGCACGGACACCAAAATCCAAGGATGCTCAAGTCCCTTATATAAAGTGCTGTAGTGTTTGCACGTAACCTATGCACACCCTCCTGTACACTTCGAATCATCTCTAGATTACTTATAATACCTAATACAATGGAAATGATATATAAATAGTTGCCTGGCACAGTTGCTTTTGGAACTTTCTGGCAATTTTTTCTCTTTCGAGTATTTTCAGTCATGGTTGCAGCCACAGATGTGGAACCTGTGGATACGGAGGGCTGACCGTATGTGCTGAATGACTGCGTGAGCCCAAGGGAACGGCCAGGAGGCAGGCGGTGTCTGCAGGCAAATCTCCAGGTCGTCAGGTACACCAGCGCCCCCCACCGCAGATGCGCCGTAAGAGCGCTCTTGTTATTCTAGAGATACTGAACTTTCCTCCGTGTATCTTCTTCCTTTGTTCAAAAGCTAGGGCCCTTTTTTCCAGGAGTATTCAATCATACCACTGTGTCAGTTTTCTTCTGGTGCTTTTCTATAGTATCGTGAGAAGATATTGTCAGATTTATGAATAAACCTTGAGTAAAATGATCCATGCTTTACAAAAAAAAAAAAAAATTCCCAGCTGGCATTTTAAACGTCCACCAACCTCAGTGAGATCTACGGCCAGACATTTCATCCACAATGAATGGATTACCTGATGGTCATTAGCTGGAGATGCAGATGCTGTAAAGGCTCCACAGTGGGATTGAACTGGGTTTTAAATAGCTGAGATACTTACTGCTCAGTAACAGACACTCAGATACTTGTTGCCATGTGGCGGAAGCTGGCAAACCAAACAGAAAAGTCTGAAGACACCGGAGAAGACTTTTCCATTTATCCTCAGAAAAAGAGCAGCAGCAGCAAGTCCCAGATTTCCCTCTGAGTCAGGATGAAACTAGCGGTTACAGACGAACGCTAGCGTGCCCTGTGTAATGCGTTATCAACACGTTACACAGAAAATACTACTGCAATAGGTAGGATTTTGTAAAACAAGGAAGCGAATAAACTAGGCACAGGAGAAAGATGAAAAGAAATTTAAGAACCCTGAGTTTTCCTTAAGGTTGAAGACACAGTAATTTTCTTTCCCCTATTCTTCCTAATTACCATTATTTCTCTAATTTTTTATAAGGAGGAAGTATTTTTTATACTAATAAATTCTATTTGTTTACAAAATAAAAACTATTTCAGAAAGATAATGTAGTTTTTTTTTAAAGCTTTAAAAATACTTTCCAAGAAGAGGAAAAGGTAAAGAGTAGAAAAATTATTATAATAACAATAATTGAATATAATATATAATTATTATATAATTATATTATATTTTATATATTATGATATATAATGTATAAATTATACATTATATAATTTATATGAATTATAAAATTTATAAAAACAAATTATAAAATGTATTATAATACTATATAAGTATATATTATAATTATATAATTATAATTATAATAATATATAATTATTAATGTAATAATTAAAAATGATTATTATTTACCTTTACTTTTTTAAAGGTTCTTTGCTATTATTCAAATTTTAAAAGGCTTTACATTTTCTTGACTTACACAGCAATTATGCTTCAACACTAGCTAAATTTTGGCTTTGGATCAGCAAAGAGGAAGATAACACCTGTTTCTTCAAAATAAACTCTTCATAGATAAAAATATAAATAACAGAGTTAGGGAAAAACCTGTGATATGAAATTTGAATTGGAAATATCAACATAAATTCAAGTAATTGAGAAACTTATTAGGAAAATTCTCAAGCATATACAGAAAAAACAGCAAAATAAAGGTCTAAGCACCCATCACTCAGCTCCTTGATTCGCAGCATGTGGTCCAACAGGCTTTCTCTCCACCAGCAACTACTCCCGGGACCCCAGCATCCGTGAACTACTTCCGAGTAAATCCTGTGTCATCAGTAAACACTCCAGTAAGAGCTGAGGACTCTTGTATGTTTTGAATAAACACAATAACACATTCCCAACTGATAATCAGTCCTCTATATGTTCAAATATCCAGTCTTCAGGTTTCCCTGATAGTATTACCATTTTGTTTACATTTTATTTACGGTTTGATCATATGAAGAGACTCCCACGGGCCAAATGTGTGATAATTTAAACATCAGTGACTGAAATTCATTTCAACACACCGAATATGCAAAAATCTATGAAAAAGAAAGACAGTTAGCCACAACTGTATGTGACTGCTACCCTGACTCCTTACTCTGGAAATTGGTCATTGAAAAAGAACTAAGCATTTATCCTACCTCTTTAAGAAGAACTGTAATCACCCCTAGTTGATGAAGAAAAGCGTTCTTTAGAGGAGAATGCCAGCTAATACATGGAGAAGAAAAGTAAAAGTAATTTGAAAACCACCATTTTGCCACCTTCAATCAAATCACTGACTCAGGCAAGGATGGATGCAAAAATCATTAGGTAAAAAGCTGATGAGGAAACAAGGTATTCAGGTGGCGCCAAAGGGTGACCCAAAGAATACTTCCAGACTGAAGCGGGAAATGCGCGCTCTGGCCGTCACCCCGTAACAGAGGTCAGACTCAGCATCCTGACAGTCTTAACACTCACCTCTTCACGTGATGGATGGTCCTTCCGTGAAGCAGTCCTGCCAAAAAGGTTAAACCTGAACCGCGTCAAGCCTCTAGACTTAGCGTCTAGTTTCCAAGGATACAAGGGCCAGACTAGAGAGGAACGAATGAGATGACACTACAAGGAAACAGTCTGACAAGTCCAGACTGTGGGACAAAACCACTGGCCTCAAGTCTTAAAAAAAGAAAAGTCAGTGTCCCTGGGAACTTGAATTAAAAGACTATGGAGGGCTTCCCTGGTGGCGCAGTGGTTGAGAGTCTGCCTGCCAATGCAGGGGACACGGGTTCGAGCCCTGGTCTGGGAAGATCCCACATGCCGCGGAGCAACTAGGCCCGTGAGCCACAACTACTGAGCCTGCGCGTCTGGAGCCTGTGCTCCGCAACGGGGGAGGCCGCGACAGTGAGAGGCCCGCGCACCGCGATGAAGAGTGGCCCCCACTTGCCGCAACTAGAGAAAGCCCTCACACAGAAACAAAGACCCAACACAGCCAAAAATAAATAATTGGAAAAAAAAAAAAAAAAAGACTATGGAGACATATGGGACTTCCCTGGTGGCGCAGTGGTTAAGAATCCACCTCCCAATGCAGGGGACACGGGTTCGAGCCCTGGTCCAGGAGGATCCCACATGCCGCGGAGCAACTAAGCCCATGTGCCACAACTACTGAGCCTGCGCTCTAAAGCCCACGAGCCACAACTACTGAGCCCACATGCCACAATTACTGAGCCCACATGCCACAACTACTGAGCCCACAAGCCACAACTGCTGAGCCCACAAGCCACAACTACTGGAGCCTGTGCTCCGCAACAAGAGAAGCCACTGCAATGAGAAGCCCACGCACCGCAACAAAGAGCAGCCCCCGCTCACCGCAGCTAGAGAAAGCCCACGTGCAGCAGCCCACGCGCAGCAACGAAGAACCAACAGCGGCCAAAAATAAATTAATTAATAATTTTTAAAAAAAAATTAAAAGACTGTGGAGACATACTCATAAAATTCAGTGTGTTTGAGAAAAAAGCAACCAAAAAGACATATGGGGGTAAAGGGAGAAATATCTGCATATGGGCTAGATTCGTGATGGATTAGATACTATCAGAGAAGTATTGTTAATTTTCTCAACTGTGGAAATGGCATTCTTAGGAACTCCTTAGGGAGCGTGTCATGACATCTGCAGCTTACTTTGAAATGGTTCAGCAGAAAATATAAATGTAATTATGGCAAAATCCGCAGAATCTAGGTTATGGTTATATGAGTGTTTACTTATTAATCTTTCAACTTTTCTGTATGTTTAAATTTTTTCATAATTAAAAAGGTGTTTTTTAAAAAGAATCAACAACCTACAAGGAGGAAAAAGTTCACTAGTCATGCCAATATGACTATCCCAGTCTGTGTAAGTTGTACATTTACTGTAATTTAATAAACGGGCACTCTGGCTTTATATATCTTAAAAAAAAAATTCCCTTCATTAGTTGTAAGTCTGTGTCTAAGTGGAGCCTATGTGCAAGGAACTTCACAAACTTAATGGCTGACTTTTTTTTTAATGCAAATTGCCTTTTTTTCTCCATCTGGTTTTCATCAAATCAAGTCTAAAAGTGTTTTACCATCATAAATGGTGATGGTTTCAGTTTAAGGTACTATGTGAACAATTTGTTGTTAACCGAAACAGCTAAAAGTTAACACAAGTCCTCTATTTTAGAGAAGTGGTTCTCAGAAAATGGGAGCCTACCAGCATCAGCTGGGGATGCTTTTTCAAAATACAAGATGTTTCCTCACCCCGCTCCTGTTAACAACCACTGGGTTGGGACCCCCCCAGAAAAAGATGACGTTAAGAAAATGAGTAATAAAACATTATAATGTAAGTGGGTTCAAGTAATTTAAGCTGGGATGTCTGGGGTTACCCTTAACCTTTCCAGGCTGATGCAAAATAGGGAGCCAATTTCTCTGATGAGATGTCTTTGATAACCTCTGTCAAATACATAACGGACCGAATGAACCAAATCTAAGTCAAAATAAGCACTTACTAGGAATCATGAAAAGCAAACCTCTTCACTTAATATCCAACTCATGGCTTCTGTACGGTTTAAATGACAAGTGAGCTGACAAAATTACGTGAGTGTTCCTACCCTTACCTCCACAACTGTCGTTTCTGAGACATACAAAAATATTTTAAAAGCCAGTTATCTTAAAGTCAGTTACTTAAAATGCACAGTTTAATAATATGAGATATCCATTTCTGATTCCATGATGACTCAGACCTTATTGAAATCACGCTATGCTGTATGAGCTGCATCTATTGGTCGTTTTAGTTCAGTAGCTAACTCCGTATTCTAGAAAGAAACACAGGATTTCTTTTTCTTCGTTGTTCTTTACTTACTTGAGATTGGATCACTGAAAAACTCCACATCCTCTAAGCACTGGAGGACAAACTGACAAATGTCCCCAGAGTTCCTCTCCTGCAACTCCTGCTACTTTCCATCCCCACTCCTCTTCTTGGACCTCTTCAGCATCATCCCTAGCTGTCCCAGGATGATGTAAGAAAAAAATGTCAATTACATGATTCCAGATGTACACAACAGAGTAATTTTAGTGTCTGACCCACATATTACAATAACTGGAAATAATTTAAACATTAAGCCATAAAGTGGGCAATTCTGAAATAAATATGTGGTACTTCCATATGCTGTGGGTTTCAGGTGAGCTTAGGGCTGCATCCTTTGTATTTTCACATTAGTCTTCAGTTGTCTGAAAGGAACCACATCCTTTGAGGACAGTTACCAAGTCCAGCTCGTACTGCTTGCCACATGACAGGCCAATAAATCGAGGGACGAGTCGTTGGGACAAGGAACAGTGACTTTATTTGGAAAGCAGCAGACCGAAAAGATGGTGGACTCATGTCCCAAAGAACCACCTTCCCCGAGTTAGAATTCAGGCTCCTTTTATACTGAAAGGGGAGGGAGTAAAGTCCTGGTTCCGGCCAGACTCCGGAGGGGATGTGTTATCTCTTCCTCCCTGCAGCCATTCACAGGTGGGCCTGGTCCGGATATTTTCTGTGATCTGAACAAAGGTATTTTAGCTTCACCTGGGAGGCAGGGTTCCCAGAGATGGGCCATTATGTATAATTTAAGCTTATAGGCAACATCCCTTTAGTGATTAACTAGAATACAAAGGTTCTTCCCTATTATAGGACTACTTTCCCCAACTTTTATTATGAAAATGTTTAAACGTTCAGAAAAGTTGAAAGATTGTACAGTCAACACCCCAATACTCATTCACCCAGATTCCACGGTTGCTTTCCTTGGTTTATCTATCCATCTATTTTTTCCTCTTTCCATCCATTTTATTTATGGTTTGATACATTTCAAAGTAAGCTGCAGACACTCGTACACTTCCTCCTCAAACACTTCAGCACGCATATCATTAACTAGAGTTCAATATTCATTTACAATTCTTTTCATTTTGAGGCAAAATTTATGTACAATGAAATGTACAAATCTTACACACATAATTTGACAACACCCTTGTTACCAAACTCCTATCAACTGAAGAGATGAAAATAACTTCTATTATTTGTTCACTCCCTGCTTTTCTTTCCTACATAGCTGACATTGTATATTGATACCTATGCTTTCCAGGGAGGTTGAATCAAAAGGTACATGGATTCTAGTGGACTAAGTATTTGTGAAATTAATTTTGCCAATTCCGATGACTTTAAGAATCCTCTCTCACGCCTTCCAAAGGAGTTTTACTAAGTCCTTCTGCTGGCAGGCCTGCCCACTGCCCCACCTGCCCCATCCCAGCCCGGGGTGAGCACTGCAGTCACCAGGCCTTTAGGTTGCTGTCCGCTGGCCCTGGTTTTGTACAAAGTACTCTCCACACTTAGAAGCTGTTGACGAGCTAGAACACTGATTAAAACACTGGAAAAAGCTAACATATATCTTGGCCAATTACTTAACCACATTGCTTTAGCCATAAAATTTTTTTTATTTTTTAGTTATTTTATTGAAATAAGTTAACCATCCAGAAAACATTTTTTGAAAAGCTCTTAAATCCTGAGCTCAAGACTCAATATTAAAAGTTGTCCTTATTCCTGTATATTAATTTTCTAAACGGTCATCTCACCTTCCAGAACTACCTATCTCAGTGACCAGCACCTCAGTCCGTCCAGAGCCACCTCGTCTTGTCCACTTCTGCTCTCCCGCACTCTCACAGCTAATCCAGCACCAAGGCTCCTCAGTCTTACTTCCGAACACCATAAATCCACCCACTTCTCTCCATATCCACTGCCACCACCCTAGTTTAAGACATCTTCCATCTCTCCTTTGGATTCCCATCCGTCTCCTAACTAGGCTGTTACACCATGAGCTCTGCAATCAGTTCTCCCCTCTGCAACGCTGGTGTTGTCCCCGCAGCCAGCGCCCGCCCACCTTAAAACTGCCTGAAGATTAAAGACCAAGAGCTTTCAGGAGGCCAAAAGGTCCTTCGCACCTTCCCGGCCTCACTCCATTCCAAACTTCCTTTATGCCTAAGCCACCCTGGCCTTCCCGATCTTGAAGCGCTCTTCCCCTTGGTTTAGGAAACCCCATTCCTGCCTAGCGCGGTCCTTCTCAGGGCGTTCCTCTGATTACCTCCCAGACTAGGCCAGCTCTCCCCTGGCCAACCCCCGCCTCCCCGGTCCCCGCTGTTTGCTTGTTGAGCTCAGCGTTAAGTGCGTCCACAGAACAGCTAATCTCTCCACGATTATACTTTTGTGATTATCTTGTTACTGTTTCTCTCAGACGGTAGGTTCTGTGAAGCAGGGAACGCATCTGGTTTACCCTTCCCTGCATCGCGCCGGGCACGGTCAACAGTGGCTGATTTTCCAGAGCCCTCCACTCTGCACTTCCTGACACTGAAGCCTCTCATAACCTGTACTTGGAACTGCGGCTCTTCAGTAAGAAAATGTATTTACTTCTTTCAGGAGTCTTTTGCCGTGGAGCCTAGTAAATGGTAAATGGGAAAACAAGAAAGCCCAGATCACTCAGCGACCTTCCCCACTACGCCGCCTTCTCTGGCCGCAGAGAAGAGCTCGCACTCCCTCCCCTGCTCCGCGCTGAGCCAGGGACTGGGGGGTGGGGGGAGCCCCGCACGCCAAACAGACCGGTCACGTGCACCTGCGGCGGCCACGCCCACCCGAGCCCCGCCCCCGCGGCGCGCCTGGGCTGGAGCGGGCCGTAGCGACGTACGGCCTGCGTGCGTGCCCGTACGTGCACCGGGATAGCTGGGCGGAAGGTCCAGGGGCCTGAAGGACCGGGGGCGGCGGGTCTAGGTGCTGCGGCTCCGGGGTGCGCGGACAGCGGCTTGGGCTCGAAGACGGCTTTACAGCCCGGCCGAATCCCCGAACCCGCGGCACGGTCTGCAGGGCTTGTCCGCTGGCGGGTGGGCGGCACTGAGCTTCCAGGGACAGGGACGCGGCCGAGCGCAAGGCCGCGTCCTCCGCAGGCACGTCCCTACGACCCCGTCCTCCCGCCGCAGGTCCCCTCACCCGCGCAGCGCCCCTTGCCTTTAGCTTTACCTGTTCCGGGCCGCCGACTGGTAAGGTTTGGCAGAAGGAGCCCGCAAACGGGCTCCGCCGCGAGACCCTTTCACCTTCCGTAGTGGGCGGGGCTTCGGCCTGCGTGTTTAAAGGAAAGGTGACGTGAGGAGGAGCGCCTTTCCGGCCGGCGGCCTAAAGTCCTCCGACAGAAAATGCGGAGGGCGAGGGGAGGTGCGTGCGGGAAGTTGCCGTTCACCTGGCTCCTGGCGCCGCAGGTGGTGTGGCGATCGGAGCTTCCCATCCCCTCGGTCCATTACGTTGGCGCCGACCACGGTGTGGCTGTATTCCCACTAGGCTTAGAGCTTTCGTACACGTCTTTTTTATTTAATAAAATACTATTTTGATAGAATGCTTAATAAACTATTTCATAAACGTCTTTATAATTATTGTGAGTTCGGGAGCACTGTCTGCATTTGCAGGTGAGCAGGCAGACTCGGGAAGCAGAGGCTCCCGTCGGTTCCCAGGTAAGCGGCACTGGCGGCCTGCGAGCGCCGGGCCGGGCGGGGAAGGCCCGCGTGGCGCCGTAACCCGGAGAGCTCGGAGCCGTCAGTGTTTGGCCGAGGACCGCACGGGCGTGGTGCGTGCGTGCGGTGTCCAGGCTCTGGAGCAGTTCTAACCCTGGGAGCGGACCGTGCACCCGGTCTCTTGCCTGCTTGCTTTGGGGTCCGCGAGCCTGCAGACCGCCGTGCCAGCCCCTGCCCCTCTCGCTTCTTCTCCAGTAGGAAATTCCTCCGTGGCAAAGTGGGAATTCCTCAGTGGCCGTGACTCCCTGAAGCCACCTAGTTAGAGGCTATTTTGATATATATGAGAGCACACTGCTTCTACTGGATACGTGTAGTCCAGCAGGACATGTCACTTTATTCTCATTAAACAGCTCAAGTCTCGCATTACCTCTTTCGTTTCAGATGAGGAAACTAGTGCAGCCTTAAACAGTTCCTTGAGAGCAAAGACCAAGTTTCCGTTTCCTCATCAAATCCACGGCGTCGTCGGGCATAGTAGGTACTGAATTTTTGTTGAAAACAGTGAAGTGGTAAACCCAGAAAAACTATGTGTGACCCAAAGGCCAAGGTTAGTATTTGCATGTTGGTCTTTTCCAAGTTAAACATGAAGAATTAAAGATTCATTTTATCCTACCAAAAATATTCTTTAATAGCAAGATGTGTTTGTTTAGTGTAGATCTGGGGATGGAGTGACCAGCACAAAACTGGGGAAATGGTAGGTGCTTGTCACCTGTAAATGACCGCATTTACAGCATTTACCTGTGTGTGTGCCGGGCAGTGTTACACAAGTGCTTGACTTCTATCAAGTTGTTTAATCCTCAGGAAAATGTAAGTACCTCATTTCACAGATGAGGGAACTGAAGCCTGAAGAAAGTAAGTAATTTGCCCAAGGTCACGCAGCAAGTAGCAGATTCAAGAATAAGAAAAAAACCCAGGCAGCCTGGTGCCAGAGTTGGTGTTCTTAATGCTGAATGTCCCTTATGAAATGAGTGAGTCAGTGGGGTTACAAGTCTGGGAAGATACTAAGTGAAATTGGTTGAAGAGTTTAATACCCAAACTAAGGGCTTAAAGTTTGGTGAGATTATGATTCGAATAAATTCACGCCAAGTTGTCCTTGGTAACTGGAGCTACCTGTCAGCAACCCTTTTTTTTTTTGCAGCCCCTCTTTGAAAGTATGAGTGGCCAGAATAGATGATTTGGGGAGTTTTCTAGACTGCCATTGTGAGATATCTCAACAAGAGAGGGGCTTTGGTGTTCCTGGAAGGAGATGAGCAGAAAAGGGTGGGTGTTACAGACATGCCCTCAGAGAGAGAAGCAGGTTCTTTTTAGCTCTTCTTTTGAACTCTGCTCTGACCTCCAGCTGAAATGGGACCGGGCAGCTTCTAAAGAATCATTGAGAGTCCTGGGCTCAGCTCTAGTGGGGGTGACTTTGAAGACCCTTGAAGAATGATAGTAAAGCAGGCATCTGGGTCTTTCAGGACCCCTCCCTGTGTTTATGGCCTCTGCTTGCTAAGGCACCCTTCTTGGTTTGGGGACAGAATATGACTACACCACAAAGCCCTTGTAAGCCGTCTCATTCAGTATGTGCAAAGAATAGGACTCTCAGAAGTGTATAGAGCTTTCCAAATTGTTGTCTCTACCCGTAATTTACCAAAAAAGCAAAGCCCAGAACGTAGAAGTGTAACTCCATAATATGACTCAAATCCTGGCTATTCTAAAACTTCTACATTTTCCACCACAGGGTAATTTCCATGATACTTTTCCTGGTTGGTCCCTGAGCGACGCATTTCCTCACACAAGGCAGGTATTGATGTTTTTGCTCTGACGAAGGATTAAAGGAAATACTCTGACCCTCTCCTTGCCTGTTAGCTTTCAAAGTCCCCTCCCTCCCACTGGTGCAGACGGAGGTGTGTGAAACACAGTTGCTCAGCGCAGGTCATTGAGGTTCAAGATATCTGTCCCACAGAGTCGTTACTCTGTGGGTGATTTCTTTCAAAGTTGTTAACACTAGGCTGTGTCTTCGTGATGCCACAGTGACTGCAACAAATTGAGAAGCTACTCTGCTAATAGTCCTGCGTTTGTTCTGAAGGTCTGTGGATGTGGCAGAGCCTGCGTGAGGTCCAATACTCTGCATATTCTTCAACAGGTAGTTGTTAATGGATTGCAGGTAGTTTCTGTGCCCCCTTCCCTCCCTCCATTACACTGTAAACTCCTGCCAGGGCATTTTGCTGAAACAAAAGAATGGGAGTCTATTACATGTGAGAGCCTGTGCCGTGCAAACTGTATCCAGTAAGAGCGTTGTCTTAAATGGCAGCCACTTTCTCGTCACGGTGCCATTTAAAAACCGAGAGGGTCCGCGCTCTGCTCTCCTGGGTACGTGTTTACAAACTTGTCGAAAGGGACAGAGAAAGCAAGGTGTGCACAGGGCTTTGGCTGATGTGGGGTGACTTCAAAACCTCCGGAAGATGCTCGCAGCCCAACACTGTGTGTCTATTCTCATAACACATGAAAGCTGGAAGCCTTCTTACAGAATCTGTACCATTATCCACAGGCAGAAGTGTGATTAATGCGTTCTAAACATATAAACATCTGTACACTTAAAAAAAAAAAACAAAAAAACAAAACTCCAAACAAGGAGATCGAGCCCTCCCTCAGTAGCTCATTTCGTTGTTTTAAAGGACTGAGGAAATCTTCCTTTAAGTAACCTAAGTCCATCATGCAGCTACTTCTGCTGGTTCCTCAGAAGAGCTGGAACATCTGGTGACCACATCTGTGTTAAATCCCTTCACATACTCTCAAACTATTATTAGATTCAGAAAAAATTTCTTTTTTAAAAAAATTTTTATTTATTTATTTATTTTTGGCTGGGTTGGGTCTTCATTGCTGCGCTCGGGCTTTCTCTAGTTGCAGCGAGCGGGGGCTACTCTTCATTGCGGTGAGCGGGCTTCTCATTGCAGTGGCCTCTCTTGTTGTGGAGCACGGGCTCTAGGTGTGCGGGCCTCAGTAGTTGTGGCACGCGGGCTCAGTAGTCGTGGCTCGTGGGCTCAGTAGTTGTGGCTCGCGGGCTATAGAGCGCAGGCTCAGTTGTTGTGGCGCACAGGCTTAGTTGCTCCGCGGCATGTGGGATCTTCCTGGACCAGGGCTCGAACCCGTGTTCCCTGCATTGGCAGGCGGATTCTTAACCACTGCGCCACCAGGGAAGCCCCAGAATAAATTTCTTTATCATGTGTAAAATTTCCCATAACATTAGACTCCAGATTAATCATTTATCAAAAGGGATGGCACCAATGATTAAAACATGACGGTGGTTGGGAATGAGCAAGACAAGTTTGTCTAAAATGAATAACACTGGGATGAATTTTTTTAAAAAGCTCTCATGTCTACTAAGTAAAAGAATATTTATATGTGGAAGGGCCATTTATCTTCTGTGAAAAATCTCTTGTGCAACCGAATGAAGCAGAAAATAAATAGGTTCAAAAGTCTCCTTTGGAAAAACAACAGGGCCATATGTTTCCATTTCAAAGATGTTAAGTTTAGGAGTGAGTCAGTTAACTTTGGTCATTTTGAAACACTTAATGAAAATAATTTCCTTTACCATCATAAGACGTCATGCAGAAATACAAAGAGCTAGTACAGGAAACTTTATGAAAGGTGTACTGTTTCCTACTGTGTAAATCAAAGCAAAGCAGGACCAAGTTATTAGTGTTCTACATTATAGAGAAACCCCAATAATGTGTTTACACAGCCACATGAGATCTAGTTACAAGGCTATGTAAGGACGCAGAACTAACAGTAAATATAATGTTAGTGATAAAACAAATTTGTGCTCTCACTGTTTCCCATCTTTGAGGGAAATGGAATTAAAAGCAAAACATTACATCTTGGAAAGTTCTCAGATGTGGAGTTTCACACGTTTACTCTATAGGGGGGACTTTCTGCTGGACATTTCCGTCATTGTTTGGCTGCTTTCGCCCCCTGGAAGTTGCTAGCTTCCACTGCAAAGATTTTAAAGGCTGTTTTGCTGGCAGCCTGGGACATATCCATGACCTTACCAAAGTGGAAGTGAAAGCTCTCAGTTTTTCTTCTTTTTTTTTTTTTTTTTTTTTTTTTGCAACAGTAAATCTACCAATTTTACAGTCAGTTGAACAGCAATAGATGAATTTGTTAAAGTCTGTATTCACAAAGAAAACCTGAACTTCAGTGGCTTGAATGCCTGAAGCTGCAGCGTGATAGTTGAAGGGCAGACATGCTTACAACTTGCTCTAGGCCACTGTCACCTGCTTCTCCGCACAGGTGCTGACCCCTCCCTCAGTCGATCTGGGGCATCCTGACGGGGGAGCAGGAAGCCTGGCCTTTGTGTGCTACAGAGAACGCTTTTCCAAGGACTGGACCACTGTCACCTGCTTCTCCGCACAGGTGCTGACCCCTCAGTCGATCTGGGGCATCCTGAGAGGGGAGCAGGAAGCCTGGGCCTTTGTGTGCTACAGAGAACGCTTTTCCAAGGACTAGGCCACTGTCACCTGCTTCTCTGCACAGGTGCTGACCCCTTGGTCGATCCGGGGCATCCTGATGGGGGAGCAGGAAGCCTGGGCCTTTGTGTGCTACAGAGAACACTTTTCCAAGGACTGGGCCACTGTCACCTGCTTCTCCGCACAGGTGCTGACCCCTCGGTTGATCCGGGGCCTCCTGACTGGGGAGCAGGAAGCCTGGGCCTTTGTGTGCTGCAGAGAACGCTTTTCCAAGGACTGGGCCAGTATTCTCCAGCAGTCACAGGAAGCAGAAGAAAGAAAAGGTTAAGGGCCACCACCAGGGTCAGAATAGGTTAAGTTTAGTTAACATCAGAGGTTATAGCTTTTAACAAGAGCTTCAAGAAAACTTATTCGAAGATGCAATTTGTTTCTTCTTTGTCAGCCGTGTTTTTTTTTATCCTATTGATAGTGACAGCTTAACAAAGTTTTTATATGCTAGAGGTTTTCATCCTTTAGAGGATAAAGGACTGTTCCTAAAAGGAGATGCAGGTGGAGAACTTTATAAAGCTTCCATGACTTTCAAATTGGGAGCTTTAAAATAGACTCCCTGCTTGGCTAAGTCAAAAATAATCTGTGAGGGATGTTTAAAAAAATCCCTATTGGAAATGGAGGACTGCTTCAGAAATCAGATGCAGAGGCTCAGGTTTCTAGAAGCTTCTTTGTGTGTATTTTGCTTTCATCCATTCTAGGACAGTTTTCCCAGTTGTTATTCAAAATTACCAAAGAGGCCTCCTCTGAATTTTCCATACATGTGTTTCTTTAAATTTAGAGCATCGTACTGAGAAGAACTAGTTGTTTGTTCTATTTCTGTGTGAGCTGAAGAGATGGCCACAAATTTCTGTACCTGCCCTCTATGTTCCTGTCATTCTGTTAGTGCACATGTTCTGATCAAGGACTGAAAGGATCCAGAAATTGGTCCTTCAGAGGAGAGTCATGTAAACTCTAGCTTTTCAATCGGGAACCCACACCTTTCAACAGGTATGATTACCCAGGGCTGACGTTGAGTGTCCTGTGTCATACGAAGGCGTTGTGTATTATTTAGCTGCATTTCTGGCATAGACGAGAGGCTTGACTTTCTTTGAATGAGTTTTATATATTTATTTAGCTGAGGTTTTTTTTTTTTTTTAAATTAATTAATTAATTAATTATTTTATGGCTGTGTTGGGTCTTCGTTTCTGTGCGAGGGCTTTCTCTAGCTGTGGCAAGCGGGGGCCACTCTTCATCGTGGTGCACGGGCCTCTCACTATCGCGGCCTCTCTTGTTGTGGAGCACAGGCTGCAGACGCGCAGGCTCAGTAGTTGTGGCTCACGGGCCCAGCCGCTCCGCGGCATGTGGGATCCTCCCAGACCAGGGCTCGAACCCGTGTCCCCTGCATTGGCAGGCAGATTCTCAACCACTGCGCCACCAGAGAAGCCCTGTTTTTGTTTTTTTGGGCCGCGCTGTGTGGCATGCAGGATCTTAGTTCCCTGATCAGGAATTGAACCCATGCACTGGGAGGGCAGGGTCTTAACCACTGGACCGCCTGGGAAGTCCCTAGCTGAGGTTTTAAAATGTTCAACTTGGTTCTCCAGAGCCGTACTTTCTATCTGATGTTCAGCAGGATAAACATAACCTACACATCCAAGTGATGTCCTGTAATATGCATTTGACAGCATGACGGTTTCAGGTATGGTGAGGATTCATTTAATTATTATTTGGGAAATAAGATGTTTTGTATACAAGAATCTTCCAGATACCTAAGCTTACCTCTCAAAAGAACACAAAACTTCTTACCATTTTGAATGAAAGTATCTTATATACTGTATTACACACTTTATTGCTTTCTGAAACGTGGTATAATGAATATCGTTTTCAAGAATGGGAGTACCATTATGACTACACATCATCATACAGTGGTATATAAGACAGTCACGTTGTACTCAGTGCACTACACTACGTGGCCCAGACTGTCAGGATTTTGAATTTGTGATTCTCCTTTTTATAAATTTTCTTACTCTGCTCTTGCCATTATACTGTCAGCTACCCCTTGTTGCTCTAAGTGCCTACCTAGCTTTAACAGTTCTCCCTGCCTCCTAATGTTCTGCTCAAGGTCAAGTTCAATCTCACCTGGCCTAATGCAGGAGTTACTTAAGGGGACCTGTAGCTCTCCATCCCACCTTATTCCAGATTGGCCCACACGCTGTGGCCAGGATAACCTTGCTTCAGTAAAGCTCCATTCACACCAGTGCCTTGCTAGAAAAGCTGCTGGCGATTCTCCCCCGCCCGCCTGCTGAACTGGAGTGTGATTTTCCACTCCAGCGTTTATTGTCCTCTGCAGTGGATCTATAGCCGACTGTAGTTGACAAGTCAGTCAATTTGCCTGCTCTGCCCAGGCTCCTGTCTCAGTCTCTGCTCCTGGACACCACCCCTGAGAGGGGAGACTTATAGTCCAAAAGTCCCGCCCTCATGCCCTCTCCCATTCATAGCTGATTGGACCAGGGCAGGAGCCTGACCTACGGGAGACCAGTCTATACACGGTGACAACTTACACAGTCAAACTGGGAGATCTGTTGGGTGTCAAAGGGCACCTGGGGCAGAGATACTCTTTCTCCTCTTTCCCAGGTTTTAGCTGAGCACATAGCTGCCCAGAGTAAAGACAGTATGTGTAGCCTCCCTTACAGACAGGTGTGACCATTTGACTACGTTCTGGCCAGTGGAATATATATATATTTAATATATATATATTTATCCCCCATAAGTCCTGGGAATGTCCTAGTTTATGCCTGTTATCCTGGTATGATTTTTTGTTCTAAATTTTATTTATTTTTGGCTGCATTGGGTCTTCGTTGCTGCGTGCGGGCTTTCTGTAGTTGCGGCGAGCGGAGGCTACTCTTGTTGCGGTGCATGGGCTTCTCATTGTGGTGGCTTCTCTTGTTGTGGAGCATGGGCCTTAGAGCACGTGGGCTTCAGTAGTTGTGGCGCACTTGATCTAGAGCGCAGGCTCAGTGGTTGTGGCCCACGGGCTTAGTTGCCCCGCGGCATGTGGGATCTTCCTGGACCAGGAATCGAACCCGTGTCCCCTGCATTGGCAGGTGGATTCTTAACCACTGCGCCACCAGGGAAGTCCCTGGTGTGATTATTAATAGCATCCTCTTTCACCCTCACAAGTGTTCCAGTTTAGATGGCATATGACATGGTTACCCTAAATAAGCAGATATGTTATGTGCAACTTCCAGAAAGTTCTCTGAGGAGGAGAAGTGTGCTCTTGTCCCCTCCTCCTTTCTGCTGGCTCAAAGGTGCACATGACAGCTGGAGCTTGCATGGCCTCCTGGAGCAAGAGGGCTCCCGGTGGAGCTCGGGTCCTGACACTGCGGAACCCCATGCCTCTGGATTCCTGACTGTGAGAGAGAAACTAACAAGCTTTTATACTGCAGCTGAATGCCACACACACCTGGAGTTCACGCGGATGAGTCGGTCTACGGAGAGAAGTAGGACCAGGAACTAGACATGCACAAAGGCCAGACTGCGGGGCCCTGTGAGGAATGGGGTAGGAGCCTTCATTTCTAACCTTCCAACTCCAGTCCCCCTGGAGCACACTGGGATTCATTGCCTGTCTTCAGATAACTCTTAAGTGGATTTTCTTACGGTAACTGTCTGTTGATTGAAACCAGACATCTTTACAGCTTTAACCCTCTTCGCCCACCTCTGCTGAGCAGCCAGATGACGACTTGCTCTTCCCTGTGTTTGTGCTTTTCTGCCTCTGCCCATTCATGCCCCACCCTCTGCCTGGAATCCAGACCAAGTGTCCCCTCTTCACGAAGGCTTCCCTTAGTTTCTCCCTTCTTCGGACTCTGTCATTTTACGTGTGCTTATTCTGTGCCGTTTATTTTTCTCTGTCTCCTAACGTAGTTACGTATATGTTGGCATAGCCCACCCTCTGCAGTGTCAGAGCCTCAAAGGCAGGGGCCTTTGCTCCTTGTGTTGTGCAGAGAGGTCAGCCTAGGGCCTGCATTTCTTTAATGCACATTAGGTATTTGTTGTGGGCTGTGAAACACACAACTAAGCCTTTTCAAATGGTCTCTGAATAAACTGTAGGAGCTTTGGTGCAGGATTTCATGTCTTCTAGAGGCTTCTCTTTTCCTCTGCTGGCTTGGAGTTGACAGTACTTAATAGGATACCACTAGGTGTTGAATTACAGTTTTAGGAGGAACCTTTCTAAACCACTTGGGAAGCTCTCTGAGGTGGGCATCTTTTGTTGAAACAAACTTCAGTGCTAAGTAGCATGCCTACTACTGTAGTAATTTACAGTTGCTGAATTAGAAGCACAGAAAGTCTAAACAATTTATGAAAAAAAATCACAGGGAAAGTCGGTGTCTATAAAGGAGTTACAACTCGGTCTTTGGATTTCCTTGTGTTAATTACCATACTATGGACTCTATAACTGCAACTGACATTCCGTATCATCATCATAAGAATTGTCAAAGGGTTATTGAATGATCACACTTGTATACCATTGGGCTGACCTTGCTGCCTCTCAAACAGAAAGTTCACAACGAAGTAGAAGACCCAGTCTAACCACTTCTTTAATTTTCTGTACGTGATTGGTGGATTTTTTTTTTGCAACTGACGTGGTCAAATGTTTCGGTATTAACGCTCGCAGTAGAAAACAGACATCATACAGCGGATCCATGTGTAATTATAACTGCATCTTTAAATTACCACTGTGAGGACGTGCGACAGAATAATGGGGACTAATGAAGAGTATGTGCTCCTCACATGTCCCATGCATCATTTATAGGCTGTAATTGATGGCCTTTGACAATTTCTAGTGCCCCCTTTCACACTCAACTGTCATGTCAGCACCCACTGGTATGGGTTAGTCTTTTACACTAATAATAGTTTAAGTCATAAAAGTTGCCACCGATTTTACTTTATTGTTTACAAATTAGAATGGATTTGAAGTTTCTCCTTTTGTAATTGGCATCCAGCTCACTTGCTTTCTTGAGTCTGGGAGAGATTGCTGCTGAGTTACAGTTGGTGCAACGGGGGCTGCATTTTACCCCAAACCTGGTTAGACCAGGCCCTCACCTCTCTCTGGACACCCCGAGTGTAGCCAGGGGGCTCACATGGGGGCTTTGTCACACGTGTGTGGGGCTGTCCCAGAGAGTGACACTTGCTTTCCCAGGCAAAGGCGCTGGCATGGGTGAAAAGACACAACCAGACTGAGAGACACATTCATACTGTGAACGTGACAGAGTCAGAGAAGAAAGCACAGGACAGTGGGGATTCCATGTGGGTAGGGGGTCTGGAGAACCCCGTGGCAGGCTGGGCCAAGCGGCTGAGCAGCAGGAGGGCAGACCTGGGGGCAGGTGGCAGGTGAGCTGGTTGGGTTCCTCCGGAACCTCAGAAACGTTACGGTCAGTGAAAGAAGCCAGTCACAAAAGAACATGTGTTGTTCTTCCATTTATAAGAAATATCCAAAAATGACAACTATATGGAGACAAAAAGTAGGTAATGGTCGCTTAGAGCAGGGCGTGGCAGTGGGGAATGATTGTAGATAGAAAAGAGGTTTTTGTTTTGTTTTTTAGGGTGATGGAAGTGTTCTAAAATTAGATTGTGGTGATGGTTGCACAACTGTACACTTAAAATGGGTTGATTGTATAGTATGTAAATTTTCTAGTGTGTATTGATATTATATATCAATAAGGCTACTTGTAAAAAGCCAAAGGAAATGTTATTTTAATAATAATTAAAACACTTCTAGGAAAATCTTATTATATAAAAAGATCATCATTTTACCAAATTTCTATTCTTAGTATTGCATCTGTTTTATCTCAGTGACCTGTAAAATGCCCACTGGGATGTTAAATATGAACTGCATTTTTATTTTCCTAAAATTATTATTATGCAAAAAAAGCAGCTTGTATTTATTTCAATTTATGTGGTATTAGATAGGAATAAATTTATTTTCCCCAGTGAGTCAGTATTCCATGGAATTGAGGGTGCTCAGATTTTTTTTTTTTTTTTTTTTGGTGCTCAGATTTTATACTTTTGCCTTAACAATTACAACATATAGTTGTAGTAGAATTTTGATAAAGTTTATGTTTAAAAACTATCATAATTTGAAAGTATCATTGGGTTACTGCTGACAGAAAATACTTTATTATGTAAAATGAAAATTAAAATACAGCTACATTTTGCATTAGGTCTTGAATCAGTTTCAGTGAGAGAGATTTTATAAATTCAGCCTGTGTGCAAATAGAATTTCTTTTATAAATTAACCTGTATAAACGGTAATGCTTATTCTTCCACGAGAGTATAGATTTCTTATTTTTACCAACAATTGTCTAAAATATTCTCATGAAAGGAGACTGCGCTAGAGCTGACCCTTCCTATACAAAGTGCCTGAGTGCCTAAGGTGCTCTGTAGAAGCTGGATCTGGACATTAGTCCTACAGATTCCACAAGAATTTCTATTCTGTCATTAGACTCTTCAGGGAAAGTCTTGTCTCGCTGGTTGGAGGGTCTCCCTCATGGTGTTCGTGTTGAATCATTCTCACGTGCCCTAGGACGCCATGCGGAAAGGGAGTCAGGCCCCTGAGAACAGGAGCTCAGTTTGGTGAATTGTGTCCCTGATTCCATGACACACGACACATGGGCTTCCTGAGGGGGCAGCACACACACACGGGGCAGCACACACACGACACATGGGCTTCCTGAGGGGGCTGCACGCGAGCCATCTGTGCAGGAGGGTCTTTGACCACAGAAAGGATTTGTCAGCCAAGCACCAACAGTCAGAGAAAGGCCCCAGACAAGGGGGGTATGCAGGGGTCAAACAACCCTGGGAAGCAACTTCCCAAAGTCCAGCACCTGGAGTTAGTGCCAGACCAGGGGACGCCCTCGGGACAGCCTTGGACGTGGTGCTGAATTCACTGGCCTTCTCACTTGCAGTTTCAGCTCCTTCTTGGAACTCATGTACAAATCCGGGTGGGGCGTGAGTGCCAGCAAGCTGGGGGCTCAGCCAGCAAGGATTGCCAAGCATTTCCCATCCTGCTCTTCCTGGCTGTCCTGGGGTGCTGCCCCCAGGGACCTTGGCTTTTCCTGCCTCCGAGACAAGGGCTGGGTCCGGGGTGCTCTGCGAATCCTTTCATTCTTTTTCGAGGATGCCTCCTCGCTGGTCTAAGTGAGGGAGGGATTCTGTTTTTTTTTTTTGAGAAAGAGAATCCTGGGTCAGAAAACTGAGCCTTGACACCCAGGAGTCCTGGTCTGAATTAAGGCCTCCTGCAGATCCCACCTGGCCCGGGCCTGAAGGCTGAACAGCTTCGGGGCACTATTACTAATAATGATGTAATATATGATACGTATACACACGTATGTATGTATACAGCTTACCGTGTGCTCTAGACACTCTTCTAAGCATGTTACATCTATTGACTCATTTAGTTCTCATAAAAACTCTCTGATTAATGACTATTCTTGTTCTTATGTATTCTTTCATAAATAAGGATGCTGAGACAAGAGAGTAACTTGCCCAAGGTCACACAGCTCATTAACAGCAGAGCTGGGATTAGAACCTAGGAGGTCTGTGTCCAGAGTTCATGCTCTTACCTAATGTACTGCAAATGAGAATTAAAATAATATTGTGATATGTTATTTATGCAATAATAATAATAGTGACATTATTATTAGCATCAATTTGAATAGATACCTAGGTCTTACTTAAAGTGAGTTATAATCCCAGAACTTCCTTCACTTCTCAAAAACGCTGTAGGGAGGTGATATTGAAAATCACCTACTAGAGAGGAATATCTATAATTAGTTTATATCTTATTTTCAAAATTCTTTGTTTTCCGTGTGGAGGACAGAGCTCCATTGTGAGATATATATTTGCTAACTGCATCTTTTACCACGTATAGTTCCTGGAGCAATTAGCTTTGGCTCTCTGGACCCTTTCTTCATCCTTAAAATGGGATAATATCGTCACAGAAGCACAAGGATCAAGCATGATAAATTAAAATATTTTGGAAACTATAAAGCAATATGGAAAGGTAAGATATTATTCATCTCCTGCTCCCAGGTCCCCTCGAAATACTTATCTCTGAGAATTTTCAGACTTCTACGCATAAACCGAAGAGGAGGAAAGCTACACAAACCAGTGCTACTCGAAGTGTGGTCTGTGCACCAGCAGCTCCAGCGGCCCCTGGAAGCTTGTTAGAGACGTCGTTTCTCGGTGTGTTCTCAGAGCTACTGATCAGTACTGACTGCAGGCACGGAGCCCAGCAGCCGTGCTTAACAGTCTCTCCAGGTGATTTTGATGCATGCGAAGGTTTGGGCAGCACTGTCTTGGAGGGTTTTATTCATTCTTCAGCACATATTTATGGAGTATCTCTAGAAGGGGCCGGTGGCTCTCCCGGGAGGAAAAGACACAGATGCTCTCCTCAAGGAGAGTAGCTCCTTCTTAACGAACCCCTTCTCATCCTTCAAGATGCTGTTCAAGAGCCCCCTGGAGGACCCCACAGCCCACGGCATGTAGACTGACTCTTTGTGGCCACACTGGCGCCGCCTGCGTCTTCACCAGCGCTCCCACACCTGTCCTCCCACCTGGAGACCTGTCCCTGCGAATTGCTCTTCCCAACCGTCCGCCCTGTGTTCTGTGTGGCCTCCGTGCTCCTGTGCCCGCTGGTCTCTGCCCGTGAAGCCTTCCCTCCTTCAAGGGCCGCTCACGGGAAGCCTCCCCGCCCTCCGTGCGGGCAGTCACTGTGAATCCCTCTGCATCTCCTGTGTGCCTCCACCGGGCCTCACTCGGGTCGTAAGGTGAGCTGTTTTATGTCTGGTTTCCCCCTAAACTAGAAGTGTACATTTTAAATTTCTAGATCTCCAGAGCTTGCTAACATCCACTGAGGGAAGACAGGAGCGAAGTGAGGGAGAGGGGGCTGGGGGGCGCGGGGCGGGTGTTTGCCTTTTTTCTTTGTAAGGCGTCACCTCTATTCACCTGTTGTGCAAACAGGATGATTTTGTCTTTGGCGTGGAAGGGACTTTTCAAAGCCCGACTCTTGAAATGACCTGCAAATTTAATCAAATTCAGTCACTGTTTCTTTTGCACCTGCTACATAAAAGGCACTGTGGTTGCTGCACTGAATGATCCTGCCCTCGGGCAGCTCCCAATCCAGTGGAAAGACGTAGCACCCAGTGCCCCTGACTAAGCCAGGTGACAGTGCTTTACCAGGGTCGCAAGGCTCAGAGGGCAGGTCAGGAGAGCAGTGGCCCAGGAGAGGGCAGGGTGATGAAGGGATGGCCCCAGATAGGAGCCGTTCCAAGTCCAGGTGGAGAAGGGACTCCACCCAGGCCTCCCTGGGGGGGGATGGGGAAGTGACCGTCTACACCGGCGGCCTCATCTGTGTAGGATCAGTTCCCCTGGAGCAGCCTACACAGCACACGTGGGGACCTCCGGCTGCGGTGCAAGTGCAAGTTCAACCCTGCTACCCCCAGCCCGTCCTGACCCTCCTGAGGATTGATAATAGTCGTTAACCGAAGTTGATGTCCACCCCTGTGATTGCTGGACGTAGGGAATCTGGGGCACAGAGCCAGGAAAGCGGGGTAAACAGCGTCCTTTCAGAACACGGCTTCGAGAGAGCGCAGTTTTGACAGCGGGCTCTTTTCACACCTACTTGCTCTGTAAGTGGCTGCAGTGTCTGCCGCTGTCCTCTGAAACATGGACAAATTCAAATGAGAGGGTGTAATCTCGGCGCTAAAAGGGGAGACTCCTTGCATTTCTCCCCGGGGGGTCTCTACTGTGTGTTTTCCCATCAGAAGGCAAGCCGCCTGGCAAAGTGGGAGAGAGCGTGGGCTTCGCCAGTGGGTGAAACAGGGCTTAGACCCTGACCTTGTCATTTGCGTGCTGTCACCTTGGGCAAATTGCTGACCTTCTCTGTTTTTCTTACTCCTTTGCGAAATGAGGATGGTGATTTCAGTTTGTAGCTGGAGTGTCTCATGTATATTAAGTGCAGCAATATTATTGCTACTGCTGCTTTAGGATTACATGAAGTGCTGTAGGATGGACAGGATCAGGGTTTCCATAAGCTGGTGATGTCAAACCACTCCAGCAGAACCGTTAACCTTGAGTCTGCCCGACGGCAGCCCGGAAGTGAGGGTGTGATGGGTGGGGGAACGGTGGCAAGGCTGAGAGGGAGGTGCATTCGCACCTGGGGTCCCTGTCGCTGCCTCTCCCCATCTTAATGCTATGTTCCCCTGTCATTCTCCTCCACCATCTTCTCCTCTCTCTACACTTCTACACCCAGAGAGAATTTCAGGTCAGTGTCCCGGGAGGTGGATTTTTGATCAGTTGGTCACCTGGAATCCTCCAGATGGCATTCTTACGCCTTTGCCACCTTCTTAAACGTAGGGCTGGTGCCACGGCCCTCTGCTAAGTCCCCTGTTCCTTCTAGAAGTTTGCAGCTGGGAGCCGTGGCTTGGCATGCAGTGGTGGGCTGCCCTTCTGTTTGGAGGTGGGAAGCGGGTGGAAGCTGGTTGGGGGGGAGGTGTGCAGTGTGGAGGAAACGGGGGGAGGGGGGGTGGGGGGGGGAGGCGGGAGGGACCGGGGCTGGCTGAGAAGATCGAATCATGTTTCCAGAAGCCCTGAGGCTCATTTGAAATATTGATTCCTCTGGGAGATCACAGCTCAGCCTTTGGGGTGCTTTCAGAGGGACTGTTTATACATTTTGGTCTCTGTTTCAGAGTTGCCTCCTGGGCTGGGACACTCGAGCTTTGCTGAAGTAGTGTTTAAAAAAGAAATTAGTAATTACTAACTTTGTACTCAGAACAAAAGCTTTCACATAAGCATCTACTTCCACTGCTCTGGGCAGGGGTGGGGGGCACGGGAGCTGGAGTCCTCTTCATCTCTAGCTAAAGCAAGGTTCTTGGAATAAATTCAGTAAGGACTTTCATGCCCTCGAAACCCATCATGTCTTGAGTTTTCGGGTCCATACAATGACTTTTATCCCTCATCCTTCTCACATAACTGGGGGGAAGACGTAGATGGAAATGTTGGATCTTTAAGCAGTCTTTTCTTCTCGCGCTCCTGAACCCTCTGCCTTCCTCCCACGCCTTGCTCCGCAGTTTATTTGCCAGAAACCTGGAGATTTAATATCAGTTATCAGGACATGCTCAGCTGCTCCCTGACCGTGGCCGAATGAGAGACCCCAAGTAAGATCAGTGTAAGAACCATCCAGCTGAGCCCTGATCAACCCTCAGAACCATGAGAAATTGTGAAAGGCTGGTCATTTGAAGCCACTAAGATTATGGGGTTAGACTAATATTAAGGAAGCGGAAATACTACTCTTTTTGGAAAGCCAAAAGGAAATAGTTATCGAAATCTAAAAAGCTATTTATATCCTTTGAAGCAGAAATCCTACTCCTCTAATATCCTAAAAAAATTATTCAACAAGCAAAAAACTGTGTGCCTGAAATGTGTTCACTGTAGCATTATTTTTAAAAAAACTTACAAATAATGTAATGCAGCAAAAATTAATGACAGGTTTACTACAGTATGATACATCAATACAAGGGGATGTTAATCTGCTTTCTAAAATGATACAATAGCATCCCTGGTGGAACTCAGTTGGAACTGATGATAAAAAAAGAAGGCATACATATTTGAAATGTTTATTTCTGCTTAAAGACTACATAGTTACATTTATTTGCTGACCTTTTGTTGTAGAGCCTCAGCCTTTTCTTTGAGTATGAGTCTGCTGCCTACATCTATTTCAACAGCTTTTATTTTTATGGACTCGCTCTTTTGGAGATTTGCAGCTTGGTTTTTTTAATCTGCATTCACATATCAGTTGTTTATGTAATATTTAATTCAATTATGTAATGATGGTATCAGGTATGACTGAATTGAGGATAAGCCAACTGCCTCTGGGTCAGAGGACCACCCCGGGGAGGGCTGAAGAGCCCGGCCTCTGACCCCGCTGTGGGCTTGTGCGTGGACCTCAGCCCGGCCGCAATGCTGCTTAAGTGGAGGGCCTGAAAGAGGCCTCTGCTGTAAGTGTGAGCAGTGCATAAGCATCGTACATTACAGCACAAAGGAGCATCTCTAGTGGTAAGAAATTTTTTTTAAATGCATGTGTATGATGGCAAAAATAAGTAAAAGGGTAATCATGCGGACAGCGTCTGTGACAGCGTCTCTCAGTGACCCAGTTCCAGCGACTGGCAGAGTAAGAATGTCCTTGAGGTCGGGAACGTCTACGTCCAGTTCATCAGACCTCATCTACGTTCAATTCATCAGAGCTGAGGACGTGGAGGACTTCAGGGCAGAGCCATGGGAGAATGGTGCTCACAGGTCTGTTAGAACCTTAGGCAATGACGTCATGAAGGTCCTGGAGATTGTTTCCTCAGTGAATCTTTTTGTGAAGCATCAATGTGGAGAGATTTCTTTAGGGAGCAATGCCTTTTCCCCCAGTTTTCTGCATTTGTAAAGTGTAATGCTTCAGTATCCCCTACACAAACGTTACGTCCCTTTCTGACATCTGATTAATCACAGGAATTATTCCGGGTGATGCATTGTATTTTTTAACACTTTTTGATAGAGTCTGGATCATCTTTGCGATAAAATAAGGATGGTCAGGACAGAACTTTTAGTTTGACGTTGGAGGGTATTTTTATGTTTCAAGATAATTTTTTTAATGTTTGGATAAATCGCTACCTTTAAGCCAAGTAGTGAAAATAAAATTCATTCAACGCTCAATTCCCGGGCGCCCACTACGTGCCAAACGCTGTTCTAGAAGCTGGGCACAGGGCACAGAGGCCTGTCAGCGGCCCCACCCTGCATTTACAGGCAAGGAAGCTGAAGCTTGAAGGGAATGAGTGTCTCAAGGTCGGGCCAGCTGGCACCTGCCGTTTCACCGTGGTTCCTGACTTCCTTAGTAAGGTTAGTTGGTCAGTGAAGTAGGGTGGGCACGGGAATTCTCGGTACTTTCTGCTCAGTTGTGTTGTGAACCTAAAACTGCTCTAAAAATCGCCTATTAGAAAAAATCCAACAGTGTGGAGTTCGAGTGAAATTAGCCAAATCAATGTTTTAATGATGGGCTAGAATCTTCTGTGCTTATTATTTATATGTCTGTGTCATATATGTATGACATGTGAAGTTCTCAATCAAAATAATTAATCAACAATAAGAGGAAACAGTTCAGCAAAGAAGATGAGACAGTCGGGTTTAGACGGCAGGCCACCCTACTCTGTGGAATAACACGGATCTGAGTTCAGCTACCGACCCGCCGCCACCAGCATAGGGACCGAGAGAGAGAAGCCTGTCTGGATACAGAGAGCTGAGCGTCCTGAGTGTGACTGAAGCACCGCGGAGAACTTGGAGGCTGGGCCAGGACTCTTGGCATGGTCTCTGCGTTGTGGCGGAGGGAACTCCAGGGGCCTCCTGGACCGTCTTGGGCGCCCTGGGATTCTCAAGGAAGAGCAAACCTCTCAGGCGAGATTCCGGGGTCCAGGAACATCAGCACCCCTGGGGGGCTTGTTGGAAACGCAGGGATCCCAGACCTGCAGGATCAGAATCTGTGTGAAGTGTGAGACTCTCTGCTGAGGACTCACCTGGAGCAAAGCAGAGCCTGCGGACGTGGGCTGGACCAGCATCCCCCAAGGTGTTCCCTGACCGTCCAGAGCGCCCGTCCCCATGGGGCCCGATGACCAGATGGCGTTCGCCACTGGGCGTCCCTGTGGACAGCCGCCCCGTGGGCGCAGGAGGCCCTGGATTTTAACACTGCCCTGTTTACTGGAAGCCACACCATCCTCCTTGAAGTGGCCGCTCCGAGACTTGCCCCAGGAGACCGGCTTTGTGGGCACAGAACCCAAGAGCCAAAACAGTCTTATCATAAGACACTGAGATTACTGGGTGAAAGGAGCTTTTGATCTTATCTGAAGCAGGCTTGTCTGCGTAAACTGCTACTACTGGAGATGTCTGCTCCTTTAGATTGAGTTTCCTGTGGCCCTGCTTCGGCAACTCGGAGCTCTGTAAGGGCATTGTGGTTTACGACTCCTGTCGTCAAGACCCTCTCGAAAGCAAGGAGCCCCTGTTAGCGTGTACACGTAGCTAGGATCCCTCCCCCAATAACCTCTAATAGTAATGATACCTCTTATTAGTGCTTGCCGAAGACCTCACAGCTAGAAGTGACGGAAGTGGATTTACATCCAAGTCTGACCCCAGGGCTTTTGACCATCATGCTATAATGCTTCCATGCACGTGTGCCTGGCACTGTGCTAGGGTCAGAGCACGTTGGCTCCTGTAAGTGCCCCAAGTCATCCCGTCTCCCACGTGGGGTGGTGCTTCCCAGGGAGAGAAGGGTGGTGGGGAGGTTCTGAGGTTCTGGGCACCTCATGCCTTTGCAACCCTGAACCCTCACCCCCACCCCCCCGCATTAGCAGCCCCCCTCCTGACCTTATTCTCAGCCACAGATGCTGACGTTAACAGGAGCAAGCGTGCAGAGACAGAGGATGGCGCAGCAGCTGGAAGTCCTCCCGAGAATTCGGTAACTTGGCCCTTGCACGACTCCCGCGATGAGGAAGGCCTGTGTGATGGTGGAGAGTCACCAGTGATTTGGGGGCATCCATTCCTGGTCTCCCCGGCGCTGTTCTCTGGAGGCTGAACTGGGAGCCCAGCCCATCCGCAAGCCCCCAGCTCGTGGCACCGGGCTCCATGGAGAGCAGTGCCCTGGGGGGTTACTGGCATTACAAGAGCAAACACTAGTATCGATACAAACGCACAGGCGACGGCAGAACGATGGCTGCGACTGGAAACGCTGGTATGGAGCTTGCAAGCGTTGGCGGGTGAGGGAGAAACCGTGAACTTGTTTTTCTAGATTCAGACACTTCTATCAGATTCAGGGTTGACAAAGGAAGGCTAGTTATGTGGGGCATCTCCCCTGGGATTTCCTCTTCAAATATCAGCCGGTCAAGTTCCTTCTGTGCAAATCATTTTGAGCATTTATCCTGCTTTTCATTAACATAATCTCTCCTGGGCCATCACCCTAGCCGCTCTCCTCTGAAACATTTCACAGGGAAGGAAAGCTCAGAAGGGGTGGGGGAAATACTGCATCTTTGTGAAGGAGGTAGAGTTTTTATTCTGTCTCCTCTGGCTGCTATATATTATTATATGCTATATCCACATCCAAGAAGCTTTATTTTTTCAGTAAAGAACAAAATAAACAGATTTACAGATATAGAGAGCAGACTTGTGGTTGCCAAGGGGAAGCGGGGTGGGGGAGGGATGGAGTGGGAGTTTGGGGTCAGCAGATGTAAACTATTGCATATAGAATGGATAAGCAACAAGGTCCTACTGTAGAGCACAGGGAACTATATTCAATATCCTGTAATAATCCATAATTGAAAGGAATATGGGGGAAAAAAGGACAAAATAAAGCTGAGATTAACTACGCCTAGGTTAAAAAGCCCCAGAATCTCAAGGGAGATCTGAATTCTCTCTGCGGCATGCTCTACACGATGCTATGCTTGTTATCCCGGTGTTGGGCCAGATACTAGATAGCACGAAAAGGTAAACTGTGCAGGAGATGTGCTCACTGCAAAAGACACTTATCACTGAGGACCCGTCTCTTCCAGATGGAGGGTTTGCTGCAGTTGGAGAGGGCTGGAGGGGTGGTTTCCACCACCACCCTCTCTTCTGGGAGAGCATCTTTTATTTCTCTGCCAGGTCAGGTGGAGGGGGACGAGGGATGGATACCCCACAGCCCTCTTCTGCTGCCGCCCGCTTCCCCCAAACGCCACCTTTTAACAGTTTGTCACTCGATTTGTATGCACACATGGGCCACTCTTTTGGATTCTGTATGCGGTGCCCATCAACCTGTCTCCAAATCTATTCGTTCTTTGTACCAATACAATCCCAGCACTTGGTAGGCAGACGTGGGACACTCAATCAACATGCCTTAAATAGAATTAATTTCATGCTCTGAGGGGGGAAGTAGGGATTTTCTGATTTTGGAGAGCCTTTGTTTCTAAAGTAATGAAAGTGAGGGCACAGAACCACATACCAGATGGAATCTCAGCTATGAAAACACACACACACACACACACACACACAGCTTGTGCACACACGCAGAAAAAAAAAGACTGCAGACTATCACCATAGTGTTAAAAAGGATTATCTCTGGGTAGTTGGAATTTAGTTTCTTTCCCATATTTTTTCAGAATGGCTATGGGAATCTATATTACTTTTGTAATCAGAAAAAAATGAACATTTTATTTCTTCTATAAAAGTACCCTTGACACCGGTTAATTAAGTAATCATCAGGCAACATTTTCAGAGGAATTAATGAATGAAAGCCTCGGAGAAATAGCACCTGAGCTCAGTACCTGAGGTTTGGGAAGAGACACGGTGACAGGGCAGAAGGGAGGGCCATGGCCCTGTAGGACAGTGTCACTGATGTCACAGCTTTCTTACTGTGTGTTGAGCTAAAGAAACCAGACACGAAAGAGTACACAGTCTATGGTTTAATTTATGTGAAACTCTAAAACATGCAACAATAAGCTATGGTCATAGAAATCACTAGTGGTTTCTGAGGAGGGGCTTTGAATTGACTGGGAAGAGGTGTAAGGAACTTTCTGAGGTGCTGGAAGGGCTTTTATGTCTTGATTGAGTGGCTTATGGGTTATAGGTAAGCATTTGTTGAAGTTGAACTGTACCCTTAAAAAGTTAAAAATGAAATTTCAAAGTGTGTATTTTATTGTGTGACTATGATACAGCAATTTTAAAAAAGGATGTAAAATCAATATGAATGGACACCTCTCTCAAAAAGAAAACAAACAAACAAACAAACAAAACCCCACCTGAATAGACACCCTGACTTGTAATTCACCTGAAAACTGCATCAGTGCATTAGAGGAAAAGCAATGGAAACCATAAGAAGGGATAAAATTTGAATCCAGAGTAACCAGTACTTGAATATTAGGACTTTCATGAGGAGAGAGAAAAGAATAGAAGAAAAAACAATGAAAATATCATTAATTTTTTTCTGAGTGGAAAGGGGCCATTGATGCCAAGTAGGAATAATTTTTTGAAAAACCAAACACCTGGATGTCGTCTGATGAAATCTCTTAATTCCAAGGTCAAACAGAAAAATTTATGAGACAGAACCCTCCACCCCAAAAACCAATTACCCTCATAGAAAAGAGAATCAGACTTACCTACAACGTCAAGCACTAGAAGAGAGTGAAACAATATTCCCAGGGCCCTGAGAGAAAGAACTGTGGGGTCGAATCCATAGCCACCCAGCTTGGCCTTTCACGTGTGAGGGCAAAAGAGTCCCGGTCGGTGGACCACCCACACCTCTCCTGTGCTGACAGCCAAACACAGTTATTAAGAGAGTTCTCTTAAAGCTCTTTAAAGTTCTTAAAAGTTTAAAAGTTCTCTTCACAAGAAAAGAAATGTAACTATGTCTGCTGACAGATGTTAACTAGATTTATTGTGGTGATCATTTTGCAATATATACAAATACCAAATCATTATGTTGTACATCTGAAACTAATACGATGGTAACTGTCAATTATACCTCAGTAAAAAACAAAACAAAACAAAACGCAGAAACTAAACAACCTCCAGGGAGTAAGTGAAAATGCACCAAAATAAATAATTCGGGAAAGAATGAAGGTAAGAAACAGTGTTAAACAATAAAAGCTATAATTAAGTTTAAATCATTATTGATAACAAGGTTGTTAAGTTCAGTAGATTCTTTTAAGCATTCTTAAAATAAAAGAGGGATAAAGTAAAAATTAATAATAACATAAACTCAAACATTTAGATGACTTCAACAGAGGTATTTCAACCCAGAGAGGTAGAAAAGAGTAAAAGTATGCTAAATATTGCACTTTTTGTGAACTTGGAGGAGTTATATACAGATTGTTTAATTCTTGACGTTGATGAAAAATACACGTTCATATATGTTTGTTAGAATAGAAATAGGATTTAAAAAGCTTCCAAAAACCCAGGGGGTGGGGGCGGGGCAGTGTGGGTTACAAACTGTGTTCATCCCAACAGATGTGCATTTCACCGTAGTCTCTGAGTGCCAGGGGTGGGTAGAGATGTGTACAAATGAAACAAGAATGGCAGAATGCTGCCCATTGTTGGAGCTGGTCGACAGGAACACGCGGGTCATCATCTTTATTCTGTTTATTTTATATGTTGAGTTTTTGAAAATTTCAAGTATTTTTTCCTATTTCCTTCACTCCAACTGGGTCTTTAGTTTGCATTTCCTCTCTCTGAGGCTTGTCTGGGAAAAGAGCCAGGCCAGCAGCCCTTCGCTGCCTCTGGCATCACGGGACAGGAGCCTGGTGTTCTAACTGTGAGCGTCTGGGTCACGGGGCAGAGGCCAGGGTGCAGACTCAGCCTCCAACTCACCCTGAACTCTGCCTTTGCAATTTGCAACCTGTGGACAACTTGAAGCAGAGATGCTGGCTCCTCCGTGCGCCCGACCCCGAGCCCTGCCAGAGGGGCGCTCACCAAATGTTTGGTGAATGAATAAACGAATGAGTTAACAGGAGAGTTAAGCCGATAAATTATCATTGAAACAAGCTATAGACTTTTCAAAAAATAAGCATATTGTAGGCAGAACCCAGTTTATAACTGGATTGTACTCCAGAGATTTATCTGTCAACTGTTTGGATTTCTTGATGAATTTCTCCTGAGTGGTGAAGTTTCTAGATCAGTTACAAAAGATGGTGGCCTATAAGTCACAACATGTAACATTGTCTCCATGGAGAAATGCATTTGAGATCCAACTCTGGAAGAGTTTGCTGCAAATGTGCAAATATTCGGTATTTACTGAGAGGCAATGGCCCCAAGCAAGAAGGCAAAAGAGCCTCCTAGAAGCTTCTCCTCTCCCACCCTGGGTAGATGTTCTGTTTCGTGCTCTCTGTCCCTGTCGTCACTGGGGGAGCTTCAGAATTTCTATCCAGAACAGGGCTCGGGGGCCTTGTCTAAAACAGTAGTAGTTTATACTTAGATCACAGGTGTATTTGGAGTTGCTTGCGGAGGGTTGCAGAAGCCCCCTATCGCACACCTTGGCGCTTTCACTACTCGTATACAGCAGTCATGATTATTGCTTTAAAAATGTCTATCTTCCCCAGCAAAACGCCTGCCTGGTGAGGCAAGTATCATGTCTAGTTTTCTCCCCACACCAGGCAAGCACTCAGGACGCTACTGTTGCACGCTGAATAAGGCACTGCTGTCCGAAGGGAGCCTGCAGGGGCTTCTGGATTCCCAGCGGGATGCGCTGCTGGCGGCTGGGCTGGGCCTCACGCAGGGGGCACCGGAGGCTTCGCCCGAGGTATTAAAGGAAAGCGCTCCAGGAGATGGAGGGGGACATATAGCCCCCTGAATCGTCACCACGTGCTACGAGCTAGAGGTCTGGTGGATGTTATCTCATTTTACTCTTACAAATTATATAAGGGAGAATTACAGAAATATCCCCATTCTACACAGGGGCAAGCAGAGGCTTGGAGTATGGTTCTGCTTGGAGATAATAAAATACACTAACTCACTTCAGGTACCTAATACCCAGTGTCAGTCGACACTTTCAGTGGAAAGCTTTAGAAATATAATATGTCTAACCCTTGCTGATTCTTTGCAGTCCCTTTGCTTCCTGCTGGATGAAAAGGGCATGTAGGAGCCATGTGGACGGTGGGGAAGAGAAGAGAAAATCAATGTATCAGAGGAAACCATGAACGGACGCGAGACTGTGTTTCATTCTAAATTTATTTCCTAACTCATCCCAGCCCGGCAGCTGAGCTATTAGAAGCCTGCAATGTTGGCTGGACGCTTGGACCTCTCTCACACTGGAAGTATTTCTTGCTAAAATAGCAGTTGCACGTGCCTCCCACAGAGAAGGACAAGACCGCCAGCCTGAAAGCAGCCTGAAAGTTTACTCAATTCCTGCGTCCGAGGGTCCTTCTGACTCTGCCATTTTCTCTTTTTAAATCCTATTAAGGTAAGGCAGGAGCAAATTTTACTGTAATAGGAAAAAACCCCACCACAACCCAATCCTTGGGCCTGTGGTTTCAGTAATTAGCTCAATGTGTTAATGAGAGTCTTCAGGGAGAACAACATTAATTAATGGGTGAATTTCACTGTAATAAATATATAGGCAATTTTCTAAATGCAGATGGCAGAGTCCGCCCTGATGGTCTACCTAGAGCCACTCAACATGGTAAGTGTCGGAGGAAAGTGGTTAATTTGTAAAATGCTTCATGATCCTGATTAGAAGGGAAATCATGCTGATGTTTGCTTTCCAATGTATTATTCGTCTCTCCTGGGCTGAGAACCCATCCTGCTCCCACCTCCATCGTGTCCTAAGGCTTTGTGTTGCTCCTGTGGTCTTGAAGAGGGAGACACTCCTCTCTTCTTCCTGGGGGGCTGGGCTGGACACCCCCCACTTTGTGGGCTTTCTCTCCTGGTCTCTAACCCCTAGGCCAGCCCAGGGGTCTTTATCTCCTATTTCTCTGAATACCATAAATGGTCAGAATGTGGTCCAGGCGAGATCAAGACACTTTTAGAAAAGATGCCTTCCAGGATATGTGACACTCCAAAGCCACCATTTCCTTAAGAAATCATTTGCTAGTAGTTGGTTACAGACATTTAAAAACACCGGTAAGGACAGGGCACTGAGAGAAGAAATGAATTCCTCTCTTCTTCTTTTTTTTTTTTAATTTTTATTTATTTATTTTTGGCTGCGTTGGGTCTTTGTTGCTGTGCACAGGCTTTCTCTAGTCGCAGCGAGCGGGGGCTACTCTTCGTTGCGGTGCGTGGGCTTCTCATTGCGGTGCCTTCTCTTTTTGCAGAGCATGGGCTCTAGGTGTGGGCTTCAGTAGTTGTGGCACGAGGGCTCAGTTGTTGTGTCTCGCGGGCTCCAGAGCGCAGGCTCAGTAGTGGTGGTGCACGGGCTTAGTTGCTCTGCGGCATGTGGGATCCTCCCGGACCAGGGCTCGACCCCGTGTCCCCTGCATTGGCAGGCGATTCTTAACCACTGCACCACCAGGGAAGCCCTCCTCTCTTCTTTTAGTTAACCCTCTGGATCAGGTTTGCCTTCAGGCTTCACAGTCAGGCAAACCTGGGCTCCGATTTGAAAGTGTGTTTCCAGGCTTTGGAAAGTGGCTGTCTCCTCAGGATTTATTGAGCACTTTCTTGGACACGCCACTGGGAAGTCACAACTACAGTACAATTCAACTGCTCTGGATCAATAAACTTGAAAAATTACAAGAAGTCAGAATTCATTGCCACCATTATCTCGACGATAAAATCTGTTTAACAAATCCTCTGTGAGCGAGACTCAAATTAATTGGAAAACCCAGTTAAAAGGAAATGACTTGGCTTGTGATTTGGCGTTTTAAGAATCAAAATGGGAAACTGCTGGACGATCATTGCCGTTGCTTTGGACAAAGATAACCTGTTTGCACCTGGACCAACTCCTACTTCACTGGGCGTTTCCCACACTCACCGGAGACACTTAGTCACCATCGTGTGCCCCATAAACCTGGGACGATGTTCAGAAGATGACTTGGAAGGGCTGTGAACTCCTCTGAATGGACCCCACCTGCCCATCTTTGACATCCCCTGAAAGGGAGGTAAAGCATCACATTCTGGGGACACTTTTATGGACACGAGGTGGGATTCTTTTTCCCCCCCTCAGCCCACAGTGAGTAGTGAACTAAGGCAATCAGACGTTATATTCTGATAAATAGACTCTGAATCCAGCACAAAAATCTGGGACAATCACAGAATTCGTATGGTCCTGGAATCAAAGGGTTTTTTTTAAGAACCGAAATGGAATTTGGGATTATCAAGTGTTCACAGCCCGGACGAGAAGAGGCGGCCTGGAGGGGTCGGGATACTTGCTCCAAGCCAGCTGGATAGAGCAGAAAGAGGCCCAGACCCAGCTCCCAACCTCCGGAGGAACGCAGGGTCTCCCTGACCCGGGAGGGGGGCCGAGGCTCCCGCTTGCTTTTCTCTCGCCGGCCCTGCAGCGCACACACTTCTGGGGCCTGGCCCTTAATGCACTGGCCTCATTGCTCCAGGCCTGGCCAGAGTCTAGCCTTTGAAGTCAAGAGGTTGCTACATTTAGACAAGAGCAGCACATTTAGCAAAGTGAAGAAACTAGCATGGCCACGCCGGGGCCCCCCGTGGCTTAGCCAGACGTAGTTTGTGTGTCCACTGCAGCTGCCCTCCCAATGCCTGGATCCTGGGACGGCAGGAAAGTAACGATCCGCGTCTCATTTCACGTGTGAGCGGAGAAGAGAGACGCATGCCTGACTCCCTTCTGTGACACTGGTTATCGGGAGTGGAACACTTAAAAAAACAGGGCTAAGGAAATTCTTGCCAAGAGTTAGAAGAGAGAGTGTGTGAAGGGCCAGGGGTCCATAACCCCTCCTCGCTGTCCCCCGGACCCTCGGACTAGAGCCAGATGCGCCCCGGTCTTCTCTGCTATGAGAAAGCAGGGACCACTGACACGCAGCCTCTGAGCCGGGACTGTGTCACATGCTTGGTGGTCTGTTCTGCAAAGCCCCCCCGCCCGCGTGAGCGCTGAGAGAGGGAGACCATTGCCCTTCCACGCCTGGGCTGCGTTCAAATACCACGGAAACAGCGTGGACTCTGTACACGGCTGCGCTGGGTGCCCAGTGGGTGATCTTTGTCCTTTCCATAATTCATTCACTTATTCGACAAATCTGACCACTTTCTTTCCACCAGGTGCTAGCGCTGGGGATAAGACGGTGAGGAACGGGCATGCGTTTCCTGACCTCACGGAGCTTGCGGTCCAGGGGCGGAGAGCAAGTCAAACGATAATCTCCACGGTAAACTGATTAAGTCATAAGGTCCCCTTTGCCTCGTCTGGTCAGTACACCCAGCGCTTTGTTACGGTGGCTCTTGGGTGCTAAGGGGACAGGTCAGTCTTGCCGAGACCGGGACCAGTGATCCAGCCAGGCCACAGGCTCTAAGCGGCAGAGAGACCAAGGGTGGCTTACAGACTCAGAGCACCCAGGTTACAGTCTGGTCCCTGTCCCTCACCAGCTGCGCGACCTTGGGTGGGTCAGCTGCGCACGTCTGAGCCTGCTTCCTTGGAGGTAGAATTGAGTCTAGCGCTTGGCCTCGGACGGGTCGATGCCTGCGCTGGTGCCCAGTGCCAGGTGCGGTGCCTGGCACATAGGAAATGTTAGCTGTTGGCTTGCCAAGAGTTCTTGGCTGGAAATTTAGTTTGTTGAGGGCAATTCAGTTTATTTGATTAACAGTAACAACAGTCTAGGCAGATAGAGGGCCTGGGAGGCTATCGGGAGAATATGGCAGCAGAGTTCAAAAACTAAGACTGGTCTTAGGCAGGAAGGGCAGGCAGGCCAATGGCTGCAACAGACGGAGGGATGGTCCCAGACCCCACAGCTGCTTCTGTTTTGCGTTTCCTGAGACCACCGACTGGGAGTGCACGGGACATCAGGAGAGGGGCCTGTGTTGGAAGCTACTGTGAGTTCTGAAATCAGAAAGCTTTCCTGACTTTCCCGTCTTGTTCACCTTTGGGCAGAAAAACTCCGCCGAGGTCACGCTTACTCCTGTGTCTGAACCTGGCTATTCAGAGGAGGACAGGACCCAATGTTTTTCTCTCATTTTCACTGGAAGTCATAAGGAGTGAGGACGCCTGTCCTGGGCATGTCTGTAGGAGAGTTTAAGTTCATAGTTTAGGTTTTAAAACTGCAATTTGAGCCCATTAGAGAGAGATTGGGCTACTGACACCCACGAGAAAACAGTGCATTAGCCTATTTCCTTCCCGTAAAGACCTGTAAAAGCCAGTGTGATTTTTGCAGAATGAGGTTATTGCAGCGAGTAATCGGCTCGGGCAGCACCAGAAGCCCTGAAATCAAGCAGACGGGGTCAAAGCAGGGCTGTGTGCCTGAGAGTGGGAGCCGGGAGCAAGGCTCTGTGCCTGGTGTGGAACGTGAACGGATTTATCGGACTATTCACTGTCACTGGGTGGGGTTAGGATCAACCCCATTTTATGGATGGGGAAGCTGAGGCTCAGGACCCCGGGATCGTGCTCCCTGGCATTGGGAATGGAGCAGCCTGAGAGAGGAAAAGCTTCCTCCCAATCGAGACAGCCCGGGTTCGAATCCCGCTTCTGCACCCACTGGCCAGGTGACCTTGGGCACGTTCTTGACTTGTGGGACCTCAGTTTCCTCATGTAAGTAGCCCTGCCTTGCGGGGCAGCGGGGAAGGTTAAAACAGAAAATGCGCCAGCCTGCTTAGCCCTGCTCCTGTGTCTTGACCTCAGAGCTGCCCCTGCTGCCCTTCGCATAGCGACACGGAGGGGACCTCAGTCTGCTCAGCACCGGGGCAGGCGCAGGTGCAGGAGGCCTGCGGCGTGCTGCCACTTCCGCACTTGGGGAGGCCCCGCCCAGATAGAGGGGGGGTGCCTGGCGACGCCAGGACTCTCCCGGCCCCTCCACGTACCCGCCGGGCGGGCCCCCTGTCGCCCCCTGCCGCTCTCACCTTCCAGCATTACAGCTCCTTGCAAACACCAGCCCCCGTGGGTGGACCTTCCGTGGAGCTGCTTCCAGCCCATTTCCTGGACTTTCGCCTTTGGATCTCCCGGCTTCCTCGTCCGGAAGCAGAGGTCATGAAGTGGCCCACCCTTTGGGGAAACTTTGAGTGTCATTAATCTAATTGTTTAGAGTGCTTTGAACTCTTGGGGGTTATGGTTTATCATGAAGGTTATCACCATCGGGATAGCAGCTATAATGAACTCACCATATACTGTGCCCAGGAACCATGTCTTTGAAAAACATTATTCGTAACTTTACAAATTGGATGGCCCCATCCTGGTCAGCAGCCAGGAGGGGACTCTTGAAGCAAGCCCCGGGGGTCCTGGACTGCTGTCTCTGAGCATTCCGAAGGGGAGTGGGGACAAATTTCCTCCCGGAGGGCCCTTCGCCCCGGTCAGTAAAACCACAGCAGCACAGACTTAAGAATCAAAGCGGGATCCTGTCTCAAAATCGCTCTTCTAAGGTTGCCAAAGCCGGATGGCAACCGCACCCGCAGAAAGTCCCTCTCTCTCCTCCTTCCAGGTCCGTGGCCCACCTGCATTTTACCTCTTCCGAAATCACTGCCGTCAGAAAACCCATCTTGATATTCTTTGAAAGAGCATTTATTTATGGAATGCTAACTCTGTTCTAGGTAAAAGGGACATAAGACATTCTCTCTGTCTTTCATGTGGTCGGTTATGGCTGTGGTCACAGAGAGGGAAAAGCACACCATTTGGGGTGGGAGATGGGGGAGCAGCACGGATGAGAGACGGGAGGGTCACTGTGGAGACTAGCATGCGGGTTTGAAGGGGATGCTCAGACCATCTTTCCTCGCTTTCAAGGTCTCAATGGCCCCCTGAGGCAGGAGTTACGCCTTTTCTTAGAGGGGCCCCAGTTTTGCAGTCCCGATGCTGAAGAGGTCTACCAGTGACCGTGGTTTGAACTTAGCGAACACAGGCAGGCGGGGGATGCGCGCGGGGAGAGGCAGATGGGACCACGCACGCGCACGCACGCACACTCGCACGCACGCGCACGCACCCTGCGTCCCTGCGCAGGTGTGGAGCCGCAAAGTGGTCCAGTGGGAAGGATGCGTACGAGCGAATCAAGACGCCAGCGATCGGCTCTCGCCTCTGCGACGTGGATTGTGCCTCTCATCTGACCATCGGAAGAGTTCGTCTCCCAGGTCCCCTCTGCCTGATTCCACATTTTACGCACCTTGGCAGGTATCACGTTTTGAAGCGAATGCGGTCGCAGGTCTTACGTAATGTGGTTTGCCGTGAGCGCTGTTCCTCTTCCTTTTTGGGTCCTCCTCCCTGCCTTTTCTTAATCGTTCTGTTGTTGCTTGAACGCCTCACGTGCTCCGAGTTCTTTAGAAATGTGGCAGTGTGTTTGTGTCTCATATGTTAGGATCCTGAAGGACCGCACGCTCGTCTCAGCTGGAAGAGGGGCAGGCAGGTGGGCCTAGCCAGCGGGCGGTTTTTGAGTGGTGTCCGCAGAGCGGTGTGCTAACGACCCCGGTAACAGAAGGCAGCATGGCCGCGGGAACACCGTCTGCTACCCTGAGAGGCCTCATGAATCCCCTCCTGTTTAGTAACTGAGGGTACGCGGCTCGGGGTCGGACCTCTGCCCAATGCAAAGCGTGCAACTTGCCTCAGGCAATGAGGGGCTCAAGAGAGCCCGGCTGTGTGACTGTGTCTTCTTAATAAATCACTCACCGCAACTGTCAGGGACGTTCTTTCCCGTGGATGTCTGATTTAGGGAAAGCAGCCCTGGGCTGTGGACAGCCTTGGAGGAATTTGGTCCTAAAACAATGACCCAGAAGCAATCAATGACATAGCTGTGTTAGGGAGATGGGCCTTCCATGGTGTGGCTTTGGGCAACTCAGAAATCACGGATCCGAGCAGTGGAAGAAGAATTCCCAGGTTCAGACCAACAAGGTGTTCTTAACACCTCTGGCTGGCACTCCTCCGAGCCCAAGGATGCCGCTGCAGAAGGCTCTGTGGGCTGGCGTCCCCGGGGAGGGGGGTGGACCGGGGCGCACTCCAGTGCCATCTACTTGGTGATTGTCCAGCTCTTTCGAGGGTGTTCTCTGCAGAGCTTTTCACTGTGTGCTTTATTGTCTTGTTTGGAGCTCCTTTAAATGAAGACAATCCATGCCAGCACGGTTCTCTCATTGTTGCCTCTGGTCTGTTTACTCCCAGCTCTCTTTAGGGAGGAAAAGGCTGGAAACTGCATCCTAATGGCCCAATTAGTCCTAATGCTGTGCGGTGTTGACTGTTTAGTTACCACCATATTGTGTACAGAACTAATTGTGGTGAAAGCAAATGAATGGTCAGGAAACAAACAGGCTACTAGAAAATAATTACTTGGAGTGTATCTCTTTAGTACCTGTGCAGCGGATTTCATTATAGTCAACAGCCTCTAAGCTGCTCGAAATAGTGGTATTTGTCATTTTCATAGAAACTTGATAATGACATTAATTTGTCTTAATGGCCTGTTCTATTGTTATAAATAGTAAAATTAGCTTAAATTGTCTTGCTTTTGCTGGTTTTGGATGGCTGCAGAGGACCCCACAGCAGCCGACGAGTAGATAATTTGGTGTACTTGACAGATTTCCAATAATTTGTTATGCGGAACATGAGTAATGCTAGTACCATTAATGTTCATTTTCCTCTAAATTCATTACTGCCCTTTTCCCTTTTATCTTTTTTAATGTCTGGGCCATTTTTCTATATTTCAAGTGGAGCCACAGAGCCTATTCATATTCAGCCAGCTATTAACATTCTGCACATAGCGAACATCCCATAGAAAACAACTCTTTATGAAATGATGAGCCTGGTCGCTCTTTATGACAGAAAAACAGGCAGAAATGGGGGGCTTACTGGTATCAGGGCCTGGGTGTAATTAAGTCAAATGTAATTTTAAAGAAATTTAAATGTTTTCATTTTATGGCAAAGGTAAAATATACTCAAGGGAGTATCTAAGAAGGTGTAAATGCATTAACCACACCTCCTCCTTCCTCCCTTCCACATCACTCTTGTTTCAACTTCCTGGGGCATTTTAGCAAAGGTGAACAGGCAGCGTTCCCTAACAATTCGATTCTAATTAATCCCTAAGAAATGTTACGACTGATTTCATTTCTGTAAGCAGATATGTTGACGTAACATCTGGAACAAATGTGAAGGCTATTTATCATCGGAAAAACTCCTACAACTTAGTTTGTTCGCTCTTAGTTCCAGATCTTTGTATTCCCCCCGTTTACTGGGAAAGACCACAAAATCAGCTGCTTCTGTCCCTCAGCATTTTCTAAGTGCGTGTCCTCTTCTTTTGTGTCATGATGTGAAGGCTCTCAAGCAATAGTCCAATTAGAGCTTTTTATCATTTTATCAATGTACGTGTTACGGCTAACATGGAAAAAAAAGTGTGCACTATTTATCCAGGACAAGAGAAAGGCCACTGCCACCTGAAGTGCGTTTCTTTTTACAACCTGGGCAGAATAGACATTATTTCTTAGCCTGAGTCCCGTGACCCACCCCAGGTTGAAATGCCCATGTGGGTACAGTGAAAACGTGAGCATGTTTGGTGAGAAATAGGCTTTTCTATTATAAGCTGCATCTTTTAAAAAAGGGAACTTAACCAAACAGAAAGGTTGACTTTCTTAGGATGCTTGGTTCTCAGCATAAGGGAGATGCTCCTTCCTGTGTCCGTGCAAAACTCATCCCAGGATTCGTGGTTCCGTTGGGAGCGCCAAGGGAAGAAGGTGCACTGAATTTTAAAAATGAGACCCCGGACACGTCTGTCAAACCAACAGTCCCCACAATGATGACTTTCACACTGAAATAGCAAATCCACATTTAAAGAACTTTTCCTGTCCGTGAGACAAAATTATTTCTTTTCTCCATGGATACAAACAGATTTTGAAATCAGCCTGTTCAGTAAAATCACCCAGATGTACTCTTGAGTGTATGTATGCCCAGGCCCTGCAAACCTTGGGGAGGAATGAAGGATAATGTACTAATAATGTGATGTCTCAGAGGGGCAATTCATACAATAGTTATCCTAAAGCAGAAAATGTGTCTGTCTGCCTTGTTCATTTATAAAATAATAGTTTAGGGGAATTAGGTACCAGCTAAATTCCTTAGTCAATGTGGTTGGTTTCACCCAGAGTCCATTAGACTAGGTTATGTATCTGCTGAGGAAGACACAGCCTGTCAGCAGTGCATAATGGATCATGAAAGATAAATGGAATTAGGCAATTGAATAATTAGAGTAGTGTCCACCAGAGCGGCTCTAAGTAAAGGGCTGCAGGGATTTCCATTAGAAACCTCCATTTCAACGGTTAGAAATCCATCTGGGAAAATTTGGCTGGTGCTGAAAAGTTAGAGCCCGGTGGGGAACTAAGGGGAAAGAATCTCCCCAGGGAGTGTCCTGGTACCCAGAAGCCAGTGTTGGGTGGTTTAGGAGCCAAGATGCTGGAGAGACTTGAGCCTTGCCCCCTTCCTTCACTTAAGTAAGTCTCCCAAGCACCAGGCTGGATGGAATTGAACATTTCCCTGGAGAGGGGGAGGTCTGATCTGCTCCTCTGTCCTCAGGCTTGGAGCCCTTGGAGATGCCTTAGGGAAAGGCTGTGCTGTGAAGGCCGTACCCTGGGATGGTGCAGTAGACAGCCTACACAACCGTGCTCTGCCGCCCTCCAAGGGCCACACCTCCAACACTTAGCATGGAGCCTGGCACGTAGAGGCTGCTCAGAAATATCTGATGATTGAACCACAGATGATTATGACCTTTACTAAATCCAGTGAGAAAAAAGAGAAGACAAATTGCTAACAAAGGTGGTCCCAGGCTTGGAAGACAAGATTAGAAGATTTTCTGCAGATGCAGTATGAGAAGAGAGTAAAGTCTCTGGGCTATTTTTAAGAAACCCAGACAGCGTTTCCTCACTCGGGATTTATTAAGCAGCTACAGTGTGCTGGGATACAAGACGAAACACAGGCTCCTGTCTCAGCAGCTTTGTGTCCACTGGGGGGACGGGCGTCATGCTGGAAGAGGGGACTGTCCCCCAGCGCAGGGAGCTTATGCAGGAGCCCAGTTGGCCTGGAGGCCCCGAGGAGTCTAGGCACATCCGTGTGCCCTGGAACCTGCACAGACATTCAGAAGCCTTTTTGTCCAATAGGATCTAGCTCTATTCCGAAAACTATTGCTGGAAGGAAAGAAGGTTTTTATTAAAGGTGTGATTACGTATGGAGGGAAACACAAAATCCCCTGGCCCGGCTTGGCCTCTGATTGGGTGCGGAGCCAGGGGCAAGTCAGTGACCGTCTTTAAGCCCAGTTTTCTCGGCGTCTGTAGGGTTGACAACAGCCAGCTCTTAGAGTCCCGGGATCTAGTGAGGAGCGAGGGGCCTGAGTGTGCCGTGAACGTGGAGTCCCAGTGGATACGGTCTGGTTATGCCCATCACCCTCCGCTGGACATGCACACAGGTCCGTGCAGCTCTCCTTCATCAAACACACAGGCATCCTACTGTCCACCGCACGTGTTTGAATTTGGTCGTGTTGCCCTATTTTATAGAGAATGAGACTTAAGAAGGTGCAGGAATTTGTGCTAATCTGATGCCTGGTAACTGATGACACGGGTAGGACTCTAAACTCAGGTCTGCCCAGCACAGAGGCCCTTGGGCCTCGGGGTTTGTTTGGCCTGCACAGAGGGGAGGTCCTGCACGACAGGGGACGTGCTGGCCACCTGCGTACGACAGTGTCCACGTGCAGAGCCCCGCCCTGGTGGAGGTACACGCAGGCACAGGTGCCCCCGGGGGGCTGCCGCTGGGGGGGGGGGGCGTTCTCAGTGCGTGCGGCCAGCCTCCTGCACACTTTTCATCCTGCAAAACCCAAACCCTGCAACTCCCTGTTCCCCTCCTGCCCAGCCCCTGGCACCTGCTATTCTGCTTTCTGCTTCTATGAACTTGACTACTCCAGGGACCTCATACGAGCGTAATCATGCAGCATTTGTTCTTTGGTGTCTGCTTATTTCACTGAGCATAATGTCCTCAAGCCTCATCCATGGTGTAGCCTGTGTCCAAATTTCCTTCCTTTTTGAGGCTGAATAATATTCCACTGTGTGTTCACGGCACAGTTTGCTTACCCATTCATCCCTCGATGGACACTTGGTCTGCTTCCACCTCTTGATTGTTGTGAACAAAGCTGCTGAGCACGTGGGGGTACAGTGATCTCTTCAAGGCCCTGCCTTCAATTCTTCTGGGCATATACTCGTAAGTGGGACTGCTGGATCATACTGTAGTTCTATGTGTAATTTTTTGAGGAACCTCCACACTGTTTTTCATAATGGCTGCACCATTGTGCATCCCCACCAACAGGGCACAAGGGTTCTCATTTCTCCGCATCCTCACCAATACTTGTTATCTTTCTTGGTTTATTGATGGCAGCCATCCTAATGGGGATGAGGTGGTATCTCACCGTGGTTCTACTCATCTTTTAAGACCTAGGTTAAACCGCTTCTCTACTGCCAGAATTCTCCCAACTTCTTCAGACAGAGTGAGCCTCCCGGGTGCACCCCTGACTCCTGTCCCCAGCTCAATTATGCTTTATGAGGTTCTGTATTTATTTGTTTACCTGCATCCCCCGCAGGATGTTGAGTTCCTAGATGGTGGTCCCATTTGGTCAGTGAGGTGTTTTCAGTGTCCTGTACGCAATAGTTATTCTAGAGATGTTTGTTGAATGAATTAAAAAATGTTTTGTCACTCATATTTAGTATAACATTTTGTTGATTTACCGGTTTTAATTTTTTTTAGAGCTACGCCTTACATAAAGTACACACATCTTAAGTGTACAGATCAATGGATTTTTGAATATGTTTACACCTGGGTAACCATCTGTCCAGATCAAGACAGAACATTTCTAGCCCTTGAAAAGTTCCTTTGGGTTCCTTACCAGTCAAATGCCCACTCCCCAAAGTAACTCCTGCTTTTATTTTTTCACCCTCGATTGCTTTGCCTGTTCTTGAGTGAATGTAAATGGACCCACAGGGTACCTGCTCTTCAGTACCTGACTTCTTGCATTCAACCCAGTATTTGGGAGGTTCATCTTCACTGCTGTGTGTGTCAGTGATTCATCCCTTCTCATTGCCGAGGGGTATCCCATTGCGTGAATAACCGCGGTTCATTTAGCCATTCTCTTGTTGATGGACGTTTGGGCTGTTTCCCGGTTTTGGCTATCGTGATTAAAGCTGTTACAAACATTCTCGGCTCTTGCAAATAGAGATGCTGTAAGTATCTTATACGCGTCTTTTGAGGAATGCTCCTCCTGTGTTCTCATTTCTCCTGTGTCTGTGCCTTTGAGTGGAACTGCTGGGCCATCTTGTACGCGTATGTACAGGATTAGCAGGCAATGCCAGCTTTTCAAAGTGCTTGAATGAATTCACACTGCCGCCAAACAATGTGCGAGAGACTCAGGTGTTTCCTAGCCTCATCTATGCTTGACACTGTCAGTCTTTTGACTTCACTCATTCTGGTGATTGCACATAGCTTTTTCATGATCTTTTCCCTGATTTCAATTTTTCTTTGTACCAAAATTTTATTTTTATGCTGATATTTAAAAATTTGTTTGTCGCAATTTCTTCTGTTTATTGAATGTCAGACTTCACCTCCTTCTGCATTTGAGATAGGAATTTAATTTTTTTTAAGGTTTTTCTAAAAGCAGGGCTTTTTAAAAAAAATTAAGTGTAGTTGATTTACAATGTTGTGTTAGTTTCAGGTGTGCAGCACAGTGATTCAGTTATATATATATATATGTCATATATATATATATATATATATATATATATATATATATATATATATATATATATATATATATATATTCTTTCTCATATTCTTTTCCCTTATAGGTTATTACAAAATATTGAGTAGAGTTCCCTGTGCTCTACAGTAGGTCCTCGCTTATCTATTTTATAATATAGTAGTGTGTATATGTCAATCCCATCCTCCTAATTTATCCCTCCCCCCACCCTTCCCCTTTGGTGACCATCAGTTTGTTTTCTATGCCTGTGGGTTTTAGCAGGGCTTTTGAAGCATAACTGTTTAAACAACTGGGTTGAAGCTCTGTCCTCACTGCAGGGTGAGCAGAGCAGTGTGAGGTCAAGAGGCTGGGTGTGGACTGATGCTCTGGGCGTGAATCCCACCTGATACCAGAGCTGCTGTGTGGTTTTGGGCCAGTTCATACACCCTCTTGGTGACGCAGTTTCTTCATCCATAAAATAGGGAAAGTAATAGAACATGCCTCTTGAAGTTGTTAATAGGGTTAAACAAGTTATTGCACTTTTAGAATAACCCCTGGCAATAAGTAAGTTAATACTTATTAAATAGTAACTGTTATTGTCACCCAGTTTCTTCAATGGCTTTTATTAAAAGTTGCTTCCTTTCCCTTTGTTTTCTTATTCCAGGTTGGTCCTAGTAACAGCTCTCATAAGGTTTAGGCATATATCTGGAAACTATGCTTTATTTTGTTGGTTACTTTTTTCTGTTCTTAAGCCAATGTCATACTGTCCTATTGATTGTCATTTGGTAATATATTTGATAATTATCTAGGAAGTGAGTTCTCCTGATTCCGCTTTTATTTTCCGTCCCCAGTGCAGTGTTCTTGCCTACTTATTTTTCCAGCTGGATTCTTAGTATAATTCCTGTGGAAATTTCTAATTAGTTTTTGAACTGTATAATTTTTAATTAATTAATTTTTAATACAATTTAAAGTTACTTTCCGTTTACAGTTATTACAATATATTGGCTATATTCCCCGTGGAATATATGTACAATACATCCCTGAGCCTATCTTACACCCAGTAGTTTGAACTTTATTTATAACTAACTACAGGAGTTTTTTGATCTTTACTGTGTCAGATCTTCATAGCCTGAAACAGAACCCAGCACCCAACTTTTTAAAACTTCCTTTATTTCTCCCACAAGAATTTTATAATTTTCTTTCAACAGATCTTGAAATCACCACACCAGGTTAATTTCCAAGCATATAAAGAATAAAGCTTTTGTGAATGGGATTGCCTCATTTACTATGCCTTCTGTTTATCTCCCATGTATTAGAAAGTCATTGATTGTGGTGGATTTCTGTCATAGCATGTCACTTTTGGGAACCTGTTGATTATCTCCAATAGTTTTCTGTTTGGTGGGGGAGATAGCAAATTATACTGGGTAGAACATGGGCTTTGGAGCAGAAGAGCCAGACTGTAGATGTAGCTCCTCTTGTGACTTGTGTGAGACACTTTGGGCAAATTGCCATCTTCTCTGAGTGATGGGGGTAATAATAACTAGGGAGGACTTGTGCTGGAACTCTGGAACTTCTTTCTTTCTTAAAAATCACATAAGCCAAAAAAAAAAAAAAAAAAAAAATCACATAAGCCGCTGGGTAGACACCCAAAAGAATTAAAAGCAGAGTCTCAGAAATATTTGTACCTGACATTCAGAGCAGCATTATTCACAGTTAATCAAGAGGAGGAAGAACTCAAGTGTCCATGGATGATGGATAAACGAGATGTGGTCCATCCATACAGTGGAATGTTGTTCAGCTTTGAAAAGGAAGGAGATTCTGACACAGGCAAAAACATGGATGAACCCTGAGGACATTATGCTCAGTGAAATAAGCCAGTCACAAAAGATGAATTCTGTGTGATTCCACTTATATGAGGTACCCAGAGTCATCAGATTCATAGAGGTGGAAAGTAGAGTTGTGGTTGCCAGAGGCTGGGGAGGGGGGAATGGGGAGTTGTGTTTAACGGGGACAGAGTTTCACTTTTGCAAGATGAAAAACATTTCTGGAGGAGGATGGTGTGTTGATTTTACAACAGTGTGAATGTACTTAAGGCCACTGAACTGTACACTTAAAAATGGTCAAGAGGGGAAATTTTGTTATGTGTATTTTATCACAATTAAAAAAATAATTCTTAAAAAAAAAAATCATGCAAGCTGGAGTTGGCATTCTGGAAGCACATCCTTAGCAGATGGGAGTTAGTGCAATGAAACACACGCTATGCATCAAAAAAAATGTAGAGCCCAAGTCCACGAACAAACGTTTAATTGTGCATGTTTGATATCTCCTGGTATGTAATAAAAGGAATCATATTTGTTCCTTCCTTAAGTTAGCAGGCTGGGGGGAAAGTCAGTCCTTCCACGACCCGCACCGGGGTGGAGGTGGAGGGAGGGGTACCAGGTGAGAGAAAGGAGGGTGAGAAGCTGCAGGTGTAGAATAATCGTGTTTATAACATTAATAACGGTGACACCAACAGGTAGCCCTTAATGACTCCTTGTGCTAAACATTTTGAAATCATCATTTTATTCAATGTTCATAGCAACCAGGACTTCCCTGGTGGTCCAGTGGGTAAGACTCCGTGCTCCCAATGCAGGGGGCCCGGGTTCGATCCCTGGTCCAGGGAACTAGATCCCACATGCCGCTGCAACTAAAAGATCCTGCAGGCTGTAACTAAGACCCAGCGCAGCCAAAATAAATAAATAAATATTAAAAAAATATATATATATATATTCATAGCAACCCATGAAGTAAGAATTATTCCAGTTTTCCCAGCAAAAAAACCTGAGGCTTAGTCAGTCAGAGAGGAGGAAGCAGCCGTATATCTGCTGTTCCTCCAAACAGGCCTCTTCACACTGCAGGGGACCTAGAGTTGTTATTTCTTTTTTTTCTTTTTTTAATACGGGTTTTCTTTTTTTTTTTTTTTAATTTTATTTATTTATTTATTTTATTTATTTTTAGCTGCATTGGTTCTTCGTTTCTGTGCGAGGGCTTTCTCTAGTTGTGGCGAGCGGGGGCCACTCTTCATCGCGGTGCGCGGGCCTCTCACTATCGCGGCCTCTCTTGTTGCGGAGCACAGGCTCCAGACGCACAGGCTCAGTAGTTGTGGTGCACGGGCTTAGCTGCTCCGCGGCATGTGGGATCTTCCCAGACCAGGGCTCGAACCCGTGTCCCCTGCATTAGCAGGCAGATTCTCAACCACTGTGCCACCAGGGAAGCCCCGGGTTTTCTTTTTTAATGTAAATTTATTATGATTATTTTTAAATTTTATTTATTTATTTATTTATTTTTGGCTGCGTTGGGTCTTCGTTGCTGTGTGTGGGCTTTCTCTAGTTGCGGCGAGCGGGGGCCACTCTTCGTTGTGCTGCGTGGGCTTCTCATTGCGGTGGCTTCTCTTGCTGCGGAGCTCGGGCTCTAGGCGCATGGGCTTCAGTAGTTGTGGCTCGTGGGCTCAGTAGTTGCGGTGCACGGGCTTAGTTGCTCTGTGGCATGTGGGACCTTCCCAGACCAGGGATCGACCCTGTGTCCCCTGCACTGGCAGGCGGATTCTTAACCACTGCGCCACCAGGGAAGTCCTGGAGTTGTTATTTCTGAGAAATTTTTACCGTTTTCCAATTAAGGAGGACAGAAGGGGTTGTTGTCCTCCAGATTTGGTTTGACAGATCCCATGGAGGAAGGGCCTGGCTTGGGTCACATGTCCTGTCCTGAAGAGATGACTATGGTCACAGGAGGCATAGTGATATGAGGCTCCGTGAGAGATGGGGCCCTAAAAACACCCTTGTCTTGTTCCTGACTTTAAGGGAGAGGCAGCTGGCACTTCAGCGATGGCCACAAAAAGAAAGACTTGGAACATATTTTAAAAGACCAGAACAAATGGAGAAAAAATGAAGTTCACGGGCAGAAAATACCAATACTGTAAATGTAATATTGTAAAGATGTCAGTTCTCTCTGAGTGAGCTCAATGCAGTGCCAATCAAAATCCCAGCAGGCTTTTTCAAGGAACTGAGCAAGCTGCATCTAAAATTTTACGTAGGAGTAAAGAACCAAGAATAGACATAGAATTCCTGAAGAAGAAGAAAACGGAGGGACTTTCAGATCAAATATAAAGTCTCATTATATAGCTATTACCGTAGGAACAAAAATGAAATCGCATTTGTATCTGACACCACGCACAAAGATCACTTCTGACAAAGAAAGACTTAAAACGTGAGAGGCAAAACCTAAATAAATGAGTGGATTATCGTAACATAGGCATAAGGAAGAATTCCTTCCAAAAGTTCCCCAAAGTACTAATTATAAATGAAAAGACTGGTAAGTGCAACTACATTAAAATTAAGACCTCCATTCATCAAAAGACAACATAATGGAAATTTATATGAAATTCACAGTGGCATCCTGGCTCAGCTCTTGAAATGGCAAAAGGACATTGCTGGGAAGAGTGGTGAAATCTGAATGAAGTCTAGAGTTTAGTATATAGTAACATATACCGATGTTGGTTTCTTCGTTGTGACGAATGCTCCTTGGTAATGTTCCCCAATTAGGGGAAATTGGGTGAGGAGTAGATGGTAATTCCTCTGCAAGTCTTCTGCAAATCTAAATTATTTTAAAATAAAAAGTTTATTCACAACCTGGGATTCGATGTTTATGATATATGTAATCAGTAAAAAAGTAATTTTAAAGAACCACAAAAAAATCAATAAGAAAAAGTCATACCACCCAACAATAAAATGGGCAAAAGTCAAGAAAAGATGTTTTTCAGAAGAGGAAAAGTAAACAGTAAATAAACTTAAGGCAAGATGACAATCTCATCCTTTAAAAAAAATTTTTTTTGTATTGGGGTATAGTTGTTCTACAATGTTGTGTTAGTTTCTACTGTACAGTGAAGTGGAGTTCCCTGTGCTATACAGCAGGTTCTATTAGTTATCTATTTTATACATATTAATGTATACATGTCAATCCCAGTCTCCCAAGTCATCCCCCCCTTCCCCCCTTGGTGTCCATACGTTTATTCTCTACATCTGTGTCTCTATTTCTGTCTTGCAAACCGGTCATCTGTACCATTTTTCTAGATTCCACATATATGCATTAATATATAATATTTGTTTTTCTCTTTCTGACTTACTTCACTGTGTATGACAATCTCTAGGTCCATGCACATCTCTACAAATGACATCTCTACAATTTTGTTCCTTTTTATGGTTGAGTAATATTCCATTGTGTATATGTACCACATCTGACAATCTCATCTTAATAAGCAGACAACTGTCAATTAATGCTACAGTGCTATCTCATCTCAGCAGTCCTCTTATAAGCTGCTGGTGGGAATGTAAAATGGTACAGCCACTCAGTGAATAAGCTGGAGGCCCAGCAATTCCTTTTCTGAGTACATGCCCTAGAGTTGCTCTTGCTTTTGCACTTGGACACCAAGAGGCAACTGAAAGGGTGTTCACAGCAGCATTGCTCATAATAGACAAAAACTAGAAACAACCAAAATGTCCATCGATAGGAGAATGGATAAGTAAATCACCCAGTGGAATATTATACAGCAGCAAAAATGGATGGCTGTCAACAATATGCAAAAATAAGGATGAACTTTAGAAACAATGTTGAATCAAAAAAAAGTCTCAGATGAGACAACATATGGTATAATATTTTATGAAGTTCAAAATCAAGCAAAATTAAACTTCATATTAGAAAACTGTAGGATGGTGGTTACTCCAGGGTTGAGGATGAGAGAGGGGTATGGGTTCAGGGAGGGACACTCAAGTGCTTTTAGTGACCTTGGAGACATTCTGGTTTTCAGGTCAGGTAGGTTCATGATGTTCATTTATTATTTTTTGTCTCATGTTATCATATGCATTATTTTGTATCTATTAAATGTTACCAATTTTTTTCAAATTTAAAGATAGGTTAAAAAAAACAAGCAACAGACAGAGCAAGCATGTTGCCAAAATTCATGATGACAGGGCTTTTTTTTTTAAACTCTAGTGTTTCTAGAGGAAAATGGAATCTTTGGAAGGCTTTGGGAGAGTATGGAATATCCACATGTCTTCTCAGCTGGAACTGATGCCAAGAATGTAGAAAAGACGGCTGATCTTAGTGTGTCTAGAGGGCAGGGTGGGTGGATGCATGTGAAAATGCTATTCAGCATCCCAACAAGCCTTCACTAAGAATGGTGAGTGCCCTGGGGATGCCAAGGGGGGAGGGATAGAGCTCTGCACTCAAGGGGCTCGTAGGGTGGAGAGGACACTGCTTCGCTAGGGAAATATCCAACAGTGGCAGAGATGATCTTTTTGGAACACAGGCGGATGATGGCGTGACCTCTGCTTACCCCTCAGGGCTTTCTCTATTTGCGGCGAGCAGGGGCTACTCTTTGTTGTGGTGCACGTGCTCTCATTGCGGTGGCTTCTCTTATTGTGGAGCATGGGCTCTAGGGTCGTGAGCTTCAGTGGTTGCAGCATGCGGGCTCTGTAGCTGTGGCACACGGGCTCAGTAGCTGTGGCTTGCGGCTCTAGAGCGCAGCCTCGGTAGTTGTGGCACACAGGCTTAGTTGCTCCGTGGCACGTGGGATCTTCCCAGACCAGGGCTCGAACCCATGTCCCCTGCACTGGCAGGCAGATTCTTAACCACTGCGCCACCAGGGAAGTCCCGCAGGTATGTCCTAAGAGTTTCATGCAGTTACAGAGGAGGGAGCGATAACTTGTACTTGGAGGGAAGAGGTGGAGGGCTTCCTGGAGGAGGTGGCGTGGGAATATGAGGACATGTCCGTGACTTGCCTCAGCTTCCACTTACCAGCGTGCTTTGCCTGAATCGCAGGTTGTCCTCAATGGGTGGGCTGTGTGTCCCTGTGGTTGCCACAATTTCTTTATCCATTCATCCAGTAATGGACAGTTAATTGGTTGCACCAATTTACAGTCCCACCAGCAGTTCACAAGGGTTCCTTTTCTCCACATCTTCACCAACACCGATTTCTTGTCTTTTTGGTATTAGCCATTCTGATGGGTGTGAGGTACTCTCGCTTTGTGATTTGGATTTGGATTTTCCTAATGATTAGGGATCTTGGGCATATTTTCACGTACCTGTTGGCCATCTGTAAGGAGGGCTATTCTTATTAAAGCATCGGCACTGTACCAAATGCCCACTACAGTCAGACCTTGGGGAAATTCATAACCCCCTCTCACTAATTTCTCCAGAATCTTCTACTGTGTTCTAGGTGTACTGTTTCTGTGTCACTTATCCTCTTCCTAGTGTCACATGGGTGAGTGAAATTTGGGGTGAATGCATGTGAAAACACACAAGGAAGGTGGCTCATATGATTGAGCTTCTTGAGGAGAGGAGGGGAGAGTTTTCTCTTATGCCTCTGTCTCAACATTACTTACATCCTTTAACTCTTTATCCCTCTTAGCTTTCTTTTAACCACCAGTGCCTTGTCTAACCTAATTTTGAAATTCCTCCCTTATGCCCAGACCCTATAAAGATAAAATCCCCCCGAAAAGTGAGCAATTTGGATTTGGTGGAGAAGTCAAAAGTGAAATCCTCAACCACAGTGTTCCTGAAGCCGCCCTCCCAGCTGGGAGACAGACCCAGGGGCTTGGGAACAGGGGTGGGAGTGACAGCTGGTGGGGCAAGGGTGGGGACACCCTCATCAGGAACCTGGAAGTTCCATTCCGGTGTCTCTTAAGGGGTCGGGCCACTTGGCTGGCCAGGCCACAGAGCTACAAGGTCAAGTTACTTGACTTGATTCTACATCTGTCAAATGGGAAAGATAATACTTACTTGCAGCGTTCTCTTTGCTCTGGGTCAGTAGACTGAATTCCACTTTTATGTCCGTTCCTTTCCAGCTTAGGGCCTGTAGAGAATTCAACCCCACTGAACTTGAGTTTCCTCACTGTCAAATGACAACGTGCAAGGTGATTTACCTGCGTCGTCCGTCAGAGTAACACGCAGACTGAGGCATGGTTAATCACTTGTTAAATAGATGAGTTTTTATTTTGGAGAAACACCGACTGCACAGAGCATATATGAGAAAGGTTTGCATTGCATGAATTATTTTCCCATTTGAAACCCAGAATCTCGCTCAAATGGCTTCCCAGCCCACATTGTACTGAAGTACCCTGTTTGTTCCATTAACTATTCACAGAGTCAACTGGGGAACCGCTGTTATTAATTTCAATGGAAAGCTAAAATGCAGTTCATTTTCTGTAATTGCAGGCCCACGGTCTAAAGAGCCAGCAAAAGCTTTTAATCTGAGGCATTTTTAGAGGAGTATGATCAGAGTTACATTGAACATCTTTTGAAGGTACATAATTATGAAAACCTCAACGACACTGACATTCAAAGAGCCCAAAGCATAGATGCGGGGAACTCGCATGCGGGGAACAAGGCAAATTGCCGTCTTAGTTACTCGTGATGGAGAAACGCCCACGGGGAAGGTCGGCAGTGTTTGCCCACCTTGCTTTTCTATTTTACTCCAAAGACGTGAGCTCTTCATACCGCATGGGGGGGGGGGGCGGATATGGCGCTCTCGTCCGAAATGTAAGATTTCTGTAGCCCCGGAGAGCCTGCCCCCGGGGCTGCAGCCTCCATCGCACCCCTTGCGCGGGGCGGGGCGGGGCTCGGGCCCGGGGCGCGCGAGGGCGGGAGGGCGCTCCGCGCGGCCACCAGAGGGCGCCAGAGCGTCTCTGCGGGAGCGGCCGCCCAGCTGCCGGCCCCTCCACGGCTTCCTGCGTCCAGGCTACTCCTGGGTCGCACGTGTCTGGGCAGGGCTGTCATCCGTTGGTCACGACTCCATGAGGACAGAGCTCCCCCTCCCCTTCCCCGAAGTCGGAAGGACACTAAGAAGGCAGGGAAGTGCCCGCAGCAGCTACCTCGCCACCACGACTCCCATGGGGGCCTGGGGGTGGGGAGAAGCCGCGTGCGGGAGAGACGTCGGCTTTCCGTTCAAAACTGAAGTGCGATTTACAAACACACGCTCCAGGCGAGCTGCGCAGCAAGGGGGCCGCAGAGATAACGAGGCGGGGGCCCCCGCGCAGCAGGGGTGTCAGCCCCGCGCCCACTCAGCCCTCCCTCCGGATGGGGGTGACGCACGTGCCGTGGGCGCCCAGGCCCGCGAATCGTCCGCTCCGCCCCGCGCGGTCGAGAGGGATCACTGAGCCCTCCAGGCGGAGCTGGGGTGGGCCGGGCGTCAAGCCCCACAGGCGGCTCGGGGCCCCCAGGGGATGGGTCCCCGGTAACCTAAGTCAGGCTGGGGAAGCTGGACTTTATTCCGTGGCCTGAGGAACCAGCAGCGGTGTTCGAGCTGGGGGGCGATTGACCAGGTCCAGCCTGGCCTTGGCTGTCACCATGGCTGGATGGGTAGGAGGGGGCAGTTTACCACCGTGCAGCCCGGGAGGTGGGAGGAGACACTTACCCCCGACGGGTGCTTAGCGGAAAATGTTTTGCAGTTTGCGATGCTGCCTTTCTGCAGTTCTCCAGATCTCTTACTGAATTTCAGTGTCAAGTTCTTAACGCGTGCATCTCGGAGTTCTGAAGTAGACTTGAGGCTTTTTGCCAAGACATGTAACAGCACCAGGAGAAGGAGTGGAGAAGAGGCCTCCAAGGGCGTTCTCCTGTTTAGAAATTAAAATGGAAAAGTTTGAAAGCAAAGAGCTCAGATACAGGGGATGGGCTGAACTCAGCTGGTTTGACACCATGAACCAAGAACGCCAATCTTTTTCAAAGTCAAGGGTAAGCGTAAATCAGAACATAGATTTAGCATAGTTTGCAACCTTGCAGCGTTCCTACTCGGTAGAGCTTTTAACTCCTGGCCTCTCCGAGGTCCGGCAGAATACGATAATGTTTTAATATTTCTTCTGACTTGGCTCCTTCCCCTGTGAACGTCCCACAGTGCAAGGCTGTCCTCCTCATCCTCATGTTTGTTAAATGAATGGTGACCACCCCGAAGCACTCCTCATGGGGAAGGCGGATGTAAAGAGGTGGAGAGCAATTCTTCCTCCTATTTTCAAGATGCTAATACAATGCACTGAGGTAGAGTCTGTAGCAGGTAGTGGGCAGGGACAGTGGGGCTTCTGGATTCTGGTGCATATTTTTCCATTTGCCACTTTTGTGCAAATAAGCCACTTAACCTTAGTTTTCTTCACTTATCAAATGGGAATAATCTATACTGAACAGACCTCCTAAGGTTATTATGAGAATCAAAAGGAAAATTTCTAGTGAACGCACAAAGTGTGAGAGTAAAGCTGTTGATTGTATGGGATGTTGTGGACAGATGTGCGGGGTTATGATGTTAGTCATCGGTCGGTTGCCCTTGAACATGTGGGAAGACAAAAACTAGCGAATTTGCCTAGAAACGATGCCCAAATAGGTAAGCAAAAATAAATTAATCACACTCTTGTGCTCCTCGTACGGGTTGATTGTACTGATTTCAAACCACAGGGGTCTGACCAACAACAGCTTTTTTTTCTCACCTCCAGACTTTTCTGTTGGTTGGTTTCTGCTATTGTGCTATTTCTATTATGGAAAATTTCAAACATCCCCTTACTCCCTTCTATCCCCTTGTTCCCATTTGTCCCTCTTTGTTTGCTGGAGGATCCCAGATGTTGTCCTTTCATCCACGAATGCTTGCATGTCTGCCAAACGTCTTGCAAGAGCAGCTTTCTCGGCGGCCTCCATACACTCCCTCACCCTCGGCACCGCTCTTCCCAGCCCCACCCCGCCATGGAGCCTGTTTTCTTAATATTTTTCTTTCATTCATTCATTCATTCATTTATTTATTTATTTATTTATGGCTGTGTTGGGTCTTCGTTTCTGTGCAAGGGCTTTCTCTAGTTGTGGCAAGCGGGGGCCACTCTTCATCGCAGTGCGTGGGCCTCTCACCATCGCGGCCTCTCTCGTTGCGGAGCACAGGCTCCAGACGCGCAGGCTCAGTAGTTGCGGCTCACGGGCCCAGTTGCTCCGCGGCATGTGGGATCTTCCCAGACCAGGGCTCGAACCCCTGTCCCCTGCACTGGCAGGCAGATTCTCAACCACTGCGCCCCCAGGGAAGCCCGCCTGTTTTCTTAAGAATCACCGAGGACGTCATCCGGAGACCATTTCACAGTCTCATCCTCAGCTTCCGACACTGTTGGATGGAGACCGCTGAGCCAGGCACTGTCAGGTGTGGCGGCTGACCCCCAGACCTGAAGGCGCTCACAGCCGCCGGGGGCTCAGCCCGAGGAGGAGCCTGCGGTCAGAGGGCACCTGAGGGACGCGCAAGCCCAGCCGAGGGGCAGACGGGGCTGCCGTGGGGGAGTCGGAACCAGGACGAGCAGTGCTGGGAGGCTGGCTGCAGCCGGCCCTGGGGCTGGGCTGGAAGCCTCAGCAGGGCTTGAGAGGCTAGTCTGGGCGCTCCTGGAGGGATCGGCGTGAGCAGAGAGCCTGGCCGCGGGAAAGCTCAGCGCCACGTCTGGGGAAGGGGACGCAGGTCTGAGGCGAAGGTGTGTGAGAGAACCTGCCGATTAGTGTATCGCGTTTAGGAAACATGCACAATGCTGAGCGTCAACAAAAGCTTGAGTTCAGAGGAACCTCTAAAGCAGACAACTCACTTGAAGCGCGATTTCTTGATAATTCCCAGGGGTGAGCTGGGGGAGCCGGCGTCTCTTGGTGTCCGCACGCACCTGCAGCCGTCACCTCTTTGCACAATGTGTCAGCCACCTTATACGCACCATCTCTAGAGCTGGCAGCCATCTAGCGAGGTAAGTAGTATTCTCCTTTTACAGGTGAGAGGCTGAGGTCCGAGGTTAAATGGACTGCCCCTGGTCTTCTAGGGTCTTCTAGGCCCCTGGTCTTCTAGGCTGGTCAGTGGCCGCAGCAGATCCAGGCCTCTCTGGTTCCATCCCCTGTGCGGAGCAGCTGGCCTCCCTCTAGATTAGTGTCGTGTGGGTACCAGCCTCTCTCGGCGCTCCTGTTACAGAGCCCGAGAAAAAGGAGTAGGGGGTCCAGTGAGCGTGCCACGAGCCTAGAGCCCACCATATTGGCACCGTCGTCCTAGAGTGAGATCACCAGTGAATGGGATGGAAGCTTCTGGTAGTTGGTAAACAGTCGACACACACACACGCAATCTGACCTGCAACAGCGACCCCGTGTCCTGCCTCTTGTGCCTCCTTAGAGAGGCCTTCCCTGACTGTCTCTCCCACCCTGTTCACTGCATCATATGTTCGCCATGTACCTGGCTTTATTTTCTTCATAGCATTTATCGCCATCTAAAATTATGTTATGTCTTCATTTGTTTATTATTCCCCTCTGTAGAATGTAAGCTCAGGAGGTAGCTTTGTCTTGGTAACTGATGGATTCTGAGTAAATACCTGGCCCGCAGTAGATGCTCAGTATTTGCTGGGTGAAGACGAATCAGTAAGTGTTTTGCCTGTTGTACCTGCCTAAGTCATTTAGATATTAAAAGTAACAAATGAAGAGACTCCCCCTCGCCCTGCCCAAATTTCCACACTGTAGCTGTGAAGAGGGACAGGGACAAACTCTACTGAAAAAGCAATCACTTACACTTAGAAATGAAGTAGTGAGGTCCCTGTCAGGGGAGCATTCAAGCAGGAATTAGATGACCATTTTATAGAAGTGGTTCCCATACCAGGAACATGGATAAGGACATTCCAATTCTAAGGTTCCACGATTTGGGGTCAGTGAGGGGGAAAGACTTTAGTATATAGGGTGTGGGGACCTGGTTGACACAAGGACATCATAGTCTTTGGAACGGCTCTGGATGAGAGTGAAACCGTGGGTAACCGTTAGTTAAACCCATTTCACCTGTAACCTGCCTTCACCAATCAAGGTCGTTTGAGTTGTTAACAAAGGACCGGTGTGTCCTCCGGGCGGCACGGAGCCTAAACAAGATGTTTTCCAGGATCTTGGAGTCAGCTGTGTCTAATTCACGCGGAGCCTGTTAAGACTGGATAGGACCACCGACCCTCCAAGGGGGCGTGCGTGAGGGTTACAGGCTCCGAGGCTTTTGGAAGTGAGAGGTCCCAAAGCCCCGCCCCGAGCTCGTGCCCCGGGCCTCCGGCTTGGAGCGCCGAGGCCTGCCGTCTAGTTACGCCTGCGCAGAAGCGCGACGACGCACCTTCTCCCAATCTCCTTTCCCCGCCCCCCACGCCGCGCGCGCCCGGGGCGCCTGCGTCTTCGTCCCTCATCCCTTAAGTACCCCCGCCCCTCGCCTTCCCGCCAGTGCGTCTGTGGCTTGTGCTGCGGCTTCTGCGCTCGGCTGGCTGGCGAGTAAGCCCTCCTTTTGCTGCAGACGTTGGCGTCCCCCGTGTTGTGGCTCCTGACGCGGCGGGCAAATGGACCTGGTTCCTTCCGTAACAAGGTGAGACAAGAACTCCTTTTCCTCAGGCATTTACTGGTTGTCCGCAGGACAAGCTTTGCTGCCCTGAGCACCCACCACTGTCGGCAGGCGGGGGCCCCAGGAGCAGGAGGCCAGCCCAGGCCCGGGGAGGGCGTGCATCTGCACAGACCACCCTGGGGGAGGCAGGGGTGTGCGACTCAACGCGTCCCATGACCTCAGACACTCTGGGATTGATTGGTTCTGAGTCGTGGGCGACAGAGGGCTTTTTCATAGAATCGGCAAAGTAAAGGAAAACTGTTTTTAACAGCTGCCTTCACCCCCAGAACGTCCACGTTGGATAATTGTCACTTCTCTTCCATCAGAGTCTAAGCAGTAGATCTGTCCAGATCTCTCTAGAACTAGTGGTAGGTCTGCGGGTGGTCCAAGAAGGGTGGTAGTTGGATTTACCCTTAAACAGAAACTTCTCGAGGAAGCAGGTGAGAACTGGTAGAAGTTCGTAAAGAGCCCATCCTCAAAGCATGACTTGCAGGTGAGCAAGTGAACAGAGCCGGGAGGAGTCTCTGGGTTCGCAGGTGGCGCGGGGGCTGCAGCCGCCCTCCCGAGTGGGACGCCTGCTCTGGGTCGTGGGCAGGTGGCCGCAGGCTGGTGGCCGCAGGGTCCCCACGGGCTGGTCGCCTGCTCCTTTGCTGGTGAAGATTCCGCGTCTCTTACTTAGCACTTTACAGAGAGTGGGCGCGGGGCGTCGGTACATCACTTCTAGAGAGCTTCCGTGTTGCCACAGAAACCAGTTGGCTTAGATTTACACTAAAATGGCAAAAGAGCTTTCTAATAAGGACCCAGAGGAGTTGAAACCTCCCCTTCAGCAGGCAGAGAGACTGAAGAGAAAAGGCTCTCTTTCTGAATTCCCAGCCCCTGACTGGGCAGCAGGTCACCAGGCCGCTGGCATCTATACTGGTTCATTTATCACCAAGTGTGGACAAACTCAGGGGAGTCTGGGTTATGACAGGCAAAGTCAGGTGTTATAAAGCAGTGATCCGGAGCCCATCTGTGTCTTGTGCACACAGGAGGTGCTGGATAAGTTTTTGTTTAAACGACCACATGGTAAAGAAGCACGTCGATCACTTGAACGTGCTTGGGTATTTAAAGGCAACTTAAACAGTATACATCAGCATGCAGCCTAAGCACCCCACCCTCCGTTTAGTTAATACCTTGACTTCACTTGGCACTTTAAGAATATCTTACTTCAGCTCTTAGCTTTAATACTGCAAGTCAGTTAAATCTGAACGAATGGGGAGGGACTTCCCTGGCGGTCCAGTCATTAGGACTCCGCGCTTCCATCCCTGGCTGGGGAACCAAGATCCCACATGCCCTGTGGTGCAGCCAAAAAAAAAAAAAAAAAAAACAAACTATCAACGAGTGGGGTTTTTACTCTACGGTCTGACGAGACCTTCAGGCATGACGAACGGGTGAGGTAAACTTAGAAGCTATCCAGGTTGGTTAACTTCACATTTAACTTTAACCATCCATTTATCTGACTAAAGCCTCAAGTATTTGAGCAGTAAAGCAGCAGCCCACTTTAATATGCAAAAGAATGGAAATGAGGAAGTTGTAGCAATAGAATTGAGACGCCGTGGTCTTGTAGGGAGAAAAGTGCAACAGCTGTGAGGGAGGGAGGGCTGCGCTGTCTGAAAACCAGCTCACGTGGCGCAGTGTCCTGAGAAAACGAACCCCCCAGATCCGCCTCCCAGCTCTTCCTATGGGAGCTTTCTCTGGGTTTAACACAGCTGTGTTTGCTCTGGATAAGTTGCTGACAGTGATCTCTGCAACTGCCTTTTTTCCCCTCTGGAAAATGAAAAACTGCTTTCGTGACTCCAGACAGCTTGGAAACTGACAGCAGGATGGTGGGGACGGCGCTGCATCCCACGCTTTTATGAAACCTCCCCCGACATCTGGGCTGCAGCACCAGCTCCCAGGTCGTTTAGGTCAATAAGTTGCCTTTAATCCCACTCTGGCCTGTTTCCCACACGTTTTTTTAAAGGTATAATTGACTTACAACATTAGCTTCAGGTGTGCGAGATTTGATATTTGCATACATTGCAGAATGACCACAATAAGTCTTGCTAACATCGTCACCATACAGTTAGAACGTTTTTTTTTCTTGTGATAACTTTTAAGATCTACTCCTCAGCAACTTTCAAATATGCATGCAGTATCAACTATAGTCCCCACGCTGTACTTTACATCCTCATGACTTATTTTATACCTGGAAGTTTGTACCTTTTGATCCCCTTCACCTATGCCACCTCCTGCCCCCCGCACCTCTGGGAAACCAGCAGTCTGTTTTAAGATTCCACATATGAGATGGTTTGGTATTGGTCCTTCTCTGTGACTTATCTAATTTAGCATGTTGCCCTCCAGGTCCATCCATGTTGTCCCATATGGCAGGATTTATTTCTTATGGCTAAATAGTATTCCATTGTTTACATACACCGTGTTTTTATCCATTGATGGACATGTAGGTTATTTCCAGAGCTTGGCTATTGTGAACAACGCTGCAATGAACATGGGGTGTCAATAACTCTTCTCCACATGTTCCTTGTGGGATATTATTGTAGTAAGAACTACTACAAACTGTGCTGGTGCCAGTTTTTCTGTATTCACATAGTTCAGAAACTAAATCTAAACAAATCTTGACTGTTCAGAACAATCATAATAATGACTAATCGGAGAAGACCACAAGGAGGAACCACAATACTGGTGGTCACGTTAGACTGCAGGGGTGGCCTGAGTCGACAGTGCAGAGGGGACAGAGCTTTTGGGTGGAGAGGGAGGGTCAGACGGAAGAGCACTTCACTGTGGAGAAGCCGGACACACTTGGGCCAGGTGGTCAGGGGTAGCATCAGTAGTCATAAATCCTGTTGACAGTACGTACCCTCGATACGACAAGAGGAAAATGGCGCTCTTCCTCCCCCAAACCCATAATCCCAGTCTGATCGTGAGGAACAGTAGACAAACGCCGATAGAGCGCGTCCTGCAGTGTCCCCGTCCGTCCTCTTCAACACTGTCAAGATCCTCATAAACAAAGTCTGAGAAAGTGGCCTCACAGCCAAGGAAGACCTAAGGAGATGTGACAACTGGTGGTCACGTGTCGTGGATGTGACCCTGGGACAGAAAAGCACAGGAGGCCTAGCTTCTCTCTCTGGAATACCTTGGGTTCTTCAGAAGGTGCAGAATCTGATATTTAATGTCTAGTTTTAAAAACTGTTTGAAACAGTGGTATTCAAGTATCTACCTGACAAGTTTTCCTAGCACACATCGTGACCATAAAAATGCAATATAATAAAACCTTTTAGGAGGAGAGAGGTGTTTGCCCTGAGAGGTCGATAATGATTTCTCAAGGAGGTGATGTCACTTGAGCCAAGCCAGCCACGGAGACCCAGGAGGGCAGGGCGCGGGTGGTGGTTTAGAAGAGAGGCGGGGGGGTGGGACCAGGTCGTGAGGGGCCTTCCACGCGGTGCTGAGCTGCTGTGCAGACGACGCGGAACCGCTGAAGACCTGCACACAGGGCAGGGATACGGTCAGTGATGATCTGCTTGGGGTTTAGGAAAGTTACTCTGCTGTCATGAGAGTCTGGATTGAAAGAGTGGAAGTAGGCAGAGGCTTGGGAAAACATTTCAGTTTTGCAGGACTGAGATGTAGGGGCCCTAAAGCAATAGGATGCTTAGTCTACAGACTGTGGGAGCTACAGACCCAGGGCATCAGTGGTATTCAGAATGGCAAGGTGGCAATCAAAGACGGTACTTAAAACTATGACAGTAAGTAGGTGACCGGAGCCAAAATAAAGTCCAGTATAAAGGCGTGCTGAGATTCATCATAAGGAGGATCATTCTCTTGAAAGTGGGGCGTGGAGGCAAGAGGGGGCGGCGTGCAAGCTATGCCTCCACATACGGGACCCTGTGAACGTGCAGAGAAGGGAGAGCACCCCAGGGACACGGGAGGGGAACGCTACCAGTGTGTGTGGAGGTGAATGGGGCTCCGGAGCTGTGGAAATCCTGATTGGGGTTGGACCAGAGGCCCTGGTTTGAGCTTAACTTACTAGGAAATTGGGAGCTAACTTTCAACTAAAACTTTTTTTTTTTTTTTTTTTTTTAATGCAGGGAGTGAGCAAAGCTCTACAAGAACAGAACTCCCAGTGTCAGGACTGCCTGGTAGATGCAGGTGAGGAAACCAGTGCTGCCGTCCAACAGAAATGCAAGGTGAGCCACAGAGGTGAATTAGTTTTCTAGTAACCACATTAAAGTAAAAAACTGGTCAAATTAATAACTTTATACAACCCAATATATCCAAGGTATTAGCATGTCAACACGTGGCACTAGTCACATTTCTGGTGCTCAGAGGCCACCGTCTAGAGGTCCTGTACAGGCTGACATCCCGAGTGTCAGTAGGGATCGCCTGTGTTCTGCCTACAGCAGTGAGAATTAGGAGATGGATTCGTGATCCCAAGTCTTCAGGCTTGGGATATCGTCGTGATGACGTGACGCCACGAACAAAAACAAGGACCACCCACGAGTCAGCATCTGCTGTGCAAGAAAAGAGACAATGTCGCTCTTACGGAAAGGGTGATTTTTATTTCCATCCTAAATGATTATCACACCATTATTTAAACACATCTGAAAAATCCTGAAGTAATTTAAACTGAAGGCACAGAACAAGTCAAAATATCTAACTAAGCTTAAAATGAGAGAATTCAAATATTTCGACAGTATCAATAAATTATGAACAAGTTTCCATCACCAAATATCATTCTGACCAAAAGCTATAGTCTTTTATAATAAAACCAAATTAGCTTAAACTGATTTCAAGATTTCCACGATAAAAATAATATTGGAAAAAAGCCATCTTTCAAAATATTCATTTTATCACCAGGTTCGCTGTAAGCATTTTATTTATAACAAAGTGGCAGTTAAGATATTTGTTGACGGGTGATCACTCCCCAAGAATGATGCGTTCTTACAAAATGTTTTAAAAAATAGCAAAGTAGGCTACAAAATTCTATTTGGGGAGCAGGAAAGAAAACTTGTTCCATGTCAATTAGAATAACAAAGCATTTCAATATCAAATTGCTTCAAAAGCCAGTCATCACATAACAGTAATATACTGCACAGGGCATCCCACTGTATCTTGGTTAACTGCTGATCATACAGTGTCGCTAAGGGCTTGAACAAGTCAGTAACGATTATTGTTGCCATTTCTTACTTAGTCAAGAGATATGTTTAAAAAACATCGTTAAAAAACTCACTGGAATAATCTGTGACACACTACAGAAACAATAAACCCCAGCAAGGCAACTGCTAAGTTTTGAAATGAAGTGGTCATGCTTCATAATATACTGTAGTATTCTGAAATACATTCTCTGATCAACACCGTTTATTAGAGGTCACTTGTAAATTAGCTCAGATTCTGAACTAGATTTCTAAATGAAACTTTTTTCAAGTATGCATAATATTCATAAGGTAAAGACTTTCCTCGTATTCACTTCTTTATGTGGGCTTCCAATGGACAACCGTGATGGTTAAAGGACAAACAAAATGGGCTGGTCAGTTTTCAAAAACTTTTCAAAAAACATGAGCTAGTCTAGTGACCAAGGACTGATTGAAAAGTTTTTTTAAAATCTGGCATAGCAGGTTTCAGATGTTAGTATCTTTCAGAATTTTTCCTGAAATAACTAAGTAAAGAAATAATGGGGAAAAAAATAAGGGTTTCTAAAACACTCAAGAGAATAAAATAAAAAAGGTGTGTCTCTACTTAGCTGTGATATATATGAATGTGCATTTAACAGCAATATGGTTTCATTTTTATCATCTAATTTAATTACATAAATCACAGAAACATTTCCAGCCAAGTTTGCTGATAGGAGTATAATACAAACTCTAGAAAACGATTTTTAGCAAAAACTGCTTCAAAATTTTCCTACATAACAAAACATTCTTTCGGAAATGAATCTTTAATGCTTTTGGACCGTCCAAGTAAATGCAGCTTTTACCATCTCCAGCTCTAAACTATAATTATCTCCCAAATTCCTTTGTCACTGGATAGTGTTATCTTTTATTCTCTACTATTCTAATGTACATTATTTTTAAAAAATCTCTTTATGGGGTCTCAGACTTAATGTCTTCATCTATGAGTACTGAGATTAAAGTAGAAATAAAATAAGCCAGAAAAATCACCTTATAAGCAGTATGAAGTTTTGAAATGTGGCACCGGTGTAAACTGGGAAAGGCTTATCCAAACTCAGAACGCATCCATTCCCAGCACTGCCGCCCCAGGGGCAGCACACGCTGCCCGTCTTGGGCACGTGGAACTCATTTTATGACTCAGTTGTTGAAAACAGAGCCACCAGAAGTCGTCTGACCCCAGCCGGCTGGCTCACAGTTTGGGCAGACTTCATTCATTATTATAGCTCACATTTTGACAGCTGAGAATCTGAATTCTGAAAATGTGGTCTCACAAGGGTTAGTGGAAGACGGGCACTGGGCACTGAGCTGGCAAACGGAAGGAAACCATTTAAATAACAAAGGACGAGCCTAGTGGTTTTGACCCTGCGTATACCCAGCTGTGTCAGCAGCCCCTAACAAACAGAAACTCGACAAAACCAAAGGGTTTTCTTTCCAAGCCCTAAAAAAAGGAAGATGTTTGACTTAAAACCAACTTCAGGATCTACACCAGGCTGCCAGGCCAGCAGACCACTGTCAGTGTGACTTTGCTCCTCTGCCCCTTCAGCATGGGGACCAACGCCGAGTGGCTCATGCCCACGGTCGACAGGCCGTTTACGGCCACGATCATGTCTCCACACCTGCACAACGACAGACAGAGACAGTCACTGTTTCCATGATTCTGAAACTGTTATCCCGGGACTTGCTTCGCAGGAAAACCGCACTTAACCACTGTCAATGACTACGCTACGCTGTTTACTTCGAGAGAGATCTGGGGTGATTTTTAAGCCTATGTTGGCTTTCCCTTGCCAGTCAAGGACACCCCTTGCCAGCCTCTCCTCTAACTGGTAGATGATTTTAAGGGCAAGCAGAATAATTTTCATATAAGCTTAAGCAACATATAGTTAAGAGAATAAATCTGCTGCCTCTTAAAAATACCAGATGATACATTTGGACGGTGTTGCTGATTTTCACTGTTCATTCTTACAGCTCGTACATTCGAGGGCTCAATTAATTGAGACTAAGACCCACACCTCCTCTTTCAGCTACGGATGCTCACCGTCCTCCAAGCCGAATTACCACCAACGGATGATGAATCTGAAGACCTTTCTATCCTTTATGATTTTCAGTCTTTAGTTTGAATACAAATATGCTACTTTATTGTGAGCTACTTCAGTTTCTTTTTGGAAGTAAGTGGAAGTTAGTTTCTAATCTGCATGAGACCCAGACTGGTTGAGTAACTTGGCCAGGAGAACGGTGAAGTCACCCCCCCACTCCTCTTTCCTCCTAAAATAATGATTTTTCCATCTGCGTCAGGATGAGACTGGTCCGGAGCAAGCTAACCCTGATGGACTTGTCCCAGTGTTCTCGAGCCGTCACTTTGCGTCTGCAAACAGTGTAGACTCCCCATTTGTGCAGCCCTCTGACTAGGCTGTCGGCATCCGCTTTTCAAGAACCGTTTCTTTCATCCAACACTAGGCACTAAGAACTTAGTCACCCGTCTCCTCTGTTTGTGTAATCTCTTGATATGACACCTCTTTCTTCTCACCGTGCCTGAGCTTTGAAAAAGAGGCGGCACAGAGATTGGGAGAGTACTTTTTGCCCGGTGGTGACAGCAGCGGGGCTGAATGGCAACGGCTCTGAGCCACACCGTCCTGGTTTAAATCACTGTCAGCTACTCCCAGCTGTTCGATTGTGGGCAGGTTTTTAACCTGTCGAAGCCTCAGTTGTCTTGCGTATAAAATAGGAACCACAGCAGCACTTACCTCACAGGTTGCTAAGAAGATTCAGTAACCCGTGCCCAGCACCTAGTCCTGTGCCTGGCACGCACAGCATCCGTCCAATACGGACGAAGACTTTACTACATGTGCAAGGCCCCGTGATGGCTGCCAGGGATATAACAAGAAATGCAACAAAATCCCTCCCATGTGGACTTGCATAAATTGAATGTTAGGCTGACATAAGTGCTGCAGAGAAAAAGTTACCTAATGACAGGACTGGACCCAAGTGTTCACAGCAAGTTGTCACGTCACAATGTGTCCAAATGACTCAGCTTTCTTTTGTTAATCTAATAACAGGCACTGAACCTATGAGTGCCAAGATGGTAAAGGTGATGCTTCACTCTAGATCAGGGCTGGCAAACTGTTCCTGTAAAGGGCCAGATGGTAGATAAATATCTCAGGCTCTGCAAATCACTGGTCTCTGTCACAGCCACTTGGCTCTGCCATCGTGGCTCGGAAGCAGCCATGGGTGATATGCAAATAAGTGAGCGTGGGCATGTTCCAATAAAACTTTATAAGAACAGACATCAGGCTGGATTTGGAGCTGACCCCAGTCTAGATCGTGTCCATCACAATAAGCACAAAGTACATCATTAAACATAACAAGACTCACTTTAATCTTCCATCGTAATAAGCAGGAGTTCCCAAGACAATGGTTTTAATGAAGAAAGGCTGATTGGTGTGGTTTTCTTCATATCCACCAACGATACTGAAGCCCCAGCTTCCCAAGTAACTTCTTCTCAAAACTATATCATGGCAGCTGTGAAGGGCACTATAAACAAAAACAGAAATCAAGAAAAATTAGTGTGAAGGCTTTTTATAGCCTGTTCATCTTTGTTATAACTCCACACCATGTTACGTGCACCATTGTTGGGGAGCAATAAACAACATGCTAGAACTTCTCATCTGGTCTACTTTCTTAGCTCAGTGATCAGCATTTAAAAAGGCTCCTGGGATGGAGAAGAGTCCCACAGTGGCCTGACATTTTAGGACAGTGCAGGTTATTTTCATTATTCTGAATCTTCTGCAAAAAAAACAAAACACAAATGAGCAGTTGTCTGGTACACCCAGCAAATCATAGTGGAAGAGCCTCCCTCTTAGGAAAACCAGAGCTGCTACCCTAGGTGGCGGCCCCTCTGACCCACAGTTGTTGAATACGGGTTTGCATACAATAGAGACCTCCGAGAATCCACAGAACAGTGGCTGTTTATTGACAGGTATCCTTTTGACATAGGTGGGCTCAAAAATAGGTTTTACTATCCTGTGTATTTTTCTATTTTTTAATTTTATATTGGAATATAGTTGATTTACAGTGTGTTTCAGGTGTACAGCTAAGTGATTCAGTTATACATATATATATATATATATATATATATCCATTCTTTTTCAGATTCTTTTCACATCTAGGTTATTACAGAATATTGCAGAGAGTTCCCTGTGCTATACAGTAGGTCTTTGTTGGTTATCTCTTTTATATATAGTAGTGTGTTTATGTTAACCCCAAACTCCTAATTTATCCCTTACTACCATGTTTCCCTTTGGTAACTGGAAGTGTGTTTTCGAAGTCCATGAGTCTGTTTCTGTTTTGTAAATAAGTTGATTTGTATCATTTTTTTTAGATTCCACATATAAGTGATATATGATAATTGTCTTTCTCTGTCTGACTTCACTTAGTATGATAATCTCTAGGTCCATCCATGTTGCTGCAAATGGCATTATTTCACTCTTTTTTTATGGCTGAGTAGTATTCCATTGTATACATGTACCACATCTTTATCTGTTCCTCTGTCGATGGACGTTTAGGTTGTTTCCATGTCTTAGCTATTGTAAATAGAGCTGCAGTGAACATTGGGGTGCCTGTATTTGTTCGAATTATGGTTTTCTCTGGATATATGCCCAGGAGTGGGACTGCTGGGTCATATGGTAGCTATTTTTAGTTCTCTAAGGAACCTCCATACTGTTCTCCATAGTGGTTGTACCAATTACATTCCCACCAACAGTGTAGTTGGGTTCCCTTTTCTCCACACCCTTTGCGGCATTTATTGTTTGTAGACTTTTTAATGATGGCTGTCTGACTGGTGTGAGGTGATACCTCATTGTAATTTTGATTTGCATTTTTCTAATAATTAGCAATTCTGAGCCTATTTTCATGTGCTATTTGGCCATCTGTATGTCTTCTTTGGAGAAATGTCTGTTTAGATCTGCCCATTTTTTGATTGGGTTGTTTTTTTTTAATATAGAGCTGCATAAACTATTTGTATATTTTGGAGATTAATCCCTTGTCAGTCGCATTGTTTGCAAATATTTTCTCCCATTCTGTGGGTTGTCTTTTCATTTTGTTTATAGTTTCCTTTGTTGTGCAAAAGCTTTTATGTTTAATTAGGTCCCATTTGTTTATTTTTATGTTCATTACTCTAGGAGGTGGATCCAAAAAGATATTGCTGTGATTTATGTCAAAGAGTATTCTGCCTATGTTTTCCCCTTAGAGTTTTAAAGTATCTAGCCTTACATTTAGGTCTTTAATCCATTTTGAGTTTATTTTTTGTGTATGGTGTTAGAGAATGTTCTAATTTCATTATTTTACATGTAGCTCTCCGGTTTTCCCAGCACCACTTATTGAGGAGGCTGTCTTTTCTCCCTTGTATATTCTTGCCTCCTTTATCAAAAATAAGGTGACCATATGTGCGTGGGTTTATCACTGTAATTTTGATTTGCATTTCTCTAATAATTAGCAATGTTGAGCACCTTTTCGTGTGCCTATTGGCTTATCTGTATGTCATCTTTGGAGAAATGTCTATTTAGATCTTCTGTCCATTTTTTAATTGGGTTCTTTGTTTTTTTTGTTGTTGACTTGTGAGCTGCTTATATATTTTGGAAATTAAGCCCTTGTAGGTCACATCATTTGCAAATATTTTCTCCCATTCTGTAGGTTGTCTTTTTGTTTTGTTTATGGTTTCCTTTGCTGTGCAAAAGTTTGTAAGTTTGATTAGTTCCCATTTGTTTTTTGTTTTTATTTCTATTGCCTTGGGAGACTGACCTAAGAAAACACTGGTATGATTTACATCAGAGAAAGTTTTGCATACGTTCTCTTCTAGGAGTTTTATGGTGTCATGTCTTATGTTTAAGTCTTTAAGCCATTTTGAGTTTATTTTTGTGTATGGTGAGACCTGTGTATGGTGTGTCTTCACTGATTTACATGTGGCTGTCCAACTTGCCCAACACCACTTGCTAAAGAGACTCCCTTTTTCCATTGTGTATTCTTGCCTCCTTTGTCAAAGATTAATTGACTGTAGGTGTATGGGTTTATTTCTGGGCTCTCTATTCTGTTGCATCGATCCATATGTCTGTTTTTGTGCCAGTACCACCCTGTTTTAATTACTGTAGCTTTGTAGTACTGTCTGAAGTCTGGGAGGGTTATGCCTTATGCTTTGTCTTTTTCTTCAGGATTACTTTGGCAATTCTGGGTCTTTTACGGTTCCATATGAATTTTAGATTATTCTAGTGCTGTGAAAAATGTCATTTGATAGGGATTGCATTAAATATGTAGATTGCTTTGGGTAGTATGGCCATTTTAACAATATTCTTCCAATCGATATCTTTCCATTTCTTTGAGTCATCTTCAGTTTCTTTATTCATGTTTTATAGTTAGTTCTCAGCATATAAGTCTGTCACCTCCTTGGTCAGGTTCATTCCTAAGTATTTTATTTTTGGGGGTGCAGTTTTAAAAGGTATTGTTTTTTTACATTCCCTTTCTGATAGTTCATTGTTGGTGTAAAGAAATGCAACTGATTTCTGAATGTTAATCTTGTATACTGCTACCTTGCTGAATTCGTTGATCAGTTCTAGTAGTTTTTGTGTGGAGTTTTTCTCATATAGTGTATCATCTGCATATAATGACAGTTTTACCTCTTCCTTTCCAATTTGGATACCTTTTATTTCTTGTCTGATTGTTGAGGCTAGGAATTCCAATACTATGTTGAATAGAAGAGATGAGTGGGCATCCTTGTCTTGTTCCAGATTTTAGCAGGAAGGCTTTCAGCTTTTCACCATTTAGTATTATATTGGCTGTGGGTCTGTCATAAATAGCTTTTACTATATTGAGATATGTTCCCTCTATACCCACTTTTGTAAGAGTTTTTTTTTTTAAATGATGAATGGATGTTGAATTTTGTCAAATGCTTTTTCTCCATCTACTGAGATGATTACGTGGTTTTTGTCTTTTGTTGATGTGGTATATCACATTGATTGATTTGCATATGTTGAACCATCCTTGCGAACTTGGGGTGAGTCCCACTTGGTCATAGTGTATGATCTTATGTGTTATTGAGAATTTCTGCATCTATATTCATCAAAGATATTGGCCTGTAGTTTTCTTTTTCGGTCGTGTCTTTGTCTGGTTTTGGTATCAGGGTGATGGTGGCTTCACAGAATGTCTTTGGGAGTGTTCCCTCCTCTTCAGTTTTCTGGAAGAGTTTGAGAAGTATCGGTATAAGTTCCTTTTTGTATGTTTGGTAGAATTCGCCTGTGAAGCCATCTGGGTCCTGGACTTTTTGTTCATAGGGAACTTTAAAATTGCAGATTCTATTTCACTTCTAGTGACTGCTCTGTTCAAATTACCTATTTCTTCTTGATTCAGTTTTGGTGGGCTATTTGTTTCTAGAAACTTGTCCATTTCTTCTAGGTTGTTGAATTTGTTGGCATATAATTGTTCATAGTATTCCGTTATGGTTTTTTGTATTTCTGCGCTATTGATTGTTATGTCTCCTTTCTCATTTCTTATTTTGTATATTTGGGTTCTTTCTCTTCTTCTTGGTGAGCCTGGCCAGAGGTTTGTCAATTTTGTTTGTCCTTTCAAAGAACCAGCTCTTGGTTTTACTGATTATTTTTCTATTCTTCTAATCTCTATTTTATTGATTTCCCCTCTGATCTTTATTATGTCCTCCTCCTGCTGATTTTAGGTTTTGTTTGTCCTTCTTCTTTTATTAGGTTGTTTATTTGAGATGAAGGCCTGTATTGCTATGAACTTCTAAGAACTGCTTTTGCTGCATCCCATAGATATTGTATGGTTGTGTTTTCATTGTCATTTATCTCAAGGTATTTTTAAATTTCCTCTTTGATTTCCTTGTTGACCCACTGGTTTTTTAGTAGCATATTTAGTCTCCATGTAACCATTTTTTTTCTCCCTCATTTCTTTTTCTGTGGTTAATTCCTAGTTTCATGCCATTGTGGTCAGAAAAGATGCTTCAGATAATCTCTATACTCTTAAATTTGATGAGGCTTGTATTTTGCCCTACTATGTGGTCAGTCCTAGAGAATGTTCCATGTGCACTTGAAAAGAATTGTGTATTCTGGGTTTTTTTGGATGTAATGTCCTGAATATATAAATGAAGTCTAACTGTTCTGTTCTGTCAGTTAGGATCTTTATTGCTTTACTGATTTTCTGTCTAGAAGATCTGTCCATTGATATGAGTGGGGTGTTAAAGTCTCCTACTATTATTGTATTCCTGTCCATTTCTCCCTTTATGTTTGTTAGTATTTATGTATTTGGGTGCTCCTACAATAGGTACATACATGTATGTTGATGAGTGTAAAATCCTCTTCTTGTACTGATCCTTTTATCATTATATAGTGTCCTTTATCTTTCTTTATGGCCTTTGTTTTAAAGTCTAGTTTGTCTGAGTATTACAACCCCTGCTTTCTTGTCATTTCCATTTGCATGAAATATCTTTTTCCATTCCCTCACTTTCAATGTATGTGTCCTTTGCCCTAAAGTAGGTCTCTTGTAGGCAGCATATTGTGGGCTCTTGTTTTTTTTTTTTTTTTTTTTTTTAATCCAATCTGCTACTCTGTGTCTTTTGATTGGAGCATTTAATCATTGACATTTAAGGTAATTATTGATAGATACGTATTTACTGCCATTTTTAAACCTTGTTTTCTCATTGGTTTTATATTTCTTCTTTGTCCCTTTTTCTCTTTAGTGGTTTGATGATTTCCTTTTGTATTATACTTATGTCCTCTTCTTTTTGGTTTCTGTGAATCTACTGTATGCTTTTGATTTGTGGTTAACCCTGTTTTTCAAGTATGTTACCCCCTTCCTATATCTGTTTGCCTTAGATTGAGCCTATATTATGACTGCCAAACACATTCTAGGGAAAAAAAAAAGTCTCCATTTTCTTCCTCTCCTCCCCCCATTGTATGATTTTGGTGTCCTCTCTCACATCTTCATGTTCATCCTTTCGCTGTTCGTTGTGGTTACCATCACTTTCACAGAATTTTTTTTTTTTTTTAATCTGTGTACTGGCTTATTTAAGTGATTTACTTTCCACTTGTGACTTTCTCTTTTCTATAGATTGTTTTTTATTTGGAGAAGACCTTTCAATATTTCCTTTGGGATAGGTTTAGTATTACTGTATTCTTTTAGTTTTTGCTTGTCTGAGAAATTCTTTATCTCTCCTCCTATTCTAAATGATAATCTTGCTGGGTAGAGTATCCTAGGTTGCATATTTTTCCCTTTCAGGACTTTGAATATATCTCGCTACTCCCTTTTGGCCTGCAACGTTTCTGTAGAGAAATCATAGCCTTATGGGGGGGTTCCTTTATTATTAACTCTTTTTCTCTTGCTGCCTTTAGAATCTTCTCTTTAACTTTTGCCATTTTTATTATAATATGTCTTGGTGTAGGTCTATTTGGGTTTATCTTGTTTATCCTGTACCTGGATATGTTTCCTTCTTTAGGTTTGGGAATTTTTCAGCCACAATTTTTTCAAATACATTTTGGTTCCCTTTTCTCTTTCTTCCCCTTCTGGAATTCCTATTATAAGTAGATTGGCACACTTTATCCCATAGGTCTCATATTGCTTTCATTATTTTTCGTTTGGCTTTCCGTCTGCTGTCCTGATTGGGTGATTTCCATTATTCTACCTTCCAGGTCACTTATTCGTTTTTTTCTGCCTTATTCATTCTGCTGTTCATTGCCTTTAGCTCAGCTTTCATCTCTGCAAATGAGTTTTCTTATTTTTCTTGGTTCCTCTTTGTAGTTTCTAGCTCATTTTTACAGTACTCTGCATTTCTGTCCATAGCCTTTCTTAATTCCTTCAGTCTAATAGACACCATTTTGACAAGGAGATAATGAAAATACTGAAGAGGTCTGTTTCATTGTTTGTTCTTTCTGGGGAATTCTCTTGGTCATTTAATTGGGAGTGGTTCCTCTGCTTCTTCATTTTACTTATATTTCTTATATTTCCTTGTATTTCTTATATTTAGTTATGTATCTATTACTCTGTGGTCTTGGAGGGCTGTTTATATTCAGGGGCGTCCCTGTGTAGCTTGTGTGGGTTTAATATATTTGGTGTGAGGGTTGTTTTTAGTATGGATGCATGTCGCCTCTTTCCTCAGCGTGTGCTGGTCATTATCCCTTTGATAGGGGGTGTGCTGATTCCTGGTCCTGGGATTCCTGCTGGTGGTGGCAGCTCAGGCTCACCCCTGGAGCACATGATGGGAGCGAAGGTAGCTCACGACCACTCCTGTAGTCCAGGAGGGAGGTGGTAGTGGCTTTTGTGACTGCTCCTGGCGTCTGGGCAGGAGGTGGCTTGCTACTGCTCCTGGAGCCTGTGCAGGCACTGTCCTGACCTCTGAGCGCACACACAGGGAAGAAGGCTACAATGGAAGGTCCTGCCCCTTCCCATTGTGCATCCCCCAAACAATGGTGCCTGGCCTCTAAGGCTTCCTCCATGTACACCCTCAGGTGCAGTCGCAGTAGATTTCAGCCCAGGCTGTTTCTGCACAGCCAACCCCAGTCCTCTCCCCAGGTCTGATCTCCAAAGGCCAAGTTCCAGCACCCACCTGCACTGGCGGACATGTGTCTCAGGCTGGGGAGTTGCAGGGTGGTGGTACTGACCATCTGTGCAGTCTTCCCACTGCTGTGGCTGCCATAAAACCAGCTGCTGCATTCTCCTCTGAGGTTCTGAAGCTCCCCTTCTGTCCTGGCTGATCTCCCCACTGGTGAGGGGGCCTCCCAGGGTGCAGAAACCTTTCCTCTTTCACAGCTCCCTCCCAGGGGCACAGGTCCCATCCTGATTCCTTTCTTTCTTTTTTTTTTCTCTTTTTTCTTTTGTCCTACCTGGTTATGTGACTATTTTCTTGCCCTTTCAGCAGTCTGAGGTCTTCTGCCAGCATTCAGTAGATACTCTGTGAGAACTGTTCCACATGTAGATGTATTTGTGGGAGAAGGTGAGCTTCACATCTTACTACTTCGCCATCTTGATCGCTTATCCATTTTTCCTTCTCAGGATTGCTTTGGCTATTTGGGGTCTTCTGTGTTTCCATACAAATTTTTTAATTTTTTGTTTCAGTTCTGTGAAAAATGCCATTGGTAATTTGATAGGGATTGCATCGACTCTGTAGATTGCCTTGTACTATCCTGTGCATTTCTCATCTAAAATCCTTGTTACTATTCCTGGCACATCAGAAAATGCTCTGAACAAAGGAAGAGGTACTGACCCCAAAACTAGCCTGGAATAACAGATAAGGAAAGCTACAAGAAGCATGGGGGTTTCTCCAGGATGCCGTTGGTCTCCGCCTGTGCAGCAGCAGAGGTGGGCACTTGGGCAGAACTGCTCAGCATGAGGGCACAACTTCACACACAGAGTTCTGGGCTGAGTGTTTAATAAGATCAGTTAGGTTCCTTCTGATGGCTGACACCTCACAACTTAGATGGCATGTCTGCAGGAATTGAACGGGAACCATTTAAATCTATGTTGACTTTTTAATGGGGAAAAATATCAGTTTTGGTGCATGGAATAAACATATGAAGCAGTTAATCATCTCTGTCATGAAAAATCTCTCTCCACAAAGGCCCTAGAGTTCCCTGAAACAGTTATTCTATTACAGTTTTAGGCCCTCTTACTTGTTTTTTTCCTTCTTTTAACTGAGAGGACAAGTCAGCAAGTTAAATTAATAAATGAGGGGCTTCCCCAGTGGCACAGTGGTTGAGAATCTGCCTGCCAATGCAGGGGACACGGGTTCGAGCCCTGGTCTGGGAAGATCCCACGTGCCGCGGGGCAACTGGGCCCGTGAGCCACAATTACTGAGCCTGCGCGTCTGGAGCCTGTGCTCCGCAACAAGAGAGGCTGCGACAGTGAAAGGACCGTGCACCGCGCTGAAGAGTGGCCCCCGCTTGCCACAACTAGAGAAAGCCCTTGCACAGAAACGAAAGACCCAACACAGCCATAAATAGATAAATAAAAAAATTAAAAAAAAAAAATTAATGAAATCCAATAATATCCTTGCTTTTTGTGTTATTCTTTATGTGAAAGTACCTTATAAACCATATTGCACTGTATAAATGCTAATTATTATAAATTTATTCTAAATGAAGCTAGGTGGCTCAGAAACGGGCATATTCTCCTTGCTTATTTTAAAGAATCAGTCATTTTCGTACCAGGTTAAAAGTCAAAATAGTAGTTTCAGAATTCTTCTGTACAATAAGAATCTTAACTGAGTTGGAAACGAATGAAGATGGTAATTCACATCCTCTCTACCTCAATACCACATTACACAACTACCACCTGGAGGTTCCAAAATGTCTCAACGACCAGACACCGACCAACTACAGGATGTCCTGGCTGGTGAGCCGGTCATGAGCTGTGACCTCCTCCTAAAGGGGGTCAAGAGCAGTAACGCTTGAACACCAATGGTTTGGCCTAAAGACTCTTATGTCCAATAAATACTCAGTTTTACACTCCTTTGTAGGAAGAGTAGGGCTTTTAGAAATACTTCTAGGATAGGGATAGGCCCCACACTTTGACCTGGTTTTTCCGGTGAAAAATGCACGTAAGTCTAAGCATGTATCAGAGTGAATGTTCATAAAGGACAGCTGTTCTAAGCAAGAGACTGACCACCCAATCTCATAGCTGGCCCACTTGGGAGCCTTTTGTAGGAATCAACAGAAGAGCTTTATTTTTATAAACAGGTAAGTCTTTTCAGCTTTGTTCTTATTATCAAATTTACCTTTTTAAATATAATAACCTAAGAAAAAACCTGATTTGATATTGCTACTTTTATCTAACTAAAGCCTTTTTTCCTCCTCAATGAGTGAATTTGCTGTGCTATTACCCTGATGAAGGTTGCAATTGTGATTTTCTGTAAAACAACAGAAAAGCTGCAGTACCTGGGCAGCCCAAGCCACATGACCCACGACGGGGACCAGCTGGCATCGTACTCATTCTCGCTGACAGTGCTGGGCTGCTCATCTGGGCCGTGGGCGGCCTCCTCCACGACCTGCACCTCCAGTGCTTTCAGGGCCACCGTGGGCGACGTGGCGCTGGCCTTCAGCATAGCCACAGCCTCACTGTGACTTAAACTGGTCAAATCGATGCCATTGATATTCAACAAGATGTCACCTGTTCAAATAAGGGAGCAAGAAAAATGAGCCACCAAGTGATTACTTCCCTGTAAATCCTGTTATCTGTAAACTAATCAACAAAGGTTCGTTCCAAAAACTCAGATGACATAAGGTAAAAGACCGTTTTTCTCTTTATAATCCTTAGAATACTGAGGAAAAATCCAATTCATGGACAACACTCCAAAACAATTCAAAAATTTTAAATAATGTAATAATATATAGGAAAAGGTTTGGCTCGAGGCTCTGGAATTCAGTTGGGGTCCACATCATCAGCCCTGGTATAGCTGTGGACGGGCCCTGGGCACCTTCATTTCTCTTCTTACGCTTCCTTCCAATTAGGAAACGATTTGATCTTTTGCTCTTAGAAAGGAATTTTTAATATATTCTACTTTATATTGATACAGTTTTATACATCTAGACAGCCCTACATAGTTCACTCAGTGCAATCATTTCAGTATGTAGAGAAGATACCCTTGGGCCTACACAAAGAAATGAAACTTGTGATTTGAACATGTCCTGCTCGAAGAAGAAAAATAGTCTTTGTTGCTCTGCCAAGTAATATAATAAAAAAGAGCAATGAGGCTCATAACCAAAAGGTTAGGAAGGAAAGGATTAGTTTTTACAGGAAGCACAAACGTTTGTACTAAGAAAGCCCACAGAAAATCCTGCTCCCCAATTCTTCATTTTTCAGATTATTAAAGCAAAACATTATCTTTGTAGAAAACTTTGAAAACATAAAATAACAAGGAAATAAAATTACCTCAAATTCCACATAGAAGGCTTTTTTAAAGTCATTTGTCCTAAAGATATAATTCATATACCATTCAATTAAAGTCTGTAATTTTATGGTTTTATAGTCACAGAGTTGTATTGTACAACCATCATGTCATTTTTAGAAAATTTTTATCACCACCCCCAAAACCCTGTACCCATTAGTAATCAGTTCCCTTCCCTGAGTCCTAAGCAACTACTAATCTACTTTCCATCTCTATAGATTTGCCTTTTCTGGATATTTCATATAAATGGAATCATGTGGTCTTTTGTGACTGGCTTCTTTTACTTAGCATGTTTTCAAGATTCATTTATATTGTAGAATGTATCAATACTTCATTTCTTTTTATGGCCAAATAATATTCTATTGTATGGATAAATCACAGTCTCTTCATCCATTCACCGGTAAATGGACATTTGGGATGTTTTTACTTTTTGGCTATTAATGGAAAATATTGCTATCAACCTTCACGTACAAGTTTTTGTGTGAACGTGTTTTCATTTCTCTAGGAATGGAATTACTGGGTCATATGACAACTGTTTAACTTTTTGAAGAACTGCTAAACTGTTTTACAAAACAGTTGTACCATTTTACATTCCCTCTGGCAAATATATGAGAGTTTCGATTTCTTTACATCCTTGCCAACGTTATTGTCTTTTTTTTTTTTTTTCCTATATTCATCCTAATGATGAATTTACATTTCCGAATAACTAATGTCACTATCTTTTCAAGTGATTATTGGCCATTTGTGTATTTTCTTGGGAGAAATGTCTATTCAGATCAGTTGCCCATTTTTAAATCGGGTTATTTGTCTTTTATTATTGAGTTATAAGGGTTCTGTAATCCCAAACTCCTAATTTATCCCTCCCCACCACGTTTCCCCTTCAGTAACTATAAGTTTGTTTTCAAAGTCCATGAGTCTGTTTCTGTTTTGTAAATAAGTTGATTTGTATCTAGATTCCATATATAAGTTGATATCATATGATATTAGCCTTTCTCTGTCTGACTTACTTCACTTCCTATGATAATCTCTAGGTCCATCCATGTTGCTGCAACTGGCAATATTTCTTCTTCTTTTTTTTAATGGCTGAGTAGTAATATTCCATTGTAATATGTACCACATCTTCTTTATCCATTCATCTGTTGACGGACCACCTAGGTTGCTTCCATGTCTTGGCTATTGTAAATAGTGCTGATGTGAATATCGGGGTGCACATATCTTTTCAAATCATGATGTTCTCCAAATACATGCCCAGGAATGGGATTGCAGGATCATATGGTAGCTCTATTTTTAGTTTTTAAAGGAATCTCCATACTGTCCTCCATAGTGGTTGTACCAATTTACATTCCCACCAGCATTGTAGGGAGGGTTCCTTTTTCTCCACACCCTCTCCAGCATATTTATTATTTGTAGACGTTTTGATGATGGGCATTCTGACTGGTGTGAGGTGATACACCTCATTGTAGTTTTGATTACATTTCTCTAATAATTAGTGATGTTGAGCATCTTTTCACATGCCTTTCGGCCATCTGTAGATTAATAGACCATAAGTGCGTGTATTTATTTCTGGGCTATCCTGTTCCATTGATCTATATTTCTGTTGATTACTGTAGCAGTGTAGTATAGTTTGAGGTCAGGGAGCCTGTTTCCTCCAGCTCCATTTTTCTTTCTCAAGATTGCTTTAGCTATTCGGGGCATTTTGTGTTTTCATACAAATTTTAAAATTTACTGTTCTGTGAAAAATGCCATTGGTAATCTGATAGGAATTGCACTGAATCTGCTGATTGCCTTGGGTAGTACAGTCATTTTGACAATATTGATTCTTCCAATCCAAGAACATGGTATATCTTTCCATCTGTCTCATCCTTGATTTCTTTCATATCTTTCCATCTGTCTCATCCTTGATTTCTTTCATCAGTGTCTTATTATAGTTTTCAGAGTACAGGTCTTTTGCCTCCTTAGGTAGGTTTATTCTTGGGTAAGTTTATTCTTTTTGATGCAATGGCAATTGGGATTGTTTCCTTAATACTCTTTTTGATCTTTCATTGTTAGTGTATAGAAATGCAACAGATTTCTGTGTATTAATTTTGTATGCTGCTACTTTATCGAATTCATTGGTGAGCTGTAGTAGTTTTCTGGTAGCGTGTTTAGGATTTTCTGTATATAGTGTCATGTCATCTGCAAACAATGAGTTTCACTTCTTTTCCAATTTGGATTCCTTTTATTTCCTTTTCTCCTCTCGATTGCTGTGGCTAGGACTTTCAAAACTATGTTGAATAAAAGTGGCGAGAGTGGACGTCCTTGTCTTGTTCCTGATCTTAGAGGAAATGCTTTCAGCTTTTCACCATTGAGTATGATGTTAGCTGTGGGTTTGTCATATATGGCCTTTATGATGTTGAGGTAGGTTCCCTCCATGCCCACTTTCTGGCGATTTTTTATCATAAATGGATGTTGAATTCTGTCAAAAGCTTTTTCTGCATCTATTGAGATGATCATATGGTTTTTATCCTTCAATTTGTTAACGTGGTGTATCACACTGATTGATTTGTGGATATTGAAAAATCCTTCCACCCCCTGGGATAAATCCCACTTGATCATGGTGTATGATCCTTTTATTGTACTGTTGGATTCAGTTTGCTAGTATTTTGTTGAGGATTTTTGAGTCTATGTTCATCATCAGTGATATTGGCCTGTAATTTTCCTTTTTTGTGGTATCTTTGTCTGATTTTGGTATCAGGGTGATGGTGGCTTCATGGAATGAGTTTGGAAGTGCTCCTCCTTCTGCAGTTTTTTGTAATAGTTTTGGAAGGATAGGTGTTAACTCTTCTCTAAATGTTTGATAGAATGCTCCTATGAAGCCATCTGGTCCTGGACTTTTGTTTATTGGGAGTTTTTTTAATGACAGATACAATTTCAGTACTTGTAATTCATCGGTTCATATTTCTTATATCTTCCTGGTTCAGTCTTGGGAGAGTGCACCTTTCCTAAGAATTTGTCCATTTCTTCTAGCTTGTCCCTTATTGCCATAGAGTTGCTTGTAGTAGTCTCTATGGTCCTTTATATTTCTGTTGCGTTGGTTGTAGCTGCTCCTTTTTTCATTTCTAATTTTATTGATTTAGGCCCTCTCCCTTTTTTTTCTCGAGTCTGGCTAAAGGTTTATCAATTTTGTTCATCTTTTCAAAGAACCAGCTTTTAGTTTCATTGATCGTTTCTGTTGTTTTTATTGCTTGTGTTTTTGGTGTCATATCTATGATAACCATTGATTAATCTGTTGCATAATCCAAGGCCATGAGGGTTTACACTTGATTTTCTTCTAAAAGTTTTAGCTCTTACATTTAGGTCTTGGATCAGTCAATTTTTGTGTATGGTGTGAGGCAGGGCTCCAACTTCATTTTTGGAGAAACAGCTTTCAAGACTCACTTTTCCATATGAACAAACCAAGTGTACGGAGAATGCTATTTACCACTACCACCCCCACCCATACAGATTATATAGTATCAATCAATGGGGGCTGTGAAATTGTGAATGAATTAATCCCTAAAAACCACTCCTTTTTATTAAGTTTGTCTCTGCTCCACCTCTTCTGTGATCCTCCTCCCACCTAGACACCTTTTTACTAGGCAACAAGTGTATTTCAGTGAGATGCTCCTTCAAAGTATCTGGTCTACCATAATGCTGGAAGCATAAATCTCTTAGAGGGTCTTTTCCAACATAAAATAATCCAACAGAGTAACTGTTAGATTATTAAGCTTCAGCAATTTCCCTTTACGTTAGGCATTTTTCTAACCTTATAGAGAGGCTTTATGCTTCCAGTATGTACAAGACATTTTAAAGGATTTTAAAAAGCCATGTTTAATAGAAAACTTTATAGACATTCTTTACTCTTAAAAATGTTAAGTTGACTTCTGGAGATTTGGTGAAACTGTACAAGATCCTAGCTTACCTCTCTTGATTCTGCCATCACGTGCAAGGCAGCCATGAGGTGGCACACTGGTCACAAAGATGGGCAGTTCCCCACTTTTACTTCCTCGGCCCCCAGCTACTGTCATTCCAAGGGACTCGTGTGGTTCCTTCTTTACAGTAATGTGTTTTTCTTGGCATGTAACACACTGGGCAAGATCCTGAACATGAGAGGAAAAATTTATTGGGTAATGAATAATATATATAGTTGAAGGAATGACAGCTAAAGTCAAAACATAACGTGGCAATTATAAAGTCATTAAAAAAAAAATCACTATAGAACTGAAAGCAATACACAGTTCTTCAGAGGCACATGAGCCCTGTGGATCACAATGGCAAACTTTGGACTACTGTATTTTCACAGGACTATATATGGAACGGAAAAACTCAGGACTGTTGACGTAGGGGAAGTCAAAGTAAGATAAGCATATGATTTGTATAATTACCTTCAGCTCCCAGATATGATCAGTTCTAAAAAAGTAAATAATGCATTTGAATTTTAAGATTCTGAAGAGAAGCCAATTAATTTTACTTCCATTTTTCTCCTATATTCTTTGAGAGGAAAGTTGACATAGTGTAAAAGTGTGGATTTTACTAACTGCCAGAAAAAAGCTACAGAGCTGTCTTCTGATTCTGACTAACAAGGGTTATCAGAGCACTCAATCATGAAGCAGGTGCAAATCTACCTTCCAAATTTGTGAAAAGCTAAAAGGATATGAAATAATTGAATTTTTGAAGTTAATAACAGGGAAATCAATCCCCAACAAACTATATTCTCAGGGAAAAGCTATTTTTATTGACATTTGTTACTGTTACCTATTACTGAGATACTCCTGGAAGTAAGAAAAGGAGAATCTAAAATACCACTTTTCTTTTGAATTAGCATTCAGTAAAATCAAGGTGTACATATGCAATACGAATATTAAAATAACATTTATCGAAGGCTTAACTATGTGCAGAAAAGCTCACAGCTTTACATGCCTCATTTCATTAATCTTCACAGTGGTCCTGAAAAGTAAGTACTATTATTGGCCCCATTTTATGGATGGAGAAACAACTTAGAGAGGTCATGTAGCTTGCCCCAAATCATACAACTGTAAGTTCCTGCATAGGGATTTGAGCAGATGCAAATATATAAACATATGCTTTGCATACGTGCACATAATATGTATACACATTGTGTTTCTATGTACCCACACCACATGATTACTGTCCTGTTAAATGTAACAGTGGAAGCTAATGTCTCAAAAGGTTTCCAACATTTATCAACTCTGAGAAAATACAGATAATAATTAACATTATTAACAATATCAACAATAGAAATATGAGTTACATTTACAGAATTATAACATTCCTTTAGTGACATTATTTGAAAGTGTTGACAAATCTGTGAATCAGGCCCTGGAACTGCAGGCCCATCTCCCTTTCTCTGGTCCTGGAATCCATGTACTCTTGAAATTTTATTAAGGGAACTACCTGCAATAACAGCCAAGTGTTCCTAGAAAACGTTATGACCTAGTAGAAAACCTGGAAATGTCTTAAGGCAGTCTCCTGTTTAAAGGTATAAAATCTATCTTAGTATCCTTCAAAATTGGGCAAAACCCACTTTATTATGAAGACAACTCATGTAAACTCAGTCTTGAGTATATTTATAAGCACTTTTGGCTCGCAAGTATTTAATCAATTAAAGGTGGTTCTTTTATTCCTCTAGATGGCTCAGATATATATACATTTTTTTTTTCCCTCAGGAACCAAACCAAACTTCAAAGATTATACTCAGAATACTTCAAGGAAAGTTCTAAATCATACAAATGTTTATCTAAGCAGCTACTTAAGAGGCCTAGTAGCAGGCTAATTGTATACTGCAATTTTTAATGATGATTATAATCATCTGAATAGGTTTTCTTGTGAATCTATGTTTATTTTCCCTAGGAGACCCTTATTTTTCTAAATCAGGATTTTATATAACAAATGCAGTATATTAGTAGCAAACAGCTAACACTTAAAAGTACATTACACGTGGCTGTTCTAACCAATAACAGTTGCAGAGTACACAGAATGAGAATAAATTCAGCATTACTATTTAAAACGTTGTCACAGAAAACTAAAGACAATAAGAGTTAGCAGCAGAGTTGAGAGAAAAAAATGTGCCCCAAACAAATAAGCAGAGTTCTCTATATGAATGTTGGAATGACTAAGTAGTTTTAAAAATTGTCTTAAAATCATGTCATAGACACTCGTATCTCAAATTATTGTAAAGTTCCATGACATAAAAGGTTCAATAATCAATTTTTGCCTTATATTGTAATTTTAGGAATATATATGTAATGCATAAAGTAAGGACAAGCCATATGAAACTATTCAAAACTCTAAAACAATAACTCCTTTTTCATAGTCATCGTCATGAAGGCAATATTATAGGTTTCCTTCATACATTTCAGTTTCAGTTCAGAAATGAGAACAAGTCTGTGGTTACAATTTCTTAAAAGTATTAACTAAACCAAAGACCAGTGACAAGTCTGTACTTGAGCTCAGAAAACCAGATAAACCTGATGGGCCAAAAGTACTTGTGCCTTTAAGGGATGCTTTCTTAGGGTACCTGTGACATTCCAAAGGTTAAGTATTCTCTCAAATACTGTACTTACATTAAGAAGTCATTTTAGCACACAGGGAACTTCCTGTGGTTTTAAGCAGACCAACAGATGTTTTTGTTTAGTAATTTGTAATTTTACTTAGAGTGACTTTGGAAGCTCATATTTAGCTTATATTTTCACACAGTTGAGTAAACATCATTTAAAAAAATCCCAGCCTGGGACTTCCTTGGCAGTCCAGTGGTTAAGACTCTGTGCTTCCACTGCAGGGGGCACGGGTTTGATCCCACATGCTCAGCCGAAAAACAAGGGGGAAAAAAATAAAAAAATAAAAAATCCCAGCCTACCAGAAAGTGAATTCAAATGAAGGAAACAATATCAAGAATGAACTACCCAAAAAAAAAAAAATAAAATAAACTACCACCCTTTTTAAATTTCTGCAACTAAAGTGAGACAGTATCAAGATTCTCAGCACAGGTAAATGACCTTGGTATATATTATAAAACCGGTGAAATATTGAAGAAGCAGGGAAAAACCTCAACATACAAGAATTTTAAAAGATTTAGGGCAGTCTTCCTATACTATTCATATAACAAAAAAAAATATGCTATACATGTAGCTATCGAAATTTATGAGTTATATGTTTAATATGCACATATCTAACTCTGTTGTAGGCAAGCTACCCAGTTGCTAAGTACAGGCTCTCAATCACTGTCTTCACTATGCTTTTTCAATTACACAACCAACTGTCACATTTAAATGAGTAAGCCAAGATAAACCCCACTTTCAAGCAGAACTAAAACCGGAGATTTTTTTCTGGACAATCAAACATTTCTCATCAATCACCTGGCAGAGGGTCCTTCCCCACCAAGAAGCTCTACTGGCTGAGGGACTGAGACAATGCAGTCACTCTCCAAGGCAGCAAAACACATTGCGCATCCCGAACACCTACGTGCACCTTCTCAACAGAGTTAACAGCCCTCATAAATCTTACCAGCTTGTAACGATCATCCTTTGAGGGTGGATGAATCAAGAACCACAAACAAGGCACCTTACCTTATGTGAGCTGGGTCTGTTGTAAGGCAGCGGCTGTGCGTGGTGCTGGCTGCTCTGAGTTCCTACTTCTCGGACAGCGTTTCCAGGCTGGGGTTTCCCTGGTCTAGCAATTGTTAAATTCACCGTCTCTCCACTAGCCTGGAGAAAACACACAGACACGACTGCCAGTCATTAACGATGCTTCTCATTTCACAAAGCACAGGCACTCCTCCTCACCGAACCAGTGCCTTGCTTGGGGGGGGGAACCACAGGCACCCGGTGGTCGGAGAAGGGAGCTCGTCTTGTGAGCTCATGTTTTCAGACGTCTGCAGCTGAGACGCACGTGCACGGCTCTTGGACAGACTCTCCCCAGGCCCGCCTCCACAACAACCCAGGCAAAGCAAACTGCCCGTGTTCTTCTCTCCCCATGATTTCCTGAAGGGTTAACTTTCTTCTGCTACTTCTCTGCCCCTTCAAGGTTGGCCCTGGCGTTGTGAGGGAGAGAGCAAAGGAAAGAATACTATAGGAAGAACTGATTCGAAACCTGATTAAAATCCACTGTGACTTTAAAAGTAAATTCCATGGTGGCTATTTTGGAAGTAATAATCAGTGAAACTATACACAGCTTTGTTTCTGTTTGCTGTAAGTTTGAGTCAAAAATAGGACATCAGCTTAAATAATCCTGGAAAGAATGATTCTAGAGATCCTGTGTAAGATTGTATTTATATAAATATATATAGTGTGTGTATTGCACAGACACCTGTGTTACGTTAATTATCTTAGAGGTTTGTGACTATCATTTTAAATTTAGAGGCCCATTATCTATATCCGTACATATTTTAAACGTAGATGTACATCTACTTTTAAAAGTTATTTTATCTTTGCTTTTAAAGTACAGGCCTGATATATTTGAGGGTGACTCTTGGTCATGACCACAATTCCCAATTGCATTATTACTCCTATGGGAAATTATGATGGCCTGCTTTCAAGGAATTGTGGTGGAAAGTGGGGACCTCCCCCGTGATTATAGTCAGTAATGTTAAGAAATCACTATTTTCAGTTCTTTCCCCAAGTATTGAGATAAATTGACATACATCACTGTATTATTTTTAGTTTTTCAACTGGAGAATAAGTGTTAATTTTTATGTCCATCTAAAAAACATTTGCTTATTCAACTAAATTTCAAACAAGTTCCTCAAAATAACTGAAAGAAAAACACTTAATAGGTGGCCAGATTCCCAAAGCACAGAGTCTGGGTACTTGATCTAAGGGGTAAATACAAAAGTAGAATCCTGATGTTGAAAATTCTGACACTTCACATCATGCGATTGCGTGGTGTGAAGTGGTGAGACGCTCCATCTGTGACTTTACTTCAATGTACAGAATTAGTTTCATTACTGCTTACTACCTCATAACCACCAAATCCTGTAATTAGTATTTCAACGTTTACCGGAAAACCCCTGCTTATGCAAAACCTATTATTAATAGAAACAAATCCTTGATCTTTCTAGATTTTTTGAGAGACAAAATTCTGTGCCTGTGATGGAAGTGGGCATTTAGGACCTAAATGATGGACCAACATTTGGGTTTAGGCTGACTTTAAACAGAATGCACGTCTAATATGTCAGGGTTTCAAACACAGCAAAAAAAGTTCTGTTGAATTCAAGATTTTTAAAAATGTAAGATATTCAAATAACAATACCCTTAAGTCATAGTTGAGTGGTACACTCTGGTACTGGGAGTATAAATTGGTATGATCTGATCTTTCTGGAGGGAAGTTTAGCAAAATGTCTTAAAATGAAAACAAAACATGAAAGTCTGTCCATAGGGGAACACTGAGTGAATCAGCTAGTAAAGATCATGATGGGGTTCTACACTTACTTTCATGGTAAGAAGTTCACAACACACTGCTGACAGAAAAAGTTGCAAACTCAGAATTTACAAGATAAGCACGTGTGTAAGTACTGTGTAAATCTGTATCTGTCTGTGGACATACACACTCAAAAGTTCGTAAGGATGTCCTCCAAACACTTAACGTTGATATAGCTTGGGGTGTTTAGACTGAATTTAACTTCTTTATTTTCAGTATTTTATCTTCAGTGTACTCCTTTTTAGACATGGAATACGTGTTATTTTTATAATCCTCAATAAGACTATTCATTTTTTTTTTCAAAAAGAAGTTGAGCAACTTGAGTTTTCTATAGTCTGGGAAAAATCACAGCACAAAATATGATGCAACTATTTGCATTATAAAAATCCAAATAAAATATATTATGAAAAATCTACCTGTGTAACTATATTTTCTACATTTTGGTTAGAAATTTAGTAAGGACCATCTGTTTAGGAATTAGCGTACTTTAACACTGCCTGAAATATATACAGGCAATATATTTCTCTCTTCCTTTCCATGTTACTGATCGGACTTCTCACTTCAGAAAGTCCACTCGACTCGCCTATTTCTCTTAACAAATCCCCAAAATGGATTAACTTTCTTCTTCTCCCCCCGCCCCAAGATGAAGTTGTTCTCAGCAGTGCAGCAGCTGGCGTGATCCACAGGTAAAGCTCCTGGTGCCCCGAATGGTGCCTCTGATTTGAGGGAATTTCAAGGCATTCAATTTTTTTAAGAGTCAAGTCTATGAAGTAAGACCAATACCTGAACCACCTCTCAATGCAATATGGCTGTGAGTGTGTGTGTGTGTTTCCTTAAGGCTATATTGAACCAAAAAGTGGGAGAAAAGGGAGTAGGTTAAAGGGGAGTGAGACTTGGGTTTTCTTAGTGTTAAAATCTCATTGTTATTTGATTCTATGTATATATATACCTATTTTGTGACTATCAACTGACCTTAATTCCAAAAGTTCGGTTATATTAACTAATGCTTGGTTTCCACTGGTAGCGTGTGTTGTGCTCACTTAAACACTCCCATTTTGCTTCGCCCTCCTACAAGGCTGCAGGAGACAGCCACGTTAAATGCCACGGCACGCTGCAGAGCCTGAAGATCTTCTCGGACGGTTTTTAATGTATCTGCTTTGATGCTCTTACTGAAAACGTGTTTCTTCTCTAATCATGACTACCTCCAGAGATACTGTGAGGACAATGTTATGTGTTTGAAATGCTCTGAATTCCTTTACAAAAAAAAAAAAAAAAAGCACTATAGAGATAAGTTGCTCTGAATAAAAAGTGATTTTCCCCCTCGTTTTTATGGATTGTGCAGTAAAGGTGAGAGGTGAGTGAAGAGACCAGGTGACCACAGCTCCTTGGGGTCTCACCTTCTCCCTTGTGAAGTGTGGACACTGCCGTCTGCCACGTGAAACTGCGGGGCCTTTCTTCCAGAAACAGCCCGCCTAGAAGTTCATGGGTGTGCAGACCAGAAGGGAGTCACCTGGGCTGAGGTTAGACTGGTGTGGACTGTGCAGAATTTAGGTAGCTGTGCTTGACTGTCCAGCGAAGTCTCAAGCACCCCCCTGGATCCCTGTGTTGCCTGCTAGTGAGAACCAAGGCTGAGCGACGGCAGGGAGGCTGAGGGTCTGGAGTGGGCGCAAGGTGGGGCTCACCTGGATGATCTGGGCGGCCAGCTCGGGCGTCCCGTGCTTCAGGTCGTGGCCGTTGATGGCCAGCACCCGGTCGTTGCCGCTCAGCCTGCCGTCCTGCGCCGCCAGCCCCCCTTCCAGCAGGTCGAGGACGAAGACGCCCGGCTCGTCGGTCCTGCGGACGAGTTTGATGCCGAGCTGTTCAGCAGAGTCCCGTTTGTGAAGAACCACCTGGAAGACCTCTTCCCGGGGCGAGCCGCCCTCGGGGCGGTTGTGGGCGCGGCTGCCGAAGCGTCTCTCGCGGAGCACGGTGAGGTGCAGCGTGCTGCAGGGCTGTGACAGCACGGCGCGGGCGTGGTTGTGGGACACGCTGCTGATGTTGTGGTGGTTGACCTGGAAAAAAGGGTGATGACCGAAGTGTGACCATCTTTCATCTTCCCAACTTGTAGCAATGTTCATGTAACGGTTCTGAAGGAAAGTGACGTTGTGAAAATGATACACAATCATTACTTACAAAGACAAGCACTCCAAAGGCATTTTAAAATGTACAGAGTTCCTAAAATTAACTTACAGTGACTAGCATTAACTAGAGAATAGTCATCAAGATCACAGGCTTTAATGATAGTCTTGAATGAGGGTCCTTGGTTCTGCCCTGTAACTGGATAACCTCGGGCAAATTACAGAACTTGTTTCCTCACCTGTAAAACGTGTTTACCATCCACTTCATAGGGTCAGGAAGTGCACAACTAGACAACATCAGATATGGCAAGTGCTCATGAAAGACTAGTTCTTGTGGAACAGAAACTGAAGTTCTACTGGATTACAAATTTACTTTTCCAAAATGAAATACATTTAAGCTAGAGAAAATAAACTGAGTTTTATTTTAAGGAAAGTGGTGCATCTCAAGTATACAGCCTTATTTTAGATGAGTGACTTTTACTTTAAAGAAAAGCCGATAATCATAATTCCACTCTAATCCTCTGGCACACAAGTGTAACATATATCGTATAAAATAAGCATAATTTAATACAGAACATTTACTTATTAAACTTTATAACCTTGAAATAAGTACAGTGACTGATCCTTGGACCTGTAACATCACTGACAAAATATACCCACCTTCAGTTATTTACCTAGTTAGAGGAAGAGATTAGCACAGTTCTTAGTATTTATCACAGTGAGAGTTCCTCTGAATCAGCCTGAGGTGAAAGTGAGGGGGAACCAGCGCTCTGAACATCGGTTATGTGACAGGCTCTGGGTGAGGTGTGATCACCTAAACTCCTTAAATTTTTTTCACATGAAATCTACGTGAAGCAAGACCTCCCCCCTTTCTGTTAATCTAGGGTTGATAGTTTTGAACACTGTTAACTTGAATTTTGTTGATTTTGGCCTGTTGGCATCTTTAAGAATTCAGTCATCAAATTCATAGATGTCATACACAAAGTTGCTATTCTCCCAAGTCTGCAACATCTGTGCATTTGGTAGCCATCCAAGCCCTCAATAAAAACACTGAATACGGGCTCAAGTAGAGAATTAAGGCAGTTTCTAAAAAAACTAGCCTGACATGAATCCATTAATCAAAAACCATCATTTCTGGCTACTCAGCTAAGAGCTACCTATCTCTAGGCTCACAGTTTTCCTTATATTCAGGTATATCACAAATGACTTTACGAAATATCTGGCTGAAATCCGGCCATAGCCGTGTGCAAGCATGCAGCCTCACAGTATCCTTGTGAAGTAGGTGTGGAATATCCCACAGCTGGAAGAAGATTTTTTCCTTCATGAATGTGTAGTGGCTGGCAAAATGCAGAGAAAGCAGAGACCAGATAAAATACCGTCTCCAGGCTTCGTAAAAATAGCACCAGCAATAGTAAACTCTACCACTTTGGCTAAATGTGTTTTGTACCAATGCAGTCAACACATGGCTGGAATTATTTTCCTTCAAAACTGAACATGCCTCAATCATTGATGATAGATCAGACTGAAAATACCCATTCTTCATAATGCTTTAAAAGTTATATTATCTTTAATAGTGACACTGATGTAATTTATAACAATATTTTTTTTCTTCAAACTGTTCAAAAGGCTGCATCACAAAAGGCCTTGAAGGTTATATGGGTCTCCTCTTCAAAGAGGCTATTTAGTAGAATAAGGGGTGTGTGTGTGTGTGTGTGTGTGTGTGTGTGTGTTAGAATAAGGGTGTGTGTGTGTGTGTGTGTGTGTTTTTTTAATGCGGGAAAACCAAAGCTACACCCCGTCACTGCATATAGTTTGCTAAAATAAAAGCACAGGCAGCTTGGCAGCTCTTTGCTCTATAATAAACCATCTTGACCACTCTTGGGGATTTTCAGATTGGCTCGCTGTGTTATTTATGTATCTTATACAGAGTTGGGCCAGGTAGTAAACCAGGTAGTAAGAAAAATTCCAAGCAGCCTTCTTTCCCAGTGTTTACTTTCGAATGACCATAAATACTCCACATTTGGGCAAGGGGTGTGGCTTTACTTACTGGCTCCAGCATACCAGTCAGAAACTGAGCAGAAGTTAGGGCCCACAATAGGAGAGATCCTTTTGAATCCATTAACCAGGTTATGTGTTCTTACTTTTCTTAATCAATTTGAATCATTAAACTGGACTTATTAAGATGATCATTACTAGAGATATTAATATGTGTGCCTCCATAAACAATAATAGTGCCTTGGAATTTCTACAATGTAAATTTACAGCTATGAGTTAATTTCCAAAAATGTAGTCAGTAATTTCAGATAACTATAATTTTGAGTTGTAAGGATTCAGTTATGTTACTAAACACAATTCTCTAAAATAGAAGAGTAAAAGGCCCGCTGCTGAAATATATTAGCAAATAAAGCCTGAAAAACTATTTAACCTCAATGGTATTCAAAGAAATGCAGATAAAAACAAAGCATTTGTTTTTACCTTTAGAATTTAGAAAAAGAATGAGTAATATATACAAATGTTAATACCCAATGCTGGTACATCACTGGTAGCAAAAAAGAAAACACAAAAATGAATGTACACTTATTAATAGGCTGGAAGTCGGAGAAAATGGGAGAGAGAAAGAATGCTGTGTGAGCTGCAGACGGGAGCATGTGGGCTCTCCTGATCTGGACCGCCCGGGTGTCAAAATGCCAGGGCAGCCAGCAGACTCAGACTGCGAGCTGGGAAGTCAGGAACACAGGGGAGGTTTTGCCAGCCTGGTGCAGCTAGAGTGCTAATGTCATAAAATGACAGCAACTACAGCATACAGTAAATAGCTATCTTTTACTAGTAAACCCAGTGAAGAGCTAGCTACGGTCTGAGCAGGAAGCTGATTTTATATAAGCAGGGGACTGGTTACGCTTCCTGTACCCCCTATTTCTTAGTATTTAGTAAGAAACAAAACACTGCTAGAAAGTTCAGTCTGTGTCAGCCTTGCTAAGGGCAATGAAGGAAGGGTTTGGGGCCCGAGTGTGTTAAAGTGGGAATAACACACTGTGAGGGGCAGCATGCAAGTGGGAGTGGAAAAATTCCCAGAGGGTCCAAGTTTTGTTTTAATAAAGGAGATGGCTATGCCTGACAGGATGTTATATCCAAGTCCACTCTTTTACTGATTCAGCAAGTATTTCCTGTGCTTATGACACGCACAGCACTATGAGAAATCTGTATCACAACTGGTACCGTTAGGGTGGCTGCAATCACCATAGAAAGCCAAGCCCATTTAAATAGTTCACTGTGATTATACACCAAGAGATGAAGAGTAAAGCAGTGAATGTTGTCAGTAATTCAAGTAAGGAGAGGTCAGAACGGGCGAGAAGGGCTGAGCAAGGCTTTAAGGATGAAGGTGGACAAGCCAGCACGATGGGACAGGCTGGAATTGGGAGTGAGGTGGCAGCAAGAAGAGCGCCATGTCTGGCTTTTCCACTGGATTATAAATTCCACGAGGACTGGGGGAGTACCTTGCTCTTAGCTGTCTGTATTCTCAGTGGCTAGTACAGTGCCTAGAACATTACAGCTGCTATGCGTGAAGCAAAAAGGAAGGGTTACGATGAAGATGACAGGCTGTGCAAGAGACCACAGAGGACCGTGAATATTAATCAGTCTGGGTGTGACGCTCTAATCACATTTTCCCAAGGAGAGCAGAGTTACAGATATATGAACCTGGCAGTGATTTTGTCGGATTGAAGAGTGGAGAGCTGGGCGGCAGGGACGTCTGGTGGGGGTGTGTACAGAGTTAGACACAGCAGTGGGGGCCTGGACTGAAGAGGGAGCAGGGAAAGGGGGAGTGAGGGGTGGGTGTCAACACATCACGGTGAGGACCACACAACGAAGGAGGGAGGAGTCCTGGAGCTTGGGTTCCTAGAAGATAGTTTTCCTTCTTATGAATATTTCTTCTCTCTCCTTCTGGAGGTTATTATTTCTTTTAGCTTCAACTATCATCTACACTTGTATGACTCAAATACCCAGGCCAGTAGCCGCAGAACTCCCATCCCATACAGAAGAATCCTCCCCTCCCCCTCCCCTCAGTCCCATGTGCCCTCTAAGAAAACAACACCTTGTCCCAAGCTAGTTCTTTTTGGGGAATAGCAATTTTTTTCTTAAATATCATCTTCTGACAGAGAAGGTGAGGGTGGCACCAAGGGTTAATGAGTGGAGTGCACTAGGGAGCCGACAAGAGACGGCTATCGTTTCTGAATTCCAGCTTCATTCAATCCCATGGTATAAACTGTAACTAACCAGCGCTGCACGTTCTGTCTTTTCCAGATGGTAGTAATCAGTGTAGTAGAGGAAGATAAACTAGACAATGCAGGTGATGGGTGGATGAGAAAACTGGGCTTGGGATAGGAGGATGTCAGCATGGGTGGGATGGCCCCGAACTAGCCAGCCCTGCAGACCAGGCCGGGAAGAGCCCAGCTGGCCGCAAGGGCCCAAGCACTGCAAGCAGAGTCACATGCGGGATTGGAAATGAAGTAGGGAGAAAAAATACATTCCGCGTACATGGGCAACAGGAGAAATTACAGATAAATTCTGACTTGTTTTGCATATAACGACAGTAAATCTAACCTATATACAACTCAAGTTCCACAGTACCACAGCGTTCTGTATTAAACTTATGAATAAGAACAAAAGAACGCAAGTTAACACAGTAATTAAAACAGATACCTGAAGAATCTGGTCTCCAGCAAGGAGTCTCCCATCTCTGGCGATGATCCCATCCCGATAGACTTCCTGGATAACAATGTTAATCAGTGGCGTTTCATTGCCACCCACAATGCTAATTCCTAGCTGAATATAAGGATTAGACCGGTGAATTTCAATTGTGGTGATTTCGCCTTCTGGTAAGCTAAGTGGCTGCTGTGTGGCTGCCAAGTTAGAAATGAGAGAGAGAAATAGACGGAAAGAGAAACAGTTTATATTTTGGTTATCATCTTCAGGTAAATAAGTCATCTTACATTAGTAGATGGCAAAGAACTATGCAATACCGCTGGATAAGGAAAGCAGAATGACAAAAAATATCTGTTAAGATTATCTAAACATTTCTTCTCCCAAAGGTGATCAGTGAATTATCACAAATAGCCGCTACGTATCAGATCACGAGGGGGCGACACAGTGATCTGATGAAGCAATATTAAGAGAACGTCATCTCGACCTAACTGACGAGAGAAGGTTTGGTCGGTGGAACACGTGTAAATAATGCAAAGCAGCATAAAGACGACTCTGTGGCATGTGATCACCACGGGGTGAGAGAGGAGTCACAAAGGCTCTAAGAAGGGGTGGCTCTTGGAAAAGGGATATGGCTGGGGCAGGGAAAATTTGAATTTGTAGTAAAATTTGGAATTTGTTCAAGAAAAGTATATTTAAAAATAAATACCTAGGGCCAACCATCAAGACGTGCCCAAGATCCACGACTACAGGCCTTCTGTTCACTCCTAGTGGCTGTACAGTCAGATTCGTGGCGGCCACCAGAGCAGAGCAATAGTCACAGGCGTGGCCGTGGGGTCAGATATACACCCAGCCCTTCCCTGGCGGCACAAGCTGACCAATTCGTCCCTCAAGATTCAGGCCTCTCCTGTCACAAACCACCTCACAGCACCGTCAGCGGCATTTAGTCAGCTAACGGATGGGAAGGGTCTGGCACACGCGTGACACAGGCAGCACTTAATTTGCGGTATTATTTTTGTTGCTCTTGATGTTGTTGTTTTCTTAGTCAAGAAGCAACAAGCGTTTGCACACAAACACCCAGTAAGAAGCAGGTCAACAACCAGTGAATCATGGACGAAACAGGAGAGGGAGGGAAGGGTCACCTTCCTCAGAGTAAGTTCCAAGCTCTGCTTCTAAACTGCAAACTGTCAGACTTGTGCACTTAAAAGGGTGAGTTATGTGCTATGTGGATTATATCTCAAAATTAATTTTTTAAAGAGGAAAGAAAACGCATGTTGGGAGAGCAGCAGGGAGCGGTGGGGAGGAAGGCAACGCCCGGTTTGAGAAGAGGCGAGGAACACAGGCGGCGGACACGTACTGTCCCCGGCGGGGCTCTCCTCGAAGACGGGGTTGTCCAGGCCAGGCTCCTCCGTCCAGGCGGGAAGGGACGCCGATGTCAGGGTCGGCCCTGAACAGTCCGCTTCGGGTGATAAAGTAGCTGGAAGATCTATGACCGTGGTTCCATTTTCATTCTCGATCTCCGTCTGAGTTTTACTAGTTTTCCGTCTCTCCAGGGCAACTCTCTGATGAGAAGCTCCAGGGCATCTAGAAAGAGAGCATCAGGTGGTTTCCAGATGATTTGAAAGGAAAAAAAAGTGATTAACAGTTTGTACCACAACAAAACAATGGCAATGGCTTCTATGCAAAAAGCACCTAGAAGTACCCACAAGCATTTCCACTAAAACGAAGTTCTTACCACTCCACGGAGCAAATTTAAAACAAGGCATTTGCATAAACATGTACTCAGGAACCTATTAGTACCAGAAATACATACACAGTGTAGTACACCAGTACAGATCCCCCTGCACTGTGAGAATCATCCTGAGGTTCTGATTTCATAACCCCTTTTACAGGTTAAACGGCTGGACCACAGGAGTGGCAACCAGCACCTTCCTCCACAAGCCCCCTGCGTCCTGCCTTAGACCCTGAGTACCCCGGCGCCTCTCTGCTCTCGCACCCAACACTGCACATCACCTGTTAGTGGGTGGAAATACATCTGAAGCTTTACCACTTGCAGGAAGGCACAGCAAAGGCTCACATTTATGACAGGCATGGGAGGAGAGGAAAACATATCTCCTGGTTTGTAAAAACAGAATTGCAAGTGTGGAATTACAGATATGCTATGAAACTTGAAGAATATATTTCTAAGTACTGGGGAAACTTACATAAGCACCAAGAAATAAGGGCTGTTAACTTGCTTGTTTTTACTTACTTAGGCCAACAAAAGGGGCAGATATATGTTTGTTTAAACATTTAAAGAAAGTCCTTATACACAGATGTTAGAAGTGCTGCAAGGTGCCAGTTCTTTCCCACCTGACACCCTGACTGGACAAAGTGACGAATAATGCCCAGTTTGAGGAGCGGGTGGAAGAACCGGGGACTTGTACAGGAGCGCCAGGCACACGCTCCTAGACCCTGACACGACTCTCAGACCCCACCTACTCTCCTGTTGGGGTAAGAAGTTTAGGAAAGGGTGGGCAGGATGGGCGACAGTCTTGTGGCTAGGGCTGCAGACCTTCATTCAATAACAGTATTCTTAAAAATCTAAAATTTCAATCAAAATTAAGGACAGAATTCAATTAAAATTGAAAGCTATTCCTTAATGATAAGAGTAATAAAATTTCCCTCATGAACTGAAGATTTATTTTAGGTCCTGGATTTCAAGTTCTTGAAAAGGATCATTATGAAATTTCTTTATTCAACACTCTCTCCGGACATGCTTTCTCTTCACCTTGCTAAGAAGGGGGTCCACTTATTTTCTTCCAGGGAGTGTTTCTGCAAGGGCCTGGCAACTATGTTTGAAAATTATGTCACTGAAAAAATTACTTTTATCAAGTAAGCATATTTAATTAGAAATGCATTTTAAAAATATTTTATTCAACAAAAAATTGACACTAAAAAACTGAATCAGAAAAAATACTTTTGACTAAGAAGACAGGTAATGATTTAGTTCTCAAAATATGTATCATACACAAGTATCTACACGGCCAATAGCTAGTCTTTAATGGAATAAAAGGACTAGGAACAGGAATTGAAGAGGAAATACAAACAATGTGAACACCTGGGAATTAGCCTAACAAACAACTAAAAAAATCCTACAAACTAAATAACCATAAAGGCTAAGATGTAGTTATTAAACATGGAAAAACGAATTTAAAAAGCAAAACTTAAGATTGTTAGAGAGGTGAAGAAACAGGTATACTTATGTTTCCAGTAGGGCAGCAAATCGTTAACAGGAATTAAAGATATTAAAAATGATACTATGTAAAAATATGGAAGAACAATCCTACCCAGGAATAGAGGAAGGTTACAGAGGGAACCTTCGGGAACACCCATGTTTAAACATGATGGAGCAGCTGAGTAGACTGAGATAGAACAACCAGACAACAGTGTCAACAAAGAAAAAGCGGCCAACTGTGCAAATGCCATAAAGGGGGCAAATAAGATAAGGGCCAAAGCACTGGTTTGATTTGGAAATTAAAAGGTCATGGTGACCTTAGAAAGAACACTTTCAGTGATGAGGGCAAAAGCCCAGACTGTTACACAAGCAGTTCTGTTAACAAAATACATGCATTCCACAGAACTGCACACCAAAACTTACAGAGCTTAGGCGGAAAGAGGACCGGGATAGAGCATTCAACACTGGGGCATCTGGGGATGGAGAATGGCTGCTAATGGGTACAGGGCTTCTTTTTGGGGTGTTGAAATGTTCTAAAAATTAGATTGTGATGATGGTTACACAATTCTGTGAATATACTAAAAACCACTGAATTGTATACTTTAAAAATAGGTGAAGTTTATGGTAGGTAAAATATATGTCAATAAAACTAACTTTTAAACAAAAGGTGAATAGGGAATAAGTAGATCAGAGCAGGCTTGGACAGAGAAAAAGCTCCTGACCACAGACAGCCCACAGCCAGCATCCCTCAAATTTGTAAACATTTGGAACTGAAAGAGAAAGGAAGAAACCAGAATTTGCTGGGTGTCTAATGAGGGCCAGTCACTGTGTAGACTTTATGTACAGTACTTCACTGAATCCTCAAAACTGCTCTATCATCCCCATTTCACAAATGGGAAAGTTAAAACAACTCACTATGCCAGCATCACACAGCTATTAAGTTATGGAGCCAAAATTCAAGCCAACTCAGATCTGATTTAAAGGTGCCTGCTCTTCACACTGGATCATACTAAACTTACGGGGTTCTTTTCCTAGGCCTCAAGAAAACATAAACTGAATTTGTTCCACAAACTTGTAGCTAGAAACACAGCCATAGAATGTTAGAGTGAGAAAGGCTTTGGTGATCATGAAAACACAAACGGAAATCACAAACAGCAACAAAAACCTGTGCATCTTTTAAAATGGAGCATTTAACAATAACAACACAAACCGCAATTGGCATAGGGGGATACAACTGGGATCATTCCAGCAGGTAACTGAGCGTAGCAGGAGGCTAGTTTGGAGGCTATTACACATGATTAAAAGCAGCAGAAAAGAAGTGCCTGCACCACTGAATAAGATCAGGGTAGGCATGGGCTCAGACGATGCAGGTGGAAGTGGATCCCTGAGACAAGTGGGCTGCCCTGAACAAGGGCACTGGAGGCAGTGTGACCTGCCACAGACTGAGGGCTGTGCCCCCCAGGCAGGCTTCTCTACATGCAGGTGTGTCTTTACATTTTTCCTCAATAAAGCCCAAAGGCTCTTGCAGCAGCTACAGCCAAACTGAGGGACTTTTCCTTTCCTGCTGAAGGTTATAATTTCATTCCACTATTCTGGCTCTCCTTATGGAGGAAAATCACATATGAACTAGCTTGATTTATGGCATGGTAGCATCATTCCCTGAATAACGATGATTCACATTAGGAAACACACAGTGTAACAGAGCACACTGTATTACTGGTAGCAGTACTAGGCTTAGTGGTGGTGGTGGCAGCAGTAATAGTAGAGGTAAAATCAAATGAGGCACAAGTGCCAACACAATGCCAGGTACTTAATGCAACTCAAAGAGCGTGAGCATCTTAAGAACCAAGAAAAATGATAAATAGAGTTACGGATTACAACATGCAAACATCACCTTAAGTGACATCAGTGAAAATGTTAGATTAAGGGTATCTGAAAAGCCTCTCTTCCACAAAGCAATGCGAACACTGGCAAAAATTGTCAGAAAAATTTCTGAGCTCTGGAAATAAGCCAAGGTTCTGTAGCAATCCGGAGTGTATTTATTTGAGAAAAATGGCTGAGTCTTAGTAGACCAGTGAGCTCTGTAGCATTTGAACTTGCCCTATTCCCATCCCCACCTCCCCCAGTAGCCTGGGATAGCCATGGCCCACAATCACAGTGGAATCAGGAGTCTGGCAGCCACGGGAGGAGCAGACTGGAGCACCTGCAAAGCCCCATTTGTAGAGAACTGTCATTAACTGACCTGTTGGTTCCCTGGAAGACCTCACTCGCAAGGCTGTCTTTATCTGACCTGACCTGGGGCTCACCCAGTGCAAAGGCATTTGTTGGGGGGGGGGGGGGGGAAAAAGGCAATTGTATAAGACTGTGGCTGCCTGAGGTAGACAAACAAAAGGCTAATCAAAAAGTTTAAAAGGAAAAGCTAGGGAATGAAATGTCCAGGGCTACATGCATGCACAAGAAAGAACTGAGAAGGCCCTGAACTCTCACTCCTGGCTAACACGGAAGCTATGGGAAGGCAGGAAACGAAGGCTAAGGAGGAGCTGCCGACTGCCTGAGTGCTGCAGGTGTGCCCACCGTGCGCACAGAGCCCCTTGGGAAGGGTGGGAGATTCACTGGTTACAGGCATTTAAGAAATTCTCTGTCCAATCATCAGCTGATTAGAAAAATCACTGAACGAACAGGAACAAACAGCAATAACAAATCCTGAAGAGAAAGAAGAATCTGATTTCCAGAGTTGCCACGTTATTTAAAATATCCAGTGTTCAACACAAGATTAAGAGACATGCAAAGAAATAAGTAAGTATGGCCCATACATGGGAAAAAAAGGAGTTAACAGAAACTGTCCCTGAGGAAGCCCAGACATTGGCCTTACGAGACAATGACTTAAATCGAGTATTATAAATATGTTCAAAGAACAGAGGACTCCATGTCTAAAGAACTAAAGGAAAATATGAGAATGATATCTCACCAAATAAAAATACCAATAAAGAAATATACGTTATATTAAAGAGCCAAATAAACACTCTGGATTTAAAAATAAGTACAATAAGTACATTTATTATAAGTACAATAAATGAAATGAAGAATTCACAGGAGATTTGAACAGGTAAAAGAAAGAATCAGTGAACTTAAAGGTAGGTCAACTGATATTATCCAGTCTGAGGAATAGAAAGAAAAAGGATGAACAGAAAGGATAAAGCCTCTAGGTCCTGTGAGACACCATCAAGAGTATTAACATACGCAGAACGGGAGTCCCATAAGGAGACAGAGACATTAGGGCAGAAAGAATATTTGAAGACATACTGACCAAAATCTTTTCAAGTTTGATGAATGCTGAAAACAGCAAGAGTGAAGTACCTCATCACAAAGAAGTGACCCTCAGTAAGACTGCCGCCTGACTTCTCTTCAGAAGCTATGGAGAACAGGAGGCCGTGGATAGCATATACTCAGAGTGCTCAAAAAAAGACTGTCAACCAAGAAGTCTATATCTAGCAAAACTATCCTTCAAAAACAGGAGAAATTAAGACATTCCCAGATAAATGAAAACAAAGAGTCTGTTGCTAGCAGACTTGCCCTATAAGAAACAGTAAAAGAAATCCTTTAGGCTGACATGAAAGGACCTTAGACAGTAACTCAAATCCACATAAAGAAATAAAGACCACTGGTAAAGGTAACTACATAGATAAATATAAGACAGCATTAAAGTGCTTTTTGGTTTATAACTGCTTTTTGGTCCTATTCTGTTTAAAAGACAACCCTGCGCAAAGCAATCATTATAATTCTGTTTAGATGGGCATGTAATGTGTAAAGATGTAATTTGTATAACAATAACAGCACAAAGGATGTGGAAAGGAATGAAGGTATATATGAGCTAATTTTGTGTGTACTGGTGAAATCAAGTCAGTATTAATCTGAACTAGACTGTTGAAAATTAATATGTTACTTGCAATCCCCAAGGCAACTACTAAGAAAATAATTCAAAAAATAGATATGAACAGAAATGACAAAGGAATTAAAATGGCATACTTGAAAATATCTATTTAACAAAAAAAGAAAAAAAGGGAAGAAATGGATTAACCTTTAGAGAAACAAAAAAGAAATGACATATGGAAACAAATAACAAAATGGCAGACATAAGTTCTACCTTATCAGTAATTACATCAAATATAAATGAATTAAACACTCCAGTCAAAAGCCAGTGATTGGCAGAATGGATGAAAAAGACAAACAGGATCCAACTATATGCTGTCTACAAGAGACACATTTCAAAGACACCAATAGGTCAAAATTAAAAGGAGAGGAAAAAGATATACTATGCAAACATTAACATAAAGAGAGCTGAATGGGTATACTAATTTCAGACAAATAGACTTGAAGACAAAAATTGTTTCCAGTGACAAAGAACATTCTACCATAACGAAAAGGTTTGATTTACCACAAAACTATAACAATTATAAACATAAACACAATTAACAGCAGGCCCTCAAAGTACATGAAGCCAAAAATGACAGAATGAGAGGAGGAACAGTCAATTCAAAACTAATAGTCTAAGCCTTCAATATCCCACTTTCAATAATGGATAGAACAACTAGACATAAGGACAAGAAAAGAGACTTTTAACAATATTATAAATCAACTAGACCTAACAGAAATCTATAGAACATTCCACCCATCAATAGCAGAACACGCATTCTTCTTGTGTACAAAATGGAGTATTTTCCAAGATAGACTGTGTGCTAGGCCATTAAAAAAAAGCCTCAGTAGTGACTTCCCTGGCGGTCCAGTGGTTAGGACTCTGTGCTTCCACTGCCGGGGGCCCGGGTTCCATCCCTGGTCTGGGAACTAAGAACCCGCATTCCGCTCGGCATGGCCAAAATCATTAATTAATTAATTAATATTTTTTAAAGCCTCAATAAAATTTAAAGTATTAAATTGTACACATGTTCTCCAATAACAATTAATTCAAAATGGATCAAAGACCCAAATGTAAGAGGTAAAAGCATAAAGGTCTTAGAAGGAAACATAAGATGTAAAGCTTCATGACCTTGGATTAGGCAGTGGATTTTTAGCTATGACACCAAAAGCACAAGCAAAGAAAAAAATAGATAAAATGGACTTCATAAAAGTTAAATTTGTTTGTCCTTCAAAGGGCACAGGAAAATGAAAAGACAACTGATAGAACAAGAAAAAATATTTGCAAATCATATATTTAATAAGGGCCAGAATATATAGGCGGCTTACAACTTACAAAAAGACAAACACTCTATTTTAAAAATGGACTAATGATGTTAAGCATTTGTTCACGTGCTTACGGGCCATTTAAATATCTTCTTTGGAGAAATATCTATCCAAATCCTTTGACCACCTAAATTGGATTACTTGACTTTTTGTTGAGTTGTAGGAATTCTTCATATATTCTGGATACTAGACTCTTACCGGATACATGATTTACAAATATATATCTGCTTTTTACATTATATAGCAGAAAAAAATGCTGGTGAGAATGTGTCAAACACAAACTTCTCTCCAAGTTAAAATGTGAATTTGAAAGGGCAATCTTGTCTCAGCCTACCCTGACCCTTAAAGGCTTCAAAACCATTCGATGAACTAGAAAAGCTCTCAGCATAGAAAAAGACTTCTTTAAAGGTTTTCTCTATATTGTACAAACTTTTTAGAATACTGTTAAACTCTAAGTTTTAAGAGGAAAAGAAAAATGGTTCTGAATTTTGCCATAAACCAGGGCACAAATGCTCAATTTAACAACGACAAAAAAAAAAAAAAAAAAAAAACCCCAAATTATCACTTACAATTAGCATAAGATGTTAGATTGCTGAGGATGAGGCAGGGATGAGGGGTAGAGAGGGAGGAGGAATGCTTTATAGTTGATGCTGCTTGGCAAAATTTCTGAAAGCAATTACTACAATGTTCCAGGAGTCATACAATATATAGAATATTTCTTAAGGGCTTTAGTTCTCCTTTCAAAGATGAGCACTTTCCCACATCTTTTAAAATTCTTCATTGTTTTCCTAACATATAATCAGTTAATAACTAGTCATTTTATTTTAAAACACAGTCATCTTTCATAAATGTCTTACTTTTAGCCATAGGAGAAAACGTCAGCTGTTCTCATACTGAAGCAGATTTCTTAAGTTCAAATAGGGAAGGTAATTTAAACTCAAAATTACCAGATTTAACAACAAACTATTCCTAATGCTGTATTTCTACTAATAATTAAAATAATCGTAATTCTGTGTCTCATGACATCACTCTTATTGCTAGTTTGTGTTGCTTTTACCTGGCTACAAATTTTTGTCCTCTTCCCACAAAGTGAAGCTTAGTTCCCCTCCCCTTGAATCTGGGCAGTTATGTGACTACAGCATAAGGGATGCTATGTGACTTTAAGGCTAGAGCATACAAAGCCATGCAGCTTCTTGCCTTATTTATTGGAACCCATGTAAGAACTTAAAATACCCTGAGGCCACTGTGCTGGAGAGGCCACCCATAGGCTCTCCTGTGGACAAGTCCTGGCTGAGCCCATGCCTCTAGTGGACCTCCATCAAGGTGCCAGACGTGTGAATGAAGCTGCCGTCTTGGAAGTAAATTCTTCAGTTGCAATTGCTGCAGTCCTGGCCTTTCGTTCTTCCCAGCTGTGGCCCAGATTGGACAGAACAGAGATGGGCCACCCCTGCTGTGCCCTGTCTGAATCCCTGGCTCACAGAATCCATGAGCAGAATCAAGCACTCACTGTTTTATGTCACTGTGTTTGGAGTGGTTGGTTTCTCAGCAATAGATAACCAGAACATACATTAACAATTAAATTGAACAAACATTAGATGAGTGTCAACTTTCTAATCTTTATAATCAATAGTCACTCTTAGCTGCTTACATCAAGCAAGTCACCTCACCTTTTCACATCATTCACCTTTTTCAATGTATCTTTCACAACACAGGCCTAAGACACTTTGGAAATGATTAAATTAGTAGCTCAAATATTAATAAGCACACTTGGAAAACAGAACTTTCAACTGGACATAATTGCTTAGCTTTTATCAAACTATAAATGAAGGGATAGGCTGCAATTCCCAAGTTTTTATATCATCAACATAAACAGCTTGATAGAAAATACTACTGATACTTCGACTACATATTAAGTTCTTATATGTATTTTAGTTAAGTAAATATTCCTAAAATAATTGTGTAATTTTTATCTCACTGCTATCAAAACACTTAACTGAATTGAGACTTTGTTCACTTCCTATAATACCCCAAAACCGATGTTCATAAAAGAGTCACAAAAGAAACTTATCTCTGAAAAAGACTAGTTCTACTGAAAGAAATAGGAAGAGCCTAAAATCTTCTTCAACCTCAGCCACAACTAGGCCTGACCCAGAGAGTAGATTCAGGAGTTTGGTGTCAATCTCCAGGAAGTCTCTGTTATCGTGTTCAGATTCTATGCCTGCTGCTGACCAAAGACACACAAAAACTTAAGACTCTTGCATTTTCAAAAGTCTATACATCTATCCTACTCTTTTTTCTCAGCTCTTATTTTTAGACAGTGCAGCTTAAGTTCAAGCAATTTCTCTATAAATCTTCACGTTTCTGACATTTTAATAACATCTCATTCTATCTCATAAATCTAAATTATTTCTAATGAGTACACTCACTTTATAACACTGATATTTAGGAACAGAATGAACACGTATACTCGCGTGTATATGAAACGTTTACTACCACATAACAGCAGAGAACATGATTCACCCTGGGTAAGGTCAGCATGGTATGTTAGAACGGTAAGCAGAAATACTGAAGTTTAAGTCTAACCATGCCATTACCTATCTCCAAATCTTTGTGACTCAGTTTCCTGATTGGTAAAGTGAGGGGATAAGATTAGATTCAATTCATGATTTCATGCGTGCGTATAATGACAAGCTGTTCTATACCAGACTTATACTATTATTTCTAAGTCCAATATATTGTGCTAAGCATTGTTTTTCACAGCAATCAAGATTACTGCAGATTTACACTGCACAAGTGGCTGACCTGTAAAATTTAGAAATCAACACATTTATTTTGGTCATTTTATGTGATTCTGTCTCCAAAAGAGATGAATTTTAACCCTTCTTAAGGGTAGAAACAATTTTAAAGATCAAGTCTTTTATCAAAGTCAAACGATAAAACTCACTAAACAATCAGCCAAATAGATTACTTAACCTTTTAAAAAGCTTTTGTCAGTTAGAATAAAAATCCCCACTAAATGTTTTAAAGTTTCCAACCCCTAGTTCTTGTTCAGTCAAGTTCTTGAACACAGAATTTTACAAGATCTTAGCGAATAAAATCACAGATACAGGCAGACCTCATTTTATTGCACTTCCCTTTACTGCCCTTCACAGACTGCATTTTTTACAAATTGAAGGTTTGTGGCAACCCTGTGTGTCATCAGATGACGGTTAGCATTTCCAAGCAATAAAGTATTTTTCAATCAAGATATGTAAATTTTTAGACCTAATGCTATCGCACCCTTACTAGACTACAGTACAGCGTAAACAGAACTTTCACATGCACCGGGAAACCAAAAAATTCGTGTGACCTGCTGTATTGCGCTATTTGATATTCACTTTACTGCGGTGGTCTGGAACCGAACCTGCAACATCTCTGAGGTGTGCCTGTACCCATTTCCATGTTGCAACAATATTATAATTTTTAACGGCTGCATGATATCCCGATGCACTGATGTACTATTGTATTTTTAACCCTTCCCCTACTGTTAAGTAGTCAGATTGACCCCAGTTTACTGAACTCTGCACAATGTTGCAGCAAACATCTTTATATACAATTTTCCCTTCTTTTGGACTATTTCCTTAGGATAATAAGCTAGATAAGAGGATACTGACATTTACAGTTTTTGAAACAAACTGAGAAACTGCCTTGCAAAAAGAGTCTATCATTATATCCTGCTACCATGTGACTATAACAACCTCATATTGATAAGTGTAAAACGGTACTTCCTGACTGTAGTTTTTACGTGCATGTTTTTGATAAATAATAATATTAAATGACGGTTGCATGCAACTTGTTTGTTGTATCTCCTGTGCGGGATTTGTCTGTTTACTTACTGATGCCTTGGCATTTGTATCGGGTTTATTTGTTTGAGCCACCTCTTTATAGCCTAGAGTCGCTTCTCTCTCTCTCTCTCTCACCTGTTTTTAAGATGTGCCTCCAGGTCGCAGCGCTGCACTACATCTTGGCACACTGAAGAGAACGGACATAAAACTAATAATTTGTCCAGAAGTTTATGAACTAGAATGCTAGACTTCTTACACAACTTAAAGTGGAGTCTCTTCCGGTCCAATGGACAGAAATCCTTCTCTTGCAGGAAGTTCCTGAGGCACTTGCAGCAGAAGGTATGTCCACAGGGGGTGTCTAGTGGCTGCAGCAGAGGCTGAAGGCAAATGTGGCAGACCAGGTCGTCATCCACTTCGTCCTGGTAATTGTATAAGTGGTTTTCTCGTGTCCAGTGCTGCTGGCCGCATTCAAAACACAGAGGATTGAAGGAGGAGGAGGAGGTCTGCTCCACAGGCACCATCTCATCGTTTGTCGTTCCCATTTTGAATCAACGGAAGCAGTTTCTGTATCTTCATACATTAGACTTCCATTAAAGGTTTGATTTCCTTTAAAAGACAGTGATGTATTTGACTAAAACCCAGGTCTGTTTTTCTAGACTAGACAAAACAAAACAAAACAACCAGAAAAGTAATTACTATCAATCAATATAGGCTAAAAGAATCAACATAATATTACTATGTTGACTTCTTTTTTAGTAAAAAAATTAAAATTTACATCAGAGAATAAATTAGTCGTAAAAACATAAAAATGACATTAACTGATTTGCTTGTTGGCTAAGGATGACTTACCTTGCCAAGTTCTTGGTGAAAAAAGAACTTAGGATTAAAAGCGAAGATGTCATATTAATATGTGGTGTGACACAGGAAACAATTTGTTCTACTGACTGAAATCCCCCAATACTTCACTGCTTAATGGTAGTTTCAACGCCAGTTAATCTATGTAGTATGCTAATAATGCAATTTGAGGTATATAATGCAATACATTTGCATTTGCCACCCCAGTCATGGTTCCCTGCTTCTGACTGATGTTACACATTTATAGTGCCATCCCAAAGATTGTGTCTTTGAAATGTAGTCTCAAGGATAATTCAGCGTCTTAAAAAAATGACCTTTGCTCTATACTGTTTGGGAGAAACTGGATTTCAAAATATATATGTATGACTTGAATATTCTCTCTCTATAATACAGATTGCAGAAAGATAGATCTGCACAGCATATATAAATAACATCTCTGCAAACTCCACAAACTTCAATACTATTTTATGCCATTAAGAGAAAAAACCCACTGATTCAATTTTAATATTAACTTTTAAAGGTGACAGGGTAATCTAAGACACATCTTTAGGCTTTATTCATATGTACATCAGGGTATTAAGAGTCAAGAGGATCCTGAGTGCTGTTCTCGACTCTGGAAGACTCTTATTTAATTGAAGCTGTCTGTTCACAAAGCAATAACTTTGTCTTAGCTTATTCCTGTTGGGCTGACCCCGAAGATGAGTGTGAAGTACAGTGTGTGTGGGTGAAAACAGAGTTTTGGAATTGAACTCCTTGCCTATAAATGTTCCCTAAATAATCGTGTATATGAAACCTGTATAATAAAAAGAAGTATTCTCAATAAAAAAAAAAGAAACCCACTATAATTCAATTAAACAGATAAGGCATGTTATAAATGTCCATCCCAGCTCACATTATTCCACGCTCCCATTGCTTCTGGCTTACTCAGAGCAGCAGAGTGCACGTGTGTGTGTGTGTGCACGCGTGCGTGCGTGCGTGTGTGTGCGCGCGCGCGCGTGCCTCCTCTAAGACAGCAGCCTGTTCCAGTTTGGTGCAGGGCTAGCAAGGAATGCTCCCCTCACATAACGGTTTCCATACCTCCTGCTGCTGCAGCACCAGGGGTTAAAAAATCACCTCCAAAGGCAGCAGCTATGTTCATTCTGGATACTTACAGTCTCTGGTATGTGTCAAACACTGAACAGGGAGATAAGGGAGGTGGGGAGAGGACAGTTAAGAGAGCCCATTGTTGGGTCATATGGTAGTTCTATTTTTAGCTTTTTAAGGAACCTCCATACTGTTCTCCATAGTGGCTGTATCAATTTATATTCCCGCCAACACTGCAAGAGCATTCCCTTTTCTCCACACCCTCTGCAGCATTTATTGTTTGTAGATTTTCTGATGATGGCCATTCTAACCGGTGTGAGGTGATACCTCATTGTAGTTTTGATTTGCATTTCCCTGATAATTAGTGATGTTGAGCATCTTTTCATGTGCTTTTTGGCCATCTGTCTGTCTTTGAAGAAATGTCTATTTAGGTCTTCGACCCATTTTTTGCTTGGGTTGTTTGCTTTTGATACTGAGCTGCATGAGCTGTTTGTATATTTTAGAGATTAATCCCTTGTCAGTTGCTCGATTTGCAAACATTTTCTCCTGAAACTAACACAACATCGTAAATCAACTATACTCCAATAAAAAAAAAATTAAAAAAAAAGAATGCCCATTGTGAAAACTCAATGAACTAAATATTCTAAGAAAGTTGTGCACCGGATGCTGTGTGAATGCAGAGAAAGAGGAGGAGAGCTGGCATCTAACTCAGTTTGGCTTTGTAGCCAGAAATACTTTCAAGAGGGGACACAACACGGCTGCTGGGCTGTGACAGGAAGCCCTGGCCAGAGAGGAACACGGACAAGGGCCTCTTCACGTCCTGAGTGTGCATGGCACGTTCGGGAATGTGAGCCGGTGAAACATCTGAGGCAAGAAAATGAACTCAGAGCGGGGGGGATTCTGAAACCGGGGTCCTGTACCAGATCAGAAAGGGCAGACACCATGTTAATGCTGCTAGCATTTGTTTCAGTGATAAAATTCTCTTCTGATCATATATATATATATATATATATATGTATATATATATTTGCTATTTTATTTACTTGGAGTATTTATCAGAAAAACAATATTAACATTTTAAGAGATTTAACAAGAACTGCCATGAATTATGAGGGGGTGGGACAAGATTCAGATGGCATGGCTGAGTCAGATAAACTGTGTTTTTAAAAACAACTTCATAAAATAGTAATAGCAGCTTCTGATCTAAACTATCAGTACAGCATTAAGACAGCAGACACTTCCTGTACTTTGTAACTCATGGGGCTTACACTCTCTGAGCACCATAGCTTTTGTCAGTCCAAGGTATGTGAGATTATGGAGATAAACATCATTTACCTCAGGCAAATGGACCACTTCCATCTCTAGGTATTTTAATACAGAATGTCCACAGACTCTTGTTTCCTACTCAACTAGCAAGAAAATTCATATATCCCTTGCTCTTCTTTGTTTGTGACAGTATTTATCCTAATTTTTTTCTCGAGAATATACACTGCAATTCTGGCCTCCCACATAATGACTAAGGAAGCATTTCTCCTAAGACTATTATATTTTAGCTATTTTCTGAATCTCTAAATAATTTTGATTATTTTCCTATCACAAAATATTTTCATGAGGAAAAAGAACACGTTCCCATTTAAAATACCAAATAACAACCGCATTATCAACAGCCCCGAAATGCCTCTGTGTTACCATGACACAAACATTAAATGAAAATTTATCACGGGTAGATCACTAACACGTGCATATAAATATTGATTAAACACTTTCAAGACCATACAGTCTAAGTAGTTAAGAGCACACACCCTGAAGCCAGTCTGTGAGGGTTCAAGTCCTTGGTTCAGTCACTTACCAGCCCTGTGGCCTGACTGAATTTCTCTGTGGCTGTTTCCTCCTCACGTGTAAAGTGGGGGTAGTAACAGTGCCGATCTCAGAGGGGCGATACAGAGAATAAACAGGCACATTAACAGGTGCTGAATAAATGTTAGCTATTACTACTATTACTAAAGATAAAGAAACAAATGTTCAGACAGATTTTATGATTTGCCCAAAGCTGCACAACTTATAATTACTCAGTAAGAGAGAAGGAAGATAAATCCAGTTCTTTCTTTCTTTCTTTCTTTCTTTTTTTTTTTTTTAATAATTTTACACTTTATTTATTTTTGGCTGTGTTGGGGCTTCGTTTCTGTGCCAGGGCTTTCTCTAGTTGCGGCGAGCGGGGGCCACTCTTCATCGCGGTGCGTGGGCCTCTCACTGTCGCGGCCTCTCTTGTTGCGGAGCACAGGCTCCAGACGCGCAGGCTCAGTAGTTGTGGCTCACGGGCCTAGTTGCTCCGCGGCACGTGGGATCTTCCCGGACCAGGGCTCGAACCCGTGTGCCCTGCATTGGCAGGCAGATTCTCAACCACTGCGCCACCAGGGAAGCCCCCAGTTCTTTCTTGTTTCAAAATAACCCGATAGTAAATTAAGTAATTATAGGAAAGAGGAACGGTGTTTCATGAAAGCCTGAGTGTATGGATTTTTTAAAGACGAAGGCAGCCCGCGCCTGTTTTCCAATCCCCAAGCCCACTCCTCTCCTCCCAGCTCCGGCAGGTGACTTGATTTCCACTTTGTGAGCAAGCCCACTCCTGACGGCTCACAAGGCTTCTTAGAACACTACTGTCCCTCCCCCGAAGCTGTGAGCTCCTTAAGAGGTGGACCTCCAGCAGGGGAGAAGCTCAATAAATGCTGAATGACCAACTGGGTGACCAAAGTTAGGTGGCCAGAAATACATTCATGTATACAGGAGGATATACCCATGTTTAATTTTTTTTTTAATTTTTTTTATTTATTTATGGCTGTGTTGGGTCTTCGTTTCTGTGCAAAGGCTTTCTCTAACTGCGGCAAGCGGGGGCCACTCTTCATCGCGGTGCGCGGGCCTCTCACTATCGCGGCCTCTCTTGTTGCGGAGCACAGGCTCCAGACGCGCAGGCTCAGTAACTGTGGCTCACGGGCCTAGTTGCTCCGCGGCATGTGGGATCCTCCCGGACCAGGGCTCGAACCCGTGTCCCCTGCATTGGCAGGCAGCTTCTCAACCACTGCGCCACCAGGGAAGCCCTCATGTTTAATTTTGATTTCAGACATTCTATTAACACAATTTGAAATACTAAAATACAAGTTAAATAATAGTCTTAAATATTTTCCAAAATATAAAGATAAAATGTAGCATTATGTGTATCTTTACAAGCTATATTATCCGTGTAGCTAATATAACAGTAATATTAACAGGAACAGTAAACAGATGGATGCTACCAAATCGGCTGGGAGGGAATTCCCTGGTGGTCCAGTGGTTAGGACTCTGCACTTTCACCACTGAGGGCCCGGGGTTCGATCCCTGATCTGGGGACTAAGATCCTCTGAGTCGCGTGGCGCAGCCAAAATAGATAGATAGATAGGTAAATAATCAGTTGTCTCATACTTTCTCTCATTTAAAAAATAAATACATTGGCTGGGAATATTACAACACATTTAAGATAACATCTTGAAAGATAATCAGTGCAGAGGAGAGGGAGTTGTAAGACTGTTTACTACCTAACTCCAGTTATGACTAACATGCTTGCCTTTCCTGGTCTATGAGACAAGACTATCCTGCTACATCTTGAAGACTCGCAGAAGGAGCTACGGTTTTTCACAGTTAATTTGCACACTCCCAAGCTATGTTATTCAGATCATTTCTCTTAATGTTACTTTTGACTCAGGCTGAAAGAGTCCTCACTGGCCCTAAACTAGGAGATCCAGCCCCGGATAAAAGAAGATGAGCTAAGGGTTACCACCAAAGTATGGTTAGATGGGGATCATCTCTGGTTCCTCTGACACATCAGTGCTGAGTCTGAGGATACCTCTCCCCATGCATCCCAGCAAAATCCTACTCACGCCTTAAGTCTTAGCTCCACCTCCACCCCCTCTGTCAGATCCCATCAGCCTCCTTCCCGCTCCCGGTTCACCCCCTCTTTCCCTTCTGTTCCTGCTGCTTTTTACACACGCCTTCATCTCATCAATTACCACATTTGCGTGCTTGCTTATCTGTCTCCTTACCTCTTGGAGGTTACAGTAAAGACAGTTATCTTCTTTATTTCTTGTATTCCCAGGTCTTGGCACATATTGTGCAATTAAAAAAAAAAAAAAGTTCTCAGGCTCATACTGGAACCTGAAATGTATAAGAGTCCTGAGATGTATTATATAACTACGTAAATATACGAGAAAACCTTGCACATTAATTTGTGGCACTGCAAAGCAATCAACATACTGGACCCTGCCCTATGATTATAGACTAACTAGGAATAAGATATTACTTCCTTTAATCTTCAAAAGTCTGAGGGGGAAAAAAAAGGGTTTTTTTTGTTTAATGATGTCAACACAAGAAAATTTTCTTATTGTATATGTTACATATCAGCTTTCATAGCTACCTTTGTATAAAGCAGTGGTTGTCAAACTTTTACATCTAAGGATCCCTTTATCCACCCTGGACAAGTTTGGCTGTTTCTTAAAAAAACAAAACAAAAAACAAAAAACAAAAAACTACCATACAATCCAGCAACTGCACTCCCCGGCATTTATCCCAAAGAAATAAAAACGTTCGCACAAAAACCGGTACAGCTTTATTTGTAATGGCCTCAAACCAGAAACAACCCAACTGTCCTTCAACAAGTGAACAGTTAAACAAATGATGGCACATCCACACCACACGGCTCAGCAATAAAAAAGAACGAACTACTGATGTGCACACCAGCCTGGGTGGACCTCAAAAGAATTATGCTGAGCGAGAAAGCCGACCCTAAAAGGTTGCATATTATATTTTCCATGTATATAACATTCTTGAAATGACAATGCAATTAAGTAAATTAATTAAAATGTTTATTTATTTGTTAATAAAAGATAAACCCATTACATGTTAACATTTTTATGAAAAATAACCTTTTTCAAAATAAAAATATATATAGTGCGGAGAGAAGCACTGTTGATGTAGAATGTATTTTCCAAATCTGGAGTCTCAAATCTGTTTCTGCTTTCAACCTTTTGTGAGATCACATGTCAAAGTTTCCTCTGGAAAACTCTACTGAACACTCATGAGAGAATGAGGGTGAAAAGGGTAGGTAAAGTCTTAGTGTTACTGGGAAAATAATTTTGACCTTGTGGACCCAATGAAAACACAGGGTCCTGGGTCACCCGTGGAGACAAGCAGTACAGAGCACTGAAGGGTTCTGACACCCCTCTTCCACAAGAAGAAGTACCAGTCAGTAACCAACAAGACTTTTAAAAAAGACAAAAACTGAAAAAGGCAAAATGTGGAGGTGAGCGCATACTGGAAGAATCTGTCTTTCCTGGAATGAAGCTCTTTCTCCAGAAGCTCCTTCTCCCACTGAAGAAGCATATCTGGATATTTCACTGTACAGGAATATTAAGCATATTAAATGAGACCCTTACATAAATTCTATTCTTAAATTAATCAAAACTTATTTCCTATTGCATGTCATGAGGAAAATGATCAAATACCAGTTTTCCAACAATTCCACATCTATTATTTATAATTCTCTCACTGTCCACATAAAAGTGTAACTCAGCACACTTAGCAATTTGTCGCCTATTCCTTTTTATCAAGTAGAAATATCTCAAAAACCATTTAAAAATTCTTAAGATGCTACTTGTAGTTAGATGTACCCTATTTAATAATCTAGAAAATTAGTAAGCTAAGCAAAAAAATGCTAGAAGCTATGAAACTTAGGCTCTGAGCTCCATGCCAGCTGGGTAACTAGGTCACTACACAATTCATTTTCATTCACCACATGTTTATCCAGTGTCTACGAGGTGCTGGTATTATACAGATATTCTGGTGCCTAGGCTTCCTGTCTACACACTATCAGCTTTGCTTAAATAGTAATAAACCACACATCGTACACACACACACACACACACAGTTTAAATCTAGCTCCAAAATTCTCATGATTTTATATCTTTTTATACACAATAAAATATTTACTGATACGTTATATTTACGTTTTAGTACTGACATTTGTTATTGTTTTTTGATAACTTTAATAATCTCCTAAATATCTTATAAAAAGGAGGTTAAATTGTGGCTGGCAGAGAATTTACAAATTTCAAATGTCCTTCCGCTTTAGTTTTTCTAATTTTGAACCACTAATCTATGATGAAAACTTTTTTTTTTTTAAATGCAAAAACCAGAGTGGATTACCTACCCAATTCCTGCAGGCTCAGAGAGTTATACTAGAGTTATACTTCTAAAAATAATACTAAATTATGTTACCTTATAGTAATTTAAAAATAGAATTGATGGGGCTTCCCTGGTGGCGCAGTGGTTGAGAATCTGCCTGCCAATGCAGGGGACACGGGTTCGAGCCCTGGTCCGGGAAGATCCCACATGCCGCGGAGCAACTGGACCCGTGAGCCACAACTACCGAGCCTGCGCGTCTGGAGCCTGTGCTCCGCAACAAGAGAGGCCGCGATAGCGAGAGGCCCACGCACGGCGACGAAGAGTGGCCCCCGCTCGCCGCAACTGGAGAAAGCCCTCGCACAGAAACGAAGACCCAGCACAGCCAAAAATAAATAAATAAATAAATTAAAAAATGGTCCACATCAAGAAAATCTTAAAAAAAAAAAAAAAAAAAAAAAGAAACGAAGACCCAACACAGCCAAAAATAAATAAATTAAAAAAACAAACAAACCCAGAATTGATATAAAACTGTTTCAAAAAGGAAATACACCATATGGAATGCTAAACATTTCCACACAGCTGAATACCCAGACAGACCTCCACCAATAAGAAAAGGCTTCTGTGGGAAGGGGTCTTCCAGGAAGGACAGACTCCCACAGCACGTGACCTCTTCTCAGCGGCGCTCCTCACCAGCCAGCCGAGATGGGGCAATTTCTAACATCTTAAAGAATGTCACAAATTCGTAAGAGTTGCACAATACATTGACAATGCTGGGTGGGTTGTGAGGGGAAGTAGTTTTCGTTGGTTTAGTTTTATCGCATGCCACGTTCACCTGCTGGATATAATTTTAATACTTCTTTATATATATGACATTCAAAGGCAAGGGTTCTGATTTAAATAAATAATCTGTTTTCTTCTAAAGGATGAAACCTTTCAAACATTTAACTTCTTGCACAGTAAATTTAGAAAACATTTGTTTTCAAGAGATTGATAAATTCTTATTTTCAAGGTCTTTTCAATTTCTAATTTCTGTAACTGTGGATCAAAATCCCTCTGCTAACTCCCAGTTATCCAAGGAAGTAAAGGGCATCAAGAAGAGCACTGGCCGTGGGTTCAAAATTTGGCTCCGCCACGCACTCACTAGCAATGTGACACCATAACGCGGCATAGCAATTAGAAGTTTATAAATCTCAATTTCCTCATGTTAGAAATAGTATCTTGCTTATGGCACAGGATTACTATGAAGCTAAAAATGTTACACTGCCAGAAAAACCTCTTACAAACCACAAGGCATTAAAACACAAACTTACGCGACTAGATTATTACTGTAAAGGACGATGTAGATAAGAACAGACAGCTGGGCTAATCGGTGGCCCGAGCTCCTTTCACGAGACTGGTCACGGGAGGCCTGTGTCTGATTCTTGGCTCTGAGGCCAGCAACCAGCTCAGCCCTTCCCCACTCTAGACTCCACTCTCTGAACCTACAGACCAGTGGGCCAAACCAGATAAACTCTGAAGTTACTTATAGACCCCCAATTCCATGATTCTAGAAATGTGCTTGGAGCACACATTTTTTTCCCCCAAAACAGAACAAACATTTTTCTTTACCATTATCCAGCATTGTATTAACTATAAAAATGACCTAAATCCAAAGCTTATCAGGAGAGGTTTTTGTGTGTTTCTTTTTTTGGTTTTTGATTTTGTTCATTTGTTTGGTCTTCATAGTACTGGACGCTCTTTTAAGTTCCCGACCTGAACGTTTCTCTTTTTGCAGACAAGCGTACGGACAAGAGAGGAGGGCTAGATATATAACTGAACATCTCCATATTTTTCTTACGGTGGGACAACGCACGATACTACAGTGCTATAAGACAAACATTACTTTTCTTACCGGTTCTCCTAAAGTGCTGTTTAGGAGATGCTGCCGCGTCTATTTGAAGGACTAATATGGTTAGTTTGCCTGCTTTGTTTTAAAGGCACGCATAGGTAATTGTCAGTGGTATAGATAGATGTTTTAGATGGCAGATTTTGCTCCAGACTCGAACTCATATTTTTCCATTCAAGAAACATCTAAAGCCACAGAAAAAGAACACACTTTTCACAGTCTTACTTCCTTCAATAACTGCAAAGAAATCAGCAGGACACTGCTACTCTGTGATCAAGCCCACACAATAAAACAAATGAAGGGGAACGAAACCACAGTCAGGAAAGGTTTTACGGTGGTGGTATTACTAATAATCAAGATTGCCAGACTTCATTATCCTAACTATCAGTAAGGTGTAAGAAATTTAAATGCTGCAGCTTTCCAAGCTAATTAGGGACACCGATAATTAAAAGAACAGATATTATTTAAGATGCTCAATTTGTCCCAGTTATAATTTAATGTATATAAAAATGATCAGCTCAAGAATGACTCTGGACCAGACTCAAAGGACCATCACCGAATGGCCAGACCTTGTGCTTTCTCAAGACCAGCCTAACAGGCAACCGTGTCAGGGGTAGGGACCAAAGCCTTGTTAGCCTTGGTATTTATCCAGAATGATTCTAGTGTGTTGCCAGAGGTCCTTCTAATTTATTAAAAATGAGTTGTTTGAGTTAAATACAGTTCTAATACTGAGAAAAAATGAAAAGAGAAATCCTCATATAATGTAACTCATTATCCAGATTCAGATACATCACAGATAAAACAACCCTTTAAAATATAAATGCCTACGTTACATGACAGGAAATAAAATGTACTATAAAGCCAGAAATTATAAGGGGCTGTACTATGTTAAGTCATTAGGATGATCAACAATGTACCCTAAATTATATTAGTTTCCCATGTTTCAGAAACCGAGTCAAACAAAATCCCAGGTTTTACATGTTATGTAGTTATTACCTGCCTTTTTAACATTTCCACTAGGAAACTTTTACAAACAAAATATTCAAGAGCAAGCTAATCACTCATCTCCCTAACCTCCAAACCTGACCTCCTTTTCAATCTCCTATCCTCCCTCTTTTCCATCCATCCATCCGTCTGTGTTACTGAGAATCTCCTATGTGCCAGGCACTGTTCTAGGGCTAGGAGTTCAGCCCTGAACAAAACCAAAAATCTCTCCCCTTGTGAAGCTTACATTCTGGGGGAGAAGATAGACAACACACACACAAAATAAATAAAATACTGGGAGGTTAGCTTTTTAAAGAGGGTGATCAGGGGAAAACGCACTATCAAGGTGGCACTTGAGTTAACGCCAAAAGGACATAACTAGAAATCCACACGGTTATTTGGTGTAAAATGTTTATTACAGACAAATTAAATAATAAGTATAAAGGCCCTGAGCTGACAACGTGCCTGATATGTTCAATGAACAGTCAGGAGGCCCGTGTGGATGAAATGAAAAAGCAGAGAGAAGGAAATGGATCAGACCAGTAACGGGGGCTAACTAATAAACCCTATAGAACTTTGGCGTTTACTCTGTGTAAGAATCCTAACAGGATCGCTCTGGCTGCTACACTGAGGATAATCTTAAGGGGTCAAAGGCAGAAGCAATCAAGAGCCCACTGAAATACTGTAAGCAAGAGATGATGGTGGATGGAACCAGGGTGGACACGGTTGAGATAGTGACTCAATTCTGCATCTGTTTTGAAGGCAGACTGGTATGATTTGCTGATGAATAATATCTGTGCACGGGCTGCTGGTGGTGGGAGAAGCCAAGGACGACACCAAGGTTTTTAGTCTGAATTAGAAAGATAGAATTAATATATTTGAGGTGTGATGGTCTGTAAGAGAGTAGGTTTAATGGGTATGGCCAAGTTCCAACAGGTTATATTTGAAATGCCTATTAGACGTCTAAGTCGACACACGGAGTAGGCAGGCAGCTAAGTATACAAAAGTCCAGTTCGAGGGAGAGGACTGGGCTGATGATATAAATTCAGGAAGCACTGGTGTATAGAATAGAAAGCCATTCGATTGGGAAAGATCACCAAAGGAGACTGGATGAGTGTAAGTAGAAGAGAAGTGGGCTGAGGACTGGGCCTTGGGGCATTTCAATATTACAAGGTCTGGGAGATAAGGAGGAACCAAACTGAGCAGGAGTGGTCAGCATGCAAGAAGCAGATCAGGAGAGTGTGGTGTGGAAAAACCAAATACAGAAAGTATTTCAACGAGGAGGGAATGACTAGCTGTGTCAGATCCGGCAGGCAAGTGAAATAAGATTAGGACTGAGAATTAAGCATTGGATTTAGCAACACGGCACTCACCAGTGACCTTGACACAGAGTTTTGGTGGACTGGTGAGAGCAAATGCTTCCTGGGAAAGAGTTCAGGAGACAGGAATTAGAGCATGAACAATTCTTTTGAGAAATTATGCAATATGGGAAGGGGGAAATTTTGTATTCTGGGAGGAATTGAGACTCTAATAGTGATCCCCCCAACATTTAACAAAGGCAAAGATGTACAAGTTTATCATTTGCATCTACACACATCCTTAATTCCTTTCTTCTTGCATCAGACCTCTCCCTCTGCTGTCTCAAGGCTAATTTCTCCTCCACCTGGGCTCAATATTCCATTCCTTTGGCAACCTTTGTCATTTATCTCATCTTTCTTTAACCTCTAACCTTTTCCCTTCCGCATAAAAAAGTTCATGTTTCAACAAAAATGAAAACAAAATATTCTCCTACAGTTGTTACCCTTTCCCCCACCTTCATTTCACCTCCAATATTTCTGAAATATAAGACCGTGCTTGCAGTCTCCGACTCCTGACCAAAAGGGCTTCTTTCTACCTCTACCAGCCACTGAGCCTGGTTCTACTGCGGTCACGGTCGTCGTGACTGGCTGCCAAATCTAATGGTCACGTCTCAGTTCCAAACCCTGCTTGATCTCTCTGCAACGTCACCGACTCCTCTTGCCTTGAAACTCTTTGCTCCCTTGCCTTAATTATACCACTCTGCTCTGGTTCTCATACTATTTACCACTCTTTTGTGATAGCTGTCCAATTTTTTCCTTTAGGCAAACTCTAAAAAATTTAAGTTGTTGGGCCAAGTGAAAAGAAGTCTTCTGATTCACTTCATTAAACTGCTCTCCAAAACGGTGGACAAAATTTTGATTCCTACTAGCAATGCTAGTATGCTAACTTCTCCCAAACTGTTCTAACCCTGGTTAATTTTATTCTTTTTAAATATTTATAAATCTGACAGTTGAAAATACAAAAATAACATCTCATTTTTTCTTTAATTTGCATCTCTTTGATTCTAGCTAAATTAAATTTATTATTATCCTTACTCTTGTGAAGTGCCTCTAGATCCTTGGCCTCACTTTTTTCCTACTGAATAGTAGTGTTTTTCTTAATTGAGATGAACTTAATATATTACGATAACAATCCTTTATCACATTATTATAATTACTTTTCCTCCTGTTTGCCTTTTAGTTGTCTACTGGCATAAAGAAGTTGTCAATTTTCATGTAATTGAATACATTCATTTTCCCTTTAAAAATTCTTCCACTACTCTTATCCCCTCCTCCACAACAAGATGAGATGAAGATTTGCCTCTGTATTCTTCATTTGCATAGTTTTAAAAAAAAATGATTACACTCTATTCTGACTGGAATGCAGTATGAGAATAGATCTTTCTCTCCCAGTAGTTAATAATTGTCCTAATTCCAGTACATCTAACTCACACTTATGAGTGTAATGACAAAAACCATGTCATTACTGCCCTCTAAATGATCCTATTACTGTAGTTGCTAATGGCCCTTCTATACTCCCCGTATGCTATAACTAGAGCCAGAGAATCCTGTGTCTCTCTCACCCTGAGCCTCATTTTCCACACCCGGTCACCAGGTTCCTATTGATTCTACCTCCGGAATATGTTACTTATGCCTCCTCTTTCCTCTTTCCTCTCTCCCTACCACTACTCTGTTATTTATTACACTTGCTCATTTAGCCATCACTCAAAAGGTTTTCCCATCTTCTTCTCCTGTCTGTCCTTTACAACACTGGCATCCAAGCACCAGTGATATTATTTTCCCTGCTGCTGAATACTCTTCTGTAGCCCTCAACTGTTTCTACAAAATGAAAGCCAAAGTCCCAAGCTGGCACTTAAGTCTCCCAGATCTGGCTCCTTTAGTTTCATTTCCTGACACAATTCTACACATTCCATGCTTTGGCTAAACCAAACTACTTACAACTTCTGACCTCAGCACGCTCTTCCCTCTGCCTGGAACGTCCTTTCCTACCTTGCTGGTCTGCAGAACGCCCATCCATTTAATGGCCAGCGGCTGCGAAGCTCTTCCTGATCCACCCAAACATAATTACTCATTCTGTCCCTTACATCACTGTGTTATTATTACAGTCAACGTGTTCCTCACTGCTGTGGTCAGCAATCACTTGTTTGCATGGGTCTTCCCTGCAGACTGAATACCCCTTTAAAGACAGGAATCAGACATGTACACACTGCTATATTTAAAATAGGTAACCAACAAGGACCTACTGTATAGCACAGGGAACTCTGCTCAATATCCCGTAACAACCTAAATGGGAAAAGAATTTGAAAAAGAATATATAAAACTGAATCACTCTGCTGTACACCCAAAGCTAACATAGCATTGTTAAACAACTATGCTCCGATATAAAATAAAAATTAAAAAAAAAAAAAAAAAAAAGACAAGAATCGAACCTCATCTCTATAACCTTAGCATTTGGAGCATGTCTGACACAGTTTGTGGTTAATCTCAACAATCAAAGAAGGAATGAATGAACAAATTTCCTCAAATTTCACCTGCCTCACCAAATCCTGACTCTACCCCTAGAATTTTTATTCCCACTGCCTCTTGTCCTAATTCAGGTTCCTGTTACTTCTTGATTATCTCCTGTCTGTCCTTTCACCTCTCCGTCGCAAAAGGGGATCTCTTAACAAACAACTATGATTCTGTCATTTCCCTCCAGAAGAAAAATCTGGTTCTAGGAGAGAGACCAGGCTTCTTAACAGGACCTGTCTGTCTCTATCATTCCCACCCCACACCCCACGCGCTGTGCTTGAGCTGGACGCTCCTCCAAACCATTTGATCACGAGCCACATACCTTGATGTTCCCCAAAGCGGTGAGCTAGTCTCTGTGACCAGGAGAGTATCTTCCTGCTACGGCTCCCTCCTGTCTCTCCCTTACTTCCCCTCCTTTCACCTACTCTGTCCCTCCCCATTCACTCAACAGTCTTTTCCATCACTCTATCCAAGTGCGTAAGTGGGTCATTCATAGACCAAAATGCCAACTTTTAAATTTATTGTGAGACGTATACGTGGCGAATGGACAAGATGAAAGAAATCAGATGCTCACTTGTTGGTGAACCCCCTACTCTGGATTATATCTATATCCTTTTCATGGTCCTTTGTAGAGTCAACATTCATCGCCTAAACTTACTTTTACAGCATTTTATACTTTACAAATTTACAGGCTAGTTTTACCTGTAAATCTTACCTATGAGATTTACCATTTTCAGATACAACATAAGGAGAGAATTATGGGAAGAGGAAACTATCTTCAAATCATACTGTAGAAAAGGGTTACTTCTGGAAAATTTTCCTGAACAACATCTATTTTAAAATATACGATGTAGATTCTTGTTAGGTTTCTCAAAGACTGACAGTTCTTGAACTTGTCCTTAAATATTGTGCTTTGTTGTCCTGATAGGGGCCTCCACCTACAGATAAATTATTATGAGAAGCTCTTAAGAAGTGGTAATAATTATCATTAGATATTTCAGTGGTTTTATCACTAATATTGAGATACTTAAGTGAGGACAATCTAAAAAACAAGAGATTTCACAATTCTTAACTGTTCCTATATCCTAGATCTAAATAAAACATAAAACCTAATGGTCTTGTTGAAAGAACACTTCTTAAAATTTCAGAATTAAATTGTATACATAAAACAGCTACTACCTGACAGAGTCACATTCTACTCCTCCAAAATTTATATATCATTGCTTCTTCAAATTTAGAGAGCTGAGTCAGGACTTTTTTACTTTAAAATATCCGTTGCTTAGGAGTCCAATATGAGAAACTGTTCTGCTTCTAGAAACAATCTGATTTAATCTGGATTAATCTATAAACGATTACATAGACACAAACACAAACCTTAACACTTTAGGGAAAAAAACCTATAAATTAGGATAGATGTTCAACATAAGCTAGTACAAAATAAATTAAGCAGAACAACATTTTCCCACAATTACTCGAACCTTATATCATTTCCCTTGATGTACTAAATATTATATATTCAGAGTTCATCCTAACACCTTAGAAATGTGTCTTCACTCTTAAGAATGCCTATAGTCTTCTGAATGGATACAAAAACAAGACCCGTATATATGCTGTCTACAAGAGACCCACTTCAGACCTAGGGACACATACAGACTGAAAGTGAGGGGATGGAAAAAGATATTCCATGCAAATGGAAATCAAAAGAAAGCTGGAGTAAAAAAATCTCACATCAGACAAAATAGACTTTAAAATGAAGACTATCACAAGACACAAAGAAGGACACTACATAATGATCAAGGACTCAATCCAAGAAGATATAACAATTGTAAATATTTATGCACCCAACATAGGAGCGCCTCAATACATAAGTCAAATGCTAACAGCCATAAAAGGGGAAATCCACAGTAACACAATCACAGTAGGGGACTTTTAACACCCCACTTTCACCAATGGACAGATCATCCAAAGTGAAAATAAATAAGGAAACACAAGCTTTAAATGACACATTAAACAAGATGGACTTAATTGACATCTTTAGGACATTCCATCCAAAAACAACAGAATACACTTTCTTCTCAAGTGCTCATGGAACATTCTCCAGGATAGATCATATCTTCGGTCACAAATCAAGCCTTGGGAAATTTAAGAAAATTGGAATCGTATCAAGTATCTTTTCCGACCACAACGCTATAAGACTAGATGTCAATTACAGGAAAAAAAAAAAAACAAACTGTAAAAAATACAAACACATGGAGGCTAAACAATACACTACTAAATAAACAAGAGATCACTGAAGAAATCAAAGAGGAAATCAAAAAATACCTAGAAACAAATGACAATGAAAACATGACGATCCAAAACCTATGGGATGCAGCAAAAGCAGTTCTAAGAGGGAAGTTTATAGCAATACAATCCTACCTCAAGAAACAAGAAAAATCTCAAATTAACAACCTAACCTTACACCTAAAGCAATTAGAGAAAGAAGAACAAAAAAACCCCAAAGTTAGCAGAAGGAAAGAAATCATGCAGATCAGATCAGAAATAAATGAAAAAGAAATGAAGGAAATGACAGCAAAGATCAATAAAACTAAAAGATGGTTCTTTGAGAAGATAAACAAAATTGATAAACCATGAGCCAGACTCATCAAGAAAAAAAGGGAAAAGACTCAAATCAAAAGAATTAGAAATGAAAAAGAAGTAACAACTGACACTGCAGAAATACAAAGGATCATGAGAGGTTACTACAAGCAACTAGATGCCAATAAAATGGACAACCTGGAAGAAACGGACAAATTCTTAGAAAAGCACAACTTTCCGAGACTGAACCAGGAAGAAATAGAATATACAAACAGACCAATCACAAGCACTGAAATTGAAACCGTGATTAAAAATCTTCCAACGGGGCTTCCCTGGTGGCGCAGTGGTTGAGAATCTGCCTGCCAATGCAGGGGACACGGGTTCGTGCCCTGGTCTGGGAAGATCCCACATGCCGCGGAGCAACTAAGCCCGTGAGCCACAACTACTGAGCCTGCGCGTCTGGAGCCTGTGTTCCGCAACAACAGAGGCCGCGATAGTGAGAGGCCTGCGACGCGCACCACAATGAAGAGTGGCCCCCGCTCGCCGCAACTAGAGAAAGGCTTCGCACAGAAACGAAGACCCAACAGAGCTAAAAATAAATAAATAAATAAATAAATAAATTTATATATATAAAAAAATCTTCCAACAAACAGAAGCCCACGACCAGATGGCTTCACAGGCGAATTCTATCAAACATTTAGAGAAGAGCTAACACCTATCCTTCTCAAACTCTTCCAAAATAGAGCAGAGGGAGGAACACTCCCAAACTCATTCTACGAGGCCACCGTCACCCTGATACCAAAACCAGAAAAGATGTCACAAAAAAAGAAAACTACAGGCCAATATCACTGATGAACACAGATGCAAAAATCCTCAACAAAATACTAGCAAACAGAATCCAGCAGCACATTAAAAGGATCATACACCATGATCAAGTGGGGTTTATCCCAGGAATGCAAGGATTCTTCAATATACGCAACTTAATCAATGTGATAAACCATATTAACAAATTGAAGGAGAAAAACCATATGATCATCTCAACAGATGCAGAAAAAGCTTTCAACAAAATTCAACACCCATTTATGATAAAAACCCTCCGTTTATGAAAGTAGGCATAGTGGGAACTTACCTCAACATAATAAAGGTCATATATGACAAACCCACAGCCAACATCGTTCTCAACGGTGAAAACTAAAACCAATTCCACTAAGATCAGGAACAAGACAAGGTTGCCCACTCTCACCACTATTATTCAACATAATTTTAGACATTTTAGCCACAGCAATCAGAGAAGAAAAAGAAATAAAAGGAATCCAAATCGGATAAGAAGTAAAACTGTCACTGTTTGCACATGACATGATACTATACATAGAGAATCCTAAAGAGGCTACCAGAAAACTACTAGAGCTAATCAATGAATTTGGTAAAAGTAGCAGGATACAAAATTAATGCCCAGAAATCTCTTGCATTCCTATACACTAATGATGAAAAATCTGAAAGAGAAATGAAGGAAATACTCCCAGTTTACCACTGCAACAAAAAGAATAAAATACCTAGGAATAAACCTACCTAAGGAGACAAAAGACCTGTATACAGAAAACTATAAGACACTGATGAAAGAAATTAAAGATGATACAAAGAGATGCAGAGATGTACCATGTTCTTGGATTGGAAGAATCAACATTGTGAAAATGACTATACTATCCAAAGCAGTCTACAGATTCAATGCAATCCCTACCAAACGACCAATGGTATTTTTCAGAGAACTAGAACAAAAAATTGCACAATTTGTATGGAAACACAAAAGACCCCGAATAGCCAAAGTAATCTTGAGAAAGAAAAATGGAGCTGGAGGAATCAGGCTCCTGGACTTCAGACTAGACTACAAAGCTACAGTAATCAAGACAGTATGGTACTGGCGCAAAAACAGAAATACAGATCAATGGAACAGGATACAAAGCACAGAGATAAACCCACACACATATGGTCACCTTATCTTTGATAGAGGAGGCAAGAATATACAATGGAGAAAAGACAGTCTCTTCAATAAGTGGTGCTGGGAAAACTGGACAGCTACATGTGAAAGAATGAAATTAGAACACTCCCTAACACCGTATACAAAAATAAACTCAAAATGGATTAAAGACCTAAATGTAAGGCCAGACACTATAAAACTCTTAGAGGAAAACATAGGCAGAACACTCTTTGGCATCTGTCACAGCAAGATCCTCTTTGACCCACCTCCTAGAGAAATGGAAATAAAAACAAAAATAAATAAATGGGACCTAATGAAACTTAAAAGGTTTTGCACAGAAAAGGAAACCATAAACAAGATGAAAAGACAACCCTCAGAATGGGAGAAGATATTTGCAAGTGAAGCAACTGACAAAGAATTAATCTCCAAAATATACAAGCAGCTCATGCAGCTCAATATCAAAAAAACAAACAACCCAATCCAAAAATGGGCAGAAGACCTAAATAGACATTTCTCCAAAGAAGATATACAGATTGACAACAAACGCATGAAAGGATGCTCAACATCACTAGTCATTAGAGAAATGCAAATCAAAACTACAATGAGGTATCACCTCACACCTTCCAGAATGGCCATCACCAAAAAATCTACAAATAATAAATGCTGGAGAGGGTGTGGAGAAAAGGGAACCCTCTTGCACTGTTGGTGGGAATGTAAATTGATATAGCCACTATGGAGAACAGTATGGAGGTTCCTTAAAAAAACTAAAAATAGAACTACCATACGACCCAGCAATCCCACTCCTGGGCATATTCTATGAGAAAACCATAATTCAAAAAGAGTCATGTACCCCAATGTTCACTGCAGCACCATTCACGATAGCCAGGACATGGAAGCAACCTAAGTGTCCATCAACAGATGAATGGATAAAGAAGATGTGGCACATATATACAATGGAATATTACTCAGCCATAAAAAGAAACGAAATTGAGTTATATGTAGGGAGGTGGATGGACCCAGAGTCCATCATACAGAGTGAAGTGAAGTCAGAAAAAGAAAAACAAATATCGTATGCTAACACATATATATGGAATCTAAAAAAAAAGAGAAAAAAAAAAAAAAAAGGTTCTGATGAACCTAGGGGCAAGACAGGAAAAAAGACACAGACGTAGAGAATGTACTTGAGGACATGAGGAGGAGGAAGGGTAAGCTGGTAGCTAGTGGGAAGCAGCCACATAGCAGAAGGAGATCAGCTCGGTGCTTTGTGACCACCTAGAGGGGTGGGATAGGCAGGCTGGGAGGGAGATGCAAGAGGGAGGGGATATGGGGATATAGGTATACATATAGCTGACTCACTTTGTTATACAGCAGAAACTAACACACCACTGTAAAGTAATTATACTCCAATAAAGATGTTTAAAAAAAAAAAAAAAAAAAAGAATGTCTACAGTCTTGACCAGCAGGAAACCTAGTTTAGGAAAAACAAAAAATATCCATATTTCCTAGGTCTTTACTTAAGAAATATAGAAATTTTAAAATTATACTTTCCTTAAAATAATTAAACAATGGAGTCACATAAACACTTATTTCATATTACAAACTATCCTATAGTCACATCATTTCTTGTTATTAAGCACATCCTAATATGTGGTATAAATGGCTCAATACCATATGCTTACTACTTTTCTAGATGCCGACCGTGTCCTTCTAGCTATATTTTGCAGTGGTTGGAGGAGTACAAAAATACACACGAAAAAGCATTATGTGGTGGGTGTATGTATCGCTGGATGGATGTGGGGAAGTGAAGTGTACAATATGCAGAACATTATTTAATCATATAACAACTTATAGTTAGGCCTAGCACAATTATGCTAAGGATATGTATACTATTTTTAAAGTAGATGAAATGCTATTAACTACTCAAATGTAAATAGAAAATATCAGCTGTAGTGTGCTTAATAATTGAAAAGGGCAGGAGATGAGTCAGTCTTTATATTTACATATATATTTTTTACATATTCACAAATACAAATACAAATATCAAATTTCAAAGTTAAAGGAGACAATAAAAAGATATAAAAATGATATTACTGAGTATATTATCTTCTGACAGAAAAGGAGTTAAAATAAGTGAATTATTGATTTTTTTAGAACATTTTCCCTCAAACACTATCATCTTCTAACTATCATCTACCCAGGCAATTGCCTCTTTTTTGAGGGGTGGGGTGGGGAATGATTATGTTTATCATTTAAAAATGTTTACTTAAAGATTTTAAAGCCATATATTACACCCATTTACATCAGTTAATTATAAATCATTGGCCAACTAGTCAAATAAAAAAATGAACTACATTAGACCTTAGTATATTCTTTCTGTAATTTAAAACTTAGTATGTAGAACATTAAAAAACAGTACTGACTGGGATGCGCATCACAGGTGACTTACTTTCTTATGTTTACCTGTACATACTTTCAAGGTTTCCTAAAATGGCCATGCATATAATAAAAATCAAGCTTGTTTGTTTATTTAAGCAATGTATACTCTCCAAATTAATAAAATAATGCTTGCAACTGGTAAATGAAGAAGGGAAAGAAAGAAAATAAGAGCACCTACACAGGGATGGGGCACATGTAGACAGGTGTCCCTAGCTTCTTAGCAAGTTTGCAGGCATCCTACAATTCAATGGTGGGAGCACAACGTGGCTGGAGTATACACATCTTCATGATCTCTTCGGCATGATTATTTCCTTCATATGCCAAACAGAAAATGTCCGTACTTAAATTTTCTCAGAAGTGGTAGATTTCAGTGACATATCACATGAGGTGTTATAAGGGGATTGGTTAGACCACAAAGAAGATCCCAGAGGAAGGAAATCAAAGAAAATGGCAATTTCCTACTACAGGAAGCTCCCTATCTCCGTAAATGATTTGTCCAGAAGTCACACACTCAGAGAACTCCATCCCATGCAGCCAGGCACGTGACTCTGACCAGAACTTATCCTTCCACACCTCCCCAGGATAAATAACTGTGAAGGTCCAGAATTAGGCCAAACACCCAAGATTAGTGCAGAAAGAGTTCATTCAGTTGTATGTAATCTTTTCACATAAGAGAGACTCACCAGGTCTGTGGAGTTCTATCTGTGAAGAAGTCTCTAAGACCTAAGCGTTCTATTTTGACCCTCTCCATGCCAATGAAAAGTCTAATAGTCAAGAGAACATCTTTGATCAACTCAAAATGGTTAAGCCCAGTTATCCTATACCCTTATGATGTTACACTCCAAACACTAACTTTTTAGCCTCTTTACATTGCTCTGACATAACTTCAACCACCTACTGTTACTATTCTTGGACCACTCCAGTCCATCTAGCACTCATCCCAATCTACTCGTACCAACGGTCCAATGACCCGTAATTAATTTGCACCCTCATCACAATTCCCACATTTCAAATAATGTTGCCTAATTACTTCTATTAAAAATATATATTAAAGTGTGTATATATATATAAAGCTACCAATGAGAGCTTCTGTTAAGCATGAGAAAACCAGGTTTTCCAAGTTAAAGGTGTTAAAATGGTGGCTGTCTATTTTATTCCAAGTTAAATAAATCTACCCATATACAGAAACAAGAAGGAACTTTCTGGCTTCTGAGAAATTTATTAGTCTTTCAAAATATTATCTCAGGATATTGCTTCTGAACAGATCTAGCATTTCTTGGCCACTGATATTATAATGTAGTCAATTAAATTGCACCTAACAAACATTTACTGAGTGCCCACTATGTGCTAGGCTGGGTACTTAGCAAATAAAATTGAGTACCTATCCACAATTCTATTAATTGAACAGATTTAAGTCTCCAATTTCAACATATTATGTATGCTTCACAATAGTTTTCAAGAGAACTAACAGAGTTGATCAAAATTAGAAATAACAAAAGAAAAGTTTCAGTTTTATTTGTGGCTCTTGGCAGATAAAATGTTTTCAATGTACACCCTTTTCATTTTAATTCATTTTGTTGGAGTAGGGAAAGCAGACAGATGTTCAAGTTAAAATGGCTATAAAAAGAAAACCTTTGGCTTAGAGAACAATCTTAAAGCAAAGGTCAGAAATCCATTACATAAAAATAAATATTTTCAATTAAATATTATTTATATATTTATTTCTACTTATAAATTGTGAGGATGCCTTTTAATCTACAAGATTATTGAAGTTCTAGTACACAGAGTTTACAGGTTCATGATTTATCATTACAAACTTTCTATAATACTTTTAACAAAGCTAAGTCAACTTTACTTCTAAAAACAAATTCTCAAGGAAAAGATGGTGAAGGAAATCCTATGAAGGTACATTAAACATACATGTAGGGCCAGCCCTAGATCAATTGTGTCTCATACATTTTGTTTTCTAAATCATTTTTCCCTTTTCTACGTCCCTTCCTTCCTCCATTTCAATTATTACCTTCTCTACCCTTACCCATTTCTTTTCCAAAGAAAACCTCTTTAAGGAAATAAATCTCAATCAAGTGACTGGTGTTCGATTTATGAAAATTAATATACTACCTTCTTCTAAGGACATTTGTATATAACAGAAGACACATTAAAGGAATGAATCTTTAATTTAAGATACTGTCAAAGAAAAACATCTGAATGGAGCTGACTTAATAATAGGGAGACTTCCCAGCAAACACCTAGTATAATATATAGATAGATGCCTTTGTCAAGTTTAACGCGCCTGCATGAATGTGATTCTCTGAAGGTAACTTCCTCCCCTAAATAGGCATTTTCCCCTCAAAAATAAGCAGGCTTCAGTCAGCCTTCCTGTTTTTTCCATCCTCAATCATAAAATTCTCTATCATTAGATTATTGCGAGAGGGAAAAACCTGTAAGGCCTGATCAATCTGTCCCGTTTATGGATGGCCAACGTCCCTAAAACCACATCTTCCTAATTTCATGATAAAGTAAGGCACCCAGCCAGGTCAATACTCTAAGAAAGATGGTCGCTTACAGGCACTGCTGTCACACACACGGAGAGGCAGACCTTCAACATAAGGGTGTCAGGGTTAGGTGAACTAGAAGAGGAACAAAGGGTTATGCAAGTAGAAGGGAAAAAAGAGGCATTTCTATTGTGATCATTTGGAAAAGTTTCTTAGAGAAGTGCTCTCTGGCTCAGGAACAAGAGGGGTTCTCCATGGGAAGTATGGGGGCCAAGGGACAAGAGCTTTAAAAGAGAGAAGGTGTCCTGGGGAAAGTTGGAGCACCACGTGTGGGTGTATGCATGTGAGGGAGTGGGGGGACAGAGGGATGGACTATGGTACAGCGAGAAGGCTGGAGGGACGGCTAAGCCACTGGAGAGTTCTGAGTCATGACTTGATGGGCGCAGGTCTGCGTGTCATGGGAGAAAACTCTGGGACATGTAAGGGGGGTACGGCAATAAGGAAGGAAGACAAAACAGGAAATTATTACAATGGTCAAGATGAATAGTAATGAGAACTTGAACTAAAGGTATAATGTCTAGAAACAGTCCAAAGAAGAAGAGTGAATTTGAGCAGCATTTTAGGACGTAGACATTAAAGAGGGACAAGAGGGTAAAAGAAGGAGTTAGCATTCCAAAACCAACACAGACATATCCAAGAAAAAAGTCCTGTAAGTGAACTTTTCTCATATTTCCCATCAAAATATACCTACATGCCCTGTAATTCAAGATTAGTTTCTCAGTCATAAACATAAGAATTTCCTGGTATTTCCCCAATTTACCAGCCCATTTGATATTTTAGTCTGTGAATTATACCCTGTTAAGAAATAAAATGTCTTTCGAGATTTACAAAAAAAAGTCCATCCTCAGGAGGAGTTGTAGTCGGAGCCCTGACCTTCTGCTTTGAACAACTAGGGCTCTGGGCTAGGTGATCCGTAAAGCTTCGTCCAGTGCGAACGTCTCTGGAAGCAGCACAGTAAGGGGTGGGGGTATTTAGAGGGGAGGAGTCTCACCATTGTTTAAAACCAAAAGGCAACAATCATGGTCACCGCCTATGGACCTAAGGCCCGCACCTGCCTGAAACGTCAATGCCCAATAACCTAAAGGAAAATACAGTGAAGTCAGAAAAAGACTGAGACGCAGGAGACTAAAATGAGAACAAGTGAAAGGAACAGAATATGTGATGGCACAGAATATTGGGATGTTTGTTATTAGACAAATGAGGACAATTTTGACATCTAAAAGGAATGGGTTTCAGGAGGTAATTATAATAGCTAATATTTATTGACTGCTTACTATATATCAGGCATGGTATTAACTAAACTGGGAAATTAACAGATTTAATCCTCATGATAATCCTGAGTTTGATATCATCAGCATCCCCATTTTTCAGATGAGGAAACTGGAAATAAGAAACATTAAGTAAATTGCCCAAGAGCCCAAAGCTAGTAATTGATGGAACCATGATTCAAATCAGGCACTCTGACTCCAGAGCTATAATTTTTAAAGTACATACCGTACTTAAGTGCCTAAAGTAAATGTGTAAAGATTGCACACACCAAAATACGCCCATGTACGTATATATATACATATTCAGGTATACACACAAACATACATGTATACACACAAATACATATGTTCATACAAATAAATGGATGATAGACCCATAGGAAAATAATTTATCTTCTGTTGTTAGCATCAGGGAGGCTAATTTCCAGAAGAAAACACATATTGCTATTTATAGAAGGGCCAAAATGCTTAGATGGACCTAATTTCTTAATCTCATAGTTATTTCCCACAATTTTGTATTTTCATTTTAATTTTTACTGTGATAAAATGAAGCCTTAAAAATTGACATTCCAGGAATTCCCCGGCGGTCCAGTGGTCAGGACTCCGTGCTCTCACTGCCAAGGGCACAGGTTCGATCCCTGGTCGGGGAACTAAGATCCCAGAAGCCGAGCGGCACGGCCAAAAAAAAAAAAAAAAAAAAAAAAAAAAAAAAAAATAGCATTCTTTTTTACATCCACAAAATTCAAATAACTTTCTGTGCTTCTGCATTCAGATATCAAATCAAAATCAATCTGAATAAACATAAAACCATATAGCATCTCAATTTTTGAGCTGTCCATCAATCTCTCTTAAAAACTTCTTGGAAAACGTTCACTTATATTTGCCATGGGGCACAAAATTTTTACAAAGCTCTGAATGCAACTTCTTATATAAAAGAGTATCCAGTCAGCCCTCTGTATAGGCAGGTTCCGCATCTGCAGATTTGGACTGAAACCAACCAACACTGGGTGAAAATATCCAGGAAAAAAAATTCCAGAAAGTTCCAAAAAGCAAAATTTGAATTTGCTGCAAACAGACTATTTACATAGCATTTACATTGTATTTACAACTGTTTATACAGCATTTACCTTGTATTAGGTATTATAAGTAATCTCGAGATGATTTGAAGTACATGGGAAGATCTGCATAGGTTCTATGCAAATACTATGCCACTTTATATAAGGGACTTGAGCATCCCTAGATTTTGGTATCCTCAGGGGTCCTGGAACCAATCCTCTGCAGACACTGAGAGACTACTGTACAAATGTTTTAACTATGTTTAAAGCTTTCTTCCTAAGCCTTCAAGGTACAAAAGGAGACTTCATGCCTCTTCATTGCAACAACACTGCCATCCAAGGCCATCTACTGCTGCCTTGTATGTTAATGTGTCAAGATCTGTATTCCCACCTTTTTGTTTGTGTGTTTTTTTTGCCAATGGCTCTGGGTTATATAATTTGGGATATAACTGCCTCTATCCCTACTAGCATCCTCAGTGCAATCTGAACTTAGGATTCCTAGTAAGAGAAGTTCACTTTTGTTACAGACAATATAATTATGTTTTAACAATGTAAAGGTCAGTCAGCAATATTTACAAAGCATTCATTAGGAAAGAAAATAAATGACAGACAACACAAGTGAAAGTAAACAACAAAGGTGTCTAGTAGAAATAGAACAGCCCTTATCATGCTTTAGCAACTATTCTGCTCCCCAGCAAACTATTTTAATAGAAAGAATGGGCTTCAAAAGAAAAACAGAAAAAAGTGAATAGTTAACAACTTTCCCTCAAATTAAATTTTTACACTTGGGATCTCGAACTTGAGAAACATAGATCTAAAAATTTAAATTTCTGGGTCTCAGTTAACAATGGCAGCAAATATCACCCAGAGACTATTACAGCAACCCAGGCAATCTTTTGGTTGCTGTTTCCATGGAAACCATCTAAAGGAAGAAAACCTAGTAGTAAAACATCATGTATTTAAAAAAAACCCCGATTCATCTTGTTGACCCCTTTCAGTTTACTAAATACGGCACATAACAGGTACATACATTAAGCACCAGAAAATTCACAATTCATTCAACGAATATTTGTCAATCATGCTGCGTGCCAGGCAGTGTGCTAGGGGGCTGGGTCACTGTGGAGCCCTCACAGAGCTTGTCTAGTACAAAGACACTAAGCAGCCAGTGACACAGAAACAGGAAACAGAAAGAAAGCTCATCAGAGGGCTCGATGAAAGCTGGGAAGTCTGCAGGGATGCGATTAATTCACAAAGCGTCACGGACAATGTTAAGGACTTGGGTCTTTATTCTAAAAACAAAAAGCAGCAACTGAAGGGTTTTATGAAGGAGACTGACAAGATGAGATCTGTATTTCAAAAACTTACTCTGGATATACTGAGTTAAGAATTAAAGAGAAGCTTGAAAGAACGGGGGAGTGCAGTTAAAAAGCCAGTAGAGTAGTCCAAGGGAAAAAAGATAACTTGAACTAGGATGGTGGGAGTGTGGAGGGAGAGACTGGAGAGATATAGAAGGTTAGACGGATGAGTTAAGATATTGTGGGGGAGTGAGGGTGAGAGAAAAAAACATCCAGGGTAACTCCCAGGCTTTTAAAACAGAAAGCAGCAGTGCCATTCGCTAGGTTCTGGTGGAGGAGAGATCATGACATATTGAATGTGATGTGCCTGTAAGAGACGTCCATCCAGATAGGGGTATCCAGGCCTGGTCATGAGAGGACAGGTCTGCACAAGGAAGATATGTTCGGGAGCTTTTAGTATAAGGAGGCACTGAGGCTATGAAAAGTAGGTATGAGGTCATCTAGGGACAGAGTATAGAGTGAGAAAAGGGATAAGGACCAGTAAACATCAATACTTCTCGGTTTCATATTCTGACTTGTATTTTGTAACAAACATTGAATGTGGATTGTTAAGTATAGCTCAAGAGCAACATAAAAGAATATAATTGATCTTGACCTTATTAAACTTGCCAATCTAAATATTTTGCTAGAGAAACAGGATCAGAATGATTATCAGGAAGATAAGAACCAAAGAGATTCCTAAATTATATTATACTTACAAGGCTTAAATTATATTATACTTACAAGTAAGATAACGTAAAAGAGTCACAAAAGAAAACCGTGTGGGGGAAGGTGTCTTCCTTCACAGTTTGATAGAACAAAATATACACCTGGGTGCTTCAGAGATACCATGACATGTTCAAAATCAAACCCAAGATCATTTCTACCAAAACTCAGTCCCCCTCTAGTGAACGGGCTCACCAGCACTGGCCATGTAGGCATGGAAGCCAGACACTCAGAGGTCATCTGTGACACTGCCCTCTCCCTCACCTCCCACATCTGTCCATTACAAAGTCCTACCAATTTCACTCTGCATAATTTTGTTCTGACTTAACTCTCCAACTTGTATTTTTCACCACAATCCTCATTGATTTCACTTCTCCAATCCATAGATTTTCTATTGGCTCCTTTAAAGTATAATGCGCTATTTTGACTCAAGACTTTTGCGAATATTCCACCTGCCTGGAGTACTCTTTTCCACTCTCCTCTCCTAAATAACTCTTTCTTGTCTTTCAAAATGTGATTTCTTAAAAAAAAAAAAAAAAAAAAAATCTGTCTGGCACCCAAGACTCTGATAGGTCTCCTGCTTTATGGTCTTATAACACCCTGTACATTTCCCTCTTAGTACTTATCATAGTAATTATTTATTTGCATGATTATTTAATATGTCTTCCCCACTGGATTGGAAACTCTGTGAGTCCTGGGCCTGTGCTCTGCTCAGCATTACAGCCTGTGCACTAAGCACACTGCTTAGCACACAGAGGACGATAAATAACATTTTAAAATGAATCATTAATTCTAAACCACTGATAAATCACCCAGTATATAGGAAGGAGAGAAAGAATTTAGGCTAAGTCTCTAACTCCAAGTCTTGAGCTCTCAAGCCCAATGTCACACTGACTGCCTAGGTTGAGACAGGAGGGGCTTGGTTGACAAAGAAAAAACAAGGGATCAAGGGTCTAGATCAGCACTGTCCAATGGAAATATAATGTGCAGCATATAGAACTTAAAATTTCTAGGAACCACCTCAAGAAAAAGGAAACAGGTGATATTCATTTTAATAATATATATTATTTAATCCAATAGATCCAATGTTATATCACCACGTAATTAATGTTTTTAAAATTAATGAGGTGTATTACCGTCTTTTTCCATACTAAGTCTTTGAAATCCAGTGTGCATTTTATACTTACAGCACATCTCAATTAAGACTAGCCACGCTTCACATGCTCAAAAACCACATAAGGCTAGTGGCTATTACAATGGACAGCAGAGATACAGGTATCCATATCTACATGAGGATTAAAAGTACATCTGACAGAGTAAGACAGTCCTTCCCTCAAAGAACTGACCATCTAATTAGCAGATAACCATTACATCGTGACATAAGAGTCGTGGAAGCCTAACTGTAGAATCACTCAGTAAGAAAAGCAGCCCTGAAGCAAGGGTTATACATACCGGGTGATGCACACTAGGTGGGCGTCTCGCTGTAGGATGCTTCAAGCGCCTAGTAGAGTGACAGCCGGAGTTGTCACTCAAATGGCAGTTATTACAATGATTCATATTCGCGGTTCTACAATTCTGCACATTTACATTTCACAGCCAAAAGGGAGGCAGTGTACAGTGAAACTATTAAAGCCTTCTAGAGTGACAGTCTTAGATTGCTAAAAACAATTTACTTTCTTCCCCTCTCCATCTAACATTGTATTCTAACTGAATTCAAGGAAAAGACTACCTTTCCCCCTCCCCTTTTCAGAATGAAACTGATGCACTCAACACTCTTCAAAATGAAAGGTGATCTAAGAGTGCCCACTACACACATTAATACTGTACAGATACAACCTAGAGAACTGATGAACACTGTAAAATGCACCAAGACATTTCAGATCAGCAAGCAGATTTGTTAAACACGTTAATTTTTAATTCAGCGTAATTTTTACCACGATACTCCCTAATAACCAAAGGTTTTTAGCCAAATGTAAACTGTTAACAAACAGCTATTCTTCCATGGTTGCACTGTATTTGCCAGATCAAAGGAAATCAGAAAATGCTCCATTTTCTCTTACGTCATCATAACGATGACGAAAGTTTTATGACGTTCAGCATTCCCTTTAAAAAGGAATAAGCAACAGAGTCATGATTTATAGTTTACAAAAAAGCTCGAATAATCTGTTTTGTTCTATACTCATATTCAGCAGAGAAAACCTCGGTGTGGTAATATTTACATGTTCTCCAAGAGAAGCAAGTTTTTTAAGGTCACATAAGCCAGCAAACAAAAGACGACTAAGCTAAATTTCAAAAAGACTAGCAACTTAAGACAAATTTTGAGCTAATTTAAACCAAGGTACAGAACAGCATGGTTTAAAAATATCTGTCTATACAGATACCTACATGAGTTCATATGCACAAAGCATGCCTAGAAGGATATACAAAAAACTCCTAATGGCAGTCAACTCTAGAGGAGCTGGGTGGCTAGAAAAAGGGAGTGCAAGTCTCACTTTCATTCAGTATCTATTTGTACAGACTGACTTTTATGTGTATGGGGGTACACCATAGTGGAAGCACATACAAAAGGAAATAAAATAGGCGGTAGAAATTCTAGCAGCCAAGCTTGGTTCTCACATACATGAAATTAAAAAGCTAAGCGAACAAACAAGATGTCCACATCAAAAATAAAAACAATTTTGTGGAGCACTAGAAATAAAGTAGTATGCCCAAGACAATGCTTTTTCTTCACTGCTTCATCTGTTCCAAAAATAATTAGGTAAAACACAAGCCTAAATATTAAGATCATATTTATCTACAAAGTGACTTCATACCCTAAAAAAATGGAGAAATGCAGTTACTGCTTCATAATAAGAATCTTTTTTCAGGACATATAACTTCGTTTGTACCTAGTCTATTCATACTCTTTGAAATGTCCAGGGTTGGAACACTTTTCTAAGAATCAATTTAACATACAGCTGTAATAACACCAGCAGATACAGACAAATTTGTGTTTTCTTGTATATACTTTCATTACCGTTGCTCAAGGGAAATCTGCTATTGCATTCTGTTTCTAAAAATGCACTGCAACGTCAACTGATGAGTCATGGGTCACACTCCAAATTCTTACCTACCAAAGAAAGCAGGGTACAAAAGTCTTACACATTAATCGTAAAGACTGTCTAATCAGCTGAGTTACAAATCAAGAGTACTTCATAAGGTGAGATGGATGAAAGTTTTTTGAAAAGACGTGAGAAAATTTAAAATAAAACTGCAAGGATTGATAAAATCGTTTTCCCTTGGTCCTTCTTCTAATAACTGGTAGGTCTTTGTTTTTCTTAGTTCAGAACATATGAATAGTAAGTACTGTTGAGATACTGACAGGTGCAAAGTCTCAGCTTCATGCAAAGCCAAATTATCTGAGAAATGATTTTCTGGATGCCTCGCTTCTCTTCCTTCCTTCCTACTTTTGCTATTTAGTCATTTCATTGAGTGAGAAATCTCCAGGAGAGGGTGCGAAAGGGCAAGAAACAGAGATGGCACTATTTGTGTCTTTCTGGCAGTGTTAGCTGAAAGTTTTCCCGGTGAAGAAGACAAGCTAATAGCTGAATCTGAGGACCAGCTGTAGATTTTAGTCATCGGTAAACAGATCGCTGAGATCTGACCACACTGTCTTATTTTCTTCCTAGCGTTTGCCATTATCCTTCTCAATTATCTGCTCGCCTGCCCCCACCAGCATGTAAACTCCATAAGAACAGGGATCCCACTTTGTCTTGTTCACTGAAGAGTCTCACCATCTAGAACAGTGCCTGGCGTCTAACAGACATTCAATAAATATCCAGCGGGAGAAAAGACACATAATTATTACTTAGCTATCTCGGACCGGCACAATAGCAAAACTGTGGAAATTTCTTTTCTCTTGAGACTCCTCTTTATCTACAATTTATAATAATAATTATTAACTTTTGCCTTGCCACAAAACTCTCTATGCTTATGCTTTACCATTTAGATATCATATTTGCATCAAAATATAGTAACTGTAATGAAACTGTAATCTGATTTATCTCAATTTCTGATTTTTTCAATTTTCTATTAAAAAAATAGAAAGATATTCTTTAAGATGAAGATGTCACTACTTTAAAACTGAATTAGAAATATTACTAAGAATATTAAGCTTTATCTCCCAGATAGGTATCTTTCCATAAATCCTAGTATACTTTGAGAGCAATTTCTTTGTTTTTTACTAACAGAGCAATTTTGTTTTCAAAAGGTTCAAGTAACCAACAGAGTAATTCTTGATGGACATGTAAAGAATGCTGTACTATGCCTAAGCATTTTAAGAGCTACTTAATGGTCTACTTTGATTTCCTCCAGGACCAGGTTTGATTTACTGCCTGTGAATCCAAACTATAAATAAAGAAAATTAAGTCACATTGTCACAGTTAGAAAGACTAAAATCACACTGAGCAACTTTATAACATGTAAACCTTTTATAAGAAAAAAAGTTAAGGGACTTCCCTGGTGGCACAGTGGTTAAGAATCTGCCTGCCAATGCAGGGGACATGGGTTCGAGCCCTAGCCTGGGAAGATCCCACATGCCGTGGAGCAACTAAGCCCGTGCGCCACAACTACTGAGCTCACGTGCCACAACTACTGAAGCCCGCGCGCCTAGAGCCCGTGCTCCACAACAACAGAAGCCACTGCAATGAGAAGCCCGCGCACCACAACGAAGAGCTGCCCCCTCTCACCACAACTAGAGAAAGCCCGCGCACAGCAACAAAGAGCCAACGCAGCCAAAAAAACAAAAACAAAAAAGTTAACTGAAAACTTTCAAAAGTTAGTTGACAGCTGAGATTGTATCATCCTTCTGTATCCTACAAAATGGATTCATTAAACAAAATTTTAGTGCTCACCATCCACACTCAGAAAAAATCCTGAATGCTTTATTAATATACCTTCAAAGGTGGACAAATCGTTCAAATATGCTGACAAATATGCTCCATACACCTGGAAAAAGAACAAGTCAGAGACCCAGAAAAATTATATCTATTTTTAACAAACTCTGAAATTAGTCTATTGAAGTATCAATTAATGTATCTCATCTATAATGAAAGCACAGAGCCTAAAATTAGAGAAATTAATGAGATTGATAAATATTTCATATGAGATCTAATTGCTATGGATATTTCTGAAATCTTACTAAATGGCCCTGACAGAATGGTCTTAAAAGGCAGACTACTGACCACACACATTACGTATTTAGTAGGAAAGACACAGGATGCAATCATATGCAGTCTGATACCTGGCTTCTCCCCAGTCATCTTATTTTTTAGCTTCAGCTAGCCCTAGGTTACTGATTGTCTCCATATTGGTGTCTCACAACTATAAGAAACAAAAAGGGAAGAGAAATTCACACTAGAATATGCTACAGTTGACCCTTGAATAATGAGCGGGCTGGGGTGCCAATGCTCTCCCCACCGCTGCAGTTGAAAATCCGTTAAACTTTGAGGTGGGCCCTGGGTATCTGTGGTTCCCTAACCGCAGGCCGAGTAGTACTGTAGCACTATTTATCGAAAAGGAAAATCCATACATAAGTGGGCCCACAGAGTTCAAACCCCTGTTGTTCAAGGATCACCTGTAATAAGCACCATTTGAGAACTGTGTCCTTAAGCAATGTCATCCATCCCCCCAAATTAAAACTATTCCATGTATTTCAGAACTTTCCCTCTTATTTACATAAGGTCTCAGAAATATGTTCAAAATATTTTGTTTGGACCCTTACTTACACCATATCTAAAATTTGACTCAAATGCATTTAAGAAACTATAAAACTCCTAGAACAAAACATAGGGAGAAAGTTTCATGACATTGGATTTGGCAGAGATTTCTAGAATAGGAGACCAAAAGCACAGGCAACAAAAGCAAAAATAGACAAATGGCACTATATCAAACTTAAAAACTTCTGCACATCAAAGGACACAATGAGGTGAAAAGGCAACCTAAGGAATGGGAGAAAATATTTGCAAATAATATATCTGATAAAGGGATAATATCCAGAATATATAAAGAATGCGTCTAACAACAACAAAAATCAAATAACCCAGTTTAAAAATGGGCCAAAGACTTGAATAGAACCCAAAGATGATATACAAGTGGTCAACAAGCATAATGAGAAGATGCTCAACATCACTAATCACCAGAGAAATGCAAATCAAAACCACAATAAGATATCACTACATACCTGGTAAGATGGCTACCATCAAAAAAGAGGGAATAACAAGGTTGGTGAGGAGGCAGAGAAACTGGAACCCTTGAGTATTGTAAAATGGTGCAGCAGCTATGGAAAACAGTATAGAGGTTTTCTAAAGAAATTAAGAGTAGAACTACCACATGATCCAGCAATCCCACTTCTGGGATTGAAAGACCTCGGATCCAGAAGAAGTGAAAGCAGACCTTCAAAGAGATATCTGCACACTCACATTCACTGCAGCACTATTCACAATAGCCAAGAGGTAGAAGCATTCATTATACTATACTACGTGAAACAAGCCAGCCACAAAAAGACAAGTACTATATGGTTCTAATTATATGAGGTATCTAAAGTAACCAAATCCACATAAACAGAAAATAGAATGATGGTTACCAGAGGCAAAGGGGAGGGGAAAATGGGGAGCTGTTGTTACGGGTACAGAGTTTTAGTTTTGCAAGATGAAAAAGTTCTGGAGATCTGTTATACAACAATGTGAATATACTTAATACTACTTAACTATGCACTTAGAAGTGGTTAAGATGGTAAATTTTATGTGATATGTTTTTTACCACAATAAAAACTGAAGCACTATAAAATATTTTTGTTAAATTATTATTATTATTTTGGTAAGATTCCTTTTACTTTACCCACTGAAAATGTAGCATCTGCATTGAGATAGGCTACACGTGTAAAATACAGTTGAGCCTTAAACAACACATGTTTGAACTGCGTGGGTCCGCTTATACACAGATTGTTTTCAATAGTAAGTACTACGGTACTACATGGTCTGCATTTGGTTGAATGACCAGACAGAGAGGAATTGTGGACAGGCAGGGCCGACTGTAAGTTTCTGTGGACTTTCAACTGCCTGGGAGGGTCAGTGCCCTTAATCCCCACGTTGTTCAAGGGTCAGTCGACTGTATAACCAGATTTCAAACACGTAATATGAAAAAAGTCAAATGTCTTGTTAATAATTTTGTATTGACTACCTATTAATGCACTTTGAATATACTGCTTTCAATAAAATATTCAACTTTAAAATATTTTGTCATGCTTTAAGAACAGTAACTAGAGGGGCTGCAGGGTCAACGGAGCTTTGTTTTACGAGTTTGGGACTGGAGCATATTTACAGGTGAAAAAGCCAGCAGGGAGACAGATTAAATGCAGAAGGCAGTTAACTGATGAAGCTCTCCTAAAAGACTCTGAAGGATGGGATCAAGGGCACATGTGGGAAAATGAGCCTTTAACAGACCTGAGACTTACGTAGACAAGCTGGGAAGGGGAGGGACAGAAATCTGCTAAATCAAATCAGATCCTCATGAACTGACCAGATTATCTGCAGGCTGTAGAAGTGGGGGATTGATAAAGAGTTTGTGAATGACGATGGTCTAGAATAATCCATAAGCGAGACAAGAACAAATCCTGATTAGGGCCAACAAGGCCCACATGACCGGCCCTGCCTACCTCCCAGGCCCCATCTCACACCACTCTTCCCCAGCTCTCTCCCACCCACCTCTTCACCCTCCTGCAAAGTGCCATCCCCACCTCTGACTGCTTCGCCTGAGAAGGTTTACCTGTATAACATCTACTCAACCAGATACCTGTTTCAAAGACAACTTCCTCAGGGCGGGTTCAGTGACACCCAGCTCCCCAGAGACTAGGTTAGTTCCCTTTGTTATACCCCAGACAACATCCCGTGCCACTGCTACCCAACAGAAACAGAATGTCAACCACACGCACCATTTTAAATGTTCTAGTAGCCAAGTGAATGAACTATTTTTAATATTTTATTTAATCCAACATATCCAGGATATCACCATTTCAACATGTAATCCATATACAAAAACTATTGAGCTATTTTACCCTTTTTGATACTAAGTCTTCAAAATCTGGCGTGTAGTGACACAGCGCGTCTCAATTCAGACCATGCACATTTCAAGAGCCACAAGTGCAGGTGACTACAGCACAGCCCTATACTATTTCTTCAAAGCACTTACCGTACTTTATAACTATAATGTGTGCTATTATTTGATGAATGTCTATCTCCTCTAGAATGTAAGCTCTATGAGGATACCTCTGCCTGCCGAATTCTTAGCTCAGTGTCAGAGCACTCAGTAGATGCCAAATAAACATAATTGACTGAGGGGAGTGCAGGGGAGGAGGGGTTGTTTGAGAGGTGATGCCCTGCACTGAGGGCCTGGCCTTCTAACAGGGTTGCCAAAGCAACTCAGGGAGAAGCAGTTAATCCAGCAGGGTCGTTATCTGGCAGGCACTGAACAAAAGCAACTTCAAGAGAAGCAAAGGTGCCAGTGAAAGCATATAGATTCCACAGATGTTAATACAACAGAGAATGGGAGGTGGGGTGGAATAAAGGGATTGGCAAACCATCTCTGCCCAGAGGAAGGGCACCGAAAGAGCAATTGTGGGTGTGAGGGAGCTGGAAGGATAGGCTAGGAGGCTGCAGTCAGAGAACAGGGTATATAAATTTAAGGTCTCTAATGTGGAAAACAGGGCAGAATGTCAAAATACAGTGGAAGTGAAGGTCATGGAGTTGAGGAGCCAAGGTATTAGAAGTCAGAGGTATTCGTCAACCTGCTTTGAATTGATGTGGGGTGGCCACAGTGGGCGGCAGCTTGAAGCAGGATCTCAGTTCCCTGAGCGGGAATCAAACCCCGACCTGGGTAGTGAAAGCGCCAAATCCTAACCATTCGACCACCAGGCACTAGTGGCTAGAAGCAGGGCCCTGGCTCTTGTCTCCTTTGTAAAAAGAATTTTAGCAAAGAGACAGAAAATAGTGAAACAGGTAAGTGTTTATTAGAAAAGCAGACACATGGGCAGGCTCAGAGAGTCACATGCTTTTGGGGTGGCTTAAACTGCTTATATAGGGGCAGTTTTCCAGGTCTTTGTTTTCCTCTGGCCAATCATCTTGCTTCCATCCCATACCTGGTCTGACTCAGGGCCCTCCCCCGTGTGCACGTGTATCTTTTAGCCAAGATGGATTCCAGAGTGAGGGTCTCCAGGAGGTTGGCAGGACAGATTATGGGCTACTGTCCCCTCCCCTGAGGACCCCTTCTGTGCATGTGTAGTCTGGGAGGTCGCCTTGACCCCAAGAATGAGAAATATGTGGCCTCCTTCCCTAAGCAGGGCTTAGTCCCTCTTTGCTCCTGCCATTACCGTTATCTCGAAGGGTCCACAGGAGACAAAGTCCAGTCGCTTACCCTGTTCCTGTTATTATCTTTGTCTCAAAGCGTAAACAGGAGACTAGTCGTAAATGTCTAACCTGGGGCCCATCCACCTCTTGCCTCGGAATGATTAACTCCATGACTGAATGTCTTTTAAGATTTTAAGTTCTCCAAGGGCAGAGAATCTTTTGTGTCCCATACAGCCCAGTGTTGATCACATCACGTATGCTGCTTGCTGAATACAATTAAATTGAAAGTCAAACTGCAAACACTAAAATCATGTGGAAGAAAAGTGGAAATGGTCACAATAAAACAATGAAAAAAGTAAGATATAAGCGAAGGACTCCAATTTACTGGTTCAATAACTATGTAGTTTAACTGAACAGGATTAAGAACTCTGATGAAGGATTAATTTTTAATATTGGTAGCCAAAATCCCAACTTTGCGGGGTGAGTGGGGGAAGGGGTATAAATACACACCAGACTCACTTTATTTTTACCTATAAAACAAAGTAATAAACCAACAGAGCCTTTGGAAGCTTTACTAAAGCCAAGTACACCTTGTTCTACATAACATATATATCCCTCATAACTTGGTTATGAACATTTTTTACAATGGCCCCCATTATACACTTCAGGGCAATTTGTTATTTAAAAGAACTCTAAGATTACTCTTTCAATAGAGGAAAAAATTAGAACATCATTTGTTTACATAAAAGTGGTACGCTTTTTAAGTGGACACATGATAGTTTATAATATACTCATCTATATAAATAAGCACAGAAACACACGATGTATGTAATTCTTATAGTATACTTGTATATATATATAGTACATAAAGTTTTATTTGCCTATTGCTTATTTTCTACACTTGTTTCTATTTCTCATTTCTCCTTCCCAGTCCAATTTTGAGAAAAAAAAAAATTTCCCCTACATAATTTCTCCACCGAGGGATCCTGATTATCAGAAGTAGTAGTATTAAATCTCGAGGCTGGGAAGATAAAGGTATAAACTATGCTCGACCCTCTCTGCCCACACCACTTCTTCTATTCCTATCTTTTCAGCTTTTCTTATCAATCTCTTATCTGCTCTGGAGTTTTGCTAATAAGAGGACAAAGTTATGACACAGCTGTCATCAGTTTAACTCTGAACAAAGCAATATCCCTATGTAAGTCTGTTCCTCCCTACTACACCCCACAACTTTCACAGTAAAGGGGGAAAAAGGAGGGAATCATGCAAATAACTATAGCAGCTGGCACTAAAATCACTGAATCCTAATAGCCATAAATTCTGTTATAGTTCTGGTATCTTCCTACAAGAACATGAAGTACTTTAAGCTTCTTTGCTGGCTCAAATCCCTTTTCTGTTTTCCCTCTGACCAGTGATTGCTCCAAAGATTTCAATAAGTCTGTGGGCCAAGACAGATCAAAGCCAATGGATCCAATTCATTTATTCATGCATACATTAATATTTATGGTTCTAGTACTTGGGGACTCTCCTTCGGTGAGCACATCAGGATCCCTGCTCTTATGAAGCACACATTCTGAAGGACAGAGCCTACAATACCTGCCTCTTTAAAAACATACTAACTAGATGCAATTATCACCGGAATGTATATCATGAACATTTGCTTCTTAAAAAACTCCTCTTAACAACTTCTCATCAGTTAATACACAAAATAGCCATTTCTTCTATCCAACCAACCAAAAAACTTACATAATCACAGATTTTTCTACTGTTTTGTACTTTCTGAGGAAAAGAGACATGACAGGAAAGCTAAAGGGGATTTATTTTGTAAATCTCCCAGGCCCCTTAACAGGGTCATTTTAGGCCTGGCTAAGTCTTCTACAACTATAATTTTACATTAAGATATACACAGATATACATAACGTATCTTTATATATATATATATATATATATTTTTTTTTTTTTTTTAGAACCAACATTACTTCCTAAGTAAACCTATGAAATGAGAACTTTGATTCTTCTAGAAACCTTGGATTTTGACATAGGAAGGTGGGCCTAGAGTGAACTTTAGCCCCATAAACAGGAAAAGTTAAATGGCTCTGCATAACAAAATTAAAAAGTACTTGGATTTTGGGGGCGCGATCAGCAAGGAGAAGTTCAGTGAGAATAGTAATTCTAAGGGTAAGTGAGGGAATTCAACCCCTGTTCTGACTCCACAGCCAGCTTAACCAGTATACTCCAACGCCCTCAAGTCAGAACACCTAGGAATCACCCCTCTCTCATTAATCATATGCAGTCACTTACCTAGTCCAACCAATTACACCTCCCAAGGGCCGCACCATCTCTACTTCCACTGCCTTCACGCAGAATAACAACGAGCATCTACCAAGTCCTCCTATGTGCCAAGCACTATTCTAAGTAGCATACATGTTTTTCAAGTTTTATCCACCAAACCCTATGAAATGAAGAACCTAAGGAAGAAAGAGGTTACATAATGAGCGACAGAGCCAGATTCAAACTCAGATAACGTGAATCGAAAAGTGCTGAGCACTTAAACCCTACAGTGTAGCAGCTCCTGCTCTGTCTCCTTACTTCCCATCTGGACCCTCACCATCCTCCAGACTGCCGCAGTTATCCTTCTGGAATGCACATGTTATCATGACATTCTCCTGCTTAAAATTAGCAGCTCTGTATCACTGACTGGATAAAGTCCAAATTTCTTAATGCGGCATACAAAATCCTTCATGCTTCTGTTCAAGTCAGTTCAATAAATATTTGAGTGCCCACTGTAAGCAAGGCAAAGTGCTAAGTGCTCGGAAATGAATAATACACCAGGCCCTGGCCACGACTCCAACCCCAGACACTGTGTCCTTCAGCCAGAGGAACCACATGCAGCTCTCATAAAGCAACACCGTACACGCTAGTCCCTTTGCCTAGAAAGAAAATCTCTCAGCAATTTGAAGCGTCTGTGTGAGGCCTTCCTTAACAAGCTCCAGGCAGAAATGCTCCCACTTTTAAGTTCCCACAGCACCTGTTCAAAGTGCTTTCAGGTAGCTGGTAGAAGACAGGTACGGATCAGCTTCCAAACAACACCATGAGCCAGTTCAAGAGCTGACCTCTGCCATCCATGCCCGGCACACAGAAGACACCCATTTGCTAGATGAATAAATAATGAAAAATGTATAACCTGATGAGAAAAAGAGAGGAACAAATTACAGAATTATGACTGCTAACACACAGGTGGGACAAATTAAACGTAGTGTGGGCTTCCCTGGTGGCGCAGTGGTTGAGAATCTGCCTGCCAATGCAGGGGACACGGGTTCGAGCCCTGGTCCGGGAAGATCCCACATGCCGCGGAGCAACTGGGCCCGTGAGCCACAGCTACTGAGCCTGCGCGTCTGGAGCCTGTGCTCCGCAACAAGAGAGGCCGCGACAGTGAGAGGCCCGCGCACCGCGATGAAGAGTGGCCCCCGCTCGCCGCAATTGGAGAAAGCCCTCGCACAGAAACGAAGACCCAACACAGCCATAAATTAATTAATTTAAAAAAAAAAAAAAAGTAGTGTTACTCTACTTTGGTTCCGAGTTGGCCTACATTTTACCCCTACGGGAAAACTCATGTGTGGGACTTGGACAAGCTAAAAAAGGCAAAACTTTTGTTATTCGTGGCTCAAGAAAGCCCTGACAGGCCAAAAAGGATACAAGATCAAAGTCCATTTTCTAAAGGGGTGTGGAGATGGGAATCAAATCTATCCAAGGAAATAAAATTGACCTACTGAGCTCAACTTCATCAGTGCTGCGTCACAGTACAAGCAAGAAAAAAAGTAAATAAATAAAAATCAAAATCTGTCCTGGGACGAAGGCCAATCTACAACCACTGCTGCAAGAATGTGAAATTCTTAAAGTGAAGACAGGTCCAGTCAACCAGAGCTCACAATTGTTTCCTCTTCCTGAACCGCCGCTGCTTTTCATTCAATTTCGTTTCTGTGATTTAAAAAGAAAACAGCTACACAGTTAAGGCCACGCATGAGTGTACTGTAGCTCCTGGCAGATACGAACGTCCTAATTCATAACCTTAAATGTACACAGAAACATCAGAAGAAACACTACATCTAAGTGGAAAGTCCTTCGTCTAAAACAAGGCATGAAGCTCTGAAAAGCGAGTGATGTCTTTCCTGAATGGTGCTCTGGGTGCGACTGCTTCCAAATCAAGATCCGAATTTTGAAATTACTCCCTCGAAGATGTCAAATCTCTCTCCCACCCTCTCCAGTCTAAAGGGAAGGGTGAGAATTCACAGGCAGCAGGCTGGGACCGAGGGTATGATCTCTCCCCACTCCTTTGCAGGGAACAAGACCGAGGTAAGGCACCTGGCGGCACTCTCATTCACGACAACATACACGCAGGAAACAGAAAACTCATCCCCAACTCTCCCCTCCCTAAAATTGGAGCAAGCGACGCGAAGACCAGCGAGACGGTGGCCGGAACCACCAAACGGTAACAGCGGCGGGCCCCCGGCGCCGGCAGCCCGCGCCCTCCTCCCCGGACCAGCGCGGCGGCCCCACACCGGTCCGCGTCCCCGCAGCCCGGCCGGGCGAGGAGAGCGCGGAAGACGCCGCGGCGCCGCTCCGGCCGCCTCCAGGGCGCCGGCCGCCCCACACCCCACGCCGCCCGCACCTGAGGCGCGGCCGGACCCGCGAGCCGGCGCAGAGCGAGGCGGGCAGGGCAAAGTTACTCACCGGGGGAGCGCGCCTGCCCGGGCACGTCCCGGCTCCCGGCGCCGCAGCCCAGAGTCGGCTCCACTTCCGCGGCCCGCTGAGGGAGCGCGGGGCCAGCCGGCCTCCGCTCCGCCGGGAATCGCCGCCGCCGCCGCGGATTTCCTGGCAAGAAGCAAACTCTGGCCAAGACTTCACTTCTCAACCGCCCCTGCTGCCTTCCCGCGGGCGAACGCCAGGGCCGGGCCGCGCAACCCGACCCGCACCCGGGCCAATCGGCGACAGCATAGGGCGAGAGGGGGCGGGCCAGAAGGCGGCCCCACCTATCCGGGAGCTCGGGAGGCGAGTCAGGCCGGGGCCGTCACTAGCAGTTAGAGTGAGCTCGCACCGCCCCTCGCCGCCTGCCCTCCCCCACCCCTCGGCTGTCCACGCAGCCCGCCTGATTTCCCCGCGCTCGGGAAGTGCCTCTTGCGCTCACCGCCGACAGCGCGAGGAAAGGGGAACAGCTGGGGGAGGTGGTGAACATCTAGGGGATCGGGGGTGGGGTAAGGAGAAGAGGTGGCGCCGGAAAACAACTGTGGGCGTGTCGGGCGGGAGGACAGCGGGGGTCGGGGGGTAGGGACCGGGGCTGGCCGGGGTGATGGGGGCGAGGGGAGCAGGACCGCCAGGAGGGGAGAGGGTTATTGGCGAAGAACACCTCAGGGGACGGAGAGCGGAGAGGTACGAAGGGAGAAGGAGGGCGGAGAGCGAGTCTGGGTGGTGAAAGGTTGCCGAGGCGGGGGTAGGGGCACCTGGGAACAAAGGTGAGCGAGAGGTTCCGCAGGTGAGGAGGCAGAAGAGGCCAAAAGGGAAAAGGACGTCCAAAGCCAGGCAGGACGTACTCCGGGGTAGAAAAAGATCCTAGAAGAGAAAGGATGGGGAGTGGGGACAGTTTCCTTCCAAACTCTCACTCCTCCCTTCTCCCCCAAAGATAAAAAACAAACGCTCGTCCTTTGACCCAGTTGAGCTGTGCAGCTTCAAGATCCCTGATGAGACAAATACTGTGTTACACCCATGCTATTCTGTGGTGAAATTCTTCAAAGTGTGTTGCTCAACTATAGTGTAAGTCTGTCGTGCCATGAACGCCCCCGTCCCCGGGAGGTGTGGTCCCTCCTGGGATTAATCCCGTCCCCCACCGGGCCAGCAGCAAGTCAGAAAAAGGCCCGATCCTGGCTCCAAGAAGGAAGGTGATCTGGGGGCGGCAGGTAAGGCCCCGCCCCCTTCGCCATCACCGGGAGGGAAGGTGCCAAGGGCTGAGCTCCGGCGCCCACTGGCCGGTCTCGGCCTCGGGGCGGGGCAGGAGCCCGACCGCACCAGTCTCCCGGCTAGCTCTGCGGGCCGACTCGCTCAGGAGCGCAGGTGAACGGCTCAGGCCTGGCCGCCGCCCTCCGCGCGCCGGGGGCGGGGCCCGTGGGCGAGGCTCCGCGGCGGAGCCTCCACGCCCCGCCCAGTGGCCGGGCCCTGCCGCGCCGCTGCGGCTCCTCCTCCCTCCTTCCGTCCGCGCTCCGCCCGTCAGTCCTTCCTTCCTGCGGCGCCTGCTCGCTTCGAGGTATGGGACAGCGCCTCCGGCCCGCCAGCACCACCTGAGGATCCCGGAAGTCGCCCCCGCCATGGAAGACGACCAGGAGCTGGAGAGGTAACGGCCGAGGAGGGGGGCGGGAGGAGCTGGCCGCGCCCTGCACCGGGAGCCCGCGGCCGACCGGGGCCTTAGCCTTCGCGGCCCGGCCTGGCAGCGAGGGCCTGGCTGGGAGGACAGGCGAGGAGGGAGCAGTGGGCGCCAGGGCGGGGAGAGGGGCCCCGATCGGGAAGGGAGGGGGGAACACCTGGGCTGCTTGCGTGGAGACGCTCAGTACACTCGATATCAAGGAGGGAACACGAGTTGTGAGACCAGAGTTAAGCTCCCTAACTGCCCACCCCCATTTGGAACAGGAAGAGTAAATAAAGCTAACGCGCACCAGGCCACTGTTCCCCGAGCGATGGGGGTGGTGTGTTGGTCGGGCCCAAGTCCCTCCTCTGTGCCGAGCGCTAATTGATCCACTCGGTGCGCTGAGTGCTTTCTCCCTCCTGCTTGGTGCTCTTCTCAGACTTTCCATTCTGGTTTCCTTACCTCCTGCAAACGGAAGCCCTAGTTGGCCCTGCACGTTGATGATCTTTAGTTTCTATTTTTACGATAATCTTCGTTTTTCCACGCCTTTCAACTTCCTTTTCATCCTTTAGCAGAGCCCACCCTATTCTAATCCTATCCCTTTCTTGTGAGCCTACCAAAAGAAAATTTTAGCAAACTTTTTTGTTTTAAGGGCACTCCCCTTGTGGCCATGTGGACGGCCAAATGGAAAAGGGAGAAATTGGAGGCAATAAATTATTGATTGGTAGAATGCGTGGAGGCAGGAAAATAATAAGGGCTAGTGCTAATCGTTCTGTGTCATTGGAGTGCATTAGAGTAATAACGTGTTGCAATTGTGATATAGTAGATGAAAAAAAGCTAGTTACAAAACCGTATTCAGTGTGATCTCATTTTTATAAAAAATATGTGTGTAGAAAAATATCTGGATTGAAGACCCCAATGGCTGAAGGCGAGAGGAAGACAGCCCTGGAAATGGTCCAGGCAGCTGGGACAGATAGACACTGTGTGACATTTGTATTGCACGAGGAGGACCATACCCTAGGAAATTCTCTTCGTTACATGATCATGAAGAACCCGGAAGTGGAATTTTGTGGTTACACTACAACCCATCCTTCAGAGAGCAAAATTAATTTGCGCATACAGACTCGAGGTGCCCTTCCAGCTGTTGAGCCCTTTCAGAGAGGCCTGACTGAGCTCATGAATGTCTGCCAGCATGTGCTTGACAAGTTTGAGGCCAGCATAAAGGAATATAAGGATCAAAAAGCCAGCAGAAATGAAGCCACATTCTAGTGCCTTACGCACTATACAGGGAGGACTGACCGCTAGGATATTCTTTTCGTGCTCTTGCAAAACCCAGAAGTAAATGTTTGTGATTATAACATGATCTGTCCTGCAGAAAGCCCTGCTTCTAGCTCTTAACCCATTTCAGCTGTTGGAGTCCCTGCAAGAAACTGTATTCTTCTAATAAATTCCCTCTTTTATTTAAACTGATTTGAGTGGTTCTTTTTCCTTTGTCCTCAAGATTGACTATTTTAGGTTTTTGTGTTGTTTTTTTTTTCTTTTAATTGAACCAACATTGAAAGTGAGGAAACTATGAGATAATCAGAGGCCTAGACAAGGACTTTGATCAAGGGAATTGAAAGGAATGTGTATGCACACCTGTGATGGGGGGGGGGGGGGAGAGATGCAATAGAGCATGACCCCAGATAGGCTGTGGATAGTCTACAAAAGAAAGGTGGGAGTGAAGGGAGGACTTGGCCTCTTCCTAGATGTTTTTAGTAATTCATGAGACAACTGCATCCTTTGCCATGATTGGTAGATTGGGCAAGGGTGGGAAATAATTTGAAAGAATTGTGAGAATTCTGGTTTCACGTGAGAATGTTAGGTGGTATCAGGCTCCATCTTTATGGTAGCATTTATAGGACAGATACCAGTTCAGTGCTCTAATTTCAGGATGCTAATAATATTAAAGAAGGAGAAAACTGGGATGACCAGATAACATTTTCAGTCCTTGGGTAGGTATCTCATTATAGCCCAGGGTTACATTAAAAGGAACAGTATTTGAGAGAAAGTAAGGACAGGGAAGAGGAAACTTGCATGTGGGGAAAATGATTTTTTTGGAAAACCTAAAATATTCGTAAATCACACTTAAGAGCTGCCCTATTTACCTCTTCAGCCTTGTGTCTCATACCTGTCTTACCCCAACTTGACTCTTAATTCACCCTAAATATCTGTCAACCTTTGAACCTGAGCACCCCACCCCCCAGTACTCTGAGAGGGGAATCTGATTTAGGTATGGAAGCAGAGAGGATCTTCCAGAGATTACAGGAAGAGAAGGAGCTGGCTGTGCAAAAAGAAAAAGCATTCTGGGGGAATAGCACTTGCAAAAGTCCTGAAGCAGAACACTGGTGGTTTGAGGAAATAAAGGTCTTGAAAGAAGATGTGCGGATCTATAGCAGGGCCAGCAAGGAGGAGAAGGGCCTACGATAGACTCCATGGGAAGAGCTCTGGTGTGGAAAGGACTTTGGGAAGTACAATGGGAAGACATCTGAGTAACTGATCACAGTGTGTCGGAATGGATTGTAGAGAGGCCAGGGTAGAAGCAAATAAACTGTAAGCGCTGAAGTGGCCTGGAAGGGCCATAAGCTAGTGATGGAGAAAAGATTGTGGATTTGAGATACGTTTGAGAGCCAAACTGGCACAGAATTGGTAGACCTCAGGAATTGGATGTGGAAGGTGAGGAAAGAGAAGGGTGACTCCTATCGAGGTATGGGGCGAAATTACTGACACGGGAAGCTTGGGGGTGGGGGGGATTGATTGGGAGGTAGAGAAGGTGACTGGAATCAAACGTTCCCTGTTGAATGAGGTCATCTGTAGACAGGAGTTGGAGGCCATGAAAGAGATTTAAGTAGAGATAAACTTTGTGAGTTCTTGCCATAAAGATGAGGTAAAGCCATAGAAACTGGAGTGTGATTAAGAAGAGGGCTTGGGCCTTTTCCCTGGTGGTCCAGTAGTTAAGACTCTGCACTTCCACTGCAGGGGATGAGGGTTGGATCCCTGATCGGGGAACTAAGATCCCACATGCCCTGTGGCAAGGCCAAAGAATTAAAAAAATTTTTTTAAATAAATAAAGAAGAGGGCCCAAGCCAAGCCTTGGACAAGCTCAGTATTTAAAGGTTGGGCAAAAGAGCAACCAATGACGTGGTGGGAAAGTCTGTAGACAGTCAAGTTGTGGAAGCCAAGACTTTCAAAGAGGGGAGAATGATGAATGAATCACATGAGGACAGAAAGATATGGGTTGGAATTAACGGGGAGGTCGATGGGCAGCTGGCAGCGTTAGTTTAGGGCCTAAAAAGGCTAAGCATTAACACTCGTACAAGAAGAATGGCTTAGTTTGGGTTTTCCAATAATGAAAATATACTGTAGGACGTTGGAGGCTAAATTAAGTGGGAGCAGGAATGGATGGGGAAAGATCAAAGTTATGGGGCAGGGACAGGGAGTATTTTCCCAGGGTAATAGTAAGAGAAAGCCAATGTCAGTGTGAGGACATTAGCACTTGAAGATGTAAGGAAGTCCTAAAGGCATAGTGGTAAACAATCAAACACTTGTTTGCCTCTTCTACAATTCTGCCTATGAGTAGTTCTGTGGTAATAGTAAACACGATTATTTAAATGAAGTTTAATGCCTATGAACCAAGACCTGTCAGGAGATGAAAGCCAGGTTTAATTAGTGGACATAGCAGTGTGGAATGGTGATAGTAGACTGAAGTCTATCAATAACAGGACACCCACTGGTGGAGATGCACCCACTGGTGGCCACCTGCCACATCTCATGGCTTCATTGCTCCTAAAAGGATTTATTGTCACTGATGATGTTGCGTGCAGTCTTGAATCCGTTTAGGGTAGTCGTAAACTCAGGAACATACAAAACGCCTTGACAAGGCAGACATGTGAAAGGAAAAAACAGGGCAGGGCAGGCAGGATAACCGTGAGTCACTGAGGTGTGGGAGGAATCTCTGCAAAAAGTCTGTAGGAACCTAAGGGAAGGCAGAATTGGTCGATGAAAAAGTGAGGGAGATAGATATGAATCATACATTTATTTATATAAACTGAAAAAAACTTGATCAGTATCTGATTTGCTAACAGCATTTCACTCTAAATAAAATATCAGTGGTTCAAGCTCAGAAATTCTGTTCAGCTATAAAGTACTGTGCCTTCTAAAGAGCCAGTTATTAAATGATTATATGCCAAAGGCTTTTAATATATAATCATTTGAGTACTTGCCTAGCACTTTCCATTTTCAAAGCACTTTACAAACTATTTATAAATTGCATATAGCTGCGACATCTAAGTGTTCTAATTAGTTGTTATAATGCATAGGGGCCTACAAAATCTCTGTGGAGATGAAAAGGTGTCTACATAGAAAGTAATCCTATCAGTGTCATTCTGAACCGAAGAGTGTCTTGCATTTCCGGAAATACGAAAGCACACCAAATTCTACGGCCCACCATTCCCCACCCTTCTTGTTTCCCTTAAACATGTTATTAAGACTATAGGATAGGTAGACAAAGGTCATCTTTTCTGGTTAGGAAAATTCAAAGTCAGAGACCGTCTTTGTACTATCCTTCAAACTGGGCTATTAGGAAATTTGCCCAGATCCACCGGTCTGCTTTCAAGTACTTATAAAGACCCCAAATCCAGCCCTTTTGTGCTCAAATTCTTAACATTGGTTTTTCTTTTGCCATTCGAAAATTTATAAGCTACAATTACTGTGTGGTCTGTATTTTTTTTTCATAATGAAATTCCTTCCAAATCTAGATTTTTGGATCTCTATACAGCAAATATGTACCTAGTAGTGTAACAGTCCTGAGAAATGGTGGACATAAGAGAATATGAGTCTGTCCTAAAAAGCCCTCTGCTTTTGGAGAGGGCAGACAAGAGCTGTACACATGAAAAAGGTATCAGATTGCATTTACGACCAAGTGCCCTGATGTGCAGTGTAGGGTATTATCTGCTGAACATAGAATGGAATTGGCGAGGGACACTCTTGTAGCAAAGGTTGTTTCATGCGCACCCACTCTGCCAGCCACTGTCCTGGGCGCTGGAGAGAGAAAACCATCAGGCAGCCTGCCTTCCAGTAATTCATGGAGTACTGAAGTAGGCAAACTTGTAAAAGAAATAGTGTTCCAGGATAAATGGTTTCCTTTTTCCCAGTGTAAAGAAGCCATTCGAGATTCTCAAGCTAGGGAATGCCATAAAGGTTTCGCTTTTTTGTCCTACACCTGTGCAGAATGAATGAGTGGAAGGAAACGTTGGAAGATAGCTGGGAGTTAGGGGGCATTTGTAACAGTCCAGGTGTAATGTAAGGGGGCACAGTTGTAGGCGTGGAGGTAAAAGGATGGATACCAGAAACCTGCTGGAAAAAAATAACTTGGAGGCAGATTCTCTAGGGGTACAGGTGAGAGAGGTCGAGCAGGACCCCACATCCATGCCTTTCACAGCCCTTTGTTTTCCTACCACTCCCTTGCAACCAAAACCAGTAAGGCAGGATTTACCATCTCCTCTCCTAGACCTGTCCTTGATAATAGGAGTCCACCCTTACCACCTTCCCCTACCTGGTGAGAATTCACATCTTTAACAAGGTCGAGACTCCAGGACTACAGATGTGGAAATTGGGGGTGGGGAGAGGAGATGGGGCAGTGAGCTGACCGGCCCTTGCTGCCCTCTGCCTGTACCAAGTGGCTCTCCTCAAAGGGAGCATTGAATTCATTCATTCGTTTGTTCGGCAAAATCACTGAGCACACGCTAGATGCAGGCACGGTTTAGGTACTAGGGGGACAGCAGGGAACAAGTTGCCCCACGTGCAGTCTATTTTCTAACAGCAGGAGTAGAAAACAAGTGTATAAATATATAATGTAATTAAGGTAGTGATGTAAACAGGAAGTAAAAGAATCATGGGGTTTGAGAAGGCACGGAGAGTTTGATTAGTTGAGGAGGGCTTTTCTGAGGAGGTGACATGTGAGCAGAGAAAAGAGAGACCAAGGAAAAATGAGAACATGCTAAGAATTTTCTAGAAGATAAACTGAGATTACTGAGCAACAAAAAAAGCAAAATGATGAACCTTTTTAAAGGAATAAACTTTCAGCTTTGTATGTGCGTGTAGTTTTTATTAGTGCCTAAATTCATAGCATGTGTCTTTAATCTGTATATGTACTTACCTAATAATTATAATAAAGAATTTTGAGTTATTGTGCAGGGCAGTAGCATATTGTAGGAGTTTGGGATTGGCTAATAGATGTATGTGTATTAGGAGAGTTGATCTTACTTTTGTTTTTGGTATTTTTGAAAGAAGCATATCTTTCTTAGAAGCAGAAGTGGTTGTGCCTGGGATCCTGCACATCTTTTCAGGCTAAATAACTGATAACTGCGAGGCAGTATCGTGTAGGAGTTAAGAGCTTGCACTGTCGGAATCACACTGCCTGAGTCTTGGTCTTGGCGCTAGACTTTTTAGCTATGTGACCTTGGACAAGCTGTTTGACCTCTTTGTGCCTGAGATTCTTCATCTGTAAGATTGGGATAACAATAATACTTACCATATAGGGATGTTATAACTATTAATTTAGACAATATAGTCAAAGTGTTTAGGACAGTATCAGGCCCATATAGCATGCTCTCAATCAGCGTTAGCTATTAATGTTATTACTATAATATCCTTAATTGTGTCGAACAAGCTGGTTTCATTCATATTTCTTCGAGGTGAAAACTTGAAGACAAAAACCTTAGTGCCCTCTGTTATTTTTTTTGTTGTTTCCTCTGGCTAAATGCAGCACTATAATATAAATTTATGGACCCCTGTATGGAAGGTTATCAGTCTGCTAAAGCCATTTCTTTTAAAAAAAGATAGTTTAAAATAGCATTCCTAATGTAACTGAATATAGATAAAAATCAAAGATAAATGGATTGTGTTTCTCCTCTTTTCACAAAGAGATTAAGATTCTGACGGAATATTTATAGTCTTCCTCAAGCTTCAAGACAAAGGTTAAGCAGGAAGGAAAAGCAAGTTCTATAGCAGATGGATACCTGATTGGGTACCAGGTATCTGAATATTGATAGGAGGTCAGGGCTCAAGCTATGTCAGCTAAGCATAAAATTGCATAAAATAGAATATATTGGTATTTTACCTACTGATTCTCAGTAACTTCCAGGTTTGTTATGTAAGGCTCTTAATAAATGTCAAAAAGAAAAGCTACCTGTGTGCTTTTCTAAGTTTACCACGCTGACTTGGGTCAGACCTCAGAGCAATTGTAGATAATGCCTCAAAGCAATCCTCTCAAAAGGGCTCCTAGAGAAAATCAAGCTGCCCAGACATCTAATCAGACAGGGGCTGGACCAGTTGGCTTAACACTTTGGGGTTTGGAGGGGTTTTTTTTGGTTTTTGGTTTTTCTTTTTTAAGGGTGAAAGAGGCTTTCTTTCTAGGGGCCTCTTTCGCCAGTACTGTGTAGAGGTGAAGTGTAAGGACTCAGAAGGCAGAGGGCCTGGTTTGAATGTCCGCTTTACTGCTTCCTAACTTGCAAATGTGGGAGAGCCACTCAGCCTTTCTGAGCCTCAGTTTCCTTATCTATAAAACTGAGCTGATAATAATACCTACTTTATAGGGTTACCGTGAAGAATAAACGCAATAAAGCACTTAGCACGATTCCTAGTACACTTCAGTACTCAAACGTTAGCTCTTACTGTTATTGTTGTCATGTTGGCGCTTGTTTAAGGCAGTTAGTGGTGGCTAGAGCAGCAGCCTTCTAGGACTGGGTGCTTCTCTATCCGTGGGGGTCTCTGCCTGTCTCTTCTTTCCGCATCGCACTGGCCTTCGCACTTCTTTCAGACTTGCCCAGCTTGTTCCCGTTTCAGGGCCTTGGCACTTGCCCTTGACATCCCCAGCCCCTCTTCCCCAGGATCTTCACATGGCTGTCTCTTTCCAAGGTACTTACTCAGAGGCCATCCTTGACCACTGTGTCAGTTACCCGTTCCTGTATACCAAACTGTCCTAAAACTCAGCAGCTGAAAACAAAAAACATTCCTCACAGTTTCTGTGGGTCAGGAATCTGGTTGGAGCTGAGCTGGAGGAATCTGACTCAGGACCTCTCACAAGGCTGCAGGCAAGGTGTCACCTGGGCTGCAGCTGTCTCAAGGCCTGAATGGGGGTGATGGGCTTCCAAGCTTGCTCACGTGGGACGGCCTCACGCCATGGCTTCTGGCTTCCCCCAGAGCAAGAGATCCAGGGAAGAGGGAGAACGCAAGATGGAAGCTCAGTCTCTCTACACCCTCATCTCAGCAATGACAGTCCATCACGTCTGCCCTGCTGTGTCTGTTAGAAGTGAAGGGAGGGGGCTGCACAAGGGCAGGAATGCCAGGAGGTGGGGAATCCTTAGGACCACCTCAGAGACTGCCTAACCCAAGATAACACGTGCGCCTACAGCCAGACCTCCATCGCTTTCTGTCCTTTGACTTGGTTTCATTCCTCCACAGTCCTCACTGTTAACTGATGTTATATTATGTATTTATCCATTTATTGTCTAACTCCACTTGAATGTAGCCTTTCAGAGGGCAAGGGCTTTGTCCTTGTTTGCTTTTGTATCCCCAGCACTTAAAACCATGCCAGGCACGCAGTAGGCTTTCGTCAGTCCTTAGTTGATGAATGAATGAATGACCGTGTGTGCGTGATTGAGTGTCAGTGTCTGAGCATGACTGCCACGGCAGGGAGGGAAAACTGCAGTTGCACTGACATTATTTTGTACACTTATCAGCTGACACTTGCATACTCAGCCACCACAGTAATAAGCTCCAAGAAGGAAAGGGCTTCTTGAGTGGGGCAAGGAAGCATGCCTGTCCTGTGGCTTCAGTGGGAGGAATAGCTGAGGTGATGAGCGTCGTGGAGCGCCTCAGTGAAGGTGGCTATACCTTATAATCCATCTCCCTGATGTCTTCTCTGTATTGCCAAGAGCCTTGGATACTGACATCCCTTACCACCTCTATCCCATGCAACATTTGTTATCTTTTCTCCTATTGGTCTAAGATAAAAGGCAGCACGTCTCCCACTTAAGCGTGATCAAAGGACATTTTGATTTTGCAGTAACAACTATATGGAAGGGTGATATGGATGATCCTGGGGATCTTGTCCCCACAGAACTCTAGTGGAACAAACATTGTAGAATTATTATTTTGGGTACCACGAGGTGGAATTCCAAGGATTTGATTCTAAGGCATGCTGTTTTGTCAGTGCCAAATACTACATCCATTTCCTGGCCAGCTGTCTGATAAATCTATGCCATTTATTACAAGTAGCCTTGCTTTGGAAAAGTACAGAATATATGTATTTTTTTTTTCAGCAGTTATTCTAAAGTCCTGCCATGGACCAGGTACACCTGGGATACAAAGATGAATCTCCTTTGGTTCCTGCCTTCACAGAGTTTGCAACCAGGGTAGACCAAAGAGCTGTGTATTTCGGAACTATAGGAAAGGTGTCATTTCTTCTCACTCGTCCACCTTGTTCAAAACCATAGCCCCTCCCCCAAAACCCTTACCCTGCAGTATTTTTTTAAATACAGCCCTTACTGAATTCACCTATTTATTGCATTTATTCTATATTATCTATTCCTCCCCCACCCCTGCCACACACACATACTATATAACATAAGCTCCATGAGGGCAGAGACTTTTGTCTGTGTGTTCACCGATGTCTCTATAGCCGCTGGAGCAGTGCCTGAAGCATAGTAGGTGTTCAAAAAATATTTATCACATGAATGAATAGAAGATGGACACTCTGTATTTTTTAATTGAATATCCTAAGAGCTGAATTTGAATTTGTAATGCTGAAATAACTATTCTGTAAGCTTTGGGGTTGAAAACCACAAGTTTGTAGTTAGTTGTATGTCTTTAGCTGCATACTCCGTCCACATGGAGATGACAACATGCTGGGACCCACAGGGAGGAGTTCACTAGGCAAAAGGTGGTCATGACCAGAGCAGGCAGAGATGGAGTCCCAACCAAGTATCCCGCACAGTAGGAACCACTCAGATCTTACACATGTATCGACCAGGTGGTAGGGGAGTCCAGAGAAGTCACCTGAGCTGAGAAAAGTTGGCTATGTTGTTTTATTTGGATCTGAAGGGCCAGAAGTGGTTCCCATTGAGTGCATCTCATGGTCATAAGCACTGACCCCCAAGGCAGCCGCTGGTGATTTTGTGAGCACCTGCTCTACTTTACATACCTACTGCATGGTTTCAGATTTGGGGAGTTCACTGGACAATAATATTTCAAAAAATAAAATCTAATAGGGTGAACTGATGTAGAGTCGCATAGTTTTATTTTGCCATTGAAAATGAACTTTGTTTTGGTTGGAAATTACCAGAAATCCCAGTCTGTATATGGCCTGATAGCACATAAAGGTCTCCAGTGTGCGTTTTCCAACACCATCAAGCAATCCGTCAAGCAATTCAATTCTGACACTGTCTGCCTGGAGATAGTATCAGAGCTCACTCAGTCCCACAAGACTGCACCTACCCAACCCCACTTCAGATGCCAGCTGCAAATCCAGGTTATTTTACCTGTGCTTCTGACCTACTGGCTATAAATTGGAAGTTCTCATGACCTCATCCCTGGGCCCAGTTAATTTGTTAGAGAATTCAGAGAAACATTTACTTACTTTTTACTTACTTTTTATCAGTTTATTATAAAGGATACAGATGAACAGCCAGATGAAGAGGTGCATGGGCAAGGTCTGTGGGAGGGGGTGTGAAGTTTCCATGCCTTTTCTGGGCAACCACCTCTCCTCAAATCTCCACGCACTCACCAGCCCAGAGGTTCTCTGTACCCTGTCCTTTTGGGGTTTTATGGAGGCTTCATTACACAGGCATAATTGATTAAATCATTGCCATTGGTGGTGGAACTCAATCTCTAGCCCCTTTCTCCTCCCCAGAGGTCTGCGGATGGGACTGAAAGTTCCAACTCTCTAATCACGTGGTTGGTTATCCTGGCCACCAGCCCCCATCCTTAAGTTACCCAGGGCTTTCCCTAAAGTCACCTCATCAACATAACAAAAGACAGCTTTATAGCTCTCTTCAATTAGGAAATTCCCATTGTTTTAGGAGCTCTGTGTCAGGAATGGGAGGAAAACCAAACATATATTTCTTACTATAAGTCAGCATATCATTAAGACCAAACAGAGAATTAAATGAAGCATTCTATAATTTGACATCTGTTATGCCATTTTTATCACATTAGCTCCACAATAAGATGCACAGGCTCTTCGGTTTTCTCTTGGATCCTCAGAGGATTTGGTCCACAACTCTAATTTCTCACCACCATACTTGGTAAATTATATGGGATTTCATAATGAATTTTAATTGGAGCTTAGATTTCAAGATAAGGATTACGTATCATTGAGATTCCTCATCTAAAGTTATTTCAGATCCTGATTTGCTTGCTTACTCTGTTCTGCATACTTAAGCATAAATCCTGGTGTTTAGAATACTTAACAGGGTTTTTATTCGAAAGTGATTAATATTTAATTGCGGATATAAGTGTCAATTATCATCTCATTCCCTGAAGATGAAGAAAAAAGAGTATAATCATCAAGTTCAGTGTCTATCAAAGTAAAAGAGTTGGATTTATGTTCTCCATCAGAGCTTGTAATCTAAGCCTTCAGGACTTGGCTCTACAGTTGTTTTCCTGTTTTTTGTTTATTTGTTTTCATGGCAAAGGCTGTACTTTGTCATTAAATGGATGGGAAAAAATGGGGATTCTAGAGCCTTATGATTAGAAACTATTCTGCTGCTGGCACATGAAAAGATGCTCAACAACACATATCATCAGGGAAATGCAAATTAAAACCGCAATGAGATATCACCTCACACCTGTCTGAATGGCTGTTATAAAAAGACAAGAAATAACAAGCGCTGGTGAGGGTGTGGAGAAAGGGAACCCTCCCACACTGTTGGTGGGAATGTCAATTGGTGCAGCCACCGTGGAAAACAGTATGAAGTTTCTTCAAAAAATTAAAAATAGAACTACCATCAGCCCAGCAATTCCACTCCTGGGTATTTATCCAAAGAAAACAAAAACACTAATTCAAAAAGATACATGCACCCCTATTTCATTGCAGCATTATTTACAATAGCCAAGATATAGAAGCAACCTAAGTGCCCAGCGATAGATGAACAGATAAAGAAGATGGGTGTATGTGTACGCGACGGAACATGACTCAGCCATAAAAAAGAATGAAATCTTGCCATTTGCAACAACGTGGATGGACCCAGAAGGTAATATGAAATAAGTCAGACAGAGAAAGACATATACTGTGTGAAATCACTTATGTGGAGTCTAAAAAACAGAACAAATGAACAAATATAACTCAACAGAAACAGAGTCAATAGATAGAAAAAACAGATAGTGGCCAGAGAGGAGGGAGCTGGGGAAAGGAGAGAAATAGGTGAGGGAGATTAAGAGGTACAAACTTTTAGTTACAAAATAAATGAGTCAGGTATGAAATGTACAGTGTGGGGAATATAATCAATAATTATGTAATATCTTTGTATGGTGACAGGCAACAACTAGACATCATGGTGATCATTTTGAAATGTATAAAAATATCAAATCACTGTGTTTATGCCAGGAAATAACATAGTGTTGTAGGTCAATTATACTTCAAAAACAAACAAACAAACTCATAGAAAAAGTGATCCGATTTGTGGTTTCCAGAGGCAGGAGGTGAGGGGAGGGGGAACTGGATGAAGGTAGTCAAGGTACAAACTTCTAGTTATAAGATAAATAAGAACTAGGGATGTGACGTACAACACGATCAATACAGTTAACGCTGCGGTACGTTATATATGAAAGTTGGTAAGAGGGTAAATCCTAAAGAGTTCTCATCACAAGGGAAAATTTTTTTCTCTATTTCTTTAATGTTGCATCTATATGAGAGGATGGATGTTCCCTGAATTTACTGTGCTCATCACTTCATGATGTATGTGAGTCAAATCATTATGCTGCACATCTTACACTTATATAGTGCTGTGTGTCAGTTATATCCCAATAAAACTGGACGAGAAAAGAAAGAAACTATTCTGCTGAAAATGTCAGTCTTTGGGAGTATCAGCCTGCAGGTGCGTCACTGCCTGCTGCCCAGACTTGCCCAAAGGTTCCCTGTCTGTTTTCGTGTTGTAATAAGCTGGTCGCCAGCTGAGAGCAGTGTGCTTCAGAACAAGCCCGGACATGAAGAATCCAGCTGGGCTTGTTGCTGGGCTTATTGCTAGCCAGACGCAGACGCGCAACTGAGACTGGGAAGTAAGAAGACCAGCCGGGTGGACAAACCAGTTGACACCTCCTTCAAGGCAGATGATGTTTTTCCCATTGATAGAGAAAGAAACTGAGGCCTGGAGAAGTTAAGTAACCGCCCTGAGGCTGTACGGCTAGTGAGTGGACATGAACCCAAGACAGCCTGACCCCTGAGGTTCGGCTTTCTATGTCCATGATGTTGCCTGTGTTACCCACTGCAGGAAGACAGGAAAGCTTTGCCAGAGCGTGTGCGCCAGAGAGTTCAGCTTGAGAGACGAAACTATTGACCAGTAATCCTTGTTTAGTTCTAAATTCAGGCTGAAACATGTTGGAAATGGGACTGTTTTCTATAAAACTTAACCATGAAAAGAGTCACTGAGTTACAGACTATCTGGTCAAGAACCTAGATATAGGCTTACTAATAGTCGCTTCATGAAAATATCATTTTCCATATTATTAAACTTCATTGGCATCATCTTTAAATACATTAACTTTTTAATCGATGTTATGCCAAAGCAGCACTTGATCATCCTCAAAATGTAGAAGACATCTTCCCGGACGGGATAAAGTAAGGGTGTGTGTGAGCTGAGAGGACTCAAGAGATGTCCAGGTCAGATCAGGTGTCCCCTGACGGCTTGCCCCTGGACGAGGCAGCCTCCCTAAGCCTTAGTGGTCTAACACATACAAAGGAGACGATGACTGAAAAGGTCCTTCTGAGGGTCAGCGAGATCGTATGTTCTGCTCTTAATCACTGTGCACACGACACATACTATTATACGGTATTTTTGTGTGTTAACAATATAACAACCGATACTATAGACCCATTTAAAATTTTTAAGATAATACATTTGTTCAGTGCTTTATAGCTACAAAGTAATTATATATATGACTGTGTTTGATCCCCATACAAACTCTGAAAGGGTAGTAGAAATATCTTCATTTTATAGACGGTGTAACCAAGATGACAAGAAAAATCACAGAGTCAGTAAGGGCAGAACTGGGATCCTCCTCTCTCCACTGCACTGTGGCCGCTTCCTCATTTTCCTAAGGTGACTTGAACATGTCCTTGGTTCAAACCTAGGAAGTGGCAACTGCTGGATCCCTCTTCTAAGAGCATCAAGAGATGTGGTAGAGAATGTATAAGAGTAGAACAAGTATCAGGTAATTCTACTCAGTCTGAACTTTTCAGGTGAGAGATTCTGCTCTGAAGCTTGAACTTTCCAGAGCTTGTCCCTGTACTGGTCACATCCACCAGGAAGTTGCCCAGCTGCCGACTTTGCACGGAGCAGACCTAGTTCCTGAATGAACACAACTGTTTGAAAAGCCAAACAGCCAGGACCACTGGCTTTCTTTTTGTGCATATGAGATAGGATGCTTTCATATAATTTGTTTCTGATCATGTATTTCATAGGTCATGGCAGTGTGAGGCAATTCTGTTCTGACTGGGTCTCTGCCCATCTCCCTGTTAGCTCCTTAAAATCTCACTCAGTTTCATCAGAGGATTTGGTAAGCTCTGTCAAGCAGGCTGATTATTTTGGTATCAGGTACATGATATACAGGAAATTTCCTCTGACTTAACCATAGGAAGATAGAATTTCCTTTATATTATTTGCACTGATAAATAATCCCTCAGCTTTTCATCAAAACAGAATTATGCAACAGATAAAAATGAACATTCTACAAGTTTTTCTTTACAGTATAAATGAAAGGAGGAGATACTGAGATTAAAAAAAGTTTTGTTTTGGCAAATTCAGATACCTAAATGAACCCTTGTCCCTCCCAAGAAACATCGATGCAAAGAAAGCCCTCTACACTGCTCATCTTTTTCAGTCCTCGCCGTGCATCTGTGAGCCGGGGCTCAGTCTCATTTTACGGAGAGGAAACATACTCAGAGAAGGTACTGAACTTGCCCAGAGCACCCAGGTGGCTAGTGGAGCTGGCTCCCACTGTCCCACACTGTTCTCCAACATAAAACACAGTTTCCATAGTAAAAGCTTTGGATCTATCCTGCTTTGAAGTTAATAATTTAGGTACTTTTATATAGGTTTTCATTTTTACATGATTAAGCAATCACAGCAAATTACTTCAAGTAACATTTTCCAGGCTGAGTGAGTTTCAGTCACACTACCCCTGAATGCAGCCAGGACCCAGTTTCCCGTAAACCATCACTGGGCGGGGTCTTCTAGTGTGATTCCTGACAACAGCTGTAGACACACGGTAGTGCTGGTCCTTGCAGTGTTACACTCCAAAGGTAATGACCTTGGGCTGAAGTATCATAATTATGGTCTATCCCCTCCTAATTTCTCCCCAGGATGACTGAAACATATGCCATCCAGGTTCTGAGGGGGGAAGAAGAAATATAACTGTGAATTAAATGTTCCCCCTGCCCAGAAAAAAAAAGTCAGGTAACTAGTTTTAGGCAAGTTATTAACCTCTCTAAACCGTAATTTCCTTGGCTTTATATGATAATGTTAAATTCGATGACCTCTAACAGGAAACTTCCCTTACATTTTCATAATATAGTAGTATATTTAATGGATCTTTACCTGAACATTTTAATTCATTTTGGTTTCTTTCCTTAACTATTATAGTAAAAAGAGCCTTGTAAATACTTGGATTTGAGGCCTTTCTGGGAACACTGAATGTGTAGGAATTAATACAGAAGTTTGGCATATGGCCCGATTTCTATCAAGCAAATGCTAAGGGGGAATTGTGAATTTAGGGGGTTGATATTTCAGAAGAGCTGTGAAAGTGTGGTCCTGAACATTTGTATTGAAAACGCAGCGCCCTTTTTTTGTAAGCATATTATCACACCCTGGGAGCAGGCCAGACGATGCCGTTTGTATAATCAGCACGATCTGTCTCTCAGAATTTTCCCTGCAGTCTCAGTTGGGTACCTGTTCCGTTTTTAACACAGTTCTAAACTCTTCATTAGCACTGCTCCAACCAGTTAAAGTGCAGGTGCTGTTCCATCCCTAAGGATGGACGGTATTTCAGTAGTAGACAAGCTGATTCTAATACGTGCAGCTACTTAGAGCATAGCAGTAAAAAGGGACAGGAGAGGACTGTGTTAAGTGTTTTGACCTTTTGTAAAATGTACAGTGAAACATCTGCTCCAGAACATGCTTTCATATTTCCCTTCTTGGCTAACACCACCACTTGTAAGTAATTTACAAGTCTGAATAATGAAGTGGGACTTCAGAGTTCACTAGTTCTTGACTGTCTTGCAGCTGGTTTCTGATGCCAAAACCACCAATTGTTATTATTCTCTCTGGATTCTTTCTTTTGGCAGTTGATGTATTGTTTGCATGGTATGATATAAACCTAAAGACTGGATTAATCAGTAATGGAATTTTCCACGCTTTGGGCTTTCCTCCTGTAGTGATTAGTCCCCATGTGCTGGTTCCTACCCTTTGGCCATCTCTGCAGCCTTTCTAGCGGTCCCTCTGTGCTGCTGAATTCAGCATCTGTAAGGATGTTTGCATTGCAACAGAGTCTATGACTTCTGCTAGCTACGAGGGAAGCATCTCGGGTCTTTATAAGTAAATGTAAAACCTCGCTTGCACAGTTGTGCAGTTTTGGCTGACTTGTTCCGTGAGCCATCTAAGTTCAGTAGAACTTTGAACTTTTATAAACATTTTCCTCAAAGAGACACTACTCCCCAAGTCTGTGTGTATGTGTCGAACTGCTCAATTCCATTAACTACATTATAGAAATGTAGAATTTTTTCCCCAAAGCACTTGTATGTATATTAACTAAGATTTTTTTTTTAATTGGAAAATGGGATTGAAAATTGCCTTGTCCTTCTTAAATTCATTGTCATATGCATTAGCCCCTGAAAGACAACTTGAAACTTGCCGCAAAAGAGTTTACAAAGAGTCAAGAATTTACTGGTTGTTTTCAATAAATTAGTTTGTATAGTAGATTCTTGTATTTAATGACTGAGGTAGAAAATGTTGTCTGTGTGTATATGTACTATTTTTTTTCAGAAACTCTCCCAGCCAGTTTTGTAGGGGAAACTACCATCCCTCTCAAAGTACCCCTTGATACCTAGAGTGTGGAAGACAGGACCCTCCTGGCGCTCAAGATGAGGCTGGGTCTGGAGGTGCACACAGTGGGGGCTGCAGGGGGCTGTGCCCTCTGTTTCGTCGTCTCTTGCCCTGTGCTGAGAGGCCCCCAGGCAGCCATTGAACCTGCGCTGGTCGCTAAGGAACACAGACTTTCTCTTCCTCCCATCTCGGTGTGTATTGCGGGACTTCTAAGAATTAGAAGCACCAGTATGTTTTCTTCCTGGGTTCAACATTGCTTAATGCAGTTGAAAGGAAAACACTTTTTAAAGAGCATGAATTGATTAGGAAATCCTACACATTCTGGAATATTCTATATTTTCCCCATTCCTTGGCTCTTAGCTCCAAGTATAGTTTATAATCATTTGATGAATCAGACACTGAGATGTACATGGGGTGGATGGCTTGTTTTCAGCAGACTGCTGCAGCCTTGACACAGCTGAAGGAAACGCCTTCAGCGGGCTGACCAGGCCTTCTGCTGAATAGGGCGTCCCTGGGGCTGCGATCCAAGAGCTCTGAAGGGTCCTTTAGGACAGTCTGCAGAAACCCGCAGATCTCTGGTATAAAGTAAAGCTCTTTTAGGATTAAGAGAGTGATTTACAGACCATGCTATGGGCGAGGTGGCTTTTCTGGTGTGTGGTGTGTTTACCAAAGGGCAGTGCACCAGGCGTCAGCCCTCACTGAAGAAGGCTGAGGAGGCGAACCTTAGAGGCTTTCTATCGCAATGTTTCCTTTTGTTCAATCGTTGTGATTTTTTTCCTTTTTGCATTTCGAACAGCTATTTGGTGAGAGTTTGAATTTTATAAAGAGATAACAAAATGCTTTCACGGAGTAAGAGACCTCAATAATTATTTTGACCTTATATTCTTTGACTGAGTTTACTTCTCCCAACTGATCTTTTAGTAAGGCATCTATATACTTTAGATACTTTTAAACTTAATTGACCTATCAGACAGACACGTTGTTCCTGGCAATGGTATAATTCACAGGCTTTTCTATTTAGAGTTTACTATCTTCTAAGGTTGTTCTCTGCCATCCCCACCCCATCTGCACCAAGTTTTTTCAGTAAGAGTTGCTTGTCTTCACAATACACAATTTACCGTGGCACATTTACCTAGGTCTTATAATATGAACTGAAAATGAATCACCGTATTTTCTGTGTGTGGCTTCTTAACTGGGATTTAAGAATAAATATTTGTAGAAATACTTACTACTTTGACAATGAGGTGACTTCATTATGAGGTCATTCCTCAGGTGAGGTGTTTTATGACCTGAGAGATAAGGTTTCCCTCTAAGAGCTAAACTAATAGAAGTCAGCCCACGTACTACCTGAAGAAGTCATCTCGCTGTAATAACAACCCACCCTCAGAGGTCACGCAGGATGGGTAGCTGTGGACATTTGAGACTGTCCAAGTCCAGGTGAAGCGACGGGAGTTCTGCCTTCACCACAGCGGTCTTGTCGTGACTGCAAATAATCACAGTAAAATGTGCTGCCAGCCCTCCCGCTGCCTTCCTCTCACGGGGCTCGGCTGTGTCGAGGCTGGGGTCTCACCTTCACCAGAACTGTAGTGTCAGGGTTCAGTTAAAAGTCAACTGCCCGGGTTCACATCCCAGCCCCAGTTTCTTCACTCTTCCTTATTTTCTCCTTTTCAATGACATAGTAGTTACCTCGAGGAGTTGTGAGGATTAAGTGTAAGATACATGGCACATAGGTACTGCTGCCATCATTATTTTTCATCATATCCCCAGTGGTGCATATTAAGTGCTTATAGTGTCGATATTCAAAGGAGAGTTTCCTTGAACCTGGGCAGCCCCACGTGTCACAAACACGCGCAGATCTTCCGTCAGTGCAGTTCCTAGCCCAGGAAACACCCTTCTCGTTTTGACCTGCGTCCCTGAATGAAAGGAAACTGTGGGGTCCGTGGCGATGGGGGGCTGTGCCCTGTTGACGTCAGAGCACACACTGCTTCAGAGTCCAGGAAGGATGTGAGCCGTGCAGTGTTCGGAAGAAAAAAGACACATTAACTTGTCAAAACCTTCTTTTCAGCGTGAGTGCAGGAGGTTGTGCCATAAGGAAATATTGTTTCCCAGTAGAGCTAAGCTTCCCTTTGCTTGTCTTAGGATTTCAGTTCAATGTTCTGGAGGTTCTCATGACTTAGTTCAGTATGGGGAATAGTTATACTTGGAGACTAACATTTAACGTTCAATCAGATTACTCATACATTTGTATATGTGTAGGTCTTAGAGAACATACAGGAAGTTTGTTACTGATTCATTAATCTACAGGGAAACCTTAAAACATTCAAAATTTAGGTTTTCAATTTTTTACGTTTATGTTAATTTACATTTTGACAATATATTAAAATTTGGTCCATGTTGAATACAGTTACATTTTGTTTTTTAATACTTTAGATTATTACAGTCCGTAGAACTTACTTTATATGAAAATCTTGATCATAACAATATGATTAGTGATTTTGCTGAAATAAAGGCAAGAAAATAAATTTTATGGAATAAAGATATATATAAATTTTGTGTGTCTTTATGTATTCATCTAAATATTACCAACCCATTAAGAGAATAATCAATGTGTGCAGGGAGTTAATTCTATTCTCTCATATTTTGCTAACTGAAATTTTTAAAAATCATAGCTTTACACATTTTTTTGAAGTACAACTGACTTACAATTTTATATTAGCTTCAGGTGTACAACATAGTGATTCTATATTTTTATACATTACAAAGTGATGGCCACGACAAGTCTAGTTACCATCTATCACCATACAGAGTTTACACATTTAAATTTTTATTGTAATGAAGGTATATTTGTCATGGTAGGAGGAATGAGTATATCTTATTTAATGGTTTTTAAATGTAACTTAAATATTTAGAAGTATGGTACACGGGCCTGAAAGAAAAGGGTGGTTTTATAATATCTATTGATGAGGCACCGGCGGGGAGATGAGGAAGGGCTGGTGGAGAAGGTGACCTCTGACCTGAGCGTCCGGTGGTGAGGACGTGGCTGCAGGGAGAGCCCTGGGCAGGGTGCAGCCCAGGCAGAGCTCACCACGCACATAACGGCAGATACGGTGCTGCCGTCCAGCCGCTGTCCTGGCCAAACTGGGCTTCTGGACTAGCAAAGCTAAGGCCCGCGAATGTGCTGTCTGGCTGCTGTAATAAAAAGACCATAGACTAAGTGGTTTAAACATCAAACATTTATTTCTAACAGTTGTGGAGGCGGGCAGATTCGGTGCTGGTTGCCAGCAGATTCGGTGTCTGGTGAGGGCCCATCTTCTCCCTGTGTCCCCACGAGGCAGAAGGGAGGAAGGAGCTCTCTGGGGTCTCCTTTATAAGGGCACCAATCACCTCCCAAAGGCCCCACCTCCTAATACCATTACATCGGGAGCTAGGATTTCAACATCTAAGTTTGGGGAGGGAGGGACACAAACATTGAGTCCATAGCACTTTCCTTCACCATTTCTCAGGAAAGTATATGTTGAGGTCTTTTTTGAGCAATTACTTGATATTTAGCTTCTCTGATATTATTTCTTTAAAAATCTCATTTTCTTGTGTTCTTCATTATTTAATTTCTGTTGTTTCATCTTAGTTGCCTTAAATATCTTGCTACCCTGTCGCTATACTGATATAGTTAACTCTCAGTTGATTTATGTGAGTATAAAGGACCACAGACCCAGATAACTCAAAACTAACTTGTTTGACTTTGGATTTTAAGGCGATTTTGCACCAGATTTGTGTTCCCGCTCAGGTTTTATTTAAGCTGCTATTATGATCAGTTTACGTTCTACAAGCATGTACCAGCTGGCTAATGGGGTGAACAGGCAGGCCTGAAGAAGCTGAGCTAGGATGGAAAATTGGCTGTGGATAATACCCACATGGATCATTGAAAATCGACTGTAGCTTGTGCCTGTGCCTAGGAAACTGTCCGCTTAATGACCTGGCTTTCTGGGACTTCTTGTTTGCACCGGACTGTCTATTCTAATACAATGGATTTGTTTTACAAAGAAACCTTTAAGATGCTTAAAGGACCTAAGCATAAAAATTATGGTACTTAAATTTGTGTCTGAAATTTAATTGTTCAAGTCCTTGTTGTACTTAGTTCTTATATATTCTCCTACTGTTTGCTTTTCCTGTATTTTAATTGCAGTTTACACTTCTGTTTTACAACCTCATTAAAAACTATCTTGTTTCATGATGCGGATGTTTCATAATCTTTGATAATTTAAGTACCTAGCCTCTGTGGTAATGTGTGGTAGAAACTGACTTTGTTATTTCCTTACCGAGAATTCATTAGCGAGAGTTCCAGAAAAAACAACAGAGGCTACAGGAGTGAGGAAAACTACCTGACTTTCTAATTTCTTTTCCTGTTGATTTTGAAGGTGACGTTGTTATTTCAAGGACAAAGCACATGATTGCTAGAAGTTGTTTTGCTATTTGGAAGGAAAGCCCTGCAGAAGGAGCTCGTGCAGAGGGTGGGTGGGACGCAGCGAATGCTCCACATTCTTAGGACGAAGTCTGAGCAGCCCTCCGTTCCTCTGCCTCTCCAGTTCTCCCTGAATGAGTGCGGAAGCAGTGGCAGCTCTGTCAGCGCTTTTTTTTTTTTTCCTTTTGCATTTACTTTATTTTTTGCCTTTTAACGATAACGAGAAAACGGCTCCTGCAGGACTTGCCGTGCAGATGTTTGTGGAGGAGACGGGAAGTATGATAGGAAGATGGAGGGCAGGTAGCCTTAAACCCACGGGTCCTTTTGTTTTGTTCCTCCCCCCGCTCTCAGTGTCCCCAGTACCTCCTTCCTCATCTGAACACTGGTCGTGAAGACTGCGTTGTCATGTTCAGATGGGACAGTGCTTTGTAAACCGTAAAGCTCGTGCCAACATAAGTTGTCCAAACAGTAACAAACGCCTCAGTCGCAGGCAGTCTGCTGGACCTGGGTTCTGCCCTGTCTGCTCCCGACCCGTCACCACCTTTCATCACTGGCGAACTGGTTCACCCCAGGCAGTCTTTCTCGTACTTACACCTTCTTTTCTCTTGAGCTGTCGTTGTAAGTCAGAAGGTATCCTTAATCACGGTGGAGAAAGTTAAGAACAGCACTGGAGACAGTGTTCAGTGAAATCACAACTACAGAAGAATCCCCGTCCAACTTCACACTCTGGAAGGTGCCTAGACTAGGCCTTCAGGATCTTGGCATGGTTCTTGACCGAGTATTGTTTCCTGCAGATGTACAGCATTCCAACTGTATCGTGACACAAACTGGCTTTCGTAGGCACGTCCAGAAAGCTGGGCAAACGTTTTAACAGTTTTTATGGGAAAATGCATTCTAGTTCATCTGTAACTGATACACAGTTTGTTCATAATTGGGGAACTGCCCAAGCAAGTTCTTTCACTGATGATTTTTAACTGTATCTGCTGTCAGGAGAGAGGACATATGGGTGGATCCAAGGATGATTGATTTCCTGGTTGGTTTTTTTGTTTTTTTGAAAGCTACCCCTCTAATTGATGGGAAGGCGGGGGTGTATTTGGCATATTTTACCCTTTGATTTTTTTTTGCTTACATCTATAAGGGTGAAGAAGGATCTCTGTTTTGGAGCCAGATAGGATAAATTTTCCCTGAAATACTCTATGAGACAAAGCCCTCAGATCACATCCGTAGGATGTATTATTATTTTAAAGAGATGGAAGAAGGCTATGTGGTGTCACATGCACTTAGTATTCCCGACACCAGGAGGCTGGGCTATGACACCTGATCTGATTGAATCTGGGGGTAAGAAGCAGACAAGCTGGTCAGTGTTTCAGTTTTTCATCAGCCCATCAGTGGGCCCTCCCAGGATGGATTAGAAAGTGTCCAGCTGCTGAGTTAGCTGAAATGGCATTTTTTAAAAGATCTCACTATTAACAGGAGTTTATAAAACTTGTGTAAATTATAGAAAAATAGCCAGATATATCTGTTGAGGATTAAGAGGGTGGTGAAATAGTTTGAAAGAATACTATTAGAAATATGGAGGTGAATACCAGGAGAAACAGATAAAAAGGAGTTGAAATTGGTTTTTTTGGTGGGTAGGGAAGGCTGATGCAGAAGACTGCTGTATTTCATTATAAGTCTTTAAATAATATTTTTCCCTTTAAGCTATATGCATGCTTTGATAAAATAAAAATCAATACAAAATAAAACATTCTTATAAACTAACAGAATGGTAATATCATTGAGGACTATGTGAATTGTACCTAGAGTAGTACTATAAGAGTGTAATTAAATGTTTTTATATAGAATCAATATATAATTATCCAGTTTCAAATTTTGTGATTAGAATTATAGTTCTGTCTTTGGACTGTCGCTGTTTGCAACATTATACCTCTCTTTTTCTTAACTTTATTATTGCTATATCATAGGTAATATTAAAGTCAGGGATGACCATGGTCCTATCTTACTACCCATGACACCTTGCACAGTATCTTATACGTAGTAGTCTCAGAGTATGGTTGATAAATATGTCTTCTAGCCTTTTAAAAAACCTCTTTCTAAAAATTACACAAATAATACAGATTCACTCTAGAAAAAATAGAAAATGCAGAGAAGCAAACAAAAAACTAAAAATCTCCCCCAAACTTATCATTTTGGTAACATCCCTCCAAATGTTTCCCTGTGCAATAGGTACATGTAAACACATTTAAAATAAAATTATCCTATACACACTCTTTTGTTCCCAGATTTATACACTTAACATGTTATGAATGTCTTTCTGTGCCAAGCATTTGTCTTCATTTTTAATGACTGCCTAATCTTCCGCTATGTGGATATGCCATGATTTATTTAAACAGTCCCTTTTTAGTAACCATTTAAGCTTTCTATTCTTTTTCTTTAGCTGTTAAGTTTTTGAATGAGTATCCTTGTACATATAGTTTTGCCTACTTAGTTGAATTTTTCTTAGAATAAGGTGGAATTTTTAGGTCAACATGTATGTTTTATTCTTAAGGCTCTTTATCATGTTTCCAGTTGTTCTCCAGAAATGTTATATCAGCTTTAGTCCCTGTTGGTAGAGAAAAGAATATCCATTTCTCCACTCCCTCACTAACTGATGGGCAGAAACAGATTCATCGTTGTTGGGTTAATTAGTATTTCTTAGAATAATAGTGCGTTTGAACATTTTTAATATGGATATAGTTCATCATTTTGCCTTTAATTTTCTCTTCAGTGTTCTTCCCCTATATGGAGAAGGTTTCTTTTTAATTTTTATGTATTCAAAACTATCAACCATTTTAAACCATTTTTAAAGTTTCTCCCCCAATTTTGAAGTTTAATGCTTCAAAAGCTCTTTCTTTCCCAGGATCACATATGTGGAACAAACTGATTTTCAGAATTTAATGGGGTGACTAAATTCTCTCAAATTTCTTCCTTTTTCCCACCAGGAAAGCAATAGAAGAACTGCTTAAAGAGGCAAAACGTGGGAAAACAAGAGCAGAAACAATGGGACCTATGGGCTGGTAAGTTCTTGAGTCATCTTCCTTAAAATTTAAACTCATGTATATATTAAAGAGAAAAGTTTTCCTTAGCATATACAGGGAATGTAGAACCGTGGACGTAGAGGAACTCACTCAGAGGCAAGTGGTAGAGCAGGGATACTGCTGAGGGCTGCAGCCACGAAAGTGGGCAGAGGGGTGTGGACAGAGAACACTTGTCATGGTGTTGTCACCCTTTGGTCCACAAGTCCCCAAGAGATATGATGACGCTGCTGTGCCTAAGGCCACCTGAGTGAGAGTAATATTATGTCAGTGTTCGTTGTTTAAGAACTTCTATCTTAATTATAGTCCTCAGTAAATTAAAATTTATAATTTTAAGTATTTTGATTTTGTGACAGTTCAGCTGTGTAGAACTAAAGTTTACCTTTGCAGTTTCTATACAAAACAGAGCTTATTAAAACTTAATGATATAGACAAAGGAAGAATTTAACCTTAAGAATCAAGTCTACCCTTCTAAGCATTACTTTAGCAATAGCATTCGCATCCAATAAATATGCTGGCTTAGGTCTTTTATCCACAATTTAAAATTCACTATAATGGAGTACTGTGGGCTGTTAAAACGTGTAAAATGTAGAAATGGGACAGGAGTAGAAGCTAGATCTCTGTGGATTTGACTCTTAGAACCAAGCACAGGGTTTATGTCAAATATAAAACAAGGTTCAGTCAAAGTTAAAGAAATAAGAGGGAAAAGGCAATTCCTAAAAATCAAGCAACATAAAATAAATGGACCTCAATAAGCCATTTAGTAGATGGCTTAGCCACACATGGAGGAACTGTTTCAGGTGATCCGAAATTTGACTGTATTTCCAAAGACAAAAAAGAACTAGAAAGAAATCTTAAATTGTTTCCAGTTATCACGTTGTTGGTAATAATGTTGATATTGTTATTCTGAAAATATTGTGTAGTAGGATAAAGCAAATAAGTAAATATTTGTTATAGATACCAAGATTTTCAGTGTAAAAGATACAAATATAAAATCAAAGATATAAAAATCTGTACTCCTAAATTTTAATTGGAAATATCAGTATGAAGTTGTGCTAGATTTTCTCTTTAAAAGAGAGAGAGAAAAGCTTTTCTAGCTCTGTTCACAGAAAAGTCCTGGAAACAATGACCAGCCACTCAGTAGCAGTGAGTATCCCTGGCACCCAGGGGTGGTGTATAAATTCTACTGTGGTATATATAATGCCATTTCTCACTGAAAGAAGACAGATCCTTAGAGAAACAACTGGCTGCCGATCTGAGGCTGTTAGCCTGGAGTTAGCCAAACTGCAAGCTAGCTGTCACAGCCTCCAGCACTGCCCTCACTTCTTATGCCAACTGCAAGTTCCGGGAGCTCCCGAAACTATCCTCAGCTTCAGTAATTTGCTAGACCACACACAATTCACAGAAAGCTATTACACTTATGGTTACAGTTTATTACAGGGAAAGGATACAGATTAAAACCAGCCAAAATAAGGGATGCAAAGGGCATAGTCTGGAAAGGTTCCAGACGCAAAGCTGCTGTTGTCCACTCCGTGGAGTCAGGACCCACACATTACCCTCCCAGCACCAACATGTGACAGTGCACTTGGCATACTGACAACCAAGGAAGCGCACCTGAGCCTTGGTGTCCAAAGTTTTTATTGGGGTTCCATTACTTAGGTATGATTGATTGATTGATTGCTCACATGGTTGATCTCAGTCTCCAGTTTGACCAATACCACAGTACCCCAAATTCCCACCCTCAATCACGTGGTTTGTCTCTGGCATGGCCAGCCCTCCCTGTGAGACTATCAGTTGTGGCCAGCTCCACCCTAAACAAAGACGTTTCTATCAGGTATGACATTGCCTCCCAGAATTGATATTACCTCCCAGAAGCCAGGGCAAAGGCCAGACCTCTCTGTGGGCAAGACCAAACTGTTTACTACATAGATAGGAAATGTATAAGAAGAGCCAGAAAATCTTATCAGATCAGAAAGTAAAACTGTCAAAGACTACTGTAGTCATGCCAGAAAGACACAGGAACCAACTTGAAAGGCCTCCCACTAGTCAAAGATGGGATAATTTAATCATCAAAGAATAAAGCAATAATGATTGAGATAACCTAAAATATGTTAGAATCCATAAGGTCATAATAAAAATCACATCAAGAAACTTTTGGATGAGGCTAAGGGGCCAAATTATTATAAAACTGGTAAATAGTGAGGAAGAGCCAAGCATTTATCCTGTTCCTTGTACAAGTGATACTTCAAAGTTACAAAATAATTGATGAAAGAAAACTTCCTCATAGAATTGCAACTGTTAAATGTAGGACTACAGAATAAGATTATCATCACTTGAATAACAACTCAATTACAAGATAGACTATCTAATTTAAAAATGGACAAAAGATTTGAATAAACACTTCACCAAAAATGATATCAGATTGGCCGATAAGCATTTGAAAAGATGCTCAAATCATTAGTTATCAGGAAAATGCAAATTAAAACCACAGTTACTTATTCACTACACATGATCTAGATTGGCCAAAATAAAAAAAGACTGACAGTACCAAATAAAGAGGAAGATTTGGAACAATGAGAATGCTCACATATTGTTGGTGGAAATGTAAAATCATACAGCCACTTTGAAAAACAACTGGCAGTTTCTTATACATATGCACTCACCATACAGAATTCTTCTTCTAACTACCTATCAGAGAGCTGACAATGTAAGCCCACACAAAAATCTGTCCAGTAACGTCCATAGCAGTTTTATTCATGATAGCTCAAAACTGGAAACAACACATATGACCATCAGCTGATGAGTGGATACACAGTTGTAACATCCACATGTCCCATCCTCATCAATAACGAAAAGGAACAGAACTACCGATACACACTGCATGGATGAATCTCAGAAGCATTATGCTCATGAAAGAAGCCAGACTCAAAACATTACACATTATAAGATTCCATTTATATGACCTTCTAGAAAAGCCAAAACCATAGGGACAGAAAACCCCTCATCGGTTGCCAGGAGGTAGGGGCTGAAGGACTGAATTTACTGCAGAACTTTTCTGGGTGCTGGGAATGCTCTATATATCTTGACTCTTGTGATGATCACATGACTACATACATTTGTCAAAACTCATCACACTATTTACTTAAAAGGATAAATTTTAGTTTGTATAAACTATACCTCAGTAAACCTGATTTAAAAATAAAAAGAATGTCGTTATTCTACAATCCCTAATGATACACTGGATCTAGGCAAAGATCATCAACGGTTGCTAAATCTATCAGATGAGAAGCTGATGGGGAACTTTCTGATGAGTGGGTCAGGCTGACGACACCTGGACTCATCCATCAATCTTTATACCACGAGAAGATGCAGTAGGAAGAGGGTACCACCACTTATGAGACATCCTTGTAAAGAACTTGAACGTGAATCTGATCAAGTCTCTAGTTAGAACTACTAGTTTGCAGGAAATAGGGGTCAGAGGAACATACTAAATGACATTATAGAGATAAAATTACGAAAATGTGGGGAATTCTACAGGACAGACAAACCAGTTTCTTTAACAAATGAATTGCAAGGAGAAAAGGAGGAGGAGTATCCTATGACTTAATAGACTTGGGACACATCTACGTGTATACCTTGTTTGGATCCTTATCCAAACTAATTGAAACAAGGGTATTTGATGATATTAAGGAATTGATGTTGATTTTTTTTTAGGTGTGATAATAGTATTGCTGTTATTTTATTTTTTAAAAGCTATTATCTTTTAGAAGTTCATTCTGATGTATTTATGGATGCAGTGGTATAATAAGATGAAATGATCCAATGTGAGTCAATCTTTGTGTAACATTTGTAATCATTTTAGATTTCAATGAAATAGCGACCTCCTAGAAGGATACGGTAAAAATTTGGTGAGATAATGTACGTGGAAACACTCAGCATAGTTCCCGGCATGGAGCAGTCAGTTACTAAATGTTAGTTAAATCTGCTCTTAACTTCTTTTTTCGTTTGTTTGGATTTTTTATTGCCATATAAAGTGCCATCTAACTGGTCTGGACTAAAATAAATAAATGTTCTAGATGTACCAGGCCAGGTGGAGTGAGTATCAGTTTCAATGCCAATTTCAGACAAAGGATACTCATTGAATGGTCAACGTTTTCTACCATTTCTATGAATTTTCCCTCAAATACAGTTTTTTTCATGTATAAACTTAAATGCCATATTTTTAAATATCCCGCAAGATTTTTAGATATGACATTGCTATTTTTAAATTGCAGTTACAAATCTCATTTGTCAGTGACAGAATTATAATTCCTTAAAAATTAGAAGTTGTATTTACAAGAATGAGCATATCCTTTTTTTTTCCTAGTTGGAACTAAGGAGGAACATAAATTTAAATGGTTGACTGCTCCAGTTAATTGTTGATTCGTCAGATCTCCTGACTTGGTGTATATAACCACCTATGTGGTTGGCTGTTTTCATTTTCCCTTTTGACCCCTTGACTCCCCTACCCCTGCCTCTGGTGACCACCAATCTGCTCTCTGTTATCTATGAGCTTGATTTTTTTTTTTTTTTTAAGATTCCACATGTAAGTGAGATCATACGGTATCTGTCTTTCTCTGCTGAACTTACTTCACTTAGCGTAACGTCCTCAAGGTCCATCCATGTTGCCACACATGGCAAGATTTCATTCTTTGTTTATGCCTGAATAGTATTCCATTGTATGTGTATACCACAATTTATCCATTCACCCATCAGTGGACACTTAGCTTGTTTCCATATCTTGGCTGTTGTAAATAAAGCTGCAATGAACACGTGGGTGCAGATATCTTTTCGAGTTGGTGTTTTCTTTTTCTTCAGATAAATACCCAGAAGTAGAATTGCTGGATCATACGGTAGTTCTATTTTTTAATTTTTTGAGGAACCTCCATACTGTTCTCCGTAGTGGCTGCACCAATTTACATTCCCACCAACAGTGCACAAGTGTCCCATTTTCTTCACATCTTCACCAATACATGTTATTTCTTACTTCTCTTATCTTCTTTCCAGCGCTCTGTCCTTAAGAGAGGAGAGATAAGGTGCCTCTACTAATATGTATTAGATTCGTGCAAACTTTGGTAGGGGCAGGCTGCTTTGGTTTTTGGTGTAAGGCAGGACCTTGATCGGGCTGACAGTAGTCATTGGTCCGTTTTAATACCCTCTGTGAAAGAATCAGCCTAAAGCTAAATCATAAATTCAGATGACTTGACAAGTGGATGAGAAAATATCAGTCAGGGTTCTTGCCAGATGAGAGTGTTGAAGGGGATCACTTGTTACTAGGCAGCTCTCCTGATGGAAGTCATTTATCCTGACAACCTTAGTGCCACTTACTGGCTTGGTAGAACTTTCTGAGGGTCAAAGAACTAGTCTGTCAACATCACCTCTGCTTTTCCTGAGCAGAGTTGCCATATGCACAGGACAGCTTGAGATTTGTCGGGTACTGACTGACCTCCTCTCTGGGTATCATATCAGTTAGATTGGCTGTTCCAGAGTTATGGAGGACCCGGGCTCCTTACGGTTTTCCAAATCTCCCAACCAAAGGGTGTGATTCTTTTCCACATTTTAGTTAGCAGAAAGGAAGAAGAGGAAGAGGCATGCCCCCGGCCCCTTCAAGCACACTTCCCAGGAGTCGTCTGTGCCATTTCTACATGGACCCCATTGGCCAGAATTTAGTCTCATGTCTACACCAGCTACCACCAGCTACAAGGCCAGGAACTCAGTCTTTTTTTCCCAGTCAGTCATGTGCCAGATAAAATCTGAGGTTCTTTTACTACAGAAGAAAGGAAGAATGGATATTGGGCGGGCAACTAGCAGCCTCTTCCCAAGAAGGGCGGGAGAAGGATGTTGAAAAGAGAGTAAAAAATGGCAGACAAAGTAAGACGCTCCAGATTTATAAGAGGTGGATCCTGGGAGAACAGGATGGGAAACTCACACTCTCCCATGAGGTGACAAGACAAGCATTCCTGTTGACACTATTTTTTTTCAACTCTCGTAACAGTGGTTCTCAAATTTTGGGGTCTTTAGGATCCTTTACACTCTTGAAAATTATTGAGGACCCCACAGAACTTTTTTACATGGGTTATATCTATTGATATTTACTGTATTAGAAATTAAAACTGAGTAATTTTAAAGTATTTATTGATTTATTTTAAAAAAATAATAAACATGTCACATGTGTAGATAATATATTTTTTATAAAAATAGCTATGTTTGCAAAAATTTACCTATTCAGTAGAGTGGCACTGTTCAATATTTTTGCGAACCTCTTTAATGTCTGGCTTATCAAAGACACCTGGATTTTCCTATCTGCCTCTGCAGTCAATCTGTTGTGATATGTTATTTTGGTTGCAGTATATGAAGGGACTCTGATTTCACACAGATACGTATTTGGAAAAGGAAGAAGTACTTCAATAGCATTTTCAGAAAATTGTGGTATTCTTTTATACTGCATCACTACTTGCAAGTAACCTCAACAAGTGGTAGTTTCTTCACATTCTTTTTAATAATGTGGACTTTTCATATTGCTGTTACAATAAAATCCCTTGGTCTACCTTGCACTTTTACTGGATCTTCCACTCATGCATGGTTTTGTAATATCATGAACTGGTCATCTGGAAAATATTGGTTCGCTGAGTTATGAAGCTCCTCCAAATGCTGACACATTTCATTATATAATATTTTAAAAACACATTTGTTAATATCACCACTCATCTCATCAGAAAAGTCGTTTAAGTGTTGGGAAACTGTCAAGTTCACTGTTTTCCAAAAGTCTAATTTTCTTTCATTTGAAAACTTCAGCTTTATCGTCAGCAGTGAATACTGTGAGTTGTTTTCTTTGAAGTGACAGCTCACTTACATCTGAATACCCAGCTAGGTCACCTTGCAGCTCAAAGAGTCTCACAGAACTTCTTCTTGAGGCAGCTTTTGGTCCAGCACACCTAACAGGGAAGGGCTGTGAAGGGAGGTCTGGTCCAAGGAAAACCATGACTTGCTTCTGCCCACGGTGCTGGGACAAAGAACGCCTTTCCCATCCTGCTCATTCCAGGGGAACACCTGGTTCTACATCTGTTTAAATAAGTGTGTGTGTGTGTGTGTGTGTGTGTGTGTGTGTGTGTAAATAAAACTTTTAACCACTAATCCAGTGGTTCCCAAATTTACCTGCACATTTGAAATCATCTGAGGAGCTTCCAAAAATACAAGTATCTGTTTCCCACCATCAAAGATTATTAGTTAGGGGTATGGCCTGAGCTCTGGGGTTTTAAAAAGATACCCAGGTGATTCTAAAGTGCACACAAATGTGAAAAACACTATGCTAATCCCTATTTATTAAAAAGAATGATACCAACCTGCTCTGCAGAATTGAGAGCATTCCCACACTCCTCCCAGGAGCAGACAGGTGGCCAGGTGGCCAGCCACAGGAGTCCCAAGACCCATCCCTGTCAAGCGGACAGATATCCAAAAGGAGCAATCGGTCAGTTACTAGTGGGCAATGGTCTGCGTTTCTAAGCATCTAGAAGATCTTCACATTGCCTTTAGAATTTGAAACAGAACTAGAGTGAGTGACATTATTTTCTCCTCTCGGATATTGCATGAGAGAGATCTTAAGTGAGGTAGTTGAGCCGTTGCCAGAAAGAGATTGCTGAACTAAAGAAAATGCAACTGGGATGCCATTTTTGGTAGTGTAAAGAAAGAAACCATTTGGTGCTATACACTTCCTTGGATGTATTTCAGCAAAAGAATCTCTTGAGAAGCTGTTCTTGACAGAAGCCTCCGAGAAGCTGAAATGTTGGCCCACGTGACTTCCTTTCAGTCAACATAGAGGAATTTATAAGCACAAATTTCAGAAATTTGCTCAGCTTCATTGTCTACAAAGCTGTTTTTATTCTGGTCACATTCACGTCAGCTGATCTTTGCCCAGTATAATGCTTGAGTCTACTGCCTGTACGATTTCAGCCTTATACGTTGGAGAGGCTTATGTTTTGGTACAAAAACTTCCAAAGATTGAATTTGAGAGAAAATGATTTTTCAGTTTTCTTTACCCAGTTGTTTTAAGGGGAATGACGTTTTGGGTGCTCTTCTGTTCGGCTGGGGGTCAACCTGGTGATGAGGGGGAGCACCACCTACGTTTTCTTCCATTTTACGTAATCAGCTTTCGATTACTGGGAAGCAGATCATTGCCCCAGTCTCCACTGAGGCACGTGGTGTTTCTACTCGTTTGAAGATTCGCTCAGTACCGGTCGGTACATTAAGAGGCCAGGCGCAGGCAGCGGTTCAGAAGCCTGACTGTCCCGGCCTCGAAGCTGCTCACGCACAGGTGGACGTGGACAAGCCCGCCGCTGAGCACCAGACCACACGCTGGGACCAGCGGGGAGGGCAGGGAGGGCTCGAGTCTCAGACTGACTCGTGGGTGAGGCTCCTGGCAGTATTTCAGGGCTGCGGAGACCCAGAGCCTTGACTTTCCAGTTAAAGAACATGGAGCCCAAAGAGGTTTCCCAAGTCCTGGTTAACTGCTGATGGGACCAGCACGGATCCCTCTTGTCTAGAGCCTTCCTTCTGTGGCTACTGTCAGCACGCAGAGCGCCGTGCGTCCTGCCCCTGCTTCCCACGTTCCCATCCCCTTCCCGTCTGGTTATGAAAGTGGATCAGGGAGCCCTGAATGCGCTCCCGTTGGCTTACGCGGCTGCGGAAACGACCTGTCCTACTGAGGGAGGAGGGGGCCGGGGATCGTGCCCTGTGCATCCCAGGGCCCCGCCACTCACACCCCCGCCTCTGACCCTCGCCTGGCCACACCTCCTGTTCCTCCTGGCCGTCTCCTAAACAGCAGTCAACACAGACAGGTAGCCTGGTATTTATTTTTGCTGCAGGACCTAGCATAGTGCCTTACGTATGAAAGATTCTCAGATTTTTAAAAATAGATACTGCAGATATATATGTACACGTATGTCAACGATTTTTCATTACTTTTGGGTGTAGTGGTGGAGACGGAGCACATTGAAAACCAGCCTCAGGCCTCAGGCCTGTTGTATGCAGTGTAATTAAGGATTAACAGTGTCTCGCCGTGGGGATTAAAACACTATAAAAGACCTTCTCAGATGACTAAGGCACTTGATTGCCAAAGTATAACCCGTGGCGCCGTGGGTGGTTACGGTGACTGCGGCGTGTTAAACGAGGTAAGCTGTAACCAACCACAGCATCAGGTCAAGAGTATTACCTGGTTCCTTGGGGCGCCGGAAGGGTAGTTGTGCTGCTTTCTGTGGCTGTTACTTTAGACGTACATCCGTGATCATGCAAAGCAACGTGCAGAATGGAAGATAAAATGCCGTCCGCTGGCGTGGAAAGGGCTCTGGCCGTAGAGTAAAGGAATGAATCAGGGCGCAACGCACTGAACCCGGCTCCCGCGATCCCGAGGCTCTATTTCCCTAAACAGAAGACGAGGGACCCTAGTTTCCCACAGCCTGATGTACTTCACAAATCTCCAAGTCACGTGTGTGCAGGGAGTTCTGTGCCTCTGTCCTTGTCTGTGTCAGACTCACCTGGGCTCCTGCACGGCCAGAGCTCTTAGCCGACTTAGATCTGCTTCTAGGAGTCTGTCCCGAATGGAGCAGCCCCGGCGGCCAGCGCGCTGACAGCTTTTCACCTGCGGTTTCCTCCCCTGCCTGCTCTGGGCCATCTGCTTACTCCGCAGGTGCCTTTCTCCCGTCTGCTCCTTCTGTCCCAGCCGGGATGGCGCTGGGAAGGCGGACTCTGGTCCCAATCCCAGCTCCACGTCCTTCCGACTTGGGAGCCTGGATAAGGTGCTTTGCCTCTTGTGCATCTGTAAGAGGGGAGACGGCGGAGAGATGAAGTGAGGCGTTGGTAACGTAAGGGCACGGGGAACTGCTCGCCGTCAGCGTCAGCGACACCGCTGTCGTCGTTCCTATTGGCTAGTGGTCATGTGTCACTATTGGAGGGGTCACATTCATGAAACTACTTTAGACACAAACGTGGCAGGTCTGTGCTGCAGAAGGTTAGCTGTTACTACCTCTGTCCTTCAGCAGCAGAGAGACAGAAGTGTGAAAATCAGAAAGAAAAAGAAACTGCATTTATCTTTCCCCTTCTGTTCTCTAGATTTGTTTTATGATTTACTGGTTTTCATAAGTTGAGTATGATTCCTGCGGGGAGAAAGAGCCTCATTTTTGCAAATGACGTTACACAGTGTTACACAGCGTGCCTACTTAAGAAAAAGGGAAAGAAGGCTGAAACTCACAGCCCTGGCCTCAGCCCATCTTAATCTCTCCCGTGGCAGGCGGAGCCCTTCCTCTCAGCCTCTGGGCTCACAGCTTTGAAAGTGAAGGGACTCGCTTCGCTTGTCAGGTTTAACGTGGATAGGATGCCGGCTCTTGAGTCTGACGGTGCTGTCATGGGTACTTTCTAGAGCAGTTTTAACCAGTCTCATTCCATTTAGAGTTTTATATCCGTTTATGTTGCTAGCACCTTAAATCTGGCTCTTCCCACATGAGCTAGTATAACTTTCTAAAATCAAAAATGAACCCAAAACAAAAGTAACTAGCCAGCGTGAGAAAGTCAACAGAGTTGGGGTCAGAGTTCCACAGGAAAGCAGCTGCCCATCCTGTGGCCTCCTGTGGTCCCCACCCCACATCCTTGGGCGCAGCCAGGGACAAAGCCGGTACAGACCCGCCCAGCAGCCAGGCCTGTGCCCGTGCCGCAGGGCTCAGGCTTTTGCCTCGATGCTGATATAAGAAGAAGGCTTTAGGACGGCTGACGATCTTAACGCTAGCTTACTGTGCCATCTCAAATACAGAAAAACAGGGCACTAAAAGAGAGCTGAGAAACAAGGAGACAGAGAGCAATGAAATAATTTCCTAATGTGATGAAGGAGAGGAGGGTCACGTTCTGAAGGGCCAACATACACGGAGAAACTCAAAACTGGAAGGAAAAAAAAAAAAAAAAAAAGTGGAAGGACCTTCGAGATCACCCACTTACTCCAGCCTCCAGTGTTATTTATACCCGAGGACCATCTACAAACAGAGTCTACAGACCATTAGGAAATGCAAATTATAAGCTCAGAGGTACTACCCAGTAGCCCACTGACTCTGATATCAATGGAGAATTGAGATATCCTGGAAAGTGAAACTTGCAGATACAGAAGTTTAACCATCTGAAGTACCAAAACTTTAAAACTGTAACCATTTTTATGAACATTTCTGTAAAACATCTTTTTCGTTTTTCCTTGATGGCTCAGGTTCTTTTCATTTTTCAATCATTTTTTTTTTTCATGGAGAAACGTCAGACATTCTTTTCTGTTCTTGATTAACTTATTATCCCAGGTGATTTGAGACTTAGCTGTCGTGAGTTTCCATCATGGACAAATCCCTGATATATTAACTTGAGTGCTATATATATTCTTTTTCATGAAGGGAGAGTGAATAGTAATCATATGGGTCCACAATCCCTTGTGTAAAGCCCTCGGATCCAGGTAAGTTTCTAAATTTAGATATTTTCACGTTTTAGATAGGTACTATAGCCCAGACAGCGTGCACAACAAATACGCCAATGGTACTTGTTCAACACATGATCATTTCCTCAGCAAAGCATATGAATGCTTCCCTCAAACGGGATACAGAGTAGAAAGAAGTGCCCGGCGTCAGGTTAGGCCAGGTCTGGCTGCCAAGTGAGTTGTTGTATCAGAAAAAGAACTTGGTTTTCAAATTTTGGAATTATGCATAAGAAATCCTAGCCCCACAGGTAACATTTATTGAAGATTTACCATATGCCAGGCCCTGTGCTAAGTGCTTTATGCATTATCTCATTAGACCCTTGCAATAGGTGGATACTTCTATCGCTTCCACTTACAAATAGAAAAGTGAGGCACAGAGGCATTAAGTAAGTTTCCCATGGTCACAAAGCGAATCGAGTCGGGGGACGAGGCTGCGCACCGAGCTGGCCTTTACTAAGTGCTTGTTGCGTATCAGGCGTTGTTCTGAGCACATCCTCACTCCTGTGATCTGCGTCCGGTCCCCTAAAATAGTCACCGTTGTCCCCATTTAATAGATGAGAGACAACAGGGAGATTATTTAACACGCCCAAGGTCTGGCCTAAGAGACAGTATGATTCCAGGGCCCGTGTGTATACTGTGTTGTATGACTTTGTAGCCGTAGGACAACTGGCGGTGAGATTCCGCAACATTAATGGCCACATTACAGGCCAGAGCCGCTCTCTGCCGGGGACTTCCTCACGTTCAGCTTTGATGTTATCCTCCTTATGCTTCAATATATTCAGTGCAGATTTTATACTTTCTTTATATGGAATCATTTGCCACGTGTCCCTTCACATCTGCCCTCAACTGCTCCCCCACCCCGGCCCCCCAATCTCGTTATCCTGCCTCATTTATCAGTGGAGTGTGGGTGAGCACTTGTCACCATTTCTAAAATGTGTCCTGGCGTATCTGGGGGAGTCGCTCTCATACCCCCCACCCACCCAAGTAAACCAAGTTCTCTCCAAGCCATGCTTGACTTTTCACCTCGAAGGTGGACACAACCTAGGCACAACCAGCATTAAAAAGCGCATCTTTGATGTGAAAAAGCGACGTAAAGGCCGGTTTTCTTGTGGACTTTGTTCCAGAAAACCACCTCGTTCTACGCTAGCTCTTTTGGTCCCTGTGTTGAGTCGGCGGGTTACACGAGCAGCAGGGAGCTAGGGATGCCTCCTCCGACGTGGCCCCCACTCACAGCATGACCCCTGCCGGTCTCTAGCCCAGGAGGAGCTTTGTCCATCTCAGGCAGGCACATGGTGCTGGAGATGACCTCACGTGGAAGACGGCAAAATGCAGCTGAAGGCGCCAGCAGTTTCCAAAGGTCTTAGTATCTTGGGTTATTGTCCTATCTGGCAATAATCACCTTCCTTCTTTGTTGAATCCAGACAAGAACTGACCAGTTTTACCAGCGCTGACGACCCACTGCACTGAAAAGGCCCCAGGATTCCCCTGTAGCTGGCTGTTCTGCACCAGCCGTTCCTAGTCTGCCCCATCCAAGAGAGACGGGCGCTCCGCTGCTCACGAACATGATCAGCTCCTGCAGTAAGCCCTGGCCACAGCTGGCAAAGAGGGGCCCCTGGGCTCCTTGTGTTCCGCACTGAAGGGCAGTCCCTTCCCGCAGGCTGGCGGAGTCGTGCTGCTCTGTAACACACGCGTGTGTCGTGCTCTTCTGAATCTCTGCTGAGCTTGCGACTGCGGTGGTCCAGGTGTCGTCAGCCAGTCAGTGCCTGGATGCAGTGATAATCCTGTAAAGTGACTGAGGTCAGAGCCTGGCCGTCCCTCCTAACTGCCGTCCCGATCCTGTACCTCTGGGAGGTACACATGGCTATGCCTTGGGGCCCCTGAGGAGCGTCACGCTGGCGTGCTTTTCTGGAAGCTCAGCCTCCCCCAGCCTCACACGCAGACCCGTGGGTTTTCTTTGCTCTCTGTGGTTGCCTTTCTTCTTTGCTCCTCATCACCGTGGCTTCTGAACTTCAGCAGTGAAAGAAAACCAAACCTCCGGTGCCGTCCCCACTCAGCGTTCCGACCGCTTCTGCGGCTCCCTGTGTCCTTTCCTCCCTGAGTCCTTCTCCTCCTCACTGCTGCTCGTTCCCCGTCAGTCTTCCCAGCCTGAGCATTAAGCGTACCGGCACAGGGGCACACACACCGCTCCCGAGACCTCGCGGGTACTTTCTCTCCAGGCAGGCGCAAGAGCTGCTTATTCGCAGCAGGAGCCATTTTCTTTTCTTTTTTTTCCTCCTCCTTTAACTAACAGATTCAGTGCCATTCTGGCTGCCTGAGGTGGCCTGACCTCCATAACAGGGACACTTGGCTGGTGACCCCCTTACATTTCTCTTCCGCGAGAAGATCACTGCAGTGGGGCTGCTGGTGGGTTGCTTTTGAGGTATTGCGTTGGGATTCTCCTTGAATTAAAGTTTGATACAAAGGTGGAGATTGTGGAATACTACATTCATTTTTGTTTACTACCAGCCACCCTGAGTAACACGATTAGGACGGATCGGTTTCCTCCTTGGCTCAAGGCCAAGAGAAGTATTCAGGTTTTCATCTGTGTGGGGTTTTCTTGTCTAAAATGAAAGGTTTACTACACCTGAAAAATAAAACAAATACTGAGTATATAAATATACCTAAACATGTACATTAACGACTTAACCAGTTACATCCTTCCTCCTGGGTGAACTTGACTCAGAAGCCCCTGAAATGTACACTGCACAGAAAGTCCCCCAGAGGGTAGACGTGGGAACAGTGCTCTGGGACAGAGCACAGGCTCTGAAACAGAAAGTCCTGAAATAGAAACTCTAAGTTTTTTAGAGGGTAAAACGTGATTATCGCATTTAATAGATTCTCTAGATATTTTTATTTCTAGAGCAGATCATGTAGCTCCAGTATTCAAGATATAGCAAGGTATACTTTGTTTGTTCCTCAGGGAGGGACTGATCCTTCTTCTTTGATATTTAAAAACAAGCCACCATAAACTTAACTAAAAATGCAGATTCTAGTCAAATCAGGCATTTACGGTATAAGGAGATACTATTAAATGACTCAGGTAATTTGGGTTGTGGTCAACGCCTACACGTAACATTGCGGTACTTGTTGGGAAAGTTAGTCCCAACAAGGAAGAAAGGGTTAAAGTCTTCAGATAAGGTCCAGCCAGTCTGTCTCCAGAATTCTAAGTGTCTTGGGTTTTCTCCCCTGTGCTCAGAGTTTACACTAGGTGGCATGCAAGGAAAGCTGAACAAATTCAGAGACTCGATCCTGTGGAAGCAGAGTTCTTTGGCACTTGCCACGATCGGAGGGTTCCGCTTTGGAGTCATTGTTTGATTTGTGATTGCTTTTTTTTCCCCCAGGATGAAGTGTCCTCTGGTTGGTACAAATAAAAGATTTCTAATTAACACAATTAAGAACACACTGCCCTCCCAGAAAGACCAAGACCACGAACAAAAAGAGGTCAGTAAGGAACCTGCGACAAGCCAGGACCAGAAGGAGGAAAGCCGGCAGAAGCACAGAACCCACCCATACAAGCACAGCGGCCACGCTCGAGGCCCTGCCCGTCATTCCCCGCCGGGGAAGCGGGGCAGCCCGGAGAAGTCCCAGAAGCGGTCCAGCAAGCGGTGAGGCAGGGACGCAGGGTGAGCGCGACCGTCCCAGCACCCGGGCCTGGGCTGGTGCAGAGATGGGGCTGAGGACGGCCCGCGCTGGCAGCGCAAACACCCAAGAGGGATCTTCCAGCAGGGCCGCTGTTGTGACAGCGGACGATCACCCGAGGCTCCAAGGAAAGAGTTCAGAGGGAGCCCTCTGAAGATGTCTTGGCAAGTTGAAGCTGCTTCAGCGGTGTAGTATACATATGTATTGATTTTATTCTGTCTTGTTTGGAAGTTGGTTTCAAAATAAATCTAGAACTTAAAAGTTTTCAGAGATTATTAAAACTGGTTCCACTTATTTTTTGGTGTGCTGCGCTTGTGGTCCTTTCTCAAAATTTCTCAAAAAATAAAATACTTGTAAATCCTATTACTTTACTTTTTTGGGTGACAAATTTAAGTTTTGGAAATCTGGCCAGTAACCATATTTGTGAAAAGGGCTAGAAATTTACCAAGAAACTCTGATAGCGCTGCACCTGTGGTCCTTTAAGTGAACAATGTAGGAAAATCTCCAAATCCTCTTGAATTTAGTGCTCCCTATCAATAACCAGAGGTTAAAAAATTGTCTCTGTGGTTTCCTTGTGCATTCTCAAACTCATTCCTGAGATAGAACAGTTTTTCTACATTTAATTTTTGGGGGGATATGTACGTTTTAAGTGGTGCTTTTAAGAGAACCTTCAAAAGTTAAAGTCAACGTTATTTTTGTGCTATGTCTTATTTAGCTAAAGACCTACGATGCCGCTCTTAGTATAGTTGTTTCAGAAATCTGAATTTTAAATAAAAGTGTGTTTACCATGCCTTTTTTTGTTTTTTTCAATATCGGTGTGGCTCCGTTCTAACATACAATTATAAACCTTTCAAACCTGTATTCTTCCTTGCATTCTCAGGAAAATGTCACCAAGCACCCTCTTCCCCCATCCACAAAAGGAAGAAGAATCTGAGAAGAATCTCTCTGTCCATACCCCCCCCCCCCCCCCGCAAGTCTTCCAAAGCATCTGAGCTTATGCCTGGCCGCTCCCAGATAATCACTCAACGCAGCCCCACTCCCTGCTTCCTGGCAGCCGAGAAAAAACCCCGTCTAAGCGCTAGAAAGGAGCACATCCGCAAAGCCAGCTTTGGGGTGTTGGACGGACGCGTACTGCTCCCGCCGCCGAGCTGCTCTGCCACACCTGCTCAGTCTGCTCGGAGCCGAAAGCTCAGGGGCACAAGCCCAGAGCCTGCCCACTCTGCACCCTTCTCCCCCAGACCCCGGGCTCACCCCATGACTTCGTACAGACACCCTTTCCTTTCAGACATTCAAGAGGAATCATTTGGCTCATATGACTTTAATCCAAATCCAGTTACGCATTAGCCTGTATCACTTGTGCTAAATTTGAAATGTTTTGTATTTAAATATCTATCAGAAACAGCACAGAGTTCTGGTTTTTAAACATTCTTGTTCTAATTAAGTAAAATAAAACTGGACTGTGTCATTTGTCTATGTGCTCTGTATTTAGAGCAAACTGGCAAGCTCATTATCCTTAAAAAAGGGGATGATTGTAATGAGCATATTCTTCCACTCAGAAGTAAAGGAAGCGCTTTAGCCTCACGACACTTACTTTCTCAGACAATCGTGTTAAAGGACAAGCGTTCCACAAAACCTTTTTCCCTTTAAAAACCACTGTCCCACTTGTGGAATTTTTATTAGAATCTTTAAAACTTTCATCACGAGCAGCCATGGTTTCCTGCGTTTAAATGTCAAGAGCAAATTATCCATCTGTGTTCCATATGTATACAGTAGATATCAGGGAGGGGCTGGTCCTGAGAGGCAAGCCCAGCCACCTCCTGCTTCTGCGGGGAACACACAGGCGTGGCAGCACCGTACTAAGAGATCATCCAGCCCAGGACAGAAGGTGGAGGGGGTTGAATCTCAGCCCCCCTCTGCCCTTGGCTCACTGTGGGGCCTCATCTGGGCCACTTCTCTGCACGGCACCCTCCTCATCTGCAAACTAGGATGTTTGCACTGGGACTTCCCGGGCGGTCCAGTGGTTAGGACTCCACTTCCACTGCAGGGGGCCCAGCTTCGATCCCTGGTCGGGGGACTGAGATCCCACATGCCACACGGTACGGCCAAAAATAAAAAAGTAAGTAAATAAAATAAAAGATGTTTGCGCTGAGTCTCTGGTTTTGAAACAAGTAGAGACAGAAGTGCGCGTTTGGCCCTAAGCTTAGGAACTGCATTGCATGCTAGAAAGCGGCAGGAGTTAAACCTAAGTGCAACCTAGCAGAATTCGTTTTCTGTTTTACCTCATTTTAGAAAACATCATCTCCAAGAAAGTAAATGAGAAGCCAGGGTCTCTGCCATGTCCCGTCACCTGCTGGTGGCCAGTCTTTCTGAACAGCCCACACGTGGAGGGAGAGGGAGCCAGGGTGGGTAGTTTTCCCGAGACTAGGCTACGTACTGAGGACGTCTCCTCAGGCCTGATTCTGGAAGGTGGCCATGGAGTTTTTAATTTCTCTGTGATTTTTTTGGGGGGTGGGGGGCGAGGGGTGCATAGATCTGCCTCAGATCTACAAGGTGGAATTTACCATTCTGTCACTGATTACCGATGTGACTTAACGTGGCACTTACATGTTCATATTATTACATAATATCTGTCACTGCTAGAAGTCTTGCCACTGTCTTTGGATCATAAAGAATATCTGGTAGGTAATCAGTGCTTGTTGAACAGACATTACCTGAGGTGAACCTCAGATAAAGCGAAGCCTAGCCACTTTCCTAAGGAGTATTAAACCCACAGGGTATTGCAGGCTATACGGGAACCTGCGTGGACAAAAACATTGACTGTCTGTCACCTATGGGCACACATTGCGAGGCCCTTTTTCCCCAGCTTGATTGAGATATCCAGTATTTGACATACAACACTGTGTACATTTAATGTATACAATAGAATGATTTGATAGAAGCACATATTGCAAAGTGATTACCACAATAAGGTTGGTTAACCCAGTCATTACCTGAGTTACCATTCTGCGTGTGCACGGTGAGAAAGTTAAGATACGCCTATTTAAAACCCCGTGTCCACGTGGTTATCTTACAACCCTGTGAAGAAGATGCCGTCGCTCCCATTACAAATAAGGAAACCAAGGAGAGGTTTAAAGTTTGCCCAAGGTCATGGAAGTGGCAGAAATCCTATTGGAAGCCAGGACTGTCGGAATCCAAAACCTATATTCTTCCTTCTACCTTATGCTGAACTTGATCCAAACTCGGCACCCTCAAAACACAGGACTGGGATGTCTCAACGCACGTATGTCCCAAGGATTCCCAGTTTAAGAGCCTAAAGAACTTTTATAACCAATGCATTTCACTGGTTAAAATTTACTCCCGAGGAGATGTGAATGCAGAAGCCCTGTGCCGGGAACATTTGCGCTGAAGTAGCATCTCCGTGGGCCAGTGTAGACAGCCGCTTAATCCCAGAGAAGAACTCTTCCCCTTCCGTGCTCCCGCGGTTAAACAGCAGCCGACAGACTATAACGAGGGGACGCTAAACTCTCCATGTGAACCACATATTTTAGGTTACTTCACATTTAACCTTGTCTTCTTTCCACCCACAAGAATAGCAAGATTTGGGAGTTAAAAACGTCTTAGAGGGGCTTCCCTGGTGGCGCAGCGGTTAAGAATCCGCCCGCCAATGCAAGGGGACACGGGTTCAATCCCTGGTCCTGGAAGATCCCACATGCCGCAGAGCAACTAGGCCCGTGCGCCACAACTACTGAGTCTGAGCGCTAGAGCCCGCGAGCCACAGCTACTGAGCCCGCGTGCCACAACTACTGAAGCCCATGAGCCTAGAGCCCGTGCTCTCCAACAAGAGAAGCCACTGCAAGGAGAAGCCCACGCACTGTAACGAAGCGTAGCCCCCGCCCGCCTCAACTGGAGAAAGCCCGCGTGCAGCAACGAAGACCCAACGCAGCCAGATATAAATTTAAAAAAAAAAAAAAAAAAGTCTTAGAGTCAAGGTCTCTGTGGTACTATAAACAACGTCCTATGGTCCACTACCTCTGCCTCTACCTTAGGCCTTGGAAAGGCATGTCTACAGATCATAGATTGAGCCCTGCCACGTGGCTCATCCGAGTATAGAGAATGAGAAGGAGAGTCTGCCGAATGGAAACTCTTGTTCTCAGCGTGGAAAACAATGCCAAGAAGCAGGCACTCACACCCACAGGAACACATTTTAAAAAGTACGTTAATTAATTAATGTACATTAAACTGGCACGACAACATAGTACGTAGAATTCAGAGGGATTTTATAAAGAAATAATTTTTATTTGGGTTGCCATGCCATAAATCTCAGTAGAAGGCCCTGGGCATTATGAAAAGGCCCAATAATAAACATAGATTTAAGAGCATTATTAATAGTTGATTACATGAGCAATTTCTCCCATCTATTTAGCCCTGTATTTTCACCGCTGGCTTATATCACTTATAAAAATTTCCTAAGTGAGACATAAACTCCAGATAGAACATATTTTATAAAATACTGGAGGAAGATGTTTCTCCACCAGGTGAATGTACAGCCTGCCCACAGCAGTGGTCCCCTGTCTCTCCCGAATTGTTTTTTCTCATTAATTCCTCAGGCATAGTCCTCTCAAAATAAACTAGTATACACTGTCCAATTATGAACCTCTATTTACTCCGAATTATAGATCCATCAGTCGGATGGGTAGTCTTTCAAAGTTCGATGTCAGTTTACAAAGGAAAAACAGCAAGACTGGTTTTCAATCCTACAGGGTTTTTTTTTTTTTCAATATTTATTTATCTATCTATCTACCTACCTACCTACCTACCTACCTACCTACCTACCTACCTACCTACCCTGGGTCTTAGTTGCCCCACCCAGGATCTTCAGTGCCGCGAGCGGAATCTTCGTTGCGGCATGCAGGATCTTTTTTTTAGTTGCGGCATGCGGGATATTTAGTTGCAGCATGTGGGATCTAGTTCCCCGACCAGGGATCAAACCCAGGCCCCCTGCATTGGGAGCCCAGAGTCTTAACCACTGGACCACCAGGGAAGTCCCTATCCTATAGGCTTTTTTTAAAAAAATTTATTTACTTATTTATTTATTTATTTTTTGGCTGCGTTTGGTCTTCGTTGCTGCGCGCAGGCTTTCTCTAGTTGTGGCAAGCGGGGGCTGCTCTTCGTTGTGGTGCGCGGGCTTCTCGTTGCGGTGGCTTCTCTTGTTGTGGAGCATGGGCTCCAGGCACACAGGCTCAGTAGTTGTGGCTCTCGGGCTCTAGAGCGCAGGCTCAGTAGTTGTGGCGCACGGGCTTAATTGCTCCGTGGCATGTGGGATCTTCCCGGACCAGGGCTCGAACCCGTGTCCCCTGCATTGGCAGGCAGATTCTTAACCACTGCACCACCAGGGGAGTCTCAGGTTTTTAATCCTATATCCTACATAAAAAACAAACCATCACTCACTCACTCACTCACTCACTCATTCAGTAAACACTAAGAGAACCAAGCGCATATGACAAGCACATGCTGGGCCCAGACTGGAGCAGTTTAACTCCTGTCCTCAAACTCTACTGGGCCACGTTCATGCCTTCCAAATTCAAGGGTGTAGAGTATTTGTGCAGCACGAGATTTACTTCTCAAAAATATCTCAGCCATGCCCGTATTTCAATCTTCCATATGGGAAGCATTGGTGGTTGTTCATCAGCACAAAACAGCATATATGCTTTCATTTTCATTTTTTAGGAAAAGTTTTCCATTTTGTTAAGTTCTAAAAATATGTATATATCTAATGAATCTTTAAAATATGTATGTGTTTCAAAAATATAAATATATATATATATATGTATATAAAATCAGCTCATGTAAAACTATTAGAAACACACTAGGAACACAATAAAATTTTGGCAAAAGATGAAATAGTCACAGAAAAGACATACATCCAATGAATATACAAAAAAAAATCATCTAAAAAACAAACAAAAATGCAAATTAAAATGATTTTTTTCACCTTTTAAATTAGCAGGGTTTTTTTTTTTTTAAGTAATTCTGCTGACAAGTATGGTGATACAAATACTCTCAAAAAACAATTAGCAAATTAGAGAAATGCAAATCAAAACTACAATGAGGTACCACCTCATACCGGTCAGAATGGCCATCATCAAAAAGTCTACAAATAAATGCTGGAGAAGGTGTGGAGAAAAGGGAACCCTCCTATAACTGTTGGTGGGAATGTAAATTAGTGCAGTGACTATGGAAAACAGTACGGAGGTTCCTCAAAAAATGAAAAACAGAGTTGCCCTATGATCCAGCAATCCCACTCCTGGGCATACATCCGGACAAAACTATAATTCGAAAAGACACATGCACCCCTATGTTCATAGCAGCACTATTCACAATAGCCAAGACATGGAAACAACCTAAATGTCCATTGACAGATGAATGGATAAAGATGTGGTACATATATACAATGGAATACTACTCAGCCATAAAAAAGAATGAAATAATGCCATTTGCAGCAACATGGATGGACCTAGAGATGATCATACTAAGTGAATTAAGTCAGAAAGAGAAAGACCAATACCACATGACATCACTTCTATGTGGCATCTAACAAATGACACAAATGAACTTATCTACGAAACTGACTCACAGACATGGAGAACAGACTTGGTGGTTGCCAAGGGGGAGGGGAGGTGGGGGAGGGATGGATTGGGAGTTAGGGATTAGCAGATGCAAATTAATATAGAGAGAATGGATAAACAACAAGGTCATACTGTATAGCACAGGGAGCTATATTCAATATCCTGTGGTAAACCACAATGGAAAAGAATATGAAAAAGAATATATATATATAACTGAAACACTCTGCTGTACAGCAGAAATTAACACAACACTGTAAATCACCTATACTTCAATAAAATAAATTAATAATAAGAAACAATTGGCAAAATTATTAGAGAAATGCAAATCAAAACTACAATGAGGTATCACCTCACACTGGTCAGAATGGCCATCATCAGAAAGTCTACAAATAATAAATGCTGGAGAGGGTGTGGAGAATAGGGAACCCTCCTACGCTGTTGGTGGGAATGTAAATTGGTGCAGCCACTGTATGGAGGTTCCTTTAAAAACTAAAAATAGATTTACCATATGATCCAGCAATCCCACTCCTGGGCATATATCTGAAAAGACGAAAACTCTAATTCGAAAAGATACATGCACCCCCAAATTGGGGTGGTCACATGAGCCAGGCTGTGCCAGTCAAACAGACTACTTCAACTCTGAAGCCAAAAAAAGATTCATCCAACCAGGGGACCTGACCAAAGAAGGTGCAGACTAGGCTAATAGATTCTGAACAGAAACCTACAGAGAGAGGGCAGGTGGAGCTGAAGTCATTGGATGGTCCTGTGTTCCTGCTTCCAAGCTCCCCAAAGAACCCTCATCCTGTCTTTCCCAAAGTCTGGCTCTGAAGCTGTTTGCCACTGTCCTTCCAATAAATTCCCTTTGTGCTTTAATTCATTGTGTAAGTTTCTACTGCTTGCAACCAAAGAACCTTAGCTAATACAACTATGCAAGTGTTAAAATAAAAGAATAAGAAGCTCCTAGATAGATTAAGTGAAAAATAGCAAAATGCAGAATGGTGTATAGTATGTTATGGTTTGTGTAAGAAAATGGAACATCATTACAAAGGCACAGAACATCTTTGGACATGACCGTACTCAAGAAACTGTAAGCAGAGTGGGGGGACTGGAGTAGAAGGCAGGCCTCCATTGTTACTGTACCTTTTTGAAATTCAAACCATGTACATTGTTTTGAAAACTATTTTAAATAAAGGAATTAAGTAGATATATATGCATCGTTATGGAAATGATAAAATGTTATGTGAAAAAAGCAAGCTGCAGCACTTTAAGCAAAATATGATCCCATTTGTGTGTTACTCTTGAGAGAGACAGTGTGTGTTTGTGTTTGTGTGTTTGTGTGTGTGTGTGTGTGTGTGTGTTAGTTTATGTACCTAGAAAACCATCTGGAACTATACCTATCAAACTGACAGCAGTAAACATCATATTCAATGGAGAAAAATGGAAACCTTTTCCTCTAAGATCAGGAACAAGACAAGAATGCCCACTATCACCATTCTTATTCAATATAGTACTTGAAGTCCTAGCTAGAGCAAATAAGCAAGACAAAGAAATGAAATGAAACCAAATCAGAAAGGGAGAAGTAAAACTGTTGCTATTTGCAGATGATATTATTCTGTATATAGAAAATCCCAAAGGCTCAACCAAAAAACTGTTGGAACGAATAAAAAATTTTGGATAAGTTGCAGGATACAGAGACAACATACAGAAATTAGAGTGTATTTCTATACACTCAGGATGAAACATCTGAAAAAGAAATAAAGAAAACTATCCCATTTACAATAGCATGAAAAATAATAAAATACTTAAGAATAAATTTAATCAAGGAAGTGAAAGATCTGTACATTAAAAACTACAAGACTTCGGTGAAAGAAATTGAAGAAAACAAATGGAAAGACATCCTCTGTTTATGGATATTGTTATGGAGTTGATATTGTTAAAATGTCCATACTAGCCATAGCCATCTATGGGTTCAATACCATCAAAATACCAATGGAATTCTTTACAGAAATAGGAAAAAAAAAATCCTAAAATTTGTATGGAACAACAAAAATCCCTGAATAGCAAAGCAGTCCTAAGGGACAAGAACAAAGCTATAGGTATCACACCTCCTGGTTTCAAACTATACTATAAAGCTACAGTAATCAAAACAGTATGGTAATGGCACAAAATAGACACATAGATCAATGGAACAGAATAGAGAGCCTAGAATTGAACCCCTGCTCATAGCCAACTAATATTTGACAAGGGAGCCAAAAGGGGAAAGGAGAGTCTCTTCAACAAATGGTGTTGGAAAAACTGGATAGACATATGCAGAGCGATGAAACTGGACCCCTACCACTCACAAAAATGAACTTGAACTGTATCAAAGACCATAAGACCATAAGACATAAGACCTGATATTATAAAACTCCTACATGAAAAGATGCTCAACATCACTAAGCATCAGGGAAATGCAAATCCAAACCACAATGAAATATTACTTCACACCTGTAAGAATGGCTATCATCAAGAATACAAGAGATGGGCTACCCTGGTGGCGCAGTGATTAAGAATCCGCCTGCCAATGCAGGGGACACAGGTTCGAGCCCCGGTCCGGGAAGATACCACATGCCGCGGGGCAACTAAGCCCATGTGCCACAACTACTGAGTCTGTGCTCTAGAGCCCATGAGCCACAACTACTGAGCCCACGTGCCACAACTACTGAAGCCCACGTGCCTAGAGCCAGTGCTCTGCAACAAAAGAAGCCACCACAATGAGAAGCCCATGCACCGCAATGAAGAGTGGTCCCCGCTGACCACAACTAGAGAAAGCCCGCTCACAGCAACAAAGACCCGATGCAGCCATAAATAAATGAATGAATGAATACAAGAGACAACAGATGCTGGTTTCCAAGCAATTTAACTGCACTCTAGAACAAAGTTTAAGAATGATTACAGGACTACAAAATAAATAGCCCCACCAGGCAAAATTCACAATGTCTGGTACCCAATCAAAAATTAGCAGACATGCAAAGAAGCAGAAAAATATAAGCCATCATTAGGAGAAAAATAAATCACCAGAAAATGATTCAGAGATTCTATCAGAGATGACAGAATAGCTAAAGACAATAAATATTATTTCATATGTTTATGAAGCTAGAGAAAAGATTGAACATGTTAAGCAGAGGCATAGAAGATATAAAAAAGACCCAAATCAAGTAGAGATGGAACTATAATGTCTGAGATGAAAAACATATCAGATGAGATTAGTGGCAGATTAGACACTGTAAAAGAAAATACTAATGAACTTAAAGACACAGCGATAGAAACTGTTCAAAATGAACTACGATGGGAAATATGATTTTTTAAAAAAGGAACAAAGCATCATCGAGCTCTGAGACAAATTCAAGTGACCAAATATAATCGGAATTCTCGAAGACAGTGATGGATAGAGAAAAATATTTGTACAAATAATGACCATAAGTTTTCCAGATGTAATGGAAAGTATAAATGCATGGACATAAGAAACTCAATGAGTTTCAAACATCAAAAGAAATGAAGAAAACCACACTAAAGCACATCAAAATCACATTGCTTTAAACAGACAGAGAAACTGTACTAAAGGCAGCCAAAGAAAAGAGACAGCATATTCAGAGAAACAAAGATAGGATTCAAATCAGATCTCAACAATGGAAGCTACAAGACAGTGAAAAAATATATTCAAAATACAGAAAGAAAACAATCATCAGCCTAGAATTTTTTACCCAGTTAAAATCTTTCAAAAATGAACGATCCTTGCCCACATCCTCATCCTCACTGTCAGGGAACCACCCACCATGCCCCCTCCTTGCACACTGGGCTCAGAGACTTTTCCTGGAGGAAGAAGCAGGACATAAAATAGATACCTCCTAATCTCTTACCAAAGAACCTGACTTTCTTTGCAACAGAACATGGAGAAGTTCAAGCCTAATGATGCACTCAAAAACAGTGGAGATTGTGGTGAAAGATAATTGAGAGGATACTGGTAGATTTGTTGACGATACAGGCTAAATTGAAGACTGCTAGTTTGCAGGAGAGAATTGGCGGGGAGGGGAAGCTGGGAGTAGCTCTCCTAGGATAATAACAAATATCAAACACTGACTTCAGGAACTATTCCTTCAAAGAAGCTAGAATTTGATTGGTTTAGTCTCTGGAACAATTGATGCTGCAGGGCATTGTTGAAGACAATAGAGCAATTATCCCACAATTTGTGGCATTTAACAGCAGAGTATGATGGGGGAAAAGAGAGCTAAAAACAGCCCTGCCAAAGCACTGCCATCCAAGGTGGCTGTGGGCAAACCCAAGGCTGCACACCTTTGGTTGAGAAGCAACACCAAAGGCTTAACACTGTGTGTGTGTGTGTGTGTGTGTCTGTGTGTGTAAAATAGACTTCACTGAAATAAAAGCTAGTCACTAAACAAGTAATCAAGCAAATGGTGGTGGTTGGGGGGGACCAGAACCCAGAATTGCTATTATAAATTATCTAAAATGTCCAATTTCCAACAAAATGTAAGAGATATACAATGAAATAGGAAAATACGGCTCATACACTAGGGGACAAAAGCAACAGAAATTGCCTGTGAGACTGACCAGATGTTGGATTTAACAGATGAAGACTTCAAAGTAGTTATAAGTATATTCAAAGAACTAGTGGAAACCATGATTTACAAAATAAAGGAAGGTATGCTGACAATGTTACATCAAATAGCTAGTATCAATAAAGAGATATAAAATTTTTAAAAGAACCAAGTAAAAATTCTGGAGTTGAAAAGTATAATTGAAATGAAAAATTAACTAGAGAACTTCTTGCCCAACTTCTTGCAGAAGAAAGAATTAACAAACTTGAAGATAGGTTAATAGAGATTATGCAATCCAAAGAACAAAGAGGAAAAAAAAAAGAATGAAGAAAAATGAATAGAGCCTCAGGAAATGTGGAATACCATTAAGTACACCAACATACATGTAACAGAAGTACCAGAAGAGAAGAGGGAGAAAGAAAAAATATTTAAAGAAATAATGGTTGAAAACGTTCCTAATTTATTGAAAAACACTAATCTATACATCCAGGAAGCGCAACAAATTCCACAAAGAGATCCACAAATAGACATAACACAGTAAAAGAGCTGAAAGCCAAATACAAGGAGAAAATCTTGAAAGTGACCAAAAAAAAAAAAAAAAAAAGACTCGCCACTTGTAAGAAATCCAATAAGATGAGCAATTTACTTCTTATCAGAAACAGTGGAGGCCAGAAAGCAGTGGGATAACATATTCAAAGTGCAAAGAAGAAAATAACTGTCAATCAAGAATCTAATATCCAGCAAAGCTATCTTTAAAAAATGAAGACAAAACAAAGACATTATCAGATTAAAAAAATGAGAGAGTTTGTTTCTAGCACACACACCTTAATTTTTTCAGGCTAAAAGAACTGACCCCAGAGGGTAATTTGAATTCACATGAAAAAACCAAGAGCACTGGTAAAGGCAACTATGATATTATAAAATACAGTAAAAATACATCTTTATTCTCCTTTCTCCTCTTAAATTATTTGAAAAGCAAGTGTATAAAACCGTATGTTATGCAGTGATTGTTGGTCTCGTAACATATAGAAACGTAATGATTTTGCCAATAACAATGTAGAGGAGGTGAGCGGGCACAAAGCTATATGGAACTAAAACAACTCCAGATAGTAACCTGAATTCTTAAGAACAAATCAAGAGAACCTAAAATGACACGCACGAAGGTTAATATAACAAAAGCTATAAATATATTCTTAGTCGACACCAGTGCCACTTACTCAGATCTGATGACCAGATCAGGCAAAGTGGGTCCCAAGAGTTGTAAAATTATGGGGGTATCAGGGAAGGCCCAAGAACGGGCATTCTTAGAGCCACCAGAATGTAAATTGGACCAACACATGCTCACCCATTCCTTCCAGTATGTCCCCGAATGTCCTGTACCCCTGCTGGGAAGAGATATCTAACAAATTGGGGGCTGCTGTCCACCTAACGGGAGACAAACTGGAGGTTGGTGTCCCTGTAGACAAAGGGCACAAGAGGATGATGTTAATGGCTGAGGACAAACCTCCCTGGACAGTAAATCCTGAGGTCTGGGCCCAGGGACGGGTGGGATGAACTGTAGGAGCCAGTCCCGTGACAGTGCATCTAAAACCCGGACATACATGGCCCAATAGAAAACAGTACCCTCCCCATCAGGAGACCTTGTTGGGCACTGCCCCTGTGATACAGGACCTAACTGACCAGGGCATTATTAGTTGATCCAGTCAGCCTGTAATACCCCTCTCTCCCCATAAAGAAACCCAGTGGGGAATACCGGATGGTACAGGACCTCAGGGCAGTAATGAAGCCACAGAGGATACACATCCAGTGGTCCCTAAACCCTACACCCTGCTGGCTACTCTATGTCCACCAGGACCTAATATTCTGTATTAGATTTAAAAGACACCTTCTTCTGTATTCCATTAGCCCAAAGCCACAAGGAATTTTTGCTTTTGAGCGGCAGGACCCAAACGTGCAACAAAAACAATACTTCTGGACAGTCCTGCACCAAGAATTCAAAAATTCCCCCATCATCTTTGGGGAAATAGCTAAAGGCCTAAAAGATCTACATCTGGAGGAGGGAACCCGCCATTCTGATCACCAGGCCTACTAAGGAGGCCTCTGAAAAAATACTGTAACCACCCTGAGCCACCTAGCCAATAAAGGGTATAAAGTGTCCAAGAAAAGGGCTCAAATTTCACAAGCTAGAGTCACCTACCTGGGCTTCATTCTCACAGAAGGTCAGGGAAGCCTACCCCAGGAAAGGGAAGAAGCATTTGCAGCCTTGCCCCTCCTAGAACTAGAGGACAGCTTAGGGGTTTCCCGGGGGGTGGCTGGGTTTTGCTGCATCTGGATCCCTAGCCATAGTCTAATAGCTGGGCCTCTACATGAAATGTTGAACGGGAAGGATGATGATCCTTTTGAATGGAATTAAGAATAGGAAGAGGCGTTTCAAGAATTACAAAAGCAATTACTTCAGGCCCCTGTCCTGACCCTCCCAGATTTAGCTACTTCAACAGAGATCTAGGAAGCCATGGAGGGCTAGTTAATGAACACGGGCAGTACTTCTTTCCCCAACTGCAGCTTGTCAAGCCATTAGGAAGGCTCATCAAAGAACTCATTACAAGAGGGAAGCCCTATATAATTGGTTAGTTGGGGTCATGGTAACTCCTGGCATGAAAAGTATAATCAGTCGGATAGTTGAGACAGGCCCCCATCTGCACAATGAACAACCCTTAACACCTGATCCCCCCAACCAAAGCCCCCAGATAAGGACCATTCAGACCAGAGAGACATATCCTGGAGAAGACTGGCACATTGATTTCACTGTCATGCTGAGGAAAGCTGGCAACTTCAGGTGTCTCTTGGTGCTAGTAAACACATTTTCTGGGTTAGACAGAAGCATTCCTTTCCAGAACTGAAAAGAATAATCCCCAGGTCTGGGCTCCCAGGATTCGTACAACGCGATAATGTCTCAAGTGCCCTGGGCATAAAATGGACCCTGCATGCAGCCTGGAGACCGCCATCAACGGAGAAAATAGATCCAATCAGACCTTCAAATGGGCCTTAGCCAAGCTATGTCACGGAACTCCGACTGCCCTGCACCACGTGCGGTTGGCCCCAAGGGATAAGTTAAGTGCCCTTGAATTCCTGTATGGTAGACCCATTCCCCAAGCTGAAGAGAAGGGACACCTTAGCCCCCCTAAAATGGAACAGCCCAAGTGTGCCCTCCAGGCAGGAGAAACCGGAAAAGCTCTCACGGAATATGGGGACCAGGTGCTGCCTGCACCCACTGACCCGGCCCCCAACCCCTTCCAGCCAGGAGCCTGAGTGCATCTAAAAACCTGGAAAACTGGCAGCCTGCAAGCCCAGCTCACCCCTAAGTGGAACGGACCCTGCTTGGTGACCCTCACCACCTGCTCTGCCCGGAAGTAGCAGGGGTCACTCCGTGGGGACACTGCACTCGAGGGAAGAGGCCCCCGAGACCCAACCTCTGGAGAGAAAAGCTGGGGCCACAGCCCTCTTGACTACTCGTGTGAACCACTCTCTGACCTGCAGCTTCTCTCCTGAAAAACAACCAAAGTTCGACCACGGACACTCAGGCCCGGCAGTGAGCCTCGGCATCGGGGCCAAAGACCTGGAGCCCTGCCTTGTCAGGAAAATTTGACAGGTGACCATTATTCTCTTGCTGATATATTTGGGCACGTATCTTAAACTCTCCGGGGTCCTGTGTCTCCAAGAGGTTAGACAAACGGGGATCGCCCAGGAAGATGGTCAGGGCCGAAGCCTGGGGGCCACCAAACAGACCTCACGGTGGCTGCAGGACACCAATGCCCACACTCAGCAGGAAGCAGTTACAGAAGATGGACCCGAGACCCTCAGTGGCCTCAACAATGAGGAGCAGGACAAAAGGCAGAGGAGGGAATCGTCACCAGCAAAGCCCATTCACAACTCCCGGAAAATAAAAATAGAATCTGGGTAATAAAATAAAGTCTAACCTTTTTTTTTCTTTTCCTTTGTGCTGAGTCTAGTTGCACCGACTCACATGCGGAGGCCTCGCACCAGACACTTCAGACCGGAGTTCCTCCAGCGGAAGGGCTGCAGGACCCTCAGCTCAGGGGCCGCGTGCAGAGACGCCGCGCCCGGCTCTGGATCTGGAGTGTGAGCGGCTGCGCTGCGCCTGCGCTGGACAACCCCGCCCCCCTCCCTACGGCGAGAACCCTATAAGGCAGCCCCGCCCACAGCCTATCAGGAGAGCGTGTGCTCTAGAGCCGGAGCTTACACCTCTCCGTTCTTTGATCAGGGAATAAAGCTTTCCTTTGCTTCTGAACCCAACTCAGTCTCATTCTATTGGCACAGTGACACCAGGCAGGAGGACCCTTCCTGGGGCCCGACTTGAAAGGGTCGGTAACGCTTGGACTTCTATTCCTACCTGGCAGTAGTGAGGAAGCCCCCTCCTTCCAGTTCTGGGGTGGTATGAGATGAAGACCGCGAACACATGAGACTTAAATAACTACGAAAACCTCATAATATAAAACCACAAATTTCCAGGTTGCAGTAATAAATTGCTCATTATATCAAGAACCAGGAAGATCTCAAACTGAATGAAAAAGACAATCCTTAGGTATCAACATCAAGATAACATAGGCGTTAGAATTCTTACAAAGATTGAAAGCAAACATCATAAAAATGCCTCAACAATTCTAAGCACTCTCAAAATGAATAAAAAATAGAGCATCTCAGCAAAGAAATAGAAGGTCTAAATAAGAACCAAACAGAAATTACAATAACCAAATTAAAAAAACCACACGGACTCTACAGAGTGGAGGAGCCAGATGAAAGCATCAGTGAGCTGGAAGACAGAACAATACAAATTACCCAAACTGAACAACAGGAGGAATTCTGAGGTAAAGAAATGAATCACCAACATATTGCTGGTGGGAACGAAAAATGATCTGGCATTAAAAAAAAAAAAAAACTACATGCAACTACCATATAACCCAGTGATCGCACTTCCAGGCATTATCCCAGAGAAAGGAAAACTTATGTTCTTGTAAAAACCTGTACAAAAATATTTATAGCAGCTTTATTCATAATAACCAACAATAGGACCAGATGTCCTTCAGTGAGTGAGGGTTAAACGAAATGTGGTCCATCCACACCTCGCGACACTACCCAGCAGTGAAAAGGAACAAGCTACAGACACACACACAACAACGTGGTTGAATCACCAGGGAATTATGCTGAATGGAAAATCCAGTCCTAAAAGGTTGCATATTATATTATTCCACTTACGTAACATTCTTGAAATGACAGAAATGGAGAACAGAGTAGTGGTTGCCAGAGACTTTAAGGAAAGAGTGAGAATGAAAAGGATAAAAGCGCGGCATGAGATATCGCTGTGGTGATGGAAATGTTCTGTGTCTTCACTGTATCAATGCCAATGTCCTAGTGGTGATATTGTCCTAGAAGTTTTGCAAGATGTTACCATTGGGAGAAACCGGGTAAAGGGGACATGGAACCTCTCTGTACGATATCTTACAACTGCATATGAATCTATAATTACCCCAAAATGAAAAATTTAAATCCATTTGTAAAAAAAGACAAATCACAGACTAGGAGAGGTTATTTGAAACAAAACCAAGAAAGGAGTTGTTTTCAGAATTTCTAAGGAATATGTAAAAATCGATAAGAAAAAGACATAAGTAGTAAAAAAAGAAAAATGAAGACAATTGTTTAAAGAAAAATGAAGACAATTGTTTAAGTGTAATGTGGAAATAAATATGGCATAATGTTAAAGTTTGATAAAGCTGGGTGGTGGCTCTGTGGATGTTCCTCACGCGGCCCATTTCCTCTGTTTGAAATATTCTATGTGTGATATAAATGACAATAGGTCACCACTTCTTTATGACTTGTTTCAGAGCAGTCACAGAGGAGGGATGCTTGAAATATCTCAAAAAAGTGGTGCAGTACAAAGTTTTCCAATTTCTGTTGATGGAAATTTTGGTAAGCTGATCTTCTTGCTAAGATGTCGAGTCATTTGGGTCATGGGAAAAGCTGAAAAGATCTCTGAAACACTTGTCCATTTCCAGGACCCAGAGGACTTTTTCAGTGAAAAGGATGCCACACATTCTTTATTTTATCACATATACTCTAACTTTTATTTTCTGTAAATGAATAATACCTCAAGTAACTAATCATTTCCATAATTAAGTGTTTTCAAGCACCTCCTAAGTTTTATTTTCCTCGTAATAATCTTGTAACTTTCAATAAAAACACTTATACTTTTCCTTGAATAGTGATGTATAAGTTTCCTTGAGGATAAATAGGTATAAATCTGTATCACTGAAGTAAAAAATGAATATGTACTAATATTATTACCAAAATAATACTCTTCAGAAAAATCTTATTGAGGTTTTTACCTTTTGCTTAATGTCTTCTTCCCCCTTCCGTGAAGAAAAATCACAATTCAACAGTGAATTTAAAAACTCATAAGCACCATTCCCATGCTACGCTTTTATATACCTGCATAAAAATAAGTCTTCAAAGTTACTTACGATTTTATTGCAAACTTGTACAAAAAGGCAAGTATTCAAACTACTTATTTTTTTACTTATAATATTAAGATGACGTGCCTAAATGTAGCTTCCTTTATGTATTTATTGTCTGGGGTATGCTGAACCTCTCATGACTATGAATTTATGTATTTCCACAGATTTGGAAAGTTTTTTCCCATTGTTTCTTCAAATATTTCTCGTGCTTCATTCTCTTTGTTCTCTCCTTTGGAGATTCCAAGTCCACGCATGTCAGACTTTTTTGTATTGGGCCATAGTCTCTGAAGTTCTGATAACATTTTGTTTTGAGGGGGGAGGGGTTCCTTTTCAGATTGAATGATTTTTTTGTTGCTGTGGTTCACTCTTCAGAGCCTTTACATAGTTGATATTTTTAGCTTTATCGAGATATCATTGATATATGTTAAACTGCATATGTTTTAAGGTATAGTTTGATATGCTTTGGCATATATTTACACCAGTAAAACTTACAGCCATCATCAAGATAATGAAGCTATCTATCACAATCAGAGTATTCTCATGCACCTTTTAATCCATCATCCTACCCTCTTCCACACCCTCTGTCCACAGGCACCACTGATAACCTTTCTATAACTATAGATTAATTTGCATTTTCTAGAATAAGGTTGACTATGTATTCTTCCAAACTGAGAAGTACCCAGAACTTGGGGCCTGTCCAGATAGTGTTATCACAGGAAGAATGTCAAGATGATTTCCTCAGCTGCGCTGACCTGGAGCTGCCTCTTGACAGCCCAGCATGAGGAACGTCTCAGGGAAAAAGGGGAAGAGAGCCAACAGGGGATTGGCAAGATGGGAAGGAGATGGCGGGGGTGGTCTCGTGCAGGACCACCTTAGCTAAGCTGGAGCCGAGTCTCCCAGAATTCCCTCCCTGTATGGTTCCAGGTGAAGGGTGGCTGCAGGAAAACTTATGCCTGACTTGAAAGGGGGAACTGAAGCAGGATCCTCGAAGCCCAGGATCGGGGCAGAGATACAGCTGCCGCAGCGTCTGCCCGTGGCCGCTGACGTGCCAGCCTCCTCCTCTGTGCGGGGCAGCGGCTGGGCCCACAGCTCCCACAGCTCCTCTGAGTTCCGGACCAGGTCCACGTGCAGCTCAGTAAGGAGAGGGCCGGCTTCTTCTGTAGGTAGCCCAGGCCCTGCAGGGGAGGGACCAGCGACACAGGTTCCAGTTTGTCTTCGCGGGTTCTGCTTGGTTCTTGCAGGTCTGGCTTGTCTTGCTCTGTCCTGTTTCACGTCTGGGTTCTTCCCGGACGGCCAGCCCTGCTGACCTACAGCAAGGTTATGCCCACCACCGGACGACAGAGGCAAGCTTCCCATGGACACTTCACCAGCTCTCACAGCTGTAAAAAGCCCAATGCCCACAAAAGTCCTCTATTACGTATCACTTGTCACGGCTCTGCTTCCTGGAATGAACCCTGAGCGATACAGCTTGGCCTGCGGCAATGACCCTGTCTGATTGACGGGGGGGAAAAGGCCTTTTTCATTACTTTGGAAAAGAAACATCCAAGAGATTAGCTTACTTTAAAAATTTACAGAGCTCTCAGCAAATCAGTGAATGTTCCGTATTGTTGGAATTTTCTCCCACGAAGTAACTCTTAAGGACCTCAAAATGAAATCTGACACATACTTATGATAAACATAGCTACTGGATTTCCTTTTAACATTTTGCAAAAATTCTAGACTTTTAAGAAAATAAAAGAAGTCAACCCACAATCAAAGTATAACATTAACCTCAAATTATTTTTATTTAGCTAAATCCTCCCCCCCCACCCTTTACAAAGCCACTTGAGAAATCCCATTTGACAAGGGATATTATTACAGTTTGTAATGCCCAACATCAGGGCAAGACTTTTTTTTTTCTCTTTTGTAAAATCGGTTTGACTTATTTACAATGAACTTAAAAACCATGAACTTTAATGAAAAAGCTTGACAGGTTTGATGTATGATAGACGAAAGTTTCCCCAAAAAAAAGCCCAGAAAAAAAATTTTTTTTTTCTTTTTGGCCGTGGAATAAAAACATGGGTCTAGCTACTCAGTCTCCTCTAAGAGAGCAGTGAAATAGAGTTGCCCGGCGATTATAAAATTTCTACAGAAAACTAGTTAACAAAAGAGATGTAAATGTTTTTCCATCAATGGAATAATGTAGCAGGAGGGGGTTGCGTTTTTTCCCAACAAACAGAATCGGTTTTTGTGTGTTTGTCTGCAAGCTAGTTACTGATTACATTGTTTAGTTTATTCTATCCGGGTAGCTCCTAATAATTATTTTTCAGGAGAACCACAAAATAGATAAGGTGCAGGACATCCTCGCAGAAGAGTCTGGATTCTGGCCATGGATGGCCTGACTTACAGGATGTTTTTCAACACACTCCTTCAGGCCTTCCACTGCATTTGCACCCCAGCTCCTTGTTTTGTTAATGCCTTTGCAGTAGTTGTAAGCAGTTTCTCAAACATAATCTTCAGTGGTGTTTACTTTGACCACTGACTGTTGATTTAGAAGGAGCTGCTTTTTCAAAGGAAATCCCTCCACTTTTCCTGTGCCTACAGGCAAGAGAGAATAATTGTCATGGCACCCGGCCCCGTGTGTTTAGAGCTTTGAAATGATCACAAAATTACTTTTCCCCTTTCATTTATTTTCCTCTTAAATCCTGTTTTACAGTAATCATTCAAATGACTTCACTACATGGTCAGCCAAATAATGGCTTTAAGAGGCTAGCTATTTTAAATAGTGGGAACTAAATAGCCACTTCTCAGTACAAACCTTTTAAAAATGTGTTTGTTTAATGAACAAGAAATGTCTAGAATATGAATGAAAATGTGTCAAAAATACAATTACACTTCTTCTAAAACCCTTTTATGCAAGAAAAATGTAGATTTTATTCCTTGTTTGTAACTTTCTTGAAGGTTGTATTTGTAAATGTCTCTGCATGAAATAAAGAGGAAAAGAACAGGGCAAGATTAGAAAGGAAAACATCTTTTAAAATTATTAGTGACATCTACCTAATGCCTTACTAATTAATATTAAATCATTGACTTTGCAATATAAATATCAAATAAGTTACTTAGCTGGGAGAATCTCTACACCCTGTGTTCTATCCCTTTTGTAAATTCTTTGACTCTATTAAGTTTATTCTTTGTGATGATGTCATTCTTTGGCTGAGTTTAATACTTAAACTACAGAAGGAATAAAACTTGGCTCACTCTAAATTAAGCTGGACTTTTCCTTCATTTTGATAATTCCTGTTCAACAGTCCCTCCCTCCCCAAACAATGACAACAATATCAAACAACAATTGGATGCTGGGTGAGAAGATGCTTCCTAGCTGGGCTTGGGAGAAGATGGGCTCAGGGAGCCCTTTAATTGTTGAATTGACTCACACGTGCTATGATGTCCAAGAGGCTGGTAAAGCTGGATATACTCAAATATATTCAGGAGGAACTTAAATAATTGATTAACTTTGTCATTTAAAAATTGGGGACTTCCCTGGTGGTCCAGTGGTTAAGAATCCACGCTTCCACTGCAGGGGGCACAGGTTTGATCCCTGGTTGGGGAACTAGGATCCCGCATGCTGCATGGTGCAGCCAAAAAAAAATTGTATTAAAAATTTTGGGGGGGTGGGGGATACTGCTTTATTTGGAAAATATCCAGATGTAGGAAGAATGCTAGAATTAGAAAATCACCGTTTGGCAGGAATTGTTTCAGTTAAGGATCATCAGTGGCTGCAAAAATTGGTGGGCAAAAGCAACATGAGAAAAAAGATATTTGCATGGTTTCAACATATATCCCCCACTGGATATGTATTAATTACAAAGGGGGAAAATAGTTAAATTCCAGTGGAGAAGCCTGGCCTCACTGAAAGCAGCTCTTTTTCCCCTTTCCTGTTTGCCCATTTCAGTTCCCCTCTAACCTTGAAAGAACCTACTTAATTCATTTTCTAGATAAAAAGAAGAATGAAGAATGAAGAATGAAGTAGTTAAAGAAAGACTAGCTCTCTACCCCCATCAGCGCCCCTTAGCAATCCTGCCGGCAGATCACAGGGGCAGATAACATCTGAAGGTAGAGTCAGCCAGCCTGCACACAATGGAGACGGATGCAGAACCCAACCTCCTGCCTTGATGACTCACTGAGATTCTTTCCTCCTTTTTCCCTTCAAAAACTGTCATGGCTGAGCAGAAACTTTGGAGTTGGTCTCAGGACATGAGTCCACCTTCTCCCCAGATTGCCGCCTTTTCTGATTAAAGCACCTTTCCTTTCTGTTGACACTTGTCTCTTGAATTATTGGATTTTTAGCTGTGAGCAGCTGAACCTGAGTTCGGTAACACCACCACCTGAACCGAAGGTCAAGGTTAACTTTACCAACCAGGGAACAAAGCAACACGTGTGCCTCCAAGGACATGCAGCAATTCTCCGGTTGTCCTACCACAAGTGTGCAACTGAATCTGATCATGGAGAAACATCAGAAACATCCAAACTGGGGAATGTTCTACAAAATAGCTGGGTGTCACGAAAGACAATGATTGGCTGGGTAGTTCCTGATTAAAGATGACCAAATAGACAAGACGACTAAATGCAATTCACTGTGGAAATGATCATCTGCATCTTATAGAGGGGACACAAAGTCAGAGAGGTTCGGAGACTGGTCTACAACATCAGTTTATGACATGACCCAGTGCATGGAATTCAGACAGAGGTGTATGGATCAAAAAGGGCAGAACAAAAATGATTTTTGTCAGAGGCAATTTCGTGTAGTGCAAACCTATGAATTTTATAGAACAAAAGTCATGGACTACTGAATACTGTGTATTCGGCAATACACAGGCTGAGCAGGAAAGTAGAAAGAAAAGATGCACACAGGTGGGGACATCAGAGGAGTTTTCCCTGTCCCCCCCTCCACCAGCCCCATGGATGCTGTGACAGTCAATCCTGGAGTGGAGTGAGGTTACCACACTATGTAAGGATCAACATTCTCCTGTAATAGCAGCATTATCCACAATAGCCAAGACATGGAAGGAACCTAAATGCCCACTGACAGATGGATGGATAAAGAAGATGTGGTACATATATACAATGGAATACTGTTCAGCCATAAAAAAAGAATGAAATAATGCCATTTGCAGCATCATGAATGGACCTAGAGATTATCATACTAAGTGAAGTAAGTCAGACAGAGAAAGACAAATACCATATGGCATCACTTATATGTGGAATCTAAAATATGACACAAATGAACTTATCTACGAAACAGAAACAGACTCACAGACATAGAGAAGCAGACTTGTGGTTGCCAGCAGGGGAGGGGGTGGGTGGATTGGGAGTTTGGGATCAGTAGATGCAAACTGATATATAGAGAATGGATAAACAACAAGGTCCTACTGTAGAGCACCCAGAATATACTGTAGAGCACATTCTTTTTTAAGTATATATATGTATATCTGAATCACTTTGCTGTACAGAAAAAATTAACATAACATTGTAAATCAACTATACTTGGTTTTTTAAAAATTAATTAATTAATTTATTTTTGGCTGTGTTGGGTCATTGTTGCTGCACGTGGGCTTTCTCTAGTTGCAGTGAGCAGGGGCTACTCTTCATTGCGGTGGCTTCTCTTGTTGCAGAGCACCAGCTCTAGGCACGCGGGCTCAGTAGTTGTGGCTCGCAGGCTCTAGAGCGCAGGCTCCGTAGTTGCAGTGCACAGGCTTGGTTGCTCTGCGGCATGTGGGATCTTCCCAGACAGGGCTCGAACCCGTGTCCCCTGCATTGGTAGGCAGATTCTTAACCACTGTGCCACCAGGGAAGCCTCTCAACAATACTTTAATAAAAAAAATTCTCCTGTAAATAAAAGATGTCATATACAGCCTTTATAGTTTTGGTTTCGTTTTATTTCATTTTCTATTGCATCAAATTCTTTCATAGTGGGCAATTTAAAGGAAATGAATGTTCCCTGAAAATTCAGATATTTTGGTATGAAAACTGATATTCAAAATATTTTATGGCACTAAAAATATGAGGTTTGTGTTCATTTTTTTTCATTTTCAGACATCCTCCAATGCTTGTGAATGAGGCAAAACAGCTGTTATTTCTTCAAATAATTATTTATGAGATTTCTAAGATGTATGTACTTTTAAAACATTAATTTCCTACATCTTATGAGCTATATTACATATCATATCTTATAAGGAATACTTTTTAAAATCTTCCTGTTTTTTTGGAGTTAAGATACCTAAATCCCAGCCAGGCGAGTGACACGGAACAGGCTGGGTCCCAAACATGCCAGGTCAACTATCTTCTGTGTATTACTGCTCTCCCACAGGGCCAGTGTGCTAACACAGAAAGAGCCTGTGCTTTGAAGCTGGACAGACCTAGCTCTGAATTCCAGCTTTAGTACTTCCTATGAGCAGTTAGACAAATGCTATTTCTGAACCAGTTTTCTGATCTGGAAAATGAGCATAATAATGCTTACTTCTCAGAGTTATTGTGAGGATTAAATAATGCAGATAAAGTATCTGGCATAGAGTCTGATACAAAGTACAAAGGCAATATTAGTTCCTTCCTTCTTTCCTCCTCCTTATAATCCATGATTGGAACAATTTATATGTCAAATTAGCACGAGATAACCTGCCCGCTGGGTGTTGGGTTCATGAATGATTACTACATCATTAAAACCTGATTAATTAATTAAAGAAGGCCATGCATGGACAATAATGAGAATTATCTCAAACTCTGAGCTATGATTAGTCCAATACTGTGTACCTGAGGTCCAATATAAAATTATACATGAATATGTGTCCAATCAGTTCTCCTTTATCCTGAAATTTTAGCATTTATGTTAAAAAATGTTTTTGAAATTTTGCAAGGTCAGAAATCATAGCTCTGGAAATTCACATGGAAAAAGCTGACACGGATTAAATATACACAAAACCTTATAAGAAGTGAATAAGTACATGAAAATTCTTTAGCCTGGTATAAAATTGAACTTCATCTATTTTTGTAATGCACAACCATGAATTCAGTAAACTAATGGGATGGGAGTTATATTCATTCACTCATTCCACAGATATTTATTGAGTACCTGCTATCTGAAAAATCTGTTCTCTAGAAGACAGAATAGATCATTGATTTGGGCAAGATGGAGGTCATTGACAAATGTGATGAGAGCAGTATCAGTGGAAAGGTGAAGACAAAAGCCTGATTGGAGTAAAGAGAAAATAGGAGATAAGGAAGTAAGGACACTGAGTATAGGAAATTTGAGAACCGCTATGAAGGAAAACCAAAATATTGGTGTAGTTGGAAAAAAGCATGGAGTCAAAATTTTTTAAGGTGGAAGATATCACAGTGTCTTTGTAGGTTAAAGGGAATGGCCCAGCGGACAAAGAGAAACTGATGCTGCAAGAGAGAAAGTGGGAAGTTTAAGAGCCAAGACCTCAAAAAAATGAGAGGGAGTGGAATTCTGTGCAAGTGGAGGTATTGGCTTTAGGAGTTGAGGAAAGGCAGTGGATATAGGCAGAGATAGGAGTTGGCTGAAAGGGATGGTCATGGGAAGATGGAGGTCTTTTTTATCTGCTTTTGTTTTTCAATGAAGCAATGGAAACACAGGGCTAGGTCAATATCTGGGTGGGTGGGGGGAATTGGAGGTCTGAGGCAAGAGAGGATGGTGTGTGGAACAGTCCCTTTGGAGAGCAGAAGTCCAATTTGATAAAGACATGGAGTGAGACGGCTGCATGGCGCCATTCGTGGTCATGAATTTAAAGTGCGACCTGTCTGCATGGCATGTGCTTTTTTGAAGATACATTCAGCTGCTCAGGTGCCTGTCCAGAGAAGACAGAAAGCTGGGGCTGAGTTTGCTTTTTTCCTCCCAATAATACAGACAATTATAACAGAGGAGAAAGAAGTCAAGAGTCTATCCCACAGAGACTTCCCTGGTGGTGCAGTGGTTAGGAGTCCTCCTGCCAATGCAGGGGACACGGGTTCGAGCCCTTGCTGGGGAACATCCCACATGCCGTGGAGCAACAAAGCCCGTGCGCCACAACTACTGAGCCTGCGCTCTAGAGCCCATGAGCCACAACTACTGAGCCCGTGCGCCTAGAGCCCGTGCTCCGCAACAAGAGAAGCCACCGCAATGAGAAGCCCGCGCACCGCAACGAAGAGTAGCCCCCGCTCGCCGCAACCAGGGAAAGCCCACACACAGCAACAAAGACCCAATGCAGCCAAAAAAAAAAACGAAAGAAAATGCTCAGCCCGACTTCATCGTGATTAATTAAAGAGATAAATATCCAGGAATCGCAGCAGCATAGATACACTGATTCATTTTAATAGCTTGCTAATAAATTCAAGGTTTTGCTAATGCTAATTTGGTATGGCCTAGTTGGGTATTTTAGTTCTACTAGTCAGAACTCTCTGTAAGGAGATCATGAATGTTAATTCAATCTCCATAAATATAAGATTTTTAAAAGTGACACAACTGCGTGACGTGGCCTGAAACTCCTTTTAGCCACAGTTATCTCAGCTCATCATTGGGTCCTGGTCACGAAGAGGACCAACAGGACTAATAGATGATTCGGGGCAAATCCATCCCCAATAATGAAATTTTTAAAGATATAGCATCACCTTTCCATATGAAAGGCAGGATGTTATGGAATGTCCTTCTCTCTGTTAAGGAACGATAACCTCATGAGTGATGCTTAAAGGTTTCCCACAGGAAATACTGTAAAAGACAAAAAGCCTAATGACAAGACTAGCTTCTGCCCGTTCCACTGGAGGCATCCATCACTGTAAATAATGACTCACACTGAGGTCGTCCTCTTTAGGCTGAACATGGATGTATGTACCGGGCATTCACATGCATCGTTTCCCGCTGTTTTCTTGACCACACTCAGAGACGGGCTTCACAGATGACTGAAGTGAGGCTCGGATAGGTTCTTCCATCAGCCAGTGGCTCTGCGTGACCCCTGCTAGGCGTCATCCTGCGCAGAGCGGTTGAGTTGGTGAACCCGGAGCAGTTCCTGCTGACTCCTCGGGACCTGTGCTCTGGAGGGAGGACTTGCCGCAGATGCCCCAGCAAGTACACGCTCCGGCCAGACGGAGCCCCCCCGCCCACCCCAGTTCCAGCTCTAATTCCAGTACTCCTCCCTCCTGCCTTCCTGCCCTTCTTGGGGAAAACGGACAACAAATCCTATGATCCTTCTTTGACTTACATAGTGTTTTTCCCTTTCTGAAGATGGAAGAAAAAAATGCATTTCTCCAAATCAAAACTACAATGGGGTACCACCTCATACCAGTCAAAATGGCCATCATTAAATGCCTACAAATAACAAATGCTGGAGAGGGTGTGGAGAAAAGGGAGCCCTCCTCCACTGTTGGTGGGAATATAAATTGATGCAGCCACTATGGAAAACAGTATGGATGGTCCTCAGAAGACTAAAAATAGAGTTGCCATATGATCCAGCAATCCCACTCCTGGGCATACATCTGGACAAAACTATAATTTGAAAAGATACATGCACCCCTATGTTCATAGCAGCACTATTCACAATAGCCAAGACATGGAAACAACCTGAATATCCACCGACAGATGAATGGATAAAGAAGATGTGGTACATATATACAATGGAATACTACTCAGCCATAAAAAAGAATGAAATAATGCCATTTGCAGCAACATGAATGGACCTAGAGATTATCATACTAAATGAAGTATACCAGAAAGAGAATAGGACAAATACCATATGATATCACTTATATGTGGAATATAAAATATGACACAAATGAACTTATCTACGAAACAGAAACAGACTCACAGACATAGAGAACAGACTTGTGGTTACCAAGGGAGAGGGAGATGGAGGAGGGATCAGCAGATGTAAACTATTATATAGAGAATGGATAAACAACAAGGTCCTACTGTATAGCACAGAATTATATTCAACATCCTGTGATAAACCATAATGGAAAAGAATATGAAAAAGAATGTATATAAGTGTAACTGAATCACTTTGCCATACAGCAGAAATTAACACAACACTGTAAATCCACCACACTTGAATAAATCTTTTTCAAAGTGCATTTCTCTTTCCCACAAATGCCCGAGATGGGGATGACAGATTAAAATCTTGATTTTGCAAAGTTTAAAAGTCATTTTTCGATGGCAGGGAAATGGGAAAGTTGGGACGTACATGCTTTCTTGCTTTGGGATTGCCGTTTTAGTCAATTTAATTCTGATTACATTTGGCTACAATATGAGATTTATGTGAATTTAGAGCACTTAACAATCCCTCTGTTTTTCTACGGCCTGGATCCCCGACGCTCACAAAACTTCCGCTGTGCATTTCTGAGAGACAGTCACGCACACAGAGGTCCAGGTCTCAGCAGAGGCCCCTGCAGAGATACAGGGAAACTAGAGACAGACAGAGACAGAGGACTCTGATCCGGGGTCACGCTTTGCTATAATATCCGAAAGCAAAACTGTTTTAAGTGAGAGCATTAAATAGTGAATGTCAATCAAGGATTCCATAGCCAAGATATCTACCAAGTGGGGACGCAGTGACTTGTGGTTTCGCATCTAAGCCGGGCAGGGACCTGGAAAGATTGTCGGACATGTGCTGATTCGGTTCCATTTTAGCCATTTTCTTCATCTGTGCCTAATTAGTACAAACTTTCATTTGCAGGGGAGGGAGCATGAAGAGAGAAACTGGTGGAGGGAAGCCTAACAGTGAATTGTTCCAACTATATCTCTGTTCAGTGTGTCAAATACATTCTTGAGGCAGGTGCTCGAATTCACAGGCTCTTTAGAGAGAATTTAGCAGCCCCAGGAATATACTGGTTAAGAAGAAGAAAGGAGGGGCAGGGGGGAAACACACAGCATCAGCTGCTAGGAAGGAAAAAGCTAATTGCAGAAACTTCTCTGCCGGGGAGAGGTGCAGCTGTCAAAGCAGTAAGGTAAATGAGTCTCAGACTAAAGTGGATTTTGCAGTAGAACTGTGTTCTCTGATAAATAGGGGAGCTTGAACTCCAGCACCATCCCGCTATTCCATGGTAATGCCCCATTTTGGCACTGACTGGGTGGTCTTAAGCCCACTGCCATCCTGGCTACACTGGCCACACCAATCAAGGCCCCGCAGCTGAGACCCTGGCTGACCTGCCTCAGGAGCCTTTTTCAAACTCCAATTCACTCATTTGTGTGGGATGCTTTTTTTGCTACTTTATTTATGGGATTACATAAATGAGCCATTAAAAATGTAAATCTTCAGAACAGTGGAATAATACAGATTTAAACAATCAGCTCGGGGCGGTACAGTACAGAAACAGCCCTGCACCCGTGCTATCGCCCCGTCGTGACTATGGCAACAATAGGGGGTGAAGGGAAAGGACAGAGGGGAGAGAAAGAAAACATCCCGCATGGTGGCCGTCACCGGCACCAGAGAAAGATTAGGGTGTTTTTTTAAAGGAGTATTAGGACGATAACGAAGATGTACCATTATAATCAACAAAGGACGGGGCACCCCTCACCCAGTGCGGTGCCAGGACAATCAGGCACAGCACAGATCTGAGAAGTTTATCCCACCTCGTGGCAAAGTATTTAACCCTTTTGTGGCTTTTTGCAGAGGCGAAGAAGAAAAAGAAAAGAAAAGGGGATGAGTTGGGACAGAATCACTCTCATTTCCTTATCTAGTTGTGATAGTTTTAGATTTTTTTTTTTTTTTTAACTCTGCTTCTACAAGTGAATTCTATGGGATCCTCCCATCAGGGTAGTCAGGCCAGAGCCAACTTTGCCACCCTTCTGCTCTGAGCAGGGCACCCCTGAAGGGCAGCAGGGGCGATGTGTGGCGCCCTGTTAACTGGCAGCCTGGGGTCCCCCCAACTGCAGTGGGTCCTGAGGCCCCTCCGCAAAGTTGAAAAACACTGCCCTCTGCTAAGGTCCCCACCCCCGCCTTTGCCATGACCATCCTGCAGCTCTGACACGTAAAGGGGCAGCATACTGGTGAGGGCGCCATGGGGAATAGGCAGCAGGGTGGGTCAGACAGGTGGACCTGGCAGAGCAGGTGCCCCAGGAAGAGTAGACTGACCTGTGAGCCCAGGCAAGACTCTCCCAGGCTTGATGCCCAGACACCCCTGTCGGCAGGCAGAAGCAAGGAGCCTTTGACGCCATATCCTCTTATAGTGGCCTCATTACTACCCACAGCCTAGGAAGGTCAGGTTACAACTATAGCTGCCTCTGCTCAATGAGCTCCGCGTCCTGGTCTCCTGGGCAGCCTTTCTCTTGGGACTGCCTGTCTCATTGCCTCTCTGGCTGTATCCTCCACCCCCCCAAATTTACCCTTTGTACCCACATTCTTCATTTGCTTCTTCCCCTCCCATGTCCTCGGAAATGTCCAGCTACTATCCCAAAGAAGTGGCTTGGAGCTTTACAAGATACAAGCATTTGCTTCCCACGGCCAATCCAGATTGGGAAGAACAGGCGCAACTCATGGTTCTTTGGGGAGGTGGTGTGGGGAAGATACACACCGAATGAGCCCTCCCATCCCAACTCACTGAGGGCTCCTGATCACGGAATTCTTAGAACTCCAAACTCGGAGTTTATGACAACCCTTCCGAGAAGGGGTTCTCAACCTTTGCTACATGCTGGAATCATCTACAGGACATTAAAAAATACTGAGTCCTGGGTCCAGCTCCAGAGATCCTGATTTGATCAGCTGGGTTATACCCTTGGTATCAGGCATTTGTTAAAGCTCCCCCAGGGCTGAGAACCACTGGTCGAGAGATAATGCAGCTGAGGAAGAATTGTCTAAATGTATACAGTGCTTTTATCTTAGATGTCACAGCAATGGGGCTGTCACAACTTAGGACAGCTGGGTGCAGAGGGGCAGAGGGGTGTGTACAGTATGCAGAGAGGGGAAAACCAGGTATCTTTTGGATTCGGATGGGAAATGGAGATGGATGTTGCCTCTTTGTTATAGTAGGCACCGTGGGTGGCACAAGAAAGACCTGGGTGAGTGTCTGTTATGTCCAGAGGGGTTCTCAGTGGGGATAAGAGGTGGTGTTATGGCTGCCATAATGGATTCCAGAGAGTTTGAAACAGTGGTATTGGATTCATTCCCTTTTTCATTCCACGAATAAGTGCTGAGTGACTGCTATTTTACTGGCACTTTGCTCAGCCCTGAAGATACAGCAGAGAACAGAAATCTTCCCTCCTAGAGCTATGTTCTAACAAGGGACACAGATATGACACAAGCAGTGACCCCAATCATTATTTAAATGACAATTTCAGTAAGTGCTGTACAGGCTGTGTGCAAGAGTGTCACAGGGTTGGGTCTACACCCCCTGAGTCCCTGTCCAGCCCTCCATCCCGTAACCTGGACTCATTCTGAGCACAGAGTAGGACGTATTACATGACGTTGAACTCATGGGGCCAAATCTTATTGTTAGCTGAAGTGAATTTCCACATTGAGAATTAGGCTCAAATAGGTTGATTTCTTATTGCTTCTCCAATTGTCAAGTTGGGAAAGAAGGCTTTTGGTGAAATAATATTAAAAGCGTGTGAAATGATATCTGCAGACAGAGCCCTGCAGAGTCGGACTGACCAGCTGGGTTAACCCAAGTGAATGTGAACTAACAAAAGCCATCACAAAGCAACACGAGTTGGGAACAATATTGCTTATGCTAAATCCATGTCCACCAAAGAGGCTCTGTAGGCACCAAAGAGGCTCTGCGGGAGAAATGAGGGGTGTGTGTGTGTGTGTGTGTGTGTGTATGTGTGTGTGTGTGTGTGTGTGCGCACGTTGGGGAGGGACCTGGGATGACAGGATGGACGACAGAGAAGGAAGAGGAGAGGAAAGCTGGAGTCCCTGCCCCCACCCCTGCTGTTGCTTCCCCTCCCGTGGCCTTGGTTTCGGCACTGCTCTGTCCCACTGCTGTTTGAAGCTTCCTCATTAGCCGCAGAAATGCAGTCCTGCCCAAAGCTCTTCCCCAAAACCCCATCTGAAAGATGCTCCTACACTCACAGAGGACGCACACATCACATAGATGGGATGGATGGCTCACAGGGACACGACATATTTTCAAATTGAAGATAGAGAGTAAACGAGAGTCCGAGCTTAGGAGTGACCATAGTTAATCCTCAATCATTTAAATGAGTACAGAAAAGCCAGGCTATAGAAAATCCAGAGGCATTTTCTATTTCGTTTTGGATTGCAATTTTTTCTTTATTAGACTTATCATGGCAGATTGGGAGTCTTTTGAGAGCAGAGACTATGATTGATTTTTTATTCTAGTAAAAATGTAACTTGCTTATAATAGGAGTGCTGCATTAATCTTTGCTGCATAACTATTAGAGAAATGCAAATCAAAACTACAATGAGGTACCACCTCACACGGGTCAGAATGTCGATCATTAAAAAGTCTACAAATAATAAATGCTGGAGAGGGTGTGGAGAAAAGCGAACACTCCTACACTGTTGGTGGGAATGTAAATTGTTGCAGCCACTATGGAAAACAGTATGGAGGTTCCTCAAAACAATGAAAAATAGAGTCGCCCTATGATCCAGCAATCCCACTCCTGGGCATATACCTGGATAAAACTATAATTCGAAAAGATACATGCACCCCAATGTTAATAGCAGCACTATTCACAATAGCCAAGACATGGAAACAACCTAAATGTCCATTGATAGATGAATGGATAAAGAAGATGTGGTATATATATATACAATGGACTATTACTCAGCCATTAAAAAGAATGAAATAATGCCATTTGCAGAAACATGGATGGACCTAGAGATTATCATACTAAGTGAAGTAAGTCAGACTGAGAAAAATACCATACGATATTGCTTATATGGGGAATCTAAAATACGACACAAATGAACATACCTACGAAACAGAAACGGACTCACAGACATGGAGAACAGACTTGTGGTTACCAAGGGGGAGGGTAGGTGGAGGGGTGGAGTGGGAGTTTGGGATTAGTAGATGCTAACTATTATATATAGAATGGATAAATAACAAGGTTCTACTGTAGAGCACAGGGAACTATATTCAATATCCTCTGATAAACGATAATGGAAAAGAATATGAAAAAGAATATATACATATGTATAAGTGAGTCATTTTGCTGTAGAGCAGAAAGTAACACAACATTGTAAATCAACTACACTTCAATAAGATTAAAAATTTTTTTTAAATCTTTGCTGCATAAATTAAATAAGTGATTTTACTTACTCAGAAATTTGTGGGGAAAACTAAGGAATACGCCAGCTATCCTGAATTCTATATTTCTGAAAGGTCTTCTATTCCCTCAAACCTCCAAGCTTTTGTGCATTTGGTTTCATCTATTTAGAATTCTTTCTCTATCATTCCTGTCCTCTCTTCCTCCTCCAAGATCCAAATTCTAAACTACAATCAGCCTCCAGTTTCAGCTGAGTGATGTTCTTCCCACCGTCACCGTCAGGCACTCCCTCTGCCCTTGAACGCACCCCATTCACGGGTGCCACGCTGCTGTGAAGGGCCTTTTTGTTTTGCTGTCTCCCCACTGCAGTATATGCTCCGTGAGTCTCTGGGCTATTTTTATCTTTCGGCCTCAGGGCCCAGCACTGTGCTACATTTAGTCTATAAAGTTTCTGCATACATGAACAAGTGAATGCATAAATATCTATTAGTTAAGGTGTACATAGCTAAAAATTAACTTAACAATCCCATTGGTTCTTTTTATTTTTTTGTGAGTAATTGAGTTTATTCAGGAAAAACAAATAAATAACAAATAAGTGAATAAAAAGTCAAACAACAACAAGATCATGCTACCTTTTTCTCATGATACTTCATATCCTGCCATTTCATGAAGTTTTGTTTTTTTTTTTTAACATTTTTATCAGAGTATAATTGCTTTACAATGGTGTGTTAGTTTCTGCTTTATAACAAAGTGAATCAGCTATACATATACATATACCCCCATATCTCCTCCCTCTTGCGTTTCCCTCCCACCCTCCCTATGCCACCCCTCTGGTTGGTCACAAAGCACCGAGCTGATCTTCCTGTGCTATGCAGCTGCTTCCCACTAGCTATCTATTTTACATTTGGTAGTGTATATATAAGTCCATGCCACTCTCTCACTTCATCCCAGCTTACCCTTCCCCCTCCCCGTGTCCTCAAGTCCATTCTCTACATCTGTGTCTTTATTCCTGTCCTGCTCCTAGGTTCTTCAGAACCATATATATATATATATATATATATTTTTTTTTTTTTTTTTTTTAGATTCCATATATATGTGTTAGCATACAGTATTTGTTTTTCTCTTTCTGACTTACTTCACTCTGTATGACAGTCTCTAGGGCCATCCACCTCACTACAAATAACTCAATTTCATTTCTTTTTATGGCTGAGTAATATTCCACTGTATATATGTGCCAACATCTTCTTTATCCACTCATCTGTCGATGGACACTTAGGTTGCTTCCATGTCCTGGTTATTGTAAATAGAGCTGCAATGAACATTGTGGTACATGACTCTTTCTGAATTATGGTTTTCTCAGGGTATATGCCCAGTAGTGGGATTGCTTGGTCATATGGTAGTTCTATTTTTAGTTTTTTAAGGAACCTCCATACTGTTCTCCATAGTGGCTGTATCAATTTGCATTCCCACCAACAGTGCAAGAGGGTTCCCTTTTCTCCACACCCTCTCCAGCATTTATTGTTTGTAGATTTTTTGATGATGGCCATTCTGACTGGTTTGAGGTGATACCCCACTGTAGTTTTGATTTGCATTTCTCTAATGATTAGTGATGTTGAGCATTCTTTCATATGTTTGTTGGCAATCTGTATATCTTCTTTGGAGAAATGTCTATTTAGGTCTTCTGCCCATTTTTGGATTGGGTTGTTTGTTTTTTTGATATTGAGCTGCATGAGCTGCTTGTAAATTTTGGAGATTAATCCTTTGTCAGTTGCTTCATTTGCAAATATTTTCTCCCATTCTGAGGATTGTCTTTTCATCTTGTTTACGGTTTCCTTTTCTGTGCAAAAACTTTTAAGTTTCATTAGGTCCCATTTGTTTATTTTTGTTTTTATTTCCATTTCTCTAGGAGGTGGGTCAAAAAGGATGTGCTGTGATTTATGTCATGGAGTGTTCTGCCTATGCTTTCCTCTAAGAGTTTTATAGTGTCTGGCCTTATATTTAGGTCTTTAATCCATTTTGAGTTTATTTTTGTGTATGGTGTTAGAGAGTGTTCTAATTTCATTCTTTTACATGTAGCTGTCCAGTTTTCTCAGCACCACTTATTGAAGAAGCTGTCTTTTCTCCATTGTATATTCTTGCCTCCTTTATCAAAGATAAGGTGACCATATGTGCATGGGTTTATCTCTGGGCTTTCTATCCTGTTCCATTGATCTATATTTCTGTTTTTGTGCCAGTACCATACTGTCTTGATTACTGTAGATTTGTAGTATAGTCTGAAGTCCGGGAGCCTGATTCCTCCCGCTCTGTTTTTCTTTCTCAAGATTGCTTTGGCTATTCGGGGTCTTTTGTGTTTCCATACCAATTGTGACATTTTTTGTTCTAGTTCTGTGAAAAATGCCATTGGTAGTTTGATAAGGATTGCAATGAATCTGTAGATTGCTTTGGGTAGTATAGTCATTTTCACAATGTTGATTCTTCCAATCCAAGAACATGGTATATCTCTCCATCTGTTTGTATCATCTTCAATTTCTTTCATCAGTGTTTTATAGTTTTCCATTGGTTCTTAAGTACAGAAGTTATTGGAGAGAGTTTACTTTTTCCAAGTGTTTCCCTTCCCATTTTGGTTTCAAGTGAATTTTAAATGAATGGATAAAATTACTAGGATAATTTAAAAAAACAAGCACATTATGGTGCTTGCCACGTGTCAAACTCATCTCTAAGCACTTTACATATAGAATATTTTCTACGCCAGACTTTATATTTGACTTACAGCAGTCTGGATATATTGTGCGTGAGCACGCGCGCGCGCACACACACACACACACACACACCCACACCCACGTCTTCTGATGAGAGGAACCTTTATTATTTATTGTTGCTTAAATATATTAATACACTTAATCAATTTCTTACAAAAATCAAAACCATCATGTGAGTTGGAGAAGTTTTCCTGTCTAAATTTATAGCTTGTACAGATGTGATTTTTTCTATGAAATAGGGAACGTCAAAAGATCTGGGAAACAAATGCTGTGGGTCTCAAAGAAAGATGCTTTCCATTGAAATTGCTCCTATGAAAGCTGCTTTTCGATCTTATTTTCTATAAATCGGGGCTGTGGAGGAAGGACAGGATAACTTGTTCAAACTTTGTGACTAGAGGCAAACGTTTTCATTTTCTAAATGTTTTTCCATGTTGAGAGAGATGAAAATTTCCTAATTATGAAAATCACCCTTGCAGGTTCTTATTTTCAGGTTGGGGAGCATTGTTAAGTGATGTGGAATTCATAGGGTCAAGTTTTATTGTGAGCTGAATGGTTTACAGATTGAGAATTAGGCTCAAATTGATTTCTTATTGCTTCTCCAATCCTCAGGTTGGGAGAGAAGGCTTTCAGTGATATGATATAAAAGGTGGTGTCTTCTGCCAGACTTGGGTTTATCTGATGAAGGTGACGATGTGATGATGATGATGATGGTGGTGGTGGTGGTGGTGGTGGTGATGATGATGGTGATGATGGTGAGGATGATGGGAAGATGATGATGACGGTGATGATGATGGTGATGGTGAGGATGATGGTGAGGATGGTGAGGATGATGATGATGGTGATGATGGTGAGGATGATGGTGAGGATGGTGAGGATGATGATGATGGTGATGATGGTGAGGATGATGGTGAGGATGGTGAGGATGGTGAGGATGATGATGATGGTGATGATGGTGAGGATGATGGTGAGGATGGTGAGGATGGTGAGGATGATGATGATGGTGATGATGGTGAGGAGGAGGAGGATGATGGTGAGGATGATGGTGAGGATGGTGAGGATGATGATGATGGTGATGATGACGGTGACGGTGAGGATGATCGTGAGGATGGTGAGGAGGATGGTGAGGATGGTGAGGATGATGATGGTGATGATGGTGAGGATGATGGTGAGGATGGTGAGGATGGTGACGATGGTGAGGATGATGGTGAGGATGATGGTGAGGATGATGGTGGTGGTGGTGAGGATGATGGGAAGATGATGATGACGGTGATGATGATGGTGATGGTGAGGATGATGGTGAGGATGGTGAGGATGATGATGATGGTGATGATGGTGAGGATGATGGTGAGGATGGTGAGGATGATGATGATGGTGATGATGGTGAGGATGATGGTGAGGATGGTGAGGATGGTGAGGATGATGATGATGGTGATGATGGTGAGGATGGTTAGGATGATGATGATGGTGATGATGATGGTGATGATGGTGAGGAGGAGGAGGATGATGGTGAGGATGATGGTGAGGATGGTGAGGATGATGATGATGGTGATGATGATGGTGACGGTGAGGATGATGGTGAGGATGATGGTGAGGATGGTGAGGATGATGATGATGGTGATGATGACGGTGATGATGGTGAGGAGGAGGATGATGATGGTGAGGATGATGGTGGTGGTGGTGAGGAAGAAGGAGAGGAAGAAGGAGAAGGGGAAAGAAGAGGAGGAGAAAGAGCAGAAGAGCTACCAATATAGCTGTTGTTCATCCCCATTATGCTGCATTTATTGGTTAACCTGATGACAACATTGATTATTTTTCTTAATATTAACAATTGTGAAACTACAGAATATTCTGAGAGAATTTCTATTTGGTCTTTTGTGCCAAATCAGGAATTTTCACCTGGGTAATGCCCTGTCGTTTTGTTCATTTTTCTGGGCCCTAAGCATTTGGCAGGCAAAACAAGAATTCAGAGCTGTAGTTTTTTAATGACTTCAGCAGGAGTGTTCTGCCCAGGATTTCTCTGCCCCTTTCCCACTGAGAAACTTGGATTGATGTTTTTAGTTGTTTATCCAAAAGTGAATAAACAAAACCTAGTGACCACATTGCCTTTTCTTTCTTTATCGCTTACTATTTCGAGGCAATCAACATTTTAAAAGTTACCATCAATTCGTCTTCTATATTTTGCCTTCTTAGAGAAAAAACAAAACAAAACTAAAGCCCACTAACTAGTTTAAAAGAGATGATACAAACAAAACAGGCTTTTTCCTCCCCACGAACTGTGTACATAATTACTTGAATCATGTTGAATTTCACCCATATGCTGGGGAAGGAAAAAAACCGGCAAAAATAACTGCTGTGAATTCAAACTGCAAGTGAATGGAACCGGCCTCATTCATAAATGTCATATGAAGCTTTGGTTAAAAAGGCAAGTCTGTCATTCCAGGGACAGCAGCTGTTGTTATGTTGAACAAAATGGATACAAATGGGTATTATTTTAAAGTGAAATGCTTAATTTCAGGCCTAACAAGCACACTGTCCTCTGTGTAGCCCGGTGTCACACAAGCCATGATCTCCGGTAGAGGGCTTGATTGCACAGGAAATCAAGCTCACAGGCTGCGGCTGACCGGACCAGCACACACACTGGCAATGTTTGAGTTACTATGGCAATCACAAAATGGGAAGGCCTTTTCTTCTTTTCCCCATCTCTGCATGCAGCCACAGCCTGCTCCTGAATAGGCCACATCTGCAAAAAGTTTTAACACGGTACTCAGATAAAGAAAGGATCCCAAAAATGAGCACTGACCCGTCTCAAAAAATGTTGCAAATTTTACACACAAGAATTGGGGAGCTGGGCCACTTTGCACAGGTTATGTCATAATGCAAACACAAAGGGATAAAAGCGCATGAAGGCTTTGGCTGTCAGATATTGAGAGGAGGGAACAGCAGAAGTAAATGACAGCTTAAATGCAGATGTAAGGAGAAAAGTCAAAGATGGGTGACAGAAAGTTACTGGTCAATGAACAAGGGAGAAATTTCAAACACACACACAAAAAACAGACAAAAGGGTAAAATACAATAAAATCTATCCATAGAGATTTACTGAGAAAACCCCCCAAAGCATACTTAGCAAACCTTAGAACTATGAAACCCTGTGAAACCAACACATGGCTCTTCAGACGGGGTCTTTGTAGACTTGTGGCATCCCAGCACTGTTTCCACGCAACCTGCCAACAGACGAGGGTGTTTTCAAACAATGGCAGAGCCCTCTGGGGAACGGACAGTTTAGACACAGCCTGGAAAAAATGGATGTTTGCTGATAAAAACTATATAAAGACAGGTATCGACGATCTTGGGAAACAAGCCTTTCTTGGAATGGAGGGACTTGCTTACACTAATTCCTGAGCTGTTTTAGGTGGAAAAGACCTCCCAACCCCATAACGTCCACTTCGCTACACACTTAAAAATCTGACTCTTGGATTTTCCTTGAGTCTCCTCATCTCTCCCGGGTTTCAAGGTGATGGGCAGTTTTCCAGAATGGAGCTTCCCGTCCATGCCTTTGGCACGAGGGGCACCATCTTTAGGCTTCAGAAGAACATGGCTTATCCCCCCCGCCCCGTGTTTCCCCCACCTCCACCCCTCCATCGCCACAGGGTCAGGAAGGATGCATTCCCTCTCGAAAATTCCAAGTGTTGAGAAGAAGCAAAACTACTGAAATTAATCTTCACTTCTTTTAACTTAAAGAGCTCTTCAGGGCGTGAAAGCCGTTGGAAAAGACTTGGGTGGGTAGCGGACTGAAAAGTCGCCATTTGCCAGAGTTGAAACTCAGAGGGAAGAATACTTTTAAATAGCATGAACTCCCCACAAAAAGTCCACAGGGCTGAAAGGCGCCCAGAGTCCAGTAAAACGGACACAACATTTCACATTCGTTGACTCTTGTTCTTTTGCGGGAGTCTTCATATGAAGAGAAAGAGACAATGGCAGACAATAGTGCTACCTTATCAAAGTTCATTCATGCAGCTACTTCAAATACTTCTAACTGCTTGTCAATAGGTCTTGCAAGTCTGAGATTCTAAACGTTCTGTCACATTTGTGTACTAACCACTTAAAGTTCTGCTAAAGCTTTGTGACCTGGACTGCCTCCCCTTTATGTGGGTCAAAATGCAAGGCAAAGCCATTGTGTTCAACGGCCTTCATTAAATTCATTGATTTGACCTGTATTTTAAAGACCAAAAGTCAAATGGAATGGGAAGTTAAAGTTCCCATACAAAAATCTTCTCCTGGTCACTCTTCGGCTTCCTTGAACTCTCTGGTGTGAAGGCAAAGGACATTTTAGGGCTGTTTGAAGTCTGGCTTGCAGCTAGACAAGCTTTTTGGAGAAGAGTTGGGGTTTGTGTTTCATTTTACACAAGGATGAAACAAATGCTAAGGTTGAAGGAAGCTATTGTCTTGAACTTGATTTTCTTCCCGAAGAGGTAGTTTTGTTCACCTTATACAGCAGCCTTGCAAGGCTCTGCTCTGCACTGCTCTGTCCTGGGGTCTCTGTTCCTGCTCAGAACTCTCTTGAGTGAATTAACATTCTTTTAGTCAATATGCACTTTTGGACTTAAAATGAGCTTAAATTTTCTTTTGGACGTTTTGAGGCATGTCAGCATTTCAAAGCCCTATCTTTTTCTTGTGAGTGTTTTTATGGCAAAAATGGCCACAAACAGTGCTCATTTAAAGTGGGGAGGGGTACCGGTGGGAGGTGGAGGGAGGCGAGGGAAGAAAAGGAATTTTCAATTAAAAAAAGTAGAAAAGTGCCCTTCAGCTGCAAGTCCACCTTAGCCCACCGTTTCTCCCTCTCTCTCCCATTTTTAGCCTTCATCATTCTCCTGCACTTTCCAATTAAAAGTAGAAAAACCGGGACTTCCCTGGTGGTGGCGCAGTGGTTAAGAATCCGCCTGCCAATGCAGGGGACACGGGTTCGAGCCCTGGTCCGGGAAGATCCCACATATCGCGGAGCAACTAAGCCCGTGCACCACAACTACTGAGCCTGCACTCTAGAGCCCGCAAGCCACAACTACTGAGCCCACATGCCACAACTACTGAAGCCCGCACACCTAGAGCCCGAGCTCCGCAACAAGAGAAGCCACCGCAATGAGAAACCCGCACGCCGCAACGAAGAGTAGCCCCCGCTCGCCGCAACTAATGAAAGCCCACGCACAGCAACGAAGACCCAACACAGCCAAAAATAAATAAAAAGTTCTTAAAAAAAAAAGAAAAGAAAAACCATCCACCCATTTCTTTATAGAAAGATAACATAATCCAACTGTTGATACCACTTGCTAAATTCTGGAGATTTTTTTTCCAACTAATTCCATCAACACAGTAGGGCCAGGAGAGAAGATACCAGACACACCAGTGACATGGGGTGGAGGAGTCTGAACCTCGAGGAAATGATGTACCCGAGAAAGCAGAACCAAGCGGACACTGAGGCTCCATGTCAAAAACCAAGAAGGAGTCAAGAAGCCCAGGGGGTGAGTGAAAATGCTTGTTAGAAATCACAAACCTTCCAGGACAGAGTTCTCGAAAGTCACGGAGACTCATTTCTGTGCCCAGAAAGTTCACTTCTAACTGTTGCCAGGGGCGATGACAGTATAATGATAACAGCATCTTTGCTGAAGGAGATATCCTCATCCTCACTCGATAAAGGGGAAAATTGAGACTCAAAGGTCAAGTAACTTTCCAAGGTCACACAGCAAATAGATGAATAGAACCCAGATCTGTGTGATCACAAAGCCCACCCTCTGAGGGAAACTTTGTGTAAAAATCTTCCAGTCACCTGTTCTTACGAATCTGTGAGTTTGGCTGAGAGCTATGAAAAGATATATTAAATTAAGTATTAATAAGCATTGATTGGGGGTTACTGCCGTAAGATAAGAGATATTTTCCTGAGACTATCTTTTAAAAGAGAATAAATATATCTCTTGGGACAGATATAAATAGCAGAAGTCAGGAAGGTAGACCAAGAAAGTGAAGCGTTCGCTCAGCTTATCCTCAGGGAAATTGCACCCATGTACAAATCCCCAGAGCATGGTCCCGAAGACTAGAACAGAGGGTGGTGGGGTGAACCACGAGGGGCATGATCACGGCCACCGTCCCACGCTCCCCTCAGGCTATTTTGCTCTGCCTACCTGAGGATTGTGGTCTCTTCACCCCCTCTTAGGACAAAACCTATATTGATATTTAACACGCCTGGAAAGTTACTGCCTTTCTTTATATTTTTTCCACAGATCATACTTTTTCTGGAACAGAGTTTCGAGTTCAATATCGATCTTTTGCAGATGAGGACACTGGAGCTTAGGGACCTCTGGATCTTCATCTTTTGCCCTCCATGGTAGGCATATGGCCTTGTGTTAAAAAGGCAATTTCTGGGACTTCCCTGGTGGTCCAGCAGTTAAGACTCCGCACTTCCAGTGCAGGGATGTGGGTTCGATCCCTGGTCGGGGAACTAAGATCCCACATGCCGCGCAGTGCGGCCAAAAGAAAAACAAAAAAGGCAATTTCTTCCTTTCCTGTGGCTGAATTAAAAGAGTTACCATTGTTTTTGTTCATCACTAATTTAAGAAACCCAGGGCCAGGGCCGTCTCCTCCTCAGTTCCAGAGGGGTCAGGCCGCCCCCCTGGTGGGGCCCAAAGACCATCCCAGGGGGCCTGGAGGACAGAGCGTGGAGCCCAAGAAGATAATTCTTGAGCCTTAAAATCTAGTAGAATTTGCCCTGCTTGGTTTTGGACTCCCTCGGGACCCATGACCCCTTTCTTCTTTCTGATTGTTCCCTTTTGGAACGGGAACGTCTATCCTATGCCCGTCCCACTATTGTATTTCGGAAGCACATAGCTTACTGTCCAGTTTCACAGCTAGAGAGAAGTTTTACCCCAGGATGAATCATACCTTGAGTCTCACTCATACCTGATTTAGACAATAATTAGATGAGATTTTGGACTTAGAGTTGATGCAGGCATGGGTTGATCTGGGGGCTGTTGGGATGGGGTGAATGGATTTACATGCAAAGTGGATATGAACTTGGGGGACCAGAGGGCAGAGAGTTATAGGCTGAACTGTGTCCCCTCCCAATTTATATGTTGAAGTCTTAACCTCCAGTACCCCAGAATGTACCTGTATTTTGGAGAGAGGGTCTTTTACAAGATAATTTAGTTAAAATGAGGTCACTAGGATGAGGCCTAATCCAACCACATGGGTGTCCTTATAAGACAGGGAAATTTGGACACAGACCCACACGGAGGGAAAACCATGTGAAGAGTCAGAAGACGACCACCTACAAGTCAAGGAGAGAGGCCTCAGAAGACAGCGACCCTGCCATCACCTTGATCTCACCCTTCCAGCCTCCAGAGCTGTGAGCAAGGAAATTTCTGTTGTTTAAGCCACCCAGTTTGTGATACTTTGTTATGGCAGATTTAGCAAAGGAATATACTACGATTCCAATGTTGCAGGGCAACATTAATTTTTGTTTTGGTTATTTTTACCTTTTTTGGCTGCCATAAAACACTGCAGACTCATACTGATGACATAAAAACCCTAAGTATTTTTTTACATAATATGTTCACGGTATATAATGAAGAATGTGGAGCTGTTACAGTGGAGGATTAGTGGACTGAATGTCAATATTATGACATAGTATGAGTGTGTTTCAGGTTTGGTAATTGCAATCATTGTTGCTTTTGTTGTGGTCATCCATGTACAATGCTTGGTGTCAGTCTACTTATCTCTTGTAAAAATAAAATACAGTGTGTGTGTGTGTGTGTGTGTGTGTGAAAAAAAAAAAAAAAAAGAATGTGGCCTTTGTCCCTGGTTCCTGGTAAATGACTTCTAAATCCTTGGAATTTCTTTAGTGATATAAGTGTCTTTGCAGGAACCCTCCTACACTGTTGGTGGGAATGTAAACTGGTACAACCTCTGGGGAGAACAGTATGCAGGTTCCTTAAAAAACTAAAAATAGAACTACCATAGATCCAGCAATCCCACTCCTGGGCATATATCCGGAGAAAACCATAATTCAAAAAGATATATGCGCTCCTATGTTCACTGCAGCACTATTCACAACAGCCAAGACATGGACGCAACCTAAATATTATTCATTTATTTTATTCTGATCGTAAATTTATCTTTTGTAGAAACTATTTTAATGTAGGAAAATACTGCAGAGGAAAAAAAATTAGCTATAATCCCATAAGACTGAGAGAACCACTGTTAAAATTCACTCTATTTAAATGCTGTCATCTATCTATCTATCTGCCTAATAAAACTGGAATCATCCCTTATCTTGGAATTATAAAGTGTGATTTTCACTCAGCATTATATTATGATGTTTTCCCACATTGTTAAAAATTCACCAGACACATTTTTAATGACTGCATAATTTCCCATCCCATATATGACCCATTATATATATAGTAATTCCCCTTTTGGACATTCATTTATTTAAATATATTTGTTGAGCATCTTCTATATATGAGGTACTAGCAATAACATGACAGATCAAGTCTTTGTCCTCCAAGAGTTACCATTCCAATGGGGGAAATTTTTTAAATAAGCAATTAAATATATAACAGGGTGTCAAGTTATGACCGTTATATAAAAAAAGATAAAGCAGGGAGCTCTAGGTGAATATAATGGATTAAACACATGCATCCAATTTGACCCCTCTGGAAACACCACTAAAACCACATAAAGTGGTTTTTGTGAGACATAACCCTGTAGAATCCAGGAGAACAGGAGACGAACAAAAGTGAAATTTAGAAGTCGTATAAACTGGGGACTTCCCTGGCGGTCCAGTGGTTAAGACTCCACACTTCCACTGCAGGGGGCTCGTGTTCAATCCCTGGTCGGGGAACTAAGATCCCGCATGCCTCGCAGAATGGCCAAAAACAAACAAACAAACAAACAAAACCCAAAGAAGTTGTAAATTGGAGAGACAAATAGTACCCAATGTTGGAAAACTAAGCAAGCTGAATCCCCACATCTACTCAAGTTGTATCACAGAACTCTCAAAAGGCACAGGGGCTAGAAGCACCGGGTATCTCTGGAACTGGGGGTGAAGGAGAGAAATTAAAATAAAGAGGACAGGTGAAGCCATTTAAGAAGCGGCTCTTTCCCAAGAGCTCCACACTCATCCCACTCTACTTGGCATCTGCCCCTAACCCGTCGTAAAAGACTAGATGTTTGCAGTGTGAAGAGTAACTCTGGACGAAAGAATATGAGACAGTGCGATTCTAAGAACAGGAGGATTAGGTAAGCTTGTGCTTAATGAATGCCAAATGCTAAAGTTTCAGCATTCACACTCCACCCTGCTCCACCGCCCACCCCCAACCCTTACCAGTTACATTCTCCCATCTGGCCAGACTCTGACCCTCCGGACAGGAGACTGGGAAATCTTTTAGCCCAAGAGTCTAAAATAAAGATCCTGACATTGGAGGTTCTTCAGCAACAGATCCACCAAGACCGCTGTAGAGTGAAACTCAAAAGTCAACGAGTCCACTCGCAGCCAGAGCTTCCAAAGAGCTTCTCAGACTCAACTCTAAATCACTTGCAGACATCAAGGACTAAGAGACACCCAACAACCCCCCAAAATAGGAAAGTCGTTTGGAATGAAACAGACACCAGGAAGAGAGGAATTCTACAAATTTATCTGAGGATAAAATAGTAAACAAAACTGACAAAACCCTTGCCCTCATGAGTGTAAAGGCTTTGAAATACCCAGGAGGGATTTACTGGCAGGTTGGGCAGGATGAAGGCAGGGAACGGTGAGAGGAGGTCAGATTCTGCTGTAATCTTGGGGTGGCACTAATAGGATCAGCTGACAATTTCCACGCAGAATATGAAAGAGGGGAATTAATGGTGAGTTATGGATGACGCCAAGAGAAGAAAGAATGAAGACTGGAACATGGCTTGGGACCTGTAGCATTTGACACGCCTATTACACATTCAGGCAGAAATGTCATTAGGCAGATGGATCCAAGTCTGGAGTATAAGGGAGAAGTCCAGGCCAGAGACAAAAATTGGGGAATTGTCATTCTTCCTTCTATGCCGTTCCATGCCCTGCTCTCTGGATCAGCTGAAGACATCCATTCCATCAGATGGAAGTATTCTGCTTCGATCTACCCTTGTGAGACGGAGGTGGACCAGAGCAGGAAACACAGAGCAGTCCAATCCCTGCTGGATACCCAGGACCTGGCCCACATGACAGCCCTGTCAGGTGCCCTGGAGGAGGAGTTGGGCTCCTGTAAACTCATGGGGAAGCTGACACCACTCTCTCGCCCTTGGCACCTTCATCTAACACTGACAATATTGCCCTTTTCTTGCAAAACTAATTTGGGGCTTGCTACTCAGTTTTTCAAAACTAAACCGATATACAAGTGGGGATACATACACAGCATCAGAAAAGCAAGGGAATGATTAACCTAAAAGTTATGCGTAAGTATGGATATGCGTAAGTCTGGGAAGGAGAGAGAAGCACGCGACTGGGAAAGAACCCAAGGTCCTGGCAATTCTCTGCTCCTTAGTGAAGGGCACCTCGGTACTCACTTGATAGTGTTGTTTTAATGGTAAACATACATGTATACACTTCCCTATGTGTGCTATATTTCTCAATTAAAAATACTTAAAGAGAGAAATGAAGTAGGGTTAGGGATTGGAAGCATGATGGAGAAGAGGCTGGTCCGGGAAGGCTTCTGGGAGGGAGTGACAGCTGAGCAGAGACTGCCGTGAAATGAAGGATCAAGCAATGCAAAGGAGGCTGGGCAGGAGTGGGATCCAGGCAGAGAAGAGCCACTGTGAACATCCTGAGATGGGAATGAGCTTGAGGTTTTCAGGGAACAACACAAAGGCCAGTGAGGGAGGCGGCAACTGTAGGTCAGAGAGGAGACTGGAGCCAGGCCGTGCAGGACGAGTCAGCAAAGTGTGTTAGCTGTTAGCGTCAGTGCTATTTGCATTACTGATACGATTCCCAGTGGATGGAAGGCCACTGGAAGGCTGTGAGCAGTGAAGGGAAGGGATCTCGTTTACGTTTTATAAGCATGACCCTGGTTGCCTTGTGGAGAGCAAATAGATGGTAGGGGTGCAAAAGTGGAAGACAGGGACCACTTCAGGGAAGCTACTGCAACCATCCTAGCACACACTGAGGCTGTTTTGGATGTTTGGCTGTCCTGAACGTAACTCGTATTTCCAAGCTCCAAGTGATAACACCAAAATTTGTCATTTAATGAACGCTATGGATAGTCTACCCCAAATCCAATTTTCCCTTTACCTAAGAGATCCCTATTTTTATTCAACAATTCTCCACTTCCCTACACAATTAAGTGGAAGTAAATCCCACCGTCAGCTTCAGAGCAGACCCTGAGTAGTCTGAGCAAACCAATGGGGAGGGTCCTGGACTGTACCCTGAGGTATGGTTCTGGCCAACAGAATGTGGGGTAACATCAGCTGGAGCTTCTGGGAAAAGCTTTCCAGCTCTTAGAAAAAGAGTGGCTTCTTTTTTTCATCCAGGGCATGACAACATCCAGAAAAGGGATCTCTTTCTGGGCCTTCAGCCTCAAGCACAGACAGGGAGACAGAGCCCGGAGAATCGGGGAGAATCCACGCTGAGGCCTTGACGTGTCCCAGCAGGAGCTGCTCCACCTCTGCACTTCTCTGAGTCCCATATTCAAAGTCCTTAATGTCGAGCCAGCTGGAAACAGGTTTTCTGTTCTTTGCAGCCAGAAGTGCGCTAACCAACAGAGCAACCTCATTCTGGAGGCTCAACAGTTCCTATCAGCTGGTCCTCAACCTTGAACCTCTCTTCAAAGTCTTCTCCTGGGAGATTCGAGGGGGTGGTTTACATGTGCGTGGGGACGTCGGCACGCTTTTCCCCTTTTTCATCTTCCTGATGGGTGTCTGTTTATTCACAGGTCCTTTAAGGGAGGGGCTTCGGGGAGGGGCTTCAGCACGACCACTGCTGCTGGTGTCCCTGTGACAGCCGACCCCCGCCAAAGTCACCACGTCTTGGTGCTGTCAAGGTGCCCACTGCTGGAAGTGGCAACGGTCCCCTCCAGCCTTCAGTGCGAGAGACCAGGGCTACACATTCCATGAAGAAAGGGAGAGCACATCTTCCTGCACAACCCCTGCCATCAGCCCCTGGCCCAGACCTAAGCACCCAAACCTCCAAGAGTTACTACCCCTCCCCCTACATCAACTTGTGCAAAATATATGTGGGGGAAGGGTGAAGACACCAGCCTCACCTAGATGCTCATCAGAATGCCGGACTCTCAGCCCCAATTTAGGGTTATTTGGAGCAATCTTCTCTATAAGCTTCAGTTTTGTTTGCATCTGTTTCCCAGTTTTTTTCTGAAGACAGGATCCTAGAAACTGAAGTAATAATACTCTCTCGGTAAATACTGACAAATTTTGAAATATTTCCCAGTATTTAAATAGACACATCTCTCCATCTTGTTTTAGTCTGGATCCTCTGAGAAGCAAGTACCAAGACAGGATTCACTGTGCCAAGAATATTATTAAGGGAAGTGAGAGAAACTAGGCAGTTATCCCGGGAAGACGGGAGGGCTGTCAGACTTGATGCAGATCTGACCCCGAGTGGAGGAGAGAGGAAGAAAGGTAGGATGCAATGGACGCATCCTAGACTGCTCTGGAGTCTAAGGAAGGTTTGGAAAAGCTCTCAGTCCTCTAGTCAAAGTCAGCTAGTCAGCTGTCACTCTTAGAAGAAAACATAGGGCTAAATCTCATGGCCTTGGATTTGGCAATGGATTCTTAGATATGACACAAAAGCACATGCAGCAAAAGAAAAAGCAGACAAATTGGACTTCATCAAAATTAAAAACTTTTGTGCACCAAAGGACATTATCGAGAAAATAAGACGATATATATAATATATAATGGGAGAAAAATATTTACTAGTTATATACTTATATGATAAGGGACTTGTATCCAGAATATGTAAAGAATTCTTACAACTCAACAATAAAAAGACAAATAACCTGATTAAAATATGGGCAAAGGATTTGAATAGACATTTCTCCAAAAAAGATATACAAATGGCCAAAAAGCACACAAGAAGATGTTCAACATTGTTAGTCATTAGGGAAATGCAAATAAAAACCGCAGTGGGGTACCACTTCACACCCACTAGGATGGCTACAATTTTTTTAAAAAAAGGAAAATAACAAGTGTTGACAAGGATATGAAGAAATTGGAACCCTTGTACATTGCTGGTGAGAATGTAAAATGGTTCTGCTGCTATGGACAACGGTTTGGTGGTGTGAGACCCCATGCTCCAGGGGACTGGCCTTTCCAGGTCTTGAATTTACAAGTAGAACCAGGGGTGACCTTAGAAAAACCTGACTCCATTTTAGTGAGTTCTTATCTCTTATGACTACAAAGTAGGTTCATCCTCCTACATTGGCCTCCCCCTGCATTGATCTGGCACCCTTCCTGCTCCTGGGCAAGAGTCAGATTGCCCATCTAAGTGGAGTCAGTTCCTGCAAGGCCAAGGGTGGCTTCTCCTAAAGCCCTAGGGTCACTCCCCATCTCTCCTTATGCAAAGTGTTGGGTTCTGGGGACTTAGACGTGCTTCCTTGGAGACCCAGCCCAACTTTCAATACAGAGCAAAATACCGGACCAGCATGTTCTGCTGGACCCTGCCACTTTGGCTGAGAGACACACAGTTTGGGGGCTGGGACATGGCCGCTCCCAATCTCTTAGGGCCAGCAGACACTGGCTCCGTGTCGTGGCATCTGCCACCAAAGCAAGACACAGGGATCGAGTTGCTAATTCAATGGCCTTATGTTTTTCTACAGGCTTGTAGAAAAACGTCTCCTCCTTTTTCTCCTCCTTCTCGTCCTCCTCCTCCAGAACTGGCTTTATTAACAGCAAGAATTCAGGCCTGCTCTCATGTGATCTGAGCCTCCCCCAGCCTTCTATGGCACACGCTCTCTGCCGTTACTCGCTCCATCTGGGCCTATTCGCCAGGCTCTCTGCTTTCAGTATCTTCCCCCACTGATGTCAGCAGCTTCTTAACCCGAACATGTGGGCCACAGTTTTCTTCTGAAGTGTTTGGATGCAAGTTTAGAACTATAACATGAAAGTTTCTGCTTCTCTCCACATTTTGCCAAGTATCTTGCTAGAGTCATTGGTGACTTTGGAACCCAGGTGACTTGGGACTTTGTAACGTTCACTGAAGCAGAGGTGTGTTTTAGCCACACTCAAATCCTCCTCTCTGGGAGCTAGCCTTGCACCTCCGGAAAAAGAGCGTCGCGTTTGGATCCCTCGCGGCTTCCACCAAGGGCTGGGGGCTCTTGCCAAGTACGTGGCCCTTTGCCCCTCGTTGCAAACACCCTTCCAGAGCTGCGGGAGCTGGGCTGGGCTGCCAGCAAATGCGATCAGCCTAAGTCGACCCTGTCCTCTGATTTGAAGGAACATTCCACTTTCTTTAGAACTTGTTTGCACGCGCTGGACTTTGTGTCTGATGCAGCCAGGACTGAAAAATGGGCTCCGCCAATGCTTCTACAAGTACCTCCAACCGCCCTTCGCATCTCAGCTGCATCGCACGCAGCCTGGCTAGGTGTCCTGAGCTTCCTTAAGACACTGTCTAGGGGGCCGCCAGGTGGGCGCGGGTCCAACCCAAGGGGGCTTGCAGGGAGCTCCAGAGACGTAATTCAGGTTTCCTCGGGAGAAGAGAGACTCGGAGGAGATTGTAAGGTGCTATCAACGGTCCCTTCTTTCGCCTGGAAGGATGTCTGGGTGTCCTCACAGGGACACTTTCACTGGCCAGCACTGAGGCCCCACCCAACTCTGAGCCTTTGGTCCTTTGGGGCAGTGACCGAGTCCTCTCACCACTCTTTCACTTCTTGCTTGCAAACCACCAAGAAAAAAAATGTCTCTCAAGCGTCTCTTCCTGAAACTCTGGTTAAGCTCTGTGCCCTGCACTCAGTCTCTGCTCCCACCGCCCGCCTCCTGAAGGGAGATGCCGCTCAGCTTCCAGTGGAGGCAGAGGGCCCCGGCACTGACCTTCTACCGTGCATTAGGTCATTTGTGCTTCATGATAGCCCTGTGAGGACTTAACACTATCACACCCATTTTACAGAAGAGAAAACTGATGCTCACACAGGTCGAATAATTTTCCAAGGTCACCAACTACTGATTAATGAAAGTGGGAAACAAATCCTGAGTAACTGCCGCGAAGCCAGGGTGCTTAACAGCACTCTGCCTCCAGAAGACAACCCCCCATCTCGGCCAAGCCCTCAGCCAAGGCGAACTCCACCATCGTCGCCAGCATCCTTTGCCAGTACTGTGATCCAGTCACCTCCGCAACTAGTGCAAAACTCCTCCAAGAGCAAGAGAGACTTTCCCTGCACCAGGGCTTCTCCACCTCAGCACTGTTGACATTTGGGGCCAGATAACTCTTTGCTGCGGGGGCCTGTCCTATGCACTGGAGGATGGTGGCAGCATCCCTGGCCTCTCCCCGTTAGATCAGCCGAATCCCCCATCCCATTTGACAAACGAAAATATCCGCGGACACTGCCAAATGCTCCTGGGGGACGTGGGCGTGTGAGGCTGACAAGATTCCCTCCTGGTTGAGACCCACTGCCCTCGGGTACTCATTCTGTCGGCTCTCTCTCTGCTTTTGAGCCAGAGTTCCTGAGAAATCAAGATCTCTAAGACAAAGCCTGTCCCCGCAATGGCACTGCCCAGGCTTCCTGTCACCATCACTGTCCTGTGTGCTCCATGATGCACAGCCCCTTCTTGGGGAACTCAGATGGCCCCGGTGGACTCGGCTTAATCATTGGTCAGGCTCCCTTTCAAGAGACTGTGCACCCGGACTTCCCTGGTGGCGCAGTGGTTAGGGGTCCGCCTGCCAATGCGGGGGACACGCGTTCGAGCCCTGGTCCGGGAAGATCCCACATGCCGCGGAGCAACTAAGCCTGTGCACCACAACTACTGAGCCTGCGCTCTAGAGCCCGCGAGCCACAACTACTGAGCCCACGTGCTACAACTACTGAAGCCCGCGCGCCTAGAGCCCGAGCTCCGCAACAAGAGAAGCCACCGCAACGAGAAGCCCGTGCACCGCAATGAAGAGTAGCCCCCGCTCGCCATAACTAGAGAAAGCCCACGTGCAGCAATGAAGACCCAACTCAGACAAAATAAATAAATAAAATTTAAAAAAGAGACGGCGTGCCTGAACTCCCCGCCCCTCCCCCTGCCCAGCCTTCTGGGAGGGAAACCCCTCCATCTCTCACCAGACAGACACAGATACCCCGAGCTCGCCCTGCCCTGCTGGTCTAGGATGCTGGGCTCCTTGAGGAACCCATATCCCAAAGAGGCTGTGAAGAGTGATTTGGGGTCTTTTCCTGACCCCAAATCACTCTTCACAGAGTAATTTTTTTTTCTCTTCACCACTGACCTTCAGTGGAGAGCAATTCCTGGCACCAATGCCCACGAACTGTCTAAAGGGAAGCTGGTTCCCAGGTCTCTAGGGTCTGCCTGGATCCTTTCTCTGACCCATTCTTGAGGGGTGAGAAAGTAAAGAGTGAGTAGCAACACCATTTTCTTTTCTCCCTGAAAACCAACTGAACCTTTTTTTCCAATTCGTTATAATGCTCTGTATGTGCTAAGTAAAGGGTGCTTTATAAATATGAACTCAGTAACTCTGGCAGCCACTTTGACCCCACCTTTCCCCTAGTGCTTGCCCCAACTAAGCCACTCAAGAGCCCCTTCCCTTAGATGTGGAATTAGAATCAGGAGATTCAAGGTCCCTCTGGGTGCCTGGACCTGTAAGACATCACTTGGCAGCCATCGGAGGCCACATTTTCCACTACGTGCACCAAAACAGCAGAGGAATCCAGCGTGCAGAGAGCAAGAGAAGAAAGACCCAGAAGAGCAGAGGTGAGTGGCAGAGAGAGGCCTCAAGTGCAAGTTCCAGCTCTCAGCACATCTCCAAGGCCAGGATGCATTCACGTCTCTGGGACTTCCGACCCGCTCCTGGATCTTCACAACAAACTCTCACGTTTTGCATCAGATGGTTTAAGTTGGTTTACTTGAAAGACAATGGGAAACTGCTTGTTACTGAAAGTCAAAGCACAGACGTTCTAGTGAAGAGAGCCATTTATTGGTCCTCGTATGGAATCAAGGTTTCCATTGCCATTGTAAAAAGACCCTTATAAGTACACGTAAGATAAAGATTTAGACGGAAATCAGGATGCAAGTCATGAGAGATGAGGCCTGGTGCTGTTTCTTGCCCTTTCAGGAGGGAGCAAAGAAGCAGCTGGATGTGAAAGGCTCCGGGGTGAGGCTGGAAACAAACCAGGCTCATCTTCTGGGGGAGGCCTCGCTCCAGGTCTAGGGGGTCAGATGGGCATGAGGCAGCCTGCGAGCCGGGAGGTCAGCAAAGGCAGAATCACAGGGAAGGTGGTGAACCCCAAGGCCGGGGAGCATCTTCTCTCAGAGGCCGGGGTCGGCGCCCAGCACAGGCAAGGAGTCGAAGAAGCAAGGGCCGGCCCACCCACCAGAAATCCTCCTTTAGTTCCTGCAGTCGGCATCCTCAGAGACATGACTGTTCATGTACAGAGTCTTTTCCTGCTTGCTTTCAGGTCAGAAAATCAGACCAGGGCATGAGTAAGCCTGGGCTGATCCATTCACGCTAATGACCTGAAGCAGTGGTCTGCAGAGGAGAGTTGCTGCACTCTGGGGGAGCTCAGGTCCGGCTGGATCAGGGAGACAGCCGAGCTTGTCGGTGGATGCTGAGGACCAGGCTCCTGGAAACAAACCCTTGGTTCATTCCCCCTGTTGTCCAACCCAAAGCAGGATGAGGTGTGAGCCTCACCTGGTGGGAGGGACCAGGTGGAGACGAACCCTGGCCCCCCACAGAGGTCCCAACCTTCACGATTCAGGCAAATACCCATGGAAATGCCCAGCGGACAACTCCGTGGCCGCTTGTCTGGGATCTCTTTGGAGAAGACGGACTGTGTAGGCAATCCATCACGGCTGATGGAGCCGTCGGACGCTGGCGCTCCGCGCCTATGCCCACCTCCATAACATCATCTCGTTTTTAGACTTCTCCTAATTAAGAAAGGTTCCCACCAGCAACGGCAAAAATCCTCACCACCTCCTTCATTATCTCAGCTTTTCTTCGCCTTAATTACTATTGAGCTCCTGGCTGATTAAATTAGTTTGTTGAGGTCCTTTCTGAAATCTTGGGGAAATTATCTAAAAATCATGAAATCAATTCCCTTACGCTGTTTTAATCTTTTATGCCCTGGGCTCAAAGAAGGATGGGCAGACAAGTGCAGGCCCTCTGAGAAGTGTGCAGCCCGACACTGCTGGCCAGCCTTCTAGGGCCTTTGTGGACCATCTGGGTCAATTTCCTTCCAAGTAAATGAAATGCAAATAAAAATTCCAGCAGTTTTTCAGCCGCCGGCTGTCCAGCTGATTAGCATGACAGAGGCCGGGAGATGAGGCCTGACCCACTGCACTTCCCCTCATCTCATTAAGTTGTAACTCCGCCGCGGCTGCATTCAGGGTGTTTATTGACGCTGAAAGGCGTCTTTATCCCAAACTAGCTAAATTCACATTCAGAGTTTTTACTTGGAAGTCTTGCCTGCTCCAGCATCCACATGAAAGCGAACCTATTGTGGCCGGCCCATGGGTCCTGCTGACTCTGAAACAATCTGGAGGTTTCCCAAAAAAGGTTTATTTTACCAGTTTGTATGCTGCCATCTTCCCCCGCAGCCTCCAAAGGCGCAGGGGCACCCGGTGCAGGAAGAGGTAGGGGTGCGCGTGGGGGGAATCCGAAAGTCAAGTTCTCTGATGTTGGGGAGGGAGGGTCCGTGAGAAGGCTTTCGGTCTGGATGATTCCCACATCTGCATGTACGGCGGCGGCGGTTCAAAGATTTCTCACCGGGGCGCTGGCTCCGCAGAGACCTCCAGCTGGGCGCGCGGTCGTGCAGCCCACACCTCCTGTATCTCCCTCTTTTATGAAGCATTTGAAGGGCAGTGTCCCTCTACCTGTATCCATTACCCACCTACAAAAGCATGTTAAGACAGGAGCCTACGAGGCTGGGAGGTCCCCGGACCCTGTAACCCTCCCCTGTTTTCGTTTGAAAGAATTCCTGCGGAGGATATGTACCCCAATTCGACCCGAGAGGAAGTGAAATTCAAGAGGGGGAAGCGGTCATTATTACTGGTAATTCTCTGCTTGCCTCCCCCCAGCCCCCGCACACGCCGAATGAAAAATTATGGTCAACACCCTATCTCTCTGACACTGTTGGTCTTACAGCCGGGAGAGAGCTTTGAAATCGAGTTTAATGAATAATCTGGGTGATGAGTGACTTTCTGATGTGAAAGCAAAGCCTGAAGATTCTGGTGTGCAGGGATTTCTATGGGTGAAGGCGTAGGTGTCCTCCAATGCCTGCCTGAGACCACCAGCCGTCTAGAAAGCACTTTTTAAATCAAGTACACCACATTGGTCCTGTAGCAATGCTTTGCCAGCCCGCACAACGACCCTGACCTTAGCCTCACAGGATCTGTGCTGTTGTAATATTTAACAGTTTTCATTACACTCTTTTCCTACACTGTGTTTTCTTTTAGGGCTGCTTTAATAACTCAGCAGATTGGTCACTTTACAGATTGGCCCAGATCTCCCTGGTTGTTGATGAAAACCTGTGGTTTCCCCTTCTGCTGGTCAGCAGGAGAGGGTGGGTGGAGCCTGGGCTGAGAGGGAGTGACCCGCTGGGGACTGTGGGAAGGGCTGTCACATGTGCTCGACTTGCTTGGCTACAGATGTCTGGCCCATCCCATGAGGCCTGTAACTGTAAAGGAGCAAAGGAGGGTGCCAGGGAGTGCTTGGGCAGGAGAAAAGGGCTAGCTAGCCCGGGCCAGGCCATCTTACTGTGGGCCGAAACGCAGGACCGTTAGGTTTGAGAGTTGAGACAGTGTCTGGAGGGAGACTGTAGGAATTATGATGGGGGTGGATAATCCAAGTGGTCCTGCCTGACTGACTCGCTGAGTGGATGTTGCTTTCTGGAAACTAGCAGAACCCATTTATAAAGGAACCATCTGAATGGCCATCATTAAAAAGTCTACAAATAATACATGCTGGAGAGGATGTGGAGAAAACGGAACCCTCCTACACTGTTGGTGGGAATGTAAATTGGTGCAGTTACCATGGAAAACAGTATGGAGGTTCCTCAAGAAATTAAAAATAGAACTACCATACGATCCAGCTATCCCACTCCTAGGCATATACCCGGACAAAACTATAATTCAAAAAGATACACGCACCCCTATGTTCATAGCAGCACTATTCACAATAGCCAAGACATGGAAACAACCTAAATGTCCACTGACAGATGAATGGATAAAGAAGATGTACATATATACAATGGAATACTACTCAGCCATAAAAAAGACCAAAATAATGCCATTTGCTGCAACATGGATGGACCTAGAGATTATCATATTAAGTGAAGTCAGAAAGAGAAAGACAAATACCATATGATATCACTCATATGTAGAATCTAAAACACGATACAAATCAACATTTCTATGAAACAAAAACAGACTCACAGACATAGAGAACAGACTTGCGGTTGGCGGGGTGAGGGATGGAGTGGGAGGTTGGGGTCAGCAGATGTAAACTAGTATATATAGGATGGATAAACAACAAGGTCCTACAGTACAGCACAGGGAAGTATATTCAATATCCTGTGATAAACCATCATGGAAAAGAATTTGAAAAAGAATATATATGTGTGTATAACTGAATCACTTTGCTGTACAGCAGAAATTAACACAGCTCTGTAAATCAACTATACCTCAATTAAATTTTTTTAAAAATTGCCATCTGACAGCGCATCACCCCTTCATTCCTCACAGTGACCCTGCATTTCACAGATCAGAAAACTGAGGCCATTGCATTGCGCCAGCTACACAGGGATTCACCGCCTCAGCTGAGGTCGGAAGTAGCCCTCAGTGACCCCTGAGTCCATATTCTTTCCAATGCACTTTCCTGTCTCCTCCACACCACACACTTCCCATTTCCCATTCCAATGTGGGTCAATTATGTCTCTCAAAGGACTAAACCATGGGCCAGGGGAGCTGCACCCAGGGCGTTTAACAACCCTGTGGGTGTATCTCCTCGATGCCACCTACCACAGGCATCTGTGCTGGCTGACGCCATATCTGCTTGGACAGAAAGCAGAAGGTATAGTCACCAGAAGAAAGAATAAAGGCGCCACACGCCCCCCTCCATTTCCACTGATTATTGCTGCATCCCCGCTGGGGACGTGGTCAGGGCCTTGGCTTTTCTGATCTTCCCTGCGAGCCAGGCTCCCCCAGGGACCCAGCTGGCCAGGCCACAGCGCTGTTACATCCTGCCCCCTCGCCCTCCCTCACCTGATCACCCCTCACTATCCAACCTGTGGGAGACCAGACAACCACCGAGGGCCACAGGCTGACTCTGAAGTGACAGGTCTCCTCCCAGTGGATCCGGGAGAGCCATCACTTACCAAGTCCTTGAAGGGGAGAACAACTTCGCCCCAGTTTGGACCATATGCAACAACAGTGTATCCAGGATAACTTTTCCAGTTTATCCTACACAGATAATAAGGCAGTAACAGTGATGGGCTGACTATACGCCAGGCTCTATATTAAATACAACGGTCTTGCGTACGAAACGAGAAAAGGGCATCATTACTGGATCCAGCACCAACTGGGCCACAGTCTCCCTCACTCTTCGAAGTGTAGCCCATGAATCAACAGCATCAGATCATCTAGCAGCTTGTTGGAGAAGGAGAATCTCTGACCCCACCCCAGTCCTACTAAATGTAAATCTGCATTCTAACAAGGTTTTCAGGTGATTCATACGCAGCACTTCGAGTCTGAGAAGCACTGATGTAGGATTCTTTTTAAATCTGGGATAAAGGAAAGAGTATGATTTTTTCCCCTCAAATGAGGCTGTACATATAGGACTTCTGAGCAAACTTGGAGCTTCTTGAATATATGTTTCCTTTCTACCTGGTAAGAGGTTTTTCAAGACTTCCTGTAAAGCTTATTATCCCTCTCAAGCTTTTATGAGCACAAAGCTTTTCCCTAACAACATCCAAGCAAGGGCAGGAAGCTCATATTTTTGAGCGCCCTCAAATGTGCATTCTGTGATGTATCTCAAGTCATCTCCACAGCAATCCTGTGAGCTGGGTATTTTTGTTGCTGTTTCTCTTTATAAGTTAAAAAAAAAAACTTAGACTGAAAGAAACTAGACTCAGAGGCACGGACTGGTTAGTAGTAGCAGAGCTGGGATTCAAATCCAGGTCGCCCTGATATGTCAATGCCCACACCTTCCCCCTGTGTGGCCAAGCACAGCAGAGTAAACTTAAAAAGGGTCCAAATCATATACATTACTATCCTCTTATCTGGAAGGAAAATGTTTTAAGGCCAAATAAAAACATTCCAAGTACAACTGCATCTTTATATCCCTAGGACTATATCATGGAAGGAGCAAGAAAAGGTGTTGTTATGTTTTGTTTTTACCTGTAATGCTATTCAGGTCACTGCTTACAGGATTTAGACCCAAGGAAATGGCTAGTTTAGATCTTTAAAAGAAAAAACTCAGAAAAGAGACCATGTATATTTGTGGCTCTACTTAATTTGCCTAGCCATCCTGGGATATGGCTGCAGAAATATGGTATAATAGCAACAACAAACAGACGACACTAATGCATAAATACTGGGGCTAGGGAAGACTTTGGACACTTCATCAAGACCATCACCAAGTGTAGGGACTGCCATATCCACAGCCTTAGTCATTTCTCTTAGGAGCTAGAGGCCAAAGGAGCAAGAGAGAGAAAGTCTGACAACACACAGCTCTGCTCTCTCAATAATCGAGTGGGTCCCCTCCTTCAAACTCAACACTGGCTGGGTCAGGCAGTGACTCTGCCTGCCCTGGTATAGAGAGAGTAAATACTTTTGATGATTTTGGGAAAGAACATCATTTCTGTCTAGAATCATTAATTCTGCAGGGAGTTTCTCAGATTCTCACTTCACTGGGCCAGCATAAGGATTCCCTTTAAAGCTGGATAGGAGAATTGTGGATGAATTTTTTTGTATCAAAATAAATAACCATCCCAAATGAATGCACTGTAATGAAATAATTAAACCCCAAAAGATGTTTTCCTTTAGGGGGATTAGTGGGAAAGTATAGATATTTCATGCAGACCCTGTTAAAATTCTACCAAGAAATTAAGAAGTATACTATTTTCAGACTGACTTACTAAAATATAATTCTATGGATAGATGAGGAAAAGGCTGATTCCTGACATTTGCCAGAGCACCTGAAAAGGATTTTCAGAGCAGTGGCTGATATGCACATTGCATCCAAGGGGATGACAGTTTATTCTTTCATAATACTTAAAGACCCTGACCTCACCATTTTGCTTAAGTTCCAGGTCAGAAACTTTCCCATCTCTCTCTATGTTCCCTTTCACTATGCCAGCCCCCCTTCCAGGGTCCCAGTACCGCCTGGTGCTTCCTGGTCACTGGAAGGCCCCTAATCCAGAAAACCTCCACTCTTCCTTCCACGAAGTACTTCAGGGTACAAAATATACTCTCCCTCTTTCTCCTCACCCCATCTGAACTCCTGTCCAGCAGCAGCGCAAACCTCAGTTTGTGCTGAGGAAAAATCAGCCTCACTAAACTGATTCACTCTAAGCTGTGAATGACCGATAGTCCCATAAACACCCCATAGCTATTTACATTTTAAAGGATCTTATGCACCCTACTGAATCTCTATCTGCATGCATTTCAAGCTAGTGAAGCAGAGATTTTTTTTTTTAACCACATAAGCCGTTTGGAACCTGTCATATAAAAGGTCAGACCTTCTCATCACTTAGAATCACTTTGTCGGTTTAGCTAAAACCACTAGGGCTGCATATTATTTTCACGGTCACATGCCTAATGCTTTCCTGGGTCCTGCCATGGGCAAAGCAACTTGATGAGATAAACAAGGTCTCTGGACTCGATCCCTACAAATCTAGACCTAGCCTAACGGGGTTCTGTGTCTGTCTTGCCTCTCTCCATCTTGCAGGATCAGACAGAAGTGCCCCAAATAGCCAGCTGGGCTGCATGTAAGCCACGTCTTTGGTGGCATTTAGCAAGATGAGGATGGAGACAAACTGACTTGCGTAACAGCCCTACTATTCCCAGCCCTCCACCTGCTCACAGATTCTGCCGTAGCCCCTTAACCCTCTGAACTGGGGATTCAGTCCCACTTCCAGAATTCTGGGCTCTGAGTATAGAAGGGAATAGAAGGAACCCCAGGTGGGTTACACTCTGAAGAACAGCACTCGCTGGGAGTGTTTCATCACTGCTGTCATTCCGTTAACTGAGCATTTACTAACTGACAAGCACTGTGTGAAGTATTTCATCGCTACGTCAAACCTATGGAGGAAATATCATTTCCCCCATTTTACAGATGATGAAAGTGAGACTCAGAAGTTAAGCAATTCACCCAAAGTACCACAGCTAGGAGAGGACAGAGCCACAATTCAAATCGAGATCCGTCTAATGCCCAAGCCCCAACTCTTACCTGCTATGTTATGTATATGCGGTCAAAGGAATAGCATGATCTTAGAGTCACTTTGTGAGCTGGGTCTGTTTCTCTAATAGGTACAGCAGGCCCAGTCAGTGCCTAAGACTTCTTATACCTTTACGACCCATGACAATGTTTTCATTACTTTAAAAAAATAATAAATTTATTTATATTTTATTTATTTATTTTTGGCTGCATTGGGTGTTCGTTGCTGCGCGCAAGCTTTCTCTAGTTGCGGCGAACGGGGGCTACTCTTCGTTGCGGTGCGCGGGCTTCTCATTGTGGTGGCTTCTCTTGTTGCAGAGCACGGGCTCTAGGCGCGCAGGCTTCAGTAGTTGTGGCACGTGGGCTCAGTAGTTGTGGCTCGTGGGCTCTAGAGCGCAGGCTCAGTAGTTGTGGCGCACGGGCTTAGTTGCTCCGCGGCATGTGGGATCTTTCCGGACCAGGGCTCGAACCCGTGTCCCCTGCATTGGCGGGCGGATTCTTAACCACTGCGCCACCAGGGAAGTCCATCACTACCTTTAAAATCAAGAAAAAATTAACTTTTATGTTGAAAAAATGTTTTACTATATATTTATATATTCACCTTTATACCAACAGTCATAAAATATCATTGACTTTTTCTTATGGAAAAAGAGGCCACAAAGGCAAAAGTGCCTGGGGCTCATGAGAGTCATGACATAGCCCTGCCCAGAGCTGGCCCCCCCAGCGGTTTCTGCTGCTGTGCCACCTGCATCACTGTCGACTTTAGAATCAGCCTCAGAAGAGGGATGGCATTATTATCTCTGGTGTCAGAGAGGGACAGGTGAGAAGCTACGTAATCCTCTCCAAATCCTGGAGGCCAGGTCATTGGAGCAAGTGTCTCAAGGTCTAGTGGTTTGGTCTGCACATCACACCTCGGGGGTGGAGGTTTGAAGAAGACTCACGGTTTATAACCCACCCCAACCCCCAGACCAACAATCACCCAGTCCCAAGATCACCCAGACCAGGGGCCTCCCTGCAGGAGCCATCAGTTCACAGATGATGGCACAAGGTAGGTGGCTCTTTGCCAGCAGATCTGACCCAGTAGCAGGTCAGAAATGTTTTCCGCTGCTCAAGATGCTGGCCCAGGTGAGGACTGGTCATCCAAGCCAGAGTCGCATCTGCTGGCCTCCGGGAGTCCAACCAATCCACGTGCTTTGGCTTCCTTCAGGGAATAATTCCTTGGATGGCGCCAGCAGCCTGGCAGTTGCCTTTGAGAACTCTTCACCAGCATGAAGGGATTTTCATGCAGACAATAAACACTGGCCTGGAAAAAGCCAACTTCAGTGCAAAACATTGTATTCCTCTCTCTCTCCTTTTCTTTATGTTCTCTCGCTATTTTTTTTTTTTTTTTTTTGGCCTGCGTTGGGTCTTCGTTGCTGAGCAAGAGCTTTCTCTAGTTGCGGCAAGCGGGGGCTACTCGGGGGCTACTCTTTGTTGCGGTGCATGGGCTTCTCATTGCAGTGGCTTCTCTTGTTGAAGATCACGGGCTCTAGGCACGCAGGCTTCAGTGGTTGTGGCACACGGGCTCAGTAGTTGTGGCTTGCGGGCTCTAGAGCGCAGGCTCAGTAGTTGTGGCGCACGGGCTTAGTTGCTCCGCGGCACGTGGGATCTTCCCAGACCAGGGCTCAAACCTGTGTCCGCTGCATTGGCAGGCAGATTCTTAACCACTGCACCACCAGGGAAGTCCCTCTCCTCTTCTTTAACTTAAAGGATACAGCTCAAAGTTAAAATGGCAGTTTTCAGTGTTCTATAATAAGGGATGCTGAAATAAGGGTGATGTGGCCATATGTTAATTAGTGCTAATTTAACACTAACGGTCGTGTAAAATGTTTATGCAAATACATCCCACTTTACCAGAGCCTCACTTTAAATATCCCTAGGTGACTGTAAGTCAAGATTTTGCAAATTGAATACTATGTTAAATATACCAACGGATTGGCTTTTTACCAGAATCCAGAGATGATTCGTTTTGCAAGTTCATGACATTTTTTTTTTTTTTTTTTTGGTTGTGCCTCGAGGCTCGCAGGATCCAGGGATCGAATCCGGGCCCTCGGCAGTGAACGCACCAAGTCCTAACCACTGGCCCACCACAGAATTCCCCAAGTTTACGACATTTTGAAGTGCGCACAACCTTGCCTATATTTATATATCTTGTAAACTTGAATTTTAGCATATCAAGTTTTCTCTAAATAGAACACAAGCTATTTGTTAGTTTCTCGAGTTCAATTCTGGGCTCTAACCCATAACAGCAATATAAAGCATTAGAATGGTGTTCATGGAAATTTAATTTTTAAAAAAACTGTCTCAAGCATAGAGACTAAAAGCTTTGAGGAAAAGGTAATAGACTTGTATTAAATAACAAAGGAAAAAAAGCTAATGCTAGCATCCTATACTTGGGAAAAATAATACTGTTCCTGAATGTTCCCTGGAGGGTATGCTGCTTTTAACTTGTTTTCCCATATATGGAACAGATCCAGCTCCTGGATCCATCTTCTCTATTTTCAAAAGAACATCACATTTCTGCAGGCTTTGAGAGCAGCCTGTGCTATGGTGAAACAAACACTGTTATATGAAGAATATAATCCCCCCATCAGACAGCCTGAGTTCATTCATTCATTCAACAAATTGTTAGGCACTCTGCAAGCAGACAGACTAGTCACTGCCCTTATGCAGATTATATTATAGACGGGGACAGAGTGGATATAACCAAGCTGGCCATTAAGACATTGCTTCATATACTGGGGCTTCATTAGCCATTAGCTAGAGAGTGATATAAAAATCCATTCTCAAGAACTTTGGGCTGGTGAGAAGGGTGAGGGACACACGGCCCTACCTGGAGACGGAGAAACAGATTCTGTTCCCTACTTTGTAATTTTTGCTTCCTGTCTCATAGTATCTGCTAGTATTATTAATAACTCTTTGAAGCTGCTCTCATTTGCATTTTATAGAAAACTAAACTGAGACTTGATGATGTTAAGTTTCATGACAAAAATCACACAGATAGTAAGTTGTGAAGCCAAGATTCAGACTCAGGTATGACTGACCTTAAAGGCTTAACTTTCTTTAAATCTTTTTCCCCACTACTTTTGAAATTTTTTATTTTTATCAAAGTTATATAGAGACGTTGTTTAGTGAATCTACATATTTCTACAAGGCTAAGGCCTTGTGTCCCTCCTCCTCATTTCCTCTTGCTCAAAAGTAACGATTTTTTGTTGTTTTAGATGGTTTATTTTATATTTATATTCATATCTTTAAGTAACATGTTATTATTGCTACTTCTTGATTTTTTTTTTCAGTTTTAGGCATCGCCAAGTGGCTTTCTTTATATTCTTGGGAATATAAAGGTTTTACTCTCTTTCCTCCTATCTTATCAATATAGTGTTTTTAAACCCTTTGTCTACAGAGTTCAGTGCTTACATAGTTATGACAAGGCATAAGGGCAGAGTGAGAAGTTTGGCAAAAATCTCTTCTCAAAAAATAATGACAAAACTGGGCAAGATGGTTAAAAAAAAACCAAAAAACCACCAACCATTTCAGGATGCTAGAAATCAAAGCCATGTAAAACTTGCAAAATATTTATTCAAGAAAGACTTCTGAACTTTGGGAAAGAACACCGGGACTCTGTGGAATTGTAGCCTGGAGCTGATCCCATCTATCACCTCCTTGCCTTTCCTCCACCCCAGCTCCAGTTTGGTGGTTCTACCAGGGCAGGGCGGGCTGTGAAAACTAGCAGCTTCACCGACAGAGTGAGCTGACTTGATTAAGAGTAGAATGCAGAGGGCTTCCCTGGCGGCACAGTGGTTGAGAATCCACCTGCCAATGCAGGGGACACAGGTTCGAGCCCTGGTCCGGGAAGATCCCACATGCTGCACAGCAACTAAGCCCATGCGCCACAACTACTGAGCCTGTCTTCTAGAGCCCATGAGCCACAACTCTGCAACTACTGAAGCCCACGTGCCTAGAGCCCGTGCTCTGCAGCAAGAGAAGCCACGGCAATGAGAAGCCCGTGCACTGCAACAAAGAGTAGCCCTGCACTCCACAGCTAGAGAAAGCCTGCGTGCAGCAACAAAGACCCAACACAGCCAAAAAAAAAAGAGTAGAATGCAGAGAATCCCCATGCCCTGGGCATTGTCAGAAATGGTAGCACTCCCAGTTCCAAACAAATGGGAATGGTCAACATCACAGATAGCCTGAGGCTGGGGCAAAAAACATACTGTCAGACTAGCCAGAAATGTAACAGCAAGATCCGTGGAGGAAGACAGCCCTAATGACCTCAGTGATCTCTGACATGTCCCTGGCAGTCTAGAAAGCGGCACACATCTGCAAGACTGTGTACATGAACAAGGGAGACCGGAGAGGGCCCCAGCTAACATAATCCCTAGCTGAACACCAGGCCTTGCATACACACAGAGGAGATACACAGGGACCGGATGAAAAGCAAAATCCAGGGAAGACTTGTAAATGACCTAAATCTTGAGTGTGTTCCCCAACCTCCATACAGATCTATCAGCAAAAGATGGAATTCCTACAAACTTAAGGTGTTCGAGCACAACCTCTGATCAGTCATTGGTGGCCCACTAGGTTACACTGACACAGGGATGACCCCTAGGAAGCTAGGATCAAAAATAAAAATAATAGTTTAAGTAAAATTGACAGAAGACATCAGCAGGTGCACACTGCAAGGGAAACAGACTCTTTGAAATTAGTCTAGGCAAGTCCCTAAGCAAATGAACGAACAAACGAACAAAATTCCACAATGGCAACTCGGAAAGGGGCAATGGGTGGAATTTGAATCTAGAGTTGCTATAATATAGTAACTGAAATATCTAGTTTGCAACAGAAAATTACAAAATATGCAAATAAACAGGAAAATGAGACCCATACTTTGAGGTGGGGAGGTGTGGAGTAGTTAATACAAACTGTCTCTGAGGAATTTCAGATGTTAAACTTCACAAAGACTGCAAAGAAGTTATTATAAATATGTTCAAACTAAGGGAAATCAAGTTTAAATAATTAAAGGACGTCACCCGCTCTCCAAACGTTTGCTGCTGGTCTTGGTGGCTTCTGGCCCTTGCGAGTCTCAGGTTCAACCACATGCAGGGTCCGTCTCTCCCAGTCCACGAACCAACCCAAACCAGTCCCCAACAGCACGGGGCATCTGTGGCATTTGGCGTTGGCTTTGCTGCTCCCTCTGTAGCCAGGGAGCCCTGGGGCCAGGTGGGAGGAACCAAGGCCCTGTTGTCTGCATCTCTCCTCTCTCTCTGCCTGCCTCGGCCTGCTCAGTCTTTAGGACAGAGTTTCTGCCTTGCTTTCCTGGGTGGATTCAAGTGGCTCTGCTGGAACTGGAGGCCTGACCCCCATCCCCACCCCCAGTTAATTAGCTCTTGTCAGGGGCTAAGTCTGTGCCCAGTATCCCCAGATGGGGACCTTGCTCCCAGTCTGACAGACCTCCTGGAATCAAGGCATTCCACCCACTCAGCCTCGTTTCCACCTGCCTCTCCTTCCAAGGCTTTTGGAAATGAGGAATAAGACCACCCTGTAGAGGTAAACTGTGCAATCAACATGGGGTCGAGGCAAACAGAGACCCAGAAACTCAGTGGATCCCAGCCCGAGGGACCACACTCTAACCCGATTGGCTGTGAACCTTGGCTAAGAAAGAAAATGCTAATGAGAAGACAGGTGGGTCTACAACAGAAGGTTAGAAAAAGAAAAATCCCAAACCAATGTCGGCAGTGCCCATCCCATTTCTGGCTGGAAATCGGGCAGTTTGACCAAGAACTTGGTCGTGCCGTGTCCCCAGGCAGGGTTATCTTCTGGAGAAAGGAGTGTATCTGTCCTAATACTATTATTGAACTCATCTAAGCAACTCCCTCTGCTACAATTCCAAGCTCACCAAGCAACCTCCTGACATGAATACTGATAATTCTGACTTTTTGCTTAGCTCATCTTATATGAAACCATGCACTGATCTGGCCAACTAGACCACTATGTTTCTGCTGTGAATTAGTAAGCAGGTATTCTGCCTTTATGCATCAGCCCGTTGTGAGCTTTGGTGAGGTGAGTCAGAACTCCCAAGTTTAATGAGCTCTGAAGGAAAATAAAAGTTCTGCTCCTGGAAGGCAGAGGACCAGCCCCTGGTCACTGGTAGGCTGGCCGTGGGTGATGATCACCTTGGGGGAGTCGATCAGCCTTCCCATCTTGACCTTGTACCACGTCCACTCACCAGCCTGGAGCCCTGTGGAGACCACGGGCAGCTGGGTCCAGTCCCAGGTTGTCCAGACCCCTTGGCCACACAGACTTGGATTTGCCTGGACGACCATCTGGGTGATACGGAGCCTTGCATATGGGTAAGAGAAGCAGGAAGCCCTGCATGGAACAGTGGAGGCCAAAAGAGGGTGTGGAGTCCTTGTCAGGGGAGCTGATTTTTGAGCTGAGGTTTGGGCCATGAGATCTGTGGTTCTGGTGGACACTGCTGGGGAGGCATCTGGAGCAGAGCAGGTGCATGAGCGAGGGCACAGAGCAGAAACAGCCTGGACTCTGGGGAGATGTGGGGAGTTCTGTAGGACTGTAGTACCCGGGTGAGGCCAGGGGAAAGTCGAGGCCAGAGAGATAAATAGGGTTTAGGTCAGCCCCGCCCCATCGAAATACAATTTGAACCGCATATGTAATTTTGAATTTTATAGTATCCATATTTAAAAAGTAAAAAGAAACTGGTGAAATTAATGTTAATAATATACATTTTTGAGCCCTAACTATTTCAACATGTAAAAAATGTCAACATTTCAACATGTAAGAAAATATTAGTGAGATATTTTGTATTATTTTTCTAAGTCTTCAAAATTTGGTGGGTATTTTGCACTGACCATGCATTGGAAGTGCTCCAAAGCCACATGTGGCCGGTGGTGCCTCCATGGGACAATACACGTCTTTACGAAGGGCCCGTCTGGTGGGATGCGGACTGGATGTAATCCTGAGAGCAAAGAGGGGGTCATTGAAGGGTTTCGAAGAAGGGAGTGGCATGGTCAGTTTTGTGTTCCAGAAAGATCTCTGGCCAGGAGTGGGAAGAGAAATCAATTCGGGCAGAATCGCATTTCGGGCAGAAAGGAATGGCCAAAGACAGAGCAGCGTGTGCGCGTGTGCGTCTGTGAGTGTGTGAGGAGAGGAAGGGGTGTGCACTCATCCTCCTCGGGAAACCACTTCACGGCAGGGTTCGAAACCAAACTTGCGTGAGAAACGTGGACGGTTTAACCACGTTGTGTGTTTTTTGGTTTTGGAGGCAGACCACTCTCCAGGGCTGCTGCCCTACCCCACTCCCCCAAGTCCAGGCAGAGCCCTCTCTATGGTCCCAGCATTTTCACACCACTGTTACTGTTCTGGAGAAGAAGAGAAGCCCCAAGGGGGGGTGGCAGGCCTGGAGTCGCGTGGGTGCCATGCCTCCCGCCCAGAATCCACTGCTGAGCGCAGAGGGGCTTGGCCCTGCCACTCCGATCCCATAGGGCAGCCTATTGAGGGAGTCAGGGCTCAGCCCCTGCGGCTGCTGGTGAGGGGCCCCGAGCGGGGAGCCTGTGTTGGGCAGGTGGGGGGCTGGCAGTGCACCCCACGTCCCCCTAGAGCAGGAGGAAGATTCCAGAACCTCAGGACAGGTAGAGACATTTTCCCAGCCACTTACGCGGGACCCTGGACAATTTCTCTGAGCCTCGGTTTCCTTACCTCCAAAGCAGAAATCATAGTTTAGCTGATGGTGCTGTCTGGAGGTGCAAAGGTGACAATGCGGGACAGCGGCCTGGCACACAGCCCGCCAATGGCCGGCACTCGTGAGCACGTGCCCTCTTCCCACCACCTCGGGGCTGGCCGGGTCTTATTCTGTCACAGGCCCCAGGCCGCGGCCACTGGCTCCACCTCGTCCTGCAACGCTGGTGCCCCTTCTCCTTTTTAGTGACAGCAAGGTGGCCGAGAGGGCACAAAGGGACCCGCGGGGGCGCACCCACGTGCTGGCAGGCGCCCTTCCCTTCCCTTCCCAGGGTTCCCACTCCAGGACCCAGACCTCTGTGCCTGCCCCTCAGTCTCCTCCACAAGGACGCCCTGGGGTGGCACAGTCTTGTCTCGCGGGGCTGGGGGTACGAGCGGTGGAGGGTTTAGAAGATGTCAGAGAGGCTGCAGGTTAGAGGGAGGGAGAAAGGCATCGGAACTCGTAAATCCAGCGGGTCCATCACGTGTGTATTTCTGGGCGTCTGCGTGTTCAGGATGATGGGAAGCTGCTTTGATTTGCGTGTGGCCTCCTCCTTTGTTCTTTTCTTGGGTTGGGTGGAATCAGCGATCATTACTGAGCTTGTTGGAAGCATTGTTATAGTCAGATCTTGGGGCCACACGGGTGCCCCAGACACTCAAGGTAAATGAGAGCCCAAGGAAGCCCTTCCTGAATACAAAATTCTGTCCTAAGGAAGTCTTGGAGATGATCTGTTTACTAGAGTGCCTGAGCCCTGGGCAGAGCTGCGTCCTTGCGGCGTCCTCCGGGGGCGCGCATGCGTCTGCGGTCCGTCCCCCCAAGCATCCCTTGGGAGAAACACCTGCCTCCTTATGGCTCCTGGGGCTGGAAGGCACCTCCCCCATGCCACCCCAGAGGACTACAGTCTTGGATGATCAAACTTAGGTTCTTTAGCCTAGACGTGACTGACTTTTTAACCGCCCCCAAGGGTAGCCTCATGCTTTCAACTTCAAGTCCCCTCTTTTGAGGGGCTCGGCTGAAGCTGGGACTGCCCGGGAGGAGGCGGAAGTGACAGCATTCAGGATTGTATTGCCAGCTGCCCGAGATGAGTTTCCAGCTGCCTTGGAGGAACCTCCACAAAAGGGAAGCAGTTTGATGTCCCCTCCTCACTCAGGAGCCTTACCAAATCCCTGACGGCCTAATTCCTCCGGCTGCCTGGCCCCCCCGCCAGTTCAGCCTGCTCAGAGGAGGTGGCCTGTGCTGACCCAACAGCCGGTGTCACTGGCAGCAGAAACGGCACAGGGCTTCACAGTGAGCTGTAAAGTGACTGCTGGAAAAACTCGGCCCCAGGCAGGCACAGCAGGCCTGCCTCATTCATGGCAGCTCAGACCTTCAAACTGGAACCCCATCCATCACTGCCTCCTGTCCTATGAGAGTCCAAGATCTGAGCTCCAGGCCTGGCAGTTCCCGGAGTCACATGGATGGCGATCTGCAGGTCCCTTTGTCCTCTGGCCTTTGCAGGAAATGGGCCTCGTTCTCACATTTGTTCCCAAACAGGAGTCTAGACTTGGGGGGAAAACTCCAAATCTCTATTGATTGTGCCCTAATGGAGGGAGGTTAATCTGTGGTCTTTGCCCTTAGCTGTCACTAAAGAAAATAGAAATGGTTTTCATATTTCTGATCGGTGGCAGGAAAAAAAAAAAAACTTCAGCTTTATTTCTCTTTTAAAGAAATATGACTATTAGGCCTTTGGAAATGAATGACCTCAAAGGCACTAATTAGTGCTCACTTATGTATTTAGTTCACAATCAAAAACATCAGCCTAACAACTCTATAAGAAAAGGAAAAATTATCTCAAGGTGAAAAAGAAGACTCTGCTCTGAAAAGTCCTTGAGAATTAGATTACAGATGAAAAAAGGTAAATCATCTTTTAGAGAATGTTCTTTAAAAATGCAGACTCACCATTCTGAGAAAGATTTTGTCCTAAATACTGTTTTTTTCCTTAGTGCAGAAGTTGATTAAATTAAACACCAGCTAACTAAAGTGAGAGAAAGATCTGCGTGGAAAAGAAAACATCACGGCATGCAAGAGCCCTGTGTTAACGAGGCCTTGGGAACAGAAGAAGGAAGGACAGAGTGGAGCCTGAGGGGACATTCTGCAGGGAGAGAAGGGGGGGCTCCAGTGGAAGCAGGCCGCAGGGATCCCCAGAAGTCTTGGGAAGGCACTGGACTTCCTGTGGTTCCTGGGATGGGGTGAGAGTCAAGCTATTTCAAAGGAAAAGTTGAGCCTGGCAGGCTGCAGGGTTTCAGGATTCTCAGGTGGCAAATCTTGAGTCAATCTCGCTTAAAAACCCACTTTACGATTCTCATCATCCCTGCTATGGACTGAATGTTTATGTCCCCCCAAAATTCGCACTTTGAAACCCTAACCTCTCATGCGATGGTATTAGGAGGCAGGGCCTCTGGGCGGTCATTAGATCGTGAGAGAGGAGACTTCATGGTAGGATTAGTGCCGTCATAAGAAGAGACACAGAGAACTTGCTTTCTCTCTCTGCTCCACGCCATGTGAGGACCCAATGAGAAGACGGCTGTCTGCAAACCAGGAAGAGAGCCCTCACCAAGAACCCAACCCTGCTGGCACCCTGACCTTGGACTTCCAGCCTCCAGGACTGTGAGAAAATAAATTCGTGTTAATCCCCCAGTCTATGGTGTCTGTTGTAGCAACCCGAGCGACTAAGACACCCCTGACCACAGTTTCCATCCCAGAGGTGCCCTCCTCATTCTCTCGTGTGGTCTCAGTACTCGTGGTGGACACCAGTGGTTGGCTGACCTGACCCCCACCCCAGTCCCCATTCCCTGGCTCCCTTCCAGTGAGGGTGGCATGTCACAGAAATCAAGGTGGAGCTCCCAGGAAGCTTTGGTTCCGGACGAAAAGCCAGTGCCCTCCCACCCCCCACCCCCCCGCTTTGTCCATCCCCTTCTACTCCTCCCTGCCTGGAATGTGATAAGGTATGGAGTGCAGCCTCTGCCACCATGAGGGACAAACGTGAAGACGAAAGGAAACAGACTGTGGATGCTGGAGAGGAAAGATAAGAAACCCTGGGTCAGGGCTGCCCTGGTGGTGCAGTGGTTAAGGATCTGCCTGCCAATGCAGGGAACACGGGTTTGATCCCTGGTCTGGGAAGATCCCACATGCCACGGAGCAACTAAGCCCATGAGCCATAACTACTGAGCCTGTGCTCTAGAGCCCGCGAGCCACAGCTACTGAGCCCGCATGCCACAACTACTGAGCCTCCGTGCCACAACTACTGAAGCCCGCGCACCTAGAGCCCGTGCTCTGCAACAAGAGAAGCCACCGCGATGAGAAGCCCACACACCGCAACGAAGAGTATAGCCCCCGCTCATCACAACTAGAGAAAGCCCGCATGCAGCAACGAAGACCCAACACAGCCAAAAATAAAAAATAAAAATAATAAAACAAATAAATTTAAAAAAAAGAAAATCCTGGGTCCCCTAAGAGTGTTATTGCATAGCTGCTCCACACATTGTTTTTATGAAAAAATAATGTCCTATGTGTTGAAAACATTGTTGGTCAGATTTTTTGTCATTTGTAGCTGGGAGAATTCCTAATGGGTACAGGGTCACCCTCCAGAGCCCTGGAGAGCATTCCTCAGGTTATCAAGCCCTTTGACTCTTTCAGGGTCGGAGGCCTAAGGAAGACTGTCTTGTTCATGACAGTCTGTTCAGCCCCTATGGGGACAGAGCAGGGCTGGCAGAGGTGTGAGTTCTCCTTCTGTGCCCTGGTATACATTCTCAGAAACAGTCTTCAGACCTCCAAGAGCATCTCCTGTATTTTACTAGAAGATTCATGAAACGATTCATGGTATTTGTCTCTGGGAATGGTATTGTTCAGATCAAATACAATCGCCCTGTATAGAATCCCCAAACCAGACTTTTCTTGCCTTAGAGAGTCTGTAGAGTGATGGAGACAAACCCTGTCTCCCAGGGAAGTTTGTACCTGGAAGTACCTTTTGTACCACCACACCACGCACAAACAAGACTCACTCCCCACTTGCCTAGGCCACGACACACACTCCCCTGGGGTCCACCCGAGCAGACACAGGAGGATTGTAGGTGGAATGCCAGCAGCCTGCTGGGCTGGGCTTCACACCCAAGGGGGCAGTGGGCCCAATGTTGGATAATTCAACCTAACAAACCAAACTCTGCCTTGTTATCTGGGGAGAGGGGACGGGGGCCAGAATGAATGAGCTTCCCGCCTCTGGGGACCAAGTTCATCAGGCTTCCGTGGCCACATCCATGCCTCCTCCAGTGGAAAATTCAGATCCAGTACAAGTCTTAGCAAGTGCAAATGTAAACCTATTCTTTGAGATCTTTTCGCCATAGATAATTGCTAAACTGTTTCAGACCAGGGAGAAAAAGGCTAGTATTTGGTTAGTAGTCTCCAACATTATTTACAGAATCTCAGGCGGAGTGATTTTGTATCCGTCTATCTCACTTTATACTTAAAAAAAAAAAAAAAAGTAGCCCTCCCTACCCTCACCACCTCGCAAACCTGCATTAAACTCCAGCACGTTTCAATCTATGCATTGATGACTAGGAGGAATACATTTTCTGCCACAGAGACGTAGTTAAATCTCTAGCCCTTATTTTTAACCCAGCACCATTTCTGAATCAATTTCTATGGAGAGAGAATACCTGGACATTTAAATCCATCAAAAAGGAGTAAATGAGCATTTCAGATACATCTATCAAGAAGAAATGCCCCTTCTCCCCATCATTGTGGGGCTTTGTCAGTCGCCTGGCAGATGAATGTCCACGTAAGTGTTTATTAATCACTCCCGCGTACGCTGATGGGCCTGAACACTGCTCCTCTACGCCTCTGACACGTACCAAGTATGCGGTGGGATTCTTCTGTCTCTTGAGCACAGTTGCTTACTTTGTTAAAGTTAATTTCCACTCATTTCTGGCTTTGATGGGAAGATTCCTTTATCAATTCAATTCATGTGTGTTGTCTGCAATCAAAGCAATATTGTCTGCTAATGGGAGCTCCGTCCCATGCTCTCTCTCCATTTTATGCTAACGCCTTTCTTCTGCTGGTCCTGCGAGGGACAGTTTGGGGAAGACGCTCTCTCCCTGGCCTTCAGAGACAGGCTGCAGCAAGTGGTGGACTGACAGCCATTTCCTCTGCCAGCACTCCCCAGCTTAGGGAAACGATGAGCTACTCTTTTCCCCAGGAATTATCTGGGCTGAAAAGCAAGTCAGGGCTTCCCTGGCGGCGCAGTGGTAAGAATCCGCCTGCCAATGCAGGGGACGCGGGTTCGAGCCCTGGTCCGGGAAGATCCCACATGCCCAGAGCAACTAAGCCCGTGCGCCACAACTACTGAGCCTGCGCGTCTGGAGCCTGTGCTCCGCAACAGGAGAGGCCACCGCAATGAGAAGCCGCAACGAAGAGTAGCCCCCGCTCGCTGCAACTAGAGAAAGCCCACGCGGAGCAACAAAGACCCAACGCAGCCAAAAATAAAATAAATAACTTTTTAAAAAAAGAAAATAATTTTAAAAAAGAAAAGAAAAGCCAGTCAGTGGGGTAAAGAAGGTAATGGGAGACGTGTAATGGCAATTTTGTATTCCTACCACCATCTGTAGGACCAAGTCTTATTCTGAGATTCAACATTCTTTACACACCAGACCCTCCAACAAGCTCTCCCTCTACTATCCCTCCAGCCCCATAAAATTCATTATATCCCCGACATATATACTCCTGTGCATCTTCTCACACTGTCCTTTCCAGCTCCTCTCTCTTCCCCATCTCATCCACCCATTGGCAGGCCATTAATCTAAGTCCTACCCCTCCTGAACGACGAAGTCAAGCCTCCCCTCCTCAAAGACACGCTTCTTCTCAGCCCCAGGGCCACAAGAACTCTTCTCTGAATGCTTCCAGAACTAAAACCCACTAGGACTGCACTGGCATACACCACCTTGTGCTGTGCGGGGCTAGCATATAGAGGAGCATCTGGAGCCAGCCAACCCCAGCCTGAATCTGACGCTGAAACTCAGAGCTGCATGGTCCCGGGCAGTCACTGAATGCTTGTGGAAGTTCCTCCATAAGGAAGAGGAATGAAATAACACTTATCTTGTAGGGCTGTTGTCAGCATTCACAGTAATTTATGGAACCCACCTGTCACGGTTCCCAGACGATGTGGGAGCCCAGTAAGTGGTAGCTGTTATAAATCCCAACTGGATGACAGACCCCCAGAGGAAAGTATGGTACGTATGGTAATTTTCTGTACTGCAGAGTATGGAAAGTTAAACCTATGCGTCTCAGACCCTCTCGCCACTAAGGTTCAGGTTATACGTAAGGTTCCAACAACTAAACGTATTTCTTCAATATTTGGAGGACAGAAGTGAGGCAAGGCATCTCAAGAACTCTGAAGGGTCTGAGGTTTTGCTCTACATGCAAAAGCTAACAGGTTAGTCGGCCACAGTATCATAAATGCTGGTAGAAGACAGGAGATTCCTGGGTCAGAGACAAAGGACTTCATGACTCACAGCAATAGCAGTAGCCAGAATATCAGCATTTCCTTGTGCTGCTTCCTCAAACCCCAACTCCCACGGGGCAATGTGAGGAGGGTCACGTGACACCCGCACATGCAGTGGGTTACGTTAAAGGAGAGGAACTTTGAGCTTAGAGAACCCAAATCTTTTATAATGTACAGTAGGCATGCCTAGCTTTGCTCTGGATCTCTGAATCCAAGGCTGTTTGCTATGCAAGCATCCTTGGAAAGACAGTCTAGAACAAAGCCCTCAGTACATCTGCAAGATGTGCAGACACAAGAGACTCATGGAAAATCACCTCCCAGCAAGGCCATCTTCCTGCTGCCAGCTGTTGCTTCTGGCAAAGATGGTCGTGGAGATTTGGGGTTTTCTACAGCCGCATCCCAGTGTCCAACCACTAGCTTCATAGTGTCCAAAGGAAATCATAAAACTAGCAAATCCCTAGCCCGAGGTCACAGCTATGACTGATGTTTGAGCTCAGCTGTGCCTGTGACAGCCTCCTGACGTCCCTCTTTCTTGATTGTGGCAGGCGAGTTAGATGTTATTGAATTTCCTGAAGGCCCAGCCTGGAGTCTATTTCCCCATTACTTCCAAGAGTTCTTTAAGCACTAAATTTCCTGCATGAATCCTTCCTTTACTGCTTAAAAGAGCTGGAATGGTTTCTGTTTCTGGTACTAACTAAAATAAGTAGAGACTAAACCTCATTATTCACCAAAGCTCCTATGCCTCTGACTAGAGACTTCTGATGATGCTGAAGGTGGTGATGATGATGGTGGTGGTGGTGATAACAATTAGTAAAGGAAAAGAAAGAGAGTGAAGAAAGGAAGAATAAAGCAGGGACAAGAGGAGGGTGAAAAAAAAAAAAAAAGAGGAGGGTGAAAAATCTTCATTATTTTTCTCCTCTTCCATCAAAATATCATATATTCTCCAAAAAGAAAGCTTTTTTGAGCCTTTATCTAATACAAGTATGGAAAGGAGAAGCAAGCATACTTGTTACTGGAACCCCAGCCTCACCAATCAGAGCTCTTGTTTTGTTTTGTTTTTTTCAAATTACATTTTCCCCGAATTTCTCTGTGACGCAAGAGAGTTTTCCCAGCCTCTCTCACACGGGCTGGTCACATCTTGGCTGGATCAGGGCGAAGCCTGATCTCAATGCCATGTGCAACAGTCACAAAGCTGTTTTCATACCTGCACCGCATCTCACAGGGGATGGAAAGTAAGGAAACATTCATGTCTTTAGCCTAAGTCATGGCCTAGGGGTTCTTCCTGGAATGGGGGTTCTGGCTGACTCAGTCACTCCCAACAAGCTTTTCTGTTCAGTGTCTGGGACCCTCTACCCTGATCCGCTCTCTAATGGTGACCCAAAATGTCCATCCCCGTCCTGTGTAGGAACTTCTGGAAGGGCATCTCTCAGAACTGCCTTATGATTTCTCCACGCTGCACGGTGCTATTCTGCTCAGGGGCTGGCAGGGGACACACCCTTCCTATGCCATGCAGGTGGCTGGGTTCTGGCATTTGCAGGAAATTGCTCATGTGATCTGTGCATATGATAACAGCTAACATTTATTGAGTACCTGCTATGTGACAGATGCAGTATTAAATGCTCTAGGGGTCTTTTAACCCATTTCAGTCTCCCAACAATTCCGTGAAGCTCATACTTTATACATGTGGCAACAGAGGCTCAGAGAATTCATCAACTCACCTAGATCACAACCAGGCTGTCTTCAGAGGCCTCTCTCTTACACCTGTGTTATCCTGCATAAAGCAGGAACCTAATGAATACTTGTTCAATGGATTAGAACCAATGTGGCAGAAATTACTGATTTCCCCCATTATCCATTCTTTCCTTCATCTTAGTAATAACCACCACTATCATCCAAGGTTTTAGCTGAGTCCCTGCCTACTTGGCCAGTTACTTCTCTGTGCCTCAGTGTCTACACTCGTGAAATAGAAATTAGTACCTGTCTCATGTGTCTCTCAAGTGTACGAACTCCCAGTCAAGTAGGGAGTTCGAACCATCCCAAACCATAATAGCTGACCAATAAAATGCATATTTTAAATTTCCAACTTGGAGTTCATTTTATTGATTAAATAAATTAGTACATGTGCCAGGCACATAGTGAGTCAAATTCTGGCCAATTGATTTAATTAAACTCAATGCCATTCTATAAATCCATCTCAACAAAGGATTAAGAAGCGCCAGAGAAAGCTTGACCCTTCAGACTCTCTGTCATGAAATAGAATTACAACATATTTTAACAATAAATGAACTACTGATTAGGAATATAAAATCTATATTTTAATAGTCACATACTACAGTTTGGGGTAGTTTTTGGTTAGTAATCTATTTGATTTGATTTTTAAATACTTGAGAAATTATCCTCTCGTAAACCAACTGCCACCTAAAGAAATATTCACAGGGGAGCATCCTTTTCCACCATCGTCTTCCTGAAGTGCTTGTGTCAAACAAATCAACAGCCCTCTCCCTCTGAAGCCAGCTCGATGAAGCTATTTCCCACAGAACTCAGTCCTGCTAACTTTTGCACCCGTCAGAGAATCAAGAAATGAAGAAAAGGACATGGGAAAGTTGGGATGGATAACCTAAGAAGCTGTGCCATTACTGATACCTTTGGTTGGGGTGAGGACAAGTAAGGCAGCGTCTGTACCCCATACAGGGGCCACGTGCATTGTGAATTGGAGTCAGTGCCACAGTTCGGTTGTGGCAGTGACGTTCCTACAAGGTCAAGAGACTTACTTACAAGGTCCTAAGACAAGACAGTAAATTGGAGAGACCGCTCAGGTTGTTCCCAATTTGTGCTTTGATCCTTAATGAGTCACAAGAGCTTATTGAAGTGTTTGTGTCTGCTGCACAAAGCCGACAAGATAGAAGCGGTTGTCTTCTTGTTATCCCAGGATAGAACCAGCTAGGCTTAGCTCTAAGGCATCTGCTGATAGGAACTGCCCCATGGTATCAGCCGCCACTTAAGAGCTGGAGAAGGAAAAGAAAGTGACTTTTCTTAGGGATTCAGTTTATTCACAAACTCTACATTGTTAGCTGGAAACAGGACTTCTCTCTGAGGCCCAGAGCCCACGCAGAGCAGATCCACTAATAAACAATTCTCTGTCGAGTCTAACTTTAATTTTCTTTCTTTTTACAAGGGCCTGCCGTACTGGAGACATTAGCCTGGTACTCCAGAATGACACAGAGACCTGTACAGTTACTCAAGATGCGACGTTCTTTGTGGGAATGAAGAACCGGGGCTCTGGAGGATGAGGAACACTAGCCAAATGGCGAGGACGTTATCCTTTGGACTCACACGTGACTGCAAGACAGCATGGCCCCAGAATCCACTGGCGGTCCATCAGGGGTGGGAATACCCAGCTCCCTGCCAGGGGTAAGGGCATCACTGCGAAAATCCTAGAGCAGCTCCCGCAAGAATCAAGGTCTCCAGCACCCCTCCTTTTCTGGGAACCCCTCCCCTCCTCCAACCCCTTCCTCTCTTCCAAAATGTAATGAGCACACGGCCAGCATCCATCACCCGCTCACTGTGCCTCCGAGACATTGCTAGCCAAGCACTTTGCTGAACAAAACGGGAGCTTGGCTGTGTTGGTTGGGGGTGTGGTTTGGGGTGATGGTCACAGAGTCCCCAGGACTTTTTAAAGCAGTCTGCTCTGCTCTGTATGGCACACCACAGAACGTCAGCCGTAGACACGTCCTCTGCTCTTTCCCTTGCAGTGGCTTAGCTTTGCTTTCTTGGGTGTTTTTGAGCCAAAGGCTTTCAGAGGATGGGAGGCTGGAGGCGCGGATGTCTTCTGGGTTTGCTCTGGCGAAAATGGGGAAAGAGGAGGGCGTGTGGAGGGAACTGAGCAGCAGCAGGAGGGCTCCACCGTCAGTGGGTTTATTGCTTTATGCTGCCACCTGGCTGATCACGGAGCTGCGGGCTCCTGCCGGCAGAGAAAGGAAGACACACAGGAAAGAAACATCTACACTGGAAGGTCTCAAAGCCAAGTTTCCTGATGGGCGTGTGACTCTAGGCCACAGACAATCGAGTCCAGCCTCGTGACTCAGGAGTCACTGTGGTCCCCAGAGGGGGACGGGGGCTGATGCTAAAGGCCATGCTTAAAGGTAAGGGGTCCGTTCATCCACGGAAAACTACTTGAGGTGAGACTGGTTCTGCCTGTTTCAAACCCTCCATGTTTTCTTCTTCTTAAAATCTGCAAACACGTCCTACTGAAATCCTTAGTAAGACGTTCCAGGCTCACCTTCCAGGTCCCCGAGTAGGAATAATACCCTCCCTCCCTCAGAAATCACCTTTGCTTCCATTGATGTCAAGGGGGAAGAGAAAAGGAAAAGGTTTAGGGTGAATTACTTGGGCCGGACAATCCATGCCAAGAGAGGGCCTCACTCAGCGTTCCTGCAGCCTGTCGCTCGGGAAGGAAAACACAGCTCACATTTACTGACTGTCCTGGACAGCGTGCTTGGGGCTTTACGAGGCATGAGGGCTACACAGTGGTCCTGGGGCAAGATGTGGAAGAAGACAGCCAATCTATCCCAGGCTGGGCGTGTGGATAAGGAAAAAACTGTCTGGAGGGGAAGCACAGGGTGGGCGTCAGGGTAGGTGCCAGCTAACAGACTGGCCTGTGGGTACTTGTAAGGCAGCCCAGGAAGGCCTTCCAGAAAATCATATGGGAGAAGGAGGCCAGAGGCCCCACAAGGTTCAAATAGAAGCTCTGATTATTGGTATGAATTGCCCTCACCTGCACCCACTGACCGGAAAGCCTGGTTGCATTCAGGATACACGTACATCATCTTTAATCCTTATAAGGAAGGTGAGGTATCATTCTCATTCTACTGTAAGAAAGCTAAAGCACCAAGAGCTTCTGAAATCTTGTGACGCTCGTCAAGATGCAGCTGTGATACACTGAATAGGTGCAGAGAAAGGATAGATCCTTTATTGCCATTAGCACCCACATTAAACATTTATTCAATATATCTAACGTGCCAAGTGCTGTGACAAAGGTTGGTGACACCAGTATTAAGTCTATCCCTGCCCTGATGGCCTTGTAAGGTAGTTGGGAAAAAACAAGAGGACCTCCAGCTGCTATGACACGATTCCCACTGATTCCTTCATTTGGCTTGATTCTTATCATCTGGCTGGGTCAGGTGTTAGGGACCATACTGGCTATGATTGAATATAGCCACGTGTAGTAGAAAATTCAAATAATAGTCTAAAAGATAAACATTTATCTTCCACTCACAAAAAATGAGTGGAGCAGCTCCTTGATCTTCAGGGACCCTGGTTCTTGTCATCTTTCTGCTCTGTTATTCCCAGCATGAAGCTTCTATCTTAAGGATTATTTCCTGGTCTAAGATGGACGCTGAAAATTCTTCTCTGACTTTCAAGGAGCCCTCCCTTCACTGGTCTCTTTAAATATGGGTGTTCCCAGCAATACATCTACAATCTCGCTTTTTCTCTATACTCCCCCACCCCCCAAGCTCTTCCATCCTAAGACTAAAGCTACCATTTCTGTATACGTAAGTCCCAAATCTCTCTTTCCATCTCTGATCTCTCTACCCAACTTTAGACTCACATTTTCACCATGGGACATCAGCAGAAGCCGCTGAGGTTAAGGATGAAAATGCAACACGTCCAAATATGACATCATGTTGCAGCTTCATGAGCAAAAGTGGGCCCTGCTCTGAAGATCCCTGTCTCTGCCTGTGGCCTCACCACCCTCCCATCCCCTTGGACCAAGTGGCCACGGGTGTGTGTGACTTCCTCTCTCATGCCCTTCCCCTCCAACACACACACACACACACACACACACACACACACACAACCCTACTTGATCTTACCCATTCCCCCTTCAAATTCTTTCCTAACCCCACCCCAGCTCAGGTGGTCATTACCCATCACTTGAACTGATACAATATTCTCCTTGTTTGTTTCCCTCCCTCTGTTCATTCAATAGTTCAATAAACCTGCATTTGCAAGCCGACTCTGTCGGACCCTGCTCTGGCTTTTCTCTGTCCCCATCAACAGGACCTCCTACTGCTGCCAGTTGTATGTCTCAAGTTCAGATCTGACTCTGTTACTACCCCTGCTTAAAGTTTTCTGAGTAGGATCAAGTACAGAGCTGTTAGCGTGGCCCTTCATGGCTTGGCCTCCGCTTCCGTATCACACCTGTGTCCAGGCACCTCCCCTCACCCCTATAGTGGGCGCCCCCCACTCCTGCCTCCCAGATGCCCTCAGCATTCCTTGGTAGGTCAGGGGCTCTCCGGCCGCTCTGCTCCACTGAGCGGTATTCCCACTCCTGGCAGAGTGGTCTGAGTCACCACCGGCCTAGCCAAGGGACCAGCCCCTCCCTCACCCATGAGGATTCCCACTCCATTGCCTTCAGCCACAAAGCACAGAAACGGTCACTGATAATTCCAGAGCACACCCCACATCTCTCTCTAAGCAATCTTTTCTCCTACACACCATGAAGAACTCAGATGACACCCCTAGCCTTCAGCTACCTGTGGGTTCATCCAACTTCTCCAGAGCAGGACACTAGATTGCCTTGAATGGGACCATCTTGCCTCTATGAAGCCATGTTGCCTCCAGATTTGCCATTTACTCAACAAATCAATTGAGCTCCTGTCTGTTTGAGCCCGGGGCAGGGTGTGGTGGCTGGGAGAGGGTCAGACGGTCCCTGCAGGTCAGTTACCCCTGCCATGCTCCTAAGTGTCTAGGTGTACTAAGCAGGCAGACCAGGAACTCCTCTTCCCCACCCTACCTCCTGAGTCAGGCCACTTCCATTCATTTTTTTTATCCAGCAAATATAGGCTAAGTATGTACTATGTGACAGTAACTGTTCTGAGTTGGGAAACAGTAATGCACAAGATAGACAAACGAGCTAGTCCTCGGTGGGGCATACATTTCAGTGGGGAGGCGGGCGCAGGGAGCAGAAAAACTCAGGAGTAAAGGACACAGAGTTAGAAGGTGTTTGTAAAGCAAGGAACCCTGTGGGGAGGATTGGGGAAAGAGGGGTGATATTTTTAAGTAGGGTCGTTGGCCTTCCTGAGAAGGAAAATGACATTTGAAGAAATCTGCGAATGAGATAAGGGAACAAGGACCCTCCCCAGCCCACCCCCAATTTGTGCAGTTTTTGCTGCAAATAGATTAGAGCTACATTTCCAGGAGAAAAATGGCGTGTTCTCCATACCAACAGGAAAGGAGGTAGGCTGAGAGAAGAAAAGACCGGGACAACAGAAAGTTATTCCATGTTGAACTGTCCCTGATGGACACTTGAAAACCAGCTCGGGGGCAGAGCACGGCCCACCAGGCCGAGGGGCTCCCCCGGGCGCCGGTCCCGGGCGGTCAGGCTAATCCCGGCGCCTCTTTCCACCCCTGCACCTCCCTCGGGGCGTTTGCTCGTGCGAGGAAACTTCTAACCCCGCAGAAGCCAGCCCTGGGAGGCTCCGGGAGCTGGAAAGCCGCGCGGCCGCCCGCGTGCACCCGGGAGCGGGGGACCCCCGACCCCCAGCCCGGCTCCCAGGGCAGCGGCCAGAAGCCAGGCGGCGGAAGAGGCCTCGGGGCCGAAGGGCGCTGGGCACCCTCTCCGGCCGCACCCAGCCCCTCGGTTCCTGCCCGGCCCGCAGAGCTGGCCTTCTGGGGGCGGGGGCGGGCGCAGAACTTTCTTCCTGAAATTATCCAACTCTTGGGGCGCAGCCGGCGGCCCAGGACCGCCAAGCAGGGAGCCCCCTTTCTGGCCACAAGCCGCCCGACTTAGAGATTGAGGATGAAGTGTGCCCTCTTTCCAGGCTTCCCCGAAACCCCCTCAGGGATGCTGTTTTGCTTGGGCCCGGGTCGCTCCCGCGCCGAGTTGCACACAAACCTTTTAAACATTTCAGCACAAAACCCAATCCATTGTGGGCCGCACATTAAAAAGTGTTATTCGCTTTGAAGTTTTTGTCTAATGGCTCTAAACCGAAAGAAAATGTTTTCCTATTACTTAATTCAATCATAGCGAAGAGACTTGGTAAAAAGCCCACGGATTTTGCCCCAAAGTGTGACAGAGTTCTCTTTGTGTTTGCTTATCCTCTGCTGTCACACACTTTAATTCGCCTCTCTTTATCTGGCATTCAAAACTTTCTTCAATGACATTCAATAAGGTCCAGAGGCTGGAGGAGAAAAAAAAAAAAAAACTGGTTATTTTTCCCCCCCTAGATATTCTTTCCCAGTAGCTTTGGCCTTGCTCGAATTCAGGGGCTCTTAACCCCTTCCTCCCCGGCTGCGGGCTGTGGCTCCCTGGAGAGCTCTGCACTGACCGTTTGCGGGCGCCGGCCCCCAGGGCACAGCGGCTGCCTCTGTCACCCTGCGGGTCCTGCCTGCACCCTGCGCCTCTCCCACCTGCCTCTGCCCAACAGGGAGCCCCTCTCCCGGCCTTGGTCCTGCTCTGGGCCCAGTCTCCGGGGTCCAGGCCAGCCCACATTTCCCGGAGAGCAATTAGAACCGGCATTAGGTTACACTGATGCACCCTGGCTTGTTTGCAAACACCCACTTAGAACGGGGAGCCTTGGGGAGGAGACCTTGGCGTTGAGGGCAGCAGTGGACCCCGCCAGCCCCCCAGGGCAAAACAATCGAGGAAGCATTGAGCCCTTACTCCTCCTGCTAGATGACAGGCCCTCCATCCAGGTTATTTTCCCCATTGCCCCTCTCTCTTTTACGGAATCCGTTATTTTCTCTCACATAAATTCTCTTTGCTTTTTAATCAGCTATAATTTGTTGTTGTTGTTATTGCAGAGATGTCATCAATGATGAAAACCGTGCAAATGCTTCGATTTGGGGCCATCTTATTCCCGTGCACTGATTCCCCCAGCCGGAAAGCTTCCCCCTCCATCTCTCACAATTCCTTTCAGGGCTCAGAGCAGGTGACTGCAGTGACTTGGTTCCAATAAAATAGAAAGTAAACGTCTTCCTTGAAAAGTCTCAGGCTGTACATTCAAAATGTTTATGCTAATTTCCCATTGTATGGAAAAAGCTCCTGCACGAAGCAGCTTTGAGCCCAGAGGACGATTTTAAAAGCTGAAGCTGTGTACACAAGGCCAGGCGTTTGAAGTTGTTTAACCATTGTGTGACCAGAAAGAAGAGAGTGACACGACAGGAGCAGGTCTTGGGGAGAGGGGAGCTCCGCCCGGGTGGGCGAAGGCAGCAGAAGCTGGGAATACAACTGCCCCTCGCACCGCTCCTCCAGGGTGAACTTCGGGAAGGCAGTGATATCCGAGCGCAGCCGCGGGTCTGTTGGGGTGTGCGCCGGCGGAGAGAGCGCCCACACTCTCCATGTCTGGTGGGGTGTGAGATCTACATCTTCACCGGCCAGTCTTTCCTCCCATTCCCTGTCTCTCTGTCCGCGATTCTCAGCGGGTGATTCCTCTTTACATCCACGGCCACGTCGTTGACTAGCATCTCCCCAACAAAGACTGGGCGTTATAGGCAGTATCAAAGTTAAGACTATTTGAGAAACTCAGAGAAAACAGGGACAGCGATGGGGCTAGTGCTGGATACGAAATACCGAGCCCTTCTCCTCTCTGCCCAGCGGTGCCACTCCTGCAGGAGCCCCGGTCCTTCTGCTTCCGACACAGGAAGATGAGAGCGATTCCACAGGTGGAAATCGGAGGCCGGCTGTGGGGACGCTCCCGGGGTGCACAACGCCGAGCTGAGGAGACTAAGTGGAGGCAGCCTGATCTTGGGGGGCGAGGGAGAAATGAGAGAAGGAGGGGGACGGGGACCGAGTGCGCAGAGAAGATGGGGGTGTGCGTCCATGGGGATCTGTGGAAGCGAGGCACTGGGGGTGCGAAATCAATAAGATAAACGGGCCGATCGCCAATGCAAAGCCAAAGGGGAGTAAGGAATAAAGAGAAAGAAAAGAATATTAAATCGCAGGAGAATGAGAAAATAAACCCGCAAAGGGGAGAGGAGGGGGCGAGGGCGCCTGTTACGGCTTGGGTGGGGTTGACAAGAATGGAGTACATTATGCAGTTCATTTAGTTAACAAGTGAAATAATGAGGAAGCGTGCAGAGTGAATGCCAAGAGAAAAGGCACAAAAACCCTATTGAGAGGCCCCGGCCGCTCCTGGCGTAGCCCATCACATGGCAATAGTCCTATTTAAGCGGCGCCGCCGGCGCCTTTCAGCACCACTAGCGCTGGCCAGCACCCCGCGCTCTCTGGGCGGCGCCCGCGGCAGCAGCGGCGGCGCCTCCAGCCCCGGCTTTAGCGGCGCCTCCGGCCTCCCCGGAAGAGGCAGCTGCGCGCGGCCGCGGCCCGGGGAAGTGCGTGGGGAGCCCCGAGGTCCGCGGGGCGCCGGGAGCGGGCTGGCGGCGGGGCGACCGCGCACCGGGGCCATGCCGCGCTCCTTCCTCGTGGACTCGCTGGTGCTGCGCGAGGCCGGCGAGAAGAAGGCGCCGGAGGGCAGCCCGCCGCCGCTCTTTCCCTACGCGGTGCCGCCGCCGCACGCCCTGCACGGCCTCTCGCCCGGCGCCTGCCACGCGCGCAAGGCCGGGCTGCTGTGCGTGTGCCCGCTCTGCGTCACCGCCTCGCAGCTGCACGGGCCCCCCGGGCCGCCCGCGCTGCCTCTGCTCAAGGCGTCCTTCCCGTCCTTCGGCTCGCAATACTGCCACGCGCCCCTGGGCCGCCAGCACTCGGCCGTGTCGCCCGGGGTCGCTCACGGCCCCGCGGCCGCCGCTGCCGCCGCCGCGCTCTACCAGACCTCCTATCCGCTGCCCGACCCCAGGCAGTTCCACTGCATCTCCTTGGGTAAGGCGGGGAGTGGGGAGGTGGGGCGGGGGAGGGACGGGACCGGGCAGACGAAAGCTGGCTAGGCGGGCATGGGGGACGAGGACCCTGGGCGTTCTGCGGGCGATGAGGGTCATTTTGGGCCCCTGAGTGGACGTGCGGCTGGAGGGACGGGACAGGACACGGGGACGGAGGGTGAGGCAGAAGGTCCAGGCCCTGGCGGGGGCTCCCAGGACGAAACGAGGGCTGGGGCTCAGGGCGCTCCAGAAGGGAGCGCGGGGGCCGCGTGACTCCGGGAGTACCAGGGTCCCGAGGCTTGGCGAGGAGGAGCCCGCGGTTACGCCGCTGTGCATTGTGTTCGGGGCAAAGAGGTGGGTGAGAGACCAAAGTTCCGGGATTCTGACGGCCGCCTACCGGAGGATCGGGCCCACAGCGCAAGGGTCTGATCGCTTCCGTGTCTGCACCCCTACCCACTCCAGACAACAGCTCGAACCCGCTGCCCAGCAGCAAGAGGATGCGCACCGCGTTCACCAGCACGCAGCTGCTAGAGCTGGAGCGCGAGTTCGCCTCGAACATGTACCTGTCCCGCCTGCGCCGCATCGAGATCGCGACCTACCTGAATCTGTCCGAGAAGCAGGTGAAGATCTGGTTCCAGAACCGCCGGGTGAAGCACAAGAAGGAGGGCAAAGGCAGCAACCACCGCGGCGGCGGCGGGAGTGCGGGTGCCGGCGGGGGCGCACCGCAAGGCTGCAAGTGCGCGTCGCTCTCCTCAGCCAAGTGTTCCGAGGATGACGACGAATTGCCCATGTCTCCATCCTCATCGGGGAAAGACGACCGGGATCTCACGGTCACTCCCTAGGCGCACGCCTCCCCAGGTCGCCCATCCCAGACACTCCCCGCGGCTCAAAGACTGGTCCTGGGACGCAGCACTGTTTCCCAGGCACCCACTGCCAAATGGCGGCCACGCACGGATTTGGCACGGCTTTGCGGAGGTCCCCGGCCCTGGGAAGCGCCGAGAGCTTGGCACACCTGACCCTGGTATCCCTACCCCAGGGCCCGCGGCCGTCCAAAGCGGACTCCGAGCTGTGCACACACTGCACGCGCGCGAGTCCTTCTCAGCCACGCAGCGCAGCGGCCCGGCCCAGCGCCCTGCTGGCCGCCGGCGCCTCCCCGCCCGCCCTCTCTGGACTGGCCCAGGCTTCCTCGCTTCCCACTCTCCTCCACCCTGGGTCAAGCTCGGCCTTTGACCCCTCGGGTGCCCATTCGCTCCCCCCTCCCCTTTTTACGTCTTTCCCTCCCCACCTCTTTTCTGCGGTGATTTATCCACGCTCCCACCTCCCCCCCCAGACACATTTATGAACTTCTGGGTTTTGTTTTTCTTTTCCTTTCTCTTCCGCTCCTCGAGGAGCCTCCTCGAAGTTCAGTCGTCCCTCCACCAGACCTTGCTGTGCCCATGGCTCCTCTCCCACGCGCGAAATTGCCGCCCGTGGTATTCGTGTTGGGGAAACCGATTCACTTTGTTTCGGCGACGCTCTGCATTCCCCCCGAGGCCGGCTCTCTGCCTCTGACGACCCCTCTTCTCCCAGACCCCAGCCCTGGCCCAGCCTAGCTTGTAACTGTAAGGTCTCTGTAATACCAGAAGATATTTATTTATTTATTTATGTACAAAAGTTTAAATAAACTTTTTTTTTTTCTTAGAAATCCACGTGGCTCGGGATCCCAAGCCAGGTTGGGGCTTCCCGCTGGGGCCGGGCGGGGCTGGGTGGCGGAGTCCAGCTCCGTTCCTCGCCTTGCAGCTCGTCAACCCCTCTCTGCACCCTCAGCCCCCGAGACTCCGCCTTCGGCGCCCACCGACCGGGTGCGCTCCCGGGTCTCCTGTCCGACTCAGGCAAGGTGCACCCCTGCAGGAGAGAGCAGAGCCCTGTCCGGAGGGGAGGACGGGCGCTCCCCGTGCTGTGCCTGTAGTTCTGACCCCTGCAGCGCCCCCGTCCCACCTGGGATCCGGCCCCACCTCCAGCCCCCTTGGTTTGGCTGTCCCGACCGCCATCTCCAAGGTCAGCGACCACTCCCGCGCGAGCCGCTGAACTCAGCCCTTTGCTGAGCTCGGATGGATAACTTGTTATTGCTATCAATCTATTTTAATCTATCGTATTTGTTAGGGACAAATTCCCAGCGAAATGGTGCGGCCTCCTCGTGGAAAGACCCTCTCGCTTTGCTTTAAGGGAAACTCCATTAGCGGGGTCCCTACTCCCAGATCGCTGGCCGCGATTTCGGGGACCCAGAAAGATCCGGCGCCGGGGTTCCCGCGAGGGGTCCTCCGTAGCCGGAGCTGGTGGCTCCGAGACGTTACGTTCTCACAGATTCTTGTTACAATCCCACAGCCCCCTACGACCTATAATCCAGCCCCCAGCCCTCCTCTGGAGATACGCTGGGGGTTTTACTCGTACGTGGAAGAAGAGACGCAGGAGGTGCGCGGGTTCCGCGGAGGCGGAGGGCGCACGGCCACCGGAGCGGGTGTTTCTGCTGCTCAGGAGATTGGATACGTGAAACAGCGGATCCGGACTCTCACGACCTCCCCAAGCCCCCCATTCCACGTCCTAGGGGCCTAGGTCACTTCTTTTCCTTCCAGATATCTCTCCGCCACACACACACACACCCCACGCACACCCTGGGGAGCGCCGGACTCCGAGTATTTAGGCAGAGCAAACACACGTGTCCTTTCGGCGAGAAAGGCGCTCCAGTTGGGGTTGCTCCACACATGCGGGGTCATTTGAGTGCGGGGTTCTCTCTCCAGTTCCGCTAGAATAAAGGTGGGCGCGATCTGGCTCCCCACGGAGAGGCCACTCCTGGTTCCCCCTGGAGCAGACGCATGGGTTGTGCCCCAGGCAGATGAAAGCCTGTCACGCGCGCCCTTGGCACCCTCCCTCTGACCCCCATCCCCATCAGTCTGAACCCCAGTCTCACGGGAGATCAGTTCTCCGCCCTCCCAGGAGGGGCCATTGTGCCAATACGAGACGAAGCCGAAGCCGGAGTGCTTTAAGGCATACCCTGAATAGAATACCAACGAATGTGTTATAATCAGTGATTCTGACGCTTTCCGAGTTTGGGGCGGCTAACCCGCTGCTCTAAGAGCCCTTCGGTAGTGAACTTTCGCATCCTTTAGCGCCAGCGCTACCCACCAGTGTACTTTTGAGGTTTGGGACCCGGCAGCAGCAGGGCACCCAGGGGACACGTCTATGGTGGATCCGAAGGTCTCGCTTTGAGCCAGCACCTTTCTTGGATTATGGGGGTCGGGGGGTGCACCTGAGACAGGCTCCCGCTGGCTCTCGGTGACACACCCCTGGACCAGAAATGCAGTTTCGGAGATGGGCGCGAGCTGGGGGGGGGGGCGGGTGGGTGGGTTGGCGTGGGGCAGGGGGGGGAGAGGTGCCTTACTGAGGGAGCCGGAAACTGGGCTTGGAGCGTTGTGAAGAGGTTGGATCCGCCCCCCCCCCAAGCTACCCCCGACTCCTTCAGTGTTGCCATCCTATGCAGTGGCCCCTCTTGTCCCAGCTGCTCGCAGAAGCCGCAGATCCGCTGCTGTGCGCCGTGTCCACGCGGCTCCAGTTCTCCTGGGAGCGCGCTTTTCTCCCTCTCATCTTTCTCTACCCAAGACTTCACTTCCCCGTCCCGCTCCCAGAAAACCAGCTTTTTCGCTTTCTGGTGGGCTTTCCTGGTGAGCGTTGGGGAAAAAACGCAGCCTCCTTGCGGCGGTCCCAGTGGTTACCAAGGCGGTGACAAGAGGGCGACGCTGCGCAGCGTGGACGCGGCTTCGGCGCGCGGGGGCTCTCGGCATCCAGCCGCCGCCTGCAGGGGCGGCTACCGGCTTTTGCGTCCCAACACTCTTTAGTCCTCACTTTGCAGTCTCTGTCGGTCCAGACCGACTCTGCTGCCTGGGCTGGGGCCAAGGCAGGCGCTTCTGCGGATATGGCGCTTCTTATTTTGGGAGACAGAGTTCAGTCTAACCACCCTATTTTGAGCTGGAATTTGGGATTTGCAAGGCAAAACGTGAAATTAAAATCAAACTGAGTTATCTTATCAGGATGAAATTTCCTGGAAATTATCATTGAGTGTGACTAATCCACATACAGACCCCTGAGTTTATTTCAGGGACACCATCTTTCTTTTCTCTGTGGTTTAGTGGCTAGGAGTTTGGATGCTAGAATCCAAGTGACCGGCTTTGCAACCCATTTCCACCATTTACTTACAAGCTGGGTAATCTCGGGCAAACCACTGGTTCTTCCTAAGCCTCAGTTTCTTCATCTGTAAATGGGGATTGTGTTAATAGTTCCTTTGTTGGGTTGTCGTGCAATATTAAAGCATAGAATTCACATAAATTGCTAAGCACAAGGTCTGCCGAGTTTCAATAAATGCTAACTAACAACACTGCTGTTGTTGTCACTTGTCATGCCTATAGCTGTGCCCGGGGCATAGTGCGGAATTATTTTCTGAAAGCTGGAAAGCGACCACTCACACACAGGCTGCTACCCAAATCTACCACTGCAGGGCTGGAGAACAGGCACAGATGCAAATATCTCCAGGACTCCCTGGAGTCAGTTGTTCAGAGTCAGTAACGGGTCGGCTCTGCTTGGCCAGGCACTGCCCAGGTGCCGGGACTCACTGAAGGCCAGAGAGGGACTCTTTCCACCTGCATTTAGACCAGTTCCTCAACTTCCTCACTACTGACATTTTGGGCTAAATAATTCTTCTTGTGGGGACTGTCCTGTGCATTGTGGGCTGTTTCACAGCATCCCTGGCCTCTACCCACTAGATGGGGGTAGTACCCTCTACCCCTCCCCCCAGTTGTGACAACCAAAAATGTCTCCAGACACTGCCAAATGTCCCCTTGAGAACCACTCTTCAGGTTGAGAAGCACTGATTTAGACTTGTGTCTTTTCTGCTGAAGTTGGCCAGTCCACAGTGGCCAGGATTTGGCAGCCTAGCTCCAAGCACACCTCTCTCCTTCCCTTCATCCATCCCTCATGGAATAAGTGGACCTTCTCCATCCGGAGCACTGGATTCTGCACTCGGGAGGGGCCTGAGAGGAGGAAGGGGAAAGAGAAGATGAGTGGGGGTCCGAGGGGAGAGACCAAAGATGCCTGCACAGTGGGAGCATGGCCGCTAGTCTGAACAGCCCTGGGCGTCTGGGTTGAAAGGGTGAATCAATCCGAGGCCTGCTGGGTGAGCAGAGTTTACAGAGCCACTAGGGCCTTTCCAAGAACATCCTATCCATTTGTCCCACGACCTGTAGACAACGGGGCTCCCTCTTCCGTTGTGCGCATGGGTACCCACAAGACCAAACTTTGGGGGGAAAAATTTCAGGAGCCTGGGTGGTATCCCCATCAGTCATAGACACACTCACACACTCACCACCACCACCATTTCAGACTTTCAATGACTGAAAGTCTGAAACTAGAAATCAATTCTTTTTGCCTAAGGCCTCCCATATTTGGTTCAACACAAGTACCCCTGAGAGTAGTTACCACTGAGTACATCGTTCACTTTTTCTGAGAAAAGCCTCTGGAAGGGCAAAGAGAAGAAAGTCCCTGAAGGGGAAGGGATGCAGGGGACGTGTAAGAGCAAAAAAGGGGGCAGAGGTCAGGGGAAGGGTCCCAGAAGCCTCCCTGGCATGGACCAGGGCTGCCTGGGTCATGTGCCCCCGAGCCTGAGCTCTGGGGATGAGTGAGGTGCTGTGGGATGATTCAGAACCGGACTCGGCCACAGAGTCAGGAGTAAGCTGATTCCAGTGAGGCAGTAACACCACCCATCCAGGGCTTCCCCAGTCTCGCATGTGGTGATCAACAGGTGGGCTTCTAATACGGACACCCTAATAGAAGCGTGTGTGTGTGTGTGTGTGTGCGTGTGTTAGAGACGCTGAAACGAAAGGAAGGTAAAGAAACCTGGAGGAGAACCAGGTTACCCTGCGGTTGAATGCCCTGCTTCAGGTCATCCTGTCACTATGAATCCAAGCCCTGGTTCTTCTAGCAATCTCCCTGGAAACCACCAAGAAATCCAAGGCCTCGGTCCTGACACCTTGCATCCTGGTGTCCAGGCCTCTGTCTGTGAGTGGGCCTTCCTTCCCAGCTGGGGAGGAAGTGCTGCCCAAGGCACACTGGCAGGTGCTCGACCGGGCACGGTTTCAGGCAGTAGTGGGTGAGGAAGGTGCTGCCCTCAGGAGCCGCCACAGTCAGGGGACTGGGCATGAGTGCACAGCGGGGCTCAGAGCCCTGCAGAGAGGAGCTTCCCCTGCTGGTACCGCTGGACCCCAGGCTTTTGGGCCACAGGAGGCAGGGGCCACCTCCAGAGGCTCCCTGTTCCCAGCGAGTGCCAGAGGGAAGCAGGTGTCTGCCTCCTCGGTGCCCTGATGTGGAGAGTTCGTCGAGTAGCTCTGTTACGGGCTGGATTGTGCCCCACAACCCCAATTTATATGTTGAAGCCCCAACCTGCAGTACTTCAGGATGTAACCACGTTTGGAGGTGGGGTCTTTGAAGAGGTAATTAAGGTTAGATGAGGTCATAAGGGTGGGGCCCTAATCCGAGACGACTGGTGTCCTCCTAAGAAGAGGATGAGATAACGGACATGAGCACACCCAGAGGGACAAACATGTGAAAGCACAGGGAGAAGGTAAACCAAGGAGAGAGGCCTCAGGAGAAATGAGCACTGCCGAAACCTTGATCTGAGACCTCCAGCCTCCATAACTGAGAGAAAATAAATTTCTGTTGTTAAGCCACGCAGTCTGTGGCATTTTGTATGGCAACCCTAGCAGACTAAGACAATTTCTGATCAGGGTGGGGCCCTCTAGACCCACACCCCCCATGCTAACATAGGAATATAAGAAGAATGGAGAGCAAAGAGCACTGGGCTGGGAGTCGGGCCCCTCTGAGGTAGCCGTCCCCCTTGGACACCTGAGGTCCAGCCCCAGTTATGCCACCAACTTTGGACGAATCACCATCTTCCTGGATCTCAGCTTCCTCTTCTCTAAAGTCGGGGGTGTCACTGACATTAGTGAGGTTTCTTCTTTTTCTGACCAGGACCATTCCCCCTCTCTCCAATAAGCATCTAGATTTTCTTTTTTCAAATGTAAATTAAGGTAAGTTCTGGAAAAAAAAGGAGGCATCCACTGAGGTAGACATTCACACACTGTGGGAGTTCCCCAGAGCCAGGGTCCCAATTTCCACGACAGAATCCAATGAGGATTAGATATTTACTGTTTGTCCCCCTCCCCAGCAAATCAGGCATGGGCATAGGACCTAGACCCAACATTTTCCCCAGAAGTCTGAATCTGGAGGGGAGTGAAACAGAGTTGCATGTTTCAGTTAGAGATTGTTTCCTGTGGCTGTGAAGCTGAGAGCCTCTGAGTGACGGCAGATGACCTATGACATTGGTAGAGGGAACTGCCCAGGGTGGGAGCCCCAGAGGGACATCTAATGAGACTGTCCAGTGGTGAGACCTTGGCTGTGCCTACCCTCCCTTTCTGCCTGGTTTCCAGGCCATTTCACTGGCTTTCCGTGAACTATCAGATGGCCTTTCATTCAATACCTTTTCTGCTTACGTAGCAGGAATTTGTTTCTGTTGTCTGCAACCGAGAGCTCTGAGTGATTCAGGAATCCATGCCATGTATGAGCTATTTAGATCCTGCAGAGTATTGTGAACAGACCTGAGACAAGCATGACTGTCGTGTCCGTGGAATCGAGTCTCAGTTCTGACCGGGTGACCGGTACTGCTTTACGTAGGATTCCCTGGACCAGGGCTTTTAGGCTGGTGCCCATGCATTCCCTTTGGACGCACTGGGGCAGTCAGACTTGGGTGGATAGTTTCAGAATTCATCATCCAGATGTTATGGCATGAGTCACAGCTGGAGCATGAGCTGGCCTCACCCTGGAGCAGCGCTGGGCTTCCTGGGGGCAGCAGGAGCAGCCCCCCCTCCCATTTTCACACCTGCAGGGAAGCTGTGCTCAGGCCTGCATGGAGACTCAGGGCACGACCTCTCCGTTTGCCCTGCCCGGCCAGGCCCCTCTGAGGTGGCTGTCCCCCTTGGACCCACATTCACAGAACTGCTCAGGCTGTGTGGTATTTTGCTCTTAACGGAGGAATCTCCCCTCTCTCCAAGACTCTCCGTGATAGTTAATAATGCCCTAGAGGTGCTCGATAACTTTTCTAACCACAACCCTTTTTATCACTTGTGTTAGAAGCTGAATTCAAGCTACTTTAAGCTAGAAGGCGTCTCTTGGCTCACGGAACCGATTAAATTCCTAGTGGGACTGTCCTCAGGCGCTCGAGCGAGTGATGGTGTGGGGAGACGGCTCCCCCTCTCCCCTCTCCCTTGGCTTTGCCCCTCTCTGTGCTTCTGCCTCCTTCTTTCCTGCTGTAGAGGCTCTGTCCTTAGAGGTGGGACAGCCTTGAGTGTGGGGCTGGGGGCAGGCAAAATGGGGCAATGGCAACAGCGGGCTCCAGGCTTACATTGTCTTGGCTAAACGGCCTTGGCAAAAAAGCAAGAGCGTGTTTCTCTCCCCGAGTCCTGTGGTGATGCCAGAGTGGTGGCAGGGGTTGCCCAAGGTGGCAACCCTGGAGGTGACCATCTAACCACAGATCAGCTCTGCCTGAACCGCATGTCAATCCAGTGGCTGTAGGCAGGGGTGGCACTCAGGGGGACACTACGACTGGAGCCCCAAGAGCGCACAGAAAACAGGGTTTGTTAACTTGCTGTCCAGCAAGGTAAACAGCCTGGCTACCCACTTCACACAGCTGGGGGTCTTAGACACCACGGCCTCCCTCCCCTACCCACTCCAACATCCAAGCCTAGTGGCTGCAAAAGTTATTCCAAAACTAAAACACCAAACCATTTAAAAAGTTGCCTTTGACACAAAATCTGACTTTTTCCTACATGATACCTTCAAATTTGGCTTTCCTAAAGGACTCTTACATTTGCTTTCCTCTGGGGACAAAAAGGCAGGAAGGTCTCCCCTTCCACTAAGGAACAACTCTCAAAGCCCAGCCCCTCTCCTGAGAGCTCGCAGGATTACCAATTCACATTGTTTTTTTCTGTTACACTCTTAAAATTGGGAAACTGCACATAGCTATGTGTGTTTCTATCACCTGTGCCATGGTGCCCAATGCCCCTAGATGAATGTCTTCTCAGGGGCCAGGATGCAAAGGAATTCCAGCTGTACAAAAGCCGCCCAGTTAAATGCCCTCCAACCCTGGCTCCCTCTTTGCTTTGCTCTAACAGCCACTGATCTCTCTGTGCCATATAATTCCTCTTCATAACCTTGGCCCAGTACACCAAGCCTAATATGACACATTGCTGGATAACCACAACGCCCTTTCCCTCCAGTATCTTTTAATTAAAATGTTAATTTGCACATGCCCAAGTTATACCAACTCCAGCCCAGAAAGAAGGGTTTAAACTCTAAAAGGATTTTGAAATTCTTTCACCAACTTAAGGCATTTTGGGGATACGGTTTGTATGAAAGATGCTTCAGAAAATGAAGTTGTCATGTATTGTATGCATAAATAAACCTTTCAGCTCCCTGGCAGAACCCAAGCTCAGTGGGGCTGGAAAAGCATTCTGGGTATTGGCATGCAAATGAGCGTGTCCACAGCAGTTACCGGGCACCTCGGAGTGGTAAACAAGCTGATTGTCATGGGAAATGTAGTCGGGCTGCTCTGTTTGAAACTGTTTTGCAAATCCCTTGTTTGGTTAGATTTCTGAACGTCGAGTTTGTGAACTCAATAATACAGCTTAATACCAAATTCCCAGTCACACCATCTTTGGACGCCTGACAGCGCTGTGCACACCATAAAGGGCCGTACAAGCAGGCATGCCCAATTAGGCTTGGAATGCACTGTACAGAAGGCTGAAGTGAGACGTCGCTGCAATCAGGATATGGCCAGAGTGCAGAGGGGCGGGCGTGCGGACACCACACCCCTGGCTGCGCCCTGCCTCGGCCAGGGCTCTCTTCCTCCGGAGCTGTTCCATCCCTCCCACTCCCAACCTGGCCAACTCCTACTCGGCCTCCTCTGGGAAGGGACCAGCCCGTCCATGTCAGGGCAGCACAACCTCGTTCATTCCACGGATGAGTCCAGTGTGTTTTCTGTGCTGGCGCCTGGCTGCGCTCTGACCACAGAGAACCGCTCTCTGCATCCCCATGTGTCTCCCCACCTAAGCAGTGCTCCTCAAGGCAAGACACTGGGTCTGACCCCTCTGTGTCCCCAGGTCCCAGCACTGTGTGTTTCCTCTTCCATCCTCCTGTTGTTGCAGCCCCGGCCTCTGCACCTCCCTGTTTGCCCCCTGCGCACCCGGGGGAAAGGGCTCTGCTCCCCCCTCCAGCTCCCTGCCCACCTTTGCCTCCAAACTCACGCTGAGGCCTTTGTCAGCTGCCTCAAGCCCACCTCTCTGAAGAGCCCACTGTCCGGGAAGCCAGCCCTGAAGATTCCTTCCCTGGAAAAGGGCATCTGCTTCCCAACAGCTGTTTGCCTGTGATGCTGGGAGCAGGTGCATGTGCTGGGGAACAGGCAGCAGTACCTCCTGGGGGGTCGGGCAGCCCACGTGGAGAGTAGCTTCCCCGGGAACCCCCGACTCATGGTGGAAACGTGAGAGGGGAGCAGGCACGGGGAGAGAAATAGGTAACACGCTTCCTGGCCACATTGTACTTTTTTGGGTAGAAGTTTGGTCATGGAGATGAAAATGTTGTACATGGTCTTATTCAGAAATAACTTAGGTCCCTGTCTGGGTCTGCCTCTGTGTGTCCCCTCTTATAGTTTGGGATCAGATCCCTTCCATCACCCATTGTTATGAGAGGAATTGTATCCCCCCAAATTCACAGGTTGAAGCTCTGACCCCCAGGACCTCAGATGTGGCTGTATTTGGAATGACGGCCTTGACAGAGGTGATTTAAGTTAAAACGCGGCTGTTAGTGCAGCCCCTATGCTATTCTGACTGGTGTCCTTATAAGAAAGGGAAATCTGGACACAGACACGCACACCCACAGAGAACAAGCCTGTGTTGACACAGCAAGAAGGCGGCTGTCTGCAAGGCAAGGAGAGAGGCCTCAGGAGAAACCAACTCTGGTGACACCCTGATCTCGGACTTCTAGCCTCCAGAATCGTGAGGAAATGAATTTCTGCTGTGCAAGTCACTCAGCCTGTGGTGTTTTGTTCCGGCAGCCTGAGCTGACTAAGGCATCCAGTACCTGTTCAGATCTTCTCTTCATGCAGAGACGCCCCTGGGCATGGAATCAGCTCCTCAGTCAGATGTGGCAATTCTTACAGGGCTGCCTTGGTGTAAAAGGCCACACGGGCTGCCCCTCCTGGGGCTGTGGCCTTTCCTAGGCCTCCCTAGGCATGGCCAGGCAGCCACGGAGCCCTGGTGCCTCTCCTGAACTTCCCGGCTGACTCTGACCTCCCACCCTGCTCATACACCTGCTTCCTCAACAAAGATTTGCTCAGCACAACTAGTCTACGCATCAGGTAATGGTGAGAAAAACTATCCTGATAGGATTTGAGGGGGGAATAAGGACTTTAAGCAAATCACCACAAATTAGAGGAAAAGCCACAATCAGATGAAGAAGGGAGAAGAGAAAACTCCAGCTCGGACCGGGAGGGACCTGAGATCTTAAGGATGAGAAGGAGTTAGCTAGGCCAAGATCTAGGTGTGGAAGGAAGTGATGGGAAGGGCAGCCTGTGCAAAGGACCTGTGGTCACAGGGCACGAGGCCGTCTCTAGGAACCGAGAGGCCCAGGGATGGGAATGCAAAGGGCAGGGCAGCTCCTGGAGAGGTAAGATGGGAGGGGCAGGCAGGAGCCTAATGCTGAACCTGGTTGGCTGGATTAATGACTGGCGTTTTGTTCTAAGAGCAGTGGAACCCATTGTAGAGTTTTAAGCAGAGGCTTGACCCAATCACACCTGTGTTTTGAAGGACCCACCTTGGCTGCAGCAGGGAAATTGATGGGAGGGAGGCAAGAGTGGCCGGGGGAGACCAGCAGGTGTCACACACTCACCTCACGCTTGCTGTCTAGACTGTTCTTGCAGGTACAAACCAGGATGGAGAACCGACTGCCTTCTATGTGATCTGAGGGTCACAGCAAAGGGCCCCTTCACTCTGCCAAGAAATTTCTCTCTCGTCTGTCTGCTGCAGAACTAGCTTCCTCCACGAAAGACCTGCTCTTTCAAGTTAAAAGCCCTGACCTCTGATAAACACAAACGTTGCTGCAGGACAACCCCAGCCTGTGCAGCCGGCACGGACAAGAAAGGAGCTCAGCGGATGAGCACATGCCAGGAAGGCAGGCTCTCAGAACCGAGCCTCCCTGTGAATGTTCTGCTAGGGATGCAGACCAGGCTTGGCTGTGGGCAGGCAGGAGAGAATTCAGGAGAGCTGGGAGCATGGACGACGGAGCCAGTGGGAGGAGAAATGGGTTGAAGGAGACCCTTAATACTTCAAGCTCTTTATTACTATTATCTCTATTTTCCACACGAGCTTCAGTTCAGAGAAGCCAAGCAACTTGCCTCAGGTCACACAGCCCAGAGTAGTACAGTCAGGATACAAACGGCCCCCCTGGTTCTGAACCTGGGGCTGCATTCACCTCAACAGCAGGCCTTGGGAGCCCGCTCTGAAGCATCCAAGCTGCAGCCGCCCCGTGGATGATGGCACGAGGACCCATCCCCAAACACCACCCCATCAGCGAGGGACTGGAACACAGTAAAGCACAATGAATATTTATTAAATGAATTCCCCATCATCACATGGGAAACCACGTGCGTGTACTTTGTAAACAGTAAAGCCCTAGATCTTCAGGGGAGTTTTAATAGCTTCAGTCTCTTTAATGAAAACGTTCCTCAAATGTCCCCACTGAAAGGCAAACACTAACTGTCGGGAACGATGCCTCAGCCCAAAAACATTTTTAAGCCACATGTCTTCACCACACATGATCTACTGCGTTCCTTCGATGCACTAGACCAGTGGTTCTAGGCATATGGCAGTGACCAGAATAGACAAGGTCACTGCGTTCATACCAGTGGGGGAAAGAAGCCCCAAAGCACATCAATAAACAAGATATAGACTGCCAAAGGAAACCAGCACGTTATAAAGAGTATGCAGCTGTGGTCACTTTCGATAGAGCGGTCAGAGGGGCTCTTGCCAAGAAGGAACGTCCAGTGGAAACTTGAATAATGAGAAGGAGATGGAAGTGGCAAGAGCTGGAAGAGGGCATTCCACACAGAAGGCCCAGCATGTGCAAAGGCCCCAGGGCAGGGAGAGGCTTTAGTAGTGCAAGGTAGAGAAAGAAGGCCAATCTAGCTGGAGGCAAGGGGCAAAGAGGGGCTCCAGCTGGCGCTGGAGAAGTAGGGAGAGGTCATATCATAAGGAGACTTAAGAGCAGGGTAAGAGGGTTAGATTTTATTCTAAAACTATTAGAATAATAACTATTCATTGGCTAGTTCTTAAGAGGGGAGTGAAATCGTCTGATTCATGTTTTTGAAAGGCCGCTCTGAAGAGAACAGAATGTAGGGCAACTAGATTAGAAGCAGGGCGGCCAGTTAGGGGGCAATGACAGTAGTCCAGGGCAGAGCTTGTGGCAGCTGGGCTAGAGGGGTGGGAAGTGTAGTGACAGAATGCGTTCTAGGGGGAAGTCAGTACTTGCTGTTGGGTTGGATGTGAGGACGGGAGCAGAATCCTGAGCGAGAAGTAGATTTTTTGGCCTCAGCAGCTGGATTAATGGTCCTGTCATCTCCTGAGATGGAGGAGACGGGGGAGATGTAGGTCGGGGTGGGGACAAATGGGGGATCTTTCAAGGGCTCCTTTTTGGCCATGTTACGTTGACGAAGCCCATCAGACATCCAAGTGGAGATGCTGAACAGGCAGCTGGCCAGGCATTCACAGTTCTGTCAACAGAAATGAAAGGAAATAGGACAAAAAGGGAGGGGAGACTCGGGGACGAGAGGAAGCTGGTAAGAGAAGGGACCTTGGTTGTTCACGAGGACAAACTTCCAACCTGTTACAACTTCCAATTCAAATGCATTCCTAGAAATCCTTCCGAACACTTGCCCTGTGCCAGGCACTGCATAAGATGCTGAGTAGTCAACAGAAAACAGGAGAGGCAGAGCCCTGCCCTCAGGCAGCTCATGCTCCAGGGAGAGCAGACAGGTGCTGAACACGTAAACGGGCACACGTGGCAAGAACCCTCTGGGAAAGAGTAACAGGGGAGGCATTGGGGTGCAGACTCATCCCAGGAGTCTAAGACCTGAATAATGAGAAGGACGGGCCATGGCAGGGAGGAAGCGCGACGGGCATGGCGCCTAAAGGGGCAGAAGGAAGGCCAGTGGGAGGTGGACCAGCTGTGATCGCAGGCGTCCAGCAGGCCGGAGGACGCAGGGCCTCCTGGGCCATGGGAAGGGGCTGGAGGTCCTGCCTGCAGGACGGGAAGCTGTGGAGGGTTTAAGCAGGGGAGGGACACCCCGGGATCAGGCACCGGACAGGAGGCTCTGGCTGCAACGTAGAGAGTGACTTGCAGGGGGAGAGTGGCAGGGGCACAGCAGACCCCAGAGGGAGGTGGTGGGAGTTGGCCGCTGGCTCTGGGGGTGGTGACAGGCAATGGCTCAGGCGCAACTGATTGGCCGTAGGGAACGTGAGCCATCAATTTGAGAGTCATCAGAAAGGCCAGTCTGCAGGCCCTGGACTGCATGAGGCAGAGAAGAGGACCAAGGGCGGTGAGCTGACGGCTTCGGTGCTCCAGTCTACGGAGGGAGCGGGGCAGGGGCCAGGAGGTCGGGGAGGGGAGCGCATGCCTTGGGGGGGATCTCCACCTCAGCACTGTCGGCGTTTTCTCTGGGGGGCCGCCCTGCGTATTGTGGGATGTTCAGCAGCACCCCTGGCCTCTACCCACTCGATGCCACAGCACCTCCACCCCGGAGTTGTGACAGTCAAACTGCCTCCCTTGGGGGCAAAATCACCTCCAGCTAAGAATCCCTTAGCTGGAGAGAAGGCACGGGCATCCAGAGGGGGCCACGCGCCTAAGGGTGGAGAGTGTGGACTCGGGGTCAGAGCACCTGGGGCTCCACACCCGCTCCACTTCCTGCAGGCAATCAACTCCTGCTTATCTGTGAGATGGGGAGAGCGGGGCCACCTCAGAGCTGAGAGGGACCCGCTGATGTGCTAACACTGCAACACACTCAGAATCACACCCAGCACACTGTTGACAGTTAGAAACTTATTTCACAGAAGTGCTGTGGTGGGGGATGAACCGGGAGCGTGCACACACACAAGACACACACACGACACACACACATCACACACCACACATCACACACACACATATCAAGACACACACGCAACACACATCTTTCACACACACACACGACACACACACATCACACACCACACACACATCACACACCACACATCACACACCACACATCACACAGACATCACACACACGATACACACATCACACACCACACATCACACACACATATCACAGACATCACACACACATCATACACCACAGATCGCACACACATATCACACACACACACATCACATCACACACCAACATCACACACATCACACTACACACACATCACACACACACACCACACATCACACACACATCACACACATCATACACCACATCACAAACATCACACACACATATCACACACACACATCACACACCATCACACACATACACCACACATCACACACCACACATCACACACACATCTCACACTACACATCACACACCACGCATTACACACACAACACACATCACACACACATGCACACACATCACACACCACACATCACACACATGCACACACATCACACACACATGCACACACATCACACACATGCACACACATCTCACACACACCAAACACATGCACACACATCACACACACATCTCACACACACCAAGCACATGCACACACACATCCACACACATGCACGCAGGCACTGGAGGGGTCCCTGGCCCAGGCTCAGTGCTCCAGCCAGACGTGCAGGAGGAAGCCTCACCTCCGCTGAGCCCTGGACACGGTTAGGACTCAGCACGGGGAGGGCTTTGGGTAGACGGGATGGGGGGGTCCCAGGATGAGGAAACAGTGGAGAATGTCCAGGGGCCAGGAGAAGAGGTTGGCACTTGCGCTAAGTGACAGGTGGCTTAGCATGAGGCCAAGCCAAAGAATGCCCTCAGGCCGTGGGTGCAGTGCTCAGGGGCGGGGAAGTGTGGAGAAACGCGGCCCAAGAGAGCAGCTGGATGCCAGGTGCAGGAGCCGGGCACCACTGAGCCGACGAGAAGCCACGTGGTGTCAGGCTGACCAAGACCTGAGAGCAGGAAAGACCGTCCTGGCCGGGGAGCAGCTGGAGGGGCTGAGCCTCCGTGAGGACATTCGCTCCTGGTGTCCCCTTACCCGGTGGGCTATCCCTCCCCATGTCCGTGGCTGGCCCTCCTCAACTTACCCCCCGCTTCTCCTCCCCTGGAATTTTCTCCTTACTTTACACTCTCTTCAGTACCCTGGCTTTAAAAGCCACCACGTTCCAAAGTGAGTCATTTATTCATTCAACAAACTTCGGGGGCAAATTATTTGTCAGGCATGGTTCTCAGGGCTTGGGCTACCACAGTGAACAAGATGGACAAAATTCCTGCCCTCCTGGAGCTCCCGTTCTAGTGAGAGGAGACAGGCAATAAACATAAAAAATAACTTGTTTGAATGCTGGAGAGGGTGTGGAGAAAAGGGAACCCTCCTACACTGTTGGTGGGAATGTAAGTTAGTACAGCCACTGTGGAGAACAGTATGGAGGTTCCTCAAGAAATTAAAAATAGAACTACCGTATGATCCAGCAATCCCACCTCTGGGTATATATCCAGACAAAACTCTAATTCAAAAAGATACATGCACCCCAATGTTAATAGCAGCACTATTCACAATAGCCAAGACATGGAAACAACCTAAATGTCCATTGATACATGAATGGATAAAGAAGATGTGGTACATATATACAATGGAATATTACTCAGCCATTCAAAAGAATGAAATAATGCCATTTGCAGCAACATGGATGGTCCTAGAGATTATCATACTAAGTGCAGTAAGTCAGAAAGAGAAAGACAAATACCATATGGTATCACTTATATGTGGAATCTAAGATACGACGCAAATGAACTTTTCTATGAAACAGAAACAGACTCACAGACGTAGAGGACAGACTTGTGGTTGCCAAGGGGGAGGGGGTGGGAGGTGTGGGGGAGGGATGGAGTGGGAGTTTGGGGTTGGTAGATACAAACTATTATATATAGAATGGATGAACAACAAGGTCCTACAGTACAGCACAGGGAACTATATTCAATATCCTGTGATAAACCATAGTGGAAAAAAAGATGAGAAAAGAACGTATATATGTGTATAACTGAATCACTTTGCTGTACAGCAGAAATTAACACTGTAAATCAACTATAATTCAATTAAAAAAATTAGTTGTTTGTTACATATTTACTACAGATGGTGATGGATGCGGTGGGGGAAATCATAGACTACAAAGCAGGGTGGTGCAGCTTTAAACAAGGAGGTCGGGGCTTCCCTGGTGGCACAGTGGTTGAGAATCTGCCTGCCCATGCAGGGGACACGGGTTCGAGCCCTGGTCTGGGAAGATCCCACATGCCGCGGAGCAACTAGGCCCGTGAGCCACAACTACTGAGCCTGCGCGTCTGGAGCCTGTGCTCCGCAACAAGAGAGGCCACGACAGTGAGAGGCCCGCGCACCGCGATGAAGAGTGGCCCCCGCTTGCCGCCAACTAGAGAAAGCCCTCACACAGGAACGAAGACCCAACACAGCCAAAAATAAATAAATTAATTAAAAAAAAAAAAAACAAACAAGGAGGTCGGGGGAGCCCCCCTGAGCACCTGGGCTCTGAGCAGAGGCCTGAAGGGGAGGAGGGAGTGAGGCCTGTGGATCTCCGGGCAAAGGGAGAAACCAGGGCAGGGCCTGTGGTAGGAGCCTGCCCAGCACGGTGGGTGGAGCCAGGGAGCCCCTGGCTGGAGAGGAGAATCCAAGGGGCGGGGGGGCAGGTAGAGAGAGGACCGAGGGCTCCTGCGGCGCCTCACCCCTCCTCTGAGCCCCCAGGACCCCCAGGCAGGCTTCCCATCTCAAGGAGCGGCGCCACTGCCCGCAGGCCAGCTGCTCAAGCCAGGAAGTGCCCGGCAGCCCTCATCTCAGTCCCCTCGTCCATCCCATCACCATGCCCGCCATCTCCACCTGCGCTAAACACACCCACGCTGTTCCCGTCCTCCGTCCTCTCTGCTCACAGCGGCCAGCCTCGCTCTCCAGTCATCCGGACAGTCCCCTCACCAGCTTCCCAGTCTCCATCGCCGCCCGGGAGAAGATGCACGCAGCACGGACTGGGCCGTCCTCGAACCCTCCCCAGAACCTGGTGACCGCTGAACTCTGACCTCCCTCTGAGGTCTGCCTGGTCCGCCCCCTGGCCAGGCCCGTCCCCATCGCTCCCACGCTCGCCTCGCTCACTCAGGCGGCTGCCGGGGTCTCCTCTCTCTTCCTCAGACCCAGACTGCTCCTTCCCACCTGAGGGCCCTACACATGCTGTTCCCTCTCCCTGTAACACCCTTCCCAGCTTTCCCCCTGGTCACTTTCTGCAAATCCTTCCATCTCAGCTGAAGTGTCAGCTCCCTCCAGGGGCACTGACAGCCCTGCCCGCACGGCTTCCTCTCCGCTTGTTCTCTGTCATCGGTCACATTCTTTCTGGTCCTTCTCGAAAGGTTAGTTAGATATCTGTTTATGTCCAACCCTCCCACTCAACCACCCGCTCGGAGAAGCGGCAGTTCTGCCTTCCGTACACACGCACCCACAGGGCTGGGAGAGTGCCTGCAGCAAGCACGAGCGCCGTGAACTCATCGTGAATGAATCGGGAAGCAGGTGCAGTGGTCCAGCTGCAAAATGTGGCGGTCTGAGCCGCGGAGATGGGAAGAAGTAGGTGGACCTCAAGATCTGTTTTGGAGGAAGAACCACAGGGCCTGGCGTTGGCCTGGACGCGCCCCCGGAACCACTCTCAACTCATCCGTACGACAGCAGGACCCGGCCTACCTGGGCACTCCCACGCGATCCAGCTCCTCCACCTGACTGGCTCCTTCCTGCCCCCGGGCACACCAAACTCGTCCCTCCCCCAGGGAAGAGAGAAAGGGCCAGGCGACTCAGATGCTGGCCACTTGGAGCTCATCTAGTCTCCCTCCCAGCCTCCCAGGCTCCGGCCACCTTCCAGCTGGGGAAGTGGAAACCCACAGAGGTGACCGGTCCCATCCAGGGTGTGGAAGAGCAGGGCTGGAACCTCATTTCTTCACTGCAATCCCTGCACCGTGCTGCCTCTTTTTATTTATTCATTTTTTGGCTTAAAACGATTTATTTCTAACATTTACATGGGCAAGTTGGGTGCGTCCTCTGCTGGTTTCACCTGGGCTTGCTCACGTGGCTTCATTCCACGCTGCCTCTTCTTAAAGACAGCTTTGTCCACAGCCCCCAAATACCACCCCACCACAGGTCAGCCTGTGGAGCTACAGCCAGAGACGGCCCCCTGCCACACCAGGGTGCCCACACCCCCGGGGGAGAGTACCAAGCAGTGATGGAGCGGGGAGCCTGGGGTTGGTCCAGCGCTCAGCTGTGCGGACCACACGTGAAGGGCAGGAAAACTCTGAGAGGACAAGCGGGTGACATTGAGAGATGGGCAGCCAGCTGGGCAGAGAGTGGTGGCCATGGCTCCACCCCGTCCGTGACATCAGAGGGGTCATCTCTCCAGAACAGGAATCTGGCCACGGAAGCCTAGGGTTGGGACTGGGCAGCAGGAGGTTGGGTTCATTCACTCATTCATTCACGCATTCATTCATTCAGAAAACATTTGATCGGAGCTTTCTATAGGGCAGGTGTTCTCCAAGATGCTGAATCATCAAATACGAATAAGATGCTGGAGGGAGTCGTTGGAAGATGCCCAGCCTGGAGCAGACACACCAACAGACATAATGCGGCGAAGCGTTTCACACCTGGACCACAACCCCTGCCCCCACCCCTGGCACTCTGTAACCCCAAGGAGGCTGGACAAAGACAACCTGGGGCAAACTTCAAGCTGGAAGGGGAGACAGGAGAAGAGAAGAGGAGCTGCTTATGGGGGACAGATACTTAAATTCCCAGGGCTGCTCTCCTCACAAAATCTAGAAGGGATCCGCACACTTCTGCTGTTTATTCACCCAACAAATACTTATCGAGCGAATAACACATGCCAGAAACAGCGATGAGCACGGAAAGTACAGTTCTCAGTTTACAAAAAGGCAGAAGCAGCCCTGCGCCCTGGCCTCCGAGTCCAGCTAGTCACCAGTACCTCCTGGGGCCTCCACTGTGAAGAGAGTCTTCACTGAAAGGCCATGGAGAATGTAAATAACACAAAGGAAATCTAATTGCTGCCATTGAGGAGTGTGCAATCCAAGGAACTGAAGGAACTTCAGAAAAGGAGGGAGGTGTGTAAGGTCCAGGGAGAGGCCACTGTTTGGGTGTGATTTCCCTTGCAGGAAGCTTCATCAGGAAAGTTAAGTTGCTTTGCTCATGTTGGTCAAGCCTCTTCTGGTTACAAGTGGCAGAAGGCCAGTACAAACTGACTTGAGCACCAACGAGAAGGTAATGCCTTCAGGCACAGCTGTATCCAGGTGCTCAGGTGATGATGTCAGACTCCTGTCTCTCTTAGCTTGTTTTTCTCTGAGTTGGCTTCATTCTTGGGCCCTGAGGATGCAGTAAACAGGGGCCCTGTTCTAAATCCTGGGGATACGGTGAACAAGACAAAATCCCCTGCCCTGTGGAGCTTACAGTAGAGCAAGCTGTTTATACTCAGTAGCAAAGGAAGACCACCAGGCTTTCTGGGCTTACATCTTACCAGCTTAGCAAGCCCACCAGGCGAAACAATTACCTCCAGCAAAAATCCTAGGGTGCAATCTACTGGTT